>NC_135203.1:6427932-9339027 GCF_050948175.1 Xylocopa sonorina
AATTTTCCAGTAACAAGCAGCCTGTCAATATAGGGTAGAAAATTGGTGTGTCTTACTTTCTGAGAAGTAAATCGCGACATTTTTATTGCTCCACGTCAAATATCGCAAAACAATCGATGGTTCGTTGCCACAAGGGTTGCTAAACGTAACAATTGTCTCGCAGAAGTTTCTTTCCACGGTTTACCAAACTGTAATACGTTCATAATTCATTCAGAATATTCATTCGTCCGTCGAGAATATTCGTCGTTCATAAATTTCCCCAAAAATAATCGCGATAAAACTAATCGCAAATCATTCGTTCGGTATTATCCAAGCTTTTCTCCTTTCAATTAGAAAGTCAATTTGCTTATAGAAAAAGAAAAACTATCTCGAAAAAACAATTTTTAACGACGTTCCTCTATAACTTTCAAAGAAATTACGCGATGAAGAGCGGTTCATTAAAAAGCAATCGTTGCACTTCGTCCACGATTTCCGTGTTCAAAGATTCAACCGCCGGAGGTTATTCCGGTAAAGTTTGAGATCACCTCGCGCAGTTTCTATTTATGAATTACATATATTTTATATACGCTTCTGCTTACAAACTGCAGGCTGCATCTCGTACGAGTTATTACGTATTCAACGCGAAGCTGTTCCGCGGAGAAAAATAAATGATCAGTGATAGTGCGCGATATTAGGGGGACGGTAAATTACTTAGGTAAACTGGAACTAAGCTACGTATGAAAGTCCGCGGTTTTGATATAGGTACGTATATATGAATAAGCTGTCTGGTAAATTACGATCGATACGCAGTAGGAACGACGTGTCGACGATCCTCATTTTTCTCTGCCGCTCTAAATAATGAAAGTCAACTCTGGCTTGGCAAATACCGGCCAGACGAGGAATTGTTGCGTGCCACCTTCCTCTTGTCTCGTTCGTTTTCGTACGTTTAGCCTGTCTTCGAAAGACAACCGTCCTTGTCCGTGTATTGAACTTTCTTCCTGCGATTAAATATTTAACGCCTGGATCGATACAGTTCCGTATATCCGTGGTCTGCGACACGAGCCATCCGGCTGTTCTATGCGAGGCTCTTCCACTGGCCAGTCCGAGAAATTACTAACCGACCCTTTACTTTACCCGTACGCAAACACGTCCGCGTACGTCACTCTCAATCCACTTCATCCACCCCCCTTTCAAGCGACTAAAAACATTTTCCTGTACGAGACAGTCGATGCGGCGGCACCCTTGCGAAAATATCTGAGACACCCCCCCTGCGTAGGTGATTCTCCCGAATATTCGCTCGCCATAACCCAGGCATAAATATGCAGATCGTTCTCAAAGTGATTTATGGCACTCTGTGGAGAGTTTTAAACGATTGGTAAATAAGAGAAGAAATATTAATACCAGATTCTGTGCGATAGCCTGACGACGAGGCCACGCCCTTGACCATTGCCCTAGTTGGGCATCACCCTTCATTTACTAGCCTCATTATCCTCGTAATTAAACTTCAATATTAATTGGTTCTTAAACGAATTCGTGCGCCACAGGAACTCTGAAAATAAGATTCGAGTTAAAAGAAAAGAATAGAAAACGCGAGGTACCATTAATAGAAGCTGTTATAAACGCAAATGACGCTGCGTGAGTATTCTGAAATTTATGGTACAAATGTAAGGAGCGTTCTCTCCCTTTTGGACATTTTCTCCCGAGATCGATAGACCAAAGCCGCGTAAATGTCAGTATTTATTGACGTGAACCCCTGTTTCCCTTGACGATGATTGCCTTTGCCTGTAGTTCACCTACCTGTCCCGCCACCCACCACTTTGTGTCCTTTTTACCTTTTCTAACTCTTGCGCGATATGTCATGCCATTTTCCTTAGAGCGTGTTATAATTTATCGCCGACAGTAATGTCGCGCCAGACGTGGAAGAAAGAAATGTTTGCAGCCGTGATTTATCGCGTGGACAATAATTTTTTTTTTTAAGTTATTTAAATACAAGCGTTGCTCAAAATTTTTAAGTTCTTGTAATCCCTATGGATTTATATTGCTACAAATACACGATGAACAACTGGAGGTGATACAATAAATTTCTGTCGCAACGGCGATAGACGCTGTCTATAGAATCGAGAGTATGTAGATACGAGTGTAGCGGGGGATGAAACGTTCGTATCAGAATGGTGCTTTTTCTTTCGCGGTGTATAGAATTTTTAAACCCGTTGCTCCAGTTTCCGCTGAATTTTAATTCTGAAATATTCCGCTACTTAGTTTTTCTGGCCCATCCCGTTTTCGTGGCAATCATTTTTTTTCTCTCTTCCTCGAATAGATTAACGAGTACGAGAACATTAGCCTAACGTATAGAACGTAAACTGGATACTAACCAGTTTAATAAGATTAGAATAAAACAATCTCGCGACGGTGGCAACAATTTCGATTCGAAGGCAGACGTTCAAGCTTTTACAGGCGAGGTGTCTGAAAACATAATATCGACGATTTTAACGATCGTAACGTCATTTTTGTTCCCCGATATCGAGCGTCAAATAGTTGACGCATAGGAGCGAAGTCGAAATAGATTTAACAGAATTGTTGTCTGACAATTTCCACGACCAATATGACTTTATTCAATATAAATTATAATCACGATTCAAGCGTTAATAGAACGCGCTCCAATTTTCAATTTCTCTCTACCGCTTTATACACTTCAATCTCTGCCGTCACTGTATACATAATTGAAGTTACATTTAAAATTAAACAACGCTGTCGCAACAACCAGGAATTCGAAGCGCCTGGAAAATAGTTTTTCTCATAAACATGTAACGACTACTTGTCGCAGTTTAATTTAAACGCCTACGTCTCCGGCCTAATCTCTCATCTAATATGTTCATCGCAAATCATCATCAAGACGGTCCCTTTTAATCACGACAGATTCCACCGTAATGCGGTTTTCTTCGTCGAGAATCCGATCAAAGGATATTAGTTGATCGTGTTTCTTCTATATACGTATAAACGTAGATTAGTTGGCCAGAGTACAGTTCATACCGGTTAACGAGCTGACCGCATGGGGCAACACTGTTGACTTACGTCGTAATCGTACCGGTGCTTAGCCTGTGATCTTGCATTTGCGGCTAATCAGCAGCTGGGATTGGTTTCAAAGGACTTACAACTAGTATCAAATAGTATATATATCTATATATATATCTAAGTTTGATACGAAATGATATAGATACACTTTGGTACCTTCGTGCAGAAATAATGTTCCAAACTTATCGTTCTTTGAGGCATACATCTCGATTTTAACTGATGAGCCTCGCGTATGAATACTGAAATGAGTTTAGAAAATAGCAGGTATTTAGTAGACGATTCTCATCGCGCGATTCTCCGAGATTGATCTATGCAACTCGTCAGAAGCGCGCGCTCAGCTCTCGTACGGATGAATCTTTAACTTCATCAGCTTTTACAGTAGGTTTGCCCGGATCGCGTCCGGCATCAAACAGAAAACGCAAGTCAGTTAGCCAATCCATTAAAACCATTTCATTGGAGACTTGCTGCGTAACGTCTATAACTCGGCTGACTTGCATTACGTCTGTAATATTTCAGGTAGCACACGTTGAACATTTACACCGTCCCCCTTTGTTGTATCGCCTCGCGCGCCGCATACAAAAGAGGCAGAGGAATAATAAAATATCTCGAAAACAGAATCCCTTTTGTCTCTTCGTTCTTTCAGCCTGCTCGGATAGGGAAGAAAACCTTTGTCGCCGTCCCGGCGTGTTTCGACTACAGATTTCGAGAGGAATAAAAGGAACGCGTCGCGTTGTTTGGCGCGAAGTTTAAAAACGTTGAAATCGTAACTACGGCTTCCCGTTTAAAATTGCCCGATAATGGCCGTTGCGGTTTCGAGCTGACGGCTGGTTCTTCTGTGGCCGCGCCGGGGGTGCAAACACGCTTTCATTCGGTCCCTCGTTCTCGTCGAGTCCTGTCATCGAATTGTCTGCCCGGCGTTGGTACCCGGCGCATGTTTGCTCGTCAGTTTCGCAACTTTACAAGCAATAACCGAAATCGTGCGGGACAGGTTTATGGTCGTGGCCCGGTGGTCCTTACGATTTCGCATTACACCTGACCGACAGCTGTGGACTTTAAGAGCCACAGATCTTCTTATCAGAACTGATTACACGGAAAGGGAAAGTCTCGTCCGATTTAAAATAGCGGCTCGCTTCTCTATCGGAATCTTCATCGTCGAATTATCTTTCGAGCTTTCATCGAGGCGACAGAAAATGTATAACACTGTGCAAACTTTTCTGGGACGAAGAGTTTCCCGGCGCATCAATCGAGCTTCAGTCGATATTCGCGCAAAAAACACTGGCAGAATCTAGAATAGAAGTTTCGAGTTGACGGTATACACGTAAATACGAATAAAACACAGAGGCGTCAAAGAGAGGAACTATACGACTGTACAAGCAAACTCTATTTTTAGTCGATCATCATAAAAGCGGTATACGACGTTTTTATTTTTAGCAACGGAACATATGCCACGATTCACTTTTATACTACCGACACTTTTATATAGCACCTCGATCCAGCCATTTCCTTCCCGATTGTTATAAATA
This sequence comes from Xylocopa sonorina, assembly GCF_050948175.1. Classification (NCBI taxonomy): domain Eukaryota; kingdom Metazoa; phylum Arthropoda; class Insecta; order Hymenoptera; family Apidae; genus Xylocopa; species Xylocopa sonorina. The sequence goes on from NC_135203.1 coordinate 6,432,507, forward strand.
AGCACCAAATTATCGATCGCGTTTCACTCGTTTAGCGAGAGTCTAGTTTCCTCGTACCGTCTTCAAGTTACCTACTTACTTCCTTCAACTATATATTTAGCAACCGCGACGGTAAAAATACCAGGAGATGCCTCTGCCGTTGTCCTGCCTGTCGATAACTGTACATCAAAGTCCAGCGCGGAATTCTAAAGAGACAGTTCTATTCGCGGATCGAAAATGCGAACAACGACCTGCGGAAAAATTAATGAATCGCTCACGTACGCTCGCTTGCCAACGGTACACGGTTTCACCCTATTACCCGGGCAGCTTTAAAACGGGCTTCCATTTCGCTGGTATTTAAAGTGATTTAGAAGCTCGTCCCTATTTACGAAACAGATGTCTGCTGACCTCTCAGTGTCTGTCGTCATTAAAGAACAATCCGCGAGAAACAAGACCGTATCTCCGCTGAAGCGGTGGCCCCGCGCGTTCACAGGGGGTTGGTGGAACTGCGGGCAAACTAGATACTCGCGGACCGGTTCCAAGGGTGGAACGGAGATAGAATAAGTAGGTTAACGAAATGGTCGTTCGCAAGCTTGAGATACCGCCACCAATTTCAGTGGCCCTCAACTCGATTCGAAGTTTCGCCCGGGCCGATGTTAGCCGCGGTGGAATCCGCGCACGAAGCGACAACAATTTTCCAGTCGGTTGTTCCTACTCCGTGCCGCTACGCATGCATGCGCAAAATCTACTTTGTACGTAAGCCTCGAAAACGGAGGGGTATCTCTCCTAGCGTTTGGTACGCGCGAGCGCCGCGCTGGGATTCCAGGGTGCACGATCACTTGAGAACCGGAAAGGAACGAGAGGGAGAATTATCGGTAGGCACCGCTGGGAACGGGGTCTGGTTGATTAGCGCGTACAAGAAACGCATTCCATCGGTGAATTCCTCCCAATCTGTTTTTCGCCGGGGACACGCTCGTTTCGCCTCAGCGTTAATTGCATTATTATCGACGCCCGTCCTGAATATCATTCCTCCTTTTTCTCACCGTTCCTCGATCTCCGACTTCGTGTCGCGCATTCTTAAACCGCGTTTACTTAGGAACCAGTACAGCGAATATGCGAGTATGTTTCATCGATGACAACAATTAAATAGGTATAGAAATTTACATTTTTATTGGAGTGTTATAAATTAATAATTGCGAGGATCGCCATCGGGATTATTACCAGCGAATCCATCTGAATAAGCTTGGTTGGCTTGAAGCGCGCAGCTTAGGGCCTGGCGTACAGCTCGACGACGAAGTTGATTCCGTGTCCCCTTTGACTCTTGAATCGCATGGTGACGTTGCTGGTTCCTGGACCGCCTCTGAGGATACTGGCGTACGCACCGTTACCATCGGTCTTTTGGTCCAGAGCCTGGACCAGGGTGATCCTGTCGTAACGCGAGGCATTGAAGGTCCTCTCCTCGGTAACTATTCTCATCCAGGAAGAATTCTTGACCACGTTCTGTCTGAGTACGATCCTGTCGCCGGGCATTCTGAACCCGACCGACAAGTTGTGAGACTTGTTCACGTTCGAAGCATACTGGCCGACTTGAGCGGACGAGTTGACTTCGGTAACAGCGGCGACGATGACCACCAACGCCAGGTAAAAGAGCACTTTCTGCGCAGCCATTTTCAACACTTGTGACACGTATCAAGTTTTCTAGTTGCACTCGTGCAAGTTCAGTGCTGAATACTGGCGTTTGACACCGGTTGGCTGTTTAAATATCGCCAACAATCGGCTTATCAGTTAACTTATCGCGATCTGTTTTCAAACGCACTACTCGCTGTTTCTGGAAAGATTTGTTCTAAGAAATTGTCATTGTCGATGTACAATTTTTGCATCGCGCGTATTATTCGACGATATCGATCGATTATCGCTCGCGATATCTATATTCTTTTCGCAGAATTAAATGCCAATTATTAAAGTAAATAATAAGTCATCGAGTGTAAGAGGTTTCGCTGCATGAACATGTCGCACGTTCGATGCAACAATAATAAGACTCAGAAAAGTAGTTCGAGTGGTTTGAATCATCCCGTTTTTCTAAGACTCCGCGTCGCGTTATCAAATTAGTGAGATATTGGTATACAGAAAGCTTTGTAACATATGTCATTTCGTGTTTAGAAATTGTGCGATGTGCGTTGAACGCAAAGGGTTCGTCACGATTCAATTTTCGGAATTCTCCGAAAGCAGTACAAACTAAAACACTTAGAACTTTTTAATTGTATGAAGCGTTATCTTGTATAGGCTAAGAGCCTTGTGCGACAATCAACATCTAATTTCTGATTCATTGGAAGGTAATTTAAACACACGTGTTCTACGTATCGTAAGCAAACAATTTTATCTGTACAGTACTCGCAAAACATAAAGCTAGGTATTAAATTTTAATAGGTATTGACGTTCGATCGTGGCTTTCTCCGAAAATCGACGTACAATAATAATTCCCTGAAACAATTCGTAGACCGATATCTTTCCAACTACAGGCGATAATCATCATTATCAACGATAGACCACCGCGTGTAAGGTGTTTGGCCTCAATCTGGTAATAGACGACGATCTCTATAATTCATGAATAACCCAACTCGATCTAACGCTGCATCCCGCTGTGTGTACTCTGCTCGCACACGAGCGCACGCCCTCGGATTCTGTGCACCTTCGCCCAGGCTGCTCTCGCAAGCTTCGCAGTATGAGGTCTTTGAAAGCATCTCCATAACGTATTATGAAATATTTCAGCCTGTACACGTTTTGAATCGCTATAAAAATTGTTTAAATAGCTAATTGCGGTGGCCCCGAGTAACTTTACGGGCGGGAAAATATCCGCGCGATCAAACGTTTATTTGCCCGCGCTTTAATGATGTTGTCGCTTCCACATATTCCGCGCGCGCATAATGCGAACCGTTAGATTTGTTTGCGAGCGAATGTTTGCGTTCCGCTCGCGATGTTCTGTCCGCTCAGCTGGTTGAATTTAAAACACTCGTTTATACACTTTTTACGGCCCCGCCGTTGGTCAGAGAGGGACGGAAGATTTCGTAGTTGGCGCCCTACATTACGAGCTTTACCGACTCCGAGGGCTGGAACCGCTTTGTCAAGGCCGTTGTAGGTTGTTTGCTCAGATGCTTGTTAACCGTGTGAGCATCCAATATGTTACCTCGTGTATGCACTTAGGTCCTGCATCGAGAGTAGATTCACTCGGATCATTAAGTCAATTGCTGGATACACGGTGACAGAATATCCGTGCTAAGAGCCGTGAAATCCACTCGTCGTTGAATGCTATACGGCCAACAACGTGTTCGTGTCTCGACTCTAATTTCTACAAAAAAAAAAACTAGAAAAAATAAAATTTTTCTTCCAATCCACAAGATACATTTAAACAGAGAGAAAATTGTACAAAAGTAATCGATCGATCGGATGAACCCTCAGATTTTTCAGCATAGAACCTCGACTACGAACGTCTCACTCGCAGTGGTACGCTTACATACGGAAACAGACAGGCAACAGAGATTTAACTTGAATTTCCTGTCTAGGAACGACGGCGTACGATGGGCTCGCATTATTCATTCAATGGACAAACGTTGGCTACGGAGCTATTCGATCTCTTGCACCTGTCTCGAGCATTGCCGGACAGAAGATGCTCTCGGGCGTCTGCATATCACCGGGACGACGCTTTTACCATTAATTATCTGGCTGTGTACTTCGGAAATCCGAGGCAGGGCTCGATTTCGGCCGTCTTAACGAGCTATCCGGTAATGCTGATCCAACGTGCAGAGAGGGTTGAATCCGCTTTCGTAGCCACTCGAATCGTCTGGGTTGGAGCGCGACAAATTTTCCGCACGGTCATTCGAGAACGCTCGGGACGTCACCGTGTATCGCAGCCGACAAACGTTGACGGCACAATGGGTTGCGGGACGTCGAATAATTAATACGTTACGGTGAAATTTAATTGGATTATGATAAGAAGGGTGAATTCAAACACGGCCGAACGGATCGATAATGCGAAACAACGGGGTAGTCACGGGTGGAACAACGTTAATTATAAATCGCTTTGCGGACGGGGGAATGAAAGAATCGCGAGGGTGCGAGGCCGAAGGACGAGCGGAAAGGGATAACGAGCGTTGAGATCACCCGTTAGGACAATTAGGCGGACAGAAAAGTTCCATCGCAGTTCCGTACAGCCTCCTGGACGGCCCTGGAAGAATCGGATTGACGGCTACTAGTTTTCTCCATTACTCGATGCCGTCACGCATCTTTTCGGGAATTAACATATTATAGTCGACTGTTAATGACGACAGTGCGGCGTATCCGTGCCACGGACGGAGATGTCTGCGGTGGTAACCAACGGGGTACGGTTATTTTTATCGGTTATTCAAGCACCAACGGCTGATTGCCCGTTTGTATGTAAGATGTTTGAATAGCGAGATACCAACTGCACGGGAGATAACCGTAAGAAGGCCTGAATGTTTCCATTCTGTGAAATACTCTTTGCTCAGCGTCGTACAGATTATCGTTCGTCGAAGCATTCAAGTTTAATCCCGTCTCCTTTCGGGAACTATATCGAACGATCGATCAACTAGATCCCCTTTTTTTCTCTTCCGTTCATCGGGGAATTAAACGCGAAATTTCACGTCTCCGGAAAGTCATCGCTTCCGGCGGTAATTAAACAAGCAGAATCGATCGCCTCGACCGTTTATTCCGCACCGAAATGGTGTACCATGAATCTGTTATTCGTCGATGATACATTATGAAGAGAAACTGAGCTGCGCCGGACCGCGATAGTTTTGGTTTATAGTGTCCCGATCGTCCCTCTGTACCGTTGCGCGCCGCGTTCGCCTGCATTTGTACACGTAATTTGCATTCGTCGCGATACGATAAGGTTAAATAGTTGCTCCCGCAAACCGCAACCCCAACATCCTAAACATTCAATCGATCCGTTCGCATTATTACGTTCGATCGTGACACTCTATGATTCCTGCTGCCCGTTACTATTCCAATCTTCCTACCTGGCGGGATGCAGATAGAGGAGATACTTGCGCGCGTACAACGCGATCGATGCCACGAACATTCTAAACGCAAATCCAAGAGTTCAGAAAGAAACGAGACTGACGAGCGAACTGTTATCTTTCTATTTTCCATCGCGGTGTCCCGCGATTCGTCGTGACAAGGGCGCGAGAGAAGGCGCGGGAAAACTATGGGGCCCCGCGATGGAGCCCCGAGTGGAATCGAAATTCTCGATGGGTACGCGTCGCGTTCCCACGAGCGCAGGTTCAGGTTCGCCAGCTAATCCCCAGAAAGCTCAGGGCAGCGGCGACGTCGATGCGCTTTCAAGAGGACAGCGCGACGTGTGCGGTCGTAAAGTCGTCGAACGACGTCCCGGTGGCCCTTTCCCTGCGCGGGGTAATCCTCGTAGATTGGCGCGGTGCAATAATTCGTCTGGTATCGGTCTCACGGGGGCGCGGATCGGAGGACGGGGGTGTTAAACGACCGATATTTCTTTCCTCGAGAAGCGACGGTCTCGATTCGTTGCGTGGCTCACCTGTCCGTGCATCCTATCTCGCGTTCATCGCGATGGTCGCACGGAACGCGTCCTCTTTATGTCCCGGCACGTTTATGCATCGTTAAAACTGGCAGCCGCGCCTCGCCAGTAGTAAAACCGCAGTAAATCGACGTATCGTTGCGACGACGACGCTTAAACGCGGGCAAGGGGTAAATGGAAAATGGAAAAATGAGAGAGACGGACGGTAGCCGGATCGAGGCTTGGTGTGTATACCTGTTGGCGAACGCAGGGTCCAAGGGGGACGTTTTCATTGGGCTTCCAGGCGACGCGCCCGAAAAATCGAACGGACCCGTGTATATCTTTCTAGACGCGTCTCGTCTGCCGCTGAGAGAGACATCCGTTTGAACGTCGTCACGGTCGGTGAAATTAATACGGCAAACAGAACTTTTCGCCGGTTCGAAGAAAATTACGTAATAAAGGAAAAGATTCCTCCTGCGAGGAGGGCTAGACGGGCAACGACTTAATTAAGACCTCCCGTCGCTGATCCTCCTACGAAATTTTCGTCGTCCATTCTTCCGGAAGACGTGACAGAGACGAGCAAGAAGCGGCGAGGCAAACACGGGATTGCCGTGAACGCAGTAAGGCCGGAAGGTGCTACGAGGTAGCGTAAACAATTGCCAGCACAATTAGGAAACGTTTGTCCGTCTGTGTTTATCGAAGGATCCGTAACCAGCTTAGGTAACACCTATCCATTTGCTACTCGGCGATGGAGCTTCGAGTCGGTCGTGCGGCATAGTCTACAGAAATGTTGTTGCGTCAGGCAAATTCATCGAACAATCGATTATGATTCAACTAATTCTTGTTATACAAAGGAGTTCGTTACGCAACGACAGCTAAGTCGTCGCGAGTAGCTCGCGCGATGTGTCAATTGCTCGTCGTTATCCAGAATCAATTCTCTAATCCGCGAAAGTTTTCTCTACCTCCAAAGAAGAACACAGGAACTTGGAATTAATCGCATAAAGATATCTCACTTCGTACAATGAAATTCAAAGCGAGCATCAACGAGCGCATATCCTTCCACGTTAACGGAAATTGGAGCTGCATCACTTGCAACTAAAATGAAAGAGATACTTTTCGCTCCACAGTGACCGGTAAAGAAGCTGAATCGATTGGTTTCATGCAGGATGCCCGGTAGATTATACGATTACAAGTTACGTCAGCGAAAATGAAGTTATTGGTGCACAGAGAGCGGAGCATACGCCACGGAAGAACTTACCCTGACGTACGCTAATTTGATATTGGATAACTGTTCCCGTAGTCCAGGTGAGCTTACGTGGGCCTCTGAAGCCGTGCACGCAACACGATGAATCCTACGCATCTCGAAAAAGCGCATCACAGCCAGAACAAAGGATAAAAAATGTTTAATAACAAGTAGATTGTAAAGTGATTTGATAAAGCAAAGAATGATGAAACGGAGGCACAAAGGCTGAGGAAGTGGTGGAAGGAAAAGGATTTAATTTAGTTCAACCTGTTCGCTTTCAATAGATGTATGCATCCCAGTCGACATGCGGGTAATAGTACGTTTCCTTTACTGCGAAACTTTTTAGAAAATTCTCGCTGATTCCCAACCCCTTCTGTAATCTGCAGACGTTACAACGGACCACCATTATCTGAAAAAAGAAAAAAATAGTTAATGGTTGCAAAAAATTCACGAACGAAGCGAGGCAGGAAGGAAGTAAGGAAGCAAGAAGGGGTGAAGGAAAGCTTGGTCTTTATTTTTCCTCTCCGCCATTCGTCTTTACGTTACTCAATCAAGTTCTACACTTTGATTTCATTTTTCTGCTATGATTCTTTTTGCTATAATCTTTATCTTCTAGCACCGGCTGTTTTTTGTAATCGACAATTTCTTAACTTGTTTACAGATAATCAACTAATTGCGAGATAAAGTCCAAGCTGCATCACGAATGCGTACTACTTTTACTCGATGGTTTTTTTATAAGTTCAATCTAGTTACAAGTTTTGTTGACTTAAACCTAGAAGATGGATAACACACGGCTTCCTTGAAATATGGATACCAACCGTGAAGGTACTGGCAGACTCAAGCAGAGAACTGGTCACATAATCCCTTGACGGCAAACTTGTCGCATTATCCGTTGCGTCACGTTCGGCAACTAGGCGTTAGTTTCCAGCCAAGGGACATTAGATTCGGGAGACACTAAGAGAGTTGACAACAAGCACCAGTCACCTGCGGAACTAACGAGGCGAAGCTGACTTTGAATCCTGAGAAATATGCAAGACAAATTACTGTACAAGAACTACCGTTACAACCGTATGACTCAGAGATCCGTTCGAACAATGCCCCATAAGCGTGAAGTTGTGCACGAATTAAATTAGATCTTCAATCAAAAAGAAACGTTATCGCCCCCGCTCGATCGATGGTAAATGAAAATTTATGCATCAACGCAGAGAAACAGAAACAGTGTGTCATACACAGCCACGATACGGCTCGAGTGATTGATACCCAGACACAATCGTCGACAAATGTTTCATAGTATCACCTAATTCGTACTTTTACTTTCAAATTGCGAACGACTCCTAGTTCCACGTAGCGGCAATGAGAGGCAGATACATCATGTCCTATCGGAGGAAGCCATCAATGGCGTAACCAGGAAGCCGTCCAAAGTTCTCTAACGATGATGTATCGAGCCCGCACCAGACCCCTAACTTGCGGCCATTCCGATACACCGTAAGTTACCGTTTCTTTCGCTCTTTCTTTCTCTTATCCTTTCTTTCGCCACCCTTATCAGGAGAAGCATTACGTCCCTTGGTATCCTCCAAGTTACCATCGATGATGACCGTGACAGATAGCCTGTCATAACTCGCCGGCACAAAAAACATATCTGCGTTATGACGTGTGCTAAAAAAGTAACGCGCGCGGGGTTATTCCGTTTAAAGGGTAGACGGTGAATTATGTCGGTCGAATTGTCTAGGGCCATTAGTTTTCCCCCGATAAACTTGACACTCGGTTTAAATTCCGTTCCTTGTACGCACCTTTTAGCATACACTTGATACTGTCAGAAAGTGGACAGTGTAGAAATGCATTTCTGATTTCGATATAATGAAAAGGCTTTCAGCGACGTATAAATCGTTATTTAAGCCAGATTGAAATAATATCCTCGGAGTGATGAAAATTTTGATAGCCTATAAGGCAAAGAAGAGTTCGGAAAACTGTCAACTCAGGGGCACTGGGAGTTTTAAAACCGAACGACGCTAGAGTCAACGGGGAGCTGTCAGAGTAGCTTTAGTTTTCACAGGCAGCGCGCGTATTTCCGTACGAAGGAGAGCACTTTCCTACGGTGATTCGCTATGCTTTTTATCTTTCTGCCCTTTTATGCTGTCGCTCTTAGTCCGGGACGACATTGATGACGCATTAAAATTCATCTGCACCTTTATTGTTGGTCGTTTCATAGAATTTCCCTCGCCCGTTATCCTTTCGCGGACTCAGCACCGTTGGAAGGAAACAAATTCGCTCGTTAGATACGATATAAAACCGCGATTGATAATGTTTCAAGTCGCAGGTGGAATTACAGAACAATTAAGATTAATAGCCCTTTATGGAAACTGAGAGACGTTCTTTTGGGTATAGCGTTTATGTTAGTTGAAACTAATTTACAATTTTGTCCGATGAAAGCAGAACGCTGCCTTCTATTTCGGTTACGTGTCATAATTAAATTTATGAAGGTTGACTGTTTTGAACAGTGTGCCATACCGACGACGCGAAAATGCACTTGCCTCTTTAAGCGTCTAAAGGGTTTACGTGCGTGCTTTTCCTCGTATACGGAAATTCATATTTTTAGTCTGTTCGTTTTGTACCGAACATTTGAATTTTGCAAGAGGAATTTAATGTTTATCTCAAAATTACTGTCGTTTTGCATCCACCGCTCTCATCAATTTTAATATGCTAAACTATATGAAATTATAAAACGTATAAAACCTGCTACCATCAAATGAGCATATGAAACATATTAAAGTTTATACAAATTAAAAATTTTAGAAGCAAGTCATGGCCAAATTTATTAAATTCCAAAGAGCTTTATCAAATTTTTAATATATAAAATTAAAGTTTATTAATAAATATTATATTCGCAACAGTGGAATATATTATTTTTACAGTAAACATGATTCTACGTGTGATTATTTTACATATAATTCGTCTACTTTGCAAATAGTTCATAAACAATTTATCCTCAGTTTACACAGTGTTCTGAATCTGAATTTGAATTTGACGCGGCGCATGCGCACAAGAATGTATAGAGAACCAGTGGGGTCAGTTAGCCGGTTTGAACGCGCCGCGGTGGTATCAAAAGTAGTCGTTGTGCTTTTTCAACTTTAATTTAAGTGTTATAGTGCTATATAATTGTACGAGTGGTTCGCTTAATCGATGTGCCTTGCAATTGAAATACGGTGTGTGTGTTTAACAGTGTAAGAGTGTAAATATAAATGAAATAAGTGTAAAAAGAAAAGTGACCTTTGGGATCCCCCATTGTGCAATGGATAATGGATACATCTTTCGCTCTCATCGTGGAATGGATATTGGATATGCAGTCTAAATGGGTACGTAAAGAAATTTTAGTTATTTTTTATCGAATAACACACTTCACTGTTGTATATATTGGATTAAAGCGTTTTAAACAAAACTGAAGGTAGAAATAAAGTACGTCGTGCAGTAAATTCGAATAGAGTCAGCCATATTAAATACGTTAAACGTATATGCAATACAATATAATATAACTTTTATTCCACTTCTTAATTACACTAATTGTACATCAGAATCAAAACAGATTATACAAACGCTAGAGAAAACGTACACTTCTTTCATTGATTGCTTCAAACAAAGCAATCTACCCTTAAATGTTTGTATTCATTTATTCTCTTGTGTGGATCAACCACTTAATAATAATTCGTACATATTTCAATAGAATTACTTAAGAATAAAAATAAATACAAGACAAATCATTAAAATCATTGAAGAAAATATATACTTACAGTAAGATTATTTTCGTACAAATTTATTCCTACTTCACTTTTCTTACTCTCCTCTCGATGCAAAATTATTATTCACACGTATTGAAAGTTATACAGACTTTATCTCTACTTTGGATACTGCATACTATTTAAAATTAAAGTACTTACATTTCATGTTCAACACTCTATAATTGGAATGTTCCATTAAATAATCATGGCGCTTTTTAAAATACACTTTTAGAAAGTGGCAGTATATAATAAACTTTCACTCCGAAAAGAACTGTTACGTAGTTTAAAAATATTCAATATGTATATATAAATATTATTTGTTAAAAGCAATGTAAAAGCAATGGTATTTTAGTGATTAATCAATCACTATACTAATTTGTGAATATACATTAAACCTGAACTGCAACATTCCTACTTATAACATAAGATAATCAGGTCCTACGGTTTTGTGATCATCTATTATACAGAATTATTAACTGATATGTGCAACGAATCCATGGAATATCTTCTCTCTTGTTGCGTTGTTTTCATCCATTGCTTATGTTCACATAAGTAGGGATACAATGGTACCACTAATACACTGATATCATCAACCGATGCCATGGGTGAAAACTTTTCTTCCGTTTCTTCAAGATTTTCTGATTTACCAACCCAAGCTCGTCCAACTAATCTACCCCTTGCTGATTGTACTAATTCTTGAGCACCCATTGTCAGCCTATAGTACAAATATTTTCATCATTCTCACTTGAGTAGAATATACATTCAAATTTTTAATAAAAGACACACCTGCATTCCAACGATGGGGTATCAGGTGCAAGTGTCTTTCTGAGTATATTTGCTGCTGTTCTATCCGATACAACATCCCAAAGCCCATCTGTAGCTACGATAACGCAATCACGTTCTGTGAGATTGCAGTTGTCTAAATTTAGAGATTGCACTTCTGGTTGTGACGATAAGAATGGTTTTATGTTAACTCCTGTACCAGCTACTTTTAAGCCATGATCTCCAAAACCGCGCGTTACTCCTATAGTACCCATTACTCGACTCTGCATAGCAAAGCTACATTAAATTTCTACAATATGTGTCGTAATTTTGTCAGGTTCTAAGAACATTTACCCTTTTGCCATGTCCAGAGATGAGTGGTAACTTAAAATCGGAATGAGTTAATACTTTATATGCCCAACCTGTCATGTAAGGCTCTCTATATAGAACCATAGATCCTAATTCTTTTAGTAGGGGTCGTTTTCTAAACTCTAGTGGTGTGAAATAGCCTTTCAGTAACTCTGTACTTCTTAGAAAACCTAATGCCCTGACTCGATTCGATTCTGAATCTGGTGTATGATCTCTTGTTAGTGCACGCTGACTATCCCCCAAAACTAGTACAGCTCTATCAATTACAGTTTCGTATTAATTATTCTAACTTTTATCAGAAATATTAAACAACACTTGAAATGTGAAAATATTTACCTCGAATCACCAGCACCCGCTGCATATAATCTACCATTGAGAAATAGAATGGTAATTGCTGTGCACCCCCCACCTCCACCTTGAGCTTGAGCTTCTACCATTTGATCCATTTGTCTATATGCTAATTCAATAGCACCTACAACTAAATCTCTTCCTTTTATTAATTCATCTTCATCTTCGTTAAGCAACATATTTCCAGGTATTGCCATTAACCTTCCCTAAAAAAGGGTAATATAAATTTTTAAATGATATCTTTAGGAATAAAATTTTTAGCAAAATTTCTGTACTTACAAGGATTATTCTATGCAAGTGTAACCTCGCGGTTAAAGCCACTTGATATCCAGCATGTCCATCGAACATAGAGAACATGACATAAGGCAATGTGACATTAACATCTGCTAGTTTGAGGTCTCCCCTGGTTGCAGAAGTTTGATCTTCATTCCATATACTTTTCCCAGCATTTATGCATTCTGCATAACCAGCACACCAAGGCAATCGGCTTAAGTCTCTTGGAACTATGATTGGTCTCACTCTATGATCTGCACTTACCTATTGATTATAGGAACATTCAAAGTTGCAGTATTAGATATTAGATGTTGTGACAATAATTTAATAACATTTTGAAGCACATACTTGAGTTTCTTCAGTTGTTAAACCTAAGAAACTAGGCCTACTGTAAGGTTTATTTTCTACTTCTGTGGTGACATTAAAATTAAGATAATCTGTTACTGCTTCGTTATCTGAATCTGTAGGATACTGTAGGCCAAGTTCACTCCCACCCACAGCATTCATAATTGCAGACTTGAATCTGTTCAGCATTTTTGCTGCTATTTGTGAATGCAGGAACAGAGATGCCGTATAGAATACACTGAATAGAATTTATCATAACATGTATCTTGAGAATAAGATATCACTTTCAATAATAGTATTTGCTTCTTGTATATTCCTAGGAAACGTCCCGCTCAGTCTAACTAATTGTATACAATTATTTATAAACACTGTGTTTTCGTTCAAAAATTTGTTACAAAGTTTCAATAAGAAAGTAAGAATTTATAAGTGGAAGAAATTACTGTCATTACTACATTCATTTTAAATTCATACAAATTAAATACAGGTGGTTTCCTAGGAATGTTCCTTGCTTTTATTTTATTATTTGTAAAAAAGCAGATATTTTCATGTCTCTGTACATCAGCAAAGAAAATGATTGCGATTGCTGATTTGGTTAGTTGTCATCTGTCAATTACCAATCACAAAGTCAATTTTACACAAGAAATCGAATTTTTATGTTCGCGATAGCACTACGTTTAGAAATGGAGTCATTATACTTTGAATTATTCATAAGTTTGCATTTTCTTTAAGTGGTATCACCTTGTTGACAACTATTTGTCAACAATAGGATAGGTTATATCTTGACACGAGTAGCAGGTAGCTGTTTAACCGTGAACTAGGTATGATATAGAGTTATCATTCAGTACAAATTTGTGTTGTATAGTCCAAAGTCTGTGTTGTATAACTCTTGTCATTCTCATATCACATGCAACATTATCAATTCAGAATAACACTGTCATTGCGATGGGTGTTATAATTAATTTAATGAATTATTGTGTTTAAGGTTATCTGAAATATTGTCTGATTTCTTCGTTTAATTCCCATATAATATAAGTTTTAGTGTAACTTGTAATTAAAGTGTTGGCATAATTTCTGTTGTTTGCTCGATCGATATTCCAGGTTGACAGACTAGAAATTTCATAAGGTGTTCCGTCTATTCATTGTATTCATTTGTGTGTACACTATTTTGTTTTTGACATGTAAATCTTAAAGGTATAACAAGCTTCTGTAAGTAATTGACCAGAATTTGTTATGTACTAAGACTTAATAGATAAAATATGTCAAAAATAAAGACAATTGTTCGTAGTAGCGAGGTAATTATCGTCTCTTACATCGTTTATCTTTATTGCTTCGGTGTATTAGCTTGCCAATGTTTACATGCTTGCAATAAATAAAAGTTCATTGCAATTCGGCTGATAAGGTGCAATTAAATTTTAGGAAGCTAGTAGTTCGTCTGGAAGTTCCTCTTCTCTATCATCCGATGAGGAGGTAGACGCTAGGGATTTAAAACCGATTAAAGATTATTTGTCAGATCGTAAAGAATTAGCTCGTCAACTTTTTAAGTCTGTTAAAACAGAAAAAATACAAATGATGTTGCCTCAAGCATTAAAGGTGAGCTTCTTCTTAAGTTTTCATTGTTCACATATATTTGGCAAGTCTGAAGTACATATAAGAATAAATGAATAATTTTCGATTGCATGCTGATGATGCATTAAACAAATTTTTAATTTATCGTACACATACTAGTAATAGGAACTATTATATAGTAAGATCTGCGCGATTATTCCTTTTAGAAAATGGATTTTGTACAGTTAGAACAGTGGTGTGTTAATGAGTTAAGTGGTATGTCAAAAAGTCGTATATTATGCATTTTAAATGGGAAGCCTATGTTAGAATCATCAGATACAAGTGATTCAGATGATTCGGGTATGTAGTGGTTTATATAAGTTTTAGGACTAGTAGGTAATAATTTAGGTATTCTATGCGAACTAATTTCTTGGCAATAGGACCCTCTTTGGAAATTATCTCTGACACAGAGGAATGGTTTAGCGATGAGGAAGCAATTAAAAGGGAAGAAGGTTCAAAGACGCTTAAAGGTAAAGTAAAGAAAGAAAAGATGAAGCAGAAGGGGAAATCTCAAATCTCTAAAAGGAACGATAATAAACGTGTTCTTAAGAAAGGGCCCGATGGTACTTGTACAAATGTTCAAGTGAAAGTAGAGGGGGATGTGGGTAAAAATAAAGAAAAAGAAGGTCATAGTTTATTAGATCTGTTAGAGTTAGAAATGCGTGCAAGAGCGATAAGAGCTTTAATAAAGAAAGAAGAGGATATAATACCAAATTCATCTAAATCTACCAAAAATAACAGTACCTCGAATGGAAATGCTGTAGCAAAAGCTGAACAAGATGAGTTAAAGGAGAAGGAGAATTGTAGGAGGCAATTAGAAAGAATTATTAGTGCTCAGCAGAATAGTGCTGTTGAGGATGAAGATGTAGTATTAGTTGTTCAACCAACTCCGGTTATCGAGTTGCTATCTAGCGACAGTGATGGAGAACCTCATACTGGAGTTCGTGTAAATAAAAAGTTGGAAAATGAACGTGTTATAGAAACTAAAGACAAAGTTAATCATATTCAAAATAGAGATTTAAATAGTATAAATAGTGTAAATAGTGTAGATATTTCGGAAGAAAATGAAGCAGCTGAGAATACTACAGAAACAAGTAAAGACGCAGATAATGCACATAAAATGGAAACTTCTAAGCGTACTCATAATAATAATGGACCTCACAAGGATAGTCAATCGAAATCTAGCAGCAAGAGGCGAAAAACAAAGAAGAAGTCGCATACGAAGGAACAAACAAAAACTGTAAATTCAGAAACAGATGCGCAAAATGTAAATTTATGTAAAACTGATCAGAACGTAAAAACTACGAAAACTGACGATGGTTCGGCACAAAATGAAAATTTACGTGAGAAAGAACAAGAGAACGGTGTTAAACCAAAAACAGCACATGATAATTCGTCGTCGAGTAAACAAAATTCTATCGAAATACCAGATACCGCGAGTAAAGCAATTTTAGATGAAGAGAAGTCCATCGATATGGATGAAATAATTGATTTAGATAATTATTGCGATGACATGGATGACATGGAATGATAACAATGCAAAGTAGGAACAGAAATAACTTCTCCCCGGAAATCACACAGAACCGAAACTTGGGTGAGTCGTTATTATCGAACAGATGATGTTCAAAATGTAATAAAGGAATCGAAAATTCAGTCAGAAATTCGTAAACGATTAAGAGAACGGCAAAGACTATCGAGACTTAGCATATCCCCAAATAAAAATTTACCATCGTCGTCATCGATAACAGAGGCTACTACTAGCAAGATTACGAAGATAAGTCCAATGGGCTCGGTTGATGAATATTTGGCTTTAAAACAAACTGCCACTACAAACCTTACTATTATTAAGAGTAATAATGGTCTTGGAACAACGAAAGGTATTGCAGCATCTACGAATACGCGCATAGGTGCGAATCAATTAATGGAAGACGATCGTGCGTCTACTAAATATTTCGAAAACCAAAAGGTTGACAAAGACATTAATTTAAGCGATAATGTAAATACTGGTAATTTAGTTATTAACGAAAGTGAAGAGGTAGTTGATGAGATTAGCATCACGAATCCTGGTTAATGTAATTTCCATCTAGTGGATATAATTATGTAATAATTGTACGTATGCTTAGGTAATTGAGAATGTTATGGTACTGTAAGTACATCTTCCAACCGTATGATATGAAACAGGTTCTGTACAGCATCCTTATGTTGTACGGATGAAATGAGTTCTTTAAAAGAAATTTATGCATGTAGATGGTGTGTTGTCCAATCTATTGTTTTGTAAGAAAAAGAATAATAATCCTAAAAGCGAAACCGAAGATACAATAAAATGTACATCCCATACGTAAGTACTGTACATACGTAGGTTTAAACAATATATGTAAATGTACAGATATGTAATTTCACGTCTCTACGAAGCGTTACGAAATCGTATAATATTGACCGCTTTCCCTTCGAGAAACAAATGATAAGGAAAATAAGAGGAGGTCCATTAACATACGAATAAACGAGTTGGGCACGGCGCGGAAGTAGAGATCGAATGTTCGCTCGTCACGTGTGCTCTTGTAACGGGTAAAACATCTCTTGTACAAGATAGGAAATGCCAAGGAACCGGTGTCCGTGCAATCTCATTGAGTTTGTGCCCGCGTGTACGCACGCTGCTACGGAGGTGTTACGACAGCACACGCTCGCGCGCTATCCGGAAAGATTTTTCAGAACCGCGACGGTCTTGGCACAGGGAACTTTCGATCGCGATGGGTGGTTCCGGTGGCGTGGAACTTGGGAAAGTTTCACCGCGACGATGCAAATAAGAGATACACAAAAGGCGGAGGGAGACCCGGGGATAAGCCTGTACGGGGAGCAGAAAGGTCCGATGGTGCTCTCTGCATCATGCGAGACAGATTGTTGACAAAAGTTCAAGTGGAATTTAACTGAGTAGACGTATAAATACTGCGCGCTGCCGCGTTGCGCAACACAAGGAATTTCTAGATGGTCCACTTCCGATGAAAGTTACATTTACAATTCCGCGACACGGTGTACCGGTTAATACGACGATGAATTCAGACGTCGCCGTTCTCTCCTCGCCTCCACGCGGGGATTCCACGGATCGAGCGTACACGTAATATGGAAGTAACGAGGCTATATAATTACAGGCGTTTGTCTTCGGCGCGGTATGCTGTTGTTTATACGCTTCTGTTTGTACTCCGCGATTACCGCGGCGTTAGCGTGTAACATTGGAGGGATTAAATACGGTGGAGTGCCATTGAGACTGTTAAGATAATAATTATACGCAAAGATATTTAAGTACCAGCTTTCAGCTACATCGTGGGCAACTAACAGAAAGTGCTTACATTTTGGATGATGTTAATTAAACAACGTTTACCATTTTCTGCCATTATCACGCGGTTCCCTCTTCCCTTGCGAGAATTCGATAAAGTTTTATCAAGGTGAAACGTGGCTTAGACGCTGGAAGTAATTTGTCGCACCCTTCTGAAATTACGGTCTATAGTAATTACGATGGAGTTAGTCTTGTTTTACTTGCAACTCCGTTTCACCTTAGAATTGTGCCGTGAATTGCGGAGGAAAAGTTTGTCGATGACTATGCACTTTCGAATTAATTTACGGTCCATTTTTTCGTTCTGCCTCGTTATCAACCAGTCGAATCTAACGTTTGCGAAGGAGATACGTTACAAACTAGTATTACCCAGGTGAATTGGATTTTGTCGGGTTTCAACCGGGACGCGCACGCTGACGGCTCTGTTTCGACCCTTTTCGAGGGCAATGATGGGGGGGTGCGAGCTTACGAGTAAAACGCAAACCCGAGGCGCGTAGATGTTGACAGAACCAATATTACCGTAACGTTGACGATCATTTCTCGTGCAAACAAGCTCGTCTATCGACGAACGTGACGGATCGTGTAGAACGAAGGATTCCGCACTCCTTTCACGTTGCCCCGACGTGCGGTATGCCACCTAGGAATGCTACAAATTCTGCGGATCAACGAGCGGGAAGGGCAGCCGAACGAAGGGATGTAATTTGTCATCGGGGAGACAGTTGCAGATTCGAAGAATTCTCTTCCGGCTGTATCCTCGGCTCGATTCGTCCCGCTCTTCCGGCGTTACCGATGCATAATAAATTCTCATTTCCCACGCGGACAGGCGACACTGCTCGCACGGTATCGCCGATGTAGGAAGTTAATGCGTTTACGTAGAAAGTGAAGGGAAATATGAGAAATCCGCGTAGCGCACCGTATGGCAGACAAAAAACGTTTCGTCATTTGCGTGGAGAAAAACTAAGTCAGTAGGAAATAAAAGATTCGAATATTTCGTCACACGTGTAGCAAGCAAGCCTGCTCGATTATATCGGGCAGCGTTACGTTCGTTCGGCGATGATAATCACGTTAATAATAGCCTATCTCACACATCCGCGGTTAAAGTAAAACCGCGGCTTTGGTATTTTCACGTCGGAACATTTTCTTCCACCCTTTCGCTTTCGAATTCACTCGACTGGGCATTATTGCTATATTTTTTAGATTCAGATTTCTCTAACAAATCGTAACTAAACGGGCGGCGGTCGCGGTATTTGTAAAAACCGATCGTACACCGTAACGATCCGACAAAACAAGGGACACCCTGCACGGGGGCAAGAAGGATGGGTAAAAAGGGCAATTTATTTACCGTGACGTGTTTTACAAACGTGCCCGTACTCGCGGTTATCGGTTAGCGACGCGAAAGAAACTTTTCACCTCGTGAACATTAATGAAACTTTACGTCGCAGTGAATTAAACGTCGATCACCGGCAGGATCAGAAGGTGTAGAAGAAGCAGACACGCGAGGCTGGTTTGTTAAAGTCGCGCGGATGACGGAAATAACGCGATAACATCGGGTTCGCAATCGATGCGTATCGGGGATAAGCAGTTTGGCGTAACGCGAGGATTTCCACGTATATCGGAATAAAAAGTGGCGGGAACGTGAAAGGAGCCCGTTATTGGTCCTTTTCCGAGTCTCTCCCGACGCAAGGCACAATGGAGATTGATGCAAACGCCAAGTCACGATTCTTTACATTGTGGAGCGAGAACGAAAAGGGGGAAAAAAATCAAACACGTCGCGCGGCAGAACGCGTTGCGCAACGACGTCTAGACGCGTCCTATGCGCTCGGTTGGTACGGCACACGTTCTGATTTCTCGGAAACGCCTACTGTTCAATGATTTCGCGCCAATTTCTGGGGAACGAGGAAGCGTAGAAATGGCCTGTCCGTGCGGTGCAAATAAATAATTTGGAATTTACAGGAGCTTACGTATTCGTTAGAGAGGCACATGAAATTCGAAACGTAGGAAGCGGAGGAGCAACGAACTTCTGAAGGATCGAAGGAAAGATATAGACGCGTATATGCTCTTCATTAGAGAATTAGAGAGCGGAGGAACGGAAACATCGGTCGAGTATTTATCGAGCGATATCCCATTTCGTTTGACACACATTCTCAATTACGCCGCCTGTAATTCTTCTAATATTGCGCATCGCAGAATATGCAAACGATCGACATCGAGAAGTTGCATAAGAAGCCGTGGAATATCGGAAGCATTAGTCACAGTCAATGGTAGCTTTCTAACATCTATTTACGAGCAATCATCAGCGATATTTCAGAAACACCGATATTTCACGTTGCGTATCACTGACGAGTTATTTCGTTCGATCGAAGTGAAACGGACAAAAGTGGCGTATCGGGAAAAATAACGTGTCCGCGTAAAGAAACGTTTACGTCACAATTGACGGAAACGTAGCTAACCGACGGTATGCAAGTCGACATACTTGAGGAGTCGTGTATGGCCGAAGGAACGTCATATCTGCATCGTTCCCCTTTTAGACGCCATCCGTATGCGGTCCGTTCGGTTGATCGAAGAAATCTCTCTCGCTCCTCCGTGAACTTCCTAGGCCATTAAATATGATTACCCGACACGCGGCACGTTAAATAACGGGATTTGCTAACCAACCGTCTGCCCTGTCTTGGTGTGTACCAAAGCATTGGTTAGCATACTTTTAAAACTCGCCTGGCCGCCTGGAGATAAACCTGGCTAATGGTTATTGTCTCCTAAAGGTATGGTAAATGTTACGCGGTAACGAACCCTTGCCTCATCGCCAGTTATTGATCGGCCGATTTAAAAATTAACCATACACCGCGGTTAAATCCTTTCGCCTTTCACGTTCACATTTATGAAACGTTCAATTTCACTGACGGAAATGTTTGATAGTTAAACGAACCAGTTATCGTCTAGTTTTTGTCCAAACGTTTACGGTTGACCGTTCGTAATCCCTCGTACCCCGTTTGACGTAAGACAAATCAAATCGTAACACGATCTACCAACGACTTCGCTAATTAGATACAGCTAGCCGATTCTTGGCAGCTGCTGTTTGTTCCTGCAAATCGGCGATAATTTCTTTGCTGCTCCGCGTGTAACGCTCGGCACGATGCTGCACGATCGACATAACGAACAATCGATGGGCAACCGCGCGGAACCGTGGTTCTACCGCATCGATGTAATTTCCCTTGATCGTTGGACAAGGTCGATCGACCGGATATTCGTAAAGTCTATTCGTCGATGGATAGAGATCGTCGCAAACACGTCTTCTCGGTTCTGGTGAATCCGCTGAACCACGCAAACCGCGATCGCTTACGTACGCGCGACACGGTTCCCTAACTTCGTGCAGAGTTGCGTACTTAACCAACGCGAGTGTTGCATTTTTTTTTGACTTACACGAAGCCTACTTTCCTAGATTTTAAAAATCATTTATATGTTCTCGCTTACTTTCGGTTTCTACTCGCTACCGGATTAACGTGCTCGCGAAGAGAAAACGAAACAGAGAGAGAGAGAGAGAGAAAGAGAGAGAGAGAGAGAGAAGGTACCACGCCTAGCGATTATGTGGAATTATGATTTTAATATACTCGGACGGAGTCCAATTAAAAATCATCCTTATAAAGCAAATATTCGCCGAGCTTTAACAAGATTTTTTAATCCCGCGAAATTGTACGGCGCAAACAGGAAGTTTATCAGCTCGTATTTTTTAGCACGCGGAGCGTAGAATAGAGGATTTCCCTCAAGATATACGACGAGAATGAAACAAGGGGTGTGATAACGAGGACGATGAGATTGCTCAAAGAGAACGGCGAACGCCGACGGTGGACGTTGGATTTCGCAATACGGGTTTTCACACAGTTCAATGTGCATTTCGTTTTCCCTTTCTCACCTATTAATTTGCACGCGGTGCTATTCGCTGTAACGACCGCACAAACCACACGCGAGGCTCCTTCCCGCCAACACTTTGCCTACCGTAGAACAAGTGACTACCTCGTCGCATAACGTAACATTAATTGGTGAAAGTTCCGTCGCGATTCCTCCCGATCGCGTAACCAGCAAACACGATTCTCCTCCTCTCGTGCAACCTCCCTCCCCTCTGGGTTACGTAATCGTTTTGTTATGTATAAAAAAATATCGCTTTATTCGTTTATAAAAAACATATTATACAATACATTTTGAGGCTCGGGATCACGGTGAATACAATATTGGTATATTCGACTGACGTCTACTACGAACGGTGTGCTTGCTCGTCTGACGGGTGTTCACGTTTCGATCAGACGGCGTCTCGCGAGCCAGGAACTCGCCCTGGTTCACGAAATTCGCTGCTATCCCCTGTAGCAAGCGGTGACATACGAAGACATACGTGGAAGGTCAAAGTCTTCGGTTCTCGAGTTCGAGTCGAAACGTTTGCCTCAGTGATGCCCGAAACCGCCTCCGTAACCGCCGAGATCGTGTCCACCTCCGAGGCTGATTCCGTGCTCAAGTCCGCCGCCGTATCCGCCACCGAATCCACCTCCGAAACCGCCTCCGTGCTCCTGCACGACTACAGGTACAGCCTCCTTCACGACCAAGGGCACCTTGACGGGGTAGGGCACCGGTTTCGATACTGTGTACGGCACCTTGATAGGCACCTTGACCGGGTAAGGCACCTTTACTGGCACCTTAACTGGCACCTTCACAGGGTAAGGTACAGGCTTCTCGACTGGGTAGGGTACATGCTTCTCGACCGTTACTGGGTACGGTTGAGGCACATGGACCGGGTACGGTTTGTCGATGGGAACTTTGACCGGTACACTGACGGGGACCGGTACGGCTTTTGGGACGTCGACTGGGTACGGTTCGGGTACGTGAACCGTTTTGGTGACCGTGACTGCCTTTACGTGATCCGCGGATATCTGCTCGCTGCCGCCCAGGCCGCCGCCTCCGAAGCCGCCGCCTCCGAAACCACCGCCTAGGCCATGACCTCCTCCGTAACCTCCTCCGAAACCTCCTCCAAAACCTCCTCCCAAGCCGTGGTCGCCCAGGCTAAGCTCCAGGCCACGCTTCGTCTTCTCCTCCTTCGGTTGGACGCTCGACTCTGCGGCCTTTTTCGTCTCCCCGGCTGCAGCCGATACTATCAGCCCGCAGATAACTAAGAACTGCGGAAAGAATAAATTATAGGTTATTAGTGTTACTTCTGGATAGAATCGTTATTGTCGATAATAATTTGGGATTATCGAGACGACAAATTGCGAGAAAAATGAAGGGATGATAAGAATGGAGTCTCTGTTAGTGCAACGTAAATGCTGTTTAAGCTTCTTGGGAGAAAAGTACACCGATTCGTCGAGCCACGGTTTTGAACGACTTAATCGGGTCTCATCTAGGACTGTGATACGTTCGAATTTTCACCGGTTGCAAGAGTTCCGTTTGTGTGGTGGTAGGGAGTTTCGAGAGACGGGGAATTCAAGTGGCTGCCTTACTGGAGCTACTCACTTTCAGCTTCTCTGTGCTGTTCATGTTGGTCGACAGTGAGCACACTGGTTCCTCGATGGTCTACCCTCGCTTTTATAGGGGACGCAACCGCCAGTCCGGCGGGCAACTCGAGCGTGCCGATGAAATTGTTGCGGAGTAGGAAGTTAAGAGAAGGAAAGGAAGAGAACGACGCCGTGGACGACGCTTTCCTCCGACGGCTTTTGTCAGCCAACATTTAGCAAGTCGCTTCGCGTTTCGTTCAATTCCTTCCTTAATGCTGCTCGAGCTTTCAAAGCTCGCTTCGCAGCCTCTGACAATACTCGAAATCCTTTCAGACCTTCCCGTTTCGTTCGACTCTTAATCTATTTGAACGCGTGCGACGACGACGACGACGACGACGACCAGTTCTCGTACTTTCCACGCGTTGCGTCGCCCGGGACAATTCGAAATTCGTCGGGTTTTCGAAGTTGCGTTTAAGCCAAGAAAAATAGCGTCGATCGAGTTTCGATCCAGGCTACGATCGGCTCCGAACTTTCTCGTTACTTACCTACGGTACCGCGCTCCTCGAGTTTTCAATTACGGGATGAACCATCAGAGCGAACCGGAGCAACTAATACGGATTCCACTCCGGTGTCTCTTTTTAATCCGATTACTTCTCACAATACGTTCCTACATCTCTGTACTCACATCCCAGGGAAAGAGGGAGAGGTTCATTAATATTAAGAGCTTAATTAAAGCGGGAAGCGAACTATTAGAACTTCCTCGAAGCGTTCAGGCTACGTCCTCCGTATCTTTGCACCTTTCTTTCCGTCGTATCTACGAAGGAACTTCTCTTCTTACTGACTGATTCCCTGTACGCCTCTGTATTCGCCTTCTGTACGAGTCTGTGTGTGTGTGTCTAACTTCAACTTACATTTCGCTTCGAACTTTTTGGTTTAAAATAAAACGTTCCTTGCTTGGCGCAGCTCATGTTAAATTCAGTTAGTATCCTTTAATGACTTCCTTGTTACTGAGCAGTGGTAACCGTTTCGAAACGTACCGGCGAACTATTCATCGACTGCTTCTAACGACGAGGGATCGGAAAAAAATAAAACGACCTATATTCTCGAAGGAGAGACGGACGTAGGATCGATCTCGCGTATAACTGGCCCCGCTCGATATAGCGGCGGCCATCCGACGAGTACCATTCGCGTGTTCATTCGCGATGGGCTTCGAGCGTTGCCCAACGCGATTTTTGGTTATCACTCGTGCCGTCCCACGAGCGCAGTTAATCTTGGAATGACTTTGTACCTCGATCTCGCCTGTTCGAGGGCATTAGAATATCTACGCGTATCCATGGTTTATCAGGCTTATCGGCGGGAATAAATTTCCATATATCTGAATTTGAATCTCCATATTTGAATCAGAAAATATTGATTTGACTCCTAGCCAGGCCGGAACGATTCGTTCCTGCGGACCGCACCGACGCGGCTGTTCGATTGGGTTCGCTCGATCCTCGCCGGATGGAAAGCGAGAGGAAGATGTTTGTCGATAGTTTCTGTCCCACCTTCGCGCCCAGGATTAAATTGTTTTCGATGAATTTATAGTGATTTGCCGCGGTCGCAATCTCCTCGCGACTAAAAAACGATTTCCATACGGGAACGAAGTTTTGTCGATAGGAGCTCGATAACGGTGTCCGCGTCACCGTCAACGCGAAAACGATCGCCGCGGATGGAGTCCGCCGAAATTTATGACACATCCTCGCGTTCCTGTACTCCCGGCCGAATGCAAGAGAGAGAGAGAAGCAATGAATAATGTGATAAAAGACAAGGACGCGCGTTTCGAGCGACGTAACGACGCGCATTAATTAGACGAGACCGTCGCCGGCCGGGTGTGCCTGGCAATTGCGCAAAACTTTCGTGACGGGTATCTATTTGTTTTGCGGACGTTGCAGTTTCATTCATTGAATTTGAAGCTAATAACACGGTTGGACGCCACGAGCCGGCCAATTTTCCTGCGACCGATCGCAATTGTAATTTTCATGCCAAGAGTAATATGTTTCGCCCAGCCATTACGCCGCGTTTGACCTCTAATAATTAAAACGCGTGAAAGGTGGCGAAATCCGTGAAATATTCGATCCCTATTTTCCGATGCATTTACACCGTGAACAGGCGCGCGTTTGTTTCGCGTCAACAAATACGCGCAATTTCTCTTCATTTCTTTTTTTCTTTTATTTTGTTTTTTCTTCTTTTTTTTTCACCGATGTGAGTCAAGAGTGTAGAAATACACTCTACGGACTGGTGAGCGTGGATTTAGATTCGCTCGAAAGTGGTATAGCGGGAGAAGCCGTATATTAAGAAATCGTTTCAAATTAAATCTGCTCGAGGGAAATGCTTATTTTATTGCGCGAAACTTTGCTCTATTACATACACGGAACCTCGTTAAATGTTTGATATTACATTACGTGTGGGAGCCATTATACTCCCATACGATTTTTGCCTGCGCTTGATACCATAGTTCTTGCTTTCTATTAATCCATAGCTATTTGTATATATACATATGCATCTTGTTACCGCGTTTATATAAATCTTTTACGTATTCTGCTGCCGATTATCGGTACGCCTTGAATACTTTCGTCCTGTTCTCATTCTGCTTAAATCGTTTGACGAGTCCTCTCCGTCGAATCATCGTGGAACGTGATTTCTAGCCGCATACGAAGCAGCTGAAATCTTCGAACTCCGTACCGGTGTACACGATCGTCGCGGTAATACAGCTTTAAAGGGCAGGAGGAAAATCCGTCTGGCCGAGGGGCGCGTAGGCAGACGGCAGGAGCGGAATTTTCGCGAAGTCTGCATTTCTGCTTCACCAACCGCAAACGTAACCTTATGCAATAATGGGAAAGGCTTTCGAGTCGGCCAGACCGTGGCTCTCATGAATATATGCATGGATGTTCTCGCTCAAGGTGTTTATCAAGCCGTTTCCTAGTTACGCCCTTTCCCTTTTTCGCCCTTTTCGAGGCCCGCCCTCCCCCCTTTCTGCCTCCCCGTGCCCAACATCTGGGAGCAAACATAATTCGCGTTCTGGAGTGCCGTCTACGGTAAAAGGCGTACCGTCGTTTCCCTTTTGCCGTTCTCCCTTTCACCTTCCTCTTGCTTTCCTCGCCGGTTCGACTTGTTTTTACCCTTTATCCGATGGATTTGTCAACAATTTGCGAATGCTAACGAGGAAACCCCCAAGATCGGTACGCGCGACGTCGTCCACTTTGATTTAACGGCACTTCGGTTCTCCGTACTAGAAACAACGATAATGATCATCTCCGACCGCTATTGGGTACCTGTGTCCGTCCAGCTAATTAATGCCACGCATGAACACTGTCATCGCTGAAGATAAATCTGGTTTTCGTAGAGGATAGGAGCCTCGTTCCTTCAGCCAGTTTCGATATCGCCAACGAAAGTGGTTCCTGGGGAAATCGCATCGCATTAATTTCGCGAATACGATTAAAATATTGGCCACACCGAGAGAAAGAGAGAGAGTTACGGATAATGTCAAAGTATCCGTAAAGCGATTACAAAACTGGTCCTAGCAAAAAGTCGCCGACTGCCATGGATAGATGGACGCGCGTGCCTTTGGTAGCTTCGTTATTCGATACGAGCGCAAGCTGCTAGTCTGCATCGATTAAGTCCCAGCGACGTTTTTCATACGAGTTCGGCCTATTCGCAAGATTGTAATGTTCGTGCAGTACGTTGATCACCGGCTGCCACGTGTAAACGGAATCAATTATGTTGGCGCATTTGAATGCTCGCAGTAAAACGGCAATTTTTCATCCAATGAATCAGCGAGAGGGCAAGAAACAGGTCAGACGGCCCGTAACTCGGGCTACCGCTGGAATATTGCCGGTCGTTGTTTTTAAAAATAAGTCACCTGTTGCTCGAAAGCAGCTAACGCGGCGACTAACCGGCGCGCAGAGTCATTTTTGTTCTACATCGTGGCTCGCTACATTTCGCGGGTAGTCGCGAGCAAAACACCGGTTAGCGGCGTTAGAAACCGCGCGAACGATCGCGAGGATCGTAGCCAGTGGTGAAGTTGGCGACAATGCTGTCGTTCACCGTGACGGCTAAACAACTTCCTTCGCGTATCGCGTTATCTATCACTTTTTTTTTTTTTTTTAATTAACTACGCATCTAGCATGGTGCCGGGAGTCAGTCAATTAAGTGCATAATGCGCGCGTGTCCGCGACAAGAGGTGAAAGTTTCCCGGGCCGCCGCGCGGCCCTTTGTAAATTGCGCCGCAGCGAATTCGCGATCCTTGTCTCTGTATTTTTTTGTCTTTTTCCCCGTTTAATTGCGTTATCGATGGAAATCGACGAAAAGACAGCGCACTACGATTAATTACCGTCCGCTCTGACTTCATATCTGGGAGGGGGCGCGCAGCACGTAAGTCCCGCTCTCTTTTCGTGAATAACGATCCGGCGATTTTCACCGGCGTTACGTGTATTACCGAAAACTTTCTTGTCGCGGGGCATTTTTGATCGCGTAATGAGAGACAGGAGCGCGAGCACAACTGCATGATACCGCGGCGTTCCGTCGGGTGAAAGAAGGAAAGTATTTACTCGCGGATGCGTAACCACCGATCGATTGCGCGCCCGATATTAAATTTTTCTAGCGAACTATCCTCACAGTCGGACCCCTATCGACCGAACGTCCCCTAATGGTTCGACGTTTACGTTCATCTCCTCTCTGTCCAATTATGCAAACGCTTTAAATGCGTCGCTCGAGAGTCGCTCTTCGTGCCACGAAATCTCGTTAGACGTCTAATCGTATCGGAGTAGCTCCCATTGATGCAATCCAGTGGATCGCGATCGAATTAGTTTTACGGTGAGTGGTACGAGAAACCGCGTCGTGTGACGTAACGATTTTATAACGGCGAGGGATCGTGCACTGTAACGGTATCGGTCGAAAAACTGGCAATGAAAAGAACGAGGAAAGGGGGAAAGGAAGAGAAAAAAGGGAGATCGGTTTCGCTTACGGGATAACAGGAGACCCTACGGTTTCTTCTTCGTACGGTGAGATCCGTGAAACCTCGGGGATATCGAGAACGGGACGTTACGTAAGACGCCTTGGGGAGGCTCGGACGGAATTATGTCCGGTATCGTTTTTACGAGGCGGCGATCGCGCGCCTCTCCTTCCGAGGTGAAAGAAAAAGAAACGACGACGAGCAAGAGTGGCCAAGCGGGCGCGTTCGTTGCACGATAAATCGGCGTGCTCCTCCTCGTCCTGGTGAACGGACAAAGAGAGCGATTCTGGCACGGGGGGGCATGTGTTACGCGTGCGGATCCGGGGGTCCGGTAGTAATCAACCGTCTGGCCGGTAGCCCGTGAGAAAACGGCTTAACGCCTTATGTACGCCTTTGCGTCGGTTGTGGTAGCACAATCGGTCCACTTTAGTGCCGGTGGACGAGTAGGATTTTCCGGGGAGTGGGCCAGTAGCCACGGCGAAAGTGCCAGCGGTATATATTCCAGTGATTGGCGCGATGTAGCTTCAGTGTGCACCTCCGAACGATACCATGAGCACTCCGCAGGTGAGCTCGCGGTTCTCCACGTATTCACACACCACACGCATTGTCCATCACACATTGTCCTTCGCGGGCAGACAAAAAGGGATCTGGGGATTATGTAAGGGTGAGAAACGGAGAAAGTCCGCGAACGATACGCGATTGCATTCGTCAAAGAACCGCGTTTCTTTCGAGCGGAGAGGACGCTGTCGAAAGAACCTTTTATCTCTCATTGTCATTTGTCGTCCTACGTCTGACGCAGGTTGACAAAACAAAGCTTTCAATACGTCGTAACTCAATTTAACGTCTGTCCCTCGATCGCTGCACAGTGCTACGATACTTTCACCGCGCGCTTTCTCTGCGTACCTTAGATACCCGATAGATCGTGCCGTTGTACCCACATAAATCACGACTCGACTAGCACACATGAACACACACAAACGAGAAAGTCAGCAGCGTTTGCAACGCGGCAGACAGTTAATCAGAGAATTCTACCCTTAGAAACTTATTATACTCGCCCTGGTGGCGACCGCCCTGGCTGGCGACGCGAAGGAGTCGAGCGGCAAAGCCGCCGTTGAGACGAAGGAAAAAAGCAAACGAGGACTGGAGCTGAGCCTTGGGGGCGGCGGCGGCCTAGGGGGTTTTGAACTGGGCCACGGCGGAGGCCTGAGCCTTGGCGGAGGTTACGGCGGAGGCTATGGCGGAGGTTTCGGCGGCGGTCTTGGCGGAGGATTGGGAGGTGGCGGCGGCGGCGGCGGCGGCGGCGGTGGTGGCGACGGAGGCCGCATAACTGGTATCACGATCCACAGAGAGAATCAAGTTCGCGTGCCGCAACCGTACCCGGTCGAGAGGAACGTGCCAGTACCGTACCCGGTCCCCGTTAAGGTCCCCGTGGAACGTCCAGTTCCAGTGCACGTACCGAAACCCTACCCAGTCCCGGTAGAGAAAACAATCCCTATACCAGTGGAGAAAGCAGTCCCAGTGCCGTACCAGGTGCCCGTCAAAGTGCCCGTGAGTGTCCCTTACCCGGTCAGCGTGCCAGTAAAGATCCCAATCGCGATCGAGAAGGAGGTCCCCTACCCAGTCAAGGTTCCCGTCCTCGTTAAGGAGTCCTACCCTGTGCTGGTTAGCGGTGGTGGCGGCGGCGGCGGCGGCGGTTTCGGTGGAGGATACGGTGGAGGATACGGTGGAGGACACGGAGGAGGATTCGGAGGAGGATTCGGGGGTGGTCACGGTGGTGGATATAGTGGTGGACTATCCCTTGGCTTACACCATTGATCACGATAAACATCATCGATACGGATATTCATCCTCACTCATATATTTGTATATAATGATTATATTTTTTTATGCAAAATAAATATTAAATTATTAAACGGTCTTTCGTATGTACCGGTAGTTTTTGTTTTCTTTCTTGGACGATTGTCTCGAAATCTTTCAAGCGTTAACTAACGGGTCCCTATGTTTCTAGGGACAGGAAACTGGATGTTACAGGCGTTTACGCAGAATGCATATTGTGAAATAAATGATTATTGTTTCCCTGTATTATGAATCATGTTTAGCCTTCTCTGATTAGAAGTGCGTACTCGTGTTGTTGCCGCCTTCGATGAATATTTCCGCCGAGTATGTTGTTCTTTCTAATAGCGAGTACTTGCTGTACGAAACTGCTCGATAAACTATTCGATTAGATCATCTGTGTCAGGATATTTTTCTATCGCAGCTTACTCTGCATTAATGTAAGTCATACTTTTGAAATATCCTCATTTTAAATAGGATATTTAGTCGCATACAAATTCCTGGCATTCCACGTATATTTCTGTCTCGTCTCGGCTTCTTCGCGTCTGCTCTGTTTGCTAGCGTCTGAAACATCTTATTTTAAAACAGAGTGAAGGAAAAATTCGTGGGACGTTTGTGCTGCAGACGGAGCACGCAATCGCGGCACATGGGCGTCTCGCGGCGACTCGTCACTTTAGCGAAGTCGTCGCAGCCACGAACATCCGGCGCTTTAAACGGTGCGATTTGCTCGTACGGTTCGTTAACTCTTCGTGTCTGCAGCGAGACACGCCGGCTTTCCGATACACGGTTAACCAGAAACTGTCTTACGTGAACAGAGAAACCGTGGCCCGAGGTGAACGAGGGGCCAAGTCGTGCTCCACGCGTACCGGAAGCAAGGTAAAGGCCAGACAGTTTTTCTTCTGTATCCGTGTACGATTTCTGTACGGGGCGTTGTTCAGACACCGCCTCTAACGATATTTGCGGTCAACTTAATTTGTAACATTTGCCCAACAACCAGCACAAATACGTCGCTTGTACACGTCCGTCGTTTCCCCGTTTGCTTTCTCTTTCACTCTCTTCCCTCTTTTTGTTCGCATTTTATGTATCGACTACCTATTCGCGGAAACACACCTTTCCGAAAGACACAGACATCCGGAGGGCGCTGGTCTTGACGCAGAAATCATTGTTATCGTGCCGCAATTTGCGTTGACCGCGTCGAATCGTTTCGCAAGGTGAAAGCGCCATTTACGTTGATCGAACCGTCCTGGGAGTATTCCTTGAAATCGAATCGTGTCCAAACGCGTCATTAAGATCGACTTTCGTCATTTTTTAACTCCCTTTCGTCGTTCGAAGGCTTGCGTATGCATGCTCGTAACGGTCGAACGCGGATTTATTTGCGGGAACGTTCGAGACCGCGAGGGGCGATCGTCGGCGGTTAATTACGATCGTTTCGAGCGCAAGAGAAATCGTAAGGTCTTTCCCTGTGTCGCGGATCCAACCGGTGTCCGTAGGAGTTCGTAGGTGCTTGTGCAACCTGC
Source organism: Xylocopa sonorina (assembly GCF_050948175.1). Lineage (NCBI taxonomy): Eukaryota > Metazoa > Arthropoda > Insecta > Hymenoptera > Apidae > Xylocopa > Xylocopa sonorina. The sequence goes on from NC_135203.1 coordinate 6,463,888, forward strand.
TGGCAATTTTCCGCACCGCGGCTGCAGAAATAAACGGAGCAGCGGATGCTGTAATCTCACTTCGGCAAAGCTACACGAGATTCCTTCGCCGAGATGCATTTCGCGTCCGACTGCACCGTCCTCGCGCCCCCTCTACGTTTTGTCTAACCCCGTGGAACTGGAAATCCTTTTGATCCCGCAATGACGTTTCGTTGTAATGGCCCTTTTTAATGCGACTCTCGCGAAACGAGATTACTTCGCCCTCGTAGTAGATTTTCTGTCGCGAACTTACATTTGAAAACGGAACAACGCAGACGGGACGTAATTTTTTTTTAACGCGGCCCACCTTTCCTCGTCCCTATTGCGAACGTTTAAATAATAAGACGCTTTAATGGAAACGAAGAAGATACGATGATGATAACGCGAACGCTAAAGAGATTCTCGTGGCGCTCGTTTCGTTTTACGTTGAATCGTATAATCCCCTCCCCGAGATGTTTCTACTAATTCAAAGATGGGAAAACGAATTACGAACGTGGAACGGGGTAATTAGAAGACAAGGTTAAGCTAAATATCGCGATTTAATCAGCCGCACAATCGTATCGTGCGATCACTTCATACCGACCAGCACAATGTAACAACAATGCAGATCTGATTATCGCGTATCAATCGATTTTATCTCGCGCGCTATAAATATAACCTGTATCGCAATTCGCTCTTCAAGCGAGCGTTCTACGTTTCACCCGTCACATTATGCGGTCGTAAATCAAGGGATGGAATCCTTGAAAACTTCATCGAGTTTTGTACTGCTTTCTCCTCCCGGCGTGCTTCACGTTTCGCAGCCGGCGCTCTCTTACATTCCTCGGGATGCACGTACGTATCTATCTCCCTCTACGTCCTCAAACTATGCGCGTTTCCGTTGTAGGATATAGGAAACCTTCTCTCTGGTTACTCAACGCAGAAACAATTACGATAAGTGTGGCAAAAATCGCCAGCCCGATAAATTTCACCGATCGTTGAGGGCGTCGCGCTCGGTACCGCCGCGAAGTTAAATATCCCGCTGCTTATCGCCGTGATTATTTCAGTTTTACCGCGTTGTTTCGCCGCGGTAACGACCAGCCTTTTATCCGCGATCTGAAAAATTGCCCGCCTCCCGAGCGGACAGGTAATCATCGGCGCATAAACGGGAAGCGCGCGGGAAACGCGAGGGCCTACGAACGCATAGAACGGTATCGCGTTATACGTAATATCTTACGTGGTATCTACGCGGGATTCGTCTCGCTCCCTTTCCTTGCGCGGACGCTCGTGATGATAACATAAATATTCAGGTATCCGTGGCGCACAGCGATCTCCGCGCCGTCAGAAGTTTCATAACTTGTTCGAGTGGCGCGAACCCGTGTAACCGCCCCCGCGGTACGAGATAATGGCGTAAGCAACGGTTGCGATGGTTGCGCGTTTCATCGAAAGCCTCGACTCATTTTTTTCGGCTGGACGCGTGCCTCGTGGGAATAACCGAGCGACGTGTCGAAAGCGCTGAACGAGCGTTCCAGATTCCGCAAGATCCTCGAATTAGCGGAGTTCCTGCGCGCACGCACGGACGAGTCGATGGTCGAGATCCTTACGCAGCTGGAATCTGTTCGAAAGTCACCGCGTGGTCGTTCGTCCTCTCGTTTCTGTCGACACGTAACCCGTCCGGTGCTAAATTTCGAGGCAGAACGTTCTCGTTTCGCAATCGCGGCGAAAGAGAAAGGCGGATGAAAAAAAAAAAGGTGCAAGAAAGTGGAAAGAACGAAGGAGCAGAGGCGAAAGGAAGTTTTAAGAATCGATCGTTTCGGAAATGAAAAATCGCTCGTTCGATCGCGCACCTCTTCCCCCTTTCTATTCTTCCTCCTTTCCTGGGTGCGACGCGGTACCCGATGGAAACTCGGTTGTAAGGCTCTAACGGCGTAAACGGGTTTGTTTACATAACTGTAATAGAGCAATTACATCGCGAGATCGAACGTTCATTCCTCCCGCCGCTCGAGAGTCTTCCTCTCTCTCTCCCCCTCGATCCAAGACTCGTTTTGCTCTCGTTTCCTCGTAAGAGATAGCCTTCCATTAGAAGTTCAAGGAACGATGCCTCGCGATCCCTTTCATTTCGCCTGACCGGTTGATCTCGCATCTTTTGCACCGGGAGCATTAAAAGACCGGCCCACGCCGGAAGCCCCGCAATTTCACCGGAAATAGTTTCCATAGCGATGACACGGGCATACCGGTTCCACTGCTACGCTTGCACTTAACCGGCTCACTGTCTCCGCGTTGTGTATCTAAGATATACGACCGCGAGGTTTAACGCAAACGTAAATCATATATTAAGCCCGCTTCATACCGAGACTCGTGTTAACGGACGCGTAATGTCCGATCGTCCCCGATTTCGCGTGCCCCGGACACAGCTGCTGCGCCAACCGTGGCTGATATCTCGAGACATTGTCCCCGAGGATCGATAATTTCCTGGGGATTCAGGCCAATCCACGGTGTATTTTAAGCCGACAATATCAGTCTAATTAAGAATGAGCTCGAACTGGTTTCGTTTGGCTAGAACGCTAACTTTTGTGGGCATCGGGATCCTCTATCGGAAATGTTTTGCGAGCAGAGCCGGTTAAAGTTTCGCGTATGCCAAGAGATTTCGCGGGGACCATCTGCGGTCGTCAGACTTGAACGAAACTGCGCAAGGATGTGTACACGTGTGGCGGTAGTATTAGCGGATAACAGGATCCTGCGGCGGTCGAGGCGCATTTGTATCCTGGCGATATTGTTTCGGAGGGTTGAAATAAAGCCGACGATTTGTGAGGGGCCATTTTGCTTTTAGCGTCCGGACCGCAGGTAATTTGTCGCTGAATGGAATTAACGCCCTTAGAAGCGTTAATAACACGCGTGATTTCGCGTCACTAATTAAAAGATTTACGCGATAATGCACATCGGCCGGGCTAAGAGCCGTGCGGGGCCGTGAAATAGTTTTCGAAACGCGATTCGCTTATTATGCGCGGTTAATGCGAGTCGCGGACAGAGGACGGAGCGATTATATAACACAAAAGGGAGCAAGTTTTTACAAAAGAACGGGATAGTCTTTTAAACCTCCGGGGCGCCATTGTAACCGAGCTTTATTTTATTTTTTATTATTTCGTATTCGCCAAGGTCTATAACAAAGCACGCTCACAGAAGAAGCTTACCTAGCCATCGACTTTCTTTCCTCCTTCTCGTTTTAATTTCCTTGCCTCATTATTTAAGAAGTTACCCGACATTTTTACAAGTTGCTGTTTAGAATAGAACCTAATTTCAAAAGTATAATTTCTCGTCTCGTTTCAAGTTACCGTATATAGTTCGTATAATAAACAGAGCGATTCTCGTTCGGTGTTTCGTCTCATCCCGAGCGATCTCAGGATCAATGGGAGCCCGGGACTGTATATCGGCACACGTACTTGCGATGAAGCCGCACGGTGAATGGGAACGACTTTCTACTAATTACTTCCGTAGATTGAACTTACGTCGGCTTCACGTGATTACAGACTTATACTTCACCTCATCCAGCGGGGCAGTTGCCTCCGACAATGGCTCCTGTTTCGACTGATCGCCGTTGAACTTGACGTTTCGAGCATGCAGATTGCACTTGAAACGTGAATCAGGAATTGTTAGAAGCAGAACAATCGTGCCGTGCGATTTTTAGACGAAATTCCATTCATTCTCGAAGAGCAAGAACATTTTGTTGCGGCCCAATGTTTTATTCATCCCCGATAAAAAGTTATGTCGAAGAATTTAATTTTCTTCCAATTCAGCTGATACTTTCGCTCTTCTCCCCTTTGCCGTTTCCTCTCCTCTCTCATTTTCATCGCGCTCATCCCTTGGTGCCTCCTTTTTCATTCTCAATTAAAGCTCCTCGCCTTTCCCTTGATTCCCAGAAAAACTTGCCGGTTTTCTTAATTTTTTCCTTTCACCGTTGCTCCACGTCCTGGTCCAAGTTCCGTCTTTCTTCAGCTTTTTTTCTTCCTCTCTCTTTCTCTCTCCCTCTCTCTCTCTCTCTCTCTCTCTCTCTCTCTCTCTCTCTCTCTCTCTCTCTCTCTCTCTCTCTCCCGCGCAACTGCTCCGCGGAATAAAAGGGAATTAATCCGTGCCGAGTGTAAGAGCACCGTTTGTCCTTAATTATATCTGCGAACAGATACGTAGGTGCATACGAGTCGTTCCGTTTTCTCCGTGAACGTCTCCCTTTCACGTCTCGTAGAAAGGAAAAAACGAGGACAGTCGGACCGGTTAAAATTCTAGCCGAGGATCGAGGAAGTGCAATCACAATTTCAGCACGGGATCTCGATTGCTCGTTACGATCGCGCGTTCCTTCGCGGCCGATCCTTTAAGAGACCGATAATAGGATTTCCTCGGCTCTTTAATTTTGCGCAAGAGCGAAACTGAGTAAACGTCCCGTGTTTGGTGAGGCGATCGATGAGCTTGCGGCCGGGCCAATGACTTACGATTTCCACCGAAAGCTTTTCAGATTTTTCCACACTTTTCTACAACGAAAAGCTTTCAGGTGGTACGGAATAATACATGTGCAAAGAGTTGGTGCCTATAGCAGGCGGTCGACGCTCTTAACTGGCGACTGATTGAAGCTAAGCTTCTGTCTGAGCGGACCAGCATTCTCCTGTTTAGCTTTCCTTCGATTCTCATTCGATCTTGTCGGATTGTTTTCGATGAATTTCCATTTTTTGACCATTATTTCCACCCGTGATATCGCGACGAATAAACGTCTGTAATTATTGTATACCTGAGGTATCGATCAACCTAGATTCCTGCTCTGAAATAGTGCTGGAAACCAGCTCTAGAATAGCCTTGATTCGCGCTGCCATTGATTTTTTTTAATCACAGCTACCGTTCCCATTGTATCGATGGCTCGTGCCGTTTAATTGACATCCGCGCGCATAACAACTCTCAGACAAATCGTGTGAAACTTTCCATCGACTTTAATAGCACGATCATACCTCTACTAATTGCGACATCGAGCGTATAATTCACGTCAGTTCGCTCTCGTTAACACCGGCACCGATATTTCGTCATCGCAATCGGGCACGAAGTTTTTCTCTATTATTCAACAATCAAACTAGGCCTCGCGGGTAATACATCTTTTTTACATCGGATCCTTGAGTATCTCCGATTCCATTAGTTTCACTCGCACGCTCTGCCAACGGTCGCATTACGAAATCACTTTTTCCATTTCATGAATCATGCTGTTTTACGCGCTAAAAGCTTACGGCGTTTCTATCAACCTGCAGTCTGCTGTATATTTTGCCCGGACAAATAAGAAGGCGTAAAAAAAGAAAGAAAAAAAAAGGCGGAGAGAAAAGCATCGCGATAATAGAGAACGGTTCGGTTGGCTGTATTTCATCGGCGATGCGCGCACCCTTGTCTAGACGAATTCCCGAAGCTCCTAGACTCTCGATTGTAACGCTAGGATGGGCGAGCATCGGAAGATATGCGAGCATTCCGCTACTCTCGAAACCCCTACGGATACCGTGCCCGCACCGTAGACAACCACGTTCCTACGTATCGAAATAAATACACGTGAACACATTCGAAACCCAGACAAATCCCTCCGACTTTCCGATTGGTCCTTTTATTCCGATTGTTTGTACTGTTATCGCGGCCGTTCCATTATGAGGGATTAAAAAAAACAAAAGTGTTCCATTAAAAAAATGTGTTACCATTTTATTATTAGAACCGCCGCGCGGTAACGTTCGTTTGTTTAACAAAGGATGCAATCCAGTGATACGTTTCAAATGTTTATCGACGACAACGCTAATGGAAATTGCACGAAAATATTGGGAATTATTTTATCGTTTTATTCATCGATACTTTTTATTTAATCTCATTCCGCGTACAGGACCAGTCCCGGTTGGCCGTTAACTGGGTGTCTCGCGTCATTCGAGCTTATTGGCATCTTTCCCTTGGTGAAACTTCCATCGGGACCGCTCTGAAACCTCCCCCGCGGCCTCGAGAGAGAGAGAGAGAGAGAGGGGCGAGAGGACGGCGCATCGATCGTTCGACCCCGGGAACAATTGGGTCGCTTCAATTATCCAAACCGAATTTTCGCCATCTGCAAGCGGATTCGAAAGTGTTGGATTATTACGGAAAATCCTATTGGCAGAAACGCGCCGGCCACAAAAGCGTAAATAGGGCTCTGTGCACACCGGCTGGGAATCGTCGATACGCTGCCGGCCAAGTTATAATTAGTTAATTGCGTTCGAGATAATGATGCGTCTTCAGCGAGGCGGAAGATCGGGTCATAATATGCCGTTAATTAAGGACGCGCAACGCTTCCTGTATAATCGCGATTTTTAAGCTGAATCAATGCGAACGTATTTTCGTATTCTCTTAGTAAATTAACGAATAAAAAGGATATCGCGGGTTGGGAAAAAAATTCGATAATCCAGTGCCAAACACTCTGGCGTGGTCGATAGTGTGTACCTTCGATTCTACGATAAATTACCGCGTCGCCGTATTAAAATCACGATCATTGTCAAAGTTTCGGTTTTTTTTTTTCTGTTTCATTCTTTTTATCCGATTACAAACGTGTATCCGCGATCGAGCAATCCGATGTATCCGATAATCCGACATCGCCAAAATCCCAAATGTACCCGTGGCATTACGATTTATCGCGTTAAAATTAGTATTCGGTGAAACGTTTCGCGATGGGATAGTTGGAGATTACCATCGCGAGGTGTCGCCCGCGAGCGTTTAAAAGCGCGTCGCCATCGCTAAGGACCATCGAGGCGGGTTATCGTCGCTCCTTTAAAGCCATCGAAATCCCATCGCGATACCAACGAACGAACAAAGGGGAAAGTTATAAGGCGCGCCACTGTTATTGGATCGTGGCTCGACTTTCTTACGACCGTACTTTCTTCGCGGATAAATTCTTCGCCTTAAACATTCTTTTACGAATGTCTCGCCCGGCGGTGTTTGATCCTCCGCCGCGCAACCAAGTAACCACTTGGAAAGGGCCCGCCTGTAAGTCGCGCGGCGCTGCGCGCAGTTACGCGCACGTGGAACGACGCGCGGCGGTCGACGGTGCGTAGAATGTCGCCGATAGGGGAAAGTTATTTGGCCTGCTCCGCAAATGGCGGCGGAAGTTCCGCGAGAATTTTGCGGTCCATCCAGTGGAACAGCCACTTGGAAATTGCACGGGCCGCCGGTGCTTTACGATCGCGCGATCGATGGAGCCGGTGCCACGAACGCGGCGTAAAGAGAGGCAAAGCACGAAATTATTTGGATTCATGGCTGGCTTCGAAGTTGCGTAACGTTTATAGCTTATCCCGGGAGTTGATATCGCGTCGGAACAAGATCCCGTTGTTGGTAAGATCTCTCGTCTGGTTGCTTGGTGTTTGCGCGATGCGCCACAAACAGCTACAGATACGTAAAATTCGGCAACGGGAACTATTGGATTGGCGGAGTTTGCGATAGACTATTTCAGATCCTCCGGTAGTGTTACAGATTAGCTGGGAGCTGATACAAAGCATCTTAGTTCTACCGTGGCTGATGCAGAGAACATTTAATTAACACGATTCTATGCGTGTAACTTTGAATCTGTTGAAATTTATGTGGGCGGTAGACTCCGTGGATGTGTAGCGGTGTTTGCATAAATTTTCAGAGACGCGGGAGTATTAATAGGAGTATCTATTTAATCGGATAATAAATTGTAGCATTAATTTTATATTTTCGGAGGGCACACACACACACACACACTCACAGATAATGGCTTTCAACGTTACGAACGTTCCACTTTACAAAAGTTCTCCTTTAATGTTTCGAACGCAAAAGACTTTTAATATAGCCAGGACTTGGTGGATAAAGTGAAAACGCTTTCATTTTTTAACCGTTTTAATCAAAGGGTTTTTATTGTGGAAAGCCCATGAAAGCGTTATACTTTACCGCGTACTTTGCTGATTTAAAGGAAGTTAATTTGCATTTAATAGTACAGTGGCAATTGACTGCATAATGAATGCATTATTTGTTCGCTACGCCTCATGTATAAAGGTAATAACGTTCTTTTTATAATACCACTTGTGTCAAACAACTTAATATACTTGACGATTATATTATCGAACTAACCGTTTTCTATTGCGTAATGGAGAAGCTAGCCTCTTTCGTGAAATTAATTTTACTTGGTCAACTACTGGTGAACTTTGTCCTGAAATTTTTTTTATCGCGTTTCAACATATTCTCATGGATGCTACTGTGACAATATCGTTCTCGACAGTCGATCGATAATAATTCCATTAAGAGCAATGACGCAAAAGCGCAAAGTGAAATGCAATTTTATTTCTGCCTGCAGCGGAACAATGTTATGTGGTATTTAATTTTGGGCATGGTCAATGTTGATTCTATAAAAGGCCATTAAATAATATTATTGTATAGTACAACGCGGTGAGTCCGCAAAATTCAATCACCTGGAGAGTACACCTACGATCGATACGAGTCAATACCGTTTTCACAAAGAGTTCCAACGCGATATGAAAATATTACCGCGTACAAGGAGGAAGCGATGTGAAATATTGACCTAACAATACTGCGTACATTTAATTTAGCGTCGTGTATAATTTTCATCTGGAAGGATACGTACACAGGGTGTACGTAACAATGTGTATATGACAATTGGCCGGCGGAAGTTGAGCCACGTCAGTATCTGAGCCGAAGACAAATTTCCTCGGGGACCAGTTCGCGAATCAACTTTTTAAACTCTCTGCTGGGAGGTTCGTTAGCGATAACTCGGGCACGTCTGCACGCCACGGGCGCGAAAACTTTCGAAAGGGTTGCCGGCCTTCGGAAATTGCAGGCGACACGGGCCTTTAGGGCGTATTCACAAGTTTTTCTCCGGTTGTAATTCCGCGCGAAGCTGCGGATCTGACGAACTCGCTCGTTTGCGTTAAGAATTTCGAAGCTCGCGTTTAACGCGTCGTCGTTATCGCGATATCGTGTTTCGTTTTACTTGTCTCCCTGTCCAAACGATGAACCCCTCTTGCGATATGATTAGCTGCTCTTTGATTAAGAGAATCTCGCAGGTTATTGATAGCGTGGAATTGGGTCGCTTTAACAAACTATTTATTAGATCCCCGTTGCGTTGAACAGTCTTGCTGCAACGTCACGATACAGACAGCTAATTCAGCAACCAAACAGGATGATTCGAACGTAATGTCTTCCTAATGTGTTCCCGTTTAATCGTCATGGATTGAATCTACTAATGACAGAGGACACTAACCCCCGTACCTTGTCATTAATCAATCAGTTAATAGAGCTCATTTCACTATTACAGCTTATTACTATTCACCTTCGTCTTTGGCGATCTCTACGCATATATCTGGACAACCCTACTCTCGGTAACTGCATTCAAACGTTCTGCAATTGTCCTGCCAAGATAAAGCTTACATCGAGGCACCTTATCTCTTCAATTAATTCAAAAAGTAACTCGCTTCATTCCTTTAAACGGGGTGCTAGTTTCACAAGAAAAGGTATCAATCTTTTTTTCTCAACAGTGTCATCGTAATCGTCCGTCGTCGCTGCTCAAAAGCGGCCGTGTTTCGTCGAGTTTAACGGGTCGTTGCATATTGTTTTATCCGACGCGTATCTCCGCGCGATGTACAAGGCGGAGGTGGTTAAACCGCGGCTGTGAGGCACCTTGCCAAGGATCGTACCCTCTCCTTCTCTCTTCTCACCTCACGTCGATAAATCTGACCGGGCACACCGGCATTTTAAACGCGATGTAAAACCACCTGTAAAACGCTCGCCCCCTGTACCACGCCAACTTAACTCCGACGCCTTCGTCGGAAGGGTTGTTACAGTTTCGCGCGAACGATACTCGTCTCATCGCGTTTTCGTTATACTTTGACTGTCCATTGACTTCTCGACCACTGTATCCATACAGTTATCTGTTTGAATCGCATGCATCGTTGTTAGTAGTTTCCCCCTTCTCTTGTTCATCTTTTCTCCTCCAGTTTTTTTAATAAGACGATAAGAAAGAGTTAACAAAGCGGCAGGTTGCACGTGGAAAATGATATTTGCATACGAAATTCGCACGATTTCATCAAGATACACGGTGTCGTTCCCGTAGCAAGCGGTATTGTTTCTTTTTCCTGTGTCTCGAAACAACGCGAGCGTTCGCGGATGCGTCCCATTTTTTCGTTCCCAGCAATGGGAGAAACGGACTACCTTATCGAGCAATTTCAAGACCATATAAAAGAGCCAATTTTTCTGTTCCCGGGTCCCCGGTGGAAAATACCGGCGTTCCTGCCCGTCCTTAAGCCCCCTACCCTCTTTCTTCCCGCTTCCTTACGATTCAAATCGCATAGATCTCAACAAGGTCGCAAACCACGATGTCGAGCTTTATGCGGGTCGTTTTACGAATCGTTTCCTGGGTATTCGGCGAAAGCTGCGCAGCCGTCTACTCGTAGAATCCCGTTGGATGACGGCGCAGGAGGGTATATAAGAGGGATAATATCGTGTCTAGTGGGATTTGTCGGGGGTAAACAGAGTGCAGGGCCGCTGCAGGCGAACGTATTACCGTTGAATACCCTAGCCGCACACATTCACCCTTAACCCTCCATCCGCACCCTCGTATCGCCCCCTATTTCTTTCGTTTCAGCGTTATCGTTTCCACGCGTTACGTCCTCTCCTTTTATTTCGCGAGTCGCACCGCCGGTCCGTCGCGGATTCACCCACGTCCTCTCGTTTTTCTCCCCACCGCTTTACGCTCGATCACTTCACGTTCTCGAGAAATTACCCTTTCGAGTGGGTGGTTTCGGGCGTGCGTCGCAAGTAGCGACGGCACAGTCACGACGGAGACGAGTCGCTGGAAACGTTGTTGTTCCCGCGATGACAACGAGCTGGCAGGAGCACGCGGACCGTTTAATTAAAATCATCCCCGTCGAATCTCGGGAGAAATCTTATTCGTGGCAAGGACCGCGTTTCCGCAGGAATATTAACCCGCGCGACGCACGCTGGTGGCGTGTATTCGTTTGTGTGCCGCCACGTCCGGATTATATTCACGTCCAAGTAGTCTTGTTCGCATTCACCGGCGCCAAACTTCCAGTAGTTGCCGGAGTCCGATATCGTGTCAGGGGAGACGCAATATTGTGCCTCGGGTCCCGCCGTACATCAAACAGCTCCGTACGTCTACTTTTAACGCGCGATGGTTCGCCACCCTTCCCGCGCGGATCCCAGCTAATCCTCGAGCGAGCGATACGGTTCACCGGGTCTCGTCACGAGTGCAGGAGCACCGTGCATTGTTCTTCGCGAAGGATTTCACCGTGCGCGTAACAACTCGATAAGAACTCATTAAAGGTGCGTTACTTATTCAACGCGGCCGACACAGCTGGCTCGTCACAGTTCGGATGGAACTCGAGGTGTGGAATGTCGGTCAGTAACTTCTCACGTAACATCGCGGCAGGAAAGAAGGTTGTTCGTTGAATTTCATGGAATCATGCGCGTTATGCAAAGCTGGATTACGATCCCATCGTGGCGATAACACGTCGATAATATCCACTCGTGAGGAGAGCCCCGAAAGTCGACCTTGGTGTCCGCGAGGTGGCCAAGGCGGAGTAATAGACGTGTCCGGGCCAAATAGATTTGGCGCGCGGCTACGTTCCCCTTGGCCTGTCGTACATTTCCCCCGATAATCTGGAAAGTTCTCGAGAGAACGGGCAACGAGGCGAGGACTCGTTGCGAACCCCGCGCTCGTCCAAGGCAAATCGAAAAACGTGCGTCGCGAACGGTACAAGCGCGGCCCCGACCGACCGTCTCGAAGGACGAAACGATTTCCTCTGTAACGAAGGGCGCGAGAACTCCGTCGTTCCGCGTCTCGTTCCAGTGACAAAGGACGTCCAGAAGATATACTACTCGTCCCCTCTTTTCATTCGAGCTCCTCGTCGCCTCGTTCAAAAACTCGTTAACGAGAGATTACCCGAGGTTAATTTTTCGTTGGGATTAAAATCGCTCAGGGCAACGGGAACATGTTCGCAGGTGAACAGAGGCGAACCTCTCCGTTAAAGCTGGATCACGAAGAAAGATCCGCGCGCCTTTCGTCTCTGAAATGGCACGAACTCGCCCGTGTACATATTCCGCTTTCTGGAGATCCAACGGAACGCGCGTCGAACGTCAGCCCCGTTCATCCCCTGCCGCTCTCCCGTGGGATTCCGCGGTGCGCCGTTGTACTCGAAAAGCAACGGACCGCGCTCCAGCTACCCTGCCACTCCCAGGATGCATCCGTTAAGACTGCGCCGCCCTATCCGCGTACGTTTACCCAACAGCCACTCGATACTTCGCTGCACCGTCCATCCATCTTTCCTCGAGCGACGTACAGACGTTCCACCGGCGTTCGTACCTCGCTCGAGGCCGTTCATTCTCGAGTTTACTCCCCTGTCGAAATTCCACGGGCGCGCCTGGCTCGCGTGAATTAACGCGAGCCTCGTACGAGCCCGAGAGGGTGCCTCTCTCGTTGCCCAAGCGACGACGCGTCGGTGAAAACGCGGGACGGCTGACTGCGCGACGAGGCCCCGAAACGAAACGGAACGGAGGATTTGTTTAACTTTCACGTGCTCGCACGCCGCGAAACCGCGCGGAAATTCTGACGTTTGCGCAACGAGCGTTCCATTGAACGTTGGTGTTTCGGTTTTTTTATGGAATTCCGCCACGCGTCGCGATCCTCCGCTCTGTTCGAGGTCTCCGCAGACGCGTGGCGAGTCGGATCGAACGGGTGTGTCGCGGCACGTGAAGTCGATGGCGATCACAGCGACCAGCCGGCTCGAAGCACGACGCGAGCACGGAACTTTGCTAATCAACTCCGCGCTGTTGATTAGCGTTGCGGGTTACGTCGAAGGGGGAACGCATTGTGGGCGATGGGAGAGCGTTCGTGACTAGTCGCACGTGGATTTGTCTTGGCGAGCGATTTTTGTTACTCTTCTATTTATATCTGGAAACTATCGACCTCTTGTTGAAATAGAGAGGACTCGCTGGCGTAACCACTCGAAAACGCGACTCGCACGGGAGAGAGTAGAACGTTAATTCTCCTTACAACCTTTGCCCTCGCCTCGTGAATATAACTTGTCCGTGATTACGTCGCGCTTGAATTCGACGCAGCGTCGACATGAATTATTAATGAAACCGCGCGAACGGACGACGGACGGGAGTGAAAAGTAATAAAAAAGAGAAAAAGAGAGAGAGAGAGAGAGAGGGAAGTGGAAAGATACGTGGCGGAAATAGTGCAGATATATCAATCCGGGATGATTGGTGAAGAAAGATAGAGCCGTTTAAAAGCAGCGTCGCTGCCTCGTGGTTCGCGCGCACGAGTAGCGACGGCTCGCGAAATAAAAGTTCCCTCCCTCGGGGATCGCGAAAGTCTTAACCGGTAATTCCTTTCGTACTTCATCGCGGATCGAATTCCGCCTGTCGTTCTGCTCAAAGCGTCGAATAAACAGCCCCCCCTCGACTCTGCTTCTGATCGGTGGATTATCGATAATTTGTTCCGCGGCATAACTCGAGGCAACGGGTCACGCTTCAAGGATTCCCCGTCGTATCGGGAACGAAACGAAGAAATCCAAGCCCCCGTGGTATCCGCGCTGCACCGTAGCCAACGGATATTAATATGCTAAGTAACCAGGCGTCGAGTCTACTGTGCAGCGCGCTTTATCATCGCCGAAATCGATGCCAGCGCGCAGAGGGGTAGAAGCGGTTAACTCTGTCGAATTTACCCCCACGATCGAAGCTCGAGGAACACTCAGGGGGGAAGCATTCCGTTGGAAGATCGTGTTGCTTGGAATCGTAATTCTCGAAAAACAGTCGCTTCGAGGATGGGTATAACGATGGGCTACGACTGGAAAGTATAGTTGCTCGAGTTCCGCTCGGTATAATGCATCCGCTCGACTCACGGCCCCTCGTCAGATGGAAGTTACTACGGAGAGAATAAACGGCGGCACGGGTTGAGAACACGTATCATCGCCGGGTAGGAGAAAGAGTAACGCGCGATTAAGACAAGCGGGCTGCTGTTTGTAATAGTTCACCAAAACCCGGCCTCCACCCCTAACCACTGCATCCGTATCGTCGCGGGAACGCGCGCAAACGCGAACGAAACTTACCACGGCAAGTTTTCGTTGCGGTTTCCACGGAATTGCTTTATAATTCTAGATTTATGATTCGAACCGACGTCTCCCCTCGCGATTTTCATCCACTTCTCCGCGGTTCTCCGCGTTACTTTTTGAACAGGCCTGATAGCTTGCCGCGAGAACGTCGCTCGCGTTTCTTAACGCGTATTTCTTCTGGCACGGACCGCCGCTTAACATTCGCTTAAATATCACTTACTCAAATCGCGGCTGTTCCGGGGGGACTCCCCCGGGCTCGTCCCGTTCGCTCGTTGTCTTGGCGTCGGACGGGGGAGGCTCTTTTTGCGCGGCGCAGTGACCGACTCGACGATAAGTCAGACGCCACTGGATCTTCACGAGGAAGCGATGGAGCAATTACTTGGGACGCGGTTACCATTGTTCGCGACGAGAATACCGCGAACGTTATCGCGATTCCTGCAAAATATCCAACGAACGTAAACGCTTTTCTACGGTTCCTAATTGATTTACAACCGTAAGTAGAATCAATTAATCTCCTCTCTTCGTTAGTATTCCTCTCGGGTTCTCTCTTGTTACCAATCAACAATTTGCGCAACTCGGTTGGAAAGTGCTGCGGAAAAACACTGGAGTGGAACGCGATGCACATACATCAAGTTGCCACTAAAACGTGTCGTTCCGGCAACGCGCGAACCAGTCCGCCAAGAATCCTGGCCAAGCTCGGATTCACGAGGAACAGGAAGGGTCGCTGTCTCCTCCTTGACTTCCCTTACCGATTCGCGAGTTAACGAAGTTAATCACTGGGATTAGCCTAGCATTCTATCAGATACAGAGGTAGAGAAAGAGAGAGAGAGTGAGAGAGGGCAGAACTGCCGTCGACTCTGCTCGCTGGCACTCTCCGAGACTCCAGCGACGGCAGGAGTCACGTTCGAACGAAATTGCTGGCATCGGTCGCGTAACAGTAGCTGGGTGTTGCCACTGATTCGTGCGCGCACGGTTGCCAGACGGTGTTACCCTTCGATCACGATTAAAGAGCACCCCCGACCCGGCGTACACCCGCTCGAGGAATCTCGATAATACGCGTATAATTGCGACGATCATCGTCCGCGTTTCTAACGTTTCTCCGCGGCGGCTCGTTTTCACGTAGCTGCCGCGCGCGGCACGGCGCTCGTGAAATACGGATTATGCGCGGCCCGGATCCGCTATTGCCCGTGAAGCTGACTGCGAAACGCGTAATCGAGATGCCCCCGTGTAATAGTGAAAAGCGGATTGACTATCGGGGTTAATTTCGCCCTACGGCTCTGCGGATCGACTAATTTATCCGTTTAACGGGATATCATTCGCGGAGTCGCGGCGCTAATGGCACGCACCGAGCGCGTCCGTATTGCATTATGATATCAAGGCGGAAATGCGCGGTTCGATTTGCTGGAGCAACGAGGCGGGCTCGATCGCGTCGAACGACGCGAGGAATAAAGTCCCTGCGAGAATTTCGTTCGGGACAGCGAGCGAGAAGATTGCTCAGGGATGGACACGGTTCCACGTTCGTCCCTCTGTTTTGTCGGGTAGAATGTAATTTCTGTAATTCGCGCGTGTCTCCGTGTCGCGAATTCGTCGCTGCGGTGAGAATAAACAAGCAGAGGGTGCGGCGCAGTGCATACACAGCGGAGAGTCGTCTACTTCGAAAAGTCAGGAAATGAATTGCTCCAACGATAAGCTCGTATCGCGAGCACGATTCCTTTCGCCTGAGTCGAGCTACGTTCGTCGTTCGCCCGTTTCCTTACCCTGTCTCCGTGAAAGTAAACCTGTACACCTTAAATTAGACGATTATCTCGCGAGCTTATAAAGCGCGTGCGCAACTTTTCCGATACAGACGTTCGTTACGCCCTCCTCGTTCCTTCTCTGTATCACTTAACGCGATCCTCGACGGAGAACAGAGAGCATTCTGAATGGAAATCAGAGAAAGTTTCGTGGAACGCACGGATAACTCCGTAGAAACGCGTTCGCGTCCCCGTGCCCGGTTAATGAAATTCATTTTTCAGTGAGAAGCGCAATAATTCGATAATGTAATTTTGACGGGGCGCGTGCCGGACGGGGACGAATGAAAACGCGTAAGCTGGCGGGTAACAACGCCGGGTACAATGGAGAGAAGAACACGCGGCTCGCAATAATGTCGACATTGTGCGCGGCGGATAAAAGAACACGTTGATTGCAATAATGTCACCGGCGTCATGCGCGATAAACAAAGGGACGCGTAATAACGTCGCCAAGTGCGGCCAGAATAAACGAAGAGAACGCGCGAGGCCGCAAAAATTCACCGCGCGACTCATCCGACGACGCGCTCGATCGTTCGTTCGATTTTTACCCGCGCAAGCTTCGCTCGATGAATAATTAATAACGAACCGGATGAAATGTTTACGCTCGAAACTGTTTGGCTTTCGACCGCGGAAAATGGGAATTGAATTTTTTCTTCTTTTTTTTTTTTGTCGAGGGAGACATCGACGGCGCGACGAGATACATAAATAGCTGGAAATTAGGCCACGTTTAGCAACCACTACATTCAAAGACGGATTGCGGTTGACCTGCATAGCAGTTTGTCAGGGTTGTTAGCGCATCCAGAAACTGGGAGCTCGATTATTCCCGCCTACCAGCCGCTTTGAGCGACGTACAAACGCGTTCACGGTTCGATGTCGTCTGTTTGTCCATCGCGCTCTGATTTCAACCGTGAACGATGCCCTGTGAATTTTGTTCCGCGAATTTCGAATTAATTGCACGCGGCCCGATTCGACGCGAATTCTTCCTTATTAGGATTTTTCAAGCATATTAACATACCTTACGGAACTTCGTTAACCTTAATCTAGCCTTTGCCGAGTTTCTGTCTCCAATTTCAACGTTTCGATGATACGGTAATTAAGAAACCCGAAGGTAAATGGTTCTCTTAAAGGGGGACTTTAATTAGAGGCATCCAGGATGGTTCTAAAACCAAGATAAATTCATCTCTCCGTAGCAACTAGCCGTCCCCGAGTTACTAATGAGCAGATAATTAAACGCGGAGTGTACACGTGAACACCGTGGAAAGTCGAAAAGCGATATAACGAGTGCGAGGGAACCGGCGTATCCTCGTTGCCACACTTAATTACCGTTACGTTCAAACACGTGGTTTAATTCAAACCTTAACGCCCAGTTCACCCCCGAAAACTTGTGCCGCTTGACTCGATGAATATTCGAAACGCCTCGCTGAGAGACCCTCGCCGATGCGGAGCCAAAATGTGTTCGCACCGTACACTTGATCGCCACCGTTCTCTTCGTTTTTTTTATTCTTACTGGCGAACAGAATAATTGATACTGAAAGCTTTGAAAGATGCGGACGCGTATTCTGCACGCGAGCAAAAAACAGCGCCCCGCTCGGTGTTATTTCCACTTCTGGAGCGAAGTTTCTAGAACGCTGGCTGTGACAAACGGGACGTACGCGAATAGTTAAACAGTCACAAAAGTCGCGCGGTATAAAATGTAACGCAGGCAATCGTTTTTCTTCCTTACGATACCCCAGAGGGTTGCAAGGTTCTCCGGTTCAGGCCGCCAAGTGGATACGTATATTCTTTCGATACGATCCTCGCGAAGAGGTTGAAATGAGAAATGGTCCTCAACCTGTAACCGTGCAACCGTGTCGGTGGCAGTTCGTGCCGTGCGTCCATACATAAAAACCGTACGATACGGTGACATTCTATTACGCAGCTACGCTGGCCTGCGACCAGGTCGTACTATCGACAGTTGCAGCGTACGCACGCGAGTTATTTCGCAAAACCGTCGAACGTGGTTCAATCGTAGCGCGGGTTGTTGTCAAGTTGCGATCGACGCGACTTTTGTCTGCAGCTTTCTATGGGCGCGCGTTCTTTCTAAACCGATTGGACGTACCGATAAAACAAAGAGCGCCGATACACCGTGTGCGGGACTGGGTATTTTTCGAAACGCTTCGATCCGCGTGGGCTGCACGCGCGCATCGGCAACAACGTAGCCGCCGCGCCCGTGCGTCCCGCGGATAAAACGGTATCTCTCGATTCGTCAATAGAACGAGGCCGCGCTTATTGGGAAGTTGCGAGCGAGAGTAAGTATACTTCTGGTCTCGAACCGCGTCCGTGGAATCGACGGCGTGGAAATTCGAACGATCGTACGGTAATTGTTCTAGTTAACTTTCGGATTGACGTTTCCCCTCGACGGAGAGCCGTGCACGCGCACAACCGCGCGCCTCTGCCACCGATAAAACGTAAAACCTAACGTTAACTCTTGAAAAAAATCGAAACGAGCCGGCAGTGTCGATTGTTCAAACGCGCGAGATTTGAATCGAGGCACGGTTCAGGGTTCAGGGGAGCGTGAATTTGTGCGAGGGGGGTGACTGGTACGTACGGCTGGCTCCGCGTCCTGCGGACGAGGGTAGACCCGACCGAGCGTGCCTCTTTTTCAACCCCTGCCCGCTCGTTTCATATCGTTCCGTGCCGTTTCGTACCGTGAATTTCAACGTGGCGGCTTAAACCTGACATTCTCATTCCGCGGCGCGTCAACCACCGATAAAACATTAACCTAACGAACGGCCGGCTGGCCCAGTTACCCGGATATACGTGTACATAATGCAAGGTGTTCCGCTCTTTATCGCGGAGAACTATCCGGAAGGCGTGATAAAGTTATGGTCTCCTAAAGGCTTTTAACGAGCACCCAGGCACGTGATATCTTTATTTAATCATACTCGGCCGACGTGATCGCGAATAAATTTCTCAGATAACATCCAGGTTGGTCAGAGCGAGGCGAGACTACGCTTTGGTACCTCGAACCCCGCGTTACCATTACCGCGGTGAAGAGGATTGCCTCGTCTGGAACCGTATATCCTGCGTTATATCAAACGACGAGTTAGCTTCCACTTTTTTATTCCTCCCCACCCTGAGCCACGTACTTATTTGCCGTATAGAGGCTGACGAAATTTTATGTTACGACAGTTTGAAATCCTCTGGCAAAGTCCCGGGGATAGGCGCGCCGGCTACGACGAGATTGTTACGCGATATTTCGCGATCGAGTTCAAAGGTGGGATAAAGCCCGAACGCGGTTAGCCCGGCTGTTATTGCAAGACGAAGTCGATGGAGGAAAGGAAATGAGAGTTCCCCGTTCGCAGCGATGAGGCGGCGGCGGATGAAATCCACTATCAAAGTGGATGTTTCCCTAGCGTCCTATACGTTCCCTTCGTTCTACTCTTCTAAAGTGCAAACCCAACGGGAGCCGCGTAGGTGAGACCATTCCGCGAACAGCTGCTTACGGTTTCATAACCACTTCATAGATTCAAAATACCGTGCTCGATCGATCCTTTTAATGTTCCATCCGAGGCATCTCGAGAGTTGAGAAATCGTGTTCCAGGGTGCCTTCGCCCTAGACTTCTCCTCGATAAGTGCACTCGAGGAGCCTCGATGCGTTCGATTCGATGAAACTATCTCTCGTATGCACACTCCAACGATGGTATCCCTTTCGTTTTAACTTCGATGCGTTTTACTAAAATCATCCAAGTAACACGCCCTTTCTTACTCTTCTAATCCCTTCACTTCGCACTCTATTGGAAAGGAGGATCGCAGAACTTTATTGCCAATTCGAATCTCTGGCTTCGACTGAACTACGAATGAAGGGAGCGTGGTCCACCCAGTAGAGGATTGCGAAAAACATTCGTCGTAGCCATCCACGTTGATGAAGATAAATACAGCCGAGCTGTCCCGCGCACAGCTCCGAATTCCGTTTGCTCGTTTAGCAGCGCCATCGACGCTGCGCCCCCGTGCAAGATTAACGATGCCAACCGCAACCGGAAGCCGGGACGTTCGTCCGTTCGTACGTTAACCTTCGCGATCATCAGCTATCTCTGCCGCGGTCTCTGCACCCCCATTGGCTCACGCCACTCGCGAATTAGGGTAATAATCGCGCGATCGTCGTCGAGGCCAGCCACGAAACTGCAAGATCGCGTGAGCGTTTCCGTTCTGAACGGCCACCTCGCGAACCAGGAGCCACCTGTCTACAGCTCTACCGGGATTAGCCGTGCATTTCTTCGCTGGCGCCCGCATCGCGTTCGTGTCGAGAGACAACAGCGCTGGTAGAAGATACCGCCGGTGATCAGGGTAAGCGAGAGGTCTTCCGAGGCGTCGCTGATGGCCATTTTCCGGTCGAGCTTACGTCGATAGGGGATAAGGTATCACTCGTTCCATCTCGAACTTGGAACAAAAAGCTGTAACGCTCGTTCGTCTCGCAGTTTATGACAACGGAATTACCCGATGGAAACTCCTGGGTTGCCTCCTCGTTCCTCCTCTGGGTTCCTTATCGAAGTGTCAACGTTTGTTTTCCACTCGCTAAGCCGTTGTTTTAACTGTACCCGGGAACTTCTCGCCTGTCTAGCATTATCTTTCCGCGCATACATTAGGAGGCAGTTTCGCAAAGAATGGAGCGCATTCCGGCACGGCGCCGAGTCTCATTGATAATTCAACCGGCAGTCAGTCGTGGCACCGGTTTAAACTGCGAGAACGGCGTTAAGCGATGCGAGCGACGCCTAATCTCCCAGCAACTCGGCCGGCGATACTTAGAACGGAAGGAACGGCAGACAGGTTGCAGCAATTGCGTCGCGTGCATCCTGCTGGAAGAAGAGAGAGAGAGAGAGTGAGAGACAGAGAGAGAGAGAGAGAGCCGGGGCGACGAAACTTTCCAAGATAGTTGAACTCGAATTAATTACAACGCCGTAGCGACCAGCCTTGCTACAATGTCGTCGCGTTTCTTTATTTCCCTCGCTCGCGAATTGCTCGATTTCCCGTGAAATTCTCCTCCAATCGACGAGAAAATGCGCCGCATATTCGAACGGTCGTTCGTTCCCCGGCGATCGATGACACGCGAATTAATAGCGTTCGACCTCGCGCTTTTCCGAGGCGCGCTGTACGGAACGGAGATATATATTTCGTTGCTGGTTCCGCGACTTTCGCGAAGACCGTCGCGGAAGTCGCGATTACCGGCGCGTTTAAGAAACTTCCCCCTTTCCCTTATTCCTGCCTCGCGTCGCGAGCCACGGATTTAATAACACGAAACGCGAACGTACGCGTTGCAATTCCACGTAGACTATATTAAAATCCCGTTAAGGCGTAATTTTGCTCCGCGGAATCGAACATAAATAAGACACAGTCGGAAGCGTTTACCCTAGATTCGATTAACCCCCAATGCGTTCGATAATGCAGCTGCAGCTAATCAAGCTGGCAAGTGTTTTCCACGTTCCTACGATCGTGGAACGATTGCATCTAATTGCCACTTTCCACTGCACGATGGTTAATTATCCGTTGGTATCACGTTGTAGTCAAGTTGGTCTTTCCTTTCGATTACAGGAAGCTATACTTCTCCCTTTATTTGTACCGCGGTACACGGTTGCTTTTAATTATCCATTGGTACGAGTCACGAAGGTATTCTGTTTCTTAGTGGCTGAAGTTTTCTATCAAACAAAAACTTCGCGGTACCTTCCGGACGAGTTGCGTTCGTACTGTCCGTCGTTCCGTTCTGCGCGATGCCTTTTGTATGGTTGTGTTGCACTTACGAGCAGCTTCGCGTAACTCCGTCAAAAGTGAACCTAATTTCCATCGTCTGCGACTAAAACGTGAAACCATCTCGCGTGCAGTCGCGCTGGTTATTCGAGGAACGAAGGAAATCGTTGCACGAGGGACGGGGTAATTAAAGAATCTCCTGGCACAACGCATCGCCGTCGAGTAATTATAAGGGGTAATAGTCCGCTATCTCACAAGGCAAGGTCCGCGGGGGAGGGGAAAGTGAACCTCCTACTTTTTCCTCCTTTCGTCCCGACGGCATTCACTTGATTTTCCGGCCAAGTGTGCCTCCCGGGAATAACCACAGAGCTGCGCAAAAAAAGTTCCCCGTTTCCGCCATTTCGCCCCCACCGGTGGAACGCCTTTCGAAATTACCGCGTCAGAAGTTCAGAGCGTCGACCGTGCGACATTAGAAGATCATCCGAGCGTGCTCGATGTAGCTCCTCGGATGACAACCGAGGGTTGAACTCGATAGGATTCTATTAAATTTAAACGGAATCCCTAAGTTGCAGCTAATTGAACAGAAAATTGACGAACAGAGGGTTCGAAGCTCTGCAACGTCTCGTTGGACGTTTTTTCACGACGATCTTCCGTTACGCTCGGGCCACGGTTAACAGTTCGCTGGTCGATCGTTAATTTCCAGTCTAATTTCGAAGTCGCGGAAAGCTGCTGGTAAGACGTAATTTTCCCCGGGGGTCGTAGATCACTCGCGTCTCGATGCAATTTGTGTTCCATGGCACCGCATCTATCTTCGAAAGTGTTTGTGGATCCCGTGGAGCGGCAAGACGGTTTGCACTTGACCCTCTTCGCAGACGGCCTGGCATTGCTCGCCCTCTCGCCAAGCGTCACCAGGATACGTGATCCTTCCTTCGAGGATTCGTTCTGGATCCCCCGACTAACCATTCGCCGATAAGAACCCCTCGGCTGCGAGCTTGTATTTAAATCGGCAATTTCTATCAGATCTCGCTCTCTCTCTCTCTCTTCTCGGGATTCGTATCGAATTTCCCCTCGGTGAAAATGGCAGGGGTTTCCGTGTGTAACGTGTAGCCAGGAATAGGGTGAAAATAGGAGAAATATCGGGTGAACTTTACGGGCAGGAAATTGAGAATTTTTTTTCGAAATACTGGGAACCGTCTATCGATCGTGCCGCGGATCTTTCTCTGGCTGGTAATGGAAGCGTAAATAGAAGTTCTAAATCCGTAAGCAGGATGTCTTGGGGGATGAACTGACCTGATTCGTTTCACGTTTGTGACCGGGCGCGTACGTGTGCCCCGTCGGATTAGGGGAATATGTGGCGGGCGAGTAAAGACTGATCGGCGGGAACGGCGAGGGAGAAAGGCGAGATGAGAGAACCGGGAGGCATCGATGTATCGACTGCGTCACTCAGAATTCAGACCATCCGAGTAGAAGAGCGTTCTATTGTCCACGGAATAGGTGACATAACGGACACCTGAGTCACCCTCAATTTAAAGGATTTATAAGCTCTCCTATTCCTCCTATTCCGGGGTATATACGTACACGGTTGTCTAAACGTAATCGGGCGCTCGGAATACCCCGTGGCACCGATATCGTTCGACGGCAGGGGCCGATTGAGTTTAAACATTGGCCAATCCAAAGTTTACACGAGCCATTACGGCTGTCTATTATTCGAAACGCGCGTTTCAATTAAAGCGGTTACGAAAGCGGTTATCGATGGAAATTTGCACGCGCGCGTGTAAAAAAGATTGTCAGGAGCGCGAGCTATTTTTCTGTAAAAATCGAAATCCCTCGCCGCGGCGTCGTTATTCAGTTCACGAACCGTATTGCCTGCTTGAATTACAATTTCTCTTCCTCCGTTCGACAATAGCTATCCCCCCGATACGATAAAAGAGCTCGCGCGATTGCCTCGTACGTGTGATGGTTCATGGGTCTGTGGTTGCAAAGTGCGTTAAGTCCGCGGGCGGAACTGAATCGGAACCGGGTTCTCGGTTCATTGCCAATGTGATTGAGATCTCGAAACGGTATTTCGCATAATTTCAAATCTTGCCTCGAACCTCGTTCCATTTCCTCCGCGGATTTTAATCACCCCTCCCCCCTCGCCCTTGCTCTTCGTCACGGCGAGCGAATCGACGAACGAAAGAAACAAATCGATACACGTTCGCAACATCGTCTCGACCTCTTCTCGTGTTCTCGCGACGGAAGATGAGTTGGACACGAAAACGTGACGCGCGACGATAGTCGTCGACGCGATTAACGCGATTAATCCGACAGAACGGCGCTCGAAAGGGGTTGAAATCATAGTCCCAGGGTGGGTCGACGTAACGATCCACGCAGGTCGGCCCCGGCATAATACGTCTTCGGCTGCGCGAATTTCAGGAACCGTTTCGAGTCTGGCGCGCGTCGCGGTTAGCATTCATGCACGTCCGGTTGCAGATTGATTGCTGATCCCTAAATTGTCCCTAAAGTTGCCTTGCATGTTCCGTCGGCGTGCCTGAGAAGTTATGCTCCCTTGGCCATGTTTACGTAACTTGACGTAACGGATATATAGTTGCCGTCTGGCGTTAACTAACTAACTAACCGGCGTATCATCAGTCGACCAGCCTTCTCCGGAGGTATCCGTGCCTCCCAATTAGTCGAGTTGGAATTGCAGATTCGGTACTTGAGTTGAATGGGTCCGGCATAGTTCGGTATCCCGCGGTATTTATACATTTCCCGATCGAGGTGCGCACGGTGGGTCGTGGGAAAACGCGTTCCCGGCTTCCTCTTGTTGATTAACGGCCGCGACAATCGATCGTCGATCGCGATCGTTCGATAGCGAGAGGACAGAAGCGGCGGCGAACGACGCTCGAGGGCTCGGTTCGTCACGCTCAGATCTCGATCGCGTGAATTGACCGCTCGGATGGCGAACGGCAGCGACGAACGCATTCAGTTTAGGGAAACACAGCGAAATGGCGGTTTGATAGCTTTCAGACGGCTAACCACGCGATCTTGTCTGATCGCTGACCGAACAAACACGAGCCTCCGGATAGACGTCCACCTATATCGAACGCGAGGACGTTCTCGTGGACGAGCGGAAGTCGTACGTATTCGATGTTCGAGGGTCGTACAGGTTTCGAGATTCGAACCTGTCGCGAAGAGCGATAAACGGAAGCTTCAATTTACGCAGTCAGTTTTTTGTAGGACAAAGTTTCGCTCTCGCAACGGACAGTGGCCGCGCGATTAAGCGCGCGTCGCTCGAGAGAAATTAATTAGCGGGTAACAAAAATACAGCGAACGAAATCGTGAATTACCGCTAAACAGATGCGTCCCCGAGGAGTGCACTTTCCGTCTCATTTTTCACGATAGGAAAACTCCACGTACACTCACTTTCCTGTACGTAATTCAACTTGTTCCTGGACTTATTTACGGGTAATTCAATGGCGCGTACCAGAGCGATTAGAGGAGGTTCGTACGCTCGTATCAATTCTTGTTACGGGGTTAACGAGCGGCAACGTCTGGCAGCGGTGTCGCGGTCAAGAAATCCGAGATTACGCGAGATCCAGGGTAAAAAGCTCCGACAAGAACCTCGGGTATCATTGAAAGAAGCTTTGCGAAAGAGACGAGGTCCGTGGTTTCCGTGGGATCCGTCGGGTCGCGGGACAGGGGGCGGAAGAAACAACGCGTGGACGATTCGGCGAACGGTCCGTTAAGAGAAGATTCCGCTGGTACGCCGACGGGGGAAGAAAACGAGCTGGAAGACCGTTCGCAGCTATCCCAGGATCTCCGTAGCGATTTGCTCGTGAGGTTTGATTTATAAGTCTGCGAGAGTTGTCACGGGGGGAGGGACGAGTCTGAACCCCACTGCTACCGCCCCACGCGACCGTTTTCTACAGGATGGAAAAGACCTTCGCTGGTCCCGCGGAGGGAAGGAAAAAGAAGGGAAGAAATGAAAGCTCCGGGGGGGTAGGGAACGGAGTTAGGAAACGATCGCCGGTCTGTGGCTTCACTTACGGATGATGCATTGCCCCGTAGTCGACTTCAGGCACAGAAGGATGGAACCGTGGTAATGGATTCCGAATGGTTGAAAATAGTCGGCCCCTGTCACCGAGATACCCACGCAGCTTTGCCTCGTCCCGAGCGGAACTCGCGATACGCCACATTCTACTTTACGAGTTCCACGGCGGGCTGAATTTCCCGGTTGATCCTGGTTGATCTTTAGTGAATTTCGACCGTCCCGGAGACGGAACGGATAGGGGGTGGAGTCGTTACTGTAAATCAGGATCGGGGCAGGCAGTCTTTTCCGGGGAATCGAAGGGAAGTCCGGTGGAAAAATTAGAATTTTCCTTCGACGTCATTTTACTTTTCGTGAAGCGACGCTGTCGGCGCTTTTGCAACTCGGCACACCGTGGAGGAGCGTATATTTCGATGGAAGTTATGGTCGAGCCGTTATGGTCGAAGTGTATTGGTTCGAAGATTGCTCCTTTCGCGAAACACCAATCGAGATGAATCGGAAGAGGTCTAGTTCCCCAACTTACACTTACCCAGAGCTATTTGCCTCGAATTCCGCAGAACTTCGGTACACCCGAGTCAATACAGACATCCCCGAGGCGTGGCAATAGGTAGCGGCCACCACCGGGATGTCATATTCCAGACCGATGACCTCGCGTTTGCGGAACCAAATCCTGCCGATGCAACCGACCACAGTCACGAATGTATACCCAGACACACTGTGCCAGTCTGTACAGTCTTTTCAGTGAGAACTAGATTTCTCGTTTCGAGATATTCTCGTATCAATCTCGCAACACGGGCACGCGTACTCCTCGCTCGAATAGAAACGATCGTAGATATCCACGAAGAATTAGAGGGGAGACATCGCGGCGATGGACGTACATATGTAGGATCCTGATCTGCAGCGTGTACGAAACAACTCCCTCGCCTTTTTTTTCTCTCTCTCTCTCTCTTTCTCTCTCTGTCCCTGCATTAATCTAGGGTGTTACAGTTGTATCGATTTTACGACGCTCGAACAGAGAAACAAAACGCCCCCTCCGCTTTTACTCTCCCCTCGTATCGTTATCCGTGTCGAGCTACAGGTACACGCGCGTAGGATCACGGGAACGACGGGACTTTTTAGTTTTCGCAAAAAGGGTTGCGGGGATCGAGAAACGGCGTGGCTGATTTTTATCGATCCGGGCGTAGCGACGGCGGCGGCGGCGGGACATAAAAATGTCGATAACGTTAACGAACGGAATTGGCGATTTTTATTTCCAAGTTGGCGCTCGTCCAGTTGTGCACCATTTTACACGCCTTCCACGAGCTCGTTCGACAGCATTGTTAGGAAAAACGCAGATTGGATATTGGATTTCGCGTATGAGCCACTCGCCGCGCCTTCATCCACTCCGTTCCCCCGGCGTTTCGATCTCCCTCGACGCGTCCGTGTCTCGCGTCGTCGCGATCGGCCGATTTCGAAAATCAAGAGGCAGTTAATCGCCGTTTCGTCGAGTCGCCCGTTTTTACGCGAGGCCCCGTTGTCTGCTTTAACGTTCGTTAATTCCCAGCGTCGTCGACGATTGCCTCTTCGTTTGATAAACCCTTCACTTTTTAAAGAGCCGCCTTGTGCAATTTACATCAACAGAGTTCTACGAACGAGCCTCGAACCAGGATCGGGACGTCGACCTTTTAAACGCGAGCACTTTTAATTGGTTCGTCAAACGGCCCGGCTGCCGACGAGACTCGTTAATCTCGTAATTGGCGAATTCGAAAGGTGTCGATAACGCCGTGGCGGCAGCCGTTCGAAGGATATTCTTCCCTGCTGGGGGAATCGGGATTGAAAAGTACGGAATCCCGTTCGAGCTGTGGCATTCCTGCTCGACGTACTTTCGGCCAGATTCGTCGTCGAGCTTCGCATACCGTACGTTCGAGCGTACACGCGCTCCATCGCTGCGATTTGCGAGACACGGCCGGGACACGTCGCAGCTATTCCTTTGATCAATCGACGGGACGATCGAGTGTGCCGCGCGTGTCGCTGACGCGGATGCCTTTGCCGTATTAATGAACGCAAACGCGCGTGACAAGTAATGCAATTAATTAGAGGACCACGCGGTCCTCCGGTTTCGATATTCCGCGAGCGCGGCGCTCTCGCGATGTTATTTCGCCCCCCTGGCTCGCGCGAACCGGAACCGCTCGATACCCCAGGCTCGAAAGACACCGCGCGGCCACCGTTTAACTGTCACCAGCGACCAGAATCGTCGAAACGATGGTTATTCGCGGAGCTTAGCGAGCAATCCGCACCTGGCGCCCGTGTCATTCTGTTCGCCTGGGTTAAACGTAGGGCTACGAAGATTACGGATTTCTCTGGGATATTGTTCGAGCTGCAACGAGGTTTTTGATAACTGCGAGCATTGTTCCTGCCTCGATTGATCTTCGTGGAAGCGTCAGGCGTTCGGTGCAGGCATTCTGTGCGAAGAATTTTGTAGTTTCTCGAAATTTCACGGTACAAATCCGAAATATGGGAAGAGGTATGTTGAAAAAAAAAAAAAAAGAAAAAAACACTGTATCGCGAACGAGTTTAAAGAATTCAAATCGTTCCGATTCAACGTGCCATCCGGTATTGTTTTCGCTGTCCTAAACGAACGTACCGATGCAGACGGATTGTTTAGGTCTGGCATTCGGTTTTTGTCGCGGTGCGTTCCACATCGGTTAGCCGCGCTATAAAGTGTTAACTGGAAACGCGCGGAACTGCCGACTGTTACGTAGCACGGATCGACAGGTATCGCGGTACGAGCAGAAATTTGTTTGCCAAAGCGGCTATCCGCTCGCCGTCGAATCAAAAACTCGCCAAATAGCACGGAGGCATCGCGACGCGCGCGCCGGGGGATGAAATAAAAATCGCGTAACGTTCTAAACTTTTAATGACTCGTAGGTAACGAGCTCGTTATTCTTACTTCCTCGCCGTTCCTTTATCGCGTCGTCAATGCGCGGTGATCGCGATTATTCAGCCGCGAGCCAGGAATCACCGGGAATACGTGCCGTTGAAACGTCAATTTATAGTTATCCGGGCTCGCTTGGCCCGCGATATAACAGATCCGGTTGATTTCGCCAGGCTTCATCGTGCAGGCGATTGTACGGCGTAGCAGAGAGAGAGAGAGAGCGGGCACATAAAGAGATAACCAGACCGACCCCCTTATTGGTAAACCATAATTGGTTGTATCGTGTACGAGCACTTCATTTTCGAGATCGGCGATGCCTCGTTGAATGCGCCGCCCGGCTGAACGCACCGCTGCGAATTAACAGGCGGCGCCAAAAACAACTGCGCTTAATTACTGCACCGTCACGGTGAGCCTTCGAAAAACGTATCCGGCGGCTGCGAAGGATCTAACGGATCGTAAATAACGATTTTTTTAGCCGTGGAACTGGCAAAGTGTAAAAACGTTCGCCAGCTGTCTTTCGATGGGCGCTCGCTCTTGAAAATTCAGTTTACAACAGTCTGTTCGCTTTTAAACAGAGTAGACGCCCGTTGGTTTCATTGGACGCGAATAAAAGTGCCGAACTGGCGATACTGGGTATAGTTGGATTAATAAAGCATCGATTTCGGTCCGTGAATCGAATGAACGAGTTGGACGCGATCGTCTATCGCGTCACGACCCCGGGAAGGTACCTAATCTATGGTTTCGTTCGACCAAATGGAATTCCAGCTTTGCGAAGCTACGCTGTGAATAGAATCGGTAATTTCCGATAGCTGTTGCGTTTCTCTATTGTATCCAGCTTTTAATTGTAACGGTTCGTTACTACGATTCGCTGCGAGGCTGTCGTTACGAGAACGAGAAGGACAATGCTTCCTTCGCGGGGGAAACTGTCGCGATACAAGGGTGCGCGCGATCGACCCTCTCGACGATCGAAAATATTTCATCGAGGCGAGATTGGTGGCCGCAAAAAAGCGCGAGCGGCGTTCCATTTGCGTCCAGTAATGGGAAAGCGAAACTTTCTATAGCGCGAAGGAAATCCGTCGGGAACTAGTTTCTTCGCTGATAGAACTCGCGATATTTATCAAAAGTATTTCCAAGTTTTTTCGCGCGACATGTCGCGCGCCTTATGAAAGCACTTTCTTAATTACAGAACCGTCTCTTCTTTTTCCCTCGAACTCGCGACCCTCCCCCGTTGGCCCAGAAAATTGAGTCGGATCACCGCCGGCCGACAATAGGAACGAAAGCACAGTGGCGCGGTGATATTCATCGAGAGCGATTAATCATCGGATTAATTACGCGGGCGGGGACCGCGGCCATTATTCACGCTCGCTCGTCGCCGCGTCTCGAGGACATAATTCGCGCGTAATCTCTTAACAATCGGCGACTTGTAAAATGAACCCGTGTCCACGTCCGCGAGGAACCGGGAGCGGTCGTTTCGCACGCGAGCTCGCGAGCGTAATCTCGAAATGCACTGGCGTCGCGCGTACTTGGTATACGAATCCAGCTGCGAATCAAACAATTACTCGCGTACGCGCCTGTACGCGCAATCTAGCCCGACGGGACGGCGGGAACTCGGCTGGCGGAGATGATTCCGCGCGAGCTGCAATAGTCGGCGGCTCCGTGCAGGGAATTTCCGAACTACGTGCTCCGGGCAAAAGTTTCCAACTTTTCAAGTCCACTTCTCGACTTGCACTGCACACGTACGCAAACACGGAATTCAATTCTCCGCCGCGTGTTCGAGCACGTAATGGGCCCGCTGCGTGTCCGTGTACTGGCTGCTTAATAACACGAACGCGATGCGAAAGCTACCTTATAAAATGCGACGCTCTGTACATCTAATCTCGTTCTTAAACTCCAATCAGTTCCAATGTCGCTGTTTGTCAGAAAGATCTACTCTGATAGAAAAAAGACAGGCACACGTAACGACGAAATAAAGCTGCGTGGAAACTCCGCTCGCTATTAAAGTGGCTTCCACCTGTTATAGAACATTCCATGCCACCTACGAGCACAAGTCTCGCCTGTGTATGCGCATACGCGGCGCGTTTGTGCGGGACGGTCTACGTGCATACGCCGGTTGACGCGCCAGGCTTTGAACTTCCGGCCAGAGGGGCGGCAGCTTCACTCTCGCGCTTAACCGTGATAATTAATGGCTGCAACATCATTAACCCTATCGCCCGGGGCGTCGCTCGCGCGGCGATGACGCGCGCCGGTTTCTTCGCCACCTTGCGTCCCCTTTGTCCAGCCGTTTCGCGAAACTCGCCACTGGCGAACAGTGGACGGCGTAACCGAGAGAGAACGTTGGCGAACAGCAGATTGCATCGCCAACGATTATCTACAGTCTGCGCGGGAGACATAAATCACTTTTGCAAGGAGCTGCTGCGAAAACGTAACAGGGCCCAAGGGAAGTACCATTCTCATGGTAATTCGCGCGGTTCGGTTGTTCAGAAATTTTCGTAGACACGGTCCTGGAACGAGCCAGGGCGAAACCGTGCTCGCGGATAGCCGATGTGCGTCCGTTCGAGTCGATCGACTAATTATTTCCGCCCAAGCGTTACGTGAATCATCGACGATGTCCCATACGATGTTGCGTCGCGAAACACTGTGGCGACACTGGCGGATGGGACTCGTACGTTTGCGATATTCAGTGTTTAGAATCGTTCGGACAGCAAATTCGCGGGAGAAATGGCTCGAACGGCCCGATTAATCCGTCGATTGCGAATTCACCGTCGTAAAATCTCGATTTACACCCGCGCCTCCGCGATCAATTCGTTTTCTAATTAAACCGGTCGCGTAACGACGCCGTAACGCCGCGTCCGCTCGAAGGAACAATATCTCATCGGGTAACGGGGTACTCGCGGGAACAAGCCCGATTCCTCGGAGAACGTGGCGCGCGGTTCTTTCCTCTTCTCTTTTTCCTTTTTTTTCTTTTCGCAATCCCCGCTCGTCTCTCGTAACAATGGCGGCAAACGATCGCGGGGAATGCACGTAGCACGCGATGCAACGTTTAAGCAACACTTAAAGGGAAACGCCCGGAACGATCGTCCGGTGAAACTGCGCGCAACAAAGGAGACGCGTGGGAAACGCAATCGCGGCCGGGTTTTTCCGGGGTTTCTCGCGGCTCGACACGCACCGTCGGTTTCTGGCTTTCGAATGAAATCACCGGACCGTGTTTCACCGCGATCGATGCCGTCGTCGTCGTCGTCGACGTTCAGGAAACGGTTCGTCGCTCGCTCAGACTAGCTGAAAGGTGCAGAAAAAGAAAGAGATCGGCGTACAGACCCGTTGTAACCTCGTCGTTCGCTGGGAACTAGGATGCGTTCAAAGTCATCGAGTTGACGCGGCTCGAAGGAAACATTAATCGATGTCGATGATTCGAGGGGAACGATTGTCTCCCCTCGCGATGTCTTTCGACGCGCGCACTCGTCCCTGCCCTTCTGTTTTGAGAGACGAAATTAGTGTTAATGGCACGGTGTTAGTTTTAGCAGAAAGAATCACAGCCTGGTCTAAGTGATTTAATTGCTCGCCGTCGTCGCTTGGGATATAAAGAAGGTCTCCCTCGGGTTCTCGATAAGAGGTTGGACGGTTTCTTCGTCGTGTCTCGAATTTAGATGGCTGGGTGTAAGGCAACATCGTCGAGTAGACGGATGTCCGATCGTGATGTAGCGTTAAGTTCGAGAAACAATTTGTCGACGTGTATTTATCCGAACTGAGGGGGGCGTGGAAGGATGGCGGATTCAGTTAGAGAGTTGCTACTTCTCTCGAATCGAGTCGCGGGCAGACACAACGAATAGACGGTGACGGTTGGAGGGTTTATGAACAAGACGTTAAGTGGACGCCTCAGATTTTCTTGGTAGAAGTTTCTCCAGAGAGATACGCGAGAAAGCGTTATATATAATTCTTCGTTAGCGTCGCAGGATCGCTCGTCGCTGAAGAAACGAGGCGTCTTGATTAAGCAGGTGAAAATCAGAATTTTATGGGCAATCGCAATCTCCGAGTTAATCCGCGCAGTTTTAGAACACTCGTCGCGCGTTGGCAGCGCCATTTGCAGATTGCGTTTCCGAACGAGCGATTAAGAAGGGTGTAAGAATGTTTAAAAATTAACTGGCGCGGTGGCCGCGCGGTGCCGCTTGAATAATTTCTAAATTGAACCGAGAGAGCCGCACGGTAATTGGTGCGAAGGGTTCGTTAATTTTCTTCGCGAATATTCCCTGGTAACATTCGCCTGATCTCGCCGCCGGTGTTATACGCTCTGTGTATTTAAACAAAAGTCTGTTCTGAACAGCGGTTTACGCGCGCGTCTTGCCCGCTTCACCCTTCCGTTCCTCGTTCCGTTTCCCGCCGCCCTCGACGCGTTCTTTGTTTCTCGATGGCCCTTCGTCCGCCCTATTCACGAGCATTCGTGGTATTTCCTTTTCGGCACACGCGCGAACAGCCGAACGGGGATCGTCGAACGAAGAAAGGAGGCGAAAGTCGTTAGACGGCCGGCGAATCTCCGGATAATGACATCGTACGAAATTTCTCGCGCTTTTCACGAAAGAGCAACGTGGAAACGGCGGCGTCGCGGCGGAAGTCGCGGCGTACCCATCGATGGAATGAAAATCGCGGCCGGGACAAAAGACGAATCGAAACTATTCGTTTGCTCTTTCTTTCGCTCGTGGGACAGAGAATAATTTATCGCGAGTTATTTGGAAACTCCCGCGAAATATCGTTTGCGATGCCCGTTAATGATGCAGCGAGAGCGTAGACAAACGCCTCTGGAACTTCTCTATTGCTCGAATATTTAGAAACGGTGAACGAAAAAGAAGGAAAATATTCTTGAACAGATCGTTGCGACATGCATTTCGAGTCGCTTGCGATTCAGCATCGTCGTTCAAAATCGAGTCGAGTAATTCCGTGTGATTACGCGGAATCAATGTTAACTTAATAACGCCTACAATAATAGAAATTGATACGGATAATTAGCCAGAATCGAATGTGAGCAACTAGATAATAGGAGCAAACATCGAAGTCTAGTAGTAGTAGTAGTAGTAGTCGCGCGATGGTCAGACAGGGTAGCGCGCAGCCAGCAGAGCGAATCTCACAGCTCCGTTTACGATTTCTCGATACGTACCACTCTCTCTCCGCCCTCTTCTCGCCCTTTACGAGCCCGAACAAACTGCAATTTGCTACGCTCGCGTTTTTCCTCGGCTCCACGTCCGTATATACCCGAGGAACACGAGCAACCGCTTTCCTTGCATTACTAGGCCACGTAACCGGGCCGACTCTGTTTTTTCTTCGACTCACCGTCTCTCCGGGGTAAGAAGAAGACAGCGCACGACCGCGAAGACAAATAGCGCCGTGAAAAAAGGAAGGATCGCGGTGGGAACACGGAGGACGGCGGTGGAGAACGGCGTAACACACGGCGCCTCATCCGAACTCGCATTGTATACCCGAGACGGGTGGATATTACGAGCACGAGATGTTCCCGACGTTCTGTTTTCTTTTCCCCTCGTCTACGCGTTCCACATTCTACGCTTTCTTCAACCTCACCTCTTACCCACTCCGTTTCTCGCCTTTTCTCTCGACCGCCGCAGCCGAGGACGGATACTAATGGCCCGGAAGAGGCCAGAACGCGAGCTCCCCAAAGGACGCCGCGAAAGGATTGCTCGTCCTTCTCCTGGACGCAATCTCCGATGAGTAAGAGGGCAAGAAGGAAAGGCAGACGAAACGGCCAGATTGAACGGAAGTCTCGCGTCGTTTAAAGGCGCGAAATCCCGCCCCTGACAAATTTCTCCGCCGATTAGATACGGAAATAAATGAACAGCCTGGTCGACTCGATAATGAGAACGGATGAAAAATGCCTGAGCGGAAGGCGGGCGAAAAGGCAGACGTCCGAGATTTGATCGATTCTAATTACAACACGTCTCCGTGCGCGATCTGTACCCGATGAACGACGCGTAAAAATGAAACGAAGACGAGCGTTTAGGTTCGTTCTGCATTCTTGTGAAAAGTCAAAGACGACTCTGCGAAGTCAGAGTTCTTGTCGAAATATTTTTACGATCATTCAATTGCATGCTCTCATTTTCCAAATAGTTTCGCGCGCGAAACATTGGACACGGTTCGAACCGCCAGTCGGTGTGGCACTTGCGGCTATATTTCGAAGGGAAATTTCCTCGCTCGATCGGACGGAAAAGCGTGAATAACGCGTGACGCGTAAAAAAATAAAGGTGAAAAGATTTCCGCGGAACGAGAAACGTAAGGGCGAAACGTAAATTCCGGCTGGCCTTTCATTCGCCGGATGAGATTTTGAAAAGATGCAAAAAAGCCGAGCCACGAGCGCTACCCTTCCTCTCGCTCTACCGGCCGTTCTCTTAAATCTTCCTACAAAGAGTCCCTTTCACCGCGCGCTGCCTTTTCATCCATTCAAGCCGATCGCAGCTTGAAAACTTTTGACACTATTTAAATACTCGACGCTAAGGAGCTTACGTCTAGTAATTTTTCGAAAAACCGTTACAGGATTCGCGCTCGCGAACTCCGCGCGAACTGGGTCGTGTTTCGATCGATCGTACAACTGTTTCGCGTGCTCGCTCGGAAGGTTAAGAGGAACCGTGGCCAGGTTCAGGAGAGATGGCGAAAATGGGCGTGAAAAAATCTTGCGTGGAAGAAACAGTGGGACTGTTCCGTTGATTTACGGTTATCTGATAGGCGGAATGAAAATCTGTCGCGGCGACGGATGACCAGATCTATTCGAACGCGTACCCCGAGCTGGCTGGCCTAAGATATTGGATCGCCTCCACTGTTTTCCTTAAGCGAGCCTCGAAACTGAAGATAAATCAATCGGTTGCGGATATTGCGGCGTCCCGATTTTTCACTCCGACGGCTACGTTCGATTTCACTCGTCCTCGGCTTCCACGGACCGAACGTCGTGAGATAAACTCCGTTCCACCTCGTCCGATCGACGATTCGCACTAACTTCGTTCAACGAAGTTACAAACGGAAGAGTACGCGTCGATTAATTCGAGAACGAAGAAGTAATGGATAACGATTTTGCGAGAGGTGATTCGGAGGAAAGGGTAGCGGGGATGCAACAGTGGCAGTCGCTGGCCCCTGCCACTAGTCTCTAGAAATGAAACAGAAAGAAAGAGAGGGAGCGAAGAAGAGAAAGAGAGATAGACGTTCAGATCGAGGACGGGACTTTTCATCTTCTTAAGTACTCGACGCACTGCTCGCCGTAAAGTATAACATCACGGAAACGGGACGGGAACGTCTTACCGCCAAAGAGGAGGATCCCTCTCCGTCGTTAGGGGCTTCCCTCCTTGACAATTTACTTAAAATCCCGTCCGTAATGAAGTCCTGCTCTGGAAATTCGGATTTTAATGGGAATATTTTCTATCGCCGTTACGAGCCAGCGCCGGTGGCGGTGTATTTCATCGCATCTGATCCCTTCTGAGACCCTCGGCGAGACCACCCCGCCCTCGAGTACCCTCTCGGCGAAATGGAGGATTCCCCCAAAAGAAAACCCCGCTCTCAAATCTCGTCGTTTTCGGATCCTCCTTCTCCATCCGAGACCATCTGGCTAATCTACGCCGGGACCGATTTCCCTTTGAGTCGTCCGCGAAAAACGGAGGGGGCCAGGCGACGAACGTAGCTCCAAGCGCGGACTCGATTTTCAACTTGATCACCCCGAACTGTACGACCCCTCGCGACGCATGAATACCGTCGAACGTCGACGGGACGAGACACGAAATCTATATCGAGGACTCGCGCGACTGGGGGCCCGCCCCAGTGAATTCCAACGACGCGGGCCAGCGAACGACCGATAGTCGAAGGAGGCCCGGTACACTGTTCGGAATTTATAAAATGATATGCAAATCCGAGCAATATCCTTCCATTCGCTGGCTTCGCCTTCGATTCGACCTGTCCCTACCTTCCTGCTCTCGCCACGGCACCCTCTCTGTCCAAGGCCCGCGGACCTTTCTCTCCTCGTCGCGCGACGCCACCGACTTGTTCCCTGCATAATGCATGCCCTTCTCTTATCGACGGGTCTCGAGCGAGGCCGCTTCGAGGGCGAGGGAGCCGTGCGCGCGAGCTCGACCGTTTAGGCGGCGTTTTCGAGGCCACGACCGTACCTCTCTCGCGGATGACGAGTCATCAATGTTTCAGCGAAATCACGCGGACTGACGTATCCATTCCGTGGCTTCAATTATGCACGCCACCATTTCGTCTGGTTCCATGGACGCCACGGGTCCTTTTTTCTTTCTACCCGATATCGATTCGATATTCTATCTGAGAGAGTGCGGGCTGAGAGGTTGCTTTTTCTGGACTTTCGTAGCCGAGTCCGTGCGCTTGCCTTTTTAATCGACCTTCGGTTCGCTCTGTCTTACCAGAGTGCGACGTTATCGTTGAAATAGGATGACCGTGGCGACTGTTGGTTTTTCGGTTGTAGAAAGGAGAGCGACTGCGTAACGTCGTTACGTTGTCGGTGACTGGTGAAAAACGTGTCCAGAGACGCGGGAGGCGGACGACGGCGGCAGTCACGCGCTCGAGGTTACACTTGGGACGGGATGCACATCTTGCCGGAGATGGTCCGCCGGGCTCCACCGCGTGTCTGAATAGCCCTTGAAATATTACAAAGGCTTTTTCTTCTGGCACACGTGCCGCACGGTCACGTTTTCGCGACACGGAAAAAGGAAACGCTTACGAGGCCAGATGTTATAAATACTTCGAACGAGCGGAAGAAATTCAATATGGCCGAGGGAAATTATCGAGAAAAATCCTTGCTACGCGTCTGCCGGCGAACATTCCGGGGATTCTTCAGAAAAAAAGAGAATTCCACGTGGATATTCTTGATGGAAATAAACTTGATTCGATATTCCTCTCGCTTTGAAAGGAAACCTTGGACAATTTTAAAGGGAAGAACGAATGGTTGTAAGCACGCGTGGATGGCTTCTCGAACTTGCTACAACTTCGTCTCGTTTGCGAAATGATCGTTGGTTAAACGTTACGAAACGATCGAAACATTTGCGAACAAAAATTCGACCGCCTCTCGCGTTTCATTATCTCGTTTCACCTCTGAATTACGTCCACCTTTTCCAAGGAGACGCTTACCTTCGCGAGCGAGCGACCTCGCCCGAGACCAAGAAACTCCGGGGCTGATTTAGCAAGCGAGGCGAATCGCTGGGCGTAATTAGTCAGTGTCATAAGCGCGTATTAAACGTCGCCAGGGACGTCATTATCAAAGAATGTCTGGTAAGCGTTCCGTGTCCCTTCGAACGTAGCCGAAACTTTCGTCTTCCCCGATATAAACGCCCCCGTTCATTAAGCATTCGTTTGATTACCGTTCTACATCAATATCAGCGCTCGCTAACAGCGCGGGCGCAAGTTTTCGGTTCCTCAACTATGCCGGCCGTGTTTTCACGTGTTCTGTGTAATGAAGTGCAAACGGGCGATGTGTACCCGCCCAGAAACCTGCTTCCTGTTCACTTCCTCGGCAATGTAGGCTAGTATAATTGCTAAACGCTTACTTAGCGTATGCTTCCTAATGTAAGATACTTAAGGAGCTATTTGCAAGTCGTCGGGTTAATTTGTTTGGGGAATATATAGGTTCGTGTCGAGTAGTTCAGCGCCACTGTTCAAAACGAGCCAATCTAGAGTAGTCTATGATGACCCGCGTGGTAATACTTGTTGGACTGGGATTTCAAGTGTCACGGAATAGCATCAAATTGTAGACGGTATCGAAACTATTTATTACATAAACTGTGCAAACCCCACATATTCATCTACACAGAAACTTCTACCCGTTTCGTTGGTAATGCGCGAGAATTACTCAATCTGATTACTCGAGAGATTGTACCGTACCTTGTTCTCACGCGAGCTACCCTTAAACGTTAACTCTCGCGTCGATCGAGCGAATTTTCAAGCGGCACGATCCAATAATCGCTCGCGCGGAATGCTAATTGCGATTGGCACGTTCGTAGGGTTGTACCCGTTGTCCCGATCATTCGTGAACACCGCGAAGTTTATTCGTATGCCTGGCGTTGCACGGCAGCTCGTAAATCTTCCGACGTCGAACGAACGGCCAATCGGGACGCGGACGACCCGCGAAATATCGAAATTTCGAAACGCGCGCGCGAAACAGAGCGTTCCCTATCCGCGCGCGCCTGTTTATCGTCGCACAATGCATAGCATTATGCAGATCGCCGCTTCGCCGTTTACACTTGTACACACCGTGGAAATAAACCGTGGCCTACGCGTTCGCGCGACAACGGACGCGAACATACGAGCGACCCAACAACGCCGACAATTGGTCAATCTTCGAACGATACGTAGCTGCGATAGGGCCAGGAAAACAGATCTCGCGACGCGATAGACGGATAGACTGTACGGATGCGTCGAGACAATTTTTTCTGCTTCGAAATAAAGCTCGCGAGTATAATCCGATCCATTCTCGCGGTTGTTGCATCGTCGGAACTTTCCTTTGGCTTCGCGCGAGGAATTTCGTTTCGAGCGATGGAAAAATAAAGACAGAATTACCCGCGAATCTATTAGTGGAAAAGAGTTTTCGGCGAG
The DNA here is from genome assembly GCF_050948175.1 of Xylocopa sonorina. Lineage (NCBI taxonomy): Eukaryota > Metazoa > Arthropoda > Insecta > Hymenoptera > Apidae > Xylocopa > Xylocopa sonorina. Next base: position 6,503,050 of record NC_135203.1, read on the forward strand.
TTGGTAGACGGAGTTCGCGCAACTCGTCCGTGGCCGGAACAGAGCTGTTCTAATTGTTAATTTGCTCGTCGAAACGAAACGCTGGCAATTAATTACGATCGCCAAGTTACATCATAGGGAAACGAATCCGTTTGTTCGCCACACGGAGACCGAATGTAACAATTAGCATGGCGGCCTGTCTGCCTACACACGCATATCCCCGGCTACGTACCGTACGTTGAAAATACGAGAGATCGAGGGACGCTCCAGGTGAAAACAATTAAGCATGGAAAGCAAATACGCGCGCTCTGGCTGCTCCTGGCGGTGGAACGAAATAGAAATTAGAGTATACACAAGTTTATGGCGTTTTAATGAACGCCCACTGTCTGAAACAGAGCCGGTAGACAATAACCGGTTCACGGTCCAACTCGCCGCAGCTGTTACCGGTAAGGGTTCAATTAAAAGTAAGCGCGAATAAAGAACGGATGAGCGTGGAGTTTGCTAATTTATAAAAATTTCATTAGCCCCCGCCAGAACGATACGATTACAGCGAGGGACGTTTCTACAGTTAATTCGTTATTCTCGTTAGGTTAAAGCTGTCGCGAGATGGCGTTGTTCCTCCTATTACCACGCTCAGTGATAATGGATCGCATTTGTTCCATTTCTCCGTTTCCATTTGACCGTTTCATTTTTTCGCGCGCACAGTCGCTCGAAACATAAATATTATAAATTGAAAATACTCGACGCGGTTCATACGTTTCGTGATCGCTGGTAATTATTTCGCTCGTATCGCAAAGTTACGATCGTTGGCGGTGTGCACGCGTGTTGTTTCCGGTAACGTTCCGTTCCATCGTTTCTTCCTGTTTCGCGACTTGCGAATATTAACCGACTCCATTGCCGCAGACACTTGCTCGCGAAAGCGGTGCTTCGCGTCGATGTTGATTCTATTTTCATCGTTAACGAGAGAAACGGGGCAGTTTCTCTCGGGCGCGTTTTCGTTACTCTTCACCAGGCGAACCGTCTAATTGTTCCCATCGTAACAAAGTTCGCCGCTGGGAATTATCATATAATTATACGGGGGTAGCGCAATCGAGATAATGACGCGGCGAAACGTGCGTGTAATTAATTTCGCCTGGGAGGTTACCCGCGTGCAAAGTTTCGAAGCGATTCGACGAGGTTATCGATGGGAACCGCGGCGTATTCGCGTCGTGATTGCGCCATCGACGAAAGAAGTAATGAGGACGGACGAATTACGGTCGCGGTGGCGGTCGTCGATAGGATAATTTTGACAACGGGACCGCAAGAAAGATACACTTCCGCCTCGTTTCTGATCGCTGGCAATCATTGGCTGTCGCGTTGATCGTTCATTTACAATTCGCTAATCAAATATTTCCAGCTATTACGCGGAATGACGACGCGTCGAAACGTCCGCTTAATTAATTTGCCCTGTCGGGCTCGCGAGCGGACGGCCGATTAAAATTTCAAAATTCATTCCAGCTCGCGTTCACGGTTGCACGCCGCGCGTGTACGGCTGCGCGTGTATCTGCTATATTCATCTTCGATTAATGTCGATCTTTGATCTGATTCTGGATTATTTCCACGATCGAATCTTTGGGTCGCCTGCGCGCGTCGCCGTTGAGAAATTTCGTTCCTCGAGCGGCAATTAAATTTATTGCCGAGCGTGGGCTGTAAAAATGGCCGAAACGAAGAGCGATACGATATTATCGCCCATCGGGACGCGGTAATCGTTATTAATGTCATTTGTTCGGCCAGCATTTTTCTTTGTTTTCATCGCGCCCGTTGAAAGGGCGGATTACCGCTCGTAAACTCGATTCGCGATCGAGAGATTTATACGGGAATTATTTGTTTCACACGTTACACCAACGATTTCGGGGCATCGCGCGCACGCGCGGGTACACGATTTTATATCGCACGGGACAAAGGAAATTACGCGTGTCTTTTAATAAATTTGTCGGAACGCGTCGAGCCGCGAGTTTCCAATAACCCACTTGGAACCGGTTTTCAAAGGGAACCGAGCGAACGTTTCCGTGACTCGTCGCTGAATTACTTCGTCAGTAGTCATAAAGGTGGATCGCAGAGGATGCCACGGCGCCCCCGTTGGGTCGAGGCTCCCGGCGGCGAAAGAAATTCGCGAGGAAACTCGAAGGAAACATCGGGCCTGTGGCGCTCGTTCCAGCGTCTCCCACGGTTCGAGAAAGGACCTCGGATGGGCTGGAGCCCGTGGATGGGTGGATCGGGGCTCTGGCGTGGAGGGCGAGTCGGTTGATTCCGGTCGTTACATTTCCTCACGTCTGAATAGACGCGAGCGAGACGGAGCGCGCGGCAGGAGAATGGTCGAGGGTCGGGTGAAATGACTTTTCATCCCCCGGGGGTATCTCCGCTCCCGGAAATATGGATATAGGCAATTAAAATTACGTGACGGCGACGACACGGGACCTCCGTGGCGGAACATCGCCGAGTTACTTCAAAGCCACTTTACGTCTTTCTTTGCTCCCCTTTCAAAGGGAAACCGGAGGGTCTCGTTTGAAAAATCCGCTGTTTAACACCGGAACGCGACGAGCGTTCGCCTCGAGAGTAAATTGCCAGATTGTCTTCGAAAGAAATTTACTGGGGCTGGGCTTGTAACCACGCGTCGATCGACGACCGTTTGATCGCGACGAAGGGGGTGGTTTATAACAAGGGCGGAGAACATAATCGTTGTCTCGCGATCATTTAAGTTCGCCAAGGAAACGGCGATTCATCGATGAACGAGTTATTTACCGGCACTAAAATTAGTCGCGAGTTCCACGTCGCTTTTGCTGCACCCCTCGCTTGTCCGACCGATTCACTGGCACTGTAATCTACGTAGAGTTGTTCGGAGCCGTGCTTGTTTTCTCGCGAACCCATTGTAACTTCTGAGCGAATCTTTCCGAGGGAACAGCTTTCCTCGATATTCGAAAAGGAGTCCCCCTCGTTTAGCGTCTGTTTCTCGAGTCGGTTCGATTTTCTCGTGTTACGCGATTAAATTCCAATGCCGTCGTAACGAGCAAAGGAAGAATTTCACGTAGCACCGTGGAAAGCATCGACGACAGTTAAATTGGATCTATCGACCTATCGGATACCATCCATTATATCGCTAAGGGAGTCGTCCTTTTTCGATGCTACCCTCCTCGATCAGAATCGCGTCCTATTCTATCGCAAATCGTCCCTGGTACTTAACGTAGATATTGATCACGTAGATTCTACGGTTTTAATTCATCCCGTCGTGCGCACTCGTCCAAATTGCGGCAATACTCGGAGCCCTCGATTCGAATTTATTAAAAGCAATCCGGGAAATGGGGAGGCCCGATAAACGTGCCCGTGATATTAACCAACTCAGAAAAGTGGATTAATCACTTTTATTAACTCCATAGGCTATCCTCGTCCACTGGTTTCGTTCTCTTATTCATAGAAAGCAAAGGATTCCTCGCTGTGAAAGCTAACTAACCAGTGCTAACTTTATCTCAGCGATCTACGACCGTCGCGTAACATTAAAAATTCAGTCGTCCGTTAATTATTCCTGGCCTGCCCTAATAAATTTCTCCGTTTATATAATCAAGACTACGGGGAAATCTTTTTTCCGTATGCAAAAACGAGAGCGAAACAGAGAGAGAGAGAGAGAGAGAGAAACGTAGATACTCCAGGGAAAGTTCTGGGCAAACAAAGTATAAAAGGAAAACCGGGTTCGAGGGGGGGGGGGGGGGGGGGGGCTAGTTTGAAACCGCTGGATTCGCTTATCGCGAACGAGGCTGCGCTTCGTTTCGAATGATACGGGCCCGGCCCGAAGGGAGAGGATTCCAAAAAATACCCGCGCTCGCCGGAAGATACCACGGAATCGTGCGTCGCGGCGCACAGACTTTTCCAGATCGAATTTCCCGTTTGCGTGCGCGCCCGCGCACGCGGCTTATCTGCGTGGATTCCTGCTGGATGTTCCGAGAGTCGATGTCCCAGTGAACACAGTTCCGCGCGGGATAGGAGCAAGTTTTAAAGCTCGTGGCAAAAGTTTCCACGGCCCGGATAGATATGTCTCGTCTCTGGCGGACTATAAGATCGGACCTGGTGCCAACTATCCAGATCGAATCAGGGAACTCGGTTTCGACGGTGAAATCCTCGTGGAAACGTATCTCGCGTGGACAACCGTGGAGGTCTGTTCGAACCTAAACGATTTACATTAGGCGCGTGATATTTCTTCGTTGCCTTCGCGCCCTTTTTTTCCCCCCTCTATCTTAATCGATATTTATCGTCCACCACGGAGGTCCTGTTAAGTCGAAGCCCGTGTATCTCACGATCGTTCGGATCGCTCCATATTTTACCGTTACAATGACGCAAGGGTCTTAGAAGTTGAGTAACGAGATGAAGGATGCGGTGGAATAAGGGTAAAGGGACGGAGAGCTACGAAAGTTGCGGGTGTTACGTTTCTACGCGTGTGCAGGTAGGTAAAATATGCTGATACGTGAGTGGTGAAACGTAGAATGCATCGCGACACGGTTGCACAGATTGCACAGCGATGGAGGACAATGGCATTTGGCTATGTATTCCTCGTCTACCTCCGCAGCTCCATCAGGGGTTGCGGAGCGTGATAATGGAGATCGAATGATAACACCGGTTTGATTCACGGAACGCGGTTCAGATAGACGGAGCCACCGCGTTCCCGTTGTTTCGAGAGAAGATCGCGAAAGAAATTCCATTCCTCCGCGCGCTTCGATCTGTCTTTGATCCGAAGCACGGGGGTGGTAGGCGCTCGAAGGGGTGAGTCGCGCGAGACAGGCGTAATGGGATAAAAACCGCAATCCGGACGAGCGGAAATTTTCAGGCGCCCGCAGCTCGGCTCATTTTTTAACGGCGTAAACCCGAAGAAACGAGGGTAAATTGGTTCGATAGCCTCTGGCAGTAGATTAGCACGCCACCGGCCTGGCCTGACATTACACTTTAAAGCGGATGTGTTCAAAGTTCGAGCGCCGCGGCGTTTTCAGTGCTTTCAACGCACCTGGGGGTCGTTGCGTGTTTTTTTCTTTTTTTTCCTATCTCTCTTTGTCAACGGTCGCAAACCCCGATGTTAATGTAATTTTACGCAGCGGTTATAAAAATAATAGCGAGCGCGGATGATGTAACGGTCGCTGGAGGGTTGGAAACTTTTGAAGCTCGCATCGTCGACGATAATCTTGTTTCGAACGTTATTCCCATTTTTCTGTTTTTCTCCTTTTTTCTTTTTGTTTGCAATCGTCAGACCCGCGATAATATTTTAACGATTGTCCCCCTTTTTCAAAACTAAATATTACATGGGCTTTTATGTAAATAAAGGGAGGGGGACACGGTTCCTCGCGTTTAATCGAGACAACTCGGACGAAGCGTCTTTTCTTTCGCGTTATAAATTACATCGCGATTAGATATTCGCGAATTTGCTCGCGCGAATAACTCGCTTTTATCTTATTAAAGATTAGAGGAGAGGAGGAGCGGAGTAGATTTTACTTTCACGTCGAGATCCCTCGCGTTATTGCTTCGTGGCCCACTTTCGCGGAACTTAAGCATCGTGAATATCCCAAGGAACTTCACCGACCTCTATTATAACGTAACAAGAGGAATTCCAAGGTTTTATCACGGTCGTCTCTATATACTTAAGTTGCTTAATTTTCCCTCGCAACCATCCAGGCCGTGGAAACGATACCGTCGTGCGCGTGCACGCGAGTTCCTACTCGTCTTACGTCGCGAGGCCGTTTTGACGCGACGGGAAGCTGCAAATGTGCGACCAGCCGCTGCGATGCTCTGAGAAAATCGGCGAGAAAAATGTGGAAAAGATCCAGCAGGGAAAAAACGACGAGAGATCGTCGACGGGGCAGACGCTCGCTTATAAACAAAGAGCGGACGGGCGCAAAACCTTAAGACAGGAAATCGAACGTTTTGCGTTCCGTGACGGGAACTGTTTCTAATTAACTTTATTGCGCAACAAAAACAGCTTCATTAAGAGAGAACAATGCAATTAAGGAGCTCCCGAGAGGGATCAACGCGAATCGAGGGATGGAAGCGGGGCTGACGACGAGGTGGCGGCAGTCTTCGTCTGAGAAGCATCCGTCGTTTCTCCGTTATCGATCAGAGCCAAGGTAGGGTGAACACCCCTTTGAGGGTCCTTGCACCCCCTGCCTATTCCTCCCCCTCGAACCCTCTGGCCGATGAATATTCCGCATAAACAATCTGATTCGATAGAATTGGGGAACGGCAACGCGTCGCTTCCGATTCTCCGCAGAAACTGCGTTTCCGACCCTCGAACGCTGTCCTCCTCGCTCCTCTCGGCTCCTTTTTTCCCGCCACGTTCTTCGATTCTCTGCTCCACCGATTGCCATTCGATATTCGACGATATTTGATTCGAGGGGATGCTTGGTACCGGGAGTCGGAACTGGGGACCAGAAGTTCGATTTCGGGGCCTTGGAATTTTCGACGTCATTAGATCGAAATCGTACAGTAATGCGGTTCGAAGATTTCAAGCATTCTTCTCGCATTCCTCAAGCATCGTTCTCCTCGCCATCGGTATCGTTCACGGAAAAATTGGAACGTTACACGCGCTCGATTTTTCCCCGCGTGTTTTCAAGTTCAACATCCCCAGACGCCTCTCGCCACTCCGCGAGAGACGTGAAATTTCTTTCGAAACCGTTGAAATAACGCGTTATACCAACTGGTAGCCCGGTTTCACGGTCGGCCAGGCAAAGCTTTTCAATCTCGTCCGGCGTATGACGAACGAGTCCACTGTTTTATCCGCGCGACGGTGCCGCGGTAAAGAAACGGGTGAGCGCGGTCGCGTCGCTGACCGAACGTTTTAGCGGAACTGCTAATCAAAGCGCGGCGAAACGGTCCCGTGTATAAATAGAGAGAAAAAGAGCGATGGCCAGCGATGCGCGACAGGCGTTGCGGTGCACTGGTTCGGGAAAGCTTTTTCTCGCGGCCCGCTGGAAAGGGGCGATAATAACGGAAAGTTCGCGAGGGTGGACGCTCGCGCGTCGAAGACGCACCCCTCGCGCGTCGCGAGAGACCGTCAAGCGAGACAGTGGAGCGTGGAAAACCGTCGAGCGGACAGAAGAACGTCGAAGCAGTCGCGAAACTGTTGCGATTGTTCGGAACCGTCGCCAACCGAGGACCGTCTTCGCTGGAATCCCTTCGCCACTGTCATTGCTACCGCCATTGAACGTGCTCCATGGATCGCAGACGTTTTTTACCGTTCCGTTTCATTTCTATCGCCCCGTGTGCCCAGCGTCGAGTGTCCGGTTCCACGAGGGCGCCACGATTCGCTCTCGATAGCGAAATAAAATTGTAAGGGTTGCAGGGTGGGTCCACCAACCCTGGCCTCGAAACGCGCTAGCCAGTTGGGCTAGTCGGAATGGCGGAAAGTTGGGACATCGCATTATACGTGGGCTGATCTATATCCTGTTGGAGAGCGGGTCGATGGACGCCGTTGGGTGCCGCGATGGGAATCGAGCAGGCTTCTGGTGCTCGTTTTGCCATTCGGTTTAATGAGCCACGCTGTGTTTCGCCTTCTGACGATTTATCGTCACCATGTACAACACGCGTACCGCGCAGCGTGCAACATCGTTGAAAATAGTTGAGGAATTTTCAGATAAAATGCGGTTTATTTTATCCCTGCCGTTGAAGCGTGATATAATTTAACAAATCGCTATCGTCATGCCTGTACGTTGGTATCAATTATGATGATTCCAAGATTAGCGTTAAAAATTACCGGACCACCTTTATTATCTAACGATTTATGCATCGACTGGTCCATCAAAGAGAGTAGCCCCCTGATTTTAGCAATGTAGATCGAGTCCCTCCAGGGAACAAGGCGAGTCGAATCGATTTTATTTTCCCGTGGGCATTACTTTCATTTTTATATCGAGTTCTTGGGGAGCCGAATCCATTTCATCCGCGACGATCTCGCCCGGAAATTGATGTATCCGTATCGACCACGCGGATCCCGTCCAGTCGAGCGCACCCGCCGTCCGACGCTCAGCTTTCTCGCGGCGAGACAAGTAGTAGACGGTTTTGGAAACGTCCTCACGACTGCTCGAGCCCTCACGTTCCGAGACGCGACAGCGGAAGCCCCGCCGCGGAAGGCACCAGCTTCGCCAGTTCGCCCGTTTTTACACCGAGGGCGAATCGAAAAGTCGGGACGGGAAGTGCACTCCAGTCTTGCCGGCGATGCAACGTTTACATTTCCACGTTTACAGCCTACGCTTGTCACATTTTACGCCCCTGTCACTTCGCCCTCTCTGTCTCCGGGAAAACGTTCGGAAAGCGAAGCGTCCCGTTGGAACGAATTTCGTTGTTTTGCAGTAATGGCGCGTCTGAGTGCACGCTGACGTAAAATCGTTCCTCGACGAGCAGCCCGCGTCCTTTTTCTGCGGGCGCGCGTTCCACGGATTCGAATGAATGCGTCGACATCCAGCGAAAGGTTCAGCACCGTTCTGTAATTATATTTTTCTCGATAACTCGTATCGACTTGTTCTCGAATTCGTTTCATTCACTTGGTCCGTTTCCTCGGCTAAATAGGAACGGCGGAAACAATACGCGCGCTCGAGGCTACGTATTTACACGCAGCACACGGGGCGGGAATAATAAAAAATGATTACTAGGTAAGCAGCTTTCCAGAGGAACCAGAACCGAGCTATTTTCCGCGGTACGCTGTACGTTCGTCGACGGAACGTTTAAGAGAACTAAATTCCCGTCGTTATTCCATTTCGCGATCGCCTGCTCGTACTATACGGATTAATAATGTCGCCGGGCGGACCGGTTTCCGGTGGACGCGAGTCACGTCCGCTCGCGCGGCGCGACGGCGAAAAAATTAATCCCGACTTTTATTTCTCTACCGATCGATGGTCGGTCGGCGCGCCTGTTCGCAGTACGCGGGAAACGCGTAACAGCGGGGATAGAACGGATATTTTCATCGCCCAGGAAGCTCGCGAATAAAGGGGTATTTACAGCGGCGGAAAAACAAACGTAACGAAATTTAATCGACGCGCGTTCCATTTTCGCTCGTCGAAAGTCGGGAACAAGAGCATCGACGAGTCCGCGTATAGAGTAACGATTCACGAGAAACAGCAAGAGGCTGTTCTCCTCTGGGGATGATTATTTTCTCCGAGGATACAAAAAGCAGGGTTAACGAATCAATCGTACGAGCTACGATTTCATCTTCGCGGAGTTAGGAGCGTGTAACGATCGTACGAATGTATTCGTCGGTGTTATTTCGATTCTCTCCGCTTTCTCGACGAATTTTGCAGTAATTATTACGCGGCAGGGTTGTTCCGCTTTAATGGCGCGATGCACGTGCCGTCGAGAGGGGTTGCAAGGGGCCGCGGTTCGATCTTGCGGAAAAATGAAACCGCGAACTCGACCGTACGATCGACGCCATCGGGTTCCATCGAACCCGGGAATTTAGATCTCGCGCGGGGGGGAAGGGAATTTTTTACGGGGAAATGGGAAATTCGGCTGGCGGAAAATATCAATTACCGCTGGTAAATGAGCGTTCCCCGGAGAAAATGGAGGTGCTCGTTGGAAAACATCGCTGGGTCTTGCTTTCAGCTTGACCGCTGAAAAACATCGATTTTACCGGGGAATGTCGGTTTTCGCTGGTAAATATCGTTCGCCACTGGAATCGCTTCGAAGAGCAGCCATTTCTGTCGTACTTCTTGAAAGTTATCATCGCGTTAAACGCAATAATTTATTATGGCGAACCGGCGTTGGTGTTATTAAAGTTCATAGGAGACCCGGGAAGTTGTCAGTTTTTGAAATATTCGTAGGAAGTCGAAGCTTTCCGTGTAGCTGGACGTTTACACCGTCATCGATTGCGACTTTATCGCCAGTGGGACCATCGAGAGGAAAAAGGAACGCCCTACGGGTAGTAAACTCGATTGATCTTTCTATTTACTTCTCATCGGGTAGCCATGATAGCTTCGAACCGAATAATTCCTCTTCTCCCTCTCTTTCTTTTTTTTATTAACATCCGTAACTCTCTGTATACGAAATTCGTTTCGCTTCGAATCGCGGACGCCTGATCGACGCGGACCGTCTTGGAGTTTACAGCTTTACGATCAACCCAACAACCTCGTTTCGATTCGATGTTAAGGTATATCGATGTATCTCGGCGCGCGCTTCTATCTGATCCCGGTAGGACCTACGGGACCGTGGCTGGACACGAAAGAGGAATGAAGATCGCGAAGGGCGGAGGGGCGCTCGATTGAAAGAGGAAACATCCACATAAATCAAGTTACAGTTGCTTCCGTTCCTTTATTGGGGTGAGCACTCTGACCGCTGGAAACTGGCTCGATTGTTTTCTTTTCTTACTTCTCGCGTGTCTCGCCCCCTTGAATAATATTGAATTTCCGTCGATCGAATCGACCGTGCAGTTAACAGGGGGATGACAAAAGAGTGAAGCAAACGTTTTAGCCTCGACGCGCGGCGTCTGCCCTGTTAACCTCAACGAGGTTAACAATAGAACGCCGGATTCGTTAACGCGATCGGCGTTGTCGCGCTCTCGCGATACGATTCCCTGGGAAATTAAAATCGAGATGAAGAAAGGGCGATTTCACGGGCGAGCAAAATCGATGCCACGTTCGGCTGAATCGTCTTATGCGCCACGTTCGAAGTTGCAACTGCAACCGCTGATCCCGCAGGCAGCGTGCCGCGCCGGCGCTTGCATTATGTAAGCACGACGCAGGATAAACCGAATTGGCAGCGACTGGCAAAGACTCGTGATTCCCCGCTGAGATTATACAGAGCGAAAGAAAAAAAAAAAAAAATAAAGAAAAGTCGATGGAGCTATTTCCCAGCGACGTCGCTACACGACGCGAGCCGTTTAACGATATCATGCCGCCTTTCATCGCGCACCGATCGATCGTTCGACGTCCCGTCTCCGCGTGGCCGCTGCCATTCGTTCCTCGCCGATATTCAAATCGAATCTGCGAACGCAGCACCGGCTCGCTCTCAAAACACGCTGATTTATTAGGAAAAACACTGCGCTCCGCAGAAACCCTCCGAAGATATCTCTCTACCTTCGCAGTCGCATCGCGCGCTACCCTTCGGTTCGATTCGATCGGTGCAGTTTCGGTTCGCGCTTTCTTAGCTTTCGTTTCTTTCAACGCTGTGCTATTCGAACGGCAGTTTTACTCGTCCAGACTCTTGCAATATTTATAAGAGCAGCTTCTTCGTATCCCTCCGCTCTATTCTAATATTCTCTTGGAATTATTAATTAAATTCTAAAACGGCGAAACGATGGCAAGGATATTCTTAACGTTTCAAAAGTACCTATGATAAGGATGGTTCCATGGAATCGTAAGGTATACGAATAAACGAAGAGACGTGTCTTCGCGACGATTGAAACAGTACGTTTATATACCTGGAGCCGCATACTCTCGAGTCGGTCATTAAATTTTTTAATTCGCACTTCGCGTTAGACGCGTAACGAGACGTCATTAAAAACGGTCGTACGTCCGCTCTAACCGTCGTCGACGAAGACAGCCGGTTATCGCCGCGGATCAGAAACATTTCGAAGCGGGCACGGCTCGTCGCGATAATTAATGCAAAAAGGGGGATGGCCTCGTGTTTGACACCTGCTACGACACCCCGACTGTTATAAAACGCCCGGCATTGTCTACGGGAACTGTTTATTTATCCCGCTCCTTTAACAATGCCGCGTTTCCCCAGCGAAATCGTTCGAGGGTTGACATCGACGTGCTCCGTTGATTGCACCGACTACCGCCACCCACCCCGTTTGTCCCTCTCTCGTCGTCCCTCTCGTTCACGGTTCTCATCTGGCCCTCTTGTTTGTCTTTTTCTTGCCCACCCACCCCTCGCTGCACGCGTCTGCCGATCTGTGTTCCGCGCGCAACCCTCTCCCCTCGCATTTCGCGCCGCGTGCCACCCCGTTCGTCAACATTTCGTTCCTGCTTCCACACTCGACGTGTCTGGTCCTACAGGCATGAAACGTTCGCGGCAGGCGACGTTTCATTTCGATTTTCCAAAGTTCCCCAGCGAGGTGTCAAACAGCCGTCGATTGGATCCACCTCATCCCTCTCGTCCTTTTTCTTCCGTCCCTCTTCTTTCTCGGCGAAGGAACTTTGCCCGTTTCCTTTCCCTGGAAAAATTGATGGAAAAGCGCGCTGGACGTTTTTCGGATCGTTTCAACCCCCGCCCTCCGCCTCTCTCTCTCTCTCTCTCTCTCCTCGTCTCAGCCGAGATCGATAACCATCGAGTGGACGTTTCTGCTTGGAAATTCGACGTGCGAAGAGACTATCGGGATCCGTTACAAAGGGATCGCGCGGGAGAAGTAATACCGAGCCAAGAGAGAGGGAGAAAGAGAGAGAGAGAGATACGCAGAGTTTACGTTTTTAATTCCATATTTACGCGAGGCAAATCTATTCGCCGCGAAGTGGGCCACTTTACATAAAGCAGCCGCTTTCTATGGATTAAATATTCAACAGTTCGTCGGGTCGACCGCTGAGGCCGTTGTTTTTTCGAAGCTTCCCGTGCAGCAGTCGTTGCTTCCAGAGAAGCACAAAGTGCCGCGCCGCGGCTGGAGATAGCGCACGGAACTGCTCACTCCTCTACCTTTTCTTCCCCTCTGCCACCCTCCCCAACTCCTGCTCCCTAATGTTTCTGGCTTCTGTTTACACAACACAGAGCCAGACTGGCAAATGAACCCGTGAGATTTCCACGATGCAAAGGTTTCCCTTGGCAAACGTCAAGCTGGACGGAAGAAACGGCGCGAGTGGCGGAGCAGAGGTAGGGGTTGCTCTCCCTTATGAATGCGAAACGGAGAAAGAGACCGCGAGCTGCTATCGGACGCGCGTTTCCACGCGCGATCCCCGTCGATTCGAACGCGTCGATGCGCGTGTCTCGCGCAGAAACGAACGATCCCGGGTCCAGGCTGTTCTGTCGCGGAAACCGGAAGTTCGCAGAGGGATGCACGCGGGCGAGACTTAGGGCGCGCGCGTCTCTGGGTCCACGGTGCTTCACAGTTGATTTAAAATCCTATTATTTCGTAAAGTTTCACTGTTTGTTCCGCTGCGACGTCTCGACCGGGACTAACGGCGGGTGGGAATTTCGTAGCCGGTTACCAGCCGCTGTTACACGCGGGCAAAGTTGCTCGAATGCGAGGTATTCGCATGCAGAGAATTGACAAATTTCCAGGGACGAGACCAGCGCGTAACTTCCCCGCCACGCGACGCTTCCCAGTTTTACTATTCTTATATTTTCCCCGGACGCGTACTCCGAATTTGTCTGCGGTTCCTTAGGGACTGTCCCGCTACGGCGAGTATCATCGTTACAATATCTTGGGATCTTCTTGGAACAAAGCGTCGCATATCTCTCCTGTCCCCCGTGTGCACGGTATCTTGCATTAAAAAATTATAGTTTCCCACCGTGGACTTTCCTTTCCAATTCGTCCTGGCGAACTTCTGAATTCCTCTCTGTCGCGCGAAAATAAACGACGATCCAAGCATTCATACATTAAACATTCGAGTTCTGGCTAATTAAGAATGTAGACCGGATGCGGTAGAATTCTAACCGATAAGTAAACCCGCTGGAAAAGAAGAGATCGCCGACTGCGAACGAACAAACAACCCTCCGCGCGGAAGTAATGAGAAGAAAACACTCCATACAGAAGACAAGAGGGAGAGAGAGAGAGAAGTTAAAGAATCCTCGGACAGATGTTAACGAAGGACTGAGATCGAGATAGCGTGTTCGAACAAAGCGGGGAGAATGGCTTTGCGGCGGCGAGGCGCTCGAAACGAAAGAGAAGAGGAGAGGGAAGAAAACGGTGGAAGCAAGTTTTCCAATCTTACAACTTGGAGCGAAACTGAACTCACGGAGTCGTGGCACGCAACAGTATGCCACATAACGGACAGAGCCTATTCTATTCCCTATCTTATGTATGTATTTGTATACGTATATTTCGGCTGCGATGGCCGCTGGCGAGGGCCAGCCGATGTCCCATTCAGGGCTGCTGAAACACCCGTTGAAAACTTCCTCCAAGTCTATCCGACGCTCCTCCTCGGCCATTTTCGCTGAATCATCCTATTTTTAACCATTCACTGGGAATACCTTATCAGAACGGTTCTCTACGATTATTATTATCGCCGTGCTATCGTTCCATCGAGCGACCCCTATTTTTTTCAAACACCATAAGCAGCTTTTTCGTTATGTACGATACGATGTCGAAGGGCTTTCCAAGCGATTACATTTGTTTCCCCAGCATCTTCCTCTTGTTCAGTGAATCGATCTGCCAGGTGTGAAAAAATTGTCGAGATAGTCACGTTAGGTAGTCCTGAAAAGGGACTGGGCAATATTCGTACCAGTGACTTAAAGTAAAATACGTCTGAGTTTTTATCCCACGGTAAGTTCGCGTGGCAATTCGAACGAGAGGCGACAGTCTCTGTTTATGTCGAATTTCGTTATCTCCAGTTAATAGAAGCGAAGCATTGGTTCGAGAATAGGTCCCTTAGGCTGTTTCTGTTTTCGGTTGGAAAGTGACGTTGCGACGTCAAATAGCGAGCACACGTATCGCCAAGTTTTGCGCCACTCGTTTGAAAATTCTATAACGCAAGTTTCATTTTGAATCGATCAGAAACGTATCTATTCATGATAGTAATGTGGTATCGGGTGTGAGGCATAGAAAAATTATAGTGATAGACAGTGAATCCGGAAGTAGCAGCGATGGACTCACCATGAATGCCTTGATAAGTGTTTATGTAAAATATCACAGCAAACGCAACTGCAGAATTTGAACTCCGATAATTATGCCTTTCAAAATGTGAACACAGATAATATATTAAAATATAACACTTTCGTGTGTTCGTTCGTATATAAATACATGTACGCCCGACCGAGAAAGTCGTGGAACGCGAGGGGTTAAAAGATACCACGTATATAAAGTCACCATCGAGCAAACTGTACTTCTTGCCCCCCTCCGTCTTAGCGATCCCAAGATTTCGTTGCTCCGTTACATCTTCTACGGGGAACAATTCCTCGGGATCCCTTCGAACACTATACACACTTAAACTGTGCAACTTCTCTAGGATAGCGGGGCTCGAATCCACCCTCTAAAAGTTTCCACGGAAACTTGACCGTTTTCCAGAGAGATCCTCCGTTTCCTCGGAATCGTTCTCCGCCGTTTCCAACCTCCCCCGTCAGACTCGGCTCGTCTCGCGTTACCTCTTTTTCTCGCGGAGCGTGCTGGGGCGAGCCTTTGATCGCGGACGTTGTTCGCCTACCGGGTAGGAATCGAAGGAACGATAATCCACGCGTGAAACAGGTCGAACGAAGTCGCGGGGAACAGCATTTTTCCGCCGGTTGCTGTTCCTCCCTTTTTTCCTTCCTCTATCGCTTTGAATCGCGCCAGTGTGCAGGCTGAAAAGCTGACTGGCGGCGTCGAGCTCTTCAGGGAATCCTCGAACGTATCGCCGCGAACCTACCCGCGTTTCCGACGAACCGGTTGCGCGGCTCGTTCGATGGAATTTCCGCTCGGGGCTGGCTCGTTCGAGACTTCGCGCGCTTTGCAACCCTCGCGCAACCTTCGCTCTGTTTCGCTAATTACGAACGGGTCCTCGTTTATCCGTCGCGATGGTCGGCCAAAGGAGAACGAAGATGTCGAGAGCGAGGCAGGTTTCGTTCAACTGGTCGCGTGGTTTCGTTTCGTCGAGGAAAGTCGCTTCCAAACGGGACGATCTTCAGTGAACTTTATACCCGTTGCTCAGCGTTGGTGCTCGAGAGCGTGTTTAATACATCCCTTCGTTACGCGTGGGAAATTGAATTAAGTCAATCATTCGATCAAAGTCCGTGGAAGGTATGAAACGCGGAAGAGAGAAATTGAACGTGAAGTAGGTAAAAGAAAACACCGTGGACGGGCCAGCCGTGTAGCTTATTTCCGGGGTACACGGTGATTTTCCCTCCTCTTCTTCATTTCCGCGCGGACAAGTCAACTTCCGGCCCTCGACGTAGGTTTAAACCGGCTTAAATGTTTGTAATATTTTTTCGCCAGAAGAGGGTTCACGCTTTCCGCAAAATAAAGCCACTACGAGCGACCGCAACGCTGTTCGTTCCCCGTTACCTCTTTGAAACGTGGCCTCTGTCTCCTTCTGCCCGACTCGACGCTTCCGCCGGTCGATCTACCTCGGAATCTTTGCTGCCAGCTTCCTTTCTCTGGCAGGAAAACCGTGGCAAGTACGTAGCTGCAGTTAGGTTGCTTGGCACCAAGCTGCACGAGGAGCGAGCGAACCCAGCGCGGAATTGGCCCAGGGAGGTCAGATAAGGGAGGGAATCGCCGTTTACCGGGAGCGGAGTACACCCAGTTGATTAAAGGTGAAGCGGCTGGTGCTGCTTCGGTTTTTGCTGTGCTGTAAAGATGGAGGAAGAAAGAAGGAAGGAAAAGAGAGGGGAAGAACGTTTCGTCCTGGGCCTGCTAGTGGACTCATCAGTAAGGCTACCTAGCAGGCCCTGCCTTAGACGCTGGGATATTAGGGACAGTTCGGAACTTCTATATATTGGAAACGATGGGTCATCGGGTACTTTCAGGAAAGTGTAAAATGGTGCTGTCCCTCTAGTGGCGAGTGCCGCCACAAAGGGATCGCGCGGGGAGGGTCGATGGATTTCCACCTTCCTCCAGTCACTTCGCGTAACTATCCACAGAACGAGTCTCATGTTCGCCTGATTTCGCGTCCCTTAAAAACGATAGAGGAAGAAGAACAGAAAAAATCGCGTCGCCAAGAATATTTCCTACAGGCTAAGATTCGATAGCTAAAAAAATGCTCGATATTTTCTGGAGATTCTCGCATTAACGAGGACCTTTTACAACACCGACGAATGTCCCAATAAAAATTGATAGAATCATCGTAGCGTCGCGAGAACGCAACGTCGTTTATCTCTCAATTGGCCGGCACTCTGTGTTCTCGTTTTTAATGTTTCCTTCTAGTCCCCTTCCCCAGTTTCGAATTAAAGCCTGGATCGACTTAACGAAGAACGTAACCGAGTAATGGTACAGAAAGAGAGAGAGAGAGAGAATACAGAGAGATCCCCGCGAAGTTGGCCCATTTCGACCGGTCACGAGTTTCTTTTATCGACACGGTGAACGGTGGAATATTCATTGCCTCCGGATACGTACTTTCTCTCTTTCTTCCTCTCTTTGTCCACTTGTCCGCCCGTGTCCGTCGTTGAACGGAATTAACTGACACGGAACGAGCCACGTCAGGGATGAATCGAGCGCGTGAGGGGCATAAATTAACCGGCAGGGGTCGCCTGGAACGAGTTAAACTAGTTCCAAACACTTTTTGCCAGACGGCGTTACGACGAGTGCCGGTGGTCGTCCGTGACCGCGTCTGCGTCTCCTTGACACGGTGACGGGGAAGTCGTTGGTACGGGATCCTGGCGCCTGTGAAATGCAAATGAGATAAGTTGTCTTGCTTTCGAGGGAAGATCGCATTGCTTAGCGGAGTTTATTGTCAGAGGAATCCATTTCGCGAGTCTATGCATATCTAATCGATTCAATTATTCACCCGTCACCCCCTGCCTCTCTCTCCTCGAGATTAATTCGACACGTCAGACTTCATTCATTCTTTCACCCCAAAATCGCCATCGATCGTCCTCGCCAGCGACAGCCGCTTTGAATCCTGGCCATCGATCGATAGGTCGCCAATGGAGGGCAGTCGCTTTCGAGGTAATTCGATTGGGGATAAAAACAACGCCTCGATCAGAGATACACGGAAAACTTTCACCGCAGAGATCGGAGATGGCTGGTGGCGAAGCGAGCATCGTTCCGTGCGATTCGCCGGAATGAAATGAACGAGGACCGCGGAACAATCAGAGAGGCAGAGAGGCCAGCTATCGTTGATCAAAGCTCGAACGGTCCTCAAAGGCTGGCGCCGTGACTCGTCGTATCTCTTGCAGAGGTTTCGCTCTCGAGGACCCGTTTCTTTCTCGCGGGCGTCGCGAACGGAAAACAAGCAGCCAGGAATCGGCGCTCGTGCCGCGTGGCCCCGTGCGAGTCAGAAATCGCGTCGAGTCGATCGCTGGGCGATGCGAAACGCGGCGGCGGCGGCCTAGAACGAATAATTCCCCATTATTGCCGAACAAGAGGGAAATCGCGACGGATACGGCCGTTCGAAATGGAGTTTCGAAACAAATAACGCGAAGTTCGCGAACGATTCGGCGGTTGTTTGGGAATTTATGAAGCTCGTAAGGCACACTGATGAAATTCATGAAGGAGAGGCACGGCCAGCACGGGTGCCGCGCACAGAGGGGTGGCGCTAGTGAAATTCCTCGCGAAGCATACTCAATCTCCAATTCATTTCGTTGTAAGTTCATCCAGCTGGCAGAGTTTCAGATCCGCAGATCAAATACGGTCAGGTTACTCTTGCTCTATATTTTCGACTGCCGCGCGCCTTGCAGCGATATTACGAACCTATCCTTCGTCGATGTTCATCGGATATTATTTTCCAACATCGACCCTTCCCTCGATAGATTACGCTCCTCGTTTCATCCATCTCCCCGCCACGTTTCGTACGTGTAACGGTGCGTTCGAAAATATTTTTCGTTCGTCCTCGCCCTACTGTTCAACGGGAAAAAATGAATAATTCGGTAGCCCAGGGGGCTGATGGCCGTGTGTATCAACCGATCTCGAGGTTCGCAACTATTCTAATCGCGAAGTTAACGCACACAACTGTTACACATAGTTTCATTACACGCGCATCGGGCCATTTATTGCGGAACGATGCCGAACACAGGCCGGAAACTTTTATCGAAGTATGCATCGAAGCATTCTAATTCCAACAGGGCACGTGCGCGATCGCTCGAGGATATTTTCAATTGACTAACGGAATCAGCTACGATTCCAAAATCGCGCGCACCGCTCTGTGCAACATCGAATCGATTCGACGTCGCCCATTAGTCAACATTAATCCTGGTTTCTGTTATGGATACGCTTTAAAATCTACCGCTGTCTCTCTCCGTCTCCCCGTCCCTCTCCCGCAAAGAGTTATCGAAACCTTTGTCGATGAATATTATTTATCGAAGCGAGATGGAGGGAAAAAAAAAGTTCAAACACGCGCGTTACCAGACCGGTAAAACTCTGGACCGGCAGTTTGAAATTGTTCTGATTTACACAAAGTATCGATTTCGTAATCGGATTCGTCCCTTTTGTTACAGCGGCAAGCGTTCGTAAAACATTTGTCTCGCGTTGCAACGAGGGAATAAAAACAGAGACAAAAGAGAGAGAGAAAGAGAGAGAGAGAGAGAGAGAGAAAAAACGCAACCGTACAATAACCGTTCCGCGCCATTCAATACAGGGCGTTAGAGAACGCGTAGCTCCAACCTCGGCTGGTCCAATCTCTATTAAAACAGGCCGGGGGCCGCTTCGTTGTACCGGTGAGCTTCTAAAAAGCCCTCTTACAAACTCAATTACACCCCCGCTACCCCCGTCATACGGTAATCCAGGAACAAAACAGAGGCACGAAGTTTCTGGCTGTTCCAAGATCCAACTCCCATAAACCGTGCGGGAACGGTGTACCGATCGCGTCGTCCTCGAGATCGAGTTGGACGAGCCGTTAGTTCGAGATTGTCGGGAGCGTCCTCCACTTCCGGTTGGCCTCGCGCGCGCTGTTATACGTCGGCTCGAGGAGTCGCGTTTTTCGAAGCGGCGCGTATCACGCCCAGGGCAGAGATTGCCAATTACGACGATACGGAATGACTACGGAATGATCGAAGGAAACGTACGGTCGAAGTTGTTGCATCGCGTGCGCGTGTACGAGCCGGGGCAATAACGTTGCGGAGCCTGGCAGCGCGCAATAAGTTCGACGATTGTGCCGATGTGGGTCGGTCGGCCGGAGGAAATTAAAACTTGTGCAATTCGCCAGCGTATCCCTGCCCGGTTCTGGCCAGGTTTATAAGCCACGGGCTCGATGTTTCCGGATGAAATAAAGGCTCGGGGCGAGAGGCGGCGCTGGATGGAAAGGGTGGGCCTCGCGCTCGCCGCCCGTCGACGGAAAACGGACAAAGACAACAAGAACCAGGGGATATAAACACGCGGAACTGGTGGTCCGGGGAAAAAAGAAGAGCGAGCGACGCAACGCTACGAAAGAGGGATACAGTTCGCTCTGGCTGACAAATAATGGACGAGGTGGCAAGGGAACGGGACTAAGCTACGAGGATTCTTTTAGGGGGTAATTTTAATCCTCGATCACCAGCTTACATTCGTGACCTCGCATTATTCTTGGTGTGGTCGAGGTTCTGATCATCTCGTTCTGCTCGTCGATCAGGGAAAAATACGGGGTATATCCCGAGGGGGTGGTTCATTAGTGTGTTTTTGCAGGACTTTGGATGATGTGAACCGATAGCGATTGATTTGTCCACTCAACGAGCTGATTTTTCTAGCTTTCTGGTGTACCTTCGTTGTTTTGGTACTACGCTGTTTTTTTTTTCATGCGTTGGATTCATGCGATCGCGTCATCGATGTTGAGGATAGTTGCATAGATAGACTGATAGCGATTGATCATGAGAAATTGCGTACTAATTGACACGATTCAATTGTTCGAAAGCAGTGCAGGCTGCTTTTTACGATAAACGCAAGCTCTCTGTGTACCGAGTGGGGAATGCGCAAGAGATGTGCGCTGAGATCATTCGGAAATGAAACGTCCAACAATTTGCATCGAAGCGGCTGCGTAGTGTCGATTTGGGCAAATTCCAAATCGTCATCGAACTCCACTCAGATCTCGCCCTGGGTCTCTCGACTCGATTGCGCGATGACGAAACATCGACCCTCTGGTACTCGACTCGTTCTACGACCGTGTTCGTGCGATCGCGATCGTTGTCGCTGATCGTTTCACGTCGACGAATTAATTCGAACGCGCACCGTTACGCGCAGTTTGGAACGCGAATCACAAGTGCGACGCGCGAGCGGGGCGCAATCTCCTAAAATCACGGCCACTCGCGAGTCGCGTCTCAATTTCTTCGGGGCAGGAAGAATTCCGGAAGGGACCGCAAGCATTCGGTGCACGAAGAAACGCCTAGCGGCGGAACGAGGGTGAGAGAAAGGGGGCGGTGGGCAGAGGGTTGATAAAAGAAGAGAGACAATGAATCGTTGCAGTTGCCAGAAAGGGGCGAGGAGAGGTCGTCCCGGCGTTTTACGCTCGGTGCCGCATAAAAAAGAGGCCTTGGCCGGTTACTCGGGGACTCGTAATCCGTAAGAACCGCGAGACGATGTGGTAAAACGTGAAATTTTCGTACTCCCGTGCGCGGCTGTACGTAGCCGTACTTACGCGGATATGAATTAGGATAGGGCAGAGTCCGCACAAAAGCGGAGGCGCTTGCGCTAAAAGCGTCTAACGGAGGGGGTGGCGGTTGTCGAAAGAGGGGTTGAAGCTCCGCTGAGCAAGGCCAAGCAGCGGGGCGGGGGGCGAGGTGGGCTGTTGGAAGCTTCTGCGGGAAACGGAGAATCTACGGGAGTCAGTGCATTTCGCGACGCGACGCCCTTCGCTCTCAGGATCCGCACTAAAAGGTGGATCGAGGGCGCACGAGCGACGCCGCTCGAACCGAGCTAGGACCGTACTCCCGGGTGGTTCACGTGTCAAAAGCGTGGAGCGTTCCTCTTCGAGCGGATCCGTTCGAGTGCGTGAGAGAAACTCTGGTCGTGGTAGAGAAACGGGAAAGATCGAGAAGCGACGAGTTCGTCACGGGATACGTGCGACGATCGTATCGCGCCAGTGAAATATTCGAGCAGGAGCAATCGTGAAACGTTCGATGGTAGTTTCTCTTGTGCTATCTCGGGGGTTCTTCTGTCGGCCAGTCGTGGAACGATCGCGAAACGAATCGCGAGTATTGGCTGTCGATCGACGGGACGATACGAAATTTCACGACGAACATTGAATCGCGCGATCTGACGGACGCAGGCCTGATGATCTTGCCGGCGTTTCAATCACGAGGGGGAATGCGTCGAGTTGTGTGTGTTCGATCGACACGGGGTAATTAGAGAAAGCGGAAAGACGACGCGTAACAACGACGGAAGCGGATTTTCACGTTGATTTTCGTTCTTCGCCGTTCCGCTCGCTTATCGGTCGCGCGGCTAACGCGAATGGCGATCGTTAGTTTTTCGTAATCACGTGAATCATCCTACAGCGTGCCGTTGCCTCCCCCATTCCGTAATAAGGCGCACGGAAAATTGAAAATTATGCAAACATAATTCTCATCGCGCCGCCCGGTCGCATCCATGCTCGCGCCACTTGTACACATCCCCTGGTCGTGTGCATTGTCTCGCGAAGTTCATTGTCGCCGATACAGGCCAGCGTAGCGGCAGTAAATTCGATTCCAGTAAGAAAGATCCAATCGATCGTCTCCCTTAAACTCCACGGGGGTTTTATAGTCTCTCGATGTTTCGAACTTATCGATAATCGACTATTTCCAAAGAAGCTTCCGCGTCGTATCACTATCCGTATCCATTTCGTGCTCCTCTATATTTTATCAACCCTTTCGAGCAATTTTAAAGATCTTCCACCCTCCTCCCCCGCCCCCCCTCCTCACTCGTTCACCTCCATCGAACTCAACGCTCGCTTCTTACGACTCTACTTTTTCCTTGGCAGTTCGCCGTATATTCCGCTTCGAAGTTCCGGTGGAAGCTCGGTCCCGCGCGTGCAGCAATAACGATCGGAAGCTTTTACAACAATTATGAATGCAGAAAGTTGGTAGTCGAGTCGAGAGTCGCTTCTCGCGCCCAACCCTCGCCGCCCTCTCGAGCGTTTCTTCGCCCCGTTCACGGTTAGCCGGTCGCGGGGACCGGGCGAAAGCAATTACGGTTTACCTCCCGCGATGTTTCCGCAGTATTTATTCCCCGGCGCGGATTTGCCGGTCCGCGGGCCGCATAATCGCGCGGCCTGAAAATCTGTGACGTTAAATGATTTTTAATCGCGGCCCATTAAACGGAGTGCATCAAAATTACATGAATATTTACACCGCGGTGCTCGACGAAATTGCGTTTTAAGCGATCCGCCGGCGCAGCCTCCCGCCGCCTGGCCCCCGCGCGGAAATTGCATATTAAATGTCCGGCCGGGTATAATGTAAACTGATTTGCGTAAGTAAGCCGTGTAACGATCGATTAATTAACAGTAATGACGAGAGTGCGTCAAACGAGCCGCGTCCAGTTACCTTCCCGACGTCTCCTCGCGCGGTGAATTTGTCGACACCGCGAGAATCGAACGGCGAGCGGACGAGCCAGGGGAGAGGGTTTGAGCGAGTCGACCAACGATCTCTTCCTTTATTTCTTTTTTCTTCTTTACCAATTATCATCGAATCATTCGGGTACGACAGTTACTAACGCGAGTCTCGTCGAAGCTGTGCATCATGAATATGAATCGTCCACCAGGTTGACGCTCTGCCACTGGGAACGTGCGTTCCTCGAATGTCTCCGACGTGATTACCTAATTTACGACCAGTTCCTGATGCGTCACGTGGCTCGCCAGGTCTGCTGCCAGCGTCGAGGAACATTTTTGGTGAGTAGATCCATCGGTTATGTAGTTATTAACCTTTGCTGCCGATCAAGCGGGGGGGTCCGTTTGCTTCGGTCGATCGAACGATTCGACAAATATTGAGCTTTCGACGGCGCTCAAAGTGGCCGGGGTTTTTTTCACGGCTGTATAAAAAGGACGGGGAATCACGCCGTAACTCGAGTTACGCGGTATTTATTCGGGGCCCTCGTTAGCCATCGCAAACAGGCGACACGTGAATGCTGCGTTTAACATGGTTTGCGTTTGTGGAAAAAATGCGAAGGATTGTTCGCGGTTACGAGTTACAGAGACCGCCTGACAGCAGTGAAGTAGCTTCTCGTTCGAGATGTTACAATCGTACGAGGCGATATAATTGATAGAGGAACGAGCGAACGAATCGGCTGGCTTCGTCCCCGATTTCGTTCAGATAATAATTTGTCCCGTTGATCCGATTAGTCTGATTGATGCCACTCGACTCGCGGCTGGGACAAAGTTCGAGTTCGATCGTTAAACTAAGCCGGCCAATCGAGTTTAACGCGAACAATCCCCACGGTTTCTCGTCGAGTTCCGATCCGACTGGTTAATAACCACTTCGCGCAAGTGTTTCTTTGACCGTTTTCCAAACGGAGAACCGGCTCTGCGAACGCGAACGAATTGAAATTCTTCGTTATTATCATTCCGCCGGTTCGTTTGCCGCGCGATCCCACGTCGCTCGTTTCTTTTGAGCAACGATCGTGAAATGTTTCAAGGCCAAATCAGACGCGTTCACCAGAAACGCCCTCTTGGTAAATTTGCTCGACGAACTTTGTTAACTTCGCGGAAAATGGTTCGCGTACCTTTCGTTTCTCTTCTCTCTTTTTTCTCTCTCTCTCTCTCTCTCTCTCTCTCTCTCTCGCTCGTCGGATCGAAGGCGGATGGTCGAGAAAATTAAAGAAGTTCTCGCGAGAGTCGACAGCGTCGCGTTAGAGCCGATGGAAGCTGGGGATGGTCGCCTCGCGGAAAAACGATCGGAACGGCTCGTTCTTTGGCAACAGTGGAAACAATATAAATATCGCCGGTCGGGTAAAGTTTGCGAAGGATTAGAGTTGCGCTATTATTGACGGAGAACAGTTGAAAATGGCCGTAAAAAGTTCGCGTACATTTGCACGCTGGATTACTGCCGTTTAAAAGGGATTTCAGGGGCGATAAAAACCATCCGCACCTATAAATCGCGGCCGTGTTTCTTTCTCTAGCTTCAATTGCCACGGATTCGCATTATCGTTATTACCCTAATATGCTGTTCCGCGATCGTAAACGAGCCTGTACAATTTTATCGCGCGGTTTTCCCCGAATTTTATCTCGCGAGTGGACGCTTCGTGCGTGGACTCGTTCATTTTTCTTCCAGTCAACCAGCCGCGTTTCTCAAACGATTTCTCTCGACGTATTTCCACGAAAACTAGGTAGAACGTAGCGAAACGTGGACGATGTCCGCAATTAGAAAGCGTAGGAAGCGGGGACGTAAGACGGTCGTAGCAGCGAAGGCGGGCGCAAGTGGAAGAGCTCCGTGTATTGTCAGACGCGTTTGAAACCAATACAGCGGGGCAACTTTCAGCGACTTGTTGTGGGTAAATATTTTGAGGGGGCCGCTCCCAGTAAAGTTCCGTGCAAGCACGAAGAACTAAAAATGCTTGCAGAAACAACTTTATACCTAATGCTCTGTCCACAAAAATCTTCTTACGCTACGGCACTAAAAAAAAAAAAAAAATAAAGAAAGGAAAGTAAGAAAGAGAAGCAAGCATACCGGCAGGTATAAACCGCTTCTATCTATTTCATAATTTAGTCACTCGAAGCGTGTTTTCCTAGTTAATACAGAACTTTTTAAACTCATCCTCTTAAAAAAGACTTAACTCAACGCGCACGTTCTTCCGTGGACATCGTTTAACTTCGCGGATGCTCTCAGGACATTCTGAAATTCCCCTCGAAAGCCGTGGCCACGCTTCCCGCCGCTGGATTAATAACCATCCGTGAAAAAACTTTCCGCGGCGAGTAAAACGTCCCGCGAGAGCGCGCGCGGCGATGTCTGATCGACGAAACGCAGAAACGTTTCCGCAGCTGTGGAAAAATTGGGCCAAATGGCCCCGACGCGGACGTCGATCATAAGCTTTTAAGCCGTGGGCGTCCCCTAAACGGCGGGGCGAGGAGTGCGCGCAGCAGTTTATTCGGTCGCGCGCGCTCGCCGCGATCCGTGCAATTCCGCGCGTTAATCGACACCAGCTTTTATCCAGGACGGTAACGAGAAATTAGCTGTGAAACACGACGATTCGCGCGGTGTAATTGGGCGCATCGATTAAAAAATCGTACGGGAAAACGTCGGTTGTCCCTTCTGGCTGTCTTCGTCGTCGCACCCCCTCCTGGCACGCTCTCGTCCTCCTCGCGACTGGGCACGACTGAATCAAACATCGATTCGAGGCTCCCGTGCGAACTCAGGGGGCGCGTTAACCCTCGTCGCTGGGGAGCAATCGCGAATCAATAGCCGATCGAAACGATTGTTTAGAGGCACGTCTACGAATCGAATGGTCATCGACTGGAGTGGCGCAAGAAATGAGTTTTGTGGTAGGACAGGACATGCGAGCAAATGAATTTCGGTAATAAAAAATTGTACAGTTCCCTAGATCAAAGTTAGATTTTGAAACTTCAAATCATAAACGCAGCAATGGCAGGCTTGCGGATCAGATTTCTCAATAGCTGATCGAAACAATTGTTTAGAGGCACGTCTACGAATCGAGTGGTCGTCGACTGGAGTGGCGCAAGAAATGAGTATTGTGGTAGGACAGAGCACGCGAGCAAATGAATTTCGATAATAAAAAATTGTACAGTTCCCTAGATCGAAGTCAGATTTTGAAGGTTCAAATCATAAACGCAGCAATCGCAGGCTTGCTGATCAGACTTCTTCAAACTTTCTCGATAAAGCGTGTCGCTCGGTGGCCACACGCGTAAGGCCGCGGCACCTGCTGATAATATCCGATACAGTAATTTTCCCTGTTCATCTGCGTATACCATAGCTGCGGTCAATTCGCCACGGTAAGCCAGGACCAAGTTTGCCCACGTCCCGACAACTTCCTATCCATAACACTTTCGAGCGAACATCCGCGCGTGTCGCGAACTTTCGGCTATCGTCGAACCGTTCCGCCATTCGAGGCCACTGCGATTCACTGTTAATCGTTATCACCACCGCGGTTAACCCATCGGCTGTTAGCGACTTTAAGCTACTCGATCAAAGGCCGATTTTATTTAAAATCCTGACAATACGGTAAACGAGTAAGAACAGCGGCCATTGTTCCCCTGCGAGGCGCGCGCTTTACATTTTTACCGTGCAAATAGATTAATCGTCAGCCGCAGCTGGACGAAAGTTGAATCGCGATAAAAGTATGGACCCTGTACCGCGGTAATTATTAATTAAACGTCAATTAGTGGTGAAACGGTTCAACGGCGAACGAGTCGAGGAACGTGCATTATAATTTTCAACGGAGGATTTTCCTTGGCTCCCCTAATGGGAGATAAAATCGCGCGGGAACGATAAATCGAAATCAATTGTACTCCCCGTGTGTAGAAACTGTTCGCGATGAAACGCGCGTTCGATATCCGGGAAAAAATTTCGCCCAGTCGGCCGATCCGATCGTTCTTACAGCTCTCCGGTCCTGTTGCTGCGTGAAATATGATTATACAGTATCGAGCGATTCCCCACTTTTTCCAACGATGAAACCGTGCTCCCTTCTTTTTTTTGCACAAAGCCTCGGGATAACGAGAGCTGGATTCGTAGAATTTTTAAATGTTCTCGCGCACGTGTTATGCTTAGCCTCCCGTGTATTTTAGCCGCCTTGCTTTCAATTAACGAGTTTGTTCCCGCGACGCGGATCCCACGCAGCAATCCTTTATGAGAAAATTTTACACGGACACCGCCGCGATTCCTGCAAATTTTCGCCCGGCTAAAGTAGGACGTAACGCTTCACAAAGAAGAAAAAATATATTAACCGTGTTACTCCACGTAAATATAAGTAGTCTCTGCGTTTGTCTCGCGTAGAACGTGTCAGAACCGAAACGCGAGATAAAAGTTCCTCGATTCTCTTCGCTATTTTCGAAAATTCGGCTGGCGTAAAGGGACGTTCCGTTTGTTGAATAAAAATAGAACACGCTATCGCCTGTCCTAGGATTAATACGCGTGCTCGACGATATCTCGACTCATACGAGACAATGACAGATGTTTCACGAAACGTTTGACGCGAGTAACAAACGGTCATCCGTGAACCAAGGCAGTTTTTGCGATAGAAAGCTCGATCGTACGTACGCTCTGTTGCGGTTGATCACGTTGGCAGAAGCCAAGGGTCCTCGATAATTTCGCAAAACAGAAACTGGAAACGATCGGCGTCGCTTTGCCACGGAAACCAATAGCGTTACCATGTACGTACACCATGCGATACGTTGTCAAGTACACCTTTATTCGATCACTTTCCAGTCATTTCTACGATTTCACTGTTTGACAATTAAATTTGTATTTTTGTAATACTTTAATTCGCCTGTCAGATGGTCCGTTACACGGTCACCATCTTCCACGTTTTCGTATCAAATGTACGACTCTGGCGAACGTTCCTCTTTTTTAATTACACTCGTATGAAACTTGGGAAAACGTTGACGGTGTAGGTTAGCGCAGTTTCTTCTTAAACTTAGCTTGTTTAAGTTTAGCGAGCTATTCCAAGGTGTCCACGTTACACGCTCCATTTGCGAGGGGATTTAATTGTCAAGTAATCCGGCGGTTTGACGGATTAACGAGGACTCGCGGTGGAAAACAAAGCAAGTTCCTGTTGCGACTTCTGTTGCGGACGCTTGGACAGGCCTCGACGTTTCGTGCTCCATTTTGACGTTCGCCAACGGATCCTGGCGTTCATTGTTCCCCGAATGCTCCTGCATCGAACACCTGTCGACGCAAATTTGCTTATTAACTCGTAATCACGATCAGTTAAACAGTTACTCTTCTTTGTTATTCGTCAATATTGAAATTGCGGTTATTATCACGACATTACTAAATATGATTCAGTACCGTTCGACGCGTTATTTATTCGATACGTATCATTCGAAAGCAAAGCACGACGATATACAATTACCAGACTTCCATTTTAAAATTACTCCCTGCACGCTGAGAGAGACTCTCGAAACAAATTCTTATTCGATCAGAATTACGGCGCGATTACGCGGGAATCGGCTACGCTCGATCGAAAGAAGTCATTAAACGCGATCGCGATCGTGGTTCGAGGTGTTCGAGCGTGAGGCAAAAAGATCCCCTGTTGATTTCCGTCACTCGACGCCAGTTGGAGGCGCGCCAACTTGTACGTCAATTAATATAACTTAAGCCAAAGCACCGTCACGAGGCTGTCGGTCGAGTTAATCCTCCTTGAAAAAACCATACAACCACCGCGCCGTGTTTGCCACGGGGATATTAATTTTCCCTGCGTTTTATACCTCGTCGAGATTACGCGATTCCGTATAAATCATTGTTTAATACCCGCGGATTTACATCAATAATGGCGCGGCCAGCGGGACGGCGTTATTAACGATACGAATGTACGCTCGACCGCGTGTCGGTTTCCTAACGAAGAGAAATACCGTTTCGAAGTAGGTTACAGGTAACCGAATGATCTTCCTTTTGTCAGGGGTAACGATCTATCCGTTCACGGCTCTAAACTCGCCACGGCATAGGCCCGATTGTACAGGTCGATGGTTTAACGAGGCAATTCTGCGACGAACATTGCTGCACCCCTGTTGTCAGACTTTATTCTTCGTTTATATTTTCCGGCCAATTGAACGCTTCGATCGGCGAACGGAGGGGTCGCGGGGCGGTAGCCGCGCTTGGTCGAAGTTCAAAAGTTTCCCAAGAGTTGCTATTTAAAATTAGAGGCGAGACGCGTCTCTAAGTTTCCACGTAGCTGTTAGTTTATTCTAAAATCTAGCAGTTCCGCGGCTCGAGTAGGTCAATCGTCGGGCAGCCGGTTGGTCGTAGTCCGCGAAGTATTAATCAGATTTCCGTGGTGCTTGTAGTCATAAACTGGAGCTTGAAACTTGCTCGAAGTTCCCGGCGTAATAAACGCAAACACGAAACTGAAGATAAAACGAATCCTAATCAACGCTCTCGCTTCTCGCGCTTCGTCTAATTTACTTTCTCTCTCTCTCTCTCTCCCCGCCTCTGTATCGCTATTAACGTTCGACCGATAGAAAATCGCGAGATCGTTCGATTTTTCATCGATCGAGCCGCTGAACCGGCTGATCGCACGCAGCCTCGATTCAGCCGATTAATAAAACGCGGGCGTGGCGGACGCAGCCGGTGGAAAAGGAAACACTGGCATATCGATTGACAAAAGTACACTTGCCGCGTGAAATAACAGGCGGCGACGTGGCCGCGGCGTGACATCGCCGCGTTAAGCCTGAACCAGCCCCGGCCACTTTGTGAATATCAATGCGACCAAGAGTGTACACTCGGCGGGTCCACTTTTGCGGAAGCGCAGTCGGCTAGGTAACCACCTATTGGATCCTGGCCCGTGTCACCGAGGCTGTAACTAGCCTGGTCCCGCCCTTTGTGATTGACGCCTATGCGGTTTAATACTCGCGCCCGTCCAGGCCAATTAAAGTTTCGAGGTGCCGCGCTGCTGACCGATAACACGCGCCAGGATATATGCTTCGCGTAGCCCACCAATAATATACCTTTCTGCGAGGCGCGAGTTAATGAAACGCGTATCAATGGCAATCGTTGTAAAGAGCGATTCGAGTTGAATATCGCTGGGGATGGAAGGTTCGATTCAACCACTTGGAAAATTGAACATCTCGAATCGTACTTGCGTTAATCGTTTGAGGCTTCACTTAGATCGCGATGTAAAGTATCGATGTTAAAAGTGAATCGAAGAGTGGAGGAAGAGGAAACTTTGAGCGTTCGCAGGTCGTATCATTTTGGTAGACGGTGCACAAGCTTGGGTTGCTCGTGTTTGCCCGTGGCACGCAATAGAGCCCTGGACACAGAGCGAGCTATTTTCCCGCGCACGAGAAAATAACATTTCGCCCTTTGTCAGGGTGGACCCGTTCATCCAGCTGGTAACGAGTGTTCAAGTTAATTAAAGATCAACAAACGGTTGCTTAAGCGAAACGATCAAAGGTGGATCTGGAGAAGTTACCGTGTAGAAATTTCTACGAATCCATCCTTCAAAGCTACTCCGCATAAAAACATAAGAAATTCGAACAGAACGGAGGCAGAAGGATGCAAGTGTTCTTACATTCCACAGAAATGTCAGAAGACGAGTTCGCCGCGTTTCACCGTAACGAACTAAGTTTCATTGAAACTGGAATTTAACGCGGACAAAGCTCAGTATCAATAGAAACATTATCAGGCAACCCCGTGGGTCGTTTTTCGCTCGCGTTTCTAGCTGCGAGCCCTTTGTTGGCTATCGCGCGCAATTCGATTACGATTTCGCGGGGCGGTAACGGCGTTGCTTTGTCTGACTACAGACGAGGCGCGACTACTAGCAGTCGCACCGGAAACCTCGCGGAAGGATCTCCGTCGTTCCGAGCCCGCGCGCTAAAGGGAGTAATTGCGATGGAAACGAAGTTTGCGGCTCTCCGAGACGGCGTCGCTAAACTCGTATCCTAAACGCGATCCCAAGCAACGAAATAACGCCTGGTGAAAATATTTTCCGGTTACCAAGCGCGGTCGTGCCGCGCAATCTGCAGTCCCTGCCACGCGGCGTGGGTCCTCGCGAGAATTGAAAGACGCGAGGCGCAAAGGAGCTCGTCGTCCTCGTACGTTCGTCTCGCCAGGCTGTTCTCTCGACGAGTCACGGACTCGTCCTCGTGATTTCGCGACGTCGCGACAACCGAGGCGTTCGTGCGCGTCCCAGACACGTCTCGTAACGAGAGAGAAGCGTCGCGAGGACGCGTGTCGACGCGAGGCTGGAGCGAAAAATGGCGAGGACCACGGCGGCCCGTTTCACGGCGCCGAATGCAAATTCGCGGCGGGCAGGCGGAGGAGTAGCTAACGAAATAGGGAGGACAATGCGCCGCTTCCGGCGCGCGTCTATAAATTGGCGCTGGGACAATTCGGCGCAGTCTGGTTACAACGGTTTAATCTAATTTGGCTCCTGCAGAATTTCCACGAGCCCGGTAGCACGCGGACCGTAGCGAGGGCTCGGTTTATAGCCGCGTTCACAATGCCCGTGTCTGCCGCGGCGGCGATCGAACACGCGCGCACGGTCCACGCGGAATGGAACTCGAGCTCGCGCTTAAGAGGGATCGTAACCAACGACACAAGTAGTGCTAATGAAGATATTTCGAGGTTCGAGTGGAAAGACACGCGCGATCGCCAGTCGACAGATTCGCGGGAGGGTGATGCTCGATAAAACCTCGTACGCGTGTAACCTGCATAATAATCGCGAGAATTACGTTCGTCGTCGAAATGAATCCGATACGCGACATGTACGCGCGGAATCGCTTCGTTATTCGATGATGTAGAATCTGGGGGTTGCTATAAAGGGTCTATTCCTTTCTCATTCGTCTTCGACAAATTTTATTAGGTACGCGCGTCGAAGAAGTGAAGTAGAAACCGTTTTGGTTGAAACAGTAGGAAAATGTAGAGTGCAAATGCGTTTCGCGATAATGAATTCCTGGCGCGCGTCTACGCAGTGATATGGATCGTCGTGTTTTTTTGAATATGTTATTCATTCGTCACTCTGTCACGGATTGTTCATAATGCGTTTCCAACTAGCAGAACTTTTTCTCCGTGTTTCTGAAAATGCGACGTTTCTGCAACTGTCCTCAAAAACGATTATTAGGGTGCAGCGTTTTGAATTTAGAGCTTTCGGAATATTTGTTGAAAAATCTGTACGAGTATCGTTCGAAAGGTGTGCCGCGTCGCGTCTCGTCTCGTCTCGCACGGATACTTGAAGTATGTTCCGCAATTAAAGAATTTTGGGCGCGTTCAAACGCTTCTGTTCTCGAAGAAGAACGAGTTTACGAAGCGGCAATTTTTCACGTCTGGTTGCGTGGAACGGTGTTAATTAAGCCGGCGAGCATCTCGTTCGTTCCGCTGCAATAGCTTACCATTCATCAAGCGCGTAAGCACTTAATCTCATCCTGGCGTGGATGCCGGATGCAAATTTCTATTTTTTCTTTTATGCGACGTCTACATTGAACGAGAGAGCTGTTTGCACCCGGTGAATTAAATCGCTGACTCTTGCAATTATTGTCTGGCTCCTCTCGCCGTCCACTTACACCCGCTGCAACACAATTTCTATTATATTCAACAATTGCACGCGCGTGCAACACTTTTTTTAAGGCATGTTCAGCTCCGTCGCATCGATTCGTCCAAAGCGGTGGCGCGACGTAAACGCGGAGGATCGTCGCTGAACGGAATGCGCCTAAGACGTTGGCAATTCTCGTGCGACATCGCGGAGGATTTAGACCCGCGCCATTTTGTCGACACCGCCGGAAGACGTGCATCGAACCTGGAGCGTGTGCCTCTCGCACGCGACACACAAAGTACCTTCCTACGCGCATACGCGAGCTCATGAAAGATTTATGCCCGCGAAAAGCGACGCGGAGACACCCAGAATATTCGTCCTCGAGGAATCAATTCGATAGAATTGAGACGCGCACTTTGAGCCACCGTTACGTGCATTATTCCGTGGCATCGAGGCCACGTAGGAAACGCGTGCGAAACGGACCGTG
The DNA here is from genome assembly GCF_050948175.1 of Xylocopa sonorina. Lineage (NCBI taxonomy): Eukaryota > Metazoa > Arthropoda > Insecta > Hymenoptera > Apidae > Xylocopa > Xylocopa sonorina. The sequence continues at coordinate 6,536,304 of NC_135203.1, forward strand.
CCATCGTTTACCCTCGGACAGCTGGCGCGGGGAATAACGTAGAACGCGACACTCTTGCCGCTATATCGAGCAATAATTTCTAACCAGGTACCAGCGCGATACGCGAACGTTGTTGGATAGAGACGCGAGTGCAACTGTGCGGCTCTCGAATGCGTTTGTCCGTTGCTACTTTTCAGTGAAGTGTATGATCACGTTGTTTGACTGACTCGTATCGATTGGCTTTCTCGCTGTTTCGAACGATTTCGGTTTTTAAACGCACAGACGTTTCATTCGAGAGGAAGATTTATGGCCACCCTTATTTTTTCACTCGCACGTTTCGATATCTCGTAAAAATTCAACCCTCCGTTCTCGTCTCGCGAATATTTTACGCGGCCTTTAATAGATTGCAATTGATAGCATCCACTGCGCGGAACTTCCTCCGCGAAATAATGTGAAACTTTCCGCAGGGCGCCTTGGGTCGCAGCGAGGATATTTAGTGCTCGTAAATCTCCTCGCAGATCGTTTCATTCTATCCATCCCTGGCATCTGCCTACGGACTTTTATCGGTGGCCAGGAGTGCTTTACGAGAGCCCGCTATTCTTAATCGACCCGTCTAATTGAAACTTCCATCATCCGAATATCTGAATATCTGAATGAGAAATATTTTTAATAAAACATCGACACTGAGAACGGTATATCACCTATTCCAATTATTATTATATCAAATCACGCGATCAACGCTCGATCGAATTGTTTCGCGATACTACGCTATCGTAATCAAGCGATCCGTCAGATTATCGTAAACATTAGCGATGGCGAGAAATGGAAAATGAATAAAGTAGAAAGAAGCTCGACGAGCGTAGAGCTGTCTCGAATCTGCGAAGAGGTGAGAACGAAAAAACGAAGGGGTGGCTGTGAAGTTCCTCAGGCTGTACGTTGTCGCTCTCTCGGCCGACGAGCGTAATCGCCTCGAACAAAATGAGTAGACGGAGGTCGGCGGGGCGTTTCGCGCTGGCAAAATTGGCGGTGATTAGATTTAATAAGCCCGCCGGGAAGGCCAGGACGGCGACGTGCAATTTGCCAGGAACGCCGCACCGTCTTAGAATCGGCTGTCTCCGAACTGAGCAGCGGTTTCGTTCTCTCGCCCCTCGCGGTGGCTTCTATTTGCTGCTAATAGAGAGCCTCGATTGCCTCTGAAACCGGCTTAATGGAATATTTTGCACGCGCGCTAATTGGCTCCCGGCCGCACGCGGCGCTGCGTGATAATTGCCGGGGATTATTGTAAGTAGCAATCGTATCGGATAACGAGGTGAATGACGTTGCCAGCCGCGGTGGTGGCGACAAATTTTTCGTCTGCAAAAAGTGCTGAAAGTTTCACGTCGAGCTTCGAGAAGCTTTCGATACCTGGCTATGCAAGAGTGTACCCTCGATGCTTTCAGGTATGGGTCGCGTCTTTGCGAATTGAAGCGCTGCAGCTGGCAGAGGGAGTAATTAAAAACGATATTAGAGGTTGTTAATGTCAGTTGACTTTTGACCAAGCAAAGTGTATTTTTTTCAAATGCTTGAGACAGACTATCCGTGCGCGAACTGTTCTTTTTTTATTTGAAATTGTCGGATACCTTCTTCTGATCGTCGTTCGATTCGTCTGATGGAAATTGGCGTTCGCTCGATTCGCTGGTAATCGTCTCGAAATTCTGCTGGTTCGATGCGCGGTGTGGAGGGTCCTGAAATTAGTGATAATTAGATTTAATAACTCTCGACAAGTTTCCGCATGAGAAGTAACCGCTGGCGCTGTAACAAAGTTCCACCGGAATTTCCAGCCAGCCTTATTATTGCGATTGCCTCGTTGATAGTCTCTTCACGCATGTTACAAATTGAGGGCTACTAGAGACGGCTGATACAGTCCTGCCTCTAATTGCTTAATAATGATAATAATTGCTTTAATGGGGAATGATGAATTGTCTAATAAACTCTTGGGGGATATTGAATGCAGCTGCTTTCCACTCGAAATACTTGGACAATTCTGTTCGTCCAACAACGTGAAACAAACATATACATCTTGCAGCGGTAGGAAATTGCATTACGATATGGGCTTGCTGTATTGCGATATAGCAAGCAATAATACGATACGAATGACTAGATAAATTATTCGAAACACCGTTTAGACGATCAACGATGCGAATTATTAGGAGCTCGACGAATCCTCGCGGATCGTCTGTTCTTCGTTCGGTGGAAATTTCGTTTCTTTCATAGTTTGGATTTTATCGACGCTCATTAAGCGGGGCTTCATTTTTCTCGTTGCCTCGTTTACGACCGCCGTTTCTTCTCACGCAGTAACGCAGGCAAATTGCGAGCCGTAAGGTAGAATCACCTGTAAAACCGTGTTCACGTATCTTCTAACAAAAGAAAAAAGGGAACAGCGAAAAAATGAGATTACGTCGAGTGAAATTTGCGCCAGTTAAACAATCTCGTCGACGAAAGTTCAGTTTCGACCGAGATTTCAGTGCACAATCGTGTATCCGACGCATCGTGCGCGATCGTTTCGATATTTCGATACCTTATCCACTCGCTGCTCTGCAGAGGGGAAGATTCTCGTGAGAATTCATTCATCTGCTCCTCCTTAGACTCGTGCCGCGTTATTGATTTAGTATTACGTTCGCGGCTTAATCCGGAGCTTGTTGAAATCCTGATTGATCGCTCGTTAACACGAAATGTGCTCGCGTTCAGCGCGCAACACTGCAATCTGTGGCCGGTGGATCGACTCGTCCGATCGGAAAATTCGTGTGACGATTGTTTCGCCGGCAAACAGCTCGTTCGAAGCTTCTAATTTTCCCATCTCTTCCTCTTTTTCGATGCTCTCCGCGAATAAACGATACATCGTGATAAATGTCATTTCGATCTTCATCCAAGTGTTATCGATCACTCTGTTATCTGTGTCAATTAATACTTTTTCTATGCGTTACTACGAAGCAACGACTTTCTGCTCTTGATCGAGAATACGCGCCCCCAACGATGCCCAGGGAAGGATAAAGAAGCCGCGAGGAATCGACAGCGCGAGATATGAAAGTTAAGGCTTTAATTCGCGAAGCAGCGGCGAGGTGTCGAGATGAACGAAATACATTCGTTGTGGCAAGAGGTAATCCCGGTTTTCGGGCCAGCAGAAACTTTTAATTGGTGGGCCAATTATCCCGGCTACGTACCGCGGTCGTTCTCCTTATTCTTTCCTCCCCGCGCAGGGGATAAACTTCTTCCATCGACCACGCGCATCCCCTCGCGTGACGCATCGCGTCCTCGCGTTTCGTCGTTCCGATCTTTCTGCAATTTCTATCCGCCGTCGCGATTTCGACGCGCCGTCGCGACCAATTAAAAAGTCGAAACTTATCAACGACTCCTGGCCAACGAGCGCGAATTAATCGTTCACCGGGATCAAACGAACTTGCACTCACCCCCTTTATATCGAGCGCGGCAAAGTTTCGCGAACCGGGTCACCCATTTCGGTTTCTAAATTGACCGCTGGAAAATGGTGGCCGATGGAAGCGCAGGGTTGAGAAGGAAACTCTTACGGGGATGCTTTCCAGGAATATTTTGACGCTTGTTTCACGGAGGGTAGTCCACGCGTAAGGTCAAGTTTTAAACTGTAATATCGAGTCTCGATGTTTACCGTAATTAATTGACTTCGAGAGCTGGCGCACTCGAGGGCAATATAAAGTTGAAAGAACCGCAAGTTCGCCTGGAAAAGTGAGAGGCCACGCAGGCTCCTGTAAATAACGGGTTCGCATTGATAAAGTGCTCTCGAGTTACTTCGACTCGAGCGACTCGAGTTATTTAGTTAGCCGGCTAACTCGACTAATGAAAACGTGGCTTCCGAGAAGTAGGCGTGTCACTTGTATCGTGTCCCTCGATTCGAACCTCTGCCCCGGGATTAAACGGGGACATCAAGCAAATTTCAGAAACGAGCGGCACGCAGGCCCGTCTTCCTGGACAATGCTCGCTTTTCACTGGAAAGACGTAATTCGACTAACCTCGTGGGCTGCTCGCGGAGGGTTGACAGCACCAGCGTACCCATCGAGGGTGTGCGTATAAAGGAAGAGGCAGGAGCGGCTAATGGAAGCCAAGAAAGTTCCCGCGGAGGGGGTTGAAATTCGTTTCGTCCCTCTCTGAGGCTGGACATGCAGACAACAAAGCGCCCACGGCACTCTCTCGCCGCGTTTTTTTTTCTGCTTCCCTCTCGCCTCCCCGCCCTCGAATCCCCAATCCCTTCGGGGGTCGAGTGGAAACTTGAGAATGGAAGTTGGTCGGGGATGCGGACTCAGTTAGAAGTTCCACCAACGAGACCACTGGCAATGACGTTTCAGCAAAGGTGACGAACAAGCGGGCTTCATTGTTGCACCCTTCCGGATTGTGTTGTGCAAACTTTCAGTTTCAATTTTGAGACTCTCTCTGGTTTTCTCTTCGTCGCTCGCACTCGTAATTATCGTTCCGTCGTTCGAGCCGAAGCTGTTGCGCGGGACTGTCGCGGTTCGTACCACGGATAGATTTAAATAGTCATTATTCGGAATTAATCGTCGATAATTAGAGTACAAATGAAGTCGTTCGCGGTGTATATAACGCGATCCAGGTATGGCGGTTCGTTGAATTCCCCTGGCGTTCACGACATAACCTCGGAGATTCGATTACGGCCATAAATTTTTGGTAATCGAATTCTTTCGTCGGAATCAATACCTGTCAGTCGGATCGATTAATCGTTCCGGCAGTTTTTGGCAGTTTCGGTAGTTCCATTCGGGGATTACAAGGTTCCGGGATCGTTACGATCAATCTACCGAGGTGTCAATTTTTTTCAATCGCTTATTTTCACCACTCTCTTTTTTATTTTCACCACCCCGCTGGCTGCTCGTCCGTGTTTGCTTTTTGTCTTCCCGCGTCCCGCGTACAAAGCAAATTTCGCAGCGCGTCAAAATCCTCTCTATAAAATTTTCAATGATTTAATGCGCGTCACGATTAATCCTTGAAATAATATTGGATTTATTTTCGTCCAACAGTCGGATGATTTTAATAAAACTCATCGACGTCGTGTATATCTGTCGTTGGTTTTCAATCATCTGGGAAGTGCAATGACGTTATTAGTCGTTGGGGAGAAGAAAGTAAAAAATAAATGTTGTTTGAAACCGAAATGGACAGCTGTAGTGTTCCATCGATGACGGTCGTCCATGTGTCCACCGATTTAATACCCGACCGACTGAAACGAATTCCTGTTACACGCGGAAATCTGTTTCGAAACACGTACTGGCCAGGAATTCTAATCGATATCGTTACTCGATACGCCACATCAATGGAGTTCGTCGTCAACTGAAAGGTACTATTCCACGAACAAAGTAGCACTACTGATCTCGATCGTTTGAGCCAATGATATCGATACTAAAACCCTCTCCATTACATATACATAAAATCTATGTAACAAACCTTTAACATAAAAAAAAAAGAAAATAAAAAATCATCCGTACAGAGCGCAAGCATAGAAACATTGACGAGCCGATCAAAAATCGCCGTTGAGCGTGGCACAGCTACGATCAAAGCCCCCATTGGCGCTGTCAAAGGACCGAGGGTGTTCGAAATCGGTCGAAGAAGCGACGCGAAAGGCAGGGGTGGCGAACGAGGGGCGAGAGAAAGTCGGTCGGCCGTTTATCTCGGCTCATAGACGCACGATTTCACGGGCAATTTCGCAAATTGAGAAGGCAACCGCGATCCTCCGAAATTCCACCCCCTTCGTCCGTTTCACGGCGTCGCTCTCTCTCTCTCTCGTCTGAGCGATAGGCCGTTTTACGCGCGTACTCTCTTTTCACGTCGTTCCTTTTGTATCCGCGCGGCGCGGGCGACGGCGGCGGTTTCCCACGGGCAGCGGTGGAAAACCCGACGCCCGGCGCCCCGCCTCATTGGGACGCCGCGCCGAGACGAGCGAGTTTACAAACAGGACGAGTCGGCAAAGAGGATTACCCGTGAAAGGCGCGCCGGAACTTTACACGGCGTCGCGCGAACGCGCGTCCGAGACGTTTAATCTTCGTGTAGGACAAAGTATCGAAACGGGGCCGAGGGGTGAGGATGGGATTAAGCGTTACGCGCGAATTTCATTTTTCATGAGCCACGCCAGGTCTCGATTCCTTTAACTTTACAAAAGGAAGGAACGGCTTCGTTTCAGGAGACAGATTTACAGTGGTCGCAATTTCTATTGCGCCTTTTCATCTTTATTTTATAAACCTTCAAGTGTACATGTTTTTCCAGCGAGCGTAATACTGTAGTTAATTGCAAGTGGAGGTGGTTTGATACTTTTTGTCGAATATTTGCCTAACAAGATACGATCACAAGCTATTCATTATTCGTCAAAGCGGGGCTCGATGGCGACAAAGGCACCGGTAACAGGATTTCCTTGTCCTAACTTTGCCATTTTTTGTTCCAATACCAACCTCGTCGTCGATCTCCTTTCTACTCCCGTTTCTTTTCACTCTGTTTATTGAAGAACGAGGGGGCAGGGAACGCTACGACAGAGATTTTAATCTTGCCTTAACTCGCAACGAACCCGTACATTAAAAAGGTATTAGCGAGGTGCGATACATTAACGGGATATTAGCCGTTGGCCAAAGAGCGAGCGGAGGCCGGATAAAGCACCAGCTAGTTCGTTGAGTAACTTTTGCCTGTTATAATTCGCCTTGAGAGACACGAAGGGAGACATTTGAATTCTCCACGAAAAAGCTCGACTACACAGAAATTTCCAGTGTGTAACATTGTTGAAATAGTCCGCTGGAACTGTACGACGCGGTCTGGCCACGACAGTTGGCGCGATTTCGAAAAATGACATTAGTCGAATGCAAAAGGAACGATACCATTGAAGTCTCGGATTTAACGGAATTAAACGATCGCTCAAAATATTCCTGGTAAAGTTAATTCGCGGAGGAGAGTACACGTTGCGTCATTCCATGAATAAACGAACACCGCGCACGCAATATCATAGAAAATTTATGGCTTTAGGGTGGTTTAAAAGGATTTCAGTGCTGAATGTTGCCATTAACAGCGTCCCCTTTTCTTCTCCTGTTCTGGCTTTAATTTAAAACCATGCATTTTTAAAGATTACGCGAGTGACGTCCGCGACGCTCCTCTGACGTTTCATTTTCATCCCTAACTACGTGTAAAACTTTCATTGGGGGACACAGATTGGTGTACCGTTTTTTTTTTTTTTTTTTTTTAAAGAAAGCCTGAAAAATCGTAAGCCCCGTCGCGCATAATCTCGCTCTTAACAGAGGGGACACGGTTTATTGAAATATTCATTATCATTTTTTTCGCCGCGTCTCTGGAGGCGGTGGAAGCGCCGCGGCGGTAACACGACGCCAGCAACCCTCGAAGCCCACCTCTCACCCCGGCGAGCGTCGACGCGACGCAACCTTTGATTCACGATACGTGGAGGAACCATCCCCGACTACAATTCGCCCCGCAACGACTCTAGTTATATACGTCCCGGGTGTTCCGTTACGACCAAACGACCCGCTTTTCGTTCACCGTGAGCTGCCTCCCGCCTCAGCTTTTTCTCGCGTTATTATCACCCATACGCTTTAATCGGACGTGCGAGGAAATTTAATTTCGCTCCGAATATTTGAACAGCGACGCCTCTGGTGTACCATCGAAAATTTCACCGCTACCGTGGGGGACGACAAACGCGTAATTTCAATTACGCGATTATAAATATCGCGAAAGCGTACAGTGACGTCTGCGATTTATTTCCATTTAATCCGAGGACCAATCAAATTTACCACCTCGAATCAGTTGCTAATCACGCGTCGCGAAAGCTCAATCGAGCCGAGGTTGCGCTAAATTTTCCGTAAATGTACAAATATCCTTTGCCTACCTATTATACCCGAGTGCAGCGAGTAATTATTCCAGACGTCGTTTAGCATAAGCATACAAATTGTTCTCCGGGCGTTATTAACTTGCATTACACCGCTCGCGACAGCGGAACTTCCCACCTCGCGAAACTGTTTCGGAATCGCGTATTTCCTAGCTCGCAATCGCGAAGTGGAAGTCGCGACGGAGGCTTACGACGTTCGCTGACAACGAATCCACTTCGTCTACCCGAAAGTTACGCTCTTGGCGCCCGCTCTCTTTCTCATTCACCCCTCGACACCATTCGCGACGAGCGCTCTATAATTTATCGCGCGTTATTCGCGCGGTTTCGAGTGTACTTTGCCATCGTTTCGGTGCCGGCTATCGATCCACGGCCGACTGGCGCATACACGCGCAAGAAATTAATTCCGTATGCACCCTTCCAACACGGGGGACGGGATAACGAGTGATTCGTAGGACGCATCGGATACGCCATTGCAATCCTGCTCGGGTCTGCGAAACGCCAACTTCTCCGAGACGGTTCGTGTCTGCAAATCCAATGATCGACGTGGACGTGCCTCGATTGTCGTATCTGACGTCGGAGGATACGTCGACGTTTGTTGCCTCCGATATTTTGACAAATTTAGGGATCTCGTTACCGGGAACAGGATCGTGCTGTTTGAGAAATGAACCTGACGAGAGATAAATATATCATTACTGTCTGAAGTCTCTCCGGGTATTCTCTGAACCCGACTACTTCTCCGCAAATATCATCCGCATATTTTACCACGATCTTCGCGAGTATCGCGCGCTGTCGCGGCATACGTTGACTTCCATCGCTTGAAACAACTTTCACTCCGATAATAAGAAGCTTGAAGCCGTAATCCGATGATCGTTGAATCGCTTGGGAATCGTAAAAATGTACGCGATACGATGGATCTCCTTTCGATTCGGCAGAAAGATCCGAGAACGACGATTCCGCAGCAGACATCCCCCGAAACCGGCGATACATAACACGACCATTTCCCGTTCCCCATCGTACGAGGCGGTTATCGATTCTCCCGCGATCTACAGCGGGAATCGGGCGCGATTTTATACGGGATACGACATCCGCAATTTCGCCGTGAAATTTTTAGCGTTCGCTCGGGGTAGGTTCTCCCGAGCGTTACCCCAGCGAGGGCGGACACGTTAACCCCCGCTGTGGAAAACCGGGAAAAGACCCGGGGCTCAATAATTTCCCGAACTTACCGCGCTCACCGTGACCGACCACCCGTACGTGTGTACACTGAAATTTCCGAACGTTCCGCGTACGCTCGGCAAATACGAGCGGGTCCCGCGCGCTGAATTTAACGCGGATTAAGAAGGAATTTCATCTATCGAAATCCTTCGGAAAACGGGTAACCACGGTGCACTTTCCACGGCGGGATTACCAGGCTCGATCGTAGGATAACGCTATAAACCGTGAGATTCAGTGTATCGGCCGGATCTGCCGTTGTAAAAGTGTACGTGGCTCGTGGGGGATAAAACGTTGAACCGATCGCGGCGGATAGAATATAATTCTAGATCGAAGGGATCGTCGGAGCCGCGTTGATTGCGATGCTCGCCATTGGAGCGTTGCTCTCGAGTAACCGATCGCCGGCTTCTTATCCGCGATTAAAGAACGGCGGCCATCGAACGGAACGGAAGCGTCTGGGACCCATAATGGCGTCCCATCTGTAAACAGATCCGTTTGCGCGCGAACCGTTAACGCCACGCTAGGGAATACAATGGTTCGATCCTCGCTGTTTCGGTACAGAGATGCATTCCCCGGCGAATCCTTCTTACTCGACGTTTCTAGCGCTTGCAAGGTAGCTTCTAGCTTCCTGTCGGACCGGATGTCAACAGTGTAGCAATCCTTAGTTCGCAGAGCTGCCCACCCTCTGGCGAACCTGTTATAATTCTGCGCTCTGTATGGTTAATCGCGCGAACGCTTTGTCAATTATCCAGAAGTTAATTGGCTCTCGAGTAACATCGCAACTGGGATGTTTCTTAAAAATGAAACATGGAACAGAGGATGAAGTAATTCCAGGGGAACAGCCGCTCTAGTATTAATTCGCAGTGAATTGATCGTCCCGGTTCCTTCGCGTGCTTCAATTAATCCCTCGCCAAAGCGGACGCTCTCTGATTAGGTGTATTAATTTTCGCCGTCAATTATGCGAGAAGAACGAGCACCGTTTCGCGGACGTATGTACTAATATAATAGAGTGAACGCGGTACGGAGCTTGACCCGGGCGGTCTGCGTAAGTCCTTAACAAAATGGATCGAGCCTCGGTAGACGATGATGGATGAACGCGTGGAATAGAAAATCCTGGCTACAAACAAAGCGCGCGGCGACCAAGGTGTTGCGCGAGAAGACGAGGACGCGGCGCAGGGGCTGAAATAAAAATGACGACCGACGTGAATTATTGCGAGAGACGTTTCTGGCTTCTCATCCGCAACGGCGCGCTCGTGTCGTGGGACGCGCGACCGATGCGTCTCGCTTCCATCGTTGAAAATTCTAATGGTTTTCTGTTCTAACGAGTTTCTGCCTACGAACGCTGGGGACGAATCTATCGATTCTTGATTAAAATAGCTATCGCGTGAAAGAATTTCTCGACTATTAAATTTCTCTGTCATCCGATGGACCAAACGTGTAATCGTCTTGCGAGAACGGGAGAGGGTTTTATCGTGGGATACGTGTACGACTCGTTTTAATTGCGCGAGCAAGAATTCCCCTATCTTTTATTGGTAAATCGCGACGAATGGGGGGCGACAATTATCTGGGCGGAAATGCCTGAGCGCATGTCAATTAGCACAATCAACGTCATCGATTCGATGCAAGGTTAAACTCTTTAATTCGTCCAGCCGTCGACAGGCCGCTCGAAGCGGTCATTAATTAGTCAGCGGAAGGGGTTCGAGCGAGGCGAGTAACACCGGGATTCCATTAAAAATTTTCACCACCGTCAGTCGGCGCCATCCGCGCGGACGCGGCGTCGTCCATCGCCGTTGGGAAATATTCGGATACATTGTTTAACCGTAATAAATGGATGGCGAAACTTACGGTATCAATCACGAATTTCGCTAAACGTTGTATATTCTATTTAATATGATATTTAGATGTAGACCGTAACGCGGATTGAATTAAATGGAAATCCCGCGTTCGTCCGTTGGAGGAACATTTAAATAGTCGCACCGTACGATCCGATACCGCGTTCGAGTATATCGAATGCATAATTTCTACCATAATAAAGGTTCGTTAATAATGTTCAGCCAGTGTGTCCCGATATAGTTTCGCGTGTGTGGCGTGTACGTGAGCGCAGAGGGGAGGAGGGCTCGGAGTTATGACTACAGCGGGGGCGATTTATCTTTTCGCAGATTTCGCGCGCGTACGTGTAAATGAGGCGGGTACGGGCAGTTTGGCCCGTGCGAGCCCGCGATTAAAGTATTAAATATTTAATAATGGCTCGCGGGTTCCCCATAAACAACCGAATCGTTTATCGGCCGGACACGAGCCCGCGTAGCAGCGCGGCCGGATAAACGTCGATAAATATTCCGCGTCGAACGCTTTGACGTCCGCGTGGCCGTTGACGGCAGAGGATCGCGCGAGAAGTTTCGCATCGTCGACTGTTCGAAGATCGAAGAACTCGATCGGACACGACGCTGGCGGGACGTTGATATCGCGGTCCTGATAATAAGTCTATTCGATGTCAGCATCGCGGCGGATGACGAGGAAATAATGGCCGATTGAAGCGGAGGTGCGTAGCTGGTGCACCGTCGGCTTGAAAACAATAATCAGCGATATGTAGGACGCGTCAGTTGCAGCCCGCCGGGACGATGCGTGATTAATGTTGCACTAACTGTGGAACTCCTCGGATTTTCGCCATGAATAATTCGATAACGATGGCCAGACGCTGATAAACTGGCGAGCTGTTTATCCGGGTTCCTGTTAAGAGGATTAGCTCGGTGTTCGGTGATTTTGATACCTTTAAACGGGAACGCGACATTTCTACGCGCGCGTTAATACGTACGATACATTCCGGGGGTTAACGTCGATCGATGAAACGGAGATAAAAAAAAAAGCAGATTTCGTATTAAAATAATTGAAATTCCCTCTGCGTGCAACGTAATCTCGTATGGATACACTGGATGTCTGCGTCGCGCGAAATTCTCTACCTGGACAGGTAAAAAACGCGTGCGATGATTTTTCTCCGATAGCCTGGGACGGTCGCGCGCGCGCGCGCGCGTGTACGTCCGATTTCATGTCCGCGCATAAAAATGGCGCGGACTTTTATTCATACGGACGCCTCTGTGACGCGATACCGTACGGAGCCGTATAAAATATGTGAAACGCGTACACGTAGATCCCTCGTTCCGAAACGATTTAACCGTGTCCGGTGCTGTTCGTTACGCCCTACTTAATCAGAGAACGACACCCATTTGGCACGCGGAAACCCGGCCTTGGCTCGAGCCTCTTGGCAGCTTGCACCTATCAATCGGCAGGAATCACTGCCCGAGCCAATGACAAATTAATCCCACCCCGGACGATTAATTAAAATGTATTAGAAGGCCGCGTCGTTGCGGGCGTCGCGTCACGTGGAACGTAACGCGGCTCTGCGATTCATCATGTTTCGCGTCTCTGCCGCGTCGATGATAATAAATCCTTGTCAGCGTCGGCTCGTACGGGACCGGGGATGACGAAGACTGGCGAGGACTCGTGGCAGCGGTTTCTACATTTTCTATGGCGGTCCGCCGCGCGACGGCCGTGTTCCTCTCGCCCGATATTTTCCACCCTCGCCAGGGGTGGCTATGCTAAATAATGATCTACGACGCCCTCGTGCAACGCCAATGCGCGCGCCATCGCACCCCAGCATCGCCTGTACGTACGTACGGTTGCGACGAAACGATGGTACGGGGTTGCATCCGCGATCCGCGGCGAACCCACCCCCCTACCTGCCGACGAAACCCTTTCGCGCTTTTGCAAACTACGCGCGGGCAGACGCGGAACTGCGCCGCGGAAGATATATTATCTTTCGAGTAAAATACTCGAGCCAGCCGGAATCTATCGCTGGCGGTTGTTTCCACGAGCGGAATGGGAAATTGCCGAAGAGATTGCGCTCGAGTTAATTCAATCTTCGAATCTTTATGGCTCTCCGCTACCTGCCTCGCTCTCGCTCGTTTCTTTTCTGTATTACCTGAGACAAGGGCGGCAGAGCGAAGGGGAAGTTCGCGAACTGCGAAGGGTTCTGTATTCCGATGGTACGGAACGTCGCTCGAAGACGGCGAACGGTGTTCGTATCTGCTCGTATTTTTCAATACGTCGCCATTTCCGCTTGGATTTCTATATTTCATTTTTTCACCGCCGCCGTGTTTTCGTTGCCCGAAATTTTCTAGTCGCCCCGCGAATTTATTTTGCCGCCCAACCGGCGATGTAACAAATATAAATGTTGGAACTGGCGAATTTATTCGGGAAGTATCCCGCGCGAGAGTTACGAGTATTTGAAGTAATGTTCCGACAACAAAATTTCGCGGCTTGGACAGCGTCGAGGGAGTGACGGTTTTATAGTACGTCAAATGTCAGTAACGATAATAAAATACGGTATTTTATATTTATACGACTTATTGGACGACGCTATAATTCATTCTTGACATTACACAACTTTCGAACCGCCCTCTGCTCTGTTAAATGATAAGAAATTTAATGCTCGCAGTGAAATCCAATGAATCGTTTCGCAAATACAAGAAACAAATGGAATATCGTATAAATATAATCATTTCTACAGACCCTGTGCGATATTTTAGAAACCCTTTTATAGCTGCTGCACAAGAGACAGCGCCGCAGTACCAATATCTTTTTCATCCACCGCGTACGTCCATCGACAATGGTCGATCAGTTCTCGTATCCTACACGCATTGTACTCGAAATCTAGCTTATTATTAATTAAAGAAAACACCTAAACAGCAATTTAAACGCGACGAAGCGTCGAATCGCGGAATGTTAACCAACGTGGATCGAAACAAACGTCTTCAGATCGAAAAACACTCTTGAAAATGAAGGGTACAACTAAGATACAACGAAAATCTGGAAATTTCTAGTTTCTTAAACTGATACGAGGACGGTGGCGAAGAGGGAGAGTGGGGGGTGATACGTAACGGCTTAGGACGCAGCTAAGTCAGTCGCGCCTCGCGCCTTGTACGGATAACATCGTTACGCTGTTGTGTTCGAACCAAGGACTTGTACGGGACTTAGTGCTTTCCTGTCGCGTAGTGCAAAATCTCGCGAACATTCTGTTAGCGTAGAGTCTGTGATACAATTGTGCCATCCATATTTCAACGATCCCCTGCGCGACTGCTCCAACCCTGACGGGAGCCCGCCATATTTCAAGGTAAGAGATACGCAATCGCCACCCCCTCTCGCGTTACTCTTAAACGATCCGCATTGGTGACCATTGCGAAGCTTCGATACGACGAAGTACGTTTCTCCGTTTTAATTTATTCGTGGTTGCCTGGTTACAGGCAACGTTCGAGCGGCACGTTCGTTGAAAACAATTACGCGTACGAGAATTTAAGACACCCAACGTCCGTGCGGGTAATAACCATTGACAGATACGAATCTATCGATCCCTATGGGTGTATCGTTCAACGGAAGAGCCGGTCGATTATCGTGCTGCGTTGTTTTGCCAACTCGGGAGTCGCATTATGAATTTTTTACGTACGCGTCGCCACCCCTTGGGATGGTTACATAATGCAGGATGCGTGGGGTGCACGCGTACGCATCGAACGCGACCGCAATCCTGGCACGTACGCGGGATGAACCTCGCGAGAGAAGGAAGAAATATATATATATATTATTTTCAATTTACCGTTGCATTTTATGCAGCTGCTCTTTATCGATTCCACGTGCCATTGGCCAGAGGCTTGGTAAACGGTATCCGGCCGTATTCCCACCGTTGAAAAGCTCCGTCTAAATGCTCCCGGATACGCGAACAAGCGAGCGACCGGTATTTTACCTCCGCGAGCGCCAATTAAATAATCCGATTAAAACGATGTAACGAAATCTTTGTTCACTTCGTTGCAACGATTCGTCGGGCTCCGTGGGCGGGACCACGAAATCCGATCAGAGGGCCGGATTACTTCCGTTTTAATATATTTTACGCGGTAATCCCTCGCGCAAAAAATGCGCCCCGAAAAGTGCGCGTCGTGAAAGCATTGCGTACGAAAATAGTTTTTTCTGCCTTCCTCTCCGTGTCCGCTGCCCGTGTCTTTTTCTTCCTCTGTTTCCCACAGTAGTAGCGACGTGTTCGTGGATTTTACGTACGGCCAGAGGTTCTTGTTAATTTATTATACTTGCGTTTAAATGTTAACTCGAACCGAGGCGGTACATTGTTTTTCGTTGCGCAACAGTGCGGGTCGCGGCGACACGTGCGGAAAACATTACGCAGCGTTTCAATCAGCTCCCGGAAGAGTTGTGTAAACATCGAGGACTTGTATTTTCGAAGTCTTGCCGCGCGATGAAATCCGCGCGCGTCGAAACGAATAATGTACCGCCTTCGTGTAAATTGACTTTGCCAATCGAACGGACGTGGTATCGGTGGTTAATATTAAACCTCATTTAGCGCCATCGTTTCCCCGATATTATAGAAATTCAATTTTCGCCCGATTTTTATCGGTCCGAACGAGACACGGGAGGACAACGATATCTAACGAGAACGGTTAAGCTGGCATTGATTTTCTGGCCCATTTAAAGTGGCTGCCCCATACTTCTTGACAGGGCCACCCTTTCGCGCTCGCCGGGGATAATTTAATTTGAGCGGGCATCGGCCGTGCCGGATCGATCGATACTCGATGGTAACCCGCGAACGATATTATTCGCGGATGGGCAACGAAAATTTATACGATTAAATGCGATTTTATTTCCGATAATCATTCACGGCGGTGTCCGTCTATCGATGTCGAAGAGGGATAACCCCGCGGGTCCATCTGTTTCCGAGCTCTCCATTAATCGATCCTTCCATTAATCGCGATACGAAGAGAAAAATGTTCTTCCCGCAGGAATCTCTGGCGCGATCGCGAAAAATGTCACGGCTGGAACGGCGGGGCGGTGAGGGGCGCGCGCGCGGTTAGCGCGGAAATTAATTTAATAGACCCGTTCCATGGTCCATTAACTTTTATCTGGTGGCCTCGCGTTGTCGAGCAAGTATCACGGTCGGATCGTTTGCGTTCGCTACAATTGCGACCGATTGACAGATAGCTCGTTCGAGCCCCGTTTTATCGTCCCGTTTAACGCGATATGCTGCTGACCGTGCTTGCATCGTACCTAGAACGCGTTCTGCCCGCCGTTATCGAACCAAACAAAGTCCGACGATTCTATTTCTTTCTCTCTCTCTCTCTCTCTCTCTCTCTCTCTCTCTCTCTCCTTCTCTTCTTTTTCCTCGCACGCTGCTCATTTCTCGCGCTCGCTCCGCGCGTTCGCGATCTCCCAGCGCGAAGCCATTAGGAACGTTGCCGGGGTTTGTCGTTTGCTCACGTACGCTCGCTCGTCGTTCCCGTAGATCGAGGTCGATTACAACGGAAAACGAGGAATATTTATGAGGAAATCGTGACGCGTCCCGGGATTGGATGATTCGTGCTTGCTCCTATTATTTCCATGCCTAGACCGCGTTCAAGTGTTATAACAGCAGCGTTGATGGGCGCAGCGTTTAACTCCGTCCCAGCGGCAGCGTTCCCCGTGCGCGTTATCGCGTTGTAAATATTCGCGGTGTTTATTGATAAAGAGAATTATTCGTTCTTTTTTAACGCGTCGCGTACAGAGGGAAGGTGTGAGCTCGAGCATCGCGTTTTAAATCGTTCTTGAGCTTCTGAAATCCATCGAGCCCTTAGGAAAAGGTTCGCCGTGAAAGTTTCCCGCGGGCGATCAGAATTTCAAAGCTGGAATAATTAGAAAGCATGTAAAATTAAGCCGGGCCCAGCCAGTGCTAACGATGCTCTTTAAAATTTGATATCGTGGGATGTTATAATGAAGTTGCCAGGATTGCCGGTTGGGATGTCGTACCATCACCGCGTCTCGAATCGAAGCTCAAAAATTAATGGAGTTTCCAAACTGTTTGCACGCGAAGTTTCGCGAGATCGAACGCCGCGCCAACGAGCGACGACGACTACCTCGGTTCCCTATCGTCCATCGCAGATTTATCGTCGTTCTATTTTAACCGTGGATAATTAAGGAGGGCTTATTTAAATGCTTGAAAATCGTGAAAGTTTGAACAGATTTACGGATCAACAGCGCCGCGACCAGTTAATCCATCGAAAGTAACGTTCTACTCCGCAACGTTTATTAATACATTTTTATTATTTTGTAGGAGGTGATTCGAGAAGACGTTCAGTCTCAAAGTCTTTATTACTCTCTTAGTCTTTCCAACGTTATCTCCTCCAATGTCAACTGTACACTGCCTAAGAGGACAGAAGATTTCTCCACTTGCGTGTGGGCTCCGTTTCTCAGCAGGCAGTGCCACGAACCAGACCCCGAATGTCTACAATTTATACTTTAATTACGTTTTATAATAGGAAATTAACAGCTGAGGTTTTGCTTCGCACAGTTCATTGTTCCCGGTACCTGGTTACTAATTAATAGGGAATTTTAAACACTCCAGCGCATGGTTGATCATCGTTGCTTAACATACCGTTCGACAAATGTTTCACGTTCCCTGAACGGCAAGTTTCAAAGTCAGCCGTTCCGAAACTGTATTTAACTTTCCATTGCGCGCGTTGGAACAACTTCCGAACCTCTAATCGTTTAACGCTCTCCGACTGACAACATTTCCAGTGTTTGATGTTTAAACTGACTCGCGTAGCGCCGCGAACGCGAGTTCAAATAATAACGCTGTTGAATCGAACCATCGCGACACCGTATCGCCTTCAAAAATCATCCCCCTCGCGTCGTAGCCCTCGAAATTCTTCCACAGCACGAACAACCCCGGCGCTAATATAAAATCCTTGAAAAAAAAAAAAAATAAAAACGATATCTCCACCATCGTAGCAACGATCGATCATCGCAGCCACCTAATGTCAGAAAATTAATTGTCAGAGTTCATCGACGCCGTTCACGTTCGATACTCGAGGTCGAAACGCGCGGCAGGGTTCGTTCACCCCGTTGGTTACAGTCGCGCATCGCGACTACCCGCTGCAACACGGCAGAATAAATCCTGGGTGGCGAACGGACAGGCAGACTCCGCCGGGGTGGGTGGCATAATCTCCCTCGCGTTTCACGGTTCGGGAGCATCCCGTACACAATAACCCGGCTCGTGCAGCATACTTTATTTAATTCCTCGCGGCGACTCCTTGCGCAACCGGAGACGCGACCCACGAACCGTGTACAGGAGAAGAGAACGTTGTTTATCGTAGGCTAACGTAACAGCGAATGAAGATATACGACGGACAGTGCTAGCAATCGAATTAATGCGAGCGACTGCACCCTCGAGGAGGCTGCGAGGTCGACCGCGTCCTCCTGTTTCTCGATACGTACCGCTACCACCCCTTTCGAGTATCGCAGTCACGCGCGACCGCGCGTACCTTCCTTTCTTTTTACCTGTCCGACACCGACGAGAACAGGGAAGGACAACTGCCGCGGACAAGCGCCTCGTACCCTTTTTACTGCGTTTTCTGGAAACGGAGCGACAACCTTACTCCTTTACTACGGCTAAAGGGGCGATGGTCTACTTTCGTCAGATTGTCGCCGTTGTTCTCCCGGAGAACTCCGAAAACCATCAAAATAAGTTATCCGCGGGGCTATTGTGTGCGTGCGAACTACACTTTTCCCTTGGAAACCAGTTCCGCTGGAAACTCCGCCAGCTTAATGTCGTAAGGAAACTTTTAGAACTCAAATCATCTAGTTCCATTATAAGCTTACTGTCTCTGTTCCTTTCTCCTCGATCCCACGCCCAGCTGTATATTTTCGCGCATTCGTACGTAAACCTTGACGTTACGGAAAGACGGAAGAGGTTCTGAGGAATTGTTTATTATTTTTGCTGCATAAACATTCGTGGAGGATATTAGCGTGGGACGAGTATGCGTTTTACGG
This sequence comes from Xylocopa sonorina, assembly GCF_050948175.1. Lineage (NCBI taxonomy): Eukaryota > Metazoa > Arthropoda > Insecta > Hymenoptera > Apidae > Xylocopa > Xylocopa sonorina. Next base: position 6,555,238 of record NC_135203.1, read on the forward strand.
AGCTGAGGATCTCGTAATATCGCCTCGCGCGATTTCGTTGGAATTCGTAGCAGCGTTCCTTGAAAAATCAAGCGAATCGCGACACGATCCCATTCCTGTTTTCCGTACGATTTTCAGGGAAGAAACGCATTGAACAAATAACGAGAGCGTCGTGTTTGATCGATAACTCGTATCCCGAGTGGAATGCGGATACCAGAGACTTGATCTCTACCCTGTACCATCGCCTCGCCTCCGGCTCTACGGCTTAGACCTCCGCACAACTCTCATCTCTGTTTGTATTTAAACTTGTTTGTATACGTGGGAGCTCTGCTCCTTAAATATTTCGAAATTATTGGATATTTGAAGTACTGTGGTTTATTCGAAGTAAAGAACGCCGTTGCGGTTCGAGGGATCTGAGAGTCAGACGCCGAGAGGGATTTACAGTAGTCGATTCGAGCGGAGATGCGGAGGATAGCTTCCCTCGTGGAATAAACACGCATAATTTCATTTTTTCGCATACACGTTCCTTACGTTACAAACGCGAACCTCGAAATCATTTATTTCATAGTTCAACGTTTCAAGATACATTGCGAGATTCGAGTGCAAAGTATTCTCAAGCGACGCTCCTCTCATTAACTCCAAGTTATTCAAAAATTTATCAACCCTCCCGTCTAATCGCGCATCGAAACTAATCGCGCCCATTGTTCCACGCTCGTAGATAAATCACCGCGAAAGAAGCGTTATTAACGAGAGTAACGAGAGCGATGCAGTCCGCTGGCAGTCAGGATGCTCGTACAGGGTGCAGGAAATTTCTTGTTGAACGGGCGAGGCGAGGACCCCGGGTCACAGGAACCGAGGGTGTCGTTTATCATCGCGCGGGTCAGTTCCCATCGGCGCGTAGCTCGCGAAAGTCGCGTCAACCTATGGCGCGGCCCTTCGATTCTACCCCATAATTTACTGGAGCTTAGTAAAAGTTGGCCGTGGTCGCGTGTCTCTCTCTCTCTCTCGACGCGTTCCGTGCCCGGCAGCCGGAAGGAAACGCGTTCCGTGTGAACTCGTCCGTGGCAGGGCCGCGAGCACAAAGGCTGTCTCGACGCGCGGAATGGTCACGGGATAAAAGAGGGCGGGGGTCGGCCGTGGGTGGCGGCGGAGATATTTCTTGGCGAAGTTTCGATTCACCTGACAGGTCGGAAGAACGATCGCGCGGAGAATTTCTGACTCGTCGGGCGGCAGCCGCGGAAAGTTACCCGGATCTTCACGCACGTCGTAAATCAACGGGGGATGCGCCCGCGAAACTCGCGAGCAACTTGGTGATTACCGATACCACTGGCGAATTAATGGCAGTTCCCGCCGCTTCGTAGCCGCGGCTGATCGGTAATTAAATGCCGCGTGGAACGCGTTACCCTCGATCCAGGCCAAGTTTTCGCCTAGCCGAGGGTAAACGTCGAACAAAGACCAGTGGATTGATCGGCGGTTCACTAAAGATTCCTCTGATTCAAGTTTAACGCGTTCCTTGCCGGAGTCAAGTCTGATGGATGATTCTACCTCGAGGAGCAAGTGTCACGCATATGCGACGCGTGTTACTTACCACGCGTATTAATTATTCCATAATTCGCAACGTGTGATACCATCGCGTGTATCCAACGCGCGACATGTACAACGTATACATATTTAAACGTCACGTTGTATCTACCCCTCTCGATGGTAGTAAATGTATTTAAATTCCAACCATATATATCTAGATGTAACCATTTCATAAAATCTATACACTCCCTTCGAACTTACGTATCGTTACCTGTGTAACGGTTACCAAAAATTTAATGACACCTGCTACCACTTGCAACATTCAAACCGCACTCGCATCGAGAAAAACCACCCCTGGCGCTGGTCCCTGAGAAATTACAGTAATTCTCATTCTCCGTTCGTTCCTCCCTGCGCGTGGAGCACGCAAATTCGTAAACGCGCCCCATATAGAAGTTTCCACGACGAATATCAGCGAATACAGCTCCCTTTGGTCATTTCTAAATAATTCTAATAACGCGTCCAGGATTAATATCCCAGGTCGGCGGAGTTCCCGCGAATCTTGAGGGGGTTAGCACGTAATTTCTCAGGCCGAACGTATCCCCGTTTACACGCGGCTACGTGACCAGCGCGTGTTCGTATGCATTAGAACGACGCGAATTAGAACCAGCGGATGGTTCTCGTTCAAGGTGCGGGCTGTTCGTCTGGTTAGGGGTGCGAGCAATCTTCGTTGATGGATAGCGCGGTCGGTTTACGCAGCCGAATGCTCTGATTATAGCGTAAGCACGAACACGCGGGTTGGATACGCGAGATTCGACGCGGCGGGACGACGAGGGTTGTTCGCGCCGCGGGGTGAATCGCGCGATCGCTGCTGGCTCACCGTTGGGAGATGGAGAAAGATTCGAGAGAGCGAAGTAAAATATTATTCCACACGGTGGAGGGTTTTCCATTCGCGGTGTCGCCTGGTGAAACGTGGATCGATCGAGGACGTGATTCCGCGAGTAGAATTGCGTAATAATTAGTGGAAGAATTATCCTTTAATCCATTTAAACGTTCAAAGTTTTTCTTTCATCCGCGCGTAGAACGGAAGCGAATTTTTCTTGCGTGTAGATTTATGATTGGAGGATATTGCATCGCGTTCCTCGTCTTTCCAGCGGTGTTGAACACACTTCGATCGAAATGAGAAGAGAGAAGTACGAGATGGAATGTAAGCAGAAATTCTTTCTCTTGCCTGTGTAACGTTTGTTTAAGTAACAGCGAACAATTGAAAATGTAAGCGGGTGTGTGACATAATTATTGCCGTGAGGTATTGCAGAGCCTGGAAGGTAGATGTTATCGGTTGAAATGGCGAGGTTTAAGGGCGCTCGTACAAGTCTCTCGGTAACCGTAGTGGGAATCATTCGTTATCAAGCAAACTGACGTTTCCAATATTCCAAGTACGCGCTCCAGGGGCTCGATGCTTGGCCCTCGAGATTTATAGAAGAATTCCAATTGGCCGCGCAACGAATGATAATCAAAAGGCTGGATATCCAACAGAGAGTCGACGAAAATTGCACCTGGGACCAGGGCCCGGTCGCGATACACCGCGATCGATTCGAATTCATTCGTCCGGGTAACATCGCCGGCTCGCTTAAGTGTTTCCTGACGAACGAGTGTTTTATCGTTTACGAGCGCATAAAATAAAGTGGATATAAATGGCGGGGCCACGCGAGGGCCATAAAGTAGGAAACAACATTTATGATTCATGCGAGCGTATTGTAAAGCCCCGTCTCGACACTCCATTGCGCGGCGATGAGCGCGTAAAATCATGATAGGTGGCGACAACGTTCGCGAACTTTCGGGTGCTTCGATTATACGAGCGATCAGTGGCCACGTGTTATCGATAAATAATTGGCTGAAGTACGGGGCGGAGGCGTTCGTCGCTTTAGGAAATCATCGCGCGCTCGTATACACGTATTATGTCGTAGAATTCCCCGTCCAAGCGTGGACGTGAATTAAACGCGAGCGCGAGTAGCATAACACGAGACGTGGACGATGAACACGATTCCTCTGAGCGAGCGGGGTTTGGCCAGCGTCGCGAAGAACGCGACGGAATTCATATTTGTCGCGATTAAACGGCACTGTGAAACGTAACGCCGTAGGAGGCAGGCTTTCAATTAAAGTTCAGAAGACGGGCTCCCCCGCGGCATCGTGATTTAATTAAAGCGTTCGGGGGTAATACGACGACTTTACGGGCCGATTCAGCCGAACAAAGACCATATTTATCGACCGTCGAAGCGTCCCAGTTCCACCCAGTTACCACTCGTCCCGCTGGAATCCTGAAAATTGAATCGGAATCATTTTAATATGACGCGCCCCCCATCCAGACGGCGGATAATCGGACCAGACGAGTACCCTTCGCGAACGTAACTCGCGATAATGAGATTTTCACGATCGCGCGGATGGCTCGTGCGAGGAAATACGCGAGATTTAACGATATTCTTTACCAATTACCTTTATCAAGTCTTCGAGCGGTAGAGGGTGAGCGAGAGAGGGAGTCGAGGGTGAAGAGAGAGAGAGCTCGAGAAGAAGTACGAATCGATCCGTGAATATGTGGTGATTAACCGGCGGTCTAACCTTAATTCTAAATACGTCTGTGCAGCGAGGGAACGGTTCAAAGGGGCTCGATGGAACGGCATTAGGAAGTCGTCAGTGCTGCAAACGCGCTCCACCGGCATAATTTAAACCTCGGTGTGCCGCGCGGGTCGTTGCGCGGAAACTGGGAGCCCGAATTTCAAATTCCCGGCGGATACGCTCCCAGCAAAGACCGTCCGCGTGGATCCGGCTTCAAACCGCACGCCATCGACGTTTGATTGCATTTCAGTCGGTTATCAATCCTGGCCAATCCCAACGGAGACAAAAATGCCCTGGATAAATTTCAATATTTCGTTTCTCCACTGAAAACAGCATGTACTTTATTATTCAGCCTTGATGCGAGGTGGAAGGTCGGTGTAACACGAATAGCCCGACAGAGGCAAACAGACGTTGCGGTAGCTGGTTCCGTAGCGGCGCGTATGCGCCAGCATTTCCGGAACGTCCTATGGAAATTTAAGGGAGGAATTAGGCGCGCAAGAAGCCGGGCTAATTAACAGATAACGGCTACCGAGATATTAGTTTATCCGCGGGCGAACCAGGCTACGCCGATACGTTATCCTCGTGTCTGGCGTAATGCGAGCTCTCGGAACTGTTTAGTAGGGACCGGAAGTCGCTCACCAGCCTCAATGGAACAAGGCGTTCGAGCACGGAGGACGGGGCGTGGATTTTCGTAATTCCTCTAACGAACGTGCTTTTAATTAGCATTCCCTCGGCGAAATTGATGCGAGGGATTTGTCGTCCCGTTTGCTCGGTAAGCCGTTCCCTTCGTTGAAGGATTCATTTTTGCGAAGACGTAACCGAGGGTTGAAATTTGATCGCTTGCAGCTGGGTCACGATTCATTTTCTTACAGTTTTCCGTTTTACGTTTGACGGAAAAGAATTTCCAAATTTCTTCGTAGAATCGTGGATTGTTTTCATGAGGTTGTCTCAAGCGATTATTAAAGATCAGAGGCTTAATAAACATTAACGTTGTTAACAGTATTCGCGATAAGACGAAAACGAATCGTCGACTCGACGAGATTATCGGCAGTCAGTCGACCAAATCTTAGCACGCGGTAAGCTGAGAGTCATCGCTCGATCGGGGGTGGCAATTCGTTTACCCGGAACTCCTCCTCCGCTGAGCCACCCCATGGCTTTGTCGTCGTTATTCCGAACGCGCCACGGTATATCGTCTCTTAACTTTTCCGCTTTGGAGCTTAACTTCGTTCGCGTCGACACCCGCGCGGTCCCTCCTTAGTCCTTTTGCAAACTTCATTACAAACGTACCGCGCGAATACGTTCGTCGCGACTTAAGCGCACGCGTACACACGTGTCGAGACCTTTTCAGGGGGGGAACGGTTTAAAGAAGCTTGCAGCAGCCGAGAGGAAACTTTTATTCTCCCGTAATTTTTAACTGTTGTTTTAATTCCACGGTGGCAATTATTTCGTTAAGAAGTTTCACTCAAAAGAGAGACCCGTCGCAGACCGTCGAAGCGATAAACGGTCGCTGCGCAAACAGTTAAAGCAATTAACGTGACTGGTGCACGAGTTAACGTGGCGGGTGATTGAAGGGAGTACTGGAAAAGTGAACGCGGACCCGGCGTCTCGCTCGTAGAAAGTAGTTTAACCACGTACAGTGGTGAAAGACGAAGAAACCAAGCGGTGGGGGATGATTAATGAGCCGTTTGAACCGGTTCTCCGCCAGGTAATCATTCTTCACGCACTTCCGTCGGTCTTCGACGCTGGTGCTACCCCACCGACGGCTATAAATACGAAAGGCACGATAAATGTATTACGACGGATAATTCGATGATGATGGGAAGCTGGTAATCGAGCCGGTCGCCACTTAAAGGGAAAGTTGGCAGGCCTCGAATTTATAATCCGGCGGGCAAGATCAACCGGCGCTCGGGGGCGGTAGTCGTAACTCGATAATAGCCGAATAACTAAATTAATGACAGATTTACATAGATGCACAACCATCCATTGAAACACGTTTGTCTTTCGGCTCTACGATGTTAGCGCAGCTGACCAAGCTTCGATATTATAAACGTCCCGCGCGAATATTGCCTTGTTAACGATTCGCTGGACGAGCCTGCGGGAATTGGACATACCAATCTGTTGGGTCAATGAAACGGCTCTCGAACAACGGTAGAGTTGTTACAGTTGTTGGAACAAATTCCGTTCGATGTTCATTTATGCATTTTTTGTCGCGCAAACGAGTTCGCCAATAAGTTGGCGGTCTACATCGTCGATGCTACAGTCGACTCGAAGGTTAGAAATTTATCGTATGTATCCCATTCTCCACTTTAAGCCACGCTATCGTCCATAATCTGCCATAGTACACACGACTTTTATTCCCAGCCGTATTTTCGTTCGACAGTGGCTCCACTTCAGCCTCTGTAGTCCATAGAGACGATTCTCTCTCTCTCTCTCTGTTTTCGAACCATCATCTTTTCATGCAGGATCGCGTATCGATCGGTTTTGAGGAGAAGCGTCAGACGTTATTCTTTCCCGTGTGTCGACGTGCGTTTGTATAATACCACGCTTTGATCCAAAGAGCGCGTTGCTCTCTTGTCACCGCGGTGGAATTCGATTAAACTGACTGGAGGACGTTCGAATTTCTTAGTCGAATTGGAAGATTCCTCGAGCTTTCTCGACACTCCAGAACGTGGCTGGTGAAAAGGGTGCTGCTCTCCAGCTGCTGTCCCGCCTAAGAAATCGTCGCGTTCCACGGCCTCGTTTCATCCCCTATCCGCGTGGCTTTCGCGAGGGCCAATTAGAAAAAATCTTGATCGAAGATACACGCGCGACCAGGCGTGGATCTTTAAAATCACAAGGCGAGCAAAACGTAGCTAAACCAAAGCTTTTCGCGGTCCTTAAATTAAATCGCTCTTCCGTTGCTGTCTGGTAAATACTCGAATCCTTTTGGAAATTTGCGTTGATAACAGATCTCGACTGTATCGTATCCTTTATTACCATCGTCTCGAGTATCGTACAGTTTATTCACAGCGCGGACTACGCACGGAAACATCGATACTACGAAACGATCTAATATCGCAATCGAACGAAACGACGCAATGTGGGGCAAGGGTTGATTCATCGGGACGCGGGAACGCCTGTAAGAAGAGGTACACGGATCGCGCGCGTATAAAACTGCGGGAATACAATAAGGGATGGTTTACTGGCAGTAAAAATGCGGCGTATAGCTGTCTACGTTCCCCCGTGTTTCGCGCGGCATAGCCGAGAGCGGATAAAATATAGACATCCACTTGTCGCGTTGCGCTCGCCTGTTCTATATCCTTTCGTGCTCGATACCCGCCGCTTCGTTCGATGTACGCGCGACGATGCGAGAGAAAAGAAAAAAAAAAAAAACAAAACAGCGGGGGTAATAATGGAGTCCCGCTATTTCATTTTCCGTTTCCCCATCGGCTAAACGGAGGGACAGGGGCAATTTGTCGAACGAAAACTTGCGAGGACGCGAAAATGTAATTCCGCCGTGGCCGTTTTGCGACCGCGACGCGCACAGCACGTCGAAACACGCCCCCTCGTGGTAGTCGTTGACCCCGTCGCATCGTCCGTCCTTTTAATTAAATCGAGGAGTCGCGCGGCAGTCGCCAATTGCACGGGAATAATGCGTACGGTCCGCGATACATAATACGCCAGAGAAGGGAGAAACGGAGCGAGGTAATTAAAATGTTTGAACGTTTCCGGTAGGTTTCGCGGAAGCACCGCGCCGTACCTTCAGACAATCGTATTCCGCTCGCTATCCGCCGGCGGTAAGCTCGCCCGAATCGTTTCGAAATTAATCAACATCCCTGCAGTTTGTAATCTAATTAAACAAGTTCGTCAGCCGTGACGTAAACGGAAGCCCGTAAGTTGTGGTAACTTTCGTAACGCGCCGGATTTCGGTGCCGAGGGTGCCTCGATTGCGATTAATCGAGGATCTTTGCGACGCGATTCGATTTCAGGATCATCAGTGGATCAACTTTGGCACGGTTCGTTTCGATCGCGAGTACGTTGCGACGTGAAATCTACCATAATTCAGCCACGTTATTGGAATATCCAGTTCCAAGTATTCGTACACGGATAACAATACCGGAAACAATCCGCGTGCACTCGAGAACTCGATAGTAATCTTTCGCGTTCGTCCAACGACCCATTGGCAACCCCCAAAAGCGATCTCTTTAGCGACGATCCAATCGATTCTTATTCGTAGTATAAAACTCTCAAGAAGCCAGGTCCCAACTCCTTCGGAAGTACTTTGCACGCCGGAAGTAACAATGCAGAGGGGTCGACTGTCTGAAATATTATTCCCCGTCGCAGAAACGTGGGGACGGGACTTGGAGGGTGCCGCAGGAGGGCGCTGGGTGGCAAGTTTAATCCTTGGAACGATGCCTGTGCGTCCGAGTCGCGGATGAAAGGCTCGATTAATCATATGAGCAACTTTTGCCGCAGTTCTCGAACGGCTGCGACTCGACGACCGGTTCCTGGGGGACGCTGGACGCTCAATGGGTTGGCCAGAGCCGACTGGTCCTCGGCTACGTTCGAAATTGTCACGATGATAAATCGCGTTGGTATCGTTGTATCTCGGTGCCGCGTCTCCGACCATTCGTACGGTGGTTAAAGCTTTGGACAGGCGCACTCTCTCGAGCGCTTGACCCAATGCGCTCGACCGGATGGACGCGCGGGTGTATTCTGCAGGAATAGAGACGCGGATCTCACGGTGAACTCACTTGACTGGCGAACGCGTGTTGCGCTTTTGTCATTCGAGGACAATATCGCCAGCATCGGCTGGAATGCTACGACTAAACCGATTTTTATGCGAAGGTGGTATAATACGCTCTCCTCGAAGATCGCGATGGTCTTTGTGCACGATGTGTCGCGCGATTTTGATTCTCCACCCTTTGCTTCCTCTCGACGCGACGCTACGTATCTCGAATAATTAAAATTTGAATTAATTCACCTGCATCGCGTTTGATCGCAATCAATATCAACAGTTTAATGCTCGCGCAACATTGTCGAGTATAATATTAAAAGTATACAGAAGAGTACACAGGGTAGGATTTTATTGACCGACTCGCGAGCATTAACGTTTCGCAAGAACCACTCGGATATTATTAATTACAACTATTTTTACCGAGCGCTGCTGGTATGTACGGCCTGTAACGCTCGCGTACGATTTTCTACAGCGGTTTGCGAGAACAAAGTCAATACCCGATGGAATATCATCTTTGCTACGCAAATAGCTGATAGGTGTACAACTCGAAACCGAATTTGCAACATTAACAGGACCATGTTTGAACGCGATTCTATTTACCGACAATAATTCTGACTAATTAATTAGCGAGAGAGGAGCCGTTAAGCCGATCGTAGCGTAACGTCTGCGCCCTCTGTTCGCGATCTTACGACTCCCTTGTCCAATCACGCGCATCCGCCGCTGTTCGAACTCCGCGAGATCCAACCGAACTCTTTGCCATTCGAAACTTCGCGAGAGACCGTAACCATAATGCAAATCACTTGGAAATCTCTCGTTGCGCGTAGTGTAATACCAGCACAGATTCGCACACGCGCGTAAACTCCGAAACCATTTCAATCAGCTAATTGACCCGCGGTTATTCTTTCCGGCTGGGGCGAGCGCGCGCAACGATCGCGTTCAGACGGTTCCGTAACCGTGGCGATAACGTCGCGCGCAAGTCTCGCGCGGATGTAAATTAATTAAGCGCTCCTCTAAATCACCGACGATAAATCAGCGGCTGTATCCGCGGATCGTGACGGCCGGCTCGCCGGTTTGCGCGTTTGACCGGCGGCCCAAGCGAAATCGACGACCGTCAAGGGCCGACGTCGCCGCTTGGAAAGCGTCGCTTTTCATCTGATCGCGTCGACCGCGCGCGCGGCGCTTAGATGACATCGCGGCCGTTTCTACATCGACGCGCGTCAACCGGGGGCCCGTCACGCGGAAAACGCCCGCCTCTCTCGCACGCTCGAGCAGATTGAATCGCGTTCATCTCGATTTCGAGCTCGGACGCCTCGATTCTGATACGGGGGATTCATGGTTTCCGTCGGATAATTGGAGCCTGGTTACAGCTCGAATTGGATAATCGTTCGGGGACAGAGACGATGCTGCTGGGTTAATTACGTGTTGTCCCGTCAGGAATTTATACGAAGGAATATTGGAAGGTGTTCCAGTGAATTAACGAAATGTTGCGATTCACGATCTGCGATAGGTGTTCGTAGTCTTGCAAATTGTTTCGTCTTTCATTGGCATCTTAACGCGATATGACACAGTTTATGGATTACGAAAATGAGCCAGGGAAACTCCTTAAGCTGCCAGGCTTAACTTCGAACTGTTATTCGACTGGGTTCCCGGTGCTTCGGAAATTCTAACAACTTTCCGGCTATTCAGAAACGTAGTTTAACAGGGGGTGGTGATAAAACGCGTACGCTAATTAATACCTCAGTGCCTAATAATTATTGTATACCAAGCGATTCGAAGGAATAATTAGCAAGTGGGTGGTAGCAAGCGAATAGCCACCTCGAGCGCTGCCAGAAAATGTATCGCCTCGAACTGGATGCTCGGGTTTAAAGAATCTCGACGGGGGACTTAACCTGCATTAAAGTGTTCATTGAAAACGTCCGCGGTTGAATAGAGCGTCGAGGGCTCGTTAAGGACGGTATTGAGGTTACGATTCGATAAACAGCCGCCGTTTGAACTTAAACTGGATCGTTATAATAAACGCGGGGGTTGGTAGGAGCTAAAAAGGGGCGAAGTGTTGCTCTTTAAATATCACCACCGTGAATTGTATTGTAAAACGCGTCCTCGAAAAGCGCGGTGTGCGTTTAAGTAACTCTAATTGTGAGACTGGAATCGCGTTCAGAGACCAGCCCCCTTTTCTTTTTTCTTCGCGGTAAATTACAACGCTCGTCGAAACGTTTCGCGAACTGGTGGAAACTCGCGTGGTTGGCGCGCCACAGAAGTATCGCGAGCGGCAAGCGGGGATGATGCGAGGCGAAACCGAGTCGCAACGAGGGAAACAGTTTAATGAGTTATACGAGTTTGTTAATCCACCGCATTACCGCCGCAACTGCGTAATGAGAAGAATAAGGTTACAAAGAGCGGCGAGAGAAGAAACGCGAGAAATTGTTAGCCTCGTTTCGCGTTCACCTGCCTAACCACGAGTTCCTCATCGTTCGCCAACCCCTACACAACTCTCTCTCTCTCTCCTTTTCGAAATTTAATTATCGCATTATCGTCCGAAAATTTCTGTACGAACTCGAGAGGCTTCAATTCAATTGAAACCAGGGCGCACACCACCGCGGAATAACCTCGCCGTCGTTGACGAGTAAGCAAGATTCACGGAGCATCCGAATGAAACTAACCTCTCGCCAGATTTGTACACGTCTATTTAAATTGTGGAAAGAAAAAGAGGCGAGCGAGAAGCTTGGCGCTTCCCGTTTAACCGTCTCCCATCCGCGAGCTCTCGTTCCCCTGGTCCCAGCGGTCCTTTTTCATCTTGAAATTCCCACGGCGACCGCTGCTCGAGCCGAAAACTTTCACCGTGATTCCCTTATCTTATTCCCTGTCGCATCCGCCGGGACTCCGTCGGAATATTTACAGTCCCGTGGTCGCGGCTAATCGCGGTGGCGGCGCCCCGTTAAAAGTTCCGCGAGCAAAGATCGCCTGGTACGCGGCAATTGATTCGCGCGCTGTCGCGTCGCTGGCGTCTACGCGGACGGGCGGTGCCGCGCGTCTCCGTTGTTCCGTTTCCGGTGGCCGGCCGTGTTACGGCTGGGTAAACAGCCGCGCGTCGGATATTTGCCTCGCGCGGCCAAGTGAAAAACAAATATCGTCAGCTGGCTCCGGTTACGGAACGGACGTCCAGACCGAGCACAATACCCTCGACACCCCGTAGAACGAACGTGTCATTATCCCCTGTCGGGGGGAACAAATTAGCCCGACAAAATCCGTGCTTTCCTCTGTGTCGCGTCGAGGCGTCCCGAGGAATTCGCTGATTACGCTCGCACGGAAATTCGCGCCACTGGACGCCCTGCGAAATGGGGAAAATGAATGGGACCGTGGACGTTCGTCGAAAGGGGTCTCGAAGTTTCGAGATGCAAGATTTATTTATTTATTTCTTCCGTATTCCACGTATACGAGAGATGTGCGAGAGGATACTGTTTAGAGTAGAGGAATTGTTTAATGTAACATGTATCCGTGTTTTTTGACGAGAGAAGTAATGGTCTCGTTTCTGTCCAAGTGGATTTCTAGGTGTAAGTAGTACAAGCACATGGAGCATCGGACACGTTTGAAGCGCGCAAACTATGCAACCGCAATTTACGATCTCACAGTTTTTTCTTCAGTTTACGATCATAATCTTCATCGTACAGTGGGTATGCTAGAATGAATCCAGCTAGAAGCGAGATTCAGTATTAAAAATGGACGAATTTCGAGTGTCCATCGAGAGAAGCCAGAGGAGACGGACGAAGCCGAACGTAACGACGAGAGGAATTGAATCTGGTGTGAAACACGCGGATAAAAAGTGGGAGAACGTAGCAGGCCTGGTATTACGTACGTCGTGGCCGCTGCGACGGAAGTTTGCGGAACACGGTTGCGTTACGTGATATCTGGAATTTCAGCCAGCTCGCGTCGAGAATATTAACTCAGGGCGCATTTACCTCTATCGCGGCGGCGTATCGAGCAGTATAAATTCAGATCGTCGCCGCGCGGTTATACAGCCGAAATAGGGAACGATTCTAGTTTGAAATGTTCCGGCACGGCGGCTGCGGTGGTGGAATCGGAGGGTTAAGATGTACGCGCGGGCACGAAATTGCTCGTACACGATCAAACGAGGCATTATGGGCTCGACGGAGAAAGCGAACACGATTTAACGAACGCCCCCGCGCCGGATACGCGCCCTATTGTTCCTGGTTTAACGCGTGGACGGGCACACGCGAGAAGTAAATATTTTCCCCCTTCGTGAACGCTTTGGGGGCAAAGTGAATCGCGAGCGTGTTAATTTGCGATTAATTCGCCTGTTGGAGTGGCACTCGGATTAAAATAATTAGAGAACCGTGCGTTTAAGTGGCTTCCTTGTTTGGCCAGCTGTTCGAAACAGCCGGTTTTACGGCATGTAGATTCTATGGTAATCGGTTAAATTAAGAATCCGCTGTAATCGCAACGATATCGAACACGGACGGGAGTAAAATATCTCTGAACGATGATTTTCCATAAGTGTTATAATCGGTGTTTAGTTTCGTAATTGCGTTTGTATCCGATGGTAGATTCGGGGCACGCGGCTCGCGTTCGAACAACGCGCTCCTATATCTTTCGAACGGGTATTAATCAGACGTGATTTATTAAAACCCACAACTGGATGAAATTTGACGTTATGCCCCGTCAATCCTGATTGGGACGGTTGATTAATCGAATGATGAAACGCACAGTCATCGAAAGCCGCGGACAGTCGAAACTCTGCGGCTGCGTGCACGCCAAGACACACCTCTGATACGCAATTAATCGATATACCGGCTAATTGATGCCTGACTCGATTAATAATTATAACGGCCCGACACGTGTCTCACGGCCGTGCGTAATTTACTGAAGGTATTCGGTACCTAATTGAATCGAATCGAACATTTCGAATCGTCGCGCCGATACAATCGATTCGTCCTGGATTTCGCGTCTGACGCGAGTCGAAAATCGCGTTTCGAACGTACCGTCGTACATGTGCTCGCGAAATATTTGCGCGGATAGAGTTTGCGAGCTCGAAAGTGAAATCGATTTCTCGACGGGGTGGAAAGAAACACGAGCAAGAGGAGTAAACCGCGTACAGAGTGCTTCCCCGGTGGCGATATCTCCCCGTTTCTCTCGCAAAACGTTCCGCGGCTTTCCCAGAATTAAACGTAGTTTAACTTTAGCCGAACTATAGAGTGCGAAGTGACTCTAACTGTGATCTGAATACTTTATTATAGAAAATTGTAGTCCCTTATCGCGCGGAAGTTTCGGAAACAAGTTCAGTAACGTACGATGCTTGCGCTCGATGTATTCCAATATCCAAAGTCAGCACAACAGTGTGCACTTACCGTTTATTGCGCCGGCTAAGTGGTAGGTGGCCTGGTCAATACGATTACCTTTAATATAGGGCGTAGAGAGCTACCATTTCCTCGAACAGGCCAGCCTCGATAAAAACACCTACAAACACCGTTCCACTTTAACCTTCGCGCGTCTGATGATTAAAATCGATCGCCCTTTACACCATCCGCGGAAATGGAAATCAAGTTAATTACCAGCCTCGTTTCCTGTTCACCCTCTGATACCAGCGACGCCCCATCGTCGACTAACACTGAATATAATCCCGTAAACTGCGAGCGTATCGAATTCTACGTTCACCTCCTTTTCGACGCGACCGAATAGAAAGTCTCGAAACAATTTTCCTTTTATTCTCCCGTCGAACAGAAACGACACCTGGTTACCGTTCCCCGCTGCTGGAGGAAACGTCGAGACAGCGAACGCCAGGATCACGGAATCGTAATAGCGGTGGAAAGAGTGCCAGCGCGTTTTTATCGGACCAAAGTCGACCTTTGTGTCGGTGACGTTCTCATAACCACAGATTCCCTCTCTTTACCGGGAGTTTCTTTTTTTTTTTTTAACGGCGCATTACTTCTATCAGGCGGAAGTGGCCATAATTGCGTGGCACAGTTAAGGTCAACCGCGGGGTCAAATCGACCAGGTATCCTCTCGTCGCTTTTCCTCCAGTTCCGCTCCGTTCGCCACCCCCTCGATCCTACGCTGCCGTGTCCAATCAGCACCTGGATTAAGTTAACTGCATCGGCGCCTTTTCAATGGGCTCGTTCGAGCCGCGACCGCGTTCGACGAGCCCGCCACCGCCCCTCTGTCGCTCGACTTCGTCGTGCGCCAACACGAAGAAGGGGGTAAGTTAAAGAAAGGGAGCTCCTTCGTATAACGAGACACTTGGCCAGACTTGGCGGGAACCGTTCCTGGCTTCCAATGGACGCGGCGACCTGTAATTGGACGATTGGACCCGGAACGCGGGCCCACACTCGACTGACCTATCGAATAAGCTGGCGAGAGGTTAATGGAAAACGCATCGAGTCGAGACATTTTCTTAATAAACGATCTGATTCTCGACGAGAGTAATATCATTTCTGTTCAAATTAATCGCGCGTGAATTAGAATTACAACAGTGGTAAATAGCAAAGATCGTAGCAGTATTTCTCCTGTCTCAATCTTGTCGCAGAAACACTTGCGCATCCTCCTCGTACGAGAAAAGAAAAACTGCATTAGAACGCTCGATAGCGCTCGACCAGCAAGCAAGTAGATAAGGCACATGCACGGTCAGACAGGCTGCGACAAGTAGAACGAGAACACCAGCGTGGAAATGATCAACGGGTCTCCAACGGTGCTTCCGTCTGTCCGTTCTATAATAATCTTCCCTGACTGTCGGTCAGAGTCGCAGATACGGTTGAAAACGTAGGGGATAACACGTGAATAATAGGATAACACTGGGTTCGTGGTCCTCGCGTTACCCTCGATTAAGATACTGCCTGGCCCTCGACGGCCTATCACGGCCGTTGTCTTCTGCTCCTCCCTCGTCTAACCACCCCAGACACACCAGGAACACCCGTGAAGAGGAAGGGTGCTCTTACGCTCCTGTCGATGATGAGCAGATACGCTAACGAGACATTGACGACGCTTTCCGCGGGATGAAAACGCGAGCGTCGTTGCAGCGCGCGTCGTGAACCGGGTGTTCGGTACTTGGTGCACGCCGTCACGGATTCTCCTCATTACTGGGCGAGGATGCTGTCGCGGAGACGTTTTATTTGAATCCGATGCAAGCCGGTTGTTCGCCTCGTAACGAGCGCCGCTGGCAGGCGAACGTTCGCTGTGCTTAAACCACGACGCAAATTAAGAGTGCCTGGGTACCTTCGATATCGTGGAATTAGCGGCTCGATACAACACAATCGAGATCGGATGGTTTCTTCGCGTTGGACGTATTCTGTTGCGTTTGAGTAAGGCTCAGGTGGCGAGTAAAATAGAAGACGCCTCGACTGTTAGCCGGGTTATCGACGAGTGGTTCGTCGAGGTGATTTTTCCGTCTGTCGCGTCGCGTACTTCGAATTGGACCGTTACAGAATTCCTCTAACGAAATGGTTTTCCTTGTTGTGTTACAGGTAGAGGCTCAATCTGGCTGGCGGCGTAGCAGGAACGCGAGCAAGGCGCAGACAAAGGCTTCCCTCCGCAAGGACGGCTCTCGAACGAAAATCGCGGCGCAGGGATTGAAGGGGGTCGAACGTGTTCGCGTAGAAACGGGGGATCGTGACACGCCTTTGTGAGGCCCGTGAAACGTGCCGCGACAGAGGAGAGATTCCTCATTCACGATCACTGTGTATATATATATGTATATATGTATATATGCGGTGGAAAGAATGTCGTGGTTTAAGCGTAATGGCTTAGAGAGAGAAGAGGAGGGAGCGACGTAGAAATGAAAATTCTGTCCTGATGAAAAATAACTTGGAACGACCGAGTGGAAGTTTTACCCGTCGCGAGAGAGTCAAGATGGGGAAGAAAGTGTAGCAGATAAGAGGGGCTAATTTTGAAGCTTCTTCAATTTAAAAGTCAATAATGACACAGGCGATTTTTAATCGCGTACGCCGATGCGAACGAGGACAGATGCCGTTTCATGAATCGTCAACCCTTCCGCGTCTCTGTCGATCGAAACTCGGATTATTCCGTGTTCAGCTCGCCTCTCGTTATTCGTTTAGGCGCCACGCCGTCAAGTATCGATTCGATCTCGTTATTTAATTTTTGCTCGCTCTGTTTGATGTCAAGAAGGCTCGAAGAGGGTGGCGGAAGGGGGATGGAATTGGTTCGAACGTAGGATCGATCGTCGTGCGGAATTAAATTAGCATACTCGTGTAACCTAATTGTGCAGGCGGTAGCACGGTTATCAAATAATTTCGATTGCAGAATTCCGTTTGATCGTGATAGATTAGATCGCCGTATCGTTGGACGGTTTTCTCGGCTGAGCAATAAGATCGATAACACGGCGGAACGGTGCGAGCAAAAAGAGGGAGAGGCGACGGGGTAGCGAGCAAGAACCACGGTGAAGATGATATTAAGGCAGAGAACTGATTGAAACGCGGGAAATGGCGATTGTCGGGGCAGTTAGTGAGATGTGCGCGACTCGTTCGAGTGTGTGGTTCGGGGCTGTTCTCTTCGTGGCTGTGGCGCTCGTCCATTCCCAGGTCACATGGACGCCGATCTACGTGAGCACGCTCAGTAAGTACCTTTTCTTTGTCATCCGTATCGAATCTGTAGAGTGTACCATAGAACGTGGCTACTTTGAATATTAGGAGCCACAGTTTCTACGATTGCCAATTTTAATTCACTCTTCCAACGATAGCAAAATAAAATAACATCCCTCATCTACCACCCCAATTCATCCCCAAAGTTAGCTCCTCGAGGATATATCATTTAAATGAAAAAATCTCTTGTTACACGCCCTTTTAATCTTGCGCGCACCCAACTTGTACGCCCAACGTTCGTATCGCGTGACCCTCGTAGACCAGTCCAGTAGGTCGAATTAAGTACTCGTTAGGTCGCGAGTCACACTAAATTCTACCTGCGTTCTCGTTACTAACGCCGTGCGCGTCGTCTAATTGCGATCTCCAGAGCGTCTAAGGATTATAGAAAAAAATATGTGAAGGAAGGGTGAGAAAAGGGGGAAGAAAAATTCGCCACGCTTGGTCGCAAGGCATGAAACGCGAGGTACGTCGTTCGTTCGTTGCTCGAGCCAACGATTCGTATTCCACGCGCTTGGAGAGGGGAAAAAAACGTTTCTCACGTACGGGCGATTGCTCTTCGGTGCCGATTGATCTCGAAACGACAGTGCTCCCGGCCAGCAGCTGCTTGATTTACAAATAACCGTATCGACACATATCGTTCGGTTTACATATTTTCACGGCTCGTCAAAATCGAACGCTTTTCACCGCGCGTCGGCGAATCGGGAGGTAAAAACAGGGAAAACTGCCAGTTTCAGCCGTGTGCGGTTGATGGTCAATGCAGTAGCCAATTCTGTTTCGTTCAAAGGTGATTAGTGACAAGTGTCGAAACTGGGGGACCGCGTCGTACCTAGCGGGTAGCTCGATTTATTTCGAAACTCAGCTGGTAAAACTTGCAAAACCGCGCGAGCTATCGGTGTCGTTGAACGACCGGGAAAACTGAGATCGCCGCTCGAATCGTAAATTCCAATCGTTACGATGGAAGCTCGCGAACGAGCAGAATTAATGGCGAGCACTTCGCACGTGGAGCCATGGAAAGAAGGGGACGGAGAAGTCTCGCGTGCGCGTAATAACTCGATGGAAAGGCGAGGTTTCGGGGACACCGTGTCGCTGATAAATAGGAAAAGCTGCGAGCCGTGCCTGTGTTTTAATCAGCGGCCGGTGATCCGGGTCAAGTGTGACGATCGACCCGTGCTCGATCCGTCGCGAGTCTCCAGCGAACGATCGCTCGTCATACTTCCAGACGATCCGCCTCGATACTCGCTAATGAAATTCCTGGCCACGTTCTTCCTGCACGCCTCGCGACGGAAACTCGATTCGACTCGCGAATATTTCGACGATCACTGTAAATCAATGCACGGGCCGGCGCCACCCCTCGCAGCCACCCCCGTCAGTGTGTTCGCGTTGGAAATAGTCGTCGTAGCCCTCGTGAAACCTGTACCGGCGCGATTTGATATTTCCTGCTGGAACAGCTGACGGTTTTATTAGAGCCGGGGCAATCTTGGCCGATAAATCGACGATCGATTCGGCTGAAGCGTACCGCCACGCGTTTATGCCGGTTAATTGTGTCGCTCGAGCGCGTTCAACGCGACAGCGAATAAACTGCGGATGGCTGTTAATTTCGGCGGCGATTCATCGGTCCGACGTTTATAACGCTCTCGACGTCGATTATTGCCACTGGTGAAAGAAGAGCTTGTTAATTCTACCCTTGGAACGGGACTTTTTCTCGTTCAGAATAAATAATCCTCTTATAATCGCTCTCCTCGATTTATTACCGATTATATAGAGTTTTTTGTTTTCAACTGAGATTGAATTATTACAGTCGCATTGCGTGCCGTGCCGTTTCGATCTCGAGCCGAGTATTTTATGAAACTTTCGAATGTTCGGGGTCGAGGCAGCGCAAATTCCCGGTGTGATTGATCGCTCGATTACTTAAGAGACGTTCGACGCGTCTCGATTACATTACCGGCCGACAGAGAAGAATTGGCCGGGTCGTGATTGGCGCATTTATTAACGAAGAAAAAGGACACGCGTGATTCTTTTCCATTAACGTTTATACAGCGCGGACCGGCTGGTTCCGACGATCAATAACAATGCATCACGCGGAGATCGAATTATCACGCTCCGGGGACGGTATCTTTCACGCGTTCGAACGCGGCGCTCGCGACCCGGCGATCATTCGATCCACGTAGATCGGATCGAAAGGTAATCACGCGGCCGTTTCCCCGAGAAAATACAACGGCTTCCACGGGCCAGAAATCAATTCGAAACGTGCACGATGTAACTCAATTTCCGGCAGACACGACTATTACCTGCGCGACCGGAGAAACGTTAACTCGAAGCTGCACGCAGTCTGACCGCACACAGGTCTCGATCGCCTACGTCGTCCGCGAGTTTCGAGGATATCACCTTCGTTTTCGTTCGAAAAGAATGACAAGAATCGAAGGTATTCCAAGATGTTCTCAGGCATTACAAATTTTTATTCTTTAAATATTTATTTCGCAAACTATTATACACTTGCACGATATTTAATGCGCGACTCTTACAGCTTATGAGTACGTCTGTATGTCCACAAAGTTTCATTGAAATCGATGCATAGGATCTTGTAGTTTTTATTCGAAGAATAAAACTTGAAGCGGCGAACAAGTAGTACAACCATAGCAATGGTCAGGCGCTTAGCTTATTCCTGTAAAGCAGCTACTCGCTCTTCGAAATACACGCGGATCTACATTTCCCTTCACTATGGCCTCTAATTAAGGTTTCAAGCCCGTGATACATAATTATTTTGTCTAATTCCTTTCAAAGTAGTCGTTGATATCGATATTTGATAGCAACGCGGGAATGATCCCACGCGCGTCGTTCCAGCGTCGAAATTTCTCTTTCCAGGCTTCTTAATGGCCGTTCATAGGTCGCGCGGGGGTGCAACGAAATAATTGAAGCCACAAACGTAGCTGGGATCAGCCGTAGAAAAGCCGTGGCAGTAGATAGGCGCTGGACGAAGTGGCGGAGTGTAGGGGAAGGGTGCACTGCTGAAGTCTCCTTTGCAGTTGGTTGTCGTCAGTAGCAGACTGTAGTCTAATTAACGGTGGGGCAACAAGGGTACCCGAGAGAGATGGAGAGTCGTTCTAATAATTCGCGTGCGCACGCGAGACAATCCGCGAGGCTGAGGCTAGAGAAAGAGGACGAAGATTTGCTGCGAGCAAAGGGGTGAGACGCGGAAATTATAGCTGAAGGAAGGCGTGCCCCGGTGTCGGTATCAATCTTGGCTGGAGAGGTTCGCGTTAAATGTTTTTAATTAATTACCAGACAGACGTTTAGCCCCTTTCGCTTTATCAAATATTCCACGCCGTGCCCGTCCAGTTTTCGAAGATCAACAGACGAGAAACATTTCAGACAGACATTATCGCAATCGTAATAGCGGATAAATTAACGTTAATCTCCATGGAAATTATTATGGAAATGTATTTCCTTTTGACGGACTCCTGCCTGGGAATTTACACGAATAACGCGGATATTGAGAGATTTTTCGAAACACGTGCAGATCGTGGCTTCAAAGGGACGACATTAAACATGATCTATTCGAGACGGGATATTTGCATCAACGCGGCTGCCACAAACATCATTAAGTCCCATCCCCGGTTACCTAGCCAGAATATGAAACTTGAAATACCATTTCGTTCATCGAACCGTAAATATTTTTTCACCATCAAACCCCACCCTGCCACCCCACCCCCTCGCGAGGATATCATTTCCATTGGAGATGTTTTCTTTCCAAACATTCCCATTTAAATTACCCCGTTGCCCAACAACGTTACCAGCCGATCGATCGTCGCCACGAAACGCTTGGCGAGCTCCGCTGGATTCGCTGAATGAAATTCACCCCTCAATCTCGACCGTGCGACCGCGTCGATGTTTCCTCGTGCGATTCTCCAGTCCCGCTGCAGCCTGTCCGTTTCTCGCTCTCGTGTGCGCTGCGACAGAAGAGACGGACGAACGCCAAGGAGACAGGAAGCGGAGGCGAGGAATTTCTTAAAGTTGAACGACTCGACGCGGCGGAAAGTTCTCGCTGGCAAATGAAGGCGGATCGTAAAAAACGTTGCGGCAGGACCGCTCGTAAAGCGGCAACAAGAGTCAGCTCCAGCGAACGAGAGACGAATGTTGCGGCCGTTCTAGACCGGTCGTAAGTTCTTACGAAACTGAACGGCCCACTTCCGTCACGCCCTCGATGCTATCCTCTCCCTGGCTAAGTGGTCCACCCCAGTCCCTTCACCCTATCCACTGGCACTGACCGCGCCTTTTCTCGATCTCCTCGCTGCTACGAATTTCCCTCACGAACCGAACTTTGATCCTTTCGTGGACTTCGTTAGGTTGTTTTATTAACGAGTTCAAAGGGTGACTGAGGCACCTGGAACGAATTCATTACCGTCCCACTCGATTATTCTACGCGATTTTAAGCGAACGATCCCCTTTGCGACACACGAATGTCTGGTGGATCCAAGGATCCCTATTTTTTTTTTTTTTTTTTTTTTATCGAGGGTGTTTCTCGAACGAGTGGTATTTGGAGGAATCGAAGAGAGGAACTGGCGAGAAGAGAAGGACGAATACACTTCTAGTAACGCGTGAAACTAAGGATAGAAGATTGTTGCAGATTCTTGCGAAGAATTTTTTTGCTAAAATAGCAAAAGTATGATAATCCTCGTCGAGAGTAGAGCGGCGAAGATCCAGATGTGCAACCAGGAGCGCGCAACAGCAGGATTTATTATTCAGAGCATAATTTGAAATAGCGATGGAACGATTTCAGTACGCTCCGCGGAGAATGCGCCGGGTTGTTGTATTCAGAAAGTTTGCGAAGGCGAAAACGTCTAGCTTAGACGGGCAAACACGTCGCGGTCCTGTTTACCCTTTCAAAGAAAGGGCACGTAGAGACCGTGTGCACGTGGAAAAGGGAAACGATGTCCTTCTGTATTCCAGCGCGTGTCTACACATAGAGGAATCCAATATTGATGATAACCTTTCCTCCATAAGCAATTCCGAGCCAACAATTCCTGTATTCGTAATGAAACGTGCTCGCGAACTTGAAAGGAGCCCACACACGGCTTTCATCTCGGCGAACACGGCCTGGTAAACCGAATTAAAGTGCTGCTTGTCGCTCGAGCACATAGAGTGCTGTAAGCGCGTCGCTTAAATACATGTTCATCCATGGAACAATTCTCCGCAGTGTTCCCTTAAAAGTCTAAGCCGCTAGTTTCTAATCCCCCTTCACCCCTTCTCACCTCTCTCGACCAGTTTCCCTTCCAATTCTCCGATCGTTTAATTATTTTTCGTTATACATCGCGCGCGTGCTCCTCGCCCGGCTTAATCGCCGCGAGGAACAGCTTTCGATTAAATTTCTTAGGAGCCCCGCGTAATCCCCGAGTTGCACGAGCAGTAATAATTCAGGTCAGAGCCAGTGAACTTCGACCTTCGATCGACGAGTTTAATGTATGCAGATCTCCAGGAAACCCTTACTCGCGGCTGGAAAACTTGGCGACTCTTCTAATTCGAATCAGAACGCCATTCGCCACCCTCGACTCCGTGTCCTCGCCTCTTCGTTCGCCCCTCGTTCGACCCTCTCGAGCGATGTTTCAGCGAACGCGAAGCCAGAACGCCAGCGACGACTCGTTCCACGTCCCGCTGATTCCGCTCGCACGAAGTTGGAGCCGGAGGGTGAAAACGAAACGGACGAACTCCGCTAGAGAGAGGCCACCTGCGCGCCCTCGACGTGTGCAGGTGCATCGCAGTTTCATAGTCTCGAACCGCGCCCCGACGGCGGACAAGGGCTGTGCGACTGTAATCCTGTTTTCTAAATGTAACCCAACTTCGGCGAACACGTGTACGTACGACCGCAAGCACTGTTCGACAATTTGTCTCCGCAGCCAGGGCGCTGCGCCCTTCAACCCCTCTCGCCACAATTCAGCCGCGTCCTGCACGCTTCCCCGGGCAAACCAGCCGGCTGTTACCTGTCCTTCGATACACAGCGCGCCACGGCACTTTTCAGACGCAGACGCCGCCCTACGAGGCGCCCTTCGCTGAAAGATTAGGCAACCGCAGCGAACTCTGACCGCAACGAGGCTTGCTTCGCTCCTTAAGCGGAAATTAACGGGCCTTGATCGCGCCCCGCTCGTATTCCGCCCGCGCTACGTCGCGGTTTTTGGTCCTCTCTGGTTTCTCGAGCACCTTTGAACCGGGAACGTGCAATTTTTCCAAGGAAATTGCTGGTGTTCCCTTATATTACGTCTTCTACGAGACGCCTGGCGGGTTTTCGAAGCGGCATTCGTTGCGGTGTTTGTACATAATTTGATTGAGAGTTTTTTAATTTAACTTGCGGATGGAGATGGGCGAAGAGCGTTTCTTCGAAATTTCGGTGCACGATGAAGTGCCCCGATGGGAATGCCTAGAAGCCCGGCAGAATTCTAGCAACTAGAGGAGTAATGTATTGCGCGTGGCAAATTGGACCCGGGGGAATCCACTATTCCAAGAATTCCGGTTTATGATGCGTCTATACCGGCTCGAGGGGTGATGAAGTAACTTCTTGAACGGCGTTGCCTCAGTTAATGAAACGCCGCCGCGTTGCGTTCCACGCTGTTAACGCGGGGCGCTCTTTGCCAGCTGTAAAAAGTAACGAACGAACGTATCACGCTTGCTGGTACGCGTCAGACACGACAAACCGTGTACGCGAATCGCTTTCGCCACTTCGCGCAGAGAGCGACGAAAATCCACTGTTTATTTTCAAACCGAACAGCTGACCGAATCGAAGTCCGGTCCGTGTTTCAGGAAACGTTGCAAATTTCGAAATTGAATTTACCCCAGTCAGGATAAATAACGCGAGACACGCGCAACTTAAAAGAGCAATCATTGGCGGGGAGAGGGTTGAAAACGATTTACGCCCCGTTCGAATGAATCGGGAGGGGGGTAAACCCTATTGCTTCCAGCAGAAGGCGTTATTTCTCATTGAAAGCTATTTTTATCGAGATTAATCGTTTTCGAAATATCGCTGGCAGCTGTGCAGGGTAACCGAACCGTTGGGCACGGTGATGCGCGCGTGTGCTCACCGCGTACAGGTATGTACAATACATGCACTCTACACGGTGGGTAGCTCGGTACAGAGCGCGGATTAGAGAACACGGTAATTTGCCACGTGACTGGCGCCAGTCCTTCGGCGAATCACATTACCATATGGTAATCATTGTAATTTCGTTATCATTCACCTCCGATAGCGGGCGAAATTATCTCTGAAATATAATATCGAGCCGCTGGTGGGCGCGCCGATTCGCCCAGGGCGCAATAATGGACGCCGCTCGCCCCCTTTGCTCCGCTTCGACCTTATCGTTCTAATTAACAGATCGTTCTTCCGGCGAAGGAGTCGCGTTATTCAATTAACATCGTTCGAGGAGACGGCCAGGTAGGCGGGTGCCGGGACAATCGCGTTAATTTGTTTAGCGATGTTAATTACCGCCGCGCGGCGATAATGCCGGGCAGATAACGCGAGGAATTTATACGAGGCGGGGCATAATTTGTCTTGCCCCGCGTCCTGGATTTCCAAGAGCTTTGCGCCTTCTAATGAATCGTGCTTAATCTCTGCCCGATCAACTATTTACACGGTCCGTGGTTCACTGCTGGGTAATCTCGCGATTGATCACGCATCCGGGGTACCAATTCTGCTCGATAATTCGCGTTTCGTTATCGGAGAGGTTTTTTTTTAATCCCCTCGAATGGCGAAGGGATTTCGATCTGTAAAGCATCGAGCGGTCGAGAAGCTTTCGTCGAGAGATACATCGCGATTCGGTTGCTCCAAACTCGCGAAAAGATACGCGAGATTGCCAACGGACACTTTCATTTTATAATCGCGATGCAAGCTTTTCGTTATCGCCGCGTTCACGTTGCGTTCATAACCCGTCGTCAAAGCCAGTCGCTGTTATCAGAAAACCTGTTATCGTCACTTTTTCAGCGACCGTGCTTCGATATAGCAGCGTGCGAGCCCTCGCTGACAATTATCCGCGTGCCGTTCGCCCTCCCGTCGCCGTCGAAACGCGTCGTCGTTACCAAATAAATCCAGCGATCTCCAAAAAACAGACAGAGAGAGAGAGAGAGAGAAAAAACAAAAAATATAAAGAGGAGAGGAATCGAGGGTTCTCACCAGGAGCACCAGTCGCGGATGGATCCCCAGTTTGGGAGGGCGCGCAATTTCGAGCGCTCGTCATCGCTCGGTAACGACTGGCAGCCACTCGTAACACGCGGGCCAGGACAATTAGTCACGGGCCCGTGGAATTGCCGGGCGGGCGATACAATTGGCCCCGCGATTTACCAGCCGCGCGTCAGGCGTCGCCCCTCGTCCAAGTCGCCGCGATATTGTTCGAAATCTCCGGAAACTGCACCGCGGCGGCGGCGGTGGCCAACTGGCGTCGTGAATACGCGCCGCGTCCGACCGCTCCGCGCGTCGAATCGCGAAACAGGTGACGGCAATTAGGACGGCCGCCGTGGAAACAATGACGGGCGATAATTCGCGACGGCGAAAGGGAGCAGAACGAGTCTGTCGAGGAACTCCCGCGCCCGTTGTGATGAGCCATTGTGGGCTGCTGGGGGTGAATGAATTCTTGTTTACCCGCTCGCGCGTGGCTAGACAATGCGTTTTGAATTACGCGCGAGTGGAACTGTCGGGGGTGTGATTTAATATATTAAGTTCGAATCGCGCGCGTGAAACGGAAGTGGCGCGAAGTGGGGTGAATCGTCGCGCTAATGAGCGTTGCCTTTCTCCGCGTGCGGAGGTGGATGATTAGTAAAATCATTATCGGTAGAATCAGGGGACGGTGGTTGACAATGGATCGTATTTCGAAGATTACACTCCTCGCTGTTGCGATAATAATCAATTAACCCGACATACGCGTGTACCTGCTCGGTGTGGGTTCGTTTGGTAGCATCGTGCATGCATTCCACTGCGTGGGTTCAACGACAATTAACCAACCCGACCGCATATCGCGGGAACGCAACGACGCGACGAACTAAGGAACAGCGGATCCAAGGGAAGGGGGGAGGACGTTTCAATTTCAGGTTTGCGAACCAGCGATAAACCAAACGCGTTATAGCTCGCTTTACGACGAGCACGAGCCTCGTATTCTTCGTCGAGGTTGGAATCTTGTGCGATCAGCCCTCGTTACCGAATTCACCTTACGGGGCTAATTTGTAATGGAAATGGAACGTGACGCATTGCGCGCGCGTGTCAAAGATTAACGCATAAATTCCACACTTTCTGTTGTTACATCCTTTAGAGAGAGAGAGAGAGAAAGCGTGTAACGCGGAGCCATCGCGATTTAATTTCACGTACATTTGCATCGTCGAATTTGAATTTAAATAACCGCCGTAAAACGCGCAAGATTGCCGCCATGTTCGCGGCGTGGTAGGTATTCAAAGCGCGAGGATACAGTCGAGAGGGGGGGAGAAAAAATCGAAGCGAAAGGATAACGAGTATTCCCCGCTTCCACTGATTAAACCGTTTAAATAAGTCTTTACAACCACGACCGTTGCGTTCACACGGAATACGCTGTAACACGATACGCTAACTTTTCCACTTTCGTTTTTCCTTCTTTCGTTTCGCGTGTGACGGTTAATTGTCAAATGTAATGTAATCGGGTCTGTGGAGGGGAAAAATAACGCCGCTTTGTGCCGGTTGAAGTTATATTGAAAAAGTTTATGCTCGTTATACCCGTGGAGTCGCGAGGCTTGTCTGTTGCGAGACTGCTAATTGCGATGGATACGTCGGGTGCTGGTTTAGCTTATTACAAACGTGGATGATAGAAATTCAGCTGGATAAAATTGCAAGCTGATAATACATTCCTCTCTGAACCGTATCATTCTCGCGGAGTCGAAATTCTGTTTCAAGTTTCGTTGGAAAATTGTTATTTCCAACATTGAAAGCTCCATCCAAGATTCGTCGAGAGATAAAGGTATTTCGATATTTGAGAACCGACCACTCTCCGAGTTGCCCACCTTCCGCGCCACTATTTCTTGGCAAAATCAAATCCAGAGGACGCATTCTCATCCCCGATACCTCGAGATCGAATCTCGTCGGTATCATTTTTCGACTTCGTAGCCAGACCTTCCACCTTGCACGTTTCATAATCTACATTCGCGCAGAAAGAGTCGTGCCAATGAATCAGAGGAGCCGGTATCGAAGTTAGTTCCGTGTGAAACAAGGATCCAATAAGGGAATCGCAGCGGATTCCCGTCTCGTCGATCCTCTGATCCTTGGGAATCGTAGCCAGTCGAGACGCTCGAAATGTCGCGCCTCACTTGCACTTTTTCTCCCCCAGCTGAGCTCGTAAATATACTCTACTCGCGCGTTTACTCGCGCGTCAAATGATTTTCACGGAAGCGGCGAGGTCGCCTTTAAGAGGCGAGAAGTTCCGTAGCCTCGCGGAGCTTAATCTTTACTGCAAACAGAACGCCAGTCGCTGGGAAATTTCGCTGGCTTTGCAGAGCAAACGTACTATTGCTCTTTTTTTTCCACCCCCTCGCCCCTCTGTCCCGCTCTCCTTCGCTTCTCCTCGAATATTTAATAACTTTTTATCTTCGTTTGCATCGACGGTGTCGCCTCGAGATTGGTGGCATTTGAAGACGCCAGACAATTGCCAACGGACATTTGAAATTCCTGCTCGTTTCGTGTTATTAATATTCGGCCGTGGAACGTAATGGCTGCTCGGCTCCCGTAAATGGTAGACGCGGGAAAAAGCTGATCGGTCAATTTTAATCATGATTCATGGCCGAGTCTCGGGGCAATCCGTCGAGGAACGCGCGAGAAATGCCACGGCCATCCACTTTGCCGATGCCCGGGGAGTAAGTAGGCAGTTGGCTGGTTCACCGTGGAAGCGGCAATATCCCGTTTACGAGGGGTGCGCACGCGTCTCCCCGCTTGACAGTTATCGATATCACTGTCATGAACAAGCTGCTTCCCACGGATTCTCGGAGCTTCCAGCCAGGCACCAGCTGGATCTCCCCGTCCGATCCCCTCGTAAAAAACCGGAGAATTTTACAAACGAGCTAACGGCAGCAATCTTACTCGCCCTTTCTCCCAAGGCATTAATGGGTTTCTTCTTTAAATCGAATTCAGCCGAGAAGTAAAACCATGTATTCGCCAAGCTGTATTTTAAGTTTATTTCATTTAGTCGAGCATTCGATACGTGCGAAACAGCCTTATCAGAAGTTATCGCTCGTCTGAATTTTCAATTTTTCTGTATTTTCGTAATCGATACCTTCTCAAGCGAACCCTCTGCCCACAGCAATCTCCAAGCACTCGTCGCTTTCCGTAAAAAACGCTCTCATCATCGCAAAACGTACACCGTCCGGTGGGAACGCCAAAGGCTGATCGCGATTCCCAAGGGAATAATATCTTCCGCTGGTGGGTTTCTCTCTTTCCGTCGAATAACACCGCTGTGTCTGTTTCCCATGGCCGCGAAACCCATTTCGCCCTACCGCGGGAGGATGGCTTCGTAAACTTAGCCTCGTCGATTAAATGGAGGGCTCGCACTTAGAGGGTCGCTTACGAATGTTTTCTTCCGCCAGTGCCCAGGATGCCTGGCATCGTTTCAGCAAATTTACCTAGCCGCGCGAGATCGCGTAACGCCGGTCGCTGGAAGCCTCGAGAAGGGTGGTTACGAGGGGGTAGCGGCGCGGTGCTGAAATCTCTTTCGTTTGAGGAAGCAGAGAAAACATCGACGCACGCGGAAACCCGGGAATTCTCCAATGACTGTCCGTCTTGAATGAAAATTTCTCTCGACGGACAGAGGAACTCTTTGAACCGTTCCTACGAGCCCTTCTGCCGCGACGACTCGGAAGAATGCCATCCCCGTCTCCCGCGTTACTCGGTAATCATCCACTCAGGCTCGCTTCGTTGGTAGCTCGACTTACTCGCTTCAATCCGCGATACACGTGGACCGTATCCTTGAAACGTGATGGAAAGGATTTGGTTTAGAGAATCGAGTGCCTGATCGAATTGATGAGTTCCATTTCGTGCTTCATTTGGATCGTAATCTGTGGGCTTCGAAGGCTGAGGTGCCATTTCTCGTACCTCTGGGGATACACGAATTACCTTGATCGCTTGAGTAAAATTTAAGCTACGATATAACCGAGAGAAGAAGAGTAGAAACAGTGACAAAACACGAAGACGTTCGAAGACGTAACGCTTTAAAACGAGAGAAGAAGAGAAAGAAGCGAGTAGCGGTGGTTTGGCAAATCGAATCGAACAATTCCTTCCGTCTATCGAGCATCCGATATTCCTAGCCGATATTCGTTTAGCACCTGACAAAGAAGAAGTACACGCGGGGACGTTTAAAAAGCGATACGTCTCCGCTTTCAAAAAGCGTCGGGGGAGAGTCGAAGCTGGTGCAAAACTAATAACTTTTTGCGCGCGTGTCTGTCGCGATCGTCGCTTTTGTCCCGCGGTGAAAATCGATTCGAAATATCCCCGCGATCGGCTGGTTTGATCTTCCGTTTGAATTTCTCGGCAGGTTTCGCAGCGTGTACGAGCGTTAAAAAGAGAGAGAGGTGGCGATGGACGAGAAAAAAGAATAACTTCGTCCCTCTCGCTCTATCCACCCCTCGCGCTCTGTCCCTGGGTCTTTTTCCACGGAACAGTATACTCCGCCACGGTTGTATCGAGTTTCCGGATTCCTTTACGAGTCGCCGCGAACAAAAGCGCGGGATTAACGCGAGGAATTTTCCTTCGCAGAACTGCGGGTACGTGGGATTTCCGATTTCGCTGGAGCTGTAATTTTACGGCCGCGCGTTATGGACGACGCCACGAGTCTCCGGGAGCCATAAACTCGCAGTAAACCGTCTGTCGACACGGTCAAGCCTGGCTCGTTATCCCCGTTAAAGCGGGTTTTTCCGCGGAAGCACCGCGACGACGAGTTGTGCTCGCGCCTGTGCCTCGATGCACCGAAAAGTACCGTGTCTTTTCATTTATACGCGCGTTAGTTACTCGAGAATTATTTATCCACCTGTCGAAGCGATTTCTTCCTTGAAACTCGCACTCGAGTGATTCGTTTTACCCTCTTACCGATATCAATCGCAGCAGCGGACTCGAGGGTTGAGGTCGCGAGCTGTGATTCCTGGCGAGACTTTGCGAATGTGAGTCAACGAGGAAAACGTCTGATGAGGGCAACAGCAACTGGATAGACGCTTAAGTCGAGACGCACAATTATGCAGATTTGTTGCGGAAGTGGTTGCGCGTGGACAGTCGAATGCTTAAACGTATCGCGAGGGAGAACGCGTATTTTCTGGTTCGCAAACGCGAGAATAAAAACAGTTTCGGATAAACGGATTCACAGGAAGACGTACAGTGCGGACTATTTGTCCGCCATATTCCGTTGATACGGTGAAACAGAAAGAAGCGTCTGGAGTAAGCGACGCCCCCGCGGGAGTCGAGTAACAAGCTGACTTTGATAGCTTTCCGAAGGGTCCCCGTACTGTCTTTTGCTACGAGAAGCTTCCTCGTTGGTCTTTCCTCGCGACCGCCTGTCTCGTCCCGTTTCTCCCTTTCATTTGACGAAAGACTATAGAAAGGAACCGCGACGTTGGATGGCCACTTGCGTTTCCCCGCGACAGTCGAGAGAGCAAAGGGAACGAACGAAGACGTATATCGCGACGGACAATTTCGCGTGGCTCTGTTATCGAGTCACGCGGGCCTGAGTGCTCTTCCGGCTTGGGCTGGTATCTCGACAAGCTTTTTGGAAACACGCGAGAGCACTGGGACGTGCGTTCTGAAATCGACCGATGGAAATCACCGAGAACACTATCGAAACGGGTTTTCTGCGACTAAAATTCTTGGAAGTTGGGGACAAATGGAGTTATGTTAATTGCGACTGTGCAAATATCAGCATAGAATTACTGGATAGGTGGCGAGAGAAGAGATATCGAGCGTGGTTAACGCAGACGTCAGAAGTGCATAGAGAAAATGCCACCCCCTCCCTCGAGTCGTGATTAATTACTTGGACGAAAGGCAACGGGACGAAAGACGGAAGTCGGTAGTCGGAGCACGGTGGGACGGTGTTTCTCGATTATGAAGGAGGAAACGTAAGGGATCGGAAGTAATATCCGTGGTAGACGGCTCGCGAGCCAAGGTGAGAAACGAGGCGAGGGTGCCTGGCACCTAACACGGCTCGCCCCAGGTTTTCCAATACTGGGAGAGAAAGCACAGCTAATAATTAGGAGTCTTTATCGATCTAGCTGACTCGATCGTTCTTCGAGTCGCAGTTTCCATTGGTCAGATCTGTTGGATTTGAATTGCAAGTTTTGTAAAATACTATCTAACTGCAGATGGGATTAATACTCATTCTCATGTCCTAAAAACTAGCGACAGGATTACTTCAGCCTTTTCTTGGACAAACGCAGGCAACCTACCGCTCGAGGACACCGCGAGCTCACCATAAACCACCGCCTTAGCAGCCAATGACACTCCACTCTGATTGGTAGTCGAAGTTTTTAATCGTTGCCACGATTGAATCTGTCGCAGGAATGACGCTCACGTCCAAGGCAGCCGCATTTGCATACATAATTTTCCAGCCGCGGAACCGCAGAATTCTGTCAATAATTTATTATGCCACCACGACGGGACGTGACTCTACCCTTTGAATACTGATGCACACGGATGATTAATCATCCGCGCGGCCATTCCCTTGTTCCACGTTCGAATTCTTTTGCCGCGGCTGGAACACCGCTCTTTCGCCGATTGTTCGTAACTGACACGTCCGCGTGCGTTTAAACGACCATTCTTCCACGAGCGTGTATATCGTGACGCGGGAGCGAACCGGCGTGAACTTCGTTTCGCAACTTGTTACGCGGAACGATGCGCGTCGACAGAGTTGGCGGAACGATATTCAAGCCAGGTTGACAATTCCCAAAGAGGATTTTCATCCGCGACAACTTACGCCCTGAATTTGATGGGGCGCGAAGGATGCGGTTCCCTTCGAATTGCTGGAGCCTGACAGGACAGTCGCCGTGGAAATTGTACGACAATCGGACAGGGTGAGCGTCTCGAAACTTTGATAAGAGTACGCGTCGCCGTCGATCGAAACGAGGCTTCGTAAGGCGGCGATAAATCGCGACGAGTTAAAGAATCCATAAAAATCGAACAGAATATTTAGAAGGAAGGAATTTTTCCACAAAATTTTTACCAGTCGTTCAGTATCCAGGTACACATATTTAACGATATGATGCGAGCGTTTGGGATTTCAGGAATATCTGGTACAAGGGTAAGTTTACATGGTGTACAGGCC
Source organism: Xylocopa sonorina (assembly GCF_050948175.1). Classification (NCBI taxonomy): domain Eukaryota; kingdom Metazoa; phylum Arthropoda; class Insecta; order Hymenoptera; family Apidae; genus Xylocopa; species Xylocopa sonorina. The sequence continues at coordinate 6,587,958 of NC_135203.1, forward strand.
GCGCAGAGTAGGAGCTATTAAAATTCTCGTTTCGATGCTGATGATCCTTACACCGACCAGAAATTATCCAACAGCCAGGATTATCCTTTTTAATAAACGCAGAATTCGCCCATTTGTAGGTGGCATTTGCGTTTCAGCGGCCCTCGCCGCGGAAAAGCTGTATTATTAAGCGGAATGGCCGCCGCGAGAGGGAGCCGATTATACGTACGCGCGATTCGGTTACTTTAATTGCCCCCGGATGAGCAATAATGTCTGGTGCAAGCTGCTACGTCTATCCTACGGTCGTAATAAACAACGCATAATCCCGTAACGCCGACCATAAACGCGGTGCGCGCCGGAAGCGGACCTTAAACCCCGCGGAATCGCGTTCGACGCGCGTTGAAACGGCAGCAGTTGTTTCCAGCACCCCCACGAATTCTTTCGTCGAGGGTTCGCACAGGATCGTAGTCGAGGCTCGCGAGTCGTCGTCGTCGTTCGTCCGTTCGACGAGCGTCTGGTTTTCAGAACGCAGAAATTAATTTCCGCGTTGGTTCATCGGTAACCGGTTTATACGAGCGTACAAAGAGTCGTTAACTGAGATTGATTGGATATTTTATCGGTCGTTCGCGGCGGTGCTCGAACGATCGAATTATCCCGCTTTGTCACGGTGTTATTTTACTTTTATCCCGCCTCCCCTGAACGAGTGGAAAAGTTCCTACCTTGATAACGTGTAACTTAATGGCCGTTAAAGTTTGCGACCGGGATTCGTTTTACGATACGCGAGCGCAACTTGTTTGTTGTTTTTCTGATTTAAAACTTCCCTCCGCCCTTTCTGCGCTGGCTCAGCTTACGTACTTTTGGATTATAGGCGAACGAAACTCTTACTGCGAAATTCTTACTCGAACAGCTCGGAATCTTTCGCGTGGAAATAAAATCGTGTCGAGAAATAAAATCTTCCGCTTTTAGCTTCCTCGAGCTCGATCGTGCCGCTCGTCCGTTGCATCGCAACAATTCAGACCGATAGTCAAACTCGATCGCTATCGTCGAATCGTTTCAGCCACGTTTTCGTAGCCACCGTGGAAGCCTACGAGCGTCCAGCGGCGTTGGTGCCACTCGAACGTTCCCTGTTTTCAATCGATTCTCTATTTCACCCTGTCAGCTCGGTTTCTATCAGCCATCGAGCGACTTTGACGGGGGAAAAATGTGTTTACCACGGCGAAACGAACGGCGCATCGCGTCTGGCCGCGTTCCCGTGAACTTTTCCGTTCGCTGTTCGCCCGCGAAACCGCAGGTTCGAGCACCGAGGCTGCGCCCCCTACGGTTTTTCATCCCTTAACCGTCGCACCGCGGGACGAGCCGGCGGTAACAATCGTTCGGCATAATACCTGACGAGACTTTATTCACGGGACGGCTCGCTCGCGCACAGTTCGCAAACAGACACGTCAGCTCGTTTTAATCGAAACGCTGCTCCCCGTAACGCTACTCTCCCAATTTGGGTTTCACTTGTACTCCACTTGCGTTAGTCGCGTTTCACTGCGCTGCTGCGAGGGGGAGGCGGTTGAATTTGATCGATTTATAGGTTTCGAGTGCATCGCTAGACGCGCGATCACATTTTCATGGGATTACAAATTTCAGTGAGAATTGATAGGTTCATTTTATTTTAATTAAGGACAGCACACCGTTCAGTAGAACGTCCTCGACTCTTTCACTCGGATTTCTCGATGCATTCTCCTAATTTCGCCAACCACTTACGTATCCCGCACACGCGTACTCCTCTGCGTGAAGTTTGAAATACGAAACACTCGAGAATGTTCACAATTGCGTCCTACGTTTCCACGCGTATGACTTGTACGACCAATATCGATGATTTCAAGAGTTGGCCATTTAAAAACGAGCGCGAATGGTTTGAGTACCTTTCGCAAATAAAATAAAAAAAGAAAAAAACGAAATATTATTCGTCGAATGTTTGTTCGAAGATTTGTATTTCCCGTAGACGCAGTTGGAACAGAGGTATGGCCGACATTAATAACGATACGTCAAAACGGTTTAACAAATTGCCGAGATATATCACGAAGCGCGACGATGAAATATTTCGCAGCAACCCAGGACGTCTTCCGGCTGACTCTTCTCGTTCCGTCCGACTCGGTAAACGAAACGAGTTTTCCTCTCTCGCCTGGAAATCCGCGCTCGCTCTTACTGATGTGTCCTCACGAGCACGCGCTGCTTTCAACCGGAAAAAGACTTGACTCGCTAAAACCAGCGTTTCGCCTCCGCGAGCTTTATACCGCCTCGCGAGGCACGCTACAATTTCCACGGAATTTCCCCTTATATTAGTTCGCGTATCCTCCCGCGGAACTCGGCTCGGATCAGATCTTCACTCGGAGGATTCAGCCGAATTCACCTCCGAATATCGACGCGCGTTATGATTCGCGTTACAACGGCGGTCACGAGTGTTCGAGTCGTCGAATTTCTCGCGAGACCATCGAACAATGGGCAAAGGAAGGGGGAAGAAAAATCGAAACGATCGGGGAACATCTTTATTCAATCGTTACGTTCCATAGATATCGGATCGGTTTGAAAATTCCCGGACTCGACATTCGGGACGCGTCCACCGTGTTTCTTTCGTATACGGTGGGAACGCGTTTGCACGTTCCTCGAACCCGTTTTCCACCGTTCGTCGAACGTTCCGGGACTTGTACGGGCAGTAAGTTCGTACGTGCATCGGGAGCAACCGGTCTGGCGCGGGCCACCGCGAGTCCGGGCTCGCACTCGAGCCAGCGGGGCTCATATTATGCTCGCAACATCTGCTCAAACAAAGCGGTAGCAATTTCTGATGGTCAATATGCGCGAAACATTCCGAGCGCACGGCTCAGTCGAGCCCCACGGGAGCGGCACGAGTGTACGCTCGATCAACTTGAAAACTCGATATAATGTCCGTTAATTCGCCGAGATGGGAGCCAACTGTTCCGCGAAATGTAAGCGGAACGGAACGATACCGTCCGGAAATATATTCGATTACTGGTGTTGGTTCGCAGCTTCTGAAATGGTTGAACGCGATCAGCTTGCGCTCCGTTCTCGCGCGAGGCTCGACGCCTCGCAGGGGGTAGTTTCTCGACGTCGCAGGGGGCGGTGGTGAGCCACTTGCTCGCCGGCTAGAATGATAAAGGCGACGCGAAGAGGGTTTAGGTGGATGAAGCGGTGGCGTTTAAGGAGGTTCGGTTTTCTGGTGGAATAGTTTCGAGTTGGGACTGGCTCGCAGGGTAGAACGACGGGCGCGGTCGGTTGAAGGAGTTTCGCGGGCTCGCGTGGCACTGTTTAAGATGGGTCTTCGCGACCTGCTGGGATAATTACAATCGTTGCCAGGATTCTACCTCGTCCTTAATTAAACGCTGTAATTTCACGGCTACGAAGCTAATTTTAATGAAAAAATTGCAAAGAGAGCCTAGAAAGATTATTTACAGATCAGAGTGGAATATTTCTAGCGTTCGACGCGCGTTTCCTTGATCCAGCTGAACTTCGCCAGTGACACCGTATCCAGCGACGTCGAGCATCGAAACTTTTCTTCGATGTAACGAAACGCCCGCAGCTGCCACGTTCAATTCACGTGCGGGGTTATTTAAGGGAGAGAGAGAGAGAGGAGAAGTTTTTTTTGAAGGAACGAATCGCGCGAAGAGTTTCACGTAACATCTGGGAGATCTCGATCGATCAGGCCGCAATTAGCGGCTTCATAACCAGCCCGCTTTGTAGAAATTAATTGGGAACCGATGAATGCGAATGAGCTCGCGACGCCGTTGAACTTCCACGGAATCTGCTCGCTCCACTCCGATTCACCCCTTTCCCACCCGCGCTATTGTCTAGCCTTGGGAATCCCCGGCTAAGCCAATTATTGGGCCACCAAAACGGCGAGGTTCGACCCAGCTAATTTATACCGATCTACCTCCGATTCCTTTCGCCCCGACAATAAGATCGGTCGCACCTTCTGATTACCAGAATCGTCGAATCCACCAAATCCCCGGGAATCGATTATAGGAGCCTCCCTGACGCGGGCAAGCTGCCTCTATCGGATTCCGTTCGATTGGACTGCGCATTAGGGGGAGCGGGCTCGAATTGGATCGCTGGCCCTTTAATTTATTTCTCGTCTCCCAACCAGAGATAACGTTTTTAAATACGTTAATCCGTCGATTCGCAAAGGCTCGATCGCTTTCCACAGCCAGTCTGACGTTTTGTTTCGTTTTTAAATACATTTTCTGGGACGTCGCGCGCGTTACACTCGTGATTTCCACGCGTCGTCTCGAGTCAGCCTCGAGAATCTATTAATTGAAGGGATGTTTGAAGAGTTGAACGTCTACCAGAACCAGAGAAACATCGTTTAAAGGATGACATAGTTTCTCATCAAGAGTTGCTCCGTTCCAATCGACGAGGCTGTCGAACGCGCGCGCTTTAAAACCCCCAAGTCCCTTTCTTTTCTGGTACGTAACAAAAGTCGCGGTTCGAGAACGAGTCGTTCTCAAAGAACGATTGCAACGCTTTCGAGAGAGGCTGGTATGCACGCGCGACACACGGCTAATGCACCCAGGATTGCCTCTCTTCTCGGCCAGGAGATCGCCACTTACTCGTGTTTCAAAGAGGCGGGCAGCGTCGCGAGGCAGATGGAGCCCGGGACCCGGATATGTCCGTGGAAATGGGAAATGCCGGAAGCGTAGAAATCGTATTCGAGGCCCGGACACCTCCGCGTTCTTCCGTCCGAACTGTCCTTTCACGCGAAGGACAAATACCGGCCCTTTAATCTCGTCCGCCGACGAGGATGCCCCCCGGGACAACGCCGTCTCCATAGATGGCCCAGCTGGGTCGATGATGCGCTCATTACTGGGAGATTCTTCTCCACTCGAAAAGTGAAACCTCTCGCTGTCATCCTCAGGAACAGCTTAATTAAATTAGTCGACGAATTTCGAACGATCCCTCGAACTTTTCTCCGCGCGGATTTTCCATTCTATCCTTCCTCGATTTATCTATACTTTGTTTAATGCTAAATCTCGTTTATCGTTGAATAAAGATAAAGAATGTGATAACGAATGATTTGATATTATTAATTCAGCTGTACGTCCGTTGAGAATTAAGCGACTGAATAGCACGGCTGGGGATATTGAGAGATCTTGAATGGTACCGTGTTAAATATATTGAATAGGGTGCAAAAGGGGTGCAAAAGAAAGAAGAAGAGTGCGCGGAAGAAAAAAGATCAGCCACTATTTTTCTAGAACGATCTCGCCGCGTTATTTCTATATATGTAAATAGCAAAAACTTCCATGCAGTGTTGGCTGTACATCCGCGCTTCATTAAATATGCCGCAGGCTCCACGTAGCCTCTCGAAGACGTTGCGCGGATATTTCAATGAAATCGCTCACGTTTAACGTTGTAATACAGAAAACGGAATGGCTAACAGACTGTCGAAAGCTTTTACAGAAGCGTTCAAAACCAAAAGGGGTCGATTATTCCCTTTTTCGAAATCGCTCGAACTCGATGCATTAAAGCGTTAACGTCGATGGATCGTGAGGGCGGATTGGACGAACAGATTACGCGAGCCCTGGTAACGGGAGAAGAATGACAAGATAACTCAGACCCCGTCGTTTCTCTATCGGCGATCAGATACACGGCGGGAGATCGAGATGGAAAGCGGGACTTAGCCGCTGCAAAAGGTACGAATGGTTCCGCGATCACCTTCCTGGAAGATTAAAAGTTCCGTCTCGCTAAACTCTACTTTAACCTCCGCCCCAGCCCTAGTAAATTCCCATACTTCACTAACTAACGTCCCCTATCTTCCTCCTCTACTCTTACTGCATTTTCTTCCGCCGTTTTTGCCCCTCAATCTCTCCCGCCCTTTTACTCCGCGCTCTGCGTCCATTTTCCGCCCTTCCCACGGTGTCCCTTCGCCCCGCGGCCATTTATACCCCCGCGCCAGCCTCAACGGCATCGAACAGAAGGCGAAGTTTTGGCCTGTGTTAACCTTTCGCGCTCGAACGACGACTCTCGCTCATGTTTCGCCTGGCAACGTTGTTTATGCTGAATTTCGTTATCTCCAGTTGATAGAAGCGAAGCATCGGTTCGAGAACAGGTCCCTTAGGCTGTTTATGTTTCCGGTTGGAAAGTGACATTGTGACGTGAAATGGGGATTAAGATAAAGTTCCTCTACGACCGTGGTCCTGACATTGAATGCGTGTCTAGCGTTAGTACAGCTTCGACGATCGTAACGAGCACACGTCTCGCGACATTTTGCGCCACTCGTTCGAAGTTTTAAGGCGTGTTTCATTTTTAATTGATCAGAAACTTATCTATCCGTGATGATATTGGCGGTAGAGCAAGTGTAAACAGTGACGATGATAGCGATGTAGTATTGGGTGTGAGAAATAGAAAAATTAGAGTGATAGACCGTGAAATCCGAAAGTAGCAGCGATGACCCACAGGATTCTGGTAATTCAGACTGCCTTGGTAAGTGTTTTGTGAATTATCGCACCAAACGCAACTACAGAACTTGAACTTCGATAATTACGTTTTTCGAAATGTGAACACAGATGATATATTAAAATGTAACACTTTCGTCTGTTAATTTGTAGATAAATTTAAGTACACGCGAAATCGAGAGGGGAATGAAATGGCATTAGGTGGACCACGGACGATTTTATTATCGATACGCGTGAAAATGATAGGGGACAGTGCGATAATCGTTCGAGCGCGTTGAACCGTTTCATTTTCAGAGGGTAATTCTTTTTAGCCACGGCGCAGAGTTCGGTAGCGGTGTCGCTTAAATTGAATATCACGCTTAGGTAAGGACAACGGAAGAATGGAGAGAAAAATTGAGCGTGAATGGACGTTTCTGCCTTCCTCTTTTTTCTTCCTCCTCTGCTCTTTTTTTTCCCTGCCCCGCCTTTTGTGGCGCGATTAATTAGAGGCGTTAAAAATGGCACCGTTTCCCTTCAAGAGGCCGCGCTAAAACCCTGAGCCGAAAAGAATGGCGAAAGAAAAGCTGGACTTACCCTCGTTCCTCGCGACCTTGGTGATATAGTGCTTGTTTGGAAAGATCCTCCATGGGAAGTCCGAAAGGTGCTCTGGAAACTTTCCAGCGGCCCATTCGATTTTCTTTATCGTCCGACAATTTAATGCCCCCACGGAGAAGTGATACAAAAGTACCTGAGAATCCCTCGTATTAAAACGAAATAATCTGACTGTTCCTTTTCATCCTCGGCTCGAATTTCCGCGAGTAACATCGCGAGAACAAGATGGCCGCAGTCTCTGCCATACGTTAACTCTTTCAGCTGTTCGAAATATCTCATCAGCGTTACCACGTAACGTGCGAATTAAATCCCACCCCTAAGCGAAGTCCGCTCGCATTATCATTCAAATCTCCACCGCTTTCTAACCGAACGAACCACCGTAACGCAGAGGGTGACGTGGATACCCCGTCATAGATACGCATTACAAAGATTCACCGGTGTTAATTCGAACCGCTCGAAACGCAGCCTAATCCCCGCGATACACGGTTCCCGTGGATTACCCGTGTCGCTGGTTTCCCCGCGCGTGCACGCGACACGGAAATAACGATCTTGCCCCGCGCCGCGGGACAATTAAAGCAGCTTGTCGCTCGGTAAGGGCTTCCCTCTTGTTCAGACGCTGTGTTCCGCGGGAATCCGTATCCGGCGGCTGGACGATCGGATTATCCGGTCGCCACGCGCTGTTTAACGGACGAAGACTGACCAGTGACGAACAAGCTGTTCGATTTGCTCGCGACGCTTCGCGATAAACTGATGATTCTGGTGTTCACGCGATCGAGCACGCTCGCGAAAGTCTCGACCCGTTGAGGGCGGAGGGAGCCGCGAGAGGAGAAGTTCGTCGAGGAATATGCTTGCGCCGTCGATATATCATTCGAGGCGGCGAAATTTATGGGGCCGCGCGGATAATTTGCCGATCGTGAATTTCGAATCGAACTGGTTGGTCGCGTGCTACGAGCATCGCGGCTGTTAAACTATATTCTTCTCGCTCGAATTTAAGGGAACGTTACCGTTTGCACGAGAAATTGAACGGTGCTGGTTTCGTGAGAGATTCGAGACGTGTTTCAGCGGATGAATTAAATCGGAGATTTTCTTTGATCGACTGAGAGGCTCGTCGACGGATACGATTTCGCTGTGCACCCTTTAACTTAAACGATTTATGGGACGTTTTAGCCAGTTTTACGCGGTGAATAATAACGGCCATTGTGCTAGTTAAGAATGATCCCGTAGCCGTAACTGCTCGCTGAAAACTTAACTACCGACCCGGTAAAAGGCGACACGCTAAAAACCGCCGGAAGCGAGAGTGGTCGTGAGAATTTTGATTGGCAATCTCGCTCCGCGTTTCCATTATCCAACGCCGCGCGCTCTCCGTTCGAGAGTCGAGGGTTGGAAAAACGCCCGGCTCGTCCAACGAGTGGAAATTGTTCGAATGCCGTGCCCGCTGTTAAAATCGCTTGGCGATGGGCGGAGGTCGGGGCGTAGATACAGCGGCTGTTATGCAAAAATTCATCGAGGATGAACGCGCGCAAAAACGCGGCAAATTTCATGGTCCTCCTTGTCCAGGCTCGTTTCACCCTTTCGTCCTTTCGATCCAGTAGAACCGCAGCTTGAACGAAACGTCTCCTCGCGAGTGACGCGCGTAGCCTGCTGGTTCCTTTCTCCGTTTCTCCAGTTTCATTGGAATAATCAGCACGCGAATGATCTCGTCGGGTGTTTAGGCAGCAGCGTCGTTTCGCGAACGTTTGCATCGTTCCCGCATAAGCCGCGGTATTGCGTTGCCATTCGCGTTACGGTGCAGATATTGCGACTGCCTGGAATGAAACAGAGAGAGAGACAGAGAAAGAGAGAGAGAGTGTGTGTGTGGTACGAATAGCGAATGTCGAGGGACGATAGGAAGAGGGACAGAGAAAGACAGAGAGAACGAGAGAGGATATAAGCTCGTTGAACGGAGACGTAATGGGTTCTGTTCCTGCCCTCTGGCTGAGATAATGAGAAGTGATACTAGGATTATTAAGGGGGCCATCAGCACGCGCCGCGTTCAGCGTTCCTCCGCAGCCGTCAGGGCTCGTTCGTGGAAAATTCAAGCCGATCCGCCACTTTCCGCGTCGCTGCCAACCCCCGTTGGAACGAGAACTGCCGCCGTGACCGATGAAAAACGAACGGAGACGTCGCGCGGCCGCAACGGAAACGTTTCGAGGTATAATCGAAGCCACGCGTAATAAGCTGGAACGTGGGTAGGGCGGGATACGAGATTTATGTTTAGAAGATTTGATTGCTCGCGCGGAAAAGTCGGGGGATTCTGGCTAGCGGCGCGGGGGTGGCGAACTTTGGTGAAATATGAGGGTTGGCGGGATTTGCGGGATGTACGGTGCGCCGCGGATGATCAAGGTTCCCTGGTGGTTTTAAATCAATTCAGCATTTGAATTTGAAAAGGGCCACGGCATTTTCGGGATTACAGAAGGCATTATCGAGTGGCGATTCTACCCGCGGACGAACACTGGAAAACGTTCTCCATTATGAGAGAGTCAAATGGGAAATTGCATCTCGCCTGTACGCTTCCGTTACACGCGTTAATTAGCTAGAAAACCAGCGTTAAAATGTTAAATTTTAGAAAGAAATACTTGCTCGTTATTATATAGAACAGCGTGATATAGTTATCCTTGCGTCAAGTCGCGTGAAAGCTCGTTTCTGAAGCTACCATTGTATCGGGGTGGAAATATACGTGTTCGCGAACGTGCAATTCGAAAAGCTCGTTAACTTCCATGATATTTTAACATTATCAGAGCCGCTCGAATTGTTCTTCAACAATTGTTGTGCGGCAAGATTAATATTTCTGCCGGAGAGAAAAGCAAATCTACTGCCGCGGAATTGTCCATTGTAATTCGCGGAATAGTCGTCTACTTTTTCTACCCTGTTGCACAGGCTCGCGGGAAAGAATGGAGGCGAAACGCAATACGTAAATACAGCCTTTTCCAGCGCAGCTGGAAGAAACGAGGTACCAAAAAAAAACGAGCAACAATGTTCGCCCGGCGAAGTGAAACCGCGACAATCCTATGGAGAAATAAAGAATTCTTTCGCGTTTTTACACGGGATTTCGAGCGCGCTCGCGTGACAGAGCTCCCGGAGAAGGACCGTTGTCGGTATCATAAGTTACGTGTAAATCCTCGTGCGGATTTACGCCTGTATTTACTGTTATTCGACAAGATACCAGCCGAGTTCTGTTTCATCGACTGCTATAAACAAGACGCATCGTCGGACAATTTGATGAGACCCTGCGAATCCACGAAGAACGAGATATCCTGTGAAATTACATCGAATGAAACGTGATACAGTGAAATCCTCGCGAAGCTGCGAAATAAATAATTTCCATCGTTCTACGAAATAAATCTGCCACACCTTTCTGTTCGAGGATACACAACGTCTCAAGACACAATGGCGAAAGTAGATTCGCTTGAACAATCGAAATCATCAATTTTATTCGTCGTTGGATATTGGAAAGAAACTGCGAATTTCTGTTCGATCGTGATCCGAGGCGTATAAATCGAGCTGACGGATAAGGTGGCTCGAAAGCAACGGACAGCACGGGCCGAGGTCTTTTACCCCCCATGCATAGGAAGTTAAGTAACTGTAAGTGGAAACGATTTGTCAGCTTTATGACCCATCGAGGCGACCAACAACGCCGTCGAATATATCACCTCAAGACGAGCGAGCGTTCGACTCGCTCTCGTGGAAATCGTTTGTCTGTCCCGCGGCCACGCACCGCAAATAAAAACCGCGCCGCGTCGTTTGGGCGCGGGTGAAAAACACGGCACCTTCGAAAAATTTATGTCAAAGGGACGCAGGGCGGACTGGCCCGTGCCACGATGGCCGAACCAACGGTGCAAAGTGCTACTCAAAACGCTTTTATGGCCGGTGTCGTGGTCCTCTCAATTTATTTGCCCAGCTCCCGCGTCGAGCACGAGGTTCGTTAACATCCCTTTTCAAACCTCTGAATTCGAAGCGATTTATAAAACTGTAGCACCATGTAATTAAACGTGGTACAGTTTTCTCAACTAGACAAACGTGACTTTCGACTCTCGCTTTTCCTAATCTTCCTCTATCAATTTATTTCCTACTCAAATTTTAGTGGAACAATGTTACACGTCAGCTGACAGTTGTTCGATCGTCTAAATTTCAAGCGAAAACATTTAATTGTACAAACGAACGAAGAGTAACAAACATGGGCAATAATGATCAGATAGATATAACAATTATAGCGAAACCGTAGCAATAGATTATAACATGTATAACATCGAAACTGTCCGACTGTGTGACCACAGTATAACCGAATGTAATTCGCTGAAACGCACGTCTCATCTAAATCGAATCGATCGCCAGCCCTGGTCTCGCTACAAAGTCGCTTATCATTCGCGTCCGTCGGGCGAGAAGTTCATCGGTGCGCGCGGGGGCCGCATTAATTCTCAGGATGGAATCCTCGAGGAATCGTAAATTCGCTGGTCATTTGGCCCGAACTGTATGAATCAATTCTCGTCTCACGTAGCCCTGTCGAAAAATACAGTAACCTCCGAGCAACGTTTCGAGCCTGGCAAGTGGATCGTTACGAGCGAACAGCCTTTTAATAATTCATGCGAGCGAAGCGTGGTCGGGGGGTGAAAGAAGGAACGGCGCGCGGCAGGGGGCTGGGATGGCAAGGGTTGGCGAACTAACGAACAAGTTTTCTGATACGTCGACCTGCCGCCGAACTTGAATCGCACGGCCCTGTTTGAACGCTCCTCGAAGTCCGCGCGGGTGTTCCTGTAACCGGGCGCGGCTGCGACCAAACTTCCCTCCCTGTTTATTTACGACGTCCCGCGAAGTCGTCACGTTTTTCCAAAGAACGCCACCGCCACCCCTCGCGCCGCTCTCCGTCGGTTATTTATTCTCACGACGGCTCGGCTATCCGTGGTATTCGCGGGGCGAACGTTTGCTCGTCAAAACAATTTCTCAGGAATGCATCCAGCGCGCTCGAAGCCCGGCATTTTTGCCGCTCGCCGCTCGCAGAGACGAGACGCGTCTCTCGCGAGCGTTGGTTCAACTAACTAATTTCGAGCGGCTCTTTTTTAATAATCCAAGCTTCGATCTTCGTTCAGGAAAATGATTGGTGCTTTTAAAGAAGTCTGAAATGTCCACAGGAACGCGAAATGCTACGCCTCGTTGTTATCGCTAGAGAACAGCTCTTTGACGCGGATGATTGCTCAAGTAGCTTTCGACTTTAATTCGCTAAATGAAACGCGCCGTTCCAGGGGGAGTATTAAAATATTTCGTCGTTATTAAAGCCCGTAATCGCATTCCAGCGACTCAACGGTAATTTTTGGAAGATAATTCACAAAGGGGCACCGTCCTCCTCTCTTTATAGCGCAACTTTTTTTCGGCTTTTTAATTGGCGTGTTTAATATTTTAATTAATGGCACATTTCGAGCATTAACGCACAGCTTCCACGACCGTGCAGTAGTATATCCGGGAGTTCCACTCGTCAGTCGAGTATTTCCCTGAATATTTCATCGAGGCGATACGCAGCGTTAACGAAAAGTGGCTTTTCAACGGATATTCTACGCGAGATTGTTGAATTTTACAAGGATACAACCCTCTGGGAGGGAAGCGTTTCGCCCACTCGAGGGGTGCCATTTTGATTGCACCTTTGATTGCAATTACACGCGTAAAGAACGGAAATAATCTGGAGATACAACAACAAAATTCCACAGTCTCTAATTTCGCTAAAAAATTGTTTAGGAAATGTTTAAACTCATAGAGATCGTCCCTTTAAATCTTCCATCGAAAACTTTGTGGACATCGAATGAATCGCACGTTTCGATAATCCCAACGAGAGGATTTTCATGGATTTTTAAAGCAGCATCGAATTGTGATTTTAGAAATTTTTAATTAAAAGCAACACCGAGCGACACGTATGAAGGATGCCCAAATGGCTGTAATATAACGCCGTGCTGGGCTGGATATTATTCGTCCCATTATTTCGCTCGAAAACAGATTTACAAATACGGGCCGCGTAGCGGTCAATGAATAATTGATGCACTTTAAACGAGCCGGGAGGCCGGACCCGATTTTCCAGCCAAAAACAGCGTATCGGGTTCCTGTTACGCGGCAATCACCGGACGCGGAAGCTCATTATTACCCGATATTTCGACACAACGACGCGCAGACGAAACGACACTGCGCCATTTTCTCTCCTGCAGCTGCCGATAATCGGCTTAAATTCGTACACTCGCCGCTAGCGTAATCGTTTTCCACTGCCTCTGCCAGGCGCCTCGAACGCGTCCACGATATTTTCCGCGCCTCTGTTTCGCTAGAATTGATTTGCGGTCGCGGCACAAAAGCCACTTCCGCGTCTACTTTCGTATTTTATCGATCGCGCGCGCCCCGCGGATTCATCGACGCGTCCGTTCGACGGGGCGATTTTACGCGAACGCCCGGTATACACGCGCAGAGAAAGGACCGGGAATCGTGCGCGAAACAAACGACGCTGGCGAAACGGTTAATCGTACTATTCGACTGTAATTTAATAATTATCCCGCGATAACTATCCGGCTCGGTGGTCGATTACGCGCGACTCTTTTCAAAACCGATAGCTTATCTTCGATAACGTAATAACATGTTAATTGCACGGATATGCGGGCTGCGATACGGCTGGATGAATCCCTGCGAGACTGACAGGCGCGTTCCGCTGTCTGGGATATCGGCTGAATATGGAAAACGGGACGTCAGTGTTTCGCGCGAAACAACAGGTTGACATTCAGCCTGCTGTTCTTTCAATTTCCATCAGGCTGATGTAACGCGTAATCACTGCCTCGTGAATTTTTCAAAAGATACCTGTTGTACGTTCCACGCCCCGTAAACGAGTAGCCCCGTTTCGATTCGATCGGCTCCATTTTCGTCGATGGTATCATCGCAAGGCTGATTTCGTTCCCGCAAAATTACGAGACAGATTTCACCCGTGGCTGTACAGAATCGCACAACGAGATCGGCTAAGCGAAAACGTGGAACCGTCCGAGCGTTATTAAAAAAAAAAAGAAAAAGTAAGCCCGGATCGACGAGCGAGGGGCTGCCGGAGTCTGGAATGGCCGGAAACCCGCGGAAGCCGCGTTATTAAGGAAGCTCGGTGGTAAGTTTCCACGCGAGAGCACCCGGGAACTATTTCCAAGAGAACAGGCAAGAATGCCGCCGCTTTGGTTCCCTCTCCGTTTCCAAGCTGGTGCCGTCGATCGACTTCGATCTTCGAAAGAAACCGGCGATATCGTCGAATCATTAAAATCGAATTCCTCGCCAGGGAGTGCAACGAGGATTCCACGAGCAGCCGCTCGAAATTCGAAGCATATTTAAGGGCAGCGTCTACAGAGGGCAAGAAGAGGAGGAGGCAGAGGAAGAGGAAGAAGAAGAAGAAGAAGAATAAGAAGAATATGAAGAAGGAAAGGAAGAGGGAAAGGAAGAAGAAGGGGACCGTCGCGTCGTTGGCCAGCAATTGCCGTCAACTTTGAAATCTCGGGCATCCGGCTTCCGGTCGGAAGTCCGTACTTGACTTATTGCCCCCCTCCACTGCGACCCTCGAACGGCAACCCTATGAAAATCGTCGAGCTTATTGAGTCTTGAGTCGATAATTTATTTTCGGAAAGAAATCACCTCACTTCCCCTCCCGGGTAAGGAAAGAGGATTTATGGTAATCGTTTCGATTGGAATAAGTTTCCGTATGATGGATATCGAGGCGTGACGGTGGTTTTCTGACGCCATTAATGTAACATTAATCGATTCCGCTGAGAGGAACGAGGAACAGCGTCTACCTTGGTTATCGCGACAACTGGTCGCAACAGGAATCTCGAACGCAGCCGTGGAAACGGCTCGTGGATCGAACGAGCATGGAACGACGTTAATCGTACGATCTTTGTGGCAATTTTAGATAGCCGCGAGAACGTCTGTCTCCTTAATCTTTACAAATGGCGGATCCTTTATGGGCCGCCAACCCTGGCCGGTCCCACATCCATCACGATCACGCGAGTCCTGAATCTATTTCTCATTCGTCGACGAAATGCCAGCCGCCTACGAGCCAGAATTATTCCTCCACGGTGTTCGCATTAGTGCCCAACGAATTTTCATCGACGCCAGGCAGCACGGCTCCGCGACGTTTCCGACTCGCCTTCCTCCCCGTCTAATGGCCCCGTCGTAAGAGGGTACGTGCGTTCCTTTCAACCTGCCTCGCAAACCACGAGCAGCTCACGGCTCCAAAGAAGGGAACGAGGCCAATTTGAATTCCACGAGCGCCGATATTATACGGCACATTTAATATTCACCCGTGCAAAACGGCCCGTACGAACGCGCCCTGCTACGTACGCTGGGAGAACGCGTCCGCAGCCACCCCCGACGAGCCGCTTCATAGATTCGAAAGCGCGCAGGGACCTAATTTTGACCAACGACTCGCTCCCCCTCTTTCTATATCGCGTCCGTTCCAGCAGTTTTACCTTGGAGAAGGCGACGGAGCGAAAAAGACCGGGCGAGCCGTGGTCCAAGCGAGGTGCCATTCGAATTCCGTCCGCGTACCTCAGCTGTAAGATTGGCATTCGTTGGGCGCAAATATGGCCGACCTCCAGACAGGCACGGTCTTCCTGGAGGCGTCAGCAACTGTAGCTACAGCTCGTTTCAAGGATATCTGGTATGCACCGTAGTCGACGGACATAATGCAGGTTCGGCCCGCACATAATGGCAATAGTTGGCTCCGATCCCAGCGGCCCGTCCCACCTTCCAACCGTGTTAGCTCTCCTTCGTCCCCAGTCCACCCTCGCTGAACCCCTTCGTCGCCCAAAATGCCTAACTCCTTCCTCCGTCTCTGTTCGCCCAGTTCGTACACAGGGCTCGCTTTGCACCCCTGCATGTGCGCGTGTATCTCGCAACGACACAAGGACACGTGGACCCTGGCTCCTTCTCCATCCCTCTTACCCCTTTCTCACTCACTCTCTCTCTCTCTCTCTCTTTCTCTCTATATATGTGTGTTGGCCTCTAACGAGCGAAATGCGAGACTATCGATCTAGTTACGCTGCGCGGAGGATTCTGGACCACGGAGTTCTGACGCGCGACACGACCCGCGAGAACGTATAAATCTCTGGCCCGTCGACCGTGCCCACCGATTTTCCACGGGCGGACTTTCCGCGCGCGCGACCGACCAACCCGGCCGGACATGATCCGGCAAACTTCCAAACCGGGTGCGTTCGTTAGAAAAGTTTCGCCCGCGGTCCAGCTGGACGCTAGGCGCTAGGTCCGGCAGACGTGCGATACTGTTACGAGCGACGTGACGTTTTAACGCAGTTTGCTCGCACGGAAACGGGCTCGAGGGGGTGGCGATTCTCGTGCGCCTCGATTGCTTTTTAATTGATTAGTTCGTCGCTGCCTGAGCACGGAACTGGATGCGGATAATACGATGCCTACGGTTACTTAAAATTTTCAACTCGTCGCACGGTGTGGTGTTCGTGTTTTTTTTCGTAAATCTCTTTTTCGTACCCCGCTATTTGGATTGCAATTTTTTTTTTTTTTTAACCACCTGCAATCGGAAGTTTATTCGCTCGCGGGTAAAATGATCGCAATCGATTGTAGTTGTTCGCTATACAACTCGTGAACCGAGAAATTTGTTGGAACGTTCCGATAAAAAGTTGGAGAGTGCTTTCGAGTGCCTGTTCAGCGAGTATTGTATCGACGCGTAATTGGACTGGTGATAAAAATGGCTGCAGTTCCGACGGTGCGTCTGTAGGCGAGAGAAGGCATTAAATAATTAAGAGATGATTAATCAGCGCGATTCGAGAAGCGTAAAATGTAAACTGTACGAGAAAGTAATTAGAGTCCGGGGCAGCAACAATTTCTACACGGTTGGATATGATTTCACAGGCATCCGAGTAAAAGCGCGGAACGAAGTAACATTGCGCGAAATAAAGTTGATCCCGTTGTGTCAACGACATTTCTAAAAATAGTAGCTGAGCTTTTAGAATAAAATGTCCGCCAAAAACCAGGCGGAAATTTCCGAAAACAGGTCTCAGCGAATTTGATCAAATCGTTGTTCCCTCGTTACGAGAGTCGCACTTGCTCCTTCGCAATTGCGAGCGATCATTGAAACGCAGGCAACATTGTAACTCGAGGTAACAATTTCGAAAAGTACCACTGACAGCCACGCGCGCGAAACAGCAAGGGTGGATTTAATTCAACGAGAAACTACGCTATAATCGCGTCGTCTTCGCCAGTCACCCCTTTTCTCTGAAATTTAACACTCAGAAGCTTTCGAATCGTTCGAAAGTTCCCAGTTCAGAGAGTATCATGTCTTTGAATAGCAATTTAGTGCCATTCACTATACCCGAATGAAATCCTCGTGTTAAATCAAGCTCCCACGCCTCCTCATCCCTCGCGACTATCAAACCGCAGAGGCCAATATATACTAAACTCTCCCAGATGGTTCCATCCCCCTAAAAAAAAAAAAAAACCCCACACACACAAAGACGAACGATTCAATCTTCTCCGAATTTGTTTGCACAGTTAAATCCAGCGATAGATAATTAATAAAAGCGTTTCTTTTAAATTACCCAGGGCCTCCATGAATCGCCAATTAACCCCGCAAATTTAGACCCACTCGCGTCCATCGATCGACGCGTCGATCTTCCCCGGATCCACCCCCGGAACCGCGCGTCGTTCCGGCTGATTTACTTACTTAGCGATTCATAGGCGAGCTGGCTGTTCCGTCGACTGATATATACGGCCATTGTTGCGTCGACGAGGTTCGTTTCCCCTGGCCTCTGGTTGCTCGCCGCCCCCGGGGGCTAAAGGGCGGTTAGTTTTTGCCCGAGTGCATTAGGAACGCGATATTTCAAGTCCGACGCTAAACGTAGCTCCTCTTCCACCGCCGTTGAAACCTGACAACGACGGCTCTGTCCGAGTGCTGGGATACTTTAACCCTTTCAACGCTACGAAACCATACATGGATTTGGAAAAATTGACTGCACGCTGCGAGCACGTACGTTGAACCGTTTATAAAGTCTAGAGACAACCGCGAGGACGGTAGAATCGACGCGTGGGCTTAGATATCTTTTCAGGGTCGTTCTTCCAGTTTGAATTTTCAATTGATTATAAATTGCCACGTTGAAAGTGGAAGACTGTTCTGTTCGCAGTGCATAGGAAAATGTGCGTATATTTTTGCGAAAATATAACTGCGATGAGCGAAGCGGCGTGCAAGAAACTAACGGTGTCGAACGTCTTAGCGCTGAAAGGGTTAAAACATTCGCCACGTCCGTTGCAAGGCGTTACGGCGCTGGTCCGAGGCAACTTTCCGGAGCTTTGCACCGCTTCTGCAGCTTCACAGCGGAAAGGAAGGATCCGTGCTCTTAATGGCGTCTCGGTGGGTAACTTTGGACCGTCCCGCGTGGTTATTACACGCGCGAACACGCCCGCGGAAGGACGGGGCAAGTTTGGTTTCGACGTCCTCCCGGGAACGATTGTGCCACGCTTTGTGTGCAGCGCCCCGAAAGTTTTTGGCTGATGAACTTTCGGAGATGATGGAGTTTCGCGTTTGAACATCCGCTGGGCTAACGAATAACCGAACGATTCCTCCGTCGCGCGGTAAAATTTCAAGGGACGATTTACTGCCGCCGCTATTGCGCCGCTGTGAAAAGTAAAAATACACCCGGCTGATTCTGACCATTACGCGGCCTGATGCGGTCTCTTGATATGTACTAAAAGTCGAAAATAGATGTTACTCTCGCGTCATTACGGTAGACACATAGCCACGTTTTTACTGCGACGCGAACGTGCTGGCGTCATAAAGGAATGCTATCCTTTCTGTCACGTAGACGTATAGGTTCCATTTTATATCAGCTATCACAGGTTTGTGTTTCCGAGGGTTACTGAACCGAAGAGGTAATTCCGATCTTTATTGCCGGTAGCTAGTTTTCTCTAATATCAGCTGGGAGGAGATTTTTCAGACGAACCTTGATGCCATCCGTCGTGGCCACTTTTACGTCGAACGATTTCTTTCAATTACTCGGACATTTTCCTGGATACCTATTAATATCGTCTCCGGAAGGTAGCACAATGTAATCAGCATCTTAGAAGACGCATTCTCGCTCGAAAGGAAGCCACGACCGGCCGTTTTCATCGACGACACCGTGGGTATCGATCGAGATATCTTCCGTGCCTACGAAAGTGCCGATCGCAGCGTCTCTCGCGTTCAGCTAAACTGCAAGCCCGTTATCGGAGCTATTTTCACAAATATTTATCGCTGGCTCAACCAGGCCTCGATGCATCGATGCCTCCGCTGCGACAGCGGATACGACATATGCGGCGTATTTGAAAAACGTCACGTAGAACGCTTCGCGTCTACGGGACAATATCAATGCGGACGAGCCCAGAGTATTATCGAGTAGCAGATGGCGACGAGAACAACCAGGTAACCCAGCAACACGCCTGAAATTTTCACGCAGAAAGCAACGAAACAAGAGGAATTAAAATAGCTTCGATTCTGTCGTACAAAAGCAGAGCTAAATTGTCTCATAATTGGACGAATCCGTGTTGTTTCTCTGAACGAACAACGCTCGCGAGATATTACCATTTCGTTGACAAAAATGTCCCCTTTGTTCCTCCCGTGCTCTTCAATTCGAAACTCGTCGTTTAATATTTTAGCCTGACTACCTGCTGTCCCGCTGTTACGACTGTTGCGCGAAACGTTCACGTATTGATATTCGCAGGAGTGGAACACTTGCAGGATTCCCGATTGTCGCGTACCGTGTCGTTGAAATGGGACCAGGTAACAGCCGTCCGCAGCGACACGGATGAAATTCCAACAAATACCACCGCGACGGTCCCTCATAAAAATGTACATTTTCAAAAGTCCAAATGGCCCGACGTATCGCGGCCAGAATGGACAGAGGGAATCCTCTGGCCACGTCCCGCGTCTATTCTCGCGATGGGAATCGCTAACGCTCGGTTTATCCTTCGCTCAGCGAATTTATGGCGGCCGCTGCTTGTATCGACGAGCCACGTCCCACGGGCAAAGCCCCGCTCGCATTTATAACTATCCCCAGGAAGGCGGACGATCGGTGACGTTTAATACCGTCGGATAAACGAGAGAAATTTCTCGATCTCACGGTCGCCGCGCGCGATCCCACCCGGACTTTTTGCGCGCCACGAATCTTTCGCCGTCCACGACTCGAACCGCTTTTCTTCGTGCGCCATGATACGTGGCCGTTCGATTATTGTTCTACGTGGCGTCAGCGCGATCCCTGCCGCAGCGTGCCGCTGGTTTTTCCTTTTTTCTCTTGTTTTTTTTTTCTGCTTTTTTTCCGTGCTCGCACGCCCATCGCCCGTTTTGCGCTCCGCTCGGTCGCTTAAAGAGCGAACGGATTGCGAATTATTGGAAAAAATATTTGGCTTTTCATGGCGATGGCGCTTTCACGCGTGCCCCTGGACACTTCGTTAAAACGTTTCGTTTAACTGCAATGTCCTCGCCACGTGAATTTTAACGGTTACATTGTCGCGGTCCCGCGTCGACGCTGACAGAATGTAAAATTAATTTTATTGACAAATTTCTGCCGGCTCGTGCCGCGTGTTTCGTCCCTCTCGAAATCGCTGTTAACGTCGCGTCGATGTTTATCGCCGTGGTAAACATCGGAGCAATAATTGCCAGTCAATCCGGCGATTAATTGCTCGAGAGGGTAGACGGTGCGATTAGTCGCGAGATGAACGCGTAGGGTGGAATTCTCACTTGTGGCGTCGCGCGCGAGGTAATTCTGATGTTAAGTCGTGGAATCTGGTTTTACGCGAACCGCTCCTCTGTACCGAGTACAACGGTTTTGCGTGAAATGCGAGCGGGGTGGAACGAAATCGGATTTCCTGGTTCGCGGTTGTTCGGCATCGAGCCAAAGCCGATTATGATAACTCGCCCGCGTCATCTTGGACAGTTATAAGGGTACGACCAGCCCCGCCTCGGCAATAGTTGTTTCTCGCGACTAATGGCGATAATTGGCAGCCGCGCGGACCGTTTCGCGCCGCGGGCGATTAATCAAAAGTCTTGCAGCCTCGATATTGGAAGCTCGTTTGTCCTCTGCAACCAATCGACGGATCGGTGACACGATTTTAATCACGATGCTCGGCTGGAACGCGCGACGAAACGGAGTGACGGCTAGCAAGATTAATTATCCCGCGCGTGTCTTGCTCGATTCACGCGACAGCATTTCTTAATCACGCGTGGCGATGCGACGTGTGTTTCGATCGTTTCGAACGACGAAAGAAACGCGCTACCCTCGTGTGTCATCTGTAACGACGCATCGTTGCAGCAGCCTCTGGTTTATCGACGATGCACGAAGTGTAATAATCGATCGCGGAAGAAGACAGCAGTTCCTCCGAATAAGAAGCTAATCCAACTCTGATCGAGGCTGCAACGCAACGACGTAATCTTGTTGTGATTCCCCTCGAACGATCGGCCCAACGTTCTCCTACGGCGTGCGCTGACGAAGCGGAACGCTTGGAAATTTCCTCGCGAACCGGACCGGAAATTGCCGCGAATTAATTTTCAGGGAGTTCGCCGTGGTATCTTGTTAATGCTCGAACAGATTGGGTAACGGCGCACTGTAACTATCAGGATTCACGTGGACTAATCTCCTTGATCGGGCGGCGAGCAGATGGGACGGGGCGAAATTATATCGAAGGTGTCCGGCTGGCGGTAAAATTAGTCTCCTCGTGGCTATACTTCGACGATGGTCCGAGTTCCGTGGCGTTAGTGGACCCAGCAGTGATCCAAAATCCGGCTGGTAACGCTTCGAAACTCGTTCCAGCGAACGACAATGCCTTCGTCCGAGCTCGAAATTCTATTACGCCATCGGCGAGACAGTGATCAACGAGAGGGCGCCGTCGAAGAAACCCTTCTGAGAAACTTTCCGTTCGATTCCTTGTCCAAGTCTGCCCCTGTTTCTGCGTATTAATCTCCATCGATTTGAGATGATTAATGGAAAAAGTAATACCCTCGAGTTCCCAGAACGTACGCATCGTAGTAACACTCTTAACGAAGCAAGTTTTCATTCTCGTTTCCCGCACAAAGGGATCATAAGCTGGACCTTCATCGTTCATCGTCCTTCGACCCTCTTCGTAACGAACCGCAAGAATCATTCGTACAATCCTCTCACCCCGTGCAAGCCCGCGATTTCCATCGGGAACCAAGCCCCGTCTCACCGCTGTTGCCTCCCGAATCCACTCGACCCGGGAAATTAACAACACATCCATCAACCCCGGAATCCCCCCGGAGCTCGTCATCGTCGAAAACGAGGAAAGAATTAACCGTGGCGGCGATCGAATCGTACCGTTCAACCCTATACGCAGGCGAGCACCGCTCGCAGCTATCCGACAATTCCAACACTCGGCCCAGCCACCGGGTGGATCATTACGGAACAAAGCGATACGCGGCGGCACCGATTCACTTTGGCAGGGCATTTATCACTCAACGTCCGGCGCGATCTACCAACGATTCGGTGCCGCCGTTGTTCGACGACCGATGAAAATGATTGCGTCCTCCTTTCTGCTCCTCTGTACTTTCACGAGGAGGGGGTTGGGATTTTAGCCGCGCGTGGACGCGGTGCACGCTCGCGTACGCGCGTTCCACCCTCCCGCACGCGGTATTATACATATTTATGGAAGCGCGAACAGAGGCGGAGGGCGAGGACCAGCGCGGAGCCAATTAAAGTGCAAATGTATGGAGATGCGGATGGAATTCCAAGTAGCACAGTGACCGGGAAACCGTCATAAAACCGAACCCCCGCGGCACGAACTAATCGACACCCGCTGCCGCGGGTGGCAGCCTGCGAGCAACGGCGGTGGGAACGGCCGTGAACGAGGGGCGGGAAAAAAAAAAAACGAGAGCTCGAAGGGTGGGTTGATAGATTCGATCGCGGCGAGTTCGATGCGTTGCGCGAGATGAGAATTCCGTGTTGAGCGGACGAAGATATCGGGATACGATGGATATGCTCGGGACCGGAACGGTTCCTCTGGGACCAGGGGAATTCGTGACTGGTCCGTAAGACGCGTATTCGCGGAGACGTGTTGGTTTCGAAGGGAGTGGCTTTTTTTTGTGGGCCCTTAAAGCCAGGGTAGAGTGTACGTGTTTCGATGCAGAAGGGTGTATTCGCTCGAATTGGGTCAGGGGAATCGTTTTTTCTTTTTTTCAAGAGATTCTTCCGGGTAACCAATCTGTCGTACATCTTCGAGCGGATGTCTGTTTAATAATGTATTTGGAGTAATATCTTGGTCTGGTGATACGAGGCAAGATTGCTGGAGTAACGTTTTGTAAGAGGTGGCACGATTTTATCGAACGCGACCGATATAATCGCCGATTCGACCACTAAAATTTTGGCCGAACTCGACGAGGAAAAGCAAATAAATCCACTGGAAGATACTCCATCGGCGCAGGATAGGAAGGGTGGCGGGAGCAAACAGGGAAATGGGATCGTGACAAATCGAATCATCATCAATATCACAGAAACGAGTAAACAACGCGACCGGCGTTCCTCCGGCATCGAAGTTGATAAATTAATAACGATGAACCAATGGAGTGGACAGGGCTCGCGCGGGTTTATACCGGGTAGGGTGCGCGACGAATAAAACAGAGGAAAAAAAAGGTAGAAAAAAAAAAAAAAATGTTTCACGCCCAGCCGAAACTGGAGAACGTGAAAAA
This sequence comes from Xylocopa sonorina, assembly GCF_050948175.1. Classification (NCBI taxonomy): domain Eukaryota; kingdom Metazoa; phylum Arthropoda; class Insecta; order Hymenoptera; family Apidae; genus Xylocopa; species Xylocopa sonorina. Next base: position 6,611,709 of record NC_135203.1, read on the forward strand.
TTCAACGCGACGCGCTTGTATCAACGGCGGTCCAATAAATTTCGCTTACTCGTCAAGCTCTGTATTTTGTACAAATTTCATGGGATCCCGATCGAAATGTACTTCCGTCCGGAAACCCGACGATTTAAGTCTCCAGGAACGAGGTGACCGTCTCTCTGTTCGCCGTATAAAATATCGCCAGCCGAGCGAAACTCGTCGAACCGCCATTTATCTCGCGAAACATCAACCCCTGATTGTCCCCCGGGGAATTTATCGCGTTTTAAATTTCCGTCTGACCGATCCGAGCGCGTTGCGTGGCGCGAGCGTTCCTCATCGGAGGCGCACAATGCGATCGCGCGGGATACGCGACGGAAGTTGGTCGTTCCCCGTCTAATATCGTCGTTAACGAACGATCCCTGGCGAAAATCAACCCCCGTGGCGGCCGCGCTTGCCCTCGTTCTATCCGACTCTTAGCTACGATCGACCGTTTCGTCTATTACCGAGTTAATGCGCGTGGCTTTCCTCGGCGGGCGAGCAGCTGCACGCAAGAGCCAGCCTGCGCGCGTTTAAATGAAAATTATTAGACACTTACGGAGGGCTGACCGCAGCAGTCGTCGACTGTATCCGGGCGCCATTACGCGGCAGCCGCCGCGTCGGATCGTAATATCACGATCTACAGGAAGGTGGCTAACTGAAATTGACCGGCGTCCGGTTCATTAGAATTTAACGTTGGCCAAAGTGAACGCTAAGTGGATCTTTTCGCGCCGCTGTCGGCCCTGCCCGGCCCCTTGCGCAGCCTCGCCGTCGTTAATTCGCCGCGAGAGCTTAACGCTGTTCTCTCGCGTCTCATCGTGTAAAAGGCGGTCGCGGGATAGGAGCTTGGAATAGAAGTGTCGTTGAATTTGAATTACCGTTGCCGGAGATACCGTACGACGAAAGATGACTCGCCGTGCGAGCGAATTCTGACACGATTTCGAACGCGTAACGCGTGAACTCGATCGTGGTATCCGAGAGTGCGGTTCGCAAAGTAAAAAGTCCGCCGATAAATGCGACTAACGCGGCTGCAAATTGAAAATCACGGGTTCACGATATCAGCGGGGCAAGTAGAGCCAACAAATCTCGTTTAGTCGGGAGGAAAACACGAATGGCCGCGTAAAATGTGTAGCGGGCTCGTAACCCCGTGGCAATGCCGTCGTGCGTTTCTCGTTCGGTGATTCATGCGTCTCGCGACGTGGGTTACCGTGGTCGCGCCACGGGAGTGCGAACGGACCTTAATGGTCCCGAGCGAAGACGAAGAAAGGGAGAATACGGGGGCGAACGTAGCAGGAAATTCCAGCGAAAAGAGATTCCAGGGAATAAACTAGCAGACGGAAGAAGCGCGCTAGGGCTGGCTGCTGGATCCTCTGGTTGCGCCTTTTGTTTCCGCTGGGATTTCCACCCGCGCCTCTGTGATTTCTCTCCTCCTCATCGCGAACTCGTTCGCTTTTGACGCTCGATACCACCGCCCGTTGCTCCTGCCGCGTCCACCCGCCACCTGTCTTCCTCCCTGCGATGTATCACACCTCTGCCCGCCATCGATTTATCCCGCAGAACCGCAAGACTTTTCTGGTCCGCTCGGTATCGACGTTAAACAAAACCCTCGTAATCGAGCCCGAATCGATGGATTAAGAATCCAATTGGAAGTGTCCGCCTGCCCCTATTTCACCGTTCTCCGCCAGGCTCCCTGCTAGATCCTACCCGTGAAATCCCTCGAAATCCGTGCCTGCGACGGCTCCCTCTAACCAGCGATCTGGCGCGCGTTCGACGCTCCTAAAGCGTTCGCCTACACGGACGTTTTTTCTGAAATACATTTCCAGAGGCGGTGCTTCGACGGTGTCGCCAGTGACGGTGGCGCTGGCGGTGGTGGTGTTGGCGGCAATAAAGTTTGCTTTATTTTTACTACCCCTCCGGCCAAGTACCGCCCCGTATTTCCTCGGGATATTGACATATCGGGGGTGCCTGGGCTTCTCCTCTTAACGCCCTTTTTACACTGCCACGGAATTTATGTCTTCTTCCACCGCGTCCGATCCAACCCGATCCTCTATCCCTTCTAGTCCACGCTAACGCCCCTCAAACCGAACCCGCCCTTCGCAAACGATCTACATTTTCTGTTTGCGCGTCCTTCTCTTCTTCCCTCGTTTGCTTCTTCTTGCGGGGACCATTTTATCTCCCTTCTGCCCGGCCCCCTTCACCACCCACCGAATCGTTCCGTTACACATGGGTGTGAACCGTTTCTGCTTCTCGAAGTCTGACCATTTTCGATCGTCGGCTGTTCTCTATGGTTGGACATCGCGTGCGAGGGGATGGTAGCGGATTTTAATTTAGTTTAAGTAGAATCGCACTGTAATTCGTAAAGTACGACTGTGATATCTTCGCGTTTTCAATCATTTATTACTTATTAATTGACGGAGCCGAGCTACGCGAAGGGTGCAGTAAAAACAACGAGCCATCGCTCGTCCAGGGCTTATATTCTTTCGCGGTGGTTCGTTCTCCTGCTATCTCCTCTATCGTATTTATCGGTGTCCTGGGACGCGACAGCGTAAGAGCGATTCGTCGTGGAAAAAAAGGAAAATCCGGTCAAGCCCGAAGGTAACTAAAAACTGTGCAAAAGGGCAGGGACGGGACGATCGTGGGTGACCACGCAAAACGAAAAAAAAAAAAAAAAGAAAAAAAACGTAATACCACGATCGGAATGTTAGGTGGAAAACGTATCGCGTGGACGAGACAAAGGGGTAAAACCGTTTGAACTGCAATTTCAATCGATGAGAAGAATGCGGAAAACGCGACGCATCCCGTCACTTTGCCAGGAGAATTGCATTTTCCAGACGAATTGGCATCGCCTCTGGACGAGGTCAGCACTCCTCGGGAAACGATTGCGAAGCATGTAATACGGTTCGAGCTCGTCACGCAGAATGCCACAGGTGCATTTGCGCGACTACGATTTTAATACACATCCATTGGATTTTACGACGTTATGCGTGTACCGCGAAAGTGCAGCAGCCGCCGTTAACGGGCCAATTTCGTCGAAATATTTTCATGTTCAATTACGACGCCCGTTTGAAAACAATTCCCGATCGCAAATATAAATATCGCGTCGACGCCTTCGTCGAGTAAATGTAATCGTCGATTCGATTCCTATTCGAAACGGTTAGAAAACCGTTAACCGTGAGTTCCGAGATAATTGTTTGAGCGAGTGCATCGCGTTTATCGTGTCTAACCATCCTCGTGTCTGGTTTCAGGCCACGTGGACCTTTGGACGCAAACGACGAAGGGCTGCGCGTGCAGTTTTAATTCGTCCAGCACTGAATGCGCGTGCTGCGTCCCGTCCGGAGGGTGCAGCTGCGACGCCGCCTCGCCGGACAGATGCGTTCAGTGCGGCTTGGAGCAATACTGCGCCAACAGTAAGTACCTTCGTTACGTCTCGCGGTCATTAGCGAACTACGTGGTTTTTATGACGAGCACGAATTTTTTTGGTAAAAAAAACAATGGTACCCGTATGTAAGAGAAATTTTGTATCTTAATTTATTTCGTTTCAAATAACAAGTGGAGCACATTTTTTACGCCTCTCGATTATTATATTTGTACAAAAATCGTATATTTCGCGTGCTTCGGATCGAGTCTGTAATTTTATTCGAAGCCACGCGTTATTTGTTTAATTAGATTCGCGCAACGACCACGGGGAGGCAGCAGATTTTTCTTTCGCGTCTCAGCTTTAATCACGGAACAGCGAAACACAACTAGTCCGACGGAATCCGTTGACGGGAAAAAACTGCAACTTCTAATTAGAACCTTTCGATATGAAACTCGTTAGGGGTTCAACTATCAGCCGTCGCGTACGTTTACTCTTCGACGCACGGCCACCTGGCCCAATCGTCTGATTCGTGTATTTACCTCCACCCCGGCGAAGGGGGAATGTAATTACATGACGTCGAAAAGGCAACCGCTGTCCCTTTGACTACGGACGGTCGTTAGAAACAAGATTTGCTCCATTAAGCCACTTTCCGTCCCCTTGACTGCGGTCCTTTCGCATTTTCAGCCGGCCGCGCGAACAAATGGAAATTCGAGCAAATGTCGAATGAAGTCCTCTCGAAGCACGTGGATCGATAACTTGAAAAAAAAAAGGAAAAAATAGAAACATTTGCAGCCGCGAGGTACGCGCTGTTCTCGCTAAAATATCTCTAAATATCGACAAGGCAATATCAATGGAAATATCAAACTTTCTCATCGAAACTCTCTCTTGATAAATATTGCCTCGCGTGTGGAGCATCGCAGACACTCGGAGGCGTAAGAAAAATCCTCGTCCAACATTGGAAATGAGCGGCGATTTTAAAAAGTCGTAGCGAGGCAACGGTTACAGGGAGAGAAGGAGCGTCAGTGAGACTGCGGGGGGGGGGGGGGGTAGACTTGAAAAAGGGGACAGGGTTTCTTTCGAATGTTTGCCAACGAGCCACTCCGCTCGTCCCGTTTGGTAAAGTATAAATCTCACCGCCGAAATTACTACCGTGTTCCCAGGCATTTCTTTCCGGTAACTAATTACGTCAGTGGTTCTTACCACCCCTCCATCCATCTACCCCGTTCGTTCTCTTCTCACGTTAATTGCGTCTGACATTATTGCCCCCGCGTCTCATCTATCAAACCTTTCTTTCCCTTTGACCAGTTCTTACGCGCCCGGATAAAACGTATACTCCCGCCTTTTAATCATACCGGGGCACCCTAATAGCATCGATGCACCCTTGCTCTGCTTCGATCGACGTCGAACCATTTTTTCAATCCGCGTCCCGTTCTCGCGGCCATTGGACAGCTGCGTTGGCCTCGCTGACGAGTTTCCGATTAATTGATTCATCGATCGATCCGGTTTTTAAACAGACCGTCGGTAATTTAAAAACCTGTTTCACGGTTAAAACGAACGATACGAGACGTTTCGCCCGTGTATCGTTTATCGCTCACGGTCCACCTGGAATGCTTTCGAAGTTTCAACGGTAAAGGGTTATCGAGGAGGCTCGAAGGTTAACGTTCCTCCTTTTTCGGCAGGCACGAAACGTGGATAGGTAATAGGATTGTCAGTGGTATTCGATACATCGAATTCTTGGACTAATTCGCAGAGGAATTATTGGACAAAGACACGATATATTTTATGACATCGATATTCCAATTTTCCTTTATACTCTGCGCTCAATAATTCGAGCCTCGCTCTCTGTCAAATAATACACCGTACACATCGCGCGTATAATAGATTTTAGTCGGATTTAGATGTTTTCGGGTACGAAACAGCGTTACCACGATATCCAAGGGTAGACGAATTGAGAATCGATCCAGACTGCATAGGGAAGCGAGTCGCAGGGGGTTGCGTGTCGGTGTCGCGACTGGCAGTCGCCTTCGAGGTCCGTCTTGTCTCGGCGGGCGTCGACGGAACGATGTTAGCGAAGGAAAATCGTTATAAGCGACGCGGCATTTTTCCTCCGCGATGGTGTTGCGCTTCCACGTGACCCGGATTCCACGTAGCCAACGGCGAAACGTATCGTTCGGGGTAACGCGTCGGATAAACGGCTCTCGCGTCGGTTCGAACTCGCCTCGCGCGGTTCCACGATCGATTCGAACCGTTCTCCACGGACCTTTTTCAAGGAGACGCTGGATATAATTATCGCCGCTCGTGCAGCCGGACAATTTAATATTCCAGAGGATAGCCATTGAGGCTAGCCCCGTGTCTGGGATGAAGTTACAGTTGGGAAGCGATAAACCTGGCTCTAAATGGCAGGGGATGAAAGAGGCGTTCTTCATCTGGAGATTGCCAGGGGGGCTCGCTGGAATTTTGCTTTATGTGGGATGGCCGGCGTTAGGCGGGAAGAAGCGATGACTGGGCGAAAAGTTGCGGGACTAGGGGGAAGCTCGAATCATTTATTGGCCAGGGGACACAATGGTTATATATGTAGACGGCTGATAGCGCTGGACCGAATGACAGTATTTTTATCCTTCGCTCCGCGGATAATCCGTTATCCGGCGGAAGAGAATCAAAAGGGGAAGTTTCGCCGCGAAAGAAACTCCTATCTCGTGATTAATATCGCATTATGGAATAATTTTACATAATACGAAAGGGTCGGTAGTTTCTCGAATCGGTAAACTGTATTCAAATATACGTCACATCTTATGAAACTCGAGAGTACCAAAAGAGGATGGATAAATGTATCACGGTTCCATTTATTTGAAATTATTTAAACAAGGAAATCTAAGGCTAGTTTGGAAGAGAGTATCAATCGAACAGGAAGTTTAAGAAACTGAGCGATCGCTTCACTGGTTAATTGATAAACCGCGTCTACGTTTGACTAGGCAGCACGGTGAACACTTGATTCGGACCATTATTACGCATAATCAGCAGTGGATTATCCGGACAGTCGATAACATTGCCAGTAAATAGTCTATTAGCGGGGCGAAACGATGCGGATCGAAAATGGCACGGTCATAATTCCCTTCACGGTTTTAATCCACCGGAACGTTAATGGATTTCTCCTCGAGTCTCCTCGATGGTTCACGGTCAATTTACCGACTCTGCCCTTCCCTCTGTTTCAGTGTGCAACATAACGCTGGACAGCAGACAGCTGTTCAGTAAATCGAATCGCGGCTTTGGGCAAATAAAGTCGCCGTCCCTCGAAGGACCCTCGAGATGTACGTACAGGTTCGTGCCTGACACTGGCCAGCGGGTCGAGCTGCAGATCTATCGGCTGATCTCTATCGGACGACATAACGGCACCGCGTAAGTAACTCACTTTACCATTTCGCCATTTACCCACGATGACCATCGAAACGGTTTAAAGAGCCGCGCTCGACTCGTTACGGAGGGGCGGGAGGGATCTGAATATCAATTTTATTTCTCCTTTCGAGATCAAAGGGCGGCTGTTTCCGATACGATGGCCGTTGGTGATTGACATCGTAAATGGGATCCGTAATGAACCGATGGATTGGAATTTACGAGCTTTAAACGGCCCCTTGTAGCTTGCAAAAGAGCAATTGTTTCAAGTCGCTTTTCTCATATCCGCTCCATCGATGGAACCGACGTGTCCCACCGGCGATTTTTAATTCCTGTCCTGCATGGAGTGCGCGATGGAAATTTCAAAGCGGGGCCATCGAATCGATTCGACGATTATTAACAAGTCGCGTGGAGATGGAAAATAATAACAACAGCTTCGATTCAATCTCTCAGTCGTTAACTATTGGCAAATTTAAGTGTGCTTGAAGAAAAATGATTGAATTTAACGATATACCATCGAAGTTATGGGGGGAGAAGGAATTAAAAACGTTCGGTCGATGAAAGAATTGCAGCTTTTACGCGCATTTCATTTAATTAGCGGCACAGCCGAAAGCGCGGGGAAACAACCGTTATAACAATATTTGTCCGTCACGACCGCGTTGGTAATTATTTCGTTAATGTAATACCATAGGGGAAGCTGGGACGATACACGGTTGAAAGCTACGGCCATTGATCAACATTAATCAAAAATGTTTTTAATCACCCCGGACAAGCGTGTCGTTTCTCCCGTTGCCCTCTTTCGTTTCGTAGTTTTAATTAAATTAACATCCCACGCGCGGATCCGTCGCACGCGCGCGCGCGCGCGCGTTTCCCACCCCTGGTCGCGGATTTTGTCAGACCGAAAATTGTTATTGCAATAAATCTCGTCCCGTGGCGCTCGTTCGTATCGAGCTTTTTTCACCCACGCGCGAAACAACAATCCATTTCTCGTTACACGTGTCACTTGACGGGTGAAGTTGTAATAACGCGACCGGCTGGAGGGGGATGAAAATAGTGAACGACGCGTGACGTTGTTCAAGCTTCATTATTTAGAGTGCGCTCGCCACTTACGCGTTACTAACCGGAGATTGTTAATGGTAAAATTAGTGGGGGCATCGTTTTCGCTTGTATTTTTTCGCGCTAGGCGAGCGAAACGTGTCCTCTCGGCGCGCCCTCGGCTTTTCCAAATATTATTCTTCGTTAATTACAGAAACGATAATTAATTCCATTATAATCGAAATCCGATTAATCCCTAACGAGTAATCGTTATCCCGCAACAAATATACGTTTTCTATCATTCATTTAAATTCTTACGACAATTACGAACATTCCGAATTTCGACGCGTGGAATATCCGAAACTATTTTTATTATAAAATTGATATCATGCTCGCAATTCAATCATCGCTCGCACGAATGAATGTATGCTTTGCTCCACCGTTTCGAGATTAAACTTCTCGGACGAGAATATCGAACAGAATGTTCTCCACCTTTAAAGCCAAGGCACGGATACAGGAGCGGTCCTCGAAAGCGCGGTCGAAGGGAAGCATCCAGTGGTCGATATGATTGGACATCGCTCGCGTCGATGGCCGTTTCAATTTGTCATACCCCCGCTCTTACGAGCCGACCATCGTCGCCGCACTTAAGATCCTCTCGACGTGTGTAGACGGAGCAATGCGACCCGGAGAACGGGTCGACGGGTCTGCGAAGAAAAATTACTGTTTCTGGGAACGCCCCCGCAGCCGATGCTCGACCCAAGCCGTCCGAATTTCGCCGCGAGAGAGCAAGAGAAGAAGCCTTCTTCGACAAGCTCCGAGCGAAAGTTCTTACAAGTTCTCGACGAGACCCACGCGCTCCCCTTGCTCTTTCGTCCGCTGCCAGAGTCTAAGTGGAGCTTAAAGCGCGACTGCACGTCGTGTTCGTCGCTTTCGCTCGGATAGTTTCGTCCATCAGCCCCCGACGCTGTTGGCATAGCAATGAATGGGGGTCGAAATTAATTTGGGTTACCGTGCCGTTGGGTTCTCCTTGTTGTTTCCCAGCGAAATATTAGACTCGTCTATTTTAAACAACGTGTCCCAGAAGCAACTGTTTTTCGATTCGCATTTTCTCGAGATGATTCGCGTAGCGCAGATTTTACCTCGCCACTCAGACATTTACAAACTTACCAGCTCGCTGGTACGTTTTAGAGTTTCCACAGCTTCGTAGCGCTCCGCAGCTCCATAATTATTCCCACCGTTACGCAAGAACGTTTGCTTGGAGAACGCCGCCCAGGCGAACTCCGTATTCTTGATTTTTCCCGAGGCGGTCCGCTTTTCCGGTTCCTTGTACATCGTTCGAGTATTCATACAGTCGACGAAGTACTTTCCAGAGGGAGGAAAAGTCGGGTTGCCCAACAAAGGACGAATGTCGAGAGCATGGAAACGAGGCACGGTCAAGAGAATGCGCTTGTTAGACGTAAAAACGTTTTTACCAGCCACGATCCGGCGTGCCCTCGTAGCGGTAATAATTTCGCGTGAACTTGATAAGCCACCAAGCAATAGTACGGCGTTCCAATAGCGTTATGGCGTTCCAATGCTTCCCGTTTCGCTCTTCTATCTCGTAGATAACACAAATCTGACGTTAATCGACGTAACGCCACGATGTATCGCGGCAAACATCGGCGACACTTAACACGTCGACTTCGCGCGATCTTTTAGGATCTCTCGGTCGAGAATTTTTACGCAGCCGCCCCGCAGCGTCGCCTCTGAAGAGGATAAAATATAAGACCGCTTAATAAACGGCCGTGAAGCCAGGCGCGCTTAAAGACTTTCGGTGAAGTTTTCATCCACGGAGTGCAACTGGAAACATTCAGCATTCACCGGGCCCGTTCATTACCGTCATCCTTCTTTCGCGGTCCTGGCCGCTTTATTTTTCAAACTTGAACGATTTATCACCCGGCCGTGTTCTTCCTCGAACTGAGAGCGCGGCGCGCGAATGGAACTTGTGTGAAAAAATATAAAATCGCCGGGCGGAAGTTCGCCCGTTAACGAGACCGCGCGACGAAGGTGTGGCCAGGCTCGAGGGCGAGAAATATCGTTCACGCTCCCGCGCGGAACGGTCGAGCGTGTTCGCCTCTGCTTCTTACTTGCTCCTCGAACATTGCGTCGAACGTTGCCGTTTGAGAAACTGCCAATGGCCCTCGGAGAAATTGTGGGGCCGACGGGTTCTTCCAGCGAGCATTTCTCACGCGAGATACCGTCCGAGACCGCGTTAATGCGCCGCTGACTGTACCAGAGCGACGACGCGTGCGTTACGAGATCAATTACCGTCTGGAAAGGAGCCGTGGAAAGATTCGAGCTGCGTGTGTTTGAACTTTTTCGCAGAGACGGAGGAGGAAGACGCGCGAGGGACGTCGACAGGAAAGGAGTAGACGTGCCTCGAGTTTTTACAGCGATCGTAAAAGCTCGTGGTCGTTGGCTGCTTCTGGCAGTTACTCAATTACGAGCGTGAAACTGAAAGTAAAAGGCGCGGCGCTGGATGTCTGACTGGGCGAGCAAGTTAGTTGGCGGCCGCCTGACCGAGCGCGCACCTGCACTACTTGCGAGCGGTTGATCGTTGGTTGCGTCTGTTCCATTTGTACGTTATCTTAACGCGATCTCGAATTGGAGTTATTCAGAAGAGATATTACGCTAGTTTAATCACAGGAGCGTGGTATTATTATTAATTTACAGTCAGAATTTCAAATGTCCGACCATACGCAGACTTTAACTTCTTACGATTATCACATCACTGATAGCACCAGTTATTCTTTCTCTTAAAATTTAGTTTGCACGAAATAACCGACTCTTGCCAGAAATATCCTAATTGTTTTCAACTTTAACCTCCAACGCGTCTGACCAAGCACGCGTCGATTCTACTTATCCAGGCGTAGCCGCGCGCGTACACGGAAACGTACGTGAATAGAGTCGCGTTTCCCTCAGGAAAGCCGTCCACCCGTACGGAACATTCAAACGTTTACCCAGTTAGACTGGTATCTCCTAACCCGCGCTGTACGTTTCAATGAAAACGAAAGACGCGTCGATCTTTCTTCATCCGGCACGGCGCACGGCGGAGAACCGCGCGGAGTGAAATTACGTCGCTCAGCGGAATACTATTAAGCGAGGCAGCGGAATAGAATGGGGCCCTGTGGGTGATGGATGACCTTAATTTTGCTATGATTACCGGCGGCACGGGAATTTGTATGAAAATCGCTCAGGGCTGGTTCTTTCACGAGCGTTCTGTACCCCTCAGCGTCTACCCTTCCGCCTATCCACCGCCAGCTCTCTCCTTCCTTCCGTTGGCGGTCCCCATATTTTTTAATCGCCCTCGCGTTCCTCGTTAATCCACGATCGTCGACCAGAAAGGCGAACGACGCTGATGGACGTTTATGAAAGTCACGTAATTTCGTAGCTCAGGGCTCGCCGTTTCCAAGACGGCGACCGGGGCGCGCTCCGTTCTCCGCGCGCCAACGCATGAACACGCGAATTTGATTACCAGCTCGCGCGACAAAAGATGGGTTACAGGCTGGAAGTGAAAACGGGTGAATTGCGGGTCGCTCGTTGCCATTAAGATTTCACAGCGGCCGCGCGTTTTTTCACCGCTGCGTCGCTGCAATATTTACGCGTCATTTTCTACTTCACTTTCCTTGAGCGTACCACCTCGGTAGCCGCGCGTTGCCACTCATATTTTCCGTCTGACATCGAGCCACGCGTTCGTATCTCGTCTCCGACATTTTCTTATTACACCTCGCGACTCCTGTCCAAGGAGTAACAAACGTACCAGCGAGATATTCCCTCAAAAACAGAGCTCGTTCCCATCGTCCCCCTTAAGTTCCATCGCGAGCGCTGGCACAACAGCGTCGCATACAAATCCGGCAAACTTTCCGTCCCTCGTAACACCGAGCAGATCTAATTCCGCTCCCTTTCACGGCTACGCGGCTCCCACGCGACCATCCGCGTCCACGCGATCGGCCTTAAAATGAAACCACTCACTCGTTGCTCGAAAAAGTAGACAACCCTTTCAAACCCCGCTCGCTTTCTACCTAGCAGCTCTCGAATTTCGCCCTCGATGCAGCTACTCGATCCATTTCGTTCCATTCGCAACGCCGTCGTTCACGCCGCGCCTGGTAAGCTCGCGCGCGCGTTCTACGCGCCTCGAAATTGATGTCTAATGCGTCCGTTGGTTCTTTCCCAGCCGGAGTATTATGATGGTAATCTCGAGAAGCGCGAGGCGCCAGTGTTCCTGGTCGCCACTGCTTCATACAACGTGGCGCACGCCTCGAGGAGACGTGGACGTTGAACGTCCCGGGCGATAAAACGCCCGATAGACCTGCTGCGCGTTGTTCCTTCGGCTTTAACGGCCCGCGCGAAAACGCCATCGCGTATTACACTTAAATTCCCGCCATTGGTGCCCGTTCCGCCATTATGCAACTCGTTTCCGTTCCGCTGTACTCGAAACGCTCCTTTTTGCGTCCGGTTTCACGTTGCAGCGGTGACAATGTCTCATCGCAGATGGCGCTGTTCGTAGAAGGACGTTCGCGTGACTGACGATGGCGCCATATTTTTCATAGATACTCGCGACTCGATGTTTCTCGCGCTTCGAATATGTTTGACATCGAGCTTTCTCAGACCGAGCGTCATTAATAATTAAGACCTCTCGAGCGAATATACAAGTGAAAAATGAATCGAGTTACCCTGCGACAACGTCCAGGCTCAAAGAGCTCTTTGAACTCTTGCGGGAGTTGTTGCTTGAAAAGAGCAACTTTATCAGAGCGGACGAAACGTCGAGTGGCTTGTTAGGATGGGTGTTCGAAACGGTGGCTGGCTCGTTTTAAAGGTTCGTGTATTATTTGGCAACGCAAAAGTAATTTGCCAGCGCACCTAGCCGTCATTTGTCGTCTGCCAGCCACTCGTCTCGGTTAAACAACGCGCGCGGGTCTGCATGCACGCGTGGATCCCGCGGAACGAGAGTAAGATAGTGTCAGTGTGAAGCGTATAAATGCCTTGAACACGCGCGGACTTTTATCGTTGCGCGCACGTGGACCAGTAATAAATAACTTTCCCAGTGACTGCTCTATCGGGCCATACCTCTTTCGGAACGGATACACCCATTAAAAAAAACGGAGATAGCAATTTGCGTTAAGATTGAATTCCCAAACACACCCCGCGGGAATGTTTCGTAAACATTTCTAGCGTTCGTTCAGCAATTTTTCCATTCGCAGGGAATAAAAGCCAATTTCGTAGGCCAACTGAAAATCATTCTCGCAACTTGCCTAGCTGTCGAATCAATCCTAAAAATTATTCACCCCCGCGCGAGGTTAAAACCAGCCGGAAAGTTTAAACAGGGGAAAAATGTTTAATCGAAACGTGCGTTAAACTCCCGGTGTGATTTAATTTTTCGCGCAACCGGGCAATTCGAGCGAGTGCGGAAGGCGCGCCATTCGTTTCGCGCGTGGTCGAATAAAAAAAGGAAAAAGGCGAACCGTGCCCCACGCGCTACGATTATTCCCGTTCGAAGAGTTCATCCACGGTCACGAAGGGTCGATCCTCGCTCGTTGCGGTCGAGTATTATGCCCGTGGCCACGGTTTAAGTAGCTTCATAAATTACGTCACTTTTACGACGAGATTACCTAATCCGCAAACGAAGGCTCTGTCCAGCTACCCGGGACTTCGCTGTGGACCACGCCGCGCCATTACGAGACTCGTGCGAATAAAACGTATCGAATGATTTTTACCACTCGCGGAAAACAAGAACAGATCCGAGTCTCGCATAAGTTTCTGCTCGGAAATGATGCCAAATGCGTTGAATAATAAAATTTGATTAAATAAGAAAACGCTGGACGTTTGTGAAATGTAGCAGGTGTTTGTATAGGAGGTTAACACATATAAATGTACAAATTTCTTCGAAAGAGGGAAGAAGAATAATTTTAGTGTATTTCTGCTGAGTCGTGGAGGGTTTCGCGGTGGTTTATCGATCTCCAGCCAGTCCGCCGCGTTCGTTGAAGAGCGATTCCTCCATCGGTATATAAGCGAAATGTCCCGTCATGGCGGCCCGTTAATATTCGGCTTGAAAGAAGCACTCGACACCCGACGCGGTGCCAATTACACAGCTGGCCTGAATTTCGCGTCGCTTTTCATTCGGAAAAATACTTATTTTTTTCCACGACTAACCTGTTCCTTTGTAACGTGACGCGAGACGTGCCAGTCGCATATAATATTCAGCGCAATACTGTTCGGTAAATATTGTTGCAAAAACGCGCGAGGATGAAAATATAAAATCCGGGGAAATATGCGCTCACCGCAGGAAAGTAAATATGAAATATTGTAGTAATTCTAGAAATATTTGTCATCGCGGGCGCAGGTGGTATATAATGCAACGTATCCAATTTGATACCAGTGCAACGAATTCGTAAGAAGAGCCAAAATGTTGCAACAAAATATATCATCTGCTTCTCTTTTTTTCAATTAAAAACCCACCTCTCTCTCCCTCTCTCTCTCTCTGATACCGCAAATATTTTTAAACGTCTCGCCTGAGAGTTAAATTTTGCATGAGAAATTACCATTTTTCCATTCGACGATTGTAAATCTCTCTTCTACTCGCGAAACATTTAGTGGAGGATCGGTAAACGGAGAGGAAAAAAATGTAATTACTCTTCGAAGGCAGTGCTAACACGGTTGATAATTCGCGAAGGCGATACGATCGACGAAATACGAGGGGTCCGGAGTCGGGGATGAAAATGGCGCGAGGCAAAAGTCCGTGGGATTAGAGGCGGAATCCTAAACTACGGATAAATCGTTGGTACGATAGCAGAGCGCCACGATCCGGCGAAACTCGATGCGCGTAATACACGTGGAATCTAGCTAATAAATAATGGGACCATTGTTTCGTCCGTTGCAGTGGATCGTAAAATAGCAGGGGCAGCTGATCTGTGCAGCTGCGCTATTTCCACGGGTCGCGTGGACGTTTGCCGGCGATCGATCCGGCGAAACTTGTTTGACGCGATCAATTGTCTCCTCCTCATTGTCCGAGCGTCCAGCTGGCTTGAAAAACGCGGCGTCCAAATCGACTTCCATCTCACGGGAGGAATAATCCCGTCGTCGACTGCACTCGCGGCGTGATCGCAAATATCCACCGCTGAAACGATGCTTTTCGGTTCCTCCTGTGCGTATTTCCAGTCAAATACAGAACTCAAGTGGTTCTACATACCACAAATTATCTCGCGACTAAGCACAACTCGTCAAATCGTATTTCTAATTAACGTTCTCTGCTCCTCGTTTCTTCTTTGCCAATCGTCGTTTCGCATCGACGCTGGAAGAATACACGCCAGCGAGATTTGTAAGCGTCACAAATAACTGAAAGTTGCTGGGCACGACTCGAAGAGGATCCGAGACAAACGTCCGTCGAATCGAACGGCAATTAACGAGCCGCGGATTGCGCAGACCGCGTCATTGTTTCCGATTCAGGGCTCGAGCCAGCCGGCGCGATGCTTCGAAGTCCATGGAGCGTCGCCCCGCGAGAGCTGGGCCGGTGTTTTCTGAAAACTTCGTATCCAATTGCCGAACTTTCCGCATTACGACAATGCCGTCCGAGTTCGAGGATTCATCGAGGCCGCGCGCGCCGCTCGGGGTAAATGAGAAAGGGTTTCAGCGTGAACGCGAGGCGGGGACCAGCCGAGAACGGGGTGGACACGCGGCTCCCGCTGCTGATTACACGGCTCGCGACTGAATGGAGTTTGTCTCGCCAGAAATAAATTAGTTATTAGATGGTTCTCTGCCACTGGGTTCCGCGCGCGGACCGTGGGCTGGTCATTTTCCACGATTTTATTAAGGAGAAATAGTGCATAACGAGCTGATGGAAATCGAATATCTCGGATTGGACTTCGAGCAGGATTTTACGTCGATTTTGTCGTTCTTTCGTTTCTAAACGTGGAGTGTATTCGATACGACACACAGCTGCTGTTGGTTAGACTCGCTTAAATGTAGACGTTCGTTGATACGATCGAATCAGAGATTAATTTGGCAAACGTTCTCGCGAATTACGAATTACGTTTCTAGGTTATTTCAATTCGAGAGGTACAATTTTAGCCGGCAGTAGACAGAAATGAATTTCGTTGGACCACATTTATTTGAGATACGAAGTGCAGTGTTCATAACGCGTTGAAATAAAATCGTTCCACTCTCGCGAAGTCGACTGGAAGTATAAAGACATTCGCGACGACACGTAGCAAATATCCGCGCGATATCTCGCCCAATGAGCAGAGAATTTATCGGGCATCGTAATTAGCGACGAATCCACGAAAAACGGAATCACCGGCGGCGGCGGCTTCGCCTGGCGCATCCCCTGTTTCGGAGCAATATCCTCCATCGGGGTCGCCGTGTCGACGGCTAGAAAATGACACAGTTTTCGCTTATCGCGGTTCGTTCTCGCCCCCTCGAAAATGTATGTATCAATTTATCAATTCGAACGCGAGGACGTTTCCAGCTTTTATCGGCGCTACAACTTATACCGAGCTATTTTTATTATTTCACCCTCTTCATTATATCCCTCGCCTCTTAACCTCTGAAATTTCCACTTACCGTAGTGCTTCTTCATCTCGCTACGATAAATAGAAATATTAACCGATTTTAATCGCTAATCACCGTATTATTCCTGTAAAATGTTTGCATCCGTTTTCGTCCTCGCGAACGAAAAGAGAAAAGAAGGGTGATTCAATTATCGAGGGTTAACGATTTAATACAGAACGTCGTGGTCATCGAATTCCAACGCTTTCGTTCGCTGGTAACAGTTGTTAATCAAGAGTTCATTTCGGGGACAGTCGGTAGCGGGGATTTAATTTCCAGGCTGGGGTTTAAAGAGCGAACGAAGGGAAGATAGGCGCGACGGTGGCTCGCGGAGATCGCGGGATTTATGGGCGACTGGTAATCGACGACGTGGCGGGGTGAAATAAAATCCGATCGAACGAACGCGGCCATTGTCGTGGCCGCGCGGTCGTTACAGCTGGAATTTGTTGCCGCCTGTCCAGACATGTTCAACGGCAGATTCTTTGTTCCCGCCTGGCCGATTCGTACCGTGTTGCTTTAAGATCGCGGGTGCTCCATGGTACGCGTCAGCCTTTCCAATGGGTCTGAATAAATCGATACTTTCGCTCGCGGAAATATGAGAGAGAACAGGAAATGAAAAACGTACGGATCGTGCAAGAATATAAGAATAAGAGGGTGCGTTCCATAAAATGAATTCACAACAGTTGCGCATCTATTTTCTAATTATCTTCACATTTCGTTCACGAACGAACTTAATCACTCGTAATCGAATTACACAGAGTATACTCCGCTGAATAGACAAAATTCTCCTGTTCCTCTCGTTTCGATTCGTTCCCACGAAACACCATCTCCATCGAGATCGATAAACCACGTCCCGCGAAAGGTGATTACTTCCAAAAAACGTATTAAGAATCCACACTCCAGGGTGTATACAACATCCCCCATAAAATCCACCAGTTCAAAGAATTTCCAAATAACCACCCCCCGTTCGAAACGCGTGCAGTTCCCGCCCAGCGCCAGGGTAGTCGTCGTTAATCCAACGAGGAGCGAGCAATTGGCGAAGATAATCAAATCTGATCGCGCGGATCGAGGCTGTTTCGGCTACCATTTTCCGACGAAAAATGGGAGTCGACGCGCGGGGGCGCAAAAGGGTGGCCGCGCGGTTTACGTTGATTCGACCGATCGTTTGCGCCCACGCGATTTTCTGCAGGCTGGATCGATGTTGGATCGAGCAGAGCCGGATCGACGAAGCCGACCAACGAACGACCGTTCGCGATTCTCGTCCTGGCGGGGGTCGCGACCGGGGGCGGAGGTGTTTAAAGGGGGATGGAGGCGAGTCGCGCGATGCAGCGGCACGCAGCGAGCCGTGCCACTGCACCCGGAATCGTTTTCGATCGTTAGAAATTTGATTTCACGCTGGTCGCATCCATAACATCCTCTCTGGCCGTGCAGGGAACAGTGTAAACGGCGAGCGCGCGTGACACCGCCGCGGCGTATGGAAAACAGGAGGTCGGCTGCGGAAAATGACGAGCAGCCCTGGGCTCAGTCGTAAGTTGATCGAAGTTAGTAGGCTGTAACGGTGAACTATGGCCAGTGGATGGGACCGAAATTCGCATTGGTTGGCACGTGGCCGCGGAAATGATTCGTCGCGGGACTAATGTCGATCGTGAGCTCTCCAGCGTGCGCGATCGAAGGGATAGCACGACTCGCGGAAATGGAAACGGAGACCCAGGGGTCTGCTGGAGAGCTGTCTGAAAATTTGTCGTCCCACGACGAATCGACGGGGTTTTCCTATCGAGAATTCGAAAGAGCGACGTATTGTGCATCTTTGATGCGCAAGTTTATGAAGATGTTTCTCTACATTAATCAGAGACAGCACGCTCTGGTTGAATATAGTATAAATCAAGAGGAATCTTGATTCGCGAAATAATATTATAGATAAAAATGATTATTCCCTGCGTCCCTATCTCGGATAATTAAAGCTGCATGAAATGCGCAGCCAATATTCGTAAAACCGGTATGGAATATCCATGAAAAAGCATAAAAAAATGAATAACGTGGTTCCCACAGGGCCCAATATTTCACCGTAGCCCCAGTGCTGGCTCTCTCTTTTTTTCTCTAAATAAACGGGAGAACGCAGGATGTTTGTTTAATCGAAATCAAATGGATGCTCCCGCGATTACTTCGCGAGAGTCCGCCAGCATGGACGCGACAGACGTCGTCCTTCCGCCCTTTCATTTTCTGTTGCTGCCTCTCGTATCTACCGGGCGTAACGAGCACACTGACGGCGCAAAATAACTCGTATAAATCATCGATGCCTGCATGCACACATTTGACGCGATTCCGCTCGTCGAGCTTGGCAGTGCTTTAGTGGGAAGAGGAAAAAGAAAAAAAAAAAAAAAAGAAAAACGCGAAGCTCGATTATTCAACTCAGCGCCGTCCGAATGAATTCTCTCCAACGGATCTCGACTTCTTTACACGTATTCCGAGCGCGAAACGCCGGCCAATGCCTCTCCTTTTCCTCGCGTTTCAAATGGACATCGCAGAAATGACGTCGCGCGTTAATTAACGCTGCGCGACCCGATATTCTGATCTACTCGCGGATAGGGACGCGGACAGGAATTCTAAATCGGACGTCTAAAGCAATCGGGGAACGAAACAGATCCAGCGGGAAAGTTCATCCGTTAGAAGTTATTTCGATACGGCCTGATTGGATTTGCGATTGAATTAGCGAGTAATCGGGAACGGAAGATCGATCCGATGTTTCGGGGTGAACGCATTTTATACGCGAGATAACGGGAACCTGATTTTCGATTAAACGTGTAACTGGTACAGAAACGAAATTAAAACTCTGTTCAGACCAAGAACAATCTTTCCGATACGTATTATCCGTACATAAATTCCAAAAATTCGAAAGGATTGAACCAAAGGACAACGAGAGAAGATCAACGCAGTGACTCAGAGAAATTCAGCGAGAACTCGCTGAATGTAATACCAAAAAACGTATCGCAGCGTAGATCTTTCATTCTGAATTTTCGTCTCCGCTTCAGCTCGAAATTCGTCCCGACGCTTCGTCGTTAAAGCAGCTTCGTTCCCATTGAACGAGGCTACCCCAAGCCGGGCATCAACCGCGACTCTCAGAAGCTGTTATCTGGTTACGTAACGTGGAGCGGCGTTTTAGAGAACTGGCCTTGGCATGGGGCGAATGTCGGATGCCAAAAGCATACGTGGAAGTTTGACGCGTTCCTGACAAGCCTCCGCCTGGGAGAAAGCTCCCGGAAGGTAGCGGAAGTGCGAATGAAAATTTGTACACGCGCGAGCCAAAGACTGAGTGGAAATTGTGCAAATTTCAGCGACTATCGGTTCCATAGGTATCTCAGAGTCTTCTCTCGTTTGCTGTTCGCGTCTGACTCCTCCACCTTTGGCCTTTCACCTTTCTCTGACGAGCTCTCCGTTGTTTTTTGTAGTCGTTTCGTTTCTGTGTACGCGGAGGATTCGCTGAGGATTCACTCGTGTAGAGGAATGAAATACATCTCGTCAGTTGTTGCCGTTCACGACTTCTGAATCTTTCGTTCCTTTCTCCTTTGAAGTTTAGCGCGTGGCTATCTCGAAGATTGTCTAGCGTCGAAGCACAGAAAAATAAGCCGTATGAACACGGAGGCGAGCAAACTGGGGTGTTTGTACGTTTTCATAGTTTTATGAACGCGACTAAGGAAATGGAATCTAAACAGCGTCTTCTGTTACCGTTTAAATATTATTACGCGTGCCCCTCGCTCCGTGCATTTCGTACTTTTGGACTCCCCCGCGCGCTCGCGATCCCTCGTAAACGCGCAAACATCCACGGCCTCGCGATGAAAGGAGAATTCCTTATTATTTATCAACCGTTTTTAAACTGTTTGCACCGAAATTTCCCGCTCGCCACGGGGAAACTCGCCGGTTCCCCGCGATTAATTCACCGGGTTGGACAAGCTCGCGAAGATTTTCAATGCATCGTAAAGCAGCCCCGGTGGAAATGTTTACAAAAACAGGGGGATGAAAGTTCGCGAGTTTCACCCGTGAAAGTTAAGTGTTTTCGTAAGACGGTTAAAGACCCGCACTTTTATTGTCTTATTATACAGCAGTGAGCGATTCTTATTTAAGTTTCACGGGGGAACATCTGCCTCGAGCTCGCTTCGAACCTGTTCGACTAATTTCGCACTCGCACCACTGGCGATCCGCGTTCTCTCGTAGAACCGTTCGATGCAGAAGTCGAACGAACAAATTTTTATCATTCTTCGTTGGTGCTTTTTACACGGAGAACCAACGTGGTGGTTGAATTTTCTTTATCGCGCAAGTTTCAGTGAATTATAGCGAGAGGCGCGTTTAATAATATGAATTATAAAATACACCACACCGCAGTATGCTCCTCAATACAATTATCTGAGCCGCTGAACTATTGTCCAATAAATTCCGCTACACTTTTATGCCGCGGCTTATCCGAAAGTGTCGCGCATACTTGGCTTAGCATGATGCAGCACGGTCTATGATTTATCGCGATTCGCTGTTCATATTTTACACCACGGACGATAACGATCGTAGTTTTCAGCCTCCCCATCGCAATGCTTCATCCCTGAAATCTCTTTTACCCGCGCGATACCTTCCGCAATATCGCCGCTGTAATCAGCAAAAATGTCAGCTAAATTATCCCCCGCGTATTCTTCGTTCACGACGCGAGGGTCTTCAGCCTCCTGTGCGCGATGTGAATTAAAGGGATAAACACTGAGGCACGGTAATCCGCGTTAACGACGATACCTATCGGGGGGACGTAATTAAAATGAACGTTCTAAAGCGAGATAATCCATTCGTACAATTTTGTTCCGCGATAAATTGAATTGAACTTAAAAAGAAAAGAAAAAAACAGCACGAGGAACATCCTGGAACGTTGCGCAGGGACACGAAGCCCCAAAGGCAGCCATAGAAGCACCCATAAAAGCGCCCATGTAACTATCGACTCTCTATACCAACATCCAGACAAAATCGGTAACCGATAATTACTCGCGGAGCGTCTGCATCGCCCAAAATCTTGGCACTCGCGACGGGACGTGCGGGACCGGGGAAACGGAGGTGAAGCACAGGGACGAAGAACGAGGGGGTGGCGGGGTTCGTCGTCCGTTCCTCCCCGGAGGCCACGTCGGTTTGCATTTAAATTTATAATCCGTTCTCGGCGCGATTCCGTCCGAATGCCCCCGGTAAATTGATTTGCAGTAGAAGTTGGGGCTCGTCGCGAGGCTCGCGTCTCGCACGGATAAACGGAAGCACGTCGAGTGGCGTTGTTGAACGCCGTTCCAGGACCGCAGGACGGGAAATGTAAAATACGGGAGAGGATACGACGGCTGGGACGGAAGAGAAGGGACCAGACGAGGAGAAAGACGCCAGAGGGGCGAGGAGGGTAGGTCGAAGGGTAGGTAAGCGATTTCCAGTTGACTGACTGACATCGGTTGCTTACCCTTGCCTGGAGCCAACCCTCTCGCCGCACCCTTCGCTCCACCTGGCTTCGTAGGTGCAGTCGAACGGCTGCTTCTTTGGCGTCGTCGCGCCGCGTCGCGTATGCCGTCGCGTAACGATAAATCGGCTGAGATGCGAGCGAATGTGAAACTACTCGCGGATGCGAACTTACGAAACGCAACGCTAGATTATCCGGTACTTATATGCAAGCGAGTACGCAGTGGGATGGTATATTGGTATTGAAAATGCGAAGCGATTTATAAGAGCGAGAATAATTAAAAGTTTTATCAGGGAAAAAGGAAGTGATGATATGTAAATGTATTTATATATGTACAGCAGCGATACAGTGAAGATAACTTAACTTAAATTATAGCTTAACTAATTATACAATTTGCAATCTAATTGAAAGTTTCAAAATCCTGAAAAGGACTTGGAAAATTTCGACTGAATTACGAACGACTTAAATCTACACGCGTAGTCCTTAGCATGATATCGTTTTCGAGAAGGCAATCTCTCGAAAACGTTACCAAGTATCCAGGTCCACCAACGAGGAGGTGACTACGCAAGGACCCAACCCTATGTCCCTAATCCCATCCACCCTCCATTACATTCATGTGTTCTCGGTACAGAAGGTACCGAGGACTGACTCTACTTCTAATTTTCAAACAACCGGGATCCATAATACATTCTCCTTACATAGATTTTAGAGATTGTAGTATGGACTTTACGAAAGGGATGATAAGAAATGCCATTTCCTTAAACAAAGTGAAATTTCTAAACTGAATCTACAGACACTTTAGAAAAATTAAAGTGTTCTTCGATACGATATTCAAGATGATGGAAGCAAATTGAAATTAAACTAAAGTTAGGAAAAGAAACTAATTCGAAGCAAGATTGAATTCGCGACGCGAGCAAAGCGAACAAGTACCAACGAACTTGCGTTAGATTCTCGCGAGAGGATTCTAACCCGATGGTCCAATACCAGTCACTAGGTGAACCATACCCGACGCGAATCGCGAGCAAATTAAGTTTATGCCACGTCTTACGTCGAAACAGCTGATACCACGCTCTCCCCAATGGTGAATGCGGCTACCATCAAGAATTCAGCGAGACTTAGCATTAGGACGCATTGCCCAACGACAGGAACGAACTTCGTAGACCGCCCCAAGTCGTCTTACAGCAGGTCCGAAGACCCCAGCGACACGGGGTAGGAGCTACTCGGAACGAACCCGCGAAGGACGCGTCCAATGTACTAAGCCTATACCCAAGTCGAGTACCCAACGGGCGTACCAATCGACAAGGGCTGCGAAATCTCAATGGGCTCCGAAAACCACATCAGTTTGATTGAGTATCGACTATTTCGCTGCGTGGAAATGGAAAACTAAATCTCGAACGATTAGAAAAGAAAAGAAAAATACGTGAAGCGATTTCACGTAACAGAAACTTAGAATACTCAAGGGAGAGTGTAACGCGTGTTCATCAGTACTGACTAAACGCGATTATAGAAATGGCTCTCTCACTTTGAATAAGGAAATGGATTACTTTATAATTTTATTAGAAAGGAGAAGATGGGAATAAGGGTGTTACATACATAATATACATAAAACATATATAATATATATAAAAATATCTATAACCAAGGAGAAGATGGGAAGAAGGGTATTACATACATAATATAAAACATATAGAAAAATAATTAGAATTAAAATCCCTCGGCGATCCAACGGCGTTCCAACGGCGCTCCAACGGCGCTCCAACGGCGATCCAACGGCGAAAACCTAAACTTAACTTAACTTAACTTAACTTATAATATAATTTAACCAATAATACAATTTGCAATCCAATTGACAGTTTCAAAGTCCTGACAAGGACTTGGAAAATGTCAAATGTATTGCCAATGACCCAACGCTAGAACCACCCGCGATAAAAGTATGAATTCAAGAAAATTCTTAATAACGAATGCACAAAATGATGGTCAAATCTATAGAATAAAAATTATTTTAAGCGATTTGGTGGATCTAGCGTTAAATCTACAATTATACTTATTTCTACGTGCGTAGTCCTTAGCTTGGTACCATTCTCGAGAGACCGGTCTCTGGAGAATGGTACCAAGGGCCCAGGTCCACCCCGTGGAGGTGACTACGCAGGGACCCATCCCTAATTTCCCTAATCCCATCCACCCTCCATTACATCTGTGTGTTCTCGGTACAGAAGGTACCGAGGACTTACTCTACTTCTAACTTTCAAACAACCGGAATCCATAATACATTTTCTACAATCTAACGTAGATTATAGAAATTGCAGTATGGACTTTTGCGAAAAGGATGACGAGAAATGCCATTATCTTACCAGAAGTGAAATTTCTAAATTGACTCTACAAACACTTTAGAAAAATTCAAGTGTTTCGCAAAAGGGAATACGATACGGTATGCTAAACTCTATTGAACAGTATAATGACTCGAAACTTTGTAAAAATAAGAATAATTAGAATCGAAAGTTACTCTAATCAAAATTAAAGCGAATAGATAGAAGCAAAAGTGGAATTAAAATTCGCGACGCGACCGAAACGAACAAGTACCAGTGAACCTGCATCACATTCTCGCGAGAGCATTCTACCCGATGGTTCGACACTAGTCATTAGGTGAACCATACCCGACGCGAATCGCGAACAAGTTATGCCACGTCTTACGTTGAAACAATCGAAACCACGCTCTCCCCAATGGTGAATGCGGGTACCATCGAAATCTCAGCGAGGCTTAGCAGTAGGACGCATTGCCCACCGACGAGAACGAACTTCGTAGACCGCCCCAAGTCGTCTTACAGCAGGTCCGAAGACCCCAGCGACACGGGGTAGGAGCTACTCGGAACGAACCCGCGATGAGCGCGTCCAATGTACTAAGCCTATACCCAAGTCGAGTACCCAACGGGCGTACCAATCGACAAGGGCTGCGAAATAACGATGGGCACCGAAAACCACATCAGTTTGATTGAGTCTCGTCTGTTTCACTGCGTGGCGATGGAAAACGGAATTTCGAACGAATAAAGAAAAAGAGAAAGAAAAACTACGTGAAGCGATTTCACGTAGGAGAAAATTAGAATGCTCAAGGGAGTATGTAATGCATTTTCATCAGTACTGACTAATCGCGAACCGACAGAACAATTTGTTCTGTTTGTATAAACGGCGGTAACGGATTATAGACATGGCTCTCACTTCGGCTAAGAAAATGTATTCCTTTACAATTTTATTAGAAGGATATAAGAAAGGAATAGGGGAATTACATACATATAAAACAAGTAAAATAAATAAAAAAAAAAATAATTAATATCCCTCGGCGATCCAGCGGCGATCCCTCGGCGATCCATCGGCGATCCAACGGCGATCCAACGGCGATCCAACGGCGAGAACCTAAACTTAACATAACTTAACTTAACTTATACTATAACGTAATTAATAATACAATTTGCAATCCAATTGACAGTTTCAAAGTCCTGAAAAGGACTTGGAAAATGTCAAATGTATTGCCAATGACCCAACGCTAGAACCACCCGCAATAAAAGTATGAATTCAAGAAAATTCTTAATAATGAATGCACAAAATAATGGTCAAATCTACAGAATAAAAATTATTTTAAGCGATTTGGTAGTTCTAGCGTTAAATCTACAATTATACTTATTTCTACGTGCGTAGTCCTTAGCTTGGTACCATTTTCGAGAGACCGGTCTCTGGAGAATGGTACCAAGGGCCCAGGCCCACCCCGTGGAGGTGACTACGCAGGGACCCATCCCTAATTTCCCTAATCCCATCCACCCTCCATTACATTCATGTGTTCTCGGTACAGAAGGTACCGAGGACTGACTCTACTTTAATCATTTAAACGCGGAATCCATAATACATTCTCCAAAATCTAATACAGACTTCAGAAATTGCAGTATGGACTTTACGATAGGGATATTAGGAAGGGGATACGATGGGAAATTACATACATATACAATATATAAGTATATCTAACTAAAATCCATAAATATATAATAATTAAAATCCCTCGGCGCTCCAACGGCGTTCCATCGGCGCTCCAACGGCGCTCCAACGGCGATCCATCGGCGAAAACCTAATTAAACTTAACTTAAACTATACCATAATCAATTATACAATTTACAATGAAATTATACAATTACAATTTACAATCAAATTATACAATTACAATTTACAATCCAATTATACAATTACAATTTACAATCAGATTATACAATTACAATTTACAATCCAATTATACAATTACAATTTACAATCCAATTATACAATTACAATTTACAATCGAATAGAAATTTTCAAAGTCCTGAGAAGGACTTGGAAAATTTCGACTTAAATCTAGGCACGTAGTCCTTAGCTTGGTACCATTCTCGAGAGACCGGTCTCTGGAGAATGGTACCAAGGGCCCAGGCCCACCCCGTGGAGGTGACTACGCAGGGACCCATCCCTATTTCCCTAATCCCATCCACCCACCATTACATTCAGGTGTTCTCGGTACAGAAGGTACCGAGGACTGACTCTACTTATCAATTTCAAACCGGATTCCATAATACATTCTCTTTACATAGATTTTAGAGATTGTAGTATGGACTTTACGAAAGGGATGACTAGAAATGCCATTATCTTACCCAAAGTGAAATTTCTAAAGTGACTCTACAAACACTTTACAATACTTCAAGTGTTTCGCAAAAGGGGATACGATGCGATAATCTAAATTCTATTTTTCTATTAAAATAGATATTGAAAAGATAGATAAAAAAAGATGTTGATACTAAGAACATTAAATTAAAATTAAGAAATGAAGCTAAGTGTGAAGCAAGAATAGATAAAATTCGCGACGCGACCCAAACGAACAAATACCGATAAACCTGCGTCACATTCTCGCGAGAGCATTCTATCGCGATGGTTCGACACTAGTCACTAGGTGAACCATACCCGACGCGAATCGCGAGCAAATTAAGTTTATGCCACGTCTTACGTCGACACAGCTGATACCACGCTCTCCCCAATGGTGAATGCGGCTACCATCAAGAATTCAGCGAGGCTTAGCAGTAGGACGCATTGCCCACCGACGAGAACGAACTTCGCAGACCGCCCCAAGTCGTCTTACAGCAGGTCCGAAGACCCCAGCGACACGGGGTAGGAGCTACTCGGAACGAACCGCGGTGAGCGCGTCCAATGTGCTAAGCCTATACCCAAGTCGAGTACCCAACGGGCGTACCAATCGACAAGGGCTGCGAAATCTCAATGGGCTCCGAAAACCACATCAGTTTGATTGAGCATCGACTATCTCGCTGCGTGGCTATAGAAGACTACTAAATCTCGAACGAATTGAAAAGAAAAGAAAAATACGTGAAACGATTTCACGTAGCAGAAAATAAGAATGCTCAAGGAAGTATGTAACGCACGTTCATCAGTATAGACTGAACGCGAACCGATCTGTGAGAGAACAATTATGTTCTACTTTGATAAACGGACGGTAATGGGTTATAGAAATGGCTCTTTCACTTCGGATAAGAAAATGTATTCCTTTACAATTTCATTAGAAGGAAATAAGAAAGGAATAGGGGAATTACATACATATAAAACAAGTGAAACAAGTAAAACGAGTAAAACAAGTAAAAGAATGTATAATTAATATCCCTCGGCGATCCAGCGGCGATCCAACGGCGCTCCATCGGCGATCCATCGGCGATCCAACGGCGAGAACCTAAACTTAACTTAACTTAAACTCTAGCTTAACTCTAGCTTAACTGTACAATATACAATCCAGTACAAATTTTACAATTAACTCGACGTTAGAACTACCCGCAATAAATGTATTTCGATTTCATGCGAACAAAGTAGAATGATAGTTATGCGAAAAAATAAAAATACTCGAAAGGGAAAGCGTAGAATAGAATATAAAAAGTGAAAAGTAAATTTGAACTGATGCAAAATCATAGAAAATTTTAAAAATTAATATATGATATCAATTAATATGTGATAATATACGATATTAATATATGATAAGACAATCAGTTTAAATGCTTTGGTAGTTCTAGCGTCGAGTTTACATCTGTACTTAAATCTACGTGCGTAGTCCTTAGCATGATATCGTTTTCGAGAGCGCAATCTCTCGAAAACGTTACCAAGTGCCCAGGCCCACCCCGTGGAGGTGACTACGCAGGGACCCAACTTAACAATTTCAAAAACTATATCACTGAACAAGAAACAGTTTTCTCGTCATATTTCTGAGATTCACAATTATTTTTCAAATCAGATAGATCGCATCGTTTTCTAAACTTTGATTTGGTATCATTTTCTACATTTATTCTATGTTCAGTGATAATACTAATCGAGTACTACTTAAAAATGAGGTGTACTCACTGATATTGCATGGTAATCCATGTCTAATTCGATGCGAAGTACGTTTGTAGTTGAATGGAGGACTCATCCGACTGAGAGGATAGTTTGCGAAGACCAGGTCGCAGGTAGCACATAATCATAAGCGATTCTTCGTGGTAAATTAATTTAGAAAATTTAATTTCAGTGTTAAAATTAGTTAAACACCACTAAAGTCGAAAATAATTTAGAAATATCCGAATAATCAAGCTAATATTACAATAATTAAATTCTACTAATAATTAGAAGGTATGATAAAATTATTAAAATCCAATTTCGGTGTTAAAATTAATTAAAGTCAGCGCACAATCATAAGCGATTCGTCGTAAATTAATTTAAAAAATTTATTTTCGATATTAAAATTAGTTAAACATCACTAAAATCGAAAATAATGTAGAAATATCCGAATAATCAAGCTTGTATTATAGTAATTAAATTCTATTAATAATTAGAAGGTATGATAAAATTATTAAAATCCAATTTCGGTGTTAAAATTAATTAAAATCTTTAAAGTTCCCCGAATAATCCGTATAAATTATTTAATATTAATAGGTGTTAGTAATTCCACGATTAAAATATAGTATTAGTTGATTTAGGAAGGTATTTTAATTATTAGATAGCAATTAGAGTTAGCAAGGCTAGTTAGATCTCGACTAGTTGACAGTTACTGTATGACAGTTGTCGCGACGGAGTCAGACTGTCAAATGATCGCGCATGATCGCGCACGACTGAACATTACCGTGCAGACCTTGAGCACGTTCCACTCGTTGCGCACCCCCACTATTGGCACAGTGTCAAGGTGCTCCTCGCAATGCTTCATTAATTACTTATTCCTTCCATATTAATTAGAGTTAATCAATTTTTATAATGTCCCAACACTCGAACATACTCGTATACATACATTCTTCAGTAAAATATAATCGCATATCAATTACTACCAATGTTACGCCTAGTTTTCGAGTCTTATAATGCTAATTACTATTATACAACCGATGTATACGAGTCAATGACCGCCGTGAAATATTCTCGAGGAATCGAAACTTGGCTTGTTTCACGAGATTCTTGCTGCCCTCGATTATCTCCTGCCTCTTTTTAATTCCACTCCCTTGCGTTCGTACAACGCAGACGATTCGAGATACGGATCCAGCGATCCCAAAAGCGGTTCGATGCAAATTTCACATGAGGCGGTGCTCCTAGTGCGCGAGTTATTAATTTCGTTCATCTACCTTTTGACGCCCTCGTAGACCCCAGGAATCCGTGGATGCGTGCAAGCGTGACGCGCGTTGCTGTCGCTGCGACTACGTCCTCCGCGCGGAACCTCGGCCACGATTAAGCCGCACCGCGACAAGACGCGGCAAATTGCACGGTATTTCGAAGAGGCGGTGCCGCGCCATTCGCCTGGCATTACCCTCTTCCCGTGCACGGATCCACCGTCAAACGACGCCTCGTCCTCTCGGCACCGGGTGAAACCGGGGACGCGTTTTGCCACTGTGCAACCGGGAACTTCTTTGAGAGCAATTACTTCATAAGGAGCCCCGCTAATTACCTCGTTACTTCGGTTCTTCCTTTACCGTTTTCGATGATCCCAGCGCTGGGTTGATGGAGTTTCTTTGGGGTTGTTTCTAACATCCGGCTGCGATTGACGTGCTCCTCAGCGTCGCATATTATACGAGGCGCTTGAATCGTCATGGGAATAATGGAACGCTGCGCTGGAATCCGAGAGGCGTTCCTCGTGCCTGAACCCTCTGAATAATCGGAAAAAGAGGCGCGAGAAGAAACGTCGATGCGTCTCGAGGTTTCAAAGGCGAAACATTGAGGATCGCGATTAATGTAGCAGCGTAACGAGGTGAATTTCCAGCAACAGGAAATCCGGATCCGCTATCTCGCAGGCAGGGCGGGTCGTCCACGAGTCGACAGTTTCGTGCCTGTGCCAATGGCACGATCACAGGGACCACGCGGAGACAAGAGCTCCCAAATTGCGGCGGAGTGTTTCGCAACTCCGCTCGAAAGCGCGCGACGATATCCCCGAGGGAGCACAGCGATGGTTCGCGTCCTGGTAAAATCTCGGCTGCATAATTCAAAAACGTGCTACTTTCTTGGCCCAGCGACACTGGCAATTCTCGATGCAACCTGAGAGACGCGGCCAACGCCTCTGGTGCGAGCGTAATTGGGACAAGGTGCTGAAAACTACATAGCGTTCATTTCGAGCCGCGACTACGCGAGTTCCACCTGATAGCACAGGCTTCGACTAACCGATCTTATCTAATTGGATCAGAATTTGTGTAACATGGAACTAGTATGCGCGCAGGTTTAGTTACGTCGATCTTCGCCAATTAACATGGCTATCATCGAATTAATCTTTATCGTTCGCCAGTCACGAGTGAAACAGGGGATATCCTTCGAGCAGCAGATAAACCAGAAACACCACGCGCAGCCACGCGCACGAATCTTCGTGAATCGTATCCGCGTCGATTCCCAGCGATGAGATCACCGTCACCTCTCGAAACGCGGCGTCGAAAATGCTCGTCATTCTCGAAAATGCGATCTCGCCCGACTCCCGTTTAATTTTCCGCTGCGCGATCGTAATCGGGGACGAACGCGAAACAAGAATTGCATTCTTTCGAGAGGCAGCGGAACACACGGCGCGGTGGATCGCGTCTACGGGAAATCGAATGGACTTTTCGGTCGCGGGTTAACTTCGTTTGATGGACGACGGTGCGCGCCGACACGGTTGAAACGGGGAACGTGTATAGACGCGACGAGGAGCAGGCGCAGCGAGAGAGGAAGAGAGGAAGCACCCGTGCATCTGGGTGGATCGTGGGAAATAAAAGCATCCAATTTCCTGGAGATAGCTCGTCGAATCTGGACGAACCTCCTGTTCCTTCTCAGTCCTTCGTCATTGTTGCGCACTGCGACGAGGTGGAACCGCTACCAGCCGCGGAGTCGCGTTTTTATCGTCGGACACGCGACGAGGAATCTCCAGCAGCTAAAGTGAAACGTAAAGTGAGCCGCCTAGCCAATCGCGAGTAACAGGATCCGACCAGTACCGATTTTCAGGCTTAATCCAGCGATCACGACGAGCTTTCAATTATTCCCGTCGTTCCGCTGGCTACGAGACGCGTTCCACTTGTAACGCGCCCTCGTCGTGTCCCGTGCTCCTCCTCCAGATCTGACAGCCACTTTCAGCGGCATTGTCTCTTATGTTTCATGGTATTCTCTTAGCTTCCACTCTACGCCGCTCGTTGCAATCTTGTCCGTTTAAGCGGGACGCGAGTTTCACCGGCTCTGGTCGTCTTCAAGCTGAAGTTTCTTGCTGGTGGATCTGGTAACGCGCCGTTTAGGTGTCGGAATTGTTTCGTCGATAGCAATCCAAAATGGCGCGGGCGAATGTGACGAGATTCTACGGCGGATAAGACAGACCCCTTCGCGTGACTATGCGCGATGGAAATCGATTCGAACTTTTCTTTTTCTACGTTTTTCTTTCGTTATTAGATTTGGGTGTTCTTTTAAGGAAGAATCTTCGAGGAACGGCAATAAATTTCGAATCCTCCGTGGGGTGTTTAAACAGCGAAATGTAACGTGGCGACGAAAAACCAGTTAATCTGCAAGTCAATCGGGAAGAGCTCTCTCGAACGTCCGCCTTTTAAGTATCCTCCGGATTCTTCTCTCCTCCATTATTATTCCGCAGCCCGCAAGGATGTTTGATCTTTTTCATTTCATATCGAATCGTTACCCGGTATCGAGGGGGCGAAAGTGGGCGACGGTGGACGAGTGGAACGTCGTTCGTTCGTTCGCCTCATCGAACGGCTTCGAGCAAACAATATCAACCCGCTGCGAGGGATGGACGAGAGGAGGGCGCGAGAAATAATGAAGTGGCGTAAGCGAAAAAATTTACTCGGTTGACGGATAAAAATGGAATGTAATTACTTCCGCTTTCGAAGTCGTCCCAGCGAGGCGTTCCCGTCTCCTCGATAGAACGGAAGCTACCCTTCAGGAGCTCAGTCAGCTCGTCGCTCGTCCTCGACAAGCCTGCTGTCCCGATAAAATCGACAGGGTGCCCATCCTCGAAAATGGCACGCGAATCGCGCAATTAACGCCCAATTACCCGGTCATACAGTCCGGGCGGCGTGTAATTGCGTTCACCCCGGGTCGACGTAGCCTTTAAAACACGCCTATTTATGCGCCCTCGATTCGCCACGATTCGCTACATTTCCAACGCGTCGTTGGGACGATAAGCCCGATCGATGAAATCGAAGATGCGTATCACACTCGGCTGGGACAAAAGAATGGCCGTTGTTATCGTTTCATGCGAATTATCGTCCGTTTCCACGTGTTTTCCAGCCCCGCGGTACATTGTTCGCGAGCATCGGGTAAACAGATCTCGCGCGGTAGGCGAGGATTAATCATCTCGCGGTTACATTTTTATCGAGCGAGCGAAACACGGGGGTTCAGGCCGTGCTCGCCTGGCTACGAACAATGGACACTCGCGGAACACCCCCGTTGTTTCGTCGCAACGAAACATCGACCGCTGCTAGCCGAAATTCGCGTTCGATCACGATGCTTTAAATCATCGCGAAAAAACCAACACGCTAGAACACGGTCGCTAATTAATTACGACAATAATTCCCGCTCAATCGCCTGGAAATCCACTTGACGACCCGGCGAGTCGAAACGAAATCGTCAATCACGGTAATGGAACGATTCGATGCATCGAGGAACTATCGAATAAATAAAAAGCGAGAAGAATAATCGGAAATCGTCTCGCTCTAACTAACGAGCCGACCCTCGAGGCGAAGGATCAGGCTCGATCGCGTGCGAACTATCGCGCGAGTCCTCAGGTATTCGAAAGTCCTCTCCGATTCGCGTACAAATTTTATTCGCCTCCACATCCATCTCGCCTAGCAATTTTCCCTGTATTTTTCTCATTTACGACGCAGAACCGATGAGCCAGTTCCGTCGACCCAATTAGACTCTTACAAGCTGGTGCAAGCAGGGCGGAACAACGGGTATACACCAAGGTGGAAATCCGGCCGGATTTAATAGACAGTCGCAGCTCGAACCAGGCGCGGCACGTACCGACATCAATAACGTTAATTAACATATCAACGAGACAATCCTGGAGACGCGTTTCCCAGCGGTAATACCATCGCCGGGACCATTTCGTGTATCTGAGCTGGCTCATTCGAATCTTGATACAGGCTGAGAGAGCGCGCGCGCGTTCCAAGTGTACGCAGAGGGCCGCGTTGCGCGCCATTGTCGCGTCAGGGGTCGGATACGTGGCCCCATAGTTCACCATTGTATCGGACGTACGGTTGCGAATTAATTGTCGTGTGGCATCGACAGACCACGGATTCGATTCCTCGCGCCCAGAGCTTTTGTATCGCGGGGCTTCGATGAACGCGCGCGTATTTCCCGGCTAATCCGCAGCAGGATAAAAGTTTTCGAGGCTGTAGCTGGGTACGCGCTCGAGGACTTTTATCAGTCGATACGGAAAAATTGTTTTTTCTCCCTCTTTTCGGCTTGCCGTTCGCGATAGACGGACGCTGGATTCTTTGTTGTGTGTTTTTTTTTTTGCGCGAAAGATAGCCAGGGATTGATGAAATGGCCGTTTGAAATATGGTAAACGTGCAACCTTTGATTGGAGAATTTTTCAAGGCTGATAGAAGAGCGGATGGAGTCGCGTGGCCGATTGATTACAAGGGCAATTTGTTCGAGGAGCGAATCGATCGGGGTATCAGTTATTCGGTGGCAACAAGTTCCGCGGAAGAAGAGTTAAATAGTTGAAGTTTCGAGGGTCCGGTAGCTCGTTAAACAATCCGTGGAATTTATGCAAGTTTATAGCAGTGCATCCAGGTTAATATTAAATGCACTTGCCGTTAATCAAGAAACTTTTCCGCGCTGTACACGCTCGCGTTCCGGTTTTTCTCTCGTGAAACTCGCGAAGAGCTCGAGCTCGCCCCTGACTCTCCACTTTTATTCGTTGCGTCCATCTTCGTTGCGTTTCGAGAAACCGGTTGTACGTTATCCGCGCGTCGCGACGCTGAACCACAGCGATGTGATTGCGTTTCTGTACAATTATGAGGGCAGAAATATGTACGTATGATTGCGAAACTTTCTTGACCGGGGCAATCATGCAAATGCGGCGAGAAACGACGCCCTTTATTTCGTTCTCTCAATGTACCGGCTAACAAACCAATGGCGCCGCGGTTCCAGCCGGCCGGGACTTCAAAAGAATTAATTTCCATAATTGTCTTAATTCCGTCGAGGGTCAGAACCGCGCGCAATTGGTAATCGCGTGTCCCTCTTATTCCCGTGTTCAGAAGAAACGAAAGCAATTATCAAATGAGGTTCCAGCGTGTGTTAGAGATGCGTACATAACCTAGGAGTTACTCGAAACGTCGGCCATCTTTTTACAGGATCGAATCGCGTGCACCGTTTAGCCTTCCCCTTCACTGTTTGATTGCAACGAACGGCGATAGAGATTAAAGGGAATTCCCTTAGCACGCAGAATGATAGAAATAATTGCATCGAAACTGGCGACAAGGTGCCGTTTTGTTAATTAACACTGGGTTCCGATAAACAGGTTCAGACGTGGCTGGAAACTCGTTCAACGAGTCCTTTCAGCGATGTTCCCGGCTGGTCTCGTGGAACTCGGAACCAGGTCACGATCACTCTTCCTGTTTCATCGGGCAACTCGCCTTCCTAGATATTCGCTGGATTGCATTAAGAGAAAAGGGAATTCTCCGTTTCTTTGCCCCCCCCCCAGATGAACTTCTATATTAACGGATCGGTGCCTAGCGTTTTTCCAGAAGCCTTCGAGGATCTCCCGGTTATTAATTACACATTATGAGAAAAATTTCAACAACTTCCAGCGAGTGATCCGTTTTATTTTACTTTGCCCTCGTTGCGCCTCGACTGCTTTAACAACTTGGAACTTTCATTAGGGCAATCGAACGAGATTATTTCTACTACCTTCGCTTAAAATATTTCTACGCACCCCTGAGAAACGAGGGAGCAGCGAATAGGATATCTAAATTTTAAGAAGGTCAGGACACCCTTCGGAACCCTTCGAATTCGCATTAAATTATTCTCGAATTTCGGTGAATCAGTTGATTCGTCGATTACTGATCGCACGAATTTCCTGATTTACAAATCGAGACACGACGTTGGAATTTTCAGAAACCTCGATGGATGATAATCAGCGAACCGTATTACGAAACGTCCCTCCTTCACTTTCGGGAAAGACGAGGGTGTTACGCAGATTAAATCAACGCGATTCAATCCCCGTTACGTATTACTCATTGCGTAACCACTCGAATTTGTAACCATTTACGAACGCAGCCCTCTTGCAAGGGATAGACGGATCCTTTGAAGTCGTTTGAGAAGCAATTCCAGCTCGAGAATCGAGAAAGTGGAACGTAAGAGCGCTAAGAATGGTTCTACACGCGATTTCTTCGTCGATGAATGCTTCGTGAAAGTACAATTATTTATTCAAGGGTCGAAGAGTCAAGTAACATTTTAATACGAAACGAAGAATCCATCGCGTACGTTTACACGTCATCCGTCAAACGAATGACGGACAACGCGATATACCGCGTCGAGGAACGATCGGTATCAAGTATCATAACCACGCGTGATTGGTATCGACTCGCGCGACCCAGAGACTAGTTCTGTCCGTCCCGTTGATCTCAAACTTGCCAATACCACGTCGATATATCTCGTGGCTATTAATTTTCACGACTCGACACTTGTCAACCAGAATCCACGGCGCCACCGCTTAAACGTCCCCGTAGGAACAATCAGTTCCCACGTTCCTCTGCCTTTCAATTAGAATTCGATCGTTCCGTGACACACGCGCGCGAATCAATCTCCCGCGCGAACCAGCCGCGAACGGGACGAGGTCCGCGATTTTAAGATAACGAAGAGGAACGATCGAGGATCGACAAGACTGATCGAGCCTGTGGCGTCGAGGGGGTTCATTTTCAGCTGAGAGCGAGAGAGAACGGCTGCTAATCCGTGTGCGTCGTCTTCTGTTGCAGATGCGAGGGTGGCTGGCTCCAGCTGGAAGGTGGAGCTCGTGTCTGCGGTCGCAACGAACGATTCAATCGACCAGTCGTGCTGTTCTCCGATAAATCGGTCCCAGTTCTTCATATGCAGTGAGTACACGATCGATCGTTTTTACATACTCGCGTGTAAAACATTTTTATTCTACTCCCGTTCGATTTTCTTAAAAAAGAAACCGTGGAAACCTTAAGTAGAAGTCTTCTATATCTCACGGTTAATCCAGCCTTCATTTTTTAATTAAACGTTCCCTCCTCCCCCTACGATTTAATATCGAGACACGTGCTGCCCGCGTACATTACTTGGCGATAGTAATTAAAGTAAGTGCGTCGAATTTAATAACCAAGGATAACTCGTGTACGTACGTTCGAATAAAAAACGGGAGCGAAGTAACGGCGATTGTGTAACAGAAATGGTAATAGAGAAAAGCGGGGGGATGAAACTGTGAGAGGGGATCGTTTGTCGATCGCTGTGCCAGGCCAGCGTTGCTTACAAGCCCGGCCGCGCCTGTAATGGAAAAGTGCAATCGGAATGAATTGCTGCTTTACAAAATCGATTTAACATCGTTGCGCGAATTGCCGTGGACGGGGCTGGGCCCTCGACAACGATACGCCGGACGAGATAGAATTCTGGCCTCCATTACGGAATAGGAACACGTACCCGGCTAAGTGCTTCTTACTACCCCGGCCCAGCATCGTTTCAGTTAGCCAAACGAACAGCGAAACTGTTCGCGTAACGAATTTCACTTTTTGAACAGCCGTCAGCTTTTAGCCGTTACGCGAAAAAAAAAAAAAGAACGAATCTCTCCCTCTCTGGCCGTAGTTTTCATTTAACGCTTAATCACTCGCGCTGGAACCCGATAGAGCGATACGAATTGTATCCTGTTCTGTATTACGAGTCACGGTGATTAAGCGCTGGTTCTTCTATGGTGTTTCGAAAAAGGTATGATAATTCTGTGGTAACTTCAGAGTTTGGAGGATGTGGAAGCAACGTATCCTTTCGCATTCGTCTCAGCACTTTTATTTGTTAATTAAGATCTCTTTATGGGGATGCATCGACGTTTATCTATCGAACTAGGCCAAGGAAACCAACCCTCGTGGACAGAGTCGGGGGTGGTAGTAAGTTCTCGAAGAGCTATTCGTTGAATTTATTTCTCAGTTAGAGCCAACCACCCTCCCCCCGCGTAATTAATTGGCGCTTTTTCCCTTTGTCCACCGTTCGCGCCGTGTTATCCGACGTTTTTGCGCGCGCTCATTTAAATGCAAATTAATTTACCTTCTCGCGAGACGAAACAGCTTCCCTGGCGTCGACCGTTCCCGGGCTACGATTACTTTTCGTTAGGGTTATCATCGCGAACGTTAATCCTCCGCCTCGATCCTCGTTAATTGCCCCCTCGTTACGCGATTAACGTCCCACTTCGCACTCTTCGATGGGGTTACTCGTTAAGGGTGGACGATATTTAATTGACAGTGTAAGCTGTTTTCCTGTGGTGATTCGATTTATTAAAAGGACGACAAGAAGGGTTGCACCCTCTTCCGTTTACACGTTACCAGCGGTACTTTAATCTTTGATATTTTCTATTATATATAGGACTCTCCACCTCGTCTTGCTTTACATTACGCGAGATACTCTGATGTAAAAGAAAAAGAGTTGCGCTTCGTTTTTTATCAATTCTTTGGTTCTTGCTTCGTTCGTCTTCATAATTTAAAGATTCCCCCCAACGACGGTAATGAAAACGGAAGTTGCTCCAAACAATTTCAGTCGCGAGCTTCCATCGCGATTTTCCAAACGAGGACAATTTTTTGCATTTGAATAATTGATTAATAAATAGAAGTAGCCGCGAGTGGAAACGTACACCGAGACAGAGGAGTCTCGTTCGTAGTCCGCGATCCTTAATTGGCAGGAAGAAACCAGAGACCATCATCCTCAGATCTTATTCCCTCTCTGAGAAACGTTTCCGTTACGTGGAGCTTATTAAATATTTATAGCGGAATCACTATCCGCGATACAAAGCCGTATACATAAAACATCAGCATTTTCGCCACGCATCTGATACTTTTTTATTCACGGGCCGCCTCGTCGACCCTCGCGACTCTCTCTCTCTCTTTGCGCTCAAAGTGCCTCGGACGATTTTCATAAACCGGGGACGCTTCCCTCGCGATCCTTAAACGAGGTCCCAGCCGAGGAGGATCCTACGCGTCGCTTGTTTAGGATCTAGTCGACGAAAATCCCTTTGCTATCCGTATAAAATTACTCTTTCGAGTCTCGTGATTTTATTCGACGGTAATAGACGAGCCGCGAGTCCTCGTAAGCGTAATTCGTATCGTTTCGAATCCAATTAGCGATCCTAACGTTGCATCGACGCGTACAGCGGACCACGATTTCTATATTACGAAGACCAGAGTCGAGACGACCGACATACTCGATCCGATTGCTCGTTTCGATCTTCACCGCGAATTCGCGGTGGTCCATCGCGTTCGTCGCGTAATCGCGGCTCGACGATCCGCAAGGCGGCCTCGCAACGCGTTCTCAGGATAAATGAATCGCCTGGATTGCGCGTATAATCGGTCTCGGTTTTGCGGTCCCGTGCGACCTACGACAGTTCATCAATTCCATATATGTATTGTCGCGCGATCAGCCGGCGCGGTTCCGCAATAATCGAACTAGTTGCCGGCCAACTTTGTTTCCGTCGACCCTGTTGCGGTCACGTTAATTGGAATATACGGGAATCGGCCGATTAATCTTTCAGCTCGTCGACCATAATCGCTCGCTGCGAACTGGCGGTCTGCGCAACAGAGGACGAATTAAAAAGAGTAACGCGAACGATCTGTATCAATGAAAATCGGAAACAATGCGGTGAAATCGTAGAGTTCCACGCTTGAAATCCGAATGAAACTCTTATCGTGAATCGAACTTTTTTTTGCCGATTTTTGCGATGTTTCAGCAGACGATAATTTCTGCTTCCTTCACGACTTGGTATTATTATTCAGACGACCAAAGCGGCGGAAATTGCGAACAACTGTCGTGGAAGTTGGGTGTCTAGCAAGGTCGAAACGAGTCTGACGCGTTTTAACAGATTCAGGAAGCGTCGCGTGATCTCTGCTCGCGAGACGCTCGAGCGTCCGAGAAAGGGTAGCTGTTTTTAACTCAAAAATATCGCTCTGTGATATTACCAGCCGCTTTGATGCGTCGAAGGTGCACGATCGTCGATGAAATTTGTTTAAATTGTGGCAAACTGGGGACGCGCGGCTCGCATAGACGCATCAAGGGATGATTCATGGCGTTCAATTTTTGCTGACTCTTTGTATCTCGAGAAAAGTCGACAGTAATGTTTAATTCACTGCGCGACGACCCAGCTGATTCGATGCTTTCTGAATCCACCATCCAAGTCGCTTTGTCAGTTTGAGATTATCGCAGTGATATTATATACAGCTTTGAAATCTCATTGTCTGAAAAAGTAACGACAGAACGATTATACAAGAAATAAAGAGACTCCTCGTTATCGCTCCACTTTTCATTCCACAGATTACACACAGACACTCGACCGTTTGGCGGAGAGCGAAAGATATATAAAACGTGGTACGATTCCAGGAGAATTTGATCGCGCGATTCCATCAGGAAAACTGAACGGACATCCTTCGAGTCCAACGAATCAAAGTGGATGCCTGAAAATGAACGAAAAATTAATTCCACGCGCGGAGACGAAATTGTCGATCGGTATCTGAGCTGAGCGTCGCACCGCGCGAGCATTCAAAAGTAATAGGCGCATTAACGGGTCGATTAGCGAAGGCGAATTTACTCAGCGATCGCAAATTGCACGGTTCAACCAGCGTCCGCGTAAACTCGTCGGTTGGGATTTAAAATTCAAACGACCCGCGTTCCATGTTGTAGGTACACGCGCGTTTGCGAAGATATCGCGCGTACCATCGCGTCCGCGATGGCCATCGAAGATTCCGAAACGAATCATTCCGCCTCGTAATACGACAGAAATTCCGCCTCGTTTCGTAAAGTTTGCGCGTTACGTTCCTCTTCTTCGATTTCTTCTTTCTTTTCTTCTGATCGTTTTTTTCTTCGCCGTCGTTTGGAGTGCACCGTGTATAATACAGTTTAAATCGTGGCCATCGTCCACGGAGGGATATGAAGTACAATAAGGGCGACTTACGATCGGAGTTGGCGAAATGGGGAAACTTTGAAGACGCCAAAGACAATACCCGTTTTGTTTCTCTGCCAGTGGTGGGCGCGCCTAGTCGCGTGTTTCGAGCCAGTGAACGCGATTCGTGCTGAAATGGCCTCTCGATATTCCGCCGCTCTGTGTCGATTTCTGCCTTTGTCTTCGATAGAAATGTTTCTTGCAAATTTCCCTTTGTTCCGTTCGAAAGAGGTTTAAGGTAAAAAATGAAAAGAGAAAGGGAATAAACGAACGAAAAAAGCGAATCATTCTTTTGTTGAAGTATCCGACGACAACGATATCGAGTCCCGTTGCGGAGCTTTCGACTGAAACTAGAACAAATTAGAGGAGAGGCAATTTTAATAATTCCACTCGTTGGATACGGGCAATCGTTCAGGGATCCATAATTGTCCTGTCAAGCGTTTCCGTTTACGTAACGATGTAGCCGCTCGCATTATTACCAGAACACCGAAATTAGTTCGATTCGGTATTCCAAGAACGCTCTCCGTACGGCCAGGAAAAAAGTTAAGTGGATCGAGGAAAGAGGTGGGGACGCGTTGGCACGAAAGCAGGATTCTATGAAACGAAATCGCTGTCTAGTGGAAAGTTTATACCGGTTACGGGGGCAAGGAGGAATAAATTAACCGTGGCCAACACGAATTTCCACGTTGTACCTCGAACATCCGCAATCCGTTCCACAGCTCGTCCCGCGAGCTCTGCTTTATTAAAACGCCTCGCTAAAAAGAGTCCCTCGATAATAAAAAAAAAAAAAACGTTCGTATTATTTATTCATTTCCACGCGAAAAATCGACCTGCGTAAAATGTAAAATTAATTGCGATTTAATTCGACGCGCGGGTCAAAGAGTCGCAAATAAATTTCCAATTTTAAACCCCGCGTCCGGTTTTTCCGTGGCTCGATTCGCGCGGCGGCCACGCGTCCCCGTTTAACTTCCGGAAGCTTCGACGCTCGTAATAAGATCGATACGTCGAGGGGTGAAAAAGAGCGGAGCCGCCTGTCCGTGGCGCGCATTATACGATCCATTAGACTGGAATCAAAAGACGCTGGGGGGCGAAGAAAAGGGGCCGCGCGCTCGCGGGGCTCGCTCTCTCCATTCAGCTCCGTCCGTCGTTCCGCCGTCAACTTTTCTCCGCGGGATGAAAGTTGCGCGCTGGCAAAAAGGGGGGCCCCGGTGAAAAACGACGCGTGTATCGAATTTACCGTGGAACGACGCCCGGAGAATTCTCTGCGATTGTGCCCGCGAAGAAAGGAGGATTCGAGTAACGCGTGTAGTTTAGAGTGGCTGCTCAATGGGGAGCTCTCTGTATTTCCCGGATGTGCGCTCGGTGGAATTTTTAGACAGCAGTGTATTAGAGAGAAATTCCGTGCGAAACTACGGTAAATTGCGAGCCGGTTGTTTCGATGTACCAGCGTTTTCTTTTGTAAAAGCATCTCGGCTACGCGGTGGTAAACGATTGTACGACACGTCGAAATTCGTTGAAACTAACCGCGCTGGTTTCTCCCGTATTTATCGTAACAAGTAACCGTGGCGTCAGTGAGGAACTAAATTAAATAAACCTATCGTACGTCAAGTTGTTCGCGTCGAGCAAATGGAATTTAAGACCTTATTTTTGCGAAACATCCGGGACGAGGATTGAGTTGAACAGCTACTGCAATATCCCCTCGACGTAATCATATTCGACGATCCTC
The DNA here is from genome assembly GCF_050948175.1 of Xylocopa sonorina. Lineage (NCBI taxonomy): Eukaryota > Metazoa > Arthropoda > Insecta > Hymenoptera > Apidae > Xylocopa > Xylocopa sonorina. The sequence goes on from NC_135203.1 coordinate 6,653,899, forward strand.
CTCTCGTTCGTTAAGCGTCGCTTTATTAAAATAGCGCCACTCGTTAAAGTCGGATAATTTTGCAAGAGGCCCAAGGGGGTGGCTCGAGGATAAATGAAGCTACGCGAGTAGCCGTGAGAGAAGTGGACCGTGAACAGCGGGAAGAGTGGGGGCTGCGACGTTGAAAATCTAAAAAGAAGGAAAGAAAAAAAAAGAGAGAGAGGAAAAAAGAAAAGAGGAGCTCCGGTCGACGTTTTGCCGAGGAGAATGCTCGACGCTCGAAGCAACGGGACCGTGACGCGTCTCGGGTGCAAAATGAAACTCGAACGCGGATAGAACCGGCGTCGAAACGGTGGGAAGTGCCGGGTAGAAAAAGCAGCCCAACGATTCCGTGGGATTGTGATGTCGGTTGCGCGCGTAAGCCCACTTCCGGTGGTTCCCGATCTTCCACTTTTCCGGGGGCCGCGCTGATTGGATGGATGCGGGTCGTGCCGCGTCTGCATCTTCTTCGGTTCGCAATCGACGAATTTGTCGCGCGGCGAAATTGTCCGACCGGCGACAAACGCGCGCAGACTGAAGGAAGCAAACGAATCGAAATTCAATCCATTATGATCCGTCAACGCGTCTCGATTCAATCGGAGAACAGGCCCCGTCAAAAGGACTCCGTTTTTTTTGCAACGATCTCCCAATCGGATGGCAGCGCAACCTCGATGGTCCATGGACTGTCCTTGCTGCTTTCCATTCGAACGATGATGCGATCGCAGAGCTTCAAAGGAAACCTTAAAAATTTCTCTTCTTTAATACAAACAATGTTTGTACCAGCTTGAAATTGATACATTTCTTTTACACGAGTTATTTGATCTACTTCAAGTTCGCTTTCCTCTTCCTCCGTTCTCCAATGATAATGCAACTTTGAATTATTATAAAGAAGTTGAAATTGATATGCTAACGTCGACGCAGCGCTGAACGGAAACAAAGCACTCTTATAAGGTGAACCGTGAGGAAGAAAAAAAACACGAAGCCACCCTACTCACCTTAATCGCTATTCCATTGCACCCGATCCACCACCAGCCGCATCCCCGTAGCAAAATCCCGCGTTCAATCCGCCACGTACGCATGTTCCAACCATTTTAAACTTCGAGCCGCCTGTAAGCTCGTCACTAACCTGGAAAGACTTTCCGTTCCTCGTTTCGATAAGGGGATTCAAACTTCTCTAGCTACGTCCCGTCTAACATTAAGCAATTTCGAATACGAAAGACAGCCAGGTGATCCGAGCACATCTTCAAGTAGCATTGTACCTGTTACTGGTCAGACATTGGACCAGACGAACACGTCCTCGTTCGTCAACGAGTCGTTCGATTAATCACTGTAGACTCGTCGACACTTTTGCTTCGTCCAACTTTTCCCGTCTGTCCTTCATCAGCAAGGAAAAACAAGGAGGAACGTGACTCTTCTCTCGCGATGCTAGCAGGATACATTTTTCGAAATAATTTCTCGTCGGATATCTCATGTGAGGGACGTACTCGTCGAGGAATTCGAAACGAGTCCGAGATAAGGTGCTGGTGGAAGCAGCGAGGGTAACATCGAATTTGAGTCGACGCGAAAGAGAAATTTTCCTGGTGAATGGAACGCGTTCGGGCGAAGTCGCGATTTATTCGACGCCACCTGACGAATATTTTATCAACCAATTAGAGACGATTTACGGGCGAAAGGATTCCACGGCGATAAGATTTCGGCGAATTCCAACTGGAGATTTAGTAGATCGCGTAGAAAGGGGCGACCTGGCTGAATAATTCCCCGTAGAATTTTGTAATTTTATAATAAAGGTGAGATATTCCTCTTGGTAGACGGCTAAGTGCCCCCGCATTAATCAGGCCCGCGGATTCGAGTCTTCCGGAATTTATCAGGATTTCGAAATCTTAAAATCCAGCTTCTCGCCCGAGCCATTCGTGCTTTTACGTGGACTCGATTCGAATTGTTCCTTCGAAGAAATAACGTTCTCGTACCTTTCGCTTCGATTCGATCGTACTATCGGATCGCGAAGCAGCGTTTCCAACAGGGACGCGCGTTTTTCGAAAAGAGGACGGTAAAATTTCATCGCGTCCTCCTACTAAATCCGAAGAAATTCGAACGGGTAACCGTTTCGACTCTGTCCAGTTCGGTCGGAAGATTAAGATAAACGGCAGCTTGGAAACTTTTAATGAGTGCGTAACAAAGTCGTATAAAAGGTATAAAAAGGTAGCCAAGAGTGGCACGAGGAGTTTGCGATTAAGACTTCGCTCTGTTTACTCCAACTTTTATGTCTGTCTGACAGAGATATTACGTGCGTGCAGTGGGCTGGCCTGGTTCGAACGCTCGGCCATCGTCATTTCGCGGTTCACATCGAGCTCGAACCGAGGGTCCTTTCTTCGTCTTCGCGACCGTGAAGCGTTTAATCCTCCCCGACGATGAGCCTCGTTTTCTTCCTTTCAGACAGATTGCAACGACCTACATGCGCCCACCGCCGTCTATTAATACAAAACACATTTCCGTTTCTTTCTCAACGATTAATGACGGTAGCAAGTTTGACGGCGAAAGGATCCGCGAATGAATCACGCTTAACGGTTTTAAAAGCTCCGGAGGATAACTCACGCGAGACTAATTTCTCCAAGAAGAGGAGCCAGCAAGCAAATCCTAGAAAAATTCTTCTACCCAGAGTAAACCTGAAAGACAAAGCTCTCGCCTCGACTGTGGTCCTCGTTCCTCGCGTGGATCCTGCTGGCGTTACCATACAAACGACGTATAAATAACAAGCTTGGCCAATTTCTCAGGCCACAATCCGTCTAATGCTCGGTTTCGTCGAGCCCGGAAGCGGCTGCATTAGGAAAGCGAGAAACGATGTAGCGTAACACTTCATTGGGAAAATTACGAGGCGCCATTTCCAGCCGTGGCACCACCGTTGCACCACCATTGCTTTCGTTGTTCACGGTTAAACGGAGAGAGGAGGAGGTGGAAGAGGAGGAGGAAGACGCGCGTTACCACCTGTGCACAGAGGGGTAAACGCGCAGAGACGCGTGTACATAATCGTCCGTAGACGACGAGAGAAGGAAGGGGGGTTGAGGATGGCGAGGACGAAGGAGAACGGGAGGGAGAGCCAGGGAACGAAGCGAGGGTGGAGAAAGAAGAGGGCAACGAGTGGATCTGGAGTGTGCAAATTACGGGACTATGGCGCTAATGTTAACTACACGCTTTAGTAGCCTCGTTACCAGACCATCCTGATGCAGTCGCATTCGTCGAGAGAACAGGACGTCGTTAATCGTGCTACTTTTAGATAGCACTGCTGCCACGACACACATTCCTTTCGCGCGTCCCCTTCTGCCTTTGAACGTTCCAGCGCTCCGAGGAGAGAGAAGCAGCTCGGAAAAAATGGGGAAACGCGTCGAATTTGTCCTCGTCCAGACGTAGACGATATCGCGTAACTGAAATGAAGCTATTTTTCGTTTTTTTCTTTTCCTAATTACGATAGCGATCAGAGACTTCGTTGAGCATTGCGCACTCCATTTTATACACTGTAATTATCGGATTTAGAGAGCTGTTTCAATTGAAGTCTCTTCTTTTGACTCGAGAATTACGTCGATTCTCGAAAGGTGGTTGGTAAATGGCGAGCCTTAATTGCGAGTTGTTCCAATTCCTCGAGGAAGGTGGCACGCTTAAAGAAACGGAGCCGAAGTTTAAGGGGTGATAAATTGAATGGCGAAAATCAAATGGGGTAGAAGCCGGGAAAGTGGGCCGAGACGAATGTGCGACGCGCAAATTACGCGGCTCTGTCACTAATGTTAACGGCGGACGTTAGCGGCGTCATTACAGGGTCACTTCGACGAGGGAGCTTTCGCCGTCGGAAACGGAGCGTCGTTAATCGCGCCACGGTCCTCCTCCAACCCCTCTGCTCGCCCTCTTCCACCAGTTCCTTCATTTTTTCCTCTTCCACTTTCTTTAAATCCGCCGGTGTACCCTCGAAAATAGCCGGCTGCTGGTTATCGCGCGAGTCTTTAAGCATGAACGCCGCGATGCTTTACGACCCAGTTATTTGCGCCATTAAAGTTATTTTAAAAGCACCTTCGACGAAGATGCTTCGCGATCTTTAAGAATTTTACTTTTAATAGAATACCTACTTCACGATAAACGGTAAATCGCGCAACGGTACAATTTCTCTAATTTGTTTTTGCTCTCAACCTCAAATACAAATTCGCGCGAGGAGATTCCAACGAAGTTGCGCTCCCCTATCGAACGACGAAGATCGCGCGCCTAAAACCACGAGCAACCCCTGCCAGAAAACGTCGAGGACGTTCGTGAATTTGTCGCGACGCAAAATTTCCCCGTCGTGGAAATCACAGACGAATCAGAGCCCACGTCCCGTAACCGAATGCAAATCGCGTCGAAATTTCCTCGACGGAGATAAGCGACGGAGTGGCTGCTCCCTGTTAACGATCGTGACTACGGGGGGTGTCGAGCGCCCGAGGAAGTGTTAAAACGTTCGATCGTAAGGCGGCGTGTCCCGAGAGTTTCTCGGTTGAAATTTCGAGGATCGTAATCGGCGACCCGTGAACGTGAAGGGGGTGGAAATTGCGAGCCCGGTCCGAAACCGGCGGCCACGTCGACGACGACGACGACGCTGGCGAAGTTGGTATTTCCCCGACGAGCGTCAACGAAGTTAACGAACACGAATTGAAACGGCGGAAGGGCGAGAGACGGGTGGCGGGGAAAAAGAAACGGCGCGGAAAAACGATCGGGTGTGAAACAGGAGCGCGCGCGACCGCGCGTTTCAGGGACGACCAGGTTGCCTCTAAATCCCGATAGGACACGGCCAATATTAAGTTTACCAGAGAGCCAGCGCCACCTCTTTTGATACCCTTATCCAAAACTAATTTTCCTTCGACATGTCCTGCCCGACCTAAATATATTCATCCTTTGACCCAGCGCCTCTGGTCGCGCTCCTCAATCGAGTCCGCGGATCGAGTTTGGCCCCAGCCCCGTGGAAATCACCATTCCCGGGGCGAGCTTTGACTCGTTTCGGTCACTCGTGAAAGTTAATCGCGCAGTCCCGATTGTTACGGAGGATTTGCCGGCCTGGAACTATTTTCGCGTGGAATTCTCGATCGGCTTCGGACGCGTCGAGTTTACTGACAAGTCTTCGCCGACTTTAATTAACCGCCTCTGCCTGGGAACTCTAACTTTCGACTATCGATCCGTTGTGCTCTTTCGCGTTCCGCTCTCTCGCCAGCGCGCACTGTGCGACAAAATTTCGTGCCATTTTAGAGATAACGTTAATTTATTTCTTTTTAAATATTTTAATGGACACGTGTATGTCAGATGTTAATAGGGTGTTCGAGTAAAAAAACGACAGGGCAATAACCAGCAGCCTGCAGAGACATCGGGAAGCTCATATAACGCCACAATGAACTTCCAATCCGATCATATTCCGGCAAGCCCCGTCAGCCTCGTCGATCGACGCCCGTCTGGCAAAGTTAAACACACGTTTCCTTTGAACGTGCACGCGTCCGCTCCTCCTTCTGCTCCCGGGTTAATTCGCAGTCAACGACATAATCACGGCAGCGTAACAGTCCGTAAAGGCTCGCGCGCAATGGTGGACCGCGTTTTCGCAACCGCGATCCAACTCGAATTAACGAGGTGCCCGGTAAACTTCATCAGCCGCGGAGATGGTATTCATCACGGTTCCGATTATGGTTTGCTCGGCAGATATTTGATCCCGCGGCGAGGCTCGGCTCGCGACCCACTCCCGCTGCTTTCGATACCGGACGAACTAATAAACGTGAGCTCGACACAATGCGGAGGCTTCCTTGTACACACATCATCGGTAGAGAAACGCTCGACGTTCGAGCTGTGTGCGCACGTCGCGCGCAAGTACGTCTGGCTGGATAGGGTGTGTTAGATTAGGTTGCATTAAACGGGGACCGACTGGATTACGTGCGCAAGGTTATGCTGGTTTGGTTAGGTTACATTAGGTTAGGCTCTAACATAACCTTAGGTTAGGCTAATCTAGAACCTAGCCCAACCTAAACCAAGCCTAACCCAAGCAGTTTCAGCGGGTAAAGTTGCACTGCTCTATGCCCTTTACAATTGGTTAGAGTTAGCTAGAGGTTCGTTTAGGTATGGTTAGGTTAGGTTCTTGTGACTTAGTACCTAATCTAGCATAAGTGGCAGAATGAAACCTAACCTAACCGTACCTTCTCGAACCGCTAGAGCAAAAAGACCAATTGCATCTTAAAGTGCATTCTATGGTGCATCTTATACCTAGAATGGTTTGATAAGGACTAATTGTTGTACCATTGGGAATTATTATTATTTAGTGGATCACGAAGGGAAGAAGGAATGATTGCACAGGAAGAGGAAATGAGAAGAAATTGATAGCGAATGATTTTCTCGACGGTGAAATTGTTAAGTGAAAACGTTGTTTGACTTTTGAATGGAACGATATCCTCTGAACGTGTAGCTACAACTGTGAAGAGGTTCCACCTTTGAAAGCTACTTGAGGGATGGGCGCACCTGTGTCAAGTATCCTCCAGGATCTTCCGACCCGTGCGGCTCCCCTGTGCGGCTCTCCACACCGCCTCGTTTACGTTTTGTCCGATTTTACACGGGTCGCGACTACTTTCTGCCCTCTGCGGCGTCCAAGGGATTAAAAAGTCTCACTCCGCGCGCTCCACTGCTGGAATTCAACGCGCGAAACGGACCGCGTTACACGTGAAATTATAAGAAAACATTAAACATATTTCAGCTCTCAGGCGAACACTGTAAACTCTCCGCTGCTACAATTTTTCGCTGCGATGGTCAAAGCTCTCAGCGCGGAATTTTTTTTTTTTTTCTTTTAATATCGCGAATTTCTCATTTGAACGTAGCGAAAATTGCATTCGAGGGTGTTACTCGAAACTGTCGACGACGGAAGTGCGAAGCAAACGCGGCCATGTTGATGTTTATTAACAACGGTTGAGAAATTTGCTCGACGCCCGAATCCAGAGGTGAAACATCCAATTAAGCGGCGAGCATGGCGACGGGGGGGACGGCACCGGTTCCGAGCATTAATCGGCGTCATTGTAGCGCTCTGTTGTTCTCGTTAACGGGGACACCGAGGAGCTTCTCAGCAAGTTGGACGTCCACGAAACCACGGAAATCCGTTTTCCATTCTCTCGAGGGCGAAACCCCGCTATTCTCCTAAGACGCAAAGACGGCTGTTGGCTAGTCTGGATAACGTTTTGGTCTGCTGATCGCCGGGGTTACGCGAGTTCCCGTGCACCTTGTAAACACTTAAATCCGCCTCTCTGTACGAGCGCAGGCTCGTTGCGAGCTTTCGCGTAAAATGGCCTCAGTCATCTCCCCCTCTCTGTCTCTCTCTCCCTCTTCTGTTCTCCTCTTTGGCTGCTTTGGAAAGCACGATTATCTTTATGCAAAGCTCCCGTGTTCGCGTCCGTAACGCGCGTTCCATTCCCGTTTACGTAGAATTTCGGTTTCGCAACGCGGGAGCCTGAACCTGGGTTCACGACGACCCAGATTTATGCGAGTTGCCTGAAAATTTCAGACCCACGCGGAATTTACGTTCGGATAATCGGACGGGTTAATCGTTATCTAGAAATGACAGGTTTCAATTTGGTTGGTACTCATCTCTCTCTCTCTTTTTTTTTTCGTCGAAATCCGTGAAAATCGAGGAAAAACAGAATGAACGGGTTAGTAAATTACGAACTAACGACTCCCAGTTTGCAAACGATCGAAGCGACACGAACCAGTTGCGCTACAGCTGGCTAACAGTGAATGCGTACGTGATTATTATCACGCCAATCACGTACGACTTGTCCAGCGCGATTGGCACCCTCGTTTTTCCCCCTCGCTTTTAACTTTCCTCCGCGCTCGGTTCTGTTTCGCGCAACTCCGTGGCAACAAAAGCGACGTTTTCAGGGGTATTCGATGTAACGAAAACCGTGGACACAGCGTGCACGTTTCAGATGTTTGCTTGTGTATCGAAAAATGAAGGTATCAACGTTGCGAGTACGTATAAAATATACGTGGTACTGTTGAGAGAGCAAGCTGTTCCAGAGCTGTACTATGGTTCATCAGCAAGAAAATTTCGACGAAATTCAAATGAATTTCAACGCGTAGCTGTGCCACGTTCCAAATTTCCCGCTGCCGGATACTTTGGTTGCTCGTCTCACCCCGTCTGTTCACCCCTTGTACAATGACCACGCTGGAGAACACTCAGCCGCGCCAATCCAATGCGAGCGCTCGTTTCTCTAGCGAAATCCTACCTCTTGAACGAAATGCGGTTATACTTTACGCTCGGAAAAACTCTCATCTTTTTCATGGCGCGTTGTGTTTTAACGGCACCGTCGAGCAACGGGAGCAGAATCACGACGGGCGGTTTGTGCCCCATCACGGTCACTGGACGCGGACGAATGTCGAATCCAACCGCGCGACGTTACTCTTGAAAATGAAAGAAAGAAATTCGTATCGCTGCGATCGTCTGTGGGAAAGACGCCGCAAATGTCGAGACGAATTTCTATCTCTCGCGATATATTTTATGAGCCAAGCTTCAAAGAAATTGAAAGGCGAACATTGCGTGGAAATTGTGATTCTTGAAGAGAAGAGGAGAGACGAAACTGAATTCGTATTCAAAGTGAATGTCCAGAAAAAAAAAGAAGAAGCGAAAGAGAAAAGAGAAAAACGAACTAACCGGTACAGAATCGTCGCGAAAGAAACGAGGCGTGTCATGGTTCACGTTCGTCCTCGCTAAATCAGTTCGCGAGCGGCGGAATAAAGGATGACCGTTGCTGTCTCAGCTCGTAGCAAATGAAAAGCGGCGTGTCTGTCCTGGACCGTGCCTACGTGACCCGACGATGGTACCTCGCGACGGATATCCCCCGTCGGCGGCCATTACCGATTATATCGGACAGATGCTGCTTTCAGATAACGTACGTCGCGGAGAATTAACTCTGGAAGGACCTCTGCTACCGACCCTCCGCTCGTTCCATTTCACCGACGCGAACGTCAGAAACAGAGTATCTCTCGTTACGCTACGATCGCGTCCCGATCTCCCGACGCACCTCGTCGCTCTGGAACCGGATGGAAATTTCGTCTACGTAGCCACGATTAAACTCGAACGACTTATCAGCAGAACGAAGAGGGTGGAAGGGGACATTCTTGGAACAGACGAGCGCTTTTTATCGTTTCGAAACGCTCGAGAAGGTTTATCGACGGTCGACGTGGAGCCACGGGATCCCCGTTGTAATCGGAACAGATCGCAGTGACGTTTCCTGGGTATCGCGAGCGTTCCCCGTTGAATGATGGGACAACGAAGGAACCAGGACACCGTCTGTTATTTCAAGATTGCCCGTGGCGCTCGCGGAAACGGCGTCGATATTACCTTGTCTACTTTCGCGGCTCCCTCAACAGGGACTCCGACGGAAACATTGAGAACGCAAGAAGATGGCGCTGGTAACGGGGGAGGTTAACTCGTCATCGACGATCTTTACGACATCCAACATTCGTAACTTGCACGAGAACTGTATAAAAATCGATTGTTCCCCATGCGAGAGGATGGAGTGTTTCAAAAATCGAGGCATCCGCGTCGACGATACTTTATTCGTCGTGTATGCGAGTACGTCGCGATGTTCGCTGTCGCGTGGAAAGTTAGTTGCCCCGTACGTGGCCCCGTGTTCCTTTTAACCGGAACCGCAGGGGCGGCTCGAGCGTTTCGAAGCGACAGTTTCCAGCAGGTGCGGCAATTTCGTGTACCAAGCGACGCGGTCAGGAACGTCGGCTGGGAACACGTAAACTTTTATGCGCGCCGCCCGCCTCCCTGTATCCCGGTCCGCGGAGGACTACGCGGGGCAAATCATATTTAACTCGAGGCAGAGGAGCGCGCGGGAAAAGCGGCGCGCACCGAAAGCGAGCCCCCTTTGGGATTATAATCCGGCATCCTCTCAAGTATCCTGTTTACGACGACCGCCGAGGTAATTTCGCTCGAACCGACAGAGGGGCCGGCCTCAGAAGCGAGAGCATCAAAAGCCACCCCCCCTCGCGAAACGGAGAACGCGAACCCGCTCGGGGGCTACTTAATTTTCAGGATTTTCCATCGCGACTCCGCGCTACCGGAACGCTTATAATTCGCGGATGCATTTTAATGCGACACGACCGCGCCCACGTCGCCGCATCGCCCTCGAGGAAATCGTGAGAGTCGTCCATCTTCGACGTCAGTCATTCCCCATTGGCTAGCCGCTTGGTATTTGTCGTTCAAATGGACGGATATTACGAGGAAGGGTTGAAAATTAAGAGGATGCAACGTGAAAAGTATTGGGTGGCTTGTTAAGATGTCACGCAGCTCGGTTTAAATTGTTGGAAAGTGTACTTCGTATACAGCGATCTATAAAGTATTCGTGGATGGTTGGTCAAGTTTGTTGAGTGCATTTGAGGGGTGCTGGTGTCAGTACGAGACTTAGGTTCTATATCGCTCTTTCCAATAACTCTGTTGACTGAAAAAGGACTCGATTTTTGCACGCACGTAATTAACCGAATCACTCGAAACGTGATTTGCGTTCGACCATCTTCCCCACGCAAATATCTCACTATAATTAGCTGATACAATAATCCACATTATTAGCGTCCATTACGAAATTCGATCGTTCGAGCAACCATAATGCGGCATTCGAACCAACGCGTTTCATTGCGTGGCCGGTGAATCCGCGAGCGGAAATAAAGAAGTCGTTTGTATCGGTTTACCATATCGAAAGAACGATAACGGGAAGGGGGTAGGTTGCTCGTTGCCAAAACGAGGCATCGCGCGCGGGTCGATTATCATTCGCTGTCGATGATTAATCGCATCAGACGGCGAAGGTGCAGCCGGTGGCCGCAAATTGCGTCAAATATGCGATCGGTCGAAATTGATTCGACATGTAGTAACCATCTGCACCGTCGATTATGGGGCCTGACTCAGTGACCGAAACCTCATCAAAGTTTCGCGACGCAAATTGGAAACACCCCCGAACTTGGCCAGCAAACGAAATCGCCGCGCTCGGTAGGGATCGACGCCTTAACTATGCGACGGTACAAAACGAATCGAACTGTCCGTGAAGTGTTCCATAAGTAGTTGAGATTGTTCCATGATTGCCAGACGGTAGCTGGAATTTATGCTGTTCTTGATAATTGATTTCTAAAAGGGTTCCCTCCCTCTAGCCTTTTAATCGAAGCCAGCCGCCAACTTTCACCCCTTCCCCGGGTATAAAATTTCATAATTTAATGGACCCTGCGAAACTTTTATAACGTCGCAACGTTTACAAGGTTTCTAATAGCACAGAATTTCCAACGAAACCCAGAGCCCCTCTTCTCCGCGAAACTCCTTCTCCAGGCTAAGACCCGCGAACAACCCTTAGCATCGACGAATCACGGTATAATCTGTCGCAGTGGTTGCGCGTCGGGCATAACACCGCGGTTAATGAATTCCCTGGCAAGTCGAAAAACTTCCCCAACCACGGAGAACCCCTTTCCCCGAAACTGTTCGCGGTTAGAATGAAGAGGAGGGCGAGACGCGGAAGTTCGTCGATTAAAATCCCTCGTTTCACGAAATTCAAGGAGCAACGCGGACTTGCTCGCTCTGGGAGAGGAGGCTTTAATATCGAGCTCCAGCGTGACGGTTTTGAGAATCGAAAGACGGTCCATCGGTGTACGTGGACTGTTTATGACGGCGAAGATCGTGGGAAACGGTTTGCGACTACCCTCCACACCCTGGGCGCCCACTCGCCGCCGCGTTCCTCCGCAAAGGGGAGATATTATCGGTATTGTACGAGTTCGATTGCCGCGGCCCTGTCCCGCCCTCTCTTTCCATTCCTTCCGGCTCGAGGGTTATCGACACCCTGTCAACGGTTTCGCGCCTTCGTTGTCGGGGATGGCCCACTTACCGAGTCGATTCCCGTCGAACAATAAACAGCGGCCACCCCCTCGGTGGAAAGGACGGAAGAGCCGACGTCGGGGTCACGGTTCCATCGAGCACGCGGCGACGACGCTGTTTCGACGGTAATTATGCCTTCCTTCCACGAATGGCACCCTCTTTCACGCCACGAGCCTGTCTCTCTCTCTCGTTCTCGCTTGCTTGCTGAGCCTGTCTGGTTAGGTGTATGGTGACATTTCGGAGACAGAAATCGATTTCACATCAGACCAATATCGAGGCCATTAAAATTGCTTTAGAATCCGTTATAAGCAATAATTTGAATCGCGTTAATCGCAAGGTGGTAAGAGGGAAAATGGGGATGAAAGTTTCTTATAATTAGCTTTCAGCTCGGCAAGCGCTTAGTTAATAGTTCTTGTTTCTTCTTCGCCGTTCTTTGCCAATTTAGTAATTATCTTTAAGTTACGAATTTACCATTTTCAAACTGTGGTAGAATATTGATACAAATAGTTTCTTACGAAGAGTTTCGTTCCCCTTTCGAGGAATCCCTTCTCCCGAGGGTGCTAATCAATTTCTGTTTTTCATCCACGATACTTAGGCCGCGCAGCCCCGAATCTTCCGCAATAATTATTCTCGTTGATTGATGTTCGCGGTTGAGCAGAGTCCCGTTTTGTTCTTCTCGGATCTGGGTCAACGGAAACGTATTTTCCATCGAAGGAACGGAAAAACGACGCGGGCTGCGGAGGGACTTCGATCGATCAAAATCGAATGACACCGCGGGAAAAAGTTCGCCCGATGGAAATGGAACGCTCGAGGAAACTGTTTCTTTTTTTTTCCTTCTTTTTGTTTTTTTTTTCTTTTTCACCAGCCACTACGATCCGCGCACTGTTCCGCGCGGTTCCTTCTGTGTCGCGCCCGCTAAATGGTTTTTCGTGGAACACGTCCCGACACGCTATCTTCTCGCTGGTTACGCTTCAACCATCGACGTCAGGGACCCTCGAGAGTTTGACGCGAGAGAAAAAAACGCGAACGCCGGAAATGTCTGTTTTCACTTCTGCCGCGTTCATAAATGTCGCAATCACTAATAGAGAGAAAGAGCAAAACGAATGGAATGTTTTCGAGAAAATACTAGCATCCTGCAACGAAATTCCCAAGTGAACGAAGGCTGAAATTTATTTGTCAGAATTTTACCAGTTCCCTCGTCGACTATAATCACATTTACTCCTCTGGCGTCAATATTCTTTCCACTCGAAACTCTGACATCGCAAGCACCCCTTGACTCTGTTCAGATGTAATCAAAAACTCCGCTAACTACCCCTGCTAGTCGATCCCATCTCTCTCTCTCTCTCTGTCGACAGCCATCATTCTCGCCGATGAAATCGTATCCAGCGGATCCCACTGGATCGTTCGTGGAGTTGTCGAGGATCTCTAGATCCAAGCTTCCACTGTCCAAGCGGATAGAACGAATCAGCTCCTCCTTCGTCGATTTCTTCCGTCGATACGGCGAATAATAGCCGTCCCATCCATATCCGCGTGAAGTCATCGCCAATGGCCGGATCGGTTATTTTCCATGTCCGACACGGTCCAGTCGCCAGATCCGTCGTGTTCTCCGGGCGTCGTTCCTCAATTTAACGTCGCGATCCCTTGTCATTACAAATCGGATCGCGGTCGCGCGCGCGGATCGTCTTTAAATCCGCAGACGTGCCACGGACACTTGAACCCCGAGCCGAGATTACGGGGCTCCGTCTATCCTGGCTGCGATCCTGCGGCGATATAAATTTTACGGGGACGTTACTTTTTCGCTGATATCGGGATCTCCTCGCCCTTGCGTTTTTCTTTTCTCACAGGGGATATATTGGGAAGCTTTTAAGGTGTTACGATTCGAATTTCCGGGATGATGAATAGATATCGCGCGAGGGTGTATAAAGAAGCGGAAGAGGAGGGTGGATTTTTTCGTACAATTTTTTTGCTCCAAGCATCGAACGTGTTCCGAACCGTCGATTTTATTGTAGCGATCGTGGAGTAACAAGAATTTAGAATTCCATTTGGAATTGGATCGAATAAAAATTTCAAAGCCCTTTTTATTCAGCGGGACAGATGACGCGCAAGTTATACGTAGCTACACGACTCCATGGAGGTATTTTATTTCTCAAAATTCCACGGAGTCTCCATCCAACTGCTGCGCCCTTTATTTATTGGCTGGGAACGCATTATACGCACGCCTTCGAGATTCTTCGGATACGGATTCACACTCGACGCGCGGCGAGGCGCGCATTTTTAACTTCTCTCCCCCGGATTTCCTGCGCCCGCACCCCGCGACTCGCGATCCATCGATTTCTCTACTTTGTTATACCAGTAGTTCGCGCCGTTTCCGGGGATCCGCGCGCGAAATTGCGAACTCTCGCGATTTTCCGCGCGAGGGTGCAAGGGGGAGAAAAAATAATCCGAAACGGTCGAGCAGCGGCGATCGAATTTCTGGAAAAATTTCAGCGGCACGATTTTATTCACGGTCGGGCTGTCTGCACTCGACTCGATAAACTCGTGACCCCGATGATTCCTGCGATACATACGCGCGTGCACATATATTTTTTCGGCGGTACATACGCTCTGAGAGATATCAATAAAAATGCAATTTCCACGAAGCGTATTGCGCGGCAGCGACCGTAATGCCTCGCGAGAGATTTGTTTACTTACGTATCTGCGATATATTGGTCCGGGAAATATGGGTTCACGCCTCGATAGAGGAAGACGAAACATTCGTAGGACGGGAGGAGAAATTGACAGAGCTTCTTCTACGGTCCTCCCCCAGTCCCTCTCTTATTCCTCTTATCCTCGCCGCCGCCCTGTTTCGGAACCCACCTCGTTCAGCCGGCTTCGTGGAATTTCCCTTCCGTGCTCCTCCTCGCGCCCCATCGCGTCCTTTATTTCCTTTACATCCGAACTGCCTTTCGATCAGAGGCTTTTACTTTTTCCCGACGCCAGCCGACTGTCGAAGTATTTTGTAATCCCAGAAAATGGTGTATACCGAAAGGAAACAGATTTCACCCTCGAACGCACCCTTTATGCACGTCTGAGCCCGATATTCTTGTTTCTGCTCGTGCGCGTCGAGATTTCTCGGGGGTTTAACGCGGCGAGCGAGCCCTCCGAACCGAAACGGAAAATATCGCGAACGCGTCATTGGCGATTTTCTGTTTCTCACGCCCTCCGCCATCGGAAACGACAACACCCGCGAACCG
Source organism: Xylocopa sonorina (assembly GCF_050948175.1). Classification (NCBI taxonomy): domain Eukaryota; kingdom Metazoa; phylum Arthropoda; class Insecta; order Hymenoptera; family Apidae; genus Xylocopa; species Xylocopa sonorina. The sequence goes on from NC_135203.1 coordinate 6,669,040, forward strand.
TTCTGGAATTCACAAACGCGCAAACGTTTTTCCATTCGACGTACACACGCGTCGTTGTTACGATTTTCTCGGACTTATTCCCGGTTAACTGCGGACACGAATTTTTAATGATGGATAAATTGAATCTGGGTCGTTTCAATCCAGATATAAATCGCCCGTGCAGTCGATCTGTAAATGGTTTAGCGACGTTAACGTGTCTGGAAATATCAAGATTAAATACTCGGATTCTACAAAAATATTAATGGAGATCAATTAAAACGCGATCTGAAACGTATCGACTTAAATAATCATCGCAACCCAATTCCCGGGTGAACCTTCCAATGAAAATCGGGGATATCTTCTTGAGACCGTCACCGATCCAATATACATTCAGTTATTCTAAGAACGTTCGTTAAATTAAAAACATCCTCGTTCCATTTACACGTACACGTAGCCATCCGCGGAAATAAATAATAATCGCATCAATCGCAGTAACTGGAAGCGCTGAAATTAACCAACAGATCCGTCGCTCGGTCGACTTTCTCGATTAAAAACGAGTCGACCGACGGATCGGACGGAGTCAACGGACGGGCGGAAAATTAACCGTGTCGGAATGGGGCGAACGACGGCGATAAAATATTCGTTGTATCGAGCGGGTGTTCGACATTAACGTCCCCCTCCTCGAAATTTATAAAGCTCCGCGTTCTCTAAGCTGGCCGCATAAATAATGCATGCTCGCAGCCGGGGCGGGCCGCGGAAGGGGTTGAAAAAGGCAGAGGAGAGGCGGCTTACCGCCGGCAGACAGCTTAACGCCCGGTTGTCCCCGATCCTTTTTTGCCCGCCGCCGTCCGTTTAATCCGCGCGAAATTTTCGCAAGAAATCCGGCCGCTGATATTCCACGGGACTCGATCCGCGAGCGGGCCTCGTCTCCATGCAAATAACGCAATTAAGAGATCCGAATATGGCCGAGATAGCGTTCTTCCGTCCGCAAACAGCCAACCTTTTCTTCCGGTCCCCTTCCCACGTTCCTTCCGCCAGCCCTCACCTGTCTCCTCGACGGCGATTTGCATGGAGAGAGTCGACTTCTGTCGGAGTAGCGACGTTTTTACCCCGCGCCGCCCCTTCTGCTTTTTCTTCCGCCATTGTTTTCATTGGACAATGAAACCCCGTATCGGTTCGGCTCGCGGGGGATGGAAACCAGCGCGAGAGAGAACCTCTGTTTTTCTCGCGAATAATTAGAGTGGAAGATTGAAAGATCGAAGGCGAAACGAGTGGACGCTTCTTGCGCTCTGCGATTGTGTATCAGTTTTATGGAATCGTCGAGATTTCTATCGTTCAATCATCGCGCGGAACGTTCCAACGAAATTTAAACCACGTCTTAAATGGTATCGTTTCGAGGAGAGGCAGACAGCGCGTCTTTAACAGCAGATCGTCGAACGTGCCGAGGGGATGAAGTCGGATACCCCTTTAATCGCGTACGAACAGATCGAAGCTCGCGTGAAGAACGGGAGAGTCTGTTTCGGGAGGGGCGAGCTGATTTTCGGAGGGGCAAGAACGTGAGAGGAATTCGAATGCCTCCGCTCGAAAGAAAGAAGTTCGTTACTGTAACGAACGCCCGCAAACAATTCCCCCGCGGGTCCACGACTGTTCTTAATTTCCTCTCGAGGACCGCACGCGGATCGACTCGCCGCCAGGGATCCGTGAATCGGTGTCGTTCCGCCTTTCCACTTGCTGCCTTCTAATCCACGCAAACTGGAATCCAATCTTGGCTGGTCCGAATCCGCATTGGTCTATCTACATAAATTTCTCAAATCTCACGCGTTCGCTTTACATATATATTTACTCGCGCAAGAAGTGCGCTTCAGGGGGTTGCAATCTTGAGAGACGGGACAATTTCTCGGCTCACCCATTACACTCGCGTTCATCGTCTGAAAAAAGAGCAACATCGATCCATTGAGAAGGGACGAATGATTTGCCGTAACGTCGTTGCCTCCTCTCCAGCACGAAGAAAAGGTTATTCACCGTCTAGGAGCGCGAAGTTAAGAGGCCAAGCCCGCCCCTTTGTCAGCCCTTTCGATGTTAACAAGAGGGCCTTCAGCTTCCTACCGCCGCGACAGCTTCGACAGATTTTCGTGCACGCCGATCGATTCCAGCTCTCGCGACTCCCTCTCGACCCCGCCTCCCGCCCTTTGCCCTCGCGAAAGACCTTTTGTGGCCTGGGATCGCGAGGCGAGGGCTCGCCGTCGTAAATAGCCCCGGTTTTCCCATTTCGAGATGGATTGATGAAAAGTTTCAAGGTCCGATAAAACGTCGATACGAGAACGAGACGCGGTCGCGAGTAAAGTCGAACGAGAGTTTCGAAGAGGGCGGCTCGTAAATCACGAGGAAGGCGCGCCGTTTCGTGGCCACGGCGTGCAACGACATATTGTTCTCGAACAACAGTGGTTTGCGATAAATCAAACGGGCCCATAAGCATAACCGGAAACGGACGAAATCGTGGGGGGAGGGTAGAAACGCGGGAAAACTTTGAAACCCGAAGGGTAGCGAGGAGAGTGATCGACGGCTAATCAAATGCCACGGTTGACGAAGAGCAGAACGAAGGAGGATTTATTGTAAGTAAACAGAATTACGAGTTACGAGTAACCTCTGGCCTAGGCTGCTGTGACGTTCACCCAACTAGAGCTAACCTGACCTAACTAAATAATTCAATTAGAAGCACCGGAGACGGGGCCACCCTAGGTCTAACGGGCCACCAGCTACACGCTCGTTTTGTCTTACCCGTCTACGTGGCCGGGTACAACTTTCTTCCACCGTCGATTCCTTATCGCTAAATTGTCTGCGGGCTTTCGTTAACGAGAAACTCAAATGGACGCGGTCTGTTCTGATGAAGAGGAATTTTATTTGAAAACGTAGATCATCCTTGATCCATCCGTGAATCATTTCTTCCGTCCATCAGTAAAAACATTTTACTAAAAAAAAAATCGAAAAGTACGTAATTAGACCTTCATACAGTGAACGGTACCCTAATCGCGATCGTGTCGGCAATATCAATTCTATGAACCAACTCGAAGGATAAAAGTGACACATCGCCTCATCAATGTCGCTCGATAGAAGTCATGATTAATCGACTGGTAGACGGGCGCAATAAGGGCAGAGGTCGTCAGTCCATGACCCAGTAATTCTCTGCGCACAGCCTAATATCTCTCAGGTGTCATCATTAACGGCGCGCGTAATTCGACGAGTTATTAGCATCTAGTCCAATGACTCGCGTATTATCAGTAGCCGTAGCCAAGGCCCAAGAGTACCAAGACGTCGGTTACAGAGGACCAGGGTTAGTTGGTATCGCGTTCCACGCCCTCGAGATAACCAGTTTCTACCGCTAAATCCCTGAGGTCGCCGGTGTCGAGTCTCAAGGCACAGGAGTCATCAGCGTGTCGCCAATATTGCCTCGCGGAGAAGCCTTCCTCGCAGCACCCCCTCGACGTATCGTTCGCCGTTTTAACGTTTCACACGCCACCCACCAGCCCTGCCTCGCATTTATTGTACCGCTTCGGTAAACATCGAATTTTATCGCACACCGTCGCGTAGACTCTGTATTTACGAACGCGCGCCACGTTTTATAGAGCCTCCCTCCGCGTGTGTCTGAAATAATAGGATTACTTTGCGTCGAGAGATTCGCCGGGGCGACGCGTATTTTCTGAACAATAACGCATTATCTCGCGCGAGACGACAAATTGTTAACTTTAATTAACAGTCGACGCAAACAATCGAAACGCGATATTTGCGCTACGCGTGTTGTATTAACTCCTCGACTCTGCTGTCGTTTACAGATTTACAATAACACGGTTGATTCATGGTATTTGCATTCCTAATAAACGCGCGATGAATTTATAATCCTTTCGGTTGCGAACGCGTCCACGCGAATGTTGCTCGTTCGAAACTGTGCTCACCGATGTGCGAAGCGAAGAGTGTTACTCGTAGTCGCGAGGATTACAGTTAAAAAAGGATCTCGATATTTGTATTCCTAGCGGATACGGAATCGACTTATCGAAGAAGTACGTAACTTTGAAACCGCTTCGAAACGCGCTGCGAAACAGCTTCGGAAATATTGATTTAATTAAAAACGAGAAAACGTTCCTATCTCGTCTCGAGAAGTTTAGAAGCGCAAGGCCATTCTGCTGCAGATAAGTTTTTATGTAGGACACGAGTCTCGTCGAGGAAGTTTCGCTCTTTCTCGAGTGTACGTCCAGATATCGATTCCTCGACCATCGAACGGGGAGGACTTGGACGTGCCCGCTTTCTAAACAGCTATCCGACACGACGAACGATCTGGGATCAACGCTCGACCAATCTCGAGGAAACATCACGGCTTGGCCTCGCTTTTTCCCCTGACAGCGCGATTCCTCTGACGGCCAGCGTGCATGTCGAAGCAGCCTGCATGTCGTCGTCAGTCGAACTTCTCGCGTGTACAAGCATCATCGCCAGAAAGTTTCGAACGTCTCGAAACGGTCTCGATACTCTCTTTCACGGCGCCACTCGTTGTTTCTGCGTAACAACACATCCGTGCACTCTGTTAGTTTCAAGTCACGTTGCAACGCGTGCATCGTTTCGATCCTGTTCCTCTTATGGGAAACCAATCTATTTCCGTTGTAACGTTACAACGGTTCGTTTCTGCTCGAGCGATGTCTGACGTGGAAAGAATGTTGCCCGAATGGTTCCAAGAATCAGTGTTTACATTTGTAAGTCGATGGTGTAGGTTAGTTGTGGTCCGTCAGTTGCGCTGATGCGTTCGAGCAGGAAGGTTGTCGGACGAGTATCGCGGACAGGCGTTTCATCGAGCAAGTAGTAAGAACACGCGTTCGGTTGAGACGCGGGGCACTCTTTTTTAATTTCAACTTTCTCGCGGATCTTTTGCTCGCTACTTTTTCGCTCGTTTGCATCTTTCATACCCCCGTGAATTCCGGCACTCTGTGCATTATCTACCGCGCTGCGATGGAAATTCAAGGTCCAGGAAGAAGCATGCCGCTCGTTTATAACCGGCGCCCACGGAAATTGATAAAAAATTGTGCGGTTCCTCCGCGGGCACTCGCCTTCTGCATCATTTACGAAGGATTCGTAAATTTCCCGGGCGCATGGCGTGCGGATCGGCCGTAAATATCGCGCACTAACGCGGGTCACGCAATAACCCGGGCCATAATATGTATCACCGGCTCCTTTTATTGTTTCAACGCGTAAAACTCCGGCCACGCGAGAAGCGCGAACCAGACTGAGCCTGTGTGTCCATGTTTGTTTTTCAGGATAAACGAGAACACCACGAGATCCCAATTTCTGGCGTACTTCAGTTTCTCGTCCAAGGCGAGCGTGTCCGTTGGCTGGCCAGTAAAAGGCGGATATCCGGTGAACAACACGGGTAAGCGAGCTTTTTTCCACTGCGTTCGTATCGCTGTTTAAATTGTTCTCTGGCGATTTACATCCCCTAACCGTCCTATTTTCCTTCGTTACGACCATTTCTACACGCGCCTGCGTACGCGTGGAATAAAACACTTTTAAAACAGACATTTTTCACAATACTTTCGTCGAGTATCGAAATTATAAACGCACGTAGAACGATCTCGACGAAAGATCTACATTTATTACTTGCAACTCGTAACAAATTTGAATGGTAGCTGATGAAATGAAGACTTTAACCTGTAGATCTACCCTAATCGATGTTATCTTTAAAACGATGCTTCGATTTAACGAAAGACCCGCGAACGTTCGCGTTGAACTCCGTGGTAACTTAATTTCCTAGCTGCAGCGCTAATCGCGGCTCGAACAGGGGATTGCAATTTCTCAGGACGGCCCGCAAAGCCGCGGCGCCAGGTTTTGGCGTTCTAATCAGCAGCGTAAACTCCCGCCGCGAAATCATAAGTCAATCAAGATAACCGTAGCGATCGAACAACACGTCGAAATTACAGCGTTACGTAAACCTCGCCCCCGCGAGCGACATCGTACCCAACGACAGAGTGGTACGGCCACGTCGAGCTGTCCTGCCAGATCAAACATTGATCAGGAGAATTCAGCTTCGTTACCGATACTACTTTACCGCGCAGCAGGATATTATGCGATCGTATCATTAGCGAGTTCATTTTCGCCGGTGATAGGCCGAAAGCTGCGGTTCGCGTCGAGCAGCATCGATTTTCGAGCTGGTTCCTAGCGGAATCCCGCGTATCGAGATTAATGGATCGACCTACGGTAACCGTGTCGACGGGAGACAGAAGATAATAAACTCCAGCTGAATCGATTCGAGAGCGTGGGGGAAGAAAGATTCGAAAGTCATCGCGAGAGATCCTGGAATTTCAAGAGTTCTCGTCGAGGGAGGAGAAGAAAAACTAGAACGGAGAAATTGCAAAACGCAACGAACCGTCGCGAGCGATCGTCCTGAAAAAACACGCCATCTTCTTAGCCGGGAAGAGCTGCGCAGCCTGGGAACGTCTCGTCGATCATCCGCGAAATTCTGACCGCGGAGAGGAGAAGACGAAGGCAAGAAGGGGGCGGTTTCCGTGCCGTGGCGACCGCGGCAGGGTGTTCTTTCCACGAGCGAAATCCGGCGAGAAAATGTGAGGAAGCCTCAGCTTTCGAGGGCCCTCGTCGTGCCCGTGGAACGTTTGCACTCGACGTTAATTCTGGAACGGTCGAGGGAACGGTTGTAGACGGCGGTCCGTTTAAGGGTGGAGCGATAGGTGGGACGAAGGCGGAAACGATAGGGGACGGGGTGGACGAACGAATTTCCTTGCGCAAACAGAGAAGAGGCGTAATTTCTGCCTAGTTAGAACGAAAATTATGCGAGCTTAAGTGCCGGACAGTCCGGGCTTAACCGAATAAGGGCGCAGTTCTGGGCTCGAGTAGAATTTAGACGGTCCGAGGTAAAGCGTTAACGGCGCGAACTCATCGGCTAGCGATCGCCGTTGGAACTTCTGTAATTTCCCATTACGCTCGGTGCCCTCGCGACATCGACACTGGAAAGATCGTGTTCTCCGCTTGAAAACCACTGGTACGAGTTTATGGCGTTTCTCTATAAGACGCACTCGATTTCGTTGATCAAGTTGATTTGGTAGCTACAAATTGGAAAGAAATACGCGCCATGGGTGGATGAAGATCGTTCGAGAAGATCGTTTAGTCGCTACGTCGATATGGAGAAGTGAAAACGTGTTAATGGCTTTAACGTGTGTCGCTGGCAATTAATTCGCAGTTACCAACTGGAAATATCGTCGAATTATCGGATGGCAATGATTAGTAAACGGCTGCGGCACGACTGAATCGACGACGTCGATTGGAACGAGGGCGAACCCGAAGGGGCGAAACGTTGCGATCGTGATTTCAACTTCCAGTCGAGAGTATCTGGCTGCGAGCGCTTAAACAAGATAATGGTAATAAGAAAGACGAAGTTCGAATAAGTACCATAGTTTGGCGAACAGATCTCGAGTGTGTCGACTGGTTACCTAATGTCTATACAGACGAGAACGATTTTTAGCCAGAAATTTGTGTTTGATCGGTTTGAAACGCGAGAAAAAAAAAAGAAAAATGGTAAATTAATTCGTCCACGATCGAGCGGAATTTTTTAATCACAGGAATCCAGTGCTTTTATTTTCGACTCGTCGACAAGTGAAATATGAATAGCAGGCTGAGGTGGGGGAGGTGGAACGTTTCTATTTAATTCTCCAACCGGGGGTATCATCCATCGGGATATCGATGGGAACGAAATTACACGTTCCAAATTGGGAAACGGGCCGATATTTTGGGAACGTACTGCCGTGTGAATGACTCTAATTGGATAATGTTTCCCGGTGTGTAGCACTCTGGGCATTAACGTAAATTCCGTAGCCACGGCGGTTCGCATTTGTAGCGGCAGTATAATAACGGAATTGCTCGTTACGACAATTTTGTTTAGAACGCTGCCTTATCTCAACGACGCGGTTGTTTAATGCGCTACCTAACCCCTGCGGTACTTAACGAAAGTTGGCGAAGTAAATCCCAGACTCGAGCTTCTGAATCGTTAAGGTCGAACGCGACCACAGATTCGAACGATTAATTAAACAGTCGATCGCCAATGCTTCTGCTTCGTTGTCTTGTTCGAGAAGCAATTGTTGATCGACGAACAGGATGTCGTCAGAATTGAGAAAAATCGGGAGTACCCGTTCGATGGATCGAGTCGTTGCGTCGATAGGTCCACGCGCTCGATGGCGTGCCAATTATCTCTCCGTATTGTATTCGACATACGTATTACTTACACGCGCATCGCGCCGCGTTGCGGGAACAATGAATAATTTATGGAGACCGAAATTGAGCCTTACAGCAGCGGCGCGAACCTGCTCTCGATCGATATACCCGGCAGATTATTAACAACGCGTCGAATTGAACCTCTCCCCTGGTGCACGAAATAGAAATGATGAAATCCACGGCGGGCTCGCGAACGTTTGACGCGGCAGACACGTGAAGAGGGGGGTGGGGGCGAAAAAAAAGGAAGAAACGAAAGAAAAAATGAGGGACGAGGGAAAAAAGGAACGTAGGAAGAATATACACGTAGTTGGACGTCGAAACGAGCGGCATTGCGACTTCACGGTTACACGGGTGCCACATTTTTACGACGCAGCCGTTCGCTCTTTTTTTTTTTTTACACTGCTTCCTATTTCCTGCGAACGACGTGACGAATGCGTGTCCATTTTGCGGAGCCACAGCGTTCGACACAGTCCAGAAAGACACAGTGGATGATTCCGTGGAAACTTCATTTCAAGGAAGCTTAGCGTCAAGCAGTATTTAAATAAATGAGACAGACGAAGATTTTATTTTTCGAGAATGCGACGTGGGCGAATTAAATAAGATTCCGTGGTCGAGCAGCAACGACAAGTCGCGCGAGCGTTCCTTTATTCGAGACCTCTACGCGACTCACCCTCTCTCGGGTATAGAAATTCGATTTCAACCGTTCAACGCGACCGCCAAATAAAAACCTTCCACCTCCAGCTCCCGATACAAGCATCGCGAAGAGGGCAACGATAATTTCCTCTCCCTCTCTCGATCTCTCTCTCTCTCTCTCTCGAGTAAAAAGCGTCGCCCCAGTGCAACCTCCCTCGATATCTCGTAGCAACGAGAAGAAGAAAACTGGCTATTGATAAAAGCGAAGCTCGAACCGGCCGCGTATTATTCATACACGTGAGAGGGTTGTAGGTGTGCGTAGTCGAGCCATTCCGTGGGCCACGGCGTGGTACGTTTCCAAGGGACGGATTTAAGGTTTCCTTTACAGGGGAGCATTGGACGCGCTCGCCTCGGGAGACGGTTGTATCGATACGTAGACTGGAAACGCGACGGAATGGAAGAGAAGTGGCGGAGTGGAGCGGTCGTTTCAACCGTGGTGGCCCGTGGTCGCAATAAGAAAGGTGGAGGGCGGTAAAAGCGTCGGTCCTAGGTGAAAGCGTCGTCCCCTGCGCCCTTCGCCACAGGGTGACGCCGGTCGTATAACGAGAGAAGACGACAACGATTCTCGATTATCCCTGGGAGAAAGCCCAGGCCCTTCCATATGCGCGAGACGTACGATTCCACGGAGAAGGGCGACGTGACTCCACTCCCCTTCGACTCCTCTTCTTCGTTTTCCTCTTTTTTCGCCGCAGCCGTTGGTTAGCCTGGCTTTATTGAGGTTTCGCGTCCCGGAACGGAAGGGAACGACGGATGACAGAGGGTGGGAGGCGAGGCGGAGGAAGTCTGCGAGAATGAAGGAAAGGAGCGAACGGAAATGTCGCTGCCGCTTGACAAACAGATCAATCGTTCGGGTTTTTCTCGCCTCTGCGACGTATAAATCCGGTTTTTGCCCACCGCCATCCCTACTTTGTCTTCTCGTCCCGCGCGCGCGCGCGCCTTTCGATTTAATCCACGGAGATTCCGTTCTCCACCCTGTGGGAATCACTGAGAATCGCGCAAAGGCAGTTTCTTCTCTTTCTTAGGAGGTTTGGAAACAGTGCGACGCTGCGAGGGATGCTTCAACTGCGCTCGTATGAGCAGCGCGGTAGTACGAGTAAACGATACGAGTCAGGCAACCGAGGCACGAGTGAGAGATCATTTGGTAAATCAGAATGTTTTCGGAAGGGCTGTCGCATCGAGGAAGAGATATCCGGAGGATACGTGCCAGGGTTGGGTAACCGAGCAGAGAGAAAAACGAACCGTCGACCGATTGACAAACAGATCAATCGTCGGCTTTTATGTATGCGATCCTCTCGCCTGGCGATTTGTCTGTGCGCGATCTCGCAAGCGCGATGGATACGTTCGAACGAGATGCTCGAAGCTTTCGTGACCCACAACGGAGATACGAGATGAAGAGAAAGAGACTTTTCGAACCCTCTGGTAGATTCTTTTAATCGTCGATTATGAAGAGACGAGATGAAATAATGATTGGTTTAAATTGGTTATTCGAATGTGTACGAGGTAGACGTTCTTAGAATTTTTACTCGAACCTGTTTAATAGCCAATGTATGGACGGAAAATGAAACGGAGAGAAGAAAGTGAGGTGAATAAAAATTGTATGAATTGGTATCGAAGGGGGAAGTTTGCGAGAGCGATGTTGAGGTAACGTAAGTCATCCTTCAAGGAATAGTATATGGGAAAGTAGTATGGTTTATTGCTTTCTTAAGCGGCCCATAACTTCATCTCAGGAACATTTTGCAGCTATCACATTCACGGTGCTTCTTCCAGAGGCTCGCTGGGAATATATTTCTCTCGCAACGCGCCAGTCTTCGACAGGTTGCTGCATAAATGCCTCTTCTCCCTTCCATCCTCGTTCCGCCGCACTTAAGAGGTTGTCACGTCGTGACATTTGTCAGATTTCATCTCCGTCTCCACTCCGTCGGTCTAAACAGAAACGCTCCTGGCGAAGCATCGGAAAAAAATGAAATATTTACGATTTTTTAATCGACCACTCGCGAATTGTAATAATCGTGTACAGGCGAAGAGAATCAATTAATTTGTAAACTCGAATTGTTCACGGTAGAAACGAGAGTCGAATCAGTTCCAAACGACCGGATTCCTCGCGTTTTTCAACGCATCGACGGGCAAATGGACGCTCGCGCGCGGATGTTTAAAAAACGGAAACACCGTGCACGTTGAAAAAGAGATTGTTGCCCCGGCATGCAGTAATTTTCATCAAACGTTATTAGATAAAGCGACGTTGAATATTGATGAGCGCACGGCCCGCGGAGTTTGTGTTTCGGTAAATACGACGCGTCATCAAAAATCAAACTTCGCATACGAATCCCTTTGCCACCGAGCTGTTTGCGCGCCGATAAATCGCTAACTACGAAGGGGCGGTCGATGGAGAACGGGAAAAATCGCGAAATGTGCACGCGCGCAGCCGATTCGACGTACAGAAAATTTACGCTTTGTCTTTTCGGTGACGTGACAAACGCTGGGAAGGTATGCGAAATCAAAACCGTTTCCCTTGCTACGAGCGATATAGCTACTGGTTACAGAGGGCACGAATGCGGGCGGAAACGGTCGAATCGGGAACAAACCGCGCCAGGCGACGAGCAACAAAGTAAATTGACTTCATTCAATTATACTGATGTGTTTGTGGCCAGGCAACGTAACTATCTTTTTTACCTCCGTTATTGTTAGTTTTTTTTAGCGTGGCATCCCCCTGAATTTTCGCGCTGAAATTTATCGAAGGGAGCGACGAATAATTTGAATCTGAGCATTTCCATTTATACTGGCACTGAAAAATATTCTTTCATCGCGATATTCTTTGTACAAAATTTCAATGCTCGTAAGTGGAATATTGCGTGAAAAACGATTTGTACTGGGAATTAGTAATGAGTATTAAATCCAGTAGTAAAGGTAAATGTGATGTCAGACACGAATTAAGTGAATGTTAAATTATTCAGCTGGAAGAGCATTAATATACGATTTAAAAATTCTCACCGCAAAAAAACAATGTAGGAAAGCATATTTAAAGCACTCTTTGCATGGGTTTGACTCTTTAATCTTCTTCTCTGCGGTAGAATTTCCAACTGTTCCCTACGAAATAAAAGAATTATTCGTTTGGCTTCTTCGAACCGTTGATTAAAATGTGTGCTTCAAAGAAGCGCGCGATATTTCCCTAATCCAATATGTACGATAAATGAAAATATTCTAAAATCTTTCTGTGTATAATTTTCGAAGGCGAGAGTGAAATCGATGCAAAAATTGTACGAACGCATGGAACGATAGCGCTTTATTTAATTCGAGCTCTGGTGTAAAAGATAGCGAACAAGGTCCTCCTCGCATTCGCGCATTCCATTACGTGCCTCGGTTAAAAAAAGGGAGCACGTTCGACGATGTAAAAAACGAGAAAAATGAAATCCATTTGACCAAATCGCGCGTACTCGTCCCGAAGCTAAACAAATTGAATCGACAAATTAATCGAGCTCCGGGAGTATTCGAAATTTCCGACCATCGTCGACGCGTTCAACGATTTTCGGTACCGGTGCACGTTCGCGCGCGCGTGAGCAAAGACAAACGCGGAAACTCCATTTAATTATGACGACGTGTTCAGCCAGGAACAAGAGGAAGAGGAGGAGAGAGAGAGAGAGAAAAAAAAAAAGAAGAGGAGAACGACAAACCGGACGGAACGGAAAAAGATAAAGGGCGACGGCGGGAGAAGAAAAGAGGAGAGGAAGGAACGGAATTAAACGCCTTTGGACGCGAACAATTAGGTGGGGGAAAAACGAGCGAGTAGAATCCAACGCAGGAAGCCGAAAGGGTGGGCTCGAGCGTGAAAAAAATATGCTAAAGGACAGGAAAGGGGAAAAAGGAGCACCGCGGACGCGTATGGCATTATATAAATTCAGAGAGGCCGCGGGCGCCATGGGCTGGACGCGTCCCATCTCTAATGGGCCCACCCATTATGACAATTGCATCCCCTGGATATATAAAACTAAACGCAAAACATGGAACGGAGAGGACGGACAACGAACCGTGACAACGATATACCGTCGTCCCCCAGCGTCGCGCAGGAAGAAAAAGGCGCCGAAAATGCCGCGGCACCGGCTGCTCCGTCGCAGGGAATATCGTTTCGCGTCTCGCAGATTCTAATTCGACCAGACGAGCATTCCTACGAAATCCATGAAATATTCCTGCTTCGAGTCCCGATATCTTACTATCTTTTAAACAACTTTGTCGAACAAATACGATATCATTGTCGCGTTTCTATCTAGCGAGGTGAATTGGATTCAAATTTTATGCCATTACGCGAGGCTAATTATTGTAGATAAACTAACGCTAGATCGAATCTATTCAGCTTCGGATCTGATTACAGAGCTAATTACAAATCACTTTATCTCATTTGCATAATGGTGATGTTAACAAGGGATTATCAACGGCCATTAATAGTAACGTTCGCTGAACTTGGTACACGCGCGCGATTGATCCGTAACATCGCGTGTTTTAATGCGGACGAAGGAAAGAAACGCCCTCCGCGTGGAGAACTAGTCTGGTTCCTGTTTTGACTGCGCTCAGTTTGCGCAGCAGATTAGCAACACTCGCGTCTCCCTCCGGCGCTTTGCATTCGGGAAAAAAAGAGAAGACGCAGCTGGGCGCGGATTCGTAAATATCGCACTACGTCTAGTTACACGGTTTGCTCGTTAGATAATATTTACTCTAGCGTCCCGACCATGCGCCTCTTCTCTGGCAGGTTGCATGCTCGAGTAAAGTAACTCTTAAATTTGCTCCTGGTTATGTCACCCCGTGTTCCCTGGCGTCGCAGTTTGACTTAATCCTCGCGTTTACCTACGAACGGAGCAAATAATTGCGATGGAGACCACGTTTCGCCGACGTGACGCTGGATCCCAACGACGCCGCGGACATTGAATGATAATTAAAATTTAGCGACGCAGTTCAAATGGGATTCGATAGAACTGGTATCAGTTTCGCGTTAGCAAAATTAGCGCCGGGGACTTAAATTCGCGTTCATAAAGTCTGGCGAATAATTCACGTAATTTCCTGCAGTCGAACGAACGCGCGCGAGTGTATGGGAAACAGTCGGAACGAAATGGACGGTACCGTGGGTTTGGAACTTTTTCGCCGCCGTATCACGGTCAGTTTGTAATATCGCGATTCACGGGCTCCGCGATCGAGCGTCGTTTTTCATGCGCGGCTCCTCGTTTTTTCTCAATCATCGTGCCGCACTTGAACTATCGATGGGCGTCCAACTGCGCCAGCCCCGCTCCATAACTTTCCCGTAATGTCCGCGCGCCGCGCGAGCCACCGAGGCGGCGCGATTAAATCGCGAGCTGATATTGGCATACGGGGAAATTTACAGCGAATACCCCGCGACGTTTCGAGCCGTGTACCGCGGATTTTAATTGAATGTCTGGCCCATCACGACCGGCTCCTTTTTATCGCGCCACCCCCGCCTCGAAATTTTCGCCGCGACGCGACTGTTTCCCCCGCGAATGGTCCGCGAGAATTAAAAAGGGGGATGCGTTTGACGAGTAGAAATTCGTGGACGTAAATAAAAAAAAAAAAATGGAAAAAATTGAACGACCGCGCGCAATTGTGATACGAAAAAGCGAGACCATATTTGACTCTGAAGTCAGAGAGAGAGGGAGAGAGAGAGAGAGAGAGACGTTCGTTTGATAATAAAAAGAATGAATGAATAAAAAACGTAGCGGAAATGCTGTTCTTATTTCACGCGAAGTTGGCACGTACGTTTTTCTCTATGTTTCAGAGTGCGACTGGGTTTACGAGGACACCGACTGCCACGACGGATGCGTGTTAGCCAGCCCCGGATATCCTGGCCTATATCCCCCGAACATCCGGTGTCTCTACTTAATTACTTCCGACCCACGAATGTCCATCGCGATTAACTTCACCGCTGTGCTTCTCCCTTACAAGTGAGTACGCCATTTCAACATATTTCATTAGCTTTTTCTCGTTCGCTCGATTATTCCACGGTCTTCTCCAAACGAGCCGCGAATTAAAAAGTTGAAGCAATTAACGATTTTTACGCAACGAGAGATATAACCTCTCGCCCCCTGCTGGTAGAGATAAATGAAGTAAGCCAGTAACGAGGGGTGGATTCTCAGGAATTCCAACGTACACCAGACTAAAGTAACCACGGGTGGGCGTGATAATTCCTGCAAATAGCATTTCCAGCCGCGCGACAGCGACTTGTGGCGTTCGACACGTTCGCAAATATTTAAATAACAACCACGCGCTCGCGAGGATACGGAAGCGTCGCGCGGCGCGTGAAAACGGTATATTTTAATGCAGCGCGGTGGCGAGGAACGCGGACGAAACCAATTTCGAACGTATATAAGTGGGGAAACAGTCGCTGGCAGCCGTGGCTGGGATCGAAAGTGTTCCGCGAGGGTACGGGAGCGTGGAAACGTCGCGAGTCAATACGCGTTTCACGGCTCGCGGGGGTGGCCACCCTTTGTGAAGGGTCTCGACGACGCGGGCTTGGATAATGCGTCTCGTTTCGTCGCATTGTCGACGAGCTGCAGCGGAAGGTTTCTCGCCAGTGCCTGAATCATCCACCTCCACCCTCGAGGTGGAAGGAACGCGCGAGAACTCCTGTTATTCCGTGTATCGAGTTACTTTCACCCCCTCGAGCCGGACCGCCTTTCTTGTCTTCCACTCGAACGGTTTTCGAGCGAGACACCCGTTTACTTTGCGCCACCGCTTCTGATATCGACGATATTTCTTGGTACAAGTGTTAGCAGGGTTTATCTGGAAGGTAAATAATTTTTTACCAACTTTTCCTTCGCTTTGTTATCTATAGGAAGGTACAAGTATTTCAGCCCCCTTGTTGAACTTTCACATCCGCAGCGTTTAAACTCCCCCGTCGTGGAAGGGTTAGAACAGCGAGCAAGCAGACCTGCAAAGTGTACTCGACGCTTTCAAACATCATTTCAATTATACGACAAAGTTTCGCCACCATCGGATCGCTTTCCGTTTCACTCAATGGCACCGCAAGCTCCTCGCCGTCCAATCGCGAAACGAGAAAGGAACATGCACACCCCCTTTCCCGCGACATGCATCAGCGTCGCTTCGTAACTAGTCGCGTGCCTACTCTTAATTAGTTCTCTATTTGATTACACGTTGAATATGTATAAAGCATCGTTTCCCGACCCTTGTGCCGTCGCTCGCTTTCAAACTTCGACAATTCACGACGAGAGGTGATTCGTGTCCGTCGACCACGCGTGTCTCCGCGCGCGGAAATCATTTCGATCTCACGAAACGAGAGGTTTTCTTTTTCATCGATTCACGATCTACGAAAAGTGTCGCGTGGACGACATCGAGTTTCGATGGACGCGAAGACGATGCTCGTTTAGGGGTGGTTGTTTAGGGCGTTAAACGAACAAGCTCCGGGAACGAGCGACTCGACAAAGGGCGGCCCGTAATTTCTGCGAGCCGAAAGCTCGCGGATTGAGGAGAAAGCGGTGAAACGGGGTGGAAAAGAGGGCGGGAGGGGTGGAATAATCACTGCGCGAGCGAGGCACGCGGTGCTCTTTCGCGTTCTTCATTGCTGGCGACTAGTTTTTTACGGCGCCGGCTGCTCGAAAGCACTTCCATACGAGGGGCAGACGTCAAAAGTACACCGAGCACTTCCCCCTTCTTTGAAACGCGAACGCGCGTCCCGCCTTTCTGTTCCCGCGGCCCCTTTCACTTTCTTCAGCGTCGCGCCATTCCTCCTCGCGACGGACAAAGCTATTGGGAGCCGGCCTGCAATCCATCCGAAACTTTGCCAGGCTATTTTTTAAACCGGGTAAAGAGGAGGACAGCCGTCGCTTTAATCGAGACGGCTCTTTCTCTGCCTCTGCGTCGGTTGGGAACCAAAATGGCTACAGGTGCCTCTAAATTAATCATGATCGTACTCGATGTCAAATTCATTTATTTTGGGTAAGAAAGAAAGACAGTTTAATTAATCCATTAATTGTAATGGAAACGTGACGCGTTTTAGAATGAAAATTGTTCTTCTTGGAATGGATAGAAAAAGTAATTGAACGTAAATTCTGCCACGTTTTCACTATAAACATAGTCTCGTTCGCGAAGCGTGCACTAGAAAACGCGCATCCTTCGAGCACTTTGCGCTTCAGTCGAAGAACGCTTCCCATCGCGTAATTCCTTACGTTTCCCTCTAATTAAAATTGAAACTGATCCCTTCGACCCCGCGAGGGATCAAAGGAACGTCCGCAACGCGTGGCGTCTGATCATTCTTCGCGTGGGACGCGGCTGAATTCGATCGCGATCCGACTTCAGAGGCGCTGAAAAATTCGCAAAACCGTTCCGCCTCAAACGTATGCGAACCTCGAAGTCAGCTTTCGCTATTTCATCCGCGGAATACCATCTCAGGCTTTGAAACTGAAAGGCGACTGGGAAGAGTCACGTTCTCTTTTTCGAATCGAACATCTTGTCAGCTGAAATTCAGCTGAATTCTTCTTGGATCCCTTCGATATCCCGGGATAATGTTTAAATGATAAAACGCGATGCTTCCGTCTCGATCCGAGAGAAAATTCTCAGATATTCCTCCCGTCTGCAAAAATGCTTCGCAAGATGAGAGCGAAAAAAGCGCGAAAATATTTACGAGACTCTGTTCGACGCTTTCGCATCGCGGTGGTAATAAATTGTCGCGGAATATTCAATCCATTCTGACTTCTAACCAAGACAAACAACGACGCGTGACGAGTCGGAGGAATCCCCAAGCTCGAACCTTATTTCCCTCCGTGCAACGTGATCGAAATTCCAAACAGCTCAGCGCACCCTTCGCCGTTTCATCGGCCACCCCATCGGGCCACCCGACCAGCAGGTGTCACTCCGCGAAAAATAATAATAATTCCTCCGTTTTGCTCTCGAGGGGGAAGGCAATCGTTTCGTCGTTTAACGGGGCGGCAAAAATGCGACGCAAAACCAGAACGAAACTTTCGATCCGCCGGTAGCCATGATTGTCTTAAACTTTCCCGCAATAACCGGACGCGGCGTGGCAACTTTTTTTTCCGTTCCCCACGGCATGCTAATTCGTGATGAATTCGAGTGAAACGTCGCTGGGAATGGAAAAAAACGTACGGGCTGCCAGGTCTCGCGGCAGTTTCAAACGACGATTAATCGTATACGGCCGCGTTCGTGGAAATTTCCAACTGATTCGTAGGCAATATACGTCGTCCCGTGGAAATTCTACCGAAAATCGGCAATTTTTTTGAAACTTTGCAGAACGATTCGAAACTGTCGGAGCTGGCGAATTGGAAACGGGGCATGATTGATTTTTCAAACGTGGAAAATGAAAATACCTGGTTCTCGTGTTAAGAGGTCGCTCCGCCACGCTTCTTCCGCGATGTTCCAACAATTTCCATAACGATGCGTTAAACACTCGTTCGAACGTGGATAACAAGCATCGAGTACACGAATCAGCTTCATTACCACGAGCATGATAATTACAAAATTAAGAAGATCTCGATAATAGCGTCAGAAAATATGCTCGACTAATTGCAAAAGTTGCAGCGTCCATTAACCCTCGCGAAAATAATATACACTAATAACGTTAATTACTCAGTGACACGTTCTCGCAAGGAGAACCCTGGTTTTGCGCCAGACAGCGGCATTATGCACCCGTGCAAAGACAAAACTGGGCTAATGGCTGTCATCGATCGACTAACTTTCATTGAGAAAGACTAACTCACACTTTTTGACCCCGCGTATTCACAGTTCACGAGGGTGGCTACTTACAACTTGATTCGCCAAACCCGAGAAGCGCCTTGACTCGAACGATGCGTGGCGAAGAATAAGCCAAACCTCGACTCGAAAGTAATAACTTCTCGCGTGTTATCGTTGCCACGAACAGCTGTCTGACAGATCCGCGTAGGAAACGAAATAACCGAATTGCTCGATGAGACTGAACAAGATCGCCGATTGAACAAACCTAATTTCCTCGCAATTTCGCACGCGACCTAATTCACCGCCTTAATCCCGCTCCAAAGCGGAGAGGAGCAATCCTCGCGGCAAATGGATCCGGGCGCGTGGTTCCGCAACAAAGAGAGGACAATATGTTCCTCGCGTTGCAGCCATTTGAATTCCCTTTACCCCCGTCTCGGCGCCGGAATGTAAAGCGGCGTCCGGATAACGGCCGGGTAACTTGCTCGAACACCTCGTAGGGATCAGCCTTAAAGGATTTAACGTGGCCCCCGACGTACGAGCCGCCACGGACCCCGTCTCCTCCTTTCGATTCATTATTCAACCCTTACTTTCGCCCGCGCCGTTTGAAAGACGCTGATCGCCCGCCGCGCCACCCTCGATGCGTGCCTCGAAACGGCCAGCCGCAGCCCTCAGCCATGCAAACGTCCAAATTATTCCTGGCTACACCGCGAGAACATCGAGGCAGCGATTTTTTCCCTGCGAACTCGCCATCCCCTTTTTCGCCTCGCTCGCCTGGCTCGCACACGCGGCTTCCTTTACTCGCGCCACCCTCTCTCTTCTTCCTCCCTGTGGTTTCTTCTTCGGTTCGCTGCACACTTTCCACCCGCTCTGGAATCTACACGCAGCCATCGGTTCAGCGCATTTTTCGACCTCTGTCTAACGAGAAACATGAGATTTCTGAGACTGGTTGGAGGAGCGTAAAGTTGTTGGGAGGGGTGTTGAGGTCGAAGTGATCGTGCGAGACTGGAACTTGTTCGATCTATTCGAATCCAGAGACAATCTCGTCTGTTATTAAGGCTCTCGATTTCACGAACTTTCCTCGAGCATCGTCACTGATTCATCGAAGCCCCCTAAAAATTCCAAATGAAATAATCTGCCGATATGAAAATTAACACAGAGTGGAAAAACCAACGAGCGCACTGAAAGCTAAGAGGAGACAATGGAACGAGTCATTAAGAGTCAGCCATTCAGCCGGCAGAATCGAAGGTGCACAGTGAACGATGGCGGGGGTGCAAAATAATGGCGCGGCGAGGGTCGTCCTTAGCGATTCTCGCCGGCTGGAATTTAATAAGAGCTGCATAAAGTTAGAGCGGATTCCCGTTTATTCGAGGCGGCTTCCCGCTCGTACCACGTGTGCGTGCACGTACACCCTTGTCGCCCAGCGTGCTCGACGCGAAACGAAGGGAACAGGCGGTAGAAGAGCCCAAAAGCTTTTGTGCTTCCATCCTGAGTCACCTGGCAGCGAGACCGTGGCTCTGCCGCTATTGGCTGTCGGTATACTATATCGTCGACGGTCCAGCAGCTTTTCTTCTCACGGAAACTACGCTCGCGTACCCTTCCCGACGTCCAGGCCACGGCAACAGTTTCCTCTGCGAATTTATCGCCTCGATTCGGCCAGTTTTCCGCGGAGCACGACGAGAGACGTTTCGTAGTTACGGGACACTCTCGACCGCGCTCGAAGGACGGATTTAAATCCAAGTGATTTTTAAAGTAATCGCCCGGATAACGAATCTCGATTAAAGTTGCACATTTTTAATTAATTTTCGCCCGCCGGCACGTTCAAGATGGGAACACTCGGGACATACCGTTTTTCTTGTTAAAATAACTGGGTCAGGTTGTTTTTTTTTTTTTTATCAGCGTAAAGTTGAAATCTCCTCGTTTTCACTTTATCATTAAGGAAACTGGGTCGCTTTATATTTTGCCATTAAAAAGGCAAGTCTCCTTAAGTTTCCCGGCGGAATTATATTATTTAATCCCCCCCACACACCCTCTGGCGCTGCATAAAAACACCGAGGGGCGAGTAAAAAATAATCGCGCGATACCATTTTCATGAATATTCTATAACGAGATATTACGCGAGTCCTCTAATTATACGGTCACCATGAACAGCCTGTACAAACTGTTATCCTATATCGTGCGAGCGGTATTTCAAACACTCGGGGTCGCGCGTATATTTTAGAGCTAAAGTGAATTAAGACCGCTGTTTAGCATTTCGAAAAAAAAAATTCATGCATAGACCATCAGGGACGGAGGGGACGCGTTCGCGAAAACGAGAAAGCCGACTTTAGGTACAGCGAATTACACGCAGCAGACAAAACTCGAGTTAAGAACGTGAAACGGCGCCTGACAAGGTATCCGGGGCGTTTGTACATACGTGCTCGAGCACATCCGCTGTCCCCGCAGCGGTAATTCACCGGATTACGCGAGAATTTCGGAAACTTTGTGGCAGAGAGCAGAGATAAGCCGTGTCACGGTGAAATCCAGCCAAGATGAAAGGGGATAGAAAAAATGAACTCCGCTCGAGAACTGCGCGATATTAAATCGTAAAGAGGTTCTTATTAAGGGCGAGTAAACAGGTGCAAGGCCAATCCGCGGTCTACGCACGCTGGGACGCACGTCGCGAGTACTTTTAATTAAATATTCCCACGGCTGAAGCGGCGTTTTTACGCGCGGCGCATTCGGTGGGCGTTGAAAAATGTAATAACGCCGGCCGCGACAACCATTCGGAAGGTTTCAGTATGGTGGGTGGAACCGCGTATTTCATCCTCCCCGCGACCAAGAAATTCCGCCTGCGCGTCCCCGTAAAAATGCTAAACCGGCGAATCTGCATACCATTAGCGACGCGTTTTTCGTTTCGCGGCACCGCGCGCGACATTAATTAAATTAGCCAGCCCGCGGTGTTTCGGTAATTAATGATGTGTCGGGAGGATCGAACTGCGCGATGGACACAGGACGAGTCGGGAAAATTGCCCGGCTGAATCGAGTTTCCACGCGGTCGAGCTGCCTTTCGTGGACGCGCGTGAACGTTGTTGGGGACGAGACTTCCGCGTGGACGCTCGTCCGTGCAACGTCGAACCCCTTGCGTCACGATGCACTTTCCCATACTGGGCGTCCTCCGTGACGTACGCTACTTCCACGAGATACAAAGTGGTTCTGCGTTTAACGCTAAGCGCGCCTCGCGTAAAGGGTAGTTTCGTTAGGGAAGAAGAAACAGAGATAAAATTACTTTCACATTTTCCTTCGATAAAAGAAATCACAGCTTTGTTAAGGAACTTTACGTTCAGTGTTTCAAGGGTGGAAGAATCGCTTACAAGTTCTGAAACTACTTTGTACGTTCCAGACCACAGGTTTCGATACTTGTTACACTGTCCCAACGAGGGGAAATTTCGTTCGAAATTGCGATGATAATATTACGAACAGTCGAATCATAATTTGATCAAACGAAACAATTCCAGCGAATACTTCCGGTAGAATGATTCAGCGACCGAAATACGATCGGTCAGTATCACAGTCCGCGGTTAACGGTAGCGTGCAATTAGCTCGCAAAACAAACTTCTTCTACCGTTACCCGGAACGCTGTTCATTAATATCTAACCTGGAACACCATCCCGGGGCAAGCATAATTGTGTTATCCTAACAGCGCGAATCCTTTCGCGGCGTCTCTCTCAATCACCGCGAACGAAACAAACCAAAGCAACGCGCGCTTCGGGCAGCGCAGCCCGGAAGCTCGTTTCTCACGTCCGCGGAAGGTCTCCTGGTCCACGCGAGTTCCACCCACGGCGCTTTGATACGCTGCAATATGTATCGCTCGCGTTACGCGCGCGGCAAAAGAGATTCCGCGTGTTTCCGGAAGGGCAGCTCCCGCAGCGGAAGATAATTGGCTGTAACACTCGTCGCCTCGAGCCATTAACGTGTTGTTCCCGCGGATCCACCGTCCCATTCTTTCCCGCTGAACCGCGACGAGAATTTCGCGAGCCACCCCCGCTGCCCAGACGTTCCACCCCCTCGCGCGCCAGCCAGCGCGAGCCGCGGTTTTAATTTGCGAAATGAATTCTTGATGGCGCGCCGACTCGCGACATCGGTCCCTCGTAAATCGGTCGTCGCCCAGCGAAAACGATGCTCACCCTCGCGCGCCCGCCCCAAACCATCGCCTGCGTTTCATCCCGCTGCCGTGTAAATCGTTTTTCGACGAACGAGCCCGCGCGGACGATTTATCGCGGCTGCTTTTTCCACGTCGAATCCTCGTAGTTGCCGTTCGCCGTTTTTCATCGCGCGTATTAAGGCATCGACGTAACGCGCCCGTGGACGTTTAATCAAGCCGGTGGCTTCGATTCCGTTTCATCAGCGGAGATCGATCGCTGGAGGAATAGCTTCGAAGGGGGATGCTTTTCTCCGACGCTGCGATGCAGCAATTTCACCCCCGCGTTTTATGAAAAGGAATTAGTTGCCAAGTCTGGCGGTGGGTTGTAGTTATTAAAGTTCGCGGGTAGAAACGGGAACGCGAGCGAAAGAACGGTGTAATTAACACTGTTCGTGGACGTATCTCGATCGTCAAAGGCGAATCTGAAAGTTCTGACGGATCTCGCTGCGTGGAACGCGCGAAGCTGACCGTAAAGTAGATTTTTCGTTACGTTACCAGCTGGTCCATATAACATATTGGATTTTAATCTGTTAATTAAATTGATGGTGTATACAGGGTAGCCTCGGTTCTGCTCGAAATGTTTGACTTGAAGCCACGTCTGACTCAACTGGTAGCAAAATGCGGTCGATCTTCGGCGTCCATCGAAGTTGGAGAGTTTGCATTCATTAAGCAGCGCACGATATCGATTACATCGCGCACTGCGAAGCCAGCAGAACCTTCGCACCCCCTTAACGTATTGTTAGATATATATGCATACATACACGAATCAGGTGCGACATAAATGAATATAAAAAACCGACAACCGCACCTCGCTGGTCAACAGCTCGTACTCTCAGTTTCTAGAAACTCTTTGCTGGCTCGCAGACATTTTCTTCCCCCTTTTTAACCTACTGCGCGATGTACTCTCGCCACCTCTCTTTCTCTCTCCTCAGGTCGACGTTCTCGCATTTTCTTTTTTTTTACATCCCTGCTACCGTGTGTCCCACGCGAGCACTCGGTCATATTTTACACATCCAAAGGACCAGAACGCTAAGCAGATGCCCTTTGGCGCGCGAGCGCCTCGCAGCCCCCTCGCTGCGCACCCCATCACCTGGATCGCTGGCAAATAATTCACGGCGCGACAGACATTTTCATTCGCAGAATCGGGTTAACGCCAGCAGCTTCAAAGAGTTGAACGCGTCCAGCGATACATTTTCATGCGCGACGTGACACCGATTCGCGAATAACAATTCTGGAGCGGGTCCAGCTACTTGTCCCATCAACGCATTAATTCCCCCGTCCGGGCATCGATCGGAAGGGTCCGGGTAAAATTGTCCGAGTAAACACGCGGGCGAACGACGGCGCGGATTTTCGGGGCATTTAATTATCGGAATAATTTATTCGCCGTCGGTGGAACACGGTCGCGTGAAAATAAGCTCGTTCGTTATTTCGTTCCACCGCAACAGGGTGTTTGGTAAATTCCGTCGAGCAGGCGCGGACC
Source organism: Xylocopa sonorina (assembly GCF_050948175.1). Classification (NCBI taxonomy): domain Eukaryota; kingdom Metazoa; phylum Arthropoda; class Insecta; order Hymenoptera; family Apidae; genus Xylocopa; species Xylocopa sonorina. Next base: position 6,693,330 of record NC_135203.1, read on the forward strand.
GTAAAAACCGAAGAAAAATCGCCGGTCATCGGGCGGTCGTTATTTGCCGCGCAAAATTCCTGATACATCGAATATTCCGCCCCAACCGACCCACTGACCAGATTTTTTCCCCCCGTCGAGTGCGAAGCTTCCACTCGCGATATTTATGCGTTTGTTTACCCGGCCCGACGCACAAAGTAAAAACGCGAGTGGGGAGACAGAGCGTTTCCCTATCGCGCGAAACTGCAATAACGTCCGGCAAACGAGCATCATCAAACTTCTCTACCGATGTAATAACAGCCGACAATCTCTGCCGCGGATTTTGCAATAACTTCGAAAGCGCTCGCGTATCCTGCGGGCGTTTCAAAAACTCGTGGCATCCGCCGGATTTCGCTGGCTGCTCGCGTTAAACGTCCCACCCCCGCCGTTTCATTAAATGCTTTATCCAACCGGGAGTTTCGTAATTTCTTTTGAAACTGCGCAGAGCTACGCACTGTGGTGGGAAGCAGCGCGGCCTGGACGGAGAAAATGAATCGGTTCCTTGTTGGAGTCCCGCGTGTAAGGCGCTGAGGAATGCAGGCGAAAAGTGTATGAGCGTTTCAGTGGTGCGACCGTGTATACGCGCGGACGGACACGAGCGGAGAGTCGTAAATGCTTGGACGTTCGTGTTTCTTCGAGTGACAGGCAAAATGATCGTAATAATATGACACAAGAAGATTCATATTCGAAAATAATACTTTATTAATCAAAGTAATACATTCTCGTTATAATATAGGAAAAGATACAGAAAATATCGAGGAGTAATATTTAATATCCTAAAGCGATATTTATATTATTATTCAGTGATAAAAATTTGTACTCCCTTTGTATGTATAGCGTAGCAAATATTCCAAGGCAAATATCCCATTGATAAATCGACACTCCATAAACTGACACCGTTTTATGGACACCTTTAAATCATCCATCGAAGTTTATTAAAAAAAAAAAAAAAACGCAGAAAGAGTGAAGTACGTGTGCGCTCGTGTAGGTGGAAATCGGGCAACTCTCTCTTTCAGAAACATTACGCCCGCGGCAACGGCGTAACTTTCCCATTACGTATCCAACCGCATTTTTCCCGTGCGCGATAAATCAAGTCGAGGCGCCAGTTGAACAAACTGCGGCGATTTTCGCGCGGCCTCGAACTAGCGTTCGAAATTTGGCTGGATAAAAAAAAAAGAAAAAAACGCCCACGCGGCGTGTGAACGCGCGTGCACGCGCGCGCGCGCCCTGCCACGGAGGCGAACAGCGGCGGAGAAAAATGTGGCAACGAACCGGTCGTTCGCAAACAAAATACAAGCATAAATCCCGAACTGTCTGACCGCGACACAGTGACCAAAATCTTCCGCGAAGACCAACGAGGATTTATACATTTATTTGCTCGCCAACTCATCGTCCGACCATGAATTTCTGCCCATCGATCAGCCTCCTTCACTCGTCCCTGCCGTTAACAAACGGATCTGTTAGCTAGTTTAGTAACGAGCGAAACGAAAAACACGCGCCAGGAAACGTAAGCGAAGTGGAATTGGCGAATGGTCTTGCGTCGAGTACTGTTTAGAATGTTTTCCAGTAGTATACGTCCACGTTTGCTCAGTCAGCCGTAAGAAACGATAGAAATCGCGCGTTACAAGCTAGGAAAGGGCGGATCGTCGTGTCGCGACGTTTATTTAACGATGATCCATCGCGAGCTGCGGTCACCTGAGCATCGCACCGGAAACGGGGTTAACTCGGGGGTAACTCGCAATATCGCGAGAGAGCTGGTAGTTTGCGAGACGCGGTTGGGTTGTTCGGCGCCGTATCTCGCGAGACGTGAACCATCTCGAAGATCAAATGCTAAGCGGACCTCTTGCACGGTGTTTCGTCTGTGGTTTCATTCAGAAGCGTATTTCAGAGACGCGACACTGGATTTAGATATCGAAGGGGGACAAGCGGCTTGACGGTTCGGTTTCGCCGTCAGCGTGTCGGTTTTCTCGTGACTCTCCTGGTCTCGACTATCCGGAAACGCCACGCGCACATCGCAGTCGGATGATGCATTCTGAAATCCCAGTTTAACTTCGCGATTCGTAAATTAATGTACCGCGAAATGCAACGGAGGACACGCGACAAGCATCGCGCAGCGATCCTCGTAAGCTGGATTTTTCAACAGCGAAATCGCATGCAAGCGCATCCCGCGCGATCTCGTTGCACGCAGCGGTGTAGTTTGTACAGCGTCAGGCTCGCGTAACGAGCGCAAAAGCGATCCCATTATTTAAATGAATACGCGCGACGAAAGCGTACGCGTCGAGTGGTGCAGCGTTCTCCTCGAGGAGGAACGTTCCCGGACGAGAGAGCGCCGGGTAACTGAAATTACATCGTGCATTGTTACATCCAACGGGCGGTAACTTCCGGCCAGCTGTTCATCTCCGTGCATGAAATTGCGCGGTAACGTCGCGGGCAATTCCTTAAAAAAATACATTACGCAACCTGACGTCCCCAGGAGACGTCGCTGGTATTAAATGTGGCCAAGTGTCGCGCGACGGAGTAACGTGGTCCCATTAAAGCGGAAAAATTTACGAGCAAATTTGAATCCTCCGTTACGCGGCGCACGGTCTGCGTACGTGCACGTAAACCCCTCGCGGAAGGAGCATCCCCCGCAATTAACCGAAATTCCGCGCAACCTGCGTCGGAGTGGAAATTTCGTACAAATGTTTATAGCGCGTGACAGAGTCTCGAGCGTTGAGCATGAAATGGATTAGGGTGTAAACGAAGGCTTGCACGACTGTTCGAGATTTTAACGGGCGTAGTTGAATGCTTCTCGAAAGCGTTCGAAGGATTTTTATTCGCTGGATCTCGTGACGGAGACGGAGAACGCGAGCACCACAGAGAAACGATGGCGTTCATCGACGAACGTGGATTCAATACGGGCGAAAACATTAATCGGACACCGAAATCAGAAGCGAGCGGTCTATGAATACCTTTTCCAGTCACTGCGTCTGCATCAAAGCAGCTTAATAAATCTACTAGGCGAACATTCCGGGCAAGCAAATTCGCGCAACCGCGTGCACATTTGCATCTAATAGCCGCGAAATTAATTTATGCATAATTAGCCCGGCATCCGCGTTATTAATAAGCGATCGCCGCGTACCGACGGCAATAAGAGTGGGACGCGTCGCGCGGATTAATTAATATATAAATAAAGAAAAGGGGGATGAAAGAAACGTTTATTAATCCGCCATTATCACGGCCGTCCCCGTGTCCACGTTAATTACGAAGCTAGCAGCCCTGAATATTAATCATTTTAATACACGCGAGCGGCGTGTACGTAGACACGCGTGTTCGTTACGTGTAAATATCATCTCGCGTCGGCCGCGTAACGTTCGCACGTTGTAATTCGTGATTCATCAGGGGAGGGGCAGCCGCGTTTCGCCGCTTCATAAAAGAATTTATTACGCCGGCTGCGGTACTAATTGACTAATTAACTTCGTCTGAACAATTGATGGTTATTACTTACTGCCACGGTCGCCTGCCGGATATCTGGACGACAAACGTTGAGGTTACAATGCGACTTCATCAGATTTCCACCCAACAATATTGGACTTGTCAATTGTTAAATATAATTACTGCTCTCTCTCTCTCTCTCTCTCTCTCTCTCTCTCTGCACCACGCTCCTTAGCTGAGTCGTTGTTAAATTTTCGCCAAGAGAGTTTCGAGGGTCGAACGAACCGTTTCGACAATAAAGGAAGACCGGAGCTAGTAATTTAAAATATCGAAGCAATCTTTACCCCTAAACGCACACCCAACGATCGCCAATAACACTCGTTTTAAACTCCCCCGGTTCTTCTCCAGCGGCAAACGCTTGTTTACCTTTAATATCCCGTTACACTGTTTCCCCGGGAACAACGGGGCCGCTCGTTAAAACGTATCGTTTCGCCGCGCAATTACGTTCTCGCCGCGAAACGCGAATGAAACGACGAAAGGAGCGAACAGTGGGAGCGAAAAATAAAGAAAAGAACACGCGAGAACGGCCGGGCAGGGAAAAGAGAGAGAAGGAGGGAAGACGCGCGGGAGGGTTGACGATAATCCGGCCGCTCGACGGTATCGCGAACGCGTTACCCTCGCCAGCTTACGAGGCTGTCCGCGTCACCGTCGGGACGAGGATCGTTGGATCCAATTATAGCCGTAAGAAAATATCTATGAAGAGGCTGCCAGCTGATAATCGAGCTACTTTGCATTCCGCCGCGCCGCGACGATCCTGGCTTAGAAGAGGAAAGAAGCGGACGGGGGTTGGAACGGAAGGGCGCACGCTGGATAGAGACTGAGGAGCGAAAGGGATGAAAGGGGTCGAGGTGAAACGGGGGTGACGGCGCTCCCTCGAGAAACAGCTGCAAGAAGTCGCTGATAAAGAGAACGAGAGAGGCGGGTGGCGGTGGTAGTTCGGTTATTTAAATTGTCGCGACAGCTGATTGGTCAAAGCAATGTAAATGCTCGTTTCGTACCGCGTCCAACTCCTCGCCATCTCTCTCGACCCTCGCTACGAGCTCCAGGCCACCCACGGCGACAATTTCGCTAATGCGAATCTCACCTGAGGGCCTGACAGCGATTTCAAGGGTGACGAGAGGGCATCTCCCTCCGGCTCGAGGAAAACGAAGGGGGGACTGGGCTCGTCCGGATCCGTCCGGACCTAGCTTTTCATCCACCGCCCCCGGTTCTTCCCGCCCCTGCTCGCTCATCCTCGAGCGCGTTTCTACCACCACTTTCGACCCCCCGTCCATCTCCTCCGATAGAGACCGCCGCAACGTCTGTCCTCCTCGAGTTCTCAAGACGTATTGATTTATATCCTGGCACCCCATGGAAAAGAGATAAGACCCAGGGCCGAGAAACGAGATAACACCGTGGATTCTTGCCGACCCGCTCTCCTCCTTGCAATCTGTCGCGCGATAACTTCTACTTCGACGCGTCTCACCAGAAAGAGAGAAAGAGGGAGAGAAAGAGAGAGAGATGCTTCCTGAAAACGGATACGTAAATGTCGCGCGTGTTACCTTCGCGCGCTGGGATTCATCGAGGTTGGATAAAGGGTGTCTGAATCTGAGGGAAACCTTTGAGTGAGAGGAAGTAACAGAGACAAAATAATATCTAGGAATCAGTAAGCTTTAGAAATAACTAGGAAACTTCACCAAGGGTTAATTAATTTCGATGGTTACCCAAGATCACCAACTCACTGCTCACCCCCAAACTCAGAAACGTTGCGCGCGATAAACGCTTTTATCGAGACGCTCTCGAATCGGCTCTCGAGCCCTCGCCCAGGATTTTTCCTTTAATTCGAAGCGAACGGGCGAGCCAAACGCCTTGAAATATTCATCTTTTCCGCGTTGCTAGCCAGCCGCGGTCGCCGACGCAGACAACGTTAAACCGCACCGGGTCCACCGCTCCGTGGACTCGGTTACCCCGGTGCCGCAGAATTAATTAACACGCAGCCCTTGCGGGCGTGGTTTAGCGGCGCTAGCCGCGAGCGGAAAATCCCCAGAAAATAATCCGAAGATCAAGCCTCGGGGGCTTTTAATAAGCTACCAGATATCGGAAGAAAATGATGGAGGACTGTTATTAGCCAGCTACCAAACTCCCCGCCCCCATCCGTCCACCCCCTCGCGAGCCTTCTTCGTCTTGGTCGCTTCGCGGGAACCGAGAAAATTTTATTAAGATCCTAAGAGGGTATGTCAACGCTCCTATCGGTTCTCTTACGTAATTGAAGATTGATCGGTGCGACGATCGGGGATGGGACCGAGTAATCTACCAGGAGAAAATGTACGAGACGAGGAGGGGACGGCGGTTCTGGTGGAAGAGATGAATTCTTCTCATCGAGGACAAGGTAAATCTTCTCTCGCGAGACAGTTCTGAATTCCTGGAGAAGCAATCCGCGCCCGTGAAATGGAAAATAGGATTCGCGAGGGGGAGAGAACGCGAGATTTATCAGCGAAATTTAGGGAGAACGTGATCTCGGAACTGTTAGATTATATCTGTTACTCGTTGATACTTGTTACGTTTTGTTCGATGGTTCCTTTTCTAAATTAGACGCTCGTAGCTTCAGATAGGATCCGTGTCTACTCGATTACGATATCATTGGCAGAATGGCGAAGCGACCCTTTGGAATCTGTAACGTTTTAGTCTAACTAACTCGATTCAATCCTGGCTAGAGAAGCCATCCAGATAATGAGTTTTGGTACAACTAGACCGTGCCGAGGAGAAAATCTCGGTCTAATGCCGGCGAACCAGAGCTGACGCAGGCTATTCTTTCGCGCAGAAGGCAACCGACCCGCCGCGACTACCTTTTTAATACCGACGAATCTTTTCACCGCCACTTGGAACGCGGAAGCGTTCAGCAACGGCGTTTAAATTTGAAGAGGTGCAAAAAAAAAAGAATTCCATTCTAACCGTTTCTCAGCTCACGCTCGATGGTCAGGCTTGCACGGTTTCCGCGCAGACTCGCGCAACTTTGTGCAGTTTGCGTTTTTTGACGGAAAAGTTGGTACAGTAACGACAGATATAAAAGTGTCACTCAGTCACGGTCGAGCCATCGAGTGTTATCATTATTTTACATCAGATTTACTTTTTTCAGCTCTATTTTTTTCTCTGTACTTGTCTCGCGAACGTTGCTCGCGTCCAAAAATTGATACGATACGATACCGTCGACCGTACGTAGCTTTTAATGCCAGCTGAAATATTTTACGCCTGCTTGTTATCGCTGACCGCCAGAAAAATGTTTCGTCGAGGAACGACTGGGGATGGAAATGCGCGAACTCATAATTGGGCATTATTAACCGCGCAGTTGTCTGAATTATTAATCAGGATTTCGCAAGTTAAATGAACATTGTTTACGTATTACGAGTGGAAAAAGTAATGCCTGGAAAAGTTATGAAAACTGCTAATTTACTTGTGTCCCGCGTTGGACCCAATGCTCCCATTCACGGTTCCGTCGAAGCATTTAAAAAATATTTCGAAAATCGCCCGCTAGCCACATAGCTTTTGAACGAAAATGCGTGGAAAAACTGCGACGAGAAGCGTTTGTAATTCCATTTCATTCAATACACATTGTGCCTTTCAAAATGAACTGGCCACTCGTGGAAAACAAATACGATATTAAAAGGTAATTGGTTTTGCGTTTTTACTTTTCAGAAGAAAAGCAGTTTGGTACACGCGAAAGTTCACAAAAAAAAAAAACGTAGAGTATTTTACTTTTTACGAAAACAATTCGTTTAATCTTTCACGCGAATCCAGCTGGTCAAAATTTCATCCCCCAAAGCTCGCGTACACGAAATGTTTTTAACTATTTAAACGGGTCCTTTGCGAAGCAGCAACGCGAATCGCTCTTGATAAGGCTTCGTCGAGCAAACGGTGTTCGTAATTCCGTGAAATGGCCCGGAAAACGGAATCATGATCAATAACGGAGCACGTAACAACGAGTGGTTTATAGCCATCACTACGAGGCCGGGCTAGAAGAGAGTTCGAGCAAAGCCATTAATTCGTACGTGTTGGTGTCAGCCAAGAACGGATAAGTGCGCCCAACGGAAGATATATATCTCCATTTAGGCGAAGATGGGACTTACTCGTTAAAACCAGACCTTATACCAGCCTGCGCTGGCTCTCTTAATAAATTCTCTCTGGCCAACGGCAGCGTTTTGAACTCCGCGCGCGATGTAGAGCATGTCGAGAATTATGTTTCGAATCGATCATACCATAGAAGTTCTTTATGGTACTCCGTGGAACCTGGATAAAAGAAATTCCACGCTTCCGCTTCGTTACCCCAGCGGACTTAAATGGCCCTCGTTAGATCGCGAGCCCTTACACGCCGCTAGATAGAGCCTCTGACCATGTCCCGACGTGATTTCATCGGGAACCACGGTGCGAATTTTTCGTTTGGTCAGCTGCCAGGATTTCGAAGCTTTCTGGCGCGTGTTGGAGAAATACCAAAGCTTGAAAACTGGTTAGAAAAAAAACAAACGTCAAATCTAAAACTTACCAACTCGTTTCGAGACGCTTCGAAGTATCAGCAATTAATTGTCCTCGATACAAGTGGCAGAGAGGAAGGTGTTCGTCTCGTTTCGAACTTTCCATAATTAATCTCCTTTTGACGCGAAGTACATCGAGAGTCATCCGTCGTAGCGTTCAGCACTCGCTGTACCCCCGCGCGGAGGTGTCCGTTGTAGTTTCGAGTTCCTCGAGAGATTCGAGGGACAGGATCATAGCGCGCGAACGATCGAAGCGGTGTTCAAACATCGATCCTTACGCACGCGGGATACTCTCGCTTGTTCCGTCACGGCCGGGCTGGGAATAAATTTTCCGGATGGGCCGATTCGGGTAAGATAAAGAGACCCTCGGTAAATCCATTTACATCGGCGATTTCCGCGGCGGGGCGATCCCGTTTAATACGTTCCGCGCGTCCCGCCGATCGATCCGGTAGCGCGCGCGTGTCGAGCTACTAACCGGATTGATTTTGCCGCGGCGCTACGTGAATCGAATGCCCAGTTTTCCTACCGGCTTCCGGTTGCTTGGAGCCACCGATATCGCCGGCTAATACGCGCACGTTCGCGTCCGCAAAATGCAGCCCCCGTCGATACGCGTACCATACAGAGAGAGAGAGAGAGAGAATGAGAAAGAGAGAGAGGGAGAGAGTGAGAGAGAGAAGGAGAGGGAGAGAGAGAGAGAGAGAGAGAGAGAGAGAGGCAGGCCTGGTGGAAGCCCGTTGGGGAGGGTGGGCCAAGTTTCTCTTCCGCCCCTCTGGTAATCCATCATAATCCCATTTTGATTCCAGACGCCGTGATTAGTCGGTGTAATGGCGAGCTATAGTATTAGAGACGACGGTATTGCTTTGGTAAACAAGCTTGTAAATCGTACACCGGCCCCGTCTTCGGTCTATTAATTCGATTACGATCGTATCAAGCGGTCGGATCTAGTTACGGGGGATTATCGTGCTCGATTAATTCGTATTTCACCGGGTACGACATCCGTTTCGCGATTTAACAGAGGTGGAAACCTCTGAGCACTGTTCGCGTGCAATTTTTCACGCGAAACGGTGTTTCTGTGGATTTTGGGCGTTGTACTTGGTGTTGATTGATCGATACGTATACGTTGAACAGAATTGGGTAGACAGTGGAAGTTGTTTTTAAGGAAGCTGAAATTTATTAGGAATTGGAGTCTGTTGAAGTGATTCGTAAAATGTAAGGACAAAACGTAGTTACTCTTGGGTCTGTTGGCTGGCGAACTCGTTCGAATCCCGATGAAACGTGGTCAGAGCTCGTAGCCATGAACGCCTAAGTGGATTCCCGGTTCGCAAACAATCTCGCGAGACAGAGTCTCATAATCCGTTATGATCCCGATTAATGCTGAGAAACATTACACACGGATTTGCCTGTCGCGTTAATTCGAACTAAACTAAAGCGATAATGAAGTTACACAGGCGAAATTAGAATGAATCGCTTTCGTGCCATCCGCAACATTCATCCAGCTTTTCACCTGTCACGCCGTGAAACTCTGTTACCTTTCCTCGGGACGTTTCTCGATGAGACGTGGATAAAGAGGGCAAAAATTTACTACTTATTAGTCGACGTAAATGGCGGTGATTAAAACTATTTAAATTGAAAATTCGTAAATATATATATATATATATATATATATATGGAACAACATTTTAAACAGAGACTCTCGTCGAAGCGATAGCTGCAAGATAAGAAGGGCTCGTTAAACCCAAGGCTCGCGATAACTGATAAAAAGTTTCATAAAGATTCGGTTAAGATGATAATGTATAGAGTAATATTTGTCTATTCTAGAGTTTACTTCCGCGAAAGATTTTACGGGGGCCGCTTTACGACACGGTAAACTTACTTTCCGTAATGCCGTTTGCGATTTAGCGATAAACCACGCCAGGAAAGACTTACGGGATTATTATCGGGTAATAGTTGAAGTACACCGTCGCGACTGCGCCTCGCGTGGAATACCGTCGAGCTGGTCCCTCAATCGAATTCGAAGCGCGGGCAATAATTGATCGTTCTTGAATATTCGAGTGGGCCCTCGTTCTCGTACCTCGAACGGCGAGGAATAAAATTGAAAGCAAGATTAATCCACGATCGAATCGGCAGCCCAAGTTCCCAACGGAAAAGTTTCCTCCGCTCGTAGCTGCTGCAACCTGTTTGCGCGGTGACGCGAGCAAACGGACGAACAAGACACCGTACATATGTTCGGGACGTTCAGCTGTGTCGATCAATTACTCGGTTACCATTCGAGTACCCTCGATTCGCGTGGTCCCGCGAGAGCGCCCGCGCACGGAGACGGTAACGGTCGAATTATTCGAAGATGGTAATTAACTAATAAGCGCATCGCGGAGCGTCACTTCCCGGGGGCGTCGAGCTCGAGGGGGACAATTGTTGGAGGAGAGAAACGATCCTAAGCAGTGGTGATTAATGCGTTACGACGTGGCGGCAGGCAAGAATTGCACCGAGTAATAATTCATCTGCCACCAGTAACGGGTCATAAATTATGCGCTGTATTTCCCAGCGACTATGAAGTCTGAAATACGACGAGCGTATCGCTGGACGGGGGCAATTAACAAGCCGGTTCAACGGTTTAAATATTTGAGAGCCGGTTTTTAAAAGAATATCCCGCTATCCTAATAACTCGAGCAATTACGGGGCTGAAATTTTAATCGCTTATAGACACACCGGACAAACTTTCGCCGCAAAACTCTTGCGCAGCTGCCGTTCTCCGTGCTCTTTCCAACTTATTAATTCCCAATAGTCTCGCGCGAATTGAAAATCGTATGCCCTTGCATCGACCAAGTTTCCCATCGTTTGCTTATTCTCGCACACGTCACCGTGTTTCATCAGAGCTCGCGAAGAGAATCGATTTGACGTACCAAACGTCCGAGAAGTCGAACGAAATACTCTTAGTCGAGCAGACAGCAGGTACGTTTAGTCCCGCGAGAATGTCGAGAGCGATTCGCGTGCTTTCCGTTAGCCATTCATTCCGTACGAATACGTAAACCTGAGCTGGAACGGTGGCACGACGAGAGCTCGAAATCTTGCCAGCGACGTGCAGACTGGCAACGTTTCCTTGCGCGACAGGTCGCCCTCGATCCAATGGAAATTACATCGCCGCGCGGGCGTTCCAATTACCGCGCGAATCCACGCGAGCGTGTTCCGAAATTGTAATTACGTCTACCAATATCGTTCGTATCCAGAGCTCTGCGCGACGTGCTAATCGATTCCGGCGTTTCTGAGTCCGCTGCGAAAGGAAACGAGCGCGCGATCGTTCGCGGGTCCGCGACTGATCGAGGCGCGGTCGAACTTCCGGGAACAACGGTCAGACGCGCAAGAATCCGACGCTTACTCGCGTTCCCAGCCCTGCTGCGCTTAACATTTCGAGCGAGACGCCGCGGCTGGGAAGCTGGTTGGCTGCCACGGCCGTTGCACGTTCGTTGAATGTTTCATTAAATTAAGAGGCGACCGAACAGGGCCGCGATAAGAATAGAATTCCAGTGGTAAAGTAACGAGGAGAGGTGGCCTGGTTCACGTACAGGCCGTTTCTTTCGGCTTGTTTCACGGGAAACCGATCCCTTCCAAAACGAAGGGTGGTTTCCTCTCTCGCGACCACCTCTGTAGACCGATCGCAATTAAATTGCCAGTTAATCGACTTCCCTTTAATGTCCGTTCCGTACGGCAGGAAAGGATTTTTCCACGCTGGAAAACGGGACAAGTTGCGACGACCTTCCATAGGTTAGATTATCCCCTCGTCTCTCGGTTAATTCGCGAACTAACTTCGATCCTGTTTCCTCGTCGCTGTTCTTTTTTGCTTTTTCGCAACCGCAACTTTCTCGTGCTCGCGATTCATATTCAACGCGAGACGGGTCCTCGCCGTCCACGGAGTTCTCTGCTTCTGTCCGCGCGCAATTTGCCGCGCGGAAAATTCCCCCGCTGAATCGATTAGCCGGCGCGAAAAACAGTTAGCGGCGGTATGACGTTCGTTCCGCGGGTTTTATTCGTTCCGCGGGCGAAACTGTATTTTTTTCTCTAATAAATCAAGATATCGCGTACGCCTCGCCGGGTAATCCCTATTTATTATAGTTTTTTTTCGGTCTTCTGCGTTCTGCCACCGGAGGAATTTATCTTCGGCGCTGATGCGAGAGGAAAAAGTAACCGAACGGAAGCATCGATCAGCATCACGCGTCTGCTTATCGTTTGTCGCTTCTCGTTGTTTGTCTCCGGTTCCTTTTTTCCTTTCTGGCGGGGGAGGGGAAATTTCGATGTCTCCTTTCTCGTTTCTGGGTCTGAAAATAGATTACGTTGCTAACGGCGTTCCATTAGCCGAATGGAAAAATACCCATCGCTGACGACCGTGCATCCTGTTTCCTGCGCGGTAGCGTTTTAAAAACTGTTCGAAAATTCAGAGGAAATGATATTGCGCTCGCTGTTAATGTTGCTGCCCCAATTGTTTCGCTGTTTTTCAGACGGTCCTTTCGTAAATTAACAGGCAATCAAATGTCACGGTTCTACTTCATTATTGTACCCCGTTGTTGTACTGCAACCTGCAATGAAGGCAGACAAAATTCCATTCCAAAAGGAACCCTCGACGTTTGTTCGTCGCGTAGACGCGTGGATCGCGCCTCGTCGAAATGAATATTACGTCAGCGGGGTTCTTTTCTGGTAGCCGTCGATAGACACACGGGGAGGTCAAGTGCTCATCGTGAATTCTCGTGACGACGCCGCGACTTAATGTCCTCGTTCCAAATGCAAACCCTGGGCATAGTCATCCATTGCGAGACGATCGATCTTGCTCACCACTTGGCTCGTTTCAGCCGCTATGCCAGAAATTCGAGTCTGACTGTCCCTCTGCTTCACCCTCGCCTCTCGAATCCCCTTAATTTATTAGGGACAGTTACTGGTAGGCGCAGCGTTGTTCTCAGGATCTCCTGTGCAATAATAATACGATAAAACGGACGGATAAAAGTGCTGCGAATGATATAAATTATCTCGACAATCTATTGAGGCAATCGAGCACAAAGATATACAAGGAACGCCGCGGTATCGAATGTTTAACGGGTCGCAATCAGCCAAGTATATAACTCGCGTGTAATGAGCTCGCGTAAAATCGCAATAATCGCGACAAATAATTCTGAAGATCGCGTAATGAAATTTTAGTGGCTGTAAAATCGCTGGACGATGGCGTCACCCGCGAACCCCATCCCGCATATTTTATTCGTCCTTCCGCCGTCGCATCGACTTAAACGCGCGGCCCGTAATGTCAGGCGAGTTCTACCATTATTGCTGGCTATTGTTTGCGACGCTGATTACCGTTGCCAGTTTACGACGAAGCCTCTCTCTCTCTCTCTCTCTCTCTCTCTCTCGTTCGCGACAAGGCATTCGCGAGTGATATTTCGCTCGCGAATAAAACTGCTGGGACGCGATCCGTCCATTCGAAAGAATCGACGTGGTAGCCTTTCGCTGCTATTAAAAGTCGTTTAAGAACAGGCAAATACCACGAAAAAGCGTAACGATAAATACCGCGAATGTTTAACGATGAACATTGGACGCGAATCATTTTCCATCGCGGTAGACTATTTGGCTATTTGGGACGTTTTAGATGAATCTCTCGATTCCTCATAAAAGTCTAATAAAAGACGCGATGTCCTGCGAGGGGTGTTGCTTATCGGTGTTATTTCAGCGACGATAAAAGTGATTTCCACAGCCGGTGTTATTTATAACGTCCGAGAGGACCCGCGCCTCGTATACTCGATCGATCGTGCCTTATGGGAGAGCCATCGAATTGTTCTCGTTGTCAGAACTGCTGCCTGACGTTCTCCAATTATTAAATAATTTTTCCATTACCAAATGGACGAGCGAATGAAAGATGGAAAAAATTCTGCCGCTATCGAGCAAAACGAATCCCCGCGATATTGCGAATCTAGTTTGATGGAAAACATCGCCGTTCCAGATTATCTCTCGCACCTAAAAATCGTGTTCACGTTCGCTCCGTTCCTTTGCGAACGAATCACGATTCGACCGTAACCGGAAGTGGTTGGTACGACCAGCGCAAAGAGAACACAGGTTGACAGGAATTTATTCCGAACCTTGTTCCCGTCTCGGTCCCACGAGCGAGCTTTTATTTGGTTTCTCTTTCGAGGATCCTTGAAACGCGTTCAGACGGGGACGGAGTTTTCAGGACTTCATTCGATGCGAGGAGACGTTTTCGAAGCGAGATGAGAACAAGAGGAAAAGGTAAAAATGATAGGGCAACGAGATTACGTGTACGACGTTGTCTCTGACTCACTCTCTCTCTCTCTCTCTCTCTCTCTCTCTCTCTCTCTCTCTCTGTCCCTTTGGAAACTTTTGTCATCGAAATAGATTCTGCCTTCCACTCCTAGAAATCGAAAGGTTGTGTTTTATTTCCTCGTGGCGAGCGAAGTCGAGGTTGAACCAGGAATAGCGATAGAAATTACACGGTGAAACAAGTGATTTCTAATCAGAAAGCTATAAAAACTCGAGGAATCTGAATATTCGCTACTGACTCTGCAACAATGTTATCGCATCGACTGAATTATCAAGTATCCCCATTAGCCTATTAATTCACAGCAATTGACACGAGTATCCAATTGCGTACACTTAAGTAGAATGATATCGCGTGTCCTTGGACGAGGAGCAAGTGGATAAACCTGTGTACAGTCTCACGACGGTCCAAGTAGAATAGACCAGTTCAGGGTCAGACACAATGGAACGGTACAGCAAACATCCGGAGAGTGAAATAGGACCGCGCGAACACAGCCATTGGGTAAGTAGAATCCCAGCGTACATGTCCAGACGTTGTTCAACTGGAACCAGACACTCAACAAGTAGATAGCCTCACGTCTCCTCCCGCAATAAAATACCGAGCATTATCATAAATCTCCGATCTATCATCTAGAACCAACCGATGTACGCTCAAGAATTCGATTAAAGAGCTACCCCTGCAACTCCAACCCCCATAAACTTCGTCAAGCCGATACCAGCCACTAACAGCCACCATCTTCTCAACGATTATTTTTCTCAGAGTTTCCACGATCCCTACCAAGCCATAGCGGATCACCTTCGGACTTATACTCGAGAAGATCAAAATCTTAGCGGACTCAGACTTGGTACTACGAGCTTCCAGGTACGCGTCAGGGCAGTCTTCGCGCGGAGATTCTTCTTCGACGAACTCTCGACGCCTCCTTTCGTTTTCCGTCCCTCTGATCCCGTGAAAAGTTTCCCGTGAAACGTGGCGACAAGCAAAGAGCGCCGCGTGTAACGAGCGGCGTTTTCACGCGACGTAACTTTCATCGAAGAGCCAGTAAGAAAGTCCGCGGAGGGTTGCGAGCGACGAGGCTCGCGTCGCGACGACTCCTACGGGGAAAGTTCCGCCACAGACGCGGGTACTTGATCGTCGAATCGTTGAATTTAATTATCGAACTACGCCTGACCGCTCGTCGACGTCGACGCCCGCGTTCGTCGCGGTTGAACTGCGATCAGAGTCGCCGCGATCGTTGAACGCGTCAGCCGGGGGTTGATTGTCCGCAATTAAATCGCGGGACAAAACGGGGCGAGACAATGACGAAATAAGTCCGAGGGGACGGGATTTCAGGCGAAAGTTCGCACCGCCTCGACGCGGACGGGTTTCGCGAAAGTTGCGTTCCTGTTGCGGCCGAAAGTTTCGAACGCCACGCAAGGATTTGCGATTCGCCATCGTCAGAGGCGAAGAACGAGAGTAATGGAAGCATCGAAGGACTGAATCATTGTTCCTCAGGAATATAGATCGTAGTCTACTCAATTGTTGTGCCTCTAGGGATTTTCTTGACACTCAGAGGCAAAGACGCACCCTTTTGTCTGTAGACCCTTCTGTCTTCAATCTTATAAATACGTAGTTGCTAACAAAATTCATTTAGTGGTGGATTACAATTTATTAGACGACTGATTGAATCAGAGTCTGGAGTTTCGTAACTGCAGGGAGGCTTCCAGTGTATCAGAGAGAGCGCGAGACGTTGAAGCTGTTCCGCGAGACGTAACACAGCTCATTTTTATTCCCACCGTTAGGACTCGGACCGTGAAACTTCTTCCTACGGTGCTTTTAATAAACGTAATAGAGTGTAAAGCTTAGAGATAAGGCGTGCCCCTAGCAATGCGCCCCAACGTCATCCATTCCACCCCCGTGATCTGACGCCGCTTGAAAATTCGCTCTAAGGAGCGCTCAGCCAAAGCCAATCTCGCCGGAAACGGCGATTCCTCGGCACGATCGCCGTGAAATACTGACTTCGACTAGGAATACAGTCAGCCGGTTATGAATGGAGCGTAAAATTTTAATATTTCACCCGTGCCGGCTCTCGTAGACAACGCTCTTAGAACAGATTTCCAGACACCCCCTCGCGTTCTTCTGTCAAACGTTCCAAACTGCGTGTACGCTTATTAAAATTGCACGAGCGGGTCATTAGAAGACTAGTTCGAAAGGAAACTGATATGTTAGACGCAAACGTATATAAACTTGTATACTAAACGATTTTCGATTCGTTCCTCTGTTTTAATGGAAAAAAAGAGGTTAGGATGGAATCGAGCGAACAATAGAGGCGAAAATGGAGTTTCGCAGGGGTGGTCGCTAATATTTCTTATATCGTGAAAGTACGAAGGACGAAAGAAATGTTCGACAAACTCGCGAAAGCAGTTGGCTCGAACACAGACGCGCAGCTTTGGTAAAAGTTAAATAAGTGATGGCTGAAAGTTAGTTAGAAGGGAAACAAGGGGCCGCAAATCCATTTTCGCGCTTATCGAGCGGTTGGTTAATTTCTTACCGACTGGCGATCGATGAATTCGATTGCTTTTCATTTTCGTATACACGCATCTTCCTCGCATTTTCCTCTCGCGTATCAATTTTTCGCATTTCGACGACGAATCTCCGCGTTGAAATGAGCACGAGTCGTACAACGAAGCGGAGCTGAAGCAGGATGAAATTAAACGCGACGCCACGCAGCCAGCTCCCGTTTTTCTCTCGAGCACGGCAGGAAAATAATATCCAACGCATCCTGTTGCTCACCTTCCGCCGTCTCGTATAAATTTCGTATTACCCCACGGCACGCGGATACCACGGATTCCAATTGAATTCGCCGACTAATCCTGATTACACTTTAACATTGGACGTCACTGACGGAACCAGATTTACGTTTAATTTCGCTGAATCGCGTTTCAACGAATCCGATTCACCTATTACGAGGAAGTAATTGTAAAGCGCGCTTCGATCCCGAAAAAAGGCGTAATCTGTTAGGCTTTGTTGTAAGATTTGTTCACCACGTGGGTGCAGCTTCTATTTTTCATTTTATTATTAAAGTCAACGAACGATAAATTGTCTAATGAAATCCAGTGGTATTTTAAGACTCTGAACGAACCAACGATATTCAATTTCTCTTCCTGCCTCTTTCCCCTCCGATAATTCGAGTGTATAAAAAAAGCAATCGAGTTGTGTGCGATCTCGAAGGAAGTTAAATTCGCCCCGCTCGATCATCGAAATCCCGCAGGGGGTTTGCCTAATTTTTCTATCGACGACCGCCGGGAATATTGCCCGACGAGTGTCAATAATGGCCGCCGGGGACGGAGTTAACGAAATCAGCCGCGCGAACAAGTTTTTTCCGCCCGCTCGTATTTTCAATTTGCAGAAATAACCGATTTACCAGGGAATCGATTTAATTGTATGCGAGGCGGTCGATTCGTCGACGTTTCGATTTCCGTTCGCCCGTCGCCTTTAGTCCGACTGAAAAAAAAACCACCCCCCGCGCGACTACGGATGAAAACGTTGATCTAATGGCGAACGCATTTATTCATATAAAAATATTTGCTCGCAGTTTTATTCACTCTCCGCGTCGATGTAATACAAGAACAACGACAGAAAAAAAAAAAAAAACGCTGTCCATACTGTTTTCCATATCGATTGTCAAATCGAGATCGATTTTGTATTCGTAAATATCGATGAATATTTCGTTCCCCGCGCCTGGTATTATCTCGACTAATTGATCGTGACGCGAGAATGCAAATAGCAGAACGGTATCGTATTTTGCGAGGGCGGTCTCAAATAACAATGCAGCCGCGCCGGGGATAGCGGCGGATGCGCGCTGAAGGGTCATTTGCAAGCGGCTACAAGTTTCCCCGCGAGAGGAATCCAGTTCTATTTCACTTGCGCGACAACAGCTGCACCCGCGACAAGATAACGAGCTGCGGATTAAGTCCTAAACCAGTCATAAGCGCGCGTATCGGCGGTTAAAAGCGACTAAAACGCGAGTCCCCGCGTGTCCTCCGCATCCCCCGAGCGTTACCGCCCGCTGGATAATGAATTATTAATTAACGGCCTTTTAGCTGGAAATTCAATAGCGACCGCTACGTAGGCGAGCGCTGCGAAAACATTCGATGGAATGTTCACGAACTTCGACACTCGTACTCCTTCGATTCGAGCGGTCTGATGTCTGAATCGTTCGACTGTTCGTCTCTGAGACGCGTCGCGTATCGTTATTTTTAGCAGTTCAAAAAAATATATGCAGAAAGAGCGTAAGATAAAATTAAAAATATTTCCAAAGCAAATGGATGGATTTCACGATCACTTGGGATAAAGTTAACGATGGTTAATTGAACGCAAACCCTACGGAAGGAGCACGCGATTCGAGCAATAGGTAAATATAGATTCTGTGATAAACTTTCAGCCACGATTTAGCCGCCCGCTGGCGATAGGATGATCCGGCCACTTCCTTATTCTATGCTAAGTTACGGCCGGCTTCCACGAAAGCCATTATTAAGGATAACCAATTCCTCCTGGTCCCGATCTATCGGAACCCCCAGCGAGAATGAATCGAACGCGGGAAAGCCGATAAAGCATCGAACCATGTCGCACGGTGGTTGTGGAAGGATCAGGGCATCGGATTATCGGCCCGTCTGCCAGAACGAACCTTTTTTCGATGAACTGCGCGACGTCCCCCGGGACGTCTTTAAATTTACTTGAAAAGTCGAATCGTCTGCTCTTGAAATACCGACGTTCTCGTTAGTTTCTGGCGTCTCTCGCTCCAGCTACGAACGAGACAATTCTCGCTCTGCTGTTTCGCTGTTATTTTGTTTTTATTCTTTAGAAACGAAACGATCGACGACTTGAATTCGCTACACTGGCGAACGAATTGTTAATTATAATTCTTTATATTATTACCTATACTACATTACCTATACTTGGTAATGATATACTAATAACAGTGGCATGTACGGTTAAACATCGTGTTTATCTACGTTATGCCTCTCTAATTAGACGTTGGATAACTGCTATACGTGGTTCTATTTGTAGACTAATACAGTGCGTGATAGTTGTTACACTGTTGTAAATAGAAGGAGCGCGCGGTCATGCGGTTTGATTACCTGTTTACATGATCGAAAACGGAATTAATGGAATAAATGCACTTGAGAGCTGGAGAGCCCGCTAAGTAGAGTAGACCAGCCTCAGTCAGACGGCGAGCTAGTGGAGCATGCATATGTATACTCGGGCAGGCGGAAAATAGAAGCCTGCGAGTAGAATGTGCTCGCTCATTGTCAGTATTCAGCCGGCTGTCGAGGAAAATGGGTCGATTACGATCAGACTTGCTGTAAATTAATTACTGTCCCAATTACATAACCACCGCGTTATATCAATCTATACAGAGAATATTCTATTCGGTAGCTAGTTAAGATTTTGGAATACATTACTCCCCCTTGAATATTCATTACACGTTCGATAGTTTTTACCATAAGATTCCGTCCGCAAACATATTAATTCAACTTATAAAGGAATAGAACGGAAAAGAGAAAGAGAGAGAGAGAGAGAGAGAAAGTACACGATATTTAAAAAGTCGAGCGATCTTATAAATAAGCCAAAGTTACCAAGACCTTTAATACGAAATAATTCTCTCGATATGAATGGTAATAGAAATTCAACTGGTTGTTAAAAATTCTCAAGAACGCAGTGGTATAATTAAAAGTTCGCCAGAAGCTTCGAACACTCTCCCCCTAAAACGCGAGGAATATTTTTTAAAGGTACTCGCGAGCTCGCAACCAGGCGTCCCATTAACCCCTCCGCATTTCCATCGTTCGTTTCCGTCGTTCCAGCAACCGATTACCCACCCCGCGTCGCCACCTGTATCCACGGCAAACGTATCCGTTTTACGTATTTGATATCCGAACACGTCTGCGCCGGTTCCTCGCCCTGAAGATGAATTCCCTACCCGCGGCGGGCACCAGGGGCGTAATTCCCCGTGCGTCGAAGACAATCGCGCGTCACGCGGATGCAGGCCCGCGGGAGCGTGGCGCATTAATCGTGGCGGAACAGAAACCGTGCCGGTGAATTAATTTAACGCGGCCGCGTACGATTCCTACATTAGTTACACGCAGTTACGTGCAATATCTGTTGGCACGGTCCTGATTACGTGGCACGAATGCGCGCCTCCGACGCATCCGCTCTCCCTGGTTATTGCCATCCGCGGGATTATTACTGTAATTGCACTCGTTGCGATCCTGCGACGCTTAATATGCCGCGATCGTTCGCGCCCCGGCTCCTCAGGATCAGAAAGGGAATTCTCACCCCTGGCGAGAGCTTTATCGTCGATGGCGTACGCGATGAAAAATATCGAGGCGTCGTTGCGGACAACGAGGGTAATTAACTTGGTCAGCGAAGGAGGAGTTCTCTATTGCGTTCACGTAGACGAAGGGGTAGTTTTAAGAATTTATTATAAGAGATAACTGTTGTTTGTAAAGGGTACGATAAACATTTCTCTATGGTATTAATAATTCATGGAAGACTTAGAGAAGAAGTACGAAGGAACGAAGGTTCACACCATATCGAGGTATTAACGAAGTCGAGAGTTACGAAATGGAAAAGAGGGGATCGAGGGTTGGTTTCGAAAGAAGCAGTATCGTTCCCAACAGGTCGTCGAGGAAAGAATCGAGTGGCTCGTTATCGAATTACGGTAACGGCTCTGAATTGTTCGCGGGGCTGTTATATTAAGCGGGCCATTCGAAGCATTGAAATCCCCTGTGCGATAGGGGATGATATTATACCAACGATCCGCGCGTTCCCTTATCTCGCGCGGGGATCGTTTCAGCCGCGACGAAACGTACGCGCGTCGAAGCGGAGGACTCTCTCGCGGCGAGGATTCTGTCGGGAGATTTTCGCGATCAGAGACGAACACCGCTCGTTCTGAAATTCCGGGGCAATTCGAGCGGGGAATTTCATAGCAGGTATTCGCCCGATTCGAACAAAAGAGTTCCTCGAAGTAACGAAAGGAACGGGATCGTGAAACGGTTGGAATGAAACGGACGAGAACCGAGGTCGCGAGATCCTTCGGTTTGATTCCTCTTTCATTCGAACTTTCCCTCTTGAGTCTACCGGCGAACAAAGAACTAATTCTACGGAACTTCGACCCCGGCTCGCATCAACGTTGGTTGGGAACGCTGAGAAAAAAAAAAAAGGAAGAAAGGAGGACAATTCTAACGACAGTGTACACCGTCGTCTACAATTTCGGTTTACCTTTTCGGGTGAACTCGTCCATTAAGGAGAGTACTTTAATTAGGTTCGTTCAATTATTCGAGCCTTCGAGGAACTTGCAGTAAGAGTAAACGACGAGGTGTACTTTCGAGTGTATTTTCGAACCAGGTACAATCTTCAAATTCGTTCGATTTCAGTGCGTTCTCATTTTTTTTATCATTATTGTAGCAGCTACAGAAAGCTTTTGTATTCGTTTAGAAAACTTCTATCGTGTTCTTTACACTCTTTTCAACGGCTGGAACGTTACGTTAAATAGATGTGAAAATAAACGGCTTGATTTTTTTTTAAATAACCAGCCTACACAGTGGTTGCTGTAAAAGGTGGAAAGGTAGTTTTGTGCGTTATTTTCTGCGCGAGCAGGCTGGAACATCACAAAATCGGATTCCTCCGGCTCCATTTCGTACGATCCCGCTGAGTAACGAGAGAGAGAGAGAGAGAGAGAGAGAGAGAAAAAAAGAAATTCGCGGAAACGGGAGAGCGATGGGTGCTGGGAAAAAGAGTGCGCAGCGATCTATTGTGAGCACTCAAGCTGCTCTAAAATTCCACGGAATTACTCGCCCGCAAATCCGGCTGGGTAAATTAAAAATTTCTCACTCGATCCCGTCGATTGCGTCCACCTTCGAACAAAGCCTCGATTTAATCAAATTGATTAAAAAAATCATACGATATCATCTCGTAGCGAACAAAAATGTTCTACCTATACACCACGTTCGATGGACAATCATAGAACGCGTGTAAAAAGTGAGCTCACTTCGCCCGTCCGATGAAACTACATATTTACCGACATTTCGTAACGAAAGATTTAAATGATCTTTAACTCGAGTTACGTGGAACGTAATCAAGACAGATGAAACGGGGTCAGGCGCAGCCCAATTGCTCTTCGCAATTCGCCACGGCTGTTTACCTTTTTGCCCCCGCTAATATAATTCCATCGCAGATAACACGGTAGCCCGTATATTGTCCACGGGGTAATTAGTTCCACGCGACCGTTTAACGAAGTATCGCGTTCCGTTTCAGCCGCAATTATCGTAGAGGGTGGCTTCGCGTAGAAGGGGTGGGTGCCAGTGGGGGCGAGAGCGAGGGCACTAGAACGGAGGCCGTGGCTCGAACGGTTTCATAATTTATGTGTTTACACGGAAGAAAGTGAGACGACGAGGACGTGGGGTGGCGCGTACGGGGGAGGTTGAAACGAAGGGACACAGGGCGGCGGGGTGAAAGGGCGGAGACTCAATTATGGAGATGGCCCGGCTCACCGCGGCTTCCTGACGGTTAATTATTCAGAAATTGGCGACGAGCCACGCGTCTCGCCTCGCTACATCGAGCACCCGGCCTTCCGTCTATGCACGCCGCCCGGAAGTTGAAGGAATTCCCGAAAAGGAATTCGCCAGCCTGGACGTAGTCGAACACTGGCGGGACGGAGCCATCGCGGAACTTTTCCTATTAATTACTTAACGCCACCGCTTACAGCGATTAATTAAAATTATGAGAAAAGTTCGAAAACACCTGTTACGTGTTTAGAATTATTCCTTCGCCGTTTCCCACGCCCCTCGCTAATGAAATTCTTCGGCAACTACGGGGGATTCCGTCCGTGCGATTCGTGGACCGACTATTTACTTTTTTCTTTCATACTCGTAGCTTCTTGCACTTTTATGATCGTCGATAATTTCGAGGGGCAACGTTAAGTCGTTAAGTGGCTCTTTCTGTGCTTCGATAATGAATTAATGACAAGGAACTGGTATTTGTAAGTATCATCGTGCGATCGCAATTTTTTTCAAGCACCATCGCGGTTGTACTGATTCTTTGGGATTATGGCGCTCTTTGAGGTTCAGTGGAAACGTGGACAAACGCTGCATATCCCTTCATATCCGTTCGTATCCCCCTGTCTCCTATGACGTTTTACACGCTGAAACGTACAACGCGACTCTCGTAAAGGGTGGCATTTTTCATAAAATATATGCATCGTGGATGCAAAATAAAAGTTACGCTCGCGTGGGATATTGGTATTAAAAATTCGCGGCTGGCTATCACTTTTATGCGACACCGGACTTTAAAATACAAGTTTTTTACGAGCCATCAATTTTCCAGAATACCGTCCCACCGAGAAGTATGTACAAACTTCCACTCTCAATAACATTTAAAGCCCGTTATCCTCTTAACCCTGTCGAAAAAAAAAAAAACAGAAGAGTTCGTCAAAATTTCGCGTCGCCTGTTCCAGCTAACGAACAATTTAACAACCGTGAAGGAAAGTCTCGCGGGGGTTAGAAAACCGTGGCATCGTGCTGCTCGCGTTTTCGCGGTGCAGATTTTCACGTAGCATCATCCCCCGTCTATTAAGCTCGCCACCCTGTCGCGCCTTCGCGCGCAGCCGCAGCTGATCCAATCTTGGCTCTAAATTAGAACTTAATGGCAGAGCATCCGTCCGGCCGTTACCCGGGACGTTCCTCTAATTCGAGCAGATTATTAAAATCGCATCGTCGTGATCCACGAAACGAGGGATCGCGGGTGTAGACAAGCGGCGACGGGAACTTTCCCCGTAAAATAAATCAGCACCGTCGCGGTAATTCGGCGCAGCCGTCCCTCTCTGCCTCGCTGTTAGGTAATATTGGATATTTTCTTAATGGTGGAACTTCCACGGAGAGCCAGGGTCTCGTTCATCCTCGTGGACTCGCTGATAAATCAGTACAAAACCGTGGGTCCCGTCGCCGCGCTTCAATGCACCAGTTTTTATTCGATCTCGATCCCACAGGCTCCACCCCTTGCCTGTTCGCCTTTCCACGCTCTCCGTTCAGTTTTCTCCGGGTAAACGCATTTTTGCATCCGGGAAAATAAAAATTTGAATACGTTTGTGGATGGAATCGAAAGTATTGGACTTTTTATTGAACTCCAGGAATATCGTTAGAGAATATCCTCCGTTGGAAAACAGGGAGCCGGTGCTGGGTATTATTAAATTGTAAGTCTCGTCTAATCTTCTAATTGGTTTCCACCCGCGACGTTCGCTGTTTCAGAAACGTTTCCACCGAGACGTACAAAGAGGTACCCGACTTCCGTTGAATTTCGTATGCGAACGAGAATCGGGAACGAACGAAATTCTGTCCAGTAATCGTTCCTATTCCGCTATTCGTCTTCAATTTGCGAATCACGTATCCGAGCCACGAAAGCTGACGCGCGTTCCGCTTCTTACTTGTTCCAGTCATTGTACCAGCGACTACATCGCCGTGTACTCGGGTCCGACAACGTCGAGCCCCCTTCTCAAGATGATCTGCGGCGAAGATAAAACATCGTTGACGTACAATGGCCAGAAACTGCTGGTCGAGTTCAGGTAGGAACGAGAGAAACCTTGTACACCTCCGCTTTCGAATCTCCACCGCAGACCCGATAGAAAATTCCATTCAACCGTTCAATTTGACGACTGAAACGTCCCTCGACCGTGTCCCGGGTCCGAGGAAACCTAGCGTCGTTTAAGAAGCAGCATTTCCATTTCAGAACGGGACCGGAACTGCCGTCTTTCGATTACAACGGCTTCGTCGCGAGTCTCACTTTCATGGAGATCACTACGGAAGCTCCGACAACTGTTACCATGGACAGTACGAATAGAAGTGGTAAATATTCAACGAAATAACGTGGTTGTTAATTGGATTCCCTTTTTGGATTTAAATCATTGTCCGCGTTATCAAATGCAATTCGATTTCTCGTATCGTTCGTATAGAAAGGATTTTTTTGTACAATTCGAACGTTAAATTCGATTGAACAAATGTCACGATGAAGCCACAAACTGCTAGCCGTGAAATAATTCGTTTTTCACGTCCGCTATTAACGTGGACGCTCTGAGTCGCTCTGAAAAAATCCATTGGTTCGCGCAATAATTAATTTTACTAACCGCGTGGCGTTCAGATGGGAATACAGATGATCTGACGGAAGTGGGTGAACTTTCGCTTCCTCTCGATCGAAGGTTACGCGTTCACACGCACACGAAAATGGAATATGCTCGTTTCAGTGGACACCACCAAGTCGATCGTCAACACTGTTCTTCACAATCGCGATCTCCACGATCATCGGAAGGATCAAGGCTCAGCGTCGAGTAGCTGTGACCTGGAAGTGAACGGCGAGAAAGTCAGGGCTGGCCATCACGACACCAGGGGGAAGCTTAAGTCCACCACGTGCCGAGTCGTGCTCCGCGGACGTGCTTACGACACTGGACACGTCTCGTTGGCGAGTTACAATCTCAGGTAATGCAGAAATCTCGTGTACCGCGAGTTTCCAGTTTTTATTCGCGGCTCGAGCCAGTTTTATTCGCCAGCCGTCTCTCCGTTCGCGGTGATTCACGCCACCCGCTGTAATTTCCCGGCGATCACGTTAAATAGTCACGCGGATAATTCACGCACGACTGATTTAACTCGCGCAGTATTTGTAGGCGCCGAATATTCTTTAACGATAAACTGCTTCGCGGCTACGGTTATTAATTATTTCATAATTCAATTACCGATAACGGGTAACGATCGTTCGTTTGTTTTTAATTGTTTAAGGTAGGCCGCAAATAAATCATTACCGTGGCAATCATTATTTTCTATTCGGATATTGTTTTAGTTGATATTCGATGAATTAATAAAGGTGGGATTAATAAATCAATAAGGAGCAGGATGCGTTGGTGTACATAATTGATTTTCAGATTATTGTTCGGCTACATAACCCGAATAAGGTTTCATTATCGACCAACGCGGTTTCATCGATTTCCGATCGAATAACGTATCCTGAATACGTTGTTCATATTCCATCCGAAACTCGAATAACATCCAAAGATAACTCAGAAGCGTACATTTCCTTTTAACCTCGTCAGACACCCCATTTGGCCCTCCTCGAAACCCTGCCCCTCAATCCCAAAGAATCTCGTTTTCCACACACACAGACGTAAATCTAAAATTCAAATAACACCTAAATATAATTCAAGGGAGCATATATCCGCTGTTAACCCCTTCCGTCAGACACCTCGCACGGTTCTCCTCGAGACACTGCTCCTCAATCCCAGAGAACCTCGCTTCTCATAGAAAACTCAAATAAGTCGTAACCGTATTATTCAACAGCAAATGTTCCATCCTCGCTTAAGCGCGTCTACTTAAACGGCAGATCAGCTGAACCCCTTCTCGCCTCTCGAACCAACCCTCCACCCACCCATCTCCGTTCCTCGAAATCTCGTCACTGGAATCTCGTTTTCCGTTCGCGCGTATCAATCAGCATAACTCATCGAAGCGTTGCCAATACACAGGCTGTTCAACCCCGTCCAACCCCCGGCCGGTTTTCTCCGTCCGTCCTCTCGGAAGTAATAGATACGAAGTAGCAGTAAATCAGACGGGAATGCGGCTGGCTCGTATCCCTGGGATTTTCAATTATCATGCACAATGGCTGCAACGCGCGCGCGGACCATGCATTCGTGGCTTCGTAGATATGTTCTCGTAAGGGATGGAACACGCGCCGCGCGGGGTAGAAGAGGAGTCCCCTACCCCGAGCAGCCCTCGAAACCGGGTACGAACCGTGGCCAAGGAGCGAACGTAAACCCCCGTGGGTTTCTCAGACGGCAGATATATAACCGGGAATAAACTAGGGGAAGACACGCACACCGTCGTACATCGAGAGAAACGCGCGAGAGGTTCAGAAGCTGGGAACTCGGGGGCGAAGGGTTTATTGAAGGTGGCATAAATTTCGAACGGAACGTTGTAAATCCGTGGAGATGATATAGGTGTTTCTTTTAATGGTCTGCCGTGGCGTTGGAGAGGGTTAAACGCGCCTGTTGGATCTTTCTCCGACTTTCTTTCGCTTGCTTCCTTCTCTTCCGTTCGTGAGATATTTAGGGCGCGCGAGGGGGTGCGAGACTCGCTCTCCATCTTCTCCTCGGGTCTTTTATATCGAGTAATCTCTTTGGTTATACCTCGCGCGTGCAAAATGCAATAGAACAACGCGTGGCTCGTACCTAATCGAATTTGGTTCCGATGTTGCGGCCCAAATAGGAAGTTTCGAGGTCGTGATTAGCAATGGATAACTACCCGGGACGCGGTTGAATTCGCAACGCTAAGACAACAGGCGAACTTGAAATGGGAACGGGAAATTTATTCGAAAGTGTCACGGAAGTCCGCTCGAAGTTTTGATTGACAAATTCCGCTGAAACGTTTCCGCAGCGACGGGTAAATCTATAAATCTATCGGCAGGGGCGGGGCGCGGACTCTGAATGATTGTTTCTTTAACAAACCATTTCTGACTGAGCGGCGATTCGTTTCGAAAAGTTGCCGGATTGATAAAACGACCGGCGGAATTAAAGTCCCGACGTTTCAATTAAAATTTCGAGTACACGTTGGATTAATTTCGACGCTTCCCGATTCCTGTAATATGTATCTCTGATTAATAAATCCGCCGGTCCATATTCCCGCTCGATTTTTATTGCTCGAGCTTTTATCCATTGACGGTCGTCCATCAAATATAGATGCATTTACGCTTTTGTGATAAACTATGCGAAAATTATTGGCACCTCGAATTTTCATCAATCGATTTATTAATCGAGGAAAACAAGGTACCATATTTATCCCTTTCTCCCGTTGTAGTCCTGTTTTCTTCTCAGAAATTTATCCATTATCGAGTTATGTTCGAAACTTTTCACTTTTTAATTCAAACGTTTTCAACAGAACGTTCCAACTAAGAAAAGCAATTCACATTCGCAACATTTAGTTGGAATTCTCTCAATTCGAACGATATTTACTGTGTAGAACAAATGGAAGAATGAACTCAAACACGTAATTAAGTTGTTAAAAACTTTTAACTGAATGGACGGAGTAATTACACGCAGACATCCGTGGAAAATAAATTTTTATTTAAAAGCATTCTAAAGAGCCAATTAACGGCCAAATACGTCCACGGCGATTTTAATTAAAAATTTTTGCTTATTATTTCCAGCCCTCTACAACGGTTTAATTTCGAAGTTTCATACTCACGTGTCGATATTTCATAAAATCCACCTTTTTGTACACCGTTCGGTTTTACCTGTGCTGTACATTCGCGATATACAGCAAACATCATATCCATTTCTGTCGACCAAACAAAAAGCTACGATTAAGCGTACACAAAATTATACTTTGATAATGCTCGAAATTACCAAAGAAAAAAAGAATCCTCGACAATGTGTAAAAATTTCAATAATACAACAGATACACCGTGGATCAATCATTAATGTCTAATTAGCAAAACTATATCATTACTTTGCTATTTACGTAGTTACTCGCTATTAAATGTCTACAATACTTGGATCGATGATAATATTTTCACTGCGAGCCAACGGTTTGCTCAGCAAACGTCGCCCACATTATTTTCCCAACACGCACGGTACACAAAAAAATGTCCCCCGCTCATCGACAGCCGTTCAAATATAATATTCAGCTATCCTGGGACCAAGATAATACGGCTCTCTGTAAACGTTCCAGCGCCCAGGCCTGCCAATCGTCGATCGAGATATTCGACGGGCTTCCCGAAGCTGGGGTGCTTGGCGCCACGAGATCTCTCGAGAGAATCTGCAGCCCCGCGCAGAGGCTTCCACGGGAGTCCGTGCAACAAGATACGTAAGTGGATTCTCCAGTTATTAGACGAGAAATGCCGACGTTGTCTACGGTGCGCGGCTTATTACTCGGATATCGTACTAAGAAGTCCTCCGGATTCCACTCGATTCGTCACGCGAAATGCGAACCGTCCGTGTTATTCACCCCGCGAGCTGACACACCGCGCCCCAAAACAACTTCTCGAATTAACGCGCGATCCCCATCGGCCGTGCAACGACCAATTTCGATGCAGCTCGACATTCCTCTTCGCGAAACGTACCGCCAGCCGCAAACTCGACGAGATTCGATAAGTTCCATTTCACTGGCGCGGATAATAATTCATCCACACCATTTGATCGCTAACGACACCGATCATCGATTTTACTGCGCATCAAAATAGAAAACAGTCGAAATGTTCGCGCACGAGAGACCTTTCTCTAGACCACGAACCATTACTGAGTATAACCTACTTCGACGCACCCAATTCTGAGCACCCAACATCAAAACCCAGCATTCATCTCTTCGCCCCTTTTTAATACCCCTGGTTGATCGCGATCGAACGTAATGGGAAGCAGGTACCTGTGAATGGCGAGCGGCAGGGTCTACGCTTTCTTTGCCTTGGTCCGATCTAATAGAAGCGAGCCAAGCTACGAGCCAAGCTACGATAACGGGGGTGTGCGTAGGGGTCGTTTTTCGATGCGAGAACGAGCGCGAGTTGATCGCCGCCGTGTGGTCTCCGCTGCTCTGCACAGACGGGGAGGAACGAACGAGGCAGGGATGGGACGAGGCGTAGTCGATGGGGTTGGGCGCGCGTAATCAGGAAACAGCCAGCGACCTATTCGTCATTGCCGCATCCGGTCGAGGGAACGAGAGACACGGTGATGCCGTTCATCTCGTCGGAAGTCGAGCATGAAAGATGACTGCGGCAGTGCCGCGATACGTGCGCGTTTGCATTTACGCCGGGAGTACACGCGTCGTAATGGGTAGGAAGACATCGCGGGGATAGGGTGCGGAGGGAGACGACGTCGACGGGGGTGGGAAACGCGGAGGCGGACAGGACGCGTGTAGCACGCGTACGTTCCAGGCATCTCGACGGCTCCATCGCGTTGAAAGGCGGGCTTTATGGAACGCTGTCCTTTCGACGAGACGTCGTAAAAACATTTAATGCCTATCGATCTGTTCGTGCGCGTTATTACGAGACGCGGTTCGAAGAGGAGGAAGGGAGGGCGCATCGCGATGGACGGATTCCTTTCTGCCTTTGTGCACCCTCTGGAATTTGAATATCGGCCCCTGATCGCGATTTATACGACGCGTCGTGCTTTATTGCGGACATTTCTTCGCGATGCCTCTTTTCTCTTCTTTCTCTTTTTTTTTTCCTGCCCCCTTTACCTCGAATGGAGAGCGATAACCGTGATAGTAAATTTGGTTCGAGGAGGGGTTGTTTCAGGGATACGGAATTTTGGAGAGTTATTGCTGGACGCGTGTGACGTCGGAGATATCAGACGAGGGTGAGCGACGGCGACATCGCAGGATCGGCGAAATTCTACCCCGTAGAATGCCTTTAACTGTCGTGTAACGCGCGCGCGTAACTCGTGCCCTTGTCAGGGTCGGGTATTTACCGGGCACGCTTAGCAGAGTGAGACCGTGCGCGATCGAACGAGGTAGAATAGGACGTAGACTGATAGGCGTGCGAGTAAGCCGGAGATATTCGTAATATCGGTCGAATTTATAAGGGTGGGTTCTCTGGCAGCGAAATTAGAAGGAGTCACAGCAGATAAGTAACTGGTACGATCGCACTGTTGAAACGCGGTGGCCAACGACGCGTGTAATAACACGAGAACTGCAAATATGTACGCGTTCGTGACAAATTTAAATATGCAAAAGTGTGCAAAAAGTAATTAAAATGCAGTACGCGTTATGATATTTAAAAAGCAAAGCGTGCCCCTAAAATATGAATAAACTGTGAATGTTTATGCAAATTCATATTTTTGTAAATACAAATAAAAATGTTGGAACCCAAACGAGGGGTTGTTTCACCCTCTAAATATTAGAGTACGTACCGTGCGGTTCGGATGCATTTGCGTGCCATTTAATTATTCCGCAATTGTCGCGCGTTTAAATTTCCACCGATCACGATACTTGGAGTATTCGCTCCGTTTATCCGCGAAGACGTCGAGGAAGCCTCGAGATGGGGTATCGAGATGAAATTAGTATTCGATGTATTAGAACGTGACGTTCGAAGAGGCAGGCGTCCTCGAAGCGGGCGGACCGCTCGATTTTAATCAGATAGACGTCAAAGTGGCTCGACGAAGAATCACGGGGCCCAGAATGGAGGTATCTTCGGCTGAAAAACGTGATGGGAAAACCCAGCACGAAAAAGACTTTCCCCCGCACATATTGATCAGCGTTGGAAGAGGGTGAACGAGGCGGAGGAGGAGATGGAGGGTGACGAGGGTGGTGGAAGGGTACGATCTGAATGGGTTACATTCCAAATCCTTTCAACCACGATCGATGTTCTCCCTCGCTATCCGGAGAATCGTTCGTCCAGGAGGGGCTGGGCCATCGGTCCAGATGCTGGCCTGGAAGGATCTAATTGTGAGATACGAAACAGCCAGAATTCCAACGCGAACGTAAACAACGCGGTTAATGGTGTGTCTGTGGAGTTAAACCGTAATGCACTATTAGAATTCCTGATACTTAAGAATAGGGGATGAAACGCGAGCGCGTTCTTCCCGCTCCGCGCCCTTTTTCCGCGTTGAATCTTTAATTCTCTATTCGCGGGATTAAATGTAAATTTACATTTAAACTCGTCCGCGTTTTTTTTTTCGCAGCCAGAGGAGCGGACGCGTTTACTGTCGGGAAGAAAACTGGGAAGATCAACTTTAAATTTGTACGATTCTAATTAATTCTGAACCGGTTACGAACGCGAAAACGTTCCACGGTGTCTCCTAATTGTAATGAGAAAGTAACGAACGTAAACTTAACCTAGATGTGCACCGTGTAAGGGAGCAAGGAAAAAGTTTTATTTTCAAGAACAAGAAGTAACGTCATTTTCATCTCGCGCCGCTTGGAAGTCCACTTCTCGTTATTAAATTGCTGCGCTTCATTTTTAATAATAGAATGGAACAATTATCACAAATGGATCGGCTAATTTCCTGCCATACAATCTATCGCAGCGTACAAAATTCGATCGTACCAATTTGAAGTTTCTCATTTTCCCTCGTTGTCTAACGAGATCCAATACCACGAAACGTTCCTCGCTTCGACTCGCTAATTTACTAATTCATTTTTTCCCAGCAGACAGTCCAACACTCGTCTATATCTCCGTCAGTTCCCCTGGTTAAGAGACCATGTTCTCTCCTATATCAGCTACCTCGCCCTAATCACCGAATTACTTTCGAAACTAAAACGAACCGACTCGCCACATAAAGATCCGACCGTGGTCCCAAAAGATCGTGGAACCAGCCGCTCGCACCCCCGCGCAACAGCTTCCAGGGTCGAAGTTCACCAGAAATTCTCGCTGGAACAGTCGTAATTAAGCCAGAAAGATGAACGAAGGTGAGGTCTCGATATCTCGAGGACGATTCACGGGTGCACGCAACGGGCCAGATCCCTCGGGACCGTCACCCCTGGTCAGCCAGTCGTGGAAGGAGCACGAGACGCGGGACGGACGACGTGACAAGCAAAGTATCGCAAGCTCTCTCGTGGGAAAGGCGCTGGGGGCTGTGAAATAAGTGCAAAAGAGAGTGGAGCGGAGTGCACGGCGTGCCTATGCATTATGCAAGCGGCTGGAAACAGACGGAAGCGAGACGTCTGCGTGCTCCCGTGCGCCGATGCGCTCGGACAAAAACCCGGCTGACCCTGCTCGAGGGCGGCCGATCATTTCCCTGAAGTGATTTCCAGATAGATCGAATTCTCGTGCCTCGCACTCCACGGTTTTTGCTTCCTGACACTTTTCGTATCGACGATGCGAATGTTTTCTTTTTTTGTACGCTATACTTTGGGGCTGGTTTCCTTTTCCGGTGAACTCTACGAGTGCCTGGAAATGAAAGATCGCGAGGTACGTTCGAAATAGAAGCGAGTTTCTATTTACTTGGCTTTAAAGGGCCACTCGTTTAGTAAGTAGTTCGATTTACCTCCCTTGCTTTCCCGCGAATGGATAGGTAAATTGAAAATTTACGCGCGTTTCTGGGAACGATTCGCGGAACGTTTCCCCGAAGCGTCTTCAGAGGGGTGCGCTTATTATTTCAGAAGAATAAAGTGGATTGCGATCTCCCGTGAATTTTTCAAGCCCTCGAACTATTCGACCCGATGGCGTGCCGCACTGAGGAACACCGTTTACCCCCGTGTAATAGTGATTGCGCGTGCAACACGACTCGTGAAAGCGGTACATCGCTCTCTCGTTTTTGATAAATAAATTCGACGGTCGAGTTCTCCTCGCATCCGCACTTGGATAGACGGTGTCTCGTGTCAGAGAGCAACGGTATGGGCAAATGGAGTTTACATTTTTCCGATTCAGAGACCGTATCGCGCTGCGCGGCTGTTTTTCTGCCCACTTTTCGATTGATCGCGACTACTTAACGCGAAAACAATTCTACGAATTCCCTCGCGATATTACTCCAATTCCCTCGCGCTACCATAAATTCCACGATCATTCCGCTTGAATTGAACAAAAACGAAGTGAACGCGAACAATTTCATCCGAACCGACGAGCACATATTCCCTAACCAGCTTCCTCGGTGTCTTCGCGCAAAAACTGTCCACCTTAGCTCGAGGATGTCGCGTACGGTTTTTAATCCAGCTTAATTTCTAACGTGACCGCCCGGCCAGACAGGATTTATGCTTTAACTACAGGCACGCGACGAACGCGCGTGCCTATGGGACTGTGCTATGTTTTGCGCCGGCTAATCTCGTAAAAATGTATGTAAAATAACGCTCGTGTTTCATCCGTGACCCGTCCCACATGGTAACCGGAGGCACGTTTTCCATTGTTCACCCGGGTCCCACGGTCCGACCACCTTCACGATGCATTTAAAGCGACTTTACGGCTGGACGCAAGAACTGACTGGAATACTTTGCGTCCCAGTAATAATACGATCAACCGCAGACCTGGTCTTATCACTTGAACGCAGGGTCAACCTGCTTAACCTGGTAAAGTAGCGAAAAAATCTAGAATTATCGTAAGAGAATAAGAGAGAATGAAAGTGACTTGGAATGAAGTTAAACGAGACCAGCTTATTGGGTCACTTGAAGATGGCGCATGGATTTATGGCGACCTTCCGACACTCGCCACTAGAGGGACTGCACCACTTATAGTTTCCCAAAACTACACAAATACCTATCCGTTACGATATATATATAACTTCTAACCTGTCCCTAATATCCCAGTCTAAGCCAGGGCCTGCTAGGTATCCTCACTGACGAGTCCACTAGCAGGCCCAGGACGAAACGTTCTTCCCCCCACTTTTCGCAAACCGCAGCAGTTCGCTTCAGATTTATCCTCCTCGCAGTCCCATCGTCCAATCGTCGTCCCAAGCAGTGTTAGTCGATCACTGAAGATTATTAAAAATGTTCAGTCATCGCGACGAACCCACCAATCAGACTTGCTCACCACGAATCGAGAAAGTCCGCATTAGCGTTGATCAACGTCGAAATCCCCTCGAACCAGGCTCGCTCCTCTCTCAAAGCAGCCGCGGCTCGTTCATCGTTCATT
Source organism: Xylocopa sonorina (assembly GCF_050948175.1). Taxonomy (NCBI): domain Eukaryota; kingdom Metazoa; phylum Arthropoda; class Insecta; order Hymenoptera; family Apidae; genus Xylocopa; species Xylocopa sonorina. The sequence goes on from NC_135203.1 coordinate 6,728,193, forward strand.
TGGTCCTGCGCTGGTGACAGGCGATGGTATAAAAAGACCGTGGGACGCGCGCGATTATCCGGCCACGGCGAGTACAGGACGCGCGTCGTTTAATCCGCGTCCACGCGTGGACGAGAGGCTGCGTCGAGGATCAATCGACGGCCCCGGTGCCGTCGCGTAATTTAATCCCCGCGGCAACCGGTGGCCGACTGAAAGCCACCGCTCTGTCCGTTAGGAGGACGGCTAATGAAGCCGCGTCGACGATCGCAAAATCAGCCCGCCTCCGGCTCGCGGTCCCACCGTTTTCAATCGCGCGGATATGACCGGTGCCTGGGCTCGCGGCGAGCAGCCTGCGCGAGCTCCGCGCACGGTTTCCGGCCTCGCTGAGTCAATAATAATTGATCACCGATCACCGCAGGCCCTGCCGGGTTACGCGGCTGACATTGTCCCGCCTCGAATTAGAAGCATTTACTTTGGTCACTGGATTTGGGGCTCGTTAGCGCCGTCCTGGATGAAAGCAGGCCTACCATTGAGCTGATGAAATGCACGACGACACTGCTTGTGTGGCATATGCGTTGATCCTTTAAGGACACAGGATGTAGGAATTAGGATGTCTTGTTGGAATGTTTGTTGGATTAACGTTTGGATTGGTTTTAAAAGATGCTGTTCTATTGCTAGTCTATTAGATTGGTAATTAGTTGCGTGGCTCGATGTATTGAAATACGGCGCGACGCGAGTTTCATATGGTCGTACTACTTGCGTAAGTGGAGCGCTGAGAAAATAGTCGGACGATCGTTATAGGCTAAGATAAATTGCTTTATTTGCTCGCTCTGTCTACTTAGCTTCGTACTAGGGACAATTATAAACGAAAGTGAACTGTGTTAAGGTATACACAGGGTGTCAGAGAAGTTTTAAAGTAGTTACTGGTACGAGAAGAGCGCAACGTTGTAACGTTTCGTGCGAATCGAATGAAAGTTTTCTGCGCGTATCAGTGGGGAGAAGTTTCGAGAGATGTATGCGATTGTGACGCGTGGAAATGGCTGGCCCGTATGCAAAAGGCGTTAAAATCTCGTTGGAGTGACGTACGAGCCGCGATCGGTGTCTGACAATCTTCCTGAGTAAGGCATTCGGAAAGTCTGGCTCGCTATGTTCACCCCGTCCGACCTGGTTTGCACAGGAAAAGTACACACGAAGCCCCGGCGCTCCCGTGCGACGTTCGCATATTCGAAATCCGCGAATGAAAGTTGAAGACGAGCCAACTGGGTCGCTTGATCTCCCGCTTTAAAAATCGTTCTACCAAAACATCCTCGCGATCTCTTCTGCCCCTCTAATCACGTGGCTCGATTCGCTGGAAGAATTTCACTTCGAGCACGAGACGAGAGGCACAAACAGAATGCTCGATGCGGTGGTATCGGGAAATACAAAAATTCGTCGAGGTTAAAATTCGTATTCGAAAATTCTGCGATTACAGACGGGACGGACGTGATATTTAACAATGCGCCTGGAATTCTCGACGATTGTTAACGAATTTTCAGCGGCAAAATCAAAGTTCGACCGTTGCGCAACGGAACGTCAAAACGTACAAGTTGTCAGCGAAATTTTAACTAGTTTTTGTTGTTCCCTCCTCGCACGTTCGTTTCGTCGTTCCGGCGTTCCTCTTCGAACGCAATTCGCGCAGCTCGACCACGTCTTTTCCACCTTTTTGCGCGTCATTTTTTCCCTCCATTCCGCTTTTCTTTTTTTTTTTTTCTTCTTCTTTTTCGTCGCGATTACTTTCGTACGTACATCAACTCGACGCCGTAAATAATGTCCGCGCTTGGCTCCCGGCTCGTTCGAAGCACGAGGCGGACAATTTCGCCGCGCGAAATTGTATTTAAAGTTGCCTTCGTTATTTACGCGCGATCGCTGGTTTTTTAACGAGCGCTCCGCCCCGCGCAATTATACACTTTTCACCGAGTTCTTAATCAAAGAAACCCGAGGCCGCGTTGCGAGGCGGCTCGCTGCGTCTACGCGCGTGCGAGGGTCACGTATCCCGTACGGGGTGGCTTGTAAAATTATAACTTCGCCAATTTCACAAATTCCTAAGCAACAAGACCATGCTCCGTGTCGATAACGCAATTAATCTTCCGCTTTCCTATATGCTCGACGTTTCCCAGTAGCGCAATTATCGATGGCCCCGTTCCTTCGTTAATTAAAACAATGTATTATGATTGCGGAATTATGTTACGGGGCTACCAGCTGAAATTCTTTCCCCTTCTACTTCTCCTCCTTTTTTTTTTAATTAATCTGCTAACTTTCCACGACGTATAATGGAACGCTAACAGTTTTTACGACACCACTTTTGCACCCGTGGAACTCGTTAACTAACTCTTGGATCTATGAGATGTTATGAATTCAACGAGTTCAGGAGCTCGTAGGGTTGGAACTTTCAGATGTCTTTGCGCTTTCGAGGATTTCGAAAGTTTGGAAGGGCCACGGGAAGACAACGGTTTTTAAGAATTAATGGTGAGATATCTCGCGGAGAATTCGAGGACTTTCGCGTGGGATGGAAAAATATTAAAAATCAGAAGTTCGAAGGGTCTCGAGGAAGGTTGAATCAATTCCGGAATACATAAAATCCGTAGCGCGACGCGGCTCAGAAGTCGGGAGGAAGTCGCGTGTACCGTGTTTTGTGCAACCAGGAAATTTACATCGCCTTCTACGTACCCGAAGCAACTTACGGCGGATACAAATAGTATTCGTACGTACATATCCATACGCAGAAGGAATACGTATCTTGAATTCTACGTTCTACATTTTATTCCGCGTGTCGTTCCACGTTTTATCCTCCGCGATCAATTTTTATGGCGCATAAAAATACCACTAAATGACACGAAATTTAATACCAACTTATTGCCGGACCCGATTCTCTCTGCACGAATGTGCGAATACACGTGCCTTCTACAGCCACATTAAACTTCCTTCCGAGCAGAATCACTTTTATTATTATCCCAAACACCGCGAATAGCGGCGATCCCAAAATAAGCGCTCCTCGACGTCACTCGAGTTCCCAAATAGAACAAATCGTGGACCACCGCCAGCGTTGTTTCTCCTTCGCAGTCGAAAGTGGCTGCTGGGTACCACCGCGGCGTCGCAGGCTCTGCAAAAACCTCGTTAATTTATTCCATCTATTAATAACCGTCCGATGCCACGCGCAAGACATTGTCACGAGACAAAACCAGGCTGCAAACATTGACTTATCGCTATACGGTGTCTCGTGGATGATTCAACGGGCGGGTTATCGCGGCTCGCAAGTTCCCAGGGCGTCCATTTACAACTTCGACAGCCGGCAAAATGGAGGTGAACGACGTGGAAAATTTACATGCCGCTTTGTAACCCCGTGCGCCACCCCCCTAACTTTCGCGCAGCTCTTCGTAAGCTTGTCAAGCACTGTGAGACGCGTACCTCTTTGACATAAAGGCGCTGGTTTCATAATTCACGGGCTACCTCCTTCCAAGGCGCTTCGACTTAGCGATAAAGCGAAAAGAAACGAGAATGGGAATCGAGGGTGAGGAGAAAAGGAAACGGAAGGACCCTGGATCCCTCCGCTGTGTATCCGCGAGCGAGAATCCTTCTGGATTCCGTTCGATGTCCGCGAGGAACAAATCGAGGCGGACATTATTCATAATCGCTGGCTGAGCAAACGTGCCAAACGTTGCGTTCATTGTATACGAGCTCGAGACGCGACTCGAAACTGCAAGTGGGACACGTTCGATGGTCCTTTGCCGTCTTTCACCTCTGAGCGACGCCATGGTTGAATATTTCGCGACATTCGATATAAGATTGCTATCTTTCAGTGGGCTTCGAAATTTCAATAGTTTCTCCGCTGAAACGACCTGGTAACCTCGTCCTTTAGGGACTGCCCTTGCTAGATCGCGAAGAGGGAACAGTGTCAGCCGCGAAAACCTCGAGTCTCCGATCGAGCGTTTCGTTAGGCGAAAAATTCCAAATTCTATCGAAAGTTTCGCTGCGAGAGCTCACCGCGCGGCACGATAAAAGGAAGTAGCTGGGATCCTTCATCAGACTGAGCGCGAGGAAACGATCGCGGGGAAAGCGTAATATGTTTGCCACGGAATTACGCGAGGCGTGTGTTCGACTGGGTCGCAGCCGCGGGGAACATCCGTTCGAAAGTATCCGATGGTAGATAGAGCCGCGAGCTTTACGACGTCTCTGATAGCAGCCGCGTGATTTACAGCCGGTCTCGACGGAACGAGGCGTTCCCAGCGCGCGGATGACGCTGGTACCGCGCGCCACGGATTGCGAATTACAGCCACCCTCGATTGGACTGGTCTGGTGCACGAAAAACGATTTCCATTTTTTTTTTTTTTTTTCGACCACCCCTTTTTTTTACGTGGTCATTTTTTCTTTCTCCAGATACGCGGAGCCGAAGAGATACTCGTCTAATGGCAGAGATATGATGGTCGTCCTGCGGCGAGCCTCGAACAGCCCCACCGACGAGGAATACATGGACGTCTCTTATTACTTCCACGATGGTAAGCCGACTATCTTTGATATCTTTTCAGCGACACGAGCGTGACGTACGAAAGTAATCGAGGATTCTTATCTTGCCGCATTGCTATTTTCAATGGGATCTTGGAAAATATTCCGCCGTTAATAGAAGTAAGAGGTTCGTGTAGCGTTGGAAACGAGTACGAGGATAGCATGGAATATTATTCCTCTCTTTCGTCGTCCTTAATAGAAACTGAACAGAATCGTACTAATAATTCCGTTAAAGCTACACAATAGAAATATAAAACGAACCATTTTCAATCAGCACTAATTATCCTACAAAGCCAGTAACAACCCCTAACCGTATCTGATTACGCCACGATTCATACGTTAATGCAAACCATGCACCAACGAACGACTATTTACACCCGATGGAATTAAACTTCTTCCACCCTCCCGCCAGACCAACCTCGAACACGATCACTCTCGATCGTAGCGAGACAATGGCTGCGAATTCTCGTCGGAACGTTCCCCATTAATTCGCTGTTATCAACAAAAAACAGAAAAAGGAAAAAAATGGAGGAAAGAATCAGCGACTGGTTAATTGAAAGAAAATTTGAGGAGAAATTTTTTAATTAAAACCAGCCGGGAATTCGATGTATCGAGAATTAACCGGCGGACGGGATCGAGCGATCGCCAATTATTTCGGCCCCGATTCTTCGCCGGTGCTTTTCCACAACCGAGTGCCCTCGCCCCAGCTGCTAATTACCAGCGACTAATTATCGCAGTCGAGAGCGGACGTATCGGACGCTCTGGCCCTTAATCGGATGAATATAGATGCGTTCGCGCGCTCGCTAATCCGGAAGCTCACGGTTGGCACGCGGCCAGGAACGCGGAACTATCCTATAAGGTGCATTTACAGTATGTTACTGGGCTGGGGGCAAAAAGAGACGGATAGGGTGGGACGATCGAACGGCCATGAATCTTTTATTGGTCCGATTGTCGCCGCTACGCCAGTTCGAACGGGGGCTCTCTCTTCCCGATTCCCTCGAAAATTTCATCCCTCCGCGGATACGACGATGGAGCAGTCGCGTAGAAGGGCTCGAAAGTGGTGTTAAAAAGTTTACGGCCGTTTCCTTTTATGATTCGATGATTCATTGGGACACGGGACGGGGAGGAATCGAGAAATTACTTGGACGTTGCTCAAAACTATATTTTTTCTATCCCAAGACTGTTACGCGACGTGAAATTAACTTGAGGATCGTTCGTTTCAAAACGGAAGATAATTGCCTCGAAGTGGAAGTTGTTAAACTGTCGGGACAGCTGCAAATGTGAAAGGGAACTGTACGCGGGAATATAATAAATTTTGCATTTCTCCGTTCGTTCTACCGTCTACTGTTGGACAGCTTAATTAATTAATTTGTTGAGCTACTAGAAAGCCAGTCAGAGCTTTGGTAACTGATAACGGAGCTTAGAGACTTTCGCTCGAAAAATAGTGAAAAGCCTTCAACATTGTACCACGGTCTTTGTCGTGATCCTTTACATAGGAGTCTTTGATGTAATGCTACTCCGTCTTTTGTTATGCGCCTCTATCTTACTAGCAAAACCTGGGGACAAAGACACCGAACACGGAGATTTTCTCCTGTTCCTCTAAAATATCGTCTCTCCTCGCGGGCAAAAAAAAAGTCTCGCTTAATTTCATTAAAAAATTCGCCTGCTAAATTAAAAAGAAAAAGAAGGGGGGTAAGAAAAGAGGAAAGCGGCGGACTGAGGGGCGGCTGTCGCGTTAAATAAAGTAAAGGGATTATATAATACACGAGGTGAACGTGTCCGTGCGTTCGAATCGAATTTTCGAATGAAATTAAGCGAAAAAACGGGCGGGGAAAGGTGGACGCGCGTTCATTACACGGGAGCGGCGCCTATTTTAGTTGCCTTTATGAGCTGTCTGTCAAACGGGAATCGATAACGCGTACTGGATTTATCGCGTGTCGCGCACGGAAAAACGCAACCAGCCGAAAAATCACTCTCACATCGGCACGGCGTAATGATAAACGACGAAAACCCCGCGTCGCACCTTATCGATGGGTATTTAATAAAATCCCCCATTCGCGTCCGCGCCGCAGGACAGGGTTAGTCGATGGTCGAGGACCACGACGACCCAAAACAGGGGATGAGGGAACGTAGGATTTATAGGAGCTGGTAACGACGGAACGTAAATAAAGCAGATGGTAAAATTGCAAAATAGTCTGGAGAAATGAAATTATAATCCAGCTTGAACCACCCCTTCCGCCAGTTTCTCTCCGGCGTTGTTGAACCGCGGATGCAAATCCGGTTGCTCCTGAGGCGTTAATGCATTCCTAGAAATAATTGAAATACAATCTGGATCGTATGAGTTCGTCGTGCATAATTTGAGAATGGTTTTATAATTCATTGTGCAAATTTATGGAGATGAGAGAGTGGTTTTAATGTTATCACGCGTTTCGATTGTGGTTATGAAATTAATAATGTAGTTACCTTCAATTTGTTTCGGTTGGAGCTCTCGTGTTCGGTTTTTACCGTTTTTACTACGGCCCCGTTGAATCAGGAACGTTTAGATTTTATCCACGGTATATTTTTTTATACGACGAATCGAAAGAAATAGGAGGATTGCGTTCTCTGTTTACGACTTTGTCTCGGCCAGTAACGATTCCATCGAACCGTTCTCGAGGAGACCGGTAAGATCGATGTGTCGCGATACGAAGTGCATCAAAAACATTTGCGCCACACTTTTCAATGGTTGATTGCCGTTCTCCAATTGGACCCGTGGAGTAGGACTTATCGATCGATCAGTGCCCCGCGTATTCAGACACGCGTACACCGCCTGTAAACGTAATAACGTTGACGAACGACCGGGACATCCGTCAATCACCGTCAAATCAATGCCGCCAGTTTGTCGCCGGGCTGATTTTTCACCAGTGTCATCCGCCCAGTTTTAACGCGCGCCGATTTTTCTGCCCGCTATCATCGCGTGGCGATGACTTCGCGTTCCTGAACGATATCGTTGCCCACTCTTTACCTATCGCTCGGCCACGTGATACGAAATGGGATATTCCAACATTTACGAATCCAGGAGATGGATCATTTTTTTTTTTTTTTTAAATAACAATTCAAAAGAATGGTAATAGAAATGAAACTGATGGCAGCTTTGTTCGCTGCGCTCTTCGCGAGGACAAAAAGTGACTCCAACGGAGAGGACGTGCTGGTCATATTGCGGTCGACCAACCGCAACACAGTTATGCATTTATGCATCCAAACCAACGTACGACACACGAGCGCACACTCTGCTCTTCGATTAGTTGAATATTCCTTTGAAGAAGACCTTGAACACCGCCTTAGGATACACGTCCCTCGTACAATTTTGATCGGCCAGGAACATCCACGCCCACGCTTTGGGGATCGGTGTAATATCGACGGACAATGCATGGCCGCGTAAAATTTTATGCGACCCAGCGAGACCGATCCTCTCGTACGCGGGGAAAACTGTTCGACGTTCGGAAAGTGGCAGCCGATGAAATTTTCGCCTACGAAAAGAAACGCGGACACAGCTCTCACAGTGAACCGTACCTTTGTATTACTCGCCGATTTTCGTGAAACTTAGTAGACTTTTAAAGTGTTCTATAAAATATTTGGCATGTATTATTTTATTGACAATATTCAGCGTTATTAATTTATGTATTTTTTACACAATAGTTTAGAATTCATTCTTATATTATATTCTATAGTATTATGCTTTAAGTATGTTATATTCGCATCAACGTATTCAGTTGTATAGCGTAAACTACTGTATTACAAGTGTACCACGTTCCCACCATTGTAAAATACAATTTAATTATGATTTATTGTATATTTTAATAATTTTAATGAATAAATAAGTTATTTAAATTGAATGCAATGAGTATTGTCATTATCCTCTAAGTCAGAACTCCTAGAATGACCAATTCCAATCCTTGAGCGAGAGAAATCTCGTCAAAACAGCCCTGAACCCAATTTAAACTATGACGTCATCGAGAATTCCTGGAAATGACGTCATTTTCCGAGAAATGGCAAATAAGAATACCTCCTCGGTCATCATGTTCTCCTGATACAAAGTCCGAAAATCGGGGTTCCGATCGAAAAGTCGGAATATTGGCGATTCCTGGAAAATGACGTCACTTCCAGGAATCGCCGGAATTCCAGGAATTCTCGATGACGTCATTTCCAAGAAGTGGCACTATTCGGATACCTCCTATGACGTCATGTTCTCCTGATACAAAGTCCGAAAATCGGGGTTTCGATCAAAAAGTCGGAATATTGGCGATTCCTGGAAAATGACGTCACTTCCAGGAATCGCCGGAATTCCAGGAATTCTCGATGACGTCATTTCCAAGAAGTGGCACTATTCGGATACCTCCTATGACGTCATGTTCTCCTGATACAAAGTCCGAAAATCGGGGTTTCGATCAAAAAGTCGGAATATTGGCGATTCCTGGAAAATGACGTCACTTCCAAGAATCGCCGAAATTCCTGGAATTCTCGATGACGTCATTTCCAAGAAATGGCAAAACTCGGATACCTCCTATGACGTCATGTTCTCCTGATACATTGCCAATTTTTCGAACAAAATCTTGAAAATCCGACTTTGTATCAGGAGAACATAAGTAGTGAGGAGGTATTCGTGCCACTTCTAGGAAAATGACGTCACTTCCAAGAATCGCCGAAATTCCTGGAATTTCTGATGACGTCATTTCCAAGAAATGGCAAACCTCGGATACCTCCTATGACGTCATGTTCTCCTGATACAAAGTCGGATTTTCAAGATTTCGGTCGAAAAATCGGCAATGTATCAGGAGAACATGACGTCATAGGAGGTATCCGAATAGTGCCACTTCTTGGAAATGACGTCATCGAAAATTCTGAGAATTTTGGCATTTCTGAGAAGTGACGTCATTTTCCAGGAAGTGCCAATTTTCAGATATTTCATTCGAGAACCCGATTTTTGGACTTTGTATCAGGAGAACATGATGACCGAGGAGGTATTCTTATTTGCCATTTCTCGGAAAATGACGTCATTTCCAGGAATCCTCGATGACGTCATTTCCAAGAAGAGGTGCGGAAATTCAAACTTACAACTAATTTAATTGGGTTCAGGGCTATTTTGACGAGATATCTCTCGCTCGAGGATTGGAATTGGTCGTTCTAGGAGTTCTGACTTAGGGGATGATGATAATACACATTGAATTTGTTTTAAATAATTTATTTATTCATTAAAATTAGTAAAACATACAATAAATCATAATTAAATTGTATTTTACAATGGTATAGTATAGATTATAACATACATGTGTCTAACGTGTGAAACTACTTAAAAGTGTGCTTAAATCTCAATAAAATTGATATCACAAAGTTTTCTTGTCGGTGCAACCCGCTGAAATAATGGCAGAGTTGTATACTCGATGAAAATGTTGCTTGAGTATAAATTAAGGGAAAATTGAGAAGGAAATGCTTCGAACGATGGAAACCGAGAAATACACCACTGAACTTGTACGTATTCGCATTGCGTGGTTGCACGCTTTTGTCTGGAAAATGAAATTCCATTAAATTTTCATTCTACTACGGTTTTTCCACAAATAAAAGGTAGAAACCCAAACATATAAACGTTTACATGGTGTTTTCCTTCAGCAGAAACCAAAGTACTGCAAGTAAAGCAGCACGCTCCATGGTTCCATTAAATGTCAATCTGCAAAACTTTTATAACGCGACAATCAAGATATACCCTATGAACAATTTGTAAGGAACAAAGTTACCAGACGGGTTGCAATTAATTTCAGTAATTTGCATTGTACGAAACGTTTCGACGCAACAATGGAATCGAGTCACGTTTCCACGAGGCGATTCCTATCGACTCGTTGTTTACGCAGCTTCACGTCGCTTTCCATTTTTTCAACGCTCGAAGAAGCATCGTAGAGGAAACTCTGCGGCACTCGCAACTTTGCAACCTGGAAATATTTAGCCAATTAAAAATCCGTGCGTCTCGTGTCGCTGGATACGTCGTTGAATTATACAAAGGCAGCCTGTTTCGATCGAAACTGGTTCCCGGCGAAAAATTGGGAACGTGGAGTGCAACGGTGCAACGTGGATGTTTATTAAAACTTCGTAAAAGAAGCGTTCAGTTTCTTGTTTCGAAAAAAAGATTTGCAACTAAACGAGATACTCTGTCTTCTAAATATCGTAGCCTGTTCTACATTTCGTTTCTCTTCGCGCATCGAAACACATCGAAACACATCGTTAAAGAGAACGCAGCGCGTTTCTGGCGCTGCGTTTTGTTTCGCGAACGTTTGCTGCTGCACTCGGAAAGTGAAACGCGCGAATCGCAGAAACTTTTCCCAAAAAGCTTTCCTCGAAATGAGAATGAGCCGCGCGGCGCCCTTTAAAAAGCAGCGCGAACGCGTTTAAATCGCGTCGCACCGTTCGCTGTTCCCTCGATCGGAAAAGCTCTTCGAAACGGTTCCTGAGAAGCTCGCTTTAAGCACCCGTTACATGTACGTAAACAAGCTGCGAAACGAGAGTGTCCTTAAAAATACGGGACGCGATAGGGCAACTTCGCAGCGAGGGACGGAAAAGAAATTCGAGACGCGGGGAAGTTAACGGAAATAGGCGGCGCAGCGTCGAGCGTGGCCTCCCAGCGAAAGTTTCCTTGTTTCTTTGCATACGCGCGACCGTGTTCTCTGGCTCCCTTGAAAAAGAACTCGCACGAAAGAACGCTGGGGAAGAAATGTTTCCTTCCAGGCGGAGCCAAGCTACTCCTGGCACTGTGCGTTAAATTAAAAACTGAAGTCTCGCAGAATTTTAATAATTAAATAACGAGGGGAACAACGATCATTCGTGGAGTACAAAGTAGGGTCGTTAATTAAATTTAAAAAGCGCCGGCGTTTCGCAATTTCAGTATAGGTAAGTATGCAGTATTTCTTGTTCACTGCGTTCGAGGGTCGTTAAAAATCTAGAGAGGAATCGAATCAAAGAATTCCGTGGAATATTATAAACGCGAATATGTTTCCTTTATATTATTTCAGCGGATGAGAAATTAACTTCCCCTTGCAAGTACGTTGAACGGAATTCCAAGGAACGGTCCTGCGATTGACTCGCCCGTTTATTTAGCAAGCTTCTATCGCGCGTGGAATTTTAGTTAGCCGTGGCAAACACGTGGCGAGCTTTCGCACAGTGACGAGTTCCTGTGACGTATCATTCATGTCGCTGAAATTGCATCGCTAATTTAGCCGGCGTCTCGCCAACGTTGGATGACGAAATCGTCGCTCGACAAACTGCCTGCTGCTTCGATTAAACGAAAATCGCTCGAAATCTGTCTGATGACGCGATTCAGTTCGCCTTACCTTAATACTATCGCGTGTCGATTCAATTCTGGCTGCTTCGCGTCGCGTGTATAAATTGAAGAGCAGAAAACAAGTAGAAAATTTCGTGGAAAAGAAACGCAAAGTAACAGATCCATCGTCGAAGTAGTATGAGAGGGTCACTGGTCAGACAAGACTTCGAAACGAATAAACCTCGATGAGGCGTGCGCTTATTTCGCAGATATCTTTTGATGCCACGTTCGAGGGACGCGGAACACACTTTACAATTTAATTTATCTCAGAATTTAAACATGGCGCATCGAAAATACTTTTAATCCCCCGAATATCAGCCACGAGACAATTCGTACTATTCGCTGGCGACGACGACGACTTGTCGATATTTCAGAGCACGAGGGTGGCACTCAACAACCGACCAGCGTGTGCGACGTCGAATATTACGGATTGACGTCACCGGTGAAGGGTTTCGTGGTGCATCCGGAGCCTCACCGATTATTCGCCATGGAGGGGCCTATAAAATGCAGGCAGCACTTCATTCCAGCGGTTAATCAGTCTGTCATCATACGCGTAAGTTCTGCATCCCCTAAGTAACAACAATTGTTATCCGTTAAAAACATTGTTTCCTTCTACGCGATGTCGAATATTTTTCTTTTACGGAAAGAGAGGTACAACAAATACAAAATATCTTTAGAGCAAAATATAGCTATAATAATTAGAGAGTAATATAAAATTTCATTTAAATTTCGTTCCTTTAGTTCTGTTACGAATATATCCGCAGAAATAATGCACGCACGATGCCAGTGATAAAGATGCAACGGTTTAATTAACACCCGCAATCTATAGAGCGCAGATGAAAAGCTGGGTATCGATGTTCGAGCCGAACGTATCGAACCTCACTGATCAGAGATTCATTCGTTAAAGCATCCAATACCTCGGCGATACGTTGAAACTCTATACGAATCAGCATCTAAATTACTTTTAAAAAAATTCCGAAGATTTCCATTCGTAGCCTGCGTGCGTACACTTTCATCGTGAAATTCGTCGAATCGAGAGGGAAAAGAGAAAAGAATTCGTTCGTGGGGATAAAAAAGAAAAAAAAATAGAGGGACGAGGGTAAAGAATATCGCGAGAGCTGTTCCTGGAGTTATCGGAAGCTCCAGGAATTCCTTCGTGCGCGCACGTTCGTTGGACAATGCCGGATCGTGAACGGGGTCGTTGTTGTTGCTATGCTCGAAGGTGGAGAACAGCTCGAACCAGAGCCCCAACAACCCTTGCATAACCAAGTGCGGGGACAGCGGCTGTAACTGCGTCAGCAACAAGTCCCTGGAGAACATGGACCACCTTCTGCTCGTCTCTGAAACCGGTCACATCGTCACCTGCCTCTGCGGAAATTATCAGGTAAACACGAGAGCTGACGGAAACTTCGTCCCCCTCTGCGACCCGTGAGAATTGTCGCGCACCTCGTGCAAGCAGAGGAGGGCGCGTGTTTTCCATCGAGTAGCTTTTTGCTGCCGTTGTGTGCTTTAACTTTCGCCGCCAGTAGCTGTATATACGTATCATTTATAGCGTTTGATTTATCTTGCCATTTTCCGCTGGAAAGTTCGAAAAAAAGCGTGAGAAGTACGCGTGCGAAAGCTTGTTGAACGAGGCAAGAGTACACTGGGTTAAAAAAATAGTTTAAGGTACAAAAGTCCTTGGACATCGAAGGAATAATCGTAAACCCGAAGACACAAGCTCCATCGACCAATATCTCGTTTCGAGAGCCGCTACTCGATTCTTGGGCTACTCGAAATGTTAACTGAGATCGATTGACTAGGAAAAAAAAAAAAACTCGCAAAACACCCAGACGTGGTCCTCTGTTCTGCATCCTCCACACCCCACGGCCGCCACCCCGTTTTATTTCTGCCGCTCACGTCCGACTGCCACCGTTTCATTCAACTTTCATTCACGAACAAACGGGCCCGCTGGCCGATTGTATTGGCGGGACATTGAATGCTCTCTGCCGTTTCTATTCAACACCTATTCCATCAACCGGCGCGGAATTACTTGGAACGATTTTACCTGGCCGCGGAATAAAACAAATAACGGGTGGTGTGTGCCGCGCGGAAAGTAGGCAACGTGGACAAAAGGGTGGAAATTGTTTTCCGAGGAATCGAACGGGGGGCACGCTCTGTCGAACGGTTTCGCGAAACGCCACCACGCGATCGAAGTTCGAGGGAATCGCGGTGATGTTCAACAGGCTCGTCCCGATTTACCCCGGGCACTTTTCAACCCACCAGTGCCGCGTCTTGTTTCGGCTCGCTTTTTACGACTCCTCTTACGAGTGAAGGAAATTAGTTTATAAACTCACGCGAGATGGCCTAGTAACAAGTAAGCCATAAAATTGAGAGTAAAAAGTTTGCGAGTTGAAGCTTTGATGGTGTTCCTTTGAAAGACGAACACGAATTTGCATTTACTTCTCGCGGGAGATACGAAATAGAGGCTTCTACGTGTCGATATGAATTTTCAGAATAAATTACTCGCAACAATTGCAAACTCATTTCCATTCGTTTCATTCAATTCACAGTGTTTGTATTGCATTTATCGCCGAGTGAAATTTTGAAAGCACATCCCACACGTGTAATAAAATTGAATGGTACGTCCCGCAGGAATGGCTGCCGGTGGGTATCCGCAGCTGGACGCCCATATACATCGAATGGTCGAGGTCCTCGAAGGCAGGCCTCAATTTCCGTGCGGCTTACGAGTTTATCAATGACACTTACTGCGGCTATCACACAACGAGCAAGCCGGAAGGCGAGGTCAATGGCGGTGACCTGGCCAGCAGCGGCTTAGAGCTTAATCAGTACTATCAGCAGAGGTGCACGTGGATCTTGGAGTCCCTGACGGATCGACAGCTCACCATCGAAGTGAAATCGACCCAGAGCCGTAAGAAGCCATCTCTTGCATCCCCGTTATTACACTAACAAATCATTATTTCGTTTCACATCCTTTTTATGTATCCACTAACTTCTCTACCTTTTTATTTGTCACTTTCAGCTAATAATAAATCTTGTTAATTATTTGTCATTAAAAACTATCCTTACTTTACTGACACACGACCAGACCAGAATCAATTCCTCCAGACACCTTTTGTTAACACCGCAACCCATCAAACAACTGCGAACCGTAACCAGCCCGAATCACAATTAACCCCATAAAGCAAACTCGACAAACCGCATCCAACCCGGGGGTTGCCCAAATTTCCCAATCTCTCTTCACGGCCACCCATCGAGACCCAGAATCCGCTGTCAGCGGATTCGCCGGCAAATCAAAGGCGCCCACTTACCAGGGCCGCGCTTTGTCCCCAACCCCCAGCGACCGCCACCGAATTCCGTTCAATCCCAGTCTTAGCTGCGCCCTCGGAATTTCGATCCGCACCGGCGAGCCCGGCATGCGACGTGAAAGGGATCGAGGGGGGACACACAGCGACGGGATAAACAGAAAGAGCGCGTAGAGGGTGGGTCCTGGCGAAGGTCAGGCTGAGCATCGAACGGGGTAGCAGCAGGAAGTGGAAGCGACGGTGACCGCCCGAGAATAAATGGCAGGACTCGAGATTAAAGAGACTATTGGACGCTGTTGGACAACGACAGCCAGAGAGGGAACAGTCCTCGTCCAAGTCTTTAAAGGAAACGGTTTTCTTCCCCTTTTTTTCCCCCCCTCGATCTCCCTTTTCTGCCGGCAGGTACCTGGTCTTTTCTGGCTCGCCTTCCCCCCCGCGCGATGCATTCACGGCGTGAAACAACGCGAGAACCCGGCAAAAAGGCGACGCTGTTGCAACGAGCCAACTCGAGGAACGTCTTTCACGCGCGCAGAGACACACGCGACTCGACTATTCCTCCGCGACGAGCCTTCTCTGTCCGACTGGCGCGATTTTCTTTCCCTCGTTCACGGTTCTTCTGTTCGTTGCCCGTCGATCGTTTCGTGAACGGTGAATTTTGCAGAGAATGGCAACCCTATCGTTCCTGGTTTCGTGTGTGTGAACGTGCGATTCGATGGTGGTGTGCACCAAGTTCGTACAGGTTATCCTTGTTGTTCAGATATTGTGATTCTCGATCTCAATTATGCGTGCGATTAATTAAATTGTAATTTCTATTCAAAAGTGTTGGGAGATTATATTTGAGGATAAGGAAATCTTGGTAAAACTGTGTTAATTACCGCTTTGGAACGTTCCCTGGTTTAGTTCCAGTTTATTTAAGTTAGCCATAATACCAAGCGCTTACTGTAAATCTACTGAATAAGGCTATCTGGTCAGCCGCGCTCTCGTTCTACTCGTCCGACCACATACGACTCCCATCTTGTTTCCCTGGCGAGATAAGCCGCTTGTTTTAGTGTGTCTGGCCATACACAGCACTGTTCTACTTATCTACCCGCATAAAAACGATAATTAACGAAAATGTGGTAATCGGTCCTAACACGCGGACGTAACTATCCGTCCGATTCGTTTTAAAGGTACAGCCAGTTCGGTTCTCCGTTTTAGGAGATTGGATTCGTTTAGTGTTCTATCCGTTAGCTCGTCGAAAAGCAACGTCACAGTGCCGCTATCTGGAAGCGCCTTCTCCGTTCTCTTGTTTACTCGTTGGCCCGATCAGCTCCGGAAACGCTGGATTAGAAAGCAATTTGCCGCGTTTTATGGCCGAAAGCCAGCCAGTCGAACCGTGATGGTAGCGATATTTCTAGATTAAGGCTGAATTGGCAAATAAAGTAACGATACCTTTTCGAAGGTGTTACGTGTACGTGTGTGTGTGCATCCACGCGTTTATATCTGCGAGTGACAGCATTAGCGTGTTACGCGTTGATTGGTCGTGCCTTCTTGATATCAGTAGATTGAAGGTTGCGTAGATTAACAAAAGAGTTTCGAAACTTGTGCCAGTTCGACGTTTAAGTAAAGCTACGAACTCCTCGTGCTTCTAAAACTTTCCCAAACTGTTGATATTAAAACGTCCCATGAAAATTAATCAAGAGGATCGTCAGCTTTATACGCGCAACCAAAAACAAAAAATCTGTACCGCTGCTTCTCACTGCGGATGGATTTATCATTCATGAAACGCAAACAAAAAAGAAGGATAAAGTAATACAGAAAAATAGAAAAAAAAAAAACTGGAGGTACACCGCACATGTTCGTGTATAAATTTTTTTTTACGCCTCCATGAAACCGTTTCGTTCTTGTTTACAACAGGGCTACAAAACAATTTTGCCGTGAAAAAAAAGGAATTGTTGAAACGTGAACAGCAATAAAAAAAAAAAAAAAAAAAACAAGAAAAATAGTACGCCGAGAGACGCGTGAAAATTATACAGTTTCGGCTATGTATGCTGGCGAACGAATCGCCACCAATTATTCGCCCTTCTCGATGATTGTTGGGACGTCGATAGCCGGCCCGATCCTTTTCATCGACGCGTCAAATGTTATATCCGCGGCAATTAATTGTGAAACGGCCTCCCTTAATTGGTTGTTCGCGGGACACGAACGCGTGTCCCTCTTCGCTCGTGTCACGGCCACCTGGAAAGCGCGTCCATTCTCGACTAGATTCGATAACGATCCGGCAAATTTACTAATTGCAATTCCATCCTCCTCCACCTTTTAATTTCACACTTACTAATTTTTCAATACAGCGCTACCACGAATGCTACGGACCGAATGATACGATTACGAGTGTCGCGGACATTCTCGATTGTCCAGCGATCCTAAAAATTCGTGACAGCCGAAATTCTCCTCTCATCTTCTCTTTTTCAGGCCCCTGCACTGCTTGGAATCTGACGATACACGAGTACAGCCAGAACAGCGACCCGGTCGGGCCAAGGTTGCACACATTCTGCTCGAGGGACACGCACAAAAATTTCACCCTTCCGTGGAAAACGAACACCGTGGTGGTCAGGTGCGTTTTTTTCAGTTCCATTGCGAACGAACGATGTGACCAGTCGTATGAAGAAGTACAATTAACGCTCATGCGACTCCATGATCCTTGCAACCTCTATTCTTCTCTTTTTTACCAACTCGATTGATTAGGCCAGAATTACAGCAAGAAGGGAGCAGTAAAAAGGCATTGAAAAAATGTACGCTACAAGGGACGTATCACGAAGTTGCGTTAGGACACGTATCGCGACGTGCGTTATTTCAACGCTCGCGTAACCCAGCGGAAGCTGAAGGAAACTTTCGTCCATCGACGCCGACTAACGACAGTTCCGCGGCACTTTCCGCGGAGAAAGATTATGACACCGTGGCCTCTCTGAATTATTGCGGTAATTTATATAGCACGTGAACCACTTTGTACGGACACGGTGGCGACTTAAAAATCGATCGTCCAGAAAGATTTATCCCTCGTCGATGGGGAAATCGTTCGAGACCGGATGTGTCGCGCGGAGATTGCGTTTGTTGCCGTTCTATCCAGCGATCGAACGTTTCTTCGTGAATGATCAATAACAAAGAACAAGTAATACAAGTAGTTCGCAGACGAGCGATAAAAAAAAAGAAGAATAGAGTCCACTCCAGTCCAAATCCCAAATAGCAAAATTTGGAAAACTGGAGAGTGGAGCAGAAATTTCAGTTGATCATTGTCGTACCTGTTCGCAGATTGCAAGCTCTAGGGAGAACCGCCCCGGAGTACACGATGAAATGGCGCAGCCAAACGGTGATCGCGAACACGCACAAGAGCGGACCATCGCCCGCACCGAACCAGGTGTCCGATTCCTCGAGCGGAAACGGGCCACGGGAAGCGCCAGTCCTAATTCTGTTCGCGACACTCCTCGCTTACACCGCCGGTTGTTGAGTTCCTGTTCACAATGGGAGGCAAACTATTGCGAACGAGCCTAAGAATTTCCGTTACATACGTGTACATACGCAAATTAATTATCACACTGGCGATGCTCGTGTTCCCCACCCTCCACCCCCCCCCAAGTTCCTTCGACCGTTCGAATCCCTCGAGCAGTCGAACGGTTTAAATGTATAAGGATTTGCATTAAAGGAGAGAGGATTTATTTTATTCAACTGAGACGCAAACGTCTACGAACCACCTCTGCCGTGTTCCATCTTGAGACTGACCGGTTGTAAGCGATCGTCGACTCATGGAATTGCACGCCCCACAAATATCTACGCGAAACGGGAATTGAACGGTTGAGGTAAAACGTTCAAAGGAACGAACGCAATGGTGGCTCATAGAAGTTTTAATGGTTTTACACCGGTTTGATGAAATATCACGTTTACTATAGCATTGTGGAGAAGTTCCCGAAAAGTTGAAGAACAGGGTGGTAACACTGAGCACTCCCGATGGAATATTGAAATCAGCTACCGCGAAATGAACTCGCCTTTTCATCGCGCACTAGCTGGTGCGTTTAAAACTTGTCTGGAAATACTCGTTACATTTAAATGAATTTTGTTTTAAACTGGCAACGCGAATGGTTCTTCAGACGATTACGTTCAACGGTCGATTCAGAGGGGTTGGCATCAATCGTTCGCGATCAGATCCACTTTCGTCTGTCCGCCGCCGTTAGATGCTATTCATCGGGGATTAACGCGGATTAATATAAACGCGGGTACTCGGTTTTATTCCGCAGGCACGAGCATCGAACGTTAATTCGAGAACAGAAGAATTCCAAATGCGATTCGATCGACGTAACCCGGGATATTTTTTTTTCTTTTTCGACCGTCGGCATTTTAACGCAACGTACGTGTCTCGATGCTATTACACGTCGATGGATGTTGACAACGTTCACAATTTCATCCGACAAATTGGCGCGGCTGCGGAACCGTAATCAAGATCGAATGAGGGGATTATATAAAATCGAATTTTGGAATTCAACGCTCTAGTCGAAAAAAAAAATTATATATATTATATATACATATTAAAACGAAAAAACAATTAAAAACGAATCAGAGAGAAAGAGAAGAAAGATATATATGTACTAAAAATCACTCGGTGTATACCACTCGTTTTAACTGTAAGAGTCTAATAGAGCATGTACATACTATATATACATATGCATATACATAAATCTATATACAGAATAAGACGTTTATAAAGAAACGTTTAAATATACTATCGAACCTGTTTCTAAAAAAAAATTCCTGCAAAGCCTTCTTCCACGAGAGAAGTTTCCACGTGCGCTCTCTTTCGAGTACTCTCTTTCAGACTGTCTGAAGAAACTGAATTAAACTGTTCACTACGCAGATGTATTTAATGATTTCTTTCTAAACGACCCGTTCTGCGAGACACGTATAAATATAAATATAGCGTGTTAACGTAAGGGAAGACAGAAGGGGGAAAAGAAAACGCGATGCACGGATTTGAATTAGCGAGAAACCACGCGTCACCTCTCCCTCACGTCAGGGGCATATCCAGCTTAAAACGAAAGATGGGGAGGTCTGTTTCCATGTTTGGTTTCTTTCAAAACGCTGAGAATACCAACAACCAACTCGTCGATCGATTTTCCAGAAACTTGTCGTATCGTATCTTTTATTAATTTGAATTTGCCCAAAGTTCGAGGGTGGTACAGTTGCTCCACGATGCCTCACCCTGGATACGCCCCTGCCTCGCGCCAAATGCCAAAGTAAACGTGTAAGGGGAAGCTCTATATACATAATTATAGATTCTTGTACATACGTGGAATAGCACTGGTAGGATATGTACAGAGTATCACGGACTATCGTTTAAGATCTCTCGACGTTATTGTAAATTACGCGGTAATTAATCGTAAACGGAAGGTGAACAGATTGTATTTTAACGAACGAGCTTCGAGTGCCCGTGGCCACGCTTCGATTAAATTGTTGACGCGTTCTTCCGGAACTTCGTCAGAGAATCCTCCTTCCTCCCGATGCGCGCAATAGATTCAACGAAGCGGAGGTTGTTCTCTGATCGATTTCCAGAAAAGGCGATTGGTTGTTAAACTAAGGCGAAAGGACTAGAACGTGAATGTTTAATATACGCATCGACTAAAGCCAGAGAGAGATATATTGAACTATAACGACGGACAGGCTAATTAGATCTTTAATAAACCATCCAGCAACGCGGAAACGTTTCCTCCATTGGGGTTTTCGTGAGTTTTACAGCGCCGCGGTATCGTCTGTCGTCGTCTGTATAAACTGTTACGAGCAGTATTGTTTGTTTCATCCGTTGCGTTCGTATAACAGTCCGTTGTGTTTTACGGCCGTGGCTATTTATTTTATGCGTCTATATCGTACTACAATGTATCAATTCCGCGTAGGAACAATGAAGTTACGTTACCAGAAACTTTAATGCCTGTTAAAACTGCTGATTATAAACCATAACGCGTGGTCACCGCGTCCCCGCGTTACGCGAGATCCGAATCATTATGAACCTTCGATGTTATCAATAATATTATCAATGATGTTAACGCTCTTATTAAATATTGCGCGTTTCCGTTTATCACCGTTCGGATAAACACAGCTAAATAATTTACCGGCGCCCCCTTCGGCAAACAACGGCGCGCGTGTGTTCGTTGGAACTGAAATCGGTGATAATAATTTTGGAAATTCGCGGAGTTCATTTCCATGGACGAGTAGAAAGACTGACCTTAATCGGAGTGCGATTAATGCGTGTATCGTTAGGAAGGCTGGTAACGATCGGGAACGACTGATCGACACGACGACGATCGCGTTGAAATGTAAAAGTGTTAAGGTTCGTGGGTAACGATGGAAGGAACTCGAAGTAGAGGCGACACTCGAGGGAGTCTCTTTTCAGCAACCTCGTCGAAACAGGGATGAAAGTGACAGTGTAATTAATCGACACGGTACTGATAACAGGCGACGCGCTCTGCATGAACGAAGGGCGGGTACACCTGTTAAATAAATGTAATTAAACGTCGGCCAAGGATGGGAGGCGTGTGATTCAAAGTGACTTGTGTTCGAAATCGGTGGGCCCGTTCACTCTGTGAAGGCAGCGCGCGACAAAATGGCCGCCGGGCGACGGTGACGAGCGAGAAAGAGAATCACGAGCGGACCGTTCCTTTTCTAAGATTACTCGATCACGTCCTCACAACGATTACAATGCGATCTGTTCCTTGAATGAATGTACCGGTTTTGCACAAGACACGTCTAATTTACGATGAAACGATACATGTTACATGTATGTACTAGTCGCGTATACTTAAGCCACAATAAATAGTCAATTGTTTCATATAAAGTACGAATAAAATAAAAACAGAAACGAACCAGGGCCTCTTGTCATTTTTTCACCCATGAACGATGCTCCCTTAAACGCCTCTTCGAATGATTCCAGCTACAAATCGTGCCACAAATCGCAGTCGACTGAACCACAGGGTCCATTTGATAAAAAAAGGACGATTTATTCACATACAAGTTTTAATACAATCTACATACGTATTTTTACATCCTACAGTCGGAAGATGAAACATGTACAACTACAGATAACACGTACGCGAATTTCTTCCTCTTTCGAACGCACGGTCTTAAATAACAGTTCGCTAATATTCGATTAAAGATTGGCACGAAAAGAAACAACGTTTCGAGTCTGCGACAATTGTACTCTTAACGCGTACTGGTTACGAAGGGCGGATAACATCCAACGAAATGTACTCGTGTATATATATACAGCACACCTAATTTCGCTATTAAAAGAAGAAAGAAAAAAGAAACAGAAGAACGTGAGAAGTTACCAACATACAATATATTCATATACATTTATGTATAAACGTTTCTAGACAGGGGCGTTCGATAACGTCCGGATGACAACGTTAGTTAGTGGAAAATAAACTTTAACGAGTCGAAAAACGTAACGCCATATTGCACACGATGCTCGTGAGTGTCTCCAGGTGCATAGTGTCGTATAACAGCTTCTATAGATTTCCATTCAACACACTTTAGACACAACAATTATTTTAATTTACATCTACGCGTTCGGGACTAAACAACGATATTTAGTGACATCGATTCCCTATAAATATCTACGAGCAATCACATGAAAACCTGTTGCACAACGATCGTTCCAACAATTGTCGTGATTCGTATTCCTTGTCGCTGTGACTCGTCGATTTAATTATTGATCAGCATCAGAAAAGCGAGTAGTCGTAAAGCTTTTCCCACGCTTTGTTTAATATTGCTTTATTGCCTAATTCACGAGCTAACGGGAAACTGCCCATTTGTGTAAAACTTCGTCGATTTTACCTCCCAAATTGGTAAAAATCATCAAAACTTTTTTAAAACTTTCGTGATATGCGCATCTTAATATTAAAAATAAAAAAAGATTCTTTCCTTGGAATACTTCTACGCACGCCCGTTTATAAATCTGTGCGTATCTTTAATTAGAAATGCAACAGCTGGTCTCTCTGGATCAATGTTTTGAAATTACCCTGCGCATACTCCTCGAGAAGCTGATTAACTCAACGATTGAAAGATACGTGGATTATAAAATGTCTCTATTTTACAAACTTAAACGTCTATAAACACAACCAAGAAACAACTTTATTTTACACCTCCATTTCATGGATAAAAACATCAACATTCTCAGGGACCTGTTTAAAACAAGCCGTAAAAAATATTTAAATCTCAATTAGAGTTTTCGATATGCTCCGCTTATGCCAAAACATTTATTTAAGTAACGCACAGTACCCACAGAAATTATTTGTACGAAACGAAACCGACTCGATCATTGAAAGGACAATGGTACCCGATTTAGTGCCAGCCGACACTTCGAATCTCTTGGGCCAATGCAACAATTTTCCGAATTGAAAACAAGGAAATTAACGTTATCCCTTAGTATGTGCCAGTTTTATTATTCTACGTAAATAACTTTCCGCAAAATTAGGAACAAAACCGTACAAATGCTTCGTGTTACTCTCGTAGTACGTCCCTGTGTCTTTAAATGCTTCTTAAGAACACACAAAGTTATGCATTAAATATCATCGTTGGAGTATCAAATTGAGATTCACGTATGTTTAAAAACGAAATATATCTGAAGTACACTTATCTTAGATTTACGTCGGTACGGTGTGCAAAAACGCGGATGCAGAATTCAAAAGGCCTAGCCGCTGCTTCTGCTTTCGTTGCTCCGTCATCTAATTGAAAAGAGATCATTATAGTACAGCTAGAAGAATCGACGACGACATCTACTTACGTTCCACTAGAAAATCTAATGATATGATCGTAAACTATTATTGTTACGCATATTTTTTGTACCTGATCGCGAAGCTCGGTTAGTTGCTGAGACAAACATTTCACTAACTGTTGCGTGGATTCTAACTGAGATTGTAAGCTTCTTAATTCTACTTGTTCCCCTTCGCCCTCGTCAGCTGCCAATGATTTCGCCCTCAACCTTGGGAACCAATCGAGATTCCGGTCCTGTAAAAAGTACACAGAGCTTAAAAGTTTAAGCGCGATTCAATTTTTTGAAGCTCTATGGACTATTACCTTCACCATCGCGTACACGTAGGACTCTGGTCCCGTGAATTCGGTCGGGTCTTTCACTTTCACCAGAACGATGAAATATAAATAATGCCACATGTTGTGCTCGTGTTTTACGTGCTCCTCGAAAGAGACCGTCTTGTTATCGAACGACGATCTATTCAGTCCTACAAGAAAAATATATATTCGCGTGATACGTTACAATTCTAATGTACAATTAATTGATAAACACACTGACCGCATATGAAGCAGGTATTCTTCAAGATCAATTCCTTTTGCTGTTTCTCGGATCTGAGGTCAGCGAATGTATCGATGATAACACCGAAAATGAGATTCAGAACAATAATTATCACGATGAAGAAGAACAGTAAATCGTAGACGACTCTGGCAACGAATAACGGCTCCTGCAATGTAATTAATATGAGTTATCGAACGGTGATGCTTCTTCGAGGGTTTCCTTTCTACACTCACAGTACTCGATGGTGCTCGTAAAATGTCTCCGATGCCTCCGCCATTTCTTAACCCTTGATTCAAGGTTGTAACGATACACATTACCAAAGAATCGCACGCTCGTTCCTTCAGTTCCCCGCCAATGTTAATTACTTCCGACTGGCTGTCCTTGTCGTTGACTAACCGCGAGAAGTTTTATTATAATTACATTTCGACATACTTCGAACGATGTTAATGGTATTTTAGAAAGAAGGTACCTTCGCGAGCGTATCGGGATACCGTTTCCGTTGCTTCGCATTTTTCTTTATCAGCAACGTTGCAAGTATCCACACTCCCTTCCGTGTACGATGCTGCAATTGATATAAATAGAAAATCAATGCTCACGCAATTAGAAAGGTAATTATAGAAACGTGTTACTTACACACAACATCGTCATCGACCGTTACCAGGAAATCGTCTTTAAAGAACATGAAACCGATAATGGAGAACATGTAAACTAGAATTAACGCCAGTACAGCAGTGAGTATAATGGACCTTCCATTCCTCGTGACAGATCTTATTACATTGAGCAACGTTTCTTCGCGATACACTACGTCGAAAAGCTGCAGGACAAAAATTCGTAATGTATTGCCCCGTTCCTCTAGAACGTTCAGCCTGAACGACTTCCGCTACTTACTAAAACTGAGTAGAAAAATGGATGCATACAAATGCCGAGAACGCAAAACATGAGGTACGATATATGATACAAAAGTTCAACGTTCGTTACTATTTGCTCTAAGCTCTTTGTCAAAGTGCCTTGATTACCTATAATACTTATGAGATGTACAACTTTTAATACAACCTGAAAAATACACATCCGTTACATGTACTGTTAATAGAACCGATACACCAGCATTTAATCGTGCCTGACGTTTACCGTAACGAAACCAAGCAACCATAACGTTGGTTCTGGTCCTACGGAGAAGATCAATCGTAATATCGTCGAAGCCACCAGCGTTCGTATGCCGGATTCTCTGGGTAATGTGATAACGATAACAGCCGACGCAAGCATCACCGTCCAAATGAGAGCGGATAAGTGTGAGCTTAGTTCTGATGAAACAGAGAACATGTGACACTCAAACATATCACCACGATAACAGATTTCAACGTGAGAAGTATCGCTCTTACTAGGCACAGAATCCACGAATGGGTAGAAGAAAGCCACTATGAGGTTTATCAGTACCGCGCAGTTGAATAAAATGTTACTCCAAAGCGACATGTAACTGCTCATCCAAAATAGTACTGGTTGACCTGAACAAGTAACGAAGACGTGGTAACAGAGAAGAAATAATAGCGATGCAGAATATCGTGGATATCTGACCTCTGAGTTTCTTCTGCCATTTCATTTCATTAAACATATCTTCAGTCCTCTCGAAGAAGTCGGACACCTTCGAACCCTGATCGTCCCTTTCCGTGGTATTCAATACTTTGATCTTGGTGTCCAGGGTGATAAGTTCACAAATTTCAGGGATCGGAAAAACGATCTGCTCTAACGTTCTATCGTTTCGAACAATCTGGAAAGAAACCAAGAAGTTAGAAGAACAACCTCGAACTAACTTGAAAGTTGTTTAAGGATTATCTGTACCTCGATTTGAGCTGTATGAGTCGCATAATATTGCAATGCCTTGTTGATCTTTGGATCTGCGTTATTCTGTTCTGATGGCTTTAACATCGACGCCAGTTCTTTATTATGCTGCGCCAATTGATGGCACAAGATGTAAATATTGTGTCCAACCTGAAAAGACAATAATTGTGTCGTGTATATATAATAAAATTTATTTATCTCGAAATTTATCTACCTCCTTGGGCGACACTCCTTCTTCGCCATCTGTGGAGGAGTCGTCCACGTCACCGTCATCGTCCAAAGATTCTTGATGGAACGCGCGACACGCAACGTCGACCAGTTGTTTCGGATTCATATTGTACATAATTCGCTCCGCGTTTTCGCTATCCCCTCTGCTTTCCATTATAGCGAGCAACAGCTTGCTGGCGTTGTTCTTCAACTCCAACACCAGATCCATTCTTGTCTTCCCCAAAGGATTGATATCGTTCAAAATCAACGCAGTTATGATGTCTAATCCATTCGACTCGTGGGTCGCGATGCAATTTTGATTATCGTGACACGGCCCCTGGCAATACTCCGTTAACGTCTCGAGGGTCTGATTAATTAATGCAACGTTATTCTCGTTTATGTACAACCCTAGCAGTCCTAATCCACCGGTCGTAGAGCCGCAGATGCAATCCAAGAACATCAGTGTTTCGGACACCAGGTTGAAGTTCGTCTTGTTATTTTGGTTACGCAGGAAATTCTGTGAATAACGAACGATACTTGTAAAATATGTAT
Source organism: Xylocopa sonorina (assembly GCF_050948175.1). NCBI lineage: Eukaryota > Metazoa > Arthropoda > Insecta > Hymenoptera > Apidae > Xylocopa > Xylocopa sonorina. The sequence continues at coordinate 6,755,284 of NC_135203.1, forward strand.
GCGCGCCATTCTCGAATCATCTCTGAGAGAATTACCTGTAAGTCTCGATTGTGATTCTCGCACAACAATTGCAGGAAACGCAAGATGGGCTGCATCACTAAAACCTTCGCGCTCAATTGCGCTTCGTCCCTTTCCACGCCAGCTGTTCCTGTCCGATGCCTTTCCAATTTCTCAGCAATCATGTCCTCCAATGCGCTACCAAGACCCACGGTACTCGCAGGATCCTCGCCGGAAGCAAGGTTGCGCACGTTCGCGTACGCTTGCACGGTGGACGTCGCAGCCTGATTTAATTCCTCTCGCAATTCATCCGTTATCACTATTCCATTCGGTTTCCCTGCGTGCAAGACGAATGGATGTAAGCGAATACAAGCTGGCATAACTGGAATTTTCTTCTATTGTACCTGATGTACGTTTCCTTGATATCTTCTCCATTTCTTTGTTCTGCTCCTTGTCCTCGTGCGCTTTCGCTGCTATATCGGAAGTATTCACTGTGACGGTGGACTTGATTTCCTGTTGCGCGTCTTTCATTTTGTCATAGAACACCTGGACATTGTGCATTCAACGATTACACGAATTCTATCTGTATTATTGTTTAAAGTACGCAAAGTAGAGGAACGTGCCTTGAAGAAAGACTGGCTTAAATCACCGCCCATCAATTTGCTGTACACGCTCTTCTGTATGATGGGGTTTCCTCCTTCGAGCAACGCGATACCAAGTTCTATAGCTTCGACGAATATACTCGGGGAGTGCACGCTTTTGATCACCAACTCCACGACCAAATCAGAGGCGCCCTCGCGATCGAGGTGACTTTGGATCTCGTGCAACGTGCGACCTGCTCGACTCAAAAGTTTGGCTACGAGGAAGTAACATTGTTAATAAACTTAGCGACTCTTGGGTTGGATTATTATTTTTCAAAATGCTGGTCTACGTACCCCCTGGTCCATGAGTAACCGGAGCGGCATGCGAAACCCCGATTTCGACGGTTTCCGGTTTCTGTATAAAAGATTTCCCGAAGTAACGCGTCAGCAGATTGTGCCTCAGAGCGTCTCCCTGGAGAAAAGGAAAACGGACATCCGTTGGTGCGATGAAATAAACTCTTAGTCGATCGTGATGTACCAATACATCGTGCATAAGAATTGGAAAAAGTTTTCCTTGTACTTCAAAGAGGGTGTCTGTGCGTTGTTTGCGATCGATTATGGAGACATCAGTCTAATTGGACTGATCTGACGACAGAGACGGTAGAATCGACGTGTATGTACATCGCTTGTGCTCGAGGCGAACGATACACGTGCAGCTTTCGGCATCTTGACAGGTATCTCTCGTAATTTTACGTACGAGTTGTATGCGTAAAAAAAAAGTGCAGAAGAAGACATACATTGCGTCAAAAATTTGTGTACATTTTGGAGAGCACACGACATTAAGAATTTGCGTAAATTGGATAAAAAATATTTCAGGATAAATACAACAAATCGAATGGATACCACACATAAATTTGAGAAATTATACGATCAATATTCGTAATGAGGGAGCAGCAAAGTCAGTCGGTAAATCAATAAATGTCAGGAATGGATACTTGAAATACAACTTCATTTCAAAGTCCTCCACTTTTTTGCTGCTCTCGTGCTATCGAACGTGTATGTAGCTTGTGTACAAAAAATGGTAAAGAGATCTACGGACGTATTGGTACACCCTGTCTGCAATTAAAAGTGTATGTACATACTGTACTATTCAATTAAGTCTATCTCTAAACTCTATGCCCATACTGGAACGTACTTGGAAAGATATTTTACACTACGTAAAGTATAAAAGTATCATATCTCTTATCGTAAATCATATATAATTATTTTCATACACGAAATCACACACCTATGCTATTCTTATATATATATACTGTACTTATAGAAAATAAGAAATTAATTAATACGAGAAGATGATAGAGTAGAGAATGAAACCAAAGCATATGTAATAAACTTAATCAAGCATATGCATGCAAGGTACCTACACAACGTACATTATAACTTGTACTCAAACGAATTTCACTAAATGGTTCGAATTTGCTCGTCGCAAGCAGCTACTAAAATACACGTGTCTTCGTACAAAGTATAAGTATCAATCGTGGTCATTAAACGGCCACGATACATTGTCAGACAAAGGTTCTCGTTTGTCAGCCGGATGCCCTAGGGTGTAAATACTTATACGACAATTAAAAAAAAAAAGAAGAAAATATATTCAGTATAAAGACTTGTATAGGTATATAATAAAGAACGATAGAGTGATGGTGGAGAGAAATTCTCGTTAATATAAATCAAATTCATGTTGCCAATTTATATACGTTGTGCCCACAAATTACCGTTGTTATCTACTTTAATTTTTACCCGCTCTTGCTGAGTCATTTGACGTGTCTCAGACTCATCGACAGAGTCTGTTCCAACTTGTGACTCGGGCTTCACCTCTGTTTCTTCTTCTTCCGAGACACCCTCGCTCTTCGTTTGCAGCATGAAAACATCTTTACCTACATATCTATTCTACGAAAACCTACTCACCCATACTGTTACTTTAAGTCCCTCTTTCTCTCTCCCTCTTTCTCTAATGTATTCGTAAAGCTTATTGTGCGCGAATTGTTTCTTTTTTTTTTTTTTCTTTTGTTACGTTGCCAACTAAAAAAGTCTGTCAATATCGCGTATACGCTGATCATCTAAAAATGTGCCGTGAACATATGGGCATTTAGCTTTTCGGCAAACATGTAAAGAACAACGTGGAACATGGAGACACAAAGTTTTCGTAAATTTAGGTCCCAACTAGAACTCAGAGAACGATGACATGTTCGATCGGTCGTACGAGGTGCGGTGCTAATTGACGGTAGCAAATCCTAATTAAAGGCGGCATGCTTCGAACAACAACTCAACTTCCAATCTCCTCGCTTCCCGACACGATTCGTCGAGAAGTAGTAACATGGTATGATAAAGAGATCGATTACTTTCGTTGGTAATTTCGTATTTTTGCACATGCAATCAACACGTTACAGCTGTTCGTAAACGTTGATAAAAACGTAAAACGCTAAAATCACTCGAAAACGCCAAGAATAATAACATCGATATAATACAACCAATAGGCGAACGTAAAGCATGCCTCGAAGGATTTGTTACCGCTAATTAATATCGATAACATTTTGTCGGAAACAACTGAATGCCCTTTTCCATAAATGTCTGTGATTTTTTTTTCGTATGGCAGATATGATTCTCGTAACCTCATGCAGAACAGAATGGTAAGAAACTCACCTTCTCTCCGTATTCTGGGTCGATCGCCATCATTTCTCTTAGCGTCCTCAACACCTTCACGCACAGTTTCTCCTCCTTTTCTTCGAGCAATTTTTCAGTGTGTTTAATTAATCTAAACAAGAAAAAATAATCGTTAACTAAGAACATGTATCTTCGACTATCGTTAACGCGTACAGACATGAATGTAACTGTAGAAAATTGATCACCTTTTGATAAAACCACCATTTTCACAACGTTTCCGAGCATCAGTCGCCGCTGGGAACAATAACTCCGGTCTGTAAAGTATATCCACTAACAACGATAATTCTGACTGTACTAGCGGCTTCAATTGCTCCTCCAATAACGATACTATGTCTTGCAGACCTTCTATGATACTTCGATCCAAACGCATTAACTAAAAAAATATATATTATTCTGTAATAATGAAACTTAAATAGATAATTATGATTTTCTCTATAATTTTTAATCCTTTGCACACCAGTTCCATTACAATGTCAACAGACGGAGTACCTCAGTGCTCAAAGGATTACTCTATAATATGTACAAATCGAGTATCAAATTTTTCAGCAGTTGTATGTACAACTTGTCAACTAATATCAGCTATTATTAAGCTATACTAGATAAAGTGACCAGACATCTCGCAATTGAGTTTCTTCATCCACATCGAAAATAGCGTCCCACACAGGAAAATCTTTTATTTTTTAACAAAGAAGAGAACGACACCCCACATTTCACTGTAAAACATCTGGTCACTTTCATACTAGACTGCTATAACTGTATCAAACTATTTATTCAACTGCTAGTCTGTTATGAGTGACTTTTACCTGTGTCTGACCCTCTTCCTCACTCTAAGTATTCAAAGATCACATCAATCATAAATCGATTACAATAATTCAATGGTTATTAGAGAGATTAATAAAGTCTGAAACAACATCTTTTGAACGGCATTCGCAATAGAAATTACCTGACTCTGCGTGCGTTCTATCTTCGGTTGTTTCGCGGCTTGAAGCCACTTGCTCGTCTGCCTGCTAAGCATCGCTGCCTTATTGAACATGGAAGCCACTTGGCTCTCCAAATCCGTTGGAATTGCTATGCCTCTCCCTTTGGCTGAGGGTGCAAACAAATAGCGTTCTTCATGAGATGAACACGCGGAACGATCGTGAATTTCGATATCGATTATAATTTAGATCGGCTTACCTACATCCGACAACGTTCGTATGCAATTCTCAACGTTAAATCTTTGTCCAGCGTTCAGCCAGGCGCATTGAGAGACTTTAAAAGCCGCGTGAAGTAATTGCACGAAAATAGGTTGTCGTGTCTGTTTTGGGAAAGAAAGTTCATATCGTTTAACGTTATCGATTAATCAAACTTCAGCAGCTAAATGCTCATCGTATCTTTAATCGAACTATCTGTCTGTTATCTCGCAAGTTTTCGTCTAAGTAAAACCTTTCAATGCACACTATGCGTGTGCTGGAAGTCTAAATTTACAGAATAAATGCGTTTGTTATATATCAAGTCTGTAATATAACACACTCATTGCCAGGCTTCGTTAAAGAAACAATTCTCGTGTATGTTAAAATTATCGGTTCATGCTGCGTGAAATGTAAAAGGATAGATACAAAGAAAGTACTCGAGGTACAATAATAAAAGATCCGCTAGTTAGTACTTGAAAGAGTTTAAGCTTGCCTCAGTCGTTAAAGACAGTGAATGTGTTAGTATAATCGTCGAGGAACACCTCGTTTCCGTCTACAACCCTCGAATTTAACAACGGAAGAGCCGAAGGGGCCATCGTGAGATCGTGAAGCACGTTGGTGCCCTGTGTCTTTTAGTTTCCCTCAATCCATGCTGTTATTAAGTTACACGAGAAACGGAAAGGTATTTACAACGAATCGTTCTATCTAAAACTCTTTACGTGATCAGATATGTGCAGGAAAAGAAGTGAAACGAAAGATTGCTAACGGTTATTAATTTGATCTTCGTATTTTAAATCTAATGCCTGGTTAATATAATGCTATCAGTGTATTTACAATTGCTCGTGATCGACTTCGAGTAGCTTTTTGGGATTTTAGTACTCACATAGCCAGCGAGATTAGTATCAGTAATCCGGTCACCCTCCTTGATGCTCCAATAAAGTCTAGCCTCTTGGAGATGTTTCTATTAGTAAATCAACCCACCACCATATAGACCCAGCACCCATAGACCCAGTAAACCAATGTTGGTGAGTCAAAGAAGGCCCGGGTGTCGCATGCCAAAAACACAGAACATGCCTCTGATGCAGTCACCAGTTACCAAGCACACATCAAGAGAATATATCATCACCGATTCGACGAACGATTTACGATAGAGCGTTACTCTGGCCTACCGCAAAGGGCAACTAAAGTGTCGCAATGTAAATGAAAGGTATATATGCGTCGTGATACGAGGAAATCAAATCGTAACGAGTTGCTGTTCAAATAAATGCCCCCGTGAGTATGTGACATGGTACTTGGCTTCTAAATAAACCTAAATTAATGTGTCTCTCATGCAAAGCAAGAAATCGTCAGATAAACCAAACGGCAGAGTAATTGCACAGGTGTTACACGTGATTACTTTACGTTAGCTATGTTATTTACGTTTATTGTTCGGCCGCTTATTTCATTGTATTTAGATACGCGTGAATATACGTCGATGATTGAATTGCTCTAAAAGTACTTGCTGCACGATACCGCCATACTTAATATCTACTATTGTACAAGTACAACTCCCAAGATCAAGTTATTACGTTAGCTCTAATTTAGTAATCTCGTATCGCTTCGAAAAGTTTACCTCCGTTATGATGCACTTCAGTTGAGTAATGAAACATAATAAACATTTAATTTTTATAGTTTCTTCCTTCTCAAAGATTCGAATGCTTTAAAATACTGATTGTACAATACGAAAAGAAATAAATACTACTGTGAGTATATATAAAAAGTGATAGAGAAATGAGAAACATCGTAAAAAGAAAAAAAACAAATATGTGCTCCTATTAAAATCACACAGACACATTTAATCAAACGTGATAATTCTCTTCTTTCAGTTAATTACTTCTACTGGTAAGTCAATGTGCTAAAAATGTTAGGTGCCATATCCATCAAATAAATCGCTCGATGTTAGTTCGAAAATTCGTGTGACAAGTTTCATAAGAACAGAATGAACTGAACGGTAAACCAATTATAGATCGTAAACCCATTGGGATTGTATTTATGGACACGATCGACCGCAACTATTTCGTTTTAAAAGTTATTTAAATAGACGAACACACAATACCTGCACTGTGGTACTTTGATCTGAAAACGGACTGCTAAAGAACGTCGTAATGATATTCATTAGGCAACCTGTCACATAACTCTCTAGCGCTATATCAGCGTGTTCACGATCGTGCGTGGCCGTCGCTATTATTCCCATGTCTACGATGAAAGACTTTTCGAACAACGACCACATATGATTCGACGTATAGATTTCTTTCATTTCGACTTCCGTGTCAATGTAACAGTGGTTCAGGAAGTTAATATACGCTTCTTTCACCTACGAAAATATATTTAAATAAGCACACCTCCATCTTTGAACTCTAATCTCCGTCTTTTATCCATTAGGAGTGGTACTCACTTCCGGTATACAATCTGGATGCGACACCATCGCGACGATATCGTCGAGTGGTAACAGACTGTGACATTTAATTTCCGTGTTAACATTCTTGCCCATCGTGCAACAAGCTAACAATTTCACCAATTCTACGTGGTATCTGGAACGTGTATATTAATATAGAATCAATAATCAGAATTCACGCCGCCATTTTATTTGTTCGAATACGTACTTGAGCGGACTACTCTCGTCCATTCGATGCCGTTCGCATCGCATCATTTCCACAAAGTGATTGAAGGAGGCACGATCGTTATAGAAAACTAGAACATCCTCGCCAGCTTGTACCAACTAACGAGAACGATTAATTAATCGTACGTTCGAAAATCGTAATTAATTTCTTCGCTTCTAAGCGCGATTAAGATATATATCTTACCTCTTGCATCACCATTTCCTGGCATTTTCTGATAAACTGATTCTCAGCTTTTACTATCGTTTGCAGAAACTTCAAATATTGCACATGCTTCCCGTGAGTTTCTATGCAATGCACAAAATGCTGTATCACCTTAGCGCTCACCTCGTTGCACAACGTCGAATTGTCTTGGAAAATGCTACATACTGTTTGCGCCTCGCGTATGCCAGGATTCAAGAACAAATCCAGCTGCTTGTGCAACAGAACCTGGTTCTGTTGGTTCCCTAAGCAGAAGTTCTGCAGGAAATCGTGCGCTAATCGCATTAATTCGTTCATTCGGATATCTTCTTTCGCGTCGAACGGAACCTGCAGCAAGTCTAACACGACAGTGTGCACCCCTACGTTTCGTAAAAGCCTTTGCTCGTGTTTGCGCGGTTTTATTTGACCGCCGATGGTTTGGATGCACAATTTGTTCATTCGAATCAAGATCTGCTGTATCTTTTTGTATTCTTCCGCCTGGTCCGCGGGCAATGGCGGGCCAATATCTAAATCGATCGCTGATCCTACAATCAGAAAACGTCATTTTTTTTTTTAAACGAATGCTTTTTAATTTGCATTTCCTTCTTTTTACTTAACGCATGCGTGTATTTATGATCGTTGTCGACACCTTTCTTATCCGATGTGGACAGCTGCGGTGGCGCTTTACGAGGGGTAGCTCCATCATCTTCCTCCTCTTTATTCTTCTTCTTCTTACCGCTGTGTTCTTCCGACGCTTTAGATTTATAGACCCACAGTTCAGATTTCTCAACTGACTGTCGCAGAACGTCCAGATCTGATTTGATTTGCTTGTAAGACTCGACATCGCTGTCAGATACTAAGAGTTGTACCTGTTCGCAAGATTCGATGAGTTTCTTCTATCTCCTCCCTTCCAGTGTTATAATGATATTAAAAATAATCTGACGTACTTGTTTGAATGCTTGCAAAACCTCCTGCCTCTGACTAAAGTGTCTGAAAAGCAAGTGTAACGCTCCGGAAACCAACGGAGGGTAATCGTGCATCGCCAAGTGAAGTAGAACGCGCAGAAAGGTTTTGCCACCTTGCCCGTCTAAATCCAACGCCACGCATTCCTCGCTGAACAGAGTAATTCATCCAACCATCAATTCGTTCGACGAAGAGATTCGAATTCGACTAGAATGATAAATTACCTGCTGCCGAATATACCCTCCGCTTGTGTACCGATCAATTCTAAGTCGATCGTCTTCTGGCCAAGACTGAGATCACCGGAAGCTCTTTCTGTTTCGTCGAACTCTTGTTTGAATATGCTCAATAAACAGGAAATCCTGTAGTCTAGCCGAACGTCAAGTATGAATTGCAGAATTTCAATAATCTTCAGCTTGGTGTCCATCACCAGAGGGTACTCTTTCTTCAACAGCGGTTTCGGTCTGGGCGATGAACTTCCGGCTAATACTTGTCCGGCTGGGCCCAAGGTCAAGCTGGTCATTATCGCACCCATGTCTCCGATGCATCGCAATACCCCGCCTTCCGCTATTAAATATTACGAACAGCTTTAGATCTGTTTTCAGTTTATCAAGCAAAGTGGAGCAGCGCGTAGCGATTCGATTCAGTAGAACGATTGCAATTTTTAAGAATCTAATCGCCATGTTATACAGCATAATTCAAAATTTGTATTCGATTTTTAAATTGTTTTAATAATATATATATATTTTTTTTCAAGAAGAAGTAACTTCTACCGATGCTGCAGAAATTAAGTAAAAGATATAATTATTAATGTTATCTGAGATATTTGTATTAAATAAGACATAACTATTTCGTTACAAATGCGAAATTCAAGCATTGTTAAAAGGAAAACATCGAAGGAAGGTGCTGGCTGAAGCAACTGCAAGTGGAACGAAAATTGTAGGATATCACGTGTAAATGATGGATTAAATAAAATAATGCGTTAGCTAAAAACACCATTAACTTGTAGTTGAACATTACCTGTCTCACTAGAGTCCACGGAATCAGCTTATGGAGGTTTTCAATATCGATTAGTTAATTGTACTCAAGCTTATACCAATTTATGTCCATGTTTAACATGTGTATTTGCTTAATTATATTGTATACTATCAAATTAATTAGATTATTAATTCGTGATGTGGTACTGGGATGTTAAATTAGAAATTAAACTGAATTCGATCATTTTATGTTACATATATTTACATTGTGTACGTGTGTATATGTGGAAGGAAGGGATACAACGATAGGTGAATAATGGTGAAATAACAAACACAAAAGGATTGCAGTAACAGGAATATAATAATGCTGTACAAGGAATGTTATTTAAGCGATATGTTAATTGTGCGTTTCGAGTGAATTGAAAAATATTTGCGGTCCACTCACAATCAATTTCACCAGTTGGAATTTTCCCATCTGCCGCATCGTTTTCCGAGATGCAGTCCAATATGCTGAGCAACGTTTTCGTTAATCTTAAAAGATCACTGAAACTATAGAATCCGAAATAAATTAAGTCGCGTGCCAATTTTACGACCTGAAAATAAATACCAAAATATCATTAAGCGATCGCGATTATTTTCCTTTTCGTTTTCGCAAATAAAATTCATCGAACGTCCCCAATATCGGCACTCACCTCGAACGTAAGCTTATTCTGTTCTTCATCAGCGAAAGACCACATTTTTGCTACAACATTACACAAATAATCCTCCACGAACATTATAGTAGCGCTAAATTTAGCGCGCACGACTTCTTTATTTTGATCCCGCATCCTGTTCGCATCGTAACTAAAACAGCAGACAATACGTTTCATAAATGTTCCTCGAACCGCCTGGTGCTTTATATAATAACCGTGCCCGTTTCACGTACTCGTTTATGCTCATTTTCGAGGGGATTTCGGACCAGAGCCGGGCATATTTCACCGGTGTAACTTGCTCCTGCGGATCTCTGTCCACGTGGAGATGCAACATCAGCCGGCAGAACGACGCGCGTAACTCGTACGGCACTGTTTCATCCTCCATACACCTGAATCGAATTAATCGCAGTATTAACGTAAATTGACTTTATCGCCACGACATTACTCTTTCGCTTACTTAAGTATGAGACCAATATCCAAATGCGGTGACAAATTATTTAGCGCTAAATACTGTCTGTTTAAACACATATTACTGAAAAGGTTTAATTGGTGCCTATAATAGTCCAATATCGCGGCGTCTTGAACGTTGCCCATCTTTGCTCCTCTCGATAATTCGTTCAACGACATCGACTTCTGCGTACGTAAATAAAATTTGTAGAAAATTGTAGGCTAAGGAAGCTTCGAACAGCCCAAGCAAACGAACTTACGGTAATACTAACCGCCCCGTTGTTCCACACTAGAAAAACTTCGTACTCCTCCATTAAGGTGATCCGCGGTTCGTCGTTCTCCTGTTTCTCGTCTAATTCCTCAACCTCAACCTGAGTTTTCATCATTCTAAACAGAATCATAATGTACCAGAGAACAGAGAACAGCATTGCTATTACTTAACGAAGCGTATCTATTTTACCTAGTCTCCAGAAGTATATCTTTATTTTTCTCGCTCAACACGCTCTTACAAATCAACTCTTGCGTCACGGCGATCGCTTTTCTATTCGAGATACACAAGTCCGACAAGTAGTCCAAAAATCTCGACTCCCAGTTGTGCATGTTCTTCCTGACGAGTCCAACGAACGTCTCGATTTCCGCTGCCGTTATATGCTTCTCTAATAATTTTCTGTTATTGTGCAATAACGCAGTGATCGTGTCCTCCGCCAAAATGTCGTATCCGATTTGTTTTTGCATGAACGCGAAGTGTTTCGCGATGTACTCCTGCGTTACGAGGTGAAATTAATGAGCGAACTCGATTCTAATAATTCGAAACGCAATCGAATCGCGTCTCAATATGAGGTACCTGATTCTTCCTGTAGTCCTGTTGGGATAGTCTGAGTATTCTATAGCACAAACGGAACATATATTTGTAGGGAGCGTGTCGTGGATCGTTCAATTCCTCTATTCTAAGAAATGGTCCCTCGCCTTCCTCAGACTCCAAGAACGGAGCCTACGAATAAAATTCGTGAACAATCCACGCGTACAAGGATTCGTGACGCGAAAGTACCCGGCAGTTCCATCGTACCTGAAGTATCTTAAACAATTGTCCAAGTATGTATTGCTCGCGTAACAACTTTTGTCGGTCCCTGACAGCATTGGTGACGATTAAATCTAACGCTTCCGATTTGTTCTGCTCGTTCTCCAGTCCGGCTATAAAGTACACTATGTCCTGCAGCAAACTGGTCACCGCCCGCCTCTCGTTGTGCGAGATCGTGCCCTTCTCCAGTTTGCTACTGATCGAAGCTAACACCTTGCAGGCGTCGTTCGCGAAATCGAGATCTCGCACCTCGACGGGCGACACGGACCTCAACGCGAACGCCTCTTTGTCTTCCTTGTTAATGGCACAGCCCACCTTGTAACAGGATTTCGATTTAAGGATACGAACGTTCGACAAATAATTGGTAACGTTGAATGCAACATGGAGAGTGCGAGAGACTTTTTCAAGACTCGTAGAAACGAAACTGTGTTGAATAAAAATTGCCTCCGTTCTCCAGATGGAAATTATAAATCTGTAAACCCTTTATTTTAATGCCATTTGACGATACCTTTGACATAACAGGCTTTTCGTCATCCTTATCGATTGGTACACTGGTCGAATGAACCCAGGTATTCGTACATATATGATGTAGCCTGACAAAGGATGACTGCGGGACCAAACTGTCGCCCCTCGTCAAGGTAGTTGGGTCCAGCTCGAACAAGGAACTTATCTCGTTACTATGCGGTACCGACACTAATCTGTACACTGGTCCTGGCGGATCTATAAACCACGATCATCCATTTCACATGTACGCCCCTGACACGCGAAACGTACACGTTACGAACAGTTGTCGCCCATACATGCAAGAGACTTCTCTACCGTGCATGCATACCGCAACGTTCATAGATACACCATAATTTTGTATAGTAAAATGTGCATACTATCCCTGAAGACACACGTCGATGCTACTTTACACATAGATATCTATCTTACCACGCTTGCCTTTTGTGGTCTCACGTGGTTCGTCGGTGTCTATTTCAGCGGCTAAATATTGACCAGTCGCCAAGTGTTTGAATCGAAAGAGAGAGTTCCAGTGGCCCGCCCCGCCTCTGCAAGGATCGTGTTGCACAACCTGTAAGATCAATCATTATCGATTACCATCGTCGATTCTACATTTTGTATACAAGACTGACAGCGATCCGATCGTATGAAAAGCAGAACTCCAGAAACGTAATACATCATCGAACGTTCGTCCCCCTACCTCGACCTCCCATAGAGCCTTGCTGCTGGTGGCAGCAGTGGCGCTAGTCCTACCAGTGGTCCTAAGGAACACGTGTTGCTTCTTCTTGTACTCGTCCATCGTCAGGAACTTCTCTTGCTCCGCGTGGAACAATCGAACGACGTCCCCGCCCTTCAGGATCTCCTCCTGGTTCTCCTTGTGCTCCATGAACAGCGTCACCTTCCAGGACGTGGCTGAATTCACGACGTTCACCTCCTTGCAGCCGGGATTGTCGCTCAGCTCGTAATTAGCGGCCACGTGGAGGCCTTGTCTTCCAGCGTTCACCGGCTCCAGAATCACTTTGTCGCCGACCACCACGCTGTCTCCATCGCTGCGAAGCTTGTAGAACGGCATTATGTAGAGCCAGGAACCCTCGTTCCCGTTCGCGTCCAGGTACACCCTCATCGCGTTCTTCTCGAGCAGCGCCGGAAGCCGCTTGTTCACCGTCAGGAATTTGTTGGATTTCAGATGCAACAGCTAGAACGTGGAATTTAGCTGAACTTAGGAAATCTCAAGTGACATTAGCATTCAGAATTGACACCAATTGTAACCACGCGCGAATTGGATGCTGAAACAATCTTATTAGAATATTCTTTTATTATCCGCGAGTGCGACGGCAAACTGAAACAAGATATTTAGTTGCAGAGTTATGAGATCATACCGGTGTACTCTGCTATTATCCAGGGAGGTGTGCTAACAGAATTCAAGGACAAAGATCTTTTTTGTTCGATCGAGAGATCAAAGGAAAAGCTTCTCGTAAGTAATAAGAGTCACGGCAAAAATCACTTTCCGGTACATCGATCTCCAAGACAGCCATAATTCACGGGCAAAGCGGTAGGCCATAAAGTATGCCTGTTACTCGAAAAAGGCAAGAGCCAGCGCTGGTTTATTGAATCACGTTAAGTAGACATCTAATGGCGTTCGTAGACGACGCTTTCCGCTGCTAATACGTTCGACCATCGCTTCGCAGCGCAACCATGGCTCCCGTAGTTGTTTCCGGTAAAAGCATCGAGCGAATTCGATTGATAATTCGATCGTACGCTTGAAACAGCATCCAATTAGGAGACGTTGCCTGTCTCGTAGGACGCGAAATTTCGCGTAGAGGAACGTAAGGGCACCCAGAGATGCCTCGCGCGATAGCCGAACGCGACGCAGATACGAGGAGAGGAAGTTGATTCTGTTAATTGGCGACTGGTTATCGTTCGGTGCCGGTTTTGCGATAAATCCTGAACAAGCGGCCAAGAAAACGCGGGCTACGCTGGTTTAAATAAAGAAACTTGGAAACGACTGATCCGCGAGGTGGAATTGGGATCGTTATTGCGTCGTTTCAGCTCGAAACGTATCGGTTGACGTTTTCATTATTACGGAATTGGAAAAGCTGGTCTCCTGGTATAAAAGGGAGCGTCCTTGAGTTCTAAAGCAAAGCTGACCTTTTGAAGCGTGCCGCGCAAGGTAAATTGATTTGCTTCGCATAACGGGGACAATGTAAAAATATATAGAGGAATATTAGAAAAACAAAACGGTGCCACGCACTCCGTCTCGCTTTACCACCGTCGTTTTCTCACCTGAACAACGTTGCCGTAAGACACCACGCTGCCCAACAGTTTCTTGTTCTCCGTCTCGTTTTGTTTCTTCTCGATCTCGGCGGCATGCTGAAAATTCATCGTGTCGACGAGGATTAATCGAGATCCACTTAACAACACCGGTATTAGCGAATTTTTCATTTCGCTGTGAGCTGAATTAATTGTAGCGTAAAGGTTTCGTTAGAAGCAACTCACGTGCAGCCTTTTTAAAAGCACGGCGTCGGTGCCGCCCGCGCTTTGTTTCGCGGCCTTCCAAAATTGCTTTTGGGCCGAGTAACGGTTCATGGGACATATTTTGAACAGGCAATCTAGAAATGATATTTGAAACAAAAAGAAAAACCGAAAAATCCCGTTAAATGCAATAAACGAGAGGAGTACGCACGCGAACGTGATACGGGAATCGGAACAATTGTATCGAGAGACAATTAAACAACGATTAACGTACAATTGCGACGACAATGGGACGCCGATAGCTTACCTCTGAACTTCTTCGGTGGATTCGATAAATCTCCAGCCTCCGGACACACCACGCACCTGTCGTCCACCAATCTAGAAAGCAATTAAAATTACGTACAGGAAATTATACATACAAGCCCTTCCATTAGCATATATATAACCTAACACGGTTCTCCACTGTTTTTGCTCGAAAAACTTCGGTAATTAATAATATATTTCGTAGAAAAATCTCATTTTATTTAGTATCTCGTTAGTACGTCGTTTTAATTGACATTATTACTTTCGAAATTTCAGTACAAACAGGAAGAGCTGCGATAAAAAAAGGAAATTCCAATAATAGAGAGTCGAGTCTCCCAGCTACCCCCGTTCGTCCCCCTCCTTTCGTACTTTGAATCATCTACAAAGCGGCTGAAATTTCATTTCCCCATTAACGTCGTTAATAAACCAGGCAAAGTCCGATATCGAGCATCCGCTAGCGTCGCAAAGTGTTTCAAATTTCGCGAAAAATCTGAAGCGCGACGAGGTTCCAGCGCTGGGTATTTCTCTTCGCAAAAGAAGAGCACGAGGTCGACGAAACGGAAGACAGTCGTCGAATAAGCGCGGTCCAGGCGGAACGAAAGCAACGTGCAGATCGATATTGGGGCAGGCCATGTCTCTCCCGGGAGCTTTAAAGCCAACGCAGCGTCGAGAGGAGCTTTCATCTTTCGAAATATCCGCTCGCGCCGTTGCTTTTCGCTCCTCCTGCACTTTCGGACGAGCACGCGTACGTTGGCTCCTCCAACGGGAGAGACGACGCGCCTTTCCTCCCCGCGCGATGCTCCAAGTCTGGCGAACCACGCTCCCCGTGCCACCCTCCGCGAAGGGTCGAGGAACTTCTCGAGTACGAGCAACGATGCACAGGGATTACTTATTCGGAAGCAGCCGGAACTTGCGCTCTTGACAGGCTGACGATACACGACGCTGAAGAAAAGAACAGTTCATTTGATATTCTAATTACTTGAGCCGCATTAAAGCAGCGGGAGTCTCTGCGAAAGAATCCGTCGATGATTTCCCTCGAGGCACTCACGGAGTTTAGTGCTCGATGAAACGCGCGATTTAAATCGCGCACGGAGAATCCAGAGAAGGGAAGATCCTGTGTTTCTATTTATTTTTCTTAAACGCGTAGAGTATGTTTTTTAAAAACTGCTCGTCGGAGTATGGTCAGAGAGTGGCTCTAAATTTTTGCCACTTTTTTTCGGGATCGCCCTGGATTCTTAAATACACCGGGAGAGCTCTTCGCTGAGTTTCCTCCTGGGCGATCTCTCGCCCCATTCGTCTACTAATTTGCGAGCTTACTCGGAGAGAAAATACTAGTAGCTTTCAGAGAATTTACGGAGCACTTCCATTTGTATCCAACGTCAGAATGCATTTATGTCGACGCGACAAAAACGAGGAAGGCTTCCACGTTGGAAAATCTGGGAACGTGTACAGATATTTTGTACAGCCACTGTCGTTCCTGTGATAGAAGTTTCACGTTTATACGTGTGTTACGTCGGCGAAAAACGCCGATACGCGAGTATAGACACGAACGAAGCGGCTGGATACGGAAGCGGGTATTATTTAGGGACGACAAAAGCGCGTTTAGAAACCGGACAGAAACGTAGCAAACATATTGATCGCGGAATGTTGCATCGACGACGGCCCACGGAAAGGGTGGAACGCGGCGTGAAAGATTAACGAGCGACGCGAAACGTCACGGAGAATCGAAGGAACGATTGTGGGTGGAAAGTAATTAAAGGCGGGGAAAGAAAGTTGTTAGAGGACGCTCGATCGCACCCTTGCGCCGGGTCCGGCTACCCGTAAGTACCCACATCGCTTGTTGTCGGTCACTAATAGAATACCGAGTTCGCTAACGAGATTGCGTTTAGGCTTCTCTCATCCGCGAACGTGAGCTCTTTTAACTGCCTCGAAGGCTGATGCGTTCCGTAAAATGCACCCGTTGAAGTCGGTTTCGTGGCGAGGAAAATATCGCTCGATGAAATTCATTCGCCCCCTGACGCATCATCCCTTGCGAATCTCGTTTAGAATTTATTCTGTTTTAGAAACAATTTAATTTATTAGAATAAACGAAATTAATCTGCTTATTAACTGTTATCATGAGACAGGTTAACACGTGGAATTGGTCCAGAGATATGTGAACTCGCACCAGATTTAATAAACTTGTATAAAATTACCACTTAAATAGAAGAGTCTTTCTTTTACCCCAAATCCCAATAGAACTGAACAAATTAATTATCGATCAATTTTCTATGTCGTTTCTGAAATATTCTGAAGTTGCAATCTTGTAGATTTTTCATCCCTTATTCTCCTAGAGAGTCCTTTCTTATAGAAGTCCTCCTTTAACGATAAATATCCTCGTAGTCATAAATCAACGAGTCCGGAAGTCGCAGGAAGTTACCAGTCCATCCACTTCCCGTGATAAATGAATAAAGTGTAGAAAATAAGAAACCCTTTTAGCTATAAATCACTGTTGGTTGCACAGTGCACCTCGAGGGTAGTAATTAACGCTCTCTGACTGTTCTCGCGAGTTTACGAATATTTTCAACTCGATCGAACGAGCATCCGTAATTGCTTATTGCGAGAACGAGTAGAGCAGAGAACACACCATCGCGATGTGCCCGTAATCGAAACGAAACCTCGACACTGCCACCCACGCTGCTAATGGACGAGTGAACGTTAATATCCAAATCCCTCGTTCTTCTTCATAAATCTCCGCAGCAACGAAATCGCGACGTACTTAAAATGCATCTCGACCAGAAAACAGCTGCCGCCATCCGTACCCACGCGAACCCATAGTTTACATCCGATATGAGCTTTCAAAAGCCGATATACGATAATCGATCAACGTTTCACCGTTTAACGATATTTATAAATCACCCATAAATCTTCCTAGCATGAAATTTAAAACGTTCTCGAAATGCATAATAAATATACGGATCAGTAAATAAATTCCAGCTAAAACCGGCGACGAATCTCCACGCTTCGCTCGCGACCTCGCTGTTTAGCAAGCGAATTATGAAGCATCGGAATTTCCGCCTCTGGCATATCTTCTAGAGATTATTCAGAAATTATCCTGATGCAGGATTCCACCCACGGTGGAAATCGTTGTTCGATTAAAAGGCGTGATTGCCACCAGGATGAATCAGCCAGGTCGACGAACACGAAAGACGCGTGCACTGCGCGCGAATTTCCACGGTGAACTTTCGGATACGTAATAAACGATGGCGCGGAAACGATGAAACGACCAGTGCGATGGGCACGAAAGCCGATACCATGTCCTCTGCAACGTGACGTCGCGTCCAACGTTGCATGTCCACAGCTGTGATTAAATTAGGACCGTTATTGCAGCTCGAGGTTGCTGCTCTGTCAAAGCATCAGAAATGAAATGGAAAATATTGCAACTGGCGAATGCACGTTCCCACGACGAATGACGATGATAGAGGGCTGATGGCGTTTGAAGCTTCTGAAAATTCATCGTTTCTGACGTGGATGGATCAGTGTCAAGGGCAAGACGCGTGGCGAAACGACGCTCGTGTACAGAAACCGCGAGTTAATGAATTTCCAGAATACCTGCGGGAATTCACGGCACGGTTATTGGGCTGCGTTCCGTGCATTTCCTGCTGATCAATAAATCACCGTCCCACGCCCTCGATAATTTTATTAATAACTTCGTCAATGATCGTTCGAATTACCGACGTCCGCGCGAGCTTGCAGCGTGTTTAAAAAAGGAAAAAGGAAAAAATAGAGGGAGACGAAGGGAGAGCCGGTGGCGACGTTCCTCGCAGGGGATGAATTTTTCGAAACATCGATCGACAGAGGAGAGATTAACGCTTCTCTATCGGCGGCAATCTAATCTGGCTAATTAAGCATTGACGCAAATGATCGTGCAACGATCGCGCACGCACGCAACACACTCAAACGGATCTCGGGGAAAACAACAATGAATCGACGGTCGTCATAGTTGCTGACAAGCGAACATAGATATTGCTTTAAGCCGATAAGAATCTCGAGAATAAAAGAAACTTATCGCCAGAAGTGTAATTCTTTCCTCTAAACACAAAACGTAAGGAACGGTTTAACTCTTTGGTGAACGGTGGTTTTCCACTGCGGGAACACGCGTGCATGCTCGCACCACATCCGCGTAACGAATCGCGATTCTCGTAACTACTTTACGCAACGGAAAAAAAAGTTTAAACGAGAAATTACACCGTAAACACGTTTCCTGGGGATTCTACGGTGAACCATAATGGACGGCTGGTGGGTCGATAAAGAAGATCTCTTGCGGAAATCATCGTACGAGGGTAATTACATGCAGCTCCCTTGTGCACTGAAGGGGTTGATGTAATTTGTATGCGTCAACTTTCGTCGAGGAACCGTATCGGGGACAGAGAGATTGTTTCGAACATTAATTACACCCCTTTCGTACGCAACGCCGAGCTAATGCATCGCGCACACTGTTATGGAGAACGACAAGTGCCCGCGCAATCAGGATGTTGCCGGAGAACAGGAATTAGCAGACACACTCCATTCAGGGGACCGGAGATTTAGTATGACGAGCTGCGACCCGCGTACAAATTATGTCTTCTCGTTATCCACGTATGCTATTTAGGCAGCAGACGTCCAACGGCGATACAATACGAGCGCACCGCGAGGGGTGCAAGGTGTCTTTAGAAATTCGATCTCTTTCAACAACCGAGCTGAACTCGAGGACTCGATTATCGCGTGCCTCGTGGATTCGCGTCAAGGAAACAATACGAGCGCCGTGTGTAATACCATTGTGCATGATTCTCGGCTCCCGTCGAGATTTATGAGCGCGCTTAAAAACTGTAATTAGCGGTTCCAGAGGGCGGCGGTTGTAACTTTCGGATACTCTCCTTCTTAAAACCACGTCTTGCGGAATAATTGAATTTTCTTCATAAGGAAACTTCAATTACACGTATAAATATATACTTAAAATTTTGCCAAGTTTTAGAGTTCTAATAAAAGGGATGTTACTCGTGTACAATGTTCAGATACCTTCCAAGAAGACTGGTAATTAATTGCAAAGCTCAGAACTCGATTAAGAAGTGTCGTGATCGTTTATAGAGGAAGTGCATAATTAGCTAGCTCTCTGTAGAACACTTGGAAGTGTGTACAGTTACAAAATTTCTTATGGAAGAAGAAATTCGATGGTAGAAACGATCGACGAGCGAAACGTCGAAAGAACGATGCGAAAACCGCGTGCGATCGTCGTTAAGCCGCGCGCATACTTGCTCTCTGTCGTTGCTACTTAAACGGGAGGCGTTTTATCGCTGTTCGATGCCACAAAGAGAGATAATAACTGCGTACACGGGCCTGTTCGCCGTTCCCCGTGCCCGGATAACCAGATTCGCGGGACTCGATCGCCGGGATCTTATTTAAGTGGCCATTCATGCCGGTGAATGCCGCTGGAGTGGGCGAAGTGTGCCTGACCTATTTCTCGAGTGGTCGAGAAAACTAAATGGGACTTGACGATTAACCGCTCTCGGAATCGAGCGTGTCAAAATCATTTCTATTCAAATTTACCACCGCGATCGATAGTTTTCGTACGCTCTCCCGATTTTCTGAAGCGTTTTTGTACGCATTCCTTTCGACTTTCCGTGAAAAGATGATTAATTCGAAAGGAGCGGAGATAAGAATTATTTTTATCAAACCAGTGGCGGTAGCTTTAATTCTAATCTCTATTCATACGATTCTGTGAACTCTCCTATTGTAACGCTGGAAATTCAAAGAAATCGAGGAACGTACGACTGTCTCTCTACGAAGCTCCCACAATTCATCTAAAAATACAGGGCTTTCGACCTAGAAATCGTTACACGATATCGCAAAATAGCCGAGGATACCATGTGCGAAATTTCACCGCTTTCCCTCGGCCGGGAAACGTAGCCAATAAAGATTTCATCTCACACAACTTTCCTGTACCATTGATTTCCTTGAATCTACAGAGGAATAACATTCTCGACCGTTCGAGAGGAGGCATTTTTCTGAGGACCACATTTCAGGAGCGATAATTCTTTCGTTGCTGCTCGTCGATACAAAATTTAAGTGAAAATGGTACTCTCGCGAGAACTCTTCTACCAAACTTGAATCGTCAGTGATCAGTAAAAGAGCAGTCGCGAGGATACGATCAAAGTTTAGTTCCAAAGCGCGCGCGATGCGTTCTGTATTGCTCTGTCCCGAACGGGTTAAGGAAAGCCGATTTCTGTTTACCAGGCGGACTATTTCACTCCCAGCCGCATTCACCGATAATGGCTCGAAGATGCACATTAACGTCAATAGGCGGTGATACCCTTTGAAAAGTCTACGCGGCCGGGTGGAGGACAGGCTGGGTCGATCACAAAGCGATCGCCTTATTACCCGCGCGTATCGACTCGCGTCGACTATCTTTGTGCAGGCACGAGGCATCAGCGCGCGGATAATACAAGCTGGCAAAGAATAGCAAGTGTTCTACCTGTCGAAGGGTGGAATTTATTCGACGGCAGCGACTCTGTCCACGTCGAGCTGGGATTTACAGTCAACCCTCCTATAACGCGATCAATTCGTGTGCCACGTTGTACGGGAACCGCGCTACAAGAAACTCACAAGTAATTAAAATATAAATCAGCTTGTCGCGTCGCGTGAAAATTGCATTCTCAGAGCACCAATTCTGACGTCGCGTTATATGGAAACTGTGTTATAAAAAATAATTACTCCCTGTTCGATTTCTGGGATATTTGCTTTAGTCTGGGTGCAGAGACACATGCGGAGTCACAGGACTGAAGCATTATCGTTTACTTTAATCTATAACACGTACTTTCCCTTCGATACGGTGCAGTCTGAGAGCGGAATTACGTATGCAAACACCTGTTTTACACGGACGGACTTTTTCCTGCTGAAACCAGTATTCGAGCGAAAAGAAAATTAACGCGCAATCGCTGTTACGATCGGGAACAGCTCTGTCATATTTCAGTTAAGGTGTCCTGTTTAAATTCAACCGAGAGGTGCTTGTATCCCATTAGCGAAAAATATAATTGAACGAATTCTACGTGTAAAATTCGGGTGCAATAGGTCTCGAGCGACTTGCTGTTGCAAACAACGAGTCGAAAGAATTCTGAGCGGGAGATATCAGTATTTGCCTTGAATATCTAATCGCCGCGGAGGTTAATCGCGGAGAATAGTTCGGAACAGAGTGTGTATATTAAGATTATTGAAATAACCGGCTCTCCCCTCCCCGCCCGTAAGAAGGCGGCGTGGATAAGGAAATGGATTATCGAGCGTGAAATGGAAACAGCCAGATAAGTGGTCGAGATCGGAGCAGGCTGATGCGATTGATGTCCCACGAGTATGGTGATTTCTATCTAGAAAAGAAAAAAGAGAATGAAAGGGGTTGGGAAAATGTATCGAACGCTTCGCCACCCCCGTTGCGGGTCGTCAAGAAATTTCATCTTCCGAATGAATGGACGAAACGAGCTCGATCGATCTCTCGATTTCTGTCGAGAAATGTACGCTTTATCTGAATAAATATGCGGTAGCGTCGGAACCTGCTCGAGGCTCTCGAGCGCGTTTCTTTTCCAACGGATAACATCGACACGAATTTCGCACGTCACGATCTTTTTTTTTTGGCAAACCTGAAAACGATAATGTATATTAATGAAAATGATCATGTGCGATAATAATCCGTTTGGTTACTCGTTCGCACCACGAGCACAAGTGTGCTTCATATTCTGACGCATTACATAATACCGTACAACGAGCCCGGTATAAATAAATGAACAAAACGATAAAGGCTATCTGAAATCGAATCTGATTCGTTGTTCGTTAACACGAGATTAATCATTTGCCACCAGCAGAAATCCTTTTCGTCCGTGTTCGATGTCTGTACGTACAGTCGTCTCGATCGCTAAAGCTTTATTGATGAATCCAACTAGGAGACCCTCCGGGCAAAGGGATGAAATCCTACATTCCCCTCTCCCTTTCATCTACGCGTACTTAAGCCACGATCCACGCTCTTATCGTAAACTAATCACCATCCCAAAATCCCCAGAATTTTCTCGAATCCCCAAAACTCTGTGGAAACTCGTATATCCGACGAAAACGATTGATAGAGCCGTAAGACTCGTGTGTGGTGTCTCACGTAAATTCCAAAAGCCACTGGTACCCATCTTTATTAGAACGCGTCCTGTCCCACTCGACTGATCAAACAATCGCAGATCCTGCCAGAGATCCACGGATTCATTAATTATTGCCGCGTTCTCCGCTGTTTCGTACGCTCGCGCCAACCCCCTCAGCGAAGGGGATGGAGTCGAGCTTTTTATCGCGGAATAACGAACCCGACCAGTGGAGTTTCGTCGCGATGGAGGTATGCCAATTAGCCGTAACGGTTTAATGAATATTCAACTTACCCAAGGGTGGAAAGAAACCCGGAGACGCTCCCCTCGGCGTAGAGGCTGACGATGTCGCCCAGGTGGAGGAAGCTGGCGGAGCCAAGGATCTCGCCCATCTTGACTCTGTTGTTCTCGAATCTCTCACGCTTGCTCAAAGTCGGAGAAATTCCAGCCTCTTAGCCGAGTGAATTATTCATGGCTACACCTACGAGGAGAACAGGACAGAAACGATCGTTACTCCAGACGGAAATCAAACAGAGGGCGCGATGGGTGTTTCGTCGGTGGAAGATTCGGAGATACGGTTAGGAGGAGATTAGAGACAGAGGAGTTACGGTTGTTAGATTTCCGTGATGGAAAGTTGAGCGTGCCCGTTGATAGCGTGCACGTGAAATTTCTAACAGTTCGAGGCTTATCTCGTCGAAGAATCGAGCACGTCCGATCATCGATCGCTTCGCGTGCTTTAGATCTACTTCAAATATCTTTCGAGCTTTGATTGATCCATTGACGTGGTATTCGAGTGTTCTCGATGGGTATCGCGCGTGGGACTCGAGTCGAATGTGCTGATTCTCGCGAGTGCGTTTCACCGATTTTGCGTGTCCAAAAATGTGCCTCTGATTGCACGAGCGATATTATTCACGGGGAAGATACAATTTTTACGACCGCCACGTTATTACGTTTTTACGGAGCGATAAAAATGAAACGAATACGTTCCCAGCGATGAATCCGGTTATTTACCATCTGTATCGGCAAATTATTTGTCGACCAGCCGTCCAGCCGTGAAACGATTCGTAAACAGGAAGAAAACCGGAACGATAAATCGCGTTTCCCAATCGAATAAACGGGACGGATTAAACATGCCTGGCTGGGTTGCAATTTGTCAGCTATATTTCCAGCGACGATTACATCCATCCAGTGGCAATTTCAGCCGCGATTTTTGCGGCCCCCGGAGACTTCCGACCGCTTGTCGACGCGCATCCCGTCTCCTTCTGAAATGGGTCAGCCTAAACTGGATCCCGCGATGGAAATTGCCACCTTTCTCCTGTCCAACTGAATCCACTGCGAGAATGATACGAAGGAAATTGGTTCGCCCCGTATTTCCTCCCCGCAAACGGAACCTGTCCTTCAAGACTGCTGTTCGGGGGATGAAAAATGAACCAGCCATATTTTTCCTCTTCCCCGTTCCACGGACTCGAGCGAAGATACGATGATATCTCCACAGAACGGCACTGCGAGGTTAACAAGTGGCGCACGACTCGAAATACGCGTAGCCCATCATCCTCTGCGAGCAGAATTCACGCTACGCGAGCAACCAAACTTTCCCAATTTTCTCCGTCAGACTTAGCGAGTCCTTAAATTTGAATTAAACGCCATCAACCGAAATGGCGACTCGAAACTTCTGAACAGCGCTCGGGAGTAACGATAGTTTACGTTCCTCCGCGCGGTATCAAAGCTAATTCGGAAATCTATTCGACATCCAGTCGCGCAAGTTTCTCTATCGCCATTTCGTTTCTTCCTGGATGGAATTTACAATCCACACCCGGCGAAACTTCGCCAATTTTCTTGAACGAAGCCGGCAGGTGGTTGAAATTGAACTCGAAATTCGTTAGGCGAGGGAGACTTGGTCTTAATTCTTCGGTTGTCCCACCGCGTCGAAGTTAATCCGCAAATTTATTCAACGATAGTTCGACCATATTTTAATGCGAGCGTGCAAACATTTCTACCGCGTATCCAACGGTTGGTAATCCTCCGATCGCGTTCAAGTGTGTACCTCGTTAAATCTTCCTCCGCGCTGTGCAAACGTACCCGCCGTGGCTTCCATGGCCAGGAACAGTATCATCATCGATTTCTTCTGCAAAACCGAGCTCGCACCCGAGCTGTTTACACCCGAGCCTAAGGTTGAAGGTCAGTTTATTTTCAGAGATAGCCACGGCATTCTTTGCTCGGTCGAAGAATGCGCGATCAAGGAACGACTTTTCTCTTCCCCGCTTCGATCGCCGTTTAAACCAGTTTGCCCTCGCTTAACTACCTTTAACAGAGTTTTCTGTGCCACGCGCGGGACGGGGATCCGCTCGAATCCGGGCCCTCGATTCACGCGTAATCAGATTCCTATCCGCGATTGTTCGGAAACGATCGATCCCCGCTGAACCCTTTCAATCTCGCGCACTCCAAAACTCGCCGTTCGCGTAGCTCGCGTTTTAGAAGACGAAACATGCGAAGAGGACGAGACCGCTTGGCGTTCGAGTCTTCCTTTGCCAATTACAACAAAGTTTCAGAGCTATATTCGATAGAATCGGTAAGCGAAATTGTTTGGAAGCGGCAGTCGAGGGCTGCCCTTCGAAGTAAATGTTCAAAGTGGAACATTTTAATTAGCGAGAAGTTGTTGGCGACGAAATTGAAAAATAATTTAAAGTGCAAAGGATTAAACTTAAATAGCAATTGATGGGGTAAGCGAAGATGGAGAGGGGGATAACAACGCAGTCGAATTCCAGCTGTAGCTGCGTTTTACGAGTCTCTCCATTCAAAACATTGTAAACAAAAGAGTAGTAAATGTCTTCTTTGCTTTTGCAATGATTCTGAGCGAATTGTGCTCCACAGTTCATCTTAAGAGACATCGATTTTATGCTTCTTAAGCTTGGACCTCGACCAGGATCCTTTCTCGATATTCCTGTCGCGCGATAGGGATATAACGAATCGATTTCTATGCCTCGTCTCGATTCGACGGTCGATCGAACAGAACGATCGCCCAGCGTCCATCGCGTAGCGAGTTTCTATCGTTCGGACAGCGTCATCCGGCAATTTGTCGACGCATTGTCGTGCAATTAAATCGCTCGTAGCTCTGGCCTGACTATTTCGCCGCGCAAAGACGCGCACCGGAAGGTATTATGATTTGCTTCCATCAGTGGACGTTATACGAGCACCGTCCTCGAGAATCAACAGTTCTCAGGTGGCTGATTGCCGCTTCGAACACGGATTACGAAATTAGAGATGCGTCGTGTCGAGTTAGTGATTTCACTGGATTATCGTTTCGCCAACGAACCTCGTTCGCATTCTTGTCGCTCGCGAAGAGAAATAAAGTTGAAATTCTCAGGTCTTTCTCACGGTTAAAAGTGCCAGCTGTTTAACAAGAGGAGCCAAATTTACGCTGGACACTCGTAAGAATAGACGCAACGACAATAACGCAAGATTCTCCACCGATAAGTAGAAAAACAGCGCCGTTGCGACGCTTGGAAGTTCGAGATGCAACAATTGCAAAACGTCTTCGAGGTTCCTAGCAATTTTAAACGTGGAAGCCTCCCCATGGTTAATTTGCCTCTCGACTGTTTCGCACGGTGCATTACAGTTTCCCTGATCACGGAATTTCCGAGTGCTCTGTCGAACCACGTTCAAACTGTCCCACAATACCGTCCGCGCGGTACTTTCTCCATCGAACCGGCGGCTACAGCCACGTTCGACTTCCTTGTACGTAGGAAAATGCGTGTTACCTCATTCACGACCGCGATCGTCTATTTCTGGTGTGTTCATTCATTGAAAAAAAAAAAGACCGCGCTCGAGCTCGCAGACTCGCGTGACTCACGGATGCAGAGCGTATAATATTTATTTCAGATCGATATTTCGATTGGACGATTAACGATAACGCGATAGAGAACGAAGAAATTACACGGAGAGACGGTAACGAGTTCGTACGCGAGCGATCGAGTAATCACAGCCGCGAAAAACGCGGCTCGCATAAATTTCATCGCGACGGATCGCTCGCGTTAATGAAAATTGAACGAACTTAGGCACTGCAATTGATTACGAGCTCGTAGCCAGCGGTGCGGAAACCAGTTTGGCTCTCATTCAGTCTCTTGCCTCGTTAAATGTCGCTACGACTGTTTACAGTGAAACTTATATACAGGGGGAAATTTAAATAGCCGGCTAGCTTTCCATCCTCGCGATTTCAATCACTTCAATCACTCGCCGGCCACGTGCGAACCACGAAACAGCGGTGCAATTAAACGATTCGCGACGTGCAATTAATCGTAACTAAAAACCGCGTTAACCTTCCGTCACCTCGACGACCTGACAAATACGTGAATCAAGAATTAAAATCGTATCCTTTTTCTTGCTTGAATTCCTCGAGAAAAAAGTGGAAACAACCAGAATCCGCGGGATGCTCGTTGTAAATCGTACTTTATCGCGTTTAAACTTGAATAACGCAACGAAATTCCCTCCTCCACGAGACAGAGCAGAGTCCTCCTCTTTTTTCTGTTTTTTAATACGATTTCGTAACGCTTCGAAGCGAGGAGATGCTCTTCTATATGGAAATGGCTCGCTCGCAAATTGTTCGCGGCCCGTTAACGTGGACGTTTCCGTCTGAAAGACAGACTGCTCGGATATGTTCGCTTCGGTTCGCATAAAAGAATCGCGAGGCATACAAGCCTCGAAGAATCGGCTCTCTCTCTCGTCTTCTCGATGCATCGCGAAAGCGGATGATCGTCCGTCGAATCCGCGATTAAATGGAATTTTACACACGCTATCATTTATCTTCGCGCCGCGCTGCGATATATTCATGAGACGGTTTTTTATCCTCCTCTTTTTTCCCCGTATCGTCGAGCAATATTCAATTTGCATCGCGTCTCTCGCTGGAATCGCGCGAGCTGGCTCGTAACTTCGGATGGCGTCGACGGATCGATAATTATCAATCAAACATATCCTCGCATCGACGCGTCACGATTTATCGATCCTCTCTCTAATTATTTCTTGCACCTGCATTTCCCAGACTGCACCAGAACGAGGAAAAA
Organism: Xylocopa sonorina; assembly: GCF_050948175.1. Lineage (NCBI taxonomy): Eukaryota > Metazoa > Arthropoda > Insecta > Hymenoptera > Apidae > Xylocopa > Xylocopa sonorina. Next base: position 6,783,205 of record NC_135203.1, read on the forward strand.
TAAACGCGCCAGCGTTTCTCGCAAACTATGTGGAAATAGAAAATTGATAAAGATATTTGCTTGAACATCGCGCACCGCGAACCAGCTTACGATTTCAATAGACGTCGCCAGCGCATCCGTGCGGTTTCATTAGATCGTATTGCCAGTCAATTGATGATTATTGTTCCATCGCTGGGACATCCGACGAGGAAACAAAAGAAACATCTGCGTGTCCGCTTTTTTTTTCGTCCCCCTTTATTGCCACTCGATGGTTTCCCGTTCCTTTTTTCTCTATTCACGAGAGATCGAAGATCGCGCGTCTCGCCATTCCTTTTCGTTTCGAACTTCAGTCTCTCGTTTAAAATTCGTGGCCCGCGACGGACAAAAAGCGTCTCAACCTTCTGCGACTGAAAACGGCCAGGCAATCGGGTTTCGATACGCCGCGCGGCTCATAATTATTCTCACGACACAGATCTTATACCTTGTTCCAACTTTGCCGTACGCGATCGCTATCGCTTCGAATAATTAATTCCCCTTTATCGCGCGTATCTTAATTTTAAATTGTTACAAGTTTCTCGCGTCGTTCGAATACTACGCGTCGTTGGCTCCTTTAAATTATGCGCCACTTTTCAAATTAAAAATTCAGCTATTCCTATATCGCTAATCATAAAAAGTACAACAAAATACACAGTTCCTTTGACTGGAGGCTCGCGAAATATTTCCGATCGTCGACGAAAATTCTTCCGCTTAACCAGTGGCCAGTCGAGCATTAAAGCTTGCTCGCTGGCTCGAGAAGTGAATTTACAAATTCATAGCTTCCCCCATAAAAGGCACGAGGCGTATCGGAGCTCGCTCCATCGAGTCGTTGAATTAACGAAAAAGCCCAGTTACCCGCGACAACGGTCAAAATTTCACGGGAGTTCTCTCGTAACGCGAGCTAGGCTAAATAGCGCGACAATTAAACGGATTTGAATCCGGTGCACCTTGGCCTCTCTCCATTCGTAGCGCGCGCTTTTCAATTCCCCTGCGTAACAACAAAAGCCTATTCCGTTTCGACGAGAATATAGTTTTCATAAAATTACGAGACCCCGCGTCTCGCGTTACCACTCGCTCGCTAGGAAGCTCAGTTTCCAGCAAGGTTTCCTCGCCTCCTCTTTTTACCATTATCATCGTTGCTATTATATTATTATTATTATTATTATTCGTTCTGGTTCCGTTTTCACCGTCTCACCCCGACGACTCGCCCTCGACAGCCGCGTCTCACGCGTCGAGGGCGAATCGAGGATCGATTTAACGGCGACACCGATGCGCATCCACGATATAAATATTTCTAACGCGCGTGCACGCGCGCCAGAGGGAAGACATTGCGCGAGGTGAGCCGTATTTTTAATTCGCCGGTGAAAGAAATTGAAACGCCGTGGGGGGAAAGGTGGAAGTAGGTCGTTTGAAATCCGTGGAGGGGAATCCGACAGGACGTTTCAAGGCCGCTCATCGGCTCTTCCGCGAGGCGCGCTGTATTTTCAGAGCTGGAGACAATCCCTGGGAACAGTGATACGAACAGTTAATTAGACGGACGTAACGGACGAATTGGGATGGAACAATAATGGGCGGAGTATTTGAAATTCGAGGGTAGATCGATTCATCCAGGAGACGAGGATTCGATAGACGAATTCGTGGAATTCGAACGGTTTCTTGGGCATTCGAGGCCTTCCGGATGCTTCAAATTCGACGCGAAGCATAATCGCGTGCTAGTCGAATTTTTGTTCCCCGGTTTACAGACGTAGAACAAGATGGAACGCATCGTATTCGACGCGAAAGACGAATCAAAGACCGGAAGAGGTGGCTGCCTTGTTACGAGAAAGTGTGATAAATGAAAAACGCAGCGTGGTCTTCAAGTTACGTGACCTTGTCCGACGGGTCGACGAACTCGACTAAAAAGAGGCTATCACCCTACGAAGTGAAAAATAGAACGTTTCATTAAAACCTTGCTAAGGCCCTCTCACTGAACGCTTCTAAAATATTCCTCTTACAATAACTCCACTACAATAATACACAACTCATAAATACACTTATAGTTTGCGTCTGTATTTATTTAAAAGAGACAGACACTTTAGTACAACGTAAAAGCGATTATCGTTCTCTTTCAGTGTCTGAAAAGAAACAATTTCTCGCGAAAGAGTTCGTCGTTAAACTCTCGCACGCTCGCGACCTTCGTGGCCGATGCTGAATCGAAGCAGCTTCCGGTTGTCGTCGACGTACGCACGGGAGACGCTCGAGACCGCGCAAAACCGTTCCTCGATATCGATAGATCGTTGGTCGCGAATCGAAAACTCGAGTGTAGAACGAAGCGAAACTCCGTCAGCGAGGCAGCCGCGCGAAATGTCGTTAACCTTAGCGAGATTCGCGCGCGGCGAGATCCATAACACGATATATCCGTTTCGCATCGAAATAAAACTAATAATAGAAACTCGGTACTGGTGACGTAACAATATGCACGGTACTGGTGTGTGCACTGGCTGCGATCCCTCGCGAGAAAGGTGCGCGTCGAAACGACGGGCGGACGCGGAGGAGGAAGTCAGTGGCCCGCGGTTACGTGCAGGTTTTTACTCGCGAAACGCGATGCAAATAACGTGCACGCGCCGCGCGCGATTCTTATCAACGGTTAATGTGTGAACCGCGAGCGAGGAAACGACCGAATGTTCGACTGCCACGCGATAATTGTCAACAAAAGCGGCGGCGAAGCGTCGTCGAGTCGACTGGACGCTCGCCACTTTTCGAGGAACGCGTCGATCCGAAGCCACGTTTTCGTTCGCCTTTTAACGCTCGCTATACGTTAAATCGACGACCAACAGACGAGGACAAGTAAAAGGTATTACGATCCCATCGATCGTACGCTCGCACGGTACAAATAACAATAACAACGTACCCGCGACAGAGCGTCGGGAACGCGAAGTAAACGAGCATCGTGGCGACCGCAAAAACGAAGCCAGCTGAAGAACCATCGTCGTTGAATACCGTCAGCTGACGCCTAATAAAAAGTCCACGGCGCGATTTCTTATTAGGGACGATCGAACCGCGCACTCGATTTAGGCGGGTGCGCGCGGAGCCGTCGCGGAGCGTGGTGAAAAACGCCCGTTCCCATGCTTCGTTGACAGATCCATTTAAACTTTATTGATACGTGTCTCGCGCACAATCGTTGGGACCGCGTTCCTCGATGGGTCCGCGCTCTGTGCGCGGGTCTGACCTATCGAAATAACGAGGGCCCAACGAAGAGAGTAACGCGAACGAGAAACGCGCGATCGTTGTCGATCGCGCGGAGGAAATTGGAAACGTGAACGGGAACAGTAGCCAACGAGGAGGCTCGTACTTTGTACTATCGTCGTTGCGAGTGGGAAGGGAAAAAAAACGTGTTTACTCACGTTCTCGCCGCCTGTGCTCGTTCCCCAACAGTTTTGGTGCACCGTGCGTTGAACGAGCTGGCTCGTCGCAGTTACCCGTGGCCGGCGATCGCACCGGTTTCAGAGTGCCGGAGAACACCTCCACGAACGGGCAGAAATATTTCGAGCACGCTATCCCGCCGGACGCGCCTCACGGAAAAGGCGAAACTGTCCGGGATCGCCCGGTTATAGTTCGTTCCCACGTACGTGTCACGGATGCCCGTGATTCCCCTTCTGCACGGGATCACCAGCGTCCACCAGGGTCCGATTCGCGGCTGGAATCGATCCACCACGTCGAATCGTATCGGAAACGGTGCTGGTTAAACACTGGCCAGAGAGTAACACTGATATATACGCGCGTACGTGTGCACACGACAACGAGGCGAGGAAGGTCGAACGAGAGACGTCCGCACCGCACGGTGGTTCTGACACGACTGGAGTGCTGGAACCGACTCGACGTCGCTTCGATCTTACATATGGCTGCGTATCGTCCGATGATCGGTCGAGTCGCTAGCTTTTTCCTATATATTTAATTGAGTTTTATTAATCTACAAGTAGAGAAGTGATATGGCTGGTATTTGGAGAATTTATAGAAAGTTTGGATGTAGTAATTACTTTTTACGGTGATAGTAAAAGGCGAGCATCGTTCGTTGATAAAGTGAGAGACTAGGAACGAACGAGAAGAATAGTTTTGTATGTAAACTCGAACGATTGGAAGCTGTTATTCGTTACCTGGATATTTGCAAATATTTAACAGAGGGAAATTTATATTTTCAACTATTTTCTTGGCAAATTGAAACGTGTGCGGAAGGTAAATCGCTGGTGGATAAGGAGGGATTTCTGTGCGATTATTACACGTGCCATCGTCTCTCCGAAAGGGGCTCGAACTGGTCGCACAGGGATATCGACAGTGAAGTATACTACTGATAAATTACTAGCGCCATCTCTGTGGAAAGTAGTGAAACTATTGCCCGACTAGTTTCAGTGTTTCTCCAGGAGATGGCGCTAGTAGTTTTCAGTAGTTTACTTCGCTGTCGATAACGCTGTGCGAGAAGTTTGAGCACTTTTTACAGAGATGGCGCCAGGGGTTTCAGAGTAGGGTCGCTACCATCTGTCTCACTCTTTCTTGTAGCTTTCTAATATATCTTTCTCTCTTTCTCTCTTAACGTAAAGCAGACAATATACAATAAATTACAATAAAACTACTGAAGTATACAATAAATTACAATGAAATCAATTAAATTATACATATTATTGTCGTATATTCTTTACATTATATTGTTCCATACTTTTTTACAATATTTTATTGTTACATATATATATTACAATATTTCATTGTTACAAATATATTTATTACAACATTTTATTACAATATTTCATTGTTACATATATTTTTATTTCAACACTTTATTACAACACTTAATTATTACACTTGTTGCACCTATAAAACACTAGGACACTAAAACACACTTTTTTCATTTCCTTCTTCTGTAAGATGTATCCCTCGGTGAAATCTTCATTGTAAAGCTGTGTAGGATCTTCCATGTAGTTCTTGAAGGAAGATCAGGGTTTTTTGTGGGGCAGGGGCATAGGGTACAGGGCTGGGGTGTCGCAAGGGTTCAATTGCAGAAGGGTTGTAAGCATATCCTGGGGATCACAGCCATCGATAGGGGTTGGAACGCTAGGGAGCAGGATTACTATTGCGTAAAGAGCGTCTATTCGAAGGATTTCGAAAGAACGAAATCAACTTCTCCTAGACGTATCCAAAAAGGAGACGACAGTTCCTCACATCTGCGAAGAGTATCGCCTGATTTCATAGACGCATGTTTCCCTTATAAGCACTATGGTTTCAACTATTACTTGCGAGAAAGGTCAATTGTCCTAGCCACCTAGTGCCCAGGAGATTAATTGCACGGGCCATTGACCGCGTTTTTTAATTTAATGCAGTAGCAGATGATAGGTGCATGCGTTAGACGCCAAACGACCAGCGTGTAGCTGCATACACACAAGTTAGATTACAAGATAAAGAATACAAATTCGAGACTTTCATTTCGATACAGAATATCTTCATTATTCGTTTTACTAGAATTACAATAAAACTACTGAAATATACAATAAATTACAATGAAACTAATGAAGTGTCCAATAGATTACAATAACGCTTAAGTTTTATATAATACAAATAATTATGATATAGTATTTCTTCCATTTATGGATGCAATTAAATAGTCTAAGGTATATTTACAGAGAGAATATAACAATTCCCCTAAAAATAACGAATATCGATAAAAATTTAATATATATCACGCATCTATTGCCTTCCTGACTTTGTTCCCGCTTTTCTTTCCATCTCTCTGCTATTCTCTCTCATCTTAATTACAGAATTTTAGAGTACTGCTGATTAAATATAGAAATTTCTTAATTTTCATTGAATAGGAAGATATCTCCCGCTTTAGGGTTAAGAGAGAGAGAAAGATATATTAGAAAGCTATAAGAAAGAGTGAGACAGATGGTACCAACCCTACTCTAGAACCCCTGTCGCCATCTCTGCAAAAAGTGCTCAAACTGGTCGCACAGCGTTATCGACAGCGAAGTAAACTACTGAAAACTACTAGCGTCATCTTCTGAAGAAGCACTGAAACTAGTCGCGTAATAGTTTTATTACTTTTTGCAGAGATGACACTAGTAGTTCTTGAGTAGTTCACTTTGCTGTTAATAATTGTGTGCGACCAGTTTGAGCACTTTTCAGATAGAAGGCGGCACGTTGAATAATTTTACAGAAATCCTTCTTTGTCGATAAATTTGAATATATAATACTTGATAAAAACAAAGTTACCACTAAATATCAAGTATCTTGGATTTTCTGAAGGTATTTTGTACAATTTATTTAATTGACACTTTACCTATGACGTAGTTCGTAGATAAGGTGTTAATATATATATTCGACTGACACACATACACATACACACGCACGTTTGCACATATAATATTTAAAAACACTGTGCGTATCCTTATTCTGACAGTATCAGTAGTAGGATATCCGTAGATATATAATTCGATAAAATAGAATTCATTCTTATGGCAGTCAATTGTAAAATTTACAAACGAGACGACTTTATATGGAACTTAATTCCACTTGATCCATGGCTACCTTTTACTTGATCGCTACACGTTAATTAAGATTTAAATAGCAACTGAACGCTCTAAATCGTGAATTGTAATAAATGAATACTGTAAAATTGTATGAAAAGACACGTAGAATTGTTAGCTTTCGGGAGACGTACAGTTTCAGGAGGAAATAATCTGAACAACGTTAATCTTTTCATTTTATTGTACCAAAAAATTTCATCTCGCGCGTTCAATCATTATTAATTCAATATAATATATTTATCCTTTATATTTTGTTATATCTTATTTATAATAAATATTTGTAATAGTGTAGTGTTCATTGTTATTCTTTATTGTGTCGCCATGAGCCATGAGAACGTGGAATCAGCAAGTTCTTAATTACCGTTACTATACTAGCTAGAAAGACATTTTGTGATTCTTTTTAATAAATCCATGAAACGTATCAACAGACGCACGCCACATGGTTCCGTGCTAGTCTCTCTTATGTTTCCTTTTCGTTTGTTTGTTTGTTTTTTTTCATTCTTTCTTTTTGTTAAAAAGAGTAAAGTGCGGAGACAGCTCGCACAGTCGCCAGATTTCGTCGAGGAGCGTGTCGCTCTCCCGTTTATTCGTAAACGTCTGTTCAATGATACGAGCATTCAGACACAGACGATCCATACGTTAAAACAATAGGTACCTAAGGAAATTTTACAACTAGCTTAAGGCTCTAGTTCTCTTAAATCAGTTCGAATTAGAATTCAAACGAGGAACGTGTGTATAGCCGATATTCTCGGTTCGTCTCGCGATATACTCTTCGAAGAACCCGCGGGAACTCGATCGTTTCCGGCATCGTGATCGTTACCATCGATCGAGCAATGAACAGAATCGCTTTGGAATCCCTCGTTTCCCGATTAGTCGCGATTCGCGCGGACGCAACTGATTTTAACGTACTAAGGCCTTAACGCGTCAAAAGCGGCGTAGCTAACGAAATGATCACCGTTACACAATAAGAAAATATATATACCACTACGGACACCGATTATTCGATCCAACGATCGCACGCGGAACGTAGACACGGTCCTCGGGAAACGTGCTTCTCCCCGTGGACGAGCGCTCCGAAAACCGCCGTCTCGTTAATCCTCTACGTTCCTTTTAATTCATACAAAGCATAACGAGTACCCCGATTCCCCGTAAACCCTGCAGTACTCGGTGCTTAATCAACGAATCTGTCTGTGGTTTACGTCTTCACGTACGTGTCGTACTTTTTATTCTTTTCCTTTTTTAATTCGACGCGATTCCGCGAAAATCGAACTGAACACATTGGATTGTAATGGAGAACGGTTTCTTTTTCACCGTTTTTGCAATTTTCTACCCCGCGTTATTTCTTCTGTCGTCTGTTTTTTTTTTTTTTTTTATTTATTTTTTGGTTTCGCATACTGTCGTGGAACAGTATCGGCTGGCTTACTGCAGAGTTAATGAAAATCGTGTTTTTCATGTTTCAGCATCTTAATGGATTAGCCTAACGTTACACGCTACGTATAGTCGAGGACATACTCTACTGGACGCGGTACCTAAGTTTTCAAAGCCCCCGCCGTCGTGCTCGGTGATCAGAAATTTGCCGGACGACCGTATGAAAAATCAATAAAGCGCCTCCACCAACCGAGGTAACCGAGAAACGCCGATTCGAGAGATTGACTAAATGAAAATATGTTTCTTCTTTTCCATCTTGGCTCACGCCTCCTCTCTTTTGTCGTTTCATCTTCGTACTCGTTTAAATCTCTGTTATTGTGCATCCACCGTCTTCTTGATCGTTCTCATCACATGTGTAATGTATATAATATATATATATATATATGTATATATTTAATTGTATTCATGTATCAACTATTTTGCAATCGGCTCACAGACAGTCGAATAGGATGTTCCTCAACCCCCAGTTACCGCGTCTCATCCACCGCGTCTCAATGCAACCGCCACGCTTACAAACCCGAAAATGTTACAGCTCGCCTCGATGTATCGAGCGCGTGTACCGGAGAATATAATTCGCGGCTCGTCGTTTTCTATTCGAAACGCGCGTTAAGGCGGACTGCGTGTTCCCAACGCTCCTAACCGCCCGCCATTGCTCCTCGCGCTGCGGTCGTCCTTTCGACGGTAAGTACGATTACTGACGATTCGTCGAGGGTGAATAAGAACGGTCGTTCGCGTTCGTATATGCTGAAACATTAAACACAGAACATCGCGTGGGACGACGTGTACGAGGATCGGTTTTGAACCGCGATGGATATCGGATTCTGCGTAGAACCATGAAAATTTCTTACGAGGGTATTACAAAAGTTCGTTACATCCGCGGCTCGACACTCATGCGTCGCATGAGTGGTTGTTTTTTTTTTTGTTTTTTGGTTTTTTTTTTACGTATTACGGCTACGGCAAATTTCAATATCCATGTGGAGAGTTCGTACACGATCGCCTTCGTTTCCTAAAGTTATTGTGGAACAGGTTCGAGAACGATTGGTCGCGCGCGTGCGAGACTAGATTACAGTGAATAAAGGAAAAGAGAACCAACTGAATCTCGTACGAACCGATGGAGATGGAGCAATCGAATCGAATATATTCTCCGTTAACGTAATAGCATCGTTGTTGGGTAGTCTCTGTGTAAAAACTAGCATCGATCGTTCCCGATCGCACGATAACGATAAGATCTGTATTAGCTTTAATCAACCATTATTGCGAATGCGTACGTTGGCATCGTCATTAACACATTAGATAACATCGACGATATAGTTATTATGAACGAGTAGCAAAAATATTGCTATTTCCTTGTCTCGATGAGAGTTATCCGAAGGTGGGAGAAGGTGTGTGTGCCGCTGAAATAATTCCCAGCTCGCGAAATTAAAAGAGGGGCCCTGGCGCCTCTCCTCCGAGGGGTAGCAGACCCGAAAACAATGAGAACGCGTTTTAATGGCGTAGCAAGAATAGCCACGACTCCCTTTTTCCCGTCCGTTCCAATCCGTCTCGATCGCATTTCCATTACAGCGAACAGAATTCGATTGCTGTTATCAGAAAAAAAAAAACAGAAAAAAAAAAGAAAATAAAATCCAGCATCGTTCGAACAGTTCTGAACGCGTTCTCTCAGATCGAAGCAGAAACGAACAAAATCCGCTGCTCCTCTCGTATTTCCTCCTTTGATATGGAACTTTTGTACACGGATTGCGGGTCCAATCCGTAATTGAATCCGCGCGAGTAACTCTACCATTAGGATAGCGGCTAGCTCTATCGCGCGACTGTTTTTGCTCGGACAGAGGAAACGGCCGGTGTGGTTCAGCAGCAGCTACGCTTCGAGCATCTGGATCGCGGGTTTACGATTAGTGCCTCGTAAACGCGGCGAGCCACGATCGAAAACTTACGGTGTACGCGAAACGTTTAACGACAGGTCGGCTGGCTGGGTCGTGAGGCGGTGTGAAACGTCGCTCGTCAACCCTGCTCCGACCGGGAAATTAAAACAGAAATTGGCACTCGCTTTAGCGACAAGCGGCATTCCTCGTCACGTCTCGCTTTTGGAGTTGCCCCGTTACTCGCGTCGCTTCGACGGCTTGAAACAAAACAAGAGGGACAGAGCCAATTCCGAGACAACCGTCAACGAATCAATCGATGACGATCTTTTAATCGTCGCGCGCGTTCCGTTGATCATAGATAACGACTCCTTTGTATTGTTAACACGAGAGATAGAAACCTGGAGAGATAGAAAAGGTACGGGACGGGGGGATGAAAGGAGTGAAAGACACGTTGATCGTCGCTAATCTTACTTCCGTCACACGGACTTCTTTTCTTGATACTCTAGCGGGGAAGGTGTCGAGATATTTTAGCGTGGTAACGTAAGCAGCTGTGTGACGTGTCCTCTTTGCGATACCGTGTACCAAATTGCCTGCGATTGCGGAGACTGAAACAATTAGCGGAACACGTGAAAATGATAGAGAGAACGAAGAGAGCGTGGTCTGATTTGTTGTACGTGTTTGACGTTCGCTGGGGGATTCCACGGGTTAAAGCAGGGGGTGGAAGGACGCGCGATGCGTGTAAGTAGCGGCAAATGGATCGCCGATCGATCTGATTGACTTACGAAATAGACGATGCGATACAGCGTTCAGTGTGTAAGTAATAAACATAAGGAGAGACAAACAACATTTGCAAAAAAATAAAAAATGATTATTAAAACTATCCTTTTTTTTTTTTCTTCGGTTGGTTAAACAATCGGTTAGTAAAACCATATACATAATAAAGTTGTGCGAATACGATCAATAATAACATATATAATTAATCGATACACCTATGTTACATGTATAAAAGTAAATAATGTGAGATCTGTGTGAATACGACTTTTCCTCAATCACTGTAATCTATCGTGAACGCAAAATCTACGATTAAACTTCTCCTTTTAGTCCGTCTCTCTGTTCCCTCCTTTTGGTTATCGATCGCGCACATCGTTTTTACGGGCTCGTAAAAAAATGCGACGCACTCGGAGATAACGTTCGAAAGCTATTGCACAGAATTACTTCGAAGCGAAGAGTGTGTTCCTATGAAGAGATACAGAGCACAGATGAACACCGAGAGAGATTACTAAAAGTTGCACTTGCCGTTCAGCTGATCGCTCGTTTTCGTTTGTGCATCTGAAGTGCGCGGAACTGCGAGGAGAAACGATGCACAGATATCGCAATGGCGAGGTAGTTAATAGAGATGTATGAAGCAAATGGAACGAAAGAGATTTACATATGTACTATTATTACAGTGCCTGAGAAAGACGTCGAAAAGGCATGTGAACGCCTAATAAGCCATACAAACGCCATCTTGGTTTCACTCCATTTTAATAATCATTTCTCTAATCAGTAAATACATTGCTATACACTTCACCAACGGATAGAGCCACTGCGAATCGTACGAAAAAAAAAAAAAAATTCCATGAAAGCGCGTCTTAAATAATTGTGAATAATCGTAAATTCCGAACGACAGTTACTCTCTTTCCTTATTTTTCTTTTTTTCTCTTCTCTCGTTTCACTATCGCGTAATTATTAGTTTTCCTTAAATAAAAAGGAAAAATGCAGTAACGATTAAAAATTGTGGGCGCAGCTATCGCGATCACGAATCTAAAATTTACTTTTCTCACCGAATAAAATCACGCGTGAATAAAAGGAAAAAAAATAATAATGATCAAGTATATTATCTGGAAAATAAGAAATCGGGTATGCGAAAGGAGGCATACAAAAAGTGTATCGGCATCAGTGATACGGTAGCCGCGCCCATGTACCAATAATAACAGAACGATAATATTAAGTCGGTTAAAAACTAAGGAGTGAACCTATTGCAAAGTACAGGCGAGAAATTCCACTTTCTTTTTTTTTTCTTTTTCTTATAAACGTTTTTGGTAAAATTCTTATTTATCCTCGTATCTTTTACTTCTCTTTTTCCATCGTGTTGTTGATACATGCCAAAGTAGCCGAACAATGTTTTGAAGAATTAAAAGAAAAAGAACTCATCGACTCTTAACGCTGCTCTCTTCAACGTTACTCCGATATCCGAAAATAAAAAGCACACGCTATATTAATTCCGCGATCATCCAAACGATTAATTTTCAACAGCTTCGTGTGTGTGTGTTCGTTTAAATAAATGCTCGTCATTCGTTTCATTGAATACGTTTACCAATAAGATTTTCGTTTTTCCATTTTTTTTTACTTTTTTTTTACCGAGACCCACGTAATAAGGCACAATTTTCTGCCTGAGAAGGCACTAAAATATCATATCCTATACACGTACGTATAGTTGATCGTATTGCATACACGTAAACCACGTAAAAGGAGAGAGATCAATTTAAAGCGAGTTACAACTAAACGAGGATATTATTGTGCACCAAGATTTGTACAAATCCATGTCTCCCGTTGACGCGAGCTGTTTCGTGTCGTCGATAAAAAATAATTCCTTGCCTCCTCTAAATATACTCTGTGTTGCCCACTTGTGTTCCACGTCTTCTCTCCAACCTCTGTACCAAACTTCGTTTCTCGCTCTCGATTTAATGTGAACGTCGATAGAATTCTTTTAAAACCGATACATGGATACGATGTCGCGCAGACGCGTGGTTAAAGTTTACCTCTAAAAAATATCGATCGTATCAAAAATCATCTTTTTTTTTCTTTTTTTCCCGCTTCCGCTTTCTCTTGTCGTTTCGCTCTCTCGACGAAAAATAAAACAATCGCGCGGCGCCGCGCTCGACTAAAAATTATCCTCATTCACACGAGCTCCCTCCTCGACTAAAAATTTTGTGGGGGGTGGGTAAGGGAAATTTCGTATCACGCATCTAGAAAAACTCCTCTATACAAAAAAAAAACAATAACAATTACTCTAAATCGTGTTTCGTTTCAAATTTGTTTCTCTCTAGCTTCCTGCTTTTCTTTTCTTTTCTTTTTTCTTCCTGCCTTTCCTTCTTTCGTCTCTTATGGTAAAAAAAAATCGTGATGGTGTCACCGGAAATTTCGCGACGATCGTTAGACGTTAGCTCGTGTCCAGATTGCTTCTACTTCCTCCCGAGCGAACGAAATCTACGTCCAATTCCGAATCATGGCGCAATTCCGTAGTGTACGTGGCCACAGTGTCCTCGTCTTCTCGCAACTCCCCGAGAACTCGCACGTTCGACGTGTTCGCGTGCGCCTCGAGACAGGAGGCCTGGGCCGTTCTTAACCGACCCGTCTCGTCTTCGATCGTCTCGCCTCCGTCGCAAAACGTTGGCCGTGCTGATTTCGACTGCGGTTGGGACGTCCCGACATTACGATCGTTACTTAAACGCCGTTTATACCGCAGATTTGTCAGTGCCCTCGACACTGTCCCCGAGGCCTTTTCCCGTTGCTGCGCCCTACGAGGGAAACGTTCAGGGATGGTGATGACAGAACAGAAAGAGGAGCATGGACCTAGTACCCATTTTCCATTTCATTTTCTCTCTCTCTCTCTCTCTCTCGCTATATCGATACCTCGTGTCTATCTTGAACACAAAAAACGGCTAACGAATACTCTTCAAATAGATCGTCTCGTCGCGGTAAAAGATAAGAAAAAAGATTGACTGAGAAGTGTCGGATCGATTGGGGCTGGTAGTGGGCGGGTTGAGGGGGTTTAAACAAAAAGAAATAATTTTCGGTGTATCGCATACAACCCCCCCGGTTTTGCGTTCGATTTTCATCGATTTCTAAATTCATTACGATTACGATCGTCTCGTGATCAACTGTCGTGGTGAAATTACAAAAGAGTCGTTACTCTACAAGCAAGCGTCTATCGAAACACGAGGGTTGAACCTGTTTGTTCGGGAGCGATTGGCTAAATTCATGATTTATCGTGCGCTGCGCTTGCTCGCGGCACGTGTGTCGCCTCTCATAGAGAGGCAGCGTGTAACATCGTAACGTGGGTTACGACACCCGTAAGATATACAAATTTTTTTAGTAAACGGAATCGACTTTCATGTCACATGCACCGTTTTCACGCCCATGTACGGCTGCGTCTGACTCGACTCGATCGGGGTGGGAGAGGGGAGAGAAAAAGAAAAAGAAAAAAAAAGAAAGAGAAAGATCGAGAGGGGAAGAGCGACGAGAAGTCCGAATCGAGACGGAATTACTAAAATTAAAGAAATATCGGACAGGGAGGGGGGAAGAAGGAAATTAAAAAAAAAAAAAGAGATTAACTTCCCCGAGGAAATTCATCCCACCGTCTCGCGATACGATCGCACGTCCAATCGCGACGCAGAGCGTCAACGATACGATGATTCGCGATTGTCGAACCGGATCGATGCCGAAGTCAGAACGTTAACAATTTGAACGAATCGACGTCTAATCGATCGACGGCGAACCCGTGAATTTTGATTTGGAGAAAAAAAAGAAAAGACGCATAGAATAATTCCCAGTTGAAAATGGCGCGTGTATCGTTTTCTCGTCCGCGTCCTTCGTTTCAATCAACGATGACGACAACGAGAGCGCCTCTCCGTCGCGCAAAGAGAACTCCAAAAGCGATATTCTCTTCCCTGCACATTTCTCGTACCCTCTTTTCTCCCCTTCTTCTCTTCTTTTTTCTCTTTTACTCTTTCTTTTTTTCTTTTTTTACTCATTTCCCTTCGTATCATTTACCACCGCGTGATCAACGAACAATCTATAATAGTCGCGGTTCCCCTACGAAACAAAGTGACGAGTGTGCCACGTAGCTAAACCGATAGTGAGGTTCTGGAGGTTCGAAATGTAAGCATCTATTTGGTAGGACGAGCGATCGGAGTTTACAGGGAATCGAGATTAAGGATATGGGTACGGATGGTAAAATATTTGGTTACAACTCCATGTCCTGCGCCTCGTCCTCGCTGAAGTCGCTCATCGAAGACTCGCTGTCGGACGACACCCCGTTTTCGGTACCGCTGTTCTCCTGGTCCCTTAGCGCCTCCTCCGTCGCGTATTTCCTCACGTAATCTGCCAAGAAATCAAGAAGGAAATTGCATCCCAACTAAATACACTCGAATGTTCGCTGGCGTTGGAAATAACATCGCCGAGCCCTTTAACCGGGCTCGACGGTTCATTTGCACGCCTCGTCGCGGGATAATTGATCGAGAGACCGAGCTCTGAACGAAGACGAAGCTCGCGAAGCACGGGAAACTTACGGATTTCGTAACACGGACCGAGAAACGTTTCTCGTTTCGACACCGTCTTAACGACCGCGTCGAATCGAAACCAAACGCTTCTCGATTTGTACTGTGCATTTAGGTACTACTGGCTCCGTCAACTCACCTACTACCTTCTTCTTGTACTCCTCAGGTTTATGTAGATACATGGCCGCTGCGTCGCCATTTAAGGGGTCGATTGGATTAGGATATGTTAACAGTTGGGGTAGGAAAGACTCGAAAATATTCGATAAATCTGAAACAGCGATGAAAGGTGACGTTAACATTCAAGACACGATTGACGACGAGATTTTTTTTTTTTTTTTTTGAGAAATCACGTAAATACGTACCGTAAAGGGCTGTCCAGGCCTGGTTTATTACGTCTAGACACACCGTACCTGAGACTTCGTCAATGTTAGGGTGGTACACCTTGTTCATAAAGCCGATCGAAGGAGATTTGAAGGGGTAGTGCTCGGGCAAGTGAACCCTCACCTTCCATATTCCACCCTCGTAAGGCGCTGTAACGTAATACGAGTACATAATATTTAGTAAGGACCATACGCTAACTGTCTACGCGAGAAGCAAAAAAAAAAAAGAAACGATCATGTTCGTAACATATTGCGACGCTATTCGCTATGAATTATTCCCGATCGATCTTTCCCGTTTAATCGGTTTAAACGAAACGAGGTCAATGAAAATGATAAATCGTGGCACAAATTCGATAGCGATTTCTAGTTCCGTCGATCGCGCGGCCGGTTATCGATAATATTCCAGTGGCGGAAAAGTGGGTGACCGTATCATAACTCTCGATAGATCAAGAAAACTAGAACGCTCAACGGTAAAACGGCGGAATGCGTAACTCTTTCTCGCAGGGAGAAGGACGGGAAATGGAATGCCGACTCCATTGTCCGCAGGGAAAATCCATCAAAGTCCAGGACACGACGAGGCGTGTTTTCAGATCGGAGCTTAAGCGAAGCGTTCCCTTTTCAAAAGGAGATCCCCCGCTGTATCAAACAATACGGATTCCTGCGATTCCGCTTCGCTTTGGCTCCGTGGAAATTGCTTAAGGTACCGAGAACCCCGGCTGTTCCTCCGGTGTCTCCAGCGGGGTCTAACCAAACTGAGATTCTACTTCTCGAAACTGTGCAACTTGGAACGATTCTGCTTCGAATTGCACATTTTTGCAGCCCGTTCTCTCTCAATTATTACCAACCAGGTGTCGAATGTTCGACTGGAACGCGACCACCGGTAAGTAGATCGGACATGGCGAACGTGGACGCAAAGAAGAGCGCTAGCCAAGTGAAATTTATTTCGACAACTAGGAGCGACGAAACTTTCGATCGTGGATTAGAATCGTCCGCTGGAAACGTTCGACTGAAGAAAGAAAAGCGCACGAAAATGTCGATTAAGCGTGTGGCAACGTTTGCAACAGACGAAAAGAGGAGCTTTTGAAGCTCAATGTCGCGTATGATAGACGAACCGCAATTGTATCGCAATCGACCAGACCGAGAGAGAAGAGGAACAGAGCGGACAGGGAAGGAAGAAGAGGAGCGGAGAGCTTTTCATGCAACACTGTTTGCGTATCGAACAGAAATATCAGCCGATATTACATAATGATCGAGCCGTATCGATCGAACCGTTCCCAGATATTTGTTCGCGCGGCATGTTGATTAATTAATAATCAACGGCCGGTGTTCTTCGAAATGAACAGTGCACCGTCGTCCGGGCAGAGAAATCGGACTGCGTATCGCATGATAATCGTGTGGAAACCGGAAAACCCGTAGGAGGGCGAGGAGGGGGCATTCGCGATGGTACACACGCGAAAACAGCATCGATTCCATCCGCTGTGCACGCGGATATATTCATTCCCAGGCCATCTGCGACGAAATTGCGGTAATAACGCGGCGAGCGATGCTGGATCAATTAACGATGAGCAAATTTTATGGGCTACGAGAGCGTTTCGGACGATCGTAATTAGCAAAGGCTCGATTAAACAAGATGTCGGAAAGCTACGGAGAACGTGACACGTTCCTGGCTCGCGAAACACACCTTCTGCGACCAGTACCAATCAAAATACCTCGCTCGAGATGAAAGAAACGCAAAGATCGATCCTCTCGATCGGATACTCGAGTGAAACACCGAACTCCGGTTCCGTGAATCTCGTACACCACCCAGTAACGATAGACTGTTATCCTCGAATCGATTCGGCTTCGACTGCTCCAAAGGCGAGTAGAGAACAGGAAGCCACCGCCGCCTCTTATTACGTAGACCCGTGGCCTGGCTCCAGGTTCTCCAGCCGTCACGGCGAACCGATTTTTGCCTTCGATAGTCGCGGATCCCGATGTGGTACCCGCGTACCTGTAATCCACACGTGACGACGCGAGCGTGCGTTACGCGGCCGCGGTGGAGGATACGTAGGCGAGAAACGTGACCCACCTGTGCGTAGACACGCGCGCGCGCGTGGATTCACGGTGAAAGTATCGATATCCACACGGAATCGGAGCTCCCGAGAATGCACGGGGCAACGGAGTTAATTCCTATCCGACGTGCAACCAGAGTTCACCGAACCTCGCGACTCATCCTTCCTCTGATCCTGTTTTTGGCTCGCTTCTTCCTTCGACGCCCGCTTCGTCCGGTCGCTACCGATTTTTGTCGCTCAAAGGATGGTGCACGCGTTATTGGAGCACCCGCGACGCGCTTCTAAGTGGTATCGCGTATCTTGATTTATTAACTGCACTTTAGTGCAGTTTCGACGAGCTTGCGAGGAGTTGTATGGCGAAGCTTCTATAGTACGGTTAGAGGGTTCAGATGGTTCTCGTATAACACGATCGAGAATAAGGAAACGTTCCTCGAGACGGTTTGTTCGCCCAGACTTGCTCCGTTTCGCGAGCGTCTAGTTGGATATCGATTTGTATCGCGCGAATCCGGTCCCGCCATTGCGAAATTAGCTCTGGTAAAACTTCCTGAACGTTGTTAAACGCAGTGAAATTTCATTCGTCGATTGCCAATTGGGAATAATAGATCGCGCTCCTTGAATCTTCGTTAGCGGTTAAGGTGTTCGATGCGTGTTTCGTTAGTTTTCAGAACTCCAGACACTTAAGCGTTCATTAAGCGGAGTCCTCGTGGTAAATCGGCCAGCTCGCGGGAAAAATTCAGTAATAAAACGCTTCTTCGCCGGCCTTGCTCACGCTCGTTTAACTCCACCAATTCTGCCATTCCTCTCGGCGACTGCATTAATTTTAATTAAAGTTATCTCGATGTAGTCCACTCGTTCTTAACTGCTCGTGCCATTCTCTAGCATGCGCGTACCACGCGACGAGGATCCGTCTCTCCGTCCGTTGTCTCTTCTACCGTTACTCTGGGATTGCCCCCCAGACCCGGTCGTCGCGGTTCGAACTTCGAAATTAAATCAACCGGATCGGCTGAATAAATTTCAACGCTCGAGGTAACGATACGATCGACGAGGAACGAGGGACGTCGAAAAGTATCGATTCGAGGAGGAAGTAAGCGGGAATAATTTAGTTATCGCGCAAATGAGAGATCATCCTACGGTCCATTACGATTCGATCAGACAGAAACAGGAAGTGGTCGGATTCGGTTACGGTGTTCGATTCGCTGTTCGCAACCCTCGTACCGTTGCTTCGTTAGAACATAACGATACACCGTATCGTAACAGGGAATCTCGAAATCGCGCGCGATTACTTCCTTCTGCTATTTTTCTTGTCCCTCGAAGAAGAGCACGGGTTTCTGCGACTACAATTCGGCGGTAGCGAACGAGTTTCAGGTCGGATCGTTACCGACCAGAGATATTCTAATTAAACGAGCCGAACTAAATATAGGAGGGGTCGGACGAAGCTGCCACGACAAAATCCAGAACGACCCTGAAATCCCGAACGTGATTAAGGGCGAGCGCAATTTGGCATCCGCGGATCCAACGGCCATTGTTTTCTAATCCTCCACGGGGTAAAGGGATTCCGGAATGCCGTTCGAATTGCCGCTGCGACTACTCCTTCGTCTAACGATCCGCAATTACCGCTCATCGCTCGCAGACGATCTTTTCAACAACTTGCAACTCCGTAATCAGCCGGTCTATTTATGGGAACGAATTATACAATCACAGGTTCGGTTAGATAAACGCACGTTTTACCCGTCGCTTTGATCAAGCTCGCTCTGCGTCCCACCAGGTTACGTAACCTACATTTCGCCCTGTATATCAAGGGTTAATACGGTGGCTGTGCGGACGCGATACACTTCACAGGGAAATATGTTTACGCTAACGAAGAACGCCAAGTTTTTCCTCTCGCCGGGGACGTGCGTTCCCCCAACCATCCGTGGCCCCGAGTTATAAAATCGTTAGTTGAAAAAGAAATTTTTACCATCGAACGAAGCCGGAGTTTCACTTTTACAAATTTACTTTCGAACAAGCTAATATATTTAACTTTAATTAACGAACCGCCATTAACGCGGAGTTAAAATCTTGTTTCTGCTGTAGCTGCGACGAAGAAAGAATTATGCGGGAGAGAGATAGAGAGAGAGAGAAAAAAAACAACAGTATAAATATACGCTCTCGCGTTTCGATCGCGGCAAGCGCGTGACTTTGACGAAAAATTTGCTCGAGGGAAAGGCGCGCGTACGTATGCCACTCGCGAGCCTGTAATTAACCAATGCTTGTCTATGCTCGCACGACAAATAATTACATTACACGGTAAAAGTTGTATAACAGGTGAATCGAGTTAGCGATCGGCAGGCCAGCCGTTTCACTTTCGTCGCGCGTTCCATCGGCGAATTTCCCACCCCGTCGCGGCCCTGATTCGCGACGGCGCCCGCCACCCTTTTCACCCTGCAGCTCAAGGCTCTTCGCCCCTCTGGACGCTTCGTTCCGAAAGACGTCCACGCTGCTGGATGCAGACTCGATACGAAAGCTTCTCTGCAAGCTCGACACGGTGACCCAGTTTTTCCACGCGCGGTACCACGGCACGCATTTAGTTTTTGCCATTCGTACGATTCGCGGCTGCCCGGAGGCTGGGACGCGGCCCGCGCAAACAAAACCCCGCGACAATGCAACCGACGAGGCGGGATTGCTTTTCGTTAAATTTTTAAGAGCGTGGCCATTGCGGTTCCGCGGGATTGGACGCGCAGCTTTTCCCCTTTTTCCACGACGCTGTTTGGTTTCGCTCGCTCTCGCAGCCCACGCGGTTCGGTTAATCGAACACCGTTTCGCGAACCGAGCAGCGAACAACTTTTGTCGCCAACAAATGTGATCAAACGTTGAATTATATCGATGATCGTAGCCTCGTATTTTATGGCAGGGAATATCCGACAACGAGTAAGTCTGTTACATATGCGGTTGGAAAGCTTATTTTCTAAATCTCGCAATGTGAGAGCAACCAGTGGCTATTAGGTTTGGTCATAGATATGTATCTAAGTTTCTACGATCGCCTTCGAGTTTGCCTCGTCTTTGAACACCGATACATCGAAAATTGTACGTTTTATATAAATTAAGCAGGTTCGTATTTGCGATGGAATTGAACGTCTAAAAATCACAGCCCAGGACCAAAGCCAACACTCTGGTAGACCGAGGAAATCGGGGGAAAAAGAAGGGGATGGAACGTGCCCAGGGACGAACGATAAATTGCGAAAGATACTCAGAGTCAAGTTGACCGACGCGAGCCGTGGAATTCATTTAGAAAATAGAAAATACATCCATTAAGAGCGCCCGGGGGTTTCATTGAACGGCAGGTTTCGCACGTGCGCCATCGGGCAGCGGTTAACCGTAAGCGAAGGCGACAAAGATTTACGAGCAGGAAATGAAATCACCGTCGGGACGCGTACGGACGTCTTCCTGGGAACTTTTCCAGCAACGGAACGACCCTCGAACCGATTTCGAAAATGCTCGAGTCGAGCTCGAATATGTCGCGCTGCGAGAACGACGAAACCAGCCGCTCCTCTTTGTCGAAGAAAGCGGAAGAACGCGTCGTTGGAATCCGCCTCGAGACGAAATCTTCTTAAACGGGAATTTACCCTTTGCGATCGCTCGAACACCCCCGCGATCGCCTCTATAGGATTAGATGGAAAGGTCCCTCATGCGCGACATAATTCGCAGCGTGACGCAGACGATCTCCGCGCGGAAACTGGGTCAACTGGAAGCGTAACAATTCGAACGCATCGAAAGAAGAAGAATAATGCCAGATTCGGGTGATCCACGCGTCTGCGTCGGTTCCTTCAACAGGCCAGAGAGAAGGATTAACGCGCGCACCTGGCTACCGGAATTTTATTGGCCATTTTCATCCTGTTTCACTTTTTACGGCAATTACCCACGTCTAAGGGAATACGTAATTCATTAAGTATTGTTCCGTATATACAATGTGTTCGTATAATCGCGTGTTAACGATCGAAGCTTGGAGACTGTGACTCGATCCTACGATGACTTAACGAGGTGTGTCTGTGACGTTACGGACAAGTTCGGAGGAGTGACTTCAGCTGGGGGCACTTCAACGATCGATCTCCGTCTATATCGAACAGTTACACTCATCTTGGCAGAGGAATTAATAAACCGCGTTCGAAACTTTTCCAATGTAGAGCGAGAGACGAAAAAATCGAGCGTATTCCAAATTACAGCTCTGTATTATACGTTCTCCGTTTTCCTCGGACAGCGAAGGAATAGAATTTCGTCGAGAAATGAATCGTCCGCTATCTCCAAGCGGAATATCGAACTAACACGATCAACCAGCACCCGAAATGGACTTGGAAAAGAAACAAAGAGTTACACGACACGAAAGTCAACGGATGGAGCCTGTTCCGTCACGTACCACACACGTACGTCACGCGGCTCCGATCGATCCACGTGTGCCTGGGCTCTCTTCCGCAGATGCTAAGTGTCGCGAAAGGGAAAAAATGCAATTACCCTGGCTGGCTCCTCGTGCTTGCGATATATCTCTCGATAAAGCACGGAAGCTATTGCCAATGTTCCTGGCCACCTTAGCCAGAACGTGGCACGACGCTCGAAGCGGAATTGCCGCGCGGGACGGCGACGAAAAACGACTGGCGAGAAACGGCGGTGAACGTTTCACCCGAGGCCTGTGCCCGCCGATTTCTCATCAATATCAATTCACGTCGAACGTTGAATTAATGCGACTCGATTCTCGAACGGTAGCAGCCTTGACTTTTGTTTCGATCTCTTCTGCACGTACGTGCGAGCCCTTGGAATCGTCCAAGATGTAGGTCAATAATCGTGCTCGCCAATGTTTGAATATTCGAATGTAGAAATTTGGAAAATGTCTAGTGAAGTTTTAAGTAGATTCACAAAGGAAATTAATGATTAATATGTACGAGTGTGCTGATACAGCTTTCTAACGAACGATTGCTGGTATATATACATATACGCTTCTTATGGCGAAGAGGTTAATCGTCTTAGTTTATGAGCATATACCAGCGGGGTAGGATTTTTCGTGGCTCGAGGAAGCCTTTAAAATTGCACCACTCAGTTTCGCGTATTTTAACGAGCACTGAAACTTGCTAATTAAAGAGATGCTTCATAAGTCCCTCGCATTAATTTAATTTTTACCATTCGTTCGATGCTTCCGCGACTTGGATTCCGCGGAACGCGATTCCACGTTTCGGACTTCGAATTTCCACGTCCGAGTTGTTAATTAAAAAAATGCATTACGCGCCCGCGGATCGATCGTTAATTCGTTCGCGAGACCGAATCCGCTAAAAGTCGCTATTAATTTATCTATACGCGATATCGCTTAAAACTGTTTATTTTTTGTGATAGTCCGCAGAGTTGGAGTGTTATTACGTCTGATTATACACGCCAGTGATTTTCCAACAATTTTCCACCGTCTAATGCAGACTCGGCTCCAAACGCGAACGAGGCGTAGGTATTAATTAAAATGTTCAACAGATTCACGTTACATCATCGCGAGACTTTTCTACGCGATACGTACACCTGATAAATCGAGCGGCACGCACTCGCGTACAATCAAATACTCCTTGGCCATTGTGATAACGTAACTGCGATTAGGTTGCATCTGCGCGTTCCTCCGCGTCGATACAAGCGACGAGAAATGCGTTATCGCTATCGCTACCGGTCATTAAAACACCCTCCAAGCTAGAAAAATTTGTCAACCGCACGATCGATCGATGTATTAGTGACGACGCGTAACGGTTTGCAAATTTCTTCCGTAAATGATTACGCTCATCGATCAAGGGATGCAATCAATGTACTTAATAGCTCGAACGAGGGAGAAAAGGTTACGAGTCGATGAAATGGAAAGACTGATCGCCGTTTCATAGAAACGTGGACATCAATTCGCGATCCGTGTTACGGAAATTCGTGGTTGCCTCTCGCGCGTTCATTTCGCTAACATTCATCAGAAAGCGCGAGGCCATAAGTTTGCTGGCTGGAGCCAAAAGCAGCATAAATTTCTACGTTTCGACGCGGAGGTGGCTCGGGTGCATAATAAGCGCGCGAGTTTAATTCTTATTCATGAAAGGCATTAAAGTCTCGGCTCTCGTACAAAACATTCTCAATATCCGCTTACTCTCTGGAAAGTAGATCCCAGAATCGCTTTTAACTTTACCGTCTAAATTATACGTTCAACTGAAGAATGTATGAAAAGTGAAACGTTCCTCTTCCATCTAATGCCCTCGCAGGAAGGAATTTCATTTATCAATTTTCCAGACGTTTGCAGAAACGTCCGTAACAATCGAAACGCAATTGAAAGAGTAAAATCCGGTCTACCGATCTTGAACATTGGATACTTTTGTCTCGATTAATCGTAAGCAAGCTGCAAAACCCGCAATCCGTCTACTACACAAACTCCATTCGTAATACCGATTACACTAAACAGACCTCCATCGTCCTAAGCTATTATCCACAGGTATTAAACCTTTATCCGTCTATTACATAATGCACAGCTATCGTTAATAATCGCAGTCGACCTATCAGCCAGCGATAATAGAACCCGTGCTCGGCAAACAGCCACCAAGACGAGCGCAGCAACGTCTATCGACTCCTACTTCGTATTTAATGAAAAACCTAAATACAACATCGCTGATACGCGAAGTGACGATGATGTCCACAGCGGAATAGGCGACGAAAGAAGAACGACGGGACGAAGAAGAAACGTAAGAGATACGAAGCGATGGCGAGGAACCGCGTGACTAGGACGCGTCGCGCGATAACCGCCAGCGACAAATCGGACGCGAATTAAATCGTTAGCCGCGAGAAGAGCGGAGACGACGGGAAACGCGATTACAGCCGGCTGGCGAAAGAATTTCGCGGTCGTTGTGCAAACGAGACAAAAGGCGAGCGTCGACTTCAATAGCTCGATCCGTTTCGCAAGAGCGTCCTCAGCGACCAGCAGATCGACGTCGAACGATCGCGGTGGCTGCGCGATCAATTAAATATCCGCGCTCGCGTCAATAGCGAGAAGGTTGCCGACCTTTTTTTTTTTTATCTACGACGACGTCTCATCGAGGCTGGACGATCAAAATTGCACACGAAGCTGGAACGGAGGGACCTTGATCGTGAATTTCGTCGGTTAAAACGGTCCCCAGGATGAGCTACGGCTGCTTGCGTAATCGACCGGGATTAATTGCCAACGATTAATTATAAAGCGATTAAGACGGATCGAGGAGACGGTGATTTTCATCGGAATTCGTCAACGAGAACGGCAGATGGCAGATTAATTTTGTTGCGAATTCGCGAATCGGTTATCAGCGAAACCGTCCGTTCAACTTATTTCCCTGCGTATCATTCAAAGTTCAGCCAGATCGGAGATAGAGTTCGGAATTTATTCGCGGTAAACACACTCGTCGATGGGACGTTTTAGATGTTCGAAATTGTTTAACGCGAAATGATTTTTCAGTTGGTGGAACTCGGTGATTTTGCGAAATAATTCTGATCAATCGCAGCTGATTTATCGACGATAAGAATGTCGACTAGTATCCAGCGAGTTGAAAATATGTTCGAAGGCGTATGAAAATTGAATTGCAACTAGGAAATCCGTGTCCAGGTTCGTTTTACATCGATTGCCAAGAAGAGAAAACCTGTCCCGACCGAGAAGCAACAGGAAACGCCACTTTAGAGTCTACGGAGTCGAATGGCAAGCACGAATTCAACTCTGACGAAATCCAGAGCCGTGTAAAGCCACTAACAAAAATACCTCGACTCGCGGTGCAAATATTTTGATCAACGAAGTCGTTTCGCCAATAAAGTGAAACACTTTTTATCCCGATCCAAAGAAAAATTCGATCAAAGAAACCATCATCCATAACCCGATCGAACTTAAGACACGATGCAATTACGATCTCATCCAAAGTACGAAGTGGAAAGTTTCGATTCGATTTAACAGAATATTTAAATTCCCAATTCCGTGGCACGTTTCGAATCGAGTCGAGCAAAAACCAGGATTTCATCCAAAAAAAATACTTAAAGAGAAAGATACTTGAGACGCAAATAGATCGCATCGACTAGATTCGGAACAATTTCGATTTCGATGTAAACGAACGCGACGACCATATTTACATATAAATCGTGTCGGTAGCTTCTTGGCCGCCGGATGCAACGCGACTTCTCTTTTCGTGGACGTGCGTACTTTTGGCATGCGGCTAAAACAGAGAGGAACAGCACCAACGGAAGTGGCGTTGAACGACGCTAATCAATCTCTCTCGAGCATCGTCAAAGCTAGACTCCGAATTCAATTTCGTTGCGACTCGTTTTCGAGTCCCTAGCGAGAGAGAGAGAGAGAGAGAGAGGAAGAGAGAGAGAAAACGGAAAGAAGAAAGGGGCCAACGAACGCGTCGGTGAATTCTGAAGCGATTAATGTGCAATTATGGTGCATTTGGCAGCGCGCGACGTCAAGAATCTGCTCGTCGATAGAGAGTACCACGCGTGGAGCAACGAGGCTGTGAACTATTAATGGAAACAGAAAGACCAGCGGAGAACGCTTGTCCCTCTCTGACAGACAACGAGTGGGGCGGTGTAATTTCAGAGTCTGCGTTAAAATTAATCGTGCGCTTGAATGGAATTGATACGCGTTGTTCGGGAAGGAGGGTGCGCTGCAGGGATCTGCGGCGGATTCCGACACAATTTTCGGACGAGCAGCTTCGTACAAAAATGACACCCGAACGTGAGAAGTGGAACTCGAAGATCGTAATTGAAAAAGAAATAGAAGAGAACCTTGCGAACCGCTATTCTCCTATCTATTTACATAAATTCGATTAGGCGGACCGTTTATTCTTCTGCTTAACCTCCCATCTGGGGACCATTCCGGGTGCAAAGTGGACAACTAAAACCCTCGAGACGTGGGCCATGTACCTTGGTCCCGTTCTTTGTAATTCTACGTAAAACGAAAGGTTGGCGAGAAGCACGTTCAAGAATGTTTGAAGTGAAGCCACGAGGAAGCTGTTTAGGGGCTCGATTTAGAACTCTGTCGAGAGTCGTTAGCGTGAAAATTCTATCCTGTAACACACATCGCCGTTAGGTGGTCCTCCAGCGAATCCATTCCCATGCATATTCCTAAGGTTATCCGGATCCCGTGGTCTCGGTACAGAAGGCATAAAGCTACGCGGAACAGAATCTTCGGAGCCGTGTTAGAGGGATGCCCGTTAAAGTTGGTCACCGTGCGGAACACGGTATACCCCGACGTGTATCGTCGACCGCTCGTTTACAGGCATTCCCAAACGGCCGCGCTTTGTGCGGTAGAAACCGAGCTGGTGCACGAGCCTCGACGTAACGGAGATTCATGTAACGTGCACGGACGGTAGGCGTCAAAGAAAAATGGCCACAGGCTAATGGGACGAGAATAAATTAATGTTATCAAAGGCCTTTCCGCGTCAGCTAGGCTGTTCCTCGCTTTCTGGCCTCCCCCGCTTCGATATTGTTGCGGTTATTGGTTTCAGTCGCAAAGAAGGTCCTTGTCCCGCGTTCGCGCGATCGATAGGAATCGTCTGCGTAGTTTACGACTCTGACGGAAACGGTACCCAACAAGAACGCCTGATGCGACGTCGAGAATTTCGATTCTTCCGGAGTGCTGCGCTGGTACCGCGAATTTCATCCGGTGTGGAGCACGGTGCTATTAAAAGTTGACACCGTGAACCATAATTTTTGTGCGAAACGGCGTCGTCTCTTAAACGTGGTACCAATGAAAATGTTTCGTGGATCGTGATACTGCGGAAGGTAATACGACGCTACTGGAAATTCTCTCCTCTGAGGATTGCGGTGTTAACGAAAATGATTCCTACTGGGATTTAACGCCAGCAGAAGTGCTCCCGTACGTGGCGCACGGAAGCGCCAAAAATTCCTCTTCTCTCGAAGCCAAGGCGTTATTTGCGAATGGTCCCCGAGGCGCGCGAAAAAGAAACCATGAACAATGGCGTCTAGGTAAAATACTTGTAAAAGCCAACAAGATATCCTGCGTGTTGCGCATGTAACGCAACGCCGTTAATCTTATCGGGCCTCCTACAGCCGCTTTTACGATCATTTGTTCTGCAACGACTCTTACTTGACGACCTAACACGATCATACGATCCGCCGTCCAAAGACGAGTAAAACACCAGATACGGACGCTCCGTTCGACAAGCCTCGAGGAAGTTGTAACCTTTTTCCCCATTCAGCGGTACCGTTAACCTCGCGAGCCAGATCGAGCTCGATCGCTGCACTTGCAGCGGGGCGGCGTGAAATCCTAATGTTCACCCCGGCCAGCGAGCAGCCGGATAAATTAATTTCTGTACAAACAGAGCCGCGCCTCCGCGTCTCGTTACACCGTTCACTTTTCAACGCCCGCTGTTCACTGCTCAGGGCGAATCTATCACGTCTACGGGCGTCTCTCCGTCGAGAATCGTGGATTAATCCTATCACCTGGCTACCTATCCACCGTCCAGTCGAATAAAGTATCGCGTCTTCGATGGAATTGCCAGAACAGCGTCGTAGATAGTCACCCTCGAGCTCGCGTTCCTCTTTTACCGATCGTGCGAAGAGCTATAAAAAGCTAAGGATAACGAACCGTCCATTAGAGCCATTTCTAGCCACTCGTCCAAAGTACCCGGCGGTAGAGACTAAGCGCTCGTCGTACGACCGATGGCAATAGCAAAAATAAATACCAGTACAAAGGGACGTGGGACCGCTTGTCTGCGTGGCTCGTAACGGCGCGTTACGCAATTTTGCTCATTGGCGCGAGTGGAAATAAAACCAGCGGCTGAGACCGTGGCTGCGCCGAACGGGGTCTTATCATCCTCGCCATTGCCTCGCCGTCCCTGTCCTGTAATTTATCTGCGAGACCGTTCGCCCGAGCTACATCGATCTATCTGGAAAACACGGACCAGGCTTTATCACAGGCGTGCCTCAGCTCGCACTGAAATATCGCGGAAAGTCGCGGCGGGCCCGCCGCGCGGCGAGTTTCAACGCGTTGCAAAGTAACCTGTTAAGACTCGCGAGAGGTTTCGACCGAGAATTATCGAAACGCCGCTTCGAAAGTCGCCGCTCTGCTACGTGAAAGGTAACCCAGCAACCTTCGCATGGTTGCGTGTGTTGTTCGGAAAAAACAAAAAGGAAAAACGGGGAAAAAACTTGCGACATTGGACGACGTTAGGAAACCTTTTCGGAAATTCAACGTTACGTTCGGATCGGCCGCGCGCTGGTGATTCACGATGGTATTTCTTTGCCGCGGGTAATCCGCGTTTATAGAACGCAGCTCTTAGAGCCGCTACTGCGTCCCGTGGAAACGTTACCTCCGAACGATTCGAGAAAACTTTCGAAGCCCGGGAAATCTGCAATATTTCGGTCCTCGAGAGTTATGATTCGGAACGGTGCTTTCACGGAGTAGCTGGCTTTACGTAGCAACCCAGCTGGACGTTTAAGTTAGCTTCAATGGACGTTTCCGATTCCCTGGTGAAGTTTTGAAATTACGAGACCGTCCAGCCGGTAAACAACGATCGATCTGCTTTTATCGCGATTCAGCCGGGAGCCGCGCGCGGAAACCGCAATCTGCGAAGGGTGGACGCGATTTCGATTTATAAAAGCGCAACGATGAAACCCGCCGCGCGATTGTTCGGGGGCGGCAACACAATTAACGGCAAGTTTGTAAACTTTTACCGCGGTCTATTTGCGTGGCAGTGCGATACGAGCGTGGCGATGAATCGAGCTTCGAACAAGTCGGCTGAAGCGCGCGTAACAAATGAAATTAAGACGAGCCGAGGAAAAGTTACAAGCGCGGCGAGGCGGTCGATCGTTTTTTTGCGTGCGTATAATTGGAAAGATATAGGCGATCGAGCTCGTTTCAGCTCTTTTCGAAGCGATTTAAACGACGCGGCTGTCGCGGTTTCGAGGCCATCGGCGAGCCTGCGTACCGGCATCGTTCAAGTTTATCTAACTGCAATAATTATCGGCGAAGGAAGAAGTGAAACTCGCCTCTGCAATTAGCAATATTGTACAGCCGCATACTCGACGAGGGCGAACTCTGTGCCCGCGATCGTCGTCGAAGGAGTTGGCCGGCAGCTCCACGATCACCGAACAGGCACGTGTGCTTTCCACTCGATCGAGGACATCGAATCAAGTGGAATCGTAATAAATTAACGACGTAACGTGACCGTCTGCGAAAGAGGAATTAATTTCGCGATCGATTGCAACAGGGAGTTGTGCGTTTCCCGATTGCAAATCGGGATGGATTACGGTAATCGTTATTACACGCGAGCGACCGCGCGGCGAAGATAATCGAGCGGCTCGTTCTCGGCTGAAATTTTCCGAAGGACGTAATAAAAACAGAAAGGCAATGAAATTAATTTTAAAACGTGCCACCGCGTTACGATATCCCGGAATGCCCGGCGACCGGATCGATACACGCGGCCCCGTTCATTCGTTAAGTACCGCGCGCTGCTTGTACATCTGTTGCTCTCTCCTCTTCTTCGTTACCAACGCCGCGCGAGCAGCTATTCGAACAATCGACGAACGGAAAACGAAACTGCGCGAATCCGTCTGAGAATGACGAACGCCAACCCGAATCCGAGGCACGCGATAATCTACGGAAACCGTCTAACGCGTTCCCATTATGTAGGTTAGATATGACTCATAACGATGATTGGAGCAGCGAACTTTCACTGTGCAAATAACTTTGGAAAAACGCTTTTAAAAGTACAACGAAACGAATTCTTTCGTACCGCTGTAGGAGAAACAGAAATCTAAGGACCGTCGCAGGAGCAGAGGAAGGAGCTGCTCCACAACTGCGTTAACCTGGATCGATCGCGAGGGAACTAGCCAGATTGGAGAACGCTATCCTGCCGATTCGATCGTGGTCGATACCGGGATACAAGTCTCGATATACTGTCAGCCGCGTTGAAAGCGACGCAAACGAACTTTCGTCGGTGAACGGTGGTTCGTCGATATCGCTTTTTGCATACCAGCTGGTCGATCGTGGAAAGTGTAAATGCACGCACTGTTGCATAAGTGCATCCGGTGCGCAAGGAACCGGCGACCTTGGAATATCAAATGCTGGAAACGTACAATGAACGCATAAAACAGGACTCGATCACCACTACCGGGAAATGACAGACGACATCAGCCGAGTATGCGCGCAGTGGAAAATTATGGTCGTTCTCTTTCGATACGAAGCAAACGACACCAATGTTTCTTTCGATGTAATTAGGGCAGCGCAAACATGCCACGTTCGAATTAGTCATTTCGGAAACATCACGTGTCGCTGACTAATTTTCACAAAATTGATAGTTTCAGTTTGTCGTGATTTCTTCGCTGCTCCGGATGAAAAAGAATGCGAAGTAATCTTTTTATTTGGAACTGTGAAATAGGACAAACGAATCACGGAAAGGTATACTCGCAGTGGCTCGAAAATTGTGTATTTATTTGCCCACGAATTAGGGCAATTTAAAATGGGTATCCAAGTGAAGACTGTTTGGAAGATTTAATCAAGGTCTAAAGAATTATTGATTATTTGTAAACAGTTTTTTTATACATTTTCTAAATGGTAATTAAATAGAGTGTGATATTGGAGGAAGCGCAGCGGGACTTTTTTTTTACGCGTGGCGATTTTCTTTGCGGGAAAATCCTGTTATACTTTCCTATCTTACTTTCTAATTAAAATGTTCAAAAATAAAAAAGCTCGATAGCCTACGGCCACGTATAATATAACAAGATGGAAGAATAACAAGTTTCATCGCACAGAATCACTTGAAAAATCCATATCATGCAACCCTCTCGTATTTTCCTCGCTTTTAACGCTTCGAAATTAATATCGGCTTACAATCTAAGCACACACACAAATTATACAAAGCGTATGCAATACTTACTGCCCCGTGGACCGTAGAATTTGACGGAAAATTCGTTTAATCCTCCTAGTATCGTCACCTCATGCTTGCTTTCTATTCTGTGCGCGTTTAACGGGTTAAGGAAGATGAATCTGCAAGAAAACTACCGAGGACACCGCACATTGGGCTTTGGTCGATTGAAAGAAAAAAAAAAAAAGAAAAAAAAGAAGAGAGGAGGGAAGATAGAAAAAAAGAAAAGTACAAAAGGATCTCGGGCGCGTTTACTTACGCACAGTGCGAATAAAAGCGTGCGAAGGCAGCGTGCGCAAATATTTAAGCGTCGACGAGAAAACGGTGCAATGAACTGAAGGGAAATCGATGCGTGGAAAGAAGTGCGAACGTGGAACCGTGTCAGAAGTCCGGTCGTAATATTATCATCCTCGATCGATCGAAACGCACCGGGGCCTCGCGTGACTTCGAGACGAGCGGATCGTGACGCTTCGCGTGCGTCCCTGACGCAATCGGGATTACGAGTTTTCCGAAATTAACTGGATGGCTAATGCCGGGTAATTTCGAGCCGCTCGTGGGATACTGGGAAAGCGTTTTTACGCGAGCCAGCACACCGCGCGATGTGATTTACTTTTTCATGACGCTTACGCAGAAATCTCGACGAGTAACGCGTGCAAAGATCTCGATGAAATTCTAATTGAACGCGGTTTTAAATACAAGCGATGAATCGTGATTGCGCTCGTAGATGGTGTTATCAGCGACGGGAGAAACCCGTCGCTTTGAGATTGGCCCTCCCGTAGGACCCACCCACTGAACAGATGCTTCCACGATCTCCCGTTTCAAAGCGAACACCGTTAGAATTGTCAAGAGAAGGACGAAACGCGCAAAGATCCTAGTATCGTCCCGTGGCTGCATCATTATTTCAAAGATCAAGCACGAAGAGTAGCCAGAGAAGCTTTTGTTACTAACAACGTAGCTTGTAATACTTCACGTGGTTCATGCTTTATGCAGGTAACGGTTCTTTTCAAAAACACATCCAATTTCAACGTGGAAAAATGGTAACGGTTGAAAGCGTCGCCGGAAGAAAAGAAAACAAAGGTTCCTAGCCGCATTTAAATAATACACCGTGCAGCGGTTGTTGAAATTATCAAGCGAGCTCAGTCGAATTTCAAACTACATTTAACTTCACTCGCCAGGCCCTTTTATCCTACCGAGCTCCGCCCTGTTCAGCGCGCCCTTCGTACCGTACAAAGGGATTATTACAACGTCGATTTCAACCACGAATTTTCCACAAAACTGATCCCAATCCCATGCACAATACAATTCGCCGAGGACAGAAATTCCCGCGAAGGAATCGCGCTCGCATCGTTGAACGAGGTCGGAAACCAAGTTCGAAAACGAGCAGTGCAACCAGAACGGGGCAGAAGAACGGAACTCTAACCGTCTGGCTTTAGAGAAAGTTTATAGAGCAATATTTCGCGCTAGCGCACGCGTTAGGGTACATAAAAAAACCGCTGTTCTTGTCTGCATCAGATAATTGTGTAAAAACTCGTAACTGGGAAACCTCGAGCAGTAAAACAACACTCGGATCTTTAAACGTTCACCGCGCGACTACCACTCCAGTGAACACAGAGATGCGGCAAGATGGCCGCCGAAAAATGTCACGGTTCCGTGGAACGATTTCATCGAACGTGGCTAGAATCCCTTCGACGGGAATCCACGGGCCGAGCGGATCGTTGAAAAGGAAAATCGAATTACGACGATGTGTGTCATGTTATTCAACGTACGGTAAACCACTTTCTTGTTTTGGCAAGCGGTTACACGCGAGCCGAGCGTCGAGCTGAGCTCTCACCTGGCGCGGGGCACGAGAGCTTTGTTACACGGAAGATCGTGGTCCCCCGTGAGCGTGCTCGATTCTGGCCTCCATCGTCGGACGCATTTCTAACCGACACGGGCGAACGGAAGATATTACGCGAGGAACGGACGCACACGCGCCTCGAGCACGCGGGGAAATAGAATCGTAGGTAACGCGTGCTTCGCACGTCACACGAGACACAGCTGACCGTAGCTGTAATAATTTCCTGCGCGCGCGCCGCCATCGTAATTGCGAGTGCAATATTGGTAGGCGAACGTGGTATATTATTCCACCGGAAGTGCCGCGTTTCTTCGCGGTCCTGTCTACAAGGAATTTCATTGTTGCGTGCCCGGCGCGAACAGTTCGACCAAGTCGAAGCGGACGATCCTTCGATCAAATACACGGATTTACGCTAAAAACTCCGATCAATGAGATCGATATTATCGACATGTAGCTGGTGTAACAGTTAACGGACTTGAACACGTGATACGTGTACAATGAATTAATCAATCGCAATCTAATCGAGTCTATGATAAATCTGTAATTGCGAAAGGAGATAGAGCGCGACTCTGGAATATTAAAATGGAATTAGGTAGGTAGATACACGAAGAGCGGACTATCAAACCGTTTTAACGACCTCGTTTCCACCGCGAGCGCGATTCTTCGTGCATTCGACGTGCATACGGCAAGGTGTGCGCACACCAGAATGGGACGGAAGCGATTGCTCAATCTCGAGGACCGTAACGGAGCATTCGCTTCTGGCGCGATGTTGTTGTTTACAATGTCGGTCGAGCTAGCCTGCGTTTCGTTGAGGACAGCCTTACGGTCTGTTTCTGTCCGTCTCTCTACCACCCACCACCTTAACCGACTCTCTCGCAATCCGTCTTTGTTTCCGTAATCCGACGTCCATTCCTTCCATCCTCACCGCCACTCGATCTCTCTCTCCGCGCCACTCCATTCGACAGAAGGACTCCGCTGAACAGACTCGATCGTACACGCGAAAGCAGCCCGCGGCTGCGTATTCAAATGAACTGCACGTGCGAATCGACGTTCGATTCCCGTCAGACTACGCAACACGCACACGCCACTCTCGTTTCAAAAGACTCGACGCGTTTCGTGCCCTTGGTTGTATCTTATTTTTGGAAGACGAACCTCCTCGATGCGGTCCCTTATCGTCTGTGCCCGATAACTCCATCAGCCCGTCGAACCGCTATACCTATTTCCACTGTTAACTGGCTAACGCAAATGTTTGTAGTGCGCGTTCGTTGAATTTTAATCACGTTTCGGACTTGTTCGCGTACACTGACGCAAAGCAAAGCGATAAGGAACGCGTGTATGTACAAAACCTCTTCTGGTTTGTTGTTTACTGGTTTTATCTCGAATAATTGAAGGAACGAAAATGTACCAACGACGCACGGATAGAAATGTAGAGGGAATCGTTCGAGATTCAAAGAGCGTTTTTTGTTCACTGTGTGCATAATGTCTACGTGTTCTCTGATCGTAAGACCAATTTGGACGATAACAAAACACCGAACGATAAATAGTACAGCGTGTATTCGAAACGGCAGCACGCACGCTAAAAGGCCACATCGATAACGATAAGCCTGATGGAATCCTGGCCGTAAACAAGGTCAACCATTGGACTCGAGATGAACTCGGTGTGTATCCCATTTTTCGCTTTATACGCCGTTTGGCAACGATCCGAAATCGGATCGTGCTAATGCACTTTGCGTAACGAACACAGCGATCGGGAACGGCTGAGGAAATTTGCAAGTGTGAGCGTTGTTTTAAGCTTCACGGAAAGGAACGCTCGCCTACGCGTTTAAGACCCAATAAAAACCTAATCTTTACACCTATAACTGACTCACCCTGGACTATAAAAAGGAACGTTCTAAAAACTGCGGATAATAAAAATGAAATTCACGAAAGCGTCTAATAACAATATCGAATAGTTAAGAAAATTGTACGAAAGTTGTACATAAAAGAGTAAAGAAATGTATAAAGTATCCACGTTACTTGGAAGATGAAGCATACTTCTATTCAGATCGCATAAATAATTCTCGTTCGTCTGCCTCTGCACGTCTGCAGTGAACCCTCCTATAATGCGATTAATACGCACCGTGTTATAAGAGCACTGTGTTACAGGTTGACTGTACATATAAACCGTTAAAAAAACAATTGGCTCGACAGACGCATAAAGTTCTCAATCCTCTTTTTCCATCGAGCGATTCAATTGCTATTTACATTTTTCAAAAGAATCAATTCGCATTGAATCGCCCCTATTCCAAGCTTCGGCTCTGTATGCATTCGCTAATCCACTTTCCCCCGTTTCTTCGGTCCCCTACCAATCGAGCCGATCCCCGAACAGATTCCCCCGATATTGATTAACTCCGATCTCCGGTATTTAGAGAACAATAATTGAAGCTTTCACCAACGAATACAGGAAGCGAGGACGGAGAGGAGACACGTGTGCACGCGCGCGATCGAAGCGTCCCAGGTAAAATTGCATCAAGCATGCGGAACCGGCAACCCCTCCCCCCGACAAGCCCCTCACGATGCACTTCTCACGCGTGTGCTCGCGTGCCTCGAAACCCATTACGGTGGACCATTAACCACCACACCGAGAGGCTTGTTAATTACCACCGTAATTGATTAGCTTGATTTCGGCGGACAGACAAGGAATCTTCCGAGACATCCCCGTCGAGTATCGCCGCGATCCATTATTGAATTACTTCCGGTGACCACGGACGCGTGCGTCTCACCTGGCCACTCTAATGGAAATTACTCGAATATATGCACGCGTCCACGGGGAGAGACTTTTGCGAGCGCGTGATTCACCGCGACCGTTACGCGAAAAGTTGCGCGATGAAACGGCAACGGGAGTTGGTCTCGAAAACCACGGCGAACCTCCGCGAACTTTCACCCTTCGTCGCGATCCCGCGGCGGACAGCTCGGGTCTCCTTCGCTTTCGAATGGGGAAACGTCGGAGGAGCGAAACGAGTAACGCTTTGCCCCCATCGGATGCGTACGGTTGGGCAATCGAATCGTAGATTCACCCGTGGGATTGTAAAAACCGGTGGTCGCGTTGGTTGCATCATGGTAATTAGATTCGACTACGCAATCGTATTGAATACTTGTTATTGTTCAATTGATCCCCCCGCGGCGTGTCTTTCGCGATGTACGAGTGCTCGGCTGATATCTCGTTGCGAAGGGAGAATTGAAAATTCGATTGAATTTTAGTGTCGTCACGGTTAAACGAGTCTCTGATTTTGGACCGTTCGCTGGTTCCTTCGGACAAGAATAGATCCGATGGTAAAAACAATGTCGGGAACGGCCAAAGGTGTACATAAATATGCGGTTGTAATTGTAGAAGAGGAAGCAAACCTTGTCATTCGTGTCATGTAGGCATTCAAGGTAAGCCTTCGCGATCATACGATGAACGCTCTAATAGATACGTTTTACACTTTAAACAGTGTTTTAAATGCCGCCGGATTTGTGTCAACAACATTATGAGCCAGCTAGCGTAAGGAGTTCCATCACTCTCGTCTATTTATCGCATCTATCTTAATTTTAATGGAATGGTACAGCAGTTTTTCTATGATGACGAATAAAATTTTTATTAGGACACCAACGCCTCATTCTTTACGACCACAGAATACCGAAACGTGCACATTCGCATAAAAGTAATAGGATAGAATGGAAGACGAATATGTTTCAAATGAACGCTCAATGAAACATTCCTTCGACTTAAACGTTAATTAACTTTGACCGTTTTACCATTCCTTCGCGGTCTCTAATAAAATCTTCAAAAACGAATTGCAACGCCTCTATTCTTACGAGCACAAAACACAAAAGCATAGAAATCCGTGAATAGATAAAAGAAATTCGAACGAGAAACGAAGTACGAATGTAGAAATACCTTCGAGTTATTTCGTTTTAAGTATTCTATACCCCTATAAATCGACTTTGTTGTTCTATTCGATTTTACACTTCGCAGGAAACAATTCACACAAACTAAACCTCATAAATCCCACTGTGTATATATACAAAAGCTTAAACTGTACGAAAGAAAATCCTAAACGAGCCAAAAAGAGAAAAAAAAAATCGATTTACTAAAACTCGAGTAGCTAAACCTGCAGTGACGACAGAGCAAAGATAAATTTAGAGAACACAAGTGTTGGCAAAGTAGAGAGAGAGATGTGAGACGCTCTTAAGATAATAAGAAGACAAAGAACTTAAAACAGAGTCAGGAGTTTGCCCTCGAAACATATAGATTTCCATCGCGTTCGCTCTTTTTGTTCCATTGAATTAACAATCAAGGAATATACACCTCAACGTTTTATCCTGATGCATATCGAACGTCGAAAGGAACGAACGTATCGCTCGAAGGATATCTTCGATCGAATGGAGGAAAAAAATCAACGAATCAGGCCATCGAATAATTTATCAGAAACCCGCTAATACGGATTCTATAGTGGCGTGTGCAAGCAGCTTTCACCGTTATTAAAACGGAAATATTTATCTAACTTTATTTATCTGACTGAATCGCGGAGAATTCAGTTGAATTCGAAAAGCGTCAATATAAAGTTGCAACCGAGGTAAACTTGCATCAATTTGTTTAACCCACTGGGATTTTCCTTTGTTTTCGTTATTGCGCGCAAAAACAGCACTTCTTTCCAAAGGTAAATAGTCCTACCTATTTCTGTTGTTTTCCTTTCTACATTGTTACTTTTGCAAATTTTTCGATACTTGCTGTTTGTTTTCGAAATACTTTCGTGTTGAACAAAATTTGAGGCAAAATAATTTCGGAAAAATACGTGAAACGCGGCGTTTCTTTGAAACTGAACGCGAATGGTGAGATTGCAAATTTATAGGGATCAAACGTGCAAAGGCGTCTGCCCTCCCGAAAATAGATTATTGCTAACGTTGCTGCGTACACTCGAGACGCGAGTAGAAAGGCTTTCCAGAAATTTGAAAACTCGTGTGGGGTTCCTGCCTGCCGAAGTACAAATGAACGCGTCCAATTCACTTTGCTCGCCGAAGCGCTTGCAAATTTAATGCAAGCTTCAACAAAGACTGATCGATGTTACGGGTGACGAAGGAACTCGGCATAGAAACTATCGTCACAAAAAAAAAAAAAAAAAGAAACTGACGCATTCGTACAGGGACGTCTGCACAGAAATGATAAGCGAAACGCGACGTTACGCAAAAATCAATTTCTTACGAATCGAGGTCAAATACGTATACATATATATATGTACATGTGCGTACGTATATTTGTTAATTCTTTCGTCGCCCCTGTTAATTATTCATAGCACCGTTGCGTAGTGAGATATCAAGGATCAAATCGAAAATAGAAGTAGGAAACAACGCGATATCATTTCAACGACATTGGCGTCGTTAAAACGATCCATTTGTTTGTACGACGATTAGAAAGGTTGAAGAACGACAACACACTTGTTCGCGTTCTGTCGCAAAAGGTGTACCTTTGTTCTTTGCACCTGACCCAAATGGTCACCGCGGACAAGGAGAACGGAAATTGTTAGTCACTATCGTCGCGCGATTTGTGGGAGATAAGATTTTACGAAGAAAAGAGATTCTTGCAGTTGCGTCATTTCTGTTAATCACATCTTCTTTGACTCCCTCTCTCTCTCTCACTCACTCACTCTCTCCCTCTCTCTCTCTCTCTCACACGCTCTGTACCCCTGCTTTACATTCGTCAATAAAAGATTTGACACTTTGCGTCACTTCGTAAAGTCTTCGGTTGAGGTTGAAGCACACCGGTGACGTCTCAATCACTGTTTGGTCGCAGTTTCACTCCATTTCAAACGGACGTTACATTTACACGTACGCCGTTCTTTGACGCGCGACTTTAAATATTTACGCTTGCCAGGAATGTATAAATATAAAGGGTATTCGAAATACGAGTCGTCACGCGAATCCGCCGGTTCGAAATCGACGACTAACACGACGAGTAATACGAATCGAAGAGATACGAAGGAGCCGAATGGGGGCGAGAAAAAAGAAAAGGAAAACAGAAAAAAATACACGGGGAAAACGAAATCTAACCTCTGGGAGCCGCGACCGCACCATACCCGTCGTGCGTTAAATGAACAATATAAAGCTGCGCGCACACGAGCGCAGGGACGTAAAGTCAGCTGGTTAAAAACAGCTGTGTCCCGTCATCGACAAAACGAGAAGTTAAATATCCCTCGTCGTCGCGAAACACCATTGACATTGCACTGCGTTGCTTCTCGTCGACCTATAAACCGATCGTACCTGATAAACAAGCGATCCGGCCGTAACATGCACATGCATACTGCGTAGTCTTGCATTCGCAACCATGTGCGGGCCTCTCTTGCACTCGATTGCAAGCACGTGCAATGGAGCAAAAGAGAAAGAAAGAACGAGAACAAGAGAAGGAGGGAAGGTGGTAGAGAAAGAGAGAGAGGTAGAGAGAAGGGGGGAAAGAGAGAGAGACGGAGAAGAGAACGAGAAAGAGAGACAGGTGCTGGGGAGGGAGGAGGGGGAGGGGGGAGTGTCAGGAGAGAAAGAGGTGGGGAGAAGAAGAGGAAGAAGAAAAAAAGAAGACAGAGATACAAATAGCAAGTAGGAGAAATAAAAGTGAATTTCAAGGATACAATTTGAGAACGTCCGTGTCCATACGTCGTTTTCCAGCGCTGGGGGACGACATATTTATCGTCTATTAAACGCAGCAGAGCCCTTCGTAGCAAGTCCTTGAATCAGCTGAGCCCGATTGTCGTTTAGGAAGGGCCTCTGACTGCCACAGATTATTTACCACAGCCGAATCCACGAAGGTATCAATCAATTCACCACTGTGATATAACACACTCTCTGTTTTCCCGTACCGAACAGCTATTCAGCGCGATGGAAAAAAAACAAAGACACGCGCGCGTGATGGTCGCTAAGTCAGTCGTTGGATGTTCGACGCTCGACACGAACGAAAACGACACGGGACGAATTCCGAGACGTCAGCGTTTAATGATGTTTTCTACGGATGAACGAACGTACGATCCCTCGATGAGCAGCGATGTACAAATGGTCTTCCTCTTTGTCCGAGCGGACTAAGCCAAAAACCCCGGGCTAGAGGATCATTTCACCATCACCAACGACGATTCCGTTCAGAGTCTCGTACTGTCGACACGTTTCTCGCGCACACAGAAAACAATTCTTTCCCCTAAACCTCCTCCGCCTCCACCACTACGAAACGCCTGTTCTCGTGCACCCCACTGTCAACTCACGGACTTCACCACATCTGATTCCGTTTCTGCACTGCTCTCTTGCTTGCTGCTACCTCTCTCTTACGTCGTGCCACTGGATGCGCGCGCACCATACAAAATCCCTGCTACGATCCACCAATCACCACTGGTTATCTCGGG
Organism: Xylocopa sonorina; assembly: GCF_050948175.1. Lineage (NCBI taxonomy): Eukaryota > Metazoa > Arthropoda > Insecta > Hymenoptera > Apidae > Xylocopa > Xylocopa sonorina. The sequence goes on from NC_135203.1 coordinate 6,823,918, forward strand.
TCAACCAATCTCACTAGAATTATATCAAAAAGAACCAGCTACTATCACGTTTCTTTGAATTGAATTTACTTTTTCCTAAACAATTACCAAAAAATCCAAATTCCATAGTCAACAAAAATATATTAACAATTTAAAAAATAAATCTACTTACATACTAAAGACTACGCCCATTATTCGTATATATTTGAATTGTCCAATGTCTCGTACATGTACGAACGATTTAAAAAAATAAATAGAAAATTATAACATGCAAATTTTAAACAATTAAATGATTTAATGTTAAAATAAGAATAGCGTGTATGTTTATACAAACCACTAGTTTTTGTCGACACTGTGAAAAATAATGTGCATCGATGGTACACGTGTGGAATTTGAATTTAATTAGCATCATATTTTAGTATTTATATAACTAAACAATAAAGAAGATATAAATAGCGTGAAACATATTTGTATAGGAAACGTATAAATACCTTTCTGGAATAATACGAAGTCCAGTTATCCATTAAATCTTAACAAATTTAATATTCGAAGTTAACCCTTCACACACATACATATTGAAGTGAATTAAATGAGCGCGCGGTGTGATAAAATTCTGTAGGGGAAATTCTATTGTACAGCAGTCTCTCGAGTAAATGAATAAATTATAGGGATGGTTGGAAAGAAATTGAATCGTTCGGTAAGTCAAATGTCGTACAATTCGCGTTTTATCCGGATGTTTTTAATAACGTTGAAACAAAAGACGTATCTACACAAAGATAAAATTAGTATTAATATATAGCATGTAACACATTACACAATATTTAATAACTTAACAGAGTTATTCTAACAAATTGATTTATTTCAAAAGTGTATAAAAATTATGAATATGTATAAAATTTCGACCAACTTACAAGAAAAAAGCGTTCGAATCGAATACTGTATACCAAAATTCAGTAATACAAATGGACATAGAAATTTAAGTCCTCTTTCATAATACTAAAAATTACATTTGTATGTGTTGTTCCTAAAATGATTTAAAAAATATGACAATTAATGACAATGTATAAAATTTGCTCGAGAATATCGTTAATACCTGTTCGACTGAATATATTAAATATATCGAAAATACTAATTCTGCTGCATCAAATATAAGTACTCTATGTAAATGGCTAAAGTGCACTAAATTGATTCTATTAAAGTGTTATAAATTTATTGCACCCTCTTTCTCTTCAGGTCTACTTTGTCGCATGCATACGTCTTAAATACTAGCAATTATATTAGTAATGCATCAAAATCTGTAAAAATTTGTATGAAATATATATGTATGTATAATATCAAAAATTTATGAAGGAACTTAATACTGCCAGACAGAGATTGATACCTTTGCATAATAATAATAAAAAATACATAAATAATATTGAGATACCCGCGTTCAATACTATTATGACTATCGTTAAAATGCATGTTTACAAATGTTAATTACGGATAAATGCCCAATATTGATATGTACTGTGAAACGACGGAATAGATTATTTTTCATTAAAGAAAATAGGTATTGCGATTTTTCAGTGCGTTAGAGACTATTACAATAAATATGGCAACGTGATTGTTCAATATTTTCAGTATGTATGAAAAGATCTTACTCGGAAGTACAGATACTTTTGAATTTTAAATGGAATGTTCTATAGAATAACGTTACCTACATATTACACGAAAAAATCTAGAAACAAAATGTCTCTACATTCACTTTACCTGAAAATACTAAAAATAAAGCTTTAAGTAGTTTTAAAGAACCGCATTTGTTAAATATTAAAATGTTATAGAAAAACTAAAGCTTAAAAAATATTCGTAATAAATAATTAATTTTGGCATTAAGTGATTACTTGTCAGAGCATTATCAGTCATTGCATTCTCTATAAATATCGAAAATCCTTAATTCGTATTTATAGCTCTTCCGTGCTATGTTAAGTACAGAATTGTTGCATGATCACTGTTCTATTTCTTATTTGTTAAAATGTACACTACTTATTCTGCGGCTGCCTTTCGTGTGAATGCTGTCAAAGACAGCATTTCATTAGGATCAGTAGATAAACGTGAAAACTCGATTTCTTCGCTAATACTATTTTCTGCAAATGAAAAACTTAATTGCAATTGAATCCAGATAGCTGAAAATGTATGCGATATAGAAAGTATTGTTACCAGATGGTTCAATAGGCCATTGTTTATGTGAAGGTGCATATAAGCACAATAATGCTATAATATAAATATTCCACATTCCATAGACACCGGTGAAAAATGCTGATGTCATTTCCAAATGTATCTCATCGTCCCATTTCCACTGTCCTTCCGCAACCTATATATTACATGTATACGTTGCACATATTACATTAATTTATTTCTAGCTGTATAATTTATATTGATTTAAATACCTCAGACCTAATTTGTAAACGTAACATCTATAAATTTAATATACCTGACCAAGAATAAATCCAATAACTGTTAAAGATGCACATAACAGTGTAGCGATCATCAAAAATTTAAACCGATATATTACACCTTCATAGTGTAAACGCCGAACCGAACTCATGCTAGATAATGCAGCTCTTTTTACACTGATATTCATGAATACTTTCCATATCATGTAAGCCAAGAATATTAAGTACACGCCAGCAGATACTCCGGCTAAAATGATGAACGATAACTGATTTTTTAGGTTAAGGAACGTAAAGTTTCACTGCGAGAAATACAATTTCATTAGAACAATAGGATACAGCAAATTTTGTCCCAAGATCTGTAACCCAAATAGAATAAAATGGATTTCGTAGTTGTACTCCACGTTCGCACATATCAAACACAAACAATGATAGACATCCGATGCCTACTGCAGAGAGATGACGCCAGTAACATTTTAAAGAATTTCTTTGTTCACCTTCCTAATTAAGAAATAAAAAAAAAATTGTATTTTTCCATAGCTTACAGTCATATGAAAATAACTAACTTACCTGTATCTGTTGTGAAAGAAGGTAGTACATAAAAATAAAGAATTCATTAGTACATCAAAATTAAATCATATGTATATAAATATAATTTGTTTACCATAAGATGCTCTCCAGCGAATACCAGCCAGAAAGATAAAAGAGTTGCATAAAATACTCCTTGTCTAATATCACCCAGCAAAAGCATAAATGGCATGTCATAAGCAAGTGTTAAGTATTCCAAGGGTACTAACAAAAAATTAGCTTTAAATATAAATAATCGCATGTAGTTTAAAAAGGTCAAAATATGCAACTTACTGTTCAGGAAAGACAGAGCTATGCCAAGTGCTAAAAGTAAGTACTCCAAAAGAGCTGGTGATCTGGAAAGCATATGTACTCGTCTCCAATACCAAATTAGAACGGATAGAACAATTGGAAAATAAATGGTCTTTAAACTGACCCACACTTTCGTAAATCCACCATTTTGATTGATAGCCTAAATTATAAAAACAAAAAATTCATATAATATTTCACACTTTTGTATAAATGTAAATATTACAAGTTAAATGTTATATATTTACTGTAAGCCATAAATCAGTTATATGACCCAAACCCTGATTGATATTTCTGTCTGTATCAGCAGGAAGACGAATATTTAAAAGATAATAATCATGAAATAGAGAGCCAAGTTCAAACAGTGGTACAACACTACAGTTATAATTGTACTGTTCCATTGCCTATGAAGAAAATATCTATAAGTAAAGAAGTATTCACTATGCCAAGAACAATATTAACAATCTATATATTCACATCGTCAATGCTGCAATCTAAAATTCTTTCCACTACAGAAGCAGCATATGGTTTCCAGGCATCATCTGGATCCCCTTTATTTCTATAAGCTAGCCGTGCGTCTAAAGTGATCTTAGTTCTAGGAGCTGTGAAAAATAACAATTAAAATGTACATTCAATACGGTACATATGTAAAAATATATTTGATAAGTTACCAATTTCTATCTGATTGTGATAAACAATATCCACTTGTAAAACACCTATTAAATTTTGTTGCCACCTAGAATAATCAAGTTGCCTACTATTTCTGGGTACGGGCATCTATAAAAGAAGTAATAAACATTTGAATTTACGACTACTTATATTCTTTAGTTTCTGATATTTTAAGGAAATTACCTGAAATGTATAAACAACTTGATACGCTTGATGATGACTGTCGAGACTGAATCGATTCATATCGACTGCAGTGCAAGCTCCTTTTCCCCTTGAATAAAACCATTTTCCTCCACCTGGTTCAGATCCATTCACACGAATATCCTCGCAAGGCGTACCAAGTATATTTTGGCTACCGGCTGGAGTTGGAGCTACAAAAGAATTCAACAATTAAATCAATTAATAAATGGTATCATTAAATTTAACTATACACTGTAAACAAATTTCTTAAGCTATTCATACATGTACTAACATTACAAAAAAATATATACAACAATTATTATTTATTCGTACAGGTTCTTTTTGATATATGTAAAATAATAATGATTTATTCTTTAGTTATAACAATATATTACAACAATCTGAAATCTATTTGACGTTTCTTAACTTACCAATGAGACCGCCTATTAGAAAACAAACAACTTGTGCGATAATAAGTAATACAACGAGTATTGAAAGCTTTCTACCGCTCAAATTTTCTATGATTGTTCCTTGCATTCTGTTAATGTGATTATTCACTGTGTTTGTTTCTAATATTATCTGTTCAAAATACGATGCTATCGGAAAGGACGCACAACCAGACGCGTTTGACCGTAAAGTACGTACGTGAAGAGCAGTTTAACGTGCTTTTCGAGTAGCTTCGGTGTTCAAAATGGAAGCTGTGCGATACCAATATTTATAGAAATTCTTGTGAAAATCTCTAAAAATGTTTCGCGAGGCAATCATCTTGTCCTTGATTTTATCAACAACCGTTTAATGGATTTGGAAAATACAGAAATACCGTCGTAGCTTGAAGTTCTCATTAATAAAATTCTGACTAAACTACGCACAGCCCATGCAACAGTATCAAATACGGTATACCGTACATCGACTATTTTTGTAATTAAAAGAAATCGATAATAAAATCCATCGATCGATAAAAAATTACTTACAATCGACTGAAAAGTAGTCGAGGGGAAAAAACTATCGATTCATAGATTAAGATTGAAATGCATTACATATTGCATACTGCATCTCCAATCGCTATTAGAAAATGCGTGACGTAGCGATGGATACGAATGGGAATGGGAAGCGTGTTCTTCCCCAAATAGTTCTAGAGCGTCTTATTAGCACCGAAGTGAGTAAATGCTTTGCCAACTAAGTGCAAAGAACCTGCTAAAAATAAATAACGATAATCGGCGTGGATCGAGTCGTTCCTAACCTTTTCTGACAGAAGCTTATACTACTGTTTAGTGTCTGGATTGTCACGATCTACTTATCAATCCACACGATACGTGAATAACACGTCTTATATCCTTTTCTGAATAATAATCGTTCAAATTAATACAAATAAAATGGTACATACATTTATTTATTAATTGATATACTACTGCAGTAAAAAATGCTAACATTGAGATAATATCATTTGCGTGTTTTTTCTTTTTTTTTTTTTTTTTTTTAACGTTTCTATCTTCAGGAGACATCTAACTCTGCGGATTTGGATTTTGTTTATGACGATGCTGATAAGCATGCCAATGAAATTGCTGAATTGTACAGCTATTCAGAAGAGTCCGAGTTACATGTTAATCTTACTGTGAGTATAGGCATTTCTGTGATACCTTGGAATGAGCTAATGTGACATGAATGTGTTTACTCTTAGGCATTTGAGGAGCAAATGGAGTTGTATAAATTAAGACCGTGGTGGCAAAATTTGACAGAAACTCAACAGAAGTCTGTAATTTATAAATTATTAGATCAGTTGGATGTTTCTAATAAACAATTGAGAATGAAAGCAGCGAGATGCATCTTGTACCTAGCTCAAGGTTGTTGGGCTGAAGTACAGTCCGATGCAGAGCAAAGAGAATGGACCAGAACAAATGTTATGTTGTTATATGAGGCTGGAGTGTTCCCAGCATTTGTTGAACTTCTCAATATTGAAATTACGTATGTGTATTATCACGTGAAAAAGTATTTTATAGATTTCTGGAATTTGTCACGTTTAATACTGTTCTATTTGTAGGAACACCAGGAGAGCTGGTTTTGCGATGAGAAAAATATCTGTTAGCCTTGACGATTCTACTGATTTAAGAATAATTCTATCTGTTTTATACATTATAACAGAGGTGATGAGAGAAGAAGCAAAGGATTTAGAGAATAGTATTTACAAGAATAACGTTGAATCTTTCAAAGAAGATCTAATACATCCCTATGATGACGAGCTGCTTGTAGTTAAACTTCTCGGTATGGTGACATACTTTTGCACCGGATTAGCTCCACATTTTCCAATGAAAAAAGTACTTTTACTTCTATGGAAGATAATCTTAGTATCTTTGGGTGGTATCAATACGTTAAGAGAGCTAAAGAAACAATATCGAGAAGAAGCTGGTCTTGATACACAACAAGAAGATACATTGGAAGTTGCTAGGACTATGAGAGCTAGTTCTCCTCCTGTCAGTGCTGCAGATTTGATTGAAACACTGAATCAAAAAAAGACACATAGATCTTATAGACGAGTATGCTCAATTTTTTTATTAAATTCTGTATATAAATTCAGAATTACCGACTGATAATTTTTGTTTTTTAGTTTCTTATGAAGCAAAGTTCATTGGATGAGCCAGGTTTGGGAATGGAGTACGAAGGTGGAGAAATAGGAAACAATACTCCAAACAATGAAGCAGAAGGAGAAGCTAATGTATTTATGAATCAATCAGGTTGGAAGCTGGTAACTTATTATCGAAATGAAAACAATCAGTCTCCAACAAGACCTGATACTCCACCACTCACTAAAGGAAAAGGTAATATTTTTATTATTATATTTTCTACCTAATCTAACCTAAACTTGCGTGCTTTTTTTAGGTTTGCCATGGACACCGAAGGTGAGACAAAAGGATGTAGATACTTTCCTTGAAGTATCAAGATTAAAATTTGTTGGTTATAATTTAGAGGGAGATAGACAAAGTTTGGCAGGTTTGCCACAACCAATACTTGAAGGTGTTAATACACTTAAAAGAGTAAGTTAGATAATCTTACAGTATATACTTCAAAATTTGAATAAATGAATTACGTATTTGTTGTACTTTTAGCATATGTATACGTCTCTAGCTGAGGTTCAAATTCAAAAAGAAGAACAAATGCTCAGGAATCCTGTAAGCACTCCAAGGTTTCCGATTCGTCAAACGCCGACGGAGATTGTGTACCATGCTATATTACCATTTGTTCCTCAATATATGATCGCACTATTGAAAATTCTATTAGCAGCTGCACCAACTAGTAAAGCTAAAACGGATAGTACCAATATTATGGCCGACGTCTTACCAGGACAAATGCCGTAAGATTATCATTTTAAACTAATACCCTATCACTTTTATTTCTTTTAATCATCTTGCCATAGATTTAGTAACGCGTGAATTATCCTAATCTTTCATTCTTTACAGTATGACAGTATTTCAATCAATGAAACTTGGTATCGATGTAAACAGACACAAAGAGATCATTGTTAAAGCAGTATCAGCCATACTACTCCTCTTGTTGAAGCATTTTAAACTCAATCACATATATCAATTCGAGTTTATGTCGCAACATTTAGTGTTCGCTAATTGCATACCACTGGTCTTGAAGTTTTTAAATCAAAACATTGTAGCTTACATTGAAGCAAAAAATGTGTAAGTTATCTAAAAAAAAAGAACGAATTAGACATCACAAGGAACACTTATAATTATTTCAATTTATGTGAATTTATTTGCAGTATTTCTATTTTGGATTTTCCTCTGTGTGTTATTGGAGAGCAGCCAGATGTGTCCTTAGATAATCTTGAGATCGGTGATAACTTACCATATTCGTGGAGAAACGTTTTTTCTTGCATCAATTTATTACGTATTCTTAACAAATTAACAAAATGGAAGCACAGTAGAATTATGGTACTTATATTACGTTTAATTATCAAACTTGTTTGTTTGTCTCTTATAAATAATTCGAGTATATTCATTTCCACAGATGTTGGTCGTTTTTAAGTCAGCACCTATATTGAAGCGTACATTAAAAGTCAGGCACGCAATGATGCAGTTGTATGTCTTGAAATTAATAAAAATGCAAACTAGGTACTTGGGGCGACAATGGCGGAAGACTAACATGAAGACTATCAGTGCAATTTATGCAAAAGTTCGGCATCGCTTAAATGATGACTGGGCTTACGGCAATGGTAACGTATTCTATGTATACGATGCTTAGTATTGTATATCCAACTTGGAATTTACATTTAGAATAAAGTATGAATGATTTGTTTCCTTTAGATTTAGAGGCAAGACCTTGGGATTACCAGGTAGATGAGTGTGTGCTACGTTCTTGCGTTGACCGTTTCAATAATCTTCGATATACTAATGTTGCCAAAGACAAAGACATGGAACCCGTTGACAATTCTGTTACATCGGTACTTGGAGTGAATGTGGAATTAAGCGATGAATTTAAACAGCATTACGAATTGTGGTTACAGCAAGAAGTATTTCAAAGAAGTATTAACTGGGATGAATTACTGGACCCTGAAGCATGTGAGATTTAAATTTTTAATAAGTGTAATATAATATATAATAAGTGTAATATAATATATAATATATACATACGTACATATATATATATATATATTAAAATTATATTTTCGTCAACTCATAGACCTGGATCAAATTTTGACGTTTTTATAACTTACTATTTGTGAAGTGTTCAAAAAGAAAGAAAAAAAAACATTGCCATATCGATGCATTGGGAGCTATATTCGTTTTTGGTTTGTATACACCGAATAGTGAATGGTCCTAATCTATCGAACGTTTAATGAAAAAACAAAGTGACTTCTCGAGATCGATGATTTACGAGACATGTGTAATTCTTTTTTTGATATCTTTTTCTGTGTGTTTAATTTGTGCAATGTGTATTGCTTGTAGCAATATTTTACTATTACTATTATAGTTGTAAGTAAATATATAGATATAACCGTATCCGCCGCTATTATGAAGTACTAGGATAAAATTCAAATATATCTTGTTCATACTGTTCGTAATTTGTATCATCTAAGTTTCTGTAAATTAATTTTTAATAATGTAACAAATTAGGTATTGTATACCATCTCGAACTCTTCCCGTATTTTATATAATTTTTATATGTACTCCTTTCAATTGTAACAGTGATAATATTTATCGTGTTACAATTTACAATGGTATTTGCAAAACATAAATATTAACGTGTACAATGTATTAGTTTAGTTTCAACTGCATTTTTTTTTTAAATTTGCTAATTTTGTATAAATTAAATATGATTTGTTTATTATTAAATACAACAGAATAACGCGTGTTTGATCGGTGTGTTTATATGTAGTTGACATCTCTGTATGAGAGAATGATAGAGAGAGAGAAAGAGAGAAAGCTGAATAGCAGAATCAGTTATGTATATAAATTTATCATACAAAAATGTATGAAGCACTCATAATTGTGCTTTTGTGCTATTATAACATTATTTCATTTAATAATTAAGTATTTTCTGTAGATTACATAAATTATAGAGACTGAATAATATTCAATTTTTTCTTATTTATTGTAATGTATATTTAAAGAATTTTTCAATGGGAAGTAAAGCTGGCGTCATATTTCAATCGTTAAAAGTAAATAAAATGATGGACAACATATAAAACTGTATTCATTGTACAAAAATATACCTGCACGTATATGTACCCAACAACACAGTAAATCACATAACACTTCAAAAAGCACCAGCGTATCACGGTGATGCCGCCAGATTACTACAGAAGAACTACTAGCGCCATTTCTTGCAGGAGCGCTGAAACTGGTCGGAAATTAGTTTCAGTAGTTTCCGCAGAGATGGCGTTAGTAGTTCTTGAGTAGTTTACTTCGCTGTCGATAATTGTGTGCGACCAGTTTGAGCACTTTTCACAGAGATGGTACCAGGGGTTCCAGAGTAGGGCTAGTCGCATCTGGCTCACTCTTTCCTATAGCTATTTTATATATCTTTCTCTCTCTTACCACTAAAGCAGGAAATTACGAAGTTGTGTTGTCGGGGTATATATTATATCCATTATAAATTTATGTTATCAGACAGAATATAAATTTATAAATGAAACAATTACATTTTACTCAAAGGCACTTGTAACATGCATATTAAATATGCATATTTGTTCCACTTGATGTCTTTCAGAGTATATATTACATTATCAGCATACGCTTTAACCAGTTACAAGTTGTGTTTCAAGCCTTAAAAACTGTTTCAAAAAATAAGTGATATCGACTTTTCAATAAATTAAATATATAAAATAGTTTATTATATCTGTATAAAATTTCTAAAGACACCGTGTAAATATTTACGTGAAATATATGTGGAATGCTATGATCACAGATGATTCGTAACGTAGACCTTTGCAAACTGCATATTATATACGTACCATCGTTTGACATTACGTTACCGAGATTCAACTAGGGTCGTACCCATTTATACGAACCATAATAGGTGAAATTATTTAACCTTGCCATTTCATCGGCTTCTTTGGGTCCTCGAGAACCATATCTAGTTTGTACAGGAAAGATTTACATTAGTAAAATATATATAAGCAAATATTCCCAATTACTATAGGTAACAGCTCACTTGTACGGGAGTGGTTTAACATTTTCTTTTTCTATTTGATGTAACAGGGGGGTGAAGATCCTCCATGCTTCCGACAGTTCATCGCTGCGTACGAAATGCATTTGCGAACCACAGAATACATCCAAGATTAATCTTTCGTACGCGTCGGGAAGCTTGAGATCCTATAGAATCAAACACTAATATTTAGCAGACTGTTTAAAATAATTCCAACTAATGCTAATGCTCTTTTGAATCAACTATAAGTAAACAGCATCTTTTAAGTTACCTTGTACCTGTAACCGTACGTAAGGTCTAGCTCCGTTTCTTCCATGTCGAACGTAATGCCAGGCGATTTCATCATCATTTTAATATATAACGCTTCGCCTGGCTGTACTCTGATTACCAATTCATTCCTTTTTGCCTTCCCATCGAATATATCACCAGGCACGTCTTGATATTGTATTCTAACTTCCGCCTTCCTTTCATTTAAAGCTAACGATGAAAATTTCCACATTCATGATACAGATTATGCTTATGGTTTACAACAAAAATATTTTTTGTATGTCCATGTTTTGAACATTATAGTTTCCCAAATTAATACATGCAAACCACATTACCTTTCCCACACCTAAGGATAAACGGGACACCGTCCCATCGTTCGTTATTAATTCCTAACACGGCAAGAGCGAACGTGGCAGTATTCGAGCCGGCTGGTACAGTGGGATCATCCAAGTAACCCAACCGTGCTTCAGGATCACTGGAGTCTGGATCGCCAATATATTGGCCCAGCACAACGTTATCCAATTCCAGAGGCTTCATGCATTTCAGCACCTTCACCTTCTCGTCTCGTATGTCATCAGGATGGCAGGACGCGGGTTTCTCCATCGCGACCAACGACAAAATTTGCATCAGATGGTTTTGCATTACGTCCCTAATGATACCAAACTCGTCGAAGTAGCCACCTCTTCCTTGCGTGCCGAACGGTTCCTTGAACGTAATCTGTACGGAAGCCACGTTGTCCCTGTTCCATGTAGGACTGAATATTCGATTCCCAAATCGCAGCGTCATTAGATTTTGAACCATCTCCTTGCCTAGGTAATGGTCGATGCGGTACATTTGATCCTCTTTGAACAACAAGCCAAGGTGATCAGAAAGCCGCTGTGACGTAATCGCATCGCGGCCAAATGGTTTTTCTATAATGACTCTGGTCCATCCTCTGAAATAGATGAATTTTATTATGAAATCAACTTGTTTGCAATGATTCATAGGATCAAATGGATTCCTTAACACTTTGACGTAAATGACGTCTATAGTCGTCAGATCCTTGGCGATCGCAATATTGTACGCAAATAACGGTTATAGCCGTCGTGCATATTTTAATCAATAAAAAAAGAACAGCGTTAGTACGAAGTTTACTAACACATACACTTGTTAAATTATCGAGTAACACATCTAGAAAAAAAGTGATAACATGCTAGACAGCATATTAGTTGTTTTTTATTCGCTTCGGAATATTTGAGTATCTAAAGACAAATGACTGCTATAACAGTCGATCACACCGGCGACAACGATCGGTAGTCGTACCAAAAGTTTAGTCACTTTCAGTTCACGCAGTCGAAAGATGATTCTGTGAAGACGAACCATTTATTCTGTAAGTATTTTTTCATGAATTAAGTAAATACAATGAATTAGTAAAGCAAATGCCGTATAGTAGTAAAACTGTGGCAAAATGTGATAATTTTTACTTCCAAACATATAACTTACACCCGATTTCATCTGGCAGTCATAAACAATCGAAAAAAATTGTGTTTCTGAGGGCGATCGTAAAGTCAAAAATGTGCGTCAAAGTGTTAAGTATCTCTTAACTCGTACATTTGATGTGTACAATTGCTTCACTCACTTTTCACCCATACAAACGTTTCTGATGTGCACAGTTACGCTTTCAAAGACACTGGGCGGTAAGGCTAAGTAAAACAGCCTGTGAGCAATCGGGAAACCTTGCTCATGCATCCTTAGCTCGTTGTTCAGCACCTCGAATCCCTTTTGCGAGTCGTACGTGCCAGACACGTAATGATTCAATCTCCAAAACTCCTCGTATTTGTTCTCTTCCCCTGGTTTCATTTTCATATAGGGATGGCATTTCTGCCGTAACTGGTCAACGGTCATATTCGTGCGCGCATAACCGACGAAAGTGGTGGTCTTTGGTAGAAGATTGTCCCTGAACAACCACCACAGCGTTGGATAGATCTTTTTCTTCGCTAAATCACCCTGTAAGTTCATCAAAGTCATCGATTAAAATTCTAGATCGTGTACCGTTTCAAATTTAATACGTATCCAATTTAAAAACCAATTAGTACTTACGGAAGCTCCGAGCGTGACAAACACATGAGGATACAATCCATCGAAATGGATCCCCTCCATGTGATCCATTTCCTCCGATTTCAAGGACTGCCTGATGAAGCGCAGACTTTCTTCGGTAGATGCTTCTACAATAGAGAAAGTTCATTCTATAATTATCCTTAAGATTGTAACTAAAAATTCTCTTAGAGTGCGTTACATTGGGAGTACGAAACGCACGGTTTTAGGAAAAAATTTTAAAAAGTTCGAGGTAGTCAATGTCATTTTAAAGTCATTCATGTTTTTCCAGCAATTACTCCTGTTTTTACACTGCCATTGGGTGTACTTTTTGCCAAACAGGTCAAAGAGCGCAACAGAATTAAGCCCATAGATAAAACGTCGCATGTACACGATTAATTATGTAATATTTTAATGTGAAGCAGGATAATAAAAATTGTGTTTTAATTATATACGTATACTTAAAGAAACAAGATTATTCATTTCCCGCTAGATAGAATTTATTTTATATTTTGTTATCCACTTGTTTTTGAAAGCTAAAAAATGTACGTACATATACGGAAATGATCGCACGTGGTGTGTCTTTAAACACAAAATACTAATATTAAACAATGCATATTCATATATACATGAGCATGAGTCGTAACACGTGCCTAAACCAATTCGTTTTCTGTTCAAACCGACAAACCTTACATAACATCAGAAAACTGAACGAATCATCATCGAACTTTTTGTGTAACAATATAAAAACGGTACAGAAGATTTGATGAATTGCAAGAGTATAAAATACCGAAGCTGAAATGTTGACGGTACATAATATCGTTAGTATGATATATAGGTCACCAAATGTACAATTACAACGTTAAATGCAATTTATCAACTCATTAAATTAACTAAGTAAAATAATATTAGTCTTTTCCATAATGAGAGAAACAATTTCGCTTCACACTTATAATAAAATTTGTAATCCTGTTTCTCTTTTGGTCACGCGTATCCAGTTTCACAAATCTCTTTAAACTTGTAAAAGATTGCATTCATAACAGAATATGTGAATGAAAAACAACAATCACTGTCGCAAACACTAGAATTTGTCTTACTGAACATGGTAACGGAAAATTTTTCCAAAAGAACTTGTAGAAAAATCGAATTGTTTCCCGGGAACTTCTTCCGATCGGAGGTAAAGTGAGCGATCAAAACCCACCAATCACTACAACTGTTCAAGTTCGACTAATCGCGACGATTAACGCGATGACTATTTCACAGTCTTGAGATGCAAGATTTCGAAATACAAACACACCTGAAGAAGGTTCAGATATATTTGTAAATCGTAATCATAACTTATCCTAAGGTTCTTTTTTCTTAAATATAAGTTACCTTCTCTCTCTCCCTATCTCTCATGTCACAACATGACTTTCCAATTTCATGCTTGTGTCATCTTAGAGAGATCATAGTTGTGAATTATTCAGAATAAAAAATACTACATGAAGGATTACTTTCAATCTCGCAATATGTTACTTTAAGAGTGAGGATTAACCGAGGACTACATGTAATATTGTTCTTATCTTTTACATGATCTTGCATATATTGAAAATGAATTTAGAGGTATGAACAACTTTACGTTCCACACTCATTCTGATTAATTATACTAATAGAATAACGTATATGAATTATGAATGCATGTGGACACGTAAAATGTCTAAATCTGTAAATCTTGCCGGGCCAATGACTTTGCAAGTAAGAACTGACATCATATCGCGCGTAAAATAATCATCCGATATTGGTCCTTGACTAGAATCAAGTTTCTGATATGCCGATTTTTAATAAAGATATTGACTTTCAAATATTCTCATATAGATCGAAATCAAAATAGCATAAACATTGATTATGATAAGTATTAACGTGATTTGCTTCCGACCAGAATAAGAATAATTTTCACGTTTTACAGGTAACTGCACGAGAGCTGAATGCGTTATACGTAATGCGTGTAATGCACGTAGTAGTACACGAATATACGGTTAACTGTAATTGAAGAGTAAGAATAATGAATGGAGTTTTGCAATATTCAGATTATAAAAACAAGATGACGGAATAAAAAACGAACATATATTTCGAACTTGAACTCAAGCATACTTAATCACAAGATTATATTATTTTAGAATCGTTACAAATAATTTGCACATCGTGTATTTCATTTGAATATGATATTTGTTATTATGCAATAGTGTTACTGATTTTTATTTTTCTACAGTTTACAGTAGCAAACATGCTAATCTATACCGATTTTTCAAGTACGGTATGAGTACATATACCAATGTATCATACATTTTTTCTGCGCATTTATCA
Organism: Xylocopa sonorina; assembly: GCF_050948175.1. Lineage (NCBI taxonomy): Eukaryota > Metazoa > Arthropoda > Insecta > Hymenoptera > Apidae > Xylocopa > Xylocopa sonorina. The sequence goes on from NC_135203.1 coordinate 6,839,388, forward strand.
ACGGTAACACGTGACGCATTGACTCAGGCGACTCGTAGCACGATTGTACAAGAGTTTTACTGGTATACGCACTATTATTTCTTCAATTTATTTGAGACCTTCACGATGCGAACAAATTCATTTTCATAAACTATTTCTCTTTAAGCATGATAACATTCGTATACTTTTTTAAATCTCGTAATAAAATATACTAGATGATTCAAAAAATAAATGAACGTTCATGGTCAAGTTTATACCATTTGTTAGCAATAACTTCCAGTACTGAGTTGTAGTTACAGACCTACTTTTCGTTATACTTTTACAATGACTCGTGTGAATGTAAAAGTGTAACGCTCTCTACCGGATAAATACATACAAAATTTGTTGTTAAATATTAATAATGTTCTAATAGATCGCAGAGATTGACTGAATATAGAAACGTGTAAATGAGTCGATATAAACAAGCAGTTAGCGGTATCTTTTTCCAGTTATCTGAAATCACATCACGCGATAGAAGTAAAAGTCCATCGCGTGACTTTGTGATGTAAATGGAGTATTTCGAAAAATATTAATATAACACGATCTGAATAAAAACTTACAATTATTAATAATATGTTAAAAGTTTAAAAAATGTTAAATATACGCTTCTAAATTAAATGGAACAAATATATATCATAGTAAACAGCGAGAAAATGTTGGCTATATAATAAATAAATAAATGAAAAACTTACTTCGTACTCTTTCCATTATAGACGTTTGAAGATATAGAAAATCTTATAGAGTGAGTGGAAGGTAACTTCACAGTTGTTTTCTTCACAATGTTTCGGGGAATACTATGTACTGCCAAACCAACTATGTAACTTCCTTCCACAAAATTGAGGTTACGTCAGGACAAGTAATGCGATGGTTTACGCATGAACTGATCAACTGGTATTTTGAAATCTTGTTCATGAAGATCTCGGTTCCTTCGGTACCCCGCCACCCTTTATTTTGGTCCGCTAGTCTCATACTGTCCTTCCTTTCACTTAATGCGTACGTTTACACTTTCTTCATACCTAATATAGAAATAATGTTGTGAGAAGAATAAATCTTTTAATTACTTCCATATATATTTTAAATGTTATCATTCAGATTTTTAAATATATAAATTTTTTTGTCTTAAGAAGATATACTAAATACAATATTTTAGTATATGTTATATCGTAGTAGTACACAGGTGTACTAGCACGTATAATGTATTAATTAATTTACATCATGAAAATAATACTTTTGTACTCCTTTGTAGACATATATTGTTATTTCAAATGTAATTAATACTCTACTAATATCGATGCAAAAATGAAATTTGATGGTAAAGATTGCTATACTATTATCAACAATCGTTTGACCTATTGAATTGATTTAATGTTTCGGCTAGTATCGGTAGCGCCATCTGCTGCGAAACGTTTCCTCGAAGTAGATATCAATCACAAGGTATACTGTTAATTAAACAGAACAATTAATTAAAAAATGTTGTTTATGGAATTTTTTTAACAGTGTACTATATGACATAAGAAAGTATACTTACAATCATATAAACAATCTATAAGAATCTTTATTTTACCTTTGTTAACCTTAAGCATACAATTGTGTAACCTACTTTCTTTTTTTTATAGAAAATGAAGTTCACTCCATTGGTTTTCAAATATGCAAGATCACCGCAAAATGTGGACAAGGTACCACCCAGAGAAATATCTCGGTTATCCTTAAAAAACAGAGTTTCAGGAAGCTCAAAGGATAATATGGGTAAATGTTATGCCTTTCAATTTAGTGAAATGTTTGTCCATGCCACTGTAACTAATAGTTTCATTTATTTCAGACAATAAATGTTTATATGAAATGTCATTGCTATTTAAATGTTGGGCAGATAATAAATTTAACGATCAACAATGTGCACAGGAAACGCAAGCTTTAAATCAGTGTTATAAGAATTATGTATCATTTGCAAGTAACCAAAGAGAACTAAAAAAAATTGATATTCCTACTCCTAATGCTAAATCTTTCACAAATAAACAAATTACTCATATTTTACGTATGTACCCAACTGTTTAATAGTTATAAATTAAATACCTTCAAATGCTGTATATGAGATATTTTTATTATCACGCTTTAGTAATCATTTGTAAAAAAATTCATGTTTTCATTATTGTGGATTTATCTTGTTAAATAAAACAATATAATAAAAAGTATAAAGTTATATTACATGGGAGTTTCTCTGGTAGTCTGTTTATTTGCCTGTACTTGCAACTGTTTCAGTCTTAATCTGCTAGAATAACCTGTATAAAAATATTTAAAAAAAAACTATTTGAAACAGCATATAAATTAACAAATATAGTATTGAAATTACTTATGGTATATAAATTAGTTACAAAAAATTTTAGTATATACATACGTATTGGACGATCAGTTGAAATAGATGCAACTTCTTCAATGGTATTTAATCGATGTTCAATACGTTTTAATGCTTTATAATTTTCAACTTGTTCATCCTTGTAAGAGTAATATGTACAAAATAATGTAGCTGCACAAAGACAAAGAGCTACTTTTCTACATGTCCATGTTGTAGATACCAAGCTATACTGTATCAAAAAGAGATTTGATAAAACAATTTCAATATATTATTTCATAAATAAAATTTCTTGCTACCTTTTTGTCATTGATAGGGCTAATATTATCATAATATTGAACTAACATTCGTTCCACGACAATATTTAAACTCAGAATTGTAAAAAGAGTGATTCTAGCATCTACAGTCCTCCTAGAAGAACTGAACAAAGCACATAAAATACAACTAATTGTGTAATACATGATAGATTGAAACCATGAAACTTCTCCAATAATCCAATCTTGAAATGAACGCAAATATGAAAAAATTTGGAATAACAGCTCTCTCTGATCCTTTGCTGTTTCTCTACAAGCAATAATATAACATTTCTTAAATATTGTATTAAATATCCTATATTACATTGGTGAGTATTTCATACACTTACTTAAAATCTTTTACCATATTGTTAACACTTTCAGAAGATGACTTTAATACAGTACCAAGTTCTTTTCCATGGTCCAAAAGTTCATTCTGCATTTCTAAACTTTGTTTTTGACTTTCAAGTACTGCTCCTTGTACTTTTGAAGCTTCTAATAGTTGTTCCTTCATTCGTGAAGAAGCTTGATATAATCTGTAACAGAAAAACTGCTATAAGCATTGTTTTAAAATATATTTATTTCTAATTACAAAAAGAGACTTACTGTTTAATGGTATTATGAGTTTCACTTTGCCAAGTTTCATAATTTAAATAAAAGCACATATGCGTAGTGTGTATATAGAATTCATTATATACATTAAATGCCCTATCTGACATATTATTAATACAATCTCTATAAAATTGATAAATACATCATTTTTCAATCCGTTAACGTATATATTACAATAAAACATATTAATATAATAAATTCATACCGGCGTTTATTTTCTGTGTTAACAAGATGACAATTATAACTTGTATGTCCAGAGTCTATTAAAAAACAATTTGTTAACTTTAAAGCAAGGAGAGAATGTTGTTCATCATTTAATTTATCACAGCTAATTTGCAACGTTTTAACAGCATCTTGCCAACAAGTTCCATGATGTGATACAGAAGATTTTGCTATAAATAAAAGCATAATTTATAGGCAATTAAAAGTTTAATATTGTTTTTGTATAAGATTAAATGATACATACTTTTAATTATCTGATATTGTTCCTCTCCCATTTTTTTCAATACTGAACTTCCATCAATCGCAAATAAAGAAAACACGGCAAGAAACAAAAAGATTACTATTCTGTATTTACTTAATATTTTTAGCATTATGCATTTCAAATTTTAAACTCAACAAATGCTTAATGCAATCAATACCAGACAAATTACTTAATACACAATCAAATATAATAATCCTAATCGTAACATGTACAACAGTTTTTCAATAGCAAAAGTGTATTTTATCTTTTATATTAAATTTTTTTATATACAAACAGAAATTGAACTTCTGTTATATTCGTAACGGATAGAACCGCCAAAGCATTATGACGCCTTTTCATGTTCTTTTCAGGAAATTACGTGAAGTAAGTAAGTTGCATATGTGAAACAGCTGTGCATTTTTTCATTTCGCAGTATATAAACTGATCTTTTACGAACTTTCTTGAATGCAATTCTGTATACTAATTTTATTCATAATCTCTAAATCGTAGAAATATGACTTCCTATTATAACCATAGAATATTTACTACTGCAGCAGAGTACTTAACTCGTGCGCCATCTAGTAGATGATTTCAGAAACAATTTGAAATGTATTCATACATTAGTTACGATTTTATTATCTTTTACTCGAACAATATGTATGTCGTCGCTAATTCTAATAATATCAAATAAATAAATGACATAAAAATATACTATCCGAGTACATACTTAATTATAGTAACCAAAAATTAAATTAGAAACTTATCCACGCATCACTTATCCTCTGCGAAGTTTGTTACTTGTATTGCAAAAAAGGGAGGAAAATATATAGAGTAATAACAATTTTTAAGTAATATTTACAGAAGATCGAAAAATGCCTAATTCTAATTTTTGTTTTATTCCTCGGAGAATCCCTAGAAGAGCGCAACACCCATTAGGTGTCTTGTCCTCGGAGTACCTGTAAAAAGACAACGTGCCGCAGGAGCACTGTTGGCAACTGGCCAGTATCTTTCGCCATTGAATTTGGTTGGACCGAAAATAAGTGGTCGGTATCGAGACAGGAACAGTGACACAGGTTCGATCTCCTCTTTCGACTCCTACAGACCGGTTTACCTTCCAACGAACACCGAAACATCTCGCGAGATCATTGTCCCAACAATATTAATTCACCGTGCAACATATAAGAAGTTAAGAGGCTAAAAGAAACAATCCAATATTAGCATTTGGTCGATAAGTGATTTAATCTATAGAGCAATTTCATTGGTTTGAATACTGTATTTTCGAACTAGTATTAATTACCTCGAAACACAATGAAACAGTGACTAATCAGGATACACTATTAGCATTTGTGGCGTGGATCATGACTGGTGATACATAGTTTTTTCTTGGGAACACTCACGCTTTGTTTCCATTACAAAGAATATGTTTAAACGCCAATTCTTTTTATTCCACAATTGATTATCTAATAATATATTATCCAGACTACTGACTCTGCTGTTGAATTTTTAAATACTTAGATCATTCTGTAAAAAAATCATGAAATCGAAGCTTCCTGGAAATGTATCAATCCAGAACCATGAGAATATGTTTTAGAACATAAAATGAATGGTAACGATATAAAAGCCTAATATTATTACGTCGATGGGATCAGAGCGAGATGGTGATCAATCGATCGCTGGTAGACTGGCGATTTGGCGAAGTATACAGGAACGAATCATCCACGCCTAGCCTGCTTGACGTCAGCCTCGTAAACTGTGTAACGGTGAATTAAAAATAAATCCGACCCGGAAAAGCAGTCAATGTCAGATAATTGCAATCCGATCCATTCCAGAGTTCCAGAGGTGTTTACCTTTGAGCCGCGGATTTCAAACCGCGGACAACGCCGTGCGCGTAAATGCTCCTGCCTTCTCTTTCAGCTTCGCTCCAAATTTATACGCTCTCTATCAGGATAAAAATACGCCTTGCTAAGTGTGACACACTTACAGCCGGACGAAAATCGATGTCTGACCCGTGTTGAGTGTCAATGATTAACGACTCGCTTAGCAGAATACGGGGGAGCGATGTAACAGGAGATGGTTGCCGATACTCTGATTAATTAACCCTTCAGCTTCCCCGGAAGAAGCGGACACGTTATTCCGGTCTGTTCGCGGATTTTGATCGACATCATTGTTCACAATCGGTGATCAATGATAGAACGATTAACGCACGAGTGGTTGTACTGTCTATTCGACCACTAATTAATTCAGATCAATTATTTACGATTTTGATATCGATTTTTATAATTTTATTTCTAATTTGTTATATTAAGAATAGTTGAGATAAATAAAAACAACGAACATACCTGTTACCATGTTCAATTGTTCGTATTTAAGTTTAGACAGGCAATTCCGTCAGGCACGATAATTATCATCCAGCTGTATGTACTTGAAACAGCAGATAGGAGCCTATCTCTTCGTGAGCGTAAGAACGGAAAGGAACCGGAAGTAGATGGGGATTCGAGCGACGAAGGATCATCGATGCTATTTGAAGTCAAGAGCCTTTCGTTGGATCGTGCTCCTCCATTCAACCACACGAAGAACTCTCGACTTGCGTAACTCTGAAGCAATTCTAGACAAGTTGCCAATCTTCTCTGGGTGGTTCCTGTTATTTGAACAGAATTTTTGCCTTCTTACTTTTTTATGAAATAACGTTCAACGAAATGACGGAATTAAAAAGAGAAAAAGAAAAAAAAGAGTTCAATGAAAGCCTTCGAGTTCTGTGATCCCAGTAGCTGGCTCGTACCAATTTTCAGTCAGAAATTTCCATCAGTGATGTACTACAAAGATTTAATGCTTTGGCAGGAAGCCCGGCACCGCGTTTACCTCCCGCAGATGTCACGGAACCTTCGACGTTATGTCTTGTTTCTTCTTTTTTTTTTATTCATTCAGCGGCACCGTGGAGCGGTTCATAAAGATTCGGCCAATTCATTTCCGTTGACTTGTTTTTCCTTCGCTGCGAATAAACGGATCGATAAATTTCTGGCAAGGTACAATATAGAGATAGAAAGAGACGAAGGATAAAGAGGATACGTCTTCTCTTTACAGATGTATCGTACACTGATACAGGATGCTTCCGACCTGTGCAACCGGAAAAGCATTGAATATATTTAAAAAAAACAAGACAAGACTGGAGAATCACATTTTTTTTCATCTAAGATATAGTATTCGAGTAAATGTTTGACATTCACTTTGTTTCCCATTTAACCATCGGATCGGAAACACACCGTTCATTCGATACTTCATCTTTTATTATTTAAAGACCGCAGAATCGAACGAGCAACAACGCGCGCAACAAGAAAAAGGTCACAATAGCCGATTAACTGTCTTAAGCAGCGTTTATTTCGTTTCTTATTAATAAAGTCAGAGCATTTCTTTAAAATATCAGTTTCGCGCTTTCATGACTCGTGGCGAATACGCGTTACAATTATGGTTGCGTATCGGAGGTTTCCAGGGGTTTCCCGACAACGTGATGATGACAACTTCCTTGTTCCTCTAATAATTATACGCGTGTTCATGTACACGTCGAATCACCTCGCTAATCGCTCGAATCGTACCATTCGTACATATATATATTTTTATATATATACATACATATTTATATATGTATAAGTCGCGATGCCCCCTGTGTCAGGGGATGTACAACGACGGCAGTTTCTCGCTCCCTTTCCGTTCATCCTCGAGGGACCGACGAGCACGACGAAAGGGTGAAAACCGATACTGTGATGCTGGACGTAACAACGAGCATGATTCTCCGCATTCCGTTTACTAATTTACGTACTCTACCTACACGTTATGTTTTTACCCGCGCGCTAGATGAGAGTTATGCTATAATAATAATGGTGTGTCGTATGCGCGCGTGTTAGAGATCAAAGGTTTGCACTGTCACTTAAGAAAACGCGTTTTACCCTAACGAAACTTAACCGCGTTAATTATCATTAGCCAGAACGAGAGAGGACAGGTGAATAAGCAGCGACTCTCGATGGTGATGTTGTTTGCAACCGATCCGGCAAATCGCGAACGACAACTGTTCTCGAGAAAAAAGGGTGTCTTATTTGTAAGGGATACTAAAAGTAAACGACGTTTTCATTTTATAATAATCGTCCACCGCTTTCGGGGGACAATCCGTTTCTTATTTTTCTTTTGTTTTTTTCTTTTTATCTTTTTCTTTCTTTATATATGTATATATATGTATATATATACAAATCGAGGTACACAATGAAATACAAGACGATCATAGATATCGTTAGAAGTCAATTCAGAAAATGCACGCTTCGTTGGACGCCGAATAAAAGTCGCGATACGCTACGGTGCAGGATCAATTGATCGTTCCCTCCGGAAAAGGGACGAGAGGATGAAAATAAATACGCATCGAAACATATCGTCCTTGTATAACTTAATAAAAAAAAGGGAAAAGAAAACAGATATGTATATAAACGAAGAAAAGATTGGCGGGACGCTCCACAACTTATTTGACTTTCTTTTTCGTACACTCCTTGCGTTCCCAGGCGTTAATTCATTCCTCCTTCCTTTTCATCCCTCTTTATTCGTTTCATTCTCGTTTAACTTCGATTCGATTAACGTCAAACTCCTTATACGATTCGTCTCTTATCTATTATTACAAGTTAAATCGATTACCACTAATTCCTTAATATTTTACTTCGATATTACTCCTTTTCCCTCTCTAGTCCCCGCATTTCAGGTGAATTCTGCGTGGGCCACCAGTAAAGGCGAAATTACACGGTTCAATTTCGCTGAACCAACGGTCGATTAAATATAAGATCGAGAGCGAAACGAGCAACGCCAATTGCAATTCGATCGAAGCGTTCGATCGTATTGTAATTTACACCGTTCGCCTTGCTTTTAATTTGCTTTTGTTCAATTAGTCATTCAGCGGAAAAGTGATGTGCGATTTCCTGTAATTTCGCGTTTAAATACACGAATTTCCACCTGACGGATGCTGCTTCGCGGTGCGATACCACGGATCGAGGGCCATGCTCGATCGAAGGGGATAAAAATTGCGAACGGACACGATACGACGGTGACGACGACGATAAACGGCAAAGACGCGGCAGAAACGGAGCAAAACGTAGCAAGGTTCCAATCGTGTTTCACTTTTCGAACGATGACGACCGGAGGTAGGCGAAAGGGAGAGAGATAGGGAAAAGAGAGGAGCACCGAGATTCACCGGAATGGCGAGATCGGATGGAGGTAAGGTCATGGAACGTGGCGGCAGCGTTCAACGAACTTAGAGCCGCCACGCCGCGCTGATCGGTTCGATAAATCCTGCGCGTCCTCGGAGATTAATTTGCGGATGCCTTAATTACCGTACAAAGTTACTAAAAGCTTACGACGTACAAATATATACAAATATATACATTGGCTACAAAAACTATTAGTACACTATTGTATGTCTCTTAGCATTTGTGTACCGATTAATTAGGTCCGGGAGTACAAATTTCTTATCATTTAATGTTACTTTCATATGACTACAAAAATTTTGCGTTACTGTAGTTGAACGTGAAATTCTATAAAAGCGCCTGATTGGGCATTTTTTTTTTTGTAGCCACTGCATGTGTGTGTATGTATGAGTTATGATACCTCAGAGCAAAAATAACTGATATAAAAAATGGGAACTCTGTGTATGTTGCCATTAGATGCATGATTGGTACTAATCTTTTCGCTGTAGGAACAATCAATCGTTATCAAAGTTCAGTTACGAACGAACGTCTACGTGTAAGTTCCTAAAATCATTTTGAAGTTCGCCTCATTTCACGAAAGCCGATATCTCAAAAAGTTACCTTCTCGACAATGGTTATTCTTGTTCCAAGGTACAGATATATACGTATATCGTTATAACAGTCTCGTTAAGATCCTTTGTCGTATGCTTCCTCTCTCTTTCCCACGTTTCCCCTATCTTCTAATTTATTGTTTTCGTTTTCGTTGGCGTTTTTACAGTCTCGCTTGCTAAAACTGAAAAAGTACAGAGTACAGTGTATAAACATCAAGGTAATGTTACAATATGGTCAGTATGTTCAGACATCTTCCTATTGCTTTGTTTCAATTTCCGTCTACCTGATTGTTCTCACGATGATGCACCCGGCGATGATTCACGGCGTCTTCCCCAGACAAAGATTCGGCCAGGAACAGAGATCATCGGAGTTTCCAATTTATAAACCGATTTGAGACCCATAATACGCTCAAGACGCAAGAACGATACTACTTCGACCGCGTTTTCCCGATCAAACCACTTTCTTCGAGCGTCCAATATGCATATCAAAATATACCATGATGCAACACACTGTCGCGCGCATTATACACTGAATACACCCGTGTGTGTATATACATATATATACATATAATTTATCGTGTATCGAGGGCATACCATAATACGCGTATTACATACGCAGCCGCGTAATAAAAGCATTTTAACGCTGTGTCACCTGTACTCGCGCACCAGCCGGATAACGTTTTTTCGACATACTTTTACAAACGCAATCGTCGTTCGTTCTCCAAGCACCACGATTAACATATTACGAAAGAAGTAAATCACGTTTTAAATCAATCGAACGCATCTTCGGGCGCGTCTCTTTCATCTCGCGTCTACTCCGTTCTGTTACGTTAACACCAAGGTGCCACCAGAGAGATTTGTGCTCGTCCTCTCGTGCGACTTCTAGCGTTACGCGTCTTCGCTCTATCTGCTCGTGCTCAACGTGAGCCGTTCGGAGCCGACGACGAAGGATGAACAGGGGATGGGAAAGCCCGTTGTTAGTTAGAAATGCAAAAATCTACCGACCGTTTCTTGCTCCTTTTTTTTCGATCGATCGAACCGTTTCTCCCCAGGGCGAGCCTTTTGTCGCGTGCCGTTGCTGAACACAGCCGCGTCCTACATTCTCGCGTTCGTACAAGCCGGATAGATGCAGAGGCGCAGGGGTAAGAAACAGCACGTTGTCGAGCTTTTAATATGCATTTCCGCCAGGTGGATGTCGCACGAAAATCCGTGGCGGTGTTTATTTTTAATGGGCAGCTTTGATGTCGGCTTTGGGTCGTTTCAGAACGTTTCACCGTCCGAGTAGCTCGCGCCAAGCTTATAAAATATGATACATCGAGGTCGTGCCAGTCTCGATCTTACAGGCATAAATCTGTGTCTTCATTGTCGTTTAAGGCTGCTTCGTTTCTCGGAGTTTACAAAATTTTCACAGTATGTACAGTAATGAATCGATCAACAACCAGAACATCCTCAGGATTATTTTTTTCCACACGCGAAGTTCAGTGGCGAACGTGAAATAAAGTAAAGATATATTCACACGGTTCACTTTGACCAAACGATGCGGTTGGTCTCACAAAATTGAAAGCAGAGTGAACGGTGGAAATCACTATTTGATCGAACACCCCGATTAAATGGCAATTTGCATCGGTGAGTTTGCCTTCAGTCCTGCTGAATCGTCAAAGTAAATCGTGTGTAGTTTCACCTTGAAACATAAGGGTGAAGCGTATGAGCAACGAAAATGTATTATATATATATGCACTTATTTTATTGTTCGTTTCTTCCATGAGAAGAGGAATCTTCGAGCATACCTTCCAGACAATCGAAACACACCCTCGTTTGCCTTGAGTTAAAACCTCGACCTTGAAACCGTCTGCGCTTATATCCTGCCCGTGTACACTAAAAGCCTAAAGCTATCACTTAAACCTCATTGGCGCCGGGACGCATTGCATGAGTAGTAAAAAGCAATTAAAAAAAAGATGAGAAGAAGAGAAATATACAAAAAAGTGTGGAGAGAGCTAATCACTTATCGTACATATTTATATAGGTATCTCTCCTTTTCTTTCTCTCTCTCCCCCTCGCGCATATAAAAAAAACGATGATCCTGAACAAATTTCTACGCAATCTTCTTCGAGATCAGTCGATAAGGTATACACATAATTATTTTGAGCCGAAGTTTGCACCGACAACGAACGTGAACAACGTCTTTTAATCACAGTAAAGCACAGTGAGTGATCGATTAATTTAAGTTGAACAGAAACACTCAAGCAATCTACACCTGTTAATTGCAGAAAACGAACCGAGTAAATGATACACGTTTTACTCGCGTCTAGCTTTCAACACGTTCCTTTTTTCGTCAATTTGCACGAGTCAGTGAACAAGTGCTGTTATCATTTAGAATAATAACAGCAGCACACGCGTTTCTGTATGTCCAACGCATTATCATATTTCTTGGATGAACGCGACATGGTGATGATGATGATGACAACGACGACGACGACAAGAATGCTCTATTGAAATTTTCGCCGACTGTGAGACTAGGATCGTAATTGATACGCTGTGATCGATTGTGTGAATGTACGAGAAAACGAGCGTTCGAATTTATGTAGGAAGATATTGGCACTGATATTAGCGATCGATCATGGATCACGAGTGCGCGGATGTTGTCTTGCTAATGTTCTACTTAAAAATTCGACGCGATCGCGGAGGATCGGTCGGCGATGTATACGTTTCCTGCACGTTTCTGGATCAGCGTATGGATGAACCTTTGCATGGTGTTTACGTTATACAAGTAAAAAAAGAAAACGAAATAAAAGGTAAAAAAACGAGAAAAACGAACCGATGTTCGTTCTCTTGCGAAATGAATGAAAAGCGGTTCGCAGTGTTCTACGGATGGTGGAAGTATAAAAACAAAAGGCAGAAAAAAGGGAACGAAGATACGTATGATCATAATCACAAAAGAAAGGAAAAGGAATCGTAAAAATATCACTATGTACAATTCGTATCGTGCAACGTTTCACGAGACCGTTCATTCTCACTCCTTGTAACGAAATTCTTATAGTTGGCTACTTCTCACGTGTTTCTTTATATTCGTGGCGTCTTTTACTTTTTTTCTTCTCTCTTAGTTAGCGTTATAATGTATTATATATACGCACTTCATATATATATATATATCTATATATATATACTTTTTTATTTATATTCATCAATGTGGAACCCCAATACATCTAAATTCCATATCACAAGATATCCTGTTCAGTATCACGATTTAAAAAAATCTCCGTGGCTTACTGCTTACACCCTCGTATCCTCCCCCCTATTCGTTTCATACTAAACTCCTCGACTGCATTTCTTTCTACAGGTCGTCACGTTTCATCGTTGGCTGCTTTATTGCCACTCGTTTTGCCCTCGTCACCCGCGATTGGCTCTCTTTCTCCTTTTTTATTACCGATACCACATATATTTGTAATGTATGCATAAATTATTGGATACGCATGGCGTATGTCTTTTAAGCCGGCAGAGGTTGATTCATCAACTTTCATTCCCTGCGTAATTTGTTTTCATTAGCGAAAAGTCATTGACAATAATACGATCAGAATTTAACGCCGCTAAAATGCTCGTTCCGACCATCAAAGGAAACGCGAAAATGAGAAAACCAAACACACAGCGTACGTTACGTTCGCACGATTCTGTCTTTTCAATTTTACGAAACCGATGTCGCAGCGAACAGCTTCTCCTTCGTGCTACCGCGAAAAACAGTTGTCTTCCGCAATATCGTCCCGTTTTTGATTGACGCTTCGTTCGAATTGAAAGACCAGTCTGACCTCCTTTAATCAGCGCACACTTGTCCGCCAGATAGAAAACCAACCTATCCTACTCGATATCGATAGCATTGCGAAGGGATCCTCTGACCTAAAAAGCATCTCAGATGACTCTATTCAGGGAGGCAGATGCCCTTTGATTATTAGATTTCTGGTGAACGTGAAAGGCTCTTGTTATCGCGGCGCTTCGATAATGTCTAGGTATCTCTCCGAACGAGATTCGCCGAACCGATTCTCCCTACACCCTACCCACCAGCGGTACCACCCCCAAACAGCTGAATAAACCCTTCGACTACCTCTTCACCTCTAGAGAATCGATTCATCGACGTGGCGCAAATCTTTGGTTCCCCTGCTTCCCTTGGCACAATAACCTCGTGGTCGTCCTCTACCTCCCTCTACCCTTGCGATAATAGGACGCAAACGCGACGCAGAGATACGAACGAACGAATACATGTAACGTGTTATAAACGTATGTATGTATGTAATATATATATATGTAACGGGAGGCATCTTTGCGAATCGTATCGAGTGGTCGACCACAAAAGTGAACACCAAAAGCAATCGTCCTCGATTAAGCGGCCAGACCGTACACGTCCTCTTTTCTCGAGCTAACGGCGACGGGAAATGGATTCTGGATAAGCAAATCGACGAGCAACGTGAAGTAACGTCGCTGAACTAGGTGAGGTACACGATTCGAGGTATCGCGATCGATTTTCCAGTTCCCTTTAACCCCTTCAGTGTTTTCTCTTTTCTTTCCCCCTAGTAATATATCGCGTAGATCACAGTAGTATCCGGAGGTCAAAAAGACGAGGCCACCCTGGCTCCTTTGACTCGTAGGTGTCCTCTCGAAGTATCGGGAGGCTGTATTACGTCAGGCAGGAACACTAGAGTACGTATCTCGATGGCATTCGACAACACCTGTATCGGGCGTTGGAAAGATGATCGTGGAGATGGAGGATCATCCGACGTGGCCACGAGATACGAGACCGAGCGATCGTGGCAAAATCGATCGCGGTAAATGTTGTAAAAAAGAGGAAGGGTGATCTCGTATTTTGGTAAATCGTCTCGGCTTATCGAGTGTCCTTGCTAATCCTCGCTAAAATTGTTCACCGTCTCGATCCACTGAAGGAACGTTACACTCCATCTGTTAAATTTGTTCTGTAAATGGACCGGTTCTCCAATAGGTCCACGATATTCGTGCGATTCGCATGAATCATTACTCTGCCGTTGTTTCACTTGCAGTTGATGACCGCCGTGCTGCTGCTCCTGCTGATGTTGCTGCTGCCGTTGCTGTTGTTGCTGCTACAAGTAGTACTAGTATTATTGCTACTACCGTCACCACCACCACCACCACTAACACCACCATCACCACCGCCACCACCTCCGCTACCACCACTACTAGCGTCACCACTAACGGAGTTCAGCGATGGATGACTGCCGGTGGTCGGTTGATGATTCGCCGAGACCTGAGGTTGCCCTCTTCCTCTGTCTCGCCCCCTTTCCCCGTCGCTACGTTGCAGCGCCGCGTAAATGCTTGACATGAGGTCGTTCAGCTGCTTCGCCTTGGTCGTGCTCTCGGTGATGTTGCTCTGCAGTGTGTTCGATTTGGTCGAGCTCTTGCTGCTGGACGCGGAAGTACGAAGGACGGAAGCGAAGGTGGGAGGCGTGGAGGTCGCCGATAACGCTGGTAATGCCTCGTTCGGTTTCTTTGGAAGCTGGGGTAACCTACGATGGAGCCATACGTGCTTCAACGCTTTGCCAGGCGTCATCCGTTGTTCCGGGTCCCACATCAGGCAACGATGAATGAAGTCGAGGAAGTAAGGATCGTTGCAGTTCTTCAGAACTTGCTTCAGATCCCTGGAACCTGGTAGGCCGCGTTCCTTTCCTTTCCTAGAGAAACCGCCGTTCAGTACAATCGAACCATCGGCTTTCGTTGTGACGGTGCAGTAACGCGGGAAACCCTTTGAGCTGACGAACTGCCTGCTCCGCTTCGCGGACCCCAGCAGATGAGGTGGCGGCATGCCTAGCAGCTCTATCATACAGGCCAGCTGGTCCGCCTCGTCTTCGCCTGGCAATAGCGGGAAACCGGTGGCTAGCTCCACCAAGATGCAACCGAGGCTCCACATGTCGATCGGCATGCCGTAATTCGAGCCAAGTATCACTTCCGGCGCCCGATAAAACCGACTCTGGATGTACGTGTAGACGCGCTCATGCTCGTAGCAGCTCGAACCGAAGTCTATCACCTGGAACAGAAGTAATTTTATCGATAAGCACACGAGAACGTGTAAATAAAGAGTTTTTTAGTAGATGTTGTGTACTATCGTGCATTAGAGTACGTATGCACGCGATGTAGAGACATTGTAACAGCATTTTAATAAGACTAAATCATAGTGATGGGCACTATTAAGTGCACTATCGTTGCCAGTGCAAACGATACCGCCGTAATAATTTCAGAAGATCCAAGGCAGACGTTCACGCTGATGGAATACCGTATTCATTCGCAAACCGCGACAGCGTTCGCTCCGAAATCTCGCGTATAGAACCGTCCGAAGTGTATCATGAATATTGTACGTGTTCTGCATGAAATCAAAGCCCGAGAATCGTTTACAGCACATTTGGCAGCGGGACGTGACAAAATAATACGTCTATCCGACAACGAGACAGTGTCGTTAATAGAGTCTCGTGTCACTCTCGCGCGACACATACTGATCAACGTTTGGCCGTCTCTATCTCTCTAAATTATTAAGACGTTCGCACGTAACACGGGCTAGAACGCGCGGTCAAAGAGAATTGACCAAGGCAGCGGATAATTTTGTGCGATCATATCTGTTTTTGAAACCGGCCTACTTTAATATTTCGGGCAACAACGAACGGCTCGTGCGTGGCGGCCAACAGAAAGCCCACGTTGGAGTATATCCAGAGTTAACACTGATCCGCACAGTTTATTGGCAAACCAGCGTCTATGCACGTCTCGATAAGCTACAATATTGTCGGTCGGTATCTAAACGATCATTCTGCAAATACTACTCCTGCTTGTGCAAGATATCGCACACACGTTCTTTAAAAAAAAAAAAAAGAAAAGGAAAAGAAAGAAACGATTCTCGCATGAGCGCGGCGACTTGGCGATGTTGCACACTCTGCCTGGGAAAGATATTGATTTTTCACGTGAAAACTATCTTCTCCTCGTTCCCTTGATAAGAGGTACACGGTCGCACACAATGCGTGTCGAGAGCCGAGCGAAACGACTCACTCGATCGAGTTGCCACGGGTGTATCGCGTCATCGTAAAATAGAATGTGACACACTTGATCGATTTTGACGGGTACCGGCCCGGAAGCTCCGCATAGGGCGCGCGTTTTGATGGAAGCCGCCCCCCGGACGGGCGTCCTGCTTCTAGCAGAAAGCACACGTCGAAATGTGGGCCTCCTGTCTCGTTCAGCGATCGTACATCGCACCCGCGCGCGCTTTTACCGTGAAATTACCTTATGAAACAATGTAAACAACCGCGAGCATCCGGCTGCGCGTTGCGATCTACCCGGGAACCGGCTGTGCTCCTAATTTACCACGGGTACGGTGTTACCCTGTAACGGGACCGCTAATTCATGATGTACCACCTTTCGTTCATTGAAATTTCATCGCGATGGATTGCGATGTAGCTCTAGTCGCAGATGGGAATCGATTCTCATTCATTACACCCTACGTTTTACCTCGAGCGGGGACAGTGTGCAGGAAAATTGGATTACGAAACAATCGCGAGACTCATCTTTCCTAATGCGCGTGGCATTGATAAGATCGTCGTTTTTTTTAATGTAGAGGGTAGACAGGAATCGTTTCTTGGTGGTCTGCAATTATCAGATCGTTTGACGAGTAATTAATAAAGTACACCGCAAGATATACGAGGCGTTTTCGAGAAAGGGGTCAGGAACCACCCAACGCTCGAGGTACGCTTTATCGTAGCCCCTACGAAACAAGATACACGGAGGAAAAATGTTTATTCGCGGTTTCCCTTTCATTCCGTTGCGGGAACGGCGATAAAAAGAAGCTCGTTCCCCTAATTGGAGCGGCTGTTTAGCTTTCGAAGTAACAGGTGGTGCCTGTACGCGCTACTTTATTCACGCGAAGCTACAACAACCATCAGAAAAAATCTGTCGTTCAAGATTTCCTGGCGCTGTTCTACCCTCCGGGGGAAGTCTGCCACCGACTAAATTGAAATTGGTTCTCTCTCCAACGAAGATAAAATTATGTCCAACATCGCGCGAGTGTCTGGTTGATGCGTTTATCGATTGAGACATCGGAGGACTCCGATTCCGTATTCTATCGGTAGCATTTTTTACGAGAAACATGGGAATTGAAATTTTAGCCAGGAATCGATAAAATCTGGTCTCGAGAGAGACACTAAACCGGGTAAACGTTTTAAGGAACTCTCAATCAAAGCCCGGTGCACCTTTGACATATCCGTAATCAATGGCATGTACGGTAACACGAGCGTGTGTCACCCGTCGATCGAGCGCTGTTTTTACTAATCGCACTAGAGGTCCTCGACGAACCTTGACATTCGTCGTAACTTTATTTTGCCTACCGCGAAATACGTATGTACCGTGTGACAAGCTTGCACATTGCAATTATCTCGCGTAAAAATAGAAATAGAAATGCTAGTTTACAATGATAAGGCGACGTATCGCGTGTATTCGGCCTGTGTAGTATAGTCCAGCTAAAATTAGGCGGAGCTATTAATTTCTGGAGCACAAACGCGAACACGAGTGCGCTGGCTGATATATGAACCCGTATGTAATGATAAACGGCCGAAGACAGGGATTGTAATGCGGTAGAACGCGCGGTAAGGTCAAGGATCGTCGTGGGCATTTAATTCGATGACTATTAAGGAATTCGATGCACGCGGAAACAGAAATGCAGTCGGCACGTGGTACGCGTTCGATGTCGAGACGATATTACAATTGAAACTGTTATGATTATGGCTTTAATCAGGCGACTCGGATTCGCCTTGAGTCGGATAACGGAAAAGCGTACTTTAATCAAAAACCCGTTGCGTAATATTGATCGACGGTGAGTCAGGGGAGACTACACGTGTAATAAGTACATAAAGTTACCGTGATTTTACACGTGGCTGTAACGTTATACCGCAAAACCAAGACACGAACGGGAACGGTCCACGTAATGAGTCGTAGCAGCGAGAATAGTCGGATTAAATGTTTCCTCTGCGCGCAAGCTCAATGCACGTGTAATTAGAGTGTTTCTCTACATTTATCATTCACGTATTCCATTGAAAACTACCATTTATATGTTTCGCGGGAGCATAGAAGCGTCACGATTATAGAAACTGGCACAAAGATATCTCTCACTGATAATAAATCCATAAAGATTACCCGGACTGCATAGGTATGGATATAAACCATCGAAGATGAAGCTGCTCCAAATTAGAGATACCATACTGAGTATTCCAGGCTCTTCGGAACCCATATAGACCGCCTTAGACTCGTAAAAACCGATGCGAGTAAACCCAGGATTTGTAGGAACCCATATAGGCCACCTTGGACTCGGTCTTGATCCTGCGGGGTTTTGGGTTCATCCAATCTCTCGGATCCAACCAGGTGGGTCTGAATCTCTAGATCCATCTCATCACCTATCTATTCCATTACTCTGGCTTCTGCATTGTCCCTATCGATTCTACGCGAACCAGAGTGATCTGAATCAAATCCCACGCGTACCGTTCGGGACTGCTTATAGTCTCCACATAGTCCAACGTCAAACATACATCCGAATCAGACCCAATGAATTCGTACATTCTATATACTCTCTCTCCAATACACATATATTCATCTGGAATCAGTATTTCTCAAGTTAGTAAAGAATTTATCATTAAGGAATAATGTTTACATAGAAATCTGAATGAAAATGAACTGGTATCGTGTACTAGAAACAACGTTGGGAATCTATGTAAATGGACGATCCACTTTATTGTTGAATTGTTCTCCCCCGAGACGATAACTACAGGGAACAGTGAGTCACCCTCAACGACTGTAGGGAAAGCCAATGTGGCCAGCTCGTTACGTTTTCTGGGTACTGCTTTTGAGTCGCGATCGATAAGCAGAGTTCCTGCCCGCCTGAGAACGCGATAAGATCTGGCATTTTTGTGTTTTTTTTTTTGCTACTTCGTTAGCCCGATGTATTCTACGGAAATTGAACAAAAATGCTAATTAACATCGACATTCTGCACGTACTACACTTAACGCTTCGTGTTGCGCAACGATGCAATCAAGAAATTAAATGAATTACTCCGAATAATTGTAACGTTATCTACGCGAACAATTTCATACCCCGATACCAAGTTTGGTAATATAAACTCTTCAATGTGCCATGTTAATTAACAGCTAACACCCTAAACCATCCACGAGACCCTTCAACCATAAACGAGTCATCGCTATCCTAAAGCAATTTCCTAATTTTGAGAAATATCCTTTGACATGAAATTAAGGCAAAAAGTGATATGTATACTAACAACAACCTCTTTCGTATGTACCCTAAAATTAGCGAGCTTTAAACAAAAAAATTGAAGAGTACGATGGGAAACAACGCAGCAGTTACAGTGCTGCATTACTTTTTTCACCGCAAAAAAGATCGATATCGCGAACCAGGCTGCGTGGAATCAGGTTATACTATTGCAATTCATGCTTTTTTTACGTTTATGAATATTAATTTAAGATTAAATCGAGCGCGATTCGCTTCAAAATCGAACGTTGTACCTGCAGGTTGGTCGCAGGTGAACAACAGAAAGTTATTGTCAAGGTCTGGCCATTACGTCTGACCGGAAATACTTCAGCTACCTCACCCCTATAGTTCGCCGGTGTTGCATCTTCGGGAAACAATCGACACGCATATATGGCCTATCGTATTTAAGCATCGTGCGTATCGCAGCATTTTAATTTCCCCCCGCCTTATTATATTCATATTAGAACGTTGAATGCGACTCAATTACGTGGAATTCAAATAAATAGACGGAAGCTAACCACAGAGAGGATGCAAATAAAATAACAGCTTATAATTAACACGAAACTTGTCCGCGAATTATCGAGGAACGGCTTGCGAACGCTATTTCGTGAAAATAGTTCGGTGAAAAGTTCGAGGCATAGTCAGAGTCCGCGGTTACCGGAAAGACCGTTCGACAGAAACGGAAGCCTTCAAACGAACGAAAATATTACGTTAATGAAGATAAATAGCAGGAGCCGTAACATCGTTCTTCAACCGTTTACCGATGCCGCTACTGCTTCCAATTTATTCTCAAAACGATGATATTTCCCGAAACTGAATCTCTCGACTAACACAACATCGTTCCTCTTGTGGAAGTTATTAATTAAAACCCCTTTACGATATTTAGAGCTCTTGATCACGTTACGCGAGTCGTCGAAGAATAGAAAATAAAAATAACGAGCACCACACCCACTCCATATTTCCCGTGCGCCGAACGCGAGGGAATAAAGAAAAAAAAAAGAAATAGGATAAAAACCAAATGGAATATCGGCGAGACAAATAAACTTGGAGCGTAATAATAGAGACGAAAATACGGATGATAAATGCGGAAGCGACCACGGCTGGGGGGTGTGTGGCTTTTGAAATATTTTGCGTAACGATTCGTCGACGGGACGGCAACGAAACGAGAACTATAGATCTGCTCGGTATCCGCGTGAACATAAAATTGAGGTATCAATATTTAACGAACCGTGACGGTGTTGTGAACGTCGCGCGGGTGCTCTTGACGGCGGCAAAACCGGATATTGTAGGATACACACGGCCTGTTTCCGGCGTCAGTTTGAGCCATTCTTTCTCTCGGACGTACGAGCTCTGTTTTCCACCTTCATACCCCCTTCACCACCTCCCCGCACGCTTCCCACATTCGCTTATAATCGATGCTTTAATATGCAGGTACGTGCGGGAACAATGGTCAAGTGGAAATTGCGTTTTAAAGAACGAGGATGGAAGGTAAAAAAGGAAAAAGGGATCATATTTGAAAACGAATATCAATTATACCCGTATCATTCATACTTTAAACGTCTCGCTGCGTTTGTCCATCTATTAAACCGTCGATGATTGGCGAATAATTAATAGCTCTCATAACAGCGGGATAATTCGTGAGAAATATTAAATCATGGAGATACAAGCTCCGTGTCACGAAGAATATACCTTTCGCCGAGGCGACGTTTATGAAATGCAATTTCTCGTCGCGAAAGCACGCAGATTTATTGTTTCCGGTGACGTCAATTACGCGATTTTGTCGAACCAAGACGAAGGGAAGAAAACGAGAGATTCGTGTTGAAAGAAATTGATTAACGCCCAATACCTGTTATCGAAAATCCTCCGTGCTTGCAGGAAGACGTAAGGCTGGTGGATAATTAACCGCAATGGCATCGATACGATTTCATTTGAAGACTTGGAGAACCGGTAGTCGATAGGAAACGCGATCACCTCCGGGTACGGAAGTTCTTTCGCCTTGGGTATCTCATTTTCTCGCAATTACGAAAATTCCGCGACCAACCGTGTCATACGACGCCAAGGATTTCGCGATGAATCCCAGCCAGTTCTTAGCCGACGGTGGCCTACTTTGGACGATTCAATCAAGGAGCCTGCGACTAATTTAAAAATTCATCGTTTCGACCGGAGAAAGCGACTCGTCCTTAGGTCGATCGAACGAGGACAGGCTGATGCTGACGTCTAGTTTCCGCCGATAGGGGTGGGCTCTGTGGAATTTACACCGCTCATAAATAGCTGGACAGTATGGCCGATTTGTAGTGACATTTATTTTTTATGAATGTCGGACCAAATCCTTTGATTTATATGGCATCGTAGATGGTCTAGATCTCCCTTAGCGGAGTTACGTCTTCTCAAAAATAAATTAATCCAGACACATACGGACGATAGCATACATATATACCGGGCAAAGGGTGAAGAGAATTAACCAGGCTGATAGGATTGTCCTCATTGGCGTCTCGGTGGTTGTCGTCGACCTGGATGTCTTCGTTGAACGTCCTCAAGCAATCGAGCCGCTCTTATTTCCCAATCCCGCGGAAAACACAAGCCGAGGAGGCCCAATTAATTTTCAATTATGCCCTCCGGCATAATTTAGTCCTTCTATTTCCGTTAGTCACGCGACGTTGCACTTGACGCACGATCAGCTCCTACATCGTCGGGGGAAGAGTCCATCGTGCAAAAGTAGGCATCTCCTACGGTCTCCTCTCTCTCCCTCTTCCGACCCTTTACTCTCTTTTAGCTTGTCCACCCTGTCCTTCTATCTATCACGACAGAGAGGAATCGTTGCATAAGTCGTGAACGATATATTATGTATATGGAGCAGACGTATAAGCGGTTGTAGGTGCGCATTTATCGCGGATGGTCTCAGGGACGACGCTGTACGATCACTTATCTCTGCTCTAAAAGCTAGAGGATGGAATAAACGGGTCGAAGGCTTTTCGCTAAAACGCGAGCCTGTAACGATACAGAAAATTAATTAATTTCTGGTGTTCTTAAGTAAACTTGAAATTTTTTACAAAGAAAACACTACGATACTCATGAAGATGCCAAGTATTACGCGAAGCCAGATGTAAGCCAGCAGGTTTTTAGCCGACTGCCAGTGGAAAATTGGAAGAACTATATCCACGCGTGACCGCGTGTCTATGAAACAGAAGCGGCGCGATGGAAACATGAAATATCGAGCAAACGGGTGTAAATGAACGTTTTGTCCGCGAAACAGAATTTCAACGGCTCGAACGGTACGTGTACGTGTATTGGCTGCTGTGCTATGGTGCACAGAGGAGGCAGCAAAAGGACGAGCGGGCAATTCGTATCCACCGTGGAAAACCGGTCCGGTCTCCGAGTCGCGGAAGTGCCAGAGGCAGGTCTGCGGTGACGTTCCAAGTCTAACATCGTATGCTCGATTAAAGTGAAACAATGAACAATCTTGATTCATTCACCGATCGTCGCTCGTTCCGTTAACGTGCGACACAAACTGAACGGACGTGAATGAAGAAAAATATTGAAACTCCATTTTTTATCAAACCGAAATTTCATTTCTATGGCTTCGAATCGTTTCCTGAAAATTTCATTCAAAAATTATTGATCTATATTTAATATTATCGATTCTTTTGAAACTATATTAACATATATTGCATTTTTTTTTTAATATACGTATGACCAGTTTGCATTTAAATGCAAGTTGAATGATTTATGCAAAGAGATAGTAGGAATCGAATCGATTGCAAACGACATGACTTTATACGGTAAACGAAAGTACAATAAACGAGAAACGGTTGTATACATAAAACGCGCGAACAAGATTTTCGTAAATACGAAACAAGTTATTCCACCAGTGTATTCCCATAATCTTCGCTCTCCGGTGAAAGAGCCGAACGCAAATAAAACGATCGCTTTCGCCGATCGTGCCTTAAACCACACAAGCCCGAGATAAATAAATATCTTAAAAATTTCTTCAGGGGGTACGCGAGCAACAGCGTGCGCCGATTCGACGGTTGTTAAACGATTAAACCGTTTAAAGATGACCGTAAAGTACAGAAACCACGTGGAAAGCAACGTTCACGCGACCACTTTACGTTCTGATTTAAGTGCCACGGAAGTGCTATCGCTCGTGTAACGACATTTCAAGTGGGCGCAGCTCAATTAGCCTCGGAACAATGAAAAGAGCCGGAGCCGTTCATTCAGCTATCGAAACGCTAAACAGTGATGCACACGTGCGCTTATTGAATCTTGAGTCGCATCTTATTTACCAGCCAGACATCTCAATGGCTTTGAAATTACAGGTTGCACGAAACAATTAGGCGTCCGAGTATCTGGCCCAAGTTCTGCGCCCTAACGCGCCGGGTTATGGAGAACGGTGGTAAGCGATGCGTGCACGACCGAAACGAGTACCGGCTGTTCCGGGTTGAACCCTCGCAGAAAGTCTTCGAAAAGAGGCAGGTTACAGAGAGCGACAAAGTAATTCGAGTCTGGCGAGTCACTAATTATTTTGAGCGCTGCATTAAAACGAGACCGGTGAACTATTTTTACTGCAATTCCGTAAGTGCAGACCGAGAAAACACCTGTACACGAATTAAAAGCCGAACACGGTAATTAAGGAGTTTTTAATTCGTCTGCAAAATTTCAACGAACTCGGTTCCCACGCTGTTCGAGTTAGGAAATGATTTTTTTGCTGGTTGCTCCGAAAAAAAAAAGAAAAGAAATATATGTATCTTGAAACCACGGTTGCCAGGTACCAACGCAAGCAGTGATTGCACACGCTGCAATTTTACGTTCACGCTTTCGCCCATTTTTCCATTAACGACGCGAGCAAATATCCAGGTTGCTTCCGTGCACGGTCGTCGCTCGAATAGAACGGTTTTAACAAGACGCAACGGTGTACAACACGCGTACGATAAGTTTGAAAAACATCGTTGGGATAAAGCTGAGAGTATCTGTAGAGAATATCGCGATGGTATACCCGATATGACATGTGCCAAAAAATGAACGTGTCGTTACCCTTACTTTCCCCTGCTATTTTTGCCTAGCGTTCGGAGTCCACTGACCTGCACACTGTACGCACGTGTTCACGGACACTGTAACAAACCGTAAAACGGAGTAGCGGAATCGTAATTACGGTGCAGATACTCATTAGGCTCAATCATGAAACCTGCTAAGTGAATGGTATTAAAATTCATTCATTCAAATTGAACACGATAGTATCTATTTATGCGCTTGAGTATCCTTATGTTTCGACGGTAAACTTGGTTAGACGTGCTAGTTGGGCTCGGTGAATAAGTAAATAACCGAGGACACGAGGTACGAAATGCGACTGCTATTCTTGAGGCTGCAACACGTCTAGGCTATGACGTAAATTTCCGATAAACTAGAGTCCTGGATTAAAGACGACGAGTATCGACGCACCGGACTATTAATAGTGAACAGAGGAACCTATTCGTTCCCTATTTTTACGACCCAGCTCTCGCTAGTACGTGCATCTTCCTCGTGCCATCGAGCCGCCTTCCTGCTGCCTCCACGCCAATTGCATTTAGGCCGTGCCTCATTTAAATATATTTATCCTGTTTTCCACATAATTGCGGCCACAGCTATTTAAGACACCTCGGAATGTAATGCCGTCTGTACGGAACATACACAGGATGTGGTCAGCATGAATTCCTTTCCTTTCCTCCACCTCTTCGTCGCTTAACAAGTGATAATCATGGGACCGTAGAAGAAGCTTGGTTTCGCCGTGTTTCGAAACAACCTGAACTTGAGTAAACTGAAAAGATAAAGGTATCTTTAGGATGAGGAAAAGAAACGTTTCGTGTGAAAATAGAAAGACAATCGATAACGTCGAATAGAATCTAAGAAAATCAAACACACCGCTAAGAGAGAACGAATGGAATATAAATAAATCATCGCGGACGCTTATCGACGGGGGGAAATAAATCGAGACAGACGGCAGCATTGTCTCGACGGTTTGCCCAGTTTCTTCCAGTTTGGAAATTACTTTCCGAAGAGTACCTGGCGTCCCTTAAAACAGCTTCTCTCGACCCTTTATTCCGGCCAGCATTGTCACGGCGAAGTTTTCTTTGAACAGTCGGCCGGGAGCCTACGGCCGAGGGAAACTTTCGAAAAGCAGGTACAAAAAAAGAAGCCGGGAATGGGGCGAGCCGAAGGGAAAAATGGCAGAAGGCACGAAACGGGAGAAGAAAAGGAGATCGGTCGTCCTGTTTATCGGAAGAAGGGAAACGCTGTCGTGGAAACGAACTCAAAAATAGACGTTGGGGAGCGACCGTGTAGATTATATTTAGGCTGCGAAGTGAAGACGTACAATGTGGGAGTAATGCTTAAACAGAGAGGAGAGCCGTTAAGATACGACCGTAGAAACAACCAAGATCTAACTTCCACGTGAAGATCATTCAAATTGATATATTCGAAGAAAATATTTTCGTTGACGTTCCAATAATGTTCGCGTCCGTTGAACGTCTTCGAGGCAGTCCTTTCGATTCTACGATTCCGTCTATCGAGTTAACTACTCGTCGTATATTACAGTCGTAACGTTCTAGTTCCTATTTAGGAAGGGAAAAGTTGCTTTCTTATTTGTACAATCGTGACGCATTACTCGTTTCTGGATTAGACTCGTTTAAATATCCACTCTCGGTTTTAAGAGCCTGATCGTCTGTTGGTGTTTATTTGATAATGTCCCTCGAAATTGCAGCGTGTATTTGTTCTGTCCCTCCGACTTGCTGTTTCGCGTCTCGCTCGGAAATAATACCGGGAAAGAAATCGTCCGAAGTGTGTGCACCTAGCGTGCATTTAAGGATTCGTTTTACTCGGAAACATCTGCTTCCCTTTCGAGCAACAGACGCCGCCGTAAAACCGCAGTAGCGTTGTCCTGTCTTTATTTTTACCAGCCAGACGTCTAGTGATTACAAGCCGTATATTTTGGTTCGAGATAAAGCGGCGTACGCTCAGAGACCGATTGCTCTGACCTAATTGCGCGTTATCGTCCAACGCGTAGCAAGTCTAGTGTAACTCGTAAAGGAACCACATACAGGCTGTCAGTGTCGTTCCTTGAAGGTCTCCCATTCAATGGAAACAGTTAATGCGTCTCTCTCGTGCAACACGAAAGCCAAAATTAAGTCGTACAAACGTGTACACGCACCTCTATAGCACTGTACACCTACCACGTGCATCGATTGAATCAACGCTAGAGAGATATAGGGACAGACCGACGAGCGTGTGTGTCCGATATCGCAATATCCGTGGAGTAACTACGAGTAATAGGTACTTACTGCTCGTATCGAATTCATGAACCCTTTACCAAGAGTCGGCTTAATAACATTACGACTAATTAACCGTCTCCCGACACAAATTCTCCTCCTCTCAATCGAATCGGGAGTATCGTTTCAATTAAATCTCACACGGGGTTGTTACCTTTCAATTACACCTAATTTTTGCTCTTCCCTTTTTCTATCGCATTAGTTATTTCATTATTAATTTGTTTAACGAAGCAATCTTCCGTTTGGAAAATAATTCGTTCGGGACAAGAACACGAGAACCGACTGATAATTCCGCTTGAGTGGCGGATACCCGATTGCTCCGCTGGAAGAGAGAAAAAGAGGAAGAAATATGGAGAAAAAACGAGGGACTGCGGAGGGTTCGCCGGTCCGAAACACCCACTTTCGTCGAGACTTCAACACCAGTGACGCAATACCTGCCAATTCTTTGATGCGCCCAGCTACTCACGCGCCAATTCCACGAGCTTCTCTCTAACTACGAGTAAATGGACACTTGGACGGGTCTCGTCGAATTCATGCCATCCCTTATCGAGCACCGTATCCAAACCTGCACTACGATTATTAATCGGCTGTCCCTAGCCCCATCGAGGAGGATCGAGTTTATGCAAATCGATGTTTCCTCCGCGGGGGGTAGACCACCGTTAGGGGCTATCCGTAAACCCTCGTTTTTGGTCGTTCTCGAGGGCAGAGCGTAGGCGAGGCATATGTCAAATATTTATTTCTGTCAATGAGTAACGGTAGTCTGGCTGATGCCAAGCCAAAGCCCATCTAGGTGATTACTGGACATAATGATGGATACATTGGGCTTCCTATCGATCGGACAGGTATACTGGGAGTACTGTATCTTCAATTGAAAGTCTTGGAACAGACGGATACAAATGTTGTACACTTCTGGAAATGAAATGTAAAATTGAAGAAAATAAAGCCTTGCCAGAACGTGTGGGTATGTTTCGACACATTTACAATCACCGTACGCCTAAACAATCTCAAGCAAGATAACATTCCATCGCGTCACTCGACAACCATTTCGTTTCTCGCCAGATGGACAACTGTCCTTAGAGTTTTGTGCGAGACTGTGGCATCACGAACGTCGAATGTCAGTTGGAATTGCACGTGCATCGTGAGCCACCTCCGCGCGAAAGTCTGCCAAAGTACGATCGTATTGCGTTCTTCCTGCGCTTTTATCGAATCGGAACGAACCGGCTGGAAAACTCCGACTCGATCTTGTTACCGTCACGGGTTATGCGAACTGGAAAGTGAGATCATTCGTATTTCTCGCGCGAGGCGAATAACAGGGAGTTTCTCCTCTACACTCGCAATCAGCGACAGGCGATATTCTCGTCTGAACGATTGTAACAAGCAGAAAGCGGCCTCGTTGATGTCCAATCGCGTTGAACTTGCGTTGAACTTGCGTTCAGCTCAATCACCGCTCAAAGAGGTGTTATATCATTCAGCGCGGCGATGAGCAACTTGCGGCCCATTGACGTTGCTCGCGCGACCCACTTCGATCAATTGAAGCGAAAAATTTGCGTGTTTAACAGGATACAATATTGAATCCAAGCCTTACAGTTTCAATAGTGGATAGTAAAGTTCCGATGTGCCAATAGTATGGCCAGTGGAGATGAATAAAGATTGCTCATCACTGGTTTGCAAGAAGTTCGTGGCATCGTTGTCATCAATGATTCACACGCGGCATCCGGAAGTTAGAGATTCGTAGCTAATGGACGGCATGCGATGAACAAGATATTCCCCGTAGAATTATTTTCGTTTACTATCTACCGGGCTCCAACGATTACGCTCTTTAATGGAACGCAATTTGCCTCTAAATTATCACGATTGAATTTTAGTTTATAACAGCGGAATTTTATAGCTTATGTACTACGGTATAGCTGAAAATGCGCATAAAACGCGTAAGAGTATAGTTAAGCCGTGATCGTCGGGCAAAGAAAAAATAAAGAATCTAAATAGATTCTGATGAGAAAATTGAAGGCATCGACTTTACACGAGCAATTATTCAATATTTATAGTCGTACCATCGAACGCTACAGGAACGGTGCCTCTGATGGGAATAATTATAATATGTTGCAATACGTATATTAACGGGTAATCATAAAACCTGATTCATAGTGCCCACACTATCGCCCAGCGCACGTAGATGCGCAACAAATTGCGTAGATACAAGTTCTTTAATCCTGATCACCACAAGCAAATTGCTATAAAACTTTAACTTCCTGTAACCACGGAATATACATCGTTCACGCATTTTCCCTTTTAGTTTTGTCCCCTTTATTGACCGGAGCGCATCGTGTCGTTTAATTTACGAGGTTGCGGCGACGCGTTCGTCTTGCAACCGATTGCTCTTCTGTGGAACTTCGTGAAAAGGCGAATAAATTGCTTTCAATCTCCATAGCGCCGGAGAGACAGCGGTTTGAAAGAGAAACGAGATAATGAGCCATCAGACGGGTCAGCAACAATGGAATACCAAGAGGAGGGAATATAATTAAACGAAATACGTCTAACACTGTGCGTTTCCTTCAACGGACTGATAACTGAAAAATTGATGAACATTCTGGCACGACGGTAAACCAATATTAGGGACAAGATGCATTAAACAGACTTAAATATCGAGAGAATAAAATTGAGATAAGGAAACGATCAAACATCCTTTTTAAACATACCATTCCTAAGAAATTTCTGAGGAATTCAGAAACCATTTCCTTCGCTGATGTAGAGGGGAAACTGGTGACAATACAGAATATTCCTTACGTGTATTGAATTTTTTGCTGCGTATCACAAAGAGGGAGGAAATCGAATTGCAACAAGTTCAGCATGAATATTCTATCTCGCGGAAATTTGACTCGTTTTCCCGCATTCACCTCCGATTCACACTCGACTGATCGTGGGAGATGCTCGATCGCCTCGCAGTACACCGTTCCTAGTGACCTTATTCAAAATATCCGATAATACTTGAACGTTCGACCCGGCTGATTGAAGGAGCATCGCTGGGCGACTGATGAATACTATTATCGGTAGGTAACGAAGCTTAATTTCGATTCCGAGCCGATTTGATATACGTGCCACTTTCCCTCGGTTCATTAAATCGATTTAGAGCCAATAATATTACGTATCAGGGGAAACGGGTGATAGACTTTTCGACTTATCAACAGTGCAGTGTATTATTTAGTTACGCTTGGAATATTCAATAATTAATATCTGCGGTTTGAGATTAACCAACTAGCTAATTATAAGTACTATTAGAATTATAAAAAAATCCTGCGCTGTTCGTTTCGGTTATCCCAATATTAATTCCATTAGTAATATCATAAATACCCCCTTCCCACTTTATTCGCGTGATACTCAATCAAACATTCCAAGCATCATTATTTTTACCCCTGACCAACCCCTTGTGTATCATAGTCCTCGCGTTGTTAATAATTCCAAGCTAGGTTAGCTCTAGCTAAGTTAGGGCGAGCGTCGAAGCGAAAGCGAAACGCGTACACCTTTAATGCGCTTGGCCTCGCAAGGTCGCGAAGAAAGCGGCTGTACAGTCGGAAAGTTCATGATATTGCGTGCAATTTCTATAGACCACTGTGGGGAGATAATGCGACGGTACCCCTGGACGTGTACACGTTTCCCAGAACTTATTGCAGAGGGCAAGGACAGTACGTGTACAGCTAAATGTATCCATATATCTATGCACATGAACGCGATTAAATTTCAAGGGGGTAACAAGAGAAAACCAGAGCCCAAACAGCGCTCTCAGTGGTAAATTGAATGCCACTAGTGTTGCAGAGGAACAATCGATCGAATGAGAAATTACTGATGATTTCGGACACTGAATATGTTAATTGCATACTACATGTACAGTAAATGGTTTTGAAACACGGTTTGGAACATGTTTTGTGTTGGTACACCGACATACCAATTCTATGTGTTTTAACGTGGTACACGAAGTTGTACGACGCATGTTGCGTATAAAGCATATCACGAGCACGCGAGCCAGCATGTCGCGCTTATTCTACTTTATGTCTACCAATATTCACGCTAACGACGAGCTCGTGTTATTTGTCCGTCGAGAGGAGTCCCGTTGGTTAATCCCAGAATACGAAAACCGAAGAAATCCGCCGTGGAGCGGACAATGTATTGGATATTGGCACGAAAGACGGCTGTTTACCCTCCTGGAATAAAGACGCCGTGGAAACGATCGAAAACATCGGCGGTACGGCGCGGCGATGTCTTACGAACAGGAACTTGCATGACGTTCGATTGTAAAAGTAATCGATACTTGCGTAGGTTTTTTATAATAATAGGAGACGATGATGCTTACAAAAGAACAACTTTGGAGCAATATTTTTCTCTAATACAATATAGGGGATTTTAAATATAGATTAATCATTTGTGACCTAGATTCATATTGAAGATTCATAGAAGAATGTGTATGCGTACAGTGTATGAAATATATTTAAAAAGTAGAAATGTAGCTCGATGTATGTGGCTCACCTTAATACCGCTTCGTCCCACCTGCTTCAGCAGAACATTCTCCGGCTTTAAGTCGCAATGGATGATCCTGTTCTTATAGAGAGCGTCGAGGCACTGTAACAGCGAGTGCGCAAACTTCTTCAAGAGTTGCATGCTGAAGCCTTTGAACTTGTTCTTCTTGATCAGCTCGTACAGATTAATACTGAGCAATTCGAATGTGATGCACATGTGGTTACGGAAAGTGAACCACTCGAACATGTGAACGATATTCATCTTGTCGTCTTTATCTTGTTCACGCAGCTTCCTCAATATCTTCACTTCCTCCTCCGCCTGTTGATGGAACCTCTTCTCGTTTCTGACCATCTTCAGGGCGACGTGCTCGTGCTTCTTGTGATCGTACGCCCTCACAACCTGTCCGAACGACCCTTTCCCTATCACCTTCAACACCTCGTACCTGTAGGCCACGTGATCACTTATCACGTGGATGTAGGAACCATGTTCGTTGTCGTAGCTACTGTTGTGAGGCATGCCGAGCAAACCCGGCCTTTTCTTCGCGTTTGCTCCGATAAAGTATACATGCCGATACCTCAATATTTCGTAGCGCTCGAACGGCGTCAGTTTATCCTTGTACAACTTCAGCACGACGTGAGGCGTTTCGCTGATCGTCTTCGGCTCGTGCATACTGCTGGCGTTCGAGCAGCCATTCTTCACCGCCAACGCAGTGCTCGGCTGACTGTTCGGCTGCGTGTGCGACTGCGGGTCGTGTGCCGCGGTGTGACTGAAATTATGACTGGAATTATGCGTGGTGTAGTTGTGACTGGAATTGTTGTGACTCGAATTATGACTCGAATTGTGACTCGAGTTGTGACTTGTGTGCGAGCTCAGGCTCAGGTTCAAGCTGTCAGAGTTCCCGGTCAGACTGAGCAGACTGTTGTTGGCGCTAGAGCTTAAGCTAGGTAGGTGAGCGCCGGCCATATGACTGGACCGTGTCAAGTAGCTAGGCAACGACTCACTGGCGGACTGCTTCAGGGCCAACGCGTTACCTTTCAGCGGTGGAAAATGATTGCTCTCGCTCGACGATGTGCTGTACGTCTGCGACGAGATCGCGTTCCCGGGTACGAACGGTTTTGGCTTAGACCGGGACATCTCGAACGTGCTCGCTGGTATAGTTAAGCTAGTCATTTGTGTCCATTTGACGATGATGTAGGAGCGTGTGTTTCCTCCCGGGCAGACCAGCTGGTCGAATATTGTAAGGAGCAAAACAAGTAACCATTGAATGATTACTCGTACCGATACGATTGAATAAAATGAAATGCATCGATCGCAAACAGCTTGTTTCTTCAATATCTTCTTCCCTTCGTACTGTTCACTATTAATATTTGTTCTAACGTGTCACAATGTATTGTCGTTTGGATAAAAAACATATTGGTTCGTTTAGATTAATATGCTAGTTAAACGCAATCGTTATTGCTCATCTTACTTAAATCTTTCTCTTGTTCTCAGAGTTTACATATCAATATCAGTTCATTGTATATCTATATATAATATGTATATATATAATATAGGAGTAAATTTGGTCGATCTTCCCGATCACGCAACTATTCTTTGCGAATTTGTTCGC
Source organism: Xylocopa sonorina (assembly GCF_050948175.1). Classification (NCBI taxonomy): domain Eukaryota; kingdom Metazoa; phylum Arthropoda; class Insecta; order Hymenoptera; family Apidae; genus Xylocopa; species Xylocopa sonorina. The sequence continues at coordinate 6,872,664 of NC_135203.1, forward strand.
CTCAAATAAATTAATCGACTAAAAGACTTTAACGTAATTTGAATTTCAGTCTCATTCTCGTCTCTGCGCCTGAAATAAAATAAGTGAAATGCTCTTTCTTTCCCTTTCTATCGATCTCCCTCTCTCTTTCTCCTCTCTTCTTGCCCTCTTCGTGCGATTACTGTTTAGTAAACTTTGAAATTACAAAGTCTCCTAAAACGAAGCACACAAACTGGCGATGCACGTTCGATAAATATGCATCGTTAACTCGTTAGAAGCGCATCAATACACGTTTCGATCCCTGATGGCGACGAAGCGGTCGCACGTGCAGCTTGGAAATGCAATCGATCGTCTAAAAATATTGGTCGAGAAAAGAAAAGATTTCTCGGTTTATAAATGCAGTAGACTAGAAATGGTGATGATTATTTTCGCTGTGGCGAGCGCAAGTGACGATCGTTCATCGAAAAAAACCGGTGGTGGCCGTCGTGTTTCTTCTCTTGCTCGATGTTTTTCTTTTTCTTCTCGTCGCTTCCGTCGTCACCCCTTGGCACGCGGCCTCTGTACGCCGCACCGAACGGGGAAAATAAAAGGAACTATGAACCCAACACGACTGACGTCACTTCCGACTACGCACAGCTGTCTACCCCCCTCGAAATTATTCATCCGACTTGTATCAATTCCCTTCGACGCTTGACCCTTTGCTCGTTGCCATCAGCTAGTGTCTCCACCTTCTTTACCGCATGGAAACGACGGGCTGCTCCTTTTACCTTCGTGCGAAGTTTCGAACGTCTAATTTTATAATCTATCGCGCGCACGAGGGCAAACGGATCGTGCGAAAACTGTCTACCACCTCTCTAACTGGAGGTTATTGGCACCGGGCCGGCCAGCTCGGACGACTTCGTTCCATTGAACTTTTTTTCTATTCTCGAACCAACAAAACTACGGAAAGAACGGATGTTAACCTTTGTCGAAATAACAACGCCGTCGTTCTTCGCTCGATAAACACTCGACAAAGTTCACCTTTCTTGGAGCGTAATGATTCACGGTTATCGAGGAGAGCCATGCGATTAGAGTCAAGCTATTCGTCGAATAGATCCAAACGTACCGGATACATCCTGGTTGAATAATTATTCCCATAATCGACGAAGAGTGATCCGGTCCATCGTGAATGCCTTTTCCATCGGTGATGCGACACTGGAATTGTTTTTAAATGCAGAATTCGATTTCGTAATGAATTTCTGTTAGAAAAGAACAACTTATCAAGTCTTCTCGGGCAGTTATTCGTCTAATCGGATGAACATGCTCTATTTACATGCGTCAAAGGGTTACGTCGGGCAGCGTGTTCCCCTTGCTTGGCCGCTAAGATCATTCACATTATATTAATTCGAAACGAATCTTCTTGGCAAAAAAAAAACATTCGAGGGAACGGTCGGTCGTCAGCGGCATCGAATCCTGTAGAATTTCTCGGGCAACGACATGTCTTATCATCCTCGGGGAGACACTGAATTTCTCAGACGGTCGGTCGTGGACCTCACACGCTTGAAAATCGAAGCAAACACCGCGAACACGATGAACGTGGCCGCACCTTGATAACTGTTTACAACCGAAACGTCCTCTGAGCATTAATCGTAGAAACTTGTCGCTCTCGCCGGTCTCTTCTCGCGTCGAGATGGATAAATGCAAAAAAATAAAACGGGTGGATGTTCAGGAACGATGGACTTATTTTTTCTTTCATCGAGACAAAGACAGCAAGCGAAACGAAGTTCGTCGCTTCTGGCACACTGACTGGCTGGCTGGTTAGCTGACTGGCTGGCTGACTTCTCTTTCTCTCTCCTTCCACCTCTTACTCCCCCTATCTGTCTCTCTCACGCCGCCACCATGTTTATTCTTTTTATACCCCCGTTAAAAAACGTTGTGTCAGGACGGTTTAGAAGGGGTAGACGACCAGCGAAACGGATGAACGACCAGACCAGCCGACTGATGCACGGTATCGCGTGTATCTAGCCTTCGATCCCGGTAAACGAATAAAAACGATACCGCACGAGAAGATATTTCGTGAATCCTCAGTGGTTAAGCGCGACGTAACATGACGCTTCCGGTGGTGAAGATCCCTCCATCGTGATTTCCACGGTGATCTAGACGCGACTGTCTCTCATTCCTACGGTGGCTCTTCTATATGTATATATTTAGTTCACAGATGTTTTTATTGCCCCTTCTCCTATCCTCGACGCCTGGCGTGCGTGTATCAAGCAAGTTGTACGTTCAATTCCGACGAGCGGCAGATACGCATCTCTCTCGCTGCATTTGATAACACCAATGTTTTTTTACTCGATTCCGGCACAAATTTTCACAGAGCAATTTACACTCATCGATTCACGAAGCACTCAACGTGGGACCACCGTTTCTCTATTCATAAAGAAACGCCTGCTGCGAAACCCACGCATGCACTCTCACGTTTACAGACGGTTGATGCTTGCCGCACGCACAGATGTCCGCACGTATTCCTATTTCGAAGCCAAGGGGAGAACATAGATAAAATTGTTACTGTAGATGGCTGCACGCCTCTTCTCCGCTAGTTTCAAGTTATCCCGCGAGATGCAATTAAATAATATTTTGCGTTCGTTCAATTATGAATCGTTTGTATTGTCAAATTTGTTTAATTCTAATTAATTATGATCATAATATGGGTGAATTTTATACCTTATAATAAACGTTATGAATATCGTGTACATAAATTTCGTTCAATCCTTATCTGTCTATTGTGTAATTCGTGACAAAGAAGATTCGTTTTTAAAAAGACAATAAAAGGAAGAAGTGGTTGAAATCAAGAAGCAACGTCAAGTTTCAAGAGGGCAGCACATACCAATGGGAACATATGCTATCATTATTGTCTTTGGAAACTAACCTAAGCTGAAAACAGTCAGCGACAGGCGTTATTTTGACTCGTCAAGAATACTTTTGTACGCTCATAGCTCTGATATCGCTTTAAATACGTCGTAATAAGATAGTGTATCCACAATGAATTTAACACCGAAGTCATTCAAAGAAAGACGTTCGTTTGGTAAGAATAATTCTCGTCGTATTACCAGAATTCTGTTATACTTCGAATTAAAATAAAAAACTAAACAAACTGCAAAGTATTTACTTTTTTTACAGCTTAGTTTACTTTTATTTTAATGATAACTTCACTCGCACACTGTTGCGAGATTATGAAAAAGTAACTTCAGCTTGATTATCCGTGCGCGAGCATATATTTATTATTAATATTTTAATAAATTATATAATATGCTGAAAAATATAACTAAGAACATTGCATTGTTTTTTGTAAGGCGTGAATAATTAAAAAACATTCTTTTAAAAAATCTAGCACAAAGAGTTGCTGATGTAGAATTAATTAGGCAACAACATCCAAATAAAATACCTATTATTGTTGAAAGATATTATGGAGAAAAACAGTTACCTGTACTGGACAGGTCCAAATTTCTGGTGCCTGATTATTTGACCGTGGCAGAGTTCATAAAAATTATTAGGTATTTTTTTAAATGTTATATGAATTGTTTAAAGAAATCCTTCTGCATGTAATTAATAATCGATAATACCTTTCATTAACAGACGTAGACTGCAGCTACATCCAACACAGGCTTTTTTTCTATTAGTAAACCAAAGAAGTATGGCAAGCGGTAGCATGACTATGGCACAACTTTATCAGAGGGAACAAGATGCAGACGGCTTTCTCTATGTTGTATTTGCTAGCCAAGAAGTATTTGGACATTGAGTTATTACATCACTTTAGCTTAAAAGTAAGTATAATTATTTAAATTATTCAAATGCAAATGTATACCTGATAATGATATTTATGATTAACATATCCCAATCGCTTTAAATATTCTCACTTATAGGTAAAAGCAAACTTTTTTTGGGATATACCATGTGCTAAATATTTTTAAGGACTCATAGGAAAAATTTTAGATCTATTATAACTTACATCTGCCTTTAACTGAGTATGCAGAATCTTTGTGATCGACTTGCAGTACCTGCTGAAATAATTAACAGAACAATCAAGATTGACATTTACGTGTAAAATTATTATGGTGCTTTGGACGTTCAGTGTATGCATCAACTATAATTTACATAAGTTAAAATCTAAGATTAGTTTTGTTGCTGATGGCGGTACTTTCTCTTGATGATATTTGAACAGTCATAAACATCTTTGAGAAAATCAATTTTTATAGGTAAGATGATTACCTATACAATATTTGTAATTAATGCTGATAATAGCAATTTGTTCACTTCTACACTCATTTTATGAGTGTAATGAACTACAAACATATGCGGAAAAAAAGTATATTGTATAAATATTATAACAAGTAGTGGCCAGTTACGTATGTAAAAATTGTAAATTATATTTACAAACAAAAATGCAATCACATATATAATTCTGTATCTTCATCTTTGCTACTACTATCTGAATTGTATAAGAAGTGATATTACATTTGAAGGTATCATTACTCTAATTTATTATGCACATATATGCTGCGTAATCTAGACTGTTAATAGGTATATGAAATTTTAGGAAGTAAAAGAAAAATTGTTTTGAATTATTCACAATGATACCTATAAACGAATATACTCCTTGCAACTAAAAGTTCTGATTGCAAGGTACTGGAATGTTCATGAAAGTGTTCATGCATATAATTACAGAACATACTATGTGTATCGATATGTGATAAAGTTATTACACTAAATATATTTGCATTATCAAATTCACTTGAATTGTAATGGTTTTTAAGTGGTACGTAGAGTTATGCACTTAGTAATTAATATATTCTACTATTTAATACTTACAATTTGTGACCATTAATAAGTTCAGTTACATCTTGAATTTGAAAAGTTACAAGCGCACTTATATTCGATCTTCATAGAAGTAAATTAAATAAGAAACAAAAGTACCTGGCATTGTATCTAAGAAAGAACATAACGATCATGGTCGTATCGATGAGCAAAACAATTTTATACACAAAAGTAAGTTATCTCTGATATTAGTTAATAAATTTACTTGAAATACTTTGGTTATGTTAAATTTGTTAAAATAACAGAAAAACAGGGCTTTCTGCAAATATTTTTAAGTATCTATAAAAACTTTGATAGTGATTTGATGGATATTTCAATAAAAATAGAATCGTAGTAGTATAGATAACATTAATAAAGTTATTATAAATATTGACAATATTAATGACACGCTTTATTGATACTTGTATAATGAATTTATGTATTAAAAACTTATTTGCAATAAAGAACATTTTGCAATATCAAAAGTTTACTTTCTAAGCCATTTGTGCATCCAAATTGTTAGTTCATTTCATACTGCTAAAATTTAAATTTTTGTAACTATATTTTCCAGTTTGACACCTTTTTATATTATTAGATGGAGGATTGTATGAAGAAATTTAAATGCAAATGATAGTTACGCGACAACTTCCTTTACCATCATGGCGATACTTCCTGCAAGCAGTTCGTAACTTTGCCGAGGAACTGGCGTGACGTACAAATTCTGCTATACAGGTTTGAAATCGTCGATCTGTATGCAACCGCGTATCGATGGCACCAGATGCAATGTCGGGTGGGCATAAAGGTAAGCGGTGGGGCTGGACACGGGGGGGAAAGGGGTAAAGAAAAGGTAAAGGTTAGAGGAGGTTATGAACTCTAACCCACGGATGGTTGACGAAGTCTAGTTGTTGCTATGAACTGTCCAAATGACGTGTAGTCAAATCTGTCCTCGTTGTTAATAATAAAGGTAAGACACCATAGAATGTTACTTACTTCTAAATATTTGGCTTTTTGTTATCCTTTCGTCGATAACGATGCATGAAATCTCGAACGCTGGCTCGCCCACATCGTACCAATCTGTGCATATTCTCTTTCGTAGACTACATAGTGCTAAATATTTGCCTCCTTACTCATGGATAGAATATTAGTAAATGAAACATTACACTTGTTTAATGATAAAATAGCAATCATGTTATTTTTGTCATTGCCATCGTGAAATCTTGAAACTCTGTTGATAATCAGATTGTTTTGTTGGCGACTCTTTTCGTTGCTTTGTCTGTAAATACATTTTAAGCGTTAATGTTATATGCATTTACAATACGTACAAGTGACTTGAAAGTTAACGATATAAGACTGTTTTAGAAACGAAAACAAGTTTACAATGTTTATTTCGTAATATGGTTGCCAAAATAATGAATGTAGATATGTATATTATACAGAAATTACAAAAAATGTAGCAATATTTTTGATCCCGAAGTACAAAATTATTGACGTCATTACAGATTCCTTCAAACAATGACGCACGTGATATTCAGAAAATTGATTACGGTGAACAAAAAGAAAAAGTATGATACGCGATTACTAAACAATTTGAATGCAGCGAGTAGGATTACAAGATAAATCTGTGTCGATACGGTGATCAAGTAGGTAGGAGGTAACCTTCGGACCCACGAGCGACCTTTACCTGTGAAGTCCGGTCGTATAGAAATAATTACACTCGAATGACTATTCTTCTTCACTGATGCTGTTCCAAGAAATCTTTAGCTAACTTGGAATGACCATTCGAAAGGTTATAAGCCAACGTAATACATATACTATATTTAGAGAACGCCGATTCAAACGATAAAAATAATATTATTATTTTTAATAAATCGAAACGTTATGTCGATTTCATTAAAATTATATTACATCATTACCGTATTTATCTAGAGTCTTTTATTAAAATTTAAATCTATTTTTATTGACAGATATAAGGTGTATGTTGGAAAAAAGATCAATTTATTTTGTTGCATTCTTTAAACTATAAATGTACATCTTTGAATAGCAAAGATGTGAAATTAAAATTTCTGTAAAATCATGTATTTTCTACCTTTCGTTTTGGTGTCAACAATAAGGTACATCTACAATCTGTTTCGTGTTATAATGTAGGTAATATTTTCCAAAAATGAACAAAGTAATAATCGTAGATTTCAATTTCATTCATTCGAAAAGAATAGGCGATTTTTCAAATATACCTGTACTTGAGAGAGCAATATATAGTTTAATATCAGATGGCACATGCACATTTTCGCCATTTTAACATTCGTGTTTGACCTATTCTCGATCGACGTCGCGACCTCGAGCCTCAACCGATAAGTCATCGCGGGCGTGTATTACGTGACATAACCTGTAACGCTCGGCGAGAGGCCACTATGCGGTCCTCCACGGCGAATGCTCTCGCTCAGGTAGAAAAGCAGGCAAGCGGGGCGAGAATGCACCTGGCCGGTGTGTCTTGGCGGCACACAAGAGAGTGACCTGCCAACCTGCCAGTACAGCGAACGGCCTGGCTGCGTTCACCTGCGCAAGGTTGCCTTTAAACTTCGACGTGGTGTTTTTGTGCGTGACCGCCCGAACCGAGTGAAACGATTTCGTATACCACGAATGTATTGTTCTCTCTGTACTTGGTCGTTGGTTTCATTGAAGCGTTCTTTCCTCGGGATACGAATATATTCCGCGCGTATTACCGCGTGGCTAGCTACGTTATATTTTCAGAACTGTGCGTGACCTGTGAGAGCGCCACCGCCGACACACGCAAATGCGGTGATACAGGTCGACCCAACAGGTAGTGTATTGTGCGTACCGTCCTCGAACTTAAATGTAAGACACGTCGCGTGTTTTCTAAAGTCGGTGTGAAGGAAATGCAATTGATGTCACGCGATATTCGAGGCGATGTTAATACTTTTATACATATAAAACATGAAAATAACGAGTTTACCACGAAATCATGGTTTTTGATACATTTTTGCTGGGAATTTGACCTTTTACACATCAATAGTATATTTTGGTTCCTTGGTCTAACTAACAATCCCGCTGTGACGCAGGAAATTCCATCGTAGATAGGATCTATGAAACACAAGTGATAAAGGCACCAGCGATAATATTTCTTAACAGTTTATGGTGACACGTGTCTAAACGGGTCAATGGCTCGAGTTTGAAAAAAAGACGACAGGTGTCATGTTACTATCATGAAATTCTTGATCGCAAAATGGACTGACGTTGTTGAATCTCAAGCATGACACTTCCGTGAAATCGGATATGTATGATATTATTGATCACAAAGATGTATACGCGTTGGTATTCGTTGGAAATTTATGTTCTACAATGTAACGCTTGTAAAAACTAGCCACGACTATTAAGTTGAAAGTTTAACGTAATTAGAAAGGTTGAGGAGAGTACGGTTTGGCGGTACGATGCATCGCGAACGCAAGGTATGAGAATGTAAACTATTTTGGAGCAACGGTATAGGCGCCGTTTTCTCGTGTTACTTCACTGACAGCGGTGACGAAGTCGGATCACGAGTGTATGGAAATGGACCATTCGCTCTATGACAGCCAGTATAGCGTGGCTATAGTATTGGCATGCGCCTAACCACGTAGCAACCTACGAACCGAAGAACTCGGGACCATCTCTTTCACTTCTTAAAATGGTAGGGGGAAAGGGTTGCGGCAGGTAGGGGCGGGCGGCAAATGCTCCAGTTTTCATTTTTATATCGTGCTGATGCTTAGGCCTTTTAAACGATATGTTCTATCTATCTAGATGAAATCAGACTGTACATGATCACGATTTATCCGACCCTACTCGTTGTAATACTCCTAATATCCGTGCGTTATGCAATGATCGTAGCAATTTTTTTAGAGGATGCATTCTTTCAGTTACATCACAGTCTAAACATTATGAAACGAATATTCATTTAGTTGTATTTATTTTTGATTAATGTAAGATAGTAAATATATATTGGTTCTTTTTTTTCTTGAGAAACAAATATCAACAAAAGCGCAAAGATATTGATCTATGAGTATGATCTATAAATAAAATGCTTCAGTTATCCCTTTTTCTATTGTATTTGTAGACGTAATTGATGAAATTCTAACGAAGTTGCCGTCTATCGTATCCATTATATAGTAATTGGTTGTTGATTGTTTAGAAAATACGTAACATACGTGCCATGACATCATTGCAGAAATATTTTACCAGTTATACGAATCTTATTGATGTTGATAATTCAACACGAAGATATTTTTTATTCGATGTTGTTTGCAGAGAGAAATGGATAGAGATCATAGGGAACAACGCGATCACGAGAATATAAATGAAAACGAAGAGGAACGAAAAACAGGAATGGATTTTCGTAACTTATCGCGTCACCATGGCGTGGATCATGCAACTGATGTTGAGATAGAGGTGATTTGAAGATTATTAATTTAGTTAAAAACTGTATATTGTATATTGTCCAGAATATTCACTAATCAATTTTCATTTTTATTTCAGCGAGATATGGATGTTGATCAAAATGATCGCATTGATAATTTGCACGACGATAAAATAGACCAGAATATAGGGAGAAACTTTCATAATTTAGCGCATCACCCTGCTATGGTATATTTTCAATATATTAAGTTTTATTTAATGAGAAGTAGCAGATTCATTTTTTAAATACGTTCTTACCGATCCTTTATTATTTCATATACTTTCAGAGGGACATGGAACGAGATCAAAATAATCATGTCGATATTGTGCACGATGACAAAGTTGATCACAAAATTGGACGAGATTTTCGTAATTTGGGACCTCATGCGGGCATGGTTCACTTGCACTCTGGAATTGAGCATTTAAATAATGTCGATGTAGAGGTAGAATTTTTTCCTATTTTTTTCATTTTTATGTTATCATATTTTTTTTACGCGTATTTTATATCTCGATGTTTTTTAGGTAAAATTAGCGAGAGATGTTCGAGGTACTTTAGGTTTGGGGCTGTCATTGGAATTATGTGTAGTTTGCGGAGACAGGGCTAGTGGAAGACATTATGGAGCAATAAGTTGTGAAGGTTGCAAAGGCTTCTTTAAACGTAGTATTCGAAAACAATTAGGCTATCAATGTAGAGGTAGCAAAAGTTGTGAAGTTACCAAACACCACAGAAATCGATGTCAGTATTGTAGACTTCAGAAATGTCTTGCAATGGGGATGAGAAGCGACTGTAAGTTTATTTAAAATGTGGAACGTAACACATTGACTTTTTTTTTTTATTTAATTATCAACATAGCACTGTAATATATTACAGCTGTTCAACATGAGAGAAAACCAATGTTAGGTGAATCAGCAGGTACAAAAGTAGGAAACCGAAGTCCGAGAGTCAAACCAGAACCGCAACAACCCGTGTCTGAAACACCTCCAACTTGGGAGCAGCCTGAAAGTCCTAGTGTGGAAGACCAAAGTAGCGATAGTGACCTCAGTGATGCATTAACTTTAGCAAGGGAACGTTTACTTATCTCACATGCACTGGATAGTATGGCTAAACTTATCGGAGATGTATGCTTCATTTATTTTAAATAATATATTTGTAATATAGAGGAATATGCACAACATTTTCTGGTTCTGTTGCAGAGTGTTAATGGTTCAAGTGAGCCAGAGGAAGAGTGGACTGGACAATTAATTTCAGAAAGACATACCTTATTCGAGTTAAGAGCTCCTAGTCCGGCTCCTGCGTACTTATCAATACATTATATTTGTGAGAGTGCTGCTAGATTACTTTTTTTGTCAGTTCATTGGGCACGGGGAATTCCTGCATTTCAAGCATTACCGTACGTTACCACACGATTATCGATAGATTCACGAATACGAATATTGGATATAATCATTTATATTTATAGATCTGAAGTTCAAACAACGTTAGTGCGCAGTTCCTGGGGACAACTCTTTACTTTAGGCCTTGCACAATGTGCATATACTTTATCTCTTCCAAGTATTCTAACATCAATAATAAATCATTTACAAGCTAGTATCGCACAGGAAAAAATTACAGCTAGTAAAGTAAAATCTGTCACTGAGCATATATGTAGACTGCAGGATTGCGTTAGTTCACTCCATAAATTACAAGTAGATTCTGTTGAATACGCGTACCTTAAAGCGTTAACGCTTTTCAGTGCTGGTAAGTAAGAAATAATTTATCCCTATAATGGTTGTTTATTTTCACAATGATATTTTTATATTCTAGATAATATCTTAGCCGGTGTCTGGCGCAAGAAGGTTGAGGTTTTACAAGAAGCCGCGTGGGCAGAATTGCAACAACGTGTAGGATCCGACAGGTTACCTCGCCTTCTTTTAAGGCTCGCACCACTTCGTTCAATTAACCCTAGAGTCTTGGAAGACTTGTTCTTTGCAGGTCTTATCGGTAGGGTAAGCGTAGCTAGTGTTGTGCCTTATATTCTTACTATGCAAGATTACAAAGCTGAACCTGAAAGTCATATGGGGTGACAATTACTATCTGTGCAATGTAAGTCGTGACCTAAACAAGTGATATCTATAAAATATATATATACGTAACGGGTGTATGTATATATACATATACGTTAGTGTTGAAAGCCTTGAATATTTTTATACACTGAGAAAGTGAAAAAGAGAAAACTATAACGAGGCAATGTTGATGTTTATTTTTCATAAAAGAACTATAATTCTTACATGCCTCTCTTTAAAAAGAGCTGTTGAAACTCAGGGTAGATGTATTTTAACTTGTTAATCAGATGTAATGTCTAGTTTACAATATTCTGATGTTAAACCTTTTTTTATTTATTAAAAATTCACTGCCTTTTGTACAAAACTTTCCATATTATATACATGTTTGTATTGGTGAAAAATCTAGATATCGATAGAAACGGCAGTGGAAAATGGTATGTTTGTTGTTCAAAAAAGTGGTATTACTATAATTATTAATATAAATTTATTCATTGGCTGTCATTTAATCAAAATTTACGAATGGAAGAAAATATAGCACTAAATTTAGAAATGAAAATATATACCTGGAAAGTTTTGTATTGGCATACAATGTAAAATACACGAGGGGCAATATTACTATACTTATAATTTATTATTAGCGAAGGTACAGTAGCCCTTAACCAAATTAGTAAGAATTAAATTCGCTTTATGAAAATTCAAATTTTTTATTAACAAATTATAATTATTTTTATACAAAAGAAAGTATTGAAAAGCTATAAACGTGACCATTTTTACCACGTTTTCAGTGTTGTTATACAAGTAGAAAAAGAGGAAACATTTAATTGCGTATACGTTGAAATTATTAAAGAAAAATCAAAACGTTAACAATGTTATCGTATTTCTTTAGCTTTGTAGTATCGCTGCATTTTCCGTCCGACAGAAACTATTATCTTAGTTTTGATGAAAACCAGAGAACTAAAGTATTTTTAAACAAAGCATAAATTATTTCATTGAAGAAACGAACATAAGTCTATATAAGTATTAGTACAAACGAACCGTATGTTTCGTTCTAATTAAAAATAGTCTCAAGGATATCGTAATTTTATTGCAAATGTGTCGGAATATGCACACGTTTTACTTATTCTTTTTAGAAATTAATCATAAACAAATGCGCTATATCTCTAGGTTGTTTCATTGTAGATTAAGTAGAAAAACGTGCATTGTTTATTTAACTTTTCTTTGGAAGAAATTTCAAACGTGCAATAGTACTCATTCATGCAAAATTTGAAAGAGAAAATAGTACTAATTTATTTGTAATCTGAAAAACTAATTAGTCGTTTTATAGATTGAATTCATTATACATCGAGTATTACTTACTTCAAAAGGGACAATAAAAATATATTTTTTATGAAACACAGGATACTTATCATGTATGATGTACATGATACACATACATACACATTTCAAAAGAGATGCAAAAAAATAAGTGTGTACGCGTTACTTAATTAAATGTACATTTTATATCTTGCTGTTAATTGTAATTATATTCATATAATATTGAATATAATAAGTATATATATATACTTAGAATATAATAAGTATATATATATATATATTATTTGTATGTAATGTTGATAATTCTGGAACAGTAAAATAACATTAGTATTTTTAGGATAAAAATAATAATCTTGTGTATTTAATATTATTAATATTTAGACTATCGGTATTTTTTCCAGATTATGCCGAAACGAATTGTTAAGTATTTTTAAACTATTCACATTTGTTAATATTCATAAAAGTTTCTGCTGGTTAATATTTCCATAAACATGTAATTAAATAAGTGTGTACAATATTTCTAGCAGTGCTTAATATTTAGTTAAACATAAGTATTCTTTCTAATTCGATAATCCAAAGATTAAACCACAATACGTTCTCTTTCTACAGATATTCATGTAAATTATACATGATCACTAAAATCTGATATAATTCTTAGGAAATACCAATAGTATATACTATGTATTTTAATTAAGAATGATGATATCTTTTTCGTAAAACGGCACTGTAGTGCATTGAACCGATAACAATATTGGTAATAATTTAGTTTTTATAGCATCATCGGTGATACTAACTTTTTAATACATGAAATTATTATCCACTGCATTACAAATTATTTATAATGTTCAATGAGAAATCATAATAGAAAATTACCTTCTGGCATTCATTGTATTTTGTGTGATACAATTTCTATTTAACGAAATGCTTAATAACAGACAATACTGTTAAAAATTATATCTTGAGATGAAACTACATATATGTAAATATAACATGTGCCTGTATGAAAAAGAAATATTTATATGAAATATAATAATTTTGTAATTATATTGTAAGTGATAAAAATGCAAGAGACCTGAAGATTGTTGCCCCTTCAGTTTTATTACGTCGAAAAATGATGTATATATATACGTATATGTTTAATTATTGTAGTATACTATAAAATAATTAAATTGAAAAAAAAATAAATAATTATTAGCTTATGATTATCATTATAATTATTTTATTCGCGCGCATGCGCGCGTGTGTATGTATGTGTGTCTGATGTAAGCTTTAAAAACAAAAATATTTCAGAAAAAAATATACACGACGAAAGTCGTAAAAATAAAGGGTGGGGAAGGAGTAGTTGCTGACGCAGGAACCTGAAATGTTTTAGCATAGAGTCGTCCCTGTGCAGTGAGTCACATCCTAAGATTGCTTGTAGAGCGCTTTGCCGCCATACCCGCTGTATCTACTAGTGTTTGTGAATTGGTTTTTCGTATGAAAGTCAGAGTCGCGTTCAGTGGTCTTGAGTTCAGTAGTGGTCGGTCGAATGCACGGAAAGTATGGTTATGGAAAAAGTCGCGTTTGGTTAAGGTTCCTACTCTTGCGTTCCTCGTAACAAAAAAATTCACTTCGCAACGGCGTCACCGAATATTTTAATACTTGTGTAAAACCGGCTATTCTACGGCAGGTAGACAGGTATCCCAATCGCTTCGATCGTTTCGAACTCGGATGACACACCTCCATGGAACTTTTGCCTTTTTTTACGTGAGACACAAGAAAAAGGAAGGAAAGTTACGTTTCGGATATCTGTGAACACTATTTTTGACACATTCATAACGGTACGAATTGTGAATCAGTGTTATGACGTATATCAAGGATAATTCGTAAGAAATCATAATTAAGTGTTCCCATGATAGTGTGAAACGAAATGTTATAACTGTGGTGTTTGTTTTTAAAATTATACAAAACTTTCATGGCGGGAAAGTTATTTTAAAAGAAGCAAACATCTCATCAGGTATGTTAAACTGCAAAGGCAATTATGTATTGTAAAATTCTTTTACTGTTTTTTTTTCGAATTCCAGTATGCCTTATCTTTAATGCACATTTTATTGTATACGTCATATTCAAGTATATCTGTGGAGATAGTGGATTCTGATAAAATATAGATGGTGACTTTGGCGATGCATACGAGTTTATGTAAATAGATCACTGACGAGCCACTTTGTATTTTGTTCAGTGTGTTTATCCTGGCAATTTTACGAATCTTTGTCGTGTTACGCAAGTAACAAAAGTGCGATTCAATTTGTTCGAATTAATATATTTAAGAAACACACTGCATCGCGTATATCCCCGCCACATACACACGCAATACCGCTTTTTAATAATTACTTTTTATTTTGCACGCTTCTTTTCATCGACAATCATCACCGTTTCATTACTGAGGATGAGTTTCATGAGTTTTTTTATCTTCGGTTTTCAGCTGGCCTTCTCTCTGTGCGATTATTCTTCGGATATCGAGTTTTGAGTTACAATTAGAAACAAATTCTTATTTTGTGTTCGAGGACGCGGAGCTCACACAGCTTTATCCATAACCCACCGCTACCGGCTGTGTTACCTCTGAGAATTCTTCGGAGTTTCGGCTCTCCCGGAAGGCGATGCTTTTTATCTTCGTTCAACGATTCGATTAAAAACTTCTCGAACCGTTAGAAAGCTACACAAATGCCGAAATCGGCAACCAAGTGGACATTTTGGAGGTCTCTATCATACATTATATTTTAATTTCCTTCGATACTTATGTTTCGAAATTATTCGAACGATAATACCGTATCGCCGTTAACGATTCATTGGAACAATTTCGTTTTTATGATAACCACATTATGCCTCATCATTTGTTGTATATACATTTCTATCCGTTGCAATCATAACCATTGCATATTATTATTTAACCTCATATCGATTGGAATTTCTATCTCTATATAATGAGATTTTAACAATTGATTTTTAACGCTGATTCATAATTTTTGTATTTATTTTTTTTAATTTACCGATTAATCATTTCGATTGGCTTTTTATTCTATTTAACAACATCTCCAAAGAAGCTACACACACTGGACGCACCCGATTGGAATAGTCTACTGATAATTTCAAAATGCACCAACCGTCTATGTGTTCAACTATACACTATAGTTTTACTTCGATCGATTAAAAGTGGTTGTGTAATAGATAAAGCTACGCGCATACGTGCTTTATAACTATATGCATTTCATCCAAATACGTGTAAACTGTACGGTAAATCAATCTGATCTCTTATTATAATAATTAATTAATTAATTATTGCAGTACCTCTAAAGTTAATCTTCTTCACACTCGGTAAATTCTCACGTAGCTTTAAAGGTTTACGCGTTACACACATTGAAAATTGCACCGTTGCAAAATTAACCGTTTGTATGGCGATGTCAAGTTGATAACACATGCGAATAATAATATATTGTAAGAAGCACGTAGCGTTTGATCGGCGATAAATCCATTTGCAGATAATTTCTAAAAACAATTAATAACCTGTAATTTTCGCACGAGTATCGTCGTGTCTAGTGCCTCGTGACGCGTAGTTCCTTAATACAGGCTTGACTTTTAAAAGAGATACGAACCAGGTTCCGTCGGTAATTCTAAAGATAAAATAGGCGCCGTTCCCTGCGTGCGATAAAATAGCATTGTCGAATATTTTTTTCACCTGTACAGACTACTGACATACGCGCGTCGCGCCTCATAAGTGACAGTACGGGACATGCTATCATTCTAAGGTTTCCGTTATCAACGTGCTACTCGAATCGTCGTAGTTTACCGCATTTCTCATGAAGTGTTTCAATTTATTCTGTATTCTTCTACTGTTGGTGTATTCATTTTTTTTACTTGACATAGAAAGAAAGAGAGAAAATACGAATCCCTCGTTCCTCATGGGACGAGAACGTGACTGACGATCGATTACCATTTTAGAAAGTGCAAGAGGCCCGTCGGCGAGGAGAACGAGGAGAATAAGAAAGGAAAACGGAAACGAGGAGCGGAAACGGAGATCGCGGTGCCGACGAAAGGGAAGGAGGTTTCGGCTGTGGAAACTAAACGGAAAACCATGGAACATACGCTTACGAGATGTGACTCCCGTTTACCAAAAGTCACACCGATCACCGACGACTACGAGATTAGTAATCATGTGCTTGGTCTTGGCATAAACGGAAAAGTTGTTCAATGTTATGATAAAAACACCAGGGAAAAATATGCGCTCAAGGTGAGATAATGATCAACGATTTCTTCCGTGGAATCGGTCATTTTTATTCTTTTTATTCAACTTCCGTTAATTGTTTTGCGAAGCCCTCCTCCAATGTGTCTGCGCATATGCAACAAAGTGCAAGCGTTAGCGGACTTAATATTAATAGAACATGAACAGACGAAAAAGATCACTTGAAAAGAATCGAAACAATTGGTTCTTCCGTTTCCCTTTGTTCCTGGAAATGACAGCGAAACTTTATTGTCGTGTAACAAAGCTCCTGGTTCTTATTTCCTCTTTCATCGGTACGAGACGAAACTAGCCAGGAGGCTTAATTGAAATTTTACGCACGAAGAATAAAACGATGTGTTCGAGCATGCGATTACAAAAGCAGCATGTACTAGTGATTAATCGACACGTGTAAATAGAAAAACGACGTATATATTACTTTTTATATTACCATACAGAGAACGTTATTGTACCGACCGAGATAAACGTAATTTAGCAAGACTCTTATCAATAGTCGTGTAAAAGTGTACGTTTTATTACCTTCAAACGTAACACACGTCTGCCGTTACCTATTTTTGGAATATACAGAATGACGGTTCAAGGATAAATTCGATGAATCTTCTGCGATGTAAAATGTACACGCTTCGCGCGTATTAAAGGATCCGTCGATCGAAGATGTATCGATATCTAGTTGGTGTTAAAGTATGATCATCGGCTAACGATGTCCAAGCGAGTCCAGACCGCGAGTCATCCTCTATTTATACCCGGTGATTTCCCATTCGACGATTCCGGCCATGCGGTGTACCGCTCGATGCCTGCTCGCCTCTTATTTTCTCTATATCACCTTGGAAAAATTTTGGTGTTTTCTGCGTTTTCGCGGTCGATTTGTTATTCTTGGCTCGCGGTTCCGCGTAGAATTCCATGAAATATTAAAGAGACCTAAAACGAAGTGTAATTTCACGGTCAGATGATAAAACACGAGATGTGGTTTTCCTAATTTTATAATACATGACATAGAGGTATGTTTTATCAACTGGACACGTGGGGAAAGCACGTGTCTTAATCTTTAGGACAGCCGAGCATATCACGTTTTGCCATCTAAACACAGAATTGTAGTTTGAATGCTAGGTAGATTAATTGTCAAGTTTTGGTAGCGAATATTGGTGGAATTGGTGATGACTTTTAAATCGTGATAATTTTATTACTTATGTTGTAGACAGTTGGAGGAAAAATTTACAAACAATTCGAATTAATAATGCAATTGTTAAAATGAACATATCGTGGTATTTTTTTAACTTGGACTAAAGTATAGATCTTGTAAGAAGTATCGATTAAAGATGCAGATACATGTCGATGACCGATTACGTACGTATAGCGTGCGATATCCCGCACATAACATGTATGTCACAGATATTGTATTTTTTTCTTAAATAATATTTGCGACATTCAATTCTTTGACCATTTTTATTAATTTAATATAAATCACTTAAAATTCATTTAACTTATTTCTTTCTCTTCTAGATAAGAAACTAAACATACACTTTTAGATGGGAATACATGTCTAACTGAATGGACACAAGTATAGTTTGATAAGTTTAAACGAAAGTATATTACTATTTACATAGAATCGATGATCTCATGCTCTCTTCAAATTATTCACGTTATCAAAGGTATCGATCCCTCGACCAGTCCAAGATTGAAAAATTAATATCACTCTTGTCATAAGTCAGATGCCTGTAAGCTCGACAGGTGTCACGAAATGTTATAGTCTTTTGCTATTTCACGTAATATAAATGTTACGTACGTGTACTTTGCGAAAGTATAGGTCGCTTTCATATGACGTTATCATTTATAGATGGGAGATACAGAATTAATTCCAGTTGATAAATATATAGAGAATATGCCCATGTAACCATCTATTATTCTGTATAGTTGGAATTCTGAACTAAAAATAAAAAAAAGTAGAATTTTTATAAAACGATCTGTTTCGAGTTAACAGTTAGTAAGCATGAAATTGAAGTAGAATTTATTACGTTAAATTACCGTACACACATTCCAATATAATTGGAATTGAGCCATATAAGTTAGAGAAACCGCTTAAATCACATTGTACCGACAGCAAAGATAATAATTCTATTGTTCAGACAGCATCGTTCGTAATTATCTTTGTACAACGATCTCCGAATACTTTCGATGCGCACTATTATATGATTCCATAATTTCTTTTAATTACATACAGAGAAAGTTAGTTCAACGTCCTTGTTACACATTGATTATAATGATCATAATTTCGACAGTGCTTGTTATTATTGAATTATGGTGGTTGGGGATAGTGAACTGTTCTATGGTAAACAGTACATCAACGTGTGTATTATATTCTGGTAATCCAAGAAAAAGTACCAGGAGGCATACTTCTGGAGAAAGTTATGGAATCATATTTCCTCCCGTAACTTCTCGCAGTTATAAGAAAGATAACATTTGCGTACGTCATGGCAGAGGCAGGCGGTGCCAACCCAGTTTTCTCGTTACCAATTTGCTTTTTCGTTGATTGATTACCACTTGCGTCGCACGTAGCCAGTTAGTCGGCTCGTTGTCGCCACCGTTTTACGTTTCTCTTTGTTTGCCTTGGCTGTAGCATTCTGAGAATACTTGAATTTTTATCTCTTCGTTCACGGGCGAAAGAAGGTTTTCTGTATCTCTGTGATCCGTCAGTAGAATCTCAATAACAAGAAATCAGTGACGGAAATATCGTTGCCGATTCCTTATATAAAAATGATTCGCTTCCCTTAAGTACATGAGAAGAACGCTACGACTTTAGAGTTGCAGTACGTTATCTTCTTTTTTTTATGGTGTTCTCAAATGCTAATGGCTCTCTGCATATTTTCCATGTATTTGAATAAAGTTAGAGAACGTATCCTACAAGTATATCGCCTTTACAAGGCAACAACAGAGACAATCTAATTTATGCGTGTCGTCATCATCTTGCAGATGATTTCATTAGTTTCACAGATCATTCTTTCAAACGATATTACATGGAAATATTATATAGTTTGCATAATTAGCGTTAGGCAAACAAAAAGAAACAGGATAATTCGAATGGAAATTTTCACACGCGCTCCCGTCACATATAAATGAGCTGCGTTGTGAGTTTCCTTTTTTACGTAAAATAGCATGGCTGATGAGCATAATCTGATCACGACTCTACCAACGGTAATTCCACGAGTTCGTTTGTGCGCTTGATGCTCGTTGTACTAATGGATATGTCACTTTGCGCTAATCTCATTATCACGTAATAATACGAAATGTCGATTGCACGTTACGTTACGAAACGCGTGAACAATGTATTTATCGTTTAAGAGAGAACGTGAAAGACAATCGTGGGAATTTGCGCGAATTGGAGCTCGTTAACAATTACAGCATGTTGAATCATTGCAAATGTGTAGACACACGCAAATCGGACAATTTTCCATTGCCTTGAAAAAATGAAATTTAATTTAGAAGAAAGCAATAAGACTCACCGTTTTCGCTTATTGTAATTACATTTTTAAGTGCAAATGAACTTATTGCAACTGCAAACCGAAATCAGTTCTGACTCTTTCGAGACAGATTCTCGGGTTTTAATTGCATTTTTAGAACGACCAATGTATTCGTTCCTCTAAAAATACTGCACTCAGCCGTGAAACATTTTTTCCGTCGTTTCTTTATTTCGAATTGTATATGCACACCGCGTTTTTGGCAGTTTATATTGGGAATGAAAATTGTAGTGGGATATATCATTTAATGCCGCATTTTAACAGTTCCCATCGAAATTCATGTGCTATATTCTTTTTATGAATGTATGCACTATTGATTGTAGACTCTGTTACCTTAGCTCAAGAATGTTAGGTCGCGGATTGCTGCATAATGCAATAAGTTTTATCGATTTAACGACGACGTCAGCTGTTTTTAGGTCATTCACCAGCCTTTCTTAAAGCGAATGTATATACAAGTTGCCTAAGTTTGTACTCGCAGGCAGCTTCCGGAAGAACAGTACGAAATTCCTACGTTCCGTCTCGTACAATTACGTATATTTTTACTTTAAAAATTGTTCGATACTTTACGACGTTCACTTCTCATCTTTATTCATTTTTATCTTAACCAATTACGTCATCATATATATTCAAGGCTGAACATTAATTACATATTCTTGAAATTTGTATAAACTGTACTCAATTCTTGCGCATGGACTTTTTAATGCTCGTTATTAATTTTTATTGCATCTTTTTACTTACAGGTACTGTACGATTGCGTTAAAGCACGGCGAGAAGTTGAATTGCATTGGAGAGCATCAAATTGTAAGCACATAGTGCAAGTCAAAGATGTATACGAAAACACCTATAGTGGAAATAAATGTTTATTGGTCGTTATGGAATGGTAAGTTGTCAAAATATTTGCACAGAAAAATTTTATAACGTGGTTTAATTAAATGCATGTTTAATGATTTTTTTTAGTATGGAAGGAGGGGAACTGTTCGAGAGAATACAAGATAGGCAGGACGGTGCTTTCACAGAAAGAGGTAAAATCAATTAATGCAATTTTTAAATAGTATATCTAATCTAAAAGTGTGTAATAAATATTAATTACTTTGCGTAATTGATTTAGAAGCTGCACAAATAATGTATGAAATTTGTGTTGCTGTAAAGCACCTGCATGATATGAATATTGCACACAGGGATCTCAAGCCAGAAAATCTATTATATTCCAAACCTGGTATGTGAATCGATGTATTAAAAGTAAAGTGATTATAGAAGAATATTTTAATATTTGCCGTTATAAATTTAATAACGTATTGTACATATTGTTTTTAGACAATACTGGAATACTAAAACTGACTGATTTCGGATTTGCGAAAGAAACGCATTCGAAAGATACGCTACAAACCCCATGCTACACACCATACTATGTTGGTAAGCTATATTCAACATCATAATTTTATTTCTTATGAAGTATGGATATAGAATAAATGATAAGCACAAATGTTTTTTGTTTCTCTGTAGCTCCAGAAGTTTTGGGACCAGAAAAATATGATAAAAGCTGTGATATTTGGTCACTTGGAGTTATAATGTATATATTGTAAGTATAGATATCATTTTTAAATTGCATTGCTTGTGCAACTTGGTTTTTGTAATATATCTTTCAGATTATGTGGTTTCCCGCCCTTTTATAGTAATCATGGTTTAGCAATTTCACCAGGAATGAAGAGAAGAATTCGATTAGGCCAATATGAATTTCCAGCCCCTGAATGGTCTAATGTGAGTACGGAGGCGAAAAATCTTATCAAGGGTATGTTGTGTACAGATCCAGCTCAAAGATTGCAGATTGACGAAGTAATGCGCAACAAGTGGATAGCTGTAAGAACTTATTGTTTCATTGTTATTTTAATATATGGGGGGCAATACTACATGATTGTAAAGGACAATATGTACAATTATTTCTCATATAACAATATTATATATACAATTGTTTCTCATATAGCAATACACAGAAGTACCCCCCACGCCTTTACATACCGGACGTGTACTCCGAGAAGGTGAAGAACTCTGGCCGGAAGTTCAGGAAGAAATGACACGGTCGTTAGCTACGATGCGTGTTGATTACGATACGGCCAGTTTGAAACAATTAGATCACACGAACAATGCGTTGTTAAATAAACGTAGACGAGCCAAACAGGCAAATCCTGTACCTCCGAAACCGACAGCTAATCCTACGCCAGCATCCTAGGGAGTCGTTCTGAGAGCCAGCGAACGCTGGCGTATTTTTCTACGAAGATGTATTAGGTATAGTATAATTACAATGCGAATTGTTTTCTGACAGCTCTATATAGTGTTAAATATGAGAGAATACAAAGAAGAATAGTCCTGAAAAACAAGTACATGTATATACGCAGAAATAATAAGCGCATAACCTCACATGCAAGTTCCATATACAAAAGATAATACAAATTCGATTACAATGATCTATTACAATTAATAACAAAATGCATGACTTTTTACCACAATATTACACATTTGTTTACGATTTGGAGAAACTGATCTTTAAATGTTTATAGTTATAATTGAATAATTTTAATTTCGAAGATACTATTATTGCAACTAAAAAAATAACACTTGGAGTGTTCTACTAAAGTGATAGTTCTTTTCAGGACATTTAATAATGCAGAAAAATAAGCAACAGGATCAGAAATGAATTAATATAATTGTTTATTACAGTTTATATTTATTGATGAAGCATTAATAAGAAAATATTTTGTTATTGGTGGCTACATATATACTATAAATTCATATTGAAAAAAAAGGACTCTATACTATGAAAAATATTTTTCGATTTTAAATGAAACATTAAATTTCATAATGTAGGTCTGTTATCTAAAATGAACAAATGTTTCACACAGCAACAAGTAACTTTCTTCTTATTTACTTGAACACTAATTTACAAGACTTAAAATCGTTAACGTGTACAGCTGTATTTTATATATTATTTTTAAATTATTGTACGATTTTTATTTATCGTAATTGACATATGAAAAGGAAACATTTTACATCATTATATAAGTTTTTATCAACACATTCTTGCTTTTTTATCCTTGTACAGTTGCAAATCATACAAACTATAAAAATAGAATTCAGTTGGCAAATAATGCAAAAATGTGTAATGTATTTTAAGTGATATTTTGACTGAGGCTGAATATGTGTAAGAATCCTTATAATTGCTACAAGGTGCTGACATGTGTTACTCTAATTATGTCTTAGGCACTAAAAGAATACGTACCATAATACCCTAATTTTTGAAATAAAGAAAATTTACAACAAAAAATAAAACTTAGATATTCATACATACTATGAAACAAATGTAGAAATATTATATTTTTTTAGATACATTATGGAATAAAAATTTTGAAATGAATTTAGATTAAAAAGGAAATGCCTTAATCAACGTGAGGTCAATTTTTAGTTTAGTGTAAGTTGAACTAGCCTAATTAAATATTTCAATTAGGTGCAGATTCAGACTTAATAGTTAAGTCGAGAGGTGATCAAATCTCATAAGTGTATCAATCATTGTTTCTTCTGAAACGACTGATATGTTATGAATGTAAATACTATATGTATGAACTATTTTTAATAAGATAGATGTAACTGAAGTCATCATTATTCATATTACTAGTAGCTCTAAGGTTAGTTAAAAGTAGAACTCGTAACTGATGAACAACAAGAAAAAGAAATAATTAGGCCTCAATTATTTCCACAGTTATGCATTATCAAATTAAAATTCTACTAAAGTAAAACATATTGAGTTCTAAATCCAATGTTAAAATACTACTATGCATTATATAATATAGAACACTTTAGAATTGTGGAAATAAATCTTTTTCTTACATAAACATCATAAGATGGTTCAGCTCTTACCTTTTATTGAAAATAATAAAACTAATAATAATAATTATCAATTTTGTATATATGTGAAAATTAATGCGATCTTACTTAAAAAGAAAAACAATTCCAAAACACTTTTCTAGATTTAAATAATACATCTAATAAATTGTTACATTGTTGTACTTGATAATACTGAGATATAGTACAATTTTATAGATTAGAATTATTAGAGAATACACAATTAATAAGTTTATATTCAAGTTTAATTTTAATTCGAGCTGAACTGCAGTATTGAAAGATTTTTGTAATGGATTTCAGTCTATTGATTTGAATTGCATTTATAAAATTTGACAATAAATATACAGTATATGTCTCTAATCAATAAAGTGAGAATGAGTGAGGGAGATAGAGATAGATAGAAAGAGAGAGAGAGAGAGAGAGAGAGAGAGAGAGAGAGAGAGAGAGAGAGTTAATTATTTAATTAGAAATCTGTTTATTACTTGTAACTAGTATTGTACTGAAACATATTATTTCACTAATGGAATTATTGTAAAAATTCATTAAACTATAGTTACAAAAAATTTAAAAAATACATAGTACTAGCAATGTTAAAACCTTAATTGTTCCAACTGTTGTTGTCCCCCCTTGCCATCTGTAGTATAAATATAAGAATTTGTGTCATCATTAGATAATATATCAAACTTCTTTTTTCTATACTTATTTTATCTAGATTGAATCAATGTATGATTAATATACTACTCTTTCTGGCTTTTCACGTTACATTTTTAAAGTTTTTCATCCAAATAATTCTTGAAAAATGTCATTGATTTTGGTTACAGAATTTATCATCATTAAGTATCAAGTCTAATTTCCAAAATATATAAATATCTATTTACACATAAAATATAAATAACTTACTTAAACTACCTATGATTAAAATAAGTCTTATGTATATACAAACATTTATTACAATTAATTATTACCATTTTTACGCTATTATATCTTGTATATTATTCAGTAAAAATGGGTACAAGCATGATAAAACGAGTACGTTTTTCGTTGCGATAAAAATATTTTTCAACCCCTAATTTATAAAAATAAATGGAGGCTAAAAGAGCTGAAAAATTAAATGTTTCATTAAATTCTATTTTTAAAATGACACGTAAATTTCTATAACAATAGTGACTTACTTTGTGCCCTGAATAATTTAACGTGATTTTTTTGTATATAATTTTTAAATATAATTTAAGATTTAAATAATGGACAATTTTAATAAACAAGTATTTTACAAATTTTATATGTCAATATATCCCAAGTTATGAAAAATATAGTTGATTTCTTATTACTGCTAATAGATGCTTACTGTAAAATTAGTGTGTAAGATTATAGATTATTTGGAAACGAATATTGATGAATTGAAGTAACGAAACTTTTGTTTCTAATCTTCAGTAAATGTACTTTTTGTGTCTGATTTACTTCACTTCATTAGTATTTCTTTCTTTACTATTTCTATAGTATCGTTATTAATAAGTCCCCACAGAATATATAAATAAAAGTGAGACGATTTATGTATATATGTATATAAATATATGTGAACAATTTTTTATGTGATTATATTTTTTGTAAAAGGAATATTATACGCGTATCATAACATGAAACACCATATTCTTTAAAATTTATCAAATACGTGTAGCAAATACGTGAAGTTCTTGTATCTTATAATATTTAAGAATTGATATACTATATAGTTTCACTTCAATTTATTATATTTATTTAAAAGGATCCAATTTTTCATGTAACTTACAAAACCAAACACCGTATATTTATCCTTTCTTTATATTAATTTCATGTACATACTGTATGCTTACACATTTAAAAGAACAATTACATGTGTCTTTGCACATCAAATTACAACAGTTTATACATAGGCTACACTTCAAATATGATAACATTACATGCTGCATTCTGCATGATATTCGTTATTAAATAAATTCGATTACTTTTGCGGTATACGTATAAATTTATATCAGCAAGGCATATAAGTAAAATTATTCTCAATTAAAACATTTTTTAATTAAAAGCAACATCACCTTCGTTTTTAAATTTGCTAAGAATTATTGGAATGCAAAGGAATGACGAATTTTGGTCCAAAAGGAGACCTGTATGTTATACCGACATCTGCATATACTTTGTTTGGCAGTGCAAGATTACATAAATATAATCTGCCATTGTCAACGCTATGAGACAATGGTAATCCCCCAACTAAACTAAATTTGCTAAGAATACCGGGTGTTCCTGCAGCTGGTGGCTCAATAGCTAAAATAGGTGCTCTGTTACTATTTGCCCACCTTGCTATAGGTGCGATCGTTTTCGGAGAATTTTCATCGCAAAGTGCAACAAGTATCAAATCGACTACCGATGGCAAATTCTTTACTTTAGTCTCTACCTTGTTTCCTGTTAGTTTATACAAAGACAACTCTTGTAAAAGGAAAACATCCTCGGAATTTTCAACAAATAATATTGTCTTAACACCGTGACTGGATAATTGTCTGGCACAGTTAACACCTGCAGCACCAGAACGGTGAGGTCCGCAAAGTGCAACAACCGTCGGCCATTGGTGTGCATTGTTTGGATTAAGTCGACGACTACCACCCAATAATTGTAATATGATCTCTGCGCCAGCACGACCAAGAAGTTCCACCTAATAATTCAAATTAATTTAATCTGCAAAAATTGTTGCTGGGATGCTCTGTATATTCATTATAATCTTTTAATTTCACATACCCGACGTTCCCAACTAATTCCCAGTCGATCTGCTGCTCCAATTAATTGACGATGAAGATTAAGAGTTATACTAGGAATTATTAAACCATTGTCTGTCACATATTCTTTTTCACTAGCCCCACAGGATATCACTATCTGTCTAAAGACTGTAGGTTCAGAAACAATAACATTTTCATCGTGCCTGTATCTTCCACTGGCTCCCTTATTATTCTCTGATTGCCTTATAATATCTGGTTTCAGAGAATTTATTTCTTGCCATACAGCCTATAAAAAGGGTGTGCCGCTTTTAATATTATTCTAATGTAGCTACCCTATTTCCCTGTCAGAAATTATAATTACAAAAACAAACCTCTTTATCGAACAAAGCTAAATTTTTTTCAAAATCGAAATCTTGATTCAAAGATTGATCAATTGGAGTACCAAATGTGTGTTCATCGCGTTCCAAAACTCTCTGCCTATGACTTAATCGTTTTTGTACAGGTTTACTGGCACACTCAGCTGAAAATATAAATTAACATTACTTAGAATTTGTATATATGTTTGATACAACAAATATGTTAGTTTCATAACTATACCAAGTGGAACTTTTCCATTTGCAGGCTGTTCTATAGTGCATTGAGAACTGGTATCAGTTTTTCTTAAATTAGGATGCGTTTGTGACGATGAAGATTGAACAGAGGATGAAACACTTTCGGAGAAAGATCTGCCAGCTCTTTTTGCAATAGGTCTTTTTACAGTTATTTTGTTCTGCGCTTGATTGTTATCATTGGTACTGGATTCTGTTTCATTAATCGATATAAATTCCACATTGAGTATGTCGTTTGCACTAAACATTTAAAAATACAGGAAATTTATTCTTTCAGATACGCTCGCTTAAATTCATTAATTATAGTAGAGATTATGAAAATATCTCTGTCAAATGGTACCTTAAAACAACTACAGATGAAGTGTGAGGTACACCGTTGCAAAAAGCTTTTGAAAGTATAATGCAATCTTTATTGAAATCGAGTATTTGTCCTTGATAAGTTCCAATTTCTGGGAAACACTTTACAGAAACTGTACAACCCACAAATTGTTGTGACATCCTGATCATTTAACTATAATACATTAATCGAAAAACAAACATTTATTAATAAGATAACCATGTATATTTTTTTGCGAGTGTTCAATTTCATAAAAATGAATTATTTTATGTAAATAATAGTAGCAAAACTATTTATAAAATATAATAACCATGGTATAAGTTTTTTTAATTCATTTTTCGGAAATAGAAGAAAAATTAGTACTAACCGGAAAATTGAAAACTGCGAACTGAACGTACAGACAATTAAATGCAAATGTATCTTTAAGAATATTCGATTATTTTTCGCCTGGCAATTTTATAATCGATTCAAGATTCGACGAGTAATAACTATACGACGATAACATTCATTAATATGGAATGCCGAACTTAAATTTTTTGTGTATTTTCATCCTTACTCTAACCCCACAACGTTTATAAGGGAATGCTCAACACGCTAGACGAGGAACAGGCATACCACGGTGTTAACTCATCTTTCGTGCTATCGATCTTTTACTAAAGAAAATACTAGAGATTTTCAAATGTTCAAAATATCTTTCATGCTGTTCGCTGCTATGATAATACTTAAACAAAACACAATTATAATTTACATTGAATTATACACATTTTTAAAAGATAATATACAAAGAATTGTACACGAAATGCAAATGAAGCATTATGAAGTTGCTCTTGTAAGTTCGAGCATATTTCAGTAGTTTTATTGTAATTTCTTCTATATTTTAATAGTTTAATCATAAGTTTTTATATATTTCAGTAATTTTATTATAATTTATTGTATATTTTATTAATTTTATTATAATTTATTGTATATTTTATTAATTTAATACATTTTCTTGTATATCTCATTAGTTTTATTGCAATTTCCTTTATACTTCCCGCTTTAGAGGTAAGAGAGAGAAAGATGCTATAAGAAAGAGTGAGATAGATGATACAGACCCTACTCTAGAACCCGTGGCGCCATCTCTATGAAAATTGCTCAAACTGTTCGCACAGCATTATCGACAGCGAAGTGAACTACTGAAAGCCTAGTGGCGTCATCTGTTGATGAGGTGCTGAAACTATTTTCCGAGTAGTTTCAGCCTTCTCCCGAGAGGTGGCGCCACTAGCACAGCAGTTCACTTCGCTGTCGATAACGGTGCGCGACCAGTTTGAGCACTTTTCACAGAGATGGCGCCACGGGTAATAAAAAATGTAATTTTATAAAAATCGTTATATTTGCTTAAACAATTTGATTTTATACATAAACCAGCATGAGAATAGTAAAAAATACTATAGTATTTCCGACGAGGATGTAAAAAATGACGCTTAACTAGTTTTTTAGTAAAAAAAAACGTTTGTAATATTAATAAGCATATTGAAATCTAACTTTAAAATCAAATAGTTAATTAATGATGAGAGAATCGAAGGGAATTATAATAGTACACCCTATTTTGTTTTATTATACATGCTAAAACGGGGCGAAACACCGCTTAAAAACCTTTATCAAACGTCGAAGCAAACATCCCCACCGGAACGTGGCCCACTACTACAAAGTTTGACGGGGAAGCGGTTTCGCTTTAGTGTACGCTAAGGTCTCTTCCACATAAACGCACGGGAACTGAATACCCGAGTAGCAAGGCAAGCAGAAAAGAAGAAGCTACGTTGAAACCGGGAATGCCAGTTTATACGGGCACGTAAGAACCCACAGTGGACACAAAAAAGATTCCTGTCTTGGCGAGCGTGTATAAGCTCCCGTTGCTTATGTGAAAGAGGCCTAACTGTGGGTTGCTGGTCGGTGTACTGTACCCCCTCCTTCGTGTACCTAGGGAGAAGGGAGCCGTGTAAGTGACCTTACGATGGAAGTGAAACGAGTCAACGGCAGATTAACCGCATATCTATAATTATTAAATTTTTCTGTATTTTCCATCATTTCATACGCTTTTCTTAATGAGACTTTAATGATTTAAGATCATTATGCCGTATATAACAGCATTTTTTATTGTAACAGATGCATTTTGAATTTTTAAGCATAGTTTCGCATTAGCTGTGACGAATATATAAAATAAAAATAACGTATACAAAATAAATAACTTGTTCCAATATAAAAGTAAGGGTCGTATCTTTCTGTTAGGTGTTTGGTCAAGTGCTGTTCTAAGAATTTTATGATTGGAGATATTTTAAGATTCTGTTTCATATGTATGTTTATGTGCTGGAGACACATGTATTGAAGTTGTAAAAATACATTTTTGTATATAATTGATTCGCTTGGAAGAACATTTAAAAAAGTATAAAATATATATGAGCAACATTTAACATTCACAGAATGTCAATACACATATCTACATATTGTCCAAAGAAGTGCTTTCGAATAAATAGAATTTCTTTTCCAAATGAATGGTATAACCACTTCTTTGTTTCTTTAATTTATAAAGTACTTAAATCAATATCTATGCACTTTGGATTATCTACTGTATTGTACTTCATCTTTTCTGTCCTTTCTGTTGTATCAAATATACTTGTAGAAAACGATTTATAATCATCCACTAATTGATATATCTTCTCATTTATATCAGAACACGTTAAACCATTTTTTATCGTATTACACATTTTATCAACATTTTCTTGAATAGTAGGATATTGTTCTAAAACTTCCAATTCCTCTTGTAGTACGTAGTTTAAAATAGTAGCCTATAATGTATGTACAAAATTAGAGACTTATGTCAATTATTATCGAATTACTTCAAATCGATGTTTAAAAGTAATTACAGATACATACTTTCTTTGCTCTTTGTTGCAAGTCTTCTAATTTTTGTTTTATACTTTCAAATTCTGTGTCACTATACTGTGTCCTTTGATATTTATCCTCTTCCAATAAAACATTGTTAGGCACCGTAATGTACTTATCAACAACATTCTAAACAAAATGGTTTTCCATATATAATAAAACGATATTTATTGCCTCTTTGTTTATATTACAAGTCAATACAATTACCTTAATACTTTCTAAATGTGGTCTTGCTCCTTTACAATACGCTTTTTCTAACTGCTTTTGATTTGTCTTAAGTATGGCTACATTGTCGGAATTTAATTTGCATGTCTTTTCAATTGTTTCGCATAACTTTTTAATTGTGCTATGAATCCTTTCACCCACAATATTTTCCACTACAGAAAAATTAAAAAGAACCCTTATGTAGCTTTTACTGTTGTACATTTAATTATACTTTACTCTCATTCCATTATTAAATCATACATTTCAAGTATAATAAAATGTTAATAAAGCAAGTCTTTACTTGAAAAATGAATTGGAATGTCTGTTAGATAGACGATTACTTGTGTACTCAATTTTTTACATTTCTATATGCACATATATATATATATATATTTTTTTTTTCTCAGTTTATTTTCAAGCATCTGAATAAAACAGCCACAAGAAAACAAAACAGAAGAAAATGTAAGTGCAATTCGATACATATGTTGGTTCAAGGACAATATTTATTTGCTTGCTCTTTCAATTTGTGGCGTGAGAGACGAGAAAAGAAAGAAAGAAAGAGATGAGAAGAGCGGAGAAGAGAAGAGAAGAGAAGAGAAAAAGTGAAGCGTTAGTCTGTGATTAACTTGGTCCGTTTCGGCCGGTGAAAGTACTCCAAGCAATGGACGAGTGTGACTCTAGTCATGATCAAATCCACATGATACCAGAGTGCACCCGTCCAACGATCAGAATATGCTGCTCGACACAAAGAGAATGCCGTAAAATCTGAAAAGCATTCAAGTGAAACACGGCGGCGCCTTACAAGTATTATACACGGCTCTCGAATGGAAGCTAAACAGCTGCATTTCGTATTCCTCCAGTTTACGTTTACGCGACTCTGAAGAGGCCATACCGTTGAATCGTTTCGAATACACGTTAACTTGGACGAATTACTCGATAATAACCACTTGATATCCCTTTACTTCTCCGAGGCAACCTCGCTCCTTCCGATGATCACACCTTGACGTCCGTTGACAAATGAACATGGCGTCTATCTGCTTGCGTGCGACAGCGTCCTTTGTCCCTTTGCGTTCCCCAACGCATCCGGATTTCGAAGCGGGACTTACAAGCGTTTCGAAACCGGCCAATCAGAGCCGACCCTTCGCCAATCAGAGTCCACTCTTCCGGTTATACTGGAAAATTATTACGATCCTTTTTATTCCCACTTCTCTGTTTGCATTTACGTATTGACGATCACGACACTAATATTTCTCCGCAGCGAGTAATAAAGCGGCATTTTTTCTTACACTTAGCAACTCGTACAGCGTGCAATTATATAAAACAATCACGTCCCAGCTTCGCGATATCATCGTCAGATGGCTACACTTGGATCTTGAGCCTTTTCTTGCAGGTTACTCTGCAAAGTTATGCATGCACGCGCGTAACATTATTTTCATATATATTGTTTAAGTTATAATGTATAAAAAACAAAGAAATAGTAAAGGTTTTGTAATGCAAGTGACAGAACGTCGAAATGAAATATACGAAGGAAGCTTACAGTTATACTTTCACGAGGTAAATGGTTTGTCTATTATCGCGAAAAGGGAAATGAAACGCGTGAGACTTCTGCTCAACTAACAGATATAAAATTCAAATATTTTTTTATCCGTATTATCAAACATTTAAAATTCAAATGTTCCTTTATCGCGGAAAGGTCCCTCAGATTTCTGTGTAAAATGCGGTTAAAGCAAGGAAATGAACGTAGTTCTTGTCGCGTAGACTTGGAAAATGTATTCTTCGAAACTTAAAATTGTTATTTTCTCCTCTTAGCAACTTAAATAAATTCAATGTACGATTACAAAAATTAGTTACTTTATATTTTTCAGTTAATTTATATTTAGATGTATTGAATAAGATATAACGTATAACTTATTCAAATGAAAATGTATGTATTAGTCAGAAGTTTTTTAAATGACATCATCGCAATTTTTTTTACAGGTATGAGTCATCTGGTTGATAAGTCATATTACGATTACATAGTATTTTTATGTATCATTGTCATAACCACATTACGCCAGAACTTTTCCTGTTAAAAATTGGTACATTTTTTCTCATAGGAAATTCTACGCGAATTGCTAAATTTAAAACAATGATCACTTCTTTCAGATGATGCATGTAAATCGACACTGTGTAATCGGAAGTGTCGATGTACGCAACACTTGGCTCCCTTTTTTTAATTTGCATAAAGAAAAAAAGGCACGCGGAGAAGTGAATGCTCTTTACTCTTCGTCTTATGCACAATGACAAAGTGAATGGATGAGTCGAAAGAGGTAAGCGCTCGATGAAAGTAATGTGCAAATACATGCGCCTCACGCACGCATGAACGCGCCTGTGAGCTTCTACTTTATGCGCTCGGGACTCTGTACACATATAAATTCGATATTCGATACGTATCCGTGCTTTCATCTGGCTGCGCGCATTGATTTACGTTTAACCGTGATTTCTTCTAAAACATCCGTTCGTTTTCCCTTCTTTGCTCCATGTAATTCATAGCATCTAAACTATTCGTTAGAAAGTTACATCTTTACGGTACCAGTACGATAAGAAACATTAAAGAAAGGTTCTCCATGTAAACGTGAAATCTGAAATTTCAGGTAACGTCCACATAATGGTACTGGAGGAGACAAAGTAAAATGCGTTATGGAAGGACATGCATATGTAACGTGACTTAAACTGGTTTTAAAAGTTCGAGTAGTAGGGAGGGAAGAGGTAAAGGACACGATATTATTAATACATTTTAACAACCGTGTGCGAAGTGATTCGGTGCTCGTACGACATTGCGCCATTCAATACGTACCCGCCTTTCGTATAAGCGCGCGCTTCTATAAACCCCTGCAAGTGCACACACGTAAACCATTGCAGTCGTGTAGGTGCGTTCGTACAGTACGTTCGGCCAGTGCGCAGCCGGCCAGCGCAAGAAAAAAACCGTGGGCCCGATTCTGCCGCTCTTCGGGTACCACGCGCGTTCGTTCTCAGTTTGTATTCGGTATCCACCTCGTATCGGTGGATACGTACGGTTCTTAATTCAGTTTAACGGCCACATTCTCGTAAAGGTGTAAGATCGTCAAATTTTGACTAAGCACACGTCGTACGAATCGAAATAAAGTTTGAAAACTTAATCGGCGAAAGCAGTGCTGATCGTGCCATTTGTTGACAGTGCCTCCGAGACAAAGGCCAGACGAAATGCATCCCTTACGATTTGTTGGTCTATTCGTGATACTTCTTGCTCCGAGTGGTGAGTTTCTCTTTTCTTTAGTTTCCGTTTATTCGTAGTTTGATGTAACGTTACCGAAGAGGGTGAAGAATTGGACGTTTTTCGTCGCGATAAATCGATGGATCGTTTTCGAACGTCACCGAGTACTCCAATTCGATCTGGCGTTACCAGTGTTCCTCAGGTTTATCGTAAATTCGTCCACCGTGTTTCTAGGTTGTTCCGTGCGGTTAACGAGTGTGCCACGGCTATCGAAGGGATTCAATCGCGTTAATTAATTTTAGATTTAACGCCAGTTTTGCCGAGTGTGCGCGTTGGCGTAGGCGACGAGGAGAGAGCGTGCTAGGAAACTCTAAAGTCGCAGGATCTAATCCGCTCGCATGATAATTCCGCATGCATCACAGCTAACTAACAGTTACCTCACCGTCCGCTCCGTATAAGCAATTGCAACAATAGCTACCATTGCGGGTTGCATCGACGTGCATCAACTCGAGTAATCGTTCGTTGCGGAAGGAACAATTACGTGTCTTAAAAAAGCTTAATTACTCTTCCTCGTGCGCTAGTTTAGCGGGAAGCACACCCGTTGCGTCGATAAACCTATAATTACGCCGACTTTCAATTACGGCGCGGAGGGCATCGAGTTAAGGACATCAATATTTGCTCTCAGTCCTTTTCAACGTTCGCTTCACAATTCTTTTAATCTAATGAATGTATGTACAAGGCACGTGACAACAGACTTTTACCGTTTATAATTTCGTTCATGCGTTACTCGCCACACGGTTCAATTTAATTTACAGCCTACGCAGCTGTGCGGTATTGAAATAAATTAACGCGCAAAAAATATGATCAATTGGTAACTTGTACGATTCGTATGCGCGAATAATAATGTACGACATTTCACCGTCGAACAATAATTATTAGCACGTGTGCGCTGGTAAAATAATTGAACGAATTTTTGGGTCAGCTATGTTTTTCTATATATTAAGATACGAAGGTCGTTTAATATTACAGTGCAAATTGTTCATATATTAACAGCATGCATCCTACTTTATTCGATTAGGACGCTTATATTAATGTTCGCAACGAATCCCTCGGCCGACGAAATGTCTGACAAACTCGAACTTTTTTCACTTAAACGAAGACTCCACGCCGGCGGTAGAGAAATATTGATATTTCGATGCGTCTAACGAACCAACATGAAGAAGAGCTTTCGTTCGATTCAGGGGCGTAAATTCTCATCGGATAAATAGCCACGATGCGGAGGATCGCTTCTCTTCGTACATCTGGGATTCGTAACGTTGAATTATCCCTCGATTCCAGGGCCAACCGCTTGCCAAGCAACGTTGGTTAATTGTTTCATTAACATTCCCCGTATACTGCATTCCGGTGTAGGTTCGAGCGTGTGTATTTAACGCTCGATCGGCATGCATTTATTTACGCGGCGAAACGCGCGAGAAATCGAGTTTACCGTAGGAACGGCATAGTTCACTTTGCGATTCTCGTAGTGGCCGAGTGCCATTGGAACGAGCGATTAACTTGTTCGTACGAGTTTCGTTCGATTTTAACGCGCAGGAATTAAAACGTAGAACGGTCGTTCTCCACGGAATACGATCGACCACCCCGTCCTCCGATTAGATGCGTTGCTTCGCGCGAGTAGTCGAGATCCACTGGTTTCGTGGAATGGTCCAGCTGTTGGTAAATTCCATTGAGAAAAAGTATGCGAGAGAGAAGTGCTTGTCTCCGATATCTCGCGGGGCGTAGGCTCCTCTTGGTTCACAAAGAACCGGTGGCAGTAGTTGGCGGAGGAGCTGCTGAATGGTTCGGAAATAAGATAAACGAAAGTAACACGGCGGGTGGGGGTGTAGAGGGTAGGTGGTAGGGACGCCAGGTGAAGAGAAGTTTCAGGTAAGAGAATGACCGGGGGCAGATGGTCCGTGGGTTGGTGGAGAAGGTTGCCCCGTGTCCAGCATGGCATTCACAGATTTTTGGTAACTGGTCCGGTCGGAAAGCTTGCCCGACGCCCTTCCAGAGGATGTTCCATTTCTTCCTTAATAATAGGAGCGGCTTCTTCTTATCCTTAATACCGTGCCTATGGTCCAACTCGTTTCGTACGTGATGCAGTTCTTTGGCTGGTAGTTAGGCACGGTAGGGACTCTATATACCATGGAACGTTTAGTTGAAAAGAAGCACGAGGCAGAGTGTTGGTCATATTGTGCGAGTTCATAAAGTAATAGAAAAGGGAAAGGAAATTGTAGTACATCGTAACTATTCGTCTTTTTTTTCGTTTCCAGTTTTCCTTGTTGTAAGCACTGAAGCGAGCGTTCTCAGCGAGTGTTTCGTGGAAATCCTTTCCTGATAAAATCGGAGTTCAATGGTCTCTGAGATAAACGTCGACAATCCCTGATACAATATTAAAACACCGTAGAATCGTCATGTGTAAACATTGTGCCGTCAGGAAATCTAGCGGCGACGGTGGCGTTTTAAGGTTTTCCTTTTATCGCGTCAGTCATGAATCGGAGCAGCAACAGTTGGAGAGTGAATAAACGCGTGCGGGGAAGCACGAGTACACGCGTTCATGGTGATCGTGTCCGAATGGTTGACGAATACTATCGCGACGAGTAGTATATAGTAGTATATAGTAGTATATAGTAGTAGTTTCTCCATGGAAAAATTAATCACTCGACCAGTCAATCATTATGCATGACCGTGTGTGCTAATGCGCTGATTATAAAGCAACCGCGCCATATATTTCTTTTGCTCTGCGTATTTCCTACGTTGTTTTTACGATGTAGTTATCATACGAGCCATGAAACACGCCGCTGTTGCACAACGCACGAGACACTGCAAGGTCCCGTCGTCTCCCCTTAAATCGTTTCTCTTTTCCGACCGCACGATACGGAATCGAAAGCGTGGAATTAATGCAAATCTTCTAAGCGTGATACGTCTCCGGGACGAAGTCTATCGGCTCTCTTCCTGATTTTAACGAGCGCGTTTCGTAATTCTCGGATTCCAGCCTGTGTACGCAACGAGAGGTGTAATTTCGTAATTCAGCTAGAGAAACGAAGTTGGAGTTTATTTGCTCGGAACGGTAATAACGTCGCAACGATGAAGGAGAAAAGAAAACACTGCGATGTTGGAGAAAAGAAAACACTGTTGTACGTGGCTTATAGGGGTAAAAAGGGGTGCTGATATATCGGTCAGTTGGGTGGCTCGTGTAAATGGTGTTGTATAGTTCGCGGGGCGACTTAATCGCATGGCTTAAGGCACACGATCATTGGAAATTAACGGGGCCAGTGGTGAGCGTGCAAGTAGCGCACGAACACTTATCAAAGATTACGTCACGTACATCCCCCCGGCTTATCCGAGTAATTAACTAATTGAGCCTTATTGGGAGACCGGAGTGGGAGGGTGAAAGAGAGGTGGCATGCAGGAGAGGTCAGCCCGCATGAGAAAACGGTTTTGGCCTATGCCACCTTTCGAGCTGAGAACGAGATCTTCCGAGTTTCTCGGAATTTCTCAAGGAAAACTCGGCAAGGAAGAAGCTGAAGAAGACGAAGAAGTATTAATCGGTATACCTGCATCGCCCACTCGCGTAGCCCGAGAGAAACGCGATACCTTGACGCCAGATTGTCGTGCCTTCTTTTCACGGGAAAAGGTCTCGTGATTTCAGTCGGTAGACCGAGACGCGGACACGTTCTGGCCGAGGAATTTTTTTACCTAGAATCTCTCGTCTATCTTTTCATCGATGCTTTCAATATTTTTCGTCGACGTTTTACGAGCCGGCACAATTCCCTGTGGCGATAAACCAGACGAGGAAATCGAGCCGTCTCGAGCGTTAAAATTATGCATTCAAGGTTTCGTTGTTTTTCGTTTTAAAATTAGATCGATTCTATTTCGCGTTGCGCAACGAATTCGTCAGTAACGTCGCTTCCCGTACGAGCCATCGACATGCTTTTCCCCGCTCGTGGATAGAGCCACGATAACGCCATTCTTGTGCTACACATTTACATAAGAATCTTATCGAATGGCTCGTTAAACGCGCGCTTAAGTACGCCGCGGTTCAGCGGCAAAATTGGCGAATGATTAATCGCCGATTAGAAGAGTCCGAAACGAAACTAGTGACAAACATGTCGAAAGAACGGACCGCGAATGTTGAACAAGCCTTTCGTCTATCGATAACGGATCGCACATAATCAGAATCCTGTTCTATTGTTGCCCTTGACTCGTTGCTCCACAGGAGATGCCAGATAATCAACTTTACGAAACGACCGCCGTTATTGCGCAACCGAATTCTTCTCGTACAACAATTTCAAGTACGTAGCCTGATAACAACGAAGGTATCTCTTTTATCTACGAAATATATCCATCCTGTCCATTGTTTCAAGCTAATCGCGAATTCTATACGTCGTTCGATTTCCCGTCGTCCGAGCCACAGAAATCTAATGCCTGGTGCAGTTCACGTCAATTGAATGCCTCTTAAGAAACACACGGTTGTTCTAAACGTTCACGTTGACGGATGTCGATGATCTCGCGTTTATTTCCGAGCAGCAGGCGTAGCCTAGCCCGAGACACGATTTCGGTGTTCCCAATTCGTATTTAGGCCGAGCGCCGGTGGATCTGTGCCTCGTAATTCTTCGCCTCGATCCAACGCAGAGCCTTTAGAATCCTTTCCTGTTTTATTTATCGCCGAATGCCACGTCCAACGTACGTGCATACTTGCAGCCACGGAATTTCAACAGTCCATACCGGATCCAACTTCGATCCAAACCCTCGTTCTCTTCGTCGTACGATCGTTTCAATTATCCACCGGGCTATTAGCATATATATTTTAACAGGAATACGAACCAGGGCTCGGTACAAAAGGCTTCTGACGTCAGGTTGCTAAAGGCCAGTGAGCAATCCGGCCGTATTTATTATCATTTCTAAGCGGATTCGTTGAAACTATAAAGGGAGGCGGGTCCGGGGTCCATTAACATCCTGTGTCCAGCTGTTGTCCTGGAATTTTAATAGGACGAACCTGTTGAAAAGTCCCGATCGTTGGACGATTTACGAGCGTCGTTTTATTTGCAGCCATCGGGGAGAGAAGGTGGACGATAAACGAGATCAGGATCGTTCAAATAAACTACGTCGCGGATATCATAGCAACGTTCGCCGGTCACTGCAAAATTACGTAAGAACGCGTCGGAAAAATATAGAAGGATTACTGTTTTGACAGCTCGCAGATACGTTCTCTATTTGCTTTTTTGTCACATTACAATATTCGCATATCTACGGCCGCCGTTCCTATTTACCAAGATACCATTCGACGACTTTTTTATTATTTTAAACGTTATCGGTTGACGTAGCGCCGGATCACGTGTCGTCGCGCGTTCGATTCGTAAATTCCACGTTACGAAGAAACGTTTGGATCGAGTCGAAGTCGAGGAGGAGGGTTTTTAGAAATTTCGTCTCAATTGCTGTGAGAATCACCGATTCATAGTTTCGGGGACCGGCCGCGTGCCACCCGCACCGGGCGAACGCCCACGATAATTTTGATTTCTAGTAATCCGAGTCCATTAATAAACCGCCCACCAGACACCATCGGGTTTAGGGCTCGGTAACTTATCTCGACCGTTTCGTGTATTTTTAGTCGCCATACTTTCGTTCATGCGCGCCGTTTCAACGATCGACGTGTGCTTTACGCGTGCTGCACATATGTGAACGGCTCTCGCGCATCATTTCTCTGTTTCTCGTTCGTTTTCATCCTCCGTCCCGTTCTAGCCTAGAAACCACGATACACACGTGTACTCGAGCATAACATAATATCTTATAAATAGGGATTAGCTAATGGTACGCGAAACAGTGACGGGAGGTTTTATTCCGGCTTTCCGGTCGCAGAGCGTGACCGGATAGAGTGGCCTTACCACCCTTCTGTGTCCTATACGGTATCCTGCCTGGACCCATCGCTTAACGGACGAATTACCACGCGACGGTAATCGAACGTGAAGGTAGAACTGCGTCCACGACGTATTACTGTGATCCATCAACGTTAACTGACGATTCCTTTTTACCGCAGTTCGTTTGATCTTAACGCTGCTCGAAGGGCGCGCGAACCCTCATCGGTTCAAACGGTTCCTAGACTGGTTTCACCCGAGATAGAGATTATCGCTTCAGCGAAAGTTGTTCAAATATTTCCCTCTACTGATTTATATCCTCGACCATTGATAGTTTGTATTTTAATTAATCAAACTGGATCGCCACAGCGTAAACTCGTCTCTTTTCATTCGATGGAGACTGTGCTCTGGAGCAACGAGGTTACGATCCATTGGCCGTTTCCGGTGGTACGGACGGTGCAGTTATTTAGGGACAAACGCGAAGTTGATACGCGATAGCGCGTGATGAAACGAATTTCGCTTCCGCATTGAGCGTTCAATTGAATGAAAGTAATGGTCGAGACGTTATTCGAAAGTAGTAGATCAAGTTCGACCGGATGACTTATACGGACTCTAATGGATCGTCGACTCTTTGCAATTGATCGCCAGGAATTACGTACAAGCGTTCAAGGCGAGACAAAGGTTAAATTGGTTACTTGCGATATCGAAGTTTGCGTTTCGGATTCCATTTCCATCTTCTTCGACTCATTCACTGATATCGGGATTCTTATTTGTATTATTATTTTCACGTTGATCCTCTGGGTCCCATATTCACTATAAAGTGGTTATTGCTTCTCAGAGGTCTTATTTGATTCAAGATTAGATACCGTCGATTTCGATAAATATCGATCGAGTTATGTAAACGAAACTGAAATAAATATTTTGTTCACTCGAGATCAATTCTTGCCTTGATTAAGAAAGTAATTATTTGAATTTTTCTCTTCAACAAATGCTAGGTCACTTGGACGAAAGCTTAACGTGTGATTATCAACGAGATCAGGGTTTCGATCGTATAATTACGCGTTCTTGACACGCGCGTCGAAGGCTGTTAACTTTTATCGCAGGACCGCATGGTGCTTTCCATTTTCCTGCGCGTTACGTTCCTTTGTCGACTTTGGTCTATTTGCATCAAAGGATTTGAACCGCGGCGCACAAAACAGACGTTGACAAATTCACTCTTCGGTTGGCACAAAAGAGCTCTGGCCGTTCCCAGTCGTTCGTTCCAATGCCCACGGAATGATCTATCTCCTTTTCTATCCGCGCGACCAGTTCGACGGGAAGAATGGGTTACTCGATCGACATTGTGAAGGAGTAAAAGACCCCGCGCCCACATTTATTATAATCGTTGACGAGGAACGTTCCTCTTGATATTACTCCGCGCGCTCCTTACGACTTCTTTTTTCCTGCCTCTCGCGCAAACGAAAGAAAGGGTCATTCAAGGCTATAACCCGATTCGGGGCACATGTGAGAGCGGGTAAATAAAAAGAAAAAAAGAGAAGGAAAGCAAAAAGACCGAGAAGCATCAAGGAAAAGAAGCGAGAGACGCATCCGACTGGGTCCGTTCGGTTCCAGCACGATTTTCACCGCGAGAGAAAGGAATGCCAGTCACCGCTGTGAAGTCGTCGGACTACTAATGATACGTCTCTCCGTCTCTTCCTCCTCTATTTCCGTACCGCTTCTGCCTCGACCAGAATTCAAATGTCGTGTTCTCATTTTAATTACGAGAAGCGTCTCTAAGCCTTCCCGCCGATATCGATCCCCTATCCTCGCTCCACCCTTGGCCCTTTCGCCCCTCTCTCGATCGTACAACGAGACCGGTCTCTTCGTCTCTTGGCCGTTCGTTAATCGAGGCGAACCTTCTTTCAACGCAACGAACTCATTCAGAATTTAACTGGTCGCGACAAGTTATCGAGGAAGCATTGCGGTAGTATCGTACGCGGGAAGACGCGTTCGCGGAACAATTTCCCCTCGATTTCTCGTCTCCCCTAACGTCTGCCAACGATAATAAGCAGTCGGATTTATTGCGGAGATATCGCGACTAAGTAGTTCGTGTAATTAGCGATACGCGCCAGCCGATAACCGATATACGAATAAACGAAGATCCTATGCATCATATTCCATATGAAAAGAGGGGGAAAGAAACGGAGAAAAATGGCGACCGGGGATATCTACAACGTTGACACGGATACTCTATCGTTGTTTCCGATAGCCACTGGACGAAACAAGAGACCGGGGGATGGTGATTACTCATTCCTCTTCGGTGGCGTTAACTGAATATCGCGACGTTGGTGTGGACGTTATCGAGAGCCACGAGGATCGATCAAGGGAACACAATTACAATTAATTGGGGTGTCTTCTTCGCCGATCGGACCACTCCCCCGTCCCTAACTCTATTTCGTCTCTTGTTCCATGTTCGCGTAGATGAGAATAAATGGTCCAATCAAATGGGGTTAACGGATGGAATTATCTATGGATACCGTGTTTGTCTTATCGCCGTTCGGTTACACGAACTCGCGTTAGCGCCTAATGCATTTACATCAATCGCTTCGCTTCCCATCGGCATGATTTTTGAAGTACGTATAACGTTACCAGGATATTCCACGGTCTGTTTGTTAATCACCTTCTTACGTCACACCGTAATCGTCTTTTTGGTTCATTAATCTACCTCTGAAGCGACCTGTAAGGTTATTCCCGGCTGAAAGTAGATTAATTGGAACAATTTTAGGCCACTTGTGCTCCGAACACTTGAACGAGTACTTGGACCGGACGAGAGGCCCGAAACCGTCGTGCAACGTCGACTTAACCATAAACTTTCCTAACCGTAAACCACTGCCACGAACGAGACAACCTTCCGCGTCCTTGACATTAACGTAACATTGGAGTAACCTTATGTAGTGCGTTAATGAGTTCCCGCATAATGATTCGTATGCATGTTAAACAGCTCGACCGCTTCGAATTAAATTCCCAGTTGTAATAAATCAAGGACGCCAATATACCGCGCCTCGTTGCGGCACGAACGTCGTTACATCGCTTTTAATTACCTCGGCGACACATCTCGACATAC
Source organism: Xylocopa sonorina (assembly GCF_050948175.1). Taxonomy (NCBI): domain Eukaryota; kingdom Metazoa; phylum Arthropoda; class Insecta; order Hymenoptera; family Apidae; genus Xylocopa; species Xylocopa sonorina. Next base: position 6,915,993 of record NC_135203.1, read on the forward strand.
GTGGAACGCTCTTCTAAACGTCACAATTTTCATCTAGACGTTATATTTAACTCTATCGGTCTTATTTCTGTTGGATTAGTTGGATTAGCCTAATGGTCGCGTCGCATGTCTGCTTTTTTCAGCGCGAAACAGCTTTCCTTAGACACACGCTGTCGGTGACCAGTCGGAGACCTCGCATGTATCAAGCAGAAATGCGCGATGCTTGTAGGCTTTACTTAACTCAGTATGTTACCGAGTCACCGTGTTTCGTGGGCATAAATTATCCGTACAGTTTACTTAGCATTGAACGAATTTGCCCGCGAAATCCGCGTGACTCTACGTGCACAGATTTCCACAGACGAGAGGCGCGTTGATCTTGCCTCACTAATGTGAACGCATGACACAGCTAGCCATCTAAGTAGTATTACTCCTCATTGGACGGCCACGCGTCGCGTTTGCGTCAATCAGATGGAATCAATGCTTTCGTCCTGTATGTGCATTGTGAAATGCGCTTGCATATCCATGCATTAGGTAATCGTTAGAAACAGTGTTACATTCGTTTTGTTAAGGTTGAAGTAACGTTTACATCCCTCTTTTATAGCGTTTTCTTGTTACCTCTTCTAATGTGCATAGCCACCACTGGCGGGACCTTGGGTTCACTGGGCGAAACGTTCTACTTTTTTTCCGCAACGACAATGTCGATGTCCTCGATTAAATGCACTTGTTGAAGGCTATCTCTTAGCAAATTGCGAGCTTTTTAAGTAGTTTCCTCATAATTTCATTTTTAAATATAGTTGAACGTAAACGACGCTAATCTCTTGGCCGAACCTGATAAACGGTAAAAAAACAAACTGCTTCTATTTTCTTCGCGTATTTTTACGCAGAGTCTATTCAACGTTGAAAGCATAAAATTTATGGTCTTTTTCGCTTCTAATGGTTTTTAGCATACGATATTTCCTGTCCTACTTTGAGGGCAGATAAATATTTAAATGATACAAAGAAACGTAGTTGTTGTTTTGAGAATATAAAAAATTTGAAGGGAAATATAAAGAATTTGGTGGGCCATCGGTGAGAGGACGGAGAGCAATTCGGCGCTGCATCTAATAAAGAGTTGAATAGGTCAACTGCTCGAAACGTACGCGCAATTGCTGCCGCAGTACCCTTTCATCTCGCCGTCTTTTCTCCTCTGTTTCTCCCTAGCAGGCTTTCTCGATTACTACACAGCCAGGGCCTGTGCAGGCTTTGAAATCACGAAGCAACGCTGGCTGCTTTGACGCTAGAACCGTTATTAGGCGAGACGATGAGACGGTTTTCTTGCTCCTCGGGTCGAGAGAGAGCCAGTCTGGTTCTCGACCCTCGCCTGCTCCTCTTCCTTTCTCGGTGACGTCTAACAAATCGAACGCGAAGACGTGGGATCGTTTGTACGATAAACTCGTGCATTTTCCAATATTTTTCCATTTTTTTCTTATTTTTTTCTTGCTTACTTTTTGCCTTTTTTCGTATTCCTTTCACAAATTGTTCGCTCTTGACACGATCGTTGCACGTAGATGTTGTCCTTTCCCGCGAGACATGGCCTTTAAATGAATTACTTTGCAGGCGTCATGAAACAGTGATTGATTTTCAACTCTGCGCAGCGTCGAATCAAACAGCGTTGGTTTCGAGTAATTAATCACGCCTTTAGAGATCGTCAAGATTGTTTGAACAGTTAAACGCACATACTCTCGAAACCGTCACGTTTTTGCGGCTCACTTAATCATCGACCGGGGGATATTTAAAGCGATTATTATCGCGGAAGCGGTCTCGTGTAAGTCGTACCTTTCGAACGAGAGCCAGAAACATTTTCAAAGCCGACTTGTTATAGAGAAAAACACGTATACGCGTCTCATGGGAGGATGTGCACGCCTACGCATGGATCGTTGAAAAATTCCATCGAAAGCGAAGGAACGCGTTGCATTATCCTTTAGCGATTGAGGAAGGTCAGGTATGGTCAAGTATGCTCGTTTCTCCTCACGTTCCGAAATAATGGGGGGGTCGTTAGAAGAAGCGATCGTTTGTCCAGCCTCGTTTTTGCAGCCTTTAACGTTCCGTATTGATATTAGAGGCTGCTTTGCATAATTCGTTTCTCATTTTTTCTCCAAGCATCGCGGAGATCCGTACGTTAAATACCCAGGTAACGTTTTTGTCTCGTACCATCTGTTCTTGACAAGTTAATTAACAAGAAGCTGCTGCGCGCCGCGTGGTGATCTTTTTTCGCGCGATCATTGCCGCAAAAAGTATGCAAAACGTAGGAAACGCGCGTACGGTGGTTAGAAAACGGTGTAAGGGCGTGCAAGGAAGGAAAGGGTTTCGTAATTGAATCTATCGCGGTAAAAAAGTCGGAGGCTCGGTCGAACGCGGCGGCATGAGAACAGGGGGTATAAAACCGGACGGATCGGTGAACAAGCGAGCCAGAAGGCAAGAGAGAACGCCAAGCAGGATTTCGGGCAAAAAGAAGCGCAAGGCGCACAAAATACAGTACCCCACAGATGGTGGATAAGTGACGTCATCCTATAAACTTGACGAGCAGCCGTTTTGACGAGGGAATGTTATTTTCACCCGCGGTCTGCTGGTGAATCGGAATTGCTCGCCGACGAAAATTTACAGTTTCCGGTTAAACCACCGTCGAGTGTCACCCGCCACCGCTACCACGTCCATCGCCAGCCGGCTACCCTGTCCTCGCGCAATGCAGATCGACTGTATTGCCGTAAACTACTAATACGAAACGGTTGGCCTCATTTCCGCTCTTTCGTACCGTGTGTCCTTGCATACGCGCATACAATCTTCGTTCCACCTTGGTTTCGACGTAATCCACGCGATACGGATCCATCGTGATAAAAATGTCATCGTTAAATCGTCGGGCATCGCGTATGTTGCGCTCAGACAGCTCGTACAAACTGCGCGATCGCGTGGAGTTTTTTCTGTTTTTCCTTCTGTTTTTTTTTTTTTTTGTTCAAATTAAAGTCGACCTATTGTCCCGCTTACCTTGATTGCTGGATATTTGCCTGGATTATCAGATTTACCGTCGGGCTTAACTGTGAACATCCTCGTTCCGTTGCTAAGCGTGAATATCCTCATTCACTTGCAACAGCCGATCAAGTGGGTCAAGTATATGTACTCTGTATGTATGACGACACCGTTTAATACGTAAAACCTCGCCGCGGCAACAATCAACCGGGAACTTCCCGCAAACGGCAAGGGGGAGGATATTCTTTGATACGTCTCCGAGGGATGATTTCATTTGCCGCGTAGAAGCTTCCGGCGATGCTCCTCAGGGACGTCGTTTATCGGTGTCGTGTTACGATTTCGTTTCGCTTCGTAGAGAGGATGAATCTATTTTTGAAGGACAACTCGGTAATCATCGATCAAACCGAACCATTCGAACCCCTCGCGGACGATGATGTCACCGTGCATATGTGTACGCACCGTACAATCGGAACGGCTAGCAAGTAATATCGAGCATTCGGATGATGATGTCACGACCTGTGGATGTGTCCTAAAATTGCGAGCCGGTCTCGGTTCACTGCCGCTCCGAGTGGTTAATTTTATATTACTGTCCTTGGTTAATTAAGCAGAGCAGTACTCGCATACTGGCATCGCGCGTTACATAAGGGGGAATTTTTTCTCGATGATTAGGGTATCTATAAAGTCGAGAGAAATCTATTTCGAATGGTTCGTTCGACGATCGTTACGCGTGAGACTCGTTCAGGAATAGAATAAACCCTTGCGACGCAAGAAACTGTCCCTGGATAAAGGCTATTAATTATACTGGCTGAGAAATGGACTCACCGCGGAGGGATTCGAAAAAACGTCCATAGTGCATAGCCTCCATTCATACCTGTACACGCCGCAGCGTTGGTAATTGGATTCATTCCAAAAGAACACGTAATCTTATACAGGAATGGTTTGGAATATCTCTACACCTGCTGCGACCACTCGTTTCCAAAGCTTAATAGATGACGCCCTCTCTAAAAGTGAAAATTCGGTTCAACGCATAAACGGGCACAGCCGCGAATTATGTCTCGCGGCTGGTGTTAATTACCATGGAGAAGAATATATTGCAGTGGAAGAAGAGTGGTTATCTCCGTGCGTTAGCGTTCCGATCGGTCACTCGTAACCCATTGCCACTAACGAATCAATATCGTTATAAACACAAGCATTATCCGAGGAGACAAGAGCAGTCAACCGTTCAATGCCCCGTTAAAGTGTGCGCTCGCGGTTTAATTAATACGTAACGGCCAGTAAATATACGTTTTCATCTCGTTTCGTGCTGTTATCAGCCGTGATTGCGTTACACTATTTTCATTTCCACGCTGCCCCCGCCCGATAATATCCTATAATTAATCATTTCTTTATTACCCCCGTTAATCGGGCAATCGAGACCGGCGCCCGTTTTCCACGCGACAATAGCGCGGGATCGTATAATTGGGTCAGAGAGAAGATTTTTGCAATTATTGAATCGCTCGATTGTGTCGCATACTCGCAAACTCTGGAAGCGGATATTTCCAATAGTTATCGACGACGTCTGACACGTATCTAATGGAATAAAGCCTCCTCGATTAGAACGTGTATCGAACGGAGGCGTATATTTATGAAGCACGTATTCCGATTCGTGTAATTCCTTTAACGGTATGAAAGGAAAATCGATCGTGGGATAAAAATATGGTAATAGATTTCCCTTCGTTTCCGGAGAAATTAGCATGTTTTTAAATGCGGAACAGGGAAGTTTCCACATTTAATTGTCGCACGGTGCATTTAGATCACACCGTAGATTACAAGCTGTTGGGTTCGCAGAAGTGTATCAACTGCGCTTAACCGCAGCGGCGAGGGTGGAACAACCGCTTGGATACATATATCTTCTTGGGTCGTAGCCTGAAAACCCCTGGGTTAGATAGATAAGTGAATAACTTGTGAGTCATACATTATTAGAGACATGTTTTTAGGTCATTTTTTTCGTATGCTTCTTGACAAGCGACGTTAAGTCGTTGGCTTTTCACTAACGTTAAACGTGATTAGGCAACCACACGAATTTAAACCTAACATTCCACCGTTATTCTAGATACGGTACGTGCATCAGAGATTTTCGATGTTTTTCTTATCTGTCCAGTGGATCAACGGAAAATTATAATATCGAACGAGTTACACACATGCGATGTCAACTCGCCTGCCAAACTGCCGACTAGTCGAACGCGTTAGTTTTGAAGATCCCAGTGGGTGTGACGGTAAAAACCGGATATCGAGGTCTCGTCCGGCACGGCCTTAAATTGGACAATGTTCTCATCGAGCTCTGCAGTAGGCGGTGCCAAAATGGTGTCGCAAGCAAATCGTCTGAAACCGATGAGACGGGCGTGCAAACAGTATCACGCGTACTTTGCATAGTAACTCGCTTTAAATGCCTTGACTCGAAGCTAAACGAACTCCGCTAGGATCGTGTCTGATGCGATCTAGATCGTATTTCAGAAAGCTGGTAACCTGTTCTCCGCGTCACTGTATCGTAGCACGACGTCTCCGCGTCGCGAGTCCTTTACCCCGAAGGTTGCCAGATCCTGGACGGATAGGCTGCTAAAAATTTCAAATGGTTCACCATCGCCGGAGACTTTTCCTTGGCGATGCAGCCGCCGCGTTCCGTCCTGGCATACCACGGGGGTCAAGGTTGTTAAGTTCAAGGCCGGCTTGGCTATCAAAGAGACGAGTTCGGTTTATCATCGCGTCGAGACGTACCTCGTTCGAAAGAGAAAGAGACGACGAGGGAAAAATGAAGGGAATAACGCTGGTCTTTTTATCTGTTGGTAATTGCGACACCTTGCGCAGGTCCGTTTGTTGCTAGTTCACAGAGACCAATAAGCCCTGAACGCGGCTGTTTTGCATTCACGTGTCCGTTCACCTCGTGGCAACGCTGCCGTTGCAGCCTGGTGTTGCCATGGTTGCCAAGCCCATCAAGGTCCAGGGCTCCACGGCACCCGCACATGGTGTGTTACAAAGTCGAGAAGAAAAAAGCCCCGACCGCATCTCGCTGAGTAAAGCTGACTGCATCGACCAGATTTTTCTCCGCGGCTTCACGCGGCAGGGCGGACAGGAACGAACGCCGTTCTTCGTTCCGGCCAGAGCATTCTACGAACGCTCGAGGGTCTTATCGGAGACCCAGGTGGCAGAGTGGTGGCAATCCTGGGACATTTTTTATTCCATTCCAGAGGGAAGTCGATAAGGCCGTAAATATTTCGATCCTGAGAGGGCGTCGTGGCGTTTTCAGGGGGTTCCATGAGCGTTTAAATCGCGCGGAACGAGAGTCAGATGGCTCGCTCGCGACACAGTTCCAGTTTCATCGAATTCGATCTGGCTCCGCGCTCCGTTTACGAGCAGCTCTCTTCGACTACTCGCGCTAGAATGACGTACTACGCGCGTCGATGGTTATTCGTCTCGAGAACGGTGGAATGACGGGGGTCGTTTGTCTTAAAACTAGAAATAACGCGCGAGGCTACAGCTCGCGGTGATGTTGCTTATAGCTCCGGTTCGATCCAATTATTATGAACGACTTGATCACGCGGCATCAGTGAATCAATTCCCGGCACAAGTGGTTAATAATAGTATCGCGCAATGAACACGATTATGGTTTCGACGTACTAGCCGAACGGTCGTAAAGAAACGAATCAGAGGAAACAGTGAATGGAGTAATCTTCGGACGAGTAACCGATCGGTTCTACTCGGAAGAGCGGGGCACACAGTCATCGACACGCGTCCTTGATAGATTTGTAGGTTGGCGAACGAACCGTATCCCTGGCGATTACCATAGCTCGGCTGTTTCACTTTCATTGCTTCCCCGACGGTTATTAATTGAACCGAGTACGGGGAACACGTGCCCTCTCTTTTCTCCGAGCCATTTTCTGTCTGGCCGTCTATAAATATACTCTTGTACCGTTTCGCTTTGGCGAGTGCTCGGCGAAAATCGTGCACGGTTTCCCTTTTCCTCTATTCGCGTCCCGTGTTTCCAACCCGGGAGGGAGCGAGCACGCGTCGCCGCGTATAATTTCGCCTAATTGCGCCCATAGACGCGTTCATTACTTCAATGGCGGAAGCTCCAGCCAGTCTCGTAAAATATCGAGGCCGCGAGCCGTTTTTCCCGCCCGGTTAGTTTGATATTACCATTTTCCACGCTCTCGAGGTCCGTCATCTAGCTCTGTCCAGTTCACGGTTACGGAGTCGTCGAACCCAGTCAGCGCCATGGGAGGCTCGCTAAAGGGTTTTTTGTGTTAACGAGGGGTTGGCTGGGGAACGTGTTGCGCGTAGGTACGAGGAAACGATAGCGGGAGCATAGACCCTCGTGGAATTCAGTCCGGCAGCCCTAGCTTTGATTAGGAAGGTCCGAGTCGGTTGGCTAGCTCGAACTACCCGGACGATCATGATGATGATGACGATGATGATGTGCATTCCTCGAGGCAACGCGTACCAAGGGGTAGCAAAGGGGAATGTGAAATATTACGGTGTCGAAATTCAGTCGCGAGACGTTTCGTCGGGCACTCGGATGGGGAGATTGATAAAACGAATATCATCTGATAAAAACAAGACGACTGGTAACGTAGATACACACGTGTCTCTGTACTGGTTGCATCACTCTGGCTTCCCGCTCCGAACTCGTCTAGCAGGCGTTTCACGGTTGCACTTGAATCATTTAACATTGGAGAGCGACTTTATGAATGAGTTTCGCCTGGCGTCGGTATCGATATAAAATTCTATATATAAGCGTAAACCGTGAATCGGATATTATCGTTACGCCGATGTTACTTTTCGTTCTACCATTGTTCTTGCTTATCGACGATATTCGCATTGCGTTCGCGCTATTACGACACAAGAGTGATTCATGTTGTCTATCGGAGCGTCAATCGATCAAAGACAATAAGGCCGAGAGGTCACGTGCTTCTCAATGATGTTGAATGGAATCGTCCGAGAACGTTTTTTATTCTCGCGATATTCTCGCGTGCCTCTCCTCCCCGGTTCGATTCTTCACGCCTCGATTGCAACGCGATTCTTCTCTTCGTCTGGATTTTTAAATCCGACCTAGAAAAAAAAAAGAGAGGAACAATCGTAACGGTTGTTTGGTGGAAAGAGACTAACGCGGAAAGCACTTTCACGCAAGCTCGAAATTTGAAACCAGATGTTCCGCCCCTTTTTGTTCCCGCCGCGGTTCAGAGCCCCCTGAACACCTCCATCGAGAAAACGTGTCTCATTCATGAACCGGTTGAGTAAGAGGATTCCACGGCTGGCACTTAATCAGACTGTCCCTTAGCATGTGATTTGACGCACACGGTTCGTGCCCGGTTCTCTGGCTCTGTTCCCCTTCCGACGCGGCAACAACACGCCACTGTGTGCCGTTATTGCCACTCTCGCTAATTAACTATAAATTGGCTGTTGCGGCTCCGTTAAAGGGAGAAGAGTTCACCACTATCGCTAAATCCGCGTACACAGACAATACGTCACTGACATCTGCCATTCGTACGCGTTCTCGTCGCTTTTCATCGTGAACGAGCGCGTGGGCTTCACTTTTTCATGGAACGAACAGGAACACGGCCGACTTTTCTCCCCCCCGAGTGACTCACGTCAAACTCGCGCCGGGAATAAATTGAAGAAATAGAGATTCAGAGGCTGTGGGTGGTCGAAAACTACCGGCACCAGCCCGTTCTACAACCTTAATCTAGGTATTAAGAGTCCGAGTTACGAAGTCGATGAGGGTAGTCGAGGATGCAACGGGAAAGAGAGAGGGAGAGTAGGAGGAAAGTCGAGACCATTATGCATTCACCGTATTTATTAACCGATCCTTTCTGTCAGTACGATTCTGCGCTGTAACATCGTCAAAGATGACTTTCATAAAGGCGTACACTGTTTCGAAAGCATTTCGTAAGATTCGAACGTCGCGGAGGAACTTGGATGCGACGCCACCCAGTCTTCGTGTGTATTGCCACTACCTACTATGCTGCGCACTATGGTAGGATTTCATATCAAGGACGAGTGATTCACTGATAGTTCATAGCAGTTAACCAGCAAATATCGCCAATTTACATGTTCCTTTAATTCTCGATGAACAGTTAAAGATCATCTAGAAGAGAATCTAACGCGAACAATACAGCTCTTTGAAAAAAAAAACCATACGAGCCGCTTCCTGTATATAACGGAAGTCCACGTTACGTAACGTCTCGTGCAAATAAAAAAGATTATTTGTGAACGTAGTGTACAATCTCTACGTTTTTACCGTGTGTACTCCTGCAAGGTAAACGCATCCAGGGACACGGCTCTCATTGTGACCACCTCGGCGAGGTCACGAGCATCTCGCAGACCGATCTCGAAGCGTATCTTTCCGCGAAATTTACGACCGTGTAAAAAGTGCAATACGCGCAACCTTAAACAGACGCGGTCGCAGACGTCTGGTTGTAACTTGGTTCGAAGGGTACAAACAGCGGTAACGAAAAAGGTGGAGGAGAGGTCCTGATATCAGACAGGGGTTCTCGTCTCGTCGCGCCGTTGTTTACCCTGATTATCGTGGATCTAGAAAATTTCAGGTACAAGATGTTTACACGTCTGGTGATAGCACACCCTTGCGCGCGGTGCATCGCAACCAACAAACGGTAGATTATACCACATCGTGAACTTTTTTATATGGGGAAGGAAGATTAATCGCGACGATGTGGGCGCGGGCAAGATACGACTTCCGTGAAAGCGAATCTCTGTTGACTTAGCTTTCGCTCATACGCGGCTGCGTTTCACTCCAGCAGCCTCTATGTATTTGTTATGTAACAGCTGTTCAACAGAGGATCTTGGGTTAGGAATTCACCAGATACCTTGGAATTAATCGCTACCATTTGTCGCGGATACCCGAGAGGGAAGTTGTCGATGAAACGTGGATACCAATGTTTCCAGCGATTTTCTCACGATGAGATCGGAATCGTGATTAAAGTTCACGGTCCGTAGGAAAAATTTAAAAGGGTTTCCTGGAAAACCAGATGCACGGTCTCCCTCCAGTTTAATGAATAATTGCGTTTGATTGCAGGTATAGCTTAATAACTTTATCAAGGTAATAGGCTGTTCGCGCGTACGATGCTCGCAATACGATATCATTAGCCAGTTGCTATCGGAGCGTACGTGTGCGCCAATAGCCAACCATCTAATTATTTCTGTACTCGAGAGTCTCGTGAGAATCGAAAGTCGCGAATTTCGATCCTCTCGCGGAAGGCTCGACACTTATGCAATCGCGTGAAAACGGTGACTCGAGGCGGCGGCTGGCAGAGGTATTCGTGTCATAAAGTCGCGAGGCCCCAACCTCTTGCTCGCGTGTCACGAACGAGGAGAAGCGGTCCCTTGTTTCGCGAAATTCGCGACAGCCATCGATACACAGCCTCTTGCGGACTTTCGAAACAATTTCGCACACGTCGAATATTAAATCCCTGGACGTCGAGCTGGCCGGCCGGCGGGTAACGCGACCCACTTTTCAAACAGCCGTCCAATAGTAAGCCGAACTTTCAACGGTATTTCTGGCTCGCCTGATTCATGCACGAGAATACACGCGTATCGTGTACGCAATCCCGATAAAACTTCAAATACCCGCGCTGACACGATTTGGTAATTATGCGACACCCTAACCGTGGTGAACGTTCGTGCGGTCACGCCATGTTCCGTTGAACCTTAGCGGGGGTTAATAACGGCCAGCGTTTCGAGAGATCGATGCTCCATCGAACGAGTCCGTGGTAACAAGTGCCTGTGTTCGTAGGCTTGATCGTGTGCACGCGATCTCGACGAGATCTCGTCGCGTTTAATTATTTCTTCGCTATATATATGATGCTCGTGTATTTATACATATAATATGGGTACACAAGGTGTTCCAGAAATCATGGTCGACAGTAGATTGTTCCATATCGAACAAGGAGATGTAGATTGAATCAATTTAACACCCGATCATACATATGCATATATTTGACTTGAGATGTGGAATAATTAACGAATGAATCACTAGGATCTCTTTATATAGCATGATGAATAGCTTTATGTATTCGCGATCGTTCATCGTGTTTCAACAATCATCAGCAATTTTCCGCACGGAAATTGTTACGTACAGTTGATGTCAAATTAACGAGGAACGAATGGCAACGCACGGTTACGCAACGAAGGCTATACCTCATTCAAATTCCAAACGATCGGAGACCAAGCGATTCGAAGTCGCTCTTTAACCATAAGAATCTTTTGGTGAACTTTGCGTTTGTAAACACGGCTTGGCAACCTCGCCTATGGTCTTTCTTTCTTCCTTAGATACCGTTTTCCTCGTCTCACCGATGTTTCCTCTCTTGTTCCTTTTTTTTCCGTTCGTCGATGCACCGGCTGCCGCTGCAGCGACGTCAGCCGGTTGCATGTGCAGCGATCCAGAGATTCTTCGGTCTCGGTGCGCCGTTTAAAAAGCCAGAGCGCGACAGGGCTGGCTAGTCGACACCAGAAAATTACTATGATTACACACGCGCGAGGTTCGAGTTCTTGTTGACCGCGCGAGTGCTTGCCCGAGCGTTCGCGCGAGCGATCGATACGTTACTACCCTCCGTTGATTGTCCATTACGAGTAGAGGAATGATAAGGGGTAACGATTAACCCTTTGCGGTGTGTGTCAGGTTTGGCATTCCGTTGCAACCGATTCAACGAGGCAAATCCTTGGAGGAAGTTGTTAATAATTTGACGAAATTTTCTTCATCGATACCGTATCCTTATTGGTCTGCAAGGAATGACAATTTCATTCTCGGAATGCGTTGTTAAAATCGTCCATTCGAGGTTGACGTGGATCTGCTGGAAGGACTGAAAGGCTTGCCGTTGCAAATAAAGATCTATGAATTGCGGTGATTGAATTTTCCTAGTCATTGTCAGAGGATAACACTCTGGCTCGCTCTGTACTCTAGCGGTTTCTCAAGCGATCGATTTACAAGCAGCGTAACGGGGCAAATAAGTTAACTATCAAGGCGATTAAAAGCAGACGGCGGGGAATTTATTTCAGTGGTTATCGCGGTACGTTATTTTCTCGCCTAACTGCGCCTTGGTTCATTTCAGCCACGCTTTCTGTGGTACTTGCGAGCCAGTTTCACACTAAACTATTAGTATCCAGTTAGATCTCGTTTCCCATGAACGAATCATTATGATCAAGCATGGTAACGTGAAGTAACTCGGACCGCAAAAAAATCACTCCTTTCTGTCGTTTTCTCGACACTTACTTAATGCCCGCTTAATACATTTCGCAACCGACTAATTTAAATCCGTTCCTGATCATTTTATTACATCACGTCTGCGAAAGAGAGTTCAAATCTCAATACCGTAACCCGCTTTAACTGTTCTAAACCATTTACGGTGATACGAAAACCAATTACCGTCTTTTCGTTGGTCGTAAAGTTAGAGCCGTGAACTTTGACTCATCCCGAAAATGCCGTCCAACAGGTCCACGACATTAGAAGGCTAATTATCAGGTGTCTTCGTATTTCTACGCTTTTCAGTAGCTATCAGCGATAGGTTGAAACCTAACCCGTCTAACCAGACAAGAATGTACCTGTCGAAAAAGCGATAGCGACCATGGCGCGAAAGGTTTCGAAATCCGTGTGCCCACTGGCGGTGTAATCACTGGCCAGATAAAAAGCCGTCTTAAAGGCTTCCTCGTGGACGTCGCCGTGGAGTAGTAGGCGCGGACAAATGAAGGGAGATCCTGCCGTGGTATTCCGCCGAGAGATATCTTCCCCAGACGTTTTCTCTTTGTCCGAACCGCCTTGTTCACCCCGCGCACAGTCGGTGCATTACGATACAGGTTGGATGCGCATTACCGGCCCCAGTCTGAAGTGCTTTTACCGCCACGTGCTCTCGAGGATGAGGCATTATGAATATGCAGCGCCGTTCCAATCCCATTGGCGTCTCAAGAATCATGCATATGCGAGGGACGCGTACACACCCCCTTCGCGACTTATCAAAACGTTTCTCCCGTCGTAAATCGACCGCCGTTCGAAATAGGAGCGGCGTCTATCCAGCTTGTCGGTCGTGATAACCTGGCAACGCGGAGATCCGCGGAATACAACGAAACTCCATTCTCTCGAGCTGGATTTTAAAGGGTTGGCGAATTTAAATGGCTTGCTCCGATCGGAGCGAAAAGACGCTCGATTAAGGCGAAATTACACGATTCACCGTGGTGTTGAACGACATCGAGGATCCTCAAGGATGTACCATTTTATCTGATAACGACTCGATTATTCTTGACCATCGCCTGGACCGAATATTCAGGTGGCGCGTTTAATAGGCGATTTAAATTGCGTACGGTTACGTCTACCATTGTAACGTTCGATAGTACTGTTCGCTCAGCACTTCCTTTCGATTTTGTTCGACCAAAAGGTAACCGTAGAAATTCGCCTTAAAGCCCCAGGGCGGCAGCATCGTACTTTCACTCGTCGCGACGTGTGCAAGTACCAGCCACGGTATGCTCTCGATGGAGTATATCGTTATCTCGATGACGATGTAGATCGTGAGCCCGACACAGTCGACTCCGGGTTCCTTCGCGCCTTCTCCTGGCGCGTTCTGTTATTCGCCCCGTTCCGTTCCTTTCCGTTCCTCTCTCGTACAGCAACGTTTAACAAATGACGGGACGCAACAATAGATGGACGGAATGCGACGGCAGATCTTATCGAGCGTACACGACCGCGAGTAAAATGTAACCAACACTTTCGCGGTCTAAGTGGCCGTTTCGAACCTAACGGCGGGCTTATATATTCGGCATCGTTTGTGGAATATATCTCCCCACGAATATTTTACTCGGAGCAGACATACAGAGTGCGGGTCCTACCGTTATCGAGGCTTACGCGGCGTCGTTATCCGTATTGGAGACGGGACGCGAGGATGCATCGAAAGTGCAAGAAAAGGTGCTGTTTATCGACAGCAGCATTAGTCAGATCTTGTTGTACCTGTCGAGATTCCTGTTGGGACCGGTGTTATCCACTGTATCCGACAATATCGGACGCATTTCGAATCCTCTCACCCCCGTGCGTCATATCTCCGTCACCTTCCTCTCGTTATCTTTATGGCGGGCTACGCGCGAGGTGGGCGCCGGAAACTTTTGTAAACTGCCACTTTTAACAGGCCCGGAATAGCGTCCGTGAGACACGGGGTTATGCGCCACGAGTGAGGGACCAGGAACCCTCTCTTCAACCCCGTGCCCGACACAGATTGTTTGTAGACTTTTCACAGCACACCGTGGAGACCCCCCTGTCTATGGGTGTTTTCGCTGCGGCTGTAATCGTTAAAACAGACCCAAGCAAAGGACCTACATCACCTACGTCCGTTGACAAGCAATCGTTTCGTTTACTCACATGCTTTCGGGGGGGATTTATTATCAGTGTCGCGACGTTGGATAGGCCGGAGGGAATGAGACTAATTATCTTTCGAGGGATGAATAGGTTGGCCTCAGAGAGACGGCGCTGCCGGTTAATCCGGGCCGCGAGACGGTTTCCTGTTCTTGGGCGGTGGTATTTCCTTTGTAGGCTCGATGGCACGCGATTGGAATCCGATCGAGGGTACAACGTTCGAGGCATTTTTGCGATAAATTGTTTTCAACCGCGCCGGCACGTCGATGCAAAACGAGGTCGCGACGACAGTAAACGAGCAGTGTCACTTGGGAAGCGGTCGCCTCGTACTTGGACTTTAATTACCCACATTTTTGCTGGCCGTTTTCATTATCGTTTTACGCGTATGCACGTTTCGCGCGGCAATTGTTGGGCTAAACGGCGAAACGTTCGCCGCTCCACATAGATATCGTCGCGCCATGCGGATTTTTATACACGTTTCGCACGTCGTTCGTAACGACGGAATGAAAGTTATTCGGTCGTTCCGCGTGTTTCTTTATCCGCAGTTTTCAGGAATTTGTTTAATAACGTGGCTGCGTGAGATTCTTTCAGTGCTCTTCTTCGGAACTGTTTCCGTATATATATCTCGGTCATTAAATGATAATCCCATAGAGGATCACAGTCTACTTGTACGGAATCCAGGGAACTAGTCGAATTTTAGACCCGACGATTTCGAAACATTCTTTTAATCATATATCAAACAAGATAACCCAGAAGATTCTTTAATGTTGATATAATAAGTACGATCGGCAACTTATCAGGAAGCATTTTTAATTGGAATCGGTAATATTTTATTCTGTTTGGCTTGGTTATCGTGAATTTCTGAAATCACGTTCCCAAGTACCCTCGAAAGGGGAGAAACTGTTACACGGAGTATCGGAACTAGCCAAGCCGACATTACTCAACATCGAAAGCGGTGGCGACGAAGAAACGACAGCAGCTTTAATCGAGGAAACGTGTAGACAAGATTTATGTCGCCCTCGACAGGCAGATTTGTAGTACCGTGTATCGTAGAACACTGGAAGCTCTCAAAGTGTTGTGATCGGTGAACAGCAATTAATTAGACCAGGGGGTGCGCGACTAACGGACCGTTCTACCGGCGGATAGAGGCTCAGGTACTACGTTTTAACCTGCTGGGACACCTGCTCGGAAGAATGCACGCTCGCCTCTCTACGGGCGAGGATTTTTAAAGCCACAGCTGGCTGCATTGTCATCGAGCCAGGAACGCGTCTCGCCCTCTCGAATTTACACTTTCGCGGCGGCATTCAATAATTCATCATCCTTCCCTCTCTCGTGGCTTTTCAAGCCCTTAGCATTAAATTCTTCTCGCCATTGTGCCCGGCTATAAAGATCGTAAACCGTGATAAAATCAGGAGACAACTCATTCCCTCGTGTACAAAGGGCGTCCCTAAATGGGCGACGTCCAAAAAGAAAAAAAAAAGAAAAAGATAGAGAAAACCCGTCCAGTTCCGTGTTTTTACTCGAACCCCTCGTTAAAGCGTGTTACGAGCGTGGAGATCGAACAGGAATCACTGTCACCAGCCGCGCTAAAAGCGTCTTCGTGATTTGAATGTCGCACGGTGCGAGCGCGTAACTTTGAATTGTAAATCCGCCATCGGTTACGAGTATTAAAATTAGCGCGCCATAATTTCGCGCGAGCCCTGCCGCTTATTATGTTAGGGGCAACGTGTCGAAGCGGTTCGAACGAATCTCTCGCCGATAATTATTCAAATTTTACACATCAGTATGCTCGTTCTCTACGCGGCGCTATCCGGGCCCGTTATATTTCGCGGGTTTACAAACGTGAGCCAGGATCGAACGGGTGGCCGTGTATAATTATTATGATGTACGCGGCCAACCCTCTAACGGGCTATCGAATTGACTCGCGAATAACGCGCTCTCGATTCATTAAACTTCGTCACGAGTTGTGTCGTAACCAGCCGTCACTTTGAAACGGCATCGACCTCCCATAGTTCCAGGCGGAATAGGCATGCCTTTGCCTTCTAGAAACGCACCGTTGCACGTTCCGGTGGGAAACGGATATTGGACATTTCTCTTGGCCATTGTTCATCTTGGTCGTTCCTTTCTGCCAAAGATTTCTCGCGAGGCTATTGTTCGACTGACAACGGGCCATATCGAGCCCGCACACCGATCCTTATGAAACTCGTGTATGATTTTTCGGAGAACCACCCCTCATAAAAATTGGCGTCTGCGGGCCGATGTTGCCCTTTGTGAGCGAACGCGTAGCCTCTCCGAGGAGTCAGATTTGTGTCTTCAACTTTCGATCAACGAATCGTGATTTTTCGCTTCCACGGTCTTCCACCAATTACATCGATGAGGGTAGAGACGATGGTCCCGATGCTAGACCCGAAATTTTGATGTGGGACCACAGAACGGTGGGAACCAACGTACCCTGAGGTCCTCTTCCGCTATTCAGCTTGCGTATAATCGAAGGTGCTCATCGACTTACAAATCCCCTTAATAAAACACATCGCGGAATGCTTGACAATGGTCTGGATAGTGCGCGTAGCCACGCGATGTGATCGCCATGAATCATCAACGACCGCTGGCACTCGACCACCGTTGAACGGATGGCCGTTCGAACGAGTATAGTCGTTCCTCGTCGTTTCCACGTAGCTGGAGAATTCGGTGGACATTGGCGGTCGGGTTTAGCGACAGCGCGGCCATTATTTCCAAGGGGACGGCGGCGCAACATGCAACGGGCAGGAGGATGCGGTGCATTGGGATCACGGGAAGACGAAGACACCCAGGGCGTTGAACTGGCCGCGGCATTCCGTCGTCGTGCTGTTTCTTCTTCGTCTTGTTCTACCAACCCCTCCATCCACTGCTCGTTCCTCCTTCTTCCTCTAGCCACGGGAACGCGTAGATGAATTTTCAGGCGTAGACGATGGATCACCGGACGAATACAGAGCAGCGGTCTCTCGGGCCCGTACGCGTCCACGTACACCGCGTGTACGCACGTGCTTAGTTGGCCGCGCCACGTGATACTAGGAAACGATTCAAGATGCGTGTGTAACTTTGGCACACACTGGGTGACGACCAGACTCGGCCAACACGCCCGGCCAACGCATAATTCGCGAAACGCTTCGGTTACGACCGCGACGGTGGATCACGGGGCAGATCGTCGTCTTTGATGTCTTTCTTTGATGCTGTCTTTTATCGGTTTCTCTTTTATCTGGCACTTTTTTTCTCCTCACCCGCGCCCGCTGTCGTGGATCATCGAACTTTTTTCTCTATCGCGGGATGCGTACAACTTTATCGCTGGAAGGGACTTGACCGCGCGCCTCAACCGCGGGTGGGAAGAGAAAAGATGGGGAGATTTATATGTCGACTGCAATTAAATATTTCAAGCATGCCTTGGAAAGGAACGCCTGGAAAATGGTGGCACGGAGGCACGAAGAGGGTCGCTGGCACATTGAATATTTTAGCTGTTTCTGGGTCAGGGAAAATTATGTCAGCGGTGAATTAAAGCCGCTTTCGTTGTCGTACACTCAATCGTGTCGAAGTTGACCAGTAAACACGCGACTAGAGTCGTTAAGTACACGCGTATGCAGAAAACGATCCTTTCACCGTTAATCAAACTCGAGGGAAGGACTGCCTTCACCGATAGGACACCTCTCCCTATTAATTTAAGAAAGCCTCCGACGTAATCTATCATTAATTCTATCTATCCAACGGTAGATTTCTGAGCCATCGAGTCTGCGAAGCCCTAATAATTACGCTGTTTCGTGCGGAACTCCAATCTGCGCGACAGTAATTACACGAAACCCAGAATCCGTAATTCAATTTGATCCTTCGCCACGAGACACGGAAATTAACTGTCGCGTGAGTGCCGTTACATCGAATCGGCCGGTTCCTTCGATGGACATCCTTAATTGAAAGAGAAAAAAAAGAGAAAGGTCGAAACCAGGCCGAAACTGGTAGCCGCCGTCGAAGCGCGGGGATTGATCGATCGTCGATGCGCGGATAATTCCGTGAGATAAGTATTATCACCGTCCGAACGTTATCAGCGTAACCCGTTTTTCGTGAGCCCACGGAAAGAGTTTCGACGGAAATTGGAGCTCGCGTGCCGCGTCGCCGATACAATAACTCACCGCATTAACGATGCTTGGCAGCGTCGTTCTCTAAAGTACGGTAGACACCGGTCACGAAGTAGGCCACAGCTGGATAAGGGCGATCTTCACGAAGGAACAAGGGATTCTAATGCTATTCCGGACACCTGCCTCGCCTCGTCCCCCGTTTCTATACCTGAATCATTGTTCGTTTTTCTGCTTGTTTAACTCCGCGGTTAGGCGTGTGCGCGTGCTTAAAATTTCAGGGCTCGTCCGCGCGTATTGTCGCACGAAACTTTTGTCGGCATCGCCGCCCGTCGAATCTCCGTTAACAGGCTAAGCAATCGATGTTTGCGTGTCCGTTTGTACAGCGGGTGCTCGGGTAATGAGAATTCCGCCGTGGGTTTCATAAATATCGTTGCCCCTTGACGGACGTTGACAAGAGCGAGGGGCTAGGCTCCGGCGCCTATTTATCAGCTGCCGTTATTGGCGAAAGGAATGCTCTAACGATAGTGTTGCCGAAGATATACGTACAGGGTTGTGTACACGATCAGAGATTCGTGTGTGATTTGTAAATTGCGCTAAACGCGACGAATCATGGTAAACGCCGTAATCACGGCGTGGCTGCACGACAAGGCAATCTTCTGGTAAAATAACGATTTCCATGGAAATAGGTTAACGTTATCGTTACGCGTACCCAAAGTCAGTAACGTTAGCCAGGAAATATAAGAGGGCTCGATTCAGGATAGGCACCGAGTTTAGCCTCGAGGATGCGTTCGCGATAATCCGTGGAACTATTACGGCTACTGAATTCCGGCATTGGCAAGGCAAGCATTGCCCCCATTTGCATTATCGCCAGAGGTCTAAGTGCGCGCATAATTTACATAGACGCGCACGCAACGGCCAGCCACTTTTGCGAGGAAAAGTTCCCTTCCCCGAACCGCGATTAAACGGATATCATCGGTTTCAGTAAGCTAATTAACGATCTCGCCGTACGATCCCGCGCACGGTGTACCCCGTCGATCGCGGATTCCGATCGAGAACCCTCTCGCGAGAGTACACAAGGGCTGAGGAAAAGTCGCGGACACTGTGATTCAAATAAAAAGTGAAACCTGGAACACGAGATGCAAAACAGTTGCCTCGTTCGAGCATTTCGCTCGAAACGAAATTGAACCGTGCCAACCTAATTAACGATAACGATGATCAATTACCGTCCTCTCATCATCCTCAGATTTCGATCAGACGCTCTCGTGCGAACGATTTGCGAGGGCTAATTTTAAAATTGGCATCATCGCGATGATTATCCATGCAAAAACTTTTAATGACTCTGTTACACAATGTTCTCGATATTATCGCGCGTATACGCTAATTTATGTATCTAGTAAATTCCTGATTGATTGAGGAAACGTTCGTCCGGATGTAACGAAGGTCTCCACGCTGTTTCATAGAAAATTTTCTCCAAACGAAACAACATCGAACACCTCGGATGAGGTGATTCCATTTCCTTTACTTTCCTTCGGTTTTTCCAATTTATCGTCGTACGCTAATTCGTATACCTAAATGAATTTCTGGTCGATCAAGGAAACGCTTGCGCAGATGTAAGCAAGTTCCCCGTTGTTTGACAGGAAATTTTTCCCGAACAAAATAACATCGAAGACCAGAGAGGGGTACGGGGGTGGTTCCATTTCCTTTGTTGTACATTCTCCACCGCTTCTAATAATAGGGCCTACTTCCACGTGCAAACTCGCGTGGCGGGTGTTAAAAATGCAGTGGAGCCTTCGACGATACAACACTCGTACACACGGCAAAGAGTACGTGTATCGGGGCGTCACGCACCGCGAGTTTTTCGGTGTACGCCGGTTCGTGGGTGGAAACGTACAACCGCCACGTGAAAACAAGGAAATCGACGATGAAAGGGCCTCTTGTTCGAATCGTCCCACATCCGATTGTTGCGTCGGATCGTTTCATGCCGCTCCGCACGACCGTGTTTAACGGTTTTTCCCTTGTGTGCGCTCTCCTATGCCGATCAATTAAGGCCGTCGTACGTGGTCCTATTGTGCCTTTTGTGACCGTGGACGAGTTACGTTTTTCGTCGAGTTAATCGCCGATCACTCTGCTCTCTATCGGTTTTTAATTTCGCGTCTAACCAGATAGATACCCTCTCTCCTGCGGTGAGTCACTCTAATCGTGACTTAGATAATTTCCATTCGGCTCACGAATTTATCAGCAACCGCTAATCATCGATCGATCCTGCAGTCGTTTGCCCTTCTCCAATTGTATTTGCACAAGAAGCGCGTTCAAATTACCCAACAATGAGCGTCATTCATGGAAAGGGAGAAAACGATGTTGCTCGAGCGATCTTTGCCGCGAACTTTGCCGTTGTTAAGCGGATAAACGAGCGTCGTTCATTAGTTCCTCCAGTTTTCGGGTCGATGGCCTACGGAACAACGGGTCGTCGCGCACTTACCATCGAAAATAACGCTCGCGACCCTCTCTACCTTGCCTCTAATCCTCGTGTACCCAGATATAACCAACTCGCGTCATTACGCGCGTAACTCCCTTTTACTCCCGTGTAAACGTGTTTCTAACAGGCGCCATTTTGGTTGCACGCGGACGGAAGGAAGGACACGGCTGGCACGGGAAGACGCGTCAATTCGAGCCACGTCTCTGATCTTCCATTTTCCCAAGCGGCCGTGCCAGTAGAATGGGGAAAGTTCAGCACGTGGCATCGAGTGAGAGGAGAGACATTGCGTGGCGCGTGTGTACCCGCGTGAAAGGGGGAACTCGCGGTGAAAATTGTCGTTGGACCACTCGAGAGGTTGCGCGATCATCTTATTCGAACCGCTGACAGGTTTAATTGGTGACGCACGCATTTCCTTAAGTAGCCTCGTCGTAAATTCTTAACGCCTGTATCAATTAAGGCTAGATAGACGCGGACCGGAATGGTAACGGAACACGGGAGAACGAATTGACGAGCGCCGCGAGTTGAATGTTTATTAACACGTTTGAAAAGCCGGGTTGTCTTCGATGTCTGTTCCGATAACACGTTTATTGCGTCTTATAAACGATTTCCCGATGCTTTGTTATCGCACGATACCACCGATGAATCAGCAACGAGGTGACGTATGCGTTCGAGCTATTTTTTTTGTTTCACGCCACATAACGTAACGTTTATTTTACTTGCACCAACGGCGAGGGGGAAATTGTAGGTAATAATAGAGGAGTAGGTGATAATGTGGAACACGGTCTGCGTAAATTGAAGCTCCGCTATAGAAGTAACGTTTCAAGCGCAACTTGTTGGCTAACAAGCTAATTATGTATAATTTTCTGGCATCGCGAGGAAATAAAAACGACAAGATGGATGGTAAACGAATCGCTTCCTGGCTGTCAGCGTCGCGAGGCGTAAGCTAACGTTCGATATCAAAGCGCGCTTTTTACGCTCCGATCTTTATTAGCCCTCTATCAACAGCTTGCGCTGGACCAATTAATCCGAGTCTAAATCGGACTAACATCGCTCTGTACTACGGATGTCTTTTTTGCCGTATCGGATATCAGGATGACGCGACCCTCTATTCCGAGAGCGCATAACTTTCCCCTTGTGGTTTATGGATACCGTACCAATGCCTGCCAACCGATACACGTATGCTCGTACGTGTTCATCGTCGTATGCCGAGGATGGCATGCACGTTTCGCGCAGCTTTACGAGACGCCGTGCGTGGGATCGAAGTAATTACGTCACCATTATAAACGGTGGCCTGCGGAACTGACGGTGATCGTCGCATTTGCCAGAACGAAACGAACGATAATGTCACTCGAAAGAATTTCGTTTGAGATATTCCGAAATTCTGGACGGAACACTCGTGACAGAGGGAAATACCCCGTTGGTAAACTCTCTTCGGTTACCAAAGCTTCTTCTCCATTGGATCGCGCGCGTTGCACCGTCGATTGGACGATGAATAACAAGCAACGGAGGAGCCCTCGCGGAACAGAGAGAAGGGAAAGAGAGTGTCTGTTTAACTTGGTGACTAGCGCCTTGGAATTCTGAAATCATTCCTTATTTACCGTTCCTCTACCTGAACGGGTCAGGATGTTACGAGATACGATGATGAAGAGCACTTAAAAGCGACTGGCAAATATTTGCCCGCTTTTAATGGCAAACCTTATCCGACGACGGACCGTCGAAATTTTTGAAAGGGTACGTGGGCGAGGGAGAGGAAGAGAGAGAGAGTATTAGCGCGGCGAAATTCGAAGTGCCTCGCGGAAGGAAAGCGACCTGGATACCGGCAGCGTTTAAAAATTATTTACGGAATACTTGGCGCATCTCGGAAGACTTTTGTTCGAAGAGCAACTACGAACTAACTACGGGCCGAGGTTGGGATGGCACGTGAAAGACGCTGGAGCTCTCAGGCGGACGAATTAAAGGAGCTCGTTGAACGAATTATTTAAATGGAAGGGCGAGAGACTCGGTGCAAGATTTCTCCCGCGTACGACACGATAGGAAGGAGTCCCGTCCCTCCGTTTAAACTTCATTAATTTTATCGACGCGTTTCAGCTTTCCTCTCGATTAGATCAATCCAATCTCATCAGACGCGCTGCACGCGTTACCGAGCATGGAAATATATAGAGTTCACGACAAGATTTTACATTTAACTGACATTATTTATACATATTCATCTAATTAAGATTCTCAGAAGGAGAATCTTAGATTAGAGGAGCACGAAGTCGAGAAATTCACAGACCATTCCTAAAAAGGTTCCATCTAACTCGATTAACAGTCGCGAAGCTCGGGAAGAGACTGGAAATGGGTACTCCCCGTATAAGCGCCATAATTCAAGGGCGTGCTTACGTAAATCCCGAGCATATTAGGAAAACGCGGGATCCATGAATGCGGTTCGTTTGTGCGGCCCGTGAATGAGCTGGAAACTACGGGGCAAATTCTCAAGATGTAAATGTGAACGACGGCACAATGGATCCCGCCGCGTAAGCGCAACTGGTTGCATAAGCGGAAGCGCATTCGGCTGTACCCGCGTAATGTATGCGCCTGGAGTACGCCGCGAGGGTGATTTATAGCGGCGGGCGAGCATATCCCCGGGGGAACAAAAGAGGCTGTTGGGACCTTCTCGTTTAGAAGGCGGACGAAAAACTGAACAAACCCCGCCGGGATTAAGATTTAAAGGAAGAAGGAAACCGGCCGCGGCACCGAGCTCCCGGCGCCTTCTTCCTTTCGCGGCTTCTACGGGGAATAGAAAGTGGTTAACAAGATCCACGGTGCGACACGGTGTGCGTCTGGGTTAGGTTGATTCGTTATTTTTGCACGCGGCCACCGTGCGTTGCATTATCGGCATTTGTCCCTGAAATGATACATCGCGGAGTTATCGGTGCAGTTACACGGCCAATAATGCGCAACAATTTCGAGTTATCGTCAGCGGTCGCAATAAAGTTATCTAACCATTGTTGGGCACTCATTTTTCCTTTTTCACTACCGCGGGGAACAACCGTAAAAATATGCGTTCCCGTCCGTTGTTATCTGTCCGTGTGAAACTGTTACTTCACCTCGCCACGAATGTGCATTTACAATTTTACGACTGGTCGTTAACGAAACCGATGTACATAGGATCCGACAGTTTAGAGCCTTCGCGGTAGAGACACGTCACGATACGGGTAGAGGGAACGCGGACAGATAAACGGAACGATCTCGATCTAACTACACGTCTGGGAGAGCACGAGGATTCGCAGCGGTGACGGTAAAGGTCAATGTTGGCGCGCGATCATAAATCGATTGAGACGCTGGTATTTCTTCCTCTTCGGCCCTGTTTGCTTGCGCACTCCAAGGAGAGGCTGCACGCGCTTCTCTGCCGATGCACGTAACTCCGACTGGACCAGTCAATTAATGTTGCCCGTACTCGGAAGGAGAGCCAAACCCTTTGGCGCCATAAACAGTTAAATGGATCAATAACATACTCGAGTTATTTCTCGAGAGCTAGATAATAGACAAGCCCAAGGATCAAGTTCAAGGTGTCGTCCTGCGTTGGTTCGCGCGGCAACGGGAAAGGTCAATAGAACTCTTTACGATCCTAGCCATGATAGGTATCGGTACATCTCTTTATCCTTCCTTGCCGAGGGAACCTGGACTCCTCCAATAAGGCTTGCCTCTCCATATACGAAACTCGACAAACTGGTCGATTGAGTCTTTGTGGAAGTGTTCGTGTAACAGGCTAGCTACCTGACTTAAAAAAAGGAAAAAAGAATCTGTCACGCGGTTTTCGATAAGAATCCGTCGAGATTTATGGGAACAGCAAATACTCGCTTTCGTGCGAAACCATTCTGATACCTGATATTCCATCGAATAGAATTGTTTAATCGTTCCATTTTTCGAATTTATTTAGATTCATTTCATGGTTCCTTCTTCGAAGCGTATGATTTTCAGATTATCCGTCGAGAAAGTAATTTCCCGATAGGAGTCTTCGATGATATCGTGGGTTGGCGAAGTCTCGCGTTAGAAACAGGTAACCAGTAGCGGTTAATATGGTCCATGAACGTTCGACACGTCTGAGCGGGACGGAGTACATACATGTCGATTCGCAGTGTCAAGGAACCGCGACTGCTTATCTAAACGAGTCACGGCTCGTCGGCTTCATTGAGGATTCACGGAAATCCACCGTGTTCCCAGTGGCGTGTGTTGTCTCGTTCATGATTTACCGAAGACACTTGCAAGTGGGTCAACCGTGACTAACCGTAGGCTTATTGAGTCGTGGCCGCCGGCTTTTTTACGATTTACATCTTCGTTCGGTAAAGAAATGTCGGGATCGTAGAATATCATACACGAATAGTGCAACCGGACCACTGGGCCAGGCAACTTCCTGTTTTCTTAGAAAACAAAACGTGCTCCAATTTCGTCTTTGAGCGACGACGACCCGCACCGAAATTATATCGTACCAGAGGATCGTTTATGTAGACGAGATTGTACACCGTCGAAAGTTAAAACGAAACGTTTCAACTGAGGCATTAAAACGTCATTCAACGGAAGATGCGCTCGATAACGTTGTGCTTTAATTAGCAACGGGACGAGCTGCGATTAACTCGATAAAGAAGCGACGTGAATTATGAATGAAGAATAGATAAAAAACTATGTAAGATGCACGAGAGATGACTAACGATGTACGGCAGGCTGGGTTATGCACGCTTGTTACTCTAATTGTGACGTTAATTTTAATCATTGTAATTAAGGGTAGCTAATTCAGCGCGGTGAAACGACAATTTCGCTGTGACGTTGCACTACATCGTGGCACGTGGTCGAGATTCAGTGAGCTGGCGCAAATGAATCTACCGACGACTTGTCAATATTGCGTAGAGGAGAAGCACATCGTACTCTATTATCAACTATTGGCACTAATTACTAGAGCAAAGGAAACTGTCCGCTCGTGTTTGTTCATAACGCAATGCTGGACGCGTGCACCATAATGGCGGCGTTACCTCGGTATACAGTGTATATATAGGCGCAATCCTTTAAAAATTGTCAGGATATTTCAGACAAGAAATTCCATTATGTTAATTTATAAGATTAAAAAGGAAGAACGATACTGTAGTTTTGCAACGTGTTGAAAATTGAAACGAAATTCGCATACTCTTAATATCACGTATTGAATTTCGGTTGCCGAGTAGGTGTAATCCGAGGCTACGAACGATATGACGCCTTATATCAATGGTAACGAAGGCGAGATAATATTATTATGCGAAACGTCGGTGGACATATACGAAATACCATAAAAAGCGAAAGAGAAATGAAACTCGTATGTATCCGATGGCTAATCGAGCGTAGTCTCGATGACGCCCTGAACTTTCGCCATTCATGGAACGGGATACTCGTCTCTGTTTAACATAACGCGATCACCTCCTCGCTCGGAGAAGAACCAGTGACTCATCGTTTAAAGACGTTTAACCGTGTCCTCGGGGAAAGATCCTCCGGGGCACGAGAGAAGATATCTCGCACAATGCGTTACTGGATGATCCACGACGCGAGGATCGAGAACGGTGAACGCAACAATGGCTCCTACGGCTCGTCCGCGTGTAATTGTCGGCGTAAATCAAACGGACAGCCATTTTTATAGGTTTACGACGTTGGTTCGACGCGGTTACAGGAGATTTCTCGAAATGCACGCGTAGGTTTCTTCGGGCGGACGGTGACGATTCCCAGAAACATCGTTTCCAAACAAGGGAAAGTATTAGATCCCTGCGCCGGGGGAACGTGCGTAGGGTTAAACGTCTACGTGACCGGATTACCGGATCGATTCCGTGGTTCAAGTTCGTCGTTCCGCGAGGGCGAATATCGCTGTTGAAAACCCTTGATTGGTTTCCCTCATCGTGTTTATACTCGTCGTATCGCGTTACCAAATCTTGCGTCTATAACGTTTCGATTGGGAAAAAGGATGAACATGCTTTCAAGATCCTATTCGTATTGCGTGAGAAGGAATAATTGAACATTTTCTGCGATGCGTCCACGTTATCGCGAATGTTCATGCATTCGCGGGGTGCAACGAACTACGGAATTCACGTAAAACGCAAATATGTATAAGATTCCCAAGGCAGAGTGCGCGATGTAACATGTCTAGGATGGGGCAAGTATCTATTTAGTATACGATGATTCGCTCGAGTCTGTTCCGTTCGACCCTGCTTAAAGGGTTAATTAGAAAATGATATCGTTACGGGTGTAAAAAGTTTACGAGCATTTAGGGTGATTTTATTGCTCGCGAACGTTCACTTTTTATTTCCAACTAATTCCTACGATACAGTGATCACTACAATAGATTATGCTTATCTTAAGAAGTTTGTTTTATGGGTTGTAACTCTCTACTTTACACGGAGGGATAACAAGATGGCTCGGAAACCAGTTGCGTTTTAATAACCATTTTAATTTCATTCGAGCGACGTTAAAACGGGTAGAGGGATGGCGGCGAGTGTCGTTGGAAATACTGAATAGCACTCGACCTCGCAAACATTCTTTAAACTAGCGTCTTTCAATGTAAATTTCGATTTAAGCTCTCCCATATTCATCAACCGTATGAGCAAGGCAGTCGCCGTTTACATAAAGAGTGATAAACTGTTGACATTCGCCTACTAACGCGAGATGAGTACGCGGCCAGCAAATAATTACCACATCCTGCTTGCCCCGGCATACCGAAGGCCTCGGGAACCAAGCCGCGTTTTAAGTTATTAAGGAACTTTTTACGCTTTACGCTCGAACGAAAGAGCTTCCTGGCAAATGCACTTCCCTTTACGCCTTTATTACAGTCTTTTCTTTCCTTCAATAATTTCTACAATACACTAGGCGCCCCTCTTTCAAACGGGAAGGATCATATCAGCCGGAGTGCGACTGAAACGTGTCGTCTATTTGTGGTATCGTGTCGTAAAAATAAAAAGAAATGTTATAGGAACATGTGTCCGGAAATTTTTCCTTCCGAGCAAATAACTTTTACGTGCATATACCATTTCGCCACTATAATGGGGTCACGTCCAACGCATTTCTCAATAAAAAATTCATACGACCTCTTTCAAGTCTTAACGAATAGTCGCGTTTAGAAAATAGGTGTAATAAAAATGGCAGAAAAACGTTCTGGGTTAAAATTTCTTCGTGTAACGTTCCTACGCAAGAAAATGGCTTAGAAAGGGAATGATCACGATGAAGTCGACCATTCGGGGACCTAATTCACGCGAGAGTCACCCTGTCGCACTTTCGGGGCCGCCTGTACGATTAATTTCGAGGGGGAAAAGTATTTGTGGCCTCCCATTAAGGATTCCCGAGGAATTTATCTTTAGACGAGCCGCGTAAATTATTTCCTAGCCTATGCAATCCCCAGAACGCTGGTGTGTACTAGAGGCGAAATCGGAGCAGAGGCTAACTGACGGAGGTTCCTGGAGCGCGAGAGCCCGTTCCTCGGTCCACGGAGCTGTGTCTAAATCAGGCGGCTATGGACTTGGTAAAAAAAAAAAAAAGAATCCGGGCGTAGCCGCGCATCTCCTTCGTGGTTCCGCTCTGCTCTGCTCGGCTCTGCTCCGCTCTGATCCGCTCCGTTCGCCGACGTACACACGGCCGCTCTGGGC
The DNA here is from genome assembly GCF_050948175.1 of Xylocopa sonorina. Lineage (NCBI taxonomy): Eukaryota > Metazoa > Arthropoda > Insecta > Hymenoptera > Apidae > Xylocopa > Xylocopa sonorina. The sequence continues at coordinate 6,944,568 of NC_135203.1, forward strand.
CGGTTCTTAGATCACGAACAAGCAGAGAGCGAGCGTGAGCATCTGTGATCCTATGTTATCTTCCCGTTTGGCAGCTAGCCAGCCGCAATGTCCCGTCCCTTTTGCTATTTCACCGCGTACGAAGCGTTATATCCCTTGCAGCCGCGCACGGTTATTTTCGCGTGGTGAGAACCGGCTGCAATCTACGGATTATTTCGAATCGTCGCCTGTCCGCGACAGGGTGGCTCTCTCGGACCGTGGTTGCGCAATTGGTTCCTTTAGACTCGCGTTGACGATCGAGACGAGGAGGACGGCGGCTGCTTCTTCTATTTCCTTCGAAAAGGCCTGACGCAATTCATTAAGGTTGAGGGACTAGGGAGAGGGACGCATTGTCGCAATGCCTGAAACACGACGCCGTGAGAACTAGACCATTAGTCATCGGTTCGGATGAATTAGAATTCTCCCTGACTTTCGACATTATTATTAGGCGGAATCGTATTAATTGCTTCCTATAAATATATTCTTGCCATCGATCGTAGGATCGTTCTGGATACGCGCGTTCGCGAAAGTTGCGACGGGGACAATTACGTTTCGTTAAGTAACGCTAGCATGATGCCCGCCGGTTAATCAAGAGCCCATCCCTTCCGAGGATACCTTGAAACGTCTTGGTTCTTTTACCCGTGCTCGTTAATCGATCGCGAACTCGTCGAACCGCTTTCTGTTCGGATTACCGTTGTTTCATTCGATTCCACCGTAGCTAAACTCGTAGGAGAAGATTTTCGCGATCCCCCGTATATGGCGCGGCGAAAGACGACGGCGATGCGTTCCTTCGGTAAAATTCCACTTGATCGGAAACATTGTCCTCGACATTTACTGTTTCGCAAACGCGAGACGAACGATATCGCTGACCTCGCGATTCGATTGCACGCCGAAGAGACTTTTTAGGATGGTTCGCCGCCGCGTTTAACACCAACGCTGTACAAACACGGGACAATTCGGCCAATGGCACTCCCCATTTTATTATCCACGTTCCAACACCACACGCACATTGCATATCGCGTTGCACATTCCCCGGTGCACGTACGCACGCAAACATCGGCGACCTCCCACCTCTTTTCGTGGTATTTTACACGCACCCACGAACGAACGGGCCGATGTTTACGGACCCACACGTGTTCACCACGGCATACGTGAAACAAGAAGGTTCTCTCTCGGAATAAGAGTGCGTGCCTCTTAGCAATAATAACCATTAAGGCGTGAGGGAATGCAAGAGGTGACGTCACCCCATTCAACATTCGTGATCCATCGAATGCCGGCAACCTCAGCCTTCGAAGGATAAATTCTGAATTTTAAATATCGCGAACCTTTTCGATTGTTCTTCGACTGCGTCGCGTTCGCTGATGTCCTCACGAGATTCTATCCAGTCGCTTCCTCCTCTGTTTAATCAACCATAAAGCACGATAGTCACGCGATAGATTAGCAAATTAACGACTTGGTTCGATTTCCTGATTCCTGCCCCCTGATAATTATGCACATGGCTGATTCAAACGTGAAGCATGACAAGTCAGGTGTTGCGTTGCGGAGTCAGGTGAACGGACAATTTTCGTGGAACCCGACTAGAATGTTCGCAGGTTATGGAGCATTATGATAATTGGGTAGAATGATCGTGTTTGCCTTACGAAAACGCCGGGGAACGATAACTATATTACGCAAGTTGAGCCTGGCGAGTTCCTTACCCCATGGGGGCAACGCTGGGAAGAGAAGATTTGACAGACAAACAGACATGGTTCCCCGAGGGTGGAAGATAGGATCGATAAGGGAAGAACTTGAAATCATTACACGACGCCCTTGTGTTTCTCAGCAAGACATTTCATATCATCTGCAAAGTACCGTCTCCTGGTATTTTAACCTTTCACATTTTTATAGAATGTATGAAACATGACTTCAAGTAAAACATCTCAGTGCAACTTATAGGAAATATGTTACCAGTTTTAAGAGTTGTTCTAAAGAAAAGTGTGTATCAAGTATTTTTTTAATATTACTCTTTTCAATATTGCTTGTCATTTTCTTGGAAGGGCTTGGAAGGACTAACGGTTTGGGAGATACAATCAATAATACGGGTGAGATTCCTGTTTCTCTGAAAAAAACAAAAATTCCAATTTTCTCTGCCACTTTTGCAAATTGGACCTAGGTTTATATGAACTTTTTTGTTGCTTTTAAGATGTAGTATCAGCTGTAGAAATTTGTCGCACGAGTAGTGACTCATGCTGTATATATAGGAATTCAAATATGTCTGAGTGTTCGATTGAAATATAACGATGATTTCATTGTGGTTTACCGCCCGATCGTATTTTACATTATTATTAATCATGCCTAAATTTATGCCGGGAATAACCGGCTCGCGAAAGGAATACGATATCGACGGAGTACGTAGAACTACCACGCTTTGGCATTTCGGGTATTTCACAATGATTACCACACGACTGGTCATACTTTTAAATTAGACCAACGTGTCATGTTCCTCGTATGGGTGCATGATCCTCTTTTTCGTGGAAGCAAGAGAAACCGCGATCGAACGGTTCGCATCTGAACAAACGTAACGGAGCTGTTTTTGCAATTACACAGTACCCTTCTCCCTACGTGCTGCCTTAAAACACCCCACGTACAACACGTGCACGTAATAGTAAATAAAAGTGGAAACTGGTAGCCAGTTACGATTAAAAGCAGGCGAAAACGACTCGAACAAAGAAAATGATGTACGAGTAACAGTAATGCAATTACGACTGTTCTACGCTTGTACACCGTGCTGTTACAAGGTGCTAGGAGTGCCGGTTGCATCGATAAATCTCGATCGCTCGATTCCCGTCAATGCATCTCCTCGTCTACAAAAGAAAGCTCGTTATATTTCTAATGATGTTCGTCCGTTTCAACGAGCCGTTTCTAGATCGTATCATTCCTATTCACAAATCGAGATTGAATGACTTGCAGGAACACGAAAAGACTGTCCATTGTCTAAACTATATCTAATAGACGTGAAATAAAACTAATCAATGTTTCAAAGGATGAATCACCCCTCGAAAAATTCAAACTTTCGGAACCTACCCGGCATTTGGCAGGTACCGTTGCGAATGGTCAGCATAGCTCTTGCCTCTCGCGAATTTACAATCTCTATCCTTTTAATCTGTGTGTGGGGGTTGGCCTAGAGCTAGCGAACAACCGCAGAACGCCGTGGTGGACACGTAAGAAAACGTGGTCACGTAAGGACAACGCGGAGACAGGATGACTTGTACTGTTAGAATGAATCGCAGGCATAAGGTTGGTCCTTTTTTTGGACATGTCGTCGGGGATGGCATCATCGTTTATTACGCGTGCGGCAAATGCAAAACGGTTTTACGGTTTTCAGGCACGTCCGTTATTCTTTCGTGTTCGTTACGTGCCGCCGTTCGAATCCTAATAGAAGGAACGAGGTGAAACGGCGGAGGTGGCGGCGAACGAGGTACATAGAAGGTGGGGAAGGTATATACGGCGGGATATTTTTTTTATTTCGCAAGACCTCCCCGGATGAAGCTGCGCGGCACTGTACCTACTGCCGTCCTCTCTCGCGTGTACGCGGCTTTATTGCGTTTACTCGAATGCCTGGTTTATGATGCATTGCGTATTGCAGTCTCTTTCACCTTGGATGCCGGATGCACAGATCGAGCCGTCGAGATGTCCTTTGTCCCTGTCGCGGTGAAATTCGAGGAAGACGGAAGATTTAGAATTCAATATTATCGCGAAGGACAGCCGTAAATCGCGCCCAGGAAGATTTAAAGTTATTGCTTTCACGAGGTAGCGACATTTAGTTGCAACGTGGGTGAACGTTAAAATTCGATCGAATAACCTTTTCCGAATTCTCCACCAAAGACTCGAAGATGGAATGATTATTGGTAAACTCTTGATGTCACCGAAGGCAAACGTATATACCCTTCATTTTTCCGAAGCAACATAATTAGCATGGTTAGCAATGTTGAATTTCGTTGCATGAACGATGTTGCTCAACGAAACTGGATCGCGTATGTTCGCTTTAGTAGCTGTTCGTATTTGACTTTTATACCTTGAGAAAAGCTTCGGCTTCGATTCGATGACGGAGGTCGTCGAAAACGGGAGAAGGACGGCGAGCATCCATGGTGAGAGGGTAAATTGCGCAATGGGACACCGTGGCGTCTCTCGTAGCCTGTTGCCAAGGGAAGCCGATGCGGTGTCGTGCAGCTAGGGGTTGCAGGCTAAGTAGAAACAGAACTGCCGCGCGGTAGTCAGCCATTAACCTAGATTCATGGATCAATCTTGATCTACTTGAACTTTTTCCTGCGAACAATACAATCGTTTCGTTACACAATCATCTATATAAATAAATTGTGCATTTCAACCTTGATGCGTTCCATCAGGAGCTATATTTTAACGGCCTTCGTTAACTAAAGCCATCGAGTTCGATCGATAAAGCAAAGGGTTTAGAGGAGCCTTTGAAAGAATTCAGTCGCAAATGTAATCAACTCTTATCAGAGTGGTGTTTCGCGACGCCCTACATCTCGAAGCTTTACAAACTTGTTCTATAACTAACTGTTCTCGAGCCAAGCATAAATCCACGAAGCCTGTAATAAAGGATACGCGAGATCTCGAGCGCCGACAACACGTGCTCTCGTGATCGCGGAGCTTAACCAGGAATGGGGACCGGAAGTGGGGCAACTCTCCTTCCCTGTTACCTGTCTCTCGAGCGTCCAATAGCGAAATGAAAGGGACGTTTGCGTCCGAACAACACAGCGGAATTATATCCACCGTATATACCTTTGGCAAAGCGGCCATTTTTTCTCTAATAAGGGTGTGGTTGGTGCGTCTGGTTAAAAATCGAACCGGAGGAGCATAGACTGTACGTGGCTGAAAACGGGGTAAACTGGGTGTAGACACGAAGCCAGCGGCGAGGGTGTGGACCTCTTATTTCGTTCGTTCTACCGTTTCATCGGCGTTCCTTATTATTCGTGTTTAACCGTGCCCGGTAACGATGGCCAGCCAAGGCACAAGTTATACGCGAGGACGATGGAAAGGGCATTGTTGGGAAAGAACGACGGGTATGGGGGCCGAGTATTATTAGAAAACGGTGTGCTTACATACTCTGTCCTGAAATTAAGCGTACACCGTGCACTAGAAATCTAATTTCAACCGTACCGCGTCCTTCTTTCCGAATGCTGCTCGAGGCCGCCCTGAGAAATAAATCATCGAATAATAATAATCCGTATCCTTTCCGAAGGAATTGGTAACAGCTGTTGGCCGCTCGTTTCACAACAATAGATCAATCTGAGCGGATGGAAGTTGTTTAAACTAGCAGTACTAGTGGGTCATTATCGATGCCTAGATTATTTCTATCGCTTGCTGTTTTAACTCCAAGCGAGCGACTGTACGAAATTTACAAATCCCGGATAATTAATGTTCCGCGGTGATATCGTTAGATTTATTATTATTTCGATACTTTCGAAGTTATACGTAGGAACTCGCTAACCACATTTTCTGTGGTAGGGACATTAAAATTAAACGAGAGCGCTGTTTCAGTAGTTAGTTTCATCTGCCTTTATAAATGGAATTTTTAAATTCCATCGTGATCATAATTTATCTCTACGTACGAGGAGTTAACTTTGTTGTATCGTATCTTTAAAAAATTCAAATTTATATACCCTATTCGCGTCGACCACCGAAACGGCGAAGCAAATGGATTTTACTGGGTGAATTGTAAATGACATTTACATTAAAGGTCCTGTTGTAACCGCGATCGATCGCAAACGTGAAATCACGTGTTTTGCATTCGTGCTTCGCGGTGCGGGATAGAAATTCTACTCACTTTCCTAGTTACTTAGTCTCTCGGGTACTAACAAGGCGCGCGAAAGTCACGATCAACGAACAAAAGGGCAGAGATCCAAGGGGTTTTTTTAATGAAAAGGGTGCACCATCGATGTAATAGAACGTGACCATTGAATTGGTGTAATTAAATACACAGCGTGATTCTCTTTACTTCCAGTTTGGTGTAAACCGGCTAAGAGCAACGAGGATTTACAATACAACGACGACGATCCATCCGATTACAATGAAGACGAAGTCGAAGAGTACCAGGACCCGAATCTAACGCCTCAAATTCTGTCTAAGCCTGAAAATTTTCACGTGAGGACCGGAAGCACCATTTGGTTGCCTTGCACTCTGAAAGATGCAGGTCTGTGCATATTCGTAATGTAACAGTATAATTTATGATAACATTTGTTTAATTATTCCACAAATTTTACGAAGCTTTTTTATATATTTTCAGATCAATATGCAGTAACGTGGAGGAAAAACGACGAGTTGCTATATTACGACTCGAATAGAGAGACGAACAGCAGCAACATTAGCCGACTTCCTAATAATACATTGGAAATCCGTAATGCCAACCCGAAAGACAGTTCTGATAATTACGAGTGCAGTATTCTAATTACTCCACCAGTCACAATTAGACACAGGGTACTAGTCGACGCTGAAGGCTCGAAGGTACCATCACCACCCCCGACACCCTCGCCTAGGGAACCCCCGATTCACGTCAGCCCCGGAAAAACTGTGGAACTTAAAGCTGGTGAAGACCTTAACCTTGGTTGCGAGACTAGGATACAACCAACGCGGTCGGTAAAATGGTACCATGAGGTAAGATAGGATCTTTATTATAAATATTTGCCTGAATTAACTTACAGTCTTACCGTTCTGTTTCGTTCAACGTAGAATACACCAGTCCATAATGCTTCTGGCAACTACATAACTATTGCGAACGTTAAGAGACGCGATGGGGGCCGTTACCAATGTTTGATCGAGACCGGTGAGGATAAACCACTTGTGGAGGAGATCAACGTCATTATCAATTGTAAGAACTCCAGGATATCGTTGCATCGCTACGATAACCTACTAATTCTATTCTTAAACATAGTTACGGTGACGATCAAATAAAAAAAATCTATTTATTTTCGTAGATCCTCCTGAAATAGAAACCAAGGAAAAATTGGTGTACACCGGGCTCGGAATTGAATCGCGGTTAACGTGTATAGTGCACGCTCATCCGCATGCTAAAGTGGCATGGTTCAAGGGCCAAAAGGAAGTAACGCCGAAAAAAGGCAGCATAGAGATCAAAGGGAACAAAACTCGACATATCCTAGAGATTTTGCACACCGAAAAGGGACACTTAGGCAACTACACATGCGTTGCAATAAACAGATTAGGAAAAGCGGAGAAAACTATTTCCCTTACTGGTAACATCCTTCATTTTTCACATAGAAGAAATTGAATAAAAATATGAGAATTTAAAGAGAGAGAGAGAGAGTATACACTTTTTAATTTGTTTTGTAGGTCTTCCTTCTCAAGCGATCATTTCTGGTGGTGAGATGACAAAGACTGGACTGATTCTAAAATGGCAACTGGAAAGTTATTCACCAATTACTGAATACATGGTAACTTACAATTAAATATTTTTTCTATCGTGCCTGCTTATTTATTAATGCTTTTAATATATATAATGTGCAATGGTGTCGACTAAATTTTTACAGCTACGGTATCGTCGTAAAGGAGACGAAAACTGGACCGATTTGAAGCCAACAGTGACGAACGGTAAAGGAAATCAATTCACCGTCGAACACGTGATCGAAGGACTTCAGCCTGGATCGTACGAAGCGATTCTTCTGGCTAGAAATGATTTTGGGTGGTCGCTACCATCTGCACCCCATACGTTTGTAGGAGGTAAGAAGACGAAGATATGAATAATTATAATTTATTCGTTGCGGAATAAGATTGCTGGTATTCACTGAAATTTTTTTTCCGATTGCTTTGCAGAATATGAAGATCAACAGGCGGAGAATGGTAAATATCGCAATATCTTGTGTAGTAACTTCTGTTTGTAAATGAGCGTAATTCTTATGAATATTTATTGTGTTTTCAGTTAAAGCACCGTCAGATAGTGCATCTCAACACGCGTTAAGTCTTGTAACATTATTCCTAGTCGTCTCGTCCTGTGCCTTTACAAGCCTCTAATTTACCGAACTTCTTAAGCTATATAGGTATGTAAGAAATGTGAATTGATGTGAATGTAACGTTAAAAATTGGAAAATTTTATTTGTACAGATAATTTGCTGCAGCCAAAGCGTACACCAGCAGTTGCAATGGTGGGATTAGTGAAACAAGAATGTCTAGGAGAACCACACGTTGCTGGTGTAACATATATATTTCTTAAAGTAACGTATTAGTTATACTTATTTTAAGCGAGCGCTAAATGATTAATGTGTTCCATTGTAAAAGAATGATATGTGCGGAAATACGTTACACAAATTTGTTGTTCCCGGTTGTTGTTCGAGAAAAATTTGACAATGGTACAAACAGGAAAAGATGACGTTATCACTTTACTGTATTTCAATTGACAAACACCGTATACACGTTTTATAATTGTATAACTATTTGCAAACTATTATGAAAATTTAATTGCGGGCATTGTTTATGTATAAAAGAATACTTTTAAAATTATTCAGAGTATGCATGAGAGGTAATTCTCCTAGATGTTCTGGCATGTATTACTAAAAAAAGAGCATTTTAATTGTACTCTGAATCAGGAGTAACTGTAAGGGATACTGTACTTTAAAATATATTTATATATCTATATATATTATATATATACGTATACATATAATATAGTATTCATTGTACGTGTATAAGTTCAGAGATCCATGATTATTATTATAATTTATTTTTGTATGTTTAAGATTAATAGAGAGATCCGTGTTCTACGATGTTGCTTAGTGCCATGTACGCAAGTTTATTTTCTCACTGAAAGCGGCACTGATAAGCCATCCTTCGTGCGCGAACGAAGGACGTGTAGGTACCTAATGTGTAATAGCAAAGAAATAATGTTACTAAGATTCGCCGTAGAAAATCGACGAAAACGCGAGGGGTTGAATGCACATATATTAATTAATGCGCTGTAAGAATTGATAAATTCTTCTTTCTCCTTATATGTGCTTTCAATTTAAATAATTATAATATTTTCAATCGTCTTCAATGTTATGCGTGGACATGAATGAATGCTGAGAGTGCAAGAGTGATGTACCGTTTCCCAAAATAGCTTGGTAATCTTAGTACAGATACACGTCATTACAATGATTTATAACAGACCTTACAATCGATAGATTAACAAATAAACGTTATATGTACAAAAAATGCAAACAGTTCCAACAGATGGTGCACAATACGTAAATGTTAATTATTAAAAATTTCAATCACGCTTATCTTGACCTTCTGTAAATGACAACCATTACTTCTGTATAGCGTTCGTTGCATTTATTCATTTGATAATAAATTTGTTGCATAATTTCAAACACATTAACAGTACTTCCTGAGTACTATTGAAAGAAATTTTTTATTACCTTCTGGAATTAAAGTTCATAGGCGAATTACTTTAGTGATTCTATTTTATATTTATACTTTAAGTAAACTAAACTTGGATCTATACGATAGTTATATGTAATTATATATTTTTAAGAAGATTAAGCAAATTATTGTTCTGCGATATGTTTTGATTAAATTACCGCTCTACTGTGTCTAGAAAATGGGTGACAACAGTCAATATTGTTAATTAATAAGTAGTGCAAACAGAGAATGGGGTTGATCTATTATGAACTATTAACTAAAATCTTTTGAGCGATAATGTACAAATCAATAATATCAGACAATTTACAGGTAAATTCAGTAGTATTATTGATTTGTGGATTATAATACAAGAGGTTGAAATGGCGATAATGCAAAAAAGCTAGATTTTATATGTTCTACAATGCATGCATGTCTTTTTAATATTTTAATGCCATTTCTATTGTTATAGATGCAGCATAGATTTTAAAAAGAACCTTTTGTCTTAAAACAATACATTTTTAAAAATAAATCGTTGAACTACCTAAAATATAAGTAATTAATCAATCATACTTTATGTAAAAGGAATAACGTTGAAATACGTTGTGAAAATTGCAGCATTGTTAAGAACTAATAATTACTGAACGTAAAATTGATCCATGAAACTTACTCACACAAATCTTCATACGACTTTATCAGCTTTGGGATTGAACGCAATTCTTAAATTCTTCGTTTGAATTATAGAGGGCATAACGAACCTGTGGCTTTTTTGCACAGTCGATATTTCAGGTTATAGGAGTCCTATAAGTGGATGATATTCATTTTCAGTATACAATTATATTAATAAAAGACAATTAAAAATTATGTGCAACGCACGATCAATAATAATTGGATAAATCTAACTTGATCACAGTATTGTCAACTCTTTTCGATATTTCAATTTCAGTTCTTTGATATCAATCGCATACGTGTACATATCATTTGTAGCAAAGGAATAAATCATTTGTGTGTAACAATCATAAGAAATAAATAAACGAAAGGCTAACGATGTAATACATACCTGCTTGTTGTTTGTTTCAGAGTTTGTAGCGTTTTATAAGTAAGATGATATCTAGTTCTGACAAAGTATACACACAATGACGCCGAAATACAGCCCGAATGAAGTGTGTATAGTATCTATGAAGTATAGTCCAGATGAAGTATATTCCCTATCTTTTTTTCCTTTGTCGTACTTATACGATAGCTATATTGACTATGACACTCGATCACTCCGATTGGTCCATTTGAGAAATATAGTTAACGCACATTACTGCGAATTCTGGCTGTTCGTGGGGGTAGGAGGAAGCAAGAAGGGGATAAAGATAAAAGTCTAGAAGGGTCAGTTGGTCCACGACAGTTCGTTCATCGTTTACTTTATAGTCAAACTTCGGAAGTGACCCGTAATGAATGCAACAAAGAAACTGCGAGCCAAGTCGAATGACACCACTATGGGAGAATACCAGCTGACAATCAGATTGTTGGAGATGCTGCAGAAAACGAATTATGAATTGGTGCAAGAGAATGGACAACGACGTTTAACTGCTCCAGAGATCGTCCGTGGAGAAAAACAACGCGTAAAAGGTGCCGAAATATTCCTTGGTCGTCTGCCGCGTAATTGTTACGAGGATGAATTGATGCCAATGCTCGAAAAGGTCGGTCGTTTGATGGAATTACGTTTGATGCTTGATTTTTCCGGATCCACCCGCGGATATGCGTTCGCCTTGTTCGAAAATTCGAATTACGCGAAACGCGCGTGCGTGATGCTTGACGGTTTTGAAATAAGACCTGGTCATCGGATCGGTGTCGTTAAATCGGTCGATAATTGCCGGCTGTTTTTCGGCGGCGTTCCCAAGAATAAGAGCAAAGAGGAGTTTATGCAAGAGCTGAAGAAGATCCTCGACGGCATTACCGACATTTATTTGTACCCATCTGCGCAAGATAAGACGTTGAACCGCGGTTTCATCTTCGTCGAGTTTAAGGATCATAGAGCCGCTGCAATGGCAAGACGCAAATTGATACCTGGAAGGGTTATGCTATGGGACCATGAAATTGCGGTTGATTGGGCTGATCCTGAACCTGGCGATCCAATTGACGAGGATATCATGAAAAGTGTAAGTTTCACATCATTCGATAAATATTCTTACAGAAACAGTATTAATGTATAGTAGTGTATGTTATTGGAAAAATCTTGAATATGTACTATAGATATAATATGTTGTTTGCTTTAATTACGTATTGAATACAATTTTTAACGCATGCCGTTCTTAGGTGACCGCTCTGTTCGTACGAAATTTATCTTTGGAAATGTCCCAGCAAAAAGTTCGAGATATCTTCCAGAGTACTACGCAAATTCCAATCCTAAAATTAAAGAAAATAAATCACTTTGCGTTTATACATTACGAAAATCGTCAAGCAGCACAAACTGCAATGAATATTATGACAAGTAAAGTTTGACCATTTTGTATATATTGCTTGGATTTCCTTTTGAATAATTTTTCATATGTTTTATTCAAAAACTAATGTAACGATGAAATGAATAGGACGTAATGGCGTGGCGGAGTGCGAGGGTTGGGAGATCCGTTGGGCGAAGCCAATCGGAGCGACAAAGATCTTGGAAAGACAACGATGTATCAACGAAGCTGTAGCGAAATCGAATCTACATAGACAAGAGCAAAGCCACGCTAAACACGCACCAACGAAAAAGTGCAATCTTAAGTGTTCTGTGGACATGAACGCCAACGACATAATCGATATAGCCTCAATGCACATGACTGCTTTGCAAAACTTCATTAGAGAAAAGTTTAACGCTACTTGCTCTTTCCACTGCTTACGTTCAGCATCTGGAACGAGTTTTATGTGCAAAGTAAGGCGTCGAAAGATTATATACGCTCGTATTCACTTTTGGTTACTCGATACTCTATTTTCTCAATTTCTGTTTTTACTGATTTTTGTTTTCTTCTTTTCCTTAGATAGGTGTTTTTAAAGAAAACAACGTCCTGTTCGAATATGACGGAGAGGTATTGCCAACAAGACAAAACGCGATTGTCGCTGCATGTACGAAAGTGTACCAATCAATAGCCACATTCCAGAATTGCGGTGAGTACCAAACGATAATATTTTCTATGAATAAAAAGCAAATCGAGCCATCTTTTGCGTTCGAATTCGCGTGAAGACTGTTGTACGTAATATGATACGTAGTTTGTTTCGACGAATGTAATGGATGCCAGCCTTCGCAGGGCAAACAATACTTTATCTTGAAGTTTCCAATGTTTTCTCTTAATACTTCGAATTACTTGCACACGGAAACTGATTTCTATACTTTTTATTCTTTGTAACACAACGTATTCAGAACCCAAGCATCGATTTTGATTTAAAAAATTATGTTTTTTTTATATTTTTTTATAAGTTTATAGGCAGAAAAGTAGTCAGCAAAATAATAGTGCTGCAACTAGCGGGTATTTATGATAATTTTTTTTTTTTATGTTTTTAAATAGCGTTACAGAAAACGGAGCACTATTCCGTGGAACGAAAGGTAAGTGTTAATTCTGTGGTTGATTCGCCAGTCAGCTGGAGTAGCGAAATAGATTATAATTAGTTTAACTATTTTTTGTAAAATGGCCTTTATGGTCGACCAAAGATCATTGATGTCACTTATAACGTAGAGATCCGGGAGCATGATGGTAAAAATACCTAAGAAATATTATGAACTCGAATTCACACTTTTACATTTCTGTTACGATTTTAGTGAAAAACTCTTATAATCGAATTAACTGAATTTTAACTGAATTTTTGAAACGTGCCTAGATAAAAACTTTGATTTAAGTGTACTAATATTTCTAATATAACCCCTGTTTACAATATAGAACACGTTCTATTAGAACTCGCATGAAATATTGTAGAATATCGCGGTATCTTTTAAATGAAATGAAAATATTAATTGCGGGATCTATAGAAGTGAAGTTGATTGATATAAGCATATTTTCGAAGCAAATTTGAAACATAAGGGATGAAATTTAGAAAATCTGATAATCACAGGTTCTCTACGTTGAATACTTAATATTTTATATACATGTTCCTGAGGTTAATTTTAATATAGAAAAAATATCCTTATTGGTTAAATTATACTTTATTTATCGACGAGTTAATCGAAAATATGATAATAATCTTTAATAATTAATATAGTCATTGCCGATCTTGATATATAGTTATTTATTTTTGTGTTCAACGTTGTACGTAAGCAATGTTAAATACGTATTATGTTTAGTTCAGTGAATTGCATCAATGTGTTTTCAATCAAGTTTTACTAAACAATAAGAAACGTGCCATATTTAGTTGTCTATGAGCAATTCATAAAATTGTAGTTTACGACAACGTAGAAATAAATTTCGTACTGTACTTCATTCTTTCCTATTTAATTTATCAGTCGATTTCACAAGATTATCAGGATGTTTGAATTTTTTTTTTAAGTCTCAAACTTGTCGCGTGAACTGTTCGAACTTTTAAAAATCTTACGCTTAACGAACAGTTGAGGAACGAAGGAAAAAAAGGGAATAGTCGTTGAATTTCGAAGTTCTTCGGTAACCGTGCTAAAACTTGGCGCAGTTCATTACACACTTTTAAAATTAAACGTTTCATTAACGTCCAATGTGATCAGGGATCGTGGGAATATTTCTTGGGAACCAAAGAAACGATAAAACGTTTACCTCCTTTTCAATATCTGTTATAATAACGATCGTCTAGAACCAACATTATTCGATCTTTCGAATTTAATTTGTAATCGGAAGTCATACGGTTATCCTCCAAATAAAATCCTCGAAGCCAAAGCCTTATTTTCTCTGGCTTCCAGTTTTCATCTTTTCCATCCCATAGTTCATTGCATATCCTTTGCTTTAAATATCCGATCGTTTCTGAATATGAAATTGGAATTTTCAAATTCCGACCTTCGAGCCTGTATATCGTTACAATCGGACAACATCTGCATGCTGATATTTTTTAACCATTTTTTTTACCACATATTACATATAAATTAAATATTTTACCATTTCTATGTACATATGTATATGCGTATACATTACCATCCTGTGCATGAGACATTGTTTCGTATAATCCATTTAATTACAATTTTAACAAGGAACCATCTCAAATCGCGAACAGTATTCAATAAATTATAAAAATTATAACTTTGAATTTTATTAAGGTTAAAATATACAATAGATCAGATACATCGTGCTCTAGCTAATTTTCTTCTCATACCTAACTTCCGGTTGTTTTGATATCTTCAAGCAACATACAGCTAACTCTTCTACAGCACTATCTTTTTTTTATGATTTAAAACATTTTAGAATGATGGTACCGAAAATCTGGACATAGATCTTATCATTGTAGGTAGGATCGCTGTGTAATCTTCAAGTATTCTCCTTGCAGTCTCGTTGTCCGTATTACCAGTCGCATTTTTGGGTCTCATGCAAAGTGTCAGCTGCCTTGCTTTCGTAGTGCAGTCAATGTTTTCGTGTATCATATTCGTGGAGAATATTTCGAACGTGTAGTCCAGCAATTTTGCAACAACACAATCAAGTATTGTATCTGCTGGTATATCCCCATACAAGCCACTTTCCGAACATTCTTTGATGACGACTATCATCCACCTCCAATTTTCCCAGTCTTCGCTATATTTAACATGTTGATTCTCCAATTGCCATGTTAAATGTGCACGGAATCTATGAATTATGAAAAGACAAATAAATCGCCTCAAAGATAAAAGTTTTCTTTCATACTAGAGTATTTCGAATTTCACATTTACGTACGTTAAAAACTACACGACTGTCTTTCTAAAAGAATTCCAAAGTTTAGAAAGACGATTCCATCTTCTTGTGATATGGAATCGTATAGTACAGAATAGCAAAGAGATTCAACTGTTCCTTTCAAATTTTTTTTTCGCTTATACCGTTCTCGTAATCAGAAGCACGTATGCAGTTTTTACATGCACGCTTGATAATGAGGTAGAGAGAGAAAAAAGATAGATGCGTCTCACATTTTTCTGCAACTCGTTTAAAGTTGCGGGAAACGTTGGAGTTCTGAAAATACTCACCCCCAGCTCAACGGGTTCTTCTCGAACTTGACATTTTTAAGGTTTTGTAGATACGCGAACATAGTGTAGTCGATGAATTTGATTTGATTGTAATCAAAGTAGAAGTTTTCCAATTTGGGAAACAGCGTAAATATACGGTAGTCGATCACCTCGATATTGTTAAACGACAAATCGAGTGTTTTTAAATTGTACATGCCCGTAAGCCAATCTTCCGTTACGGTCTTCAATTGGTTTCCCCACAGTAGTAAGTTTTCCAGTTTTGTTAGGCCTGCGAATGCCTTAGACTCTATGATGTGTATGCCTGATCCGTGTAAATCCAAAGTTTTCAGGGTTGCTCCAAATTTTACGAAGCTATTTCTACGCACAACACGACGTGCATTAAATTTTCAATAGTTATTTCATTTTTAATCTTTTGTCTTAGTATCAGTACACATGTTAATTGTTCTCTAGTTATAGTTTAATATTACTCTTCTTACCCTAACTCTGATTTACGATAAAATCCTCATACTTAAATAATATGAATCTTGTTTCTCTTACTTTGGGATAATAGGTATTCTCGAATCTGAAATTTGTATCTTCGTCGTATTGGTCCATGCCTTTTCTAATGCCTTCAAATTCATTTGGTCCATGCAGATGAACGATACATGCTTATCATTACCCTCGGTAATAGTCTCGCAATTGTTCGAACCCGTCACGAATCTTGCCAATAAATGAAAAATGAAACACGCATTTACAAGATACTTCATGATTCACGTTTGATAGAAACGAACCGACGCCAAACACGAGCGTTTAATAACTGAACATTCCTGATGCCTCGTGCGATGCGCAACTGAATCGCGTAGGCGATGTATCCTTCGTTTCCTGTTACGTTTTCCTCTTTTGATAAGAGAATCAGTTGTTGCGTATTCGATTGAAGAGGCTGTTCCTTGTTTCGTAGAAAAAAAATGATCGTACTATTTGAAATTATCTTCTAATGATCTTAAGGGTGCGTAAGGAAAAGAATGAAAGGAATTGCAGATAGTGAAGTTTATGGTAAAAACAACGTTTATTGTCGTACATATATACACGGATACACAACTCAGACGTTAACATCGATAAACGATACATTCATTGGTTGCTAATAGAGAACGTTTCACGAACCGATGATCGAGTGGGCGATAGTGGATTACGTTCGTTCGTTCTATCACATTCATGCCTGGGCAACCGATTCCCTCGAACGAATTCGTGAAAAAAGCAATGGAGAAATCAACTTACTCCTCGTAACTTTTATCTCAACAATTCTCCTCGACATGCACA
The DNA here is from genome assembly GCF_050948175.1 of Xylocopa sonorina. Taxonomy (NCBI): domain Eukaryota; kingdom Metazoa; phylum Arthropoda; class Insecta; order Hymenoptera; family Apidae; genus Xylocopa; species Xylocopa sonorina. The sequence goes on from NC_135203.1 coordinate 6,961,396, forward strand.
CGCGCAAAATATATATACACAATTAACGTTTCCGCTCGCTCAAAAATAACTGTACCTCTCTGTTCTGGCAGTGCTGCACGAGATATCGAGTATAATAAACGAACATCCATCGATTTTGGTAAAGGTACATGCTTTCCTCGTGTATATCCGTCAACAACGATAGTCTACGAGCGTTAAGGCGAAATAACACGGCCCACTATGGTCGAACAACGCGATCGATGCGAAAGAATCAGAAGCAAAGTGGACAATTTAATTTACCCTATTCATCCCGCTTACGTTCGCGCCGAGTCAATCGCGTTGTTCGATCAGAGTGAAACGTGTGATATCATCTTTATCGGTGGTCGATGATTGTTCTACCGATTTATCGTATACAGCTACAGTTATTGTCATAAAAACCGTTTCGTTATTTACACCACAGAACGATGTACACTGGATGCGCTTCTCATAATCATCACACACCTATAGTGAACAACACCTATAGTCCCAAGATTGTGCGTGCACTTTACTACACGACAGGCGCGTCGCTGACGATTTTCTGGATAGGAAGATAAAAAGGATGTACAAACGACGTTTCCCGTACAAATTCGAAACGTACAAGTTGTCAAACGTAAAATACGACGAGCGCCTAGTTAGGATAAAATGAGCTTCTCTCGAGATACACTTTCCACCCCAATTTTTTTTTCGGGGGCGGCGGGGAGGGGGTGGTTTTCGCCTTTACTTTTAATCTCTACGATGAAAGGTGATTTTGTACTCTTTCGTACATACGAAACAGCCGACTGTTTACCAGCTACAGATCACTATCACTAGGAAAGCGAACATTAATCCTACGCAGTTTAATCGCGAGTGTTGTCGTGGCGACGTGACGCTGTTCTGAACGTTCTGCTGGGTCGGTGCAAAATGCGCTGGCGCAGGTGCCGGAGCCGGGTATGATGAAACTTTTGATTTTTTCACTGTGACATCCATCAATGCGTTCGAACTGTTCCTCTTCAGCACGGACGCTGTGTGACCCGTATTCCCGTTATTTTTCGACAATGAACCCCCCTCCCAGCCGAACGTGTAGTGTTTCCCTTTTCTTTCCAATTGCTTCTTCGGTCCGTACTTGTCGATGAGTTCCGTGTTGTAGCGGATGGGTACCGAGGTAGTTCTCGTCAGATGCAACTCTGAAAACATTATGCGCGAATTGAATTTTTATCACGCCGTCACGTTGAACGGTCATTAGGAGAAATGTAAGCGAGTTTGCGAATTCGAAATAGTTATCGCTTGATGGGGCCCTCGTGGAACCGTTGTTTAAAATTATAAAGTACTCTTCTAACGAAGCCACCTTTTTTTATTTACCGTGCAAATCTGCCTGTTCGCGTTCCTCGCGTTGTAATAAATATTTCGGAGCAATCGTTACAAGAGTACAGACGAAAAACACAGAACGTTTAATTAGGTTCCGAAAAATGAGCTTAGCAAGCTTTTACCCTTTCAACGCTGTTACCGCAGCATAGAAACGGTAACTGGTATCGAATCCTATACACGAGCAAGATATATCATCGAATATAATTGGTTCCCACGGGTAACGGTACCAAACGCGTGAGCAGTACCGATTCTAACTCTATTGTAAATTATAAAGTCGATTACAGTTACCTTGAAGCCTTATCGTTCCTTCAGCTTTGCCGAGTAGATTTTCCGCGGCGCAGGTGTAACTGCCAAAGTCATCCCTGTTCAATCTCTTGATGGTCAGGTTCAATTGATACGCGTAATCGTTCAACGGAAGCTCCGTTAGAACGTGTTTCTCGTCGGACAATAACTTCATACCTGCAACCGTTCGCCATAGTTCGTGGAACGTGGCGGTAGTTCGCGTTACAGGGCGAGCAAACGCTCGTCCACGAAGGGTACACACGACATTGAGAAATAACACGTGGGTTTCGATATTACATGCTCACCATCGTCCCTGTACCATGTATTCAGAGCCTTCGGCCAGGACTCGACGTAGCAATGAAGAACGACGTCGCTGTTAGCAGGTGCCGCTACTAATTGGTTCGAGACTTTAATCAGCGGTTTAACTGCGCCAGGAGAAAACCATAATTAATCATTTGGAAGTTTCTTCGATGGCAGTGGCCCGTCGATTTAACGGGCCGCGCCACGCTTCACTTACATCGCACGTTCACGTAATATCGCTTGCTGACCGTCGGCGGCACACCGTTAGACGCGATGCAGAGGTAAGAGCCCATCTCCTGCCGCAGAATGCCCCTCAAATGAAGCTGCTCCCCTTCGTACGATTTTACTGCGCGGGGCATATTCAACGGGTCACTCGAAATCTCGTACACCAATGCGAACAAGTACTATATTCGCATATTTCTATTCTACCGTAGGATGTCCCAATTTAGGTAACAACTTTATTCTATTTCAATGATTTCACTGTACCAACGTTTCCATCCTTCTTTGACTGATTTAGACCAGACGGTAATTTCCGTTCCATTTTAATCGAATAAATGTTTCAGTAAATGGTACAGCGCCTAATTCGACGAAACTTTCGGCCCCAGTCGGAATTGCAAATATTAGGTACTTTTATCCTATGCTCGATTTAATGGCTACTCTTAGTCTATTTGAGGGTTTTTAAAATTCCGTTCTTCTTTTAATATCTGCATGACTCACGTGGGTACTTAATCGCATTCCACTTTAATATTCCGTATATCGTTTTTATTGCGGCTTCCGCGGAACGTGTAACGCGTCCATGGGGGAAAACGAGGGTGGACCGCGGTTTGAAGCTCATTAAGGGGGCCGAAACAACGAGAGTACTTCCCCGTGATACGTTTTGGGGAAGATCGTCGGATCGCCGGGCACCATATAGATTCTGAGTGGTAGACACTTCCGCGGCGAGGTGTACACAGCGAATATTGCAATCGGGTATGCGAATCGATGGGGTCGGCGAAGAGGAAATATATGTAAAGTCAACATCCATCACTCACTGTTAGAAAGGCTAATCGGCTGGCTGATTTTCTACGGAACGCGATGGACCAGACGGGTTCGCGCTTTTACGTTGATACGTTCCACGAACATCTCGTTGGACGGACGAAAATGCATCGAAATACTTGAGCAACGTCCCACTCGTGCCCTCATGCATTTTTTATCATCACCGGAAAATTATTCGTCCATGCAAGTCGGGAATACTTTTAACGTTTAATAGTGAGAATACGAGCTAATTATCTTCCGGGACAATTTCAATTATAACGACGGAAAATAGTAGTCGTCTATTGCGACCTGTTCTCTGTTATTAAAAATATCTTTTTCGAAGCGACGCCAAGTAGAACGACCTACTTGTAGCCACGATAATTTAATTTAATCAGTCGACAATAATAAATTTCAGTCGAGATATGCTAGAGACATACCCCGAGCCTTTAACTTGTAATTACTACTGTGAATGTTGCCGTTGATAGAAAGAGTAAAGGAATATTTCGTACACACTGTCCAGTGATTGTCGAAAATATTGATTTTCGTATACGTTACCTCGTTGAACACTGTGCTCCGTTCGGAGGGTAATATTTCGTCCGTCTTCCCGCCGCCAAGTGACCACTGGCTTTGGTGTCCCCGTGGCTCGACATCGTAGTCGCAGATCACTGTTCTCTTTAGCCGTTAGGAGATCGGCCGAGTCGTCCAAATCCATGATATCGGGTGGTATCACTACCTTCATGTGTCCCGTCTGCGCAAAGGTCGTTAGAGACCATCTCATATACTACCATTTGTCTGTCCGTGGCGAAGATCCCCCTGACCCATGGTGTCCATTCCACCTTTCTCTCCCTCTCGAACATTTAAATCAAGCTTAACTCGCGGACCCGTGCCTCAACAAATACCACTGCTGCGATGCCGACTTTTCTCTAATCTAGGTTTTCCATCGGCGAAAAAACGCAGCCAGAGTCAATGGGTTACCAGTTGTAACGATAACTGGGGGTACAACGAAACGAATAACCCGATATATTTTCCCCTCTCTTTTCATTCCACTCGCGTTTTCACTCGACTTTCCGCGCGAAATTTCGTGTTCAATTTTGTCGATGTTATCACCAGGCTATCCCTTCGATAGTAATATTTTCGACGTGTCAACCATGTTACGTCCAATCGACGGTAATGCAGCAACGTTATCTATTAACTCACTTCCCTCCGTTCGCATTGTATCGTATATAATATCGGGACGATTAAAAACGGAATAGAAAGGGGGAGGTAAAAAATGGTAATCGCTCGACATATAGCGCGTTACAATACTCTATTATAACGCGTATCTGCATGTATAAAGAGAGAGGGAGAGAGAGGGAGAGAAAGCTGTGAACATTCAATAACTAGAGATAAAGACGAACATACTAACCTGACTCCTCATAGGATCCGTATTAACTTGACACATGTACGTGCCAGAGTCGTTCGGTTGGACGTTGGTCACATGCAGTTTCCACGTGTTATGTCCGTTGTGAGTGACAGACAACCGTGGATTTTGAGCGACCATGCGCGTATGAATGGCTAGGATAGCTTTCGAGTCGGACTTCATCCAGGCAACCTGCATAATACAATCACGGGGGTATGAACGTTCTCGCAGTTTCAGCACCGCGACTTGCGGTTGCATTACTTACGCCGCCCACCCCTTATGATATCGTCGTTCTAGAATTAGTTTATTATGGATGACGCTTCTTGTTCTGTCTACAACAGTTAGTGAAAGAGAAAAGGAGAGATGATAGAGAGAGGGAGAGAGCACAATATATATTGTACGTAGGTTCTCTCTAGTAATACGTTCTGGACGATTCTGAGGGACGGAGGGTGGTGCAATAAGAATAATGCCTCCCCCGTTTGAATGTACCAAGACTGATCACTCGAATTCCAGATGCTGCCATTTTAGTGTCTATTGAACGTTACTAGTGGCCTGGTTACTTTCTTGATTAGACAGTTAAACCTACCCCGTTAGGGCAGCCGCGTTCGAGGGGTCCTTCTTATTACGCTCTCCCGTTTACCCGTCCCCCGCGTACCTTGTAATCGTTTACGAGCTATGAATAATAAATTTCTAAAGAAACGCTTCTCGTCGGACGGATTTTTCAAAGCTTGAAAAGGGGAGAGCTCGTGATACGAATGGATGGAATGCATTTAACATGGATCCCTTTTTTGTTGCCTGCATTATGGTTACACGTTCGCAGAGAACAAAAAGTGTAGAAGAGTTTACATTTCGCAGGCTGTTACGTTAAGATAAACGAAAATTATTTACGCGCGCGAATTACATATTTTAAGCGATATACGAGAACAAGTTTCTCCCTGTGCGAACGTAAAATGTTCTCTCCGATTTCCCGTTGCCTTCTGTATTCATGAATTCCAACATAAATGCGCCCGTTAAGACTTGGAACGTAAATATTATGCTGTAATAAAAGAAAGTAACTGGGAGAGAGAGAGAGAGAGGGAGAGCAAGAGAGAGAAAAAAGGCTCGAATTACGGCGTAATTCAACTCTTATTCCCCATTTGTTGCTTCCTCGGGACGAACAATATCGATAGTAAACCGGGGCATCGTTGCGATTACTCGAGGATAAAAGACCGAGTCGCTTTCTCTTACCGTGGATATAACATAAACTAGACGATTATCCCTCTAAACATCGATTACGATCTGACCGATCGGGATCAGCTCGTTATGTAAATCTGAAAATTCATTTGTACGTTCAACCCTGCTGAAACGTAATTATTTACTTGCGGATCGTGGCGGAAGTGAGTGAACACTGTTATTGGATTCCGGGATTCAAATTCCAATCGGTGTTCGTGTACTTCCCGTTGGTCCCGTTTGGTACGAACATACTTCCTGCGTGCTCGATCTGTCGTATTTCAAACGACGGTTCCATTGAGCGGGTGAAAGGGCTTTTAAATCGGCAGAACAAAAGCGCCATTTTGATCCAGCGGCAATGGAATTTAAGATGTGCATAAATAACGCTGATGGACCGTTCGCCTGTTCTGTCAGACAGGAGAGAATTCTACCTGTTGGTGGAAAAAAATTTTTTACGCAAACATTCAACGACCGAATCCCTGCGCGGTGCGCGCGTACAGGCATCTGTTATATCTCTCACGTTTAGAATGACATTGGACCGGCGAATGCGTTCCTCTCTGGCCGTGCTGAAACGAACGCGTACCGATCGATGCCGCGACCGTTTAAAGTAATTACTCTGAACGAATCGGTTTTTCCGACTGAATTTCGCAATATCTTGATCCCTAGCGCATAACACTGGCGAAGTGACGTGGAACATAATCGATTCCCGATATCTGTCTTTTGTCTCCGGTATTCGGAACGAAAAATTGTTTGCGTAATAATATTTTCCCCGTCACGAGCATTTTGACGTGAAGCTATTGTAGTTTTGAAACAAAAGTAGACGGCTGAAGCCAGGAGAAGAAAGGGAAAGGACACGATGCTTTTCAAGTAGCAAAAATCAGGACCATTCATGTTGCACGCTATATTAGCGACTCTGATTTATGTCTCTTCTTTCCAGCTTCCTTTCTTTTCCCCGGGTACTCTCTGCTCGCTGTAACATTCGGATTCCCCATGCTTCCACTTTTTCCCACTTCTTCTTCTTCTTCTTCTTCGTCTTCTTTTTCTTCTTCTTCTTCTTCTTCCCCGCCACTCTTGTGTCCTTTACCATCCCGCGTATAAGGCAGGATGAAATCTTCTGAACACGTGCCAAGACGTTTCATCTCGCGATAGAAGCGATTGTCGATTCGAGCGCGCAATCAAACTTGGACTTCTTCTCGAAAGTGAATTTCTCGGCGGGGCTCCCGATCCCGCAAGGAGCTCTGGACAGAGAGAGCTGATCGTGTGTGCGGACCGACGAAAGTGCAAACCTACGTACTTTGTCATAATCAACACCCACACGCCCGTATTTCGTTGTGTTCGGCGCATACCGTCGATATAAAATGCAAATATTGGCACGCTCCGTGTATCACACATGGTTAACCAAAGTTACGCAACGATGGCCACGTTGTTCAATAAAACGCTGCTCCGTTTCCGAGTCACGGTTACTGTTTACAGGATTAGGCGCGATTTAGGCTGTTACTTACGATTTCCCAACCGAGCTGCCCTTAATCGACTTACTAATTACACCGACAGGTGGATGCAATTACCTTGTAAGATTGAAGATGATTAACGACGCAGGTGAAGGAGACGTCACGACCTTGAATGACCGTATGGTTCTCCAGAAGTGCTAGAAATTCTGGCTGGACCTCGGACTTTGGCATCGCCTGACCTATGGCCGGTATAATTAACGATCGTGGGATTAATGATCCGCCAACTTTACATGTAATTAACTTAGGTGTACGGTTTCGAACGAAAACAATCCGGGCAACTACGTATGTGCCGGCTAGCCGAAAGTTTTAAAGTGATACCGTCAGCACGTGCAGTTTCATTGGACGTTTACCTTTCTCCATTCATCCGCCCGACTCGATATTGATTTCTTTAATCTTTTACATCTCTCCTAACCGGACCAGCTTAATCTAGCTCGTCATGCATATCGCGCCTCTATAGATTCATGGCGACTGTACGCGCGGTGAAGTTATGGGGCAATAATTCTTTTTCCGCCGGCTATTCAGATTTAGTCTCTCCTCGTTCGATGTGCTTTTTCTGTGTCGCGTGGCATTGAATTCCGGGGTGTTAAAAAAGAAAGAGGAAGACAGAGAGAACGAGAGCTGAAAGGGGGAACGGCAAAAAACGAAACGAACCGGGTAACGGGATGTTTATTAACCATATCAAAACGCGCGCGGCACAACTTCTCTGACACCTTATTAAATAACGACAGTTTCGTGCGGCCGAATGGTAAAAATGGTAAAAACGAATCGGAGGCCGGGCGTTTATGCCTTTGTCGCACGTAAACGTACGATGAAACGAGAAATTGGATATCAAACGAATATTTCGGGGCGGGAAACAAAAGCCACGGAAACGTTTAGCCGTGCGATGCTTGTATAGTGTTTCCGCCCTGTGTTCGACGGTGCGCGCGGGAATGCTTTTACGGAAGCTACGGAGACTTCCGATAGTGCTTTTAGGGGGCATTTTATTTGATTCTTAGCGAAAAGTGGAGCAAGGAAACGACATCGGGAAGGAGAAAGAAAGAACGGCACGATGCTATTACGGATACAAGAGATTCGTTCGTATCATTTTGTAGGGATTAAAAAACTTGTAACTTTTGTGCCCGCATTCCAACCAATTCAAACTTATTCCCACACCCTCCCGCCCCTAACCGTTCTTTCTTGCTCCCGCCCCCACGGTCGGTGTAATTGGGTGAAGAGTACCCGCCACTCGCGATTCTAAAGAGGCAACATCTCGTTTGATTCTTACCGAAACTCGAGTAGAGGAAGACGGCGAGGAAGAAGCAAAGAACAATGTCCCGCGATGCCATACCATAGAGCAGGCCATACGCCATACGTACTGCAACAGAAACGATTAATTGTTTAGTCGATAGAACGGATTAATCTATCTCTCTGAATATAATTTATGGGTCGCAACTTACCATCCAACTAACCATCCTGTTCTCTCGTTATATTATTTACCAAAGAATTAAACCCGCAGCGTGCGACGATAAATAAATTATCGCAATCATTCCTGTTTCATCTTTCGCGAAACAAAAGGTGCCAGATTGCCAGGGAGTTAACATCAGAATCCGTTGATTTCGCTGGCGCCCGGCAGAACGGGTAACACAATTCCCATAACTTTCCTCTCTAACGCGAGACAACAGTGTACCAACGTACACAGGAGCGTGCACGTATCAATTGGTCTGAAAAGGTCAGCGGGGAGAAGACGCATAATGTGACGGGCGGAAGGGCGAAGTCAAGAATTTCGCATGGCCGCCAACGGAAGCAGGTTCAAAGAGGGTGTGAGGGGCGGTGCGGGGTCAAGCTGAATCGCGTGAATATTAACTCGACAGTTGGTCGCCACATAAACGCCAACCGTTGATATATCCCGTCCTCACCCTCCAGCAGCCAGCACCGCAATAATACTCGAATAGTGGGTGCCTGCTGCCTCTGCTCTTCCCTTTTCAGCTGCCACCCTTCGCCTAGTATCCACCAACGCCGCCGCCACCCCCATCGAGGTGAGGCCCGCGCGGAATACGCACACTCGCGCGGATCGCGCGAGCGGAGCGAACGTTTCCACGTAGAGGCCGGTCAAATGAAAATTTCGCCCGCGTCGAACCCTGGCCCTTTATGACTTCGGGCAACGTTCTCTTTGCGTCGTTGAAAATTACGCTGCGGCTGTGTGCCGTTTAACTTAAATAACCGCCCGGTTCCGCGGAGGCAAACGATGAGAGGCGAGAGGAAGGGCGGATTTTCGAACGGGAGTGTGGGACGGTAAAGTTGAAAAGTAGCCGGAGATTACACGCGTTTAATATTTTTAATGCTCGGCCACGGATCGACCGCGATTCCCAGAAGGTGAGACGTTACGTTGGCGGAAAGCTATCGTAGCTGGCCCGGGAACCGGGAAAAAGCACGCGAAGTGGCCGATATCCTGATATAGAATGAATTTATAATTAATTGCTTGTGGGGGAAGTTTCATTAACACTTGGAGCACCACGATGGCGCCATTACCGCCGCGCTTAACACACTCCGTTTCACGTGACTTTTAATTATGGTAACGCCACAGTTCAGGTTATTCACATTCCTCGTTTGTTTATTAACACTTTTTATTTCTTTATTTCCGCTACCCAGTTTGTTGTTTGCTCGCCATCGCGGACAGTTAATGGTGTAATGATCACGTGTAACGTGCGTTTAACGAGTAACGGACGTCGAAAAATCTATCGCGCTAAATTGTCGCGCATTAAAAATTGTATGTACCGCGTTGAAAGAAATTTCTTTCGCGTATAATAAACAGAGGGGTGTTGGGCGGCGAAAGAGATGGACAGAGGGTGGCGCGGTGTCGGTGACAAACGGAGCGGTAGGCGTACGTTCCTACGGTAGAGGTCGAGGGGTAGCAAATGAAAGTGCGCGAGTTCGTACGAAGTTAAACCTTTAAAAATTCGCCCGCGCTTTTCCTCGTACGTACCACGGGCGAACGAAAATTACAGTAGCACCGACGCTGTGAACCACGACGGCCGACATGCATACATATTCCTGTTAAACAGTGCTGCGAAAGTGCATCGCGTTCCACTGGACTGCAGCTTTTTAGGCGAAAATACGAGGAAAGTCGAGTCGCGGACATCAGCCGGCGACCACTATTTTTGTTGGCTCTTTTTCGTTGTTTTTACAATATTTACAAGAGGACAACATCGTAACCGAGACAAGGGGAGAAAAGCTTTTAGCGATTACACTTTCGCATGGTGATTCCGTGAAGGCGAATGGTTGCGTCGTTGGTTGTTTCGCGAGGGGCCAAGCGCAATTAACAACCATTTCATGGTACCGCGAAAGAAGGAAATAAAGAAAGAATCCGACGAGCTGAAAAGCGAGCAATTAATCGTGCTGGAAATTACGACTACCGTCCGATTGGTAAACGGACGAATTTGATCGTAACGCGGAGGCCGGCTAAACCGTAGCTACCCGCGCTCTCGTACAAATATTGTTCGCGATCGTTCCCTCTTTTCCCTCGGACTCTTAATTAGTTTGCATGAATCTTTCATCGCGTTTTATTTAAGGGCACACACTCGAGAGAAGTAACGCGGGGATTATTGTGAAATCGTGCACGGCTCGATGATTGTTTTCGATTATTCGGCAGTGAATTTCTCAGGTATCTCGATCTCGTGACGTGTTCAATATAGGGTCCAGATGTTTTGTACGTGGCTATTTACCTCGGGCGTGATTATAATTAAATGGGAAACAGTGTCGCTCGCGATCTTTTGAATATCCGTCATTAGCTGTACCATAGCAAATTAAACATCGAAACACCAATTCCCGCGCAGGGCATACATTTGCACGTCTATCCGATGTGTATGCGCAGAGTATTATAAACGCGCGCACCAGAATTGCATGCTGTATTACCGAGAGAATAACAGCCAACGAGTGTCTCTCTGAAGGATCCAATGAACCGTTCTGTTGGCCACTTCTGACTCGAAGGAAGCTGGACGTGGTTTGGTTACCAAAAGCATCTTTGATTCTGCATATAAAGTTTGTCTCTTTCTCTTCTCCACTCCCTCTCTCTCTCTCTCTCTCTCTCTTACTATCTCCTCTATGAATATCACGTAAAATGATCTCTCCATGCATAATTACTAGCCGTGTATCAATATTCCGATGTACGGTAGACGTGCAGGAAAAGTCCAATATTACCAAACACGTACGTACGCATCCTTTTACGCGGAAAGTATATCCGTTCGCGTTCATGTAATCCAGCATTAATTCGAAAGTTCTTTTCGTTACTTTGAGATGGAGTAAAAATAGTAGGAGACTTTCTCTTATCATCTTCACATATTTTTGTGTTCTCGTTTCATTTAAGTCGGTCAACGTTCACGGGTAAACAGAGTAAAAAATATTTCACACACGGTAAAGAACCGGGGTTTTCGGTCGCATAAAGTGCGTCTGGGGAGCCTCGAAGTCTGTTTCGGAGGTCTTAAACGTTAGAGCTTAACCGACACCCACAGCAGTACAAGGAGAACGCCTCGGTAAGAGAGTACCGAGATGTGTAGGCAAAAAGAATGTAAGGGAAGAAAAAAGAAAAGGTAACTTCGGCTGTTCCACACACACACACAGCACGGCAGCAACCATGGCTCGCCTTTCCTTTCGTTTTCTCCACCCCTGTCTATATAGAATCCTTCTGCCTCTCCTCTTTCCCACCGTTGGCTTTTCGCTGTTCCACTCTCATCCCTTTTTTTTCCACTCTTTCCTTCGCTATCCTGACTTCTGTAGCGCGAAAGGAAATAAGAGTCGTTCCATGGCATCGTCTATCCGTTCATTTTACCAGGTTTGCTGTCGGAGCTATTACTTACGAGTTTCCACTTTCTTCTCGGGAGTCTACTTCTCTGTCTTCGCGTTCTCCCTCCCCTGCTTTCGACCCCTCGCTTCTTTCCCCGTGGCGTTTCTCCCCGGCATCGCTCTCTTCCGTACACTTAAAAACTGTACACGCTTTTCGAGCACTCTCATCGAATTCCCTCGGTCGAAGCTCCTTAGTACGTCGAGCGCCGGTTCCTTTGCATTCGGCTAATCTTCTCACCGGATTTACCCCTCGCGTTCCTCGTTTTTGCCAGCAAGAACAAGCAACCTTCGTCCTAACTAAATGCCGCGAATCTTTCGCGGTGGCCGCGCGAAAAGGGAAGAAAGAGGTGAAACAACAAAGTGTTTCACTCTCTCTCTCTCTCTTTCTCTCTCTGTTTCTCTCCCTTTTCATTTTAAAGCGGTTTGCGATGGATCGATTTTTAGAATCCCGTATTACTTGGAGAACGACCAAGTTGAATTAGCAGCAGGGCCAAAGGTCAGATATGTGCCAGGTGTGTCTGCAAAACCCGTGACAAAGTGTTACTAACTCGTAATTCGATTCGATTGCGATTCGAGCAGCTACCGATGGATAATGCGTACACTTCTGCATGACCGTACCGTACCTCCATTAGACCAGTTTACATGGTACACTTGCAACAGCGCCAGCTAAATACCACATTCAGACTATCCTGCGAATCAGGCATTTGGTTAATACGACTTAAGTAGGCATCTCGATCGATTCAAATGTCTGGGTTCGCGGCATACGCGCAACCCCATCGAACAATGTTGTTCCACGCAAAGAAATCAAACATTATTACGAATCCGTTCCGACGGTCACGAAATTTACATTGAACGCGGAAACGTTATTACACGGATCCCTCTTTCATAAAGTGGAAATCGATTAGATTCAACTCGGGTTGCGAAGTATATAAAAGGGCTTAACGACTCGCTTTCTGTAAGACGACCTATAATCCTTAATTGAGGGAATTTTTTATTCCTTAAAATGCCTCGGCCCTAATTCGAGCAACAAAAGTTCGCCGGCATATTCATTTGGTAGCCTCCAGTGATCTGGGAAAGTGCAACTGTAGCCCTCTACCCGGTGTGTTCCTTCCCATCTTCCACGCTCGCCTTCTCGCTTCCTTTCCACGGCTCCTTTTATCCGTGCATTTTCCACCACGATCCCCCTGGCTTTCGCCCTACCCTCACCCGCCGCTCGTTAACGTACCGAAAAGGTACAGGGAAATGGCGATTGACTATCGATGAAAGTCCGACCGTTGCCAGTAGGAGCAAGCAAGTTTTCGGAGTTCAAACCGAACTCGATACGTACGTCGGTCCGGCGTTATTCGAAACGTTATTGCCCGTGGTAAGGGTTACGTGAGATCGTGGCATTTAATCTTCCTTACGGGCAAAAGTCGACTGTTTTGTCTTCGCCAGTTGGTAATCGTTAGACACCGAAAATCTGGATCGAGATGGTAACGATACTACCGCGCGGAAATATGGATTCCAATTTGCATTGAATCATCGATTAAACCGGTTCGAACGTCTCTCAGTCGTACGGCTATAGTCTGCTCCAATGATATGGATACTCGGGGATTTTCGGAAAAGTCACTCAGGGGCTTTACTATCGATTAGCCAGTCCGTTCGCGATAAAAGTTCGGTCACTTAAGAGAACGTTTGAAATTCCTCGTATACGGGGATATCGTGAAAGTTTCTATAAGCCATTAAGGGGGCGACACGGTCAATGGGAAGAAAGTTCAGGCTGGGATGATGTAGAGTCGCTCGGCGAAAGCTCTGTATGTGTCACGCGTCGACGAAAAGAGCGAGAAATAGAGAGAAATAGAAAATGAGAGAGAGAGAGAGAGAGAGGATAAAGAGCTCGACGTGAATTCGATATACCCTTTAATCAGCGCGGGCAGGGTCCGTGCGTACCCGCGTGTCCAGAAATAAAATTTTTTTCAACCCAACCGGGAAGGGTGACACGCGCGCGGCCGCCCGGTGCATCGGATGCCACCCTTCATCGAGCGAACTTCGATAGTTCGAACTCGTTGCATTTCTGGGAAACGTAATCACGCACGAGTAGAAGCCGCGGGTCCGCGTCACAGCCTCTTTTGTTAACAAAAAACGGGAAGCGATGATGCGGCATCGTTGAAATTTTCGCATGCACGTACGAGCGTGCGTAACCGTCTCACGTGAGAAGTAATAATTAGCACCCGGCTGGCAGCGGGTTACAAAAAGGGAACAGGCAGGCCTCTCTAACTTCCACAGAGGAGCAAAATTCTCGCTTTATTAAATTTGCCACGGTACCCGTCGATCCGAACCGGCTACTCAAAAGCAATTTTCATCCTCATCCTCTCGTTACCGTATACGCGCCCGCGTGGTAAACTAATAGTCAGACGGTAATATTTCATTTTTGATGAGATACCGTTGGATTATGATACGCGGACGTGGCATCCGCGTTTCCAGAGAACCATTCAATCGCCCGTCGTTTTGCCCGCCGACGGAGGCGTCTTTCCTTAATCATTTCCCTTCCCGACGAAATCGAACGAAAGAAAGAAATGAAAAATGATTTCGCCCCGCCGTGAAATCGGATCTTCGAATAGGTCTTACGTAGCCCAGATATATATCGGTGGTTATCGATCGAACGTAGTACGAACTTCCGCGGTATCCAGCGTAGAGAGCAACGGATCGTTCCACGGAACGCAACAGAAGCACACGTAACGTACCACGAAATGGCAAATTGACTATCGATGAGCACAGACTGCCACCCGAGTAATAGCCGCAGTTAGGTTTGCACAGGAACTTGGTCCCTGTGCTGCGCTTCCCCGCTGGTTTACCCTCGCCTATATCCCAGCCCCTCTTCCCCCCTCCGCCTCTCTCGCTACTCTCTTTCTCTCCCTCTCATGGGACGATGGAACTTAAGGATTGTGGTTTAAACTGTCTGTAAAGTTGGCTCTCCACCTTGACTTCGCCTTCTGCTTTCTGGAGCATCGACACGCTACAGTTCGAGATCGTGTGCGCGCCACGAGACCTCCGACTTTCGTGAACGATTCTCTTCTTCTCCTGCCTCCCTCACGCCCGGCTTCGGGGGCTGCATTTACCATGCCACTGTCATGGATATCGGCGGAGCGTGGCGCGGAAAATATTACACCAGCTCGGCACTGGACGGGTACGAAATTCACTTATACACTTCCGTCACGCCGTAAATTGAATCGAGGGAAATGAGGCACGCGATCACTGGCAACGGGCGAGGAAGAGGTATCTCGCCTATGCACGGTGGGCCCCCCCAAGCCCTCGCCCGATCAAGGTCCATATAAAAGTAAGTCAAACAAGATTGATAGAATTACATGGAACGCGATTTAAAGACGTGCCGGCGGGGTTTGACCTGCCACGCG
The DNA here is from genome assembly GCF_050948175.1 of Xylocopa sonorina. Lineage (NCBI taxonomy): Eukaryota > Metazoa > Arthropoda > Insecta > Hymenoptera > Apidae > Xylocopa > Xylocopa sonorina. Next base: position 6,976,659 of record NC_135203.1, read on the forward strand.
CGTCTCTCGTGCCACCGCCTCCTACGGCACGGGGGTTGGTCGTGACTGCGTGGAATTCCGGCACGAGGAATTTCCAGCATCGTGACATTGGCTCCATAGTTCGGATGCAACGGGAAACAGGAAAATATCGGATGAATAGATTTTAAGAATTGATGCTCCAATCTCGTGCCCGATGGGAATGCCAGTCACTTTGTATAATCGCACGCGGGAAGAAATTGCGTCGGCGAACGGGTACTCTATTTGCGGCTTCCTATCCGGATCGCGAGCAACCCGAGCCGTTGGGTTTATAACTTTTTAATTGATAAACAAATTGTGTAATCAAATCATGTATTCATTAAACACTTCCGCGTAATCAATGTGAAATAACGAGTACGCAAATAGTAGATAAAAATATGTTGCTGCGCTCAACGATAAAACAACTGGTTTCGTTCTTTTTCCACGCGCGACTTTTGTGTTTCGACGCGAAATAACGGGGAGAAAGATGAGAACATTCGACAACCTGATTTCTATGATTTATACGGACGTATACGTGCGTCAGTATTTACGCGACAAAAAATAATTGCCAATCGTTCACCACATTTTAATTAGTCATGAAGATAGATATTCATCTATTGTTTTATCCTGGCGTACAGTTTTACATAGATTTTCGCTACTACCCCGACAATCCCATCCCTCGACGAACAAAGTTGCTTTGGAATAACAATCGCAACGTTTGTAATAATTGTTCAGCGGCGAGTTACATTCGTTAAACGTATTATACTCGTTTCGAGTAGGCGACCCTTTACCGTTCTCGCGGTTTCGAGTGCCGAGCTATAGCAGCAACATCGGTTTCCGGTTTTTCATTTTCGCTCGCGGGAATCACGGTCTTGTCTCGCGATGCCCACTTTCACGAGCGACGCGTTCATTAATCTCTTCAGGAGAAGATAGCAATAGCGCTTTCTTCTCGATTCGCGCGGCGGAACATTTGTATTCACCGGGTGGCCCCGTGTTTATCGAGGGAACAGTTTCCAAACTGCTGCGTAGGGACAGTGTACGACGATGCTCGTGCATGCATGCCGAGGGGTCAAGATGTGCCGAAACCATCGTAGAGCTTCTAATCTGACTCGCAGTGTGTTTCTCATAGATTCAATTATGACACTGGTTGGGTTACCGTGCATGCATAGCCCTGGAAATTCTCCGAGAGTTCGAAGATCCTTCGGCTCTCCGTGGACCGGAGTTATCTCCGTAGAAGGGAAGCTTGCGGTCGTTGTATTAAAGGATCGCTTACGGAAGAAAATGTTTGCCCGTGCCACGGATTCTATAGGTCGATAGAAAATTATGTTTTGATAATCGCGACGATATCGCATTGAAAAGTAAATCTCTAGCATAATAGAGCGCCGATATTGCAACGAGACTGGGTTGTTTGCAGATATTACTGTATTAATTAATTAATGTTATTATCCGCTCGAACTGATTCAATTGGTTAATATAACGCATTAAACCGCACAGAAGTAATGTTGCTCCGCATTCGTATATATTTGTTAAGCAATAATTTTGCATAAGCTGCACTCTACGCTGCGCGTTATCCGGGGTGCGCGAGAGTTCGAGATGCAGAAATACCTTGACGAAAATTATGTCGGGAGCAGAGATTCTTGCGGTTATTGCTGACCGTGCCATGTCACAAATATTTGTAACATGTATCGTCCTAATACCAGAATGGTATTCAAACGTGTTTGCTCGTAACAGGCAATTTAATACGCTACATTAATATTGATCAGATTTAAATCAACGATTCGTCGAGTTGTATTTAAATGCGCCACCCAAGCATGGAAAATTTAATTGATACTGGTGTTTACAAAAAAGGAAACTAACGTGTAACAAAAAAATGGGCGAGGCAAAAATGGACCTTGCCACTTACCGAGTATCCTTAAAAACTTGTTAATTTAAACGAGATTAGAACGCCTTAGAATCAAAGGCAAGAGAATCAGACCGGCTGCCTGGAGGGTAGCGAAACACGGTTCTCGGGAAATTAGTACAGAAAAAGCTACATACGTAAAGGGGCTTAGGGGCGACAAACCTGGCTCATAATGCGACGTAGCACTCAACAAGGCCGCGGGTTTCTTGTTTCACAGCTTGCTGTAAGTGACGCTTAGGGATTTATCCGACATCGAATATGTTTCTACCGATACCCTCGGGATAATAAGGCTCGAATGGATTCGTGTACAGATCGTGGTCAAAGAGAAACCTACAGAAATGACGGGCGGTCTCGAAACATTTCGAAACGTTCGTGACACAGCACACGAGCATGACCGTACTATCGATCGAATTTTCACATATACAATAGGCCGATCAAGCATAGCGTACATCAACCGTGGTAACGCGGAAATAGACCACTATAGATTCTAATACAGTAATATGTCAAGTGCGAGGCAAATTATTGGCGAAGCTCCTTCACGCGAACGTAATTCAGCGTAGAAGAGACCGCGAACCGTGCTGAAAGGAACCATCGATAATTGCCAGACAAGGATGCTGCGAAACAGGGTTGGAAAGCTCGAAACGGACAAATTTTTTAACAAGAATGTTAGGAAACAGTAATAAAATCCTCGAGGAAGAGAGAGAGAGAGAGAGAGAGAGAGAGAGAGAGAGAGAAAGAGACAGAGACAGAGAGAGGTACATCCACCGGTACGATTGTGTTTTAACAGACGTTACGCACGAATTACCTTCAATCGTAAGCGTCTGCATCCTAAACGACGGCTTAGCAGTCGGATTTTGAGAGGATCAGACACGAGGCGAGCCCGAAGGGTAGATAGGAGCGATGATGGAGAACGCGAAAGACGAAAACGAAAGAGTGAGAGACGCGAGTTATGCGCTACAAGCGGAACCAACACAGGAAGCTCATTAAGTTGCACCCCGCGGCTGGGCCGTGCACAGAGAGATACACCAGGTGCCCCTTTACCCCTTTCGCTCGCTCGTATCAACCCCCGCCTGCCCCACCTGTTTCGCCTGGGCTGTTGTTTGCCGCGATGCGCGACGCACGCCTTCTACGCATTCAGTGTCACCTTCGTTAGGCGACATTGAGAAAAAATTATGATAATGACGATCGTGCCCGAGGGCATTCCCGCACTGCGCTTTCTCCGAGATTCGAGTGCTTTTCTCTCCTCTCTCTGTTCTCCCTGAATGCCGGTAAGAGGTCCCTTTCCCAACCTGGCGACGAACCACCGCCAAAGCATTCAACCGTTCTTACAGACCGAATAAAAAAAAAAAAGGAAGAAAAGGGAAGAAATTTCGAGCGGAGCGAGAGATACAATATAAATTCGTAACGCGAACTATGCTTTTCTGTCCAAGTATAAGCAAGCAGTGAATGATTCGGACTTGAAAGAGTTACGGCGCAAGCACCGACGCATCGGGATTTTCCTTCTCCTCTCCTTCGCCTGTTTCTTTTTTTTTTTTTTCTTTATCCTGCGCCATGTAGGAAGCTCGATTCAAGAGGAATTTCATTTCCCGTTGGTTTGCGAGGGAACCTAATTATACCTGCTTGTCGTTCTTATTTAATCAGACACGATACGACTCCGTAATGCGAGATCTCGCCATTTTCTCCCTTTTCGTGGGCGAAATTGAGTTCGACCGGTTGCTCTCGCGTTCCAACTTCCGGCTAACTATCGTCACTTCAGCCACGGAACCAGCCGCCGCGCGAAACCTCCGTTTCCGTCTACTTCTATTTTTTTCCAACCATCCCCCCGTCGGCGCTTTCAACGCTCGCACCGGTATGCGTTCCCTCGGAGATAAATCTTTGCAGTTACGAAATGGCGGGCGGGCGGAAGGCAACAAAAAAAGGGGGAGGCGCGACTGCAATAATTACCAACACTCGTGGATATATTGAATAGCAGTCGATGGTGAAAGGTAATAGGGGCAACCAATAACATCTAACGGCGAACGGTATCATCAGTCAATCTGTTGGCATGGCATGTTTATTACGGGCACGAGTTACTGTCGGTGGGAACAAATGCCTCTACAGAACGGAAAGCCACTCTAGCTAAACCTGTCCATTATCCCTGTCGTTCACTTTCGTCACTTCCTCTATATAACACATCCCTCGTCACGATGCAACGTGTGGTGCAATGAAAGGGTGCAGAAACAAACGCGCCATTGGTGAAATTAGAAGTGGACTGCAATAAGGTGGTTCGATTTTCACAGCGTGCCGGGGGAAACGCCGTCGATTAAGCGAGGATCATCGGAAATTTGTTCCTTTTCTCCCTCTCTCTCTCTCTCTCTCTCTCCTTGCTTTTATTCTTTCATTTTTGTCTATCCTTTTTTCCTCCCTTTTTTTCGGAGGTTCCGTTTATACTACGAATTCCGTTCCTCGAATTTGTTTCACGAATTGCTTTTTATCGGCTGCACTATTTGAAGCCTTTGAAGGGCTTTATGTTTGCGTCGATGAATGTAATCGTATTGGAACGAACATCGTAGTAAAACTCGATGAAATTAAAGCACCTTTTAATTAGAGAATAACTGGCCGCGTAGAATGGCGGAACGAAAAAAAACGGTTTATTTTTTTTATAACAACTTTCAAAGCTTTTTACGTCATTCGTTTTACGTGCTTCATGTCTGTTATGCGATTTTTTGCTTTCCGACAATTTCCTGTTGTGATTTAATATCTATTAACCTTGTGTAAATACAATATCATGCTGGTCACGTTCTCGTTGCAACCCCCGGCACTGTATCTACATAGTTCCTAATATATCTTCTTGACGTATTCTTTTGTTCGAAGGAACTGACGCGATACGATGCGATGTTAACAAAATAAGCTCAATTTTCAGAGCGCATCGTAAAGAACACTGGTTCTAGATTCAAAAGCAATTACCCGGCTAAGGAGGCAAGGCGAGAAAACAATAAGCATAGACGTAAATCAGAATGCTCATAAATCAGGATATAACTGTTATGAACTTAAACTTGCGGTGGAACATAGACCTTTCGATGCACTACCTTTCATTCGTCTCCATTCCCCCGGGAACATAAAATTGCAAGACGTTCAATACCGCGTATGCAAGTCGAAAGTCTATTTGTTAAAAAACCGTCAGAGATACGTTTGACGGATTGTCAACGTGGGCGACTACAATTCAAATCAAAGAATTACATTCGCGTTATTGTACATCCGCGCCGAGGAATATCTAAAAATCTCCTATTTTGATTGCACGGATGGGAATAAGATATCTGTTTCGCATACGCATATGTACGAAGGAAATGAGATTTGCTATGCATAGAAAAATAAACTGAACCTTGTTTCCATTTCCCGGTACAACTATATAAAATCCAATAGGCGTTCAACAGGGTACATAACGATATACGGACAGGAAGAATTTATCAACCCCCTATAAAAATATAAAAATTCCCCCCTTATTTCGCGCGCGCGACTACATAATTAAGGGAGAAAAGAAACAACACCGAACGCGTACATTATTACTTCCATCGATGTCAATCCCCGAATTTCACGGATTCCCGTATTCTCGTATTAATTATTCCGAAAGTCGTCTCGTTGCAACGCTGCTCGATAGAGAAAGCCAAAAAGAAAAACAGAGTAGAGAGAGGGGGAAAAAAAGAAGGCAGGATAACGGAAACATCGTAGCAGTTTTATTTAATTCAATCTTGAAAAGTTTTAACTAAGGAAGACTTCGTAGACATCGCTTACTGCCACCCCTCTCACCCTCTCTTTTTCTGGCTTTCTCTCCCTCGCTTGTCCCGCCGCCCCTTCTATTTCACTGTTCCCATTCCCACCCGGGCAACCCCCGTCCTCCTCCTCCTCCTCCTCCTCCTCCACCTCATCCTCCACTTCTCGATCTCGCACTTCCACTATCATCGCGACATTGCCCGAATTTTGAACATTAGTTTGCGAACCATTTAGCACAACTACTCGGTTGGCTGCGAGCGCAGTTCGAATCACGGCGCCCGTGCATCGGCGTGCAGCTTAAACCGCAATGCTTAGTACCATAGTGCTCGCCGGCACGGTATAGTCATTGTACATTATGCCGGGCGAGTCTTCATCCCTATGGCAAAAGCGTATAACAGCATTCCCGGGACATGTGCGAAGGTAATTGGAAAAGAAGCGAAGAGCGTGCACCTCTCGAGCGAGGGCGACGTTCAAATAAATCGCGAGGACTATGGCGGTGGGAGGAAATTTTCGTTTGTACGGAGGTCGGTACTATCCTCGAGATAATTAAATCGCGTACTCGAGTGAGGTAACCACTACCCTGACGACTAATTCCATTGTAAAATTTTAGTATTCAGCGAATACTTTTCAGACATTTTATGTAAAGAATATCGTCGGACTTTTTCGAGTGTCTGTAACTATTAAAAATCCGAGCACTTGAAAAATCGGGGAAACGTGCCTCTTTTTTTTTCTTTCTCCTCGTAAACGAATAGCATTTATGTGATGATACGCGTGTATGTACGACTTTTGTAAGTTTCCAAGAAGGTGTAACGATATTGTGCCGCTCTTGAATAAGAGCCTTCGCACAGCTTCTTTTGGTATCGCAGGAAAAGGAGCGCGATTTCACGTTACGCGTAATCGCTTAAAAGCGACACTCATGTTAGTTAATTGGCATAAATGTACGGGCTGATAAATTTTTCTAGAAGTATTAATTATCTCTGGTTATCACGGAATGTTAATTTCGAATAGTAGAATAGAATAACTTTGTGCGTTCACTTAAATTGAACAGAGGCGTCGTACAATTCGAGAAATCCCTCAAGAAATTAATCACGATAATAATGACAATTATTCTGCGATGAATCGAATTCCAGTTTCTCCTCTGGTGGCGTTTCAAATTTCAACGTTCTAAGTTAACAACGCAAATTAATTGCAATGGAATATAAATTATCACGCGCTATTTAGATTTTAAACTACCCGTCTGCCTATCGTGTTCAATTTATTAAGTCCATCGTTGGGCGATGACCATAAATTGTAGAAGATATCAATTACCACCGTATTTGGCGAAATAAATTAGCGAATCTCTCATAATAACAAATCTGCCCCGTCGGAATGACAATTTAAAAAATTCCAATAAAAACGTGATATACTGCCAGTTAAATCTAGCTGATATAAACTTCTTCCCGCTAACTACACTACGCCAATCGCACAGAACGCTCGCGGAATTAAAGTAGATGAATGATGTTACACTTACCGCGTATAGACGCGTGACGAAATTTAATTTTGGAGCTTATCAGCCAATGACACGATGATCTGAGGGCATAACTGTTGCTCTTCTCGAGATGATGCTCGGGTCGAGTGCAGCACGAACAGCGACAAGTGGCGCGTACCGTACTAACGGACAGACGATGCGCGACTGTGCGCCGAACACCCTCGCGATCTCCCTTTTATGGGCTTTCTCACGGCGCGTCCACTCATACGTCGACTATCGCTACTCCTCCACTCGATCTATTATCGAGTCGTGAGATCAACGAAAATATGTGTCTCGCTTAGTTTAAAACTATACCGTATGATAGGAGAGAAATTTCGTATAGGAGGATGCAGCGAGGAATATAAGACACTATAATGATTTCGATTAAATAAAGAAAATTTGTTCTTCTATATTTCTAAAACATACAAACAGTATTATAATGAGAGTTATATGAACACATTGTTATGGTAATTTTCTCTTGGCTGGTTCTTCGTGGACCCTGACTTGTAACGTAGAACGCGGGCCGCACTTCCACACGTTGCTATCCTTGTCGAGTATACTTGCACTTGCCGTAACTTGATACTGTCCACCACCGGTGTTCATATTATTGTTCACGTTATTGGTGTTACTTGCGCATGCCGTTGTAGTCGAGCCCGGACTTCCCAGTGAAAGTAAAAATTCGCAGGCAAAGAAATCGCGATGCGGTGTAACCGTTTGCTGTAGCTCGTTCGCGTTAGAATCCTGCGGATGAAAATTGTTACTCGTTCAGTATGCCTGTCGGGTATCGAAGTAAACGTACAGCAAGTGATTGATTAGAAGGAATGTTAATTCGCACCTTCTGGTCCGAATTAATTTTCGACGGAGGCGTGGTAGAAATAGAAATACAAACAGCAGCAACGGAACGATAAAGAGAAGCCCGTCGGCCGTGTCGCAGTACACCTTCGACCTTCAACGCCAATTGACTTCCCTGAGGAACAGACACTGGTTCACCGAGAACACGGGGTTGCGGCGAAACCGACAGCTTGACGCTAGTTGCTTGTAAGGCTTGGAAATAATACCGAGGCATCGGTAATCTCATCTTTGTCCCAGCTAATAACATCACTTGCGAGACTAAACAGTTTATTCGTGAATGACTAAGCGCTGCTGCTTTATTTTCACCTATATAGGTAGGCGCTAGACGACGTAGCTCTGTGCAGCAACGAGCTAACTGACGCATTTCAACGGTATCGCCAAAATTGAAATTGACCTCGCTTTGATGATAGGTTTGGATTCCTGTACCGCCGCAAACACGTTCGACGCTGTTCACTAGTAAACGACAAATTTCCTGTAGTCTATATACGGTAAGTCATGGAAAATCATACTAAAGCTATAAATTAAGAAATCTCATTAGATTTGCAAAGGATACGCTCGTATATTAGTCAGTGAGCCGGGATCAGCATCAAAAGCTGATTGGTAAAGTTTTTGATAATTTTCTGCACAATTTTTTAATTCTTGAGCTGATTTCCTCAACTATTAAACATAAATATACATAATTTTATTAGAATTATGCTTAAAACGCAACTAAATATGTTAATAAAGAGAAAGAATTTACCTGGTTAGTAACACGACCATACCGTTGGAGATCATCTTTCGTAGTAAGAACTACTGTACACGTAATAGCGGGTGGTGGAGCTGTACAGAGAGATCTAAAATAGAATTGCTTTTATATAGTCTCTAATAATTAGAATATATACTGATTTTATATTCACAATACCTGCACGAATGTAAAAGTTGTACAATGGCTTGAAGAAATTCGCAACGTAGCTTTGAGTATTCACTAGCAAATTGTAAGCTTCGTAACGGTGTACTAGCAGCTTTTAACGATGCGCAGGCACTTGCATATCGCGCAATAGCACCATTTAACTTCTCTACAGTATGAACTCTTGCTTTGCTTTCTACTTCCTCAGTCTTTTCCCTATAAAAAGGAGTATAAGTGTAAGAAATAGAGAACATGTTGAAAAAATTAGTTACCATCAATAAAATGAAATTAACATTAGGTAACTCTCAGCTTTTGTAACTAATTCCAAACCGGACAACCAAAAATGTAACTGTTCAGAAGCGACTGTTTCTTTTAAGCTTCTAAATATCTGAGTAGCTATTGTATGGTGACCGTATCTTGCGGCACTACGTGCAATTCGATATTTGGCCCAACCATCTATATTTTGTATAACTTCCTCTACCGCTTCTAGACATTCCGCGTTCCATTCGTATCCTCCAGCTACCATTTGAAAAAGTAGCGTACATAACATAACCTTTAGTAGAAAAATGCATACTTTTTAATAACTTTTTATTTTATATGCACATATATCAATGATGACTACCTTTGTATGCACATGTACAGTTTGTTTAAGCTTCGTTAATATGTCTGGCAGAAGCGGAAGTAGTGTGTTTTCTCCTATACTTCCAATAGCACCTAGTGCTTCACATAAAGCAAGTGCCTGCTTTTCACTTTGACCACCTTCTGTGTGAGCATTAAATAGCGTACTACCAATTGCATCAACAAATATCGAACAATGATTAGGTTGCGCTCGGCACAGTTTTACCGTTGAACGTAAGCAAACTTTTAACTGACGTAAATACTTGTCATCTAAAGCTAGTAGTACAATTAAAGATTCAAGGCAAGACGCGATATCTTGTATCCCATAGGCTGGTAAACCTTCCTCATAACTGAAAAAATTATTGGTTCAGATGTATGTGATCTAATTTGCTTCAAATCAGAGATAAAAAATCGTTAAATACATACCAGTAACAAGCAACTCGAGCTAAAATAGTAATTGCTTTTACCGCGATAAAAGGATCAGGAGAGTAGCATGCATTTACACATAGTGATAAGAGAGGATTTCCTTCCTCCCTGTTTGCATCACACGTTACTGCACTCTGACTAAGTACCTAAAATAAATAATTTTAAAGATTTATTTGTGCATCTCAATACTTAAGATAATATTTTTTCATTACTGTTTTATAAATCACTGAGGACCTCGATTACATCTAACGTTCGAATAAGAAGATCTTTATTTCCAGCACCATCCTGTAGGAGTGTTGTAGTACTTTCTGAAATGTAATATATTAGCATTCATAGAATATCTCTTTTTATGACTATAATAATTAACTTATCTTTACCTATCAAATTATTAAGGGCGCCTTGAGGCCACAGATGTGCTCCTCTTCTGGCTAAAGAGTGCAATAGATGCAGGGCATGACGCTTAATAGTTAATCTTGGGTCATCTTGCAAATAACGTAATAAAAGTACAACTTGTTGTGGAATATCAATTAATGTTGCAGAAGCTAAAGTGCTTAAAGCACTTAACGTAACTCTGACAAATTCAACTGCTGGATAACTGGCAAGAAGTTCCGTACACAATTCATTTACCTTTAACAATTTATAGTTAAAAAAATATTTGTATACATGTAAAGATTGTCAATACCATATTTATATACCATTGAAGCTGTGAAAGTATCATGATGCATGTATTGTAAGATAGGTATAAGTTGTAATTTCATGGATGCTGGTGTTGCTTGACCTCTAATCATATCAGATATTTTGCTACACATAGACACAGCAAATAACTTGGATTGCGCAGCGAACATTTGCGCTGCATATATTGCAGCTTCAACTTCAACCGAATCATGAGAATCCAATGATCTTCTTATACTATGATGAACCTTAGAAAGATTAGAAAATATTTTATCTTAATTCATATAAGAATTAAAGTACAAGAATTGTTGTAGTGTTTTACCTGTTGTCTTTCGGGTATAATACCAGCTACACTACCTAACGTGCGTAGAGTTAAAGCTCTAGCTACAGGATCATTAGAATGTATCACACTATAAATACGTCTCACAAATTCGTCAACATTTAAAATTTTATCCAAATGCTTCTCGCTCTGTTGACATACTCTGAGAACCCAAACACGTAAAAAGTTACTTCCAGTGCGAAAAACTTCGGCTAGTTTTAAGAGAGAAGAGTTTATCAGTATAGGAAACGGATATTTCTCAAATAATCGAGGAAACCGTACTATGGCTTCGCATTGTTCACCAATTTTTGTGGAACGTAAACCTGAAAGATTGCGGAAAGACAATTGCAGATATAATTAAAAATAATGTCCATTTAAATCTTCTATATCATAAGGACTACTATATGACATATCAAAGTAAACACACCTTTATCCAATTCTATGAGTGCAGTATTTGCATCTTGTTCTGGTTCACCAAGCCCTGTATCGTTAAACGCATTCATTCGTATGCTGATCATTTTCCTCAATAAATAAAATTCATTCAATAAAGGATTAATGAAATATTTCCAGCGAACATCAGAAAATATTATGGAACTCTCGAGTACGATACAATACTAAATTCACTATGATTGACCAACACGTGCGCATATTGTAATGTATACAGCCTTAAGTATGCGGCTATGTGAGTGTTAAGTTCCAAAAAAAATTATTTTTCTAAATAAAATAAGATAAAATGTATATTTTATTCTTTCAACTCGTACAAGTTAAATACATCAGATATGATTTAATTCTTTGTGGATAGCGAGAATGGTTTATAATTGAAGTAGTTGAGAATCACTGATATGTTACATCGAACGACGATCTTCCTCGCGCCAATGCAAGATCTGTATTCACGTTAGCGCAGTTGACAATTAAACTTCAGCAAGTACAGGCATTGTGTTGATACTTTGAAAGGAATAAAACGTACTATCTGTATAAGTTACATTTTTAATATAATCGGTTCTGTACAAATACGTTGTTCAATAAAAAAGTGTATTCGAAGGATTAAACGATGGTAGACTATAGCAAATGGAAAGATATCGAAGTAAGAATTTAGTTTTGGTTCAGTACGTGCTTGTAGAATATTCTAGAGTGGTAGTAGAAGTTTCGAGTGTTCTTTCTATCTATGTTTCTTAGAAAAACGTAAATTATCAAAACGAGGAATGCCAATTATAATACTAGTTAAAAATTCTTTGTATATATATTTGTTGTGCACATAAATCGCAGAAAGTTGATATACGATTTTCGACGTAAGGTTATACTGTAACGACAAATGTTAAATTTTTATAGTTAGAAGATTAGATGTATGCATATTGATGTATTGAATGTGAAAACATTTAACAGTATATATATGTATATATAACAAATAAGATGTTAAAATAGTTATACTTGCCAGATTTCAGACGATGAGGACGATACTCATCCAAACATTGATACACCATCATTATTTAGATGGCGTCATCAAGCTAGGATTGAAAGAATGGAAGAACGGAGGCGTGAGCAAGAGGAACATGAAAGAAAGAAAGCAGAGTATGTTAAGTTCTATATATAAGTATATAGAAATGTATATAAGTCTTGTGATTCAATAATTCAAAAATTCTTATTAATTTGTAGGACTTCGCAAAAATTAAAAGACACAAAGGAAAAATTGGCAAAACTAGAACGTGAACGAAAGTGTTCGGCTGATTTAACGGCATTAAAAAATGTTTTACAAGAACTTGAGAAGGAGGAGAAAAAGATCCAAGAGAAGGAAGAGGAAATAAAGAAAAAAGAAAAATTGACACCTTGGAATGTTGATACAATTGGTCAAGATGGCTTTGCAAAAACTATAATTAATAAAAGGCTGCCGCATAGAGATGATGACAGCGGCCTGTCGGATGAAGAAAAGGAAAAGCGAATGAAAGAGTTTGTAAAGGAAAATGAAAGTAAATTAAAACACTTTGGTATGTTGAGAAAGTATGATGATAGCAAGAATTATTTGACAGAAAATCCTCAATTAGTATGTGAAAATACTGCAAATTATTTAGTGATTTGGTGTATTAATCTAGAAATAGAAGAGGTAAGAATATATTCAAATGCTTGTAACAAGTACATTTATTTATTTAGATCTTATTTTATCAATATGTTATTAATTTTAGAAACATAATTTAATGGAACATGTTGCTCATCAGTGCATATGTGTGCAATACATTCTAGAATTATCAAAACAATTAGGTGTTCATCCTAGAGCATGTGTAAGTTCCTTCTTTAGTCATATTCAAAACGCTGAAATAGAATATAGGAAGTCCTTTGAAGATGAATTAAAAGCTTTTAAAGATAGAATACGTAAGAGAACTGCTGAGAAAGTAGCAGAAGCTCTTAAAGAAGCTGAAGAAGAAGAAAAAAAGGCACGTCGCGGCCCAGGTGGTCTCGATCCAGTTGAAGTCTTTGAAAGCCTCCCAGAGGTACAAACGAATCCATCATACATAGTTTTTATTACTTATTTAATGTAGCAGATGATTGCTATAATATTAATGCGTTACTTTTAGCCTTTACAAAAATGTTTTGAAACACAAGACCATGCCTTATTGCATGAAACATTGGCACAGATGCCGCCAAAAGAAGCATTGTATCATATGAAACGATGTGTCGATAGTGGCCTTTGGGTACCTGATGCAAAAGCTAAGGAATTAATAGATGGAGAAGCATCTGCGGAAGATGCAGAAGCTGTGCCCGATCCCGAGTAACGTGTATATATAAGTTACATATGTTGACCTTCATAACTCATTTATGCGAGCATTCTTTAGTATCATGAATATGTTACAATAAAATATTGTCATTGGACAATGAGAACGAAATTTTTACCTCCGTTCGCTTTTCTTATCGTAATATTATACTATCGTTATACTTTGCGTTACTTTAAGACTGAATTACTACATAAATTGCAAGTTATCATAAAAAGTGTGAATATATTTACAAATTGTTAATTAAATCCAACATCTATGTAGTGAAATATGATACACTTTATCCCCTATATATTGCACTGAGTAACTAAAACTTACTTCTAATGTAAACGTTCAAGTATTAATATTTGTATCTCCTAAGTATGATACATGTAGGTTACATGTATATGTATATATATATAAACTTTGATCTGTTGTGGAAAGAATTACGTAAATACCTTTTATCTCTTTTTTTTCTGTTATTTTATATGTACATTAAATACTATAGACAAATTAACGTTGTAATGGAAATAAAGAAAGTACATTTATTTCTTTGTGAATTCATTTAATAGAATACGCATTTTGTTGCAGATATTATTTCGATCCTTGTTTTGTGTCTGCAATCTGAAGATAAATGTACAACTTTAAACATATACAATTTACGTTAATTGTAATACTAATCAACTTTAAGTTCAGCACGGTCATGTATCAGGATCAGAAAAAAACATAGTTCTAAAAATTAAAATATATTTCAAATTTATGTATATGTATATATAAATTTATTAGTTTTTAACATTTGATTCCTTTAAACTAATCTTACACATTCATTTTAGGCGCCAAACGTGATGTGAGATATCGATATACGATATTTCGAGAAATCGATTCTGAACCGGAAACTGTAAATAATCGTATATCGAATTGGTGGGCTTTTCTTCCTTTTCCGGTATGACGTGCCACGGGTGTCTGGGTAATATTTTTCGTCTTTTATTCTCGTCATAATACGTTAGTTTCATCGCCTGCGAAAATACAAGCTGGTTTTCATTGGACCGGGTAAAACTATTTCTTTTATTAGTTATCATTTTTTGTACATTTAAAATATTCAATACTCCACTATTTCATTTCAATTAAATTTAGCATTCATCTCTACCCATTCTGATGGAAAACGATAGCTTTTACACATTATTTTGCTTTATAAATCTGCTTATTCACTTTGCATGGTGACGCCATTGACGTTCATATAATTGTGCACTGTTCCTTTTTCATCATACATAGTTTTATTATTACATTGTAAGGAATGAAATGAAGTCTCTGAGCTCGAATATGGTATTGCGCATTTACAATATCTTACAAACATTATTCTTGGTTGAACTTTTTTCTGACAAGGTTATCATATATGGTCCGTGAATTTATCCAAGTCAATGTTCCTGCAGTGTAATGCTAATTTTCTTACACGATTCGACGTACATTTCGAGTAAAATAAATGAAAAGAGATAATATAAACCGCGTGCATAGATGATTTTCATTGCTTGGTTTGCTCCGATCACTGTAATTGCGCATATACAGAGCAATTGAAAAACTGTCGCCAGGCATTCTGGGTAAAATTTTCTGTGAGTAATCAAAATGGCTGTCATACAACGATTTCCGTTTTGCGACTACGTTTTAACGTAATTCCTGAAAATGTTTTTTTTTCCCTTATGTTTCGTATACCAAAGCTTAATATCTAAGTAGGTGTTTTTTCAAGCAACATATTCTATCAGATTTTTGCAATATACTCGTAGAAGTATATAAATTTTGATTAAATTTATGGGGCGTTCTTCTTAGTGCGGGGTGTAGATGAGAGAAGGGGAGGGGAGGAGCGCGCGTGCGTTGCATGATGGGACGATAGACAGGAGGACGGACGGGGAGGGCGAAAGAACGAGTCGAGTTCACAAAATGGCGGCCAAGCTCAGGCCCGTGACCATATAGTACGTGAAAATTCGATAATTTTGCACGATGTCGCGACTTTATACATCAATAGTCGTTTAACGTTACGAATACGTGTATACGCGGTAGTTTAATCATTGAATTAACGTGATTTTGTGCGTGGTGCGTGTAATATCGAGATATCGGTGCGACGCGCAGACGGAACGATGCAGGTGAGTGGTCGGGTTCGAAAATTGTCTAAGTTTCAACTTTTCTTCAACTTTTTTTAGCAATAACTGTTTATTTTCGTTGTTAATATGATCGTCAATGTTATTTCAAATATCAATTTGCGTGATGTAGCCGCGGTGTTGTTTGGAGTAGGGAAAAATCGCGTTGTCACATGCGTTTCATTGAACTACTGGTAGAAAAATGCTTGTAAAAATGAAAAAAATCATCGTAATTTTGTTTAAAAGGTTTCTGCGTATAGGGCGGGGTCCTACCGACCTTAAGAGCTCAGGGACTTGTCTCTACTAAATCATAATTTTCTGCAATTTTACATAGTTTCCAGCCTCCTAATAACCTATAAGTTTGTTTACATTCATTCAATTTGACATTTATCACTTAAAATACCATTGTTCCACCTCAATTTTCGTCAAAAATGATTCCTTACATTCTCCTCTACCTTGAGCCCAAACTTATTCAAAAATTTAAAATAGACCCATTTTTGCAAATTTAGCCTAAAGATTATGATGCACATTCTCTGCGTTATGGTTGAGACTGTGTAGCACAATCATCTGAGAAAGTTGTGGTAATTAAGTGCTTTTCATGGGGAAAATACTTGAGATATTGACAGTTTTTTTCCTTTAAAAGGAAGCAGAGATTTCTCTAATATTTCAAGAATTTTTATATATTGTGGAAAAGGTCTAATTCTTCATTTATTCATAATGCTTTTCACAAAACTTGAATTTGTTAGCAACTAAAAGATACCATACACTCATTTTGTGTTTGCAAATGGCATAAATTTATAACTTTGGATATCATTTTTAATGGAATTTTGTAAAAGTATGTTATACAATTAAATGGGTCAATGATTCATATCAACAAGAACATGTGTCAAGGACGTATGAAACAAAACTTCTATTAAAATTCATTCAATACGTAAGATAATCAGAGAAATGTTTTTATGCTCTTTCCTTAGAGAAACATACTTTTTTTTTTTATAGTTATGTAACGTATTCCTCCTAATAATGGCATAATGTATTTTTACCAAGATCTGTGGTAACAGAATCAAATACAAACTCATTTCAAAATAGAAAATGATTATTCAATACTATAGATGGATAATACACATACATATATTGCTTAAATGTTAATGGGGAGAAAAAATTTAGAATTTTCTTATTCTCAAGCTGGAGAGATATAATTGTTATGCATATATCGTGTAAAGAAATATATTTCTGTTAGATACAAAAAATAGTCATTGCTATTTATGTCATTATTAATGAATGAAATAGTATATAGTATCTGAAATGAGACTATGATACACAATGGCAATATATATTAACAGCTGTATTATAGAATGATCCTTACTTCATGTAAGGGTTTAGTTTGTATATCAAAGAAATAAGAACTTTTCAACTATAAGAATGTTGTCTCTGTTATATGAAACACATGTTGTTGACATAGTTTTAGATATAAATTGTTTTTGTAAGGTGATAATAGAATCATTATTTTCAAAACAGCATTGTGCTTCACACAACAGAGTTCTATTTTATGTTTCCTTCAGTATAGAATTGGTATCGTTCACTTTCATTAGCTTTTTAATATTAACAGAATTCTTATTTATGTGCGCGGTTAAATACTATTCTTATAATAAAGTTGACAATAGCTTGTACAAACATTATGATGGATACAGTTTTTCTGTGATATAGTAAGGTGTATGCTATTCAAGAAACGGATGTAAATTTTTGAGTTCAGTCAAGTGTTGCTTATAATGTACTTGCTGAATTGTTCAATAAATGTATATAGTACTTAAATGGTGAATTATGTTATTCTAAAATACCCATTATACCTTACACTAGCTACATTTACAGGTAACTTTACAGAACATCTACTACCATTGTTTTAGATAGATACGTACAGTACATAGCAAATATTTGAATGAACGAAACTCTTCAAAATTTTTGGGTATTTGTTATTGTGAAAGTTGAGAACTCATTTTTAAAGGATGAATTTATCCTTGCAAGATGCAAAGGCATTCTTGCATGTATACTGTAAGTAACTATCTTTTTTTCATTTGATCAATTATGCGATTCATATTGAAATGAACATTTAATTGTACTGTTTGTTAATTCATACGTAAATGTTATCCAAGAATAGAAAGTTAAATGTTCTTCAAGTGCACTGAATGGTACATTTATGAGTCTGGAAACTAAGGAGTTTCTGACTACAAAATGGTGGTCAAGAATCATAAAATGGTGGAGAAGTCTTCTTAATAGATGGCACTGCTAATTTATGTATAAGTTATATTCTGAACATTGGAAATGAACAAAACAATGGAAAATACGTGATGCCATTATCTGAAAGAGATGCTAAGATGTATTCAAACGGCTGTTACCTACATACAATTAAAATTACACAATGAAATAGATGTTTATCTTAACAATTAATGGATAAAAACTATTCCAAACAACACACTGCGACTTATGTATTCTTGAAAAACGAAACAATGCTAGATTGGTCTGATTAAATTACAGAAAACATTAGAGTCTGAGTCTGGTAAAGAATCTGGGTCTGATTCTGAAAATGAAAGTAAGAGTGATAGCTCTTCTTCAGGGAGCAATACAGGATCTGGTTCAGGATCAGAAAGGTGGGTATTTGATTACTTGTTACCTAATCTCTTTCTTTCAGAAAGTCCAATACACATCAATCTAATCTTTTGCAATGTATCTATACACAGTACACTGCTTTCAATAATTTTATTTAGCTATAAATATATACCATTTCTATCTATACAACTATAGTAATCAGTAGTTGATCATTAAATGGTACTATATGTGGTATCATTTGTTTATGTAATGTTTTTGGCTTTCTGATATGTAAGAGGTTATTTGAGATTGATATCATTTAACTTTGTGTATTGCTATAGCTTTATATAGCATTAACATTGCTTTGATAATCATGCTAATTTAATGTATCCCTTGGATTTTATATAAGCACAATCTACAAGTTTCTGTTACTCATGCAACATAGTACCTGTTTTTTGTACTTTTAAAATAATCTAAGCACTAGGTAAGGTAGTACTCTACTGCTTCTACTCATTACTTTATTTGTTATGATAATTTGTCCAAACGAATTATGCATAGTGTATGTTTATATAGATTTATGAATAAAAAAAGATAAAAACAGGGAGAGATTTTAAACACGAATATTGGAATACTGATACATGATTTAATCAGCTGATACGTATAAGTAGAGTCTAATATACATTCAGAGAATCAAATGTACAACTGTTTTGGTATTTATTAGGAGTAAAACAGTTTTACTCGTTTTAATTCTTTGTTTTCTCGTTCAATTCGGGCCGTTGTATAAGAATACATTTTAGAGACGTTTAAGATTTTTCTATTTTATTGAATATATTTTAAACTGCAATACTATAAATTGTATGAAGAATGATGGTGAAATAAAACATTGCCTGACTGCGAACGCAGTGACTCTAGCTCTTCAAGCGGTTCCGGATCGGGATCAGGTTCTGATTCTGATAAGTCTGAGAAGTCGGATGCACCTGCACAAAGCGATAGCTTCCAGAGCAAAAGTTCAAATCACAGCACAGAAACAAAAGTTAGGCTTAAGAATGAGTCTAGTCGCGAATGGGATAAGAATCCTGACATTTATGGAATCAGGAGATCCGGCCGTTCTAGGAAAGAGCCCGAGAGGCTTGCTACGCAACGTGAAAGTGATAGCGATAGTCGCAAGAAATTTAAGAAAAAGGGGTAAGTAACACGAAGAAACTCAAGTAATTATCAGAAATTCAAGTTATAAATTCTATAATCCTTTAAATTAATTATTATCGATTTGAAAGGATAGACAATAAATACGAATGCATCTTGTATTTTTTATCTAATAATAATTAATGATTTCCATTTACATTTCTCGAATAATGACAACTGATGGATTTATGATGTATATACAAATTAAAAATACTGTAATACTTTTTAATACTTAAATATAAGAAACGAAATTCCTTTTTAAATGTATAATGTATTAAAATGTACATAAATAATTGTTCACTACGTATTGAATAATATCCAAAATAATATTAATAATAATAATGATAATAATAATAATAATAATAACAGCGGTGATAGTATAAAATAAAAAATGTAACAAGTCTTAATTATAATTATTTAATTTATAATTTCAATAGTGAGTGACAAAACTTCAGCATTTTAGATTACACATAATTTATAAGTAGCTGCTGTTTAGTAGGTTTGTACCATTTGCAACTTTAGCAGCAATAATAATTCTTTGAAGCTTTCGTGTTATAGTTTATGTATGCACTAGTCTCTCTTACATATATTATGTATCAGTGTGCTTTCATAGTTTTCATTTTTAATGTTAAAAATTGTGTTCATTAAAAGCTTTGTGCTTCAACCAATTTTTTCAATCACAGCACTATTGTGTGTTTGTCATTTTGTTTTGCTAAACAAAATGTTGCATTGCATTACACAATCTTAATATTCATTATATCTTTAAGTTTGTGCTCTTTACCTATCCATGTTTCTGTGTATTTCATATATAATGGGAAAGTATAGAATCTACTTGAATTTGTGTTGAATTACCTGCATGCAAGAACTGTTATTATAACATAAAATATAGTGATCTTTTTTTTTTCTTTTGTAGTAGTAAACAGTAAGTAAAATTCATCACGAAAAGTATCATTACTTCATTAGTTGATTTACTAATCACTTTTCTTCCTAAATTTTTCTAAAATAATTTAGATTTCATTGATGATTACTATTCGGTTAAAGAGCATAACTTGTTGTACAAATCACATTACTTAATTTCTACTTATTATTGATAAATAAAAACCATATGTATTTATAAACATTATAACATATTACATTTTCAATCTTTCTCTTTTTTTTTTATAGTTCACACAATTCGTGGAATTCGGAAAGTTCAGATTCTGAATCTGATGATGATGAAAGCAGAAGACCTCCGCCTAGTAAATCGTTGAATAGACGAGCCGCGCAGAAAGCGAAAGAAAAAGCTAGAGCACGGAAGAAACAAATTTCGGAGTCATCAGAAAATTCTTCTTTCGATAGTGATGATAACAGAAGGTATGCAGCTTAATTTTTTATGAATAGAATATGATAAATGTGACATTTGTATTGCTAAGTCAATTCTTATTTTAGACAAGTAACAAGAAGAACAGGGACTGCTATCAGTTACAAAGAACAAAGTGAAGAGAGAACTGACAGTGAAGATCTTGTAGAAGTTGATGAAGGTAGCACAGCTACTGCAGAACCTGACAATGCAGAAACAATTGAGCGGATTTTGGGACAAAGAGTTGGTAAAAAAGGAGGTTGGTCTTCAATGTAGTTTAAATGGCTCTGCCTTAAATACTTTATTATATTATGTACTTCAGTTACAGGCAATGTTACTACAATTTATGCAGTCGAAGAGAATGGGGATCCAAATCCAGAGGATTTATCTAATGAAGAGACTGAGATGCAGTATTTGATAAAGTGGAAAGGATGGTCTCATATACATAACACATGGGAATCAGAAGAATCTTTAAAAGCACAAAAAGTAAAAGGATTAAAAAAGTTAGATAATTTTATTAAGCGAGAACGGGAAATTAAACAATGGAGAGATTATGCTGGACCCGAGGATATAGATTATTTTGAATGTCAATTAGAACTTCAACAAGATCTCTTAAAGAGTTACAATAATGTTGAAAGAATTATTGCGGAATATAACAAACCCGATTCAGATCATCCAGATTATTATTGTAAGTGGGAAAGTTTACCATATGCCGAGGCTACATGGGAAGATGGGGCACTTATTATCAAGAAATGGCCAGAAAAGATCAAAGAATTTCGCGAAAGAGAAGAGTCAAAGAGAACACCAAGCAAACACTGTAAAGTTCTTAAATCAAGACCCAAGTTCCATCAGTTGAAGGGACAACCAGAATATATGGGAAAAGGGCGAGACTTGGTTCTTAGAGATTATCAAATGGATGGATTAAATTGGATGATTCATTCTTGGTGTAAAGAAAATAGGTAGGTTATTATTTTTTTTTCTTATGATTAACTTCGAACTGTCCGGTTCGCAAAGGATTAATGGATTAAATTTATGCAATGTACCAGGATTCATCAAACTGTATACTTTTTATTGTGATGAACTCTGTTATATTTACAGTGTGATTTTAGCAGACGAAATGGGTCTTGGTAAAACTATACAAACAATATGCTTCCTTTATTATTTATTCCACACGCATCAGCTTCACGGGCCATTTTTACTAGTAGTTCCTCTTTCAACAATGACTTCCTGGCAACGAGAAATGTCACAATGGGCACCAGATATGAATTTCGTTACATATCTGGGCGATGTTACTTCCCGTAATGTTGTATGTATCATCTCTATTTTTTTTTCTTTTAAAGGGAGAAATTGGCGTATTCAATACATATTTACTACATTTTACACATGTATTTCAGATTAGAGAGTATGAATGGTGTTATAGTTCAAAAAGATTAAAATTTAACGCCATACTTACCACATACGAAATAGTACTTAAAGATAAAGCATTTTTGGGTGCCTTAAATTGGGCCGTGTTGTTAGTAGATGAAGCACATCGACTAAAGAATGATGATTCTCTTTTGTACAAAGCACTCGCTGAGTTTCATACGAATCACCGACTTTTAATAACTGGTACTCCACTACAAAACAGCTTGAAAGAACTGTGGGCGTTACTACACTTCATAATGCCCGCTAAGTTAGTTTACTTTTATATAAATATTATCACCGTTACATGAAATGTATATAGCTAATGATATACTAGAATGGTGTATGACTTTTTAATATTTTTTTCATGAGAATTCTCTTCTTTTTTATAGATTTAATTCATGGGAAGAATTTGAAAAGGAGCATGATAACGCGGCTCAGAAAGGATATTCCAAATTGCACAAGCAATTAGAACCATTTATTTTACGACGTGTTAAGAAAGATGTAGAAAAGTCTTTACCAGCTAAAGTTGAACAAATATTACGAGTAGAAATGACGTCTTTACAAAAACAATATTATAAATGGATCTTAACCAAAAATTATAACGCTTTACGAAAAGGTGTTAAGGGTTCTACTATGACATTTCTAAATATTGTTATTGAATTAAAGAAATGTTGCAATCATGCTTTTCTCACAAAGCCTACCGAAAGTGAAAGAAAGGAAAATAATGAGGATTACTTACAGCAACTGATCCGCGGTTCTGGAAAATTGGTTCTTCTTGACAAATTGTTGGTCAGATTACGTGAGACAGGTCACAGGGTGTTAATATTTAGTCAGATGGTCAGAATGTTAGATATTCTTGGCGAATATCTACAAAAGAGGCATTTTCCATTCCAAAGATTAGACGGAAGTATAAAAGGAGAGCTACGGAAACAAGCACTAGATCATTTTAATGCAGAAGGATCACAAGATTTCTGTTTCTTACTATCGACGAGAGCAGGCGGTCTTGGTATTAATCTTGCCACCGCTGACACAGTCATTATTTTCGATTCAGATTGGAATCCACAGAATGATCTGCAAGCGCAAGCCAGAGCACATCGTATTGGGCAGAAAAATCAGGTTCATTTAATATTTAATATTAATCGTGCAGACATAATATCGTTTAAAATGTAAACATTTTTATAAGAAAAAATTTTTTACTTTACATAGGTAAATATTTATCGTCTAGTGACAAAAAATTCTGTAGAAGAGGAGATAGTAGAACGAGCAAAGCAAAAAATGGTTTTGGATCATCTTGTGATTCAACGAATGGATACAACTGGTCGTACAGTATTAGATAAAAAAAATGCAGGAACCAATAACAATCCATTTAACAAAGAAGATTTAAATGCTATTCTAAAATTTGGTGCTGAAGACTTATTTAAAGACGAAGAAGATGGTGACGAAGAGCCAACTGTAATTGTCCTAAAGAATTTAAACTATTCTAAGTGAGATTGTATAAAAGTATAAAAAAAGATGTAAGTTTATTATTTTTATGTAATTAGTGCGATATTGACGAAATTCTGAGAAGAGCAGAAACGAGAGACGAGGGACCTTCGACGGTAGGAGATGAATTATTATCCGCATTCAAAGTAGCTAGTTTCGCCGCATTTGAAGAAGAATCCGAACCCGTCAATCAACCCAATGACAATGACGATGAAAGTAAAGATTGGGTAAATTTCTCTTTCTTACGCACTAAATATATTTCGTAATATTTCTTCGTGCTGTAAAAGGTAATTATTAACTGTATCTTCGATCGGATCGCTTTTAGGCCGAAATTATTCCAGAAAATTTCAGAAAGAAAGTTGAAGAAGAAGAGAAATCGAAAGAAATGGAAGATCTATATTTACCACCAAGAAGTCGGAAGACATTACAGCAAATTAATCAAAGTGAAGGTATATCATGATAAAGATAATATTTATTATAGTATAACTTATTTATTATACATATATCTCACTAAATATTTATTGCGTTATGAAGGAAGGGGAAGGAAACGAAAAAAGCAATCTGCCGATGATAGCGATGAAGGCGAGGATTCTGGAAGTGAGGCTGAAGGTAGTGACGATGAACGTCCTAAAAAGAGAGGTAGACCAAGAGTTACGCCGCGGGAAAATATAAAAAGTTTTACTGATGCTGAGGTATATTTATGTTCCTATATACTTGATTAACCATTGTATCGTATAATAATATTCATAACTATATGTTAATGCGAACATTTTTATTCGTTTGTTACATAGATACGGAGATTTGTTAAAAGCTATAAAAAATTTCCTGCGCCGTTGAAACGATTAGATGACATCGCAGCAGATGCAGAACTACAAGAGAAACCAATGTCAGAGTTACGTTTCCTGGGGGATCAGCTGAAAGCTCGATGTGAAGCTTGTTTATCTGAATTTGAGAGTACAGCGAAGGAAAATAAGGGTGAAGAAGAGGGTAAAGGTCC
This sequence comes from Xylocopa sonorina, assembly GCF_050948175.1. Lineage (NCBI taxonomy): Eukaryota > Metazoa > Arthropoda > Insecta > Hymenoptera > Apidae > Xylocopa > Xylocopa sonorina. The sequence goes on from NC_135203.1 coordinate 7,001,437, forward strand.
TGGCCGTAAGAGAGGCAGAGGTCCTACATTTAAAATTGGTGGTGTTATGGTTAATGCGAAATCTTTCTCAGCTGCCGTTAAAGAATTAGAGCCATTAGAACAAGCTTTGCCATCGGATTCTGAACAACGATGTAATTGGCATATTGATATTAAGTAAGCACATTTTTTATATAAATTTTTGCCGAAGTTAAAAATATTTTCATATGTATATATATATATATATATATATATATATATATATATATATATATATATATATATATATTTACTTCATCCTAATTACTATTACAGATTAAAGCCGGCAAATTTCGATTGCGATTGGAGTACTGAAGATGATTCTAGACTTTTAAGAGGTATATATCAGCACGGTATGGGCTCTTGGGAAGCTATAAAAATGGATAGTAATTTAAAACTAGGCGACAAGCTTTTTCCAAATGGTAGTAAGCTTCAGCTAAAGAAAATAAATGCTCGAGCTGAGTATCTTTTAAAAGTACTCAAGAAACAAATCGATTCCAAGTTAGGAGTGGTAAGAAGATGTTACTTTGCCTTTAAAGAATGTATTCCATTAAAAAAACTTCCTTCATTCCTTTATTGTACCCTGACAGGGCTATATCCATATCCCGCAATCAGAATATCAATTTAAGGTAATTTCTGGAATAAATACTGATCCTCACACTTTCATACTATAAATTCCCCACCCACAATTTTGAAATACGTATATAGGTATTGTTAATTTCATATTTATGGTTCACTGTATTTCGCTAATAATTTCAGACCAAGGCAAGGAAACCAAGAAAACCAAAGGAAGTAAAAAATGTAATTACAAAAGAGATCATAGAAGAAAATGATAGTTCAGGTGAAGAAAGCAAATCGAAGCTTAAAGTGGAAAAGGTAAATTTACTAATACGTTCACATTATTAAATTTTAAAAATGTTCTATAGGTAAACATTTAAATATTTCTCTAATTAAAGCCACCTGTAAAGAAAGAAGAAGAGGTTGTTGTAAAAAAGGAAACTAAAGAAGAAGTTGAAGATGTGGTGGAGGAAAAAAAGAAGGAAAAGAAATCGAAAAAGGAGAGAAAGGAAAATAAAAAAGCTAAAAGAACAAAACAAGCAGCTGGTCCTATGCATTTTACTGCTAACAATGAACCAAGAGCTCTTCATATTCTTGGAGATTTGGACCCTTCGATATTCAACGAGGTTAGCATCAAATTGTAGCACACGTCGATTACATATAAAAAATGTGGGTAGTGATTCGAAATTTTAATCATACATTTCATTATATAGTGTAAAGAAAAAATGAGACCAGTAAAAAAAGCACTGAAGGCTTTGGATAGACCTGATCAATCTTTGAGTGAAGCTGAACAGGTTGCTCACACGAGACAATGTCTTGTACAAATTGGAAACCAAATTAATACTTGTTTAGAAGAATATAGGGATCCTGAACAAATCAAAGAATGGAGAAGTAATTTATGGTATTTTGTATCTAAATTTACAGAATTCGATGCAAAGAAACTTTATAAATTGTACAAACATGCGACGAAAAAGGGTGGCGAAAGTAATACAAGCGCTACATCTAGCCCAGAGAAGAAAGAAGAATCGGGAACTGCGAAGGTACTATAATTGGTTTCTTTGTTTGGCAAATTGGATTCTGATATCATTTTAATACAACCAATTTTATAGAAACACGCAGAAAAACATATCGAAAAAGCAGTAGAAAGTCTTAAAGAAAGTAGATTGCAAAAGCGCAGAATCGAAGATATGGAAGAAAACTCAAATAGTAGTAGTACACCGAGTAAGAAACATCTCTCGGCTATATCAGCTGTAAGCAGTATCAGTAATACATCCACAGTTACTATTGGTGCTATCACTATTACTCCCATTACCTCAACTCCAAATTCTACATCAAGTACCACTAATAGCGTGGATACTCCGCGACATAAAGAAAAGGAGTCGAAACACAAGGACATGAAGAGAGACAGAGATCGTGATAGAGATAGAGACAGAGCACATAGTGACAGAAGTATAGATAGAATGAGTGGAAGCAAAGATGAGAGAATTAGGAGAGATAGTGGTAGTTACAATATAGGTGGACACTATAGCGGAAGTAGAGAAGATGATCATTGGTTATCCCGTGACGGGAGAGATATTCGAGATGGAAGGTATAATCAGGGAATAAAAAAAACCATAATATTTATTACTTTTTAATATTGTACTCGATTTAAGTTGTCAATTAAAATTTATAGATTCGGAGATCATAAACGTGATCGTTTTGACTCGTACGGTCGAATGTCTAGTGGATATCACCGTGACCGAGACAGAGATCGTGATCGTGGCATGCACATGAATGACAAACGGAGGTAAGTTATAAATGGTAGGATCTTTTATGAAAATAAAGTTCATAAAATTCGTGTTCAGTGATTATTATAGATATCCATCGGGACCACCCAGTTACGGATATGGTCCAGGAAGCTATGGAAGTGGAGGCGGTGGTGGTTACCCCCCGTCTGATATTCCACCAAGCCATTTTAGAGGTCGTGGTTATCCTGGAGATAGTTACCCTAGTGATTGGCGACCAAACAAAGATTATAGACGAGATTATGATAGAAGACCACCACCGCCAAATGCTAACTCCTAGTGCTCCTTCCTTGTTACCGTTCTCGAATGTGTTGTTGAACGGCTGTAATTCCGATGGAGCCTTTTGTTATTTTATCTGACTGAGCATTAGAAATTATGCTCACTTAAATGTGGCTATATGCTAAATTCTTTTACACAGTTTATTCTGTGATTTAGTACCACTTGTGACTTGTACCTATGTATAAAATCTATTCCAATGCTTACTTAAATATGCAAAGAATTCTACCATGATCGAGAATGGTCTTTTCAAGACTTCTGAGAAGCGGTTGTGCAAAAATAATGAATCGATACGCATTCTGAGTGTATAATTGAAATTTTCTTTTTTTTATATACATGTCGAATGTGTTTTGAAAACGAGCAATGATGTCGAATTTTTAAGTTTCTATTCACTAATTTTTTTTTCACTCATAAGGGATTATGTTTACGTAATTGAACTTATTTTATTACAGTGCAATTATTATGGCAAGATTTTGATAATGAACTAAAATCAAATTAATGTGTTTGTAGTATATATTATTACGTACAGTGTTAAAAATTCGTGATTTAAAGTGTATGCCTTCCTAAATCGCATGTAACATATTTTGCATTTTTCGATACTGGTAATGTATGTTCAATGGATGTTTAGCTTGTATACAGTTATTCACTAATTCAAACTATATTGTGTTTCAACATATACGTCTTCAAACTTTTATCATTGATTTATGATTTAACAATGTATCGTACAATGGTCAATGTTTTATTGCACTGCAATAGATATTAAAGTACCGACGTCTTATTTTATACCATAATGTATATGTAAAATTGTACAAATTAGTCGACATTATATAAATTTTCTATTAACTGAAAATCCACAAAAATTTCACATCAAAAGAAATATTGTAGAATATCGTGACATCTTTTTGTGATGATACACAGTGCACGCGAGCTGCACTGTCTTAATACACATGTATTTATTGTAAAATTAGGAAGAAAACGACAAATATGATATTTGCCAACAGATAATTACATTCTTGAAAGAGAAAAAAAATATTAACTTTCTCCTCTTTTATAGAATTTATACTTTCGCAATTGAAAAGGTAGATAAGAATTCTATTTTTGCGTTCATTCTTTTAAAGTACCATAGTTTTGTATTCTATCAGAAACAATGTGAAATACTGTAAATATTAGCATAAGACAATAGTTATATTCAATGTATATTTAACTACGAAGTTACTAAGATAGTATTCTGCTTTCGTGTAGAAAGAATAAACAAAAGACTAGCTCACTCAGTTTTGCTTCAGTTAAACGCGATTGAAAATAACTCTTAACATTGTAACAAAAAAAAAAAAGAATGAAGACGAGTTTTTAATTATTCGGCGATCGAAGCCTCTAAAAGAGTATGAAAAATATTTCTTGATTAAATCGGAAAGTATGGTAAGAATTTGTAAAGTACATCATTCTACGAGAACCTTGTACTTTATGGTCTATCTGTTAGAATGCCATGGGCAATATTAATTGTGCTATGTTTCTGCAAACAAATACTTGCAAATTTTATATTCATAAAGAATGAAAGTCAAGCTTTTTTGTATCTATATGCATTAATTTTCTTGAACCTAAAGTCATGTGAGCGGTATGAATCATTTTCAATAACGTAATTTATTTTTTTATTACATAAAATTATTTCTTGAATAAATGATATGCCTTTATTAGACTGTACAATAAAAAAAAGAACTTATTTTATAGATTACTTTATTCACATAAAATGAATTTATTAATGGTAAAGTTTTACAATTTTAGCGTGCATTTCTGTAAATAATACTATATATATACGTATGATATCTGGCCAGATCGAAGCAGAATTGTATATTACGTTAACGATACGTGTGTCTTACGTACATATGTATAAAAAAAAGTGCATTGAAATTACACTACAATAGAAATCTGCTAGTTTAGGTTTTTAATTGCAAGGTGATATTCTAAACAGTGAGCTATTTATAATTTATTACTAGCCGAATACAGACTGCGAGTAATAAAACAAAAAATATGTTGTAAATATAAACTTAAGAGAAATAAATGATGTAGTAGAATAATTTGATATTGGAGGACTACAGTGACACACTTTATTACATTTGGAAACACGAATGAGAAAGTTTTTCGTAACATATACGTAATGTTATAAACGCTATTACTGGCAAGGATTTTTAAAATTAATTTAATTGTCTATCTGCCGGAATCACTTTTTAGAATAAAATTCTTTGAAAAATATGTATTTAAATAATGAAAATATAACAGTGGTCGCGTTTGTTAATATTTTATTATTCACTTTTCTTCATAATATTATGTCTGTACAACCATAAATATTCTTTTGAATTTTATATCTTTCAAAATTCGTACACGATATATTAATATACGAAATAATAAAGTATACAAGTTTTTTTGTAAATTCAACTTAAATATAACATTACAGTCACAGTGTATGCTATCTATAGATACATGCGTGTATAGTGCGTAGGATTGTATATGTGTGTTACATACGACGCAATCTCATATATACATTGTCGCGATTAGCCGGTGGGAAGGCAATCCAGGTAAGCATCCGTCCATACAAAGCATATATATTCTTTCTATATATACATAAAAATTGTATATGATTTGAGAATATATTATATAATATGATCTCTTACGCAGCGCAATTCCAGTCTGCAGTCGTCCTGATTCGATCTTATACCTACAAATACCACACATATATATATATAGGTACAATTGTAGAAGAGAGATTAACTTTGCTAAGTTTAGCACAAGTACGTATCGAGGAAAGGTCGGTGGAAAGATTCTGCTGAACGTTTTTACGATTCACGAGGTATGTATTATATTTTATACACAATAATCTAAAACTTTTAATTATAACTATTTAGTGAAAAATGTAAGAAATATTCAAGTGTTTTTATTTCATTTACGTCATATTACCGGCGAATTGACAGTTACGCTCTGACGACATTCAAGATCCATAGTATTATAAAGGTGTGTCTTTTCAACTATTTTGCTGTACATATACAAGGGTAATAATTTTACGAATAACGATCACTCCTTTTTTTAATTTTACAGCGCTTAGAAATTAGAATCGTGAATAATTTATTGATAATGTTTACAGTAGGTCATGTATTCTGTTTGAATTCATTAGAATAAATTCTCACGCTTATACAATTTTCTACGCGATTCGTGCAATTAGAACAATTTATTGTGGCAAAGAAAAAAGCTATTTTACAATATTATATTTTCAGCAGACTTGTAAACAGTGTAGTTTGTACTTGCTGTTTTTCTTTTCGAACAAGAACATACATTATTCTTGCATAAATTGAATCTGGTTTCTTATCGTTTTATGCTGAATCAGCTTATAAAGTATATATATTCTACTTTTTCATACTTGATCGTCTACATAAAACTTAGAACTTTTTTAATTTCTTTTGGATCTCTGTAATATGTAAGAGCAAAGGAATGACCATGCATCTTTTTATACCTTTTTTACCAGCATCATGGCAAATGAACGACTAGACTTTGTGATATTTGGAGCTACTGGCTTCACTGGAAAGTATGCTGTAAAAGTTGCCGCGCAATTGGCCAAAGAAAAAGAATTAAAGTTTGGTGTATCTGGACGCAGGAAGCAAGCTTTGGAAGCAGTTGTCAAAGAATATGCTCCTGACATTGGTAGCATTAAATTGAAATAAAACATAATTTTTATTCAATAATATGTCATTCAGATGATATAATTAATTTTTGCAGAAAATGTACCCATATTGATTGCTGACTTAAAAGATGAAGAATCATTGAAGCAAATGACAGCACAAGCTAAAGTACTTGTTAACTGTTGTGGTCCATATAGATTTTATGGTGAACCAATTATCAAAGCATGTATTGCCACACGTACTCATCAAGTTGATGTCACTGGAGAACCACAAGTAATTTGATGAATATTTTTAAATAATAACTTTTACTTATCTCTCTCTCTATCTCCTCCTTCACATTATATATTTTTATGTTATTTATTTCTTTTTTTTAATAAATTACAGTACATGGAAACTATGATATTGAAATATAATAAAGCAGCTGAAGAAGCAGGTATCTACATTGTAAGTGCTTGTGGATTTGATAGCATACCATGTGACCTTGGTGTAATTTTTACACAACAAAAGTTCAATGGTGATGTCAATTCTATTGAAAGCTACCTAAGCCTTTGGACAACTGCAAAAGTCAATAATGCTCTCGTACATTATGGAACATACGAATCAGCAGTTTATGGTGTAGCACATTCCAATGAGTTACGCGAACTACGATCCAAACTTTATCCAGAAAAATTACCTCAAATGCTGCCAAAGTTAAAAACTAGGTTGACAATTTAATAACTATATAACATGGTTATATGCATTCATTTTTTAATAACATTTTTGAATGTTAATAATTGTTATAGGGGTTTGGTTCATAAATCTCCCATATCAAGTGAATGGTCCATGATATTTCCAGGAGCCGATCGTTCTGTAGCTCTTCGTACCCAACGATTTTTATACGAAAAATATAAACAACGACCAGCTCAAATTCAAACTTACATCACATATAAGTAAGCCTCATATCCAGATTGTTAATAACTTATTTCAAACTAATGGTAGGAATAAAAAATGTATATTAAATAATTTCTTTCCAAATAATAGGTCTCTTTTCTCGGTTTTGGTTACTACTATTTTCGGCTTAATATTTGCGGTATTATCAAAATGTGAATTTGGCCGCAACCTGTTACTGAAGGTACATTATATTTTACATTACTTTAAATGAAAAAAAGATATCTTATAAAATTTCTTTGAATTCTGTTTAGTATCCTTCATTTTTCTCTGGTGGATATGTAAGTCGTGAAGGTGGTAAGCCGGATGAACTAGAAGAAACCCATTTCTCCATTAAATTTAAAGCAGAAGGATGGACCGAAAAATTAACTGAACCTACCGATAAACACAAGGTTCCACCAAATAAAGTGATGATTACTAAAGTCAGTGGTGATAATCCTGGATACGGCGCTACATGCGCTATGTTATTACTCTCTGCAATAACAATTCTCAAAGAATCTGATAAAATGCCAGCAGGGTACGTTTGTATATATTTCTAAATACATAGCATATTATTGCTCGCAAAGCTGTACGCGTTATACTTTTGTTCTATTATTTTAGCGGTGGTATATTTTCTCCTGGCGCAGCATATAACAAAACATCATTAATTGAAGAGTTAATTAAGAAAAACATCAAATTCGAAGTTATTTCTTCCATTGAAAAGTAAAAACGTGGATATACATACACGCACAACTCTACTATATTACGACGAAAACGAGTATATGTAGAACATGGAATGTTGCATTTTTTTTGTTTTTTGTAACTATTTAAATATGGTACTCTGCTACTTTCAATTTTCCCAATAATTAACATTCGAGATAAATATTTTTTATAAAATATTTATGTATAAACGCATTTAAAGCGGTTTACAAACAAGGTTATATTTTTTTAAGCAATTTTGTAAGCTAAACGACAGATATGATAGCTTTGCTTTAATATAAAGAGTATATCAAACACGCGTTTAATACACAAATAAAATATACTGATCAATAATATTAAAAAATATAAACATTAAAAAGAAGGATATACACAGAATATATTCATCTGTGGTAATGCATTTTAACTTTTCTGTACTTATTCGTCAAAATTAATATATTCGCGAATATACTCTTAATTATTATAATTTATTACATAATATGAAATGATTATTTTTATACGTTAATTACAACAATAATTTAATACAAAATATATTATTATTTTCATAGGAATATATTAGGATCCAAAGTATAATATAAAAAAAAAACATATATTCTTCAATCGTTGAAAACAAATGCACCGCAAATATAACGCACATATTTTTATGCTTGGTGAATAAGATGATATTAATGCTTTTTTTACATAGTTTGAATGTATATTTATATATATTTGAAAACATGTTAAGCATTTATGTTACATTTTTAATAAAACTGCTTTTTGTTAGAAGTAAATTTAAATCTATATTTAAATCCAATCTTGGTATGAAAAAATGAAAGGAATCGTTTCTACTTAATTATTGTTGGTCATAAATATATAATGTTAGTCGTTTCATCTTTAAATATAGATGATAATATAATACGATTAGTTTATGTAACTAAACTATTGAATACTTATTTGTTATACAATATTTCAATTAGTGTTTTGTATTTCTCATAAAGTTAGTTGTTATTTATGTAATGTTATAAAAAGATGAATTAATTATTTTTTTTAAATCATGACATGTATGTGTTAGTTTTTTATGATAAAATTAATAGTTGTGAGCGTTATAATTTAGAATGAACAATAAGTTGGACTATTTCAGCTTAGAGTGCAAGAAACAAGTGGAATTCCAAGTATCCCAAAACAGTCAACAAAATAAAAATTGGGAAATACCATATTTTAGTTAAGTCCTCAATGTAATTATTTTTTCTTAATATACATAGTGAAATTGTTTAAGCCTTAACTTTTATCCTTTGTTTAGAAACGTAGTTTTTAATGCTCGTACATTTCCTGTTACAGTACCAAACTGGCAAGAGATGGAGGGGGATTCTGCTTGACAAAGGTTTTTTATCCTCAATAGCTACATATATAAGTCTCTTGTTCGAAAGAGAATCATTGCCAAACGACATTTATCCTCTACAGTTATCACTGCCAAGCTTTTCCCGTCCTATAATCGAAACTATCGTAGTATAACAATTGTAACGGTAAAAATTCTGTTTATTATTTGCAGTTCTTTTATTTTTCGCGCGATATAACTACTATCCAAACAACCCCAGACTTTCATGAGAGAAGACATCGAGGACCACCCTGAAGGCAAAATGGATCGCACGTTTAACGGTGGTGAGTCTATTCTTAAGAGTATATTCTTACTTTTATATTGCAATTGATTTACTGATCTCTTCCTTTCTACAAGATAACTGCAAGTTTATCTTTTACACCAATTTTAAACCAGTTTACTAATATTTTTTAGCTTTCTTCGTATATTTCATATTCTGATACTGACAATTTGACAAAGAAGTCAATTATACATAAAAATGAAATATAAGACAAGTTAATTGCAATTATTACCAATGAATAATAAATAAAATATGCTAGGTAGAACTCGTGACAGTTTCATAATTTAATTACAATCGGTACTTCTTCGATCATTGGTCCAGAACGGCCATGTGGTGTCCCTGAGGAATTGCACCTCATATCTATTGCATTCATTTTTTACAACACGGCTCGATGTCGTGTTACCGTAGATTTATCGTGTCGATCATATTAGATATCAATAAAATGATATTAGGGCATGATATCGAGTGTCCAGCTGCCTTTTGTATTAGGGTCAAACTTGCAGTAAAGAAGAAGATATGGGTACCGCGATATCAGACGAAGATATAGAGGAAAAAGAAATCTCTATAACTTTCTGCTTATACAAACTATCACCAATGATTATTTAGTATTTTAATTACATTATTTATTACGTGATTAATTTATTATTCTATTGCTAGGTTGCTCTCGCTTTCATGACTACGCGTTTCAAATGATTCCTTTGGTATTAATTCGCCATCGTTGTTACGTGAGAATGACCTCGAATTCTTCACCGATACACTTTGATTCTCTACACGATCGTATTTCCTTCAGTTTTTCATCGTTTTCAATGCGACCGCTATTCTGGCACAAAAAAACTTCACGCTTATTATGCCGCTTGGGTAACGCTAATAAAATTTCCAGAGTGGATTGTCAGGTTTGTCCTTCGTGAATTTCGGAGTAGATCCCTGTTAGAAATAAGATCTTTTTCTCTCATTAAGTACGTTATATGGATATTGTCGAACATCGATGTATCTTCACGATGTACCAACCAGCAGCTTTGTATTGATTGCAAGTAGTGAAGGTCAGCTGAACTCAGGCGAGTTTCAGTAGTGCAACTATGAATATGGACGAGGGACATACCTGCTTTTGTACAGCCCGATAGATACGTTATCGTAGTACAGAGTGTAACGTGATCCAATACACCATTCTTTCTTGCAATTCTTCCATGAAACAAAGAGTTTACATTCCTATTAATTCAGTGCAATAAGAGTAATTAATTGTATAGTGCAAAGATACGTTTTACATTATCCATTGATATGTTTGAATGAGAAGAGTTCGTTCGAGTTATGTTGCATGAGATTATTAAGCGAACTTTGTTATAACCAGATTTTTTATTATGTTTAAAATACAAATATAGAAAATGCATACATTGGTTAGTTGTGATAAAGGTTCTAGATCAAGTTGAAGAATTCTGATACAGGAAAGTATAATGGGAAAGTATAATGTACGGTAACTTCCTCGTCCTATCTTCGTTTCCTTGCAGTTTAATAGCCTCACTGGAATACCATGATGGCCTCATCAACGTACAAACTTAATTACTGAAATAGGGAATGGCGAGTTGCACGTCACTATCATCGCTTTTGTCGTTGCCGCTCTTAATTATCTCCAACAAACGATACTTATAATGTGCCATATTATCGAAATCGTGTTATAGGGATAGTTTCAATGTCACTGCGTTGCATCCAAAAACGAGCGGTTGTACAAGGTACATATTAACTCAATGACGTCTGTACACTATTAAAGGGGTTTCCCGCCCGACAAAAATGAAAATATGTTAACGATGGTTTTACGTCTTCGGGAATAATTACAGGGGAAAGAAGGAATTTACAAAAATCGCGATCGTGGAGAGTCTTGTGAAATGGACGTCTGACGCGTGCGTCAAAGGCGTATTAGGAAAAGCCTACGTCTTAATAAGTGATAAGTCTTGAGAACACGTTTGCAGCCTTAAAGAATCCTGTGAATCGAAGGAAAAGGTAACCGCCGGGGAACCGGTCTCTCGGAAATTACGATGACGTAGATTCGCGCTCTGAAGACGCACGAAGGATAGATTTTTTGTGCCTTTTGGTCACATATATAATTGTGCTAAATCATTTCGGTGAATTGTATTTCCTAGTTCCTTTACTACTCCGAATTTGATATACCACGGTCATCTACGATACATACATATGTGCTATCCGACACTAGTCGCTGGAAAGACTTAATTTGCAAAGACTTGATTTCATTTTCTTTCGCCCTTCTTTTGTTGACATTAAACCATTATTACATTTGTTCTGAACACAATTGTAACTGTGAATATATGAAAGTAATAAATCTCATGGCACTTTACGTTGTAAAAGCATAACCGTGTGCCGTGTCGACCTCGCTCGGTTACAGATATCTTGACATTTTTCGCCAATCGGGGCGCTACTTGTCACTCGAGACTGTACATCCCGCAGTACATGGTCTGGGATAAACCCGGGTATTTCCCTCTCGAACACTGTAGCGGGAGGATCGCATTCGTTTGGGGGGAGGCATTCTCACTCCCGTGTCACTCTCACCATGCACTTGCATTCTCTCGATATATATCGAACGTGACGCGACGCTCTGATCATCAGTCGCGGAAGCTTGCTTTTCGGGGATCGAACGTGACACCAGGACAGAATCTACCGTCGCCGTTTCTAGATAAAAGAAACAGGGACTAAAAGAGCGAGAACGAAAAAAAAGAAATTCGTCGAGAAAAGAGAGGCGGACACGGTGCAGTGTAGAGAGAAACGACGATAGAGCGAAAGAGCGACAGAGACGGAAGACCAATAGGGGACATTCGCACTCTCCACGGTTCCGTCGGTTCAGTCACACTGCGTCAGTCGACCGAGCGACTTCGCGGTCCTTTATTTCCTTTCGGACTTGTTGACCGCTCTCTTTTTTATTTTATTTCTCCTCACCCAGAACTCGAATCCGGCACCCGCTGTCGCTCTTCTGTTTTCCCTCTCGTTTCACTCCTTTTATCTGAAAAATAACCGTGGCCGCTCTCCGGCTAGCACGAACGTTCAATCTTCAACAGAGACAACAGACAAAGTAACCAAAGAACGAAAACAAAGCCGAACTGTTCGGTGTCTTAACGACATTTCCATCACTGCTGTACCAACGAAGAAAAACGAAACTGCGAAAGTTATACGTGAAGTAACCGATTGAATCCGGCTGCGAGTAAGTTCCATTTAGTTTGACGCTCGAATCCGATTTGCTGAAACGTGCCGAGCGCTACTTACACATGTATTGTTCATGGATCACGTGGTAGAAGCATTCGAGATCAAACTGAGGAAACGCGCGTCATTTCTAGCGTGGTCCCACAGTTTTGAAAATGAATAGCCTCTCGGTGATACTGCCACGATCGAACTGTACTTTTTCAACGACAAGCATTTTCGTCCATCAGAGAAAACAACAGGCTATTTCATCATCACCGTCGAATTACTGACACAACAACATGTCCCGAGCAGAACACGTACATACAATTCTGACACTGAGGTACTGTCCAGTGCTTTTTTACCACGACACCACGAAAATAAGCCGCCATTGTGGTAATATTAATAAATTGTTCGATGGTGTACATATATGTTATCTAAACTCGGCACGTTTGGCATTAATCATTTCAATTTCTACGCGTTTATTAGATTACATTTCGTTTATCAACATTCCTTCAGACGTCTTGAATAAATTTTACTAGAACCACCGTGGTTTTACATCGTTGGATCGTCTCGAATTTAGAAGCGACGAGGCTCGATTGTTAATTTAAGTGGCGGACAGAGTCGAGAGGTACAATCATGAACGGGATTTCCAGTCAGTGCGCGAAAATTAAGGATTTAAGTATATATGACGGTGAGGACGATCGGAAGATGTTAATAAAAAAGCCTGGACCACTCAGGACTGTTTCCTGGACAGAGAACGTGGAGGAAGACAACCTGGACGTGCCAGGAACGCCCAGGACTCCGCGGACCTCCACCACGCCAGGTATCATTCCTAAGAAAATTTAGCAATTCTCCAATTAGCAATCTTGCCAAATCATTGTAAAATTTACCTAATCCAAGAAACAGTTCCACCTTAACGCCGATTGGGTCATCAATTAGAACCAGTATGCATGTGTTCGTTCAACAAAGTACGGAGAACGGTTCGACAACAATAATTGAAGAAGAGTAATCGATAACAATGGTTTATACGCACTTCAAGCATATAACATACTTTCAATTGGGAAACACGAGAGAAAAAGATATTTAAAGAACTTTCGAAATATTATCAGGATTGTAATCAGAATCGCCGTTCGTTTTTTCCTCACGAACTCGTCTGTTACAATTGCTCGCGGTTGACAGACGTAACAAGCAGCTTCTAACTTTGCTATAGTTCCCATTAAAGTTTTAGCGTTATCTGCACGCTATAAGTGGCACTAACTTCTCAATTATGCCTCGATACTGACATTCATTCCATAGCTGTCTCTAATTTCTTCTTATTCAATGCGTTCTATCTTTAAATTCGAAAAAGGAACACTTAAACTTTCTCAAAGCGATTAGAGTCCTTGCCATTTGTTGCGCTTCCAATCGATTGCTCAAACAAATGGTACCTACGTAACTCGTTTTGAATTGTATTGTGACTCATTCGTAGCAGTTTTTTTGTACAAAAAAAAATTAATACGTATTCGAATGAAACCATTACATTCACTTTTCGTTGTTCTCGCCGTATGTTCGACCGACTTTTAACATTATTCCGCGCAACGTTCCTATCATTGATCAAAAGCCGCGGCCCGTGAAAAGGATTTGGGGGGAGCTCTCGCCTTAGTTCGCGTTTCCGGGTCAATTGTACCTGCTGATCTTGAAATGATAAACAGACTGGGAACTCCTGGGGTACAGTTATGATACGTACGTGACGTCTAACTGTAACGAATATATGGTCCTCCTTGCAACGTGACCATCGAGTTTTTGAAAACAGAGAACCACTTTTTCAGTGGGGAGACGTAGAAAACTCTTGCAGTTGCTTTATCGTGCAATTTCCCAAGTCTTGACGCGGTATCAATTTCGATGAAACGGTCTTCGTCACCTTCTACTCGGATCTTTCCAAGCGCAATAATGGCAATTTTCCTGAACGAATTCTGTGAAATTAACACATTCGCATCAGAGAACAAAAATTCTTGTTTTGCGACACGTGTGCACACGTGCATTTCAATAAGATATATTAAGAGAACTTCTGATCTAGAGCACGCATAACAGTTTAACTTGGTTAATCATTTTTAGCAAGTATGCGCAATTGATGTACATTGACCGTGAACACCATCGACAGACCTAGTATCATCGTCACTCGATTGAATTACACGATACGGTTCGTTTAGGAAGATCTCTTCCTTTAACTTAGTTTCCCATCTGTGAATAGATCAGTTCCAACGCCAGATCATATCCTTCCGAGTTTCCGCTTCTCTATCCACGCGGAGAGAAGCCTGGTGTGGCTCTTTCTGCTTTAATACGTTCTAGATTGCTCGCAAATGGAACGTTATACAAGTGATAAATTATCCCTATCGATAGAGATCGTTCTAACGCCGTCATTAATCGTTATGCAACAAGTTCGGCAAAATGTGACACTTATGGAGCGGCACAGTTCGAACGGCGAAGCTTTAGCGCGAGTCGCATTGCCTTTGAAATATTAATGCCAGGCTGCACGAGACTCGATCGATCGGTTGATCGATATCCGTGACTTAATTAAAGCATTATGGTAATCGTGAATGGGAATGCCGATCGTTTATACGTATATTTACGAGTCTTGAAAGAAACGAGGCAAAGAATAAGAGTAATAAGAAAAAACTCGTTCGTAGAATTTGTATTACAATAAGATTGTCATTCGCGTCGCTTTGGATTACGTTTCATCGTCACAGCTCTAATCTTTTTCATGTTTTTCTACTCTCTGAATAAGCATAATGATCGTTGTTGGACATTCATTTTCAGTAAACGTCTAGAAAAACTTTTCTGTAATTTCTTTTCCGCGTTGACAGAGTTAATGAAAGACTAAAAGTTATAGATTGTTGCGTATAGGTGTTACGATAACACGAGCTACAGATATACTTCTCGTAAAGGAAATAGATTTGGTTTTTTCATCAGTCTCGAATGAGTCTATTTGTTATGAATCTTCTCGTGCAGTTATCGCGGGTCAGTGCCAAAGATAACGGTGTTTGTACATTGTATGTATTTTGCTTCGTCTCTTATTGAAAAATTGGAGCAGCATTCATAAGCAAACGAGATAAGATCTAAGCAATAATGACACATCGTCTGTATCCAACTCTTTTATATGTAACAGTTATTATTATTATTATTTTAATGTAGAAGTAATTTGTTCGTAGAGTTCAGTAACTCGAAATGTTCAACTACAGAGGAATAATCGAAAATTGTTGCCTTTTTTAGGCCACGAAAAGTGTACATTTCACCACGATCTGGAGCTAGATCATAGACCGCCCACGCGCGAAGCTTTGCTACCGGAAATGTCACGGAGTTACAGGCTACTTTTGGGTTCCCTTGGCGAGGACCCCGATCGACCTGGCCTTTTAAAAACTCCTGAACGTGCCGCAAAAGCCATGCTATTCTTCACGAAGGGTTACGATCAAAGCATCGACGGTAAGTCTCTCTTACGAAATTATGAGAGAAGCTAGTATCGCACGTTTAAAAAAGAAAAAGATAAAGTATAATTTTTCCTTGACAAATTCAACAAAAAATAGAATGTTCCTCGTTTGCAAAAAAAATATTTTGTTATGAGTATCCTCATCTATTTGAAAATAATGTGGACATTCGATTTCCTTTTAACGATACGGTCGATGGAATAAAAACTATGAATACACCTACTCGAGGAAAGTGCCGCCCATTTCTTTCTTTCCCTACTTGAAGTTACTTGAGATCCGTCACGGGAGAAAAGAGAGGAAGACCTAAGTACGATTCGGAATAAGAGAGCGTAAAGCTCACGATATAAATGGGTCTCAGGGACGCACGATAGCCCGAGAAGAATGCCTTTCACCTTTTCCTTCCATTTGTCGTGCGCCACGGTAAAACTATTACTGTTCCCGGCAATTATGACTTCGCGAATAGCTGAATAAAATGGGAACGACACGGTACAGCCATCAACTATTCTTCCTTACACTTCATCGCTCAATATCAGAACTTCAATGCATCTTTTTTCAATACAGCTTCGAGTTAAAAAGGAAAATTAATTCTCATTTTCTCTACATAATTTTGTTTATCATTTTAGGAACTCGTTGTAAATTAACTTGGTACGTCTGTTACGTTGCTTTTGATCGCTTTAAGTAGCTGACAATAAATGGTGCGACCCTCCATGTCTTGAGACGCTTACATAGAGCAGCAGCTACAGGTGCTGGGGAGGCTTTAATTCACTTTGACTTAGCCTTTCTTCCTTCTAGAATGAAACTACCCTCGAGATAAGCCCGGTTAACGGTAGTTCTGCTCACCCCAATGAATCTGAAACGAGACCAGGGCACTTTCCTGCAAAAGCTTAACCCCCTACCACCGATGTAACCACCACCACCACCAGCCACTTCCACAAAATCATTCCTCTCTGACAATTTCTCTTTACCTTCATTCACGTCGATAAGCTTGGCCGAATTTATACTGAAAATGCACCCGAATATCTGCACAAGAACCACGACATTTGTATCGTATGTATAAATAGCACTCGTTAATATTAGCAAATATCATTGAATCGCAATGAAAAATGCGAACGATAAATCATTGCAAGTGGTGTTCATATCAATAAACATTGTTTTATTTGTTACGATTAGTTGTATCGCGTAAAAGCGTTACATAACGAAACATCTGAAACGATGTAAATGATAAAATGTTTCTTTTACTATCCAGAAACATGTTCACAATTGAATCTTTTTTTATTCACGATTAAAGAAATACATAGACGGATTCCGTAGTCCGTTAAATTGGTACAATCCATTGAATTCCGGTCGAGGATTGATCGTGTTGAATCATCGAGACGAAAAATTGAACTGCACACTTTGAGCGTCCGCTTCAAAGGTAGTAAATAAAAGAGGAAATTGCATAAGCCAGTTGCTTCGCGTAGATGGATGTACACGCGAAAGCGGCAGAATAAATTCTGTACACCCGAGATTTCGAATTCATCCTATCACTCCGTCGAGTTAGAAGGGATTCAAAGAATTATTTTTTCGTAGCGGACGGTAGAATCTTATTACGTATGGAAAAATACAGTTGGTTAACCGGGACGAATTCGTTTCATCATTGTCGGTCATTGTGAAGCTGTTTCTTGTTAAGGTTGCCGTGGAAACCGTGAAGAGCACCCTCCATTACCTACCCACCGACATCTACCAACCACCGATTCATACCTATACACCCACCACCACTATTGCGAACGTTGTAGTAAGTAGGTCAATATCGAGTAAATCACAGCTAGGAGATCGTGAGGACCTTAACCCATGTGCAAGATGTTCTTTCGTAGAACAATTTAAACGACAATCGTCTCTTCTTTCTGTCTCTTCGTCTCTGAACAAAGATTTATTTCAACACCCAGTCTAAGAAAAAAATAACTAACTTACAAATATATACGTAAAAAATTTTGCAAAAGAGAAACATATCAATTATTTGTACGCTTACGAATAAGTATAATATTTATCGATTTACTACAATTCATACTCGTTGTTTTACAGACGTTATAAACGATGCTGTGTTCGACGAAGATCATGACGAGATGGTCGTGGTGAAAGACATCGAGATGTTCTCCATGTGTGAGCACCACTTGGTACCATTCTACGGGAAAGTCTCGATTGGTTATCTGCCCTGTAAGAAGATCCTAGGTCTCAGCAAATTAGCTAGGTAAAGAGCAATTTTCTTGATTAGAAGGCCAACACCGGTGAGAACCGGATTAACACGCGTAACCAGAAGCTGCCTCGGTGCAATTAAATCTCGAGCGATCGATTAAATCGTCTGTTAAATTAAGACGGCTAACAATCTTGTTCCATAGAAATCGAATAAATCGGAACCAGATTATTTACTGACGATCAATTAGATTGCCTGATTCGAATTGTCATCGCACGCTACGCTCTATTACGCGTCGCTGTTCTTAGAAACAGGGATTATATTTTAATAAGCTCTACGATAAAGATTTTATTTTAAATGTAAGATGCGTATTCTCTTAGACTTATGATTGCGACACGACGGAACTGGCAGAGAGACAATTGTAGCAAAGGTGAAAGTACATACACAGTTCACTTTAATTGAACAGTGACGATTGCAATTTGGTCAAACACTTTCATTGATCGACCGTTTACACTGTTTACGTTGGCCTCAAGCAACGTAAATCAGTCACATTATCAGTAATGTTATTTAACTAATCCGAACTGTGTATTTTCGCTTCCAAGTCGACTATCTTTTTTACCATGGATAGATCACTGTAAAAATGCTTGTCTGTTAATTAGAAGCACTGCCGAATGTAAACAATCCAAGTATCTTCTGGTGTGGTCTGATATTTACATAACAACGATGTGAATAAAATTTGCTAAAAACGGCCATGAATAGAGTGCAACTGCGGGGCAATACTGATACCTTGTTGCACAACTACAAGATAACAAATTGCACAGACAGTAGAGTTACGGCCTTGATTGAAAGAATATTGAAGCAGAATGAAAAGAATACGACTGGTAGTGATCGGCACGCCGTACACTTTCACGCACCGCTAAGCTCAATCGGCGTATTCACTTGCCTGTTAAATATTATGAACTTAACATTAGCCTTCAAACGATAAGCAAGGAATAGATTTTCTGACATTCGAGCCAGGCTCGTAAAAATAACTCTAATTTGTTTTACATCTATTTAATCGATTCTATATACATTCACTAGATAAATTTTTGTTCAATAAATAAGCATTTCCATAATTAATTCTTATCTTTTACAGAAATATATAGTATTTATATCATTATTCTTATCTTTTATACGATTTTTTCTAGAATCGTGGAGATCTTCAGCCGACGTCTTCAGGTTCAGGAACGTCTGACGAAACAAATCGCACTAGCGGTGACAAAAGCGGTGCAACCAGCTGGAGTAGCTGTAGTTGTTGAGGGAGTGTATGTAATTTTATATTTAAAATGAAATTCTTTTAGTTTCTCCCTTAGTTTCATTTCAGTGCGCTCACAGCTTGAGCAACGATTTTCGCAAGGACTAATTTTACGTAAGAATAGAACCTTGCATTTGTAACGTACTATTTCTTAGTGAGGAATTAGAGCGTATTCTTTTGATCAAGAGACGTTTGACTATCAGATTAAACACGTATAAATGATTATGATTATTCTGATTCGGATACGCGACTTGTAAATAAAATGTACAGATCTGTGTTAAATAATGAATCAGTATTATTAATAATCGTCTAAATTATTAACATTAATTATCACACTGACGTTCAATAATTCAAACATCGTAATTGTTATTATTGAAATAATTTGCCTAATCGTTAACCACGCGCTGATTTTCTAACTTGCACGCAATTAAAATTGAAAAACAGATTGAATGTAGAAGAAAACAAGCGCGATGTTGATTTGTAATTAAAACTGATCCCGAGAGTCAAATGATGACTTAACAGCTTAAAATCAAGAAGCTGATAATGAGATTAATACGTCCTTGATGATATCTTTTTTTCACTTCTTCCGTAAGTCCGAGGCTGGACATCACATTCACACTTCTAGTACAATTAATAATATACGTATGTATGTCGTAATGCATCTCAATTAAAGTAGTTAGTAACTCATGCATATTAAGTAACAGTATCCTTGTTAGTAAACATCGTAACAAGCTCTTGAATTCTATTTAACATAATGCACCGTGTGCATTAATTGTTCTCGTTTCTAATGACGAGATACCAATGATTGATTAGTCAATATGTAACAGCGTTTACCGGACAAAAAATTGAAAACACAATTTTTTATTTCATATTACAGGCACATGTGCATGGTGATGAGGGGCGTGCAGAAAATAAACAGTAAGACAGTTACATCTACCATGCTTGGCGTGTTTCGAGACGACCCAAAGACTCGCGAGGAATTCCTCAATCTGGTTCACAACAAGTAAATCTTTTTCTGTCGAATCTTCAAGGCAGTTCTTTCCTTTCTTTATCATCGGCCAAGGAAACTAGGGTACCAAGGACGGTCCCCCTGCAATTATACCAACGTTTTTGTCATACCGCTACCTCAGTACAGAGGACGTCCAAAAAAGAGAGAAGTTGATTCGATGACGTGCTTCTTTCCAACATTCCTCCTATTTTTTATAGAGATATGATTCTATACGCGTGAAAACGTTATGAAAAATAATAGTTCATTTTAATGACTTGGTCATACAATCGGGATAGTCTTGTTAACTAACGTAAGAGAGCAACTAACAAGATTGACTGATGTTGTCTAAGACGTTTTTGAACAGGACGTTTTTAAACTGCTGATCGAATGAGACAGAGACAATATGGTAGTTGCACACGCGAACTTTACGTAAGTTCTACGAAGAAAATTAAAAAGAACTCACGGATTGTTTCGCGGAAACATTTTCGTAATTAGTTGAGAAAGCATGTGACGTCTTCGTTAGGGATTTGATACTTTTAAAAATATATTAATAACATTACCACGCTGCTGGTCCAGCTGTAATTATCCAATCGATTGTTATTATTTTTTGCAAATATTCTCGTAATGTTATTAATATATTCAGAGAACGCGCGTTTATTCATGAAAATAAAGTTAAGAAAATCTAAGATCGAAGTTTCTCTATCGGTATGAACTGAACGAATAACAGGACACTTGCTTAGTTAACGGCCTCGTTACTTATGACAATACATAGTTTAGATTCTATACCAGCGATTCCAACTGAGAGGTGTTCGCGTTGTAAAAGATCGTGCCGATTGAGAAATACAGGTAATCCTTTTATATTTCGAAACCAACTGCTCAATGACGAACAAACGATAAATCCTTTCTCGATTTCGTTATTGTTTCTAGTTTGTAAAACGTTATCAGCCATACGTTTTACAACAGGAAACAGTTTAAAAATTTACATTTTCTACTCTGCCCCTCTATTACAGTTTCTTGTTACTTTGAATCTGAATCACGTGAAAATTATTTAAATAATTTTACTGGAAGACTTAATGTTTTTTAAATATTTTTTTAAAGATTTTGTATACATAAATTCTTAAAGAAAAGTGAAAGTACCAACGCACAATGTTTCAGCCATACAATGTGCGTTAAAGAGCGATTAAGAGTTTTAAAAGCTTTATAGAAATAATAGTTTCATCTTATCGAATTAATTGCTGATAATTAGCTCATCTTGTTAAATGATTGAAATTATTTGAAACTTAAACTATTGTAAGTTATTACATTATAAAAAAAATGCACTAATGTTTAGTACTTACAAGAAGTAAAACAGGTGTACGTTATATTTTTTAATATTTTCTGTTAACAATTTGTCACATATTGCCCGGTTATTATTATTCTAGTTAATTTCAACAATTGATTCGAAGATTAAAGTATGCGAAATATATTACTGGGTTTAAGATATCATGTCAGATATTGCTTTAAAATATGAAGTTAATAATTTTACCACACATTCATTGAACTTCCGTGAAGTGCGTAGATTAAAATGCGCCAGCGATGCTGAGGTAATACATTTAAAGTTCAATCGATGTTGCGTAACCTTTGCTATGTCCTCCACAATTCTATTTTGCAACATTAAACGATGAAAAAAGATTTTAATGTTATTTATGAGAATGGATGTTTAATATTTATAATATTTTTCTGATGATGTTATATAAAGTTATATTTATACTTTCGATATCATCTTTTTTATGGTTGCACAAGGATTACTTGAAATCCCTGTTATCACTCACTTCCTTTCCTCTTCGTGAAAGACAATTTTTAACTCAACATTGCATTGTAATAAGAATCTTTCTTTCCAGGAACAATCTCATCCCCCTGCGTTGCACATCGTCATATGTCTACAAATCAACACACAGATAAATGATCTACTTATAATAGCCGCGATGCTTAAAAATGACTGCTTGGCGGATAACATTAACATAAAAGTTAAACAGCTAAACAATAGTTATAAGCATTAAGTAGTGGAAAAATTAATTTTGATACTTACTGAATCTGGGACACGGTGGTATTTCTATCTTTTTTACAGCAGGTGCGCCGCAAACCCGGGGCATTAGAGTATTATTTGAGGCGCAAACGTTTCCTGTATCCTCCTGATGAAGAAGGAATACCAAGCTGTTGTTCGACACAGATCTTCGACTTTTCCCAGCTGGGCAACATGGACTAGCACAAGGTCGTTTCAGGGTACGACAACCTTGCTCGCGGATGACATTCCTTCCATTACCACTACGTTGAGTGACGCAACTTTTAGCCATCAAAGCTGATGGATCGTCCTTTTTGCATGAAGCGATCGAGTCCCTATGAATGAGACTTTGAGTCAACATTACCTTTGTTTAGATATAAACTATTAAATTATTTAGGAGATACGGAATTTTAAATCTTACATAGCGGAAGCAGGACAAGGTGCACAAGGAGTACAGCACGGAATCGGAGGACAACGCAAGACTCTTAGGGCTTCAACATTTAAGGACGAAACACCTCGTAGCAACGCTCGTTGTATCGCATTTTCATATTCCGCACGTTCCTTTATGATGCGCTGATTTTCCTTACGAAGTCTTGCTATTTCAGCTTCAAGCTATTTTAGATGATTTCAATGTTGATTACCTTTCAATTTATTTACACATGAATTTAATGACTAAAATGAGTTTTTAATATACCTCCATTTCTTGCCGTATTCTATCTCTGTCTTTCATAATTGCTTGAATAGCTGCATCCGTACAAAGAATTTCTAATTGCTGAGGCTCGTATATTGTCGACGTTATTTGTTCCTCGACATTATCTTCTATATGTTTTGTTGGAACCACTTCTTCTTTATTCGGCTCTTCTACGATAGGTTCATCTATTACAACGGGTTCATTTGCAATCTTCACTACTTCCTCTTGCACAGGAAGTTGTATTGTCGGTTTGGTTTGCACATTTGTCTGAGTAGTCGCAATTGCTTTCTGTAATAAATTCATGGCTTTAAAAATCATAGCGCAACATAAATTTTAATCGAAAAACTTGCCTCACGTTCCTCGCATTCTGCCAATAATTTCCTCAGATTGTCGATCTCACAAGCTCGTGCTATCAATTCTTTACGCAATGCCTCGAGTTCTTCCTTGCAAATGTCTAATTTACTCTGAACCAAACCACTCCATTGTTGTATTCGACCAAATACATCAGCGAACATTAACTTTTGTAAAAATAAATTCAATTTACTGTATCACTTAATACTTACTTTATATTTGAATATTAGACTAAAGTCTTTTTGAAAAGGAGTAAGAATTTAATCGGTTTACGAAATTGGGAGTTTTGAACGACAGTTTCATTTATGCAATCGCTTTCATTTATTAGTGTATTATTCAATTCTTATTGAGTGACTTTGTTTATTGTACCCTCATCTTCCCAATTTCATGACGGTTTTACTTGCGTACAGGGCTCAACCTTTGATTCGTGTTCAAAGTTCTCGCTTAAAGAGGCCAACGCTTTACCCGCATTTTGCAAATTTTCATGCACATAATCGATCATTTCATCCACCTTCTTATCACTGCATTTACGAAACAACATTTTATACAAATATTACATTTAATCAATGCCGGTACGATTTATTATAACTTGTTTTCTCCAGAGATTGTAACAGTCTTCCAGTGAAAAATGATTATCTATACCCTGTTGATCCTGGCACTGATCCCATACAAGTACAACATGGTCCAGCTGTACGAGTAGGTGCTCCAGTTTCTGTTTTCATAGTGGATGCTTTGTCCTCCGCCGTGACAGAATCTTCTACCACAATGTCTTCTCTTGGATGTGACACATCTTCTTTTTCTTCGGGCACATCTGCCCCTCCTACTAAACGATCTTGATTCTTTGTGGTTGAATTATACTTATGAGCTGTAGTTAACGATTTTTTTAAAATAGGTGTTTTGTTTGATAATCTATGGCTTTCATTAATGACATATCCTAAAAATAGTTGTCTGTCGTTATGTAGTTATGGTTAATCATTTATGAAATTGAGAAGATCCAATGTTTTACCGTTTCTGGGTGTATTTAGCAGTGAACGTGGCATTTTTACTTATTAAATATGATGCATAATGATTATAAAGTGTAATTATAAATCAAATTAACTGGTTAATTTAGATATGAATTTTAGTATTTAATTTTGATTAATTTATCTGAATAGAAAACTATGTAAATGTAGTAACTTTCAGTTGTTTTTGCAGTACTAAATATATATACGAGACATATTTTTTCACGATTATAAAAAAGGGTAAAGAAATTCATCTGTTACTTATAAGTAAACTCACTATATATATTTTACTAAATTTTTTTTATTTGTATGAAAGTATAAGTGATCACATGTAATATTTAAAATATGAACTTTGTGTTAAACAATCGTACATGTACGAGGTGTAACTTCCGCGTATTAACTGTACAGGTACAATAATGAAGTTAATTCCTTTTATAGAAAATGTCCAAATATTATATCCGTGTAATACTTGTCTACTTTACATTATATTACAGATAGTTTTTATCTTCTCATTCGCGATTAAAACTTATTGCATATATTCTGAAGATCATGCTGAATTGTGATTTGATCTCTATAATTAAACAAAACATATATATATATACATATAGATAGATCTTAGGTAGCTTTTTTTGGTGGCGGCCTAAACACTCCAACAACAACGGCATGGTCCCTTTCATATGGCTCTAATGTGATTTGTTCCTGTGGTTTCAATTTGTCAGCAATCAATTTTTTCACTTCCGACGCAAATACTGCTTCGGGTTGAGCTGTAGAATCTATACAACTCGCCTGAAAGAAATAAATCGGACCGTATAAATGTAAAATCGAAAACAATTTACGATGAAAATAATAGTTAAAAAAATAACGTATATTTACCTTAATAGAAATAACGAAATGTCCACCGTTCTTTAGGAAATATTGGGCATTCAGAGCTACTATTCTGGCTTGATCAGGTTGTGCCACATCAGCAAATATTGTATCCACCATACCAATGAGCATTCTATACTTGTGTGGATGCCTTGCGTCTTCAATTATAGGAATAATATTTGTCCGTTTTTTAGCAACATTCAGAAGATCTCTACCAGATCTATGAGAAAATTCTACAGCATATACAAGTCCTTCCTAAAATGGAACAAGATAAATGAAATCTAAAACGCTATTTGTAATTATATAAAAGATGCATTAAATAAAATAGTTGTATGTTTGTACACGCGTTTTTTTAAAGTAAACGATAATACATTTTACTTAATGAAAAAAACGCGCATGTGATTTATATAGCATAACTTCGACACCAAGCTAGCAATAATGCACTAAACTGGCTCTAATGTATGCATGGTATAACTTATATTTATTAAGAAAACATTCATAGAAACCCACCGGACCAACAACATCTGCTACATGTGACACTGTAGTTCCAGATGCAGCACCTAAATATAAAACTTTGCTTCCAGGAGGCATGTGAATTTGATCTACACCGCCAAGTATAGCTGCAGCCAATTTTGATCTAAAAGGATTCCACACTCTGTATTCAATTTTCTCACCATTCTCTGCCTGTAATATTCATTTCGTTAGTTATTGTGTACATCGTAAATTGTACAATACAAGTTATGTTAGCTGATTTATGTACCTCAACGCTTATTCTCTTCTCACCATACACTTCTGAACCTGGTACTAAATTTAATGTAACTAATGCATCCTCCTTTCCTCTAGCTATAAAAACCCCTTCGTGTCGATGTGGTTCTATGACGACGGTTTTGCCACCTTTGAAACCACCTCCTCCGCGTCCCCTTCCTCCTCCTCCTCCTCTACCTCCGCGTCCACGTGGAGTACCACCGCCTCTTCCGCCACCACCTCGTCCACCTCCTCCTCCTCCTCCTCTTCCACCCCGTCCACCGCCTCCACCTCGACCACCTCCTCCACCACGACCACCTCCTCTACCTCCTCTAAATCCACCGCCACCACCGCCTGGTGAAAATCCTGTAATAAAATAAATTTTATAACACAATTATTGGAGGCTATCAAATAATTTTACATTATTTGAATTAATTCGATCTACTTAATGCTTCTACTTAAAAATAAACATAAATTGCAGGGAAATAGGTTAAAATAAAATGTATCATACAAACACAAAAATTGCCTTTTGTTTGACAGAATGGTCTATATATTCTTAGGAAAAGTAGTTGCATTTAGAAAGACAAATACATGTGTCTTATACAATGAGCAATTATATATCTTAATAATTTAGAATAAATAATTGTTGTAACATATCAGATCGTACGAATCGTGTAGTAAAATCAAAATTTTTTATTTCACGAGGAATTAGATATGAGAGTAACATTTAAATGATTATTAATTACCTGGCTTTCCCATTTTTAAACTTAAATGCCTAAATTTTTATGATGAATTTGTTTCAATCTTTAATTCGCTCCCTACACACGTGTTGTATCACAGACGCCAAATCGTCGCGGAAGTGAGGGATATATGCTAGCTCCTTCCGGTTTGAATCGGTATAACGAATGAAATCTGTATCGTATGTTTAAATATTGATTAATACCGCAAAACTATCACAAACAACAATGCTCTACAAAGTTACAAATAATTTATTATCAAATCTCAATAAAATGAACAAAATTCATTTAATGATACCTTCTTCATAATTAACATGTTTTGTCTGTTGTTAAAATAATACTGCTTTATGAACGCAATTATGTATAGGCTAACACGTTCGCCTTCGTGCACTGTAGTTAGTTTGAAATAACGTTACAAATATAACCTCACCGATGTGTCTCAAATTTTCTATGGTTTTTATGTTAATCAATAAATAATAGTCGTTCCTTATGTAATAGATAATATAGAAATATGAAGTAAGTATAAACATTCATTTGACAAGGTGTTTCTAGCTTCCTGAAATACAAATTTTAACTAGATGTTTTTGTTTACAGAATCAGCGTCGACGGTTTACTTGTATATTTTCCTTACGATTACATTTATCCAGAGCAATATGCGTACATGCTCGAGCTCAAACGAGGCTTGGATGCTAAAGTAAGTTTATCTTGTACAATTTTTTATTATGATCTTCTATTATTTGTTACAAAGTACAAATTGTTCGCTTACAATTTTAGGGGCACTGTTTATTGGAAATGCCCTCAGGCACTGGCAAAACCATAACTCTTTTATCATTAATTGTAGCATACATGTTGGAGAATCCATTGGATGTTACAAAATTAATTTATTGTTCCCGTACGGTACCGGAGATAGAGAAAGTAATAGAGGAGTTAAAGAAACTAATGGATTATTACGAAAAGGAAACGGAAAGTAAACCGAAAATTGTTGGGTTAGTTCTTAGTTCAAGAAAGAATATGTGCATTCATCCAGAAGTAAGTTCATTTTCCATGTAGACTTTTTATAGCCATTGTACATGTGCTTAAGTATATTAGCAATGTGTGTGAATTAGGTAAGCAGAGAACGCGAAGGTAAAATTGTCGATGGACGTTGCCATTCTCTCACAGCATCGTATATCCGTGAGAGACACAACTATGATGAATCTACGCCAATCTGTACTTTTTATGAAGGATTCGATCTGGAAGGCAAAGAGCAACTTATGCCACCAGGCATATATTCTATTGATGATTTGAAAGAGTATGGAAGAGATCGTAATTGGTGTCCATATTTTCTTGCAAGGTTCACAGTAAGCATATTAAAAAAATTAAAATATATATTTTAAGATAGTATAGAATGCTAACTATATTGTGTAACTTTTAGATTTTACATGCCCAAATTGTGGTGTACAGTTATCATTATTTATTAGATCCTAAAATTGCAGAAACTGTGTCTAAAGAATTAAGCAAAAGTTCTGTAGTAATATTTGATGAAGCTCACAACATAGGTATAAAGCAGCTAATATATAGTTACATAGTGTGAGAATTATAAAGATTCTAATTGTTTAATTTATTTTAGATAATGTATGTATTGATTCTATGAGTGTGAAAATTAATAGAAGAACTTTGGAAAAAAGTTCAGCTAATTTACAGCTTCTTGAAAAAACAGTAGCAGAGTAAGTTTAAATAATGCATTAGATAATATTAATATAATTGTTATAAAAAATGCTAATGTAATGGTAATTTAGAATGAAAGAAGATGATGATATAAACAAATTAAAAGAAGAATATGAGAGATTAGTAGAAGGATTAAAAGATGCACATGTTGCAAGAGAAACTGATATAATCTTGGCTAATCCTATTTTACCGGATGAAGTCTTGCAAGGTATACCTCTAATTCTGAATAAAAAATCTAATTTATATTATTTGTAAGTATGAAATAATTTACATTTTAAATTTGATGTACATATATATATGTTATAGAAGTGGTCCCTGGAAATATTAGAAATGCAGAACATTTTGTTAGTTTTTTAAAACGATTTGTAGAATATTTGAAAACACGTTTACGTATACAACACGTAGTTCAAGAATCACCTGCTGCATTTCTTAGGGATGTCCAAGCAAAAGTTTCAATAGAACGTAAACCATTAAGATTTTGTGCTGAGCGATTGGCTTCTCTTTTGCGCACTATGGAGATAAGCGATTTAACTGATTTCTCACCAATAATATTAGTGACACATCTTGCGACATTAGTTTCTACATATACAAAAGGATTTACTATTATAGTCGAACCATTTGACGACAAAACGCCTAATGTTTTGAATCCAATCCTTCACTTCAGTTGTTTAGATTCATCAATTGGAATGAAACCTATATTTGATAGATTTCAGTCAGTAGTAATTACATCAGGAACATTATCCCCATTAGACATGTATCCTAAAATTTTAAACTTCCATCCAGTCATAATGTCATCATTTACTATGACATTAGCTAGACCCTGTCTTTTACCTATGGTAAGTGTGTGTATAATATTGCGTTTTTTTCTAAATTGCAATTAAATTATCAAATTAATTTTGAAATAATATCAGATCGTAGCAAAAGGTAATGATCAAGTCGCGATCTCATCGAAATATGAAACAAGAGAAGATGTAGCTGTCATAAGAAATTATGGCCAACTACTAGTTGAATTCGCTGCTACAGTTCCTGATGGTTTAGTGTGCTTTTTTACTTCCTACTTATATATGGAGTCTGTTATTGCTGCATGGTTTGTATTCATTAGTTCTTCTTTATTGTTACATACTTAAACTGTAGATATATTTATATATCATTATAGGTATGATCAAGGTGTAGTTGATCAACTTCAAAGGCACAAGCTACTTTTTATCGAAACTCAAGATTCTGCAGAAACTAGTTTAGCTCTTATAAATTATATAAAAGCTTGTGAAAATGGAAGGGGTGCTGTGCTGCTTTCAGTAGCACGTGGTAAAGTATCGGAAGGGGTTGATTTTGATCACCACTTAGGAAGAGCCGTTTTGATGTTCGGAATTCCATATGTATATACACAATCACGTATTTTAAAGGCAAGATTAGAATACCTTCGTGATCAGTTTCAAGTAGGTTATTAAATCAAATTATAAGACACAAATTTATAATTGCTTTCATTAATATTATTGAGGTAATAAATAAATGTATATATATTACTAATATAGATAAGAGAAAATGACTTTCTAACTTTCGATGCAATGAGACACGCAGCACAATGTGTTGGTAGAGCAATTAGAGGAAAGACGGATTATGGTATAATGGTATTCGCGGATAAGGTATTAAAAGTTATCACGAATAATTTTGATTGTTAATATATAATTTTTTAACAAAGTATATATTCTATAGAGATTTTCAAGAATAGATAAACGAAGTAAATTACCAAAATGGATACAGGAGCATTTGACTGATAGTTTATGTAATTTATCAACTGAGGAGGCTGTACAGGTAAATTTCCAGATTCAAGACTTCTAGTACAGATACTGCTGATAACTCTGTTGATTGTAATTTTTAGATAAGTAAACGATGGTTACGACAAATGGCCCAACCATTCACTCGTGAGAATCAATTGGGATTGTCCTTGTTAACGCGAGAACAGCTTGAAAAAGAAGAGTATAGCAAAATTGAAGAAAAGGCGCAACAAAATTAAAACATGTTTGATATCTTTTTGATAACAAATTTTTTGTGCCATTTTTGACAAATACAGTAATATATAGTATGTAAAAGCATACCATAATTTGTACTTTACATATTATATGTATTATAGCATGTATAAAAATTTATTAATTTTTGTATAAGTATTATAATAAAGAATATTTTTCCCTGTATATTACACATTTATTGCCTTCCTGAGTACTGCTGATTAAATAAACAAATTCTTAATTTTCATTAAATAGAAAGAGTAAGATAAATTATATCTCCCGCTTTAGAGGTAAGAGAGAGAAAGACATATTACAAAGCTATAAGAAAGTGTGAGACAGATGCTACCAACTCCACTCTGGAACCCCTGGCGCCATCTCTGTGAAAAGTGCTCAAACTGGTCGCACAGCGTTATCGACAGTGAAGTAAACTACATAAGACTACTAGCGCCATCTCTACAGAAAGTACTGAAACTAATGTACGACTAGTTTCACCTCTTCTCCGAGAGATGGCGATAGTAGTTTTAAGAAGTTTACTTCACTGTCGATAACGCTGTGTGAACAGTTTGAGCACTTTTCACAGAGATGGCGCCAGGGGTTCCAGAGTAGAGTCGCTAGCATCTGTCTCACTCTTTCTTATAGCTTTGTAATATGTCTTTCTCTCTCTTACCTCTAAAGCGGGAGATATAATTTATCTTACTCTTTTTATTCAATAAAAATTAAGCAATTTGTTTATTTAATTAACAGTACTATAAAATAAATCAAAGGAATTAATATATAAAAAAATTTTTAATCACGAGGGGAATAAAAAATAACTAATATGTCGTAAATTACAAATGGGATACGAAACTTATAGCAGTGCAATTAAAAAAGTTTAATAACAAAGTATAGTGGTGAAGTCTTAACAGTGTACAAAATACAATTACATCTATAAACAATTCATTTAATATCACCATCTTACAATAACTTGGTCTCCATCCTGTATTGAGTAATAGCTGAGTTCCTGAAGCGGTTTATCTAAAGGTATTTCATCCTTAGAAAGCTAAAAAATTACATACAATTATTATAAAAATTAATATATATATATATATATATATATAAATTATAAAGTATTATAATTACATCTGGTTGTATAAATGAGAGTCTTGGTATTTTTCCTCCAGTTCTAAAAAGTCGCTGTGCCAAACCAATAACTTTTTGAACTTCCATATCTTTTAAAAGTTTTCTTTTGATTCCTCTAGGCTGATTGGGATGATCAGGGCATACAAATTCTACCGTTATAACATTAGAAACCATTTCCACTTTTGTTTTGGACGAAGGAATATCAGAAATTCCACATTCTAAATATTTCAAATGAGATATAATTATTAATTGGAAAGGTATTCATTTTTTAACTAATTTTCCACTTCGTAATAAATAGACTGTTATATCCTTCACCTACTTTCAACTAATGCCGGATATCGAGGGTGTTCAATTATAAATTGATTCCTTTCTTCAGAATTATTTTCAGTTTCTATCCACTTTGTTAAATATAATTTCAAATAATCAAATTCAGCACCTCGCCTTTCATCATGCAGAATTTCTGTACCATTTAATGATTTTAATTTTGAAATTCTAGCTATTATTAACTGACGAGCAGTCTCTAAATTTTCATTTCTTAAAATTGGATTTTCTCTGAATTTCAGATCTTCTAAATTATTAAGTTTTTCTAATTCAGATATAGATTGCCACTGCAAAAAAACAATATTTGAGTATCATATTTTCAAATAATTTATCTGTATAGTACATTGATATTTATGTTACCTCTGATATGTTATTTTGTGATATATGTAATTGTTGCAAATTAAAGAAGGCTGAAGTTTTTGCTGTTGGTTCACTAGTTGGAAATCTTATTTTGTCTATTTTATTTGAATTTAAATTAAGATATTCTAAGCTGTAAAATATATACAACTTGCAATATAACATTCGTATTAACAATTAGCAATATGTAATCAAAGCTGTTATAACTTGCCATGGAAGTGAACCCAATTTAAGAATTTCATCCCAACTGGATATGAAATTTCCTTCAAGTGTTAATTTACATATTTTCATTAAATTATCATCCTCTAATGGTTTCTGTATGATGTTGATTATATTAAAGTAAACTGAAATTTCTTGAAGAGATGGAAACATACACATGCATCGTTGGATATCAAACCAATTATAATTCATTTTAGCCATAGTTAAATATTGTACCGTAAGAAATGAATCTTTTAATACTTCCATATTTTCTTCTATTGGTAAATAATTCTCACTAAATGGATAATAAGAATTTTTAGAAGACAGTAACAATTATTTGTTATCTACAAACTCTTGATTAGAAATTTTTATAGTTTACCTCACATTAAGACGAACAAGACAATGAAGCTGACAACAGATATCTGCTACAGTTTGCCAGCTATTTATTAGATTTTTAGATATATCTAACTCCTCCAAATTTGGACACAATTCTTTCAATTCATCCGGCTTACCAGCAGTACTAACATATTGTTCTCTCAACCATACTGTTTTTAATTGATCAAATTTGCTTTGCTTTCTATTTACTTTAGAAAATCCAACAACTTCAAAAAAGGGAGCATTGATATCCTTCTGTAAACTCATCAATGTATCCCTATCAATGCCAGCTAATTCATCATTGATCAGGCCATAACGAATCTTAATTGCTTCTGGACAAGATATTCCAAATTTTGCCTTACCCGGACGTATAAACGATCCTGATGTGGGATGCCTGTTGTAAGACAATTAAATACTTTACTTACTTCGTTATTCTGTAATATAACAGTATATTTATATAAGGTTTTACCTAGCTTTAAAATATTTTACTCCTTCATATGTACCATTATGTTTCCCACGAGCTGGGTCGTCCCAATCTATGCCAAGCCACAAACCTTTAGTTTCACCAACAGGACCAACATATTTCAATGTACCTTGATATCCGTCACACTCAATTCGGCTGTCAATTTCATATTTCTTATCTTCTACCATACTAAAACAGACAGATTTCAATGATACTTATTCATTCGATCTGTTCGAGTCATATATTCTTTTTACTTCAGAAACACGAATCAAAATATATTATTCTTAATTTTTTCCTAATACAATTTTAAATAATAAGTACACTAAAGATGTCCCGGTTTGAAACCTAACCTCAATATAAGAGAAGATCATTGAAAATTATGAGACAAACAAAATGTTAATGATATAAACGAGAAAAAGCCACCGGATACTATTGGAAGGATACTTATGTTAGATATAAGCGGTTATACAGACATGATTTAATCAAAATTAAAAGTCATATACAGTAATATGACATTTCTCTGTTGTATAGTGTTAAGGTACCTAGGAACTTTGTGATGCAAGATACTCCACTCGCATACTTTAATGAAATAGTACTATTCCTATATATGGTGGTGCGTATGTACATATAGGTTTGCAAAAACTACATAGATACGTATGTATGTATATACTATAGGTATTTGGGTACAGGATGGTCCATTCAGACCATACCATACATATCATAATCACCACTTTAAGGAATCAATATTAAAATACGTTCTCCTGTTTTATTTTCTAATTTTTCTTATATCAATGATATCTCAAATTATATCGTATGTGTGTAGGAATAAAAAATTTATTTCTGTGACGATCAGCAGCGAAAGAGTCACGAGGTGCCATCTAGGTTAAGTCAGATGAAGCAAATTAGAATAAGATAGTTTAAGGCTAGTAGTTCTAAGATAATTTAAGAAATAGTCTAGTCTCTCTCTAGTAATGTTATACATAGTAGTTGGTAATAATAATTTATAAAATATAATATGCTTCATACAAACTATATTAATTAATAAATGGGACTTTCCCCTTTTACAGGTACCACAGAAGGGAGAGTAGAAACCTCCATGATTCTAATTTATTTATTTCTAATAGTAAAAGCAAGAAATTTTATATTATAAGTATAATTATAAGCATTGTTGTAAAGTAAAAATTAATTATATTTTACTTGTATTAACATATTACTTAAAACAAAAATTGGATGTTGTATCAGCAGAACATGATATGCGAGAAGGTATTCTTTCCAGAATTTTTCTCGCTTAAGAATGTTGTTCGATTATGATAGGTATGCAAGACAGATGATTGATTAATTAATTAAATAATTAATTAACAGTAACAAGACGTTTATTTAAACAATTTATAAAGCACAGAAGCGTTCTTACCAACTAAATTTTATATATATATATATATGCATATAGACCATTTTTATAAACCTATTTGTAATACATATGTGAAATAATGTATAATATTAATTAAAATATTCCTCCAAGTTTTTTGTTGTAACGTTTGGAGAGTTGGTAACTAATACTTCAGGAATTTTTAATTCTCCTAGCAACTATTGCGATAATAGGAGAACTGGGAATACTGTCAATTAATTATTTGCCCTAATTCTGTATTAAATTACAAATTTTGCTATGAGAACTTTCCAACTAAATGGTCAAACAATTAATCTCTCATCCATTGTTGTCTGCATCTCTTATGTTCCTGGTTTAAACTGATTTATCACTCATTTATCAAATAAATCCAGTTACTTTGGAAAGTTCATGCTTGTCCATGTAAGTAAAAGGCTTCTAAAATATACATAAATAACGAAACACATTATAATGACTAATTATTGTATGTGTGATTAGGATTGAATGAAAAAAACTGATAGAAGCGATTAAAGTTACAAATAATTATCATGGAACTAAATACAAAGCAGCATCTGTAAAGATCTTTCGTTAAGTTTTTTTTACTCATAATAATCAGTCATGATCAGATCTATTATCTATTTTGATATTACTAATCAATTTCTAAAGAACTCCTACATATCTGATTGAAATTATGGTACCTTCTGCCCTGTACAGAAATCGTATACAATTCTTGCAACAGTAGTGATTAATCTACGTGAGTTCCTGTGAACGCAGATTATATCTTGAGTAAATTACTCTGTACATGTGTAAATGAATCAATAATAATATTCTGTACTTTTCATTCGCTCGAATTCCACACACAAACAATAGTAAAATAGAATAAATTTATGCTTGAAACTGAATTCATGTATAAAACATGGGTAAACTTATGCAAATCGATTTTTACGAAAAATTGATAATTGAAAAATAAATATTTTGATTTTATTTACCAAAGAATACGTTTACCAAAGAATATTACATATATTATACATAAATTATACATACAACACAATGTAATATAATAATGTACAAGTGCTATAAAATATACATAAATATGAATAATTACAATCTTAACACGTACATGTACATATATAAAATATGTATACATATACACAAATGATTTGGTTTTATTTCTGATTGTTCCTGTGTTTAATGAAATTTATACATTTGCGGATATTGAAAGAAATTACTCCATGCAAAATATTTTACTGATTCGATACTATATTTGCGATATTGACTGGATTTAAAATTTCAATCCAATAACCATCCGGATCTTTAATAAAGGCAATTCCTTTCATCTTACCATCGTTAGGCTTTTTTACAAATTCCACGTTTAACTTTTCAAATCTTTCACATGCTTTTTCTACATCAGGTACTGTGATTCCAATATGTCCTATACATTAACATAAAACATGTTGTAATGAAATTTTTGTACATTATATCACTAAACTAACATCTAATATTCAGAAAATATATTACCAAATCCTCGAGGTTCGGTATTTCCATTGTGATACTTTGGATCTGGGTCAGTTTCTGTTCCCCAGTTACTACGAATAAAGAATCAAAATTACACTATAATTCTACATTCATTACTTAAATCGCTATATAACTTTTAGACGTACTGAGTCAATTCTAAAGTCGCTTTACGACTAAATGTCCATTCGATACTTTCTCTTTTGTCAGTAGGTATGTCCTTCGCGTCCTCGTATCCCAAGAAGTACAATGAAAATTTCATTTCAGGGAAGTCAAGTTTCTGTAATAACTGCATACCAAGTACTTCAGTATAAAAAGGTAACGACTTCCTCGGATCTTTAATACGATACATCGTTTGTTGCATTATGTAACCATTTGTTGCTGGATCAGGCTTTTTACAAAGTTCACGTGCCTCACAGTTTGTTAGTCCTGTGAGTTCACCCATCTAAAAGAGAACAATATGTAGAGGAAATTTATATCGTTAATATATTACGAATTAACAGAAGAATTACAGAAAGAAAAAAATGTTACAGTCTCTTTTAATTCCCTTATCATTCAGAATTATCGATCAGTAAATAAAATATCGCTAATTTCTCAAGAATACTATTTAACCCCGAAGATACTTTTGCAATACGTACGGGAAAATGAAAAAAACGAGTGAAAGGTATACGGGAAACTTTGAAAACGCAGAGAAGTATCATAATAAACTTGAAATGAAATTAATATTATATATTTTACCAAAACTATCTAGGTTAGATAACTAATTTCTGACTGTTCTTACGATAATATCGTCGTACCGCTAATGACATAAGACTATTATATATTTGTTAATATATTGTTATATACATAAGTATGTTATCAGTATTGTTATGCGGATATTATTTCTCGATTTTTACCTTTTGGGAAATAATAAGTATGACGACCGTCACTTGATTTCACGCTGACACACGAAGCGGAAATGTGCGTAGAATTGCGCGATGCACTCGCAATCTCTGGAAAAAGTGGAATATCTTTCATTGAGTATAACGTTCATGTAGTTGTGTTGTGCTGTCTGCTTTACCTTGATTTCACTTATCTGTCAAATCGAGCAGATTGTATTTAAGTATTCGGATATTACCGAAATTCGGCAGCTCGACACGAATTATTAGCAAAATGGCACATTGGTTTCATCGGAACGTGCTGAAAGCCACCACAAATCAAAAATTCGAATTAAAAATAAATAATCCTACCGATGCTACGAGAAAGTTATGCAGGTTAACTATATTTATGAAAATTATTAATTGCACCTAATCGTATTAATTGTTATTATATACTTTGTATAAAAAAGTTTGTTTGCAATTATAAATATTTGAAATATAAAATCATTGAAATTATAAACGAAATTATAGTATAGTTACAATTGTCACGTTACAGTGATCTAAGGTTATCAAGAAATCGTCTTTTGGAACTGATAAAAAATCCAAATAATACAAGCGACACCATAGAGCCAGCTTTTCACAGCTATTTAAGCCTGTTGTATGGTTTTATATGGGAAATAAATACTGCCGCCGAACGAGCTGAACACGTTGGTAGACCTAATCCTAGCAAACTGAGAAATGTTATCGTATACAAATGGACGCACACTTTATTGGGAACAAATACCTAGTAATATATGCTTTTTGTTTGTATTAATCAAAGATATGTATAAACTTGATGTATAATTTGAAACTACCTCTATTATAGTTCAAGTGCTGATTCTGTTTATGAAGCAGCTAATATGAGTATGAACATAGGACTTTGGTTTATGAAACATGCCGCAATGATTGCTGCTAAAGATGAGTAAGTGTAAAATAACTAAAATATAGTATGATATATTAACAGTACAAAGTAAGCAATAACATAAAAACTATCATCCACTGATGATGTAATTTAGTATAAATATGAACGAAGCGAAAGATGTACACACTATGCTAAGACGGGCGGCAGGAATATTTACTTTTGTGCAAACAGAATTTTTGCCACAATTAGCGAACCCATCGCCGCTAGGAAGTGATTTAGATCCAAGAATAATAAATGCATACGTGAATCAATGTACAGCAGAGGCACAAGAAGGTTGCATAATTAAACAAAATTGCAATGAAATTATTGTATCAGCTTAGGTACTAATCGATGTAAATTTTTATTTCTTACAGTGACAGTGGCCAGAGCAGTGGAACTGAAACATAACGCCAGTTTAATATCAGCTTTAGCTAATGAAACAAGTAAATTATTTTTAGATGCTGCTAATACTTTACGTCCATTTAAACCAGAGATATCGGCTCAATGGATTAAATACTTAGAATTCAAAGCAATGTTTTACCAATCTTATGTAAGCGAATTATTAAATTAATAAGTAAATATTAAAGAAAATCAAAATTTCCTAAACAGTTGAACTTTACAGGCATACAATTACTGCGGTGAGAATTTATTGTCTATGGATAAATGTGGAGAAGCAATAAAAGCTTTACAGGAGAGTGAAGCATGTTTAAAGAAAGCAAAAATGTTGTGCCAGGAGTATGGAAAAATAAATGGGCCAGCGCCGAGGGTAAAACCAGATCAACATGCTGTATTTAAACGATTAGCACCTATAGTGAAGCTTACTCTTGATAAGTGTAATCGCGAGAATGGTTTAATGTGAGCACCATGCATCTAAAACATTTTAAAGTACAACTTCTTAAATAACATTTAATTTTAACAATTTGTATTTTTAAAGTTATCATCACCTAATACCTGGAGAAGTTCCAGTATTGGATACAAAAGCTACATTTGGTTTAGTGAGTCCTATTGATTTTCAAATGCAATCGCCTAATCCTATATGGAGTTTGGATGTGTATAGAACATTATCCGGCTTAAATCCTGCAAAAATAGAAAAAGAACAAAATTTACCTCCTGTTAAAGAGGATGCAATTCATCAAAGCACCAAAGATCCAAAGAATGCAAGCGGATGTCTATTGCAATAAATGATTCAATGCAAGAATGCAAGTAGTAAATTAAATTCGCTGCTTTTCGTTTTATTATAACATTAAATGCTACTGTAAGGCTAATGCGTAATTTATTTGGAAAAATTTGCACGTGTTTCGTAAACTGCAAACTGATGATTCAGTATTCAATTAGCATTTAAATACATAAACAATTATAACTTTTAATTAAGAGCTATCGCATATATTATTATGACAAGCAGAAATAATACTTTCACATGCAAAAAATATATTAATAGATTATATCTTTAGTTTATATATTATTAATATATTAATTCATTTTGTTAATGTATATAATTTACATTTGTGCAATGTAATATGTCTAAGTGCTGTTATGTAGTGTGATTTTAATATTCTTATTACTTTAATTCCGTAAAACTGGGAAAAGGTTTCTGATGAATTCTGAAGATAAATTTATATTATATTTAGATTACTGTACAAACTAGTCAATGTTTTAGAAGTTAAAGTTATGTGGAACAATAACAAGAACTATCTTTAATGAATTTTTATATGATGATGAAACATGATCGTTTTTCTATACGAAAAGTTTGTATGAGATGTATTTTTCCAAAGAAGTATCTTGTGTAGTCTACTAACATATAATTATGAACATTGTACAGCAGTCTGTGACTGTGAATATAAAAGAATGTACTTTGAAGTTGTGTCTTATATTTATTGCAGCTATAAAAGTGAAATTATATTGTATGCAATACATTTACTGTTTTCACACATGTATTAAAATCGACCACAGTATATTTAATTGTACATACATGGCTTTAAGTGAAGATTAAGTTTTTGTTCAGTGTATTGTTGATTAAAATTTGCAAAATAAAGAATATATTATTCAAGAATATATTTATCAAATATTACAATATAAATATTATTATTATTAATAAGAATATATTTATGAAAAACTGTGTTGCGATTTTTGTTAAATTTATTGTAACTAATTTACCACAAAACATAAATGAAAGCCCATACGAGTATCGACTTTAAATCGTTAAAGTCTGAAACTTTTTCAGATGTCGCGCTACGTATACCGAATGTATACGCTCGTCATGCGCATTAAAAAACGTATGGTCTGTACCAGCCTTTTCAATTCATGATTATATAGTCGGCACGTATCAAAGTAATTCCAGTCAGTGCCTTCCAGTCGCATCGCTTTCGTCAATGTTCTATATGGCAAGAATGGCCTGTACGAGGATGTAGTTTCCTCGCAAACAATGCACGATTAAATATACTCACGTTCTGCTGCAGTGTCAGTAACTGTGAAATAAGTTTCCAAGTTCCATACTACAGTTACGAATTCCGAAATATAAATTTCTCTTTTTCTTTTAATATCGAGATTACGTACTAGGGGTTACTTGCAAGTATAGTGAAAGTCGTTTGTGTCTTTGACCTAATTCAGTTTCTCTTTTGTCCTTTGAGCGTAATATGTATTTGCCACATTCCGAGATAGGATAAGCTTGTTATATAATAATTATTGTTAACAATATTACATTGTAATTGACGTACAAAGAGAACGAAATATTTAAATTACCGTGATGACGAGCACGGATACACGTGACGTAATCCGAGTTGGATCACGAAAAAGCGAGGTAAATGTACAAGTGCGTTCGTTTTTCTGTAGGGAAAGTGAAAATTTGATTTTGCCACGTTTTTACAATACAATATTAATCAGCGCCGTAATAATTGTAAGCTGACCAGAGATATAAGAAATGTACAATGTTGCTATTATTATTGCAAAATGCGAATTCTTCACTTGATACGAAGAACGGCAAATCATCTATCGCTTTTAAGTCTAATCTGTAATTTAAGTGCTATAACGTATAATCTGCACAATGTTATAAGTGACAGTTGTTATTGTTAAGTCTCCATTAGTCAGCATATTTCAGTGTTGAATTTTCAAGCATCTCATACCTTACAAGTATTTTACAATATTTTACTATTCATTTTTATTTCATAGTAAACAATTTTCTTCCATAGCAAATTTTCATTGTTTATTTCAAAAGTAAATAAATTCTGTTTCCAATAAAAAAAATATTTTATATTAAATATTTTATTTGATTACGATTGTTTTAGTTGGCACTGATTCAAACAAAATATGTAATAGAATGTTTAAAAGTGCATCATCCAGAAAAGAAATTCCAAATAGGTGAGTAAAATTATACATATTTATATAAAATATATCAATACTTATGTACCTTCAATATATCTTCAATATCTTTACAAAATTTGATCTAGGTAATGTTCATTTATTATAATGCATTTATATTTATTTATAAATATTTTAAAATTAAAGCTCTTATGTAATATATAAATCTAATATGTATTATATTTGTACATGGTATACCTATACATATTATTTTATATATGCATATTTATGCACAGATGAGTTTTATATTGTTTCTTCTGAAATTTTTATTAGACTCTTGAATGATGCATAATAACACTTTTAATTTGCCGAATATTTCTAACTTTCAGTCACGATGTCTACCAAAGGAGATAAGATATTGGATAAATCTTTACCTAAAATCGGGGAGAAGTCTTTGTTCACCGAGGAACTAGAACTTGCTCTTGAGAATGGTCGTGTTGATTTTGTGGTACATTCTTTGAAAGATTTACCAACATCATTACCAAGAGGAATGGCTTTGGGTGCAATATTAAAGTGAGCATAAATCTTTGGACAATGAAATAGTAACATTTAGTTGAGAAATATTAACATTCTGTTGAAGCTCCACTGTCCCAGAAAATCGTAGTTTACGTATTCGAAATTTAAATTTGAAATAAAATTATCATATTCATGAAAGAAGCACATTGCATACATAAAATATGTTTGGCTAAGATTTGTTGAATATGTTACTTTTACATACAATATTCACTCATAACATTTAATATTTCTCTTACATTTAATAGCATAAATATAATTACAGTATCTGGTGCATGTAATATACTCCTAAAATAAATTTTTATGATTTTAATCCCATACAGGCGTGAAGACCCACGTGATGCAGTTGTTATGTCTAAAAAGTACAAAGATAAGACTTTATCTACTTTACCAGAAGGTAGTGTTATTGGTACTAGTTCGTTACGACGATCAGCTCAATTAGCCAGAAATATGCCGCATTTAAAAGTGGAAAACATTCGTGGTAATCTAAATACTAGATTAAGAAAACTAGACGATGAAAATGGACCCTTTGCAGCAATTATTTTGGCAGCTGCTGGTTTGAAAAGAATGAATTGGAAAAATAGAATAAGTCAGGTAAATTTTTATTGTAACATTACACACAAAATTATGGTATAAAATTTCAGTTTTTTTACATTATCTTTTGATATTTATAGTTATTAGAACCAGAGGAAGCGTTATATGCTATTGGGCAAGGTGCATTAGGAGTTGAATGTAGAGAGGCAGATTGGAAGATATTATCTCTCTTAGAACCACTGTACGATGTTGAAACAACCTTAAGATGTGTATGTGAACGTTCATTTTTAAAAACATTAGGTGGTGGTTGTTCAGCACCAGTTGCAGTTTGCTCAACATTAAACGATAAGAACCTAACAATTACTGGTGCTGTGTGGTCTTTAGACGGACAGACACTTATCAAAGACACTGTGAAAAGTGAACTTTATTTACCCGATGACGATGGAGAACCTCCAAAGTAAGTAAATACACTTACATTTATAAGTGAATATGGTGAAAATTATTCAGATAATCAACTTTTGTTTATTATATGGCAGGAAATGTCCGTTTCAAGAACCACGTCTTTACTGCAGTGTTGTCCCTGGCAAAGTGCGCAATTTAAGTCTTCTTAATGCTGAACAACTCGGTAAAGATCTTGCAAAAAATCTCATAGAGAAAAATGCTCTTGATGTTATGGCGCAAGCAAGGAATGAAGTTTTAAACTCAAAATAATACTGATAAATATCAATGCAGAAATTAGTTTTTCTTGATGATGAAACCGTCTTCGGTACACACGTTTAACAATTTTTAATTTTAATAACTATTAATTAAAATACAACAAATTATGATTTACGTAAAATAGCACATTATTGGCACACTTTACCATAATTTAAATTAGTCTTTTGATATGTATATTTAAAATTATTCTGGCTGTTCATTCAGATGTAAAAAATGTATAGAATTAATAATTACTAATTAATATTAAATGTCGTTTATGTAAAAGCTTTATACACTGCCATAATCTAATATTGGTGTTATGCAGAATATTGTTATACTATTTTTTAAACGAAATGATTAATATAGTGCAGCTATACTTTCAGCTTTCATACACATTTGTAAATATTATCTATTTCTTTTTAAAGAAACATCATTATCAAGAAAACTAATTATGTTAATATAAGTATCATGTTAAAAAAAAATATATATTTATAATATATACCATGAAATATAAAAAAAGTGTTTACATATTTTAATGAATTATAGAAACAATATTTGTAAAATATTGTAAAGTATTGTATATTCTGTAATTAATATATATTGAGGGGAATTAAAGAGTACGAAAAAATGTATATTGCACTTTGTGTTAATGAAAAAAAAATATGACTTACGCGCGTGTTACTAAAATTTAGTTCTGAATTAATATTTTCTTACAAGGGATGCTTTTAACTCTTTACAGCATACGAAAAAATAATAAAAATTTGTTAATCATATTCCTTTTTATAACTAAATAAATTTCATTATATATGTACTATAAAATCTTGAACCCCATAAAAACCATAATACTTATATTAATAATATTGATTCATTTTATTTCATATGATACAATTTTTCAGAAAAACAGTGTTTGTTTGATACTAAGATATAAACCGATCTTTTCT
Organism: Xylocopa sonorina; assembly: GCF_050948175.1. Classification (NCBI taxonomy): domain Eukaryota; kingdom Metazoa; phylum Arthropoda; class Insecta; order Hymenoptera; family Apidae; genus Xylocopa; species Xylocopa sonorina. Next base: position 7,045,788 of record NC_135203.1, read on the forward strand.
TATTGCCTTTAGTTTTATAAGAGAATAGAACATTTTTTTATACAAAAAATAATTCTAAAGAGTATTTGGTATATGTGTGAGTACTGCTGAAAATAATATCATGTACATATATGCTTATAATACATCCATTATAAGGATATTAATTTCATATTCACATGGTAGAATACACATTTGCATAGTGTTGTGCAAACTTTATAAAATATATCCATTATGAATATATAGTTTATAACAGTATTCCTGCAGCCGATGCAATTATATCCAGGAAATAACATGTTATTTAAGATCACATTTTGTATTAATTCCTTATAGATGGAATATAATATATTTTAACATACTAGAACAATTAATGCATTATTACTCTAAAATTTTTTAAGACCAAGTAAATTACTAACTTCTAGAATAAGATCAATTATTTTTTAGTTATGTTTTCCACTTTTGCATTCATTCTCACTCTCTCTCTCTCTCTCTTTTAAAATTGTGAAACATGTAACAAATATGAACAGTTTATTACAGTCATATCATGTAAAGAGATATAAAGAAAGTCTTGTCTGACTAGAGATCATTCTAGATTTTGTATGCTATATATTGTGTATATCAATCAACTGCCACTTTACTTAACACATACTTTGCAGTGGCAGTTGAAATGCTGTAAATAACTAATATAATTTTGCAACTGATTGTAGTTAGAAATTGATAAAAAAATTCTCCTCATTTAAAATTGAAATACAGATGAACAATATCATGTTCTTGATTGATAATATATAATTATCAAGGACTGTGGAAGTTCAATCAAGGAGAGCAAGACGTGCAATTAAAGAATACTTAACCAGATTAAAGCCACGCAAATGTCTACATTATCAAAAAAAGCATACACTTTCTACTAATTAGATTTTATTTTGAAATATTCAACGCAATTTATATAGTACTTTATTCAACATCTTCCTCAGCCATTGCAATTTGAGTTGGGATTTTCTGTAACAAGCGAAGAATAAAATCTTCCTTTTAACATTTAATCTCGTTAAAAGGAATTTACTTAAGTACATACCTTGCTGATAGCTGGTAATCGTTGTAATAAAAGGTGGAAAATTTGTGGTGGCAGTGTTTTCTGAAGAACTTGTAACAATTGTGCAGGTTGCCCGCAAACTGCAACTGCATTTCCTAAATGCTCAATTCCACCTTCTAGATCGCCACACGTAAGCATTTCCTCTCCGAGTTGGACCTGACATGTATTAGTAATCATGGAATATAGAAATAGATACATGGAACAAGTTGTGCAATATAGAAAAGATATTAACCTCTTGTAAGAAAAATCTTTGTATAACTTCATGATCCTTCAAGTCTTCAATTTTTGTAATAGTACTTTGAGACTGTTTTTTTGCTTTTCTACCTATAAGTGTAAGATAATAGTATTAGATTTAGTCTAAATACATCTAGTACAGATACACAATACAAATTATATATAAAAATATCATGTATTGCAACATTTTCATGTATTGCAACAAATTAACAAAAATGTACAATTTTATGAAACGTAACTATGGTTTTCTGAAAGTAGTTGATAATTTTTTTATCAACGATCTTTGTTATTAAAACAATTGACAAATATTACAAGTGTTTCTTTACGTGAAATCGTAAGTTAAATCGATGCAACACGCATCACATGGTTTAGACAAACCAGCGTTCCAAGAAGACTATAGCTTCACTTACGCTCACGCAATTTCTTTTTGAAATCTGGATCACTACGACGCTTTTGATCGAAATAAAAACAATATCCAACAAATATTCCAGCTATGCCAACAGCAATACCCACTGCAGCCTTTGAAATCATGGTCATTCTAATATAGAAATTTGTGTCTTATAATGACGAAATTTACAAACTCCTCATTGCACCTAGGCCACCTTAGAGAAGGCTGCGTCTGTTAGCAAGTGTACGGAACTTAGCAAGAGAAATATTATTTCGACATCTACTGCCAGAATGATACATCAACCTTACAAAATTCCCTAGATTCATAAAAAATACTTAAAATTATTACAACTCTACTAATTATTTAAATATTTACATTTTACTTTATATGAATATGCTTCTATACGATTCATTTTTTGTAAAATTTTCTTACAAATATAATACCATTTTTCCTATGTTACATAATGTTCTTCACACATGTATATATTTTTAATATACATACACATATCGTTAAACATTATTTTCTTCTCATGCGTACACATTTATAGTTAATTTAAAAATAACAATTAAGAGAAACTTGTAAATCTTTGATACTTGTACATGCGTGCATGCATAAACCCAATTAAAAATATGTAACTGATGCGTAAAGATTGAGAATGCGCGGCAAAATACGGGTATTAATGATCACAAGACCGTAATGAGAAATCCAGCGAGCTAGTTGTTACATTGCAACTTATTTTATAAAGTTTTTAACATTAATTTGTTTTAAAACATGCCATTAATAAAAAAACCCATGCGCTATGCACATCCAGAAGGGCACACAGACGTTTGTTATTTTACCGGTGAAAAGTAAGGAAAAACATGATGAACATTTTTCTTATTCTCTTAGGATATTATTTATCAATAATTTGAATATAAATACTTTTCATATTACCTTTCTATATTTTTTATTTATTTCTTTTGTTTATAATCTGTAAAGAAAAATGAACAAAATTTGAAAGCACTAAACAAAGTACATGAGGAGATGTAATTAAAAGAGGTATATTTATACTTTCAGGAGAGGGTTTATCACTTGCGGATCTGATGGAGATGTTCGATCCTGGTTAAATTTAATGGACGATGATCCAGCTGCAAGTTGTGTCGCAGAACAAGCCATATCAGTAGTATCAAAGGTGTAAATATTACAGGAAAATAATCGTATAATTCTATGTACTCGTAGAGTTTATAATTTCTTGTAAATTTTTCTGTAATTTCAGGACGGCAAAATATTTGTTGGCAATGATAATAATACAGTTCAAATTCTTAATTACCCAGATCTTGAAAAGGAAGGAATAGTTACCAGGTTTTCAGCACCTGTATCAGCATTAGCAACAACAAAAGACAGTAACCTTATAGTATCGGGAGGATGGTATGTGAAATATATACATAACTATCATATTTGTGGTGAAGTAAAATGGTACTCTAAACAATGTCTAATATTTATTACATTTTTGTAGTGATATGAGAATTCAAGTGACCGATATTAATACATCAAATAATATAGATCTGTTAGGTCATGAAGCTCCTATATTAGGTTTATCTTTGGATCCAAAAGAAGAGTTTGTGGTAAAATATATTATATAAATTATGTTTGTACATTTATTTTTTAAATTGCCAGTTTTTACCATAAATTTTATTTTATTTAGGCTTCATCGAGTGCAGATGGCTCTATACGAGTATGGAATATTAAAGAAAAATGTGTTGTACATATCTGGCCTAATGTAGTACCCAAATGTAATTCATTTTTTACAGCAAAAGTATATGCTGTACCTTCGTTCAACCCTAAAGATGGAAATTATCTTGCATATCCTAGTATGAAAGAAGTTATTATAATTGAAAGATCTTCATGGAAAGAATCATTTCGTTTAAAATGTATTAATATAAAAAGTGTAGGTTCTTTCATTTAAATATCATACTTAATACAATATTTGTTCTGCAGTAATGTTATTTTCAATACAGGAACTTCACATATGTAAGTTTTCCGAATGTGGCACATTGTTAGCTGCTAGTTCAGTATGTGGAGAAATAATTGTTTGGAATGTTGAAACTAAGGAACTAATTGGTTACATTGAACATCAACAGAAGTCTAAAATTACGGCGTTAGCTTGGAATATTGATAAATCGGATGAAATTGTATTCTGTGATTTTTCGGGTCAACTGGGATGTATTGATGTGGTAAGCACGTGTAAGACATATTAACTGCCATTAGAATTTTAAAAATACTTTCTATTTTTTTTATGCATTTAGATTGTTTTGGATAGTGCAACAACTGACGAATTGAATGTTGAAACGAACGGAGATATCAAAGATAGTAATACTGATGTTGCAGAAGAAGATGATGATGGAGAAAACGTTATTTCATTAAATAAGATTAAAGCATTAGCAGAGCTCGACGATGATCAAAAAAGTTATTCAGATGCAGTATCTGTAAAATCACAGCAGGATACAAATGCAATTGTACCTGAAATCCATTTACAACCACCGTTTCAACCTGGTTCATCTCCAACACATTTGTTATCTCGTTTCATGGTATAGTTTTTTTTTTCAATGTAACATTAGTATAATTTTGAAAATTACATATAGTGAAACGTTAATTCATTTAGGTATGGAATGACACAGGTATGGTGAGGTGTTTTACTTCTGAGGACGGAGACGAATCTAGTATCGAAGTGGAATTTCATGATGTGACAATCCATCGTAGTATGCACATTAATAACTATTTAAAACATACAATAGCTGCTTTATCGCCACAAGCACTTGCATTAAATTGCCCATCAAACGTTGATACGCGTAGCAAACTTGTTGTAATAGCATTGCAAGGTTGATACCAATTATAATTATCTTGAATTATTTTAAACTAATTTATAAAAACTTAAATTAATCTATGAAAAAAAAACATAGGCTGGGGTAGTGGAAATAAAGAGTGGTCTTTAGATCTATCTGAAGATGAAGAAGGACACTGCATTGCGGCTGGTGATAATTTCGTAGCACTTTCAACGTCCAAAAGACACTTAAGAATCTTTACTGTAGGTGGTACGCAACGTGAAATCGTAGCCGTTCCGGGCCCTGTAGTTGCAATGAATGGATTTAAAAATGATTTAGTACTTGCTTATCATACTGGAATAGGTATTCTTTTTTACACTTTTTTTCTTCTATCTTATAGCAATTTTTCAATAAAATGAAGGTACTTTAACAGGTGTATCGGGCGACCAATGTATGAATTTACTATTAATTCAAATTCGAGGTATAAATTTGTATAGTCGAACGTTATGTCTTCCACTATCACCTTCGTCGGAATTGATGTGGTTAGGAATGACTGATTTTGGATCTCCTGCGATAATGGATGCCGATGATATTATTAAAGTGTATAGTAAAAAATCTTCCCTGTGGAAAGTTGTCAGTGATTTGAGTGAACAGGTAATAATTATATTGCATTTTATTATTTAGAACGTTATGCTTCATCGATAAATTTAAAACAGTCCAAAGGTAAAGCGGATCATTACTTTCTAATCGGAATAAGCGAACAACAAAGTATCGCGCGCTGTGTTCTATGCAAGGGAAGTCATTATCCTCCCACTACTCCACGACCTGTAATTAATGAAGTATCATTAACTCCGCCGCTTTGCGAACTTGAAAATGAAAAAACTGAGAAGGAATTAAAATTGTGGCGATTGGGAACTAATCCTCTAGAAGAAAATGAGGCAGTGCTATCTCTTATTGCGGTACGTTTAATTACTTTGTTTATTCTTAATTCATTTGTATCATATACACGCATATGTAAACGTTTTTATTAAATTGTATTCCTTTAGCATGCTTGCCGAAGTAATTTGGAGTATCGGGCAGTAGAACTGTGCGATCAAATAGCATCGGAAAAAGTTATAGAATTAGCAATTAAGTATGCACGGAGGATAAATCGGGTGGCTTTGTCAAATAAATTAGAATCGATTGCTGACACAAAACAGGAAGAAAATGAGAAGGAAAACGAGAATGTAAATAACGATAATGAAGATATTAATAAAAACGATGATGAATTAGTGGATAATGATATTGAAGAGTCTACACTTTCATTGAACGTTACAAAGAAGTCAGATGTAGAGATTAAACCATTATCTATGAATGAAGCATTATCGATAAAAAGAAATAATCCTTTCTTAAAAAGTGGAAATTCACCAGCAACTAAAGGTATTACTTATAGTCTATGATTGTTTTGCATTTTATAATAGTTTTATAATAGCTTTACAATAGCTTTATAATAGTTTTATAATAGTTATTCAATTAAGATTCATCTTTAACGTAAAATAGGATTGGCTGGGTTAGATATAACACCAGAGAAACCGCAAAAGTTATCAGCATCAATGTCAGCACCTTCAAAATTAAAAGCAAAACCGGCAAAAGGTGTACCAAAAAAAGAAACATTCATTGGTTGGTACGCTAAGAATAAAAAAAGTTTACAAGAAGAATTTCCCAATTTAAATCCTGCTGATTTAACAAAAACTGCTTTGGCAAGGTACAAAGAGGATGATACAAGTTCACGAAATAACAATGCCTCGGATCTCTCGGAATCGAAAAAAAGAAAGTTAAGCCCCGAGAGTGAACAGAAGAACGAATCAGAACGAGCATCGAATAAAATGCTTCGTACATTTGCATTTGAAAAATAAATAGTATTAAGATATAAATTTGATATTTTTTTAAAGTTTAGATTTATATTTTACGTACACGTGTAATTAATATTTATTAGTCACAATTTTACTACACAACACATATCAAATGTTAAAGTTTCTTATTCGAACACATTTTACTTATTTGCGTTTGTATTTAATTTGTCCGCGTTATTACAAAAATGAAGGAAAATAAAACTGATCAGAGATTTGTTGAGATTGATAAAGTAAATATCTCTTAAATTCTTATTTTTATCTCATACATGATCTATGTCGATAAAACAGATAAAGTACTGTATTGGAGGACTTCAGTTTGCTTTAGTCTCTCAACATGAACTGAAGGGTTCAATCATTTGTTCAGTATGTAGAGTGTTGCGAGGCGGTAGTAATCGCACAGAGTGAAACAAATTCCCGACAAAAGTTCGTGTGCATAATGCTTGAAAGAGCGATGAAAGGTAAGTTAATAATATTTGGCAAGTTTCTACGTTATTCATATTAGTATTTCAAACGCGATCAGGTCTAAATATACATTCAATTCAGTGGTACAATCCGCGCGTCTTCAATTGCATCATCGCGGTACGCATGCGAAGAAATAATTGAAAATTTTTATTCGTTAAATCTCGAAAGTTAAAAAATGTTTATACATGTACAGTTGAAAATTATGACTTGTGCTATGAATAACAATTTTTAAATACAAAAGATGCCTCTTTATATGTTGGAATTCCATATGTCCCAGTTTCCCCGGGACAGTCGCGGATTTTTAATTCCCTCTTGGCTCCGATTCTTTTATTTCAAAAATATATTACCTTTATTACCTCTTGCAATGTCGAATATAAATGAATTATAAAAAATACATATTCTGTTTAAATTCCATTAATTAAAATGGTAATAATTCATGATTTTAACTACGTATATGAGCAAATGTTCTGAAATCAGTGTGACATACATAAGTTGGTAGATTAAGCTCACACACACACACGATCGGAACTTGAGAGAGTTAATGAAGAAGTAAACTATCATTTTCATGCACAATAAACAAAGCAGTATTTCTGAAATAATTACGTACAAAGATTAAAATAAGGCATCTTGTGTAATTAATCTATAAAACATTAAATTCTTCATTTTTCAATCGCATTCTATATAGTGCATTATAAATTATACGCGACACAATTTAAATTTCTATAACTATTTGTTTACACACATGTTTTATCTATGATCTATTAATAAGCTACTTACGTTGTTAGTTATGCAAGTTCCATGCAACTTGTGTACTTAAATCTTTACAAATTGTTCAATATCGGATACTATGCATCGTACATGTACGATTAAAAAGAAAAGGATCTATAATCTTCAGAAATTTAGAAATGTTTATGAAAAACTTTTATTTTTGCTTCTTGCATTTACACCTAGTGTTTTTAATTTACATGCACCAAAATTCAATGCAAATATAATTAATTGAAAATTAAACTTACGATTGTAACAAATAACGATATTAGCGCATATTATAAATGAATATTGAACTACGCTTGCTTTAAATTATACTTCTATAAAAGTCATTAATTCAGATAAATTTTCTCCGATCTCAAGATTGTGTTACGGTAATTCGAGTAATGCATGTATGTCACCTGAATACCGTTATTGCACTTAGAAAGTTGCACGTTACAGTTATTTTCGTATACTATTAATCAACCATGTTCAATGATATTAACACGTTGCAACAGTTTTACATGTTTATGATACTATTAATAATAATTCTCGTCTGTGGAATAAAACATTTATAAACATTTTTTATCGACACCATCGAATTTAGTTTTATACGTATAGCGTATATATAATATATTTTAAAATAAAAAATATATAAGATATCTTCGATTTATGTATATAAAATTAAAAATATACAATATTAAAATTACAAATAAATAAAGATTTCACACGAATAACGAGCAATGGGAACTTATTATTTTCCATCCGTCGATAATAAAGTAATTATTGGCGGTAAATACAATTCAAATGGCAAGTGATGATGGCACGCTCTTCACCTAATTCCAATTTAACAATAGTTGGATGTAACTAATAGAAATTAATTTTTTTTCAGGTCACGTACCATTGGATGTGATACAAAATGCTATGGGTACGATGGGCCCATGGCATATTGTTATTGCTGTAGCACTATCCCTTGTTAAATTCCCGGTAGCTTGGCATCAACTCTCTATTATATTTCTTGCACCTCCAACTAATTTTTCATGTGCTGCACCAATATCAATGACTAATGAATCCACGATAATGAAATGCTACGTAGACGTAGGGAACGGTACTATGGAGAAATGTACTAGTTTTAAGTACGACAAGCGAATATTTAAAGAGAGTATCATAACACAAGTAATTTCAATTTTTGAATTTTTATATATAAATGTATAAGCTTTGAGGTATAATGAAAATCCATAAATTACTATACAGACTTAATTTTAGTGGGACTTGGTCTGTGATCGAGAACAGTTAGCAAATTTTGTACAGTCTTCTATAATGTTTGGGGTTCTTATTGGTAATTTAGTCTTTAGCATCCTGGCTGATCGGTATGCTGAATGTTTTTATAATGTAATAAGAGAAACAAATACATATATATGTATATGTAAGTAAAAAATGAAGCAGACTACTAAATATAATTTATACTTTCTTTTAGAATTGGCAGGAAAAAGCCTTTGATGATTGCTATTGGATTGCAGTCGTTAACTGGATTTATAACTGCATTTGTTCCATGGTTTGAATTGTTTGTAATATTTAAATTTATTTCGGCTGTGGCTACAGGCGGTACTATGCTTGTTAGTTTTGTTTTATGTAAGTAATTCATAAATTGTGTATATAATAGAGGATATAAAACATAAATTTACAATTATGTTAAAATAATCTATGTAAATTACAGTAATGGAGATTGTGGGAGTGGAATGGCGTTCAGTTATGTCAGTCCTTTTTCATGTTCCATTTTTATTAGGACATCTAATGAATCCCTTAATCTCATACTTAACACATACATGGGATGGTTTTCAAATGGCTGTTTCAATACCATCACTTTTTCTGTTGTCGTATTATTGGTATGTAGTATTTAATGGTACACATTACTGTAATCTAATTGGTTTGTAAATGTAAAAACAACTTGTTTACTTTATACTTATATAAGAGAAAAATCTTCCTAAATTGTAGGATTATACCTGAATCACCGAGGTGGTTACTCGCTATTGGCAAGCTATCAAAAGCAGAACAAATATTACTGAAAGCAGCTGGCAGAAATAAAATACCAGTAGAAAACGTCAAAACAGCTATTGAAACATATGAAAATAACATGGGAGCTCGTTCGAAACAAAATAAAGAAAAATATAATATTACACATCTGTTCAGGACTCCTAATCTAAGATTAAAAACTATTTGTATATGTATTAATTGGTTTATGTGCGGTACTTGTTTTTTTGGATTAGCACAATACATGGGTTACATTGATGGTAATATTTACGTAAATGTTGCTGTGTCAGGTAAGACTATGTAATAATATTTATTTGCGACTTTTATTTGGAAAAATATACATTTCAAATTCAATAATATTATTTCCAGCTGCTGTCGAAATACCTGGTACAATAGCAGTTTTATTTATGATATCACGCGTATCACGTTTAAAGATTTTAATAACCGGAAATCTTTTATCTGCTATAAGTTTACTTTTGCTTATTGTGATATCAAACTCAAGTTTTACGGTACTATTAGCTACATTGGGTATCGCAGGAATGTCGCTCAGTTTCCCAACAATATACCTATATAGCAGCGAAGCATTTCCAACTGTGATTAGAAACGTTGGTGTTGGTGTTGGAAGTGTTTGTGCAAGGATTGGAAGCATGATTGCCCCATACATTGCAACAATGGTTATACTTTTAACTTTTATTACATTCTTTTTTGTACAATGCTCTATATATATATATTAATTTTTAGGGAAAGATCAAACCTTGGTTACCACCACTAATATTTGGAACTGCCCCATTAATTGGTGCTTTGTTATGTTTCCTGCTACCAGAAACAATGAACTGTGAGTTACCAGAAACTATTGAAGATGGTGAAACCTTTGGAATGTAAATATAGTTTTGTAATTTTATTACATATTATTGCTTTTACTTCTTATCTTCAAATACCACCTGTATTCTACTTCATTGCAGGAAACAAACAAAGAGAAATGAAACAAAATAACATAAGAGAAAAAACGTTAAAACACTGAAACAGATCCTGCCAATAATTGTACACCGATTTTGAAACGGCACGTGATATTAACCATCCTCAGAGCGAAGGTCTGATTGGCCAAATAGTTGCAGTGGAAGGGACACGTAGGTACGTTGGTAGATAGACACTGATCTATTGACGCTTACATGAGATCTTGTGCGACATGTTTTGGTATAAAGAGAGGTTAATTTTAGTTACATGTGACAAAACAATACGCGATTTCAATGTGTATCGTAAAATTGGTTTATCAGGGCTTGTTTTTATTGTAAGGAACATATTCTCAGCTATAGAAAAACATGAAAACGTCAAAATTGATTTCTCGTGTCTTAATCATTTTCTTGTAACATTACATTTCACATAGGAACTTGTGCAATGATAAATATCGATAGGTTAGTTTTCTATTTACCAACCCTCTGGTCTGAGTGTACAACAATTTTCCAATATCTATATAAATATAACGGTAATATATTCTTTAATTTTAAGCCATTCTTTTTTATGATACAATATAAAGTTTTCATTAGAGGATGAGTGGAATTCAATAAGTTTTATAATTGAGAAGTAATATGAAGTTATGATTGTATAAGTATATGCTAATTTTTAAGTAATAATTTAATTTATTTGTTACAGTCTACAAAAAAAGTATTTTATTAATTAAACATACATAATATTTTATTAAAAATAATTCTCTATCTATTATTTACAATTCAATTTATAATTTAATATAATAAATTTCCTCTAATTTTTTCCAAGAGATTACTTTATATACATGCTACCTATTATAAAATATTAGTTTTGCATTTAATGTATCTTATGATCTAGTAGATCTATACGTATACTTTAATACTCTAAATAAAAATTACATACTCATTAAATAAACAATGGACAATATGTATGCATATATATGGCTGATAAAAAATGATATAATAAAATTTTTGATATAAAATATATGTGAAAATATGTAACTAAACACAACATCAGCCTTTTATACATTTGTACATTCAAACAATCACTGAAGCAAGAATATTGAGTAATTATAAGTACCTTATATGGTCAAACTAAGAGTACTCAATCACATTGTTGATATGTTGAATGATAAAAAGAGGTTTGTATTATATTTTCATTCTAGTTGCAAGAAAAAATATCGCTCTTTATTTCGGAATATAAATATAAAATTAGTAAAATTGAATTTTGGTGGGTTTTCATTTTAATAGAAGTGGTAGTCTAATTTAACTTGTAGTTTGACCTAAATAAAGTACTTTGTTAGGTAGTACATTGAGTATACCATTAGTCCTTTTATGAACAGCATCAAACATATGATTACCATACTTGACAGTCTCAGCAAGGTTCAAGGATGTGAACCACGAAGATCTACTTTTTGCAGATGTTTTTTTTATATGATTTGTTGTGCCTAAAAACATAATTTGTTTACTGTTGCACTATATAATAATGTACATATTCATCAATGTTTATAATTTAACTTACCCATAAAGAATTTCAGGATTGCTTCATTTACTATATCTGGTTTTTGTTGATGTGGAAAATGTTGAGCTTGTGGTATTAATTTTACATAGAATTTTTCAATATACTCGGAACTTTGTACAATATTTTCTATTGCCACAATTGGATCCATATTGCCAATTATAAGCAAAGTTTGGGTGGATATTTGGCTGCAAGTATCTATATTAAGTCTTATAAAAGGAAGATTTCTGTAATAATTGATCGCACCAGTCCAGTCCTCTGTAATCGATAAGTTTACTAAGTATGTCACCTTTTATTTATGCATAAAAGATCAAAGTTTCCATATCCATTTACCTTTCCTGCTAAAGGCATACTTGTAAGCTTCTACATAATTTTTTTCAGTATGTGCATCATTTAGACAAAGATGTTGGAATGCATCATTTATGATTGATAAATCTTCTTTAAGGGCATCAATTTCAGGAAGAAATGGTAATCTACTGAAATGTATCCATCTAAACATTAATGTAAATATATCAAATTCAAATATCCTATAATGTCTATTGAAAGGCTTATAAATCAAAAGAATTTACTTTAAATCAAACACAGAATCTCCAGGCCTTCTGTTCCAATAAAAATTAGGATGCGGGCATGAAATAGCAACAAATTTATAAATCATATCTCCGTATACTGCCACCATATACCATCCTAAAAGTCCACCAAGATCATGACCAATAATGCTGCATTGCTTTACACCAAGAGTTAAGATAAACTGTCTCAGTTCTTCGATTAAAACTTGAATTTTGTAAGAGCTTTTAGCTGCTGGTTTATCACTATCTCCAAATCCTTTTAAATCTATTGCAATTACTCTAGAGGATTAAATGCAATTGTTACAACTATCAATAGTATCGTAATTTGGTAAGAATATTAATATAAAAATGAATTATACCTATAATGTTTTGCAAGACATGGAATTTGCTCTCTCCAGGATAACCAACAATCAGGGAATCCATGTAAAAGTAATATTAATGGTCTGTCTTTATTTCCAGCTTCAACATAATGGAACTTTACATTCTATAGAAAGAAATGAAAGCTTGTACAATTAGGATTCTTATATCTATGACTTCTACATTTTTCTATACTTTTATTGTTAAATAACTGTTGTTATTTAATTACATCCTTACAATATGATTAAATTGTGAAGGTATGTTGGGCTTTCTAGTTATAACAATTTTATAATAATGTAATATTTTAGTTCTCTATTAATCAAATTTAATATATCTTTTTCATCCTATATGTATATGTATGTATGTATGTATGTGTGCATGTATGTCAAGAAATGTTCTTAACTGGTAGTGAAAAATGAAGTGATGATAACAGTGATAGGCCATAAATGATATTAATCTGAGGATTTGGAAGCAAAATTAGCCGAGTTGTTTGAAATCCATTAAAAAAAGTATAATCATATCCATTGATCAAAATCGAATGTGTATCCATATCAGACTAACGTGTATATGTCGGTAAGAGTTATCAGAGGTCGACTATAACTATATATACATTTTTTCTTGAATTACACTTATTCGGCGTTTAACTTCGCGATACAAGCCTCACAAAAATATAAAACTGCTAATTATATATTTACCTTGATTTTTACATAAGAATGAATTCCTAAGTTATTGTCTACTAGACAGGGCGGAGGTTTATCTCGTTGTTGCATCATGAAAAATTTTTTGGGATCCCAGATCCATTTGAAAAATCTTCTCACTATCAAATATAATCCATATACAAACGAGAGAAAATGCAATTGAACTATTTCCAAAGTCGATACAGGAATGATTTTATCATTTGTAATCATGATTATTAAATGGTAAGCAGAAACACTTTTTCCATAAATTAATTTAAGGAATATTCAGAACTTCACGTTCTTTGTATTTGAATCATACACCACACAATCGAATAACTTTCTAATTCTGCTTTTTATACAACAGCACACGTTTTATTATAGATACGTTTTAAAGATATTCTAATCACGACAAAGAACGAATTTTTATGTTTTACTTAAGGATACAAATCGATATCACGAAATTAATCAAATATGGAGCGTAAAGTCTGCGCTTTCAGTAATGTTGACAACGTATTACTGACTAAAGTTTTCATCTCTATATACACGCAGAGTAGAGGTCATCATGAAAAATGAGTTATCTTCTTCTTGGATTTATACTCAACGTCGACATGAATTTTACTGAAGTCCACAATCAAATGTTCCTAGAAGTTTGACTTGACAAAATATATTACGATGTACGTGAAAGATTTCTTGGACCTGCTTAATTCTTTGAACGTAGTCAAGGTAAAATGTTATTTATACCTTTATGTGTAATAAAATGAAATAATAAATGAGATTAGAAATCTGTACTATTTCGCGCGATTAGTATTCCGGTTTTTTATATAATATAAAGTTCCCTCAATTATCGATTGTGCAAAAAATCACAAGCGAAATTTTCGAAAACATTTCATGCTTGATTTGGTTGAGATTTTAAAGAATAATGTATATGAGAAAGATTTTTGGAAATTCAAAAGACAAGATCTAAAATTTTGTAAAAAATATTCTACCATTTTAGCGTAATTTCCAACGTTACCGACATAACATAGATTAAAAACAAGGTAATTTGACAGTAAGGGTGACTATCCAAATCCAATCTATTTATATTGGTAAAACCGAGAGTAACATTATAATAACATTTTTTCGAAAATTTTGTTGAAATAAGTATAATATAGTTTATAATAATTATGCGTGCGTACACCAATTAAGAAATTTAGAAATACTATGCAAAATTTAAAAAAAACTTGGCAGCGGTGGGATTCGAACCCACGCCCCCGAAGAGACTGGTGCCTTAAACCAGCGCCTTAGACCGCTCGGCCACGCTACCAGATGTTTACTCCTTCCATACAACTTTTATTTCAAAAAAATTTCAGCTAATTAAGAATGTTATAAATATAAATTTATTTAAACGAAAGTTTGATTCTTTCGAACATTTACGATTCATGTATATGCACTTTATGATACTAATTACAGCTCATAACAACGTACGTGTTTTACTGCTTACCTACGTACTACCTACGTGCAGCAGCAGATGCATCGTAAAGCAAATTTATTTCTTTGTGTTATATATTTAAATATATATATTCTTTATGAAACTCCTTCCATTGTGCGTTTGCATAGGGATCAAACACCGAACTTGTTGCAAATGTACATTGAAAGGAGGTTTTATTTAATAATATCTTGTAGAAAAGGAGAGTAGATGGGTTTCCATTCGCAGCAACCTCCACGTGGTGAGACCCGGGTTCTATTTATTTCATTTGTTATTATTAATTGCATCAAATAGCGATACGATGCAATTAAAAATGATATAGTAAATAATTAGAAGCAAATGGCTGCCATAGGTTAGTTTTAATTAGACTGATTTAGAACAAAAGTTCCTGAACCTATAATTATAGTAGATAAATTTTCCAAACGAAACCATCAGCAATGATTCATTCGAACTTGGAAGTAATTGATGTATGATATTTGCATTATATAAAACTTAAGTTTTATTGTAATTTATTGTATATTTCAATAGTTTTGTTGTAAGCTCTTGTATTTATCAGTAGTTTTACCATAATTTATTGTATATTTTAGTAATCATATTGTATTTTCTAGTATATCTCAGTAGTTTTATCGCAATTTCTTGAATATTTCCCGCTTTAGAGGTAAGAGAGAGAAAGATATATAAGGAAACTATAAGAAAGAGTGAGACAGATGCTACCCAACTTACTCGAGAACCCGTGGCGCCATCTCTGTGAAAAGTGCTCAAACTGGTCGCACAGCGTTATCGACAGTGAAGTAAACTCCTGAAAACTACTAGCGCCATCTCTCGGAGAAGATGCGAAACTAGTCGTACATTAGTTTCAATACTTTCTGTAGAGATGGCGCTAGTAGTTTTCAGGAGTTTACTTCACTGTCGATAACGCTGTGCGACCAGTTTGAGCACTTTTCACAGAGATGGCGCCACGGGTAATGAATGGAAGTAATAAAATAATTAATTATATAATTACTGTTAATTAATGCGTGTGAGCTCTCGCAAATGTAGGAATCATTTTTACTGAATATTCCCTTTTTTTGTATAATAAAATCATATAACATTCTATCAATAGAACCATTTACATAGGCATTAACTTTTCCCATCTAATTTGCATAGCAATCTTTAGTTCATACACTTGTAATTTCTCCTAATAAGAAAGGAAGTGATTGTAACATGTACAAGTAAAAGAATATTATTAAAATAAATCTTTATTACATTTATCATTTATATCAATATTTACAGATCTCAAGTTAAACACATACATATGTACATATAGAAGTACTCTCTTTTTCCCCTTCTTACATTCACACATGATTTCAATTTATGATACCTTTTATGATAGAAAATATTTCTTTGGATGTTTAAAGAAAAAAATTAGAATCGTTAAGAGTTATTTAAATGAACAATGTTAGGAAGAAACTCGGTTATATAACATGTATATGAGTTGTAAAATATTATAAAATGACAGAATCGTTTATAAAACAAAATATCGCGATATATATACATATATGCCTAACATTTCATTAACATAGGAGTGCTAATGTGAGCTCAGAAGTCTTTAGTTGCACCTATGAAATATTTTACGCACCGTTATTGACTTTTGTATCACGTTTCGTGTTACATGTAAAAAGAACGCACGGTCCTGTAATATATTTGAGTATTTGAATACGGAACCGAGAATAAAATTACGAGCAACGATGAATTTACTTTTCGCAAAGTACTTGATTTCCGTTCGTGTCCACTATTCATTGTTTATCGACAAAGAGAGCAATTTTTGAAACATTATTTAAACGTAATCCTGTCGTAACGCGGTGATGATTTTAAACCACTTCGAATGAAAACATCTTTCAACGAGTTTTAAAATGAATGCAGTAATCATAATGTCAAGATTCGTGATTCAAAATATCCTTCAGATCGTCTGGTAACGTGTGGGTGATGTCGTTTATTCTTTCTTGAAGTTTTTCTCTTACAGAATTGCCTATAGGTACTTCATCAATATAAGTCTTTTCTAATTTCTGCCGAATTCTAAGAATCATATCTACCAACTCTACCTCTTGTTTTCCTTGCACCCAAGTTTTTAAATCCTGCAACGATATTAACTTGTTTAAAGAGTGAAAAGAATACAAGCCGGAATTTAAAGAGACAGATCAGAGTTTCATCTTATATGTACCGCTTGTGATAGTGCTTCGAGTTGTATGACTTGTAACTTTTGTGATAATTCCATATATCTGGTGTGAAACCAGCCAGAAAAGTTAGGTGAACGAAAAAATCGTCTATACAATCCAACCCAATCTCCTTTTATACCTGTGGTCAATTGCGGCCCGGCGCTACTTAAAGTAGCCAGGAAATCGTCTGGATTGAACAGTTCAGGTATGGGCGTAGCCTAATGTGAAATTGTTATGTATTCTATTTCCTACTCTTCCGAAATGAAACAAGCAAAATGATAGTTACTTTAAAAGGTGATATGTCCTTCTGAAGTGGCATAAGACTTGCAATATATCTCTCAAGAGGTATCATAAAACTTTCAGTTAGTTCTATTAAATGACGTTTTAAAAGTGCGGTTTGCACTTCCCCCGGTCTTTTCGTCTGGATACCTCTGAACAACTTCTTCAATATAGTTTTATCCTTTTGGAGAAACGGTTTATACTGCGTATATACTCCTGGTTTTGAGTCCAATACTTTTAGGTTCTCAGATTTCTTTATTTTGTACCTTTGATTCTCTAAAACATGGAAAACTTCACATGGAAAATACACTGCTCAGATTTTGTTTCATAGAACTTACCATTATAACTTCCATTGCTTGTTCTAATAATATGAGGCCAATGCTGTAGAGTCTTAGCAAAAAACGGATTAGTTACACCTAGTATTACAGCAGGTGGTGATGGAGCATCTGTAGTATATTCTTTAAATTCGGAATCATGAATTGTAAAATAAGGTCGATGATCAGCGCAATACTTTAATGGTGCAATCATTCTAAATAAATATCTTTAATTATATTAATGCAATTATTTCACATATTTTGTAATAAAATCTAATAAAATACTTACGCGATAAGGGCTTGGACCATCTCAGAACAGCTAGTAGGTGAACTAGCCATAACAACAATGGGTTCGCTGAGTAATACTAATTCCCATAATAAATGTACATAACTTACAACACTAGCTAAACTTCTAAACATATCTCTTTCATAGGCAGATGTTAAAATTAGTCTTCGTGTCGCGTGGAAATTTGGCGCATGATCCATGGCAGCAATTGTGGGTACAGTTGCTTTATAGTTTTGATTCGGAATATATGTCTGAAATATGATCAATAAGAGATTAGAATATAGATAAAATATTAGAATTTTGATCTACTCATTTTTACCTGAAATAAAACACCTATAAGTGGTAAATGCACTACTTGACCAGGTATTGGAGGAGGCCATTGGTCAATTTCTCTTATGATAGCTTCCATTACTGCACTGCCCATTTCAAAAAATTCAGGTCCGATCAAAGCGCATAATTCACCAAAGAGATTCACAAATGGCAGTTTGGTAATTATAACAATACTCTAGTATACAAATAAAATTATTTATGTTTTAAAATCTCACATCTTTATCTTTGTTATTTTATTATATCAAATAAACCTTTTGGAAATATCCTCTTGGAAGAGATTTATCTTTCACTTGGCGGAAGTACACGTAACCCCAATAATAATCTTTATCGCACTGTAAAAACGGAGGAGATCTCCTATCATATTCTTTTAAAGCTTTAGTCTCTGGAACAACAGCTCCGTTTTGCCTTATTCTGACGTGATATTGTGTGTCTCCCATACAACCGGAGTTGGAGTCAGGAAAAGCAAGATAACAAACATTAGACCTCTCTTGTTCTGATAATTTGATATGAGATGGATATATAGCCTATGTAACAAAAATATTTTTCCTTTCTTAAAATAGTTAGAAATAAAAATATTGCATAAAAGAAAGAATGTAAAACATCGCAAAAGAAATACCTCTATAGCTTGGCCCAATTCAAGATCAAACGTAACAATGCATACACAATGTACCCAATTGTGAAAACGTTCCCATTTTTCGTATATTATCTCCTCTTCGTTATTCACAGTATCCATTCTCCTAGTTTTTGAACAGGAGGCAACTGACATTTTATAATAATTTGGTTTCAATGCAACGTGTACATAGTAAAGGACATGTCACCTTATTGAATGACAATTTCAAAGACTTTTGCTCATCTTATAAATTAATACGCTACAGTAACTCCTACAAAGGAATTTGTGTATCTGAAAAATAATAGTCGAAGTGATAACACACCTGCACGTGGTAAAATATGTTAACTATGTTTACCAACAAGTACTCACGGTTTCATTTAAGATGCACATTATTCCGTGCTTTCCCATTAAAATAGTCTTCTAGGAAGCATCTCTTTTGGACTTTAATAATCTCATTATTCTATCTCATTTCAGCATAAATATATATCTATATCATTACCCTGTTTAACAATATTTAAAAAACATGCAATCCACTTCTACAGTTTGCTCTGTACCATTGGGTAATCGGGGGACAAAGTGTCAGGGGGAAATGTTAATCGAAGAATGAAAAAACTCAGGTATCAAAAACGAGGGACATTACGCGTTACGATTATTCCATTATTATTATTATTCGCTATTTACATACAACCGTTAAAATGCCCACGTGTTTTCTATCTCGTGATAATAATAATCTATCAAACATGTCAGTTGGATTTTTGAAACGACGGTGTGGCAAATGAAATGGTCATCGGTATTATTCGCACCAGTACTTTTCCTCGACGAAAGTATCTCTGTATGCACGTACTCAACGTTCGGTCTCGCTTTATTGGAGAAAGTCTTCATAATGTTCGGTGTCTATAACAATAGTTATAACCTCCGAAACCAAACATGTACGTATCTTGAAATACTTTATTTATCTGAACACGTGAATATTGTCAGGTAACGTTAAATCAAAGGCATGCTACTTATATATACGGATTTAATCGACACTGTTTTGTCTCGCACTTCGGTCACGAGAGATTTCTCTACTATCCTATACCTGTAACATTAAACCATAGCGGTACTGACGCTATGTTGGTTTTAATCATAAGATCATCTACCTATACCCAAATCGCAAAACCGATGTAGAACTTATATATTTCGCTTTCGATCTTTACACATTATTCGAAATGTTTCAGAGTTTTAGTTACAAATAACACTTAAACCATAAGTTTTCTTACTAAGTTTTCATTTTTGAAATTGTCCAGCTATAAATTCTTAAAAGAAAAAATATGTTTTTATCATTTACCATTATTTTTTTAAACATTCTATTCTCTTATTTTTTTACTGCAGCTGTTAATAATGATGATAATGAATTCGATATATTTGAAAAGGGTAACATATATAGATTATATGTATACAATGTTTATCAGTTTTATGATGTGGGTACCGCATCCTTTACTTTAAAACAGTTAGAATAACAAGAATACAAATTGAGGTTTTAATTGAAAATATTAAGTTACAATCGTATAAAGTATTATACAAATGAATTCCGTAGAACATATATAACAAGAGTACATGTTTGTTTACATCATGAAAGAAGTTTTTGCGTATATTATACGAAAACCTTTATCGATGATGTGCGTACACAATTCTACGCATGCATATTACACCGGTATATTTCATATCGATTAAAATTTACAATTTGCAACACGATTACAATAAAACATACGCATCCTTTTCAAAATTATAAGAACGAATATACTTTTTTACAATAATTGCAAGTAAGAATGAAAGTATCGTGTCAGTTTAAAAATTTTAATAGACTCTGTTAGGAATCAAGGATCATTTATCGAGTGATTTCTATTATTGACAAACATTAAGTGAAACTGTTTACAATATCAATCGAAGTCGTAATGTAGTATAATGTATACGAACGGGCCTGTATACTAACAGTAGAGCCAATAAATACACCCCTGGACGAAGGACCGCGCGCGTGCTTAATCTTCGCGGCTGTCACGTTCTGTCAAGCACGGTCGTCAGCCTGCGCTCACCAGCCATGCTGTGTCTAACTGTAAAAATCATCGATTCCAGGCATTAAACGACGGCGCGGCTCGTTCACGGGCTGCCAGAAAAAGCACAGCGGGCCACAATCGCGATCAAACATGCACCGTATCTTTCCCCATCTAACAGCCGATATGGGTGTGTCTACGCGCGTGTTCCGATACGTGACCAAGTATGTCAGCCAGTTCGTAAAAGTGCGAGTGTGCCGTGGCTGTGGCGAGCATTAGGTTACCGGTAACCAGAAATTTCTCAACGATGTCAGCTGACATTCTGCAGGATAAGAGCGTGGCCTTGAACGGCAAGAATGACGTACCGGTAATCACGCAGCCCACTACCAGGGGTGGACTTAGGGTCTACAAGATTGTTGTTCTGGGTGACGGCGGTGTTGGTAAATCAGGTACGGCGATCTGTATCCGAATTTGCTCGCGATACGTGTCACGTTTTCGTGTACAGAAGGGAAACGTTAATTTTTCAGCCGTCACATTGCAGTTTGTCAGTCATAGCTTTCTTGATTATCACGATCCGACAATAGGTAAGAGCACACGTCTCTTCTAAGCTGATGCGGCAGAAGTTTGAAGTCTGTGTCTTTAGCGTTTGTTAGCTTTCAGGGTAATATGCAATTTAATGTTCTTTGTTATTGACAGAGGACTCGTATCAGCAACAGGCAGTCATAGACGGCGAGGCTGCGCTTTTAGATATATTGGATACAGCTGGGCAGGTCAGAGTCTACTATTCTTGTGCGATGCGAGTTTGTAGAGAATTCAACTTCTTTTATTGTAATTTTTTTCATATAGCATGTTTGTTGATACATACGCAGGTGGAATTTACAGCTATGCGTGACCAGTACATGAGGTGCGGGGAAGGGTTTATGATATGTTATTCTGTAACTGATAGACATAGCTTTCAAGAAGCTTTGGAATATCGGAAATTAATAACACGTGTAAGAGCTAATGAAGATATACCATTGGTATTAGTTGGCAATAAATTTGACTTACAACATCAACGAAAGGTAGAACGTCAGTCATCATCTTAGCTAGAATGTATCGACATTCTTTGCATAATGCCTATATTTACAGGTAACCACAGAAGAAGGGAAAGCACTTGCTGAACAGCTCGGGTGTCCGTTTTATGAAACATCCGCTGCTCTTAGACAATTTATAGATGATGCATTTTATTCATTAGTCAGGCAAATTCGAGCTAAAGAGAGGTCAAGAAATTCCGTGCGTAAACATAGCCGTTGGTGGCGGCTTCGTTCAATTTTTGCTTTCATTTTTAGAAGAAAACAAAGACATATTAACAATCATCATTATTCTCCATAAATTGAATTATTTTGGTAGCTTTTTTCTTTAAGCGAAAGAGTATGGCAAGCTATAAGCAGTTTGAAGTTCCGCAAATCACAACGAAAAAAATTTCTAATGATTTTTTTATATTTCATAATATGTCTCCCTAGTCTAGGGATTAATTCACTAACATCTCACTGCCTTATCTTTAACCCCATTATATTTTGAAAATGTAGGAATGGAGACATGAAGTATAGACTGCAATTCATTATTCTATGATTTTCGTAAAAATGCGATAATAAGCTTCCAGTATGGTCCAATAGTCTTCTTACGAAAATCATAGTGTGGATTTAATTATTTTTACCATTCGGAACAAGTTAAATATAAAATAATATAGACAACAGAGATATGATTTTTGAAAGAGATTTTAGTATAGAAATAATAGTGCGTCCACAAGTCTCTGTCTCCAGGTAGTTTATTCATCAATATTATTTATTAAAAAGGCTGTTAATATTATTTATGATATATCTTACAAGAAACAGTAATTGTAATAATTGCACTGTAATGCCTAACTATTTTAGGACTAGTTTACTTTTGTTTTCTTCAATTAACAGAACATTGACCACTTAATATTTTTTCTTCTGAAATATTAATTACTGATCTATACAACTATTACTTAACATGACCAAAGAATTTAATGTTTAACGTTAAACCAGCATAAGGTATTAAGTAAAAATCTTGTAAATGCAGAATATTTTGTAAGTGTTACATGTATGGAAAGCATTATATCACTAAATAATTGTTACACAATCGTAATTAACGATGTATACTCTACAACTGAAAATTATTTATGCTAATTTAATTTCTGCAGATAATAATTAAAAATGATTTTATATTAAATTAAATCATAACACAGGTATATAGCAAAGTTATAATAATTTTTAAAGTTTACAATACTGTTATATATTTAAAAAATCGCACAAACTGAAAAACTTTAAGAAAATATTTCCCTAAATGAAAAGAGTATTTATACAGATATATTTTTATGTTTTTAAATTACACAGATAATATTAACAATGAGTATTGTTATAGTAAGTAAAAAAAATCTTATGTTTATAAATCACTAATAACTACAAAAAACGGCTCCTAAATGAAATTAAAATTTTAATAGCATACAGGTAAAAGATTCTATTTTCATGATTTTTCATATTTGCTAATATTTTTACCTCGCGCAGCTTAAGAATACGTGTTTTCATTTTTAGAGCATGTATATGTTACAGATTAATTAAGTTTAGCTGTAAGTGAATAGAATTATAATATAATCTAAGTAGTTTGCCATGGTAGGTAATATAAAAAAAATAAAGCCACAGTGGCAAATAGTCATCATACAAAAAAAGAAATGGTTAAATGTAAGTTTATGTACTAAACGTCTAGTCGTTACTTAATGTTTCCTAGTCAAATTCTGCATTTTGTTAAATATGCAATAATTTACAGTTTACATACACAGTTATAAATTTTGATCAAGCAGAGATAAACGTGATCGTTTATATGTTTATCATACGTTATAAATATTTATACATGTTGATATTATATTTGTTATAACATTTTATAAACAGTTTACTAATAAGATAAACTGATTATTAATATTTAATCCATTTTATTAGCTCACATAACATAAACCGACCATTTATTTTATAGGAATGAATATAAAGTATTATTGTCAAAATTGATAATTAACTACATGAATAATAGCTTTGTACCAACACAGAAGTATTAACAATTACAAATTAACTGTATGTAGCGATTGAATATATAATACGAATTCTATATAATATATGTATTATGTAAAATGTGTTTAATCTTCCAAAATTTATTACAATGAAAAGAGATTACAACTATTTTATTTACTTACTATATTTGTTTTTATATTCGTTTGGAAACTGAAAAACATACAGTATAAATCATGAGAAAAGAAACGAAAATTTAGAAACATATGATATGGTTATATGAAATTGAAATTCCTAGAACTATGTTTCCTGAAGAGAAACATAAAGTATGCTACATATATTACATTTAAATTAAATTAAGCATATACAAACATTAAAAATTAAAGATAATATAAATAATATTCTAAATTAAAATTCTGTATTCAAAAGAGAAAGTACAGAAGAAACACATTTTACAATGACAATACAATAAAATAATTAGACGAAATATAAATTTATGAAGTATACTATCCTAAGGATTTTAATAAGAAAAATTTTAAAATACGCACATAATACATATGCTCATTTTGATATTGAGCAATAAATTGATATACATTTGATGTGTACGAGTTGTAATATTGTAATGCATTAATTGGAGATAACAAAATGCAAATTGTAATTTGTATTTAAAATATATGTGGCCCTAATCGACAAATACTCCATTTCTGTATCATACATTTTCATATTCAATATGAGGAACTTATAATAGTATTATATACTATTTTATAGCTAGGTAGGTTTACAATTAATATATATTGGTTATCGTGTAAAGATTTATTTTTAATAATTATTTAAGTTACATTTAATGATTACCGAATTTTTATAGTATTTCTATTAATAGAAATGATATAAAATAGAATAGCAGAAAACATCTGTTTTGCTTATTTACATTTACTCTAATAAAAAAATATAATGATATTAGAAAATAATGGCGAAATTATCTAAATAATAAAAAGTTGAAACAATTTTTACATAGAAAAGAAACAAGAAATGGTACTTAAACAAGTTCAGAATCCTTTTGTTATTTTGTTTTTGATTTATATAATTGCACTATAAAATATTACAAGTTGATAGATTTTAGACTCGTATCATTACTCATAAAGGAATGATTATGAATTGTGTGGAGCATTTAACTGTTCTTTGTTCATAGAATAGTTACAATCCAATTGTCTTTAATAAATGTGTAACATATTTTCTTTTTACTCATTGAACAAAATATTCTTTAGTTATTCATTGTCAGTCTTTCTTCATTGGTTCCATCCTTCATATGTTGATCTCTAATACTCTCTATTGCTTCCATGGTTCCTGTATTTCCAGGTTTACTACTTTCTATATAAATCGTAAAAAAATTAATCACATATATCTAGTAAGAATTTTATAACAAGTAAAATATGATAAATGATGTATATTTAAATTGTAACAAATATTTACCAGGATCTGGAGTGTTGCCTTCATTTGAATCATTATTCTTTTGATGTTTGGAACTTGTATCAGCTGAAAATCATTTGAACTAAATCATTACTCTAAAATAAAATAGTAAAAATTATTTACAAAAATTTTCAACTTCAGTTGATTGTACAAATAACCATTAATGCTACATTTTAGTAGTCCCCTGGTATTAGTGAGTCCTCACCAATTAGTTTACAAATACATACATTGCTAACAGCATTTTATGATGCATTCTAAATCTAAACAATAAATGAAAATGTTGTATAATGTATTTAATATTTATAATACTGATATACTTTTTATTTCTTTACATATTTATACAAGTAACATTGAATCAAATTTAAGAGTAAATATTAGAAGCACAATTAAAGTAAACCTTTCGACAATATTCTGTAATCATTTGTATCAGAAGTGGTACTCTTTCTATTCATATAATTTAAAATGACTATATTTTCTTGATCCTTAATTTATTGTTTTTAACCTAAATTAGTATGTTTATACATTGTATAGGGTCAAAAACTTATTTCTTCAGTCATAGTTTAATTCATTTTATATATGTCTAGTAATTAAGCAACGGAACATGTTTATTAGAAAAGCCATTTAACAACAAAAGTCTGATAAATAGATGCATCAAAAAATACAATGGACTTTTATGTACAGAGTTATTGTATGAGTGCTGCTTTTACTTTTGTGACAATCTTCTTTTCCCCTGAGGTAGGAGAAAAGTATCACTACCTTTCAGCATTGTAACAGAGTAGCGAGGACTTAGGCGCATAGCGCCAGGTGGATCTTTTGGAAGTATCGGAATTCCATGGTATTTCAAACCACGATCACCGGCTAAGGATATTTTTACAGCTGATATCGGAACAGGACCCAACTGAATCTTGTTATTTACCGAAGTTGTTGCTAAATTGGCAAAACGCCAAAATATCATATAATGCCAAGTCAATCTTAAATAAATAATCGAAAGTTAAGATAAAAGCTGCATTGTATAATGCTGACGACTAACATCCTGAATATGTTAGCATGATTTAGAAAACTATTGGTCAGAAAAGTTGGAATATAAAGCAATAAATGTTTCGAAATTATTTCAATTTTAATTTTACTTCACATAATACCAGAATGGCAATAGTACAAAATGGAATAAAATTGGAGAGATATGTAAAGTATTGTGACTTACGTTGTGGAAGAATATCAACTTTTTTCTGAGGAGTTTGGTTGCATGTAAGTTTAGCTTTATCGAGATCATCCTTTAGCTAAAAAGATTTAAATATTATAAATATTCTCAATCATATCATGAAATTAAAATTACACTTTAGTTTGTACCTGTTCTACTTCTTCTTGTAACTTTTTATTTTCATTTCGTTTTGCATCCAACTCTGTATTGAATTTATCTTTCTCTAATCTTAATGTCTCCAATGTTACAGTTTTAGTAGCATCTAACTTATTTAATGAATCCAATTCACCTTTACATGTATTAAGATTATATATCAACTCATCGTTTTTCTTTTTTATTTCTGCTTGTTGATCCAAACTCACACGAAACAACCTTATTTCATCCTCCGCATGCTTATACTTTTGTTCTACATTTCCACGCAAAGTGACACACTGATCTCTTTCTTCAGCGCTAAAACATAATTTTAATATGAATATTAATATAATCCACCATGATAAACACATGTATTGCTGTAAGCCTTCCATTAACTGTAAAACCAGAAATATCAAGAAAACAGTGACATTTTGCATGCTTCAAGTTAATATAATTCTTAAAGAATTATATAGTGTGGGTACTTTTACTAGAACTATGGAGAAAATTGTAAAAAATTGATAACCCAAAAGTTATTTTTTAAAACAGATAGTATGTAGACTTATACTGGCAGAAGATTGTACTTTACAATAAGTTTAGGTACCTGTTTTTAAGTTGTTCATTTAGTTCGTCGATTTGTCTGACTAGCTCAATATTTTCAGAAGATAAAGTCCACCAGTTGCAGATAAGCATTAAACAAGCGACGAGAAGTCCTCCGACGAGGAGGGGAGGACATCGGCCTCCTCCGACTCTCATACTGTCAATTCCCATTCCTTATTTATTATATTTTATTTAACAGTTACACATGTGCGTTGCACAACTCGCACGTGTATGAAAAATCAATCCCCACTATATGACAGTTACGTCTATTCGAAAAAAACCAAGGTGAAGAAGCGGACAACTCTAAGCCTCATAAAATCCATTACTTACAATTAACTCCAAATGACTGAAAATGATAGTACTCTCTTAACCTTCTCTCTGAATACGAGACTGTCTTTTGACGGATTCTTACAAACTCTTTCGTGAAAGAAAACACACTTGGTTAGTCGTGGGCGTATCTAGTATCAACACTACCGGTACTGACAGCGGTGCACATGCATTTTGTCAGAAAAAATGATGATCAAGTTTATATTTCGACGTGTCGTCGTTTTTAATGCACATTGAATAAATTCATTTATTTATTGGTAGTCGTGACATCGGTGTTAAAACGATCTAAAATCAATACGGTGCATTCATCGTGCTGAAAGAACTAACAGCGACGACTAACCACAGCAATCACACGTACACATTGAAATGCATACAAGTACATGGTCAGACCGCATGCTCACATTTTAGACATATACACGGGTATATATGTATTCATCAAGGATAAAATAATGGTAGGCTATCAAATACATACATGCGAACAGACGACTTTAACAGGATACCGACTTTTTATCCTTACGAACATCTCCTTAGTTAAATTACCTTGCTGCGCATCCGGGAATCGGAGAATTTGCTCACTATCTATTAGCACATTTCAGCTATCGTAAGTGATAAGATGATGTATTCAAGTATTTAACGTATCTATTGCCAATTGTTACTAATTGAATGGGATATAATACGTAACACAAATTTGAGGTAACGTATTGAAATCTATTGCTTGATAAGTCCTTTTAGCGTCAGTATTGAAACATTTGGAATAAACTATTGTATTGCGAATTACTATTTAAATAATAAAAAAATACAGTAAAATCAAGAGTTATGTTTGGGATGACGTTCATGAAAAAATGTGCACAGGCACATAAGTTTACATACATTTATTCTGTTCTCTTTATTACATATAATATATATATGTTTAATTTACCCTACCATTGAAGAGAATCTATAGTTGAATAGAGTGAAAAACAGCGCGATCACGTAATGAACTCAAACGCCAAGAGACACTACACTCAAACTCGACGTTCAAATCCATCGTAACACGATTCACTAAAAGATTACTTGTTTTAAGAAACAGGCGAAACTATTTTCAACTAATCGATGGTATGTGATAACATAAAAAGAGAAGATTGTACAAGCATGCAAATCGCTTGAAAATTAATTCCCGCCAAGTACTAAATTTTTAACATCCTCGAGTACAATTAACTTGATGTATCATTCTTTTTTTTTTTTTGTTTTCTCTGTACGAACTACGCTATTCTGAAAATATATTTTTGGTAAATGTACCTGTAGCCTCGATTGAAATAAGAAAATGATCGAGTTATAATGACAAAATTAAAACAGATTTATTCTAATTAAATACGAACCAGCCAATGTTGGTATCATTTTATTATCTGGTCTTGCGTTAATTGTACGCATCTTTTTTTTTTCATTTATGAAAGTGATCGTAATTATATATATGTATATATAAAAAAAAAGATCCACATAACGTATACACACAAGTTATTATATAGGCATCGTTACTGTTCTATCATCCACGTTCAGTGACTATGCCTGTACGTCTGAACGAAAATAAAATATATGATAAATGTAATATGCGCTTCCCGGACATCCCAGTCGGCATCTGTATATTATCGTTATGCGAAACATGTCGACCGTGAATTGTCGATTTTTCACTTCTCTTTACGTTCTAAATCTAGCCTCATGGATGTTCGTCGAAGATCCGAAACATTCCGAGCTAGACGTGGAAAAATAATCTATTGTTGCAAACGGCCGTACATTAGTATTCCGCACACTCGTACGTATTTACATACATACATGTTACACACGGGACACGTTCCATCCATATTTTTGTTTTTTTTTCTTTTTCCATATGTATATAATCTAAAGCGATCGAAAATCGTGCTGCTTCGAAATTGATCGACGCGGAACAAATAGATTAATTTTTCCATTTATATCATCATTGTTTCTCAGTTTTAAATACGGAATTGCATATCATATAAATTTATCTAATTGAACACAACGCAGTATGAAGTTGAGTAGTTGAGCAATAGATTTCTCCTTGTCTTTAACTATAATTAATGATTTTGTAAAGTGTTTCGAAGCCACGACGTTTTTTATACAGCAGCCCTTCTCGAAACAGCATAATTATCGATTAATAAGTTTTTTAACATACATACATCAAATGAAAGTATCATACGGAGCGATTCGCTGACGCGAACTTATGCTCGCAACGGATACCACATGCAACGAAGCACGTGGTAGTAACATCGAGATGCGCAGAAATTTTGCATTTTCTGTGAAAAATATTCACCAGAAATGCATTGGATGTTATCGTTTAAGCTATTGTCGAAAAATCGATAACTTCTCGACGTCCCTTTCGTTCATCGCGTAACTAGAATATGCTTTCTTCTCTTCTCCGAACAAAAGGGAAACGAGAGACAAAGGTACCGTTTTTTCTGTGTATAGATACATCTGTGCTAGCTACTAAGAATAACTTTATGTTGATTCTCGTGTATATGAATACCACGTTTTCTTATTTTTAGTCAATTAATCGGTCGATATGGTGAACAAATGCAAAATGTGTTTCACGGAGTCGTTTTCTATTCTCACCTCGTTTCGTTTGTAATAAAAACAACGCTAACATGATTAATTCGACATTTGTTTATAGAATACATCATCTTTTTTTGCGTAAAATGTAAAAATATTGCACAGAAATTTGCGTGTCCTCTTTTGTTCACTCTCCGTTATTCTCACAAATTACGAAGTTGCAACCAAACTCTCGTGCTCTCATTCATCGATCAACGAATTTATATTAATTAACAGATCCATTTTGCTATAACTTAATCAGTATCGTATAATTATAGGGAAGCGATTGACACTCGAAATTGGATGTGGTATGATGCTCGGAAATAGAAGCCGGAAGAAGATAAACCAGTATGAAAATGAGCCTGCGTGTTATTTAACGCTGACCATCGTGCTACTAGAATGTTTAAAATGACGTTAGAGTATCCTTTTTCTTTATGATGTCATAAATTAATCGTTAACGTGAATTATGAATATTCATCGATGAAAGGAATGATCTCTTAGTCATCAAATCGCACATCGTTAATTTCGTCGTTTATTTCGATTCTAATAGAATTCTATAAAATACAATAGTAATTGGCTTTCGAAATAATGATTCCTATAAAAAGTGACGAATCGATCTTAAAAAGTAGGGCATTTTTATCTATAAACGTCTGTAATGTTTTAATCGTTAACGACCGTTCGCTTCACAACGGCCTGTATGAATATAAATTTATATATCGAGGTATAAAATTACAATCTGTAAACGTTGATCAGTATCTCTTTTAATTTTTTATTTTTTATTCGTTTACGTACTGACTTTTTGCGATTAGGCACACTAACTTTTCTTTAAGTTCAGTTTAAGAAACGTGTGATACTTTTCGACTGATTTAATTACAAAATTTGTCAAATTTCCAAAGGAAATCCACGAGAGAAAGTAGCGTTTCAATTTCTTTATCTTTGTTTTTTTTGTGAAGATCATTGGTCTCAAAAAATTGAAACTATGTGAATTTTACAATTACTTTTCTCGTATACATTATTCTTGATTACCAATGAAAATTGTTGTATCTTATCTCGAAAGGATTACTCGTATGCGAATTTTATCGTTAAAACACAGTTCTAAAATTCCTCGCAGTCCCGTGCACGACGAGGCTATCGGAAACTCGATCGAAAAATACAAATATTATAATTATTCAGTACGATTGCAGATTGTGTGCAATACTAAATACTGTCTATTCTGCGTGATGTACGCTTAACTTCTATGAGACTTCGCAGCAAATTCGAGGTCACTTAGAACTTCGTCACGTAATCGTTTCATTCAATTTCTCTATCGCGTACAAATCACTTTCTAACTATTTAGATTTCACGCATGTTTGCACATTGCAATTACATTGTGTGGTTTCATGATCTAGTCACGTAGAAAGACTCTACAGTAAAATCGTGGTGTGATACCATTTTCTCTTTTTTATTAGATGGTTAAAATAGTACGAAAAATTGGAACATTACGATTTACTTTCGACTATATGTTTCTGAAAACCATTGACAGGTTTCGAGCATAGTTTATGCGTTGAAAAAAAAACATTATAATTATTTGCACTTATATTTATTTAACCGCTAATGTTCTTCCAAGTTTTCACGGCTCAAGTTCTTACGATCAATACTATCTAAGAGATCTTTAGATGTAGATCGTGTTGGTCTTTTATGAGATTGATTTTAATGTCTTCTTACGAATGTACACGATTTACATCCAGAAGTCTTAGGCAGTATTCATTTTCTTGCCCTGTTTATTGTAATAAAATATTTCGAGAAAATTATATCTCACTGCCTGTGTAATATTTGCTTTCGTTACTGCCAAAAGTTATAAAAGATTAACAGAAAGGCAGCACGCGAAACATAGTGCTGAAGTATGTAATGCAATATATTATAACACATTATTATAATGGAAGTAGAATCAAGTACTTCCTACTCTATTATTCTATTTATCCTTTCTGTTCTTTTCTACATTTTCATTTTCTGCTACCTAATTAATAATGAGTAAAGGAAGTTAGCCGTAAACTTAGAAAAAAGAATCTCTGAAATTTGAAGCAATAAATTTGTTCACAAGTTTCAGGTATACAGCAAACAGATTGCAACACTTTTACTGGTATGATAAAATGAAGTTTAATGTCTTTTTTTTTTAGTACTTTTAGCATAGTTACAGTTAGTTTAAAGATGCATGTATCTACAGTGTAAGTACACATTCACGTTATAAAAGTCGCTACAGTGAAATAACGAATATTTCATGTAAGATATATATATATATTTTTCTATATTTATTCATAGTTTTTTTTCCTCAGTATATTCGGATATTATGGATAATATTTCAATACATTTGGATGGAACAAAACATTATACCACATATACGTACATTTTGAAATTATTTCATCTGCAGAATATGTATAATAGGTATGAACTGATATTCCAGTACGGTCTAGTGTTATTTTCCTGTCAATAAAACTTACAAAACAAGATAAACGAACTAATAACTTTTATCAATTAGTCGTAGAAGCATTTTATAATATCGCGTAAACTTTAGACAGAACAGTCTGTAATTGAATTTCTGTTTCCTCTTTTTAATGTGTTAGTTTGAAATTTGTAAAGAAATTAATTCGATTCGAAATAGCACGGCAAATCAATGCAAAGTTATTAGTCCTTTGGGTTGTCTCGACTTCTTAACACATCTTGAATATGCTAGTTATTAGGGTATTGTTAATATAAATTTGTAGCTTAAAATATTAAAACGCTACGTTAATGCTTAGGCTACGAGCAAGTAACAGAAGGTTCGTATTCATAATCTAAAAATATAATGTGCGCTTAAATTATTGCAGATTCAACATATATAGCCCCAAGCCATCTAATTATACTGTATGAACTATATTCATAACTTTTTTTACGATTTATAGGCCTTGTTCAACCTCAATTTTAAAAGCTGTTTAATGATACGAACTAAAATATATTATGCTCAGACGAACTAAAGAGATGCTTCCTTTTTATTAGAAAAATTGACATGTGACTGATTTTATTTACTTTTTCTATAAATTTCTTTCTTTGTTTTTTTTTATATTAATTCCTTGACTTAGTATCTTAAAAGATTAAACATTACATTAGACATAATATATTATAATGATACACTATTCACACACACAAATAATTATTTCGTTGCCATATAAAAATATTAACTTCTTTCAAATTTTGTTATACTCCAAAATATATCAACGCTTTTGAAACCAAGTTTTTAAACTTTTATCACGAATAATACGTGCAATTCTACTAACTTATATTTTCTCCTTTTTTTCTTTACAAAATATCTTTCATTTGTTGCTGAAAACATTAACAAAATTACGAACGCAAATTTATATTTAAAACAATTTTACACTACGTGCTCCTTTCTTTTTTTTACATTGATTCCATATTTTCTTTGCAATTGGCAGTAACAAAAGTATAATCAGAATAAAGTGTAGCACCGATGTTCTATACAGAAGATGGTAATAACAAAATTTCTTTCACACTTGCATCGCGTTGCAAAATTTCAAAAAAAATTTCAACAAGGACAATCCTAAATAAAATGAAGAGAATATTTCCAATCACAGTATTTACAATAAATATTTAAACGTAATGAGGAAGTTTTTCCAACTTCTAAACTATATTAGAAAATCTGTACGTATACATAGCTCAGTAATATTAAAAGAATTTCAAATATGAATAATTTAAAATAAATTCGATTAACCTTCCGTATAAATTGAACAAATATTTTATTTCACTATTTTATTTTTATTTGCACAGCTTTGTTAAATTTATCTAATGAAAAGTAAAAAATGAAGGTGGTCAATATTGTACGAAATCATATGTACCATAAGTGATGCAAGTGTTGTCATCATAGATATGTTACGACATTCGTGGAAAGCATTCTTATAAACGTGGAAAAACTTTGTTTAAACTTCGAAATAACCACCTTGCCGTTTATTAACAGTACTCGTGTTATCTTTACAGAAAAAATGTCGCGGTTTCGCGAAGGAATAGGAGAATAACGGTGAGTCAGAAAACGCAGTATAGAAAGACCTTGTATTCATATATAGAACACTTAAAATACTTCTTTTTTTTTTTAAACCCTTATGTTTATACCTCAATTGTAGCTATGGACACCTCTTCCGTCGCTCCTACATATCGTGCATTCATTTCATTTGCTCGTATGTCACGTTGTTTCTTATTCGAAGAATATACTGTTTCATCATCGTTGTTAGGCGTGTGTACCAGCGGAAATTAAATAATGAATAGCGCTGTTTGGATATTTGGGCTGTAAGAGGTCAAGGAGAAACAGGCTCACGAAAAGTTAGCTACTTGGTCTCTTTAGTTTCACCTTCTTCTGTGGGGAGCCTCCTTGTAAGCGTATATTTACACCGCGCCTCTTCACTTGGGGGTTGTTCTCCATGAAATTAGTTGGATCTGATGACGATACAGATGCTAGTACGGAAATGAACATTTTGTAATTTTTAAGATTATCGTTAATCTCACTAGAGAGAAAAACTGTACCTACCTTGTTGTAACCACCTAACTTGCGTCGCTGGTCCATATCCTTTAACATTTCGTGCTGCTATTCTAAATATTATGGCCGGTGTTCGTGTAGTATCAACGTAAGCGGCACTAAGGGAACTATTAGACACTGAACAGGAATTATTTGTACCGCAGTAAAATTTCGTGAATGTTAAGTTCGAATTCGACGACGTTGTCTTTGGTTCTCCGTTATTACTCGACGCAGTATTTGCCATAGCTATATAAGCAGAATATTCCAAGATGGGTCCATCGTTTCTGTTAGGCGGTGGTTCCCATGAGATATGAGCACCATCGGCCGTTTTACTAATTTTTATAGCGCTAGGCGCTCCGGGGAATCCCGGAACGTACGTCCTGAACGCAGAAACCTCGAAGAAGAATTTTATAAATTAAACATTTTTATGTTAATATCAGCACTTTTATAATTATTTTATCTACCTCGCTCCAATCACTTTGTCCACAGCTATTCACAGCTGCAATTCTAAGTTTATAAATGGTTCCTTGTTCTAGGGGAACCTTTGTTCTTCCTTCAAAAACATCCATAGTTAATGGTTGCGTTATATCTAATGGTTCATCACCAGGTAAATAATAATGTTGTACGGTAAATCTTGATTCTTGTGTTACTCCAACGTCATACCATTCTTCCTCTTTCTTTTCTTTTTCAGTCTGTAAAAAAAATATTGAAGGATATTTTAAGACGTTCATTTTTACCTGTTTATTATAATAAGACGTTTATTTTTACCTGTTCAGCCTTTATTTTCATTGGTTGTTCTGCTGAACCTAAGGCAGCAGTAGCCAACGTGGTTAATGCTGTGGAATCGTCTCCGTTTTCCGTTCTACTACCATTCATTTTTTCCTGTTTCAAATTCTCCTTTTTAATAGATTCTTCTTTTATCTCCATCTTTACGGGAACTGCTGGTTTCACAATATCCATTTCCTTTTCGAGGACCGCAACGGCACTGATAGATGACGTGGGCGGTTCGGGAATTTTGTCCTGTTTCATTGGCTCATCAGGTTGTTCTAGCTTTATTTGCATGATAGACGTTGTGATTGGAATATTAACATTGGCAGGAGTTAAACAAGTATCAGTGACCATTGGCTCATCGTTGTCTTCTAACGTTTCCATTGGAGTTCCTTCCGGAAGATCTATTGACGGTTCCGTTGCTTCATCCTTGATTTTTTCTACAACTTGATTATCTTCTTGAGAAAGCTGTGATATACTATCTTCGGGTGATAAATGTTCCGGGACAGACGACTTTGCAGCATCAGAAGTATACGTATCCATTGCCATTATCTTCATACTACTATTCTCGATTTGCTCACTTTCCTCGTTCTCCGGTAATTCCATAGCATCTGGCATAGAGGCGTCTTCTGACGAAGCTTCTATTGGATCCTGTATACTAGACATCTCAGTTTTTGTCTGCGCTTCCTCTGTTGACGTTCTGTTCATTATTTGCATATCACTTTCATTTGCTGCTTCCGGTTCATTGGTTACTTCCGTAGGCATTTCATTTTCATCTGGTTGGACATCAATAGAGGGCTCTGGATCTACTGGAGTATCTTCCGCAGAGGTTGAGGAAACAGGAAGTTCAGGTGCTGTTTCTGACGATACTTCTGGGTCTTTCATGGAAGAATCTTCCATATGTACGGCTTCTGTAGGCGCAGCATCTGTATCCTGCTCCATATTTGTAGAATCTTCCACTTGTGATTCTTCTTGATTCTCTAAAGCGGAATCCTCCGCCAAATCAATCTTATCGTTTTCTTCATCATCATCAGACAGAAGCAGATCCGCCGGACCATCGACTTGAGGAATTAAAAAGTTACCTTCCCTATCGATTTGCATTGATTCACCAGCTCCCATTTGGGAAACCAACGCAGCCGCAGTGGTTGTTTCATCGCCGTTACAACTATCTTCCATCTTATTATCTCCTGCTCCACCATCGTCTGCGGATACCATGAAAGACAGATCACCAGAAGGCTCTTGTACTGGATCAATTAAACCCGCCTCTGCAGCTAATGCAGCCAACGCTGCATCAGTGGTTGCAGGACCATCAGACGTCGATGCTAACGAAGCTGATGGTTGCTTCTGCGATGGAACGAACAACATTTTACTGGTATCTATTGTCTCGGATGTGCTTGTAGTCGCTATCGTGCTACTCGTAGGCATTAATGTAACCGTTTTCGCACCTATTCCACCAGACATTTGTAATGTCACAGGTTTACCAGATACTGTCACAGTCTCCGGTGCTTTTTGTATTTGTGGCATTGTGACAATCTGGCTCTTCCCAGGATTAAAGATAGCTTGTGGATTTCCTTTAGTAGCAATAGTTACGGTTTTCGGAACACCACCTTGACCCGGAACTGTGATAGTAATAGGCTTCCCAGTGGTTCCACCTCCCATAGCTCCGGATGAGACAACGATCATTTTTACTCCTTGCTGATTTGTTACGTGATTAGTAGCTGACAAAGGTAAAACGTTCACGGGTGTCGTAATATTAGCTGTCGTCTGACCGCTACCAGCTTGAGACGTGGTGACGGCTTGTACAGCTCTTAAGCCAGATCCCGTTGTAACTACTATTATTTGATTACGACCAACCAACCCACCATTGCCACCAGGTTTAGTAATCATTATTGTTTGTTTACCGCTAATATTTTGCCCCTTACTCATCGCTACGATACTAGACGTTTTCATAGTCGTAATTATTTTAGAACCTTGTACGGTATTTGGGTTTACTAATCTCAGTATTGTCGGCCCCTGATTAAGTGGCTTCGCACCTGTTGCTTGCACAGGTTTCCCGGGGATAAGGCTTACTTTGGGCACAGTTGCAACCATTCCCTGCCCCGTTTTAAGAAGATGTACGATCTGTGGTTGACCAGATATATTTTGGCCTGGTTTTTGCAGAATGATCTGTTTACTTTGTTGCGCTGAAGCAGTTCTCAATACTGTCGCTCCAGGCGCGGCAAAACGTATTTGTTGGCCAGTTTGTACGTTCTTCATCCTTATTGTATTTGCCGTAGTTTGCGGAAGAATCGGTACATTGTTCATACTTATTTTCGGTGTAGCCGCAGCTGCTGCCGCTAATGCAGCAATTCCTGACATAGCAGCTGGTGTTTGACCTGCCACTGTAGTACTAGGAGTAGGTGGTTGCTCCGTAGTAGCGGTTGTTGCTGTTGGCGTTGTTGTAACTAAAGGAGAACGAATTCTGATCAGATTTCCGGCTACTCTCGGTGTCATCGGACTCGATGGTTTTGTTACGCTTTGTGATGGTACTGGTGGTTTCTGAACTGGGCTTTGTACAGCTGATTGAACTCGGACTGGAGTCTGCGGAGGTATGGACGGTCTAACAGGGGTTGGAGTTTGAGGAAGCTCGGGAACAGCAGTAACAGGTGAAGATGTAGCTGAATCAGTTGCAAGAGTAACCATTGCCGATGTCGTGGTAGGTGTTGCTGGTGTGCTGGCTGGAGTGCTGACTGCAGGAAATGTTCCAGTCGTCGCTGAAGGTTTGCATTTTTGTATTTGCAGTACGTAGTATTGTGCAGATGGTACTGGTGTCCATTGAATTTCCAATGCTTGCAAACTGGCTCTAACTAAGTTCAATTTAGATGGTGCAGATGGCTTACCGACCTCGAGGTACCATAAATCTTTGCAACAAACCTATCAATAAAAAGTAAATTGTATTGTATAACAGATAAAACCGCTCTTAAATTAAAAATAAATCATAAGGACTAACCCTAACCTGATTATTCCAAGCTTTGCGATATCCATCTCGACCGGACCATACATAAAGTTTATTATGCATTCCAATTGCACAGTGACCAGCACGTGCGCGAGGAACATTTTCTTCCAGGGTATCAACTGTCAACTGCTCCCATGTCCAAGTTTCTAAATGAATATTTATTGTATTATAGTAAATTAATTCTCACTCTAAGATAGTTCTCAAATATAAAGTCAATTTACCTATATTTAAACAGGCCAACGTGTTTGTGCATTTCCATTCTTTTTCATGTGTTGCAACCTTAACATCATCAACAACAAGTGGTACCCAGCCTCCAAACACATACATTCGATGGCCGATTAAAGTGGCAGTATGAAGAGAACGTGGTAATGGAATAGGTCCATGAACTACTGGTTTGTGCCAAGTCATAGAATCGACATCAAGATACCATAAGTCACCCAAACGACAGCCGCTCATACCACCATAAATCACTAAGCAGGTTTTTCCTGTTTTACTATCTGTATAAGACACTCCAGTATGAGACTCCCTGGGTGGTGGTGCATGTCCATGTGTTTGTGGTACATCCCAAGCTGTCCCTCCATTGGGAAGTAGTTCAAGGGTATATAGATCATTTAAATATCTTGGTATATTGTTTTTATGATCCTCACTGTCATTAGCTAGCCCCCCAAAAAGAAAAACCCTATTACCAATAAGGGTAAAACTATGCCCTAATCTGGGACATGGGGGAGGATCATTTTCTGGTGGTCTTGGTCTCAGTTTTTTCCATTCCCACCTAACTGCTTGAAGTTCATAAAGCTCATCCGAATATTTCCCATATTCTACCATACCACCGAAGACCAAGATACGGCTCCCATCAACAACAAATCCATATGCTGCACAGCCAGGTGGAATATCACCTTTTGTCGATGGTACAAACCATTGATTTGTTGCTGCAAAATATGAAAATATAATTTGATGATTAAATTGATCAAAAAAATTATAAACGTTTGCTTAACAAAAGAAAATAAAAAGGTACAAAAGCTTAATTAAACTCGCAAAATAACATTAATAAACTTAAAAAATTAAATCATAACATCAAATTTATTAAATATTATTCTCTGCTTTTATTTATATTTAAAATAATGTTACACTTTCAGTTAAAATTAACTTTATTATCATCATACATATGTTATTTTTGTGTTATAAATTATATCTAATCTAAGCAGCGTGTTTCATCAAGGCAAGCATTTCAAAATTAAGTACAACATATTCGTTGCAGTACGCAGGCGTATAACTGTTGACAACATAGGAAAAGAAATGCCGTGCGCATTCATGATACGGTAAAGATGTGAAAACCTAAAACGAAAGAGTGGGAGGAGAAATAGGAACGGAAGGAAAAAAGAGAAGGAAAGGTGAAGCGTTAACGTGGAATGACGGGAAACGCGGCGCGTTGCAAACCGTGGTGGGGCGTATAAGACAGCAATGGCCGCTCCCGTGCGTATAAACATGAAAAATGACAGATCGCACTAATTCTACATGTAAAATTACTCCAATGTCTAACAAATAATACTGAAAAAGACATGTAGAGCGAAAGTGCAGCCAACGTATATGAAATATATGATGATAACGCATCTGACATAAACAAAATTCACGGTTTTCATGGTGATCCGGCCGGTGACCGTTTTGTTAATGTATGCCGCCATCTTGAATCGCGGGAATCATCAAGAACGGCGCGAAAGACGCACAGTAAGGAAGCAACTTACTCGTGTTATAGACATGAAGCTCGTCAACAATGCCCTCGTTTCCACCGCCGAAAACGACCATAAGGTCTTTAAGAGCAACTGCCCTGTGTCCATGTCTGGGTCTTGGCTGGGGTCCGGACGGATTTGTGATCCGCTTCCACTTTAGCATGGGTGCCGCCATGATGACCATCGATCACATCATTTTTTCATACCGCGCAGCTATGCACCCACCGCGTTACCCCTAGAGCAGTAGGACGCCCGATGGTTTCGGTGTTAGTGTGCCCTTTTCTTCAAACTTTTGTACCTTCAATGTTCACGGTACGACAACTTGGATAACTTCGAAGGCTCACACACCCAACGAAAACTTACTACTTCTTGATATTCTTAACACTATCAATATCGTACGTCTTGATTATAACCTACCTTTAACTATAGTTTCTTATTAACTAACTTGTCTCAACAAAGGAGTTCATATACACGTACAGTCGGATGAATACTTCTCGATAAGTAATCATGAGAATTCTACACGATTTAGAAGACGTCTGTAACGTAACACGTATACACAGAACGCACACCGTATATTTACGTTCACGATGTTTACGGCACTGGTTTCATATCTTCTAGTGTGCTCACTCAGTACTCATCGATGATCCAACTATGCATATATTTTTCATCCTGCATAACTACTATTATAGCTAAATAATAATTTTAATTATGTGCTTCATTTGAAAGGTATCTGCTGCAATATTTTACAATATTTATGAAATAAGTGTAGCATTATATTTCCTTTAAGATTTCTACAAACGGATGATAAACGATGTAATAAAGGTTTCCCTATATAACTAGACTTCCCTAGATAATAATAAGAATTACGTGAAATACAGTTCAGTTTAATGAGAGTACTTTATAATTATATATGATAAGAGAGTCGTAGTAATTTTCATTAAAATAATGTATGGAGCTCCACGGTATACTCGAATGTATACTACGATTATTTTTCATATAATACCCATTATAAAGAAGTTAAATTACACAACTAGATATGTTACCAACTTATTTATTCGTGTAGGAATTTCTACAAGCATTGTTCAAAGAAATGCTGTTTTCTATGTGGTTTAATCATTGCTTATACATCTCAAATTTGAACTCATTTATAGATTTGATTATAATTAAAACATTGTATGATTATACAAATGATTATGACAAGAATTAGTTTAATATATTA
Organism: Xylocopa sonorina; assembly: GCF_050948175.1. NCBI lineage: Eukaryota > Metazoa > Arthropoda > Insecta > Hymenoptera > Apidae > Xylocopa > Xylocopa sonorina. Next base: position 7,087,620 of record NC_135203.1, read on the forward strand.
AGCATGTACTTAACTATAATCACTTAATATAAATTAACTTAAATTATATTATGCTTAAAAGTATGATAAAACATGTTAGTCTTCAATTTTATTACATATTATTAAAGTATAATACACACATATTGTTTGTGTATAAAGTAGTAGGGACAGCACAAAAATTTCTTTTCTTGCTTTGTAAAAATTGGTAGAAGGAAATATTTTCTGAAACTTCAATACATTTGTATGTTTTATGATATTTACAATACTTTCTGGAATGATATAATACCTTTTACATTTGACATGATCGAAGAGCTACAAAACAACGATATTGTAATAATTTATAATTAATTATCGTTGGTTAATCTATTAATTCATAAAAATAGTAAAAACTTATCGAAATTGAACAGAACTTATTCTTAAACCAATACATTGCTTTCCTATCAACGCGACTTCGCAAATTTTACACACTGTATCTTTAAATTGCGGTAAATAACTTGCACCACATAATGGACACTTGACTTCTGGTTTTCCTCTATAAATTGGAACAAATGTACTTGCACATAGAGAAAATGGATTATGTTCGTCGTATGCTAGTTGATGTTCGTCTACTGGATTTTTATCGCATGCCTAAAACAGAAAGAGATGTAATAATATTGCTAAATATTTGAATTCTAGGTACGACAACGCACATACCTGCAGGATTTTCCTAACTTGCTGCGCTAATTCAGGTTTAGGACCCAATTCAAGTAATCTCCTCGCGAAGGAAGCAGCGGTTTTATAATTCTTCAACTTGAAGAACATATTTACTGCTATTCTTAAAGTAAGAATTTGATGAACAGGTTGCAAGCTGCAATGTGTAAAGTAGGCTGCCATTTCGCAAATCCGTTTTTGCTCAGCCAAAGTAGCTTTCGGTAAATTCTTCCTTTCAGTCTCCATTTTCAAGCCTAGGATATATTCTCTGCAAATCTGAATCAAGTGTTGCGCTTCTACAATGTCTTGTCTCGTATCAACAACTAACATTGGTACACTGAGTAAAATAGCTTGAAGTTTTTCAATCGCCTCTGGGAACTTTCCACCAGTCGTCAAATGATAGCATACTTGAAGCCGTTGTACTAGATCGGTAAGATGCAATCCAACTGCGGGAAGACCGCTTTTCGGATTCGTATCTTTCCAATTTCTTTGAGGATATCCGTACAACGACGGTATATTCGGCAATGAAGCGAACGCCGTTCTGGCGCGAGCAAAAGTGTTCATGAAAAGAGATTGATATGGTTCGAATTCAACCACCCCAACTTGGTCATTTAACAATCTAAATGCAGTTTCAAATGATCCGGCTAGTATATGATCTACAGTTAGTTGGGAATTGTTCACCCAATGTTGACTTGGTGATACTCCTTTCGTTGGCGGTGAATAGTAGCCATCTTCCACTGCAACCGCTGTGTTTTCGAGTTCTGGTGGTAAATCTACATCTTCAACGTCCCAACCAGCAGTTTCTTCACCTTCAGGAACATTCTCATTTTCCCCGCCTTCTTCATCATCTATTCCTAGTTCTTCGTCATTGCCCCATCCTTCGGCAGGTACAGTGTTATCGTCTTCCGGAGACAGAGCAGCAGCTACTTGACTCTTTCCACGTGACATCATCGCTCCTTCGAAGAAACCTTTTGATACTGTTAACAACGGCCAGTTGTTTTCAGCTTGTTGAATTGGTACCGGTGGACGGAGGTACTCTGCTCCTTTCTCGAGAGCAGAAAGTTCTTCGCTCATAGAACTATATTGGACATCATCTTCTGGAGATGATATACCGTGAATTTTCTCCGTTACGTAAGCTAAAGATGCTTGGCCAGAATTCTGTAATATCAAAGGGAAATGGAAAGGAAATTTCGCAAAAATATTAAATGCCAACTAAGTTTCAGAAATACGTACCCGTAATATTTTCGCACGTTCGTAAATATCACCTAGTAGCAAACTACCTTGATACTGCCCAGAGACATCTTTTCTAATTTCTGCAATTTTTATCATTTTGCGTAACTTTTCCAAGTTACCAGTTATAAGATAAAGGAAAGCTAATTTCTCGAAATTTTTAGTTCTTTGATAGCACATTTCGACGACCTGATGATTGCCTTGCAACAAAGCTGCTTGAGCTAAGCTCTCCCAACAGGCTTTTTGATCAAGCGACCTCGCCGCTTCTAAAGCAACTTCAATGTTTCCACATTCAAGTGCAAGTCCGAATCTAGTCTTTTCATCTTTGACAAAATGTAAGGCAACTTCAGGATATCCCTTCTGTTGTAAATATGCAATTATAGACTGGCCAACAAGATTTGCATTGCGAACCATATGTAAAACTTCTTCATATTTCCTATTGATCAAAGCCAACTTAAATTTATATTCAGTTGGATCTATCCGTAGAATTCTTGGTCTGCATTCTCTATCTAAACAGTAAACCTGATTGCCTTTGACTCTAGTCACATATATTGGCAGATCTAATGTACGGATGATACCGTGATCACCATTATTAATTGCGTATTTGATATGGTTACTAGTAGTGTAAATAAATACTCCAGAATCATCCCATGCTCCTGATTTCACTCTAGTGTTCTCATGAACGGAGCACAGAGATTCTAATCGTCGATTACAAATATTCACCGTGTGTTTCGCGAGTAAGGCAACGTGAGACATGTCACTAGACCAAACAACGTATCTACATTTTGATATCTTTACTTCTGCTAATGTTCTTTTCTGTTGTACATCAAAAAGCGTTACTTGATCGGCATCGCGTAAAAGGAGCATTCCTGTACCGGCGTAAAATATTTCATCGCAGTTTGGAATCTGTACTTTTTTGGTAACTTCATTCTTCAAATTTTTAATTACCAACTGCAATAAAAGAATTAAGAAATAACATGTGTTTAATTATGCAAGGATATAGTTGTATGCATTTTTAAATACATACCGAATATGCCCTATCTAACACAGCAAAACGATTCCTGGCAACCCAAATGGCAGTAACACCCGAAGCTCGTTTTGTATCGGCATCAGTGCTTGAATCACCTTCGCGCGGAATCATGTACAGATCGTAAGTACTGTTTTCGATATTATTGGGTGCTCTTGTACAAATTAAGACGGCATTTTCGGCTTGATTATACGACATACTGTAGGGAGGTGTTTTTGCGCATCCGCGTATTTGCATAACAGATGTATCTTTTGAAGTGGTAAAGTCTAATTTTCTAAGGAAACGATCTTTTACATAATAAAGAACATTTCCATATACAGCGTACGCTGGACGTTCTCTCTCTAGTTTAAAAATAATCATTCCAGAATCATGTCCAGCGGCAAAGAGATTCAAAGTAGGATGCGCTGCGAGGACCCAGAATCTTTCGTGTTCTCTTCTGAATGTATGCAAACAAGTACGTTTGGACATATCCCAAACGCGAATACTTTTATCTTCTGAATTAGAAAGGATTAAATCTTGTCTAGGATGGAATAGTACACACGAGACATTATTATAATGTCCACGGCAAGTGTCAACTTCCCATGCTTTGGCATCGTTCATTCTCCACATTTTAATTTGACGGTCATCAGCTCCAGATACAATTAAAGGCAATGTAGGATGGAAACATGCCCAGTTAACACCTCTATCATGGCCTTCGAGAACATGTTTTACAACAGCATCAGCCTGGCCAAATAAATCTGTGGCACCAGGATTTTTTAAATGATCTTCCAAGCCTCCTGGACCAGGGGCTACATTTTTCTTCCTTAATCCAGAAATGTCCCATACTCGAACTGTTTGATCCAAGGAAGCTGATACAATAATATCTTCTGTAGGATGAAACTGTGCACACATTACATAGTGATTGTGCCCAGTTAGAACGCAAATGCAAGTACGACTCTGCCAATTCCAAATGCGAATTGTCTGATCATCCGATGCACTTAGAATCCATGGATACTCTTGGTGGAATACAATTGTTCTGATATAATCCAAATGACCTAACAAGGTAAAGATGCATCTTCTTTGCTTGTAGTTCCATACTTTAATTTTATAGTCATCACCACCAGATACAAATAATGGTTGCTGGTTATGGAAACAGATTCCACGAACAGGTCCATCATGTTCGTCAAATTTATCTAATAAAGTGCACATGCGGTAGTCCCATAATTGAATAACTCCATTGTGTAAACTGTAACATGTAGAATATTTTATTATATAAAAATAGTTGACCAAGTTTAAATATTTCAGAAAAATATTGGTAAATTAGAAATTAAAAATATTTTCATATTTTTTCCTTGCTATGACTAATTAGTTTCACTTCATAATGTGAAACTGTGTGTGAAATTATATTTAATAACTGAAAATAATAGCTAATGAAGAGACATACCTTGCAAGAACCCATGGTCGTTTTGGATGAAAGGATAAACCTTTCACACGAGCAGATTTCGTCTCAAACTTCGTTAACATTTTCTATTAAATATCCAGTAAAATTATACGTCTAAAAAAACATTCCTTGCTTGGAGTAAGTTAATTCTAACCCTTGCGAACATATATTTGACACGAATCAAGACACGTCACTATAGTGCTGCCATGAAGTATATGTATTTGAATAGATGGATATTGAGACGTGTTTTTCATCATTTGTATTAATAATATTAAATATATTTATTCTCGTATCATTGCTTAAAATCTTTCATATAATTACATTTTTTAATTTAAATTAATTGATTGATTACATGTAATTTTCACAGAACCATATTAACAGTATCATATAACTTCTAATAGCAGAAGTAAAATTTCTTCTTTCTGTACTAATCGATTAAAACATGAAATATTTAAGCTTTAATTTATATCAATACAATAATAAGTATTTTATTGAGACGACTAAAAAAAGAACATATGGCATATTTGGATTGGTTGAATTATAATGTGCACGCGCATGTACTTTGCAAAATATTTGTTTTACCATTTGACGTGGTTTGACGTGTTGCTGTGGATCTGCGAAAATCCGAGTAACCTGCCAGTTTTTACTAAATATTGAAATATTTTATGAAATAATGATCCTTTACAAAGTACTGTAGAATAAATTAGAACACTTTAGTTATTTCCTGTTCAAACAATCCTTTATAATATAGTTTTTAAGTGAATGCTTGCACAAGGTAGTTACCGGTACATTTGAGTAGAATAATGCGAAAAATTAATATTATCTTTTTTCATTTGTTAAGTTTGTTTATTTTGCTTTATATGTCCACTTATGTGAAATGTAACAAAACACCTTCAAGTGAAGAACTCAAAGCACAAAAGTTTCCTCCGTGTGCAGCTTGTAAAGTTTTAATAAATAGCTTTAAGAAGGTGAGTTTGTTTTAAACATTCTAAATTACGAAAAATTTGCAAATCGAAAGTACAATTAAAAAAATCTATCATTTTATCATCTTTCATTCATTGCTATAATACATTTACACAGAAAAGGTGAAATATAAATGTAAAGTATAAATAGGAGTTCTATATATTTTTATATATTTATATAAATTTATTGTACATTGTACGATAAACTTGTTTGTCTTATAGGGTATCGAGAGGACTAGTCGTGAGAAATTTGATGGCGGTGACAGTGCATGGGAAGAAGATAAATTAGGTTCATATTCAAAAAGCGAAACTAGATTAATAGAAATACAAGAACATTTATGTAAAGAAGTGGAACGTGGAGAAATCCAATGTCATGCTTTAGCGGAAGAGTTGGAAAGCAAGATAGAAGATTGGTGGTTCAATCATCAAAAAACACATCCGGATATTTTTGACTATATTTGTATTCAACAGACAGAACATTGTTGCCCAAAAGATCATTTTGGTCCAAAGTGCACACCATGTCCAGGTTTTCCAAATAATATTTGTAATAATAATGGTAAATGCAAAGGAGCTGGCACTAGAAAAGGAAATGGTGGATGCTTTTGTGACAAGGGCTATGAAGGAGATAGTTGTTTCAAGTGTGCAAATGGATTTTATGAATCTTATAGGGATGAAAATAAATTACTTTGTTCTACATGCCATGCTGCTTGCGATGGACCTTGTAAAGGACCAGGACCAAAAAATTGTGAAAAATGTATGAAAGGATGGAATATGGTAGATGGAGAAGGATGCTTTGATATTGATGAATGTATAAAAAGTGATGAATATTGTTCTGGAAACCAATTTTGTGTCAATAAAGAAGGAGGATATGCATGTTTAAGTAAGTTATGAAAGATATATTCCAAGAATGATTTGATGCTTAATGTTTTTTATTTAATCTAGGTTGTGATAAGGCCTGTAATGGTTGTGTGGGTGATGGGCCAGATATGTGTACAAAATGTGCAAAAGGATACCACAAAAAAGATAATTTATGTATAAGTAAGTTTTACAATAAATTATCTTTTAATTAGTGTACAGTCAATGTAATAGATGCAAAATGGTAAAATTTAAATGAGACAATGGAGTTAATAATAATTTATATTTTTATTTAATATAAAATTATTTATTGCAGATTCTGATCTTTTGGGCCGTAAACAGCAAGAAAATATGGCTCGTTATGCCACATACTTTGGTCTTTGTATAGCTACATGTATAATTTTTCAGCGAAATATTTATATAGCAAGTGTAATTGGATTACTTGTTGGTATATACATATCAGTTTCAGAATACATGATAGCTCATAGTAATGTACAAGATACAACAGCAAATGTAGATATTTTGGGTCCTGCATAAATAAGTCTTTAGCACTAGTTATTGTATTTGAATTACATGTATTTAACAATAATAAATATATAATCAGATTCTACATATAAGATTTTTCAACGAAAATTACTACATTAGTATAATTTTATTTGTTATTTACTACATCATTTTATAGGTATTCTAATTTTTAAGAGGTTTAATGTGTCTATTATATATATGCATCCTTAATATGTTAATATTATGTATGTAAGTAAAACTATATGATACTAATGCAATGTGTTAATTTATGCTACTGCAATATATAATTATATTTTATTCCTCAGTGGTATGCTATATATATATATATGGGGTTCATATCAATTCAAATATGCGAGGCCTTTTAAGCTCTTGTAGTGGGGATAGTAGTACTAGATAAGGTATATATATTATTTTGCTTCTCTTTTCTGTGATCAGTATTTCTTTTACATTTTCATATTTTTTAATACTAATCTGAGACTTCAAGATTTTTCTCAACCTAGCATCTTTGAATAATTGACCTATGTTTCATATTACTTATGAATACGACGCATAACACTATACATATTTAGAATTGCTTAGGTAATAGATATTAGTGCCGCTAGATGGCTTGTGACATTGTCCTTTTACTCGTTAAAGTGTAGATTTCTATAAAGAATAAATAACTACAGTAAGAAATGTAACGTTGCAATACTTTGAGATAAATACATATCCATATTAATTTTTTTACAGAATTTCAAATTCTTTATAAATTATATTAAGACTATCACTATATTAAGGCATCGGCTATATTAAGGCATTGGCACGCCGTGTCGCCCTTGTGCTATATCGCCGTGCTTTGATAGTGCCGTGACACGCAGTGTCGCTCCAGTGCTAGCCCTGTGCTGTTACGAGAACTGAGAGGCAGCACCGTGCTAGCACAGTGCTTAGAGTTCCACCCGGTGCCATTGGCGCTACAATCGCTGGTTGTCTGGGTAGATAGTTCTTCTTTTTCTGTAGCTACATTTTGTTTTGTAATTACATTTATATTATCTCTGAAAAGAATTTATTTATTAAATTAAATTGTGTCAAAAAAATTTAATCATTAAATGAAATTATGTCAAACAAACAATTATTATCAAACTTACTGTTGTTTAGTATCACGTCCCAATAATAGTGTTGGAACAGCATCTGGATGAAGGTTAGCTCTAACTTTATTAATTCTGAATAATTTTTCCTCAAAATGTAAATGGCACAGACGAATATTGTTAAATGAATATTGTGGACCTTTAGATAATAGATCATATCTTTTACATGCATCTACCCATTTCAACCATCTGTAATATAAAATTGTATTAGTTTTATCAATAACATATTAATTTATATATTACATATATTTATATTATACTACTCAAAAGAAGCATGGCATCAAAAAATCATAAGGCATATTATAAGACATGTTATACCTGTCTTGTTCCTTTGGAAATTTAAAATAATTTCGCTTCACGTTGAATTGTTTTAAGCATCCCAGTATTGCACAATTTGTCCTTTTACTCGTTAAAGTGTAGACTTCTGTAATGAATAAATAAGCGTGGTAAATAATGTAAAGTAGCAATACTTTGAGATATATATGTATATATATATAGAAAATATCCATATTTAATTTTTTGAGTGAGTAACAGTTCCTACGCCTCAGCGGCCACGACTCGGCGTTTGTCGGGTCGTGGTATCGGGTCTGACGAACCCGGGGCATCCAGTCACTCCATAGATCATTTGGTCGTGCCCCACGTCTTTGCACGGGCGTCGTCCGGGTGGCGCGGTCGGTACGATTGGGGGATCTTTAATACTAATCTGAGATTTCAAGGTTTTTCTCAACCTAGCATTTTTGAATAATTGACCTGTTTCATATTCCTTATGAATACGACGTATAACACTATACATATATAGAATTGCTTAGGCAATAGATATTAATGCCGCTGGATGGCTTGTGACATTGTCCTTTTACTCGTTAAAGTGTAGACTTCTGTAAAGAATAAATAAGCATGGTAAATAATGTAAAGTAGCAATACTCTGGGGTATATGTGTATGAATATTAAATATATCCATATTAAATTTTTGTAAGTGTATATTAGCACCGACGCCTCAGGGACCACGACTCGGCGTTTGTCGGGTCGTGGTATCGGGTCTGACGAACCCGGGGCATCCAATCAATTCATAGATCATTTGGTCGTGCCCCACGTCTTTGCACGGGCGTCGTCCGGGGGGCGCGGTCGGTACGATTGGGGGATCTTTAATACTAATCTGAGATTTCAAGGTTTTTCTCAACCTAGCATTTTTGAATAATTGATCTGTTTCATATTACTTATGAATACGACGCATAACACTATACATATATAGAATTGCTTAGGCAATAGATATTAATGTCGCTAGATAGCTTGTGACATTGTCCTTTTACTCGTTAAAGTGTAGACTTCTGTAAAGAATAAATAAGCATGGTAAATAATGTAAAGTAGCAATACTTTGAGATATAATATCTATACATTAATTTTTGAAAGGGTAAGAGGACTTGTCTCAACGCCTCAGGGGCCACGACTCGGCATTTGTCGGGTCGTGGTATCGGGTCTGACGCACCCGCGGCACCCAGTCACACCATAGACCATTTGGTTGTGCCCCATGTATTTGCACGGGCGTCGTCCGGGGGGCGCGGTCGGTACGATTGGGGGATCTTTAATACTAATCTGAGATTTCAAGGTTTTTCTCAACCTAGCATTTTTGAATAATTGACCTGTTTCATATTACTTATGAATACGACGCATAACACTATACATATATAGAATTGCTTAGGCAATAGATATTAATGTCGCTAGATAGCTTGTGACATTGTCCTATTACTCGTTAAAGTGTAGACTTCTGTAAAGAATAAATAAGCATGGTAAATAATGTAAAGTAGCAATACTTTGAGATATAATATCCATACATTAATTTTTGAAAGGGTAAGAGGATTTGTCTCAACGCCTCAGGGGCCACGACTCGGCGTTTGTCGGGTCGTGGTATCGGGTCTGATGCACCCGGCGCACCCAGTCACTCCACAGATCATTTGGTCGTGCTCCACGTCTTTGCACGGGCGTCGTCCGGGGGGCGCGGTCGGTACGATTGGGGGATCTTTAATACTAATCTGAGATTTCAAGGTTTTTCTCAACCTAGCATTTTTGAATAATTGACCTGTTTCATATTACTTATGAATACGACGCATAACACTATACATATATAGAATTGCTTAGGCAATAGATATTAATGTCGCTAGATAGCTTGTGACATTGTCCTTTTACTCGTTAAAGTGTAGACTTCTGTAAAGAATAAATAAGCATGGTAAATAATGTAAAGTAGCAATACTTTGAGATATAATATCCATACATTAATTTTTGAAAGGGTAAGAGGACTTGTCTCAACGCCTCAGGGGCCACGACTCGGCATTTGTCGGGTCGTGGTATCGGGTCTGACGCACCCGGGGCACCCAGTCACACCATAGACCATTTGGTTGTGCCCCACGTATTTGCACGGGCGTCGTCCGGGGGGCGCGGTCGGTACGATTGGGGTAATAGTATGAATTCTTTCAAAGAATAAGTAACAAGAAGTTATTAGCTAAAATTCGCAATACTGTAAATAATCTAAGGAATCATATCCATATAAATTTTTGAATATTGCATATACACTGCGTCAGGGGCCACGACTCGGCGTTTGTCGGGTCGTGGTATCGGGTTTGACGCACCCGGGGCACCCAGTCACTCCATAGATCATTTGGTCGTGCCCCACGTCTTTGCACGGGCGTCGTCCGGGGGGCGCGGTCGGTACGATTGGGGGATCGTACTGATCATTGCACGCGTTCCCCGGGGCGGGAGCGGTGGCTGCGTGACCCAGCCATCGCTCATTACCTCGGACGGGACAGTGTGTCTCGTCGACCACACTCCCCTACGGGTAGGGGATCCACCCAGTCACCATGGTGGACCCCGGCGCGGGAGGGGACCGGACGTGTTCATCCAGAGTTCCCGGTTCCCTCCCAGCAGCGCCGAGAAAGGTCACCGTGGGGTTTTAGCCGGTAAGAGTCCGGCATACTCCCAGAGTTCCCCAGCTCCGGGGGATCCATGAGGATTTCCCCACGTTAAAAAAAAAAAAAAAAAAGGAAGTTTGAATTCTCTTTAAATTATATTAAGACTAAGTTGTTGTGATTAAGCTCTTTTTTATCTTTTCCCTCTATTGTACATTATAGTCTGTGATGTGTACTTTACTATTGTATAAACCTCTTGAGTGCGTGGATGCACATATTCGTCCGATGGGAAGGTGTATTTAGTGTAGACTAAAAACCCTCTATATACGCGTTTAATAAAAATTACCTACATACATTTTGTAGGTAACGTCTTGGGGGAGTACTAAAACTAGTCGAGCATTAATTTCAGTACTTTCCACAGAGATAGTGCTAGCAGTTCTTCAGTAGTTTACTTCGCTGTCGATAATTATGTGCGACCAGTTTGAGCATTTTTCACAGAGATGGCGCCAGGGGTTTTAGAGTAGGGTCAGCATTATCTATCTCACTCTTTCTTATAGCATCTTTCTCTCCCTTACCTCTAAAGCGGGAAATATAAAAATGATATATAATATGATGATACACAATAGAGGTTTAAAAGCTCTTTTCCTATTAAAATTGCACAATATGTAGTATTTATTATTTATATTTACATACGTTGTGACGGTTGCCCGTTACGCGGTCACCGTTAGTGGCATAGCTATTCCCCTTTCGTCTGCCACCGGATCCCAAGGAACCGACATCTCGGGATACCGACGGTGAGCCTCGTGACGCCAATATCGGTCAGACAACTCTTCTAGGGTACCTTGCAAATTTAATTTCGCGTGATCGCGTACGATAACCAAATCGCGAACATTCCTCATAGTTAGAATCAGCGATCTAAGACGATTAATTTCGGCTTGTACATCCGCAGGTATCAGGGGAGCAGGGGGCGCAATTCCGGGCGACGGGGGTGTAGGACCGCGGGCAATTGTGCCCGATCCCCCGGCCATGGTAACGGTCGTCGTTACGGTAGTAGCCGTTATCCCGGTCAATGTAAGTGGATCCATATTGTCAAATGCGTATCGCGAATTTATCCGATTCCGTATTTCCGGAAAAGAGAAGCAAATTTGGGAAAGAATGGGGATACAGGATGCCTCAGGGATCAAATTACACAAAAAAGAAATGGGGAAAGATATACCACCGAGCAAAAGCAACCAGTAATAAAAGAAAGAAAAGGAAGGAGAAAAGAGAAAAGTCAATTCCCCGAAGGGGACGCAAAAACAAACAAAAATAATATTCTCCTGCCGGATTAACGGGGAGACTAATTTCAAACTTCCAATTCCCGTGAATCCGACCTAGCAACCAGCAGTCAACAATAGCGACCTTGAAACTGTATAGGCCGCAGCGATAACGCGTGTGGTGATCCACGCTCAACAAAGGGGAAAAAAAACGGTAACGTTCCCGATAGGTCACCACGATCCGTAAACACAACTCTCGAACGTTACTGTTCAAATTTTCTATACTGGGTGTGTCCCGTCGAGGCGAGCACTTTATTGTCGAAAATCTCAGGGCCCCACATTGGGCGCCAAATTTTGTGACGGTTGCCCGTTACAATCCGCAAGAAAGGGGTATATAGAACCAATAATAAGGGGGTATATAGAAGTTTAATCTGGGGTTATATCGGGGTACAGAATATCCGCGTGATGCGACCGTCCGCGGATTCGCCAACGCCAAGTACAGAACAATGAATTTCCTATCCAGCGAGTATTTCGAAGCTGCGAGGCTGGGACCTTTTGGGCGCCAGCTACTCAAGAAGTAGCAAAAACTAATAGACCACGCAACCCGGGGAAACCCGGTGCAAGATAACCCTCGAAATTTCGAAATACTCCTTCGCTCGACTACTTCTAGCCGAGTGCGCAAATTAGGGTCGCGGGATACTGAACTCACGGCTTCTTTCTATATTGCCTCGACGCGGGATTACTAAATGTTATACGACACGCCGCGAATGACCGGGAATCACCACCCGTTATACAATACAAAATACAATACGCGATATCAGAAATGCGGCAGGAAAAATGGGACGCTTTAGCGTATAAGGACTCACGCTCTCGTTTCCAACAATTCTGGATCTCGCTCTGTCTTTCTCTCTCTTTCTCTCTCTCTCTCTCCTCCAAATCGTTCCGTACAATCGTTTACTAGGTTGCTCGCTAAGTCGTCGCTAAGTGTCCGTCTTCACGCTGGCTAGCTCGCTATATAGGTTTGCAGGGGGTCTTCGGATCTCCTAGATCCTCCTTAGGGCTCCTTGGTGGGGTAGGGCTATACGCTTCGGTATTGTTCGGGGCATCGATCGGTGGATTTCGGCGATCTTCCCTGATCGCCCCCTCTGGTGTCTCTAGAGGGGGTCCTCCTGATTATTTGAACTGCGGCGCGTGTCGCGCGCCGCGCTTTCCACGGCTCACCTGTAGGTCCGCTGCACATCTTGAATTTTTCTCTCCATGGGCTCAGGGGAGAGGTGGAGGTTCTTCTCACACCCAAGAACCATCCTGTTCGTCTCCATGGACTATGGCAGCGGTCATATCGTTGCAGGGCCTTGGATCGTATTCCTCGGGTTTCAGGGTCTCTTCTTGCTCACTTCCCGACTCCTCCACCGTCGAGCCCGTCACGCTACCTCGGCGCACAGCCCTTCCGTGAACCCGCGGTCTTCTTATCCGCTGAAGGGACGTCTTCTGGGTCGCTTCTTCCATCAGCTCGCCAGTTTAATCTGTAAAATAGTGAGAGAGAAAAGAACGGGGGGAAGGGGAGAAAGGTTCTACCATCGTGTATTTCACGCTCCTCGCAAATACAGCTATCGCGATGGTCCGTGTCGCGCTTCTCGCATGGGTGGTGATCAGCGAGCTAGTCTAACCGAAGCAGGGGGGGGGGGGGTGAGCGAGCTTTGTGACGTCACCACGTCACAAATTTTATTTGTTATTTACTACATCATTTTATAGGTATTCTAATTTTTAAGAGATTTAATGTGTCTATTATATATATATATCCTTAATATGTTAATATTATGTATGTAAGTAAAGCTATATGATACTAATGCAATGTGTTAATTTATGCTACTGCAATATATAATTATATTTTATTCCTCAGTGGTATGCTATATATATATGGGGTTCATATCAATTCAAATATGCGAGGCCTTTTAAGCTCTTGTAGTGGGGATAGTAGTACTAGATAAGGTACATATATTATTTTGCTTCTCTTTTCTGTGATCAGTACTTCTTTTACATTTTCATATTTTTTAATACTAATCCGAGACTTCAAGGTTTTTCTCAACCTAGCATCTTTGAATAATTGACCTATGTTTCATATTACTTATGAATACGACGCATAACACTATACATATTTAGAATTGCTTAGGTAATAGATATTAATGCCGCTAGATGGCTTGTGACATTGTCCTTTTACTCGTTAAAGTGTACACTTCTATAAAGAATAAATAACTACAGTAAGAAATGTAACGTTGCAATACTTTGAGATAAATATATATCCATATTAAATTTTTTACGGATCTTTCAGATTCTTTATAAATTATATTAAGACTATCACTATATTAAGGCATCACCGTGATACGTTGGTGCTTTTTGAATTGTATTTGATTTGCTGTGTCCTGGGTAAGTTTTAAACTTTCCTATTTTTTATTGTATTTATTGAGTTTAGTTCCTATTTCATATTTTGTTATTTTTGAAAATAATGTTCTTTCTTTATTTAATTTAGTTTAAAAGAATTACAATAGCTTATTAATAATAATAATGATAAATTTATCATTGTCCTTTCAGTAGTGAACACGTCGTTCGTACGGAGCATATCTGCAGAAAGTATTCCACCACTACTCGAAAAATGTTAATAGTATATATGTATATATAGTATATATAATATAACTTAAATTTTATTTTTATATTCGATTATCATATTATCTTATTTATATGTGTTTACAATCGTCACCTCTGTGTAAAAATTCCTATATTTATGATTATTTAAGCAACTGATATTACTACCACTAGATGGCCTATAACTTTGTCATTTTACTCGTAATAGTATGAATTCCTTCAAAGAATAAGTAACTACAAGTTATTAACAACAATTGGTAATACTCTAAATAATGAAGAATCATATCCATATAAATTTTTGTAAAGGATGAAAAATTCCGTTATATAATTAAATATTAATTCTATATCAATTAGATATCCGCATACGAGTACTGACAGAAGTTTTGGTAGTTGTTTGCCAACATTTATAGTTACTGAGAGAGCCATATACATTTTTTCAATTCGTGAGGAAAATTCATGCCAATAGAGAGTATTAAATACGATGGCAGCATATTGTTAAAGGAAATGTAATAAATGATACATTTACTTATAAAATGTTGAACTAATTAAATTACGTTTACTTTACTAGCGTATCACAATTTTCAGGTGAAAATATTGAACGTAATTATTTGTTTTCCTTTGGTACATATATATTCTTGTGGTAAATGGTTTTATCGTTTGTAAGGATTATTAAATATAAAATATACCTTTGTTACATGAATTTTTAACGATGAGTTGAAAAAGATATTTATAAAATAAGTGTATGTATTTTTACGATAAAGTAATTAACGACTTTTCTGAAAAAATCGCTGTATTAAGTTATTATAGTTTATAGAAAATAATAAAAAGAAGTTTTTCTATCTTTCTTTCGTGTCAGTGTATCTATTTTCGAATCGAAATAAATAAATTGCTTAGTTTAGTCATTTTTAATATTCGTTTATAATTTTTATGCAAACAGCTTCTTCATTGGTATGTATTAGCCTATGCCACTGCCACGCGTGTCACTATGGTGAGCTGATAGTGTCATTGGCACGCCGTGTCGCCCCTGTGCTATATTGCCGTGCTTTGATAGTGCCGTGACACGCAGTGTCGCTCCAGTGCTAGCCCTGTGCTGTTACGAGAACTGAGAGGCAGCATCGTGCTAGCACAGTGCTTAGAGTTCCACCCGGTGCCGTTGGCGCTACAATCGCTGGTTGTCTGGGTATATGTGCAGAAAGTATTTACCATTCGAAAAATGTTAATGGTATATATGTATATACAATATAAGTTAAATTTTGTTTTTATATCTGTTTATCATATTATCTTATTTATATGCGTTTACAATTGTGATCACTATAGTTATCATATATGTAAAAATTTCTATATTTATGATTATTTAAGCAACTGGTATTAGATGGCCTATGACATCGTTATCTTACTCGTAATAGTATGAATTCTTTCAAAGAATAAGTAACAAGAAGTTATTAGCTATAATTCGCAATACTGTAAATAATGTAAGGAATCATATCCATATAAATTTTTGTATAGTGCAAATACACTGCCTCACGGGCCACGACTTGGCATTTGTCGGGTCGTGGTATCGGGTCTGACGTACCCGGGGCACCCAGTCACTCCATAGATTATTTGGTCGTGCCCCACGTCTTTGCACGGGCGTCGTCCGGGGGGCGCGGTCGGTACGATTGGGGGATCGTACCGATCATTGCACGCGTTCCCCGGGGCGGAAGCGGTGGCTGCGTGACCCAGCCATCGCTCATTACCTCGGACGGGGCAGTGTGTCTCGTCGACCACACTCCCCTCCGGGAAGGGGGTTCTCCCAGTCACCATGGTGGACCCCGGCGCGGGAGGAGACCGGACGTGTTCATCCAAAGTTCCCGGTCCCCTCCCAGCAGCGCCGAGAAAGGTCACTGTGGGGTTTTAGCCGGTAAGAGTCCGGCATACCCCCGGAGTTCCCCAGCTCCAGAGGATCCATGAGGATTTCCCACGTTAAAAGAAAAAAGAAAAAAAAAAAAGATTTCATTCTATCCGTTATATAATTAAATATTAATTCTAAATCCACTATAAACATTTACGTGCTGAGGATTTTAAATACTGGAATGTAATTATTATATTTTTACGTTTATAATATACCTGTTTATGTATAAAAAGAGTTCTTAAAGAACTAAAGGGGAATTCTTAAAGAAATAGCAAAATAACGATCCCGTAAATTTTATGTATTTTTTACAAAAGATAATAATGATTAACTATGGCTCATGAGATAGCGCGTTGGCATTCAACAACAAAATGATATAAAAACACTAATCACTTCTTCATCATATGAAGTATTTTATTAAATTTTATAATAGTAATTCGTATGTATATATAAAATTCTACAAAGTAGCTCGTACAAACTGATACAGAATTATTTTAACAATTTTATACTGAATTAGTTATACTGTGAGTGGCACTAAAATGATAGAGAGAATTGGATGAGTAGTTCATTTGATATATGCCTCGTACTAACACTAGATGGCTTGTGACATTGTTACTTTTCTCACACTTATCTAAAGCTATACAAAGAATAAGTAACTACATAAGCAGATCTTTATTGCAATACTTTGAGATATAGACATTATCCATACCAATTTTTGGACAGTGTATAGTTACACCTTATATGTTTTTTCTTGTAATAATAGTATTATTTGAGTATTAGACTATATTTTGCAGTCTAAAATATATTTCCATAGAAAATGTAACAACACTTTATATATTTTTACTGGTAGTAATAGTATTATTTGAATATTAGACTACACTTTACAGTCTAAGGTATATTTACATAGAAAATGTAACAATTCCCCTAAAAATAATGAATACTGCTACAAAATTGATATATATTTCACATCTATTGTCTTCCTGACTTCATTTCCGCTTATCTTTCCTTCTCTCTGCTTCTCTCTCGCATCTTAATTACAGAATTTTAGAGTACTGCTGATTAAATAAAAAAATTCCTTAATTTTCATTGAATCGAAAGAGTAAGATAAATTATATCTCCCGCTTTAGAGGTAAGAGAGAGGAAGATATATAAGAAAGCTATGGAAAAGAGTGAGCCAGATGATACCGACGTGCTAGTAATTCTTGAGTAGTTTAATTTGCTGTCGATAATTGTGCGCGACAAGTTTGAGCACTTTTCACAGAGATGGCGCCAGGGGTTCTAGAGTAGGGTCACCATTATCTATCACACTTTTTCTTATAGCATCTTTCTCTCTTACCTCTAAAACGGAAAATATATAATAAATTACAATAAAACTATTGAGATATATATCCTGACAACACAACTTTGTCACAGTAAGAGCACTGTGATGATACTTATTATTTATATTTACATACGTTACTTTACATTCTTACTTGCAACCAACAATCGCTGTATTGAGTTAGATTATAAAAATAATAAAAACAAGTATAATCTTATATCTTTGTTTCATGTTCATCTATTTTAGAATCTAAATGAATAAACTGTTTAGTTTTATCATTTTTAATATTCGTTTATAATGTGGTAGACTGGTGATATTCCTGTGGCGTTACGGAACCTGGGGGTGTCATCGTAATACGCTGATGCTTTTCAAAGTGTTATGTTATTTGCTGTGTTATCTGGGTTATTAAATTTTATAGTAATAATATGTATATATATATATATATATATTAATATTCCACAAAGTAGCCTGTACAAAGTGATACATTATTCTAATAATTTTGTACTGGATTAATAACATTGTAAGCGGTACTAAAAATGGTAGGGAGAATTGGATGAGTAGTTTATCATATGCCTCGTACTACCACTAGATGGCTTCTGATACTGTACTTTCACTCACAATTACTTGAAGTCATACAAAGAATAAGTAACTATAAGAAGAGCAAGGCTATTGCAATACTTTGAGATATATCTATACAATTTTTTGAACTATGGGTAATAGGAATTTATCCTGTAATATTCAATTTCAAACAGAATGTTACATTTTATTGGTTCATTGGTAAGTTTTTTATTTCTTAAAACAACTGATATATTTCATTTTATTATTATCTTATTATTTGTTATTGACAAGATAGGTATCATAAATAACATATACATATAACACCATTTCGATGATGATTACCTCTTTTCACTATAATTCGAAATCAGTTTGTTAATTTTTGAAAAAAATATGTAGTCATGTGGGTAGGGTATCAATTTATTTATATTATACATTTATAATTTCTTCGTTCATCATTAATTCTTTCTTTTAAAAAAAAAAGTAAAAGAAATAATTGATTGCTAACCTAGCGCATTCTAAAAATTAGGATACAAAATAATATAAAAATCGTTTTACTTAACATAGAATGAGATATAACAATATAATATTACATTGTATGACACGAATACATCGGTAGGTATTATCTTTTAATTTATAAATAAGTTAAAGATGTAATTGACAATGTAACCAATAGATGGCTATAATGCTATACTTAACTCGCAAGAAGAGAAACCTTCCATACAATATATATATGTGCAATGGAACCACAAGAATCTCGCAATACTTTGTAATTTATCCATACCAAATTTTTAGGTGGTAATGTTGACTACTCGCTTACCGATTGACTTATTGATAAAACGAAGATATTTGTATGTTTAAATAAACCGATTCACGTAGTGGTTTTCATTGTTTGTAGTACAAATACATAATTTGTTGGAATAGTTACTTAAATTAAAATGTTTAATGCACTTTTAAAAATTTTTTATACATTACATGAAATAATATAGCTTTTAGTAGGAACATTCTCAATTAAGAGGTGCACTATAATATTTGACTGATATATTTGAATATTATGTTTAGAAATCTATTAAATAGTTTGTTATTTATATATAATTATATTTTTCAATTTTATAGAACGTGTTTGGAGAGTTACTGGTTATATAAAAAGTATGTATTAGTAAATAAATGGAAGAACAGAAGAATCCCCTGTCCTATAATCCTGTTTTTAAATATTATTATTATCCTGTATACTGCTGATTTAAAACTCGCACCTGTTAGATGCTGCAAAGATTGAACTTAAAAATCATTACGGATTTAAACCTTACCAAGGATAAATTTGATATTGCTTAGCCTTGGTACAGTGCGCATAGGTATCACGTTATACTTGGAAAATACGCCGTTTCCAGAAATTCTCAAAATTCCGAGAATTTCGACAATTCTTGGAAGAGACGTCACTTTCCAGGAACTGCCAATTTTCAGATTATTCATTCGAGAACCCGATTTTTCGACTTTGTATCAGGAGAACATAACATGTGAGGAGGTATTCGAACGTGCCACTTCTTGGAAATGACGTCATTGTGGATTCCTGGAATTTCGGCGATTCTTGGAAATGACGTCATTTTCCAGGAACTGCCAATTTTCAGATTTTTCACCCGAGAACCCGATTTTTCGACTTTGTATCAGGAGAACATAACATGTGAGGAGGTATCCGAACGTGTCACTTCTTGGAAATGACGTCATCGAGAATTCCTGGAATTTCGGCAATTCTTAGAAGTGACGTCATTTTCTTGGAAGTGGCAGGAATACCTCCTCACTACTTATGTTCTCCTGATACATTTCCAATTTTTCGATCGAAAACCTGAAAATCGGACTTTGTATTAGGAGAACATGATATGCGAGGAGGTATTCCTGCCACTTCCAAGAAAATGACGTCATTTCCAAGAATCGACGAAATTCCAGGAATTCTCCATGACGTCATTTCCAAGAAGTGGCACTATTCGGATACCTCCTATGACGTCATGTTCTCCTGATACATTGCCGATTTTTCGAACAAAATCTTGAAAATCCGACTTTGTATCAGGAGAACATAACGTCATAGGAGGTATCCGAGTTTTGCCACTTCTTGGAAATGACGTCATCGAGAATTCCAGGAATTTCGGCGATTCTTGGAAGTGACGTCATTTTCCTAGAAGTGGCACGCATACCTCCTCACCGCTTATGTTCTCCTGATACATTGCCGATTTTTCGAACAAAATCTTGAAAATCCGACTTTGTATCAGGAGAACATAACATGTGAGGAGGTATCCGAACGTGCCACTTCTTGGAAATGACGTCATCGAAAATTCTGAGAATTTCGACATTTCTTGGAAGTGACGTCATTTTGCAGGAAATGCCAATTTTTTTGAGTTCTCGTTAGAAAGTTCGCTTTTGTGGACTTTGCGTCAGGTGAATATGAACAAAATTTAGCTGGATTATTTTAGGAGTGTTATACGGGTTATGAAATGATTAAACAATTAATTAATAGATGATGGAACGTTTATTGTACCTCTTAAATAATTTACAAAGTACAAGAATGTTCTTATAAGCTAATTGTTATAAATTATCGATCTAAACTTATCAAATAACAATAAATAATATTTCACATTTAAGAGTGTTATGAGTTATATAAATCTAATGTAAAAATAAGTGCTTAAGAAATATGTACTTACATTCAGTATATATACTTTTGTAGTAAATTAATTTAAACTTATTACAAGTGTATATAATAAATGTATAGTAAATTAGTGTTATTTTAGAACAAAAGTATAAATTTAATGTATTATGTATGTTAGAAAACTATAATTTCGGAAAATACGCTACGTTTGTAATGAAAAGTGAATTATCTGCAATTTTGGGATGGTTGCGGCAGGAACAAAATACGTTGATTATTTAGCATATTTATACGCCATTTTGCTCGTCAAATAATCGTTGAGAGTTCCTGATATACGATCAAAAATATCCAGGGGTTGTGTGGACAATACTGATCTCGCAGATCCCTGGAGGTGGACACGAGGATCGCCTTTTACCCTCCTAGAGTAACAGCCTATTGGTCGGAATCAAATGCTGCTGCTGGACAGGCCTATCGATTGCTTCTTTACTGCTTCCCAAACCTATTTGGAAAGATTTGTTAACAATGTGGCATGGAGGTGTGGTCTATTCTACAACACTGACTTTCTAACGATACATTACCATAATCATCGATGTGATAAAGTTTTCAATTATTTTGCATCTTTACACAATTTATAACTGTATACGTGTGTGGGTTTCAGATTTGTAAGGATCTTCTATATAATGCAGTACGTAATAATTAAAAGTTCGAGTTTTGTGCGTTCAAATAATCTAGAAGGTATACAAGAATAATAATTAGTTCTAATAAAATTAAATGTACATATCAGAAAAAATGTATTATAAAATATTTAGGAGAAACATAATAAAAAAATATTTTTCAGAACAGTGGAAGATACGTTCACGAGATATTACTTCCTAATAATTTCCATTTCTTCACCTTTGTTTCGTGTGGAGAAAATGCGATTGTAAGGGTTGACCAATGCTTAGAAAAAGCAATGGTCACTGGTAAGGGACGCCATTTTGTTTCTAGTAATTGTGTAGGGTCGCCTGTTAGATGTGGACCTGTAATACCGATGCGCGTGTATGGTGCGTGGGTAAGGAGTAACCGTAGAGGGTGGATTGTCACGTGACCATATCAGAAATCCTCCCGGATTGGCTGGTTGATGCCCGATGACGTAATATATTTCACACCGCGCGAGTCTAGGCTGCCCATCGAACGAATAGAACTGATCGACAGTAGATTGACCAATGTATCCACCCACTTAACTACGTTCATGTAGCTATTTGAACAAATATGGAGATCACACTAGAAATTGTTTCTTTTTATACTCCTCTTCCATTCATAAACTCAGGACCAATCGACTACTCTCTCTTACTTCCATTCTGAGACTGATTGTTAATAAAACCATCTCTTGAACTTTATCAAACGCTTCAATATGGACACAGGTAACCTATCTTGTTCTAATTTCCAAGCCACTAAAATCGAAGATATAACGTCATAGAATTCGATTAAAGAAATTTGCGGTTGCTATTCAGAGTATAAAACAATCTGCTTAAAAAAATTGTTATATAGAATATTACGTGATTACCATATGCTAGTGAAAACTACCTTTTTCCTTAGATACTTATAAAATGTTAGAACACATTAAAAATATAGGATGAAAGAGACTTAATCAGAAATTCTAGAGTGCATCAGGAATTAACTTATATACTCAACAAACGTGTCATTTAAAAAACCAGTTACAAATCAACAACATGCGTTTGTGCACCATCGAATGAGTTTTAAACAAATTGATAGTAAATTACAGCGTAGTGTTGTAGAATTTAAAAAAGTATAAGAAACATCGTAGTGGGGGTAACGAACCACAGGAGAAAGATCGGGCACGAGTGTACCAGCATTCCGTCACGGGCGCTTGTGATCGACGGAAGTGTTGTGCCGGCGTGAAACAGCTTCGATTTAGCGGGATCGAAACGAATCTATCGAAACGATCTCGATACGAGAGGAACGACCTCGTTTTGTGACTAATTACGTCCACTGTCGTCGAGAATTCATCATTGGGAATCCACCAAGACCAACCGTGCAGCGTTCTAACATCGCACGATGTTTTTTTGAACATGACAGGAGAGACGATGGAGCAGCAGGATTCTGTCAGAACAGGTATCGCCAAGTTAATAATTTATCTAACGTAATAACGTTCTCCTGTAAATGGTATTTGCTACAGCGCGCGAATGTTTTAAATAATCGCTACTCACAGACTTCTTTTTAATATCTAACTGGAAAGACATATGAATTTTGAATAGAAAAATTGATACTGTTGTACATAAGGAATGTACTTTTTAGTTTTCTAATCTGCGAGCAACAATTATGGAATAGAAATTTTGTGGTACCGTGCGAAACGAATTTAAGCTCGTAACTTGTTTTACTTAAGAAACTTGTGTCATCTTAATTTTAATATAATTCTCTTGATCTAAATTCTTAATAATATATTCTTATAAATACTGTTTTTTGTTACTCGTAAACTAGAAGACTGGAAACGCGAACTTAATTTACGATTTCTTAATTGCTTTTTGCTTGTTCCAAAATGTACGAATGAATCGTATACTCTGACAAGTTTTGACTACGATTTTAATCGTGAACATCAATTTCTCAAGTTGTATCTATCTTTGATGTTTAGAAGAGGATTGAGTATTTCGTGGATGAGAAGTATAAACAAAAAATTGTTGAAAACGGTTAAAAATAGAAAGGAGAAAATTCCCGAGGAGTGTATTGCATAAATAGAATTTCGCACGATGCAACCCGCATAAATTATCATTTCGCCGTGCGCGCGCTGTCAGCGTGGTTCTTAATTGACGTTAACAGGTTTCCTTCCTGTACGAGTATCCTTTTCTCTCGATCGCCTCTTTCTCTCTCTCTCTCTCTCTCCCTGAAGATCTATATTATACGATAAAAAGAATCTTTTCCACGTGAACGTGACGTCACGTTCGCGGGTATAACGAACCTTGCATGGCTCATGTATTATCATGTTATTATAATTGAACCGTGCTTTCGGCTCACTAATTGAGAGAGAAAGAGCATAATTAATTAGAGACGGGCTAGCCTCCGTTTCGAATACCGTTTCAAATTGTTCGCGCTCGACTATTTGCTAAAAAAAAAAGGAAAAAAAAAACAGTGCTGCGTTCGATATCGCTTGCAGAGAATTAGCCGCTCAAATCATCCGCCCGTAGATATAATTGCATCTCAAATGCATCGTCGTGAAGCATTGATTATTTATTCGATGATTTTAAGACTCCTCGAGGAAGCATTAGGCTATCTATACTTTTGTCACATTTATCGCATGTTGTGTATCTCACTTTTTATTGCTATAAAATATTTCATTATATATCTATACGTTCATAATGGAATGTTTTTAAAAAATATTTATTCTCTGTATATATATGTGGTTGTTAAAAGTATATCGATATTTCGTGTTCTCTCCTTTTTCTCAAGTATTACGTATAAATTCGGATTAGAAACTGTTGCGAGTAAAAGGTGGCAACACTCTATCAAGATATAGAGTACGTTATCAAAACGTACCACGATCGTAAAGAATAATCGACGTTATAAATTGGTGATACATTAATACCGCTATCTTGGAATCGAACGAATTATGTCTTCCTCCGAGTGGACTGGCGAACAAACGACCTTGCTGCTCGGTCAATGTTCTCGCTTTCGAATCCGCGAAAAATGCCCGGTGCCGCGTTTTACATGGCGGTGAAATATCGAACGCCGGCTGATCGTTTACTCGTAAAAACGAAATCAGCTTTTTACGGGGTCAGACAGACAGACAGAAAGCGGGCAGCGAGCTTTTTTCGATGATCGGTTGTGCCAGAATAATTCGACACGCCGCTCCTTTTTTTCTTCTCTCTCTCTCTCTCCCTCTTTCCTTGCTCACCTTTCTTCGCGCGATTTTTCTTCGTTCCGGTCCGTTGTCATCGGTCGCCGCCGCAAAAGCCTTCGTTCGATCGCTTTCACGATTCCGTATTAAAATGATCGTTCTCCCGAGGCGGGAATAATTGAAACGCACCGCGATTCTGTCGCACGAAACGTTAGATAACGTAATCGCGACTTCCATTTCTATGAAATTTAACGGTAAAGTTACTATATTTCCTTATAAATTTCTTGGTATAGCTTTACAAGTAATTAGTTCTTTGTATTTTGGATTCGTTCGAAGTAGTTCTAATTGATGGTTGAGGTTCACGGTTCAAGTACGAAAGGTTAAGTAATTAACATTTCTGTCACTAGATGGCTTGTAAGGTTGTCCCTTTACTCACAATCGCATAGACTCTTGTAAGAAGTAAATAACTGCAATGGAAGGAGAATCGTTGCAATACTCTGTGTTAAATATCCATATAAATTTTTGCGTTGGAAAAGATAATTTCCATTGTTGATTTTTAATAAAAAAAGAAAGGAATTAATATATTTTAATTAAGTTATTATTAAATATTTTTCACTTAATTACTTAGCATATTAATATTTATTATACTATAACGTTAGACTGTTTCTTTGGTTTCTATTTCGTTCGAATACTTGCATAAATCTTGGCATCTGAAATTTTTACAACCACCCAACAGTTTCTTCCATTTACTATTAAGGTGTGTTTACAGGGAATCGGCGAACGATCCTCTGGTTTTATCGATTCCGAGCAATAGCGTTCCACCAAGTGTGTCGAGAGATTCGGCTTGAACGAAAGTACCGTAATTGCAGTCGCATTTACGTTTTATCCTTCTTCTCGATCTGACGTAAAAAAAAGACGAAGAAATTGGTACAGGGCAAAATGGCGGACTACGCGATCACGTTTCGACTATGACTCATTGGCAGTAATCATCTTTACGACGCTATCGCTCTCTCGCTAATTTCACCTGATATTTTACAACCTCCGATGACCTCATTTTTCACAGCCAAACTAGCTGATACGCTAAACTTTCGTGTTTCGAACTCGACGAGTTCAACTATGTCGGACGACATTGTTCGAATCTCGCGAATGGGCGTTGCGATTCCGTGAAATCATCGAATACGTGGCATTCCGTTCGAAGAATTCCAATCATTGATCGAGTATCATAAAAACGGGTATCGTGGCTAATAGAGCGTTAATGTAGTAATTAAATGGGGCTGGTACTCGAGTGATTTTCTAAATTGAAGGTTTCAAAGTTGAAACAATTTTTTAAGATTCTTTTTTCATTGATTTTGTACGATAGACAGTTATAAACATAAAAAAGTTAGTTGCAATATAGAACAAATACTGAAGATAGTAATACCATTTCTTGCGTATAGTAATTGGTAGTACGGCATAGTTTAATTATACCTTGCAACGATTTGTTGCTTGAAATAAGTAGAGCAACACTTGAAAAGCTATTTGTGCAAATATTTAGCCATTTAGAAACCTTACGCTATTAAGTACACATCACCTCTTTTTCCTACGGTATTTATCAGCTCATTCTCTGGGAATCAGTTGTACAAACAAAATAATCACCATCACAAATCTCACTCATATTCCATAGAAATCTTTCTACGTATTTCTATTTGAACTCTAATAATATATTTTATTCAGGGACAGAAAATAATTTGCCACGATTAAATAAATATTTTTTAAATGACAGACTTTCCGTGCATAGAAATGAAACGATGATAAGTTAATTAGAACGAAACGCTCATAGACGTGTCTACAGATACCATAAGCCACTCGCAACGGTTGTTACGGGTGCCATAGAAAAATAGCCGGCGTCGCCATTGCTACGGTGATTCACTCAGCGCGAAGTTTCCTAGCCTGAAAAAGCCGATAAGATTTTTTCCTCGCTCGGTTCGTCCTCGATACGATTAAGGAGGTTAAAAAGACCTCGACTACGCTGCGTTTTTTCTCCTCGTTCCCTTTCCTTTTCCCTTTTTTTTCCTCTCTTCGATCACCTCGAGGTACTCCGCTTCTGCCAGCCAGGTAATGTCTTTGCGGCTCGGCGTAGATTAAAATATTTGCGATACGATAAAAGGAATTCCAGCTTTTCCCCAGGGCTGCGTCGTGGTATCATCCACCAGCAGCGTTTCTCGCTGGAGAGTTCACCGCGTCTTCGTTCACCGGGGCTTCATTCCGCGACGAATCCGATTTTAATCAGGCGCGCCTCGCGTTTCGAAACGGCAGATTTTTCTCTCCCCCGTTGGGGATTCGATTTAGACTTTAAACGCGGAACTTTTTGTCGCCTGGTGCGGATCGAACGATCTTCGACCTTCGTACGTGTAGCATCCGTCGATCGACGCGGAACAAAAGAGCGAGAGGGGTGAAGGGTGCAGAAAGGGGGAAGAGGGGAAGAATAGAAAAAAAAATAAAAAAAGGCTTTGCACGGGCTGCATGCTATCACACCACCTGGATCGCATTGTTCTCCCGGATGCATTCATCAAATAAATTGCTTTCATCGGACCAAGTGTCGGGTTAGCCTCTCGATTCGCGTGATTGTTACTTTGTTCTGGTTAAAGAAATACATATTATTTATATATACAACATAACATATATATTTAAAAAATGAGGGAATAGAGTAAAAGAGAGAAAGACAGAGAAAGGGAGGGGGAGAGAAAGAGACGGATACGTTGCAGACGGTAACCGATTAGAAACAGTAACGGTGGAAATTTCAGTGTAACAGTTTCGAAGGTGAAAGCGTCACGTTTTTTTTTTCTCTCTTTTTCGGTCGAAGGGTGAATTGTGCTCGACTATATAGGGGTGAAAAGCTTCACGTCATCGGTGTGCGGTGTACGTGTGCTCGCTGGCAGCCACTCGCAAGATGGTTCCTCTGGCTGGAAAAAAAAAGGGAGCATTACCGTTGCTTATCCCTATCCTGACCTATGGTTACCATGGTGACGCACGCCACGGCCAATCCCACCCTTTACGTTAGGGGAGTCCTCCAAGGACCACGGGAAATTTCATTTCTCTCTGATCAACGGACGAAAAAAATATATAGCTAACTGCGTTTTCTTTTTTCCTTTTTTTTTCCTCCTATCGCCGCGTCACCGGTATCCGGGTAATTTTCTGTGCGTTCGATCGGTCCCGTTCTATTGTCGTTTTAAAATCCCGTGGATTCCCCGGATGAAAGGGCTCCTCGGATCCGAAAACGAGCGCTCACCCGTTTTCAAAGGCTTCGTGTTTCACCTTTTTTTCTTCCCATCCACGGTCGTTCGCCGGAAATTTTTCAATACTTTGACGTATCAGCGTGGAGTATCAGTTTGTTTCGCGTCCCGACAGACGCAGCTGCGAAAACAGAAGCTCGTAACGTTACGAGTTTGTTCACCTTCTTGTCGCAAACCTCTTGCAAAAGTATCCTGGCACCGTTTTCATCGTCCATTTTGAATCTGATATTTGCGAGTTCCTCGAGTTCCTCAACGTCGAGAGGCTACTGCAACTGCTGAGGTGAAACTTCCTAATTAAGTTAGCAAACATCGAGTCTTCGTTCCTCCTCGAAAATATCCGCAACCCTTTCGTGCCTTCGCCAAGTCATCTTGCGATCGCGGTTTCAGGCTTCGTAGTTCGTACTACTTATGCTCCGTTGCGGTTCGACTTTGCGTTTTTAAGTATCAACGTGTACGTACACGAGTTCTTACGGCTAAGACGTAGTCTTGTCTTGAGACTCTGGTGAGAACTGGCCTTCACACGTCACCGACGACGAGGTTTCTTGACGAAACCGTGGTATCTTTCATGGAGATGTTGTCAGTTGAGAAGATTTCATCCTTGGATCGCTTTTTCATTGATCTCTCTTTATTATTTGTAACTGGAGGATTTGCTGGTTGGCTAGTTTATCGAGTTTCAGTGGTTTCTTAGATTCTACAAGGTATTCCTAAAAAAAATGTTCGTTTCGATGGATATCTTATGCTACGATTATCTGATTAGAATACTTTTATCCTTTCGATACATTTATTAAATAGAATTCCAAGTGACGGGTTTCTACTTTTTTAGGGACCTTTTTCATCGAGGATATTGCGCTTTGTACGTCACTGTGTACGAATATTGTACAGATGTTTGAGTCTGTATATCGAACGCACGGTTCGGAATCACATTAAAGAGAGAGAGAGAGAGAGAGAGAGAGAGAGAGAGAGAGTGCGAGAGAGAAAGAGGGAGGAACGGGGAAGGCTGCGACGCGAGGGTTACCGGATTATTCTCTACCCAACGGGTGTAATTGAATTTTAAACTCCCCAATCCGGCGTGCATATGCGCCCATTCATGTCCACGTAGAGCCCAGCCGCCTCGTAGAAGTCGCGGATTTCATACGTGAGAGAACCAATTGAACGTTTCCGCGCAGGAAGTACTCTGTCCCTACCGATATCCGTCAACCACCGTCCTCTGTGGCACATGTTCCGCCGTTTGCACGGAAAAAAAGGACTGCTAGCCCGTCGTGGAACGCGCGTGCAAAAAAGAAAAGGGAGAAGAAAAAAATGAGCGCAACAATTTCATTTCCCACCATATCGAACACGATCTTGCATTCCTCTTGCTCAGCAGCCAGAAAACAAAAGGAGAGCTCACGAGTCGAAAACGAAAAATGCATAGCGAATCGCGTTACCGCGAATTTCACAGAAACGTTGGGCAATCCGTGTGGAAACAGTTTGCGTTCTGAGTGATAGACCCGTCGAGAAAATCCATATCAGCATAATGATCGAAAAATGTTAGGGAAAAAGTCTGATAGTCACCGCGGGGACTGTTGCTCAACCCGATTACGTAAATTCGTCAAACCCGCGGCGAGGTTCGTCTACCTGGACTGTTGGGAAACATCCATCGAACGCACGCGAGCCATCACTTTGTTCCTAGCCCCGGAATAAAAGGTGTGCGGCTTTGAAAATCAGTCTCCTGTCCCACGTACGCGATCTTGAATGTTCCCTGCCGTGGATCGAGTGTCTCTACGTGAGATGGTACGCGGAGAAGCAAACAAAGCTGTGTGGTATACGGGGTGAGTCTGTGTTCCTTGATCGCGTGGAAAATGGAGTACAAGTATAGTACTTGTATTCAGGGAAATTTTTAATCGGTGAAGTGCTGGGTGGTTTTTATTTTTTTTCCATTTCTTTTTCCACGGATGTGATAGGATCGCTGCAGAATGATTTTCCTAGCTCCCGTTTGGGTTAAATAGGCTAATATGTTGAAACAATAGTGGTTCTCAACATACCCTTTCTATGTGTATCGTTTCTGTTGCAGTTTCATTAAAGGAAAGACTTCTTTGCAACAAATGTATAGAACACTTCTCACTCTGTGTTACTACTACGTTTTCTAATTTTCAGACCTGGATACTTTCTTATATTTTAAAATCAGAGTTCGTTATACAAAATCTCCCTTTGGAAAGTTTTTCGCTTACCTAGGATTAAAATTTAATTGTAAAAATGGGAAGCAAGGAGTTGACGAAGTATGTAAGAACGGATTGACTGATAAGTTTCTCGCGCGATTTTTTTCAAGAACCGTTTAATCTAACGGTATGCAATAATTTGCAGGACTCTGTTTCCAGCCGGATTACGGAGAGCCGCTGCGGGGAATGCGCTCCTTGAGCATGACTCGTATTTACCAGACGCGGTTTCTCTGCCACCGCCGCAGATTCTTAACTCGTCCCGGCGACTCAGCGTCGGACCGGATCGCGGACAATGTTTCGGATTTCCAGCAATGCGGCTCTGCGTATTAACTGTATCCAGGTGGGTATATATAACACGCAACCTTATCGCCCAGGTGAATCCAATTAATTGGGAATCAAATTCTAATTAAGGAACGCGCGCCTGAATAATTGACGTGCGTGTACTCAGCGGAGCGTGACCGGTTGCCATACTGCAGGCGGAACTTCCGAATTAACAGGATATCGCGGGCTAATCACCTAAAATGCAATGAAATTCTTACGAACGTTCGTTCGCTAGACCATCCCAATTTTTCAATTTTACCTAGCTCTATTTTTATTTCATTTCTAGCGTTTCCTCTTCTCGAGATATAAAATAAATATATAAAAAGTTGTTATGCAAAAATAGTTGTACGCGATGGTTCAAAGTGTTCGAAATTCAAATTCAAATCGAGAGTAGAAAGGTTAGATCCAGTTTACGTGTCAGAAGTGTATAGAAGATGGAACCTGCACGGGGATCGCAAGCTGTGTTTGGCTAATCGGTTAGATTAATTCAATGCCACTGACGGCAGGGCGATTTACGAGAGTTTCGTATTCAAGTTCCCGTGTAAGATCTAACCCTGTACACACTGTAGTTAACCCACTGTCTTGATACCTGGAATTAGGTAACAGGCCGTCTTGACTTGGAAACAGTTGGGACGCTCGCGGAATTCGCACCTTACCGCGCTTCGCTCTTGAAACTTGTTCTCCTAGAGCGATGAACTTTGTGGTATCGCTATAGGCCAGTCGGCGCTCCTACATAGCTGATTCTATTACTCACTGCATCTAATTCGATGCAATCCCATTCACTGTGTTCCAAGCCTAGCAACGAGCAACAGTATGTAGAGCGTTCCCCTTAACAGGTAGAAGTATCTCAAGTATGTAAATTATTTTCGTATAATCGAACGAGAATTTCAAATGCTTCGCGGAATATCAGAACTTGCTAGTTCTCAATTATTTATACAACAACTACGAATAGTAATTTATTCAGAGGTGTAAAGATTCGGATAATTACGACGAGAAATTCTTCGATTACGTTTCCTTCGATTTCTGATCGTTTAAATTCACGCCTTCCCCCGTTCTCCATCCAGAACAAGGTGATCTCCATCTGGAAGAAGAAAACAAAAAATGGAAAAATCAGCGCGCAGGAACATTTTACGACAGCGGGCAAAGAACAACGCTCGATTCCTTTTGTTACTTTCGGCGTGGAATTCTCGCAAGAAGCCCAGGAAGTGGCGGGTTAAGCGTTCGCCGCACGGAATCTTTGCCAAGCGATGCTTGCATTACGTTTATTGCCACTCTCTCGGAGGCCGGGAGTTCTTGGTATTACATCGTTTTCTAAGCGCATTCGCAAGCGCCGGCTTCCTTCCCTTGGGCTACAGTTCCCAGATGCTCCAAGGCTGTCCGAATCTGTCGTTTCCCCTCAGCTTTTCCACCGTCGATGCCACTGTCGACCGCGTGGCATTGTCTTCTCTTTATTTATGCCTGATAATCTTCCTACGCGTTTGCTTCGTTTCGGAGTACACTTTTCTATCGTCATCGAGTCGTTTCCTTCGCGCAACTTCCCGTCGTATACGCAAGGGAATTATCTTTACAGTCGTTGATGACACGTGCCACGCCACCGGGGCAGCTCGTTTCCACGAAAAACCATTATTCACCGTTAGCAATCATCGCATTGTGCCACGGTAAATGACAGAAAATTATCCTCGAGAGCGAGGCGTTTCTTTCTCCTGGTGGAAAGAGGGAACGGGCGATTCTAAGAGATACCGAGAGATCCAGTCGAGCCTATTCACGCATCGATCGTTTTCAGTTTGCCCGCTCGATCGTGTGTCAACGCGACTCGCGTCATTGAATAATGATTCTTCTTTCGCGCGCGGGGAATTGCATCACGCGCAGGTGAAATTACAGGTGTACAGGCGCGTACCTGTAAAAATAAGCTGTTAAATTGGTTTCGCGTTGCTCGCTCGATGCATTCTTGCGCTTTGCTATTCGTTCGACTGACTTAAAATAGAAACGTGCCTAATTGAGGGGACAGTCGATCGGATTTTTTCATTCGTTACTCCTCTGCGTCGATCCGGAGAAACGGATGAAGGCAGTCGATTGCCTCTCCGGGCCCTTTTATAGTGACCATTATAGCGCGTCCAGTGGAGTAGAGGGTTTATCGGCTATCATGACTTGCCGTATTATGCCGCTAGTCCCGGGACTTTCCACCTGCGAGACCCGAGACCACAATCCTCTTTCTCTCTCCCTCTCGTGCTTGACCAGTCAATTTTTCGTTTCTGATCGATCTAAAGTTCTCTAAAAGGAGTTACAAAACCACGCTATCCAACTAAACCCAGCGTCCCAACTATAAAACTATAAAACTCCTATTTGTAACTATTTTAATATCCACCAGGAAGAGTGTAAAATACCCAGAATATCCAATTAAGCAAATCACGAATTCCAATGAATTAAATTCCAAAGCAAATATCCATCATACTAAAGTGAAGTAAGTGCCTCCACTAGAGGACTGATAGCTATCAGATTATTATCGGTTACCGTGTGATTGCCGCTTCAATTAAAAACACCCAGCACCCCGTTTGTTCTCCCACGGTCTGGACGAACGGGGTATCGAGCGATCGACATGGAAGAAAACGAGTCCAGACGTACAGTCCTCGTACAATGTTACGTCCAGAGGCGAAAAAGAAGCAGCAAGGACGCCACAATTATTTTCCTCTCGTTTGTCGTTTATATTGGCAGCGAACACCGCAGCCAGCGTAATTGTTCCATCACGGCTGGCTGAAAAACTGCGTGGCCAGCCAGCCGCGAATTTCTCAAGAAAGCGAACGATGCCCGGCCGATGAGAGAGCCGATGAACTTTTCTACCGATTAATGAGCGATCAAACCAGGCTCTCGATAACCGACCACCTCTAAGAAGACGCCTCGACAGGACCTCTCGTGCCCCTCGCATGTTCCTTCCTCCTTTTTAATTCCACGTTCCCGCGGCGGGTAACAGCTTGCGAATTCATCTCGCCCAGAGGCGAAGTAGACTTGGCCAGGTTATTTTACCGCTCCTCGTATTTCATAACGCGAAACCGTTCCACCGCGTTCGCGTCCTTTTCCTTCCAATTATTTTTGATTTGTTACGAAACAAAGGGAAGCTAAACAGACTGGAGACTTGCGGCCGAGACGGATGCAAGCTAATCCGTGAAATCGATAGGAGCTTGCAACTGCACCACGGACCAGACAGCTATCCCACGTTTCCCCTCCGTGACAGTTCGATAATTTAACATTGCGTGTGCAACTATGAAAGAAATGAACCGAGCTGGGACTGTAAATGTTAAGTTGTAATTTAATTTCGCGGCAAAGAAACCTCATCGAGCTTCTTACACCTAATAGGTCGATTCGCCACACCGTGGAGTGTAGAAAATAATTAATAATTGATATACCATAAGAAAAGCCATTTAGATGAGCCGACCGTGACATTGGGCGTAGATTTTTCCTCACCGGAAAGATCAGCCGATTGTTCGCGGGCTCGTCGTTTCCGGTGCTCCACTCTCACGATCGAACCGTTCGATTTCTTCTGCTCACGCTCCTCTCTCGCGGATCTCTCCACGAATCCAATTCAACCGTTTCCTCGAGGTATCCGGATAGCCGTGGCGAAGGATTTTTCTTCACCGTGGATAATAGAACCCGTCCTCTCGTTTTCTGCAGCATCACCGCGAGGAAACAACGCTGGCCATCTCGCAGTTTCTTCGTAATAGTGTTCTAATGTTCCTTCCCCCTGGTCCCCGATACTTGGGGCCTTTTCAGACCTTTCTTCTCATTTTTTTCACCTCTGTCCTTTTTTTTTCCACTCTTAACAGACGTTAACGTGTTATTTCGTAGCTTCTCCCCCTCTCGCAGGACAATGACGCGACTTTCCTGACCCGTGGAAATAAGATCGCTGGGAGGAAGTTTAATTAAGTTCGAAAATTGAAGCACAGACGGTGACTGGTTGGCGTTCACGGTGGATCTTCCTGGATCCACGCGTGTAGGCTTGCGGTATTGTGTTGTCGAAAGAGATACGATGCCTTGTTACGTTTGCGAAGACGTACGCTCGCCTTGGGGAGATATTAAATCGTTTCGAAAAAAAACTGTTAACCTCGTCGAGGATTACGATTCGAGCGATGTTTGCTTTACCTTGATTTGCGGTGAACGTGATTTATCGCGCATAGTTAAGGGGAAAGCCTGCCGCTGTCACGCTTTTTAACTATCGACCCGAATTGTACGGAACGCTTGGTGTCTGAAAAATCGTTCGGTTAGCCAAAGTTCCCTTATTAGAAATTCGCGAAACGCCTGGTCCGTTTGATGCACGCAACAACCCCGGCCCTATCTATATTAATAGACGGTGAAATTGTTTGCCGAGTTTCAAACGGCGAAAGCCGCTGAAAATGTTACAGCTGCGCAAACACGCCGTCAGGTGAAACCGTTCAGAGCGCGGGCCGCTTTTCCGCCCGCCTCCCATTTCTTTTTTTTTTTCAGTTTCAAATCACAATTACACGCGAACGTGCGTTTCAATATACCGTGCGGAGATCAAACGGCTCCATTGAAAGGTCATTCCTCGTCGAGGATAAACGAACGCTGCACAGATCGCGTATCGCGCGGTGCAATTATCATAATCGCAACGCAGAGATCGAAAGCCCTCCCGTTTTTCCGCCCCATTCAAATCGGCTGTTCGATCGATTTTCGTAGGCTGCGATCAGCCTGCGCTCGCTAACCGGTCTTTAGCGTCAGGCTCGATATCGATATGTTAATTAGAGCCGATTAGAGGGCAGCTGACGATCGCAACTGTTAACGTTCAACGTCAACGGCGCAGCCACGCAAATTGGACCACCCTATAGATGGCAAGTACGCGGTACACGTTCGAGGATTCCCCGGTGAACATGATTTGCTTCTCAACTCGGTGCAATTCCAAGTTCAAAGCCACTAGAGGCGTCTCGTTTCATTCGACGTTCCACTTCTCTCGTTCACCGTCCCTCCATCGGTCGTTGGAGTTGTACCTTTCTCCTGCGTTCCTATTGCTGCACGTCGCGATCCGGCGACGTAGCTACATACGTGGCTGCCAGCAATTAAGGGCACTCGATAATGATGGAACTGTAGGGAACCAGGAACTACGTCTCTCTGTTACCCACCGGCTGGGACGTCTTCTAAGCTGCTTAGAGAGGTGAACAAATCTGTCACTGTCAGCCGTCTATTCGCAATCGTACTGCGCGCGCTAACTCGATGAAAAAGGTGAGGACGCCGGGGCAGTGAAATCACTGCCACGGATTGGCTTCGCTGGGATTTCGATTCGCGTTCTATTCGACACTGGAATGCTACTTTTTACGAAGGATCTTCTACTTAAGGAACGAGCAAAGAGAATCGCTACTATCGCGTACAATTTTTGCGTTCTTCGTTTCTCGTAAAATTGAGGAATCTTTTTGAAGAAAGGAGGGTGTGTTGGCATTAAAAAAATGGCGAACGTAGTTAATATTGGACACGTAGAAGCTTAATCGTAGACGGTACACTTCCTTGTAATATATATATAGGGCAAATTTTTTTCCCTTCCGTTAAAACATATAATTTCCAGGGTACGAACATGTATCTTCGAGGAACGAAATTACAGATTGAAATTCGAGATAGCACGTAGCGATACGGTTTCAGAGCGGAACGGTGCTGCGAGGTACTCGCACGGAGGGGGCTGAATTTTCGATTCTATTAGGCACGGTTTGACGGCGAATTCATTCGAAACTCGAGGTATTTGTTCAAGGATCCCGATTCTATCAGCCTTCCAA
This sequence comes from Xylocopa sonorina, assembly GCF_050948175.1. Classification (NCBI taxonomy): domain Eukaryota; kingdom Metazoa; phylum Arthropoda; class Insecta; order Hymenoptera; family Apidae; genus Xylocopa; species Xylocopa sonorina. Next base: position 7,124,006 of record NC_135203.1, read on the forward strand.
TCGTCGTCGATGGTTTCCGACGGCACGGATTTGCCCGGAGCGGCTCGTGTATATTACCCTCTTCCCGCGTCGCTCTCTATTTTTTCTCTTCTTTCTCTCATTCACCTCTCGAGTACTCTCTTCCTCGAGTAGAACAGCACGTGCTCGTTTCTCAGCGTACGCAGTCGACGGGCGGGATTTTTCGAGGGTAAAAAAAACCCGTGTTCCACCGCGGGGACAAGGCTAAAAGCACGACACACATCGGATTACGTGTCTAAAAAAGGAGGAGTGGAGCTGATCCGCGGGGAAATACTGGAGTCTACTTTATTTCAAAGTCCTTTCCAACCGCAATCCAGCCAATAATCCGTTACGCACCTCGTACATGATCGAACGCTTCCTTCAAACATTAATCGATCTCCATTTATCGGCTCGTGGGCCAAGATTGTTACGTCGATGAAAAAGAAGCACAACGATTTACCTCGATAAATCTGTGGGATCAACTGTGACCTTGCTTGGTGAACGATTAGTGGGTCTTTTCTATTTTAAGAAACAAGGGCTCGGATACCAGAAGAAACTGGTCCTCGTGATCCTACATAAATTAAGCATGGTCCCCCCTTCCACGAGAGGAGAACTTTTAAAAATACCTTCCGGGACCAAATCAATATTCGACCGTTTCCATCCCCCTCAAGCACATGGAGATATCGGTACGTGCCATTTTTAAACGACCAATACCCATTGTATAGTTTATTCATTGTTTTACACGTCGAACGGCTCGAGTTAATTCACGCCAGCGTGCACCAGCCGATCGCGGACGAGAAGCTGAGGGCGTCTGGAGGCGAGGAGAAAGGAAGATGAGACGCGGGGAACCGCCGACACCAAAGGATTATTACAGCCGTGTTGCATAACATGTCGTTGACCAGGCCTGGCTGGATTACTCACACTCCGCAACGGGTGACCTTGTATCACAATCGAGCCTCCAACCCGTTCAGCCTAGGCCGATTCCTGGCGAGCCGTACGATCCTGGACCAACCGGTGGCCCTGGATGAGAGGGCAATGCACCTTCTCCTGGCTCCTAGCATCCTCTTCTCTTTTCCTCTTCGAACAATGCTATATAAAGAGCGCGTGTCACGTGTGTCTGCCAGGATATACACGTTTCCCAGCTGGAACATGACGATAACGTCCGACGAACTCCTCTTCATGGGTGCATCCGTGCGATTGGTTTATCGAGCACGCTGGATAACGGGTCGATGTCTCGTTTTAACGACTCGCATGAGTTGGATCGCGGTTAGACGATGGTCTCGTTGATAGAAACAGTGATGGTACGTTTGAAGAGTTCTGATTTTAAAAGATTCGTACGCAACTAACTTCTTTTAGAAATAGCGTCCTGTTTCGAAACTTCGCGTTTTCTCTTTGAGTGGGAACAGAGAGCCGTAGAGCAGTTTTCTTAATGCGACAGGAAGTGCGTAATTTTCCGTAATAGATGGCTTGCACATTTTTACAACTTACTGTCAGATACAATCGACAATTCTACGGAAAATAACAAGTGTCGTCTTGTTCTACCTTTATCTTCTTCATCTTTATGTATCTTCAGGTAAAATCGTTGGTAAATAACTGGGAAGGATGAGAAGCCACGATCTTCGATTATTTTCGAAACTGATCCTACCGATCCATCGCGTCAGCCTGATTCGGTGGGTTGCAATTTTCATGCGAACTTCTCCGTAACGAGTTTAATCTCATTCACGGCATTCGCCTCCAAGATTTTGCATAATGTAGCCATATCTCCATTTCCTGCGAATCCAATTACGAAAATGAGTTATGCAGCCCCGGATGCTCGTTGTATTTTCACCAATGACATCTATAGAAACTCGTACCATTTCTCTTAACAGTTAAAAATAACAAGCACAATTATAAACTTCGCGTTCCTACAAAAATGATCACCCTCGTAGCCATAATCACGTAACTCAGAATTTCGCGACATTAAAATCAACCTGGTTAATAGCGTTTAATTGTTTACTATCCGAAGAGCACTTTAAAGAGGACCAAAAATAACCACCGAAGACGAGATCACTTTGACGTCCTTCAAAACTCATATTACGAGAGCTCGACGGCGCGCAGGGTAATGGAATCAATGTTCCTAACGTATCCGGGATGGCAAGGATGCACGGGTCTCTACATCCGGTTGGCAGGTATCAGCGGAAGCGACGTTGTCGCCTAATTAATAAAATAAATCATCCAACGGGTGCATCGACCCCGTCGCTGCATCAAACCGTTTGACTGACGGTGTTCCACCTCTGCCGTCGGCTAATTGTCAAATTACAAAGATCGGGAGTATCCTAATGGACGTCGAGCATGGGACGTCGGCTCGTCGCCGATTTTGAACGACCGCCTCCCCCTCCTCGCAGCCCCTGCGCGAGGATAACCAAGCGCGCAGAAGCGTAACGCGCCCCCACCACCGGCTAGGGCCAGCAACCCCTACCCCTTTTGCACCTGCAACCCTTCCGTCGACTTCGAAGTTACGTCATTCGACTCTGGGACTCCGGTGGTCGTGGTCCAACGCCTTCCGCTTCCGGTTCTCCCAGCCACGAGGCACACTTCTCGCTTCGCCACGCAACCGGACCTTGGCGAACCTTCCGACTTCCAGTTACCACTTCGTCGTGTGTGGTATTTATCTTGTAGTACGTACGTTCCGTTCTCGTCTGTAGAGAGTCGCTTGGCGCTTGTTTCATTCATTTGTTCGCGTAGTGCTTTGGGATTTTCGTTCGATCGGTGTGTGGAGTCGATATGGAGTTGTACGATAGACTCGATCCTTAGCTCGCTGGTGGTAAGAGTTTAGATTATTTCTTGCCATTGTTGATAGATTGTTGTGCACGATCGTTTTTATATTTTAGGATGCATTCGCGCCGTCGAGTTTGAAATTGTAACGCTGTCGGTATAGAAGGGATTCTCTAAACTACTGTAAACGTCGCGTAAGTTTTCATCGGAGATACGCCTGGGGTTCGATCGAGTAATTGTACGGGAATGATTGTGAATCGCTATCCTTTGAAGAGCAATGAATAGCACGAGAAGAAAGTGTCGGTTTGTATCTTGTATCAATAGGTATATGTTCGATATCCCGCGTGTAATAAAATTATGATCCGATAGGCCCGCCAGGCCATTCGTCTCAATCATGTTCCTCGGAAGATTGACGAGCGCGCCAGGTACTCTCGATTTTCTCTGTTTCGAGCTTCTACAATTCTTTTCAAAGCCCCGTATGGAATTTCCATTACCACCGCGTCATTCCCACCGTAACATTCCGTTATAATCTTAAATATCATTACACATTATGCTAAGCAATTTTGTTCTCTCTGTTGCAGACGAGGAGGAAGTCATCGCCCTCGAGAAGTTCATCGCGAACGCTCTTTATGCTTTTGATTGTTGCTCAGAAAGCCTCGATTACGATATTGGCTTTCGGGCAATAATCATAATCACGAAAGGGCAGAGGCTCAACAATACTGATCCATCGTCTGCTGATAACACCTGTTACTTCAGGAGACCGACACGATTTCAGACTTGTGAATTATTGTGGAGTTATAGTAATAATGTTTCTGTCACTGAGAGATGTAAATTAGAAATATTATATGTATCCATGTATGTTCAATATGACGAATTGTTAATAATAATTTCTGTTGCTGGTATCATAGTGTTTATCTGCTGTTATTGTTAATCTTATCTGTGAGCATTCTTCTGGATTATAATTGTCTTCAATTTACTGTACAAATACGATAAAATAATAGAACCGGTATTATATATCCATCATTCGTAGTTCTTTCTGTAAATTCATTCGTTTCAAAATCCCTTGAATACCGCTATGATTAAAACAGAGAAAAGGCTACGAAAGGAATCGATTTAATCTCGAGGCATTTACGTTGAAAATAAATTGATGCTTCGGCTTGTAGATCTGCGCTCGAATAAAAATAACTAAAAGAAAGACCGTGCTTTCACGATGCTGTACTTTATTCAATTCCGTTCGCGATACTCGACTACCCTCTCTCCCGCTTTCTTCGACGAGATGAAATTATTCCTTTGAAATTATAATTACACACTCGACTTCTCGAATCGCCGGCTAATTGTTGCTCGATCGATTGACCGATACTTACGCTTAATTGTATACACCGGCATCGATAAACGTACTACCGATAATAAACGATCGTTTATCTCGCGTATCTATGTATTTAACATCTTTCCATTTAACTGTCCCTCACTCGTTCTCCAACTTGAAGTGTTACGCAAAAACTTGAACTTTAGTTCATTTCTCGCGTACTAAAAATCAATCGTTCCTCTCTCTATTGTGTCAGAGTTCAAAATATTTCGCAGATATGGTCGCAAACAACTGAATACAAACAGACGTTTTAATCAAATTTGTCAAGAATGCAAAAATATATGAATTTCTATAGAACCAATTAAATATTGTTCATTCATTCGTGCTTCCAATACGCAACAGTAATTGGACCCCAATTAAAATCCATTAAATACAAATATCAAACAATTATACATATTCGTATAATATTGTCTCCATACACTTCACTTGGTTTCATCCAACAATATTTTTCTATACTCTGGTCCTACGATACTCCTGCAAAATACATTTCTAGTACGCGTTCCTACCATTTTTAGACTTGAAACACTTTTACCATTTTTCTCTCACTCCTCCCCCATCCAAAAAGGGGCACTCAGAAATAGTTCGAATTCGATTCATCGTTACAGCAAACCAGTTTCCAATTTCCTAGCGCCTAATTCTCGTTTCCCATTTAGACATTTTTCATATTTCCTAGACCTCTTTTCGGCACCCCAATTTTTCTCATTTCCACTGGTTCCATCGAGCAGCGTTATTCAAATAGAACGGCCATCGATATCGTTTATCAGATTTCCCGCTGCCAAGGCGGGCACGATCGACGCGCGAGGGGTGGAAACCGATAGAATTCATAAAAAATTCAACGTTAATTACCGAAGATGGCTCGGCTGGAGGAATCCGGTTTTTGTACATCACACGGACGGGGGATGCGCGCGATATTTCTGTCCAAGATCGACGCCGCGCGAACTTTTCCTCTCTTCTTCCATTTCAATCCACCGCCACCCATTCCAGGGCCATCGTTTCCGTTGTCTCGCGGCGAAACAACGGAAACACCGACGTCCGGCTCGGCCCCGTCGATGGTAACAGGTTGCGACGGCCGGGCGTTTCTCAAAAACTGCCAAAAAGTCGGGCGAACGAGGGTCGACAGGTGAAGGAACGCGGACAATGAGAGATTCCTCGCCGCCTCGCCTCGCTTCGCCGCGGATAGACGACGGGTCGAGGGAACGATGCATTATTTAAATTTTAAAAGCGTTTCGGAGTGCCGGCTTAATTCGACGTCTAGTTAGCCATCCCCTGGCCGGCGTGCGTGGACAACAAACAGCCATCGAAGTCGAATGCACGCCACCCCTTTCTTCCCTTCCGTGGATGCATTATAAGCGAGGCTGGCCAGAGTGAGGAAGACATTTGCATTTAGCGCGTTCGTTATCGATAAATGAAGAAATCCTCCATCGAAAATGCGATCGAATTACCGTTTCACGAGCAAACGATGGGATCTGTGGAAGCGAAAGGTGATCAGCGTGTGGTGAATATAATCATAGAATTTTTTTAAACGGAAAAAGGTGAAACTGAATTTGAGAAATGGAATTTGATCGGGCGCCACGGACAGTGAAGCGTTTAAGTATAAATGTGTCATTTGGAGTGAACTTGATAGCATAGTTCCGCGAATTTCGCGAGAACTCGAAAGTTGGCCTGTCGTTTTAAATTTCCAGCAGTGATCCTGATGATCTGTCGTTGCCTGGAACCCGCGGAAGTGTATTCCCCTGATAATACTCCGACGACTGACACATCCTGCAGCACAAAGCTTCGCATCAGAGTACACACGCGCTATCGAATCCTAAATCTTTGTAACATACATTTTATGCAAACCGTAATCTATTACAACCCTCCGTTTCATCACTCATTATCATTGAAAAAAAAAAGACTAGAAAATCCATAGAATTTATCAGCATTAATTGATCCCTCGATAATAAAAAAAATCCACCCACATCGCAAAACCAAAGGGAAAGCTCTGCCTCAGATTATCCTCGCGTAATCGCGTTAAAACGCGTTTAGACGAAACTTGGCGAGACTCTCAGCGACAATTGCCAGCGTCGAGGACATTTTTCGCGCCTCTATAAATCTATAGAGTACGCGCGGGGACCCGATGGCAGTCCATATTTATATAGTCAAACAGGTTGACAGATCGACGTTCGGTCGCGCCTCGTTCGCCTTGTGCCGATGAATATTTCAGTCGCTCCTGGCTTCAGCTGTCAGTCCGCGGGACAGGACGCGCGAGAAAGAGAGGAAAGGGTGGAAGCGGGTGCGACCAGGGGGATGGCGGAGAAGCCAGAGGTGGCGGTAGGAGGAGGCGAATCGTTTCTATGTATAGAGAGACGTATGGCCCGGCGAACTTTCGACCTGAAATGACCCGGGGCTCGGATGCAGACGCCTCCGTGAGTTTCCACCTTCCGCGGATGGAAACCTACCCCTGCGAGGCCTGCAACCATCTAATGATCGGTTCTTAATCCAGGGTACCAGACGATTCTCTATAAATAACTGGAAAGTACATATTTTAAGTACTTGTGTGCACCACGGACAGATGGGTGGTAGCATACGCAACCATGTGGATGAACGATACCCTTAACACGACCGTGGAAGGTCTAAAGTCACATATAAGTACTTACTAAGAGTCAGTCTAGTATTTCTTGTTTTTACCATCGAGAGAGCCAGCTACTAAGGAAATTGTACGGAACAAAATGTACAATTGCAGTGTTAATTAGTACTCTTCGTCGACTGGATTGATGATGGCGATGGATTCCAGGGGTTCGCGTTCACCTGAAAACGAGACTATAGTTAAAGTAGCTCTTAGGAGTCAAATTTACCAATGCATGTATGTGCATATATATTGGTAAATTTGACTCTCGAGAGCTACTCACGATAGAGTTATATTACTGCCCTCAAGTAGACACATGTCTATATAAGAGATGCAAAATGGGTTCTTGTAGTTTTCTGCTCGCACTTCGAATTTCTTAAATGGAATTTCGCTGAACAGATTGAAGTTTCGTTGGGCTAGAGTTATCAGATGCGTTGATATGGCATGATCGACGAGATAAGCGTGTCTGCAAGATTGTTCATACCTGAAACAAATAGGATTGATATGTTAGTTTCTAGTATTTCACTGGTTGAGTAGTAGTTTCATAGGATGAGCGCTTAATTAACTTATTTCAAATTCCCACTTAAATACGAGTCTCTCTTTTGCTCTGAATCCCAATACCTTAGCAGCATTAATTTCCTAAAAGATTTTATTTCAAGATTACCGACTACTTTATCTTAAAACAGAGCTGCGTTTAATTCATTTATTTTTCATTTCTATTGCGCTATCTATAACATAATTTCGCGTATATAGTAGAAGTTAGATCATTCTGCCAGGTTCGATGTCACATCAACGCGAGAAGTGCAGAAACTGATTTCGCGGGCTATCCATACAGCGAAATTAAATTGAGGATAACTGCGAATGTCAACTCACGTCGGCTGGCTCTCGTGAATATTCATGCGGCTCGCAGAGAGATCGTTAAACCCAACAATCGGGTTTACAAAGTGGTTTTCTACGATACCCCTCGCGATTTTCAAAGGAAACTGCCATACCTCTGTCAGTTAATTCAAAGAAATATTTAAATAACTCATCGCATCGATACAGCGTTATTGTATTATAGAAATATCAGAGTCCACTCACAGTTATCTGCCTCGAGATATCAAGAAACAACTACAAGTCGTTCGCTGCAAGAAAAATAAATAAAGCGCATCAGAAAAACTCGATCAATTATTTTTTGTTATTCAAAAACATAATTTAGTGTGGTATAGAAGTTTCAATGGAAATAACAATTATAAACAACTAGAAATAAATAACGAAACGAATTATGAAACGCCAGAAAACTTTGGTATCAGTAGTAGTTCTTCCGACTGGAAGCAGCTCGATAAAATGTCTATAGACATACGTGTATGCGTTCGCGTGCACATTCTATGTACGTGTACAAATTTTCAACATCGATATAATCATCGAAAATATTCGTTTCGCAATATTCAATGGTTCTCCGGTTGGTTCTCTGCGGTTTATTTGATAAACATTTGTTCTTACATTTCGAGAATGTTAGAAATTTTGTAAATTGTTCAACAAAATTGACAATTTGTACCAGGAGGCCAGGAGGTTCGAAGAGGTGTTCCTTATTTTGCAGAAAAACATACTAGGCGACCGCGCGATTTTTGCCACCTTTCACTCGTGGATTAAAATCGCACGTAGATTTCCGCATTCCTGGTCTTTCTCAGCGTTCCATTACTTTTGAATATAGTTTCGAATAGTTTTAAAAAATAATCATCTCCTCTGATTATTTTATATTCGTATATTAAATGGAATAAAAATTTCAGAATAAACGGAACAAAAGAAAACGCGGAAGACAACTCACTTTGACCTGTAATCAATGTTGTTCACTCGTAATTAATGAATAATTCATAGCAAGTTAATGTAATTAACGAGACGTGTGACCTTATTTAGTTTGACACTGGTCACGTGCATAATCACGTGTTCGAGGAGCGGAAAATAATTCAGATACAAAGTAAAAAGTTCGATATGAGCCTGGACAGTAAATCAGATTTGCAAAAACTTTTCGCAGAATCGTTACGGAACGATAATGTCTTTACGATAGCGACGACCGTAAATACAGGTACTTAAATGTTTCTAAATGAATGAAAAAAAAAACGGAAGCACGTGTTCCTCGGAGTAACCTAAAAAGCGTCATGATTTCAGGCTTTGAATGGCAAACGGTGGACGAATGCAAAGAGAAATTAAATAAGAATATTAAAATTGTCAAGGAACGTGGCAGAATTTTTTTCAATGTCGATTGGAGCCAATTTCCACAAGTACTATGATCCTTTCTTTTTTTTTCTAACACGTGAAACTGTAACAACATTAATAGGAAGTAAAGATATCCTACTATTGAATAAAAAGAATGAATAAAATTTGATTATCCGAAGTATCATTTTAGGTAGAAGATATGAGATCGATAGACAATGTATTTCTTGTCGCAGATGTTAGGAAATTTGAATTTACTGGGACTAGTAAAGAGGCTGATTTACAATTATTTAAAGAGGCTGTACATAATGATATGAAATTGGAAAAGGCATTACACGCCTGGAAGCGTATTACTGGTTTCCAAGGGGAGATGTATCCAACTGTTGAGCAGTATAATTCAGCAAAAAAGGACCACATATTATGTAACACAATTGTTACACCTACAAGTCAGAGAGAAAAGAAAAGAGGTCAAGATCCATCTAATGCTAAGGGAAATGAAATTTTAAGATACAGAGTAACATGCGAAAGGACTGGTACACATCTGTTTGAGTCATCCGATGTTGCCAGAATTGTTGGGGGAGAGTTGCAGGATAAATACTTCTGGCTTGTAGATTTATCTGGATATTATCTAGAAATAGTTTGTAAGGTGACTAACAGTAAGTAACAATTAAGATAGTTTTCTAGTTGTCCAATTACAGAAAATAATATACGATACTATGACTAGATGAACTTGTAACACAATTGCGTGTTACGCATGAATCTAAACACCGTAGAAATATAATGAACTTTGGACCAACTACACTTAGGGCAACTGTATGCTATAACTTGTTAAGATTAGCTCATCCCAATACAGGAGATATAATAATTGATCCAATGTGTGGTGGTGGGTCCATCCCAATAGAGGTGGTACAACAATTTTTATCTTAGCTTTGATCAATTATGTTAATCAGCCTATTAATCAAACATATGTTTCAGGCAGCTTTAGCTTATTCTCAAACTTACATTGTTAGCGGGGACAATCATCCAAAAGCTGTATGTAGGACAAAGTCTAATATTGATGCGACTTCTCCTGAATGTAAAATTGATTTATTGTATTGGAGTGTATCACAATTACCCTTTAAAGATTCGATTATTGATATCGTTGTTACCGACATGGTAATTGAATTTCCAAATACGCGTTTTTATTATATGTTATATCTACTTTAAGTCATGTAACTTTTCCTAGCCATTTGGAAAAAGAAGTGGACGAACGACGGATAATAGGATACTTTATAAACAATTCTTAAAAGAACTTGGACGAATCATGAAACCTCTAACAGGTCGAGCTGTTTTGCTCACGTGCGACAGACGCAGCTTTGCCACGGTATGTTATTAAATATTGCGTTTCCCTTTAGAATTATCATTCATGCTTCCTTTTTTCTAGGCCTTACAAACAGCTGGGAATTTATTTCGTGTAACGAAAACTTTAGGTGTTAATATAGGCGGCCTCCAAGCTGCAGTTTATGTTTTAAGAAGAACTGATATTCATTATGAGCAATTTGAACCCAAAACTCCTAAACACAATGTAAAAAGACCTATGACCACAGGTGAAGCTGGTAACACTACAGTGATTGTCGGTTGATAAATTCCGACACAAATAAACTAAACTTAACGTATGATAGAGACTGGATTGCAGTATTCTTGTTGCAAGTTGACATTTTATAAGAGTTTAATAAAAGGAAATCTTAATATTTCTTAAAAAGATTATCATTTATTTTTAAGCAATAGAAAACATCTATTAAGTTTTACAAGAAGAATTTTCTTCTACTAGTTTCCATATCATGTCTCCTTCCTTGTATAAGCCACTCATATTCTCCATATTTACTATCAAACGTCCCATGTTGCAATGACTTCAATCTTAAAGTAAACCTAGGTCCTAATTCTCTTAATCTAGGTTTACCTCTTTCCAAGTCAAATTGATACCTGTAATATCATTTATGTTATTTTTGACCTAATTGATTCCACTGTCGGGAATAAACCTTCAATTGTACCTATGATGCCTAAAAAATATGTAATCCCTTTGGTTATGAAACGTTACAACCCTTCTGCCTTTAAACTCGGGCTCGTAATGAAATAATGCTCCCAACATTCTACCAATGGTATAACCCAAACGTGTAGTAAAGTTATTTAAGATTACTTCCGGCCTATGCCCAGAAATCTCTTTATGGCTACGTTTCAACTCTGGTGTTATTTTAACATTGCTTAGCCTAAAGTATGCGGTCGGTCCTTCTGGTAAATGAATGATTAGCATACCATCTAAGAAATTTCATAAGGAAAATAGGATTTAAGTAGTAAAAATGTTATTCTTGATACAGCAAAGATACAGATAGTATGTATGTATGTACAAAGGATACTAGGTTTGCACTGATCTTCATTGACAATAATAATATCAGTGAAATCCTTCGCGATAGCACTCTTCACCATCTTTTTAACACCTGAACGATTCCTATACAGAGAGGTAGAATTTGGTACTATCCTTGTTAATTCTCTACCAAAGATTCTAGTTTTCCTCGTCGGATTGTCTGCATAAGTAATCAAAACTTTGGGCTCGTAAGCGTGCCTATAATAAGCAGCGAATTCGTCGTTCTCAAAATCAACTTTGAGCTCTGCATTCTGTTCATCGTCCAGGTCACCAGTGATAGTAGTTTCATCTTTCTCTCTCAAGCTTTCGATAGTGTGGGGAACCTGTTTCGGGCCACCTTCTTGGATTCTCTGTTTCTTGGCTGCTTTCTTAGCTTTTATCTTTTCCTTCATTAGTTTCTGACATTTCTGATATCGAACTGCCTTGCATTTTATGTGATTAAAGTTGCTGTCAGACGGCAAAATAACATTCGATGTTTTGTCTTCTGAAGTGCTTGGCTCGTCTTCTTCCTGTTTCTCTTTTTGTACACGACTCAAAGGATTTATTCGTAGATTCTTTAACTTCATTTTGACGCTCTGTTTGCGTTTAATTTATTTATTTAAAGCTATAATTTCATAACACATGCGTCTACCACTGCACGTGTCTTCGGATGACAGATCAGGTTAGGTTCACACAGATTAGGCGCCAATACACTTAACCGCGTCACATTGCAATATTTTAATTATTTAATTATTCTCAATATTTTCAATTGCTTTTGTATTGATTTATAATTAAAATTATGTGGAACGCGTATTATAATTAATTAAATAAAAATTTCATTTTTTGCCCGTGGCGCCATCTCTGTGAAAAGTGCTCAAACTGTTCGCACAGCGTTATCGACAGTGAAGTGAACTACTGCGCTAGTGGCGCCATCTCTCGGGAGAAAGCTGAAGCTATAGTTCCAGCACTCTCCGTAGAGGTGGCGCCACTAGCGCAGTAGTTCACTTCACTGTCGATAACGCTGTGCGAACAGTTTGAGCACTTTTCACAGAGATGACGCCACGGGGAAAAATGAGATTTTTTAAAAAGTAATTATGATATATATTCCTTATAATTTTAATTATAAATCAATGTAATAGGAATTGAATAAAGCAATTGAATGAAATTATTCCTTATTCTACGCTGGAATCTTGTATTTCATAACGATATCTCTGAAAATGTACAATTCTTATTTTATATTAATGAAAATATATTTATACTTATATATGTATAAATGTAAATGTATCTGTACATATGTGTTATATTAACACAAAATATACGATTTCCCCATATTCTCATAGATTAATTTATGTACATTAAATGTAATGCTATAATGTTTCTTTATACACAAAATTTGATAAAAGTAAACTGTACAATCTATCTAAATGGATTTACATTATCAACTTTTATATATGAATATCAAATGTTACAATTGGAAATTATTATACATATGTACGCGATAATGTGATTTAGGAATGAACGTTAAGTATTCAGGTCTTTAAATTAAAAGAACTTCACTGTTACCCATAGTATGAAAAAGATAGCTACAGAGAATAACATTAGATATAAAATGTAGTAAGCATGGCTCCCCTTGGACAATCTTAATACACGCGACACTGAAGCTGTTAACGAACCACTAGTCCTTTCAAAATCTTCATCCTGTAACCATAGAAAAACCTCTTCAATACACTTTTACCTTCCCCCTATATTTAATAAACAATTACAAATATCGAGAACTTATTCACCATTCCACGAAGCATTTTATCCTGATATTGTACTTCATTTCCAATATCGATCGACAACGACTTTAAAGCATGAATTTTATCCTTCAAATGATCCGTCATCCTTTCATTCTCATCTTCCAACCCATCGTGACTCGTCGTTGGTACCGGTTCGTAAGCATAATCTATCAGAAAAATGAAACGATACTACATCGGAAGAATCAACCTTCGCAGTGGACTCTAAACATTGGTTAACCTACTTGTGTGGGCTCTTCGCATTTTATTCTCAATTTTGGCAGTTGGAAAATGCACTTGTGACGAAGAAGATTATTGCTGATCTACAAAACAAAAGTATTTCAACATGTTAGTAAAATCAAGTAAAAATTATACGAGTATACACATTTTTCAATAATACCTATGAACAGTTAAGCATTTATTTTATCGTACTATTCCTTAATATATTTAACTGTAATCCAATAAAATATTCGAACGAATCAACGTTAGTTTTATAAACAAACTTTTACAAGCTCGAATTCTTAGAGTAACACGTGTGCAATATTTTGACGGATTTGTTTACTGTAATTTACATCGTACGTGTAAACTGTACGACGATCTGTCTAAATGATTTGTATAGATATTGTATTTAAATAACAAACCGTAGAAAAAGAACTGTCACTGAAACGAACATGTAACAGACACGAGCAGTAAACGCAACTACATATGTCAACGTCACGTTACGATGTGTAAACAGTGCTGCCAACCACGAATGTCCATTTAAAATCGTCAATTCAGATGTTGAACATGACTCATATTTTAAGCGCCTCGAGCGATTATTCATTACATCAACAATAGTTAATGTAATCAAGAATTTTATATAATAAGTAATTGTAGAGTAATTTATAAATAGTATTAAAATTGATGGACATCAATTGTTTACGATAACGGAGATAGCATCGAATTACTGACCTTTTAATAGCATAGATATTATATTGATCCACACTTTTATAGATTTATATATTCTCGATAATATACTTTGATTATGGAACAGTGATTTTTTTAAGGTCAAATGTTATCATTTTCTATAATTATTGATATATTTACGAAGGCTGAGGGAGTTTATATATAATTCTTGTAACACGACGCGATTTTCGATTGATACGCAATATATATATATTGTTTACATTCATTTTTGGTAAATTGTTATATGATACAATAATTTTATGCAGTTTCTCCTCGAGTTTATTATCAATTACAGTATGTTAAATGTAAAGGCACAAACAATGAAAAGTAGTCTTCTACTTTCTAGATCCCTAGATACCTATTAGCTTCAATCTGTACTATCTTTAATACGTACACAATTGTAACTTAACGTTAATAGAAATTCTTAACGTTAGGAATACTCATTACAATGTTAACCTAAATCTTTGATGTTGAACTTAAATACGTTCGTTACACCTAAATATTCACAACCCTATGTAAGAGAACGTTCAACGATAAGATTACCTTTTAAACATCCAATTTCTAACACGAAGATAACAAGCGTAAACGAGGTATGAAATGAAATTACACTTCCGTACTCTGTTCTATGTAATAATCTATGTATATGCTGTACCCTGAATAAATTTTTAACAACTATTAAACACGATTTTCCCTCGCACGCCCTTCGACATCTCATTGTTATCCATGGATGCTATATTTATACTTTTACATCTATAACATTTCTACTTCAACATCGAACGACCATTCATAGGATCTACAAATGTTCCATCGTATATAAATTCAACATTGATCGCGAGAGAGACGAGTCTCGCATTTGTGCACCATGTAATCGGTTATACAAGCATCGTAGGTTTTCTCTCTATTCATATCAGTACACAATTATTCTACTGATAGTTTGATCCCCAGGGTTTAACGGAACTTAGGCCTGAAAGTCGAATATGTTATAGAGTACGTATAAGAAAAACTTTCTGCGACAAGTAATTCGGATTGTTTGTTAACGATTCGATTTTCTTTTTTTTTTTGGAATGTTCTGTGCCACAGGATGTTGGAAGACATCAATTAATTCTTTCGCTCTGTGACTTGCTTTTATATATAACAAATTTTCGTTTGTACTTTTACAGTTTCTAAGTTTAAAAATCGAATTTTTCGAGATGACTGTTCTGATGATCAACACTTCGTATTAGTTCGTGAAATTGTATAAAATTTATCAACAATGAAAATGGATTCATTCTTATTTCACTCTGATAGCACCTAGAAAGAAGTTTTACAGAACTTTATACAAATCCTTCCTATCAACTAACGATGCGCGACAGTGTGTTCCACGCGCGCTCTTCCTATCGACTAACTTTACAAAATAACATTCTGAAACTCCCCTCGAATAATTGTATACAAAGTTGAGCAGTTAAATAGACATCTTAAATTAAACGCTTGCGTCGGGGCTGATGAATCGTTAGGCAAGATCATGATTATTTGTCTTATCGAATTAATACCTTAAAGTATATCGTAGATCGGCGATAAATACTAAAAAAACACGTTTAGCAATAAATATAGGAAACACGAGACTCTAATTGTATTATTACTTGTACGATACGATTACAAAATTCAAACTATGGGCTAGCCAATTAAACATTAATAAAAAAAAAAAAAAAAAGGAGTCTTCAAATGTTCTGTGAATTATTTAGCAGAATATTTTGAGGAGTTTAGAGAAAGAGGAGTTGACGGATGAATTCTTCGAGATGGAGCTGGGCTAACTGGAGCCGAGGGGGAAGGTCCGGTAGGGGTTGTCGGTTTGGAACCCCTCCTACTTCGTCTCATCGACGAATATGGACTTGTTCCTCTGTTCACGCGTTCGTGGGCATAAAGTAACACACCGATATCTCGATTGCCCGCTTCCAGCGCGATTTTTAGAGCGGAACTACCATCTATATCGACGATCGATGGATCACAGTCTGCGTCGAGCAACAATCGTACGATGTCCGTGTGTCCGTGTTCTGCCGCACACATTAAAGCTGTACTGCCGTCCTTGTCTTGAATATTAACTGCTGCTCCAGCATCCAGGAGTAATTGAGTCATGTCTTTGCGACCATGGGAGACTGCCAACATCAGGGCAGTTTGACCGTGCTGAAAGAAATGATGAAATTCAAGTTCAAAATGTATGCTTACGAATTATGATTGCAATGCCAACGAGTTATTTAAAGTACTTACTTGTTTTGCTCGAATATTAACATCAGCAAGCTGAAACAACCTGTTGGCTACTGAAGCATGGGTGGAATTTCTGACTTCAGCAAGAGCTGCTAACATCACAGCTGTGTATCCAGCTATATTCGCTTTGTTAATATCGCAGACTTTTGAATCGAGAAGTATAGATACAACATCAAAATTTCCATGGGAAACTGCATAATGCATAGCAGTATTCCCACTCGAGTCGGTCATATTAACAATGTACTCCAATAAGGAACTGGAGTATTCTTCGAAACAGTCTAGATAATCTTCTACTTCTAATGGATTGGCATTCAACGTGCTAGAGACCTTGAACCATTCTTGTTGGATAATGTTAATAGCATTTTTCATTTGATGAGATATATTTTTGCTGGGAGACTTCTTAAGGCTATCGTTGAGGACCTTCATGGCGGCCTGCATCTCCTTTGAAGGTTCAGTCTTCTTCCTAGGTTTCTCTTGAATCGGTTGAAACAGAACAGATTCCGGGAGCTCTTGCTTCTCTTCGCTGTCCGCTTGTTTTTCCGTATTGTATATTTCTTCTGACTTCTCATCTTTCCCCTTCTCTCTTTGCAACTGTTGGATACTATAAAAGATACAGGTAAACGTGCGTGCGTTAAAAATATAGAAATGTAGAGAGATAATAATTATTTTCTAGCTACAAAAGAAATTATCTCCGGAGAGATCAAGGAATGAACGAACGGAAGAGAAACATCGTACAAGAAATCAATTACCCTTTCTCAACGAAACAAGCAGAATTTATTTCGGTGAGTTCGGTATCGTTAACTAAACGGGTAGTAGCGTGTTGCTGTTGCTGCTGTTGCAGCATCGATTTGTTCGGATCGGATACGCGATCTTACTTGTTTACCATAGCGAATTCAGGATGACTATCAGGGCGCTTGCTCTGTCACTGACCTCCGGGAACGATATTTACAAATTGACCTCTGCGCTTGGTTCTGCGAACACACTTATGACGCATACGACGCGCAACCATGGAGTCAGAAAAACCAACAAACTCCAGACATGCGCTTGATCGTCACTGAATATGCGATAGATTGATGGCGCTAAATAAGTTCTGTGCTACCGCTTTTACCAGACTACCCTTTAGTCTAATCTCACCACCCCACAGATGGCGCAAGTGCATTTTCCTACATCTATACAACGTGAATTGCATCAAGTGATTGCAAATAAAATAAGTTTTAAAAAATGAATGAATCCTCTGAAACATTTAGATATTACTTACTTCAGTTGCATAGGTGTTTCATTAACAATTATCTTTACGTTTCATTGAGTTCAAGGGTAATTGAATCGCAGAATGAATACAAGAAGGTATTACGCGTATCATTATTAAAGAAATTACTAACCGATTATTGTTGTCATATTGTTCTTTGTTATCGGAATCGTATCTTATCACACCAGCGGATGGTATCTTTGTATACGTATCCTGCCGTTTGAATTGTCTTCTATGATCTATAGTGTTGTTCAACGGTATATGGGACGGCCTCGGTATTCTAGAGACGAGATTAGCGTTCTGATGATTCATATTGTTCTCAGCGTTGTTCATAATTTGCTTGGCCAGATTCTTTATCGTCTCTTTACAGTTATCGCAATAGTTGGCCGCGCACGAGATGGATATGTGCGGTTTGATCGACTCGCCGACCGAGACGTCTGTGAATTTCTTTTTTATCGGCGATGTGCCGAACTCCCGTTTGTTTGGCGCCAGACCAGAAGTGTCCGTGCTCTTCGTCGTGGTCTTCACCAGATCGTCGACCATCACGCCGACGGACTTCGCGGTCTTCCGTTTCAGCTTGGCATCGCCGTAATTAAACGAATGACTTTTCGAGTTCATCGAGTGCAGAGACAGGGGTTGCGTAACGAGCGGATCGGGACCAACAGCGATGGTCCTAGTCCCGGGACCAGTTCTGACCTCGATTCCAATTTCAGACACCTTTGGCTTCACCGTCACACCTACGTTTGTTCTCATTTTGAACGGTTCCGCCGCTTGGGTGATCTGATCCTTCTTCTCGATTATCGCTGGCGGATCTGGGGTACATTGGCAAGCTCTGGAAACGGTGTTCTTCATCAGGGTGCTCTTGTAAATCCCCAGAGCGTCGTCCACGATAACCGCGACGTCTTCTTTCGTCAATACGTCCTTCATGGTCAAGCTGGTCGTGGTACCGCAGGACTTTTTCTTAACTTCCTTCTTTATTTCCGGCGCTATGTCCTCGATCACGAATTGACAGTGTACCAGATCTTTCAGCCTGTTTCTCGTGTTGACCGGGGTATCGCGAAATTTCTTCACTTCTCTGACCAGCTTCGGGCTGGTCGGCGGTATCGATTCCATCTGAAGTGGGCTCCTGTTCAAACGATTCTTCAACATTTTCGTCTCAGGCGCTACATCCTCGTGTGTCAGTTGGCTACGGGTTAAGGTCGGCCTCCAACTGTCGCGAGAATCGCTCGAATAGAGTTTGTCAAGCGTCGACGGTGTCCGGTCGTCGTACAACGCGCTCTGGTCTTTCATTTCAGGTACAATTTCTTCGATCTGCAGTCGACTCCGTTGCAGCGATTGTTTGTTAGGTGTGCTGGTAATCATACCGATATCGCGTGTCCGAACCTGATCGTGTGACAATACAATGTTACTATGAATCGTGCGAAATTTTCTATTCAATAAGACCGCTATTATCGCCTATCAGAGGAATGCTGTTCATCTTTCCACGGAAATTCTAACGAAAGTTCATTACCCGGCGCGCAGCTAGTTCTCTAACGAAGTCTCGACACGAAGTTTCCTTCGATTTATCTAAGCGAATCATCGGGCACGGTGAGAAAATCCTTCGAGCCTTCATCGTCCTTACTTCTAATCCTTTTTCTGTTACATTAATCCTTTCTATTCGACGATCAACTCGTTACGCATTCGATAGGAACAATTAAAAGTTGTTCTCCCATGCAAATGCTGATAATCAAATAGAAAGGTGAATGCCGTGCATATTCATAAGAAAATCGAAAAGTAGAAATTGCATAAAGTTAATTCCACGGAATCATCCTTCGAAAAGAGTTTCCAGCCGAACTTTCTCACCGGGCCCGCCAATGAGAAGCAATAACACCCGGCCAAGGTATTTCGCGGAGGCCAATTAGAAGGTACCCATGCATCGGTATGCAAATTTCGTCCACGGTTCGTTGGCGTCGGTTCGGTTGTTCGTTCCCGGCGGAGCGTTTTCTCTCAGCGTTTGAAACAGAAACAAAGCAGATCGTAGCGGCCGATAAATCGGCGTGAAACGGAAGCCAACGGCGTACCTGCTGGTGCGAAACACCGACGTCCCGCGTCATCACGCCGCACATCGTTCCCATGTCCCTGGTCGGCGTGGTGGCGTTCCTCAGATTTCGCTGGGAGCCACGGTGTTGTTCGGAGAACGAATAGCTCCTGTGCCTGTAAAGCCCGGTCTCGTTGCAGGGGCTCGTTTTCCTCAGCTCGTCCACTTGCCTCAGCAGATTTCGCTTCTCCTCTTTCAGCACCGATACTTGCACCTGCGTGGGTTGAGCTAATCAACGAGGGATGCATTCGTATGGGGTGGCTGCGGGTTTGTACGGTCGTGGGACGTACTGGGATTTCACCATGCGGAAGTTTCGATACTTATTTTGGGATTTTCCACGTCTTTGCAGGAAGATTTGAGGATTTGAAAGCAGAGACTTTGAAGTGGAAGATTAGGTGCTTTGAGATTTGTGGGTATTTCAGGATTTGGATATCCGAGTGCTCCAGGCTTTGTGAACTCGGGGACTTAATGGACGAGGAGGTTTAGAGTGTATTATGAACTACAGAGTGATTAGGGTTTTCTGAATTTCAAGACGTTCTTCGATCTTGGAGCCCAATTAGGGTCAAGGAATTAGACGTTAATACTAGATTGTGGGAAGGTAATGGTTAAATTCCTTCATATTAATTTTCTTTGAACGTCTAGTGAATGAAAAGCTTGCTTGCGGGCAAATGTCCCATGTCACCGATAACCACGAGACACGAAACGTGCCAATGCTGCGGCCGGTGGTTAGATTGCGGTTCAACGTAATTACGCTTACCTGACGGAAGTATCGCAACGGATAGAAAGAAGTTAACGTGTGATTCATACTCGTCGACAGACACGCGCCAAGAGAAACACGTTAAATTCGCTGTATATTTCCAGAGCGTGTCCGATTCTACAAACAACGAACGTGCCCCCCTTGCAGAATCGGCCCTTTTGCTCGGGGAGTTTATTATATTATCGAGTCGAAGGCTCGAGATAGTCGTCCGTAGCGACGATTCAAACGTGATTATGTCTCTCTGTCGAAAGAGCCAGAGGCGTGATTCACGGGACGCACGCCAAGGAAAACATATCAGATCCGACGCGAAATAACCGCGAGAGTGTGTTTACCTGTAACATGGGAATCGCCTTGACCTGTTCCTCCAGCTCCCTCATCCGTTCCAACGACGCAGCCATTTGCTCTCGGATGTTCTAGAAATAATACAGAGAGGTTCGCGTCACGACGTAATACATATGATTTCTATTGGCGTCTCGTTTGTGTACTTGTTGCTCCTACCTGTAGCGCGCCAGTGCTGAGATTCGAGTTTCCGCTTCCGACGCTCGCGTTGTCAAAATCACCCCCGGTCTGCTCCGTTTGCGCATTGTTCTGCACCGGTGTCGCCGTGTTCGTTCCATCTGAATTAATGTTTCGTTATTATTATTTTCGCTGTACCAGAGAAACGGAATTTATTTGTTACATTTATCGTTCCATTTAAACGAGGCGGCCACGTCGAACGTATCGGACGAATAACAATTGTTTGTATTCATAAACGAAATGCAAATTATACGTATCTCTCTACGTGGACGCTCGCACGCATTTCATGTCCGGCTAATCAGTGCACAATTACAGCGCGGAATTGTTACTTTCATTTAATTCGCGCATAATTTAATTTAAGCCGCATCTGGAAAACGGATTGAATATGATTTGCTGTAACGAAATGAAGCTTCTTGTCGGTGCTGCGTCCTCTGTTAAAAAACACTGAATGGAATCCGAGCGATGCGACGTCGACCAAACAAATGAACGAATACTTCGCTTCAGCGTTTGCGGAATGGTATGCTCCCTTTAATTAAAGAGTCCTCGATTCGTCGAGGGACCTCATAATCGAGTTTGCCAACGCGTAAATTGACATTTTATGAAACGGACGAATATTTCGTTGCCGATGGCGAATTTTTGAAGAACCACCCCCTCGTCTCGCGTTCGTGTAAGCGTCGATAAACCAGCCGTTTGACGAGACACAACATCCCTTCCTCGACACGTAGCCGAGTGAATATTTCAGTGGGGCCGTTAATGTACAAATTGATTCAACGTATAAACTCATGCACATATTTCGCAAGCACGGCAAAGCTCTTTTGTTCGGGTATGCGCGAGATGAATATTTATGGAACGTGGCAATACTTTGACACGATAATGCCTTCCTCGGATATTGAAATCGCGGCGAATCGACGGGAGCCGTTTCGATGGAGATACCCAAAGCTCCTTGTCCGATTCATCAATGGATATCGGGGCAAGGGGAACAAATATTTCCGATGCTGTGCAGAAGCTGGGAATACTCGACGTGAAAATGTAAATACGAAACGGTGGTGCTCGTGGAAAGGCTGCAGAATATTTTTACGACCGTGGAAAATATTTCACGTTCTATATGGTGATATATTTTTAGCACGATGTTTAATTACTAAACTTTTTACAGAGCACGCGATATACTGGCGGGCGTTCCGCGTTTGTTGAGAACGGAGGAACACGCTGGCGGAGGAAAATTGAACGGTATAACGAGGCTCTCTTTGCTTTTACGACCTCATGCTTTCGTACGCATGACTATGCATTTATAAATTGCAGTCGCAGTTCTCTAGAATCATGCTACAAATTTTTCGACGAAGGTCCGCTGCCATGAAGATATCTCGAATAACGTTTTCATTTAGGATAGATGAAAGTTTCACGTGTTCTTTCATATCTCGCGAGGTTAAACGGAGCAGCCAGCACGACGTCCGCGTGCAACCCTCCTCCGCAACGAAGCGCGCTCCGTTCTGAACGATCGCGTCGTTACGCAAGGCATCGCGGCGGTGTTCACCTGCGCTGTCGTTCAATTCTTCTCTTAATTGATTGTTGCGTAAAGGGTCGCGTGGCTGCGTGGAAACGGGCTGGGACAATGAAGAAACGTGCCAGACGCCGCGGCATTTCGAATGCGTTTGACGGGTGTCGTGACACACGAGCGGTGGGCTCGGCCTAATGCCAAAGGGTTCGCCGCACGCGAACCGCGTCACGCGCGGCTGCAAAAACAACGTTCGTCCATCGTGTTTCTGTGTGCCACTTTTTTGCTCCATTTAGAATCGATGGAAGATATACGACGAGGTCGTAAAAACTGCTCGCCTATCAATCCGTGGGTGCTTTATTTAGCTCCCTCCTTGCGAGCGCGAATGCTCGCCAAGTTCGTTTAACTTTATTGCGACTTCGTGTAAATTTACCTTCATATCGATCCAATCAACCCTGCGCAAATTTACGCATTCGAAACTGTCGTTTGTCCTGATAAATTTGCGACAACTGTTGTCAAATAGTTCACTCGAGCATACCGTGGCAATCGTGGTCGAGTTTGGCTAACAAAAACCATGCGAACATGACTCGTTACCTTCGTGCGAGAGGATAAACATAAACGTCTGGTGGAACGTCTGAATTGGTTGGAAGGCAAAGAAACGGGGTTGAAACTTCAATTAGAGTTGCATGAAGTATACTTGGACTTCGCTCGAGTCCTCATTGATGCGTGTAGAACACTTCATGATAGTTAGAATAACTTCTTAACATTATTGTTATTAACGACTATACGATTGATCGTTACAATTATATCAGTTACGATATAAATGCGATCGAAGTGAATTGTTTCTCTGTTTGAAATTAATCGTCTAAGGAGTAATAGCTCGACGTTTCTTTTTAAAGTTTAGCGGCTGAGGCTCCGGAGGAATCTAGGACTACCTCGTTGACCTTTTTGAGGATACCCAGTTACCGAGTATCTCGAGGCTCGTGGTGTTATTGAGACAGCCGATTTGACATACAAAGGGTACGCCTTGGAACCGAGCTGATCTACCATTTGTCAAGAAAATGAAAGTATCGAAGTCGTTTAGCAATCCTTCCTCCCCGTGCTCGGTTCACCGACAGCAGACATTTATCAATCCGTTTGATTAAAAGGGAATAACTCGTACAAAGTCAAACATCTCGACGTCTATACAAAGCGTGACTAAAAAAGAAATAATCATTTTCACAGCGAAGCTGCATTAAATTCGATTTACCATACGAATCGTTTTCTTCACTGACTGCGTATTTTCTAATAGATTATGAACGCACCGTGGAAACGCATTATGCACTTGGATAAATATCACGAGGTATATGCGGAAAAAGAAATCTCGTTATTGACTGCTTCTAGCGTCAGCAGATTCATAGATTCGCATCTGTTTTCTACAAAACAAATCATATTCATTTGCGAGCACCGGCCAGGAATAATAACAATAAAGGAAACGCATCTGGTGTGCAAATGGCTAGCTTGGTTTACGATATTCCTGGTAGCGAAGCTATTTCCGCGGTCGAAAATGAGGAACCGTTCTGAGCTCCTTTTATATTGTAACAAAGAATGCGTCAGAAACTTTTATAGACGGCCAGGATGGTTAACGCGGACGTCATAAACCGAGGGTTTCAAAGGGTCCAGGAGACCAGTGACCCACGATTCTTGACGTCACAAGCACCTAACCTGGTGGAAATCCCGTTAGGTCGCTAAATTTTCCAACGATGAATGTTTCCTTTCGCCAAATCGCACCTAGGTTTCAAAAAGGGTGCGAAGGGGCGCGAAGAATGGGCCATAACATGCGAATAGAGAATTTCCTGATCGGCTAATACCGTCATCCTTGGTATTCACGGTTTCTTCAACCTTCGCGTGCGATTTAAGCGGTTCGACCGCAGTGCAGCATTGTCGTACGACTCAAGGAAGTTCGAAAATGGACGGGACAGGCACGCTATAATCGCGGTTATGAAAAATTTCGACGGAAAGTTGGCCGCGTCGAGACTTCTCGCTGTTTGCGACATCCTTAAAAGGGCTCGGCACGATCCTCGCGTCGAGCAACGCGACAACACGAAGGATACGGGAACAGCCATGTAAATAATGGCGCGTAATCGTTACGTTGCGCTTTATATGGAGGAGACGTGCTGGTTTCTCGCGCGCGTTGCACATGTGGATTAGAAGCGAAGCGTGCGTCCCGTTGGAGTAACGAACCGTCGATGTCGGCCGTGAAAGTCGCGTTAAAAGGAGGATCCAGTTCTGCACCTCGATGCCTATTCCCTTTCCACCGCGTTCCCCGCTCATTTTTCTTTATTTAAGCCGCGAATTAATCCTCGCTAATGGCCGAGCACGTGCGGCAATCTCGCGAAGAAATCGGCAAGATTTCTTCAACGTACCAGGCGAGAAGGGAAAAGAAAAAGAAACGGACGCTTCCGAACGATTCCTGCTACGCTCGTGCTAATCTCAATGTACATTCCGATATTATCTGATTCGGCGATAAACACTCCAATTAAGCTGCTGCATGCCACACAGACAGATCGTTTTCATTTAAATCTCTTCCACTTTCTTCTTCCGTCGACTATTGCCGGACGGATTTCGTTCCTTTCTTCTTCTTTTATTTTCACGAGGGGCGGCGGTGAACGAGGAGATATACGTATTTCTGGGGTCAAAGTGACCGAACACTCGGTAACACGCGTTCCCCGATATCGGTATGATAATGAATTACTCGTATGCTTCGACTTACAGATAAAGTATCTTTTAATTATCCTCGACGCTTAATGGCGCATACCCCCCGTCTATAATTCACCAGACACTTAATATATTTCGAGCGAGAAAAAGTTTATCTCGCCGTTACAACACGAATCTACCAGTCGCTAATTGTTTAACATTAAATTGTATCGTTTTATTAAGTTTTGTTTGTCCATAGCGCCATCTTTCGTGGACGTTTGGCTTCCGTGAATATTTTAAGCGCAAGCGTTCGTTGATTTATGGCTGGAAACCGTAGTTTGGTGTGAAAAACCGCTGGTGACAGCAGGTAAAATTCATTTTCTAGGTAGTAGATCACGCGGTGCGATATGCAAGCAGTAGGCGCTAATTATCGTAAGAACATGACCCGAGGAAAATCGTTGTGACGTAAGAATTCGTTATCGGTTTGCGTTTTAGATATCACGTTAAAAAACAAAAGCTTCGCAAGACGTACGCGACTATCTACGATTAAATGTCTCGTACGGAAACTTTTCCAGCTAGCATATAATATATTGTTATTTAAAATGAATGCAAATAAAATAGAATGATCGAAAAAAAGGAAGGAACGAGCACTCACGGTATTTCCTCTTCGCCTTCATCTTGCAAAAGGGTATCCTTTTCATAATAAAATTCTTCACCCCCATTTTGACGGATTTAACCACTGCACGATCTTCAGTCAATTCACGAGAACCAAATCAACGAAATGGAACACTTGTTCACAGTAGAAAAAACGAGCCGATCCATTCACCAACGAAGTCTCTCGAAGACATTCAGCTTTTCCGCGCGCACTCCAAGTCGCTCCAATTTCCCGCGTTCTCCAGACGGAGCTGGTAACCATTCATGTCGATTATTGATCCATTAGAAACCGATCATCGCCACTCGGAACCATACGTCGCATACGATCCACTGTTCGCTGCGAGTCGTCGAAAGTTCGTTGTTCATCGATATTTTCGTTCGTTCGTTGGCCCATCGATCGATCGATCGAGGTATGGCGCGATGAATCCCGTTGAAAATCCCGCTGCGATCGCGTCGCCCCGGGAACGACGCTCAGAGGGGCGGGCAGTCGTCGATCCGGATCCCGTCGATCGAGAACGATCGCATGCCGTGTCCAGGGGCTCTTTCGTCGTTGGTTTTTCGAGCATTCGTGCCACGATCTGTTTTGCCCCGGCCACTGTTTGCGTTTGACTGTGACGCCGAACTCTGGGCTATAGCCAACCAGGACTCCGACTGCTCACGAAGAGGTGAATGGAGAGGGGAATTGTGCCTCTTCTCCTGTTCTTTGCCCACCGTGACGGCCGTGTACGTGTGTAGGTACGCGTGTGCACGCTCGTCCGATTTCTTAATCGCCACGGAAAACAAAAATTTGCTCTTCACCCTCTCCGACTCTTTCGATTCGCCTGCTGACATTTTGGTTTCTGCCGATTCGCATGTATATCGATAACCAGTGACCTTGATCGAAAGCTAATGGCGCCTTATCGTCGAGTGTTTTTGTTCATTTCGATCGATAAATTCAATTTTATTGCAACCGTTTTCAGAGTTGTCATCTGTCTCTTTAGATAGCAGGGAATAAATTGATTTGAAGATTTCTTACGGACTTTGGAAGATTTAAATCCTAGCTGCGATATCTCCTCTTGTATGCTGCTATCGTTACGGTATTTAGAGATGCCTTTATGCTGCAGTTCGCAGTATTTACTATTCTCGTTGTATCTTCGTACCGTTGATCGGAGCGAGCCACGTTTTTCTCTCTCGTATTTTCCTTTGAAGTGTAAAAATACTCAACCGCGGTGTAGCAAAAAAAAGAAAAGAAAAAAGAAAACTCAGGCTCGACCGCAGTATATTAACCGGGTATCGTATAAACAAACACCGTACCGCAATCGTTCAGTCAAAACCGCCGTTTCCATGCAGAATAAAATTTCATACGACCTCGAGTGCACGTTAAACCGTCCGTAGGCAGTGGATTTTCACTCGACCACCACTTTCACGTGTCACGGCGTTTCCAGTTGTCCCATCGGTTGTCACGATCGCCGGCCCGGGTCGTCCCATCGATCGTGGCCAGTTTTAAATGCTCGATTTTAGTGCTCGCCCTTTCAGAGAACAGTTGCGGCAGTTGCAATGCAACGCTTAGGCCGTCTGGCAGGTGTACACCGCCATATGCGACCACCTTGCTCTGACAAGGTTGCACCAAAATGGTTTAGCGTTCCCGATGAACTCACGTCATCATACCTTCCAAATCGAGTTAAATAGAGTGCCTCGACGTTCGAGTCTCGCACGAAAATCTAACTAATTTCAACCCTCCGTCGTTCTCCGCCACCCCGTTCACCCTTCCCTCCTCTTACGTCGAAGGATACTACGCTTTTCCGATAGTAAATCGAGTTGTATTTTCGGACGTGGAACCGTGGCCTCGACGAATTCGTGTCGCCACATTATGAACGTGTTATTTTTGTACGTTATGGAACGTGTTGAACGTATTTTGGCAGCAAGCCTTTTTTCACGTGCGAGCAAACCAAGTCAGGATCAGGTTGTTTTAGAGTGAATAATTCAGCGGGAAATGCGGTGCTCACGGTTAACCACTTGTCTTGTAACATCGAGTGGCATTCGCGGTACAAATTACGGAACAGTTACGATACGTATACTTTATGATTTTAATGGTGGTTCGATTTAATTTCATGTCTAATTTCAATTTATGAAATTAATTAGTGAACTGATTAATCGGTGGTCGGAGAGATGATAAAAAATGGTACGAAAAAGAATGTAATAGCTCGAAAAGGAAATCTGAAGGCAGACTGCTAAACAAGATGTTGGTTGTTCGTTCCTGGCAAAATTCAATTACCATCTCCAGCGACGTGTACGCGCGACTTTGATATCCACGGCACGCAAGAGCGAAATTAAGAGGATCGCGGCAGCCCCATCCGACTTTTTTCTACTTTCTAAGCATCCTCGCGGCGCTCCGGTATTGTTAACGCTTTAATAATGTCAGGATAATGCCAGCCGGCCGCTTTCATTGGATTCCAGTTATACATCGCCGTTACGGCCGCTCTCGAACATGACGCTCGATACTCGTTCGAGCGAGCTAAAGCGTTTTCGAAACGAGTTTTCAACGCGAGCTACCTCCCGCGATGGATTGTATTATTCCGCGAGTTTCACGCGCGCGACGAACCCGCTAATGAACCGTGTTACTTCGATTTGACGCACTTTCGCGTGCTCGCGAAAAGTTCGTCGGCTTTAGAATCCCACCGACGAGGACGTCGACGCGGAGAGAAAGTACTCGTCCCATTAGGATAATGGACTTGTTATTTTTTGCGACGAGTTTGTAATCGTTTTATGTAAGTAGAGGAACAGTTTAAATTGGAAGGATATTTCGAGATGCAAGACGCCAGCACTTTTTTGCCACCACGATGTCGAGACACGTACGTACGTCGCACAATCAATGGAATACTCTAATTAAGTAAGTTTTTTGCAGGTATTCGCCGTTTCTTGCACGTACTTTCAAACTTTGTATCAAGCTGCTAGTTTTTGCATATACTTTCACACATATTCTTAAGGAAAACATAAGATACTTATTATCTTCCTAAAAAAAAATCTTAACCGCAAACAGACTAATACTTTCAACCATAAGAACCTTATCTACAAATGACTAATACCACCAACGAATCCATTTCAATAATAATCTCTTCAAGACAAACCAAACCTCGAAAGAATAAAAAAAGAACTCGAGGAAGCGACATTTGAATTCTGAAAATGTTCGCGAAGGCGCAGAGCAAAAAACGGGGAACAGCCAGATGAAACAGAGAGAGAAGATGGCGATTCTGGCATTCCTATCCGTTGGCGTGTAGATCCGACAGTTGTCACGAGAAATGGGTCCGGATGATGGACGAGAAGGACGCCAGTGCAGGACGTTATTGCTATAGGGTTGTACCACAGGTGCCGTTGAAGCGACGGCGCAACGGACGCCACTGGCACCGGAAGCAGGTGGTTCCAGCCACGCACCGACGACTTTGCTGACGCGTTCCGGCGAAGAAACGGCCGGGACTATCTTTGAACCGCGATTTACAGCCGGCTACGCGATGAACGGCCGCGTGAACGAATCGCAATTTATCCACCACGGAAACTGTATCGAACAACCGTTCCTCGCGATTACTTAACGGTGCGACCGGACGGTACCGCGTTTATTCGCCGTAACTTATGTGGTAGTACTGGGTTAATAATGTCGTTCGTGTGTAACGTTGACGGCTACTGAATCCTTCGAGTCATATTTTGGATTTATTCTATTATCGCTGAACAGATGTTTCCCAGATCATAATTACAAATGTACAGAGAAAATCATTATAGATATTCATTATACTCGAGCTATCTTCGTTTAACCTAATACAAGTTATTTTTTAAATAGACAACGAGTTGAATATTACCGTGCTTTAAGGGTCAAGCTTTTATTCATCCTCCTTTACCTTTGGACCAACGATAGCATAATCCTGAGAGCCACGAGAGGACACCATTAACGAAATCTACGAACAACGGGGTCTCACTTTATCCCTTCGGAGCTTTCAAATCGGGAATACCTATTTGCCTTTCCTCGAATCTTTATTTGACTTACAAGGGATTTCATGCCTCTGCTTTATCGAACGGTTTACGTTTTACAGCACGGGTTTTATTTGCACAGTTCCCATTGTTAGATTTTGCACTTTGCACCGGAGGAGTCCAATTTATCAGAGAATGGAATCAAAGAGGAGAAACAGTCTCGTTTCCATCCCCTTCCCCCACGGAGGACGCGCTTCCCGTTTCCAGAGGCTTCTATTGTCTGTCGGACGATAAGACAGGAAACGGGAGCAGGAGCGGGCCCCCGCTTGCGAAACGTGAGAATCTTCCTGTAAACGAGCGGATCGGGCACGTCCCAGGATAGAGTTCGCGGTCCCGTGAGAAACGGCGCGATTGTCGACGGTTTTCGTCAAACCGAGCCCGTCGACCGAGCCATCAGCAAAAACCACCGGCTTTGTTACGAGCGAGAGCGAAAACCGTGCGAAGTTTAAGCTGTTCACGGGGACGGTGAACTGAAGGCGCGAGAAGCCATCCTCGACGGGCGACGTCTTTTATGCCATCTTCAATAAGAGCCAATCTGCAAGGTGTACTCCAGTGAAAGGGCGCTCCTCTTATTGCTAGACGTCGCTAGAACTCTTTTGTGCGAGTTCGCTATTTGTGAATGAATCGAGATTCTTCAAATGTACAAATATAGATCGAGTCTATCGTTCAAATTTCTTCGACTCTCCGATCGAACTGCCGCTGAATGTACAGAGAAAAAGTAGCTCGTCGACAGAATTCAATTGGTGCGAGAAATTATTCGATTCTCCGTCGTGACGTCTGCAGTTTGAAGTCGATCTTAATTAACAGGCGAGAAATTTTATTCGCTCGATCGCCCGCCGATCCGTTAAACGGATAATGAAATAGACCACCTGTTCCGGCGCACGGAATGCTGGCCCGTCGAAAACCCGGAAACGAGGGATCCTCGGCTAAATATGCGGCGAAGGCTACGTATGCGATCGTCAAAGAGAAATTTTCATATTGCCCGCATGCATTCCGAGCTGGCGGTAATTACACGATTCTTCGTTGCGTTATCGCTTCGACCGGGTATATACTCGATCGCATATCGTATCGTTTCGCAAAAAAATGGCATGCAAGATTCATTTTCTTCTTACGCGATCCGCTCGTGGCTTCTCTTTTTTTTCGCCATCGTACTTTCCGTTAAAAGTGTATTAATTTCGCGTTGGGAAACCTCGCGGTGATTAACGACGCGGGGGGGAAACTCATTAGCGAGACCCGTGCATTTATTTAACCGGTGTACGGGAGCGTTTCAGTGAAATAGTGGCTCTCAAAAGTGAAGGAAACATTTCTCTTTACGGCATTATTGTATAGCAGGTCATTGGGCCATAGAGAATCCAAGGATGGCCGAGCGGATTCAGCGCGAGGAAATCAAATATGCGTGAAATCATCAGATCTCTTTCTTTCGTGTTTTTTTTCTAACCGATCTTTCACCAATCGAATTAATCTTGAGTACGATCGATTGCACCGAAAAAATACTTCTTCTTTTTACGTTAGACACCAACTATAGATAAACAGCCTTCCATTACGACGTTAGTATAAGAAATACTCAAGAAGCGAGTGGTTCGAAAATATGAGTGTGTACAAATGCTATTCTCGCGTTTTCTCAAAGCATAAATGCGTACTTATATAGAATGCCATCATTCCACCAGTCAGTCGTTCAATTATGAATGAACGTGTAAACGTGTTGTGCAAACGGGGACAAGGACGAAAATGAAATGAAAAAACGGAACGATCGAATTAAAAGAAAAATGAAAGATAAATATGTCTGACCGTTCTCTGCCCGTTCCTGTTTATCGGAAGTGCTGGTCGACCTGGATAAACGCTCCAGGGTCGCCTCGAAGTCACCCACGACGTCGCTGAGGTCGAGGGCCGACGATTCCTGCGTGTACCCTTGCCTGTCGTGGCCCGACCTCGGCAAAGTCGACACGCCATTCGTCGCAGCAGGTTCCTGCGGTATTTTCGGCAGTTCCGCCTCTATTCCGACCAGGGCTGGGCTCACCTACGATTAAAATTACCAAGGAATTTAACGAGACGACCTTCGCCGACGGCTGTCGATCTTCGCTGTTTATTATGCCTGTCTTTTATTCCATCTCGAGGTGAACATCGTGGAACCTTCGACCGAGATAATGCAGGGGAATCCAGGGAGAGGTATCTCGAATGAAAGGCGAAGGAAAAGAAAGGAGAGATTTCAATTATCACAGAGTGAAAGACGGTTTTATTAAAGAATGAAAAGGAAGAGAAATGGAGAGAAAGAAAGGAGTATCCTTTAATTGAATTTCGGAATGGAGCATTCTGCATCCGGTTCGGTGGTTGGGGCGAGCAGTGTAATTATGAAATGAAGCGATCAATTACCAGGCCCAGCAGTATCTCCATCGACTGACATTGCTTTCGACGTTCCCTTTTCTTGCGTCTCTCGATGCTAGACCTGTCCTCGGCACTTCCTGCTGCAACCGCCTCGCAGTATTGCACGAAGTCCAGATCGATGTGGTAGCCGTAAGGGCAGCAAAGGCACTTCGATTCAGGCGAACCGGAAACGTAGGCCTGCGTCCCCACTGGTGTACCAAGAATCATAAGAAATAAAATAAATATTAGTAAAAATTTCGCAGTACTTTTTCAATATACCTCCACCGTGGACTAAATACCACGATCCTTTACATCCTTAATTAATAAATTACTAAATCTACAACTCGAAGAACAATCGCTATAATTCCTCCAAGCAAACAGAGCATCAAATCAAACCGCTCCTCTACCCATGATTACAATTAGACCCGTGAACCAGCACCCCAATTAGAGTGGAGCAGGCCTTCTTCTTATCGAGCCATCGTTTTTCAAGGTGGATGCACCGCGCATGAGGCCTTCGACGCATCGCTGTTTGATTTAGACCAAACACAACCCCAGAGGCACTCGAGACGAAGCGGTCTCGTCTTTCCTCGATCGACCCGACAGAAAGGATCTATCTTTGGAGGGTTGCATCGATTGTGCTCCATCCTATGCTGCTGATTGTTCGAGGGTAACGACCGGCGCTCAGCGTAAACCGAAATATGTTGTAACCATTGGCGACCATCCAGAGGCCCGGTAATAATAATCTGGCAAAGTTCGTTAGCCGGTACAGCGTGGGGATCCCGTTTATGTGTCACGCTGGACCGTTCATGATATCGCCGCGTACGTGGCAATGACTTAATGAACTTCTCTAACGAGATCGAGAGATACGAGATAGATTTTCCAACTATATTTTTCGGCGCATTCCGCGCACGAATAGTCGTGACGCATCGTTGGAAACTGAAATTAAATCAGTTCGACGAGAGATGCAAATGATTTCACGGATTCGCACGATACAGCGACGTAGAACGGATCCAATCGCTTCGTTAGTCGGATCGTTTGCTTGGAAATTTGTTTTTCCGGTTCAGGGCGCCTTGCGCGCGTAACCGTGTCCTGAATATTTCATTTATTTATAACGAGGCAGTGAAAACGATCGCTGGCTTGTCTGATGAATCGCGCGATAGATAAGTCATTTTCCTGTAATTATTAATCATGTTTAAGATACGGTGAACAATATGTAACACTACTATCGACGTATTTATGGTAATTCCATTTTGTGTCGATCAAAGGAACTTACCGTTTCCGTTGAAAACGCGGGTCGAGGGTACGACGGTCAAAGCCATGTTTCTACACCACCGTAGTCACTGCGTTTCACCACCGATCAGAGGGTAACATCCTCGCATCATCCTGAAATCAAAGAGGTTTCGTTATACAACGATTATACAATGATATCGCGCACACGAGGGGAAAACGAGCCGAGAGGAATTGAATAAAGTGAAATTCGCGAGGGAGAGCGCGTTTATTGCGTCCATCTGATCGCATTGTCAAGACTTATTAGAGAACGGCGGTGCTATTGTTCCGCGAACGGAGATTCTCGGTACCGCGTAATTTCATTAGGCGTTCGTCGTATATCCAGCATTATCTACCGGCAGAATCACGCCAAACGTTAAAATTCTCCTCTCGGGACCTCCCCGACCTCCTCGTCGATTCCGCCAGCGAAATCTCTCGGGCCTCGTCTCTAATAAAGCGCTAAAGAATCCGTGGCGACGTGCGCGGGGAACCAATTAGTTTCGAGGAATTCCAGCCTGACCCCTATAATTGACGAGAAACGGAAAAATGGGGGGAGAGGAAAAGAAAAAAAAAAAAGAAACGAAGGGAACAGCGACGAGGAACCGCGAGATGAACCGCGACAAGGGGATGGAAGAACCTCGAGATGCTTCCCCCTGTTTCACGTGCCCACAGTCGAGGCTTGAGCACAATTTCCACGGCGTCCTGTGCCGTGGCTAATTCCGTATCCCGGATTTCTGGTCTGACGGTAACACGTCCTCCCGGCTTCTCGACTCCGCGAACTTTAATTGTTCCACGCTGAGCTATCCAACTTTGCTGTGGATATTTTTACTATCGTTTCCGGTGAAGATTCTTGTCGGATGATTTGCACGGCTTTCAACGCGCTGGGGATCCGTCCAACGCGTCGTGCAGATACAGGGTGGCTCTATGGGGTATATTTAGACAATGATGCATGCCATCGCGTATGTGGATGTTATAATTGGATAGGTGTTTAGCTCGAAAATTAACTGGTCGTGAATAAGCGCAGCAGAAGTCACGGTTTCCAGTAAAACAGAATTCGTACCCGACGTCTGACAGGATTATACGAAGATAAGGGAGAGCAGTGAGTCAAGTGAGATTTAGACGAGCAATAGTCGGGGTGTAGCGACTGGATGTAATTAGAAGCGATCTATCGTGCATTACAATCGACTGTACGTGATCCGTTGTGCCAGGAATTAATCGTGGCCGAAGAAAGTCGAAGTTTGTGCTCGCAAGTTATGCGGGCAGGTAATTTTATGCAGCCAGGGGGTTGTTTCGAAATTCTCCGGGTCGTTTTTAATACTTGGCCTGGAAACTTTGCGGCCAGTGGTACGTGATACATTTACCAAGCCACTGTTGGCGAAGGCAATTAGGATTCACGTCATGATCGACTGGAGGGACGCTTCTTCGGCTGGTGGAGGTCGTAGGGCTGGTGAAATAAAGGACTCGACGGCGCACACGTAACAACGCATTTCCTCCTTTCTCCGATCGGCGCAGCCGCGGTAACTCGTTAATTTTTAATGAGGCGCCAAGTCTTCTTTATTCGGGACCCGATAGCCGTAATAAAAACACGATTCGTTCGCGTTTCGTCGCGCGACGATTGTGCTACGCGCGAGCGAGAAAAGGGAACAGTGGCCCGTGTTTTCGCTCGGCGGAAAACGCCACGAGTTTTCTTTGCCGAGAACCGGTATTCCTCTCACGGGCGAGGGTTACTTCTTCGAAACGAACTCCTCGCGAAATGGAAACTTGCGGCTCATTGCGTATGGAGGTTGATGCAACGAGACGTTACCTTGGATCTTTGAACGGAGCGTCGATCTGTACGCAGATAAAACATTGAATTCGAAAGTCGCCATTGAGAATTCGCGGCCACGAAATTTCGTTTCTCCTGTCACGGATTAAAAGTTCGTTTAACGCCGGCAATGAAACTCGTAGATGCGTCGCGAGAGTATAATAGCTTTGTACGATAACGATTGTTGATTACCATTTGAGACGTTCTTGATAAGCCGTTCGTTCGAACGGAAAATTGATAAAGTAATCGTACAATATGAAGCAAAGAATAATTGCTGATAGAATTATGTAGCGATTCGACGAGGAGTAGTACGATTTTTTGAAGCATTTGTCAGGATTAGACACTTATGACGACACTTCGCTTTCTACTGCTATTGACACTTCGAAACGACTCATTGTCAATGACATTCGTTATCACGGAAGATATACCATGTAAAACGTTCGCAAACGATATCTGATAAATGGAAATAGTCTGTAAATATTTAGCGTGACGTTACTCTGCGTCGAATTTCGGTAACGTCGATGGAAAACGAAACTCTTTCGTCCGATCCCTTTGAAAGAAAACTCGCATCGAAATTCAAACCACGATCGCGACGTGCGTATATAACCGATCGCTTTTATTCCGACTTGCTAACGCTCTGTCACCTTTATCTTAATATTGCTAGTCATTTTTCTTTAACGCTACTATCTACTCCCATACAATTGTATCTAATGATTCCTATCACGATTGTCACTTGCCATTTTCTTTCAATTAATCAGCATCGATGACTAGACAAAATTTCGTACATACAGTTACTAACTAATCAATAAAATTACGAAACTAATACGAGTACCCAGATACTCAAATAATTCAAAATATTTCTCAGCAACCATTCAAACAACACTGAATGCAAGTTTAACACTGCACTCGAGAGGCGAGCCACGGTCATCAACCCGAGCCATTTTGGAGTACAAAGTTCCAAAGGGTTAACTCCTATAACTCTAGCTTACCACTGGTTAACACAAAACCGAGACTTCTACCACATATTTCACCATCCACTCCCTTCGCTATAAACCCACTATAAAACACGACACGTACACAACTCCGGAACACCCTACTAAATCGCCACTAAAACGAACGCAACGAAACCGACGAACATCCTCTCGACGCGTCCCCAACGGTTCACGAAACTCGCGCGTAACACCCCTCCAATTCCAATCGAACACGACGAAGTAGAAGAACTCGAAGGCGGTGCGTTGGCTTTGTTCCTGGAGAAGCCTTGTTCGAGCCGACGCGAAATTACAAAAGGGACAAACTGGCAGGCAACTCACATATACGGCGTAGGGAGAAGAGCGGCGTCGTTGGATGGAAAGTAAAGGCGACGTGAACACGGGAACGTGGCCTAATTCCGGAAAACGATGCCGCGACCGGTCGCGTAAAGCACTCTCCTCGAGGAAATTCCGTGTCCGGTTTAGAGCAGACCACCGATGGGTGGTTACGAGTGAAATCGGCACACTGGTTCCATGCTAAACGGATCGATACGCTGTTCGGCTGATAAGCAGACGAGCTGATAACGCTGTCCGCCCGCGAGGTCTGTTTTAGAGAACATATCGCGTGTTTGATGTTTTCGTGACGAGACTCGTTACCGGGTGTCAAAGCGGTGGTGCGGTGGGTTTAAAGGTTCAGTTTTGCAGCGTTGATCTCGTTGCACGGCCCCCTCTAGGAGAAGCAAACTCATGAACGTGTGATTCGATGAATTTACTGAGTATACTATTATTTAGTAAGACAATTCTTGAAATTCTTAAATAAGAAATTAACTTCCTGAGTAATCAATTCTTGAAGATTTATTCAGCTGAAAGGATTAAATGGATGAATGAGATTGTTCCTTTGGAATGTTTGTGATAATTCTGTGCCTCGTGATAATAAGAGTATTTAATAAAGGAATATTCTTAACGAATACTCATCTCTACAAAGATATACGAAAGACTTGGTACTCCCACACGTACAAGCAATAGTATTGCTCGCCCGCGTCTCTTCAGCGGTCGGGTAATTTATTTCAAATTAAAAAGCGTCTCCTTTACCAGCGAACTGTTCCTGAGGAAGCTTCGATAAAAAACTCGATACGCCCACGGTGAAAGAAGCCTCTACCTTTGCCTCTCTCCTCTGTTGAAATATTCCCAGGGAACGAAATCGTTCATATACTTGAACCGATGCTCGCTCCGTTTACGCTGTTCAATGGAGCGTGTTCGTTTCGCGATCAAAGTCCGTGGATGAGAAGTCTCCGAGGAAAGTATTCATTTCCATGTTATTCCACGGTTTCGTCGTGGACGACGAAGGAATTAAAATACACGAGGGAAAAAGGAAGAAGCACGGGGAACGAAGAGAGAATCGCATCGAGAACTCGAACCGTGGCTCTCGTCTTCGCCAAGTTAATGTCCTTGCACGGTCACTTTCATCCTCGTTCCCTCGTTATCGTTAGAAAATTATCTCGTTAGCGGAGCGTCGAGAACGAAGCGCACCGCTATTAGACGCGACCACGTTCGAACCGGTACTATTCCATACGAAGTCCAGCGCTCATTAACGTTGCGTTGTTTGCACAACGATAAACGAAATGGAGCCGGAGGAAAATCGGTTTCGTCGTGCCGGCACGGGACAAAGAGTTATACGAGGACGCGTCGAGCGCTTCTTTCCTCATCAGATAAGAGATTCCGCGGATCCATCGCGAGCAACCTTGATCGTTCGTGCTCCGTCTTCTGCTCTACTCGCGGGATCCTTTCAGTCTGCATCGTACAATGGCTCGTAAACAATAGCACGAGAAATCGCGCGACAATCGCTGGCGCGTCCGCGAACGAGTCCCTTTTGCCAACAGCCAGTGAGGCGTCGATGCGTTTCCTTCAGACGACCGTGCTTCCCATTGTCCGGGCAATTTGTTCGCCGTTTTATTTACAGTCCCGCGAGTTTCACGTTGGAACGCGAGGAAACGAGCGCCTGGAACGCGTGGGTGGTGACTGTTCTCGGAACATAAGCCGAAGGAAAGGATGACTGGTCGCTGTTTGTGTTATTCAATTGGAGTAATTGAGGCGTTGAGCATATAAACGATGGAAAAAGAAGAAACTAAAGAGCTTAGGATTCTTAGGATACCTGATGCGAAGCAGACTTACTTTTCAAAAGCTCGAGCCTGTTTTTGCTACTCTGCTCGGACTATTAAACGTTTCCTTAACGCGGCGAGATTGCAACATTGATTTTCTTTCTGCATACGCAGAAGCCAGTCTCGAGGCGAGAGGAATCGTTCGCTGAGAAGTCGCAGCCTGCAATTACGCGGCCGTGTATAATTAATATGTGATGCGCGGTTGCTCCAAAGTATATAGCGCGAACGCTCGCGGAATGAATTAACGGGACACGGGCGCAATTAATTTCCTGTTTTCCCGCCGCTTAATTCCATCTCGCCGCGGCCTGCCAGTTTTTCCCTGCTCCCCGTTCCTTTTTCTCCCGCTCCTCTTCAAAGGGCAGCGTCAACCCCGCGCCGTTGTACGGTCAGATAGTAACGAGCACACGCCAGCCACGCTTGCGGGTGTATAAATAGGTGGAGAGTGGCGAGGAACGGGTTAAGATAAAAAGTCATGCGCGTTGCGGTCAAAGCGACCGCCGGAGATGACGAGGAGGATGCGCCTCGATGGAGATTAAACACTGGGTCCCCATGGGACACACCATCCTGAAGGAAGCACTTAAACTTCCATGGACTCGCGTAAATCATACGCGTAACTGCGTCCGCTGATTTCTTTGGTTTGGTGGCCTTTCGATGGTACAATCGAACGATTAACAACGGAACTAGGAAAGCTACTTATCGAGAAGATCGTTTACCGCTAGAATTCTAGTTACACTGGCGAACGTTGCTACTTGATAGTCATAGTACAGAGAAGATTGGTTTTGAATCGCTTGAGACGATGTAGAGTGACCGCCCAGCGAGAAACGATGCCACTACTTGTTTAAGTAGATAGAGCCTTTTCGTGTCAGACAGCTGCGCCACGCGTCCGTGCCATTTAGGAAGGCAGAATCAATGCCCTCGTTTTTACGTCTGTGCAAATAGTCTTCGCGTATGTCCCAGTTAATTAATTACGTCTCATAATCTCTAATTGTTATCTATTTTTATCAGCCAGCTCTCCAACCGAGTAGTAATCGCAGAAAGAGAAATTCGTATTATCTGCAGCTATCTCTTCCCGTTTGTCGACGCTGTTTGCGTTGGCAAAGGAAAATCAGTGCCCTCCCAAGTTGTACACGCGACCCCGTCGTCTGGTTGCCAGTTAAAAGCAACGCGTAGCAAATTGTCCCTCTTATTAGTTCTCGTCCTCTTTTTGCCGGACACTGTTGATTTTAAAAATATCTAGGATTCTCGGAAAACGCGACGTACCACGCACGCGCGCCCTTTGTTTGCTGAGCAAACACGGGAACGCAGAATCTTGAACAGTCAACGGGGACGAGGATGCTCGTAAAGCGGCAGGCGGTTCAAAGTTCGCACCGGGGATCTCGCGAATCGTAAATTTTCTTTACACGGCTCGTAAGCGCCACTTCATTCAGACGGACGCCTCTCTAAATAACAGAGCCGCGGGAATCGGTGCACAGGCAAGCTGCGCAAAGGTCAAGATCTCCTTCTCGCCTCCATCGACGTCGTCGTTATTCTACGCGCACCGCGTCTCAACGGTGGGTGGATGGACGGTGTCGGTTCGAAGGATCCGCGGATACAGAAGCACGTATGGCAAATAGCGTCCGTGCTCGCACGCACTTGCCCATTACGGCATTTCTCAATGAACGTACGACACGAAAATACACGCGGGACCGGATGACGACCGAAAGTCATCATGTATTTTTGTCATCTTCTCCGGCGGTGCTCCGCGGCCCCCCGTCTTTCTGTCTCTTCCCGCGTCTCGTGTACAAACAGGAAATGCTTTTTGCCCGTTGACAGAGAACACCAGCGAATAACCCGAGGTGGAATGAACTCCGTTACCGATCAGCCTGACGAGGAGCTGTTATTTTTTCCACATAACACTTTGACGGACCAATTACGCCTGAGGAGGAATGCTCGTCTCGTTGAGCTCCTTAATTACTTTCCGTTTAATCACCGTGGGTAAACTGCATATTAATCTTCTTTTACCGGTGCAATAATTTATAGCTAATTGCACGGATGGAGTGTATAGGAAAATTCCTTTAATTAACGGGAAAACTGAAGTGTAATCCAAACGAAAATCGTTCCGCCAGGGCTATATCCCCGTACAACGAAGCTTCTGGCGGCTAAAGAAGTTCCGATAATAGAGATTATATTTTACTTTAGCGGAGTTACGAATTCGGAATTGTTTCCCGCGGCGGACGAGTTCGGAGTTCGGTTTAATGGAGGTTCCGCTTCGTTTCGCCGAAACTACCAGCTTCCCCACTGAATTATTTCTACCCCCGTGGCACCAGTTGGATCGCTTACAAAGTACCGTCAATATCACCGAGAATATTACATTTTTATTTGCCTTGGCTGACCGTAAAGTAAAGCAAACACCGACCGCGAGCTATTAAAACGGGTCAAAGG
This sequence comes from Xylocopa sonorina, assembly GCF_050948175.1. Lineage (NCBI taxonomy): Eukaryota > Metazoa > Arthropoda > Insecta > Hymenoptera > Apidae > Xylocopa > Xylocopa sonorina. The sequence goes on from NC_135203.1 coordinate 7,164,658, forward strand.
ACCTGAACGGAGAGTCGAGGGACTTCATTTTCAACGAACGCACTTTTCCGCACCGAGGATCCACCGTCTCCTAAATGTTGACCGTCTTTAATTAACGACAGACAGGCGACGCTCGTTCGCCACGACACAATGTACCACCATCCACAGGATCCAACGATTTCGCGACACACCAGCACGCGCGATTTAGTTAAGCGTGAAATTGATCCCCTTGTTTCTTGTTTAGCACGATAATAGAGCATAAATAGAAATTAGACGCGACTCACGAATGCGGCTCGTTAACGGCGAGGCTAGAATTAAGCTGTCGCTGATCGCGATCCATCGATGCGATCTAAATAGCCGTCGCGATAAATAGTCGTTACACGGATCATTTAGCTGGACTTTTCGATTTCTACATCTTTTTATCCTAATCTTCTGTAATGGTATTGCAAATTTTGAGCGACCATGTATTATAATACATTTCAGTAGAAGGATTCATCAAAATCGTCTTCATGCGTGTGTCACAACAGGACAGTTTCTCTTCGATACGTTTCGTGAAATTGTCGTTTTTCCTCTTTAAGCGTCTCCTCTCTAACTTTCCCCTTTATTTGCGCCATATGTCACCCTTTTTTTGCCACGGGTTCTCTCAACTGTTCCGTGCTGCTTCCAACGCGACAAGCGTTTAACCCTTTCGTTACCCCATTTATCGTTTCGTTTCTCGATCAGGCGTTCTTATCGACGTCTTCTCGTAATTATCTGATTGTTTCGTCGCTTCGATACGAAATAACAGGGACAAGCGTGGTAAATAAACGGCCGTGTAATTTTAACCGCATCGCGTGGTCGCGCGTCGCTTTATTTTCGCGGCGGAAGGAATTAGACGGACTCCTGAACCTATCGACCGCGGTTAATTATAGGTAAGGCAGCCAGTCATATTTTTAACCAAAACATTCCACTGGTTGATAGCAAGCATCGCAATGTCAACTTCGACTATCGATGAGTCAGAGTAATCGGAACTTGTTCTGCTCCGAAAATTCAGGTGCATGCGTCACGTTTTAATACTGTTTGTTTTTTTTTTTTACTTTATCAGGAACATGTAACAGAGAAATGAAATAATAAAATTTTGTAAAATTTGTCGAACTCTGTCAGATATTCGTAGACATATTATGAGTCGCATACTACAATGTTGTGGAATAATAATTAATTTTTAATTCAAGAAATGCGCGATTGTTAATCATTGTTTTCCAGCTCTGCACAATTACGACACAAGAATTAGGTTAATCTAAGTCCAGACTGCAGATTTATCAACCGAAGACAAAATAAAGCTACACGAAAGACGCGTCCGACAGATATTTTATTCAACACTTGTGCAAGCAGCCTAGCGACTTGCAAATGGGACAGGCACTTGTTTCCTTTCTTCGCGGTGGGTAGAAAAAGGGAAACGGAAACAAAACGGGGCTCGAAATCACCGGCACTTGTTCTCCGCGTTCGCCAACGTTCCATCGACCGATCGGACAGAAGCATTTAATGAGGAATTATTATACGAAGGTGAGAAGAGCGTTTTGCATTCGAGCGCGTTATGCGCCGCCAAAGAAGGCGACGCGTAGAGGTGTAAGTAGTTATGACGAGAAAAATGACGAGGCGCAATTACAGCTGAACCGTGCTAGACGAGCAGCAAAACAACGGCCAGGGATACAATTGCGTCGGTATTAAATGTCGTTCTGCAGATACGATTCGCCGCAGGCGAAGAAATCGAATAGCGCGAGCCAGCGCCGTGAGCATCGCGGACTTAACTCCGTTTTGCATAGATATTGCCGGGCAAATGAACGACTTCCGGCCGGCTGGACTTCGGATACGGGGATCCTCAATCGCGCCTACGTCCGTGCACCCATGATCTCTGTTCGCTTCGATAAGAAACGCTCGTCAAGATGAAGCGTTCGTTCATGGCTCAAGTGTGACTCTGCGTTTAGCGAGTGAATGGAATACTCGTTCGCGACGACGGATCTGAATCTTTTAATTCGAGCCAGCGCGAGCGCGGACCATTTAATCAGATCGAGATTGTACGAAATAATCGGATTCGGCGAACGAGCGATACCTGGCGCGGATCGGAATTGTTCGAAAGATACAGATTGAATTTATTACCGGGTGTATTGTCGGGTAACTAGATATTTATAATGTAACTAGAGGCGAATAGGACTTGTCCATACATCCTGGATCAATTTCGCTACTGAGAGAACGGGTTGCGTAACTAAACGACCGGTATTAAATTGAGCAGAACAATATTCGCCGCCATTCGTACGCCTTTCCTATCTATTAATTATATTATCTCGCAGACAATTACGTATTGCTGGTAATTCAATTTAACCGATCGACGCAATTAAACGTATTAGACCAATCGTCAGAAATTAACGGTTAAAGCAAACTTTTAATTCAATGAATCGCTTAATCGCGGAGCAGATGTAGCGGAACTAGTTGTTAGGATAAAATGAGGCGATCATTGAGTTGCAAATGATCAGAGGAAAACAAGGAGGCGAGTCAAAGAGCAGACTTCGGCTCTCCGCTTTGTCAACCGGGGAACTGGCAACGAAAAGGGAGATTTCGGCTCTATAATATTCGCGGAAAGGCAGCTCATTATCGGACATGACTACGAAAGATAATGAACGGTCGTCGACGAGCACGCGTCCCAAGTAAATTGGACACGCTCGTCTGATCACGATCCTGCGTTCAGCTCCGCGTTACTCGCGCGATGTTCGATCCTGGCCAGCGACCATGTTACTCGATCACGCTGCGTACGAAAATCAATTAACGATCGACACTTTTGCGTAACCGCGACGGGAAAATTCAATTAACCCTGTAACTCGACGGCGCGCAGGAATCCAGCCGCGAAGGACGCGCGGCACAATTCTCGCGATGACTGGCGAGGAAACGACTCTTGAACGAAATTATATTTCATTCTAAACGAGCGAGCGAGGCGCGAGTAACCAGCCGCGATTAACAACTCGCATCAGATTCGCATTCATCGCATTTACCAGCTAGTCATTCTCGATTCTCCGCATCTAGCACGAAGTTCGAGACCCTGCGATCGAACGAGGAGCTTCTCACGACAGTACCCATCACTATCTATCGCGTCGTTCACAATAAACGATACGGGTCATTTTTATATCTCACTCGAGGAAAATCCATTCCACGATATCGACGCGGAGAGACAGACAGACAGATCTCTCGCTCTTACCAAACTTTAGAAAAATTTATGCTCGTCGATTATTCGAAACGGGCCCTCTCGAAACAGAAACACGAGATAGCGGGATCGTGTAGACGAGTGACGCAATCAATATTCCCAGCGCTGTATTAAATTATAATCCCGTCGAGATAGAAATCAATTAATAATCCCTCGAGCAGAAACACAACGAAAGCCAAGGGTCAGCCCTTGCGCAATCCAAGTGAGAATTTCTCCTCCGGACTTCTTCGAGCGGTTCAGCACGCGCGAATTAATTATCCCGCTAGGTGCCCCTCTCCCCCACCCTGTGGCCCTCTATTTTCTCCTTTATAGCACGGCTCGTTTCACCCGCGGCGCGTGTGTGAGTGCTCCTTTATTGGGCCTGTAACACCGGGGCCTGATGCAACGAGCCGCGAAGGCGTAAGCCGCGTAGGCGTACGCACGACGACGCCGTGTTCTCCGCTCGTACGCGCACCGCGTGCACCAGTGTGGGTGAACAAATGTAAGGGGTGCCTGGAAACATTCGTACACCTGGCGTAACAAGCGCACGCCCCGCGATATCTGCCTGGTCCCGGCGCGAGGCGGAGGGAATCGCCCGTTTAATCACCGCACGAACCCGAAACCACGTAAATTTCCCCGCTGTCGATATCACGGCCCGTTCTCAGCTGCGTCCTCGACGGATCGATAGAATCGCGGAAGCGGAAAGGCCGAGCGACTGGTTATTTGGCTCGGAAGTTGCCCGCGGTGCACTGTACAAGGAAATGGAGAACGCTCGGGTGACAGCTTATTTCGGTCTGCAGGCGAAGTTGTTAACGAAGGTGGAAGTTTAATTTATGCTTTTTTTCTCTTCAAATATATTACTTGAATTAACGTGGTAATTTATGAAGTCGAATAGACGGGAGTTGAGGGTAGAATATTGGTTGAAATGTAGTGTGAAGGCTTGGAGAACGCTTTGCCTGACACCTTACTCCGTTCTGAGGATGTTACTGGTGAACGTGGAAGTTTAACTTTTTTTTTGGCGAGGTATTAGTTGAAGATACCAGATTGAAGAAGATTTTAGTGGTTTTGAAAACGAGTAGTTGTTAAACATTCCGTGAGATCTTACTCCATTGTAGCGTAATTCTTAGATGGTGGTACGAGTTTGAGAAGTCGCGACAATTCCATTGCTAGCTTGCAACATAGTATCTCGATGTATTGACCTCTGCGATCGAACAGTCGAGACTAGAAAGTGGAATATTGGTTGAAACACGATGGACAGAAATGGGAAACGTTCACCGATATCTTGTTTCGTTCTGATCAAATTGGTTGCAAAGATGAAGACTCGCGAAGTTGCGAAAGTTTAGTTTCTTTAATTGCGTTCGATACAGATATCACGTTCATTGCTTGTATTCGTGTAACAATGACCATATCGATTCCTATTGATCTACAAATACCAGGAATTGTAACGTCAAGCGTGGGTACGCGATTCCTCCACTTCTCCCTTGGAGGAAGCGCGAGATTCAAGGTAATGGCGCGCGACCTAGGCCCTAAGAAGGCGTCCGTTTTACGGCCACTCGGTCGTGACGCAGTGTTCCACCCGGTACGTGAAAAGGAACACAAGAGAGCTCACGTGGGCTCACCTATCAGCCTTTCTCGTTCGCCCATGCACATTACGCACACGCGTGTGTGACATGAATAACGCACGACCCGGTTCGCGATCATACAAGCATATTCCTTTAAGAGAGCTTTAAAGACCGACAACCGGGAACATTTCGCGCGAACAACGCTCTCCATATACGCCACTGGCTCGTTTACGAATTCCATTAGATCATTCGTGACAATCCGGAACGGGAGAACATCTTATTTCGAGGATAATTCCGTTCGCCAATTCGCGAGCACCTCGCGCTCTTTAGTGGAAGACACTCGCGAAGGATCGTCTACCAGTCTTCCTTATGCACGCGACAGGAAATACCGGATCAATGATTGCCTGCTATTATTTCGAAACGACGCATGGAAGGACAGACATGATCGAAGGTATCGCGAGATGAAAATCACGGCTCAATCGTATCGTAAAAATATCGATGATGCGACGGTAGTCAGAACGCGCGACCATGATCCTTGAAGTCGATTTTCTCGGTCGCGGATCGAGGAATTCCAATGAGAGGCGGATTTTCGCATGCCTACCTAAATCGTCGGCTCAAGGTAAAGAGCGGCAAGGTACCAACGTCGGCAACCTTCGCTCGAAACTAGCTGGCATTCGTGTTCCGAACGTGAAACGCGTCCGAGGCACCTCGATGCCAGATCTCGACCGTGGATCTCCGTTTAGCTCTGCCCGTGCATTACGGTCCAACTCTACTTGCTCCTTCCACCTCGTCTTTCTTCTTTTTCCACTCTTTCTACATTCTATTTCCAGCTGCGATGCGTTCAGGTGATTTTTCCTCCATCGCGATCTCGTCTTCTTTGTCCTTTCTTATCGTCGCCTACCTTTTTCACCCCTTCCTGTCATTTATCATAATCCCTTTCTTCTCTTTTTCCCTCTGCCTCCAACTTTAATGCTCACCTCGTTTGTCTTAGTTCTTACTTCTGTCTTTTCCGTCCGCGTCCGATCCTCTCGTTTCCTTCCATCCTGTTTCATAATCTCCGTTCCCTGCCAATTTCAACGTTCCCCCCTCGATTTTTCGTTCTTCTTCCCTTTCGTTTATCATCTACCCCCCTTTTCCTAGCTTAACGTTTTTACCGCGGATCGTTATCTCTTACGAGCCCTCCTGCCAGCTCCATCCGAGCATCGCGGTTATGCCTGCTTGAGTTTTTGCACGTTTTTCAACGCCACGAGGGATCACGAGTGTCCGGGGATTGGTACGTGGGAGTGTTTCCCGGTTGTAATACCGAACGGGGTACTAAAAACCGCGGGCAGGATGCGACGCGCATCTTGCGTTCGGCATGCACCAGCAGCTCAGGATCCATTGTGCTCGAGTGGAATGGAATTCATTTAAAAATGGAATTTTTTTTATGAGACATCATCTCTTCTCTTCTCAGTCGTTAATTAATGCAGCAATTCATATTTTCGATGAAACGTGCATCGTCGGATGTCAGCCAAAAGCAGACGCTCCCGAAATTAATAAATATTTCCAGTTTTCTCCAAGGTACGATGTTTCTCATATATTCTAATTGAACGAAATTGCATCTACATATTGCGATGCTTCCTGTATAATACCTCGCGAGCAAATGTTACAGTTTCCTGATGCAATTCGGTATTTATAATCCTGCCTGTTAATAAAATTAGAATTTCATGACTGAAGCCCGTCATTATCCCACTTCTCATGGACCGCCGTTGAATTATTTGATTAACTGGTCAATAACGATTACCAATATTCATCTAATTAATTAATAAAATTATTTCAGCTTCCGATTCTCGACGTCAATATTATCTCCGTTTACCTTCCTCTGTGCTAATTACGGTTCGCGAATTTCATCGCTTCTGGAGTATGATTTTCCACCTAATTGTAATATTCGCGATATTGTGTTACAGTAAATAAAAAAACGCTTGCGTAGCGATCGGTTATCCCAGTTTTCGTACTAGTCAGAGGTAATCCAGTTAACGATCGTTTCAACATTTCCATTTTGTACTTCTGAATTACGAAGAACGAAGACCATTGGAAAATGACACGAGTGCACTCTGAATCGAATTACCTCGCTGCATTCGCGTTACCATCGATAAAAAGAAAGTGACTCGACATAAATTATGATAATAATATTTTTTAACGTTCCAATGATGATCAATTGGTAACAGACAGTTAATGCGGTGCTTGACTTCGAAGCCTCTTAATACCAACGATATTAACGATCGTTCGATGATACCACGGCTACCGTAATCTAGCTTGATCATCGATCGTTTTCGCGTTGATCTGACACGCGAAATAAATTACGATCCCCTAGGTTGCCACGATGCACCACGGACGGCCGATGATTTACGCGAAGCTCCTCGCACGAGCTACGCCGTCTCGTTTAAGCTCGCCGGTCATGCTTCGCGAATGTTTATGGTAATAAACGGAGCTCGTCTCCGCGCATAAATAGTTATTGCCATCTGGCGATAGGAATTGCCTTCACGCAGGTAAACGCGATTTATTTCGCGCGGCTCGCCGCCGCCTTATTGCTTTGCACGGTCCACGATAAGATAATCGAATTTACATTAGCGACGATTGCGTCACTTCCAGGTATTGTCGCTTCGACGATAACTCGATGTCATAACGCACTTTCGATTTTTAATCGCTCGAAATTAATTCTAATCGATACCAGTCTCCTTCGCGTACGTAACGTCCGCATCATTTCGAGTTACGCGCACGCCATTCCCTTATTTCCTTTTTCCTTGGTGCTCGCGTTAATCCTCGAAGAGGAAGAACCACAAGCGGGCTGGTAACGTGGCACGCGCCTGCTAACGTTGCTAATTTAATGAAAAGATCGCATACCGGGAGTGCATTAACGTGCTGGCTGGTTCGCTGAGCCCGATTATCGGTCGTTCGAATAATTACCGGGCGCGAGCACGAGAGGAAGCAAAACACGACCGAAAAAATCGGCTAACTAAGCGAGGGGTAATTTATTCCTAGCCGGCTGAGGCCTGATTACGTACACGGGAGTCTGTGTTTTATAAGCGGTTCAGCTACTATATCTCTTTTCCTTTTTTTCTCGTAGCATCCTCATCCTTATGACGATGATGAAAAAAATACAGCTTAGCGAGTACTTTGCGAGTGGAAAAACTAGACTGTCCAGAGGCAGAAAAATATAGTGGTTGACTGGAACTTGGAAAAATATCAAAATTGCATGCTTTCGATCGTTGCAATTGAATATCATCTTGTTATATCCTGATATGGTGCGATGAACGTGCGTTGAATACATCAATGAAGCATCGATTCGGTGTTTGAATGATGGAGGATTTATTGGAGACGTATCGAGGAGATAACCGTACGATTTTCTACTTCACAGCCAGGGAACGCGAGCATTGTTCCGTTTTCCTTCTTTTATTGCGCAAAGTGAACACGAGAAACGCATCCGGCCGTGTTTACTTATGCCTCGAGTATAAAAGCGACTACGTGACGCGTGGATATCACGCGAAATAAAAGTCTGCATTCTCTCCGGGAATGATGCGATATGAAGTAATAACACGGGAGAAATTTCTCGCCTGTTTGGATCAATTCAGGGGATTCGTTCGCGTGAAACGACTTCAGCGTTTTATCGTATTTAATTCCATCCGCGAATCGTTGTCGATGGTACCTCAAATTTCGTGGAGCAATTAAAAAAATTTCCAGAGAATTCTGACACCGTTTAAGCTAATTGTCGCCTAAAATTGCAACAGAAAATTATAACTGGCTCGATTGGTGCGCGCTTTGTCTCGATTCGCACTGGGGGGTGGAAAAATTCCGCGGCCATTTAAATGGAACATCGCCGCTGTCGTCTGCATCTGTCGGTAATCGAGCGGCAAACGTAGCGTTCGGTTAATTAAGAATGAACGCGCATCTCGCGAATGACGACGGAGCCGCGAGCGGATTACGTATTCGCGGAGCGTATTTCAAGGCGATTACGTTCGCCGGATGACGACGTTACACGCACCGTATACCCAGAGTTATTCCCATAGCTACCCAGGAGAGGCGAAACGCCAGTATGCTCGCCGATTATTAACATCGTGCTGCTCGGTTGATGCAATAATGTCAAGGTCGCATAGGCGTGTCGGTAAAACTACGAATTGAATAGCGATAAAAACAATAGAGGAGACGCTAAAGAGACCAGTGGCACGAAATATGAATAATTAAATTGCCCGCGGAGTTGAACGTGACGAAACATCCGCGCTCCGTCAATAAATAAAGCCGTAAAACATTTCAGAAACAATTCCAACCGCGCAGGCATCTTTTAAATGCGATATAAAAACCAATTAAGTAAAAAGTAACCGATTAATTTCCTTAATTCGGATATCACTGTCCACCGGTACGTATTATGAAATACTTAACGAGCGACCAAGATAACCGAACCGAACGTCAGCCACGAGTCCCAATAAAAATTCCCACAACCGTTAACCGTTAAACCACCGCGTTAAACAACGCTCGAGGAAACATCAACGAACACCTTTTATCAAATCGAGCCGCGAGATCTCCGAGGAATGGATCGCTCCTCGTTCTGAATCGGGAAAAATCGACTCGGATTCGGCGAATCGCTGTGAAACGATCGTTCGAAGAAACTGATCGTAACACCGCGCGTTAGATAGATGGAACGATCGCTTACGGTTCAATAAGAAATGTTTTACCTACGCTGGCTAAATAACGGATGCAGCTGCTGCTGTTGCGTCTACGTGGACGAAGACGCGGAGCTCGTGGGAACGTTCTCCAGACGATGGAATTCCGGCGAGCGATCGTAACTTCGCGGTTAAGTGAAAATGTCACGGGGCCAGCCTGGAAAATCGCTGGTCGAGTTATCGATAACTCTGGCCCGCTGCTTTCGATGAACTTTCTACGGTCGCTTTAACGAGCTTCGGAACGAAGCCTGAGCCAAATAAGGATTCCGGCAGCCTGTACGCGAACGGCCGTTGAAAGGTAATGAATAAGTTGAGATACGCTTGAAAGCGGCTGCAAGCTGCTCGCCCGCTGTCTACCGTGGCAATTTATTTGTTTAATCTCGCAGACGCTGGATAATCAAGAGAAAATTCGTTGTTTCACCGTACCCTCGTTCTTTCCTTTTTTCCATTCGAAACGGAACCCGATCGGTGAAATTCACCTCGTTTGGGAGGTTCCTCCTGGTGTTTAGAACGTTTTAACTGCACTGCTTGAATGTAATTGTCTACGTTTATGTCTGTGTACAACCACAGCGTACATACTTCCTTTTCTTGAAATAATTTTCTTCCTGAATATATACGACCAGTTTATATTGAGTTTCTAGTAAACTACTGATACTTAACTCTAGCGTAAATAAATTCTTCTGGTTCTACGTTAATTGCCGTACTTTTACTGTGTTTTATAATAACGGATTATCGTTAAAAGCTTCTGTACTACGCGAAAACCAGCCGCGTCACGGCAATTGACGTCCCAGATAAAATGTGTCTGGATTAGCATAGAAGTGACTAGAACAGGCATGCGCTAAATACTCTCCTTTGTTATAAGTCAAACAAAATGAGTATTACAAACAGTTACGTAACGCCGCACATGTGCAACGATGCTCGTGGATGCACATGTTCGAACAGCGTCGGAGAACCGGAATAAGGATTCCTCCGCGAGACCCGAGCGGGACCATCGATGCTCCCTCTGAGACCACAAATTAAGATAATCACTTGTACACACGTTTTCGTCAATTAAGGACGAGAATAACATTCTGCAGCCTGTAATAATGTGCGAGAAATGAGCGTGCTCCATTTTTAATTTCGGTCATCGAACTCGACTATCTACCAAAACCAAGCTATTTTTTCTTGCTCTCTCAAAGTAGGCTTCCGGCTTTTAAACCGTACCAGACAACACGCACCGATGTGCACGCGTGTACCCAATCTCAAGCATCCCAATTTTCATCTCGATTACAAGACTACACAAAAGTGGCCTCCATAAAAAAAAATCCCCCTTGGAGTGTAAAAAACTTCCCAAGAATTTCTACCTGACTTTTACCACCGAACCCTTCGAACGATCACGCCCGAAACGAACGAACACCGTTCATTATCCAATCTTCGTGAACACACACGAAAGAGTAGCCTCGGTTCGCGCAAACTTCTCGCGGCGAAGGCAAGGTTCGTTCTATCGCGAGCACGATCCGGAAGAGGAGCATCGCGGATGGCGGAGCTTTCGTCGAGGGCACTTTAGCTAGAAAGGAGTCACGTAACTAAGCCACACGTAACAGAGAGCCAGGGGTCCGGTATTTTTTTCGTCGCGTATCAAAAGCGGCTCGACCAGAGGGAAGAGCGATCGCGATTACGTGGACCGGTACGTGGCTAATAACTCTCTCTCTCTTCGCTTGGAACAGACGCGTTATCCACCGTGGCGCGCTAATGGCGGTCTAATGCTCGGTTGATCGACGATTATCAGAGATAACTTCGGGTAACTTCTTCGCGCGCGAGCGTTAATTGCGCGCACACATGCCTGAGGAGGAGCCGTGCACGCTTCAGGGTACAACTCTCGCGAACGAGGAGAAGAGAAACGGTTACGTATAAATGCAAAAGGGGTTCGTCGCGGCGCGAACAGGTATCCTTATACGTATCGACAGAAAAGCCGCGGATCTTGATAAGTTACGAGATGGGAATCGGCTGTTTGTTGCATGTATTTATAAATATCGCGTCTGTCATCGGGTTTAAAGGAACTAAGCGACGTGTCAATTCGTAAGAACGCTGGGCAATCGTAAATAACCGATGCCTCTGGGCGCTCTGACGAATCGCAGTGATTACCGACGTTGGGAAACATCTCGATGACCATCGAAAATGGCTAGGAAAACGTGGAGAGACTCGTACAAGCTGTGTACATAGAATCGATCAATTTGTGACGTAAAATTCGATTGGTGACGTGAATTGTTTCTAAAAATATCAGTGAGCGTACGTCGTTCTACGTTTAAAGGATTAGCACGTATAAGAGGCGTGCTTAATCAGTGGACTACATGCTCGAACACGCTTGTCGGTTATTCGTGGCGCCTTTAGGACAATGCTTCGTGTAATCTCAGAAATTCATGCGACACGCAACGTAAGCTGGCTACACTTATAGATAACCGAGCAAACAGAATTGTCCACGTTTGATACAATTATCGAAACGCATAAATGGCCTAACACAGATAATCCCGTATCTATCTGGGACAATGTGTTCAACGTTTATCTCTTCTAAATTAACCACCATCGCGCATCGTGTAATCGTTATCCACGAATAAACACGTACCAAACTATTAACGCGGTCGACAGGATGTAACTATGACGCTCTGCCGCGCATTACTCGATCTACGCGCTAGTATTTGCACGATATCGCGTTTGTCCTTCGAAAATACTCGCGAAAATCGTATCGCGAGCAACCGATTGAACGTACCTTGGTCGTACCTCCTGGACGAACGTTGAGAGCTTTCAGCTCGAGTTTTATCGGGACGGTAGCAACAAAAGGCGGCGGTTCGTCTTATCGCTGGATTTCCACGTAACCGAAGTCCACTTGTTTCCACAGGCACGGCAGTACGCGCGTGCGGAATGTAAGCAGCGATCGAATCGCTCGTAAACACGAAGAAATAGCGGAACGCGATATGCAAATCGGGACGGGGGCGTGGGTGTAGTTCGAGCAACCGGCGAAAACTACCAGCTACGCGATTCCCGGTATTGGATCCGCGGACACGTACACGTTGAACCGTGTTTTACACGCGGAAGAGACGGTCGTTCGACGGAATTGGACTGTCGTAACGCTAAGATAGGAAACACGCGGTGGAAGCGCGGTTCTTTTCCACGCGACGCGCCGCCCGATCTACGACTCGTGTTCGATTCGTCGTGGTTAACGGACGTTAATTGAAATCGCGTTCCGCGTTAGCGAGTATCGACACGTCAAAGTTCGCTGGCTATCGTACCTTTATCGCGAGGTAACCAACGACCACGGGCTCGCAGTGAGAGCAGCCCAGGTTATTGACTTCCCTTCTGCTGCACGTGAAACCAGCCGAGTATGTACCCGCGTACATGCCACGCGTTATGGAATAAGTATTCGCAATAACCTATATACCGAATCAATTTGTACATGTACCAAGGCATTAATGAACGCATCATCGGGCGAGCGCGCTCCGAATTGGCCGAGAAATACGAGGCAACGCGTATGTGGACGTTGAATAGCCGGACGGATCGATCAATCATAGGTCGAGCATCGTTTCTGAGTCTGATCTGCCTTCGATCGGTCGGCAGTCTGTGTTGACTAATTCGCCGTTAACGTCGGATCAACTCTGACACCGAAAATTGATGGTGTCTACGCGACGATTCGATGGCAGGAATTTAACATGGCCCACGCATCTTCGCATTATTGTCCTTCGATGAGCATCCACATCGGCTTGATGACGGATAGAAAGTCTCCTACGCGTTTCAAGACTGAATTTCCGACTCTGGCGACGCGCTCGTGGCGCTCGCCTCGAATGTTATTGGATCGATTGTGCAACGATCGCGCAATGAAGCGATTGGTGATAAGATATAGATCGAGTCTTCATTCATGATTTACGTTATTGGAAAAAGGGGTGGTGCGTGTAAATACGTCGATGGAGAGATACTGAATGAGTGCTACTATACGATAGTAAATAGCGAAGTTTGATAAGATGCGTTCATTTATTTTTCTCTATCCAGTCCTCTCTCATCGACGTGTAACGTAAAAATAAATACAGCAGCTTACGCGAATCGGTCAAGGAATGTCGTCCCATGATCAAGATCGTACGAAGGATCAAGGGCCGTGACAACGTAAAAGATACAGTGCCTGAGCTATGTTATCATTCAGCGATATTTGCAAACCGTTGCAAATTAAAATTTTACTGCACGATCGTAATTACTGAAATCAGTATGAGCCGATCTCCCGTGAATCATTTCATCCCGCGTTGCTCGATCGCGACGAATAAAAGCGATATACTATCCGCTGCTAAAGCCAGACACGCAATTAACTTGATCTTCGTATTTGCAACATCGTACGCCTCGCACGGCCTTCAATTAGATTCGAAACGGCGTCGATCGTTATCTGCCGATCTAATAATATCTACCAATAGAGCGGACTGCATCGGCAATAGAATTTCGTACCGGTTCGGTACCGGTTTTTCGGTACAATGTCACGATCCAGCAGTGGGACAGCGTTCCTCGCGACCGGTTTTCGCGTATGCGCACCGCTCGAAATCGGCTTCTACCGACCTGTCAATCCTCCGCGTCCTCGCCTCGCGTCCCCGTCGTCATCCCTGCTGGTAATTAGGGGCTGGTGCGCGATCGATCGATCGGCGCGATCGTCGTCGCGCGGCTGGAAGCGGGGCAAAAGGCGTCGAGGTGCGTATACGCGCAACGATCGGGACAAATTCCACGCGCTGGTCCCCGCACAGACTCGAAGAGGTGACTGGGAGATTCTGAGGACCGACGGTTCTGGTTCACGACTGGTTCTTCTCCTTCTCCTTCGGCCTCTGGCCCCTTCCATGCTTGCTGCGGCACACCAAGGGAAAAGAGACGTGTACAGTCGTGTGACGTTGGAAGGAGACGCGGATAGGACGGTGTGTTCGAAATAGAAAAAGAGGCGAGAGAAAGGGAGACGGCACGGTTCTGCGGATGCTGGAGAGATCAGAGGGACGGCAGGCACACGGGTAGACGGCAGGTTGCTCCTTTTCGAAGGGAACCTCCGAGGCACGGGGTGAAGCCCCGCGTAGGCCCCACCGGGTGAAAAGAAGTCGATCAGGTAAGGGTCAGGGACGCGTTCGCAACTTTTGCCTCGGTCGCCAGATGCTCGATTATTCTCTCGCGTAGGAATAAAACAGTTTTTGCGGTACGTACCGCAAAAAGTTGCGAATAATTATTCGGGGCTGTTGCATAATGCGAAAAGAAATACGCACGACAGTTGAACTGGAATTAATGATAAAACTATGGCCGTTTCCTGATGCATAGTTATGAACGGCGAATGAATATGGATAGGTCGAAAAGTGGTTGATAAAGTGTCTCGAGTAACGCGTTATCAAAGAAAGGAACCACTTTTTTTTTTAAAGAGGAAGTTAAAGCCCAAGTTGCACAATTGCCATTCAATTAGCAGAGTAACGAGCTTTCATCTGATCTTATGTAACCACTGGCCATCGTGATATGAGATCACACGGCCAGGTAATCATCAACGTGTTGCTTTCACGCCGATCGTTTTACGATTATTACCATGAAGTAGCCTCGATCTGCGTTAGTGAAGGTGTGCACAGATCGGGAAAGGAAGCGTCGAGAGAGTGACGCGGGTTCGCAAGAGTGAATCGAAGAAAGCGAGGCTATAATCTTTCAGTGCCCTGGTGACGAATGTATTTTTACCTGTGACCGATTCCGCGCGACAAAATTCGAACAGAGAGCCGGTTTCCTTTGAACGCGCTCGCCAAAAGTAGGAAGAAACGTAGCAGAGAAGAAATAAATGACGTCACGCGGTTCTACTTCGAAGAAACCGGCTATTCAGTTCGCAAATCTTTCGGCCCTGAATAAGAGCGCTCAGCGCCTAAACCTCGCCAGCTGGTCTGTCCGCACAAAGATTAGTCTCGAACGCCTGCGAACGTTCGTACCCTCGTCTCAGGTAGAGAAGATCTGACCGATAAAGTCGGAACTTTGCTCCAGAAACGAGCAGGAAACGTTTTGTCTCTTAATTAAGAGAAAATCGCTTCTTTTTTCCACGAAACTCCAAAAAGGAGCGTAGCTATAACCTTAAGGTAACTTTAGCCTCGACTGGTAGGTTGGGGTTAAAAACGACACGCATTGTTCTTTCAAAGTACGGTGTCTGATTACTTGCGGTGCACGTATGCTTAAGCCACGCAGGGGTTGAAGTCATTCCTCGATAATAAGTAGATGTTTATGCAAATCGATATTCTATAAACACAGCTCAATGAAGGTATGATTCACTCCTTGAATACTATAATGTACAGCGAACTTTTGTATCGAAAAATCAATTAAAACACTCGAAACGAAATCTGTTTCATTAATAAGATATTCGTGTAACAGGTCTATCATTCCAAAATCAGAATCGAATCGACCCGACCCAACTCCGCTTCCCTTCCCGTGAAATTCCTATTTGCGTCGCACACGACTCACCCTACCAGTCGAGGGGTTAACGAGCCTCGCTCCGCAATAACGTAACGTCTTACCAGGAGGCTAGGCGTGCTCGCCTTGAGCGCTCCGCTCCGCTCCAACGGACGTACGTAAGTATGTATACGCCGACCGCCCGTAAATTCCAGTCACGTCGTATACGGTTGCGTTCGGAATCAGATGAAACTGATAACCAACGCGCGCCACGGCGTCTTTGCGATGATTTGTTCCCCCGTAGTCCAGGGCCAAAGTCAACAATAGCCAACGAGGGATGGCTCGACGCTGGGCAGATGGCAATGACCCGAGCATCGCGCGAATCCCGCGATCGGGTCCAGCTGGAGCTGATGCGCGGGTCGACAAATAGATTTCGCGCATTTCCACCTCGCGCGTATCCTCTCGACGGATTTTAGCGCGAGATGAGTCAGTCTCGAACTCCACCGGTCACTCTTCTATTTTAATAATTGCCACGACGGCCCACCTCTAATTTTACCTCTACAAGAGAAGTACAACGAGACGGGAGAGAGCCGCTGCCCTCTCCGTGCGTCGTTAAAGCGCGCGCGCGTGCACGCTTTTGTTGCGAGCGAACGGGGCTCCAGCTGGAAACGGGAGAACAGAGGAACGGAGTGAATTAACCGTGTCGCGCGGTTTCATCCGTCTGCACGCGTTCTGTTGCGCGTCCCACCAACTCCAAATCGAGCCGCGGCGAATTAAACGGTCTGCTTCGCCTTACCTAACTCCATTCTCGCCGTCGTCCGCTCAACCAGGCTCGCGAGCGAATAGAATTTCAGTGGCTCGGGTTTTCTGATCGTTGACGAGGATACGAGGATGTTCCATAACGCGTCAAGGCTAGATTGAGATTAGAGAGAAATAAGAAAAATCGATGTTAGCAAAGAATGGTTACTTTTGAATTAATTAAAAGAAACGTAGGACTTACTGTATGGTTGATGGAGCGTTATTTGGATATTTCGATTACATAAAACTGGTTATGCATGCAGTTTGGAAGTGAAACCTACGAAATAGAATTTACATGTTACCACATCGTAGAAGATACATTGCTGTGAAAAAAAAATATAACCTCAAAGAACCTGTTGCCCGAGCGTTCGAACAAAAATAAATGGCGGAAGATAATAATTACGTGGTTAGGATCTCCAGGATGACTAATGGCCGTGAATGTTGGGATCAGATAGGAATCGGTTGTCGAGCGGTCGACGTTTAATACGAGGATTAAGTCGTAGTGAAATAAACGCAGAGTGATACCGAACAGCATTTTCCCTTTCTTCTCGATATCTCTACCTGTGAAGCACGTTATTCATAAATATAGTTGCATATGCGTACGCGTTCGAATTTATCGTTGTACGTGCGCTGTTTACAACGAGCCATCCTTTTTTCCCCCGACGATGCCGAAGGAAGAGGATGGTTTATCTTAAAACGCGTGCTCCGAATGAAAGATACGAACACTTTGAAAATGGAGCGCGCACAACGAACAATGCGCGTCTTAGAAATCGCTAGAGAAATTGGGGTTAGTTTAAGCTTACACACGATTACCAAAATAATCCTCTTCGATTCTTTACAAGCTTACAAAACACAATTGTCTATCTTCTAAGTAAAAAGCATCTGGAAACACTTTGTAATCTTCAATCGCATAACTTCTTCAACTTAATATCGAATTCTTCATCGACGCAACCATCGAATTCAAGACCGCTGGACTGTACTGTTGTAGGTGTCGCTAGCGTCGCGAGATCTTCGACGAGAAATGCTCCGAATCGATAGAATCCACGCTTGCTTCTTGTCCTCCTCTCCGTTCGCTGGTCGATGGAAGAAAAATCTGGAATTCCCAGTGGGTGGACCAGTTCTTCGTCCCTGGAGGATATCCAAGCGTCTTTTCACTTTACACATGGAACTCGTTCGTTCTGGCGATTACACTCACAACTGCGAGGCATGTCTTCCCGCTTGCAAGTTCGATGTCCCTTGGAACCGGAAACGCGGCCATCGAATGACGATCGACCCAAGACGAAGATAATCGTTCTCTTGTCGATCGATCGATCGATCGTACTTTAAATTCAAAATTTAAACGAACTGTCGTGCACGTATAGAAAATGACACGTCGCACTGTGATTCAGATTCATTTATTTCCGAAAGCTTGGTATGCACATATAACGACCAACGATGTAACAATACTGTCTCTGCTGATCGGAATACGAAATTCTATCCCGTACACGCATTCTTCCTCTTTCTCTCCGTTAATAAATCAACACACATCTCCGCAACTCCTTCGTGCATGCATTTCCTGAATAATCAGCTTGACCAGCATCACCAGGCGCACGTTGCACACGTAATCTTGTAAATTAAGCCACGAATCTCACTAATTTCGTCGCAGAGGCCGCTTGCCCGGCGCCCGAGTCAAGAAGAACGCTCGTAATACTGCTTGGTTTCGGATTCCAACGAAACACAGTGATCACGCTACATTTCCATTGACGACATTCAAAGGGAAGACTCCCTCGATACCGAAAAACGAAGTTTCTCACGGAAATCCTTTGGAATTTACTCGTCCTTTTCAGTCTCTCCTTTCATTTTAATTTGTTATCTCTTTAGACACGAAATCTTGTTAATCGAACTTTTATAGGTTCACTGAGATTGTATTCTTGAAGAAATAGAGATGAGATCTACAGGGGAATAATAAAATTACTCTTTAAAACGTGGCAATCGTACGATTCGTGTTTTATGTAAGTATCGCTGGTACGTTTCCTTTTTTTTTTTAGGGTCGTTAGGTATCGTATACACTGACGAGCAATAATTAACGTAGTACGATTGCTTACTATTTTAATTGATAACCACTATAAATGGCGACACAAGAGATCCTTCTCCTAATTACAAAATTAAAAATAAATTAATAGTCTTGTACGCAATACAAATTATACCACATACAATACAAATTGTACCAGTCGTGAGAACAATCTATAAAACACCTATAAAACCATCCTATGACCTTCCCTTCGCCAGTCTACACGCGCCCTTATACGATTCTACCGCTTTCATGCAAGGATTCTCCTACAAGTTATCTTATCGTTACTCCATTTTACGAAAATGAACGATGAAACATCACGTACGATCGACGAACCGTTCGAATACAATGTGATCTATAAAAATCTATGTCTTTCTCGGGCATGCAGTGAAGCATTCGATTCGTTGACGATCGCGAATGAAACTGGTAACGTGTACACACGAGAACGGACCCAATTTTTTTTTTTTCTTAACATCGTACAAACTCTTCCGTTCAGGAGTAGCTCTAGCCTCGATTAATTTATTACATAGAGATGTCGTTAGATTACAAACACGCAAAATACCTGAGAGAAACGTGATCACGAGCGTGTGTCAATACACATTACTTCCTCCATTTTTTCTTCTTCTTTCTTTCATTTTTACAAATATTCACAACGCCGACTCCACCTAGTATCGACGATACTCTGCTACGCTTTCACGATATATAGAAATATGCATTAAATCGACGACTGTTCCTAGGATGTTCCTGCGGGTTACAAGAGCGGTGTGATTGTAGAAAAGTAAACGCTCAAAGAGAACATTGAGTGCGTTGAATCTGTTTCGATAGAACGTCTGAACATCGATCTACTCCGCGAAAGACCCTAACAGCGTGTACCTCGTCCGACGAATTGTTTCCTGTTATACCGTTAGCGGATTGAACAATTCACTCGATGCTAACAGCGTGTGTAATGGATAAGATGAGTAAACGCGATAATGCTTTATTACTCTGTACCCGATGCACGTACGATTAATCGACGAGTCGAAGAAGACGGTAACATCATGGTAATGCCTGTGTTTCTTATTCCCCTTCCGATGCGAAGCCTCGTTCGCTCATTAGTCAAGCTGGTCGACTTCGATCCCCTTGAAAGTTGTATTTGAAGGCGGGGAAAAAGCTGAATGAATCTGCGCCCCGTACGAAGCGCGAAAGGATATCCCACGTGAAGAAAATCCCGTGTAACGTGGTTTCGAGTTACTTTCAATTCGAACCGTTTCAACTTGATTAATTAGAACAGCGCCGTAACTACGCGTTGGGACAAGCGCCAAATGAACACCGCGCAAGTAACGTAAGCTGCCAACTAGCGAACGATTATCCGCGTTTTTCAAGTGCATTCATTGGCCTCAAGCATAATTTTTCATCGCGATACGTAAGTATGTCTAAGAGCGAGACTTGCACCGTCTTCTTCATCGTTTCGTCGATTAGTCCACGTGTACCTAATCGATGAATAAAAAAATATTATTATTAAATATCGCGGGTGAATGTACACAGTTCGCGTAACGGGTGACGCTCCTAATCGTGGATATTTTACAAAGTCAGTCGCTGTTACAACGTTACACGTGTACGCCTTACGGGCTAGCCCTTTAAATCATAACGCAAATCTCTTCTTCTCTCTCCTCTGTGTGACAATCGCGAGGAGGAAGCGTCGGGGAACGTGCGCCGTCCGATTTCAAAAGGCGACCGGCACACTATTTTAAAGTATACTTTCTAATTTTACGTTCCAGCGGATCCTCTCTTCCTTCGCTCGTTCTCGAAGGAAAAGTTCTGCGAGCTGGAGGATGATTGCTTTCAAAATAACCCATCGAGTGCTACCACGTGGTGAAAGAAACGTTCAAGCGTCGCGATTTCTATACAATAGAAGCACCTCGTCCCCCGCTAAACTCAAGGGTTCACCGCAAAAACCGATCGACTCCGCTTCTCGTGGAAAGTTTCAAGCGAAAACCAAGCTCACGCGCACATGCGTCGATGTTCTTAAGAAAAAATGAAACGATTTCCATGAAATTAACTGTCGCACAGTCTAAATATTCTACAAACAGTTCTCCCTTCGCAGGAAAATCTGAAATAATGGCGCTGAATTTGAAGCAAAGCTAGGCTTTCCACACCTGATCCCTCCAACTGTTCCACGTTCGAACGGTAAACACTGCATTCCGCGAAATCACGCGCAAAAGCGTGCTCGAACAATGTTTCATTGATGTTAACAACGATCGTGTGCATTTCGTGTATCCACTAGGTCAATCTGCCTCTATTTTACACCCGAAATGTGCTCCACGTGTGTCTCGCGTTAAACACCGAATGGAACGGTGGAATCGCGTTTAATGAACAGGCGAATCAGGGCAGAATTCACCGCGAGCCCTTGCCACGAGCAGGCTTTTCAATCAGCTGATTTAATTCCACCATTGGGATTCGATTTTCACGCATGCCGTGGTACGCAACGCGCGTCGAGAAATCATCGAACGTGTTCGAGAGCACGCTTTCGCTTGTTTCCACAGGAAGATGTTTCCGCGCGAAATCCCGATAGCGTATTATAATAAGTGGAAGAGATGAAACGATTACGAATAAATATAATGTAGTAGAATGAAAATCGAGGAAACGAGGAAGCGATCCAACGGATCTGAAGCGTGATGAACGCTCGATGATCTTCCTCCTTTCTTTCGTTACTATTCCCCTAATCTTCGCTTTATCTCTTATCGATGATATGTAACGAATACAAACAAGCGCATAAATTTTGTACAAACACTTCCGTACGTTTCGTATCGTCCAATCCTGCTAGTTATAACGATCCTGGCGATCGACAGACACGCGCGAATAAATGGTTGGAGGGTGAGACGGACTGAATGAACAAAATCAACTTACAAATAAATATAAAACGTATATTTAAATTAAATGCCACAAAGTATCTTGTTGTATCTTCTTGCGTCATGAACGAAGTCAGAGCTGTTCTAGTTCTCACCTTAACTCTTTCTCTTCTCTCTCACTCTCTTTCTCTCCCTCTCTCTCTCTCTCTCTCTCTCTCTCTCTCTCTCTCTCTCTCTCTCTCTCTCTCTCTCTCACTATTTCCTCCGTGTGAAGTTACAGTGCTCATGGGGCGACGAGCGCCATTTTGTACGCGGAACAACGGAAACAAGCAGAATCGTACTTCCTGCCGACTCGATACCTCTTTCATTCTCTCTTCCTCTCCCTCTCTCTCTCTCTTTCTAACTATTTTTCTAAACTTTCAAACAAAAAAGAAAACTTCGCAACGACATCTGCAAATCGGCGAATAACTGCTTCTTTTCTTCTGATATCCCACAGTTATCGCCGCTGAAGCTTACGCATGTAAACTGTGGCTCTTCTGGAAGACTCGTGTCAACGTTTCCCAAGCATTGCCAGCCAATTAGCTGCAATGATTCCAAAACATCGAGGCAAGTCTTCTAAAAAAGACAGCTTACACGTGAAAGCCTCAAAAGTGGTAGCCGTACCCTAATTTCCTTGCTAACCGGTTGATTTTCGAAACACGTCGCGAACGTATAATTCTTTTCTTCCACGTTTTAAGCGTACTCAGTCTTATGCGAGCCACGAAATATCTGGTGCACCACAGTTTCACGCGGAATCGTTAATTCGTTAACAAAAAACGGAAAAGGGAAAGAGCAGGAAAAAAAAGAACTTAATTAAATAATCGAACGATCGATCGAACATAGGACGGTCCTGTTTTCTTCTACCGTCGAAGGAGAGAACAAAATAACAGAAGACACAGGCGGTGTGCAAAGGAATTTGAAAGATCCATTTCCTTCACCCTGGATTCCACCATAGAGGTGACACGGCAGATGGGAGAGTGAAGCGTCGATATAAAAATCTTCTAGTTTAATCAATTCGCGCGCCCAAGCTAACCGAACAGATAATTTCGTACAAGACGAAAGTGTTCCTCTTGAAAGTGTACTACGCGCCTCTTATCGTTTACATTACGATAACGATGGAATTAGTATTATTGCTGTGCATTCGCTTAATCGTGGATTACGTATTATTGCTATGCGAGTTTTCTTTTTTTTCCTCTTTAAAAAAAAAATCATCTTTTCCTCCTCTTCGATCCGTCGATCGTGACCTCGAATTCGATCGTATCTTTTCCAGCTTGTAGACACCCTAGATTCGGTCAACTATCGTAGACGGTGTTTCCTTCCTTCCTGTTTCTTTTCTCTGTTCTCGTTCGGTGTACAATGTTCAATTAGGGTTTCGTTACTGTTAATTATTGTTGTTGCTGTTGCTTTCGAATCGTTATTTACAGCCCCGCTCTCTCCGCTCGTAACTTACTTGGAGCTCGCGCGAAATAACATTGATCGATGAACACTAACGTGTGGTACGTAGGTGGTAAATAGTAATAGTAGT
Organism: Xylocopa sonorina; assembly: GCF_050948175.1. Lineage (NCBI taxonomy): Eukaryota > Metazoa > Arthropoda > Insecta > Hymenoptera > Apidae > Xylocopa > Xylocopa sonorina. Next base: position 7,187,743 of record NC_135203.1, read on the forward strand.
AGCAGTAGTAGTAGTAGTTGTTGTTGTTGCTGTTGTAGTTGTAGTAGTAGTAGTAGCCTAAAAACGATCATACACGTATCGCGCATGCACGCAGCATTTCGTGCGCCACAAGCATGCACAGGGCACTTGTTATGTACAGAAGATATCCACGCGGTACACGTATAAAACACGTGAATAAATAAATAAATACATATTTATTCATTCATTCGCGTACACGTGCATCGTTCAAATATACGGCCTATGTAAGTATTCCTCGAATACACAGCGTTAAGGTACGCGCTCCGTAACGAGTGGCTAACAGCATTCGACGCCTGCGATCTCCACTAATTATTTTTCCCTTTAACTTCTCGATAGAATTATTCTCATAATATATATATAGATTCATATATGTATATATATAATATATACCTATATAGATTTCATTCGATACCATAGGTACGTGGGTAATTGCTTACACGATTTATGTACAAATTATCACGGTTTCAGGTAGCCGAGAAGATCAGTAAACAGACGATTGGAAACGATACGATCACGTCGGTCTTTTAACCGTCATCTACCCCCCATCTTTTTTCACCCTCGATCATCCGTATCGAACGACAAATTTATTGCTACCTCCGCTTCCTCTTCTTTCCCGCAATCGTATCGCGCGTTCGATCGATGGATTACGCTCGAGGAGAGCTTAGCTTTACGAGAAACCCTCTGCTGTGCTACTATGGTCGTTAATGAGTTCTTAAGGCGAAATTTATGGCTATAATCGTAAGGCGATGTAGTCGTTTATACCGTCGATGAGAAAGCGTACCATCGATCGATCGTCGCCGAAGAACGATTTGTACGACAGAACAATAAAAAAAAAAACCGACGTGACTACGGGTGTCCTCGTCTTCGAATAATAGCAGGTAATAATAACATCGCTAGCATTATTATTTATACTGCGCGGTAACGAAAAAACAACGTCCCTTCGTCGGCTCGACACGACGCACGTCCACGTCTTCTTTCCCCCCCTGTTTCTTACGTTAGACTAATTTTCGACCTACCCCCGTTTTCCGTTCTACTCTATCTACCATTTGCCTCGTACACTCCCATTCATCTTCTCTCGTACTCCTTTTTTTCTTTACACTAATTCTTCTTTCGTTCTTCTCTGACCATTCTCTTCTTGTACATCCTCGCTGTTCCTCGACTGCTCTCGCTTTTTTTTCTCTCGCTCTCTCGTTCCATTTCATCGACAGAATAAAATAACTTAAGCGAAAACTTCAAACGAAACAGAGACCCTGAACGCTACAAACACGACACACAGAGCGAATTCGTTCACCTAAAACGGGCGGCGACGAAGTTGCAGCCGAACTAAGCGCAAAACAATTCATTTTCACTCTACCCTAAACATCTCCTCTCCGATCGATCGGCGGTAATCAAAATCGAAATGGACCGTTCGATCGTTCGTCTTCGGTCTCATTTTGCTCCTCTATTTCCCTCCCGTTTTGGCCGCCTATTTATTCGTTTCATTTTCTCTCACTAACACATATACGCACGATTTAGAATAACCTTGACTAATCAGTTAATTAGTTAAATATCACAATCTATGATAAGAAGTCCGTAAATATATATATGTGTATATATATATATATGCATAGATTATATGCCACTTGTGTGGCGTCACGCTGGAGAAACCGACGCACAGCGCAAATTAGAACCGACACTGTTTTACAAAAATAAATCGTCTCGGGTGGGTGATGGTGACGGTGGTGGTTGAATATGGTTGCCTATTTTACTCGGGACAATGTGTACGGCTCGTTAAATTCGACTTGAAAATTTGTCGAACTTCTTCTTAAGTCCAGACTGAAAAGTCTATCTTACCAACGTCCATTTGCCAGCTTGCGTATCCTTTTCTCTAAAATCGTAAGAGATTTTCCCAATTTTCAAGTGAGATCGTTCCCTAATCGCAACGAACTGAACGACAAAAGTCGTATGTCAATTCCTGTATCTACTCACGAACAATGTGTGGTTAAAATTCAATTAGCGTGCCTCTTGTGGTTTCACAGAGAACGAGCCCACAGTATCGGCAAGTCTGATGCTAGCACGATAGACTTTCCGATCTTCCTGCAACTCTCTCGCAAACTTACAGCAACGTACTAATTATCTAATCGCGATATCCAGCTACGCGTGCTACTGTTGGCTGCTACGATTCTGACGAAATTTCATCAACGATTTAAAAACGGAACGCACAATTACAGTCGCAATTTTCCCTACAAGCGAAACTAGATAGAAATCGTCGAAAAACGCGTTACACAGCTACGCAATTGTACACGTAGGAAAAAACAGGCAAGCGCCGTGGATGCAACTTACAAAATGAAGGGGGAAAAGACAAGAAGATAGGTAGAAGTGACAAAAAACCATATTGACAACGGTACGTACTGAGGTCGCGGGTATATATGTATATATGTATATACGTAAAAACGTTGAAGAGATCGTGATCGATAAAAAAAATATATATATATGTATATGTATACTATGATATATGTATATACAAGATGAGACCTGCCGTACGCGGACCGAAATTTAATTGGAAAATAATGTCGAAGTTCCTACGCGCAGGGCAATTCGATGATCAGCCGCTTGACTGTGCCACGACGACTGTTTCTTTAACTACATTTACATTCTTATTAGACGTATTTACACGAGGACTGTGTCGTAATGGTACTCTGGTAAACTGTTATGTACAAGCAAAAATTTCTGGCTGATGTTTCTCGCGCGTTTCGCACAATGAATAAAAATGCGTGTCCACTCAGCTTGCGTTCCCCGGAAAAAAGGAAAAAAAAAATCTACTTGTTTATTCGCCAGCTACTTTTTCTACCAAAAACCTTACGTTACAAGTACCTGCATAGTGAGTTTCTTTTTTTCTGCGTTTATTAGTTGGTCACGTGATCCTTTATCCTTTGTACACGCTCGCATACAAACGAGATAATCGTCTAAGATTCGATGTCGTTTCATTTCATTCTTTATCGTCATCGTCGCTTCCCTCTTCGCGGAAAATCCCCGACCTGTACGATTCAACCGCGAACTTTGACCCGCTTCGAACGCGTTCGATTTTATTTTTAACTTCCTGTTTTATTCCTTTCGTCGTTTGTTCTCGAACGAACCGCGTTACGACCAAGTCGAGTCGAACCTATTGTCAATCTGCACCGAGAGAGGTTTGCAACGATTTGCGGTAAAAAAATTCACATCGTGGAAAAAGAAATTGTATAATATATCTCAGTCGATGTCCTAAACCTACCTACTGCCAATATAATACTTGAAAAGGAAGGGAACTAACGTTGCTATTGTCGCATCACTCGGTGATCTATACATTGTTCGACGAGAAATGAAATATCGAAACGAAAGCATCGTAAAAGCACGATATGCGATTCTTCTCGCGTGGCTTTTCGAAAGAACGGTTCAAAGGGAAGAACGACTACGTTCGAGGAATGTTCGTCGGCGATATTGCGAATTCGACAAGTAGCGTCCGTGCTCTATCTTTGTCTCAATATGTACTATCGTAAAAAATTTTGCAAAACGACTATATATATAAAAAGAAAAGATGGTTTGTAGGACGTATTTCTATTTCCGTCCGCGAAACCCCGTTTCGTTCAGTCCTACACGTGTGTGAGCCCTAAAGTGAGCGATCCAATAATGCGATTAGCCTGCCTACGAACCTTTGATGGTGGTGTTGCTTCAAAGAAAAACGATCGTCGTCTGGTAGAAGAAAGACGTCGCACGGTATGTATAAAAAAAACAAAGAAAACGTAAAGAACAGTTATTTTGCTGTTGTCGCGTTCCTGCTCGAGATTTAACGTATCGGCAGACAGAAGAAGCATGCAAAGGACACGTCATCACCATCATCATCATCATCATCATCATCTTCATCATCATCATCATCATCATCATCAACATATCATCTAAATTCGACGGTACGACACATTGCCACGCGCGTTCCTTTTCACCGTGCGCATGCTTTCGTCACATCGAGTTTCACCGCGCAACAAGACTTGTCCCATTCTCGACAGGCTTCAGACCTAGACCATCGACGACGGCGACGAGGACGATCGTGAAAAAAAGGATCTCGAAAAAATGAGGAGGTAGACAAACGCCCATGGCGTACGGTCCTTAGCCTGGAGTGGGTGGGGTCTTATGTCAGTGAATATTAAAGTTGTACTGCTTACGGCTGGACGAAATACGAAGCCACCGACTGACGGCCAGTGGCTCCGGGTGACAGTTCGACCAAGATATGTCCCCGAAATGAGGATACGGCGAGGAGGTGGTCGTAGCCTCGACTTGTATCGCCGTCGATAGGTCCTGTTGGTGGTAATCGTGTTTGGTCCTTTTCGACTGCCGTTGCGTAACGGGACTCGGATGGGTCGTCGCGTGATTCAGTCTCTTCCCGTTAATCTGCGTGGCGTGTTGCTGTTCCAGCTGCTCCAGCTGCTCGAGCTGCTCGATCGGTTCGAATATCAGACTTGGCATAGACGATATAGGAGAATGGACGATATTGTTCGAGCGTGGTAGCTGGACGATCAACTTCGACTTGTCCTTGTAGACAGGGGAGTAGATGGTCATCGCTGCTTCCGGGTCGATGTCGATCGGTGTCTCAGCCTCGAGGACCGTCGTGACCAACGACGGTTGCGTACACGTAGCTGGCAGTGTTGCTGGCACCGGTATGGCCGGGGATGCTGTGCTTGGTATCAGCGTGGCGACCGACGACGAGGATTCCTCGTTGTTAGCCGGTAACGGTGAGAGAGACGGCAACACCACGGATATCGGGGCTATCATCGAGCTCTGGGGCGAACCGGTCGAGTTCACTAGCGACGACTCCAGGCTCCTCAGTTCCTCGTTGGCGAAGTCCTCTTCGAGCTTGGTCTAAAAAAGAGAAGCGTTGGCGACTCGCAATAAGAATCGTAGGGCCCGTACGAGTTGTGTTGGCGTTTAAGTGCCCAAAAGAAACCATGCCTTACAGGTTTAGTGGAGCCATGCGGGGCCAGACACCGATAAAGCAAATCAACAGCCTGCAATAACAAAAACAGAAAACAGGTATCAACCGACACCCTGCTTGCGGGCAACTCTGTCGCAGCTGACTCGCTTGGGTCGTCGATCGATCCATGTTTGTCAGCGACGTTACTCATTTTACTCTTTTCTCTTTTTTTTTCGTTTCTTTCAAAAACTGCTCTCTTTTTCGCATACTTTTTTCTAGCCTCGCTATGTTCCGTCTGATGCGTCTTAAGAGATCTACGAAAGCGAACAGTCTTCGGGTATCGATTGATACCTGATGCCTAACGCCTTCAACCGAGTTCGACGGCATGACCGAATTTTAATCGACGACAATCTAGATTATCGTGTCACCTGTTGTTCTCTCTCGAATCTATTTCTACTGAAACTAGTTTTAAAAGCGATCGATACGATGCGATGTACGGTCCATGTGTTTCACTTTTCTTTTTTTACAGCAATGCAACAGATAGCAATTGATGATCGCAGGTCATGGCCCCAGAAAGGTTCGTACATTTCTTAAGGACGCTACGGAATTACATTCCAAAGAATGCATTTAACATTTTCAAATAGTCGAAGAAAGTTTCGCTTGAAGCATACAAAGCAGATTATTCGTAATCCTCTGAATGTCTACCACTGACTCTAATTCTCTACCTCTCGTGTTCGTTTTTATCCATAGCATTTAACGTAAACCCGAATAGAAATAAAAGAAAGATATATATATCTTTTACTTTATCCATCAACCAATATCAAGAAATGAAAGTTTCGAAAGAATAGAAAAGATTTTAAGAAGTCGAGTTGCAACACCATTGCTTCGTTAAAATAGGATTTCCATCAAGGCTCAGAACTCTTAAACAAATACCATCACAAAGAATCCCACGGATACTAAATCACCAACGATCGCGTGACAAGCGTCGGCCCAAAATAACAGTAATTCATCACCAACGCAGAACCAATTTTCTCTGAACCGACCAAAAAAAAAAAAACTTTCATTTCTAGTCCACTAAACCAAAGAACAAATCATTCCAAGTATCCTGCCCAATAACTACATCCATTATACGTACTTCCTCCAAAAAAAACCATCTCCTCGAAATCACGACGACTATCAACGTATGAAAAAAAAAAACAAGAAATAATACCAGTAAATGAACAACGAAAGAACAGGACGTCGAAATGCCAAGGATCAAACCGTACAATCCTATACCAACGATATTTATATCGCAGAGGAGGAATCGAACAATTGAATAAGAATAAACAGAAATAAGAAACCATATAGCGATACAATGATTTCTTACCTTTGGCAGTGGGTACGTGTCTGGCAGCGATAGAACGGGTGGCGAGCTGGGCGCTTCCGTATCGACGGTCAAGGCGGAGGTGGTGGGCGTTAAGGGCGCGGAGGACACCGTCACCGTCCCGGTCACGGTCACTTTCGTCGGCCTGCTCGGGATCTCCTTCGAGGCGCGGTGCTCAGCGAGGAGCTTGTCGAAGGGTTTGCTCCGACCGCTGACCGTCCGCCGTAGCGAGACCGTGTGCGCTTTGCACGTGAGCGACCTGGTGCACGGTTTCCCAGTTTCGTCGTTCCATACACCGCAGTGCCTGTCCGGGTCGTACTCTCGGTCCTTGAGCAACGGTCGATCGGTTTTGAGCCTCTTCCGACGTGGTTGGCCCGTGCCGGTTGGCGTCGTCGCTGTGCCCGGGCTTTTCACAGGACTCGATGCTATCACCGTCCCCGAGGCAGAGTTCGACGCCTGTACGGACGACGGCAGGGGCTCGAGTGGTGATCGCGGGGATGAGACGATCGGTATCGACGCGGAAGACAAGCTCGTCGAGATACTCGGCTGTTCGGTGGTCCGTTTCACGTTGGCGTGATTGATCTTGCTGCTCCCGCTGGTCGAGATCTGCGGCGACGACTGCGCCTTTTTTAACTTCGACACCTTGCAGTAGGGTGCCTTCAGCGGAGGTTTTACGATTGGGGTGGAAGGGGGTGGAAAATTGACCGTGCCGGAGGGATGGCGACTTTCTGGAATAAAATATGAAGAATGTTTTTTATATAAAGAGCTGATTATGTGTACTGAAATGAGTTGATTTGATTTTGTTTCTAATTAATTGGTTCTCTAATGCGACTTGTGAGGGGTTTAGTATTCGAATACTATACATGAAATAGTACGTTATCTGAGAAATGTTTTTCTACGTTTACAATTCATGATCTGATTAGCAAATGTAGGTAGTAATATAATAAGAAATAGTAGTGTGACAATGTAACATACCCATATGTTGAATCAGGGCTTGTGGTTTGACTATTGCGTGGCAGGTTTCGCACACTACCGTGTAAAAGGCATCTCTCTCAGGACAAAATCCATATAAATCGATATCTGAAACAAAAATTGTCTTGTCAGTATGGCGAATATTGAAAGGGATATGTATTTGTAGATTATAGAAGACTATTTACCTTCTGATGAAAGCCGTGTAACTGAGGTGGAAAGTTGAGCCTCTGATTCTTCATCGCCTGAAACAAAACAAAACCACTTATGGAACAAATGTTCAAATAATTTGACGAATAACACAAGGACATTTCAATAGCAAACCCCTTTAATTAAGTACAATTTAAAAGATGTACCAGCACCGCATAATTATGTATATGTAACATATATTTATAAAATGAACGTGTTACAAATAAGAAATTATCATGACTGATGTTCTATGTATCTAAAGGTCAAGAGTTTATTATATTACAATTGTAATTACCGTGTTAAGAATAAATATAATCAATCATGAACTAATGTTAGCCTGATGTCTATTGAACCTTGTCCTTAAAAGACCATTTTACACTCAATTTCCAAGCAGAAATGTGAAATAAAAAACACAAACTTCTGGGTAAACAACGTTTATTATGTTTACATTTTGTACATGCATAATTCTTTGAACAAAAAAAATCTTATAAGAGAAACAGAGCACAAATATAAAAAATACAAGTATACATATATTATTAGAACAAGAGCTATCGAAACAGCGCGGTTGAGTAAAGATAATAGTCGGGGAAAATCAGCGATCCATGCGAATGTACTATAATACTCTAAAGCTAACATTTCGACGCTCCGTATTTCACAAATCGGTTTCGCTACGAATTACATAATTTGTCAGTGGAAACGGGCGATAAAATGCGCGCTACGTCCCGGCGAAGCATCGTACGTGATACGCCACGGACAATTGCTGGCGGACGGTTTTAAATAAATGCGTGCGACGGGCCCTAATGATGCCCTGCGTCAAGTCGACGGACAAAGGAGCATCGGAAGTTGAGGTTAGGTACGCGAGCTAGACGCTCGCCGTTGTCGCGGTTTCGAAGCAGCGACAGCAAACGAACATTTCGATGAGATTCAGCGCACTTACTCAACGGCTTGTCTCGTCCAATTCTTTCGATCCAGCTGGACCAGGGCTGGCCGTGAAAGAATGTTGGGCTGTCACTTCCCGACATTGCCAGTGGCGCTCGCGTTGTGAATGAAACACGATGCGATTTCTCGTGTATATAGCGAGGCGAAAGTGTTTTGGGGCCGGGCCGCGTGGACTGTCAGGTACGGCGGGTCGCGTACGGTCAACCTTTTTCTTGACACGCCAGCTCTTCGAATACATTTGAGGATGCGTGTTCTGTAGCGTGCCAGAAACAACCTATCGAACGGTAATATCAACTGGCATGCCCTTGTCGGGTAACATCTTTCACGGACCGAGATTATACCACTTCTCTCGCGTTTGTACGCCCGAATACGAGTACCACGCTTCGCCGTACGGCACGCACGTAGGGTTATTACTGAGATTCGACCGCTTGCATTGGACGAACTGCCGTGACGTCATCGACGTGTACCCGACTACTCGTGCGCAACTCACGCGGTCCAATCGGACGCTCGGATTTCTGTCCCGTCTCGTCACGTTCTGATATCTTATTGGCGATCGTGGCTTGCTCAGCAGGTGGATTGGAAATTTAAAGAGTCTTTCGAGGGCACTCCAACTTACCTCGTTCAATTAATATTTCTTTATTCTTCGTAAAAGACGGTCAGCGCTCGGAAACAATAACAAACGCTCTACTCTTCCTCTATATAAGATAATATAGTACACGGTTCGTCGCTCGTACAGCCGTTAATCGATCCCGATTAAAATATGCGTATCATTTCGATTCGATTTAATCTAATCCACTGGATATCAAATCCTGCGTCGGTAAAGTAATTTCATCGTCGATCGATTATTTCTTATAAAAAAAAAAAAAAAAAATAGAGAAGAAAACAGAAGATGCGTGAAAATTGACTAGCGAGAAAATGACGGCAGTGTATGCGGTTTCGAATGAAATATGAATAACGTGGATATACGAATACAGTTCCGTGTTAACCCGCGAAGAACGACCTCGTGTTCGGTTGCGTTTGAACCGGTTGCACTCTGTTGTTCGGATCACCACGGTGTTCTTGAATCTGTTGCCAATTCAAGTACCAGAAAGGCTGCTTCTCCCTCGGCCAGGTTTTGATTTTGTTTATTAAAGCAATGTCTCCCAGAGCGTCCACCGGTAGGTTTGGTGGAATCGTCGTCGATGTTGCGACCGTGGTACCGAGCGTTGTGGATCCTAACGACGACGAACCCGCGTTCTCCGCATCGACACGACTTCCAATAGTTGTCGAAACACTGCTCGGAGCAGCAGCGCTCGCAGCAACAGCGCTCGCAGCTACTTGTTCGTCCAAGAATTGCGGAAGGACACCAGGGTAAGGTTTGTTAACTCCAGCATACGGTGGCCTCTGTGACCGCGCCAAAACAAAGACAGCGAACAAAATCGCTACGTATTTCATCTGCAAGAAGACCGTAGTTTCGTTCAGTCGAAATCTCCACTTTAAGTTCGCGTAACGGGGGAGGAGTACGTGAAAACCATATGCTCTATCGATGCTGAACGAATCGCACGTTTAATAAATGAACAGTAAACTTCACTTACCATGGTGTCGTTTGAAGTAATATTGTGTTTGAACGATTCACAGACCGGTATGTATATACTGTACGTGTATCTCTCTGTTAGCGATGAACCAACTGTTCGATTTCACCGTTCGAACTAAATCTATCCAAGGCGACGAAGCCTCCCGTATATAAATCCACAGATACCGTAATCCCCACCACAGAACCGGTCGTGTCTTACGTCGACGGGAAATCGCTGCAAGTACCCGCGGCCAGTCCCCCAGGCTAGGGTATACGGCATCTTGTAAAATAAGAAACTCACGATAAGGCGAAACGCACTTGGGATCCACGCTGGTATTTTTATACCTAAAACACTAAGTAATTTCTCCTGGCGGCGATGAACTCAATTCCAGTGAAATCTTTCCCGACGCCCGTACGGGACTAATAAAACGATATTGTCGCGGGCACACTGACCTCGAAATGGGTGCCAGTCAAAAGTCAACGGATTTAGGTGAAAAGGAACCAGGACGAAGCGTTCATAACCGGCTTTAAGTATCTTGAATACATTTTCGGCAATTACGCTAGTGGAAAACAGATGATGTCAGAATCGTAGAATATTTTCAGGGTCAATTATAATAACCGGCTATTTAATTTGTGATTCACGCGTAGCTCGATGCTACGAAGCTTTTGTTCCCCAGATAATTGCCGTTTTCCATGTGTGAAAAGGCGCTGTCCTTTGTTATCATGCGATACGTGCCTCTTTGCGGTTTCGGACTGACATAATACATCGTCTTGAACACGATTTTCCGTTTTCGTATCCGACGCCATGCAAGGAAAAAGGACAGGGACGAGGAGTCCGGACGGGATTCTTCTCGACGCAGAAATGGTAGATTACAGCGCGTTCAATTATATATGATTTATTTCCGTTTAATTAAAAGATAAAGTTCGTTCGAATTTTATCACACGGACATAGTTCACGGCCTTTATTCGTTGTACTGAACCGTGAAGTAAATTCCGTGAAAACGATGTCCTCCTTAACGTCTCAAGAAAAGCAGCGCGCGTCGATAAAATTGCACCACTTCCAAGCGTCTCCCTCGACGCAAACTTGCCTTAAAACTCGTTGCGCAGCGGAAAAATAGAGTGGCGTGTTGCGTACCAAATAAAGAAAAACATTCGAATACTTCGCACCCTGCGCGAGTTAACTTTCCGTTGTATTTATTTATATTTTCAGTCGATAAATAACTGTTCGAATTATCGTCCGAGCTTCGTACGAATTTCCCAAGAATCACGGGAATACCAGGAATCCTTTCTTTTTTTTATCTCTCGACTGTATTAATAAAATATAATAAAACAACAAAGTTAAAAAAAAGGGCATACGGTCAGGGTCATGTTTGCATCGCGTGTATCTTATACGGAAGAATTAATAATCGCTGAGTTGTGGGTTTCTATGATAGTGATGCTCTCTTGGTTTTCCCCCGTCTAAGTTCAACTTCTGAAACGGAGGCTCGTTTTCTAACGCACGGTTGAATAGTTCCATTTCTTTGAAAATGACGATGAACATCACCTACTCATTTCGTATAGCAAACTTCCGCCGATCGATTCTAACGCTGACTACTCGATAAGAAAACTTATCTCAATTTGGTGAATTGATTACGTCATCGGAATTACATGGTTATTCGTAGGCATCGGTTTTTCTATGATCCTTGACACTCGGCAGTGACGAATGCAATCGAATCGATTCGTGATTACCCGATATATGTGGCTATATTGTAAACACACGTATGAGCAACAAGTGACGAGCGTTGGGAATAAAGAGCTGCGTATGGAAACTTGTTCCAGCGATTGCTAAAAAAAGGAGAAAAAGAACGTGCCTATTTTCGTATAGGGAGCATTGTACCGTTTTTATGTCAATTGCAACCATAATCGTGGAACTATACTATTCAAACAATTATTTCGATCAGACGCAATTTAGCTGTTTCCTAGAAATTACCTGAAACCGTTTATGAAATACAAAGAAGTTTTCCTGTACTACGGCAACTGTTTTCTTAAGAGGATTGTTTTGATTCTTATTTATACACAAGGTAAACGATACATTCCAGGAAAAAATTTATGAATGAAAAAACCTTGCTGAATAGTCCTTGACCTTAAAAAATCATAATAAAATTAAGACACGTATCTAATCACATGTCTCAATATGAGAGTGATATTGCTTTTACTTAATATTAATTGTAAATATATTGTTGTATTATAAATATTTTGCAAGATCACGAAATACTTTTTAAATACCATGGCCTTAACGATGTCTGCAGAATTTGAATTCATACTAAAATCTGGTCGCACGAAAGGTTGTATATTGATCGACGCTGCACTGCGATCGACGACTTGTAGTTTTAATGTTGGATCACAAGATGGCTATAGTGACTTCTAGTTATTCTTAAATCAAATCCTTCCCGCTGTGCGATGACGTTCGATTCAAAAGCAATATAAATATTTACATTTGAAATGATGCACGCGCTTCGTGAATCCCCCTGTGATTAATTGAAGTAACGAATGAATCAAAAATAACCGGAAACTATAAAATCGTTATTGATTCGATATGATTGCGTTTATTGGGATGCGTTCTATAAACTGATTTCAAAAAGAAAAGGAAAAGTTAAGTATTTATTAGAACTATTCAAATTTATTTGTGTATCGTGCGATTTAACGCCATCGTGGCGCCATCTCTCGAAATCTGTCGAACTTCCTGCAAAACCATACGCACAGTAGATTTTTAAACAGGATAATCTACTTTGCTGACGTGAAATTGTTTAAAAAAATTGTATTTATCTAAATGAGGAGTGTGAATAGTGATTACGTATAAAAATGACCAAGATTTTGATAAAAAGTATATTATTTTTTGTATTTTTTGTCGATTACTAACTGCTGACTATTGATTTAATTTATCTCGGTCCTAAATATAATCTTGCATGACCGCAAGCATATCCAAGCAATAAAGTTAATCAAGCAGTGCGACTGACTTTCCTTATATTTACAAAAACCATTGTTTCGCCTATTAGCAAGCCAGCAGTCGACGTCATCTAATTTTAGTATTGCAAACGAGATCATTTTAGTTGATCAACGCGACGATGAGAAAATTACGCTTTGTTCTACAAGATAAATGTCATCTTTCAAGGTCTTTATCAACAGTGCCCTGTCATTTTTTTACCGACCACGCTCCTTTCCTTCTTTCCGCAAACCCTGTTCGTTCTCGAGCCCAGTTCCACGCCAAAGTGAAATCATTTTGGCCAAGGGTCGCGAAACTCGTTAAAGTGACTTCGAACTTGTCGAAACCAACAGTGTCGAGTGGCGAGGATCGATAAACTTCGGCGACTCTGTTAATAAACTCATTAACTCCACGTAATATCAATCAAACAGCACCTCTCGCTACTTCTGCATCGCTCGAACGCGAATATTATATTGATCGGATAGATTAATCAAGGGTCGAATGGACAAGTGGAAAATAGTGATTCGTTCGTGGAAATTTCTAGCTAGTTACGCGAGTGACAACACATAAAAGCTGAGCAATGGCTAAGCATCCGCGATCTTAGTCGTAATGGCTCGGGTCCTAGGTCAGTTAGGTCCCCCTGTCCCTATACAGACGCGTTATTATTTGGTACACTCGTAGCCAATTGCCATCGGGTATCGTCAATGATTCGCGAAGGACGGGTCAAGCTACGATTCGGCGTTAACGCCAGTTGACACCAAAATTCTCCCCCATTCGATTCGATTATCCGATTACTTAAAAATTACAGTGTCGTTGCGGCAAATAGTTCCATCGTTACTCGTGAATTGTTCGTGTTAATTAAAAGTTCTTCACTCAACTGTTCGCAGCCGATACAGTGGATCCATGATGATCGATCGAGCAGTGGGATGAATCTGGAAGTTGCAAGAAATGGGGACGAGTTGAAGAGGAACGAGGAAACAAGTGAGGATTGCTGAAGATTACGAAGAATGTACACATAGACGATTACGTGTCAAGATAGAAGTTCTTCAGGGCCACAGAATATGTTTCGCGTTACGTCGACAAAAGAAGCCTGCAAAATAAATTATATCTACCCAAATCGAACAGACGCAGATATCATTACTGAACGAATCGTCTGAAAGCCCCGCGTGATACAAATTAGAGGGAACGCAGTTTCTCGTGTCGGTAATTAATCGAAGCATCCGTTTCAACTGATCACACGTTTCCCTTGGCGCAAGGGTGTATCGCAGCGTGTAATTCATCGATTTCTCGACACCATTATACGGTGGCAAGAAATTCGCGTGTATCTCCAATTAGCGATTCATTCGATTCGATAAAGCGTCTCTATCGCGTCGCTCGAGAACGGATAAAATCTTCCCCTCGAATCCATGGTAATCAAAAATTGATTTACGAAATCACAGCTTTCAGATGATTGAAAATCGCAGCTACGAGAGTGGGAACCAGTCGATGATCATCGAAGAATTAGCTATCCGCAGATAGAGAGATCTCGCCCAGTAGGATGGGAACGATCGACGGTCGTTGACACGTGAGGTAATTGGCAGCTAGTTTCGAAATTGCGTGTTAACGGGTCGCGTAGGGCCCCTTCATGACCCCGATTGGTACCGCAGCATCGGGCTACGCGCGCACCGCACTTTATTTTCCAGATGGACAGAGAGAGCCCGGCTTCGGTAAATTGGAGCCGGGTAATCGTAAGAAGAGGTCAGTAGTGCAGTTTAGCCACGGTATAAGAGCGACCCCAACATCGGTTACTCCACTAAAGTAGTTGAACGTTGCACGGTGTCACCATGTACGTAGTGCTGAACGTAGTGCCATTTTTCCTGGGTAAGCGATACGAATCTCGCGACGTGACGTGTCTCCCCGTGGTGCGACGTCTCCTCTTTCGCGCGCGCCTCTTCCTCTCGACGGCTCGTCCTCGTGTTCTTCGTTCGCGTGCAACCCTTCCTACGAGCGAGTCCGAGGAGGAGGAGGAGGAGGAGGAAGCCGTTCCTCGTCGTCCATCGATCCCTCTAACCTATCTCTGATTCAGTTTAATTCGCTAATGATCGATCGACCGGCGAGAAGGCCTCGAGAAGCATGCCCGATCGTTCTCGCACGAGACGCTCGGAAAGTCAAAACTATAAAGAGCAGCGCGAGCGTGATGCACGGATACGCGTGTTACGGGGATCGGAAGCCGTCGCGGGGAAGACACTGCTAATCGGTTCAATTCAAACCGGTCCAATCATTCAATTCGCTGTTCACGTGTGCCCGTGGGTAGATCGCGCGGGACGCGGATCCGCGACGCGTCGGTGCGTCGACGGCGGTCTCCGCGAGATATCAGAACAGAACGACGCCGGATAGAGAGTTAAGCTCTATTCATACGAGTCGGTGACGTATCCGTTCAGTGACGATCTCGTTCGTTTCGATCTCTTCGCGTTTCGTCTCGTTCCTGCGACGGTAATCTGCGACTGAACGGATGCATCACTGACCCGCGATACACGCACGATCCATCGACTTAATCTGAGGCGCGGACACGTTTTACAGCGGCACGTGTCGCCATCGACACGCCATGGAAGCACGGGCCGGAGTACACCTTCCACGTTCAAGTGAACTCGACGGCGATCCCAGAGGAGGGTAGCTACGTGAGCATACGGCTGAACGTCGCCTCGAAGCTGGTATGCCAGCCAAAGGAGTTTCAAGTGTTCAGCTGCCATTTTCGAGACTCGAAAGCGGACAGTTACGCCACGGAGAGCCTCGACCCGAGAGCGCCGGCTGTGCCGGTCAGCCAGGTGTCGCGGCAGGAGGCGTACGAGATCAACCACGACCAGTTCGAGATCAAATTCACCGAGCAGGGCTTGGACAGCCTCGTGGTGAACGAGAACATCCAGCCGCGGGAGCTGGACATGATCCGGGTGATCGTAGGCCAGCTGAACATTGGCACGCTTGTCGGGGAGTACGATCAAACGTTCCAGCTGATGGAGAACTTCACGCAGGGTGAGTGCGTCACGATCTTCAGGGTGGAGAGGAACATGATCGGGCACGCGCTGCACGTGGACCGTAATTACGTGCTGGAGACGTTGTTCGATCTGGAGGACGGGCAGCTGGTGCAGATCAGGAAGATCAGGAATCTTCACATGTGCACGCACAAGGTGCCGTACTTCTTTGGTAGCGTGGAGAACACTGGCGAAGTCAGCGACGTGGAGGCTATCGTCGTGAGTATTTCAGACGTGACAATATCTCCACCAATGATCTCCGTTCTTTAATCAGGAACCTACCCGTACCTTTTGCATCCCTTACAACTCGTCGTAACCGTTTTTTAATCTACCATGGAACAATGCTCTCTCATTGCAGACTTCATCGGAAAGTCACATCGTGGTCACGCCCACGGAGTTCATATCCGGTACCACGAACGTGGTGACCACCAGCAAAGTGTCCGAGGGGATGGTGACGACCTTGTACGAGAACATCAGCATAAGATTAGAATCGATTCTACCAGCGGATGACGAGCCACCGGAGGTAAAGGATCCAGAACCAGCGAGCATGTTCATCGGGAGGTGGCTCAGGGATAATTCGATGGAGGAAGACTCCTCCATGGAGGCGGATTCGTCGATGGAGGTGGACTCGTCGATGGAGATTTAATCGAGCCAAATTGAGTAATTTCATTCTCATCGAGGGAGGAGAGAGGGAGAGAAAGGGGGGTATCTAACACTATGCAACATCGGTGATATGAAGAGACATTCGGATCGGTGTTTACGGTCGTTGGCGTGGTCTGATGGCGATCGAGTTCATGTATCACTATTGTTGTAAATAGTGTGTAATTGTATTGTCATTTCATTCTGTAAATAATAAAGAAATCTTTTGTTTATATAAATACGCCCGACTGTACCCGCTTTACTCCCTGTTTCAGGATAATAAAACAAAAATTCGACGTTATCGTTAAAAATAAATTACTGGAGATAGAAATCCAGAAGAATGGCCATTTACGTGTGCGAGAAACAAAAGGGTTGGAAGCGCGTTCCACTTTAATCTCAGCCGACTGCTTTAAATAATTCGATTCTCTCGAAGGAACCAAGGACCTCGTTTACTGTCGCGCATCTGTACCTCATTACCTGGTGTAAAACGTACACCGCAACGATGCCTACGATTACTTTTAATTGAATCATTGCGCAGACTATTCCACGACGGTCTGCGAACCGTGGAAAACAATTAGAGCCACCCTTACGCCGCTGAAATTGGCTGGAACGAACCTGAGATGCGTTAATTATTTGACGAGGCCCATTTCACTGGTTATCGTAAAGAGAAATAAAAACAGGCGCTATCATCAGAGGTAGCATTAATAAAATTAGGTCAAATTAGAAAATCTTTATGTTAAATGAGAGAAATTCGTGTCAAGCAGACAGCATTCAGGGACACAAATTTACGTTTCGTGGAAGAACAGCAATTGACAATAAATCGTTAACTTTCACTAGGGTTTTTACCAGGGTCTACTAAATATACGAAGGACCATTCAAGGCTGTATTCAACGAGGACAGTCGTACATCGTCGACTGTACGACGACGAGTCAATTCAGTTTTGATTCGAGGGACCTACTGCACGTTAATTCGAACGGAAAAAACCTCTGGCCGGGATGACAGAAGGGATAACAGAGAACCGCTGTTCCAGGTTGAAAAGAGCAAAGCGTCGAAGCGTTGGAGGGAACGAAGCATGGATATATCTACTCAAGATAATAGAAATGAACGGATTAAAAAAATCTTTTTTTTAACAATCTGTAAAAAGCACCGCACGTAAGTGGCGAAGAGCTACGAAGACGAAAGGGAATCCGTTCAATTGACTTGGAACGCGTTTGAAATTGATCGTCGCGTAGTCGATTAAAGTCTGCGAGACGTGCCGCGACCGGAGCAATCCGGAAACTGAGGAAAACGATATGAAACATGTGAGGCGATCTGGAAGATGTCTGGAGGAACCACGATCCGCACGGAAGCAGTCGTTAATGAAATTGTTTTCAAGGAGACGGTAATGAATCAAGTTATCTGTCGTATAAAGAGGAGATAGATGGAACGTGGTATCAGTCGCGTCAGTACAAGCCGTCCGTCATGCTGGTAATAATTCTACCATTTTTACTGGGTACGTACGTGCGTGGCTTCGTTTTACCAATGAAAACTCGACGGCTCGAGCTTCACTTAATAACACTAGCCTCGTCTTATTTTTTGATTAAAAAGTAATAATAATAAAATCGTCTAACATTGCCAAAGTGTCCCCTCTCATAAGATTACCGTATACGTTGCTCCTTTCTCGTCGCGTTTCTTCCATTCCCAGATTCGTTGTTCACGGTTTGTTCAACCTTGCTATTCACCAGCTTTACTCCATTGTTTCTTCGACCGCGTGATCCTCGTTGTTATAAGGATTGGTCATATTTTCCCGATAAAACGACGATAGCTTCAACCCACCACCGAGAGCCATGAAAGCGAGCCGTATTATCGTGCACGCTGAAGAGCGATCTCGACGTGCACGCGAGAGAATATATTTGTCCACGGTCCACGAGAAGAGGGACGAACATTAAGGCCACCAATGCGAATTTTTTTCTGTTTTTTTTTTATACCGATTAACATCATTCCCTTTTCGTCTGGCGACTTTCGTCGAGCTCCCGGCTCGTTCGTTAAAATATCAGGCTGTTAGGCTCGCGTGTTTCCGGATAAATAATTTCGTCGTACAGATGGAAGCGGATTCGCTTTACCTCGCAACGGTTAATTACGCTTTTCACCGAGCTAATTAATGGATGTTCGTTCCGCGTGTTTGATCCGTTCGCGATGCGATCGCGCTTCGACGAGACGGACCTTGGCCGAGAACGAGGCGGAGAATACATTTCGCGCCACCCTTTGTAATATCGCACTTAATTGCGATATTATGCTTAAACGATGAATTTCCCCGGGACAAATTTTCTTTCTGCGAATAAATGCGTCTGGCGAATTACGAGAGACGCGAACGATGTTATCACTGCATTCGATACTCCGTGGAATATCCTCTTGTACGCAATTGACTCTCGTTGCATCGAGTCGTAATTAAAAACGTATCTCGATAAAACTATCTGTCCCCACTTAAATTAAAAGAAAAAAAACGCGATCGATCTTCCTGTACGATTCGAACATCGTCATTTCCGAGAATCTCGAGCGTCGAATCTCGGCTAGGAGCCAACGTAGCGATTAATAATCCAACTCTTGGCGCAACAACGAGCATCGATTCGACGCGCGGCAATAATGACCGTAAACGCGGTCCGATACGTACAGGGACGATATCAAAGGCATCCTGGCACGCATCTGTCGGCACGTGTGATCCGTTCTGTCCCGCATAACCAGGGCCCTTGTCGTTCCAGCCGCACACGTAGCCGTCTACGACGACCACGCGCGGCAGATCGCCCCCGATTGGCAACGATACGGTCCAGAATGCACTTACGACGTCCTGGTGAACATGTCTCTGGCCAATATCGTCCACGAGTGGGACAATTTCTGCTCGATGATCGCGTCCGAGCTGAAATGCCGACCAAGGGGCAGCGACACCTTGCTCTGTCGTTTCGTCAATGGAAGAATCGTCAGGCCCGACCCAGAAGACCCGAGGTGCACCAACGCGAGGGCGTTCGTCCCGATCAGGGAGAGGTTCGTCGACGAGGAGCCGTTCGAGATCAGGTTCAATTCAAAGGGGATCGAGAACTTGGTCGTATCGAGAAGTATACCCAGATGGAGGCTGGATATGATAAGAGTCATCGTGGGCCAGCTGAACGTTGGCTTTGAACTGGAAAGTGGGCAGGACCGGTTCGTAACCATGGAGAACTCTAACCTCGGCTACTGCGAGGTGGAGGTCAAAGTGTCAAGGGCGGGTTACGGGAGGGGAAACGGAATGGGTCGTGACGGGGAGTACGAAATCGTGTTTGACCTTGAACGGCCAGGAATCGTGCCTTTGAGCAGGGCGGCGCTTAGGATCGAGAAGGTCAGACATCCGAAGAGCTGCCCCAACAGGAAGATCTACTTCTTTGGGAACCACGAGGACTTCAGTCTTGGGACTACGAATACTTTCATGGACATGGTAACGAGTTTATAGAACCGACGACGTTGGTCTGATTGGCTATGAATTTTATGTAGGTTGATTACGATGTGTAACGATCTGATCTGTTTTACAGAGCACCTCTGTCAGTCAGATGTACATCTGGCACAAGGGGATACACTCGTACACAGAGTCCACAGGCGTAATGAGAACGCTGAACAAGCCGAGAACGATGCGAATGCATCAGAGTATAAGCGTGTCTTTGAGGAGCATAGACCCTGCTCGAAGTTCATTGCCAGAGATCGTCAACCCTGCCTCGACCAGTTTGTACGCGTACACTAATCTAGAGACAATTCGTGAGAGAAAGTAGACGCGCATCGCTCGTACCGAGTGCAAGTTTAACAAGTTCTATACTCTGAAATGTATAAAGATACTATTATATTATGCCACATCGACGCCAAATGGAAGTAATAAACAGTTTAACCATTCGAGAGACAATTTTGTCGTAGATGAAATTTCTTTGACTGATTCTTCGCGTGCTGAAACGAAATCTCATGTACGATGGATATTAGCGTGATTTCGTTTCGACACCCGTCGCGTTTATTTCGTTTCGATTATCGTGTCCTCGAGTGAATTCGCGACGGTCAAGCAGTGATTTCGATTCTGGAGCGAGGAGACTCGAGCTCTCGTCTGATGTACAATAGTATTTGTATATCACTCAAGGAGCTGGACGAAGCTTCTCGAAAATGGATGCTGTCCTCGTTGATTCCTCCAATGCTGTCGCGAAGAGATAGTTCAAGATCAGACATAAGCCTTCTGTGTTTTCACAGAGATCTGAAAGCACGCTTTCCACACGATCCGCGGATCCTTCTATCATCAACAGCTTGGTTTCGTTTCTCTTTCGAGACCTTGTATATAAAAAGGATTGCAAACGCGATGTTTGGACAGGATTCTAGACTCTATGCAATCGATACAATTAATTTTTCCGTGTATCTCGTTTTTACACGATTATTCGGAGGTAAGCTTGTCGAAGCAAAACTTTTCTGTCCATCTAATGGTTCTGTATACCCAGTGGCACCAAGTTCTAACGAGCTCTAACAGTACCCTTCGTGTAACAAGCTTTGAGTTAGCACCGCAGCTCCCAGTTCTGACAAAGGGTGTAAATTAGTGAATTCTCAGAAAAACGCGTCGATATTCAGTCCGTTGTTCCCACGTTTTTCCAGAGAAGCACACGGAAGTGATATTTGCAGATTGGTAAAAATATGCGATAGAAATTCGTGTTCTGTACAATTAAATTTGAATTTGATGCCGAGTACACAATTATCTCGCTCCGTTAATCGAGATATAAATCCGCGACGTGCTCGAGTCAACAGCGTTTAACGGGAAAAAATTTTGATCGAAATCCAATAGACACGTGTAGGTTGATGATTCACTTAATTACCCGTTATTTCGTTTTTAACTGGCATTAAAACCGTGCGATTTTGTGCTCCATTCGTTCCTTCGTACGATGAACAAACATGTTGCACTGGTTCGTCATACGCACCGTTTGTCACCCTTTCTCTCTGTTTCTCCCGGCTTCACGCCACGTACAAATTCCGCTCGATCGATGAACATCTTTTCCTGCGACTCTCCAAAGCTAAACAAGCCGACAAGCAATGTCGAGCACAGTAACTATTACTAATTTCGTCAATAACTTCCAGGATCAAAGAAACACCGAGTAATTTTATGAAAAAATCGAACAGTGATTAACGAGAAACGTGCTTTTCAGACGAGTCAGAAAAATTCTCATTAAAACCGAATTTCACCGGGAACCTCGCTAAATCTCAATAAAAAGCTCGCGTAATTACGCGTGTATCAAACAAAAATTCTACCTTTGCCACAAGAAAGCAAACATTATTAAAAACCGGTAAATACGATAAAAATGGGATACGGTTACATGAAATTGGAGCGATTCGTCGGAGATGTGCAAGGTCGACGATGAGCAGCTTGGCGCGTGCGTTTAACCCCTAGCTGTTGCTTCCAGCCGGGTGCAAGCCGGCCGCTTCCGGTCGCGCGCATCTTCCGCCTTACAGCAGGTGCCTGTACCCCTACCACCGGTTGCTATCCCGTACACAAATACGTCACGGGGATGTGGCATCAAGTAGCGACTGGCGCACCATAGGTAGAAGCCCCCACCTGCCTGCTGGGTGGTAAGCAACCGGTGCCTCTGCGCCTGCGGTACTTCCGGCGAACGCTTATATATCACATCAACTGCTTGCCGCCAAAATCAGAAATCATCGGTGTCGTCGCCGTGGCGAACACCCATCGCGTGCACTTTCCTTTCGTTTTCTTTCTTTTTCCCGCTACTGCCACGAGATTCGCAGTCGTTCAACGAGATCGTTCCTCGTTCTCCATCGAGGGGACCGCGCGCGTTCTGCAGTGTGCGTTCCAGAGCAGATTTTGGTGAACCAGAGAGAGGATCCAGGCTTGAGAGTGCTGTCGTCAACAGGTAGGTTCGTAGGCTGAGTGTATCGATGGTACTTGAAATTGGTTTCGTTGGTTGTGGAGCCTTTGCACTTGGATGTCCATTCTGAGGGGACATCAGCGTTGATGGGTGATTGCGATGGTTAAACTTATTCCATCGTATGTTTCCTCGATGTTTTCTGTTGAAATGGAAATTCTCTATAAGGAAGGAGCCAAGTGCAAAGGGGTAAGCCTCGTTCAGATACGTCGAAACGGTACCAAGTCTTCTCAATTCAAGTTCTGCGAGCATCATAGTTATGTTACGCATTGCAAATTTTGTTTAAATGTGCAGATGGAGAATGTCGCCCATAAAAAGGTTTGAGTAACCCATCAAACAGCTGCGTCAAATTGCAAGATCTGTCTGATGGTAAGTACTCAACTGTTACTCTATCCATACCACTCATCAAGTACTCAAGCGTTCCACCTAACATAAACTCATTTCGCGAAACGAAAAATGATCGAAATTGATCCAGAACGATGGAGTCTATAGCCGGTCTCTCGACAAGTTTCCTCATCGACGAATACAATGGAGGCATTCATTGTCCAATCTGCAAGGAAGCGTCGGAGGACGAGGAGATCTTACGTATGATCGTCAGAGGGCATCTATCCGTCTACTTGATCCAGATGCGCAATGACAATGGCCGCACGATCGTCAAATCCAAAACGGTGGTGAACTTTCGAAAGCTGTCCCACGACCAGCCAGATTTCTCGAAATTGATCAGTCCATGGTACGATTACACGCGACCCGCCGTCGATGGATGAACCGAGATCCTCACCCCTTTCATGACGCGTTTCTCGGATTCTATGAAGATGGACGTCCACGAGGTTGGCCGCACGATTGTGAACGTTGTTAGCTCGACGCACGACGCTCTTCTCGACTTCGATCTGAGAAGATTGAAGCAACTGTCGAAGAGGAGCGAGCGTGACATCGAGGACGCGATCATGCGACTGTTCTGGCAATCGAGAGGACTGCCGAAGAATAGGTTGGAGAACGGAAATTGGTTCGACTCGGTGGATCAAGGGCACGTGGTACCGATCTACTTGCCATCCGACGATCAGCTGATCGATCTGACCGACGAATACTTGAATTGCGTCCACGTGATCGAGAGAACCACGAGGAACGTGGTCAGGTGGTACTTCTTGGACGTGAACAGTAGCTTGGAGAAGGATGCGTTCGAGAAGAGGAAAGAGAAAGCGAAGGAACGGAAGAAGAACGTGGTGATATTGAAAGGCGAGAACCATTGCGCGTTGAAGCACCACGCGATCCACATTTTTCGTTATTCCTCGATGAACCATTGCGACTCGGATCAAACGTGCCCGTTCGAGAACGGAAGCACGTCCAGCGTGCTTAGGAATCCTTTCATGCCGATCGAGGGACCCAGCCCTTTTCTAATTCAGAGCTACGACCCGGAGAACTCGAAATACGTGTTCCATATGGTGTGCAAAGACAACCCGAAGGAGTCGAACCAGAATTTCTGCAACCTGCTGATCGTGCTGCAAGAGGTTCTGCTCAGGATGCGAATCGACTGTGTGGCGGTGCACAGTTGCGGCTCTTTCAATTTGCGCGAGGTGTTAAAAATGATTAAATACGTGTTTTACGAGCAGAAGATCACAGTGATAACTGCGTAACGATCTCTCGACCATTCTACGATGAAAATGTTCCTGCTAAAAGCTGCATTCTATTTCTTAATTTCATTCAAAAATGACGATCTTCGATTCCAAAGAGGCGTTGTCCGATTTAATTGAGACAACCGGTCGGAATCTATATTTTGCCTCGACAAAACGGACTCCCTACAAAGTCTCTTATATGAACGTATGTTTAGGTGGTATTTGAAATATTTTTCCCATGTTACGTGTTCTTTTCTGCGAAATTGCATATGTATGCAGCGTGCAAGTAATGCGTGTACCTAACGAATGTGCCTCATCTAAATGGAATATTTAGGATGTAAGCTTCTAATCTACTAATTACTTCCTATCGATACATTGCTGTGCTTGGCATCAAGTGATAAACGAGTGTTACCTGTGTACACGAATGAAAGTAGCTTAAAGTAATGTCGATGATTCCATTGTAACGTGGCCTAGCTGCAACTTATCGTAAAAGTATTTTTACAAGAGAAGCTCATATTAGGAAAGCGAATTAACGCTGTGATGGGGTCGAGTGTGCCAATTAGCGTAAGGTGTAGCGTCGACATAAAAATTGAAATTCAGCTCGCGAAACTTGCAACAGACCGTACGAAAGCTCACGAGAAACTTTGTAATACTCATGGAATTGTACAGTACTTTGTATCGAGTACCTAAGGAATATATATATTTTTCTGGTTCTCGAAAGAATCCTCGAACCTGTTACACGAAAGATAACTACCTCGTTGGAAATGCAACTGAAGAAAAAAGGCGAGACGAAAGTAGGAGAAAGAGCAAAGCGCTCTGATACAGTTTAAGATAGACGAAAAGAAAAGTAGATTAAGCAGTGGAATGTAGTATGCGTGAAAAGATCTACAATTATACGAAGCGATTAAGAGTTTATCTTATGAGAAAAGAAGGGAAACAAACGCTTATCCTCGATTAAAACGACGAGAAGTCTTATCCAATCGTCTGTGTGTTAAATGTTTCCAAATGAATATTAAACAGCGTTCAATGTCTCCGTATATACTTTCAAGTGTTATCTATAAACTTCTGAGTATCGATTAAACGAGTGTCACAATTAATATCATGTCAATGTGATCGTTAAAGTTGTGTCTAATAAATGTAATCGATGTGACTGACTTTCTTCCTTTAAAACAACCAAGCATCGTTACATTCACTCGCATTATCACTCTGGCATCAAATACATTCGTTTCCAGGAAGCACGCGTTCCTCTCGAGCGGATCAATGCTGTCTTCAACCGTTTAACCATTATTCCACTCTACGTTGGGCAAGTGTAAAAAGATCAGAAACATTCAGCTGGCTGTTGGCAGATACTTTTTCGAAGAACCACGGAATACACTCTATCTGCGATAGATCGAAAACAGAGAGATAACGATGGGGGATGAAATTCCTCCTCGCGATGGACACAGTTCCAACACGAAATTAAACCAACCAGCCGAAGTAATGAGTACAAAATTCCATCAAGATTTATCTCGCGTAACCGTGAACCGCTAAATTAACTCGCGCTTGATATTAATTAACTTGTCAACGGCCACGATCGAGGCTTCTGAACTCGATCGGATTACGCACCCTCGAGCGAACGCATGACTCATCGATTAGGTGCAAAGAAGGTTCCTTTTAACCAGAGATTCGTGATTGTTCGATTCTGAGTTAAAAGCAAGGTCGATTCGCGACTAGTTGCAGTTTAAATCGAAGCCAGAGGGGTAAGGCAAATCGCACAGAGGCTAATCGAACAAGTGTCAGCGACAACGCGTTGCCAAAGGCGCGACAACACCACGCAATCGAACGTGACCCGTTCGCGCCTTGAGATCCGTTCCGCTCGGCTGCCAAATGCACATGCTTGCACTTTGAAGTTGCACCGCGCGTAACTTGCCGCCCGCAAGAGGTCTGAATCGCTTCGTGACATCGTGCGCGGGTATATCTGCCATCGAGAGCACCTAGACGAAAGGGGGCACCCTTCCCTTGCTCTGCATATCATTAACATTCAATTGGCAATTCACTACTTGCATATTTTCAACATTATTCTTTACACTTCGCACAAATTTTCTAAATTTCATCCTGATAATCGTCATAACTAAAAAACATTTTTTTCAATCTCAAAATTTGAATCTGACGATACGATCTTCACTCGAGGTGGATGAGTAACCTGTTGCAGTAGCTGCGTATGGAGTTTAATGGAATAACACTTGCACTAGACGAGTCGCTCGTACTACAGAGTGCGGTTGTTGAAATGATTGAGTGGCTTGCGTTCGATCGCGCTTTTGATCGTAGAATATCGAAGGTGTAAGTGAAAAGAAAGGGACTTACAGGTTTTAGGGTCTGCACGTTCAACAATCGCGTCGATTGGGACAGTGATTAAGTTTAGAAGAGCGTTGGAACGATATAACTCTTAAGTAGGAACTGTGTTTTCTTTAAATTGCTTTCTCGAATTCTATAGTCGCCCAAATCCTCGAATATCTCTACGAAGGAAGTGATTTCGATCGATTATCGTTCGATCGCTGCATCTCCTGACCGTTCCATCTTAATTCCCTTATTACAGACCTCTCGTAATTATTGCGTATCCACTAGCAAGTACGTAGGAGATGCAAACGCGACAGTAGATGCTCGACAATATTCCCATTGTGACCACAAAGCGTGCACAACCGCAACGAGGGCAATTCGCCAGTTAAACACGCTGCGACAACATGAACATCGTAATAATCCCATTCTTTCCAAGTTGGTAAGCCAATTAAATCTAATCAGCATTAAAACCCACGTCCATTCGATAAGTTCCTATCGGACGTGCGACTAATTCTCAACCATTTTATATACCTACTATTAATGCCCAAGCTATATGGAGTGCTTGCTCATTCAACGGAAAAACCGGGAAAATTAAACGAATTTTTCGACTGACAAACTATCCGTTATCACTGTGATCCCTGGTGCAGTGATAACGTTCAATTGAAATTAGCAACTATCGTTACGTGCGACAGAAAACCTGAAACGGAACCCTTATCGTTACGCTATATATCCACGATATTTCATTGAAAAGTAATATAGGAAATTGTTTCAATTAATTCGAATAATTATTAGCTGAGATTTCTTTGTCTAGCAATAAAAATTCTGAAAATTATAAGCTTCAGGAAGCTAAGATTTGCTGAGCAATTACTTGTTGCTCAGCAAAGGTGCAAGAGCACCTTAGCAACCGGAAGTGTCCTCGACAGAGCATGCTATCCTTTTTGCACGGTATCCTGCGTTATTGATTCTTCAACAGCTCGTTCCTATGGTGACAATTGTTCACACGACTGAAAAGTGAGAGAGATGAGTAATTACGACTGCTGACGAACGTCTGTATTGTAACAAGGAGGACGCTCTTCTACCCAGTTTCACGAAAATCGCGTACGGAGTCGCAGCGGCCTAATGACTGCGCTGCAGCGTGGTGGGACGACTTAATTAAATTACCCGGCGAGATCGTCGTAGTGCATCGGCGATATAAAAGGACCTTCAAGCCGAAGAGCAGTGTTAAACCAGTTTAGAAGTGCGCTACGACATGCTCGCCTCATTAATCCCGTTCTTCTTAGGTCGGTAAGCCAATTTTCCATTTAGCCGTCTTTATCCTCAATCCGTCTGAATCGGGCCCGGAAACTGCTTATGCGAACGATTATTCGTAACTGATCGGAGGATCGGTGTTTCCTCTGTAAACGTTGAATAAAATATCGAAACGATACAACGGGCATTCGCTACGAACCGATAAGATCGACTTAACTAACTCTGTTTTGCTGGTCCAACATCTTTCAGTTAACATCAACGACAGTGATACGTGATCTTGACTCGTGAACACTAAAATAACAGCAGGATTTTGATTACAGTGTACGTTTAACCCTTTGCGCTCTGTGTTTAACGTCTACCAGCAATAGAAAAGTTCCATTTCAATGGAAAGCTTCAGGGAAACGTGTATTCCTCAAAAAGCTGCAGTGGATCAAGATCAACTTCCGTGATCCGTTCAGAAGGGCGTTCCAGTGATAGCAAGACTCTTACCATTTCACCTCGATTGGGACATCCGAGTGCAAAGGGTTAAAAATTTGGTAAATTCGCTTCTGACAAGGTTGGAACAATTTCTTTCAGTTGCCCGCATAGCGGTCGACGACAACGCGTGGAAGTATGGTCCAGAGTACGTGTTCGAACTTGAGATGAACAGCACCTCGGTCCCCATGAACTACGACGGGGTGCAAAGCTCGAATCGCACCGTCATGAACCTGTTCTGCCGACCCACTGAACCGGACGGCCTGAACTGCCACATAGCGAACGCTAGACAAGAGAGCTTCGACGTGACCAACGACAACAAAGTGGACGTACCTGAAGAAGAGATGAGACATCTGTACAGCATGGAGCCGTTCGTGATCAAGTTCAACGACTACGGCGTGGACCATCTGATAGTGGACAATCGGGTTCGCGTGAGCGATCTGAACGATATCAAGCTGATCGCAGAACGATTCAACATCGGGGTTGATTTAAATGGTGTGCCTGATGGAACCTTTGAGATCGTTGAGAACACCACCGTTGGACAATGCCGGGTGATGGTTGGAGTTAATCATTATCCTTCCAAGAGGATGATGAACAAGATCAAGAACAATCGATACGAGCTGGAATCCCTGCCACAGTTGAACAAAGTACCCAGCGAGACTATAGTGATCGCCAAGTCGATTAATTTGAACAATTGCAGCAACTTCGCATGCTTCTACTTTGGATCTTACGGGAATAACAATGTGGTGGAACCTGACCTCCATTCGCATCTGGTAAGCGATCTTTAGAGTTCTATAAAAATTGAAAGAGTTAGTTTAGTCGCAAGTATATCACTTGTGTATCCCCTCTGAGGAGATACAAGGAAGTTAAACTTGTTTCATTGGAATTTTTGGAAAAATGCCTGTTTCTCGGAGCTTTCTATTGAAATGGAAATTTTCCATCGCTAACGTTCGAGAAGGCGTCGAGTGTAAAGGATTAAGCTAGCTACTAACATGAAAATATATTATTTTACGCGACAGAAATGAAGATTCTGTGGTTAAAATGGATTTTTGTGACTTATAGGAAAGCGCTTCCAGTCGCATCTTCGTGAGCGACTATCAGTTCGTCTCGACGATGACATGGCTGGGCAATTTCACGTCGAGTGACAAGAAGAAGGTATCGTCTATGTCGCAATACATGAACCTGTCTTTACGGGACATCCGAGCGGCCAAACGAGAACTGGCACCAATTGCTGAGCCGTCGAAAACCAGCATCATGGCCAACTCGGATGTGGATAGAATCTTTCCCACGGAATAAACTGCGTTTGGGTTACACTGAACGCGACTACGTTTAAGAATACTACTATGTTAAGAGATACTCTATGAATACAATGATCCTGATTAGAAATAGAGAAACTGTTGATGTACAATAGAAAACCTTTCTGAAAGTACAATAAAAGATATATACAGGGTGATTTACTACTCGTGTGACAAATTTTTACATTTCTGATACTACACCTCAAAAGCAACAGAAAAGTTCATATAAACCTAGCTCCGAAAAACTCCTTTATTCGTTTACACTTCTCTTTCCTTCTCTCTGCTGCTCTCTCTCATTTTAATTACAGAATTTTAGAGTACTACTGACTAAATGAAGAAATTCCTTAATTTTCATTGAATCGAAAGAATAAGATGAATTATATCTGCCGCTTTAGTGGTAAGAGAGAGAAAGATATATAAAAAGCTATAAGCAAGAGTGAGACAGATGGTACCAACCTTGCTGTGGAACCCCTGGCGCCATCTCTGTAAAAAGTGCTCAAACTGGTCGCACAGCGTTATCGATAGCGAAGTGAACACTCAAAAACTACTGGTGCCATCTCTGCGGAAAGAACTAAAACTAATGCCCAAGTAGTTTCAAAGTTTCTCCAACAGATGACACTAGTTTTTGAGTAGTTCACTTCGCCATCGATAACGCTGTGCGACCAGTTTGAGCACTTTTTACAGAGATGGCGCCAGAGGTTCCACAGCAAGGTTGGTACCATCTGTCTCACTCTTTCTTATAGCTTTTTATATATCTTTCTCTCTCTTACTTCTAAAGCGGGAATTATACAAGAAATTACAGTAAGACTAATAAGTTTAAACTGCACTTCTCACAATTTCACACCAAATTTCTTTGCTTTCGTGCGGCGGAATAAAAACTGATTATATCATCAGGAAGCTTGGTGAATAAAGAAGTACTTATAAAATTTGCTGCCCTCCACGTCTAAACGTAATTACTTAAATAGGAGATCAAAGTTTTCGTAATTTACATATTTTGCCTCCTGAGATAAGTTTAAACTTTTTTTAATATTGTTTGTCATTTTCTTGTAGGAGTTACGGTTTGGAAGATGCAATCAATAATATGAGTGAAACTGGTGTTTCTCTGGAAAATCCAAAATCTCAATTTTCTCTGCCATTTTTAGAAATTGGGTATAAGTTTATATGAACTTTTTTGTTGCTTTTGAAGTGTAGTATCAACTGTAAGAATTTGTCATACGAGTAGTGCATCCGGCGATTTGCCAAATGATATCAAAAGCAATTACTTTCCGCTGAAGAACTTGCAGTAATGCATGTTGCGAGCACCAAGTTCGTAGAGGCATGGTCAATTAGCGTTGGTATAATATTAATTATTGATACGCTAATGCAAGTTAATGCTACGATGCCATCCTCCACTTTGTATCGATATTTCCACAGATCCTGAAAAAGGAGTATCCGTCGAATCTTATTAGAGAAATTTCTTTTTATTTAAATTACGGATACATTAAATTGTATGTCTACGGTGACCCACACACGTTCATGTACGCACAGGATATCGTGTGTATGTGAACGTACGCATTTTTTCTTAACTTCAGCGATCATTGTAAGATGAGAATCGATTGACGAGTCGATTAAAAAGAAGAAAACCCAAAAAAAGAAGGAAAAAAGTACAGGAAAAACCTCTTAGCATTACGTAATCGATGATCCTTCTCTCGTGCGCGCACGTTTTCTCTTCTTCTGTTCCCCATTCTCCGTAGCTTTCTCGCCTCGCTGATACAAAGCGGTCTATCCTCTCGCGACTAAATCTTACATCTATGTGCGCAGATTGCAAACGGCCCTCTAACAAGACTCACACGTCTCAACGTGCACTATCCGAGAAAAAGAAAAATGAAAAACACCTGCTCGGCGTCCCGAGCGTCTTATCCCTGTTTCGATCGCCTCGATTCAGGACACACGGAATGTAATTTCACATTCCGACGTGAGAACAAATGCAGCCTGGTACGCGTTCTTATCTCTGGAATGAGTAACGTTCAATCGCGCGATATCGTACGATTTAAAAATTCCACGTTAAAAAAAAAGATTGCAAAAGGTGCGCTTAATTTAAAAAAGAACGAAACGCCTGTATCCCGTTTACCTAGGAAACGTGTCCTCCGCTTTGCGTTTCCGGATTCGTAGGAATGCTCCAAGTATCGATGCATTGCACTCTCGTTCGAATCTCCAGCCACGATCGAGTCTTCTTCGAACTTTTTTCTACGTCTCGATTATACGATCGCTTAGTAATTTTTAATCTTAATTTACGTAACGAACCTACGCGAAAGTCGCGATAAAAAAGATCCCTCGAGTTCGCTCGTCTAAGGTTATCGATGGAAGTTGCTCGAAATTCGCTGTACAATTTCCCGCGACCGCGTCGCGCGTATTAATCGCGTGTAACGTATAGAGTTTCCTCAGAAAAAGCTGCGGATTCAGTCGATCGGCTTCCCGCTTCGCCGGCCAATGACGTTTCGTGTTACGAAAAAATGATCCCGTCCGTTTCGAATAACCCGCACGCCACGGGGCCGGTGAGACGCGCGCACGCAAAGGGCGCGTGGAAAAGAAAAAAACGCGTACGATCAAGAGGAACCGGGCGTTACTTCGTCGCTCGTCAAGAGATTATGTATTTTTATATAAACACGATGCAGATCACCTATAGCTACGTTGTTAGAATATTGCGCTGACCACGCTGCGCCCTTTGGCCAATTTTACTGTGGCTTTTAGAGCGCGACCAAACGAGTACAATACAACGCGTCATGCAACGTGCAATTGAAAGAAATGCGAACGTATGCGTCAGTCTATTCGTCGAACGTGTAGATTCTAAATTAGCAAGAGGGCTCATAGAAGTGTTGCATGTTGTATTCCACGCGTTTGGATGCGCCCAAGAACGCGGAAGAAACCCTGTTACTTTTATATTGAGGGGTCTTAATGCTTCCCTAGTAATTTCGTTGAAATACTGAGAAAGCGGAAAGCTACCCTTTAAAATTGCCTCGTATAGCACAGTGTAATTGGCGTAAAATGGTAACAACGTCTCCGCATCGAGCCATGAAGATCGAGCGATCGTCAACGCGCTCGTTTGCGCTCCGGCATCGTCATTTTTAAATACGTAAGTACGTTCCGTTCGAACCGGTCGTTAATATATTGCATCAAGCGTCCAATCACGATTACGATTCCGATAATAATAATGGCACGATTACAATGATCCTTGTGCGTTCGTTTCGTTTCGTCAACGGTACATGGAGTTGGCTAACATGTTGCGTCTGGGCGATTCAATCTTCAAACCATCGCGAACGACAGGGTACAACGCGAAGAAAAGCTTTAGTCAACTGGAATTCACATCTATCGATAAAAAAAAAGAAAAAAAGGAAGTTCTATCTTCTATGCTTCTTCGTTTAATCGTTGCTTTCTATTGCGATTTCTTCCTCGGTGTATTCAAACATTGCGTGTATTATCGTTACTTAAAAAACGTATCATTCGATTAAAATTAAACGTTTCGATATGTTCGTCCGCGAATACGACACCAAAGATTGCTACGCTTCTTTGAGAGGCTCGAACCTTCAAGACGAACATCTAAAATCCTTTCTAGCGGTTTTCTAGCAGAAGCTTTACAAAGCAATTTTCATTTCTATCGTTCGTTAAATGCGTTCGTAATTATTAGCGTTCTCCTAGAGATTTTCTTTTTTCATTGAATTGATCGATTGATTGACTGATTGATCGAAGACATTGTCATTGTAAAGTTATGACAATATTTCACACTCGCAGTATCAAATACGTGTACACATCTCAAATGTATATATATATATAATGATTTAAGAATGTAAATATAGTATATATGTATATATATATATATATAATCGACAATCTGAAAGCCACGTATATCCGGTATACGCGATTATTTCGTTTCACCTTTTCAATTTTCCGGCCTCTTAGTTTCCGGATATATTACGGCTACGTCGTGATCCTTGGACACCTATCTTCCTCCTACATTATGGATACCATCGATAGAATGCGAGAGAAAGAGTTGAACGGTTACGAAATGAAAAAAGAAACCATACGATTTATACAAATCTAAAAATGTCACGGTTACGAAAATGCAAGGGCGTGAACATGATTAGAGAAGGAGAATCCCGTATCGCACGATAACAAAGGGAAAAAATGTGCTATCTAAAACGTGACGTGATCCATCCGATTTTTTTTCAATCACTCGCCACTTATCCACCGACGTTTCTTGTCTCGAAGCTCGCTAACAATTTCTACCACAAGGGTTCCTCCTCTACTTTCCGCTCTACGTATACTAAAGAATTCCTCGAAACCACTCGTTTCCGTTCTCCAAATTGTATCCTGCACGGGATACCTGTCGAAAAACCATGCAACCCGGAGAACGTTTCGATTAATCGACCACCGCAATTTCCAACGAGGGATTCTTCACTCCCTTCTCTCCTTTCTTTCCTCTCTTCTCGCCTTTTCGCCTCTTCTGCTTCCTTTCGTTTCTTTCCTTTTTTGTTCCTTTCGTTTCGGAAAACAAGCTACCCTATAACCTAGGTGTATATACAATTATTACGCTCGTAAGAGGCGAGTTGCGCCGCGGATGGCCGCGGCTCAGTCGACAGAGTTCCTCTCCCGTGCACTTGAGCGGACCGAATTGCACGCGGCACGACATTATTGACTGTTGTTCTGCACGTTGTTGTTCTGCTGTTGCTTCATTGAGTCCATATTCGGGATGTAGTCCATCGCCATCAGGCAAGCGAACACGGTCATCACCATCTTCGGCTTCACCTCGGTTATGTCCTCCGGTAGCGCGTAGACGCGCGCCCCGCATTTCCGGGCCAAGGATATCGCGTACTTCGCGTTGTCCAGATTATCCTGCAACGAAAGACCCCAAGTCGCGGCGAATTAGTCACACGGATCTGTTACTCGCGAATGGAACTGCCGATTGGCATCGACGATCTCGACATCGTCTTCTCTGATCTATGCTGTCTGCTCGATCGTGTCGATCGTTTAAGAAGGATGGAGTTGATTCAAAAGATGTATATTTTGACCATTAATACCTTGACGATGCCAATTATTTTTCTACAGTTATCGTAATTCAATAAATTGATTAATTAAAAATTCGATGGTTGAGAATGTTTTTCAATTGTCGAGAACACTACTGCATCATCAAAACAATGGAATACATCGATGCGTACCAAGCACTGAATTTTTTTTCGTCCCTAAAGAAAACCCCCTCCACAACTTTCCATCGAGCTACCCAATTCTCGACTAAAACCTCTCGCCCAGAAACGAGCATCCACTAAGGTTCAAGCGAGACATTTACGAGGTCGTAACTCAGAAACGCACAATCAAGCCGTTAAAACAGGAAACAACTCGCAAAGGGTTTTCGCTCGTAACGACTCTAAAATATCGACCAGCCAGCAAAAGAAAAGAGGAAGGAAAACAACGCCCCGTCTGTACATCTCACCTCCTCGGTACCGCCCTCCTTCACGAGGTCGTAGTTCACGGAGCCCGGTTTTATGGCGTCGATCAGATCGATCACCACTTTCCCGTCCGCTATCGAGGAATCCTGGAAGCCCTTTATCCCGCTTGTCTTCCCCGCCGCTTGCAATTTCGAGTTCACCCACTGCACGATCTCCTTCTCGACCAGGGTGCTACCCTGGGTGCCCGCGAGGGACGTTAAAATCGACAGAGTGTACGATCTCATCAACTGCCAGATCAACGCCAACGTCAACGTCGCGTTGCCATCGTTAATGTCCTGACCAGCGATCCCTACCAGCGAGAAGTTCATCGTTTTCCCCAGCTCCACGACGTAATTACAGTTCTCCAGTTTCTCCATGAACTTTCGCAGCTTCGTGAACTTTTTGTGCACCTTGTTCCAATTTACCGTGCCTGGCTTGATGATATCGTACAGCTGGAAGATGACCAGGCCGTCGGCCAAGTCTGAGTAGAGCCAATTCACGTAGGGAACCACGCCCATGGAGTTCATCCAGTTACGGTAGGTCTTCTCCTCCCTGGTCTCCTCGAGCGACTCCAGGCCCTCGATATTGCTCTCTGGCTTGTCCAAGCCGGGGTAATTGTTGAACATGTTCGCGACGAACGCGAGGTTCAGCTTGTAAATACCATTGACGACATCGCTGGGCGTTACGAAGCTACGACAGCCCAGCTTAGCCGCCTGTTGCAGCATAATTTCCGCGCGAGACGTGTGGTTCGGCTCCATCAACGCCTCCAGAGTAACGCCAGCGGTATTTGGCGCGATTTGTTTGATTAAGTACGTGTAGATCTCGGAGTCCGTGATGTCCGACTGGAAATTGTGGCACCGTCTGGCTATTCCCGCGTTCTCCAGATGATGGTTCACCCATCTGAGAAGTATGGACTCCGGAGAGAGCTTCAATAGATCCTCGATGCGTTCTCCGTCTTGCAGGAGGGTGGCCAGGCCGGGACAATTTTCCAGAGTGATTTGATTGAACAGACCGATTCGTATGATCTGCCAGAGGAGCCCGAGGACGAGGTGAGGCGAGCCTTTTATGAGATCGTGCGCGTCGATGTTCACGATATTGCAACCGATCGCTTGGGCGGACGATAGGGCTAGGGTTAGGTTCTCGTGTTTCTTGTACAGCGTTAGGTTCCTCTTATTGATCGTCCGTTCGTCGATCGTGTCCGGGCAGGAGTGATTGATTATTTTACTGGAACAGACAATGATTCCGTTGGTGGCGACCCCGTAGTAAAAATCGAACGATATAACGGTACGAGTAAATAACAAGGGTATAACGAAACGATCATTCGTACGCTCGTGGTTTACATAATTCGCACACGATTGCCGCGAGCATCGTAATTGCGTACGAGTTACAGAACCGCGAGCGTATAAATAAAGAAGCTAATTGGTCTCAATTGTACGTTAGACGGAATAAATACATACCAAAGGAGGATGCCATCCTTGACTTTCTCGTACAAGGTCTTTCCTTCCGGGTCGATAGGCAGCAGGTGTTTCAGGTCGGGATCGTGGGACAGATTCGTGTTGATCCAGTCGCTGAACGCGAGCTGCTCCTCGAGTCTGACCGAGTGCGTGGTCCCCTCGCTGGACGCCTCGGAGATGCCACCGAGCGTCTCCAGGTTCTCCTTCTTCGAGACGAACTGCTTGAACGTCGAGCCAAGCTCGTTCGCCTTCAGCTCTTTGCAGAGTTTCTCGAACTCCTCGAAGGAGAGCCGGCCCTTGTGCTCGAACCTTTGCTTGTCGTCGTACTCCTCGATCATCTGCCGCACCTTGTACCCGGGCATCTTGAAACCGCAGATGTCCAGGGCGCTTCGCAGCTCCGTGAGGTTGATGAAACCGTCCCCATTCGCGTCGATCTAACAGAAACAACATTCTTCCTTCAGATAGGAGGCTCTTCTGTCGAAGGACGAGACTGACGAGGGACGCGTCTTCTGGTTTGGAGTTTCTGGACACGGGAGCTGAGTCGAGGAGTCGGAAAAGCTTGCGTCTGGATTTGGAACAGTGGTTTCGGTTCTCGAGGATGGGCCTTCTTCGAGACATCGGGATTTCTCAAGGATTCGTAGAATGTTTCGATGTGATAGCTTGATCGGGAGACTGTAGGAGTCGAAGAGGTTCGTGTCTGGAGCTGGGAGAGTGGTCTCGGTTCTTGAGGATACTTGTCTTCGAGTCATCGGACTTTATAGGGCGAGAACTTGATTGAGAAACTTTGGATTCTGAGTGATTCGTGTTTGGAGTCAGGAAAGTGGTTTCTGGTCTCGAGCGTTTGGGTGTTCGAGTTTTTCTCACGAATTCCTCGCGTCTTTGGACTCGGTTGTGATTTGAATGCCCGAACATGCAGGGCTTGCAGAGTCTCCATATTTTTTTCAAGGATCCTCTACATCTTTTAACGCGTGCGTTTGATGGAGACGGTTCGAATTCGCGTCTGGATCTTCAAGAAAGTGGTTTCGAAATCTTGAAGGTTCACAATCATATCCTTTGTATTACGGATTTTTCTTAATTTCTATCATTACACGTGACAACAATATCTTCATTACGATTTAGAGTCGCGAAAAAATTCGTTCGTACGGAATTATCACGATAACGGAATAAAGCGAAGCAACGATTTCCGTGGGGAGGGAAAAAAAAATCGCTCGACGCAGCGAGAGCGTGCGAGGGCTTAGTCGCCACGTGTGGACGGAGGGAAACGCTTAATCTCGACCTCAACCAACCGATATCTAGGCTGTCCCGCAATAAAAGTCTGCTCGCTGATTTTCAAGAATGCAATCATAGCCGACTTTTTCCACGAGGAGAACAATGCTGAACGAAATCGCGGATCGTGCGCGGTCACGCATGGTGCCAGTTCGTGGAAAACTGTATCGGGGTTAATCGACGGTCCTTTATGCCTCGTCTCGAGGAACCGTGTTACGACCGACTAATTAGCATCTCGCTGTTGCCCGCTGAATCGTTTCTAACTTACGGCGATAATTGTTTCCGTTTTATCGCCGCGTTTAAACCGCTCTATGACTCAATGATCAACTGCTGCTCGACAAGAAAGAAGTACAAAACAATCGATTTCAACGATCCAACTGGCAGATAAAGTTTCACGGCTGCGATCGATAAAACGATAGATCACGCGGTAGATAGATTTTTATTGAACGACATTTTTCTTGTTGACGTTCGATGGAGAAATCCGGTTCGACGATTCGTAGCGGAGGAAGTTTCGGATGGTCGATCGGTTCACGCCCAACGATCGATCGATTCGCAATGGTAAGTCGAGTGGCTTACATAAAAGGCGTTACGGGGTAACCAGCGGGAAACCGATGGAAATTGCGTACTTACTAGACTGAAAAGATACGAGAAATCCTTGAAGTACTCGTCTATAACGTCCCATTGCTGGATCTCGCGGAGTTCCATGACGAGACGTGACGAATCGAAGACACGGCAGAGACAATCAGGCCCGGTTGCAATTTCGCGCGCGACTGACCGCTACATTTAGATACGACTGATATCTCCGTTATCGAGTATTCGATAAAACGGAAGGAAAAAAAGAAAACTCCATAGGAGAGGCTTAGAATCTTATCGACTATGCGATATACAGCATCGATAATCTATGATAATCAAATCTTCTATTTATTGGGTAGTTTATTTGTATGCAAAAACCGTGTGCGCGTCGTTTCTGTATCGATTCATTAATTGTCTCGCGCTTATCGCGACGAGTGTTCATCGCGAAAATAGCGTTTTATGACGAAAGGTAAACATAGACGTAGGAGAACGATCTGTGATGCGAAATTAACGCGGTACAATACAAACTGATTGTTATCCTCCGCGGTATTGATAGATCAAAGGCTTAACGAACAGATTAATGCAGTTTGCTGGTTTTACGACCTCAAAGCACCGCGATTAAACGCGCCACTATATAATTGACCCACGTTTCAGTGAAACAATTCGTCGCGAAACGATAACGATGAGCTATTTGAAGAATTTTTCGGTAAACTTAATTCTTACGATCAAAGGAACCCTCCTATGTTTTCTGATTCACGCGAACGGAAATCTATATAGAGTTCCACGAATTGGTACCAGTGTGGCGCCAAACCGTACAAACGTGAGTACCTCCGATTGTTAAGACGATAGGCAGAAGAAAATAACTCCGGGATGACTTAATCCGCCAGGCGTTGCACTCGAAATACCGAGAAGTCACGCGGAGCGCGTTGACCCGGTAAAATGCAACAGCTTCGATCGTGGGTAATTTGTAACCGGGTCAACGCGAGCGTATCGTACCTTTCCACCAACCAGCGTGGAATAATATCGCGGCTGGTATCGATAACAGTCTCGTTTTTCACTCCGACTTCATACGATCCTCTCACGATCTCTCGGTTTATTGTATTTCCTCTGCGAATGCGACTACGTTAATAATCCCACTCGCACATGAAACAAACTCTGACAACAACTATGACATCGCAGAAATCTCGATTTCTTGTAAAAAGGATAGAATTTCCTTCGAATACCCAAGAACGCTTCGATTCACGACAATCAATCGTCCGATCGTAACGCTCGTAGAGCACGATCTGCAAAATGGAGCAACCCTCGACGCAACACGAAACTTCGGACGGAATTCCCCTTGGGGAACGTTCCCCTTGAATCGCGCAGCTTCCTGTAATGGCTAATTCAATATTAACCTTGCAGCGTGCGCGAGCAAGAAAATCTGTCGGGCAGCCGACGGGAAATGAAACGGGAAACAAGGTGTACCCCGTGCGCCGTGTTACAGAACGGCGTGTCGATTGTGCAACGAGAGTTACACATTTACTCGAGCCTGAAACGGCGCACGGCCAGGCTCTCTTTTCGCTTTCTCGAATTCTATCGAGTGCGACGATCGGCCGCGATTCCCCCGCGATTGTTCTACACGCGCATCGTCTGAAACACGTTTTTGCATACGAAACGCATCGCCGTGCCCTGGCATCCGGAAGATGATGCACGTAACGTGTGCATAAGAAACGGAATCGATCGGCGCGAGTACGCCCGACGTTTCGCATCGAGAATTCTAATCTCCCTTTCCCTTTAACAGCCGGTGGAATAGCAACCTCGAACAATTTCACCGTAGGAAAAGCTATTCCTCCGCGTCGCCCACCGTGGACGGGATATATCCTTCCGCGTTGTCGGCATTAATCAAAGCCCGTTTAATTTAAAAGCCCCGTGGAGAACGGAGCCAGCGTTCGCCACGCGGACGTACAAGAATCGCACGGGGTGGGTGGCTCCAAGCGGAATTAACTTAAAAACCACCGTATCATGGATTTCGTTTCGCAAATACGTAATTCGTATCTGTGTACGCTCGTAACGTACCGCGCGCTGCCCCCGTAGGGAACGCGGCAACGAATACAAAAAGCTTGAAACCGCCTGCCCGTGCATAATGACTTTCTCGGGTTTTTCGTAGCCAGGCTGCTCAGTGATCTCATACGCCTGGAATTACAAAGTCACGTTGTAGGAGCCCAGCCTCCCGTAGGAATGAAACGCAGCCTTTCTGAGATTTAAATCTGGCTCTCCATAGGAGACGCTCTCGAGCACTTTTCCAAAGATATTGCCAGGCTATTTCAACTTGCTCTCAATTTAATTCGTCAAACTTTGCAGAGATAACGAAAAGTACCAGCTTCCGTGAAATCATCGTCGTTCGAGCTCCAAAAAGGATTCGCGTCTCCGACTGGCGTCGAAGCGAAAGGGGTGCGCCGAGCGATCTCGCGCGAAGATATCCAAGGAAAGGTCGCGGAGAGGTAGGGCGTTAAATATCGTCGCGAGGCTTCGACACGCTCGTACGGAGCGTCGCAATAGGTTACTGGACACCCTGTAGACGCGGGTGCTCTCACCCGGGGATCAGACTTCTCCGTTGGCTCGCTTTTATCCTGAGAACTGGTTTCACCGGCGTCGCATTGCGCTCCGTCCCCACCCTTGCGTCGTTCTCTCCCGCCACCCTTTGGTCCCCTCGCCAGCAACCCTTCGAAATCACGATTGAATTACCCGCCATGGAAAAGGAGCCGGCTCCTCTCGCTGTTATTCGTACGCGTCGCGTTAATAGACAATCTGGACTAGGCCAGAGGAGACCGCGGCTCGACGTGAGACCAGCAACGATATTGGCCTTAATGCGACATAATAACCCCTGCCATTTCTTAATCTGTCAGATGATCGTCTGTCTTTGTGAATCTGTCGTCTATCGTTTTTGTACGGGACGATCGTCTCGATGGAGGCCCTCGAAACCGTGGCAGGGACTTTCGACACCCTGTATCACTGTGACGACGAGTATTCGCGTATGGAAAATGAGAATCAGAATGGATCTCGCCAATTTTGGGGTAAAATTGAACAGACTATCTGAATGGAATTTATTTGCTAAAATATATTGTTCAAATCGTACGTTTATATGCATGTTGCGTTTAATGTTGATTATAATACAGAGAATAAACCAGCGATGGGCAGTTCGCAGCCCACGGGCCATATGCTGCCCACTGAAGTTGTTTATCCAATGAACTTCAACAAGCCAGCCAACGTGCCGCATTGTTGCATTTACCAGGACGTATGAATCCATCGTGCAACTTCCTCCCATTGCAATTTACGACATCGAAGAGGTCGTATTGTTCGAACATAATCCAACGAAAGGCAACAGTACCGGCGATAAAACCGTAAATGGTCGGCCTTGAAATCGAGCGAGATTACGGTGTGGCAATTGGTCAGAAAACGTGAAACCGGCGATAAAAGGTTTCGCAAGTAGGAAAGGCTTTTGCTTTGCGAGAAAGTGGACCCCCCCGCCGGTATGAGGCGAGGTCGTAAATCGAGGTGGATCACGGAGGATTCAAGTACAAGGTGTTCCAGATTTCGATCGTTGAGTCAACGGGTTTCCTTGATTCCAAGGCAGCGGATACAACCGACTTTTCTACGTCACGATCAGATTCCACCTACGTGAAACACGTGCGACGAGCTCGGCTCTTTCGCGAGACAGAGACTTAACGAGCT
This sequence comes from Xylocopa sonorina, assembly GCF_050948175.1. NCBI lineage: Eukaryota > Metazoa > Arthropoda > Insecta > Hymenoptera > Apidae > Xylocopa > Xylocopa sonorina. The sequence continues at coordinate 7,229,612 of NC_135203.1, forward strand.
GGAGTTGTTCTCGCGGATACGCGCGTACACGCGACAGCCTCTACTCGCGTCTAATTGCGTAACGCAACCTGTTGAGGTGTACCAGTGTGTCGTTTCGCGAATGTTGACTTGTAAAACAGAGGGACAGTCGGTCGAGGAAAACGATCATTATTCGCGAGCCGCGCCTGTTAATTGCGAAACGCGATCGCGGCTAAAACGATGATGCTTCTCGAATCGATGACGATGATCGTAATGGAAATGGTTCGTCGATTAGTCAGCGGCGTGAACATCGCATCGATTTGTCAGTTTGCTGGAATTTTCGAAACGTGGGCAAGGTACGCATTCCTTCCAACGTGTACGCGATGACCACCGTTCAGTTATCGCGTGGGGGACGAAGATAAAACGCAATCAGACTTAATTTGAATGCTGGCGAAGGTTAACTGTTGAAAGTCTAACGCGGAAAAAATAACGTGTATACATTAGACGGTAAAATTCCTTCGAACCAGTTCGTTTCTATTCCCCGTAGTTTCCGTCGATTTTTCTTGCAGCGAGGTAGATTGCTCGTTGAGAAAACTCGCCTCTATGTAGATTAAATGTAGTAATTGAAAAGAAGTATCGATTACTCTAAGTTAATAATAGACTAATAAACATAAAGCAAGAAATGGTTTAACATGATCTGGTGTATTTTCTTCGATGTCCAGATATACATCAGCAGCACCATTACAGTTTTACAGACTATCATAATCAATACTGTCGTACATAGCACCCATCTGGACACCCTAATTCAATTTGTATATTCCTCAATCAAACCTATTTGCTCCACAAAAAAAATTGAGAACATTTGCCTCGCGTTATTCAAAAAGGCCATTTGCTTCATAGATTCCAATTATGGACCACAACAATCCATCAAAGCTGAACGTAAAATACAGAAACCACAGCGGAGTCATTAATCAAACGTCCCGTCGCCAGACTGTGGAGGTTGTTTTAAACAACGAACCGTAACAACGCGCAGGAAAATCTCGCGATCGAGCAAAACGAGGGAACGAGGATCGACGAGCGCGAGCAACCCAACGAAACAACAGTTTTCGCAATGAATCGCGACAGTCGATGGTACGGTTGGCAGCGTTTTTTTTCCTCTTTTTTTTTGTCACCGGATTTAATTTATATGCGACGAGCCACGCAATGCGTCGTCACGCGGAATAAATTACGGCCGCGTTTTACAGGCCGCTGAAAGCTCGGCAATGATCCCGTAATGGGCGCCGCGAGAGGGTAAAAAGTTTAGCTAGTCGCATCGGAGTTAGCTCAAGTGGCGATAATTGAACAGCTTCGAGCGAATCGTTCCTGAGCAGAAGGATACACGCGCTGCTGCCATTCCGTTCCTTGGTCGCTCGCTCTGCGATTAATCTAATCCCATTGATACCTTGCCACAAATCACTCGCTGCGCCTACCCGTTCACCGCGAGGCGAACTAAAATTTCCAAGGAATTGCGCAACCAACAATTTCCGTAACCGACAATTTCCATTTTTTCCCCGTTCGTTATTCTTATCCCATAATTCCAACGTGCTCAACCGACTTATCGCCGAATTTACTAGAAAGACCACTTCCGTTGGAGATTTGTAGGACGAAGGGAGCTAGAATCGAGTCGTTCCAACTAAAACCTGATCTCATCTTTGAGAGCGTACGTCGCGTTCATTTATAAGAAAAAATTTGGGCCAAGACTAAGGACATTCGAGGCGTGAATGTTCCCCCCATTGCGCAACGGTTTAGCCTCTTTCCATTTTTTTTCTCTGCTACTTCTTCTCTGACCCTGCACACTCGACAACGCGCGCGATCGTCTAAGAAAATCTCTGACTCGAGATACAAGCTAATGTCAGGGATCTAGAAGGACGTATGCACGTATATGTACATATGCAGAGACGTATGCGACGCGATAGTTATTCAAGATGCATCAGCCGTGTATTCCAGAGACGAGCGTTACAGTCCCGACTGGTTCCTCGAAGCGAGCGAGGACTGGCGTCAACATCGATCGCAACGATCGATTCGCAGTCGTTATTAACAGTCGTTGCAACGTCTCTGGACACTAGGCACCGATTAATCGCCCGTTCGTACGGCCTCGACGTTATTCCCCGGGACTTCTGCCACGATTGGCCGTGTTACACGCCACGCGATTCACGCGTGATTCGATTTACAACGCGAGCGAAAGTGAGATCCAACGCGATCAAGGTTAAACGATACCAATCAATTACCGGTACAATTAATTAATAAGCAGATGCATTCGTTGGAGCATCTAATAGTCCCGGTTCGAAGTTCTTGGAAACGCCTCGAACAGATTTTTCACGGGTACGTTCCAGGAATAAAACAGTCCCACCTTGTAGATACCTGAAAGGCGCACGAAGGTGCACGCACTTCGTGCTCCAATTTAACTGCACGCGCGCGAGATGTAATAAATACAATTCGAAAGTAGAACGCCTTGAACCCTACGGTTACGACTACTAGCGCTCCCGTTGTCGTAACTAGTTTCTGCGCGCGCGGAAAATGGGACGAAATGCTGTAACGTTCAATTCACCGTGGCCAGTTCCACCGTTGAAGGTATGCGCAAACGTTGGTCCATAAAACCAACCGGGGATTGCACCATTAGCTAATCCCAGAGCCCCGCGGTTTTATCGCGAGGCCCGAGCGAAACTGGGAGGAACGCACTCGGAAAGGCGCGGCTCCAACGTCAGATACGCTTTAAACTTATTTATTAAACGCTGATGAGCCTCGCTCGAGGTGCAATCTTTCTCGTTAAATGGCAACCGAACGATGGAGTTTGCTCAAGGTACGCGTTACGGTTTCGCGAAACGCGTTCGAGATAATGGTACACCGATCGCGCAGCGAGACAGGGAAAGCGAACTGTTTCATTAACAATCTTACGAAACCGCTCAGAACTGTAAAACATTCCGTGACTAATGTTCGCGTTTCTGGTACACAGCCGATCCGGTCGTGGCTTCCACAACCGCGAGCTACTATTATTTCGGTGAATCAACTTCCTAATAAGGAGAGGCGAAATGAATCACCGAACGAAATACCCACCCGTCGCAGGGTAGTTTCGAAACGACCACGTGCGACTCGACGGATCCTCGGGCGCGCGGCTCCGGGGGATCGTCGACGGTGAGTCAAGCCGCGCATTCTTCCAAGTGCGATCACCTCTGATTTCATTTCATCGCCCGATGCGTTCGCTGGACCTCCTTATACGCGCGCACGCTACTAAACGCGAATCCCTCGGACGCGTTCCTCCGTCTCGCGAGCGTTCATTCACGACCTGCCGTCAGCGCGTGACGACCACGCTCGAACTGTTCGATTTTCATCGTAAGCTGCGCGCTTTCACGCGAAAGAGGAACTTACCCTGAGGAATACGAGAGTTTTTACTACGTGGGGTTTTAAATTTCACGGTAAAGATCGACTTCATGCCACTCCGGAAGACAAATTACACGTCGCAACGATGAGGTGGGAGGAGAGTCGCGTGCATCGCGTCCCTCGCGGGCAAAGGGTTAATTACTGGCGGCCAATTAACATCGCGAGGTTTTACGTAACCAACTCCGGTGACATCGGATAATAGTTTCGTCGAGGTTTCGCGGAGCTGTCGGGTAATTCAACGCCGCTCGATTCAGAAGCACTTTCCGGTTGCGACAGAGCGCGCGAGCCTGACGGGGCTGGAAGGCCTTTCGCCTTCCCTGGAAACCTCCGTTATCGTGTAAAACGTCCACGCCGGGAGACATTGATGGAAAGCATAAAAGATCCGAGCTCTCGTAATTGAATGAAGCCAGAGCGAACGCCTGCGAAGTGTACGCGAGAAGACCATCGAGAATTGAGTCGGACGGGTAAACGCGAGGTGATGAAGTGCCGTTTAAAAGGGTTTAAACGGGGTTAACGTGTTTCTGGAGCGACGTCCATAGTAATTAGCTAGTAATGGGGGTAGTTTTTACAGATGTTTGCGAAGGCTGATGTTGCTAATGGTACGAAGATTATCAATTCAACCTAGACGGCTGATGAATAAGCCTTCCGGGAAGATGTCTCAATGTTTCGATGATTAATACTTTTGGAAAGTAACCGGTTCGAAGAAACTACTTCTCTGACGTGTATCTTTACGTTTAATTAGCATCTATTAGTCTCGCAGAAATTCTTCGAATCGCAAACTTTTAATTAATCACGCGCACCTTTGCACTAATGCTGACGCGCAATTAGAATATTGCAAAAACTATTGAGAAACTCGTGATAAACCGAGTATTTCATTTTTATCTGAACTTAAACTACTTTGTTTATGCCTTTTTCGCTTCCTCGTCGTATCGCGCGTAACAAAGCAATTAGAGCTGCCATTATCATTGAATGCACTTTAATTTCGAGTAATATCCGTTCGTTTGAATTCAACTGGAAGGACTCGTGCGAACGCGAGCACCTTAGAAATCGTTCCAAGCGTCGACGAGGAATTCCATGGTGGCCCAGTTTCTTGCCGCCAGACGAAAATGAGTCACGAGCGAGTAGACGCAGGGGAAAGAGAATCGGAGATCGCAGGCCTCGATCGCGAGCCTGAATTAAAAGAAACGAGTCAGTGCAACGCGTCGATAAGCTCGAAAGGGCGCCGCGATCATCTCCCGCCGTCGATTCATATTCCGCGCGGTGCCGCGGGGAGATTCGAGATAGCGGCTCGTTCCTTTTCGCAATTCAGCTCTATTTTCGATGTCTATCAGCCCGCCCCTTTCCGGCTAGCCACCCCTGTTTCGCGTCAACGTTTTCGTCGACCACAAAAAAAAAAAGAAAATGCTCGAACGTGTCCGCGAAGAATCGTTTTTCTTCTCGAGTCACGCGCCTCGTCGATTCAGGGCACTCTGCTCGGAAGACGCATCGCGGGATTGATTATGCATACGCGTTGATATGTAAACGGGACGAGTTTATAAAGAGTTATCGAAAGAAATTCGTAGAAACTCTGCAGTTGCGATAAAACTAGTGTAAGTAACGGGGCAGCGGATGTACTGTAAAAACAATTTATCAAACGTTCGCCACAATGCTCTCCGAGTGCGGAGAGTAGAAGCACGTACACTGTTAGGCAGATATGGCGATCGGAAAGTGGTCGCGACACACGGAGAAGCTGAGACGACTCTCTCGATGGATCTCGTTTCCTGCGGTCATCCGCTGCTCCTCGTTCTGTATTCTTTGCCCAGACTTCACACGAACAAGCCCCTATCTCCGTGTGCGTGTACGATTTATCCGCCTACCAAATTCGACCGCGAAATTATTCCGCATAAAAGCGAGAACACCGTGAACGAGCGTCTCTCTGCACTGTTGACTCAGCTGACAAGGTCCTGGGCCCCCTTAATACGACGATACACGATCGCCACTTTATCTGAACATTACGGGAACAGAGTATTGCTATTCGAGGAAATTAAGCGGTACACGGTCGATCGTCTAGATAGATCCATTAAGGATAACGAAAAGGAAAGGGAAAACACATGAAAGATAAAAATGAAAAGGTGATCGTGTATACGCGATAAGGACACGAAGTTTCCATCTGGGAACTTCGAAATCGTGTCAAAGCACGTTTCACCTATCGACGATGGCGGCGTTGATGATTATCGCAAGGAAATCGCACTTGCGAAAATTAAAGACTTACAAGTTCGAGCAGATTGTTGATAACAAAGTATGAACGCGTGGTAGCGTATCTGTGTGCGAAGGACAAGCAATCTCCATCCAAGAAATTCGAAATCGTTTCCCCCCTTTCGACATATTGGCAGGTTCCGATGCTTATCACGCGGAAATGGTAAAACCACCGGATGAGCGCGGCGCAACGCCGAGGAAATTCCCAGGATATAGACGCTCTCGATTATCCCTCTATTCGCGTTTCTTACGCTGGTGAACGCGAACCGGGGAATCCGCTGCGTCGGCTTTTTTCTTCCCTGCCCCATTGTTCGACGATTCTCTAATTAAAAGACGAAGCTCCGCCACGCAGGTGGAATTTACATGGAGAACGGTGCTCGAGAGGATTAACGGTTCCGCGGGCATACCGGACCGGGGAATATTTTCGTCCCACGACGAAACTTGAGGATCTGCTCGGTTTCGAGGAAACATCCGGCTCTGTCCACTCGACTTTGGAATTTGAAAGAATCTGGTCCCCCAGCGTGGGACTTGAAACGTCTCTGCGCCTCGAGGACCGCCTATCGGCGATGATACGAAAGCGGTTTTTAGTTTTAGAGGCCTCCTTGGATGCACCGTGTTCCGAGCAAGTACATCCGTTAAACGTACGTTAAACAATTAATTAAAAGCGTCAGCCATCGATTAAACGTATCGATTAAACGTATCGATTAAACGAACATAACACATGTCCGATCGAGAACTCCGCTCCAATTACATTCGTCATGATAGTCATGCAAAAAGGAAGTCACCGATCGAAGATCGAGAATCACATAACGCGAACGAGAACATCTTCGCCGGCTAATTAGACGGATCGAGGTTAGGTACGGGTTTAGTTTCACCTGGACTGATTAGCGGTGGCTTGATTGCGGAGTCCAGCTACCGTCGCTAACGTTTTCATTCCAATCAGGCTTCGAGAGTCGTGTTTCGATTAGCGAAGCTGATTCGCGGGACGAAACGCAAAACCCGGCGTTTTCGCAGATTGAACGGGGGACACAAGTGTCACGCGATCTGTAATTCGACGCGAACTTATTAACTTCGAGGGGACAAGGGTAAGAAGATATATCCGCCCTCTGACTCATCAATTTCGGGATACCTTATTCGTCCAGAGGGGTGGAGTGCGCGAAGGCTTATCGAATGGAAAGGGCTGCACTCTGTTTCGCAGATGACCGGTCTTCTAATGGTCTCGTTATCGGTTCGAACTGACTGTGAGAAAGGATTCCAAGTACCGGATGATTGTTAACCTGAATACAGTTCGGAGTTTCACTGGAAAAATAGTGCTTTTCGGTTCTTTTTATGGGTCGAGGGAGAGTACGCGTGTGATTTATGTGGCGCGAGATTCGGTTCAGATTTTGGAGTCAATTGTTTGAGTTCCTGGAGTTATAACCGTGCTCCGAAAACACGGAAGGTTTCTGTTTCTCTTCAACGTGAAATTGCTTGTATGAAGGGCCAGGTTCTGCGAATACTTGGAGTTTGTGTGCGGGTTAAAGTTAGCAGGAAATCTATGTTGATCCTCAGATTCCTTGTAAACGCTATAGAATACGAATATCCGGTCGCCCCGGGGTGAATATTCGCGATCAATACCCCACTTCCTGCTTCTCCAACTTTTACATTTTCTAGCCATTAAATTTTAAAATATTCCAATTATTCAACCGTCCAATTTTTTAATTTCCTTTTCATCGTAAAAGCTGTCAGAGAGGAAGAGTACGTCGCGTGCACCTCTGAATTTTGCCTCACGTTTTCAAACGCCAAAAAATTCTCGCCTCGTTCGCCTCACGTGAATCACCCATTTCCTGTGGATGTAGCGTTCGGCATTCTCCCAAGTCACCGTGCAAAACGCGATATTCCCAGGCGTACGAGCCCAACGAAATGTTTACGCTAGCCATCGCCACAGAAATTCACTTAACAGAACCGAACGCGTATGTATCTAAATCGTCATTGAATGTTCTTTACGATCTTCGTTAGAGCGTCCGTTCGATCGCGTCTCGAGCCATTACTCGGTCGCATAATTGCAAGCGCGCGATTATTAATCATCGATTTATTTCAAACGCACGTATCTAAGTGTATACTCGTATTTTGATCGCACACTCTGTTCGTTGAAGGAAGCTCGTTTCGTCGGCGCCTTATCTACGCACTTGGAAGTCTGCAACCTCGCTGGAGGAAGGATTAATTATAAATACAGGCGTAATAAGGAGCTAAGCGTGGGAACCGAACCGACGAAGGACGCGTGTACACACGCGCGCTATAAACGCAACCCTTTCGCCCCCGTCCCTATTTCATGTGAGAAAATGAAGCTTGGATAGAGCATTTTCATACTCCCTATCGGTGGATCTAATAACATACAACTATATCCATATCCTATCAGCTTTGAAATATGTTGTCTAAATTAAATATTCCATAAGTATTCCATCCCTCGCGTGACCAAGTGATTTTAAAACATTCTCTAAAAATGCTTACGCGATACTAAGAATTCATCGAAATAGACAGGCTTCTTCAAAAAAATGTCGAGATATTTTTTATCCATTACGGTTCTCGAGTGATTCAGTACGTATGTATAACGTTTCAACGAAACGAGCTTTGCACCGCGAATATCTCGACTGCTCGGTCATCTCTGCTTATTATTCATAAACGTGTCATTGTTACAACCGAGCGGGCTCGAGCGAGCTAAACAAAAGCCGATGGAGCTTAAAAAACAAGCGGCTCATGCTGACGCTGGACAATCTTGATTACTCTCTGTCCCTGTAACTATCGCGAATAGAAAGAATCGTAGTATCGTTCCTGATCGTTTTAATCTATAAAACGTACCGACATCGATCGCATTCCATTTAATAGAAACAATACTCGATCGATGTCGGACATGAAGCGACTTCCGTTGTCTAAATATCGAGACGCGAGGCTGTTCGTCGAAAAGGGCAGGAATCGATTCGAGATTCGATGCAGAAGCGTCGATGGGAAATATCGGCTGGCTGCGGTTTCTGATACGTTTTCTCGTCATAAAGAGCACATTCATAGACGAGAAATGCCTGGTGGAAGTTATGAACGCATTTTTCCATGGGTGCACGCAGAAACAGGCGAACACATTGTGCGGCGTGAAATTACGCTGGGATGCATAACGAGAGAAATCTTTCGTCTCCTCTCTCTCTCTGACGAGCACAAATAACGCGGCATTAAGTTTTACAAGGTAGAATGAGCGTTTGTGAAGAATAAGCTCGTACAAACGAGCATCGCGTGTTGTTGTATGAATGGTCGAGTGAGAGATCGCGTTGGATCTTCAGACGCTTGTACGCGTCCTCCTTAAAACTTAATTGCGCCATATAAAGTAGCGTTACGTACAGAAAACGAGAAAACGTGATACTATAGCCAGCAAAATCGTGTCAATTACGCATCTTCTAGGTAAAACCAAAGAAACCTCAAATATTCTTTCTGGGATGGCACTTTTTCATTCGATTTCTCAAAGTCCGTGACACTCGAACGATTAAGCACGATTGTCAATGGTTTCCACGGTCTTTTACTTGGTGGCTGATACATAAAGAACGTGCGAAAACAATCGCGATGTCGAACATCGACCGAATAGCCTGTCCTGTTCTTTGACACGCTCCATTTGTATGGAAATTTCAAGGCTGGCAATTATCATGGTATTTAGCGTCAATTACGAGCGACACGAGTGATTCACCGTCGAACTTGACGCGCTTTCCAATCACAGTGCGATACCATATAGTTCTGGCGCCTTCCGGTACTCTGGCTCACAGGCGAACCGATAAAAAAAAATTAATGACAACTCGTACGATTCTTAACTATACAGATACAACGAATACTCCGGTGATACTATTCTAGTTACACGAGAAATATCAGAACGATAACGCAACTGAAATTTGCATTCCTAGTTTTACGTTCGCATGAATGATTGTAAATTCGATCGAAGTGAGAAAAAAATGCTAGCGAATTCAAGGCGAGGAACGTTGAAAGTTTTACGTATGACACAGTTCGTTTTACGATACCATCGACCAAACGCAGCGTTCCTGAGAAATTTCAACTAATGCGTGTCGCCTTTCCGATAATGTATCGTCGAGGAAGTGCGATTGTCATGGACGAAATCTTTTATCTAGATACACAACCAATGACTCACGTATGTAAATGATACAACCCTTTATTTAATCAAGTGTTCCTCTCGAACCGACTTTCGTAGCTTCTTCACCGATTTTAATAACCAATTATCCGTCGTTCCATTCGTAAAACATGAAAAATATGATTAAACAGTGAACAACTGGAAAACGTAATAGGACACACCACTCGACCTACTGAACGCCTAGTTTCGTAATGATCTTGGGTACATACGTATATTTAAGCGACCGATAGCAGACTACTTACTACTCCAGCGACGTGCAGTTGCATAATAATCGAGGCACGGCATTACAACAACGGCGTTGAGCAACAATTCGAACAGAACGCATTGTCGGCCTGCGAACGAGCTTTTACTCGAACCGTGTTCCACGCGGTTGCACCAGAGCGGAAAAAAGAGAAGAATTTCGATGTACCACGGACCGATTAATATTGTTTCGTCGTGAAATTATGAGATTGTTCGAGCTTGACGAAGTTTTTATCTCGACTGATACTCGCGAGACACATTTTAAATAGCCCCTAATCTGCACGACTTTGGAATTCCTGAGCGAGCACCGATGCAATTAAAATATCTCGCGCTATGACAAACGAGACAGTGAAACGAGAACGAAGATATTACAGATATTAATTCTCTTTCACTGAATTCAGACGAAGTGGATTCAACTTTCTAAATACTTGCCAGTATCGGTCAATAATCGGAATCTCTAATCTCAAAATGATTCTCTGTTCAAACTAACGGGTATATATAATATTGCGTATATAAGAGACAAAGATAAGGCGGAAGATGTTTACGAATTAAACGAAGAACTTTGACTCAGAAAATCAACAAATTTCAGTGTGCAGATTGTAGCCACGGTTCTGATAATGGACACCGAGTAACGTGCAACCCGTAACACCGCCTGCACGAACATTATAGCGCATTGCTGCATTAATTTCATGCTCGCGGAACTATGAAACAGTTTTGGTCCGAAGCTACGATCTCACGGTAGCTGAGAAACACCCGATGCATGAAATAAAATAACAAACTCCGTGGATACCCCACTGAAATTCACCCTAAACGAGTTAACTTTTACGTAAACGATCCCATCATAAATATCGGTTCTGCCTCATAAAAGCTGCCTCTAATTTACGATCGCCAATTCTAAACGACCTAATTGCCACCCTCGTTACGGTATTCAATCGCTTTAACAACGTCGCGAGCTTATAATATCGTTCGAGGGAAACGTACAACGCCTCTTTGTTTCCTTGAAATTTGGGTTACCCCCTGAAAACGAACCTTGTACCGCGATCGTTCTCAAAAAGGGGATGAGAGGGCGCGTTTTACATCCCCGCTGCGAGGGCAGAGAATAGGAAAGCTGGCCCGGTGTAAACCGTAAGCATTTAATTCCGCGGAGTCCAACGTCGATGGTCTATTTTTGCCCAGCTGCAAAGGACCAACAGCACGATGTCTGGGTAAGAAAAGAGCGGCACGTGCCGGTAAGCTTCAGGGGGGCTGCTAGAGCACGTGCTCCTTTATTTACGCCACGTCGTTTTACCAACGCGACTGGAGAAATTGAATGGTTCGAACCTCTTTCTATTCGTGGAAGTGTTTTCGTTCCTGCCGGATTGTGTGTCTCTATTTTGTTCAGCTTCGACGAGTTTTGCTTTCGCTGACAACAGCTGTGGAAAAAACATTGACCGCTGTGCGTGCCCTGTGTTTCCATCATCGGAAACAATTATCGTAGATACCACGTTTTACAGTTCACATCGTCTGAATTGTATTTTATAATTTTACGGTTCGAGATTGAACGAGTAATCTCTGTTTCTTTAGTTGAAGACAAGACTCTTAATGAAAGTGTAATCGAGAGACTTCCGGGTTGGTTTTAATTGGAAACCAGCCGGAGGCGAGAAGAGAAACGGGGAAAAGATACATCCGTAGGGTCTGCCGGCTGCATCGCAACCCTTCTCAGAAGAATGCTCTTCGCGACATTGTTTCTGACGGGGTGACTCTCAACCCTTGTCGCGTACCGTAGCGACTGTCGTAATCCACGCCAACGCGAACACCATTGCCAGATACATATTTACATACTCGAGGGATGATTTAGATGCGCTAAGAAAGCCGCCACCACTTTAAAGCCGACGAAGCACTGGCTGGGACTTCCTGAAGCGAACGACCGCGCGGAAACGACGCTTTCGAGAATTCTAAATCGTTCCTCCGGATGTTGTTATCTGATCTACGCCTGGAATTCCGCCTATTACGCAGCGACACAAGCAAATTTTTCCTCGCCGCAACTAAATTTTGCTGGTCACGTTCTCTATATTTCCGATCGTTTAAATCGTATCGCCTTTTGTTAGTCCTCCAATGAATTACTTCGCTCTGGAGGATTTATTTAATTTTTTAACTTCGTCAGCAGGTACTGCGTGTTCCATATAATTTTGTTCTAATTATTCGGTCGAGAAAGAGAGGAAAAACGAGGACAGAAATGCATCTCGGTGTGCTCCGTAATCGCTTTAGGACCCTAGAGCGACGAGGACTGCTACCACTCCCTTTCGAGCACCCTTCCCCTGAGTGTAAATACGAATCCCACCTCGATTACCTCCGCTAACGACTTTCGCTACCGAAAAGTAAATCCGAGACAGAACATGAAGCGGAGCGATAGTCTATTAGATCTGTCCGCGTCCCCCAGACGGACGAGTCGAGTTAAACCCCACCCCGTTCGAACCGAGTTAAACACTCCAATACTTCGAGAGCACCTTGACCGTCGGAGATTGCCCCAAGAACTCGATCTACTTGAATAACTCAAGCAACCCCATTATACATGCCGGACGATAAATTGCCTCCGGTCGATTCGATTGATAAAACGAATTTTTTCTCCAGTTCGAGTGCCTCGATCATTATTAGGAATTGCCTCGAGAGAGTTCGAGGAACTTTAACAGGTTAAATAAACCTTAATGCCCCATAAATGGCGTAACGAGGATACTCCAAAATTGACTCGAATATTCGTCCTATTCTAATCTTGAATATTCACATTCTCATTCTCATTTTAATCATAACTATCCAAGTTTTCACTATTCTAATTCAATGTTTTCGATTATTATAACACACTTTTCTAGTAATTATCCTGAAATGTTCGAATAACCATAACAGTATCGAGTCGAATCTAAAATTCAGCCCACCCAAAACCCACGTTTGCCACCGTCAAGGGTGGTCCCCCTTTCGTAGCACCCCTCGGCGCGATATATGTTCGCGTGTGCATTTTCGCAACGCTGCAACGGGCAGGATGTCGCGGAAGGGATTGCGTTCTCGCGCCAGTAACGCGATCAATAAGATAATTGAAGACTTTCTCGACAATGCCGGCGGAAGGGAGCAATTTCGCCATCTCCCTTGCACTTGAGCAAGGTCATTGTTTTCGAGGAGATTCTCATCCCGTTTCCTAAGCACCATCCGCACGGACGGTTATAATTGTATCCTGCTGGCTTAAACATCACGGTGGCCTGCGTCACAAGCGAATAAATTGAGGAGAAAGCAGGGCCGAAACAGTGGCCGGGAACCGTGACTCATAAAATTGCAAATTCGATCGATAGTACGGTGATGATACATAGCAGATGTAATAGAAAGGAAAGGAAGCGGGGACTGTAGTTGGTCATCTCTTTATTTCATTTTATGTTGTTTTGTGGTCTCCACGAGGCTCAGAAACTAAACAAGTTTTTTTAAAATACAATTTCAGTTTCTTGTTTCGTAACTTGTTCTCGCTGTAACATAGAGAAAAAATTCCAATGGAATTTCCGATACAAAACGAAGAAGAATTAACCAATAATTCGATATTGGTTTGCCAATGCAGCTCGCGTCCGTAGATATTGCCTACCGAAAGTAAACGCAGTTATAGACTCTACGTACAATGTACACACCGCTCGATATTGCAATACACGCGAAAGACTAAGTGTACTTCACTGGTTTGCTATGTGAAACGATAATGAGGTACGTATGCATATGTATCGCGAAAGAAAAAAAAAAAGCAAGTACAGGTGTTCGTACATCGATATGAAATAAAAAGGTCTTACAAACGACAAATTAATCCCCGCCGGCGGAGACGATGGTGAGAGTAAAAAGCTCGACGAAACGAGACTGCACGGTCAGCTAATCAACCGTGAAAAGTGAACTCGTACCAACAAGAAAGAACGACTTGGCAACGAGACACCGGTGCCCACGAAACTGATCGAAAAAGCCTGAATGGCGTCCGCACACCTTGGCGAACCGTGTACATCCGCGTGAAGGAGCGGTTCAACGGTAATGGCGAGGAGTAATTAGAACGACCGTAGGTATTCGAAGGACGGGCACGTGCGATGATCACGGTCGCGTGGTATTTCTTTTGTACGTGAGAGTGCAGCGACACGGATGTTCGAGAGTTGAAACTCTCCTCCCGATATGGGCATAACGGTATCCAGGAATTTTAGAGACATTTATCAGAGGAAATTAGAGGTCGAGCGGTTAATTCCGTTAGGAAAGTAAATCCAAAGTAAATTATCGCTGGAACGATGAAGCAATTTCGTGATAAATAAGACGGGCACGCAGAAAGCGAAGAATGATATACCCGAGGTGGTAAATAAATGTCATATTTTGCTCCGTTAATCTATATGCTGGTGTCGTTTCAATGCGAGACGGAATGTAAATAAACTCGGATATCGGTAACGTTGGTCTGTTGGTCCGCAACGGATGATGACGAGTTAACAACAAATGTAACAGTTAATGAACTCTTTCGTCTGAGTTATTTAACAAGCACGCGAGCATGCACCGTAAAACACGTTCTGTACGCGTATAATATAAACGGAGAGAGTGATCACACGTGCGTGAACGTGCATATATACGGAAGGAAGTATAAGTGAAAAGTGACCGGGTCACGATACTCGATATCGAACGCAATTATGCGCTCGATCGATCTGAAAAAATTGTTGATAATTAGCGAAGCCGACGTAAGCCAATGCATCCGTGAAACGTGGACGCGCAGTTTTCCTAAACGGATTAAGAATGATTTATATTCTCGGTTACAGCCGCATAGAGCTGCGCTGATTCATACTATGCACGTATGGTTCGATCGAGGAAAAAAAAAAAAGTATTAAAACACAATAGGCTAATAAATTAACTGTAAATTACTTGCGTTTTCTACTTTATAGTGCGATAGCACGTAGCACTGTTACGCTGTAGTGCGCGTTACTCGCAAAAGGACACGGTAGGACGCACGACGCAACATTTGAAATTGCGCGAGGGCTTGGCGTAAAAAACGAGTAAACTGACTGCAGGGCGGCGACACCCGGCATAGTCCCCACGAGGGTGGGTTTCCACGAAAGCATGCTGATAAAACCGGCGATCGATAAGAAGCCGGGGTTGTACGTAGTGCAACATCAACGAAATGCCATAGTAACGGGTGTCTCGCGGCTCGATCGTTCGAGATTCTCTGATCGGGTAAAAAGGAAGAGAGACAAAAGGACTCACCGCCTGAAATTGCTCCAACAACTCCTGCCGGTCGTCGATCGCAGTGGCCATGTTGCTCGAATATATAATCCTTTCGTCTTTCCTTTCTCCGTGGTCCCTGCGTGGCCCTTCTCTTGCTCCTTCTCGTCTTCTCTCTCCTGCCCTCTGCTAATTACCGTCCGGTCTATGCGGTACGCACAATCAGACGGAAAAACGTGCAACACGAGTCGGTAATTTCCACCGGGTACACGCGGATAGTTACAAAAACGGTTACTTGGGGCGTTCTCGCACCTCGCGTACGCGTTTCTGGTTACGACGCGGTTACGAAGCAGCCAGACACCGCGGGAACGCGTCCCACTATTACGGAGTCGCAGCGAATACTGAGGCACCCGAACACCAAACCGAGCGCGCGCCAATCGACCGAGCGCCCACGAGAACGGCCGAACGGCCACGAATGGGCCACTCTTTTGACATCTCGGCCCGTGTCGTAATTTTACAAAAATCTCCAGATGCAATTAAAGTTTCGATTTATGTACTTGATACGCGAACGATCCTCTATTGACTCTTCCTTCGTTTTCGCGCGAACACAATTCCTTCGAAAATCTCCAACGAAAAATTTTACCAGACATTTGGTCAACGTATTAACATTGTCGTTTTTTTTTCTCACATTTAACGATTATTTTAAGATACGAAATTATTATATTCTAACATTCAACATTCCCTTTTTATGTCTCGTGGGGTACGTTACATCAGAGGGAACAAAAGCGTCTATTATTGGGAACTATTCCCTGTCGCGTTCAAAGCGTTACACTTTTGAGGACCTGAGGGCGGAAGTTGTCAAACGGGCGTCTCTTCAGCCTGACAAAAGACATCCTCTTTATGAATGATTTCATTCGTCACATTTTCCTTCTTTATCCGACCAAGAACCACAAAATGCTTCCCTATTCATCATTTTAAATCGTCCAACTGTGCGGACTGAAAATTCTAAATAAAAAAAAAGATACTTATTGTAAAATAAGTTAAGTTCTTTCTTTTTTTGCTTCGAATCGCATTTGCAGCAAAATTGTTTCAGCGCGCGTGACAGAAATACGAGTTCCTCGTACCATAAAATTGTACAACTCGGACTGAAATATTGCAGACTTCCGTGTACAAGCGATCGTATGTACCTACGATGATCATTCACGGAATAAAACTAGTTTATCTTTAAGCAAAGATATGTACGTTGTTCTTGGATTTTACAAGCACATTCGTACATGAAATTCAAGGCTACGTGAAATCTTGAGAATGAATGAAAAAAATAAAAAAAAGAAGACGAAACGTTCAACAGTCGCTATCTTTATTTCCTGGTTTCGTTTTTCAAAACGCTAACGTGTTTACCATTTTTACTACTAACGTTATCGCTTATGGATAAAATTGGCGATACACTCGCCAATCGTTAAGCACCGACGCGAATTGAAATACCAAATGGAATGTCTGGATAAATCAGGTCTCGGTTGACCATTGAACGATTTTATTTTCAACGAAGGTGAAGACATGACCGTTGTACTTCATCCTTTGTCGAAAATAAAGTACGATTATAAAGTGTAATGCAGTTACTCATCGGAAATATAAAAATGTCGGAAAGATAATGCATAATGTTGCGAATGAGGACCTCGAGAAAGCAAGGACAAGACTGATGAATCGTGACTGTTAAAGTTGACGAAAAGGAGCGCGAAATCCCGCGGTAGTGAATCATCTTTTGCATCCATAGCAAAAGATGTACGTAGGTACATAAAGAGCAAAAAGTTCTGGTTGAGTCATTCGCTTCAACTGTTTGACGCTACACGGAGTCTGTTCTCATGCTTGATTTGATATTGAAATGCATCGCTGAACGAACGGACAAAGCAATGTGCGCAATTCCATCGCGCGCTTCCACGCGTAGTATTCAAATTAATAAAGGTTAAATTAATTATTCGAATTGTACAACGTTACTAAAATAATAGACGTCATTACTCACATGTACACACAAAATGAAACAATTTGTAAAATAAAGAATGAAATCAATTTTCTTCGGACAAGTTTCCACGGTTTACAAAGAGAGCAAGTCCAACTCTTTTAAAGCTCCTAGCACGAAGTTCGAGTATTCAGGAAAAAAATCATATTCGCGCTTCTAATCCTTCTTCCAACGTCTGAAATATTACTCTCGTCGAAAGCTCTGCCCTACACAAACACCTCTTCTTCTGACCCAGCTTGCTCAACTTCCCGTTGTGCGTCATATAAACGAGAAATTCATGTCTCCCCTAACTTTCATGTTCCGCCGCTCTTTATTGACATTCTATCTCTCCCACCGGTTACACGAATACGCTTCCACGGACATCGACCCCTTTTAAACAATGTTACGTCACGAATGATTCGCAACGATGGTTTTTCACAGAGAATTTTTAAAATGCGCGATGCGCCCTGTTCGAACGCATTATTTCCTATTTCAACTATAAGACGATGAGAAAGAAATCGATTAATGGTATTGAATGTACATGTACACATATACATTTAATATATTTTATCGGAAATCAAAGTGATATAATCTTACAAATAAAGGCTACTTTAATGCTACTTAGCCCTAAGTTACATTTACTGTCTCATAAATATTTCTGTCTAAAATCATTCGTATGTAAAAGAAATAAACATTGTATCCGGTGTACACAGTTAATTACGCAAATGACAAAGGACTCATACTTGTTAGGTTTTCCTCTTGAAGGAACTAGTTTTGTAGAAATATTAAAAAAAAAAGAATGAACAAGAACAAAAGCACACAAGTAGATAAGAACGTAATAAATATGAAATACGTGATAATGTTTTTCTATCAACTATACAAATTTTTGGTAGAATTGGAAAGGGTTCCTTTTTTCGGGTTGCGAGGTGAAGTTCTGAATAACTAAAAACACGTTTGACACGAACGTTTCTATACTGATTCTTCTGCATTATTACACAGAAGAGGAAGAAACAAAGAAACAGTTTAGTACCAGGAGGATTATTAAATAACAACGATGTATCGAACATTAAGTAACACTTTTTAGCTATGCCATTGATATGAATATGAACGATCCAGTTACTACCAAGTAATAATCATATATAAATTGAACAAAATTGAACGAATATATCAGAATCATGAACAACAATTAAATGTTAATCGATATGAAAATAAACGACTATTATGAGCAAACACCATGCAACGATATCACAAAATCCCAAATGAAATTATAATTCATTCAATACAACCTACGAATGAAATTTATAGCAAATCTAACAAAATGACGCTACCAATTAAGTGAGGAGATTATATATTATACATTAAAATAAATATTCGCTGCACTTGAAAAATTAAATTGTATTACATGTAAAGCTAATGACGTCTAATTACAACATTAATTTACAAAAGTGATTCGGTCGAAGCATGTTCCTTTCTTTCTGTTTTTTTTTTTTTTTGTTAATACGTCACTCGTATAGATTCAGTGAATTTTTAACCGCTATATTAAGTGCACGTTACTTAAATCGTTTAATGAAAAGGAAGAAAAACAAAATCAGTACTAAACAATTTGTGCTCATTATCAAGAAGATAAACAAAGATGAATCTTGTTCGTTACGTTAATTAGTACAATTTGAAAACGCGTAGGCACTTGCCTTATGTTATCCTGAATCATTGATCAGTAGTTAACATAGTATACTAATATTTTATGTTAAATTACAATGTTCGAATACGTCCATTATGCAACAGTTCTAAATGATCACGCAGTTGTCAATCTCTTTTTTCCCCATGCCACTAATCACAATGTATTTTTAATGATAGTGTAGCATTGGATGAAGCACACAAATTTATCCATCGTTTTTTTCCTTTTACCTTTCTCTAATATATTTCTCTCTTAATAGAAAATGATATTTTCTAAGTACCTTGTACAAAATACATGTAACCAATGTACGTATGTATACATATGTTTATATTATTTTAATTACGAAAGGAAGCAAATGAAATCGTATCTTATGTAACCGAATCGCGAAAACACACACTATCGTTAGAAATTCACTGTGTTCCCGCGTATTCAGGAGCAATAATCCAAGAGATTACTGAGCCTCGTTTGTATCTGTACAAAAATATATGTGTGTACACATAATGTCTCATCGATTCTTTGACCTACAGTCTGTTCCAACATGTAACATATTAAATCGTGGTTGATGCATACTACTTCAGGATCCCCTTATCGCTACGAGTAGCTCCTTACGAATTTTGTTAACCGATAGTTCGAACAATTCGTTTCTTTCTTCTTAAGCTATAGGGCTTAAAAGTGGAACGTAAACAGTTCGATTAACAAAATTCATTCTTTATGCCGATACCTACGATTCATACAGTATGCTCAGATATGCAAATGTCTAAAACACACTGTGCGTCACATCGTCCCACACATAACATACATTCATATAGTTTTTTTTTTAGCTCATATGGAAACTCAATGATTGATATTTGTTTTCTGTAACAAGTAATTATACAAAATTTCTTACGCGCACTGCTAGCACACCCTTCGCCGATCAACCTACGATAAAAATTTATTTTTGTTTTTTTTTTACACAATGTAGATTCTCTTAGCACATCGTGCAAAAAACCACATCAATAGACAGAGACACGCACATGACACATTTGCACGAGATTAAAACGAATTACTTTATATATATATATATAAAAGAAAACTTAGTTCAACGATCACATTAAAAAACAACTAGAGAACATAGTTATCAACTAATATACGAAGCATGGTTTTGTACCAGAGTCAACATTAAATACACAAATTACACCCCGTAATATATATTTTACATTAATGACAACGACGTATTTCGTCCTTTATTTTCAGCTTTGTTTTGTCGGGAATGAGATCCGTATTTGTAACGTCATACATTTATAATGAAATGATTTATTATGAAATGATTTATTACGGAATATATCTTATCGTTAGTGTAAGTATCTTTATACTATTTAGAGATTTTTATAATACTTTAATGTACAAAGTAATAAGTAAGCTTCAACTACGCTACATCAATGCATTACACCGTGTTAATGTTAACATTGTCCAGTGAAGTTTAATCTACAAGATAGTTAACAGATTTCAAAATTAAATTTATAAAATGAAAATAAAATACGACTTATCGATCTGTTAAGTATAAGAAATGTGTTAATCAGTTTGAAGCGTAAAATAAATATTTTTTAATAACACGTGAATATAGTTTACGTTATAAAATGTACACTTCTGTTCTTTAGGCCACACAAATGGATGCTTCAATGAAAGTAATAGTAATACCACCATATAAAACAATATTCTAAATGTTCGTGATGAACACGTAACATGAAATGAAATGAAAATTAAATTATGTAAGTTGTACACTCTGGTCCAAAATCCAATGAATTTTCAATCATTTACTTTAGGAAGGCAGATTTTAGATATGCTATGTATCTGCGTGTCAATTCTTTTTTTTATACAAACCGTAACTTATTTCTATCTTCCTTTCTATTTTTCTTACATATATATGTATAATATCTATATCTTAATACACACATATTTCAGTCTATCTGTACATACTATTTTGACGCTTACTCTTGCGCCATTACAATTAAAAGCCGATAGAAAAATCGACGGAATCTTCTGTCAAATAGAAGTATTCTAAGATGACGTCTCTTTGTCAGATATATTACCGCCAACCATAAATTTTTTTCACGTCACAGATCGTCCAAATCATTAGGTCAGATTACGTTACCCTTCCCACCCATCGATAGCTTTTACATCTTTCCATGCTTTTCTTAAGAAAAGAACAATACATTCACATCATGAATTGCATTATAAGTAGCACTGACGCATATTAGTTAACAGTCGTTGGTTTCGCAAAATCTGTACTCTCTGTTCTATCGATATTCGCTCGCGAGATAAGAAATAAGAGTTACAATGAGATGCAAAAATACCGATTTTCCAAAAGTCCCATATGAGCCACCAAGTATATCACGGTTCATCCGCGATATCTGTTCTCTACAACGCGCAGTATTATTTAGAAACTTTATCGATCGGAAAATCTTGTATTTAAATTCCAAAATAATATGTTATCGCAGATAAAGATAAGATAGTTTTGACGTACTATATCAACATTAGACATTAACATGTAAAAATAATTCCACACGAATATAAATAAACGTACTGCGTTAGGGCAACAAATTTTCCTCTTGAAAAAAATCTGTTTTTTTTGTTTTATCTCAAAAAATTAAATACAATGTAATATATAATACATACAAAAAAATGTGTAGCTCTGCAAAGTGTATCAAATCGAAGTAAAAAAAAAATGACATTCGCACTCGTCAGGATTGCAATTCGATCACATTATAATACTTTATCTCTGATATCCGCTCACGATAGTATTCAAACGGCATCCGGTAACCAACAACACCAACTGACTGAATGATGATTGCAGGTAACATTAATTGTCAGACTGTAATTTTACAGTCGAAATGATTTGAAATTGTTAAACATCCTAGCCTTGTACAGAGCTAACAAGGTGAGACAGGCTAATAAGTCCTGACGAAGGATGTTGTTTCTTGAATATCTGCTTCGCTATCTGTGCCCTGGTACCCCTGAGATTGAGAAAGGGAAAGAAGTGCATCCAGGCCTAATGATTCAGCTAGAGGATCTGGCGCTCTTGACTACAGTAAAGACCATCACAAAAAAAAAAAATATTGCACTAAAACTATAATACCATACGCTACATGTAGCAAATAAAAAAGACTTAACATATCGAACAACTGAAATCGAGAATCTGAAGTATACCTAAAGCTTTACATGTTTAAAATGTCATATAATAAAATAGAATAGAAGAAGAATAATTAATTTTGCAAATAAGGATAAAATTTACGAATAAAATTTTTATCGATACATACTAGAGTATTAACTTACCGTTGAGTTTTGCTCTGCCTCTTTACAATTACTGCATATGTAATCATCTTCCTCTGCGATTTCTGTACGATCTAAACCAACGCAATGCATATGGAACCAACCTTCACAGCCTCCATCGCACTGTATCCAATCAACTTCCCTACCTAACAATGTGAATAAAAACAAAATGAAAATGTATATAATGCAGTAAAAAAAAACAATTATATTAAAGTATCACATTAAAAGAAAGTATTCTTACCACTCGGTCGAAGGCAATTTACTGCCGCACAATCATCTTCTTCGTCCGAAGTATCTTGTTTGGTCTTCTTTCTGTTGCCACCTCTTTTCTTCGGACCATCTTCACCTTCTTTGCGTTTTATCTAGAATTTATATATAAGTGAAATCAAACTAATCGACGTCTAAAAAGTATTACGTTTATTTTAAAGTGAAAGGTTTATCAAATTTCAATACCTTTCGAGGCCCACGCTTCATTGGTACTGGGGAACCAGCTGATTTTTTTTCTTTCTGCAAACCTTTGCGCTTGGCTAAATTCTTTTCTTCCATCTTTTGTCTTCCAAGTTTCTTCAGTAACTCAAACTCTTCGGATTTTCTTTTTCTTCCACGCTTTTTTACGTCCTTCGTGTCTTGGCTCGTATTTGTTTGTACTTCCTCATACGATGCATACTTTCGAATGGTACTCGGACTATTTGTATTACTCAATATGCGCCAGATGTGCTGTGTCTCGTCTAATGCAACTTCTAATAGATCGCCTTCCATCATTAATTCTTCTAGGCGTAACCTTGCTGTTTGTGAAAGTACAACCGCAACTTCGGATCCATCATTTGATTGCGATTTGCGCTGAATTTTAGATACTGCGAAAGAAATCATGAGAATCATAAAATGCACTATATATATCTCCAACACTTATTTTCATTATAAAATGCGATCTTACTATAAGAATATGCATGTTCGTTGCTATTGAACGTACTACAACTTGGCTCGTCATCATCTATAGTAACAACATCGTCATCATCATCCTGAAACGTATTGTACATATGTTTAATCATGTAGAATATAGATACATGATATACAATCCTAAAACATTGTACATGTTTATACAAACTTAAATAAACTTACCGCAGTACTAAGTGCGCTATCATCTGAATGTACACCACTAAGAGGTGCAATTGCTTGTACTCTTTGATGCAGTTCAGGATTATTTGCAGCTTTCTTTAATTCACTGCTAATAATCTTCTCTGTCTTTTCCCTTGCTGCCGCTTCCACTAATTTCTGCGATAGCACAGACAATTTTGCCAGTGCCGACGAGATTTCATCTGTAGCCAACGCCTGACGGGCTCGATCCTATTCGATGTACGTATACTATGTATATTATGTATATCGTTACACATTATGTTAACATAATTTGTTAACACAAGTTTTCATGTAAAACTTACCTGCCAGTTCATCGCGCGTTCCGTTAAACACTGTAATGCTTCGCCCTCTGGTAAACGAATCGGAATTTTTTGTAGATTAACCAAAAGCGCCAAAATCGCTTCTAATCGAGGCCGTCGCGATCGTAAACAACACGGGCATAAAAATTTAATTTCTCTTGACATGGGCAATTTCCCTTTATACGATGTCTTTGGCAAAGGTACACAGTTAGCTAAAATTATGATTTATTTTAATAAATATTTTCAGTATTATGTATATGTACTAACATTAAGATATTACTTACAATGGAACCAATCTTTACAAAGCTCACATTGGAGCATAAGTCCAAACCTTGATCGTCGACAAACGCAATACCTTGACTCGTCTATTTCTGTTTTCATTAAGTTTCTCTCTCTTAAATTTCTCATTGCTTCCATTTCGCGTTGTTCAGCCAATTTGAACGCAGCTACAATTGTGGCCGAATCATTGGAATCATCCAATTTTGTATCACAGACGAAAACAGGTCCTATGCAATCTTCGCTCTTATTTTTCTTAGCTTTTAACGCTTGTATACCCACTCCAATCCGTGGCGATAGAGCTTCCATTAAAGTATAATGTGAATTCTTCCTTAGGAATGTTCTTGCCGTTCTTTCTTTCCAGGTTTTAGCTTGTGATAGGGTAGACTCTAAGATTGGAAGAGCGTCTAAATGTAATGGAATATTTCTACCCCTTTTAATCAGATCGTCTAACGTATTATAATAAGGAAAATAATCTCTGGCTTGCATCTCTTCCAACATTGTCGTCCAATTTTTTGCTTTATTCAATGTATCCTGAAGAATGTCTAAACTCGGCAAGTATGCTTCTACCTTATCAGCTTCGCGAATAAATTCTTCGAGAGACGCTATGGTTTGTCTATTTTTTATATGAAGGTACAACTTTGCTTTTTCTTCCCAATTATCAATCGCGAGCATTAAAGCCTGTAACTCGGAAAGAGTATTTTCTATACTTAGGTGAGGAGGTATCGTCATTCCTTTTTCGATCAGTTTTGCTAAATCATCGCGATGTATAGATTTTGAATCTTCTTGAATAGACTTTACTTCTTCGAGCCATTGTATCTGTGCTAATTTCTGTAATAAATAACAAAAACTTATATCGGAGAACAAGGATATTTTTGCCAAATAATTAAACACTGTATATAATTTCATTTACTTGTTTTAAACGTGTAAGTTGAGGTAGTTCAATACAAATAGAATCTCCAAAGTCAATACATTTTTCCAGTTGTTCAATATCACAATCATCCTCTTTAGATTCTAGTTCTCCTGCTTCTTTTTGAAATTGCAACACCTGATCAAGTATGAATTTAACTCCATCAGATTCCTTGAGTTCACAGCATAAATTTGTTATTTCTTTGTAGAAAAGAGTTAACTCTTCTACTGTGAGTTTATATTTTGTTTCAACAGATTGTCTGGTTCTGTGAGAAAAGTGTTAAATAACTTTGTTTGCCAAGTACAAATAATATCATACTGTGTAGATAAATTAAAAACTGATGTAATACCTGGTACGCTGCTTATTGTTCAAAAGTTGCTGCGCTACACTCGCACATTTTTCAGCATCTTGTACAGCAGTTGTTAAAGCTGTAAGCAATTCACTTTCTGGAAACTTTTTACTTTCTGCCTCGTTTAATAGTTCTTTTAACTCGCTTAATTCAATCTTATCACTCTTCTTATCTGGATCCATTGCCTCCTTTACTTTTGTCACCCATGAGTCAAACGACTCTGCTTTCAGTTTTAATTTTTGTAACATAATTGGCAATTCGTCTAAAGTATAGCGGTAACGTAATGTATGTTTCTCTGGTGGACAATCACAAAGATCTGTGAAATGTCTTAAACAAACTAACTGAGAACTTTGACATGAACATGTAACTGCACTTAAGAAACAAGTTGTCTTGCACGCTTCACACTGTCTCTCATCATCTGGTAAAAGTTCAAATGCTTCTCGTTCTGCTTCTGTTACACCCTGAAAAACATGATTTTTAAGAAAAAAAAAGTCATTTTTGCGACAATTCATGACTCTTACATTTTAAATAAAATATTACAGTGCACAATGAGATTATCAATGAAACACATGTATCCATCTGTGGAGAAATAAACTTCGTGATAGAAACAGATTTTACGAACGTACCATTTATTTTAAGCTAACATTACTATTTTTTAAATAAAATCTAAAGGAAAGACATAAAAATCACTGAATCAGCGGAGAAAATCTACTGCCTGTTTAGCATCACGGCAAAGCTTTAAAAACATAACCTCTATTCGCCAATAAATGTTATATAATCAAAATCAGAGACACACCAAATAGGTAGCAACGAGTCAAGGCTGATAACTAAAAGAACGATCGCACAAAAAATCTATTTTAACGACAACGAATACGAGCTAACCGAAAATAACGATATATGCGAAGGCATTAATGAAGATTATAACGTGGACGATGGAGCTCTACTACGATGCCCAATGGTTGGTAATATCAGCCGCACACACGTCTTTCATCGCGTGTGCCCGCATGGTTACGATTGTGTATGTTTGCCGACGTGTGCGTGTACCGTTGCATGTGTTAATCGGTGAGAGAATGCCTCAGCATATACTATACTGTTTGACCTAAATATATTAGGCTCTGCACTTTGAATTATAATCTGTTTTATGCGAGAAAACGATTTTCGGTGATAACATTCAAATATCAACAATATTTACGCGTTTTTCACAAATTCAATCACTTGTTTTATCAATTTTCGTTAAACAAACAATTTGCATAAATGAAATTTTTATCGATAAATTATACATCAATTTTATCCGTTATTCAATATCTTTTTATAAATTAGCATCTGTTTCCTTGTACGTGTATCAAATTTAAGAAGCATTCAAGTATATTGCACAAAGAATATGTAAATATAACACTTACCCATTCCAAAAGATTCTTCCTCAGTTTTTTCTCATCGTCTACCATTTGAAGCATATCATGGTAAGTAGCAGTGGCAATCCCAATATCCAACGAATCTGGATCCAATGACATTTTACAAACTAATTCATCGTGAGAAAACACACAGAATCGTCTTAAATTTGAATAATGCGTTATACATTCTCGTCCAATTTTGAGCTGTTAAATATAGGACATTACCCATAGGTTATACACAATTAAAAAAATATTTAAGTAACTAGAGCTTAAAATGATGATGTATACCCAATCAGCAGGAGCAAAATTCACAGCTTCAGCAAAATTGTATCCTTGATTAAAACCTGCGTGATATGCTCGTGGAAATGTCACCACGAATTCACCTGCGTGTTGATCAGTTCTAAATACTGGAACACCTAACAATCAAATACGAATATTGCTAGTACTAATATTGTACTTTATAAGTAATTAAATAACAATTAACAATAATTTCTATTACCTTCATTTGTCAAAATGTTAGGGTTCATAATAGTAACCAACTGATGAAGTAAATCTGGTTGACTATGAAATAATTCTGGTGCAGCAGATTTCATTGATTGCTCAAATCGTTCTGCTTGCGAACCTGGTACACCGTACCATGTTTTAGGCTCTCCCCAGTGTAAATAATTAATTGAATAACTCCAATGGTCCTCATTGTGCCAACAAAATGTTGCAAAACACATTCCAACATACATCCATGGTACTTTCATACCACTAATGTCTGCATTAATATGTCCTAGAACACTTCCACGTAAGACTGGCAAATTATTTAAGTTCCACGAGGACTCAGCATACTCTTGATCACAAGTAAACAAATTGACACTTGTTTTCGTTGGGAACCCAGACCCATGATCCATTGTATGTAAATCTGCTCCATATTCAACTGTAACATCTTCGTCAATTGAAGAAACTATTCGCCAAAATTCTTTTTCTACTAATGATGTTGGTACCATCTGTAAAAAATATTTGCAGTCATATCACAATAGTATAAAGAACAATATGATGACGTACATGTACGGGCATATTAAAATAATCGCTTTTAAATTGGTCAGCCATTTCTCCAAATTGTTGAAGGGTATATTCTCTTTGTGCTTGCTCGAATCCAAATGCTTCCATTGGCTTAGAAACTTCTTCAGCAACACATTTTGGACATCTCCAATCACCTTTAGGTATTTCCGTTAATGGTGGCATAAGACAAAATGTATGATAACTATCATCACACCCATCACACAAAAGCATATTTTCTTCGTTGTCACCTCTTCCACAATTGTGACAAATATACTTCGCTAACTATAAAAATATATAGAATATAAATTAGAGAATTTGTCATGTTTATGAAGAAAAGTAGGAAAAAATTAAAATTTGACATACACTCACCGGATCAACTTCATAAACAAGTTTTACACCTCTGGTTTTATTAGATTTCTTTCCTTCTTTGGTATTAAACCCAGCCATTTTTGGGCCAGCTCCATAAAATTGTAATTTTTTAAGCTCTTTACTGTTATCCTTATCGTCATAGTGTCTATACCTAATCCCATCTTTACAATCACTATCAGAGTCACATTCCTCCTTACAATCTTCTTGTTTAATAGACACTTCCTGTTTTTCTTCTTGACCACTAAACCTTTTTGACCGACGAGAAAACTTCTCAGTTGGAGGTTTAATTTGCTGCCGTGATATAATTCCGTGCGGCTTATAATCTCGATCCTTTTTCTCGGTCAAGATAGAATCTGGTTCAATTTTCTATGAAATATATTTCATTGTTACTATATATATACCAATTGAAAGAAATATATATGTAAGAATGGCGTCTAAATGGTTAAATAGCTTACAATATCTGTCAATATTTTCCCTTGTTTAAATACATCAAATGGATATAAAATCCGCTCGTAATGATTTTTTAGAATACTTCCTACACTACGTCCAGAAGGATAACCCAATTTATTTGCAATTTTTGCCCATCTCCTTTCCTTTGTTACTGTGTCAATCCCACCTAAAGATAATATATTAGTATATGAATATTTATAATACATAGTAACATGAATTAAAGTATCGATAATCAAATATCAAAATCACAAACCTTCGTCTGTAACTATTTTGTGTAGAGAGTATAAATCAAGTGCTTTCCGTTCCACAAGTGGAATTTTTAAAGAAGAACCTTGGAGTTCCCAGAACTTTGCAATTTGATCCAAGAAGTTAAGTTTTATTCTGGTTTTTGCCTCTAATTCATTTAATCTTTGTATTCTTGGGACAAATTTGAATTTATCAACATCAACAGCAAATGGTGGCTGCCAATTCTAAGAAAAAAAAGGAATAAATTGATAAAATTGATTCTTACATATTACTTATATTTATTTCTCTAAAAAGATATTAAAGAATAGAGGAATAAGTGTCACCAAAAATATAATCTCACAAATGTTATTATTAATAAATATCTCTTCTAAATATTTACATTTGTAATCATCTTACACATATTTTATTTTTATAGAATAGGATTATGACATGAATTTATGTAAAAAATTTTGGAGACTCCTAGTATCATCTGCATGTTCAAATTTATATAAATAAGCACTTTATAAAACAATGCATTTTGCAAATTACACAACATTATTTACTGTGACCTTTAATGTAATTTGCATTCAATATATCTACATATATGGTAATACTTGCAAGTCTTCAGACAAGTCAATTAATTTAATAAAATGTAAGTTTGTACAATAGAAACTTTTTATTAATATTTGCTGGGTATGTAAGGGAATGATAGAAAAATTAATTTTATTTATTTTTTACTTTCCTAAAGTATTAAACAATTTATTTTACAGAATCCATTAACACACGTATGTATATGTATATATATATATATATATATATATATGTATATACATATATATATATATACAGGTATATATCCAAATAATCGATAAGTGCTTTGATAGCTTCATCTCTACCGTGACGCAATACAGTTGCAAGATTAAAAAATGGACTATTTAAAAGTACGCGACACAAAAGACAAAGTGGGCACTAAAAATAAAGGTGCAAATAATTTTTCGATGATTTAACAGCATTTGAAATTCTCAAATTTAATTAATTCGGTAGGATACATAATGAAACATATCATTAAACTGATGCACGTCGCTGCAACGTGAGAGAACTCAAGTTCAAAATACATAAATAATACGAAGATTTTCTCCATATACGACGCCCATTTAATGTCGTGACCATAGTTATTTCCGTAATGGCGTCATCCCGTCACAAAATATAAATTTTCTTAACTAGTGAATGAATTTTCAGATAAGTACGTTTCAACGGTATTATCAGATCGATAAGACAGGCTGGTTTTTCAATCAAAGTGAGAAGTTGTTTCAACGAAAATCAATGTTCTGAAAATTAAGGAAGTGGTTGGCAGGGAGAAAAACGTTAACGGTCATAAAGATGATACCTCTATTTCCGTTAGATGCAACAAAAAGATACTACGAATCAGAACACTGTCCGAAAATTTTGCAACATTTAGATATCCCATATTTGTACGTATTTTCATAATCTACAGAGTTTGATATATATCTAATTTATTTAAGTAATAAATTAAATTAAAACAATAAATTGCAATTAATGATTTGAAATGTATCAAAAATCTACTTTCTTGATGTATGTCATAGAAAAGAAATAGTATTATTAAAAATCTATCTTATAGTCTCATACAGTAAACTCATTTGCATAAGTCCCTATAAACAAGTCATAAGTCTGTATGTAGTAAATCTTTTAATATTTATTTTATGTAATCCTTCTTTAATCATCACTTATATGTATTTCTTTGGCCGTACATTTTATATTATATTCACGTAAGAAACTCAACATCTTCAGCATTGAATTTATTCTTAAACTGTTATTAATTTCTCAAGTCTGTTATATCACGGTTCATAATTAGAATATAATATTAGAATTAATATTGTAAAATCTTTCTTTACACGTGTGAAAACAAAATGGTGGCACAAATCGATTCTAATGGTGATCCAAATTAAAGAAACAATTTGCAGAATTAGAAACGCAAGGCTAAATATATATGTACATGTATTTCATGAAATGTGAATACTTTTCTGTAAAGACACTGGACTCCAAAATTTTGATAAGCACTGCGTATCGATTTGTATCGTATAAAAATATGAAATTGACAAAAATCGACAAATCCTTAAATAAATGAATCCGCGTAGAGGTTTCTAAGTAAAACTTGCCATATGACATTATTCAAAGTTAAGAAGCACCTATTCATATGTGCAAAAATGTATAATCATATTCATGTGTGAGTAGACGAATCAGGAATTTCTGAGAACGCATCAAATGATTTCCATATCGATGATATTACGATATTCTAAATGTCTCAAGAAGATCGTTGACCAGAAATGTTGATAACTACTTCGGCGCTTTCTCTATCGATGTCATGCTTGTAATTCACAATTTCCAAAACATTTCAAGACATTTTATTAAGGTGACATTGTTTCGATTGTCTCGGCCATTTTACATAGCGTACCTTCTAGCTATAACGATATTAATGTCGCAATGAGAGGAGTACCTAACCCGAGTATTTCATTTTGAGGCATTTCATTTTTCAAAAATTCTGTCACTCTCATTTCTAGCTGTCCAGTTCGAACGGCATTCATGTGTTGAAAATCAAATATCAATGCAAATGGTGATAACACGCTATAAAATGAAAATCCTTCGGGATTGCACATCGTGGCTTTTTCTGCCCCTTAATCGCATTACCACGACTTTTACCAGTCTCGAGCGTTTTAGCGCAGATCCAAGAAAAAAAAGTAGCTATTAACGTTCCAAACAAAACATGTTGTTGCGCGAAATTGATTTTACTCATTGGTTAAATTTTTGTCCGAAAGTGCGTATTATACGTAGAAACTCATTTATTTAGTGATGTCACAATTGTGATGCCCGTACGGAAGCGTCATAGTACATAAACGAGGTCGTGCGTGCATATCTGCACGTTCGTAAAGGGAAAAAATACAAAATTATCCATTCGTGCTCGTTTTACTTTTAAACGAGGAGAAGAGACCGATGGTAAGCGTACAGCGTCTGTTTAACGATAACGGGATGGAAAGAGAAAGCAAGGAAGAGAAAAAGATTGATGTAATCGCGATAGGAAGATCTACTCACAGGCGGCGGTTTGATCTTGCAAATGCCAGACTTCTCTGCGATCGGTCGTATTTTTGCTATGTAGCCAAGGGGGTCGTGAAACTCCTCGATACTCGGTTCGAAGACCGGCGCCTCTGGCGGTATGGCGAACTCGAAGTCCGAATCACCACGATCACAAGCCATGTCTTGGGTGCAATGATAAGTCCCGAAAAAATCCTCACAACCGAAGTTCGTGTCGAACCTCGATACCATGACTTGAG
The DNA here is from genome assembly GCF_050948175.1 of Xylocopa sonorina. Lineage (NCBI taxonomy): Eukaryota > Metazoa > Arthropoda > Insecta > Hymenoptera > Apidae > Xylocopa > Xylocopa sonorina. The sequence goes on from NC_135203.1 coordinate 7,261,576, forward strand.
TGCTCCACACAGCTTGAACGCGGATAGGTGGTCCACAACGCACCTAACGCGGGTGAGGACCTCGCGTCAGGTCTAACACCGTTACTCAGTCACCGGCTGCGAGAATTTATTTGGAAACATGTCTCGATAAACCATCTTCACGAACCGCATTTGTATACCTCGTGAGAAGTAGTTGACAATGTATGCAATAGACACAAAACACACAATACACAACATCCACGATATCACGCGGAGCCTCGCACACGAGCAACTGTCCTCCCATTCCCTGCTTCGTACACCTCCTCTTCCCTTGATACCTACTTACTTCATCGTAATGCAACAGTAGCGCCACCTTGCATCGAGAAACGGATCAGTAGTTTTTCATATGTCTTCTTTTTCTTTTCTTTTACGAAATGTTACTATCATCCTATGAACGTAAACAGAAAAAAAGTTGTTGGTTACTCGAAAGATTTTTAAGAAGTCGTAGAAGGACAGATTGGCAATGGTGTTTTAGGGAAATTGTATATTTAAGGTATACGAAAGAAAAATCGAATTGAAATTTTATAGAATAAATCGCAGATAAAAACGCAAATTCCCTATGAAGTTTTAGCACTTTAGAATATTATATAATCGAAGGTAGTTATTAATTTACACAAATATTAAATAAAACATATAAAGAAGCGTATCTATTCTATGAATTTGCTTTATTGTTTAATTCAATAATTTAAAAGAATAAAACCTACTATAATATGACAATAGTTATATGTGTAGGTGTTCTATATAGATTATGTCTATAAAAGTTAATATAAAAATTACACTATACTTCATTTCAATACAAATATTTGTAACTATTACTTTATAATACATTAATATGAATCTATATTGTATTGTTTTAGTTGTTTATATTTACCGCTCTTCTGTAAGTACATACAACGCAAACGCGCAGCAGCAGTTCTATACTTGAAGTTCCGTGCAATGCGCATAGCACGATAGTCACATAAAGTCGTTATTTGCGTGTGGTATCTGCGGAGTCGAAATCCAATCGGAGGTATATTATGTAAGTTTTACAATTTGAAAAAATTCCATCAATTATCTTGTTAGATATTCACTAATAAATAAAACTAAGTAAGAAATCTTTTCCATAAATTACCTGTATTCGGAATTGTATGACGTCTTTTAACTACTACACTAGTTATACTAATTCATGGTTATGGTTAATTATGTTCTGAATGATTAAAGTAATGTTTGTTTCAGAATCTTCCCAAGATGGGTTTAAAATTCGGAAGGCTTGCCAAAATGACAGGCGTTACATTCTTCCGCCTTAGCCCGTATGAACAAAAGGCTTTTGCAGGAGTATGGGCAGGTGGTGGTAGAATGATGAAGCGTTGGCGAACATTTTTCTTACGTTTTGGATTTAGTAAGCAACTTTTATTACTTATTGCTAATAATATGATAATTTCATTAATCATATCATATTGCCATTTGCATAAAACAATAAGAATATGTCGGCTCTATAGTTTGACAGATTTGCTTCATGATCTGTTGCATATTCCTATTTATTACAATATATTTTATTTTATTTTACAGTGTTTGGAGGCACTTACATGCTAATGGTGTGGGCAAATGAGGAAAATCGTAAAATGCACCGCAAGAACCCAAAAGATTTTGAAAATGATGTGTAGATTGTAAAATTAAATGTAGAATAAATGTCAACAATCTCATTTATGTAATATAAATAACATATATAGACATTGGTTAGATTGTTTTATTTGAATACTAAGAGACTTTGTATAATTTACTATATTGGATAGTGCAAGTTTCTACATATTCATTTTCTCCCAAATACTAAAGCACAGTTTATTGAGCCTAAAAATTTGCAATTCATATATTCATTTTAACAAATTGTTTCATTGGTACAGTTGTCAAGGTATAATAAGTATTTAGATTACTTCCAAGTTTCGTAACATATTTGTAATGCAAAAATAGAGAATAAAATCGTGTTCTTACCTATTTCATCATGTTAAATTTAAAATTTTTAAATCATTGAATCTGCTCAAAAACATGAATTAATTATCATACGTACGTTCTAGTTGATAATATATAAACAGCTTTTAACATCCCATTTGATATTACTGTTATTGAATTTTTATTAAATTATGAATGCGTATTGAGCATTCCTTTTTAGCATTTTTTTTCTATTATTTTGGTAACACTGACTTTAACTTTCATATTTAATTTATTGTTGCGTGAAGTTAACAAAGTAGCGATACAGATACAGGTTAATTAATTGCCATTATCAGTAAATTTTATCCCGAGTTAGTGAATTCTTTTTGGAACCATTAGTACCTTCCTGTTTTCTCGGATCGAAAATATCCGATTCCGTTAGAACTGAACGCCATATTTCGCAGATACCAACTAGCCAATCAGGGAGCCCGTATCAGGAATGCACCTGGGCAAAACAGGTAAGAAGTGAACAGGCGAAGAGCAATCAGGTAGTCGTTCAGGTATTTCCAGTCGAGCATGATCGGCACGTAGCTCTCTGCCAAAAGCTTCTCCTCCTTCTCTTTTCTCTCTCTTTTTCTCTTTTAGTGTGTGCACATTGTGAAAATTTGTAAATAGGTAAGTAAGAGCCGTGTGAAACAATTTCGCTTGCGTTTACGTCGTGCAAGCTGTGAATTTTTTTGTACGCCGACCTGTTCCGTACGGATCCCGAACTACGGAACAGGGATCCAGCGGACTCGGTGAAACGCTGCTGTCAAGGTATTTATGGAAATGATTTCTTGACTGGAGTCATTGTACCGAGTATACCGACGTGGATTTCTCCCCGCGAAGAATAGTCTGTTGTGGTCACACCTGTTGCTGCATGCACGTCTCTAATTATAATCAACGCCTGAACATGTACATATCTAAGTATGTATACCTATTTCATGCCTGATCGTGGTAATAGACGTGAATAAGAAATATATTGTTACCAACAACGCGCGGCGCAATATCTCTCTAATCGACACTGTGTTTTTATTCAACAAATTTACTTTCCTCCCCTAAAAAGCGGGTTATATACAGTCGGTGTACTCGGTAATAAAAATTTTCACGGATTAATCGAGTGCAACTTCATTTCTACTGGCACTTTATCGAGACGCAAGCAGGGGCTATACAATCGTACGGTAAACAATGACGTGCCACAAGACGTCGAGTTCATCTCGAGTCTTGGTTACTCGTTGGTTAGAAGGAATTTTTATGCAAATGACACATTGAAGTCACGATGGAAATGTAGCATATGATTACTTCGCGGTGTCGAGTACGTGAACGTTACGGAGACAACTAGTATTTAAATTCACCGCTTTTTTGTACGTACGCGTCGCATGTATCGGAGGAAACAATCGTAAATTATAGTGAACATTTTTGCTACGTTATCATCGTCACGTTCAAATAAAGCTCGATGATTCATTGTGTTTTAATAGTCTGTTTCTCTTTCTTCTATATTTCGTTGTCTTCAGTTATCATTTCTTTAAACGTATCAGGGAGTAACTAATTAATCAAGGAGTAACTAATAATAGGACGTCAGCAATGATGGAAATGGGAAAGAACAGCAGATATTTCTTCACCGCTTTACAAAGTGGTTCCCCGTCCATGACATTTCCAATAGACATTCTCTCGATCCTGGTAAATGCATTGTTTATCGTTAAACGATAACGTTTCCAATTTTGAGACACGATTATTCCCGACAAAGGCACGGTCACGTTAAATTGCCTTGTATCGCGCGAATGTTCTTATCGGCCTGATAGCCGACGCTCAGTTGTAATTACGCGGGCTATTTCGCAAGTTTTTACGGTACTTATTTTTCTCGCCCGTGAATAACTTAAATTATAAATCTGTTTTAATCGTCTAAAATATAACGCCGTAATTATATTCCGCGCGCGTGGAATAAATACGGAATTTAATTACAAATAACGAAGTATTATGTGGAAGTGTGCAAAGAGCGTAGAATTCAAAATGGAATTTTATGATTATCGCAATCCCTTAACGACACGCTCGAACCATTGAAAACGAAGATGTCTATGGCACCGTGACCACACGGCAATCACCTGTAATTCACGCCTACGAAATACCTACGTAGTCCACCATTATGCCCGCCGTGACATAAATTGCAAATATTTACCATATCCCGGCGTCCGCCGATATTGCATCGGACGACCTTCGATGTTCCTCCGGAGAAGAAAGATGCACTCGCGTAGAACCGGTGATGCGCATCTCTTTTCGCTCGCGCGTCCACAAACACTAAACGAGCTAAACGTTCTCCAAACTATACTAATCGCGCATAAACCCTCCGACATCGTGCACGCTATCGTCATTTTTCAAAATCGCAATAAAACATTAGCTTTCCATTCTTTCGAATCCGTTCGAATATGACTATTTACCTGACCAGACCAAAATAGGTTGTTAGAAGTTGTTTTGAGTATTATCTCTCTAGTCATTGTAGTATCGATAACCAGTAATCGCATTTGCCTTAGAAACGTATTGTACATTGGAATTCACCTATCTAATAATCGTGTGTTCGATAACACACGTGTATAACAACTTCTATCAACGATAGAGTCGTAGTTTCTAGAGTTAAAGAAGTATTGATGAAAAAAAATTAGCATCGAACACGTTCGTAGGTTGGATACCATCGAATAGCTGAAAAGTTTCGATTAATCGGAATTAATTCAAGCTATGGATGCAAGTGAGTGAAAAGTTCATTCGCTCGGTCCATTCACTGCGAAACTTGTTCGTAACCGGCGGATCAGTAGGTATGCGAGGCGCATTGGCAACTTTCTTTCCACTTTTTCAATCCTCACACTGCCGTACGTCCACGATATGTTTACTTTCAACAGGCGTTTACCTGTCCTGCCCCCCTGAAATGGTATTTTCTCAAAAGCTTCGACCTGTTGCCGTCTAATCTCATTTCACGACCCTCGGCCAGGTGTCAGGTGGCCCGACAGGTTCCTTCAGGGCAATTAATGCAATTCAACTTTGAGAAACTTTCGGGGAGCCATTGTTAGCCTTTTGCGAAGCCTCCCAGGCGAATGGTATATAGTAATTTGCGCTGCTGGAAGTGTTACTTTTAACAAGTATCGTTTATTGAGTTGATCTAATTTGACCTGGTTTTATGGATTGTATAACAGGTGTTTTGTTTTAGCATGGTGGAGAGTTGGCGTAGGCAACTCTTGCAACGAGTATGTCCTTGTACAGCCTTGTTGGAGCTTTCAATATACCAGATACTCCACTAGCTAAGTCTCTTCTTAAAGCTAATGATTACATTGGTAAAATGTTCCAAGTTATTATTTTCTCTCGGTAATTGAATCCTCTTTGAATGTTTCCATTTATCCATTTTCCTCACTCGAATGCTTTCGATAATTTTTCAGATAATCCTGATATATCCTGCGTATTCCCAAGAAGTTACATAAAACGTCGAAGGACGTCCCAATCTACCGTACTAAACTCCTTCGCACTCCTCTTCCACCGTTCATTATCAAAGGCTCCTCATTACCTCGTCGGATCAGGAAGGATTTTAGTCCCTCGAGAAGGGTGAACAACCTTCGCCACGAGATATTCCACGCACTGGCGATTAAAGGGAATGCGAGCAAAGTGTTTGTTGCTCGTGCTATGATAAATCGGGAAGACGCCGGTTTTACGATCTTGCTTGTAAACCACCTCACCACCGGCGAACGTTACGTTAACGACGGCATAAATTCCTCCCCTTTCTCGCGCTCACAACCGAACAGGTCAACGGAGTTCCGCGTTACGTCGTGGTGGAACAGAAAATGAAAAATACTGGAAAACCTGCAGGCGGAAAAGAGGAAAGCGGTTTTGTACCTATGAATAGAGCCCCTCCTAACAAAGGTGGATGCGAATTTTTCAAACGTTTTTCTTCTACCTATCGTAAATTAACATAGAGCGACGATCAATTTTACCGCGTTACTTTTGTAGAATCGGACTGCGTGTAGCCGTCTACGCACCGTCGAGAATTCGCCCTGTGGTATGCAACCGGAGAGATGCGATTACCTTGCGCGCGTGCGTCCCAAGTATGCACCCGAGAAGAAAACGCGAGAATGCTAGACTTTCCGTCCTTTTTCCGTGTCATTTAAACTTCGCAGCTGCAAATCTGTTTCCACGTCCACGCATTAATACCAGAAGAACAATATTCCTGGGCTAATTTGCTCGTACCAGAAGGATATGGTGCTCTGTTATCGTACGTACACTGCGGAAAATTGGAAAATCTTTGAAGATGATTCTTAGTCTTGGATTAGCAATCTGGAAGAGTGAGGAAGGTACGATAAAAGATCTTTGATCATCCCTTTAGGGGATTTTAAAGTAGAGCTTCTAAGCTGGCGTTTAATTGATGTTTTCTACAAATGGCAATTTGATGCGTTGTACAGTGTCACAATTGTAGTCGTTCTTCGTCTACGCTGCTCCCTTCTCAAACAAATTTCACTAGTTTTCGAAACAGAAATTCCAGACATTCTTCTTAGATGTTTTGTTAATTTTCTCCGAACGATAGTCAAGTAAAAGTTCCGAGAGTGCGGTGTTCAACTGGAACGCAACAGCCTCGCGGTAGAATTCCATGTTGGACAACGGAGAAGAAGGCATCAGAAGGTTGAATGCCATTTCCGTCAAGTACGGTCAAGGACGTGGTTACTTCAGCGCATTCCCCGGATGAATTTTTCTCCCAGGGCGTGTCCACATTCATAAGCAATTATACTCGCGTACCGGCCGTGGTATCGTAAATACACCAATCTGGTAACGCGCTCCGTTTCAATATTTCTTTCTCAGTCGGTCCATGTTTCGAACAGCGCCGACGCCTAATCGAATTCCAAAAAGACATTTCGTTCGATGGGCGCCTTTTTATTTTCATTTTCGCGTATCCGCGAACGACACTCCCGGAAATTTGCATAATTTAGTCCCGAGCAAGAGACGACGACGTCCTGCGATAAGGATTACCATTTCCGTCGCTACGATTCATGGTGAAACGAAATGGAATCCCGCTGCCTATCTTCGATCGTGATAAACGGTCGTTAACGGCATGTAAATCGTAGATAGAATATTTCACTTTCTACTTTTCGATCGTAGATGCCCGCCTCCTATTCCGTGGTAAACAGTATCCCACCATTTTTACTGTACAGCTATTCTACGTCAAGTGGTTTGTTCGTACGTACTACGTTGTATCGAGTTTCTCTCGAGTTCCACGGCGAATACTCAAATTGCATAGTTACTTTACATCGAGTGTTTTGTTCGTATCTACCTGTACTTTGTTTCATCGAATTTCTTCCAAGTTCCACGACGAATTCTTTCTCTCTCTCTCATTCTCAAATTCCATACAGTTATTTCACGCAGTGCATTTTCTTCGTATCCACTCTCCTCTATCGAACTTCCTCCGAGTTCCATGCAAATTCTCGAGACGCATAGTTACTTTGCACAGAACAATATTTGTTCACGTGTACTCCCTACACTATCGAAGCTCTTCCAAGTCTCGAGGCAGACTTTCCTAGATCCTGGAAAGAATGTCAAAGCATTTTCGCGGATAAATGTAGCAACGTAACGGATTTGAAAACCGATAGAAATCTGGAATTCAGAGCGTCGCAATGGAACGACCGGCTCGCAGTCTTGGAATCGCATTGGTAACTTCAATCCGGAGGCATATAAACGAAGCCCACTCACCTTCCTTCCTTTTCCCTTCCCTTTTCGTTGTCGTCGCTATTAGGTCGCTGTTACGACACCTTTTACACCGCGGTTACTACTCCGACCGGGAGAATGAATTGCTCCATCGTTCCCAGTGCTCTAAACCGTGCCTATAATCAACTCGAATCGTCGATATCGGATCACCTTGCGCGCCTTGCCAGGCTTATTCATCGCCGTGGAAAACAATCGCGCGAGAAACATTGTTCCACGTCCTGAACCAAGTATTTAACGAAGATAGTTAGAGTCTAGTTAGTTGGATACTCTATTTACGGGTCTCGCGGATTCGTCCATGCGTAGAAGGAAAGAGAGATATATATCCACTGAGATACTGGATCATAGTACACGGATAAAAAGAGCAGTTGGAGACGGGGTAATGAAAAAAAGGAAAAGATGAAACTTCGTACGAGTAAAAGAGATAGAACGCGGCTCTCGATCTCGAGGAAATCCAACAAACGTTCCCACCGTCGATGATACAATCCATTTTTATCGAGTCACGTATCTTGCTGCGTTACGCAACGCCATTAACCGATCGCGATGTAGTTCTTACGACCCAAATCCGCCGGCACGTAAAATCATATACGTTTGAAATGAAATTGGGCCGCTAAACAGACGCCCCCGTTCTCGAACCGACCGCGTTTCGTACACACATCTGCTCTTCCTCCGTTTCCTCGATCGAACCCGGCGCATTCCACTGTCCTATGCAGAGACACGCTCCTTAACGCTTTAACCTTTAATTACTTAGTTGCACTTATCTACTTCGCGTTGTATAACTGGTCTTGAATGGTATTAATTAATGAAAGAAGCGAGTCCAGGTGCTCGAAGCAGGAGTCACTCGCGTGCTACCCAAAATCAGGCTTTTAATTACGTTTAACTGGTACGTTTTATAGTACAAGCGTTATTAACACGTTATACGAGTGTAAGAACAACTTCTTACTCATACGGACACTCTGTCGCAATCGCGTTACTACGATGAGAGTTAACGATCCGTAGGATCATTCGTGTTGCAGGTAAAACCCACACCGGTAGGTGTAAATTGGCAGCTTCGAATCGAAATGAAAAAAAGAATATTGCTCGTGGCTGGATCCTCGATTTTAGTTAGAGGAGGCAGCATCATTACACTTGATAGGAACGTGTAACAATGCCTTTTCCGTTATGCGGATTCCCAGCGTGCCTAATCCCAGCACACACAGTGAAAGCATTCGCCTTCGAACGAACGTTTATCCATAGGCAGGAACCGGCGCCCGTTTCCACGTCCAGATTTCGAATATTAATTACGTTCTTTCTCGCCGCTTTTACCGTGGTTTCGTTGCGTTCACGTAGAGAAAAACTGGAAAGACCGGGATCACCGCACGCTGGGCTCTTATCGATCGATTCCTTGTTGCTCCGTTTAACATTTGGAAATGTCTGTTAGCCAGAGCGCGGCTGAGAAATCTGGCTAACTTATAGATTAGGCAGAAACCGTCGAATGTTGCCTCTGTAATAGTGTAGGAAGAGAAACTTGGATTTCCTTCTATACGGGCTGAAAGTTGGTTCGGAGCTTTTTGTGACAGAACGATTATGATTTGCTGTTTCATTCCTTCACAGATCATTTCTTCGTAGCTTTAAAACAAGTGCGATCCAATTTTTTGCTTAATTCCATTTCATTAATTTCCCGTACTTCAAGTATTTTAGTACTTTTCGAAATTTTAACCTCTGAGTTTTGTTTGATGTCCAATTTAATCAATTTTCCGTGTTTAAAGGAATACCGAGTGCAATATGAAACGATGGAAAACAACGATAAGCCCGTGAGTTCACAAGACAGCCAAGGATAGCATCGTATTAGTCGAGGCATCGGTAGCATTCAGCTTCTGCTGATTGCCTCGAATAAATCATACGTTCCAAAACAAGCGCGTGTACCCAGCACGTGGGAAGACACGTGAAGGATTGCGCGTAACTCAAGGGCATCGATAGGAGCTTTAATTCATGCGCCAATTAGATATCCTCCGCGATCCTTGTTAATCACCTTTCATGGGAATTTGTCCTATTTCATCCGGTCGGTCGTTGAAGGATATCGCGGGTGCGCGAGGTTCCTACGCGTGCTCGCTCGAGCGACGCCTCGACTTACTCCTCCGACGAGCGAAACGCGTTTCTGCACGGAAAATCGACGACCTCCGCGAACGAGATGTCCCGCTATGCCCGCATCGATGGGAGAGCTTTTGTTCAACATCTGCTCGGGAACCGTCTGCGCGACGCCCGTATGGACGTCGAGACGTTCACACTCGTTTAACGAGGCGTCCAATCGGATAGGTTTCTCCCGTCTGGTGCAAAATTCTGAATTTCACATTCCACGCGCCTAACTATGCAAAAGTCGAGCCGCGCTAATGGTTTTTCTCTTTGCCCGCGGAGAGACGTATCATTCTCGCGCGCTTTACGGACCAGGGGATAGGAGTTTTCCCTGGCGAACGATTAAATCGGAGAAATCAAGGAGAAGGATCGCGCGGAACGGGAAGTGCTCGTGTTTTGAACGGCTCGAGTTCGCTTAGAAAATCGATGGGAACGGATAATTTAACAGACCGGCAACTGAAAGTTCGGAGCGTCTATCGTGGAATGCAAATAGAGTTAGAAACTTGAATGGCTACGGGACCCATTCATACGGGTTCTGTTGAAGCGGGAAGGGAACACAATACGTTTCATAAAACCAAACGTAAAAAAGATTGTAAGAAAACTGCAGCTGGTTCGAGATAATTCTCTCCCCGACAAATGGAAAGACGGTAAAGCACTTAAAATGTTGCATGAAAAGAAGAAGAAGAAGAAACACGAAGGACGGTGTTTTGATTTACATCACCAAGTGTAATCCGTCTCTGGATATCTCCGTAGTTTATCGTCTTCCCATCGTACGCGCCTTGGCGCCATACGATTCGCGAAGCTCGTTTTCTGCAAAAGCGTTCGTCGATGAATAATATTTATTGGCCCATTGTGTCCGCGCGAATCTCGCCTTCGGACGCTGAGGTACGATAAGCGGAGGGCACGCGAAAGGAATTCTCGACATGTCCGGCGAGCGAATTAGGCTCATTGGAATTTCACTTTGGTTACATGGTGGCTTTCGTGCCGCCAAGTATGGTCCCCGTGACCCGGTAGCCGGATACGATACGAGCGACGTGCAAGCATCGACCGTCTTCGTCATTAAGTTATTAACCGCGCGCGGCTGGCTGTACTTTATAGGTGTCGTCGTCGTTTCGTTTCGACGCGACACGATTGGAAAAATCACGTTCCATATGGAGCACGAAAATTCTGATGGGAAATATTTGATCGAGACCCTTGATGCCGTCGAGATACCAATTTGTATAATCTGGAATGTTTCTGATCTGTTGCAGATAACGGGTAAACGATTGTCTGGTCGCAATGCCGTACTACAACAGCGGTCACAGCCCCTCCAACTATAACAAGGGTAAGTTCATTTAACAGCGACGAGAAATAAGATGAGAGGTTCTTGAACGTTAGTTGGGACAATTAGGTTTAACATAGGAAATAATAATAGACATCGTTAATGAATGAATTAATAATCATTTATTAGATGGAGGGTCCAGTGGCCCATCGAGCACATCAGGCGGTCGGGTAAGCAGTTCTGAGCCAACGTACATGATGGAGCATTTGGCCACGTTCACGGTCACGAAGGAAACCGGTATTGTTTATCCAACGGATGGCATGCGGCGACTTTTGCAGCTGGAGAAGAGTAACGGCATCTGGAGCCAAAAGATGCAGCTCCGTCTAGAACGGAACTGGGTGCTGATCATGGACAACGAGACCGGGGTAAAGATCCTTCTTCAGTTCTCTTCTCAGACGACGGAAAAATTCTTCGGTGGCTTTTTCTTTTTTTTTATATATATATATCAGCGTAAAAGAGAAAGAATCCGTAGCGTAATGGCTTCTCGTAGTATCGTAGACGAACGATGAAATACGAAGTGGAACATTTGTGAAATTATTTTACTGTACGTTACGTACACTCGTGGCAATTTCACTTAATGCATCGTTGATAAATTCGTATGCAGGCCGTCATGGAGCGATTCCCAGCCTCGTTGATACTGGAACCGACCGCGTTCACGTCGAGGGACCCTATGGAGATGTATAACAACATTCTCGTCTTCACAGTGGCGGATGACAGCGGTTCCGGTCAACGGGCAGAAATGCATATATTCCAGTGTCAAAGCGTCTCGGCCCAGGACCTCGTCGAGGACCTAAAAATGCTGCAAATGGGTAAACTGGTACCTGGTGGTTCGCCAAGGGGACCAAGGGGACGTATCCCACCGCCTCCCACTTTACCACCGCCGGAACCACCCTTGAACGGGGTTAACGTTCGGGAACAAGTGTCTGCCTTTAATGCTAACAATGGTACGACCTCTTCTTTTCCGTTCTTTATCTTCGTTTCGTCCTTTCCGATTCGCGATTGTTGAATATTTCATGAACCGTAGACTCGTATGAAAGTGAAACGCAGTAATTTAATGCGTCTGTTTCCCGAAACACAGCCGACGGCCAAAACGATATATCCCGCGAGGAGAACAACGACGAGGTGTCCTCGACGTCCTCCGACAAATACGAACGCGACGTGACCATCCTGAACCATTGTTTCGACGACATCGAGAAATTTATCGCGCGCCTCCAACACGCCGCGGCCGCCTCCAAAGAGCTGGAACGCCGAAGGCGCAACAGGAAGTCGAAAAAGAGGAACCTCGGTGACGGGATGCTGACAATGAGGGCGAAACCGCCTCCGGAAATGGAGTTCATCGATATCTTCCAAAAGTTCAAGTTGTCGTTCAACTTACTGGCGAAGCTGAAAGCACACATACACGACCCAAATGCTCCGGAACTTGTACACTTCCTCTTCACACCGCTGGCTTTAATCGTGGACGCGTCGCACGATACCAATTACGATCCAAATCTGCCGAGCAAAGTCGTGTCACCGTTGCTGACCAGAGAGGCAGTCAACTTGCTGATCAACTGCGTCACCAGCAAAGAGACAGAACTTTGGCATTCGCTTGGCGACACGTGGCTGATACCGCGCGATCAGTGGAAAGGCCACGTGCCCCCGTATCATCCTATCTTCATGGACGGTTGGTCCCCTGAATTTCCGATACCAGAGGACAGGGACCACGATCATTTGGCTTCGCTGTTGAACGCTGACAAACAGAAAAGGGACGAGATCCCCGAACAACAAAACGACCCGTACTACAATCACCGAGAAGTGGACGAGCCCCATTACAGCAGCGACTACTTGGAGTACGAGATCAGAGAGGAGCGTGGTGGTAACGAGTACTTCGAAAGAAATTACGGTCCTGCCTCCGAGTTGTACGCCAGAGAAGAGAGAGTGGTCGATCAGACCAGAGCCCACAGCGACATATCCGTGGACTCTATCGAGAGAACGCCCAGAGCGGGCATGGAAAGGGCGCAGGAGGCTTGGTTAGACGACCTGGTAGCTAGACACGCGAAGATCGTGCAAGTCACTTATCCAAGGACAGCGAACAACGACAAAGAGCTGACGGTGGTCAGAGGCGAGTACCTGGAGATCCTCGACGACAGCAGGAAGTGGTGGAAGGCGAGGAATTCAAGAGGGCAGGTCGCGCACGTGCCGCACACCATCGTCACGCCCCACAACCCATCCCACTCCACCGAGAATGACGTTTTTAACAATCCTTTGTACACCAGCCGATACCCACGGCAGGGGCACGGCTATAATTACGAGGTGAGAGTCGCTGCGGGCTTCTGCGCCCTTAAAGAAAGGCAATTACGCGAGAACGGTTGCGAAGACCTCGTTGAAGAAAGAGTAATTGCCGTTGCGAAACTATGTCTGCGGTTCTAGCGAGCACGGATGTAGGATCACTCGTCTATTATTAGATCCCAGCATATAAAACGTCGGAACATGTGCCAATTGAAGCAAGATATGTTTGCTAACAAATTATGATACTCATAGAACGTATTTTCTCATGCTTTTTGATTCGGAAATATTTTATCCTTTAAAGTACTGCTTATATGTCGCAAGAAGTGATGACGAATAATACGGATGAGGCAATGTTTCGTATTTGCGTTCACGCAACTTTGTTAATGCTATTTGCGAAACATGTTTCGAGGAAAATACTGCGGAACTTTCAATATTATTTTAACGCAAAAGCAGACGCGGCTGGAAACAGTGAATTTGAAACAATGATTTTTATGATCTACTAAAATATATTATAGCATAGTTGTAGTGGATATGATGTTATTTTACTAGAAGAATTTATTTGAATTTCTAGGATTCAGAGATCGAGAGGACCAGCACTAGTCCAGGACCGGAAGCGACTCATCGAACGCATGCGATTCCACCGCCAGCGCCCGCCGATTGGGTGAGAAAAGAGAGACTCGGGAAAAAAGGTGAATTCCGATACTTTTAAGCTATCTAGCGGCCAAGAGCCGTGTAGTTTTGTCCGTTGCTTGAGGGATCGAGGAGATATCGAGTCAAAAGGATAACTTTCATATTGTGGTCGTCGATATCGAGGAGACTTAATAGACTTGGACCACCCAAGCGGATAGAGTTAAGATGCTTGAGGTTTTCACGGCTCGGGTTCTTGTAGTTGAAACTATCGAAGACTGTTATTCTTCGACGGTTTCGGCTGGTGGAATAAAATATGCTACGTTGAAAATGATCAATAATTCAACGGATATATTGTTGCCCCAGCGTTTATGTTGTGTCTGAAACTGCTGTACAAGTCGTGCATTTTGTTTTCGTCATTCTGATTTCCAATTTCTTTTTTTTTTTTTGTATGTCAATACCGTGTTTCTATTACTTGTATATATTATATAAATATATAAAGAGGTACTTGCGAACAATATCTAGGTTGAATAGTTATCGTAATAGGGACAAGGTAACCAGGAGGGATTATATCTGTTGTCGTACGCGTTTGTTTTCTTTTCCAAGTTCTTCATACCCTATCCAAAGTATTTCTTTTTTTTTTCTTGCGTGTTCTATAATTTATATCGATTACTTTAATTCGGGGGATATCGAGAAGAACTTTGAAAATTAACACCGTAGCTCTACTACTCGTACAATTAAGACTTGTGTCGCGGTGAGATCAGATATTTTTCCTGTATTCTTCTGCTAAGCCTTTTGAAAGAACTGATGATAAAACTGTGGCCTTATCAGATATAAAGCAGTGCAATCGAGAAACACAATTGCAGCGAAGAATAGATAATAGAGTGGAATACGTTTTATCATTAACTATCAACGAACAAATTATATTTTTAACGAACAAATTGCAAACGACACATTTCATCGCGTTTATTTAATATACATATACACGTATATATATATAATCAACTGACCCTGTATAAGAAATCTCGAGATCAACTGATTTTACAACACATCAGAAGTCCATCAGAAGTGTTCGAGTATATCTTAACACCGTACCTTTTCTTTTTATAGCGACTGTAACGATTATACCATACTTTTTATATTTATCGACTAACCAAATTTTAGTCTATACATATACCTAACAGAGAAAGAGAATATGTATAGTTTTATGTTTAAAAGGAGAATGTAACGTAAAAGGCGTTAAAGTGAAGTGGGCTGGTTAAGCTTCCGCGAACGGATCGAATCTCTAATGCAATTTCTCTGCGTTCTCGGCTGAGAGGCCGTGGTGAAGCCACTGTGTCCGTCCATTATTATATTCGGCTTCACTGTGCGAAGAAAAGCTTGTCATCGGGGTCGAATTGAAGCTATTGATAAAATTACAATAACAGAAACCGTCGCTCTTGGTTCTCACGTCGGTGAATGTACAATGGCTGCAAGAAACATTTATTCGTGTTCATACGCTTGAACGAGGCGCATCTAACATTCCTTTTAAGAGAACAATGATACACTGGGACCAGAAACATTCCTTCTATTTCTATTAATGTGTATCCGTATCTAATTAATCACTGTATAAACAGTAAAATAAATGTAACGGTCTATCGGTACTTCTTGCAGCCATTGTACATTCATCAATGTCGTGACTCGTGCGATTCTTTATCAATAGCTTTAATCACCGGCAGAAATCTCTTTCGATGCTTGTACGTGTCGTCGCATGTATCTGTACGCATCAGTGTGAATAAGCTTGTACAAATATGCGGCGGGAATGAGCGAGGAGAAAGAATGGTTGGATCTTTCGCGGGTCCCCTTCTACTGGCATCTTATGATAATGACTCGAGAGATCGAATCTAGCTCTAGAAACGACGACAATCAAAAAATCGCCCGCATGACGAGACTGGGAGAGGGAAAAATAAGAACGTGGCTTACTTTCAGTTACCTTTATCGCGGGTGTGCCGAGGAATCACGCGACCGTCGATTAATTTCGAGCGACTTTAACTCTTCGATGCACCTTGAAAGTAGAGTAACGTTTAAAATTCGGATTCTGATCAAATACTCTGCGCTTCAAAGAGTTAAGCTTCTTGGCTTCTCCGAATCGAACGACACTTTGAGATTTCTTCTGTTAGATTGCTTCAAATTATTTTGTAAGAATATATCTACTCAGTCAGATCGCATATATGATATTTGAACATCGGTTGAAAATCAACGGTTTTAAAAATTGTAAAGAGAAGTCCAGAAAGGGAGCTTGATATAGGACTGTCGCAATTTATCCGTCCGAGTCAGTCTTCCAGCGTTCTTACGATTAAGAAGGAATTAAAACGCTTGATGCGAGCTGTACGTATCGACGAACGCGATTACATTGGTTCGTTATTATGTAAAGTTTTGCGGTAACAGCGAAGACAACGCACAATCGCCGTAATCGTGTACATGTTTATTGATTTATTGTCGATCGACCGGATTATTTATATGCAGAGATTAATGGACAGAGCCGTTCTCGATGATACCGACGCTAACTAGTCGATCTAAGAAAGTTGTCAGGGGAAACTTGTTCGACGATGCCTACAAATAGAATCTCGAAAGTCTTCTTTGCAGAATTCTTCTTTCGGTCTCTTTTAGGGAGTACGCATACTCTTAATAGTCGTCCTGTCACTGATCGACCACTGTGCGAATAATCTCTATGAAACCGTGAAATCCTTCCACACCAGGGACACTTTGCAATCAACAATAAGAAAATTACGAATGCACGATCACGCAATCCATATATTTTGTACTCGCTCCACAATCGAGCGGAATCTCTTCTTTCGTTCTCTCTTCTTTTTTTTTTTTTAATTCTTTTGTTTTTTATGTCCACGGGATGGGGATCACAATCCGTCCAGTATTTCGTTGCACTGTAATTTATGTACATCACTTGATTAATAAATATACTCGGTTACAGATTGTACTCGTCTACTTGTATAAGTATACTCGTCCTACCCTAGGAAGTGTAACGTGAATCTGGGTATTTGAAAGAAATAAACTACTTTGTTCTGTTGTTATTATTTCGTCGGTATTTTTTACTGTAGCCTCGTTGCATTTGCTTAAATTGTGCTTTATAATGTGATCGTCTGTTGAGACAGTGTTAACTGATTATGGTCTCCAAGAATCTTGGGGTAAGTGTCTCTAAATGCATCTACGTCTGTACAATAATACTCTATGTTCTATAACAGTGTAAAAAATGTAGTTATGATTGATATAAACTATATTGCAGATGGGTCTACCGAAGAGACGACGTCAATAGGTAGCAACAAAGTAACATTTGCAATTAAAACTGATGTGACTGGAAAGGAATCATCCGCTACTGAAAATCAGCAGCAGAGACCTAACGAATTGACGGAGGTGGTTGAGATTCATCCACCACCTTCGTACTTGTACGAAGAAGATCTTCCGGAAATACCAGCACCATTAAAATCATCAACTCCACCGCCACCGCCACCGCCACCGCCACTGAAACCATTAACTCCACCGTTAACGCCACCAAAAGCATCAGCTACTGAACCCTCAGAACCACCAAAAGTATCAACTACTCAACCACCAGAACCGGCAAAAGCATCAACTACTCAACCACCATCGCTATCGAAAGCAACAAGTACTCAAGCACCGACGCCACTGCAGTTATTAATTACTCAGTTTTCAGCATCATTGGAACCACCCAGGACCCAACCTCCAGCACCATCGGTAACTTCGACTAAACCAACGTCAACGTCATTAATATCACCAACTCCACCGCCACCTCCTCCACCGCCTTTACAAAGTCAGAATTCTGTCTCGTCGACTACATCCAGTGCATCTTCCACATTGAAGAGTAACCACTCTACTAGCGGTAATATCAACATTCTTCTTAATCGGACATAACTATTTGAATTCCTGCGTCGTTTTGTTTTAGGGATAAAAACAGAAAGACAAATGCAAGAGGAACTGAAACAAGTTTTGATGATATTCCGTGAGAAGAGAGAGCCTTACACCGACAGTATAAATCGCAAACCCGTCTTGGACCAGTATTCCACTCCCAGAGAAGTACAGAACTGGCTATTGGCGAAAGGATTTTCAGAAAAGTATAAACAGGAAATATCTCTATTACTACGAGTTGGTCTCTGTGCGTGTAGATTAAACATTTAAACACAATCCTTTCAGAACATGTAAACAGCTAAAAGACATGACCGGTTCGGAGGTATTCAATTTATCTAAACGAGTATTGGAGCAACATTGTGACGTAGCGGAAGCTACCAAGCTGTACAATCAAATTTCGTTAGCACGGGCTGAAAGTGAGGTGAGCGACAAAGGTGAAGCATTTCGAGTCAGGATTCTAATTCTCGCATATTAAATTTCTAGAATAAAAGTCCACGAAGATCAGAGTTAAAGCAGATATTGGCGAAAGCTCGGCACAAAATTGAGAAGTGAAGCACCGACTATTAAATACTCATCTGCCAAAGTTAGAAATAAGAATTATACATATCCTTAGACATCCTTAACAACTAGATACATTGAAGAAATGTAATATCAAGTTACATTTACTATTAAGTGATAATAGTATTACGATTATCTCGTATAATATTCTGTGATGAGTTTGTAAATTGTTAGCAATATCATATAGATTACGTAAATATGTGTTATATAGGTATTTTTATAGACTAAACACTTAAATGAGATTCTTCATTCTTTCCATAATACTAATTATACCTGGACAGTATTTCAATCGACAATAGAGAACTTCTTTCATTTCCTTTCAGAAACGTTTACCACACATCAAGTGACAAAATGATATTTCCGTTACAAAAATGAAAAAAAGATCGGCAGTATCAATTTTAATATTGATGTCAGGTTTTTATTTTAAGCGATCACATACATTATAACAGACATAAATAGGTACTCTAGCTGTATCACTTATTATATCGATAAACTATACATTTCTTTCGAATACTCGACTCGAGGTCACGTAACGTGAACACATTGATAATTATAGTTTAATGGCGAATCCATTGCAAAGCCCTCGCGTGTTCGGATAATAAATTCACCGTGAAAATGCTGTAACGCCGAATGGATACAATTATCTATGTGTCGAATGTGGTAACGTAAACTTTTTACAAAGACAAAGCGATAATTGTCATTGAACGAATGTAACATATACGATAACGATGTTAAGACTCAATAAAAAACGTTAATAGTCTAAAAACTGTAAAAAACGATCGGAGACAACGCTTTTCATTAAACCATGTTATACGTTTAACAGAGTAAAACAGCTTCTCGGTTAATCAAGACCCGAGCAGTCTTACGTAATCGTGTTGACACATTCAGCTACGTAATTATTGTTAGAAAATAACAACGCGTTTGAAAAAACGCATTCACAAGAGAAACTATGTTTCAGAGAAATAATTGCAACGCATAGTTTACGTATCTACTATAAAATATTTCAAAATTTAATGAAACGTGTTGCTTTCCGTAATCTCTAATAACTTATTCTGGTCTCTATGCACGTACGTTTATGGAAACTCTTATTGTTAGAAACATTTGTGAAATTTCGATACAAAATCTACACTTGAAAAACTCTATGGTATTGTTCTCTAAATGCGATCTAAAAGACTCGTTCCAAAAGTGTATCACGAAGTCGTACGCGACAATTTAGTAACTATTACAATGGCAACCAAAGTTCTCCTCTTTTTTTTGGTCATTAACTCACACACAAGCCTTATAATCATAAAATTTCATATTCATCCATCTTACACGATAGTAATTACGTATTGAATATTTATTATGCGACGATTATTATTGTTTAATATCATTTACCCTTAACATTATTATTATTAAAATCATTATCGTTAACTTTACTTTCGTAGACGTGTACAATTTAATAGTACGCGATTGAAGGATTTAATAAAATTAATAATAGATACTTTTTCAGTGACAGAGATTAAAAAAGCGTAGAGGAATAATTATTTTTTTTTTGTAACACGTTAAATGTCGGAATGTAGGGTCATGCTGTGAAGGAACTGAAGAAAAACATTGCTTCTTTCACGTAACACATGACTCGTCTAATTAAATTAGTCCTAAGTGACGTTGTAAATATATCTTTCGCTTGAAATTTTGTAACAATAGTCATAAGCGAACAAGTGTGCGTTCTTGTCAAATGCATTACATTTACATTCCTTTTCCGGCATAGAGTTGTGAATTTATGATTTTAGCGTCTTTGCTCGTATTGGTCTATCTATGAATTTGTGCGTATTTCAGTTAATATTTGTATAAGCTAGCTTCGTTCGCGTTAGCAATTTTCCAACCCGTACAAATCTTTCAAATTAATCACACACCACAGATTCAAAAACTTGCAAAATTTTGATTTCTTAATTTTCTCACTCACTTGTTTCAACCTATAGATACTTCATTGTAATATAATCTCCATTTCAGCTACGTATTAAGATGTAAACTCTGTATATAGTTTATAAACGCTGTTACATAATCATCATTTGCGAAAGTAATCACCATTTCAGGATTGATTGAATCGTTAAACTAAGGATACTTTAATATTTACACTCATTACAATTAACAATATAATTAACCGAGATGTAACACTAGACTGCGACAGAAAACAGAACGATATGATTCATGGACTGACCTCTTGAAATTAACATGAGACGGTGTTCGATTCTAAGGTCAACGATAGCGTATAAAATACATTTATAATATTATGCCCATGAGACAGTTGCCCGTCAGGGGAACCTTGATGAAATGAGAAACACCTTCTGCGTGTAATATGTACACCGGGCATGTAATATTTACGTCATCAAAGTCAATGATGAAACTGATGATGATCGCTGTACATCGGTGTTATATAAATTATTAAAACGATACGAAACCAAAGTCACAATAACAAGTGTCCAACAATAGTTAAACGTAGAGTACATAATAGGAGACCAATAATAATTTAACCAAATCCCTGGTGTGTTTCTAAACCATAAAAAATAACTTTGAATATTGCATTCTTTTTTTTTGTAATATATATAGTTATGCAATAAATAACTTGCTCGTAAGCTTGACCTTGGAAACAACAAACAAACGTATATAAACAATTCTTTACAAATGTACAAAACAGCAATTTCTTCGGAGTCTCTTAAGAAATAAAAAACCAAAATGATTCCTCGCTAGCAACCTTGTAGTGTTCCTGTGAAACACTCAAATATACAAAAGCGTATATAGCTGTCCAAACATCCATGTAAAAATCGTCGCGTAATTCCGTTATTTGTATAAAACATAATAAAACAACGTATTGTACAAACAGAAAGTATATAAGTTCGCAGCACTCGTCGAAAGAATCCACGGACGAATGATAAAAATAAAACTGTCGA
This sequence comes from Xylocopa sonorina, assembly GCF_050948175.1. Classification (NCBI taxonomy): domain Eukaryota; kingdom Metazoa; phylum Arthropoda; class Insecta; order Hymenoptera; family Apidae; genus Xylocopa; species Xylocopa sonorina. Next base: position 7,282,999 of record NC_135203.1, read on the forward strand.
TCGGTTGGAAATTTAACCGACACGTCTATTGCACGAAAAGGCAAACTTTCGTCGACGATGCGAAACCAGGTGCGAACTTCCACGAAACGTGAACGATCCAAGGTCAAAGAATGAAGCTTATACGGTACACAGAGAGCGGGCAATGAAGCAATAACGAAGCGAAAAAATTGTTTGATACATGAAGATACAAACGTACACTCTACTGACCGGTGGCATCCGAGTCCTCCTTTGATGGAACAGACCTTGATCGATGGGAATATATGTCAATTGTATACGACAAAACATATCGTTAATGGTTTGAGTGAAATAGCGAACCTGAAAGCGGGCTGATAGAGAAAGTGTCACGCAGAAGCGACAAGAAAATAATGCTGATGAGCTTTCTGTATATGCGAATGAAAGAAAAAATGATGAGAGAAGAAGTATTTCGTTCCTCTTTTTTCTCCGCAAGGAAAAATCCCTATATTATGCAAAGCAGACCTTGACTCTGTCTTTTTTTGTAAATTACCAAAAACCTCCCGCACTGCGACCGCCAGGTGGATTGTTTACGCGGATACAAGCTCTTCTTGCTTCGCCATCGACGTCCTCTGCGAACATAAAATTCGTCAAACAACCGTTCTACCAAAGAAGAAGACACTGGGGGTCTCGATAAAAAAATCAACCAGCTTTTTCTTCAGTTTCCACTGTTTCCTCTAATCACTTACCGCTAATGGAGAAAGTGGAATCTTGCAAATTTCTCTGCCCCTCCAGTCGTGGTCCTCTCGCGGACGGTGTGACCACAGCAGAATCTGGCAGCGTCGGCATGCAATCAGGGATTAACATTTTCGGCTTTGGACTCTCGTAAGTGCCATTAGTTTGATGAGTCTTCGCGAGAGCCGCGGCAGCCGCTCTTGCTTCTTCCTTAGCTTTCGCGATGGCCGCGTCTTCATCGGCGTACTTCTTTGCCTCGGCATCGGTTCTCGCCACGCCGCGTGGTCTCTGAACAAACAACGTCTCCATGGAATAGCGATTTGAGCCAATTTATAACTGGTAGTCAGAAAGAACTGTTTGCTTATGTACTCTGTCGCGTTCCATGTTTACATTTCGGTTAGTCACGGAAAGGGGCAACGCACCTTTTCTCTCTCTTCGATCATACTATATACATAATCAACATTGTTCGGAGTCTCGACGAACTTTCCGAATCCGTGGACAGCCTTCAGCTCGCACTCGTCCACGCAAACACGACCTTCGACTATAACGTATTCGGGTACCCCGTGAACCTCCATACCCTAAGGAATACAAATAGTATCACATTTATGGTAACTACGATATAAAAGAATATTTTGAGTATCCACAACGATGACACACTAATGATCAAGTTTCCTGTATATCGTAGGCTGGCAAGACGGATGGAAAATAAATTCCGCGCGACATGCGCACTCGATATTAAGATGACAAAGGCTTTATTAAAGCTTAATATCGACCGGACCTCACCTCGAAGATGTTGAAGTCAACGGCCTGCACGTGTGTCTGAGCGGAAATCGTACGCTTCCTGTTGGGGTCCCAGACAACTATATCGGCGTCTGAGCCGACAGCAATCACTCCTTTTCGCGGGTACAAGTTAAAGATCTTTGCGGCGTTGGTGCTGGTAACTGCGACGAACCTGGTTGGCTCCATTATCCCGGCGTGCACCCCTTTCTCCCAGACGACGGACATCCGGTCCTCGACGCCATTCACTCCGTTCGGGATCTTCGAAAAGTCGTCCTTACCCAGAGCCTTTTGTTCGGCACTGAAGGTGCAGTTGTCGCTGCCGGTAACTTGAAGACCATCTCTGACGAGAAAATGATTCGTGAGATCGGCGGAGACGATACACTTTAAACTAAAAGAGGATGCATTTAGAATAACGGGTGGGTTACCTTGACATCCGACGAGCTAGAATAACTTTTGCGATTACATATATTAATCGTTATAGAGTCGATTTGTCGAGTAAACGTGTAAAATTGAATGCTGACCGTCGAATGATCTTTAAACGAGTTTTCCTCTGCCCAATTAATTAGGTTTAATACCAGCAGTGAGATAAAAGCGACTTCCCACGCGGTGTCTATTAAAATTACGTTCAGTTAGCCTTATATCGTGCGTGTCAATTTGTTGCTGCAATTTATCGCCGTCATTTGAATGTTCGTACGACGCAGGAACGTCTAGGTGGTCCGCGACGGTGCGAAAAATGTTTCATCTTCTATCTGTCCATCGACAACTTTCTTGCGTTAAGGTTCGTTTTTCTTTCTTTTTTTTTCTACGTAACGTATATATAAACGCATGGCTAGTTGAGAGGTTTGAACTGGGAAGTACTCGAAGCACTTGAGGAGAGATAAACAGTGGGAAGCGTTGGATGGATCTTCGCTTTGCTACTTTCTACTTCATTAGTCACCTCTTAGAATTGCACGATTCGGTGATTACTCGGCGTAAGTACTTGAAACCTCGGATATTAAAGAGCCACAGAACGCAGATCTATTCGGGTAGATCGAATTGCGTGTCGAAATCTTGTGGAAACGTTTGCCGTTGCTTCCTTGCGTTATCTTCGGCGTTCATCTTCCTAATTAATGTAAAAGATTTTCGAGTTAGATTACTTACTGAGCTAGGTGTTCGATTAGATAGGCAGGCGTTGTGGAGTCGGGTCTCAACGGTGGGCTAGTAATGTAACGTCTGGCTTTTTCGATATCTTTCCCGTATTGTTCGCTACCATCGATACCCACGGCACTTGCGAGAGTCTCCCCGAACAGGACGACACCCTCCGACCTTTTCGCGGACACAACGTCAGCGGCGGACTTGCTCGACAGTGCTGTTACGTACACCGGACAATTCACCTAAACGTGACATTGTCTTGTCTTGCATTAACCAGTATCGATCTTGAAGTGTAAAGTGTGACCATAGCCGAAGAAAAATCGAGAAATCGTAATCAATTTTTAGTCGTCGCAGTATAAAATCGAGAGTCGGCTGTGATCACAGTAACGTACGTAGCTACAATTTTCAGAGACAACTACGAACTCGCATCTATACATTGAACAGCTGAATCGTGCCAGTGTCTACAACAATGGTATACGAATACAAAAGAAATAGGGCAAAGGAAAAGTAATACCGACTGCAATTACGATTGGCATGCATGCAACGTCGAGGAACTATAATTACATTGCGGCCTAAATCATCAGGCTTATGGAATACCTACTGTAAGTACTATTAAGATTAGACCTCACAGAAATTACCAGGAATCTATGAAACCTGGTAGCCTACAGGATCCTCAGAATCTTCCAGATCTATCACCTCAGGTAATTATTACTCCAAAATCATTTTTCGGTCAGCGATACGTGGATATTGTTTCAAATATCTACGTATGTTCAACATCTATTAAACGTGAGCTACTTTTTTCGTATACAGCGATATTAGTCGTACGTAATTTCGAAGAACAACTGCAGTGCGCTTCTGGATGTCAAAGTCACCCCAGAAAAATGATTCACGGTGGCTTCGACTCACTTCACCAACATATTCAGCAACGCAGACGGCGTATCTGGGTCTGGCCTGAGAGGTGGGCTCAAAACATGCGCCGCGGCGTGGTTCCAGCATTTGTGATCGTAGTTGGTTCCATCTGTGCCAATTCCGGCCGCCAAGGTCTCGCCAAAGACGCAAACGCCACGCTTTCGCGCAGCATCCACCGCTTCTGCGGCGCTGCGACTCATCACATGCACTATATACAGTGGACAATTGACCTAAGCATGCAGAATTCCCAAGAATATGTGTTTTAGTGTCTCGGCCTTCATAGACATCGAAAGTCTCCTTATAAATGAGCAATAATAAAAAAAAACTTATGAACTTCTAAGCTAAAGCAAAGTAATTAACTATCTCTCTAATTAAATAAATATATTGTCATTAATTAGACGGTAAATGTAACGTAATGTACAAAAGCGTAGTACATTCATTAACAACAGTTTAGTAAAGGGTACTACGACACATTGACTCTGAAAGTAGCGGTGCTCTAAAGGGTAAACAAGCGTGCTGGACAAATATAAAGTGAACATCTAAAAATAGAGTCCATTCCAGCCTCGTCGTTCTTACCTGACTCGCTATAACGCAGGCTCTGTTCACAGCCTCCGCTTCAACTTCCTCAGGACGCGACATTTCGTGACCTTCCGGTCCCGTGACCCCGGCATCGAGCAGACGTTTCGTGTTCTGGAACAATTCACAACGATCCCACCTAAAATCCCTGATTCTCCGTTCGTGACGGTGAACGTATCGTGTCTATTTTCGCTGGATAATAGAGTACCAAGCACGGTAACAGTCGCTGAACCATTTCAGCACAGTTCTACCACCATCTCGATTCAAGGATAACCATTTAATGAACATCATAAATCGCAATATATTGCCTGCGACGTTGTATGCGTGGAAACTTAGGATGGCAGGATATTAGGAAGGAAATGAATACAGTGACTGCATTGCAAACCGTCCTTGGAACCGAGCGACAAGACCTGGTGGCAAGATCGTGTGACTGAGAGTGGATAAGGATGGCGTGGAAGTATATATACCTCTGCAATGATATCGCCGTTTTCTGCGTGAACCATGGCGATGGCCCCCAACTCTTTGCACGTCTTGAACACCTCGATCAACTCTGGATCCCTCAGCATGTACAGATCCTTGTAAGCCATGAACATCTTGAAGCTGTTCACACCGTGATTGTTCGCCAATATGGCCATCTCCTCTTTGACCTGCAAAACGAAGAGTAGGACCGTGAGCACGCCGGAACGGGATAGAATCCGTTTTGAATGGACGGATAACCCGACGAGCGCCAGCAAATAAGGAGCACGACGATTTACATGCATCCATAATCGCGATTCGCTTGCGATTTCCTCATCGATCGCTTGGTATTCCATTCACGATCGCGATTACAGTTACAATGCAACCGCAGCGAGACCGTTGCAGCTACCAAATTCGTACGATTTGCCAGTTCGACGCGAGATCGGTATCGCCGTATTTAGAGAACAGCGAGCAGAGAGGACTGGTCGATCGAGATCGATCGGGATCTAGGCCGCAGCTTCACGCTCGCTTGAAATCTAACGATCCATTCGACTATCGTTCATTTAACACTTAATTACTCGCGTCGGGTCATTGTAATTCGATACAATAGTAGTACATTTAAATATCACGGCTTGAGACCACTCTTAATCACCCGAAGTGATTTCTTTCTTCAGTTAATATTATTTCGAGCAAGTAGTACGCGATGAGAATATGTAAAACGTAATCGAGCAACGCGAATGATTAAGAGTTAATGGCACTAACAGCAATAATGAAATAGCTATTCTCGAATGCAATTTCTCTGCTAATTTGATCGTCGATTTCAATCGTCTAATTGGCCATCAGTGGGCGACAAAAGAAACGCGAACCGTGAGAGCATTAAGCGTAACGCGTCCTCCTAGTAATTTCCGACGATCGTCAAAGAATTACGTAAACTCTATTTCGATCCGGACAGAACTTGTCGTTACGTCGCTTCAGATTAACATATACTATTATCCAACTTGATGGAATAACGCCGGTGAACTTAAAAGACACGCCAGAAAGAGGTCGCGGCTACGCGTGCTTTCTTTTCCAGGAAGGACTCGTGTTACGGTAATTATCTCATTCTGGGTGACTAAACAGAATGGAGAACGGCGTGTGAACTGTATCATACTGGCTCCGGTTGAATTGTAGCCGTTCCAACGTCACCACTACTCTGCCGATCTCGTTAATCCGCCGTCCTGTCGTCTTCTTTCGCATTGTCCGACGACAAAGACGGGAACCGTTCCGCGGATACGCGCGTCGCTCTATACAAGGGCTCACTTTTGGACTCCAGGACGTAACGGCGATGTGGAGCGAATAATCGCAGCAAACTTTCTGGTCGGCGCTCTCCCGGTACCTCTCGTACGCCTCCAACAGGGACTCATCTTTCTTAGGGATTACGAAGTCGATGATCATCGTGGTACCGCCGGCAACGGCTGCTTTGGTACCTTGATAGAAATCATCGACCGATTTGGCGCCCATCAGCTCCAATTCGAAATGGGTGTGCGGATCTATACCACCAGGCATCACATACTTCCCACGGGCGTCGATCGTTCTTGTACCGCCTGGTATTATCAGATTGCGACCCATTTGCCTAAAAATAGAACGTTCTATTTAGTCATTGATCAAAAATTACGTATAATAGCAATTTGTTTCCTTCGATAATAGAGATAGTAACGAGTCGTTGCCGCGTTTAGTTTGTTCAATGATAATCCGCTGATACGATTAAAGAACAACGATAATTCTACGGTGATAAGTAATAATGATAAAGTTGACATAAAGCGTTACATAGAAGTAATAATTTTATAATTAACGTCGCGTTAAATATTACAAATCTATCTCCCAACATCGATCTTTAGTTGCTTTTCAAGAGCAAAGTAATGAGACAGATCGTTCACAATCTCGAATCAATTAGGCGGTATATAATTACGCGGCTCAAAGTGGACTCTCGATATTACCACCACCTTCAAATTGCCTATTAGACAGTGCATGTCACGCTCATTTGACAAATTACGCCGACCATCGACGCGTTATCTCTCCACGTTGCTCATTGATAAAACGGCCGGCGTGTATCGCGTTTCTCTTGCGTAAAGTGGCGAACAAACACGCGAGGAGAATGCTGAATGAAGCGTCGATTGTCCGTAACACGTAAAACCGAAAAGTCTGTTTGCCAACAAACACTCTTGCTACGAATGTCCACGAGATCATCCTCCGTTCGGTTTACGCAACGATCCTGATCGGCCTGACCATAAACGAGGCTGGTAGGCATTGAATAAACAAATGCGACAGAGTTCCAGTTCCACGGTGGTACTCTCGGTGATGTAATTAGGCTCGCATAGGTAATCGGTCAGAGCCAACGCGTATAAGCAGACGTAACGTTTCGATCCTTACTTGATGATACCGTCTTCGATGTAAACGTCGTTGTCCGTGATCCCATCGTCGTTCACTACCTTGCCATTTTTAATCAGCAGCCTGTTTTGTGCGCTCTGAAAACAGAACAGACCTGTATCATTTTACGGGCATTCCATTGAAACGAAACCGCAACGCGAAATAATGCTGAATACTATCGAATGGTAACCTTTAAAGACCCGCTGGTACATGTGTGTATTATGCATGTATTATGCTAATATGCAGTTAGCAATTCTGTGTTAAAGTTAATGTTTGCCGGGACATTCTGCGTGAATTATCGCGTTCTTTCAACAGCATGGTAAACGATGTCCTGTCGTTACCTAAGCCCTTAGCGATAGAGAAGAGGAGGATAGCCGAAGGTCAATTTTTCAATCGATATCAAACTTTTCTGGGACAGATCTGTGTGACGCGGATGAAAAGAACCGACGTACAAGTTTGATCCACTCGAACCTGAGATGTCTATCTTTCACACGTTGCGTATCTTTGGCACAATATTTACAAAAGTTGGAGCAACCGAGTTAAGAATCCGTACGGATCGAAGTGTAAAGTAAATATGTGTCACCTAAAAACTAGCCTCGCACGAAATTGCTTCCCATTGAGAGCCGAGCGAACCCCCCGCGTACTGTCCTTGATATTCGTTTGCAACGTGCGTCGGATCCGACATCCGGTGCAGACGATTAACGTGCGTATATTGCCGCCACGCTATGGTATACCAATCAGTATATAATAGAAGCTACGCTTCACGCACTTCCGCCAATGCTAGATTTAGAGCAGTATACGCGATGTGCTGGGACTGATAAAGCGTACGACCCCGTGGCGTTCCGCGATACATCTTTCCATTCGAAAGAATACACGGGTTTCACCTGAGTCATGCAAACGATTCGACAAGGGGAACGTGATTTTTCGCTGAACCACTTCGACCGAACATTACCATACAATCAGATTTGAAAACCGTGCTCGCCACGCGTGCAACATTTCCGGAACGAACGACGTACAAACGGCATCTATTTCGCACGAGCTTTTCACGCTTTCCTTCACAGAAACACGCGTAATCCCCTCTTGCCTGTGACTCGACCTGTCTCCTATTTCTTGCCCACCAGCGGCGACAGCGAGGATCGATACACTAAAGTTCCGGATAGAAAACAACCCTTGGAAACCAACGAATTATCAACCTCGACAGGGAGTACTATAATTAAGAACAAAGATCCTGACCTGACACTTGCTGGGCCATGAAGAAGAGCGGGCGGAACGTACAAACATTGTCGCAACGCGGAATTGAAAGGAGTCTAAGAGACAGAGAGAGTTCGTGGGCTACATAAAGGACTTTCGACAAACCACCCCTAAGGCTTTCCCTGTCCGGGGAAAGATAAAAGCGCGTAGGGGAGAAAGATCAGAGGGAGCACAAGAGGGGACGGTGGAAAAAAGGACAATCCATCGCTGTCGCCGCCGACGCCCACGTTTTATAACCGATTCGGGGTGCACGCACCCTTCTTCGACGGTAATGCAACGCGTGCACCAACAAACCCTTCACGCGGGCCGGGGTCTCCGCCCCCGTAAAATTGCTTCGAACCCCTCTGCCGGTGGATCTAAACCACCGTGAATTGTGGCGAGGCTTTCCTGAAATCGATCCCAATCTGCCTCGCCCTTTCTCTAAAGTGTCGCTGGAAGGTGTAGTTCGTTAAATCGGATCTCGCTCACCCTCCGCAATGGATGCGGTGCGCATTGGCTATTTAAAAGGACAGCAAAGGTGTCGATGGAACGCGTGAATGAAACGAGAACGACGGAAACGACCTTCGTCGCTGAACTGAAAGAGACGATTGCGAATATAGAGATCTCGTTCGCGCGGTTCACGTGGGCAGAGACCTTGTCATCTTCGCGGTATAGTTATTAGCTACGGACTTGAACATGTGCGTTTCATGTGTTGGAGGGTCTCTGGTTGGGTATTTTCAGCAGACAGCAAGCTTAAAATACGTTGCCTGTACGCCGGCGTGATTTTTAAAAGAAGAAATCCTACCGACCACTGACGAACGGATTTATATCCACTTTGCGATACTTGTGAATTTCTATACGAAAATTTCTAATCTTCTTCATATAAAATATCATTGGACGATTGTAGCTGAGCAATATTAGCCCTCTTCCCTTTACAAGATTAAATACAAATCTATCGGTTCAAGTATCAAGCACCTAAAATCGTGATACGACATATTCCACGTATTGATTTCAACATGCCTGTAATCGCACATTTCCGAGGACATCTGATAAAGAAAGAAGAGTGGCGCGGGACAACGCGACGCCAAAATCTTACACCCCCGTTCGGAAGTACGCTCCTGGTAAAATCGATATCCCCAACATTTCCCGGGTGCATGCCACGAATTCGTCCGTAGGGGAGGCGAATACCGTCTAAATGAAAGATCTTATCGGTCAGATGAGAATCCAGTTTCTACACTCCTATTCGATCCCATCGCCAAGTCTATTCTTATCGCGTGGACTCTACAAAACCCGTTTGATCGCGTTTTCTCCTCCGATCGTTTCGTTCTTCGATACACCGTCTAGAAAAAGATAAATCGTCCACGGTTGCGTGCGTAAAAATGTACAAAGTTACTCGATCGCCGTTCCAGTTGACGTCTGTACCAATTAAAACGTGATTTCTTCTTTAATTAGGGTACCGCGAACCTACTAACCGCACCAGCGTCTAGAAAAATGATAATTGACCGCTTTCACGGTGGGAAAAGGATTTTCCTCCGCGCTTAAGGAGCGAAACTTACTGGTTTCCCCGTCAACGATGAAGACCAGCCCCCGTGCGCAAAGAGAACTCCACGGTGGCTGGTTCATAATCGTTGACTGACGAGGGACTGTTGATTAACTCGACAAACATTCGCTTTCGACTATCTTTTCCATTCGGACGAACAAGCTTCAAAGGTGCGTAACACATTCGGCTATTTAATACGCAAATGCAACCCAAGAACAAAGGGCAATTACATAACGTTACGCAATGTATCGCATTTTCTTAACACTTTCCCAGATGAATGCAATTTCGCATAAACTAACATTGAACAAGTCGGACTTGTTGTCAACACTGTGGAGACGTAACCTTGTACTCTGTTGTATCGAATTCGAGGTATAAACTTGAAGATTGTTACTTGGTATCTCTAGATTTCGATACGGTCGGTCGAAGTAGCTTCTTAGCTAAAATATCTCGTTTAACTATCTCTCGAGATGTTTGATGAATTTTTAAACGAAATTAGAGTGTAGTTTGCATACGAAATGGAAAAACATTGTACAATTTGCATAATTCGATGCATTGCAATAGTAAAATCTACGAAGTTGAGACATGCGACCAGAAATCAGAGGCCGTGTTAGAACGTACGCATGAAAGAATATACTCAAGTGCAATCCGCCTATGAATTGTCCTTGCACTTGTATAATCGTATAAAAAAATAGAAAAAGAGACAGAACAGAAGGGAAAATAGGGTCAACAACGATCCGACCGGCTGCTCTAATTTCCATTCGCGATAAACTGCCACGGAAACGACTGCGGTGGTTCGCACCTGGCTTCCCAGTGTCTATTTATGCCACGAGAATTAATGTCGGTAATTCGTATTTCGGTTGACCGACTTCCATTCGACTAAATTTGCCGTCAAGTTCTCGGTGAGACAAAACACGACGACAATGAGTGGACGCGTGTTGAACCACTTGTCGCCAGTAGCAACACGATTCAAAATCTAGAACGTCCAACTAATCAATGGGGAGCTCCGAGGAATTCAAATTCCGTGTTCTTCTTATATCGGTTGTTTCTCATTCGGTCTTCTGTACTCTTCAATTGAAGAGAGTACCGGAACAAGTTCCAGGGAATGTAAAAAGCAGCCTCTCGATAAAAGTTTCAACGCTGCTCCAAATCTGTATACAGAAAGAATGTCGATGCTTTTTAAATGTTCGTTTTTTGTGAGAAGAGAAAGTAGCTTTGACTATCTTACCAAGTCTCGTATATTGTTTAACGAAACAAGAACATCAACCAAATTTGAAAGAGCTTAAAGAGGATTAATTGCCGAAAGAAGGATCAAGTACCCTGTAGGCGTTACATGACGTCCTTTCGATTAAAAATTACCGAAAAAATGAGAACTGAACGATATTATCGAATGAATCATAGAAATGAATAATTAGTCTCAAATAAAGAAGTACCGATTCTTGAAAAATATGTCAAACTTCTTCAGAACACCGTAGCTGTATTGCAATGACCATGGCTCAAAGTGTCAACGTCTCTGTGCCGTCTAATCGGGGCAAAAACCGCAGGCGAAAACATCGGCCGACCTGCATGGTTTATTTTTGCTCGCGGAAACCGCCCCGATCCGAGGAGCAAGCTCGCAGAGACACTGAACGTGAGACAGAGGATATCCATGTTTCTTCGTACGCTTTTATCCCTTTTAGCCGTTTGAAGCGTGCACGCTCATAAAATCGAGCAGCGGGTGGTTTTTCCGAGTTCTGCCTGGACGTTGGTACATGCAGTGTCGACGAACTATTGATTCGCCTGGGCGTCCCCGTACCTCCTAGCCGGGGTACACGTCCCAGTGCCGTACGATTTTCCCCGACCGTTGTACGAATTATCGTTCGCGGGCCGCACTAACGAAAGCCTTTTCCCGTTATTGACTCTGCGAACCACCGCGGCCGACCGTTCGCCACGCCGCTCGAAATAGTTCGGGTAAACTTTTACCGAATCAGAACCGCCGCTACACGGTATAATTAGAGGATCATCCGACTGCATGGGCCCGCAATCGATCGCAGTTGGGAAATTCTCACTTATTACGTAACAATCGTTTGCGATCGGAGAAATTGCTCGGAGAAACTAGAAAAATATGTATTATGAGATAATGCGTGTCGAGTAAAATTATGGAAGGAAGTTTGCACATTGACTGGAAAATTTATTGGCTTACCGCTGCATTTATCTTATTTAACCATTCCCTCGTCGGTTACGGGTCCACGAGGCTAGAAAAATTGAATACTGGCAATGAAATATATTCGAAAAATATGGGCGTGTGCCAATACTTTTTGCAATCGCTGTGTATGCTACATCTAAAACAGAAATGGCGAATTCAGTGATGATGTTTTTGGAGAAACTCTTATGCTCGTTAATCGTGTTGATTTTACGCAGAAATACTAATAGTTCTACTGATATTTTATAAATTGCATATATTCAGTATTTATTCATTATGGATGCATGATTTAAGAATCATAATTCTTTCATAAAAAGACGTATCGCGAAAACGACTATGGATCTGGTTTTATTGTACCTCGGTTGAATAGACACGTCGCATACGGCATAAATCAAACGTACATATGTACGTGAGCATATATAATATGTATATATTGGTTTCACGTGGATATGTATTATGTATTATGTACTTATATATATAAGTTGGCTCCTTTCGCAAGATAGCCCGATGCCGGGCGCCAAGACGCTCCGATCAATAAGGCAGCAACCTTGCGATTGCCGCGATGGTGCGACGAAACTTTCGGTTTTAATAGTGACGCAGAAACACCCGTATCCTATGTACGTATTTACTTTCTACCATAACGTCTCATGTTCCAACTGAACGTTTGTACACGTGTCCGAAGCTACGATCATTTAGCAACCCTTATAGCCTGCGGTGTAACGAAGGCAACGGGACAGGGATTTATCGGTACCGAAAGTGGTTACAAATAACTAGAATAAATAAATAATAGCTATAGAACTTTCTCAAGATTATATCACCGTCAGAGTTGCACAAAGGCTGGTAATTAATTCATTTTGTATTTTTTCGCAACCGTACTCTATTAATTGTAACTAGTTTGTTAAACCCGGCTTCGCTATCGATCGCGAGTTCAGTGACCTCATGCGCGACATGTTTAAGTTAAGATTGTGAAAATTAAAAATCGGATTGAAGAGTCTGGAGTGGAATAGCTTCGATGTAATAGCGACGTGCTTTATACTGCGAAAAGTAACCGAGAAGGTGTAAGGAATTGATATACCGCGGTAAATGAATATCGAATTAACCATTAGAGACGAAAACAGATCGATACGAAATTTTTTGCGTACGTTGTTCTACTCAAAGAATCACGGTGGGTGATATCGAGCGTAGGGGATGTGCTGGTTTTATTTTTCAGCATTAATCGCGTCCCAGAGATAATTACATCGATTTACATTTGCACACGGACCACGGGCGTTTATCATGGGCGTTTATCGACATTGATTACTTTATTATAACTGCATTGGATTTTTTTTGCCCTTCTCGTGATATCAATTATCGTACCGATTGCTCGCCGTCTACTTTAATTCTGCTTTAGATATCAAATAGGCTATCGAGTAAAATGTGAAACGTGCATTAAAAGTCGATACATTTTTTTCATATCGTACCACTTTTATCTAGAAGAATTTATTTATTTTCTCTTGCTTGATCTGCGGAATCCGCACCGCCTATTGTATACTTCTCTGCTGGTAAAGATTCATTCGGGCGAACTAGAATCTTGAATTTTCATACATAAAGAAAAAAAAACTGTATAGCTTAGAATCCTTTCAATTTCACAGCATCACGCACGATGCAAACTCGATTTAACTACACACAAGCGAGTGTTTGCACCACTTAAGCTTGAGATTAAGAAATCTGTAACACAGTTTATTTACGTGGTAACGTTTAAACGCAAAAGAACGGGCTCTTGTAAGGGGCGGCGAAAATGATAGAACAGAAATAAAAATAAGATAGATCGGCAACAAACTAACCTGCAGGTGAATGGGTACCTTCTTCACAGGCGTGCTCATCTTCGATCAAGGGGAAGATCACGTTGTCCGAAAAGAAACGAATCACTGGACTTTAACGATCGCACGGGTTATTCTATACCAAGTTGAACGAGTACACTATTTTTACTCGCAAAAATCGCCTCACTCGCACGAAGTTTTCCCGAAGTGAAAATCAAAAGGCGGAAGATCGAATCGAATCGAACAATCGACTGCGACTGACGCTACGAGTGCGCGTCGTACGGCGTGGTAAATTTTCCTCCCCACTTCTCACGTTTCGACAGGGATGGGGGTAATCCCCACTCTATCCACAGTTGATTATATATACGTATGTTATTACAAACTTTAAAGACATCTATATCTACGTATGTGTACAAGTATATATAGAATTTAATTTTTTATTAATTTAATACAATTGCCGTAAATTCAGACAATTACTTGTCTGTTCGTTTACGTATGAATAAACAAATATTAAAGGTATTTTATGAACTTAATACGAATCTATAATTATTCATATATATTTATCATTGTCACGTTTATATAAATAAATATAATTGATATATTTTTTAAAATACTGATCTTCCTTTATGTCAGGATAGATAAGAAACTATATGTAAAGATCGAACTTGTTCCCGCCTAAATGGAACGCGATACTTCCGTTTAAACATGGCTATTCGTTTGCACATAAAACACGATTTAACCGAAGAAAAAGAGAGTGTCTTACATTTAATGCCATGCAAAATTTATGGTAATGAATCTGCGAACGTTTCCTCGTTCTTTACACCTTATATTCGTAAAACGGACGATGAACGTAAGTTTTCGCTCGAGATAAGTTTATTATCGATCAAAGTACATATACAATTGTACGTACACGTACTATTACTTAATTGTAAATAATATTTCAATAGTTAGATTCAAGTGAAACATTTAAAATCAAAATACGATAATTATCTTTCTTTTATGCAGATTATACCTCTTCGTTTCGAGGACATCCGCTACAAGGAAAAAAAATAATATTGCCCTCTGGATATAAAGGTGTAACGTTTGTTGAACAGAAAAAACCAGAAACAGAAAATGTTGAACGTAACTTGTATTCGACGGGAACTTTTTCACATTTTACCTATTGGAATTATGATAAACTGCCATCCAAAAATGATGCACTAGCAGCTGCTATGGATTGGATTGATATTGCTGAAGCTGTAAGTTATTATATCAGAAATAATATAGCTTTATATGTTTCCTATAGATATATACATATAATTAATCTTTTATTATAATATATGTATATTCTGTTTTTCAGCTACATTCTACAGAATCGTAATAGAAGGTAAATCCTTAAAATAGAACAAAATATTGTTATACATTTAATGAATTATAAAGAATGTTCTATTTTAATATAAAGATAAAAATAAATATTTTATATATATTTTATATATATTATAGTTTATTAACCATATTTTATATCATGAGCATATATTTTTGTCATACATAACACGCATCTTATAATCCCTTAAGACATATATGAACCTCGCAAATAATCTTTGGTTTAATTAGGAAAGCCGTTTCAAAAATGTGCAGTCTTTTATAAGATAAATAGTACATTTTTAATTCATTTTTTATCTTTATAAATATATAAAAGTTGCAATGAGAGAGAAGATAAAAGCATCTACTACTTTTTCCTTTTGTTTTTGTAACACAGAAGATTTTCTTATTACATATAATTCTACTGACTGTAATATATTATATTATTTTTAATACTGTTTATGTCATCAGAGAAATAGACTGTTACTTATATAAATGAATAGCCACTACAATATAATTCTTGGCAAAAATTGTTTTCAATGTGACACTAATATGTAGCTGTTTGTTATGGTCAAATCTGTATAAAATTTATATAAAATGCATTCTGAAAACTATTTAACATATAATGTGGGCAGTTTTTTTGCAGTAAATATCTCTAAGAAATACATGCATAGTATCTACTGGAATTTTTTCTATATGCATATATGGTATATATGTATAGAAAAGTTAAAGTAATTCTATTTTTATGTATACAATGGCAGTGTTGAAGATGAAGAAAGGTTTTCTCTTAAATCATAGGAAAACCAATATCTAAATGTTAAAAGACATTAAAAATGTCTATTAATAATATAACACTTGTATACATATATATTTATATATCTTAAGAGATATTTAATATAGTTATGCATATAATAAATATTATAAAATCACTATTAGAATTGTAAAACTACATAAATAAAAATACTATAAAAAAAAATAAAATTTATGGAAATACAAATTTCAATATAAATCAAAATATTTTCAGTATTCTACTATAAAATGTATTCTTATCTCTAAAGATCACTTGATCAGCCTACAAAACCTATTTACAACTGCATTATATTTCTACTACTCAGCTAATCTAAAAATAGGTCCATCGTATATCACTTTATTTTCTTTTAGCAAAAGCACCCTAATGTTTATGTATAAAATTAAACGAATTCGTTTGTATTACTTTATGTTGCTATAAAAAAGAAAAAGAAAAAAGAACAATCACATTAATCTGCCATTCAAAAAAAGAAAGATATTCTTACAGCTAGTACTAATATTCTGTGTGTCCATCTTAACTCCTTAACAGTTACTAAAAATTAGAAATACATTGTAAACAATCTATAACTTGTTCTACTATTGCACAGTTTTTATTTTGTACCCTGATTTTTAAGTATTCCCATTTTTAACGTATTGGAAATAATTTTCTTTATATTAATAGTCAGTTATATATGGTATTTTCTGCCACAAAAATGAATATCTAAATAAATTAATTAAACTGAATAAATAAAACATTTGAATTTAGACAATTTCTATACAGTTCATGTGTGACTGTATTAAACATTTACAAACTTTGTGCATTTTTAAAACTATTAAGAAAAAAAGACAGTGTTCATAATATAACACTGATTATAAGAATGAACCTAACTCATCTGTCTGATCTTGATGATACTTGTTCTGATCTTGCTGTTGTTTAATAAATGCACTTAATCTGTTAAGTAAAAATTGTTTGTCATGACCCTCTAGTACCAGCTGATTTTTTAACACTGTAACCATGTGCTTGTTCGCTACTGACACAGCATAATAGTAATATAACAGTAAGGTAAGAATGACAAAAGCTGGTACCCCAAATCCGGCAGTACTAAGAAAGTGTAAAATAGATTGAAGCCAGTCAGGAAATTGGGCAAATATCACAATTAATAATGACCATGCAGACTTGAAACGCCTAAATGGCCCACAAGATTTTGATGGGACTATTTCAGCAATAGAATAGCCAACAGGAATTGTAGAGAAAATAAAGGAAATTAGTAGAATCAACATAAAAAATGCATTTAACTTGCTTGCCCTGTAAATTTTACTTGTTGGAATGCTATTTACTAAGCAAGCAAATTTCTTTATATAAAACAGCAGAAAAGTGCCAATTACTGCGACTAACGATAATAAAGGTGTAAAAAAGAAACCAAGCCAACAGATGGTTTGTAAATAAACCATATCTAATACATGCTTAGGTAAATCAAATTCTTGTTCTCCGAAAAAGCGTAATATTTTGTTCTCTGTATGTTTCGCTATTAATGACCTAGGGAAATTCACGAAAAATGTCATGAAAAATTGAACAAACAAATCGGTGATATAGAGCTTAAAAAATTGTTGTCCTACAAATGTTTCCCAACACAGTGGTCGTTTACTAGCAGTATTAGTGCACTCATCATCCTTTACCTCGACCATAATTAATTTATACAATGATGTGAGCAAAACAATAAGAGAAGAAAGTCGTAGAAATACGGTTCGTATAAGAGTTATACGTACTACAAATGAAGGACTATAATTTTCTAAAGTGACTAGATATCGGAAAAAAAATGGAACTGCAAAATTTAAACCGACAATAGATAAATATGGAAGAAACTCGAAAAATAATACAGCAAGTTTATTTGACGATAAACGTTGCTCATTGTAAGTTTGATCCGTTATTGGCGATACTTGATTAAGTGAAAATTCAAATATATAATAAATAAATATACCACAACCACTTAACACTGTTAATACTATCAAATTAATAAATAATCGTTTAAGAAACAATTTCGTCTTTTCTTCTCTTGTTCGATTTTGTCTTTCCTCTTCCAGCCTTTCAGCTTCTAGAAGTCCTTTCATTTCATTGTATAACGCTTTGTGCTTTACAACTGCAGACTTTCCATTCTGTATACAATAATCCCAGCCACCAAAAATTAAATTACAATACTGATAAAATTGACCTTCATTTTCGATTACCCTCTGTTTGAAGTTTTTAGCAGCTGACTTAATAATTGCTACTAAACTAAAAATAAATACACCAATAATGGCAGAGATATAAGATAACGGTAGATTATAGAACATGCAAGGAGAATCATAACTCATATGACTGTATGCGCCATAAAATAGGAAAGTGTATTCTAGAATACCAGAGCCCTGGATAATGTCTGTTATACTACTACTTTCTTGAGTTATATTCCAATATAACTCTGAACAGCAAGATATACTGTAATTATTGGTAGAATTACTGCACGGCTCTTCTTCTGGCATGTCCAATACTATTGAGGGTATCACAATGAATAAGAAAATAATTAGAAATAAAAGAATATTAAGATACATCAACCACTTGATGAATAAAAAATATGCCACCATTCCCATTCCAAAATTTCCACCAATTGTTTTAAGGCTATCATTCCATAACTCCATTTTTGAATACGCTTCCTTCATTCTAATACGAAACTGTTGCCAGGCTTTTCTTCGTTGCCATTTTAATTGTTCAAATCCTTGCAATCGTAACTTTGTAGCACTCTATAAAATATACACATGTACATACAGTTTCCCATTACAAATGGTTACGCTATAATATTTCTATTCTTTTTTACTAACAGTGTTATTAACATACTTGCAACTGATTTTTTAATTGTATTTTTTGCGCCATACACACGGGCATAGCTTTAATCTGCATTATTTCTTCCCAAGTACGTTCCTCATTAGATAAATTTTCTGATAAGTCTGGCAACATAGATACAGCTGCATCATGGATATTCGTTGACATACGTCTAGATGTAGTTGTACCACGAGATCTTGTGCTAGTACGCCTTCTTAATGTTGTTTTTGTGTCATTACGTATTCGTTTGGCAGTTGCTATTATGAAAATGTAAAACATATGATATCCTTCTTCATGCGTGCATAAATTTGATTGTCCTTAAACTTACCAACACGAGACTTTTTACTTGGAAGTAAAGTGGCAATGTGAGATGGATCTCTTTGCAGTGCTTGCTGTAAATCTGCTTCAATCGCTGCAGGATAACTTTCTTGATAAAATTCAGCACCTGCTTCTTCCCAGCCTTGCCCCCTATCGCAAGCACGTTTCTTTCGTTCCCCTCCTGACATATTGTTTCTTGATGATGAATTGTGATTTGTATATGGAATTCCACTAAAAAGCCTTGTACAAAGATCAAAACAATAATCAATGATTTTGTTTAATATTTCTAAGATATCAGATCAAAAGTAAATTGAGATTCAAATTCACATACCTGTGTATGAATTGATCAAGTATTTTGTAAATGCTTCATTGCTTGATGATACATATTATTCTTTTGTGTAGGTTGATAAGAATACTTATCATAGCACTTTGCAGACGAAACACTGAACTCCGTGAGTCACATAACACGTAGGTTGTAACGTTTTGTAAACTACCACGTAGATTACACCGAAATGTTTAAACGTTATATTAAATCACACCAATGTTAAATTTACCATTCCTATGTGATAAAACTTTTGACTTTTCCCAAGTGAATAAAGTAAAATAAATACAATTCAGACAGCGAATGCACATCGGCATTTTGTTTTCCCATATATCTAAATCCGTGTAGTTTACGTAGACGGCTGATAAAACATCAAGGCATGAACCAATAAGAACATAGAAGGTATCTGTCTTATCACACCCATAGCTAACAGAAATTTGAAAATATGACTATTTCATTCATTTTTATAGCGAGTAATATATTTCTCACTTGTCAGTTGCAGGTTACAAATGGTTAATAAATTTAAAGACACCACAAAATTGTTTTTGAATGCTGTTGTATTTGTATATATACATATATATTCATACACACTCAAATATAAATTACTGATATGCAATTACAAGATACAATTGGCATTCTATACAATTAATAATCGAATTAATCAATTTTTGTCTCCTCATATATTCCATTGCATGGCTGAGTTAAATAAAGACAATTTTCTTTTATTGTACAAAAAATGCATATTTACAAGATTTGAACACAAGTACATAGCCAGAAAAAGCAACGATTTGAATATAAAGTATAAATTACTACACAATAATTACGTAATTGAAATAATACTAATGAAATTAATATCAGTTTTTAATTCATGTTTAATGTATAATTAGTTTTTTCAACGATGTTATAGTTCATATAAGATCTGAATAAAGTATATAAATTATTAAGCATTTAGTTATTATGTAAAGGTTCATTGATATTAATTGTGATGTAAATTTCTCTTAGCATTACGATTATAAGAATAATTTACACAAAAATATTTTAATATTGTCGTCCTCCTCGACCTCCGCCACGATTATATCCACCACGTTGATAATTATCTGTACCAGAATCATTACCACCTTGATTCCATCCTCCTTGAACTCTACCTCCTCTTCCTCTACCACTAGAACCACCTCTTTGATATTGTTGCCCACCTTTGTAATCAGATTGAGGCGTATTACTTGGGTAAGAATGTCGCTGACCATATCCTAAATATTGAAATTAATTATAAATCATCAATTTGATCAAAATAAATCATAAATGTAAAAATTTGATATGTTTATCTTTATTACTTGTTTAATTAAATCTACTACCTCCATCTCTGTTGTCTCCACTGTAACTATTGTTTGCGCCACCTCCATATCCCCCTCCTTGTCCTCCATATCCTCCCTGACCTCCCCCATAGCCTCCACCCTGTCCTCCATATCCTCCTTGACCACCTCCATAGCCGCCATATCCACCGCTCTGTCCACCACCATATCCACCTCCTTGTCCTCCACCATACCCGCCTCCTTGTTTTCCTCCAAATCCACCTCCTCCTTGTCCCCCCCCATATCCACCACCCTGTCCTCCTCCACCATATCCACCTCCTTGTCCTCCTCCATATCCACCTCCTTGTTTACCGCCATATCCTCCTCCTTGTGCACCATATCCACTATTAGAGCTTTGAAATCCACTATCTCCGTAATTGCTATTACCACTATATGAATTCCTGTTGTCGTTAGAACTTTGAAAACCACTGCCTCCTCCACGTCCACCACCTCTACCACCTCCTCTACCGCCACTGAAATAACATTATAAAATGTACATATACGCATAACGCACATCTATTTTAAATTATCTTAAAGATAGTCCTTTTAATTTCAACTAACCCAGAAGTTGAAGGTGCTGGTACTCTATCCTTCTGCCACGGTGGCATTTCAGGTGGTGGTGGTTCTTGTTCATATGGTCTTCCACCTCTATCTGGTACTGCTCCTATGATAACTTTGTTTATATCACTCCTAGTATTTTTTCTAACAGTTGCATTGCTCGTCTTTTCCATTAATGCAATATCATCCCTTACTGCTAGCAAATCGGCAAATGTAACTTCTGGCTCTGTGGTTAAATATTTTCTAGTATCTCCATATTGTCTATTTAATTCAGCCTCTTGAGCTTTTACCCTGTCTGACCACTATTTTTAACAATATAAATCATATATACTACTTAAACTGTAAAGAATTTTTCTAATTTTACTTCAATATTGACAATAGAAACTTACTAGAAAAGACTGCACTGTTACGTCTAACCTCTTGAGTAACATACCACGGCGCATTCTATATTCATCATGTAACTCTTGTTGTATATGTTCAAGATCTTTCCAATCTCGTTCTAAGAATTCATGAGTAATTAATGGTTGTCCTACAAGTTCAGCAGGAGCTGTTTTTAATACTTCAGTCAATTTGTTTTCCAGTCTTGTAAAAAGTTTCTCAGCAGTGATATTATCTGGTGGTTTCTCAAAATTTAATGCCACCAGCATATCTTTAAGATCCTTAGCTGTATCGCTCTCTTCCTTTAAAAAGTATACAAATATAATTTAATAAACATATATAATTTTGTATAATCATTTTGATCCTATCTTAATAATGAAAACTTACAACAATAACAGCTTTGGAGGTTGAATTTTTACATTTCCTAAATTCTAATAATCTACAAGTTTTTAATTCTGCTCCCAAAAAGTCTAATAAGATATATTTATCTTGCTCAGTCGATAGTCGTTCATTGACATTGCCAGTCATTAACCTCCCATTCATACATCCTAATTCTTTAAGGAAACAGCTTAATTCTAATAGGAACGAACTAGAATCTTCCGGTGACACGATGGCATGAATAGTTTCATCCATATCATTCAGTACTGCAAGCTCATCGGCTAACCATGCTACAAGTTTTGTAAACTCAGGTGACTTCGCCCCTTGTTTCACAGCTTCCTTAAATTTATTGGGCTCTATAAGCTCACCATTATATCTATATAGTAAAAAATTTCACTTAAATAATAAAATTGGTACAATTGCTTAGATATACATATTATTAGATAAGAAAAATGTACGATTATAATGATTTGTTAATTATAGTTGAATAAATAAATGTAAGCAATGAACTTTTTAAAAATATTATACAGGATGAAATTTTAATGTAGAATCATAACCTCCAGTTACGTACCCAAGTTTCCGTATCCTTTCCAATAATTTCAGTTCCATTTTGATAAAACCTATGACTAAACGGAAAAACCAATAGTTACAAAACATAATACATACTAATAAAATAAAAATAATGTGTACTTACAATAAAAATATCAGCAATTTAGATGCCATACGTACCTCTCTTTGCCGTATACGCTGCGCTGTCAGTATTGCACGAGATTTTTTAATGTACTGAAAGGTGGTAATAGCACATACGAGATATATGTATCATACCACGGCGCACAGCAAATATATACTATTTATACACTATATACAGGGTGATTCAGTATAGTCACAGTCTAAGGTATATTTATATAAGGAATATAACAATTCCCCTAAAAATAGTAGATACCGATACAAAATTAATATATATTACACATCTATTGCCTTCCTGACTACTTTTCCGCTGTTCTTTCCTTCTCTCTGCTTCTCTCTCTCATCTTAATTACAGAATTTTAAGGTACTGCCGATTAAATGAAGAAATTCTTTAATTTTCATTAAATGTAAAGTGTAAGATAAATTATATCTCCCGCTTTAGAGGTAAGAGAGGGAAAGATATATGAAAAATCTATAGGAAAGAGTGAGACAGATGATATCTACTCCATTCCGGAACCCCTGGCGCCATCTCTGCGAAAAGTGCTCAAACTGGTCGCACAGCGTTATCAACAGCGAAGTAAACTACTGAAGACTACTAGCGCCATCTCCCGGAAAAGAGGTGAAACTAATCGGGTATTAGTTTCAGTATTTTCCGTAGAGATGGCAATAGTAGTTCTTAAGCAGTTCACTTCACCATCGATAACGATGTGCCGACCAGTTTGAGCACTTTTCACAGAGATGGCGACACGGGTTCCGGAGTAGAGGTGGTACCATCTGTCTCACTCTTTCCTATAGCTTTCTTATACGTCTTTCTCTCTCTTACCTCTAAAGCGGGAGATATAATTTATCTGGCTCTTTCTATTCAATGAATATTAAGGAATTTCTTTATTTAATTAGCAGTAGTATAAAATTCTGTAATTAACAACTGTGATTTTGAACAAAGTTGAAAGTTGTCTTGCATTATTTAGTACTTCATAACGTATATTTTAATATTCATGTAATTTTTATTATTATATCATAATTTACATTGTACATGTATGATTATCGCTATTAAAAGATTCATTTAAAAAGGGAAATGATAAATAAAATCACACCATGATTATAAAAGTAAAAATATGTAGATTTTTAGTGTATTACATGTACCACATACTTACAGAGTTAATTTTAAAATATGCATAATTAATATTACAATTAATATATACAATTATTTCTATTTATTGATAAATCCAATTAACAATCCTGGCAAATATTGTTCTTAACTATAACTTAGGAGCAATCATTGCCATGTGTAGCTAATAATTTATTAATACTGGCGTAACTTTAAGTGTCAGTAATTTTCATTCACATTGCCAGTAACTTTACATTTATATACTTGCAATATTATACAATATTGTTATTTATACATTGGTAGTAGATCATGACATTGTGACAGTGTTTCATTTTAATAAACACTATTGAACTTTACACTTATATTTAAATACATGGACACAATAGAGAAGTCATAAAATCATGTTATAACTTTCAGTTATTGAATAAACTGAAACAAGTTTATTTATAAATTTTGATTCAACACAAATACAATTAAATATTTCATTAATGCCTTTGGCATAGAATTTCGAAGCCAAATTCATATAATTTAATACATCTTATGTTTTTAATACCCTGCACTTTTAAAATTGAATACTTTCACATGCTGTATAGAAGTACTTTTGTAAATAGAAATTCTTAATGAAAGTCATCCAATATTTTTTGTTTTTGTTTGTAAAATTGGTACTGTAATGTACAGGATTAATGGAAACTTACATGATTCTATTTGACTGGCAAATTATACATTTAGTTTTTATGTGTACATATAAATATTATTCTAGTAGAATACATTTTAAATTTATTTCCAATGGTGCTTTGGCAAATATGTTTTCATAGCACCATAAAAGTGCAATTTCATTGTGAAGCATATAATTTTAGCTAATCTTTGTACTACTTCAACCCATTTATACTTCAACCATGAAATGCAAAATATAATTCTTGTTGCAAAACTTCAACAATAGTTCTAAAGGAATAAAATTTTGCTAGATACAATAAATAAAAATCGCCTTCATCTGAATTCTCTAATATTAGTCTAGATATTCAGTACTACAAGAGACAGTAGTATAATTCAGTCGTTTATCAAAATGAAGTTAACACGGCTATACAGTTTTTTTTATTATTATCTGGCTGTTAAAATAAGCCACACAACAAAGCTTTTATTCTTACAGTTTGTACATCAATCTAGCGAATGAAAATCTTGAATTTCATCATACAATCAAATAATTAGTTTTCTATATTTCCTTCATAGAAGGACTCACACTTTTCTAACAAACGTAGAACTGGATTTATGTTATAAGGAAACAAAGCTTTTGATACTAATCTATCAATTGCTAAACGAAGTCTTATCAATATTGTCATGGTGTCATCTAGTTCTCTTCCGCAACAGGAGACAAACTCTGTCCAATTTCTTTTAACATATTTCAGGAATCTTAATAAGTATAATAAGAAACAGGTCTCGTTACTAACAAGTAAGTCTAATAAAACATCTGGATCGTGCGATACAGCATGTACAAATTGTATGAAAGTTAAAGTTGGACTGAGCATATGACCAAGATCATTCTGTGGTGGCCCTCTATAAAATAAACCAACGGCTACATCTAAACAACACACCATGCCTTCGATCAAAAAATCATCTTGATCATGAAACATTTGTACAACCCATTGTGATAATGGCATTTCAGGATGAAATGGCATTAGTGTTTTAACACACTGATCCAATTGCCGTAAAACTTCTCTAATGCTTCTCTCGATAACTGCCATATCTGCATCAAGATCTTCTGCCTCAGAACTCAATGAAGAGTCACTAGAGTCGCTACGTGTTTCTTTAACTGTCACAGCAACACTTTTTAAAACTAAAAGCACTATCTTCTGTAGAAGAGGGCGATCTCCTTCACCAGATCCTCCTCCAAATCTTCCAGAACCATGACGATATGGCAAGGCATCTAATAGTCTCCAATCTTTTACAGCTCTCACAATTAAATGCGCAAGAGAGCAAGGCTCGTCGGGTAATACATCTTGCAATGCCAAAGTGCTTCCATAACATAATACTTCATTGAATAATCCAAGAAGGTGTCTCCAGATTACACCAGGAACATTGGTGTTTAAAAGCACAACCAGATTGTCCAATTGAGAATAAAAGAGCTTAGTGTCGATAACAGATAAGTTAGCTTTAACAGAAATAATTGACTCCCATAAGTCAAGAAATGTGATGACAGCTGATTCATGTTGAGGTGTATATGAACTTAGGATAGCATCAAATTTTGATACTAGTATAGTCCATTTAGATTCCAATGCTTTCACGCACATTGCTTTTACCGGTGTACTGTCAAAGCTCTCTGCATCTGAGATTGACATCGTATTACAGTGTGGCGGTGGTACTATACTATCTGTGTCCTCAAGTGGATGAATGCTACAATCCTTGTGTTCAACAACTCTTTTCACAACATCCAAGGTAAATAGCATTTGACTTGGAGAATGAGTATTTACTAGTGACTGTGTTAATCGTTCTAACCATGCTGCTTCGATATTTTCCTTTGTCACAATGAAAAATGATGCGAGAACTCTGCTAGCAGCGAATGATATAAATTTATTTGTTGTACACGACAAATCAATTATTTGATCTATAATGCCATGCTCGTTTCGCGCCAGCGCATCACAAACATCTACCACTCTTCTGCACATAACACCTCTGACGTTTTGTTTAATGGCTAGGTCGAATAAAAGCTGTAAGGCACTTATAAATTCTAAGGTTTGATCAGGTTCCCACTCTGATAATATCAAAGGTCTAAAAGTGCCATCTGCAGCTTCCACTGTTGCACTAGTGAATGGTTTACGTAATCTACTCTCTGGTACATTACATAAGCATTGCGCCAAAAGATTATTCTGCAACTGCTCAATATCTGACAATGTATCCCTTTCAACTTCATTATTTTCAATACGTTGCTTTTTCTTTGCTGGCTCCTCCATTGTGTTATTAGGAGGATAATAATAACAGTGCCAAAGCACCATTAGCAGCACTATTATTGCTGCTTTGTTCTTTTAGCTTACAATGTTCTTTCATCAGGTTATCTTCATAATACATATAATGATCCAATGGACAAAATACCATGTAAATAGCAAATGAAACGTAGCCAACATTAGCTTATTATGTACACAATAGCCATAAGTACTCCAGCGGATAGAACCTGTATTAACAAAATAAAGGATAACAAGGTAAATCACTTTGAAATAGGCTTTGATACATTATATATTCTATTAAATAAAATATTCTTTGCTAAATAGCATACTTATTCGTATGATGAATAAACATTGGTTGTTTTATGTTAACTATTCAGAAAGAGTATTATGAATGCGTGAGAATTGTTTAGCTGTCAATTTAACTATGGCAAAGCAGAATTTTTATAACTGAACGATAATTGTTCTAAACGTTGATAATTAAAGGATTTCTAATGAATTAACATGAGATTATTAAAAGAGGAGTAAAAAATTAAAACTTACAGAAACAATTGACTTCTGCTTTAATTACATTTATAAAATGTAAATTCCAACACTTCGTAGGTGTATGTAAATAAGTATATGTATATGTTTACATATTCGTTCATACGAGAATGTACGTGAATATTTTTTCACGCGGCGTGATTAATCGATTAATTAAAATGCGACATTGTTGTAACAGGTTTGGAATTATATTTGTTTTCAGATTCATTTATACGAAATGCTAACCGTAAAGAGTTTAACACAGGTTGCACATGTAATATATAAACCGACGCTCGTTGATACGTTAATACGCATACAGAAATAATCCGTTCCAATAGCTTGACAGACAGTTAAATATATCGACAAAATATCTGACAGTATTCTTTTAGAATTACACCGTATCTCACTATTTTAACAGTGTAAATATATTATTGTTTGTGCCCGAAGAATTTCTTTTGACTAGGAAGTGACAGAGCACTCGACAACTTTGCTCTGTTGCCACGTATACGTGCTACCGAGTAAAAATAAGAAATACGGATTTATATTGTTTAGCCGTAAATTTACTCCAATTAAACAGTTCATATCTCACGTCGAGTGGTAAAATGTTTACTCGATAATGCATAAGACACGAATTCTTCGTGTTTATTACGTATTTTTCGGGTGGCATCATGCAGAGCTGCGTAACACAGTAGCTCCTCCTCGCACATTCCACAATGTACTGAGTGCGAATTATTGTAATTACTTGAATAATAGCTTCCGGATAGCCATTAAAGCTCCTCAAATATTATTTAAATGTCTTCCCTACAATTTTTCATAATAAAAGTAATCAAAATTAAAAAGTCGTATAATAAATACACGAGATGATCGGCAACTCTGCATCGATTGCAGCGCTCAAAAATTTATGCATATTCTTATTTGTCATATGAATTTCTATTTTAATCATATGTATGCGGTATGAAATTTTCAAATTAATTCTATGCTGTATTCCACGCTGATGACACTGGTAAAAACTGCATTATTTCCCACGAAAGTTAATAACAAGATCATAGCGCTATAATAAGATGTAAGTGCTTCATATTCTATCGTACATTATGTGGCCAAAGGTATTTCTTAAATTTAATATCTATATTTAAACTAATAAATATACATGTACACCCAAGGTATTTTCATAAGCTAGAATAAAAGGTATCATTATTACAGTAACATATGTATTTATTTAGAGATATACGTCTACTAAAAGAACTACCTTTATATTAAGAAACGAAATCGGATGAGTTTTACTTTCAGGAAATTCTGGAATTAAAAGGTAACATTTATAAGTAATAGAATTTTTCTATCACAGTATTATCTCACAGGTTCTATTTTTCTATAACAATGCTTAACATCATCTGTCTCATCGCACGTACAATCGCTTTAATAATTATTATATGGAAGAATAAAATATTTATCGTCGAGTTTATTTATGCGAATACAGTTCGAAAAAGGAGAAAGTACGTTCCTCTCGAACGAATGGAAAAATATCATCGGTGTGAACTCGCTTTGTTATGCGATCTGAAACCTATCTATATGCTAAATTGTCATAGGTACTTTCAATGACGTAGGACTGCCATATTTTTCCTATATGGGGCCTGCCAGGGGGTCAACCAAATTGTTGGGGGTTTGGAGGTGGCCATGCAAGATGTTTTGTGATAATCGAATGGTGCGCATAATAAACAATTAAACCTATATAACAGCGGGGCGCGTCGTTTCGGCAGATATGCTCAAACTGTTCGAGCAAACGGTCCTTATTGGCAAGGAAGAAAAGCCTTTCACTCAAAACATCCTTCTCACATGCGATAGGAATTTTACGTCACAAATTTAATCGGGATGAGAGTGTAGTGCCGCGACGAGGTTATACCAGAAATTGGGACAATGAGCTTTAACATTTATCTACGTTTCATTTTATAATTATTACATTGTACAAGTACTGTATATAGTTCTGCTATGCAATACCGATTTCTTCAGCGATACGAGTTGTCTTGGTGATTTTGTTGAATTTGCTGATCGCGCGAATGCGGTGCCCTACCCCCGTTGCACTATTTTTGTCTGTACGTTTTATTTACACGTATTTCTCTTGTTGCGTGTTTTCTTCGCCAAATATTTTGGCTATCTTTATAGCAGTTACGTAATTTCCGACGTGAGTAATTCCGGCACCATGGCCGATGATGAATTAAATGAAACTCGATTGTTTTACACATAGTGGCGTGTGTGGACATATATACCACGCAAAGTTAAAGGGAATTGATTTTTGACATTCTTTGCATAAGGTTTGAGGAAGTTGTAAGCGTGTTGATAATTTACTGGTAAACATGATCGGGAAACGAATGCTGCACATTTGTAAACAAAATTAATGTTTAAACAGTGAAAGTGATCCCATTTAGATATGTCTATTGGAAATTATCTTCTTAAGGTAAATGATTAGTGTACAATTATACCTATTATACAGATTATTTTTGTTTTTATTCTTTGAAACGTTAAAAAAAAAAGTACCTACAAATAGCATTTATTATATCATATTATAGCATTTTATAATCAGTAATTTTTTTAAATGTTGTTTAATAATATTTAATTTTTAATTGAAATTAATAGTGCTTCAACTAAGTGTTACAATGTTTTAATCAATTAAATAATTAATTAACATCGTATTTAATTTGATGTATAAAAAGATTATGATATTAAATATTTTAGGATAGTCATCACATCATAATGTGGTGGTTTGAGATGCTATTGAATAATATTATTAAGAATGGCAGAAGTATCCAAAGATTTTGGTAAGGGGAAGCCTTTTCGAAAAAGAGACATGTCAGATTCATCGCAGCATCAATATAATCAACCTCCTCCTGATATTATGCCAAAGGGACTTGCAATCAATGGTATATCTTAAAATATATATCAAGATTTTTAGTAATATTGCTAAGAAGCCAAGTTATTTTGAGAATTAAATGGAAATTATCTTTTTAGGCATAGGGGGAAGGTTACGCCAATTAGAATCCCTTTTCATTGGTGGTCCCATACAAGGAGAGGGAAGAGTAGGCCATACATTTTCTATTGAGACACTTATTGATATTTTACTTGTCTTATATGATGAATGTTGTAATTCTTCCTTACGGCGCGAAAAAACTGTCTCAGATTTTATTGAATTTGGTATATATATATATATACATATATATTGTCATAGTCTATATATTTTTTGAGTCGTTGAAGTTTTACATTAAAATAAAATTGATGTGTCTTCTTTTAGTGAAGCCAGTGGCTGCTTGCATTAAAAGTTTGCAATTGGCACGAGAGGATTTTGAGATTGTAAAAGTGATTGGTAGAGGAGCATTTGGTGAAGTATGTGTTGTAAGAATGCGTGGTTCAGACAAGGTATTCGCCATGAAAATTTTGAACAAATGGGAAATGTTGAAGCGTGCAGAAACTGCATACTTCAGAGAGGAGAGAGATGTACTGGTGTATGGTGATCGTAGGTGGATCACAAATCTTCATTATGCCTTTCAAGATGACAATAATTTGGTAATGCTTATAACCAATATTATTAAAAATTATTATCTCCTGTAAGTATAAAAAACTTTTTTTTTTTTTAAATAATCTTATACAGTACTTGGTCATGGATTATTACTGTGGCGGAGATCTGTTGACACTGTTGAGTAAATTTGAAGATCGCCTTCCTGAAGATATGGCTCGTTTTTACATAGCTGAAATGGTTCTGGCCATTGGGTCCATACATGACTTACGTTATGTGCACCGTGATATTAAACCTGATAATGTTTTGTTAGATGCAAATGGTCACATTAGATTAGCAGACTTTGGATCTTGTTTACGATTGTTTGAAGATGGCACTGCACAAAGTAATGTTGCTGTTGGTACACCAGACTATATTTCACCAGAAATCTTAAGAGTAAAATCATATTTTATGTATTACATAATATAATATAAATATTTTAAATATTGTTCTTATAATATTATATTAGATAATAATTTATGTATTTTGAAAAGAATATATTGTAAAATTTATACAGGCAATGGAAGATGGGCAAGGACAATATGGGCCTGAATGTGATTGGTGGTCTTTAGGAGTTTGTATGTATGAAATGTTATATGGAGAGACACCTTTTTATGCAGAATCTCTAGTCGAAACTTATGGAAAAATTATGAATCATAAGGTTATTAAACAACTTGGATTATTTGTAATAGTATTATAGTAATAATGCAGTAATGCATACATATGACAATTTGCATATTATATAATTTCAGAATTGCTTTGACTTCCCAGTAGATGATATATATGAAGTTTCTGAGGAAGCTAAAGATTTAATGAGAAAATTAATATGTAGCTCGGAGTTTAGATTAGGTCAAAACGGAATTGACGATTTTAAGGTATTGATATGTATTTTTTTACTTATAAGAGGAACATTTATCATTATTAAGAAGATAAAATTAATCTTTCTTATATAATACAGAAACATCCATGGTTTGAAGGAGTAAACTGGGATACTCTTAGAGACAGTACTGCACCTTACATTCCTGAA
The DNA here is from genome assembly GCF_050948175.1 of Xylocopa sonorina. Lineage (NCBI taxonomy): Eukaryota > Metazoa > Arthropoda > Insecta > Hymenoptera > Apidae > Xylocopa > Xylocopa sonorina. The sequence continues at coordinate 7,314,794 of NC_135203.1, forward strand.
GTTTCGTCACCAACTGATACATCAAACTTTGATGTAGATGATACAGATGTTCGCAGTTCTGATGCTGTTCCACCAGCAGCAAATTCTGCGTTTTCTGCACTTCATTTACCATTCGTTGGTTTCACTTTCACTCAAGGAAGGCAAGCAGCATTTTTTGCTTATTCTTTTCACATAAACAACTGTATTTAATGCAGTTTTGTATTTATAAATTACAGTTGTATATCAGATCTGGGTTGTTTATCTGCTGTAACTCAAAAGGATAAACACGTACAGTTGCTGGAGGAAGAAAATGCACAACTGACCCAAGCGCTCGAAGATTTAAAAAAACAACTCAGCATAAGTCATTCTTCTCCTGGAATATCACCGGATTCTAATAATGCAACAAGAAAACTTCAGGATGAAATAAATACACTTACTAAACGCAACTGTGGTATGTATATATTTAAATATATACAACAAAATACATAAATTATTGGTCCTTATTTATTTATATCTTTAGAATTAGAATCACAGTTAAAGTCTATGGAAGTTCCCCGTGAATTGCGCAATTTAGATAATGGCGATATGACGAAACTGCGGGAACTCGAGAAATTAGTGCGTACTCTTCGGTTAGAGAAAGAAGAAGCTGTTAAAGATAAGCTAGACGCGCAGGAAAAGCTTAAATTGCAGGATAAAGAATTGAAGGATGCATTAACGCAACGTAAATTAGCTATGGCTGAGTATACCGAAGTTACAGATAAATTATCTGAATTGAGACAACAAAAACAAAAGTTGTCAAGACAGGTTAGAGATAAAGAAGAAGAATTGGAGGTGGTAATGCAAAAGGTCGATAGTTTACGGCATGACATTCGAAAAGCCGAAAAACTGCGCAGGGAGTTAGAAAATCGTGTCGAAGAAGCAATGGCTGAAACGAGCAAAGAGAGAAAATTAAGAGAACGTAGCGAGGAATATTGCAAACAAATGCAAGAGGAAACGGAGAAGATTAGGCAGAGGTCCATGGGAAATGATGCGAGTGCAAATCATGCGCTGGCAACGCAAGAAATTAATAGGTTAAAGGCAGAAGTAGAAAAGCTCGAGGTTCAGTACAATGAAAATTTGAATCAGCAACAGAGCAGGTTTAACGTTGAGATTCGTAGTCTTCAAGAACAATTGCACGAAACTGAGTCAAGAAGAGATTTATTGGAAAGGGAGGTTCAATTGTCCAAGGAAAAATTAGATGCCGCAAGATTAGAAAATATTACTGATAGCGAGGAAACGATAAACGAATTGAACAGGCACCACGAGAGAGAAAAAATTATGCTAGTCGAAGAAAACAAAAAACTTATGCTAGAACTTAACACTCTTACCGATAGTGTTAATAGAATACAAGGAGAAAGGCGTCAATTAGAAGAAGAATACGAAGAACTAAGAAATAAAAAAGAAGCTATTGCGCAATGGGAGGCTCAGATCACCGAAATTATTCAATGGGTATCGGACGAGAAAGATGCTAGAGGATATTTGCAGGTTTGTCCTTTATAGAGTATATGTATTGTTTAACTGAAAATTGGTATCACTTAACATGACAAGTAATTACATTTAATTTTGCGATTAAACGATTAGGCATTAGCTACAAAAATGACAGAAGAATTAGAATTTTTAAAACACTCTGGCGGCGTTGGTGGCGTAGGAAGTGGTTCTACGATGGCTGACAAAAATTGGCGAAATCGAAGATCACAGAAACTTGATAAAATGGAGCTTTTGAATTTACAAAGTTCTTTACAAAGTGAAATACAAGCTAAACAAGCAATATCTGAAGAACTTACGAAGACACGTTCAGATTTAATTGCTGCTCAAAAGTAATTATGTGTTAAAAATGAGAAACCAATTATATTAGCAAGAATATTTTCATTCATTTAAATTTTCTCTTATACGATTCAATAATGGTAAACCATTATGTATTTATAGGGAATTAAGAGATTTCAGACAACGGTTCGATACACTCACGCACGAGATAAAACGCAAAGAAATGCAAATAAAAGAATTACAAGCAAGGCTTGACACAGGCGATGGCTGTAAGTACATTTCATTTAATAACGTTACAAAAAGAAATTACCTAAAAGTTTTACTGTTACGTACCTATAAAAATTTTGTATCGACTATTATTATACAAACTGCTGTGATACATGCCATGTATGTAATTTGTAAATCTTTTAATCTTTCTCGTACATTATTTAAGCGATAAATACACATTCATTTTATTTTCTATAAAGATAATGTTCTCTGTACTATTCTAAGTTCTTTGTTGTGGCATGATTTATATATGATTTATATATTGAATGTTTATAAAATATAATATATGATTCCAACATTGATACAAGAAATTTTTATATACGAATTTTGATGCAAATATGCTATATTATTTTTAAAAATATAAAATAAACAAATTTGCATGCATATAGAAAAAATAAAAAGAAATTGTTATGTAAAGTTTATAACAAGAATCATATATAGCATTCATACTTTTTCCAACATATCAATTCTATATTGACATCTTTGCAATTGTATTATTTTCATTGCAAGCATTAGATGCATGAATGATATACATGATTCTTTGTAATTGCATATTCATGCATACAACTTATAGTTATGTAATATGTTAGCATTTTCTATAATTACAAGCCATTATAGTCATTACTATGATTTCACAATCTCTTTGCTTTTAATACAAAAACATAGAATCTTTGAGAAAGATACTTACTCACTATTTATTATACTATATTTTACATTAGTTCAATTAATGGCTTGGTATTAAACTGGTATGAGTCAGTGTGTGGGTATTTTAATTAATTTTTTTCTTTAATGTGAATATTTAGACTTGGTGTGTAGCCTTAGGCTAATATAAACATATAACTGTATTACTTAGTTATAATTACAAATATAAAAGTGCAATACATAATATTTGAATATGGCATAATTAAGCATATAAATTTCGTTCATAACATTATGGAAGAAAATTGATGTATTTTAAACGTATATCATATTTAACATGGATATTACAAATGTAAGTTAAATATACATGATACAATTTTTGATTGTTATTTCGGAGAAACATAAAGGCACTTAAATCTTAGATTATGACGTTCTCTGAGATTATTATTTTGTGTACATTGTGTATATAATGTACTCAAGTACTTCTATATTTATAATCGATGTTTATGCAATATAGAATATTTACAGCAATTGTCGATATTTAAGTTACCAATAACAGAGATCGTTACTATTTGGATATCCATCCAGCATAGTAATTTGGTTCTCCGGTACGGTATGCGATTCTGATTTCTAGACTACAAAGTGCCTCTGTTTATTGGCGTAACGAGCTGTGTCTGGGGCCTCTTGTTGCTCATCTTCAAACTGTATTTGTGACAGCTGTCTTATCCAGCAATACGTCAAGCAAATCACCAAACATCGTTAGCACCAAACCCCAACGCATCATCGTACATCAGCCGTCGTCACCCCTACCAGTAATGCGTGCTCCCCGCGTCACGACATGTCGCTTATTAACTAGATTTGTTCCCGTCAACACATTCATCAGTCAGAATGCCGTCGCCATCGTATCGCCACCCGGTAAATGAAGTGGCAAACAAAAAACGCGATTTTGATTGACTTAGTCAGTTGGGCTGCTAATTATGGAACACAGTGCTATGTTTCTTTGGAACATAAACGGACTTAGATTTTGGAACTTGTACTCAAAGAAAGCATTATTCTGTGTCAGATTAATCTTATCTAAAACATAGCTCTGTGTTGATTTTAATGTCTATTACCCTGAAAATTGATTATGTGTTTCTTGTATGTTGAAAATAATGATGTCCCCAACCCCCCTGCTCTTCATTAAGGATAGTGTCAGTAGTCTTTCATCATTTTAGGTGATGGTTATCCTTTGTTAAGCTTATTAGCTGATAATCACTCAGTTTTGTAATTAAATGATTAACAGGTATGTTGTGTCTGAATGTTTTCGCCTTTAGACTGTTTGATCTGATTGACTTCTTAGTACATTTTATTACATGCTTGGCTATTTCTGCTGATGAACGAATATCAACCTTTTGTCTGCACAATAACGAATTACTACTTTAACAGAACTTGTGTGGTGTAAATTGCAGTGGAGTGATTATATTAAAATATCTTAAAAGAACATATTCTGAAATTTATATTGACTTAAGTATTTATTTGGTAGAGAGAAAAATATATAATTCGCCACTACTACATTCTTTATTTTGTATGTTAATGGATTATAGATAAAAGTATCACAGATTTTCTTTTATTAATTTAACATTAATTAAAAATTAATTTAAAATAATTTAAATTTTTTATATAATATAAAAACATATAATTTTTTTGTATATTGTTTTTTAATGTTATCTTTTTGTATTTCAGTTTTAGAACGTCCCACATCTCAAATGTCGTATTTGGAACATTTTTTGAAAGAAACAGCAAGTAGTACACGCCACGGAAGTGCGGACAGTGTAGAAGCTGATATTGAGGATAATCGGGCCCCAAGTATTTCCAGCAGTAAAAGCAACTTATCTGAACTTAGTATCGTAAGTAAAATATTTGAAGGTAATGTTAAATATAAAATTGTATTCGTTTAAAAATTTAATGTGCGCTAAAATGTAGGATCCAGCATCACCGTTATCTCACGAGCTTCTGAATAAATCATCAACACCTCATGGACAAACCAGTCTTCAACCAAAACCGAAATCTCATCAATTCTTAGTAAGAACATTTTCAGCTCCCACAAAATGCAACCACTGTACTTCACTAATGGTGGGTTTAACGAGACAAGGAGTAGTATGTGAAGTTTGTGGTTTTGCATGTCATATGCCCTGTTGTGACAAAGTTCCACCAATGTGTCCTGTACCACATGACCAAAGTAAGTTCTATTTGAAAATTTAGTTAACATTGCTGGGGCTTCTGACTTTCATATGTAATGCTTGTTCCTTTAATAGAGCTGCTATAATGTGCTGTTATAATTTTTATAGCAAAACGACCATTAGGTATTGATCCCACGCGAGGAATAGGTACAGCTTATGAAGGGTATGTTAAAGTGCCAAAAATGGGTGGAGTGAAAAAGGGTTGGGTTCGTCAGTTTGTGGTTGTCTGTGACTTCAAGTTATTTCTTTACGATATTTCACCAGACCGTAATGCATTACCATCAGTCTACGTGTCTCAAGTCTTAGATATGCGAGATGAAGAGTTTAGTGTTAGTTCTGTTCGAGATTCGGATGTCATTCATGCTACAAAAAAAGACATTCCGTGCATATTTAGGGTAATTCTTAAATTATTGTGTTTATTGTTCTGTTATAATCTCGTTGTATATTTCCTTCTGGCTTATAATTTATTTTACACTTATTTAGATAACAACGTCTCTGCTAGAACCACCCGGTTTAAGGAACCACACGTTAATGCTTGCAGACACTGAAAGCGAAAAAACAAAATGGGTAGTTGCTTTGAGTGAATTACATAGAATACTAAAGAAAAATAATCTTCCTAATACAACGGTAAGTTGTATACATAAATCCTATATGTATATATAAATTTGATTATATTACTTTTTGCGATTTGTAGATTTTTAGAGCAAAAGAATTGTTAGATAATACATTGGCGCTTATTAAAAATGTGATGTCAGGAGCTATTATTGATCCAGATCGTCTAGTCATTGGTACAGAAGAGGGACTCTTCTGTTTAGATTTAGATCGTAATGGTACGTTCTTTACGTGAGCATACAGTCGGCAGAATTGTATTATTACAACTGATTTGTATTGTGTTTTTAGAAATTGCAAGAGTGGGAGAAGGCAAAAAAATATATTTACTGGAATATGTAACAGAAGAACAATTAATAGTAGTTTTAAGTGGAAAACAACGTCATGTACGGCTGGTTCCAGTACGTGCATTAGATGGAGATGAAGTTGAATGGATTAAAGTTGCAGAGACTAAGGGGTGTATAACTTTAACAACAGGCATAGTCCGTCGCAATCCATTAACTTATTGTTTGTGTGTTGCCATCAAGAAACAGGCAAGGAATATCTCTTTTCAGTACGGGATGTTAATGTAATAAGTATTTATTCCTTTTCTTTTTATATTTAATATTATTTTTTTCTTTTTTTATTCAGAATGCATCGCAAGTGATCATCTATGAAATTACGCGTACGAAAACACGTCATAAACGTATACGTGACTTGATGTTATCATGCCACGCACAAACTTTACAAATTCTCTCTGAAGGTCGTTTTTGTGTCGGATATCCTTCCGGCTTTTCTATCTACAGCATTTTAGGAGACCATCACCCTATTTGTAAATAGACTCTACTTTGTATAAATTAAACATTAACTAAAAAATTTCTTAGACCAAAAAACTATTTTTTTTTATATTTTAGCATTGGTCCATTCTGAGAACACGCTCTTAGGTTTTCTCACGTATAGCGCTGTGGATGCTTTACGTTGCATCGAATTGCCGCGTGGTGAATTCCTATTAGTCTTCCATACATTGGCAGTTTATGTCGATAGCCAAGGCAGAAAAAGTAGAGACCGCGAAATTATGTACCCTGCTGTTCCGACAGCAGTTAGTAAGTATATTTTTTTAAAGACTCGATACAGAATCGTATTCATAATAAAGAGATGCATCCGTGATCCTTCATTCTTATTCAGGTTACTGCGAAGGTTACTTACTAGTTTATAGTGAGACTCATATCGATGTGTTTGACTGTACAACTGGAGATTGGTTGCAGACACTTAATGTGAAACGAGCACGGCCACTAAACACTTCAGGTTCTTTAACATCTTGTGTCATTAATGATATGCCACATGTTATTTTTCTGAGCAATTTACATCAACGTTAGTACATTTTACTAAATTATAACAATTATTCATCAGTGAACATGAAGTTACTATAGTTAATACATATTTGATTCGATACAATAGGAGAACTACTTAATTTAACGCCATTAGACGCAAGTGGAAGACAAATGACAAGACCACGAAGAAGATTTTCATTAAGAGAAGGTAATAGGTCTGTTCGTCCTACTGACAGACGCTCCAAAATGATATCCGCTCCTACAAATTTCAATCATATTAGTCACATGGGTCCAGGTAATGGAATACAGGTAGGTATTTTGACTTTTTTATTCTTAACTAATTGAAAAGCGTATGTATTTTTTTTATAAAATGCTTTACATTTTATGTTAGATTCAACGATTATTAGATTTGCCAACTACCCTCGAAACAGCTGATCAACAACATAGTGGACATCATAGTAGTTCTCATCTTCACAGCAGCCAACAAAGAGTAAGAATTTAAGAAAATGCATTTTTATATGTGTATAGTTTATAAGACTTATTTCAACGAACAGGATATTATGACAACAAGTGTAGAACAATTCACTTCATTGACAAATCTATAAAAATCATCAAATATCCATTTACGCTTTTCTTTAGTTATACAGTCCAGCAATTCAGACATCAAGTAAGCCTGCCCCACTACCACCTAGGCATCCACCTTCCGATACACGACGTCTCAGTTCTCATATATCTAGAAATTCAGGATATTCTCCGCATAACGGTACACATTGAAAAGCGTTGTATACCATTCTTTTTTTTTAAATTTTCTGCGAAGCGTTTCCCATCATACATAGGTTCTTTTTAGGTTCAACATCATCACGTAGAGGACCAGCTCCTCCGCGACCAACAGCTACTCCACCTTCGCTACCACGAACTCCTGTGGACCAAGTTGATTCGGAATCTGTCCATCTGCTATCGCATACTCCACTTTCTCTTGGTAGCATCGCATCTTTACATGACAAGGTATTTACCCTTTTCTCTATTAAAAAGAAGAAAAAAAGAACTGAGCAAATATAAGGATATAGTTATAACAGATTTATGACATTTGAATAAATGCATAAATGCATAAAATTTTTCCACAATGTAGGAACACACCTCTGGTGGAAGTCCTAGACATTCAATAGCTTCGAACAACAGTTCAAATCCATCGACGCCTCCAAGTCCCGCTCATGATCATGGTTCATCTTCATACGATTCATAAAAATTAATTTAACATTTTTCATAATATTGGAAAGGTTACTGTAATCACATGCACTCTTCTACCTGAATAATAGGATTACAGTACCTATAGTAACATCTTTATACAAAATGTGTTTGATTTTTAGCTGGAAAGTTATCGCACTTCTTTTTTCTTTATCATTTTTTTTATTTTGTGCAATATATTTTTTTAATCTTGTGCACTACATTATTTGTATTACAATCATCTAACAAAAAGCATAATACTCACATTTACAAATGAATTGAAAAGTTACACGTTCATTATTTAGTTCAAATAGAAGATTCTAATAAATATATTAAGATTACTTTTGATACCATTTCGCAATAACTTTCTGGTTTTCAAGAATTTATACATAATAAGTTATATATACTTAACAAGGCAATTTATAGTTAATGTAATGATAAATTATTGTAAATAATTTACGCGTTTGAAAATCATTGAGCCAGCTTTACGATGCCATATATTAACGAAGTAGGTATCGTTTATCTTCCTTTTTGAATTTTATCATGGACATTTTGCATAATTATAATCGTCGTGATTAACTGTTTTTAAGTTAATAAAAATTGAAATCTCAGTCAAATTATCTAGCAATAAAAAATTAATCTAATTAATCAATCGTACCTACTTTTGGATCTAAGTATAAAAAAAAATAGTTCTCGAGTAAATTATATATATATACTTAATCAATCATTCTTAGCGACAAATGAATTCAGAGGAAGTTGAATCGATCCAATGCCTTATGACTAAACATTTTCCATTGCGTCATAATGCAGTAAGGTGCATCATATTATTCAGCGTGTGAATAGTAGACATAATCGTGCAATGTATCGGAAGCTCCTGCTAATAATAAATAGTTATTAAGTCAGGTGACTTAACACTTTTACATTACATATGAGTATTATATTTACAACAGTTAAAACGTGATGTTGAATATCGGTTTGTCCTTACTGCAACGAAAACTGATTTGCCTCTTATAAATGTACTGCTTTCTTTCTACATTTAAGACGATAAGTATCATTATGAGAATCATGATTCATTTTTTAAAGAAAGGCGCATATTTAAAATTTGACGATGAAATGTATTATTAGCAAGTGCAATGCATAATAACTGCAAACAATATCAAGAACAGAACAATGACGACGAAGTATTGATTGTCTTAAATATTGAAATTTCAAAGCTTTTTTTCATGACTGCAGCTATTTGAGAACAGTGTTATGAAACGATACTTCAATAATTTTATTACTTTTGTATTAAACAAAGTTGAAAATCAACAATTTTAAAGAAGAAAGAATGACGAATTATTTTGATGTTACGGAAAAAAGTATTATCTGATTGATTACTAATTCAGTTGCGTTCGTTTTTTATAGATGTAAGACTAGGACGAAACAAATGAAATTACAACAAAGATGAAAACACGATAACAAGTTTTATATGTTTTCATGTATAAAATATTATACATTTTTCATGTACATTTATAAAAATTTCCTAACTATACTAAAAGAAAGAAACAAAAAAGAGTTGGTAGAACAACATAACTATCTCAGGATTCTATGCCAGTAGTTGAAATATGGAATAATGTTTAACGATCAAGAATCCCGAGTTGCTCTATGATTTTACGAGAATTTATGGAAATTGAGGATAATCTTTTATCTTCGTATCCGTAATCAAGTGGTACAGCAAAGCGAAAAGCCAATAATTGCAGTATCGATCCAATTTTTAAATACACGAATACAAAAATGAGTGTAAAGAATAATTCTAGATTTAATCTTGCATTTAAATTTTCATATATTTATATAACGAATTTTAATGAAAAGAAAAAAGTTAAAAAAGTCTCGCGAAGTTTATGAAATATTGAACTGTTATGATAAACTATTGATACACTACATTCCGAGCAGTTTTTTTTTATTTTCATAAAAACATTAAATATACATGAAAAATTGAAGTTCCAACTCTGAAAAATCATCGTTGATAGACATAAAGTTATCGTAATATAACTATAACGTATAATACCAAAAAAAAAAAGAAAGAAGAAACAAGTTGAAACGTTTTCATCGCTCTCGTGTAATGATAAGACACGAGAATATAATTATAAATAAAATATATATCGACTGCAATAGGTTTGACATTCTTATATTAAAGAACATAGGGAGAAACCTTTAATAGCAGAAAAGTGTTAATGTTATCGAACAAAGAATAGTACAGGTATTTGCTGTCCGTATCGGAAATAAAGTAAAGTTTAAAAGATAAATTCTCTAGAGCTGCTCTAGAAATATCATCGTATGTTTATAAATTATAGTAATGTACGTGTTATATTGTACTTATCGACGAAATTCAATGATTTGCCTATTAACCGCCACTGTTACTTAAGGGTTCTAAAATCAAAGATTCGTCTTATGTTGCCTTGTATCTGAATCGACTTTGTCTATAGGTAGTACATACTAAGAAATAGTCACTCTGTATAGCATTGATTTTATATTTTTGTAAATAATTCAATTTCTAAATAAGCTCGCAAGTTCAATTTGATTTTAGACCCTTTAAATCTTCTATCACTTTTCTTTGTTCTATTTTCTTTGTATGCACATACGTGGCAATGGAAATTTCAATACGTCGTTTATAACATGTAAAAACTGCGCTATAATTATGCTTTTCTTTTACGCATAATCAAAATGTACGACCGGCATTCTGCACGAGAATAGAACGATCATACGAATGCATATATAGATTGTATGATTCGATAGTTTACTTTTTTTTATGAGTTGTTAGAATATTTTATGTAACGATCACACAATAATGATTTATGTATCCCATTGGTTTAATACCAGTGCATGTAATGACCTGATTATTAATCCTTCTTTTTTTTCTAGCAACTTAGTTTAGCGTATTCTATATTACGAACTTATTTATAACTAATATGTGCATTATTTACGATATTTATTAAAAGCAATTGCAAGCAACTATTTGCATTTTGAATAATGAATTGTATTTAGTTGTAAATTATTGAGAGCGCGTTATTTTACGATAACGAGGAGATGAAACATTTGCGTTTATAAGATTTTCTCATAAACATTTTTTTGTAGATTTCATAATATTTATAATCCCTTGCATTTTGTTTTCCACAAATTCTACGGTAAATTACACCCCTCTCTGAGTTTGTTACACACTGAATTTTTTGCAAAATAATTTAATTTTCTTCTGTAAAGGAAACATATTAATGAATTCGATTTGGTGTGAGTATAACTTAATTATTAAGTGCTGATTTATATTCAGGCGCATCATTGCGATTAACAAGACAGAATAATGGTTGTCAGAATGTTTATTATTTAAAAAGAAATGATTAACAGTAAGAAGAAAGTCCCTACTGAAACAACAAACTAAATACCATTATAAAAAAGATCATTTTTTTAATAGAAAGATACATAAGAGCTTTTGTACTTATACTGTATATTGTGCTTTGTATACTTCATTATTTTATTACGCTATAATCATTTCTATATCGCGTAAGTAATTTATTTCATGACGTTGTACCAATACAATTGTCAATGAGGAATATAAAACATAACATGCTTTGTTCTATGAGATACTGGTAACGGCTAATTATTTTTAATACCTTTTCACAAGTATAATACACATATGTATATCATTATTAAGAAAAAATGTTCAAGCATGCTGTATATAGAAACATAAATTTATACTTTATGATTTTGCATAAAATTAACGTATTAAATAATCATTTGTCAATTCAAATTAATTTTTCATTATACATAACAAAATCGTTATTTTGAATACAGTTGTTATGTAGCCTAAATTTGTCTACAAATAATTCATTGAAAGATATTCACATGTTAATATTTAATATAACATATTTATAATTGGTAACATGTGTTTGAGTCGTATGCAACATGCGAGTTCCTAATATCATTCATCAAGATTAAATTAAGAAAAGATTTGATTGGCACTAATTGTTTCACGATTTTTGTATTATATTTTACAAATACGAAACAATCAACAGAATCCTTCCCATCTATTTATATGTATAATATTCAAATTACTTTATGAATTTTTCATTTTTTCTTTTTTTTTAACATGTAACATTATAAACTTGGTGTCAACAACAGTTTCAGTAACATTACATTACATCAGTAATATTTTTATACCATGAATACTCGAAGAAACTCATTGTATTCTCTAACTCTGGCAAAAGCTTTAAATTATAATACTTCTATATTTAATTCTGTATCGTGCAAAAGTTCAAGAGCACCTTCGTAAAAAAACGATATCCATGCGGTGCAAAATCGTTGACTCGATACCCTAATTACGAAATTATAAATATGTTTGTTTTTAAAGTGCTTGCAGAAAAAACGTATTTTATTAAATAATAACTCGGTTATTTATTACGTATGAATATGTGTCAATATTAAATTCATTCTTCATTCAATTTCCTAACAATATTAATGGCAGCTGTACAGAGAGATGTCGCATGTACGTAGAGCATAAATAATTCAAGCGAACCAGGTTGCATTGAACGTTTAAAAAAACATCAATGAATATTTCTAAAGTATAATTTAAACGAATTGGTACTGTGATTTACACGTGTTAATTTTCGAATACAATTCAGAATAAAGGTATTACGCGTATAAAATTCTAGTCACAAAAAAATTCTTACAAAATAACGTAATCAATCAATGAATAAAGTTCCAGTCTCTTCATGCCTTCGATTTATACATAATTATCTATTAATTATATATCTATTAAATTTTGACTGTATATAATACAACAAAGAACACACGCGACCGTTGTATACTGCCGTCCAAAATTTAGGAAACGACATGTTGCAAGAAAGGCATTTTTTCAGTGTTATTAAACCACCAACGGAATTCTGTAGTACAATATCAAATTTGTACCTCGTCTTGACGGTTCTGTTTCTCGGATACCATGATCCTGGCGATAATATTTACTGCCATGATAAACTTCCGTTTCCGCATAAACTCTCTAAAAGGTGTAACTCCTACGGTATTTTAAACCACCTCGTTTCGTAAAGTTGGCCAAATGTTACAAGGAAGTATCAGAAGATGTACTTTCGGAAGGTGTACTTTCATGGCTGACTTGATTCAATGAGTGCTGGAGTGCATCGGGTGTTAACCATTCTTTCGGTAGACAACGCTGAAGGAATGGTACACAAGAACTAAAGTATGCCAGACGATTTACCCAACCGGGTATTTCTTGACCACACAAAATCTACAAATAAATGTATGAAAATATTAAATATCAAATCAATCAATAGGTAATCATTACGCATTTATATATAGTATACGTACAAGTGTAAGTTGACTACTAAAATGGTTACAATTTTTATTCATTAAGTGATAACGATCACCCCTAAAATCTTTTCCTAATTCAGTAACAATTCTGGTTACGTCATCTTCTGTGAAATCTGTGTATCCAATATGTACTGATTGCCTATAACGATAAACGAATATATTCTTAATGTGAATTAATATCGATATATTTAAAATGATATGCTAACCTATATCTAAATTGCTCCCCTAATTCTTCAGCAACTCTTGGTGTTATTTCAAAGATCCCAGAAATTGGTTTAGAATGACCTCCATATGCGTATTCTATAAATTCATGAATTTGTTAATGCGATTTACTTAATAACGTTAATATAAGGAGCAAAATCCTTTATACAATGACATATAAATATATTTTATACGTATACCCGTTCCATAAATTTCGACTCCTGAATGGAATACACCTAATCCGATTGGTGTGGTATATTCGTTTATCCAATACTGGAACAAAGAAAATTATTTATTCAAGTTGTACAGCTGTAAAAATGAGAAACCACAGTTCTTACCATATCGTAAACATTAAGAATTATTGGCTCTCTAGCCATTTTTGGTATTAACTCTTCGTTGTCCTGTGGATAACCCAGACAACTGGGAAAGGACAAATTGCAGCTAAGACCTGATGAAAACATCATAGAGATATCTGTACTCGTTGAGATGAACAGCAGCACTACCTATGTTCCAACGTACCTAATAAGCAAATACGTATGCTATATACTGGACCTACGCTAAGCTAATATAGCCATAAATTGTTACAAAATTAAATAAAAATGAAACGATATTATGACATGGAACAACATTTTACATGTTACAAGTACAGACAGTTTGCACAATAATTATCTACTTACTTTTTACATTATTATTATTCTAATAGTTATACAAATGAAACAAAGCTATGAAAATATGCTGTATGTTGTTATGTCATATAAAATTATACGTAAAAGAAATTATTTTTTAATAATCAGTAACTTCATGCTTTGTAAGTACGTAAATTTATATTAGATGATATGCAAAATACATAACAATAAATGCATTCTTCCAATAACAATACGGCAACCAACGAGAAAAAAATAATAATATAATCAACACTATATTACTCAATTATCAGTAACTCCTAAACAATAACAATGCCAGTCAAAATGTAAATAAATAATATTGTGAATTGGACCTATGGTTTGCCACTATTTTATTGATGTCAGCAAAATTGTAAAATTTAAAACCATTTAAGGATATTTTAAATGTTATTAGGGTTGTTGTCTGGCAGTGAGTAAGAAACTAAGAACGAATGCATTTCACAATAGAAAAAAAGGGGGTATAATATGAATCATCAGGTCAAAGGTTTTCTTAAGTGATTATTCTGTAGTGAATTATATTACCTAAAATACTGAGATTTCAGCACAACCACATTTCTTTAGAGTTCGTCGTAAAAAAATACGGTAGATGTTAAACTTGAAACATTCGTTGAAGAATTGTTGATATTAAATAATACATGAAGATGATGTACTATTTCAAGTGAGTGTTTCCACAATGATTTATCGAGTCTCTCCAAATAGATTGGAACCGATTACTGGGCTTTTATAAATAACTGATATTAACAGAAACTTAATAATTCAAAATTATAAAAATTACTCGTAAATAGCATACATTCTGTCAGTATGTTTCTCTTCACTTGGTGTATGTTAAGTGATCAACAAAACTTTCATCCAAAGTTTTAATCGCAACAGTTTCGACTGTTCACTATTTATTATTAGGCACAAACTTAATTATTTACACGTAACAACCTTAATTATTTTCATTAAGATTAGAGCTTTTCGAAGAAATTTATATACAATTTGTTTATAACCAGAAACGAATACAATTTGCCTAGGGATCTCGAATAAACTTCTCTAGGCAAATATCGAATCAGTTGGGTAGTTATCGTGAATTCTTTTTTTCCATTTTATTAATACTATATGTAAATTTAAAGAAAAAAGGGAGTAATGAGGAAGGTCAGGTGATTATATAAATAAAAACGTAAACATATTTAATTTTATTATTTTTACAGATAAATATTGCATTAAAATATGTTTGTCAATGTGTATTGTCTTTTTATTGCTTTTAAGGTACCAAATATTTTTTAATAGAACGCAACTATGGTCAGTATTAAGAAATTATTTTTACGTACATCGTATCATTATGACAAAAATAAACTTATTAGAATAATTGTACGAATATTTATTTACAATCATATTATATAAATTTACATATTATCTTTGTATGAGAAAGTTTTTAATTAATCTCACTATCCCTAAATTAAAGTTCTTTCACATTATTAATCAAAAAACAGCAATTAATAATGTATTTCCATTTTTTCTGGAAGAGTAATTAAAAACTTTCATTTGAGTTTTTATGTTCAATTAGGAATATATACTTTTGAGTACATAAAAATGCATGTAATTTGATATTTGTTGTAATATTTAGATAAATATGATTTATCCAGGGCTGCGATATTCAATAGCTAGATACTTTTCCTACAATTTTTATATTTCACCTATGAAAATAAAATTATATTTTATGATTATGTGTAATTCACAAAACAAAATATTGGTTCATTAATGCTGAACATATTCTTGAAATAGCTATTGCTTATGTTTCCCTATGTTTAAACAAACAAGCATACTTCATACTTATACGATAAAAATGAGATATGCTAAATAAGCTATTATAAATAGTTATTTTTATGTTTTGTATTTCTTATAAACAATTTTTACACTTACTCTACTCTACTATACTAAGAAAATATCTTTTAAAATTAATATATATAATTAAAGTTTTGTTTATATAAGTATTTACACATTCGAACAGAGACCTTATAATGTCTTTTTTATGATAAATGATCAATCATTACTTCATACTTATACATATTTAAAAAACGATCTAAGCATGTGATTTTTTAAACGAATGATGTAGTATCACAATTTAATATTCTATAGTATTTAACAATCTAATTCGTCTCATTATCATAGGGTACAAATTGAACTATGAAAAATTTAGTAACTTTTATCTAAATATGCACATTATTTATGCATAGTGTGTAAACCAACAACAAATATGTATGTTATTACATTTTGCAAAGCACAAATCACAGTTTTAAATGAGTATATAAATACATGAATATGTAATGAGAAATAATTGATAATGTGAATTATTTGAAATTAATTTTGTTAAATGTTGTTAACAAAAAAGTCTTGTTATACATAATTTTTTATAACAATTGCATATTCTGTACTTGTGCGCATATACACAAAAAATTTTAACTACAAAGTTTACCACTGTATATATCTTGTTACAAGAATGAGAAATTAAATTAGCTGTAATTAAACATTTTTGCATATTACAAAAAACATAAACCTAGCAATATTCTCAACAATTAAACATATTTGTACGTATGCAAATGTACAATGTACGATTATAAATATATAAACAGAAAAGAAACTATACCTAACTTTATTTCTAATACGTATGTATGTATTGAAGCACACAGAAGCTGTGTGAGTTCCGCTATTCACACTTATTATTATACATGAGTATACATCAATGTAAAGTACTTCAAACATGAGTGCTTCATAATAACTTACAGTACAGCAGTACAAATATGTCATTTCATTGCTGTCACTTGAACAAAGTGTGCAATTTAATAGAACATATATAAAAATATAAAAAAATTTGTCATTTCTGAAACATATATATATGTATATATGTATGTATTTATGTAACTAAATTGTTCAAATAATCCAATCGTTTACCTAGCATACCAATTGCAAACAATTTGGACAAAAATTTGTAAAACACCTCTTTCTCTTTCTCTCCCAGTTTAAAATTTAAATTTGTATTTCTAATATTTAAATGTAACTATGTATCATAATCTTCATCCAGATTGGCAGTGTGTGTAAAATTTGATGTTGGCTGATTATTTGTATGTACACTGGATGTATTTGTACTTGAATTCATAGGATTAACTTCTGTATAAAAATTTGGTTGACTAATTTGAAATGACGCAGGTACAGATATTTGAAATTTTGGAACATGAGGGACAGTTGTGCTTTTTACCATTTCGTTAACTGCACCTGGATTATATATTCCTGTTCCACCATCATCTTTCAAATTCTTATTATCTACATTTACTTCAGTAGTTAATCCCAGTTGCTGCTTCTGAACTCTATAAAAGTATGGCAGTATGTTTAAGATTTTTAAATAACAAATCAGGCACTTACTTAGTACTTACCCTACTTCTGCATGTCGTATTGTAGACGTGCAAATTGATATATTTGGTACAGTTGTAGTTATCGGAGCAGGTGTCAATGGTGGTGTAGGCACTTCTTCATCGGGTCCTGACACATCTGGCAAAGACTTTACCAAATCTTTTAAGAAGTCAAAGCGGCTCTCTGATAAAATACATTGTTTCCTGTAAATAAATTCAATCCAAGTATTATCGATAAATAAATGATAAAGTTGATTATTATATTTGATAATTGCTTACATGTGAGACGGACTCAATGTTTTCGCATTTTTGGCACTTGTTATTTCCATAGTTTTTGTAAGTAATGAGTGTACAAACAATTCTAATGTTCTAGGTATACAAATGGTTAAGGAATATGTTTTCAAAGTAATTGCGTAAACAAGATATATGATTATATCGATATGCTAACTAAAAGATTAATATTTTTACTGGTTAATTTAAAAAGGATATAAATTATAATCGGTACTGCTTGTGCAACCTTTCCCACTTCCTCATCTGTCTGCATAATTTTTTTTATTCTACCCTAAACACATTTGCAAAAGACAGGTTAGGTGTATCTGTTAAAAACTAATACCTGTACAACTATTTTGTTTAATTCTACATTTCTCCATTATTTAAACCTGATTACAAACAAATCGCGATCATTACTTTCGTTACAGTTAAAAACACGTAATTCATGGGAAATTTTCATATTTTATGTGAGAAAACCTTTCCACACTGGACAGTGCATTTTGATACTCACTGCTGGAAAACGTGCATTGTATTTTTTCTTTTTACTTGGCATTATTACAAAACTATTAGTACCTCGCACTACGTAAGTTACGTGTAAATAAAGCAAAGAATAAAACTTTGCAAAAGAAAAACGCGCTTATATTGTATTTCCACCAATTGAAGTGTTCCAAAACTTGACAGACATCTGTAATCTGTATTTTCAATAATTCGTAAAGTGTTTTACGTTCGTAAATGTAACGAACGATATATAACAAACTATATACAAGAACGTGTTCTAGAAATGTTTTAAACGGCATGCAATTTCAGATTGTTATTTGTACATATTGATATTTAACGCAGCGCAACAGATTTTTTTAGTTTTATTAAGTTAACACGTCCCTTTCGTTTTGTTGTAAAAGATAATTTACGTTCATTGATCGTGCATAAAACTTGACGACTGAAAATGGCTACTTATCATAGTTAATTTTAACAAAATAATATAAGTTTAGGAACGGCAAACTAGTTACAAATTTAAATTTTAGACTTCTGGAAATCGCGATTGACATCGTTCGTTCTTGAATTTGTTTGCGGTTAGATTAACCGTACAATATTAATACTTTACGTTTGTTCTTTTATTACATTTGTCAAATTTTAACCATGTCTGTACGTCCACGTGTAATTTACGCTCGCTCGTCGACAAATGTTAGATAAAAGTTATAAAAATATTAAAAACATTTTTACCCTATAACCTATAACCTTCATCGCTGGAATAAATATATTATTTTATAATGACTAATTCGAGTAATAATAGAATTGTAGTGTTAATAGACATGGATTGTTTCTTTTGTCAAGTCGAAACAAAACTTAAGCCAGAATATTTTGGGAAACCACTTGCTGTTGTACAGTACAATCAATGGCAGCTAGGAGGGTAAGATATTTTAGTCGATATTATTTAATATTACTTAATTAGATCACGGGTATAAGTAATGACTAATAATATTCTGTTCATAGAATAATTGCTGTGAATTACGAAGCAAGAGAATATGGTGTTACGAGACATATGAGAGGTCAAGAGGCAAAAGAAAAATGTCCGGATATTATTTTAGCGAGTGTGCCGTGTCTTCGTGGAAAAGCTGACACGTCAAGGTTTGTTAAAGTGTTACACGTTTACTATTTTCTGCATGATTTAAGAAAGTTATACATATTTGTTGTAGGTATAGAAGCGCTGGACGTGAAGTTATTAATGTTATAAGAAAGCACTGTAATATAATAGAGCGTGCTAGTGTCGATGAAGCATATTTAGATATTACTGATATAGTTGATGAAAGAATGTCCAGAAATAATAATTCTTTAAGTTGTTTAATGACACAGCTTTCAAATACATTTGTGGTTGGATATTCAGAAGTTGGGAAAAATAATGAAGGTAAAAAGCAAATTCTTAAGTACTTTTATATTCATAGATAAATTTATATACATAATATTATTATATTTGTTTAGAGGAAAGAAGCGAAGGTACAAGAACTTGGATAAAAAATATTTTCGAAGAACTGCAAGATATTCAAGCTCAAAAACTTGCAATAGCAGGAGTAATAGTTGAAGAAATAAGAGCTGATATATTTGATAAAACAGGATTCAGATGTTCTGCTGGCATTGCACAGAATAAGGTAAAACGTTGAACTATCCATTTTAATTGATTAGAAAGTCTTTAATATTGTATGTGTTTAGATATTAGCAAAATTGGCATGTGGATTGCATAAACCAAATAGACAAACAATACTTCCTGCAAGTGCAGTGTCAGAGCTGTATTCTAAATTACCAGTAAAAAAAGTTAGAAATCTTGGAGGAAAGTTTGGCGAGGTTGTTGTTGAATCTCTTAATTGTAATGTTATGGGTGACTTATTGCAGTATTCACTGCAATATTTACAAAATCGTTTTGATGAGAAAACAGGGTATGTTAGGTTACTCATTCGAAGTAATTTGTGTAAGATTCTTATAATTTAACAAAAATTGCATCTTTTAATTATATATTTGATATAATAATTTAGGTTATGGTTGTATAATATTGCTCGTGGTATAGATAATGAGCCTGTTACTATCCGATTTGTATCAAAATCAATTGGAGCATGTAAAAAGTTTCCAGGAAAGCAGGCTATTACTTCACTAGATGTGGTAAAGTAAAACTTGCATAAATAAGTGAATTATGAATTTGTATATGCATAAAACATGTTATTTCACTTATAGTTAAGACATTGGGCTGGAGAATTATCAGCAGAAGTTTGTGAACGTCTTGAACAAGATCTTGAAGAAAACGAACGACGCGCAACATTGGTCACAATATGCTATCATTATTATCAAAATAAGACTACCATATGTCAATCACGTTCATGCACCCTCAATTCATATAAACCAGAAAAGATGGCAAATCGTTGCGTGGATATCATATCTAAACATACTCAATGTCCAATTGCATATTTAGGTCTGTCAGCTGGTAAATTTATACCAGCTAAAGGGAGTGAAAAGTTTAGAAATTTTTTCAATTCAAATAAGATAAAACATCTGGAAACGGATAGCAAAACAATGACAAATTTAGAAGTAGATAAAATCATTAACGTAAATTCTAATAATCATGAGATAAAAGGAGCAAGTAATGAATGCAAGGACCTTGCACAAAATTCCAGAGTCAGTGTTGTATTAAATGAACAACATTCTGATACAGAAATAAATTCATCACCTACTACTAAAAGATTGGATAATTTGATTCATTTATTGAATGAACGTAATGAGAAAAAAGTATTTCGCAAAAAGAAATCAAATAATTCTACTATAAATGATTCCTTGCAACAAAATCATTTCAAGGAATCATTTTTTATGAATGCTTTTAACGCAAAAGAAAGTAAATTGAAAGATACGCATACATGCGATATCGAATTAAATGACAATAATATTATGGATATCAAGATCGAAGATTTAAATAAAAATAATGAAAAAGATAATTCTGATGACAAATTGGTTTTAAACGCTAAAGAAAATAACTGTAAAGAATATACAAACAAAGAGAGTGAAAAAGGACCCTCTTCTTCGAGTGTAGGATTAAATGAAAATGTGACAATTACCGTCCAGAATTCTATAAAACTAGAAGAAATTTTTCCCGATTTAAATAATATCGACTGGAGCGTAGTTGCATTGTTACCGCCAAATTTGCAAGAGGAAGCTAAATTATATATAAAACCACAAAATAAGAAGATCAATATGAAAGAAACTGTATTGAAAACGTCAAAAGGGAAAACTAAATCAAAAACAAATACTTCAAAGGGAAAGAAAAGCAATGATATTTCAAGTTTTTTAATCAAACAGAACTCGTTTAATTTGGTTAAACTTCCTTCTAAGGAGTGCTTAAAATGTCGTCGAATGATACCTATATCAAAATATCAGGAACATTGCGATTTTCATTTGGCTGAGAGTCTGCAATGGGAAGTAAATAGTTCAATGTTGCAAACTGCAAATGGGAAGCGAAAGGACAATATAGATGACGCAAATACGAGTTCCATTAAACGTCGACAAAGTGGGAATATTTTGAAATCCCACAAGAGTTCTGAGTCCATAACAACATTGCTTTCATAACTCATGTTATATTTATTTTAATGAACAATGATTTTTAATTTTATATGTATTATAATTTGTAGAGAAATTCTTACAATGTAAGCGAGCTGTAGATATGTATTTTCAACATAGTCTACTTAAAATTGAGGTATTCTTCTTCGTTTAATATCATTTGAATTAAACCATGACAAATTTATTGTGTTAACTTAAAACTGATATTGGGATATATCTAAAGTACGTTTATGTAACGAACTTTATATTTGAATTAAACGTCTTCTCTTATTTCCTTAAACATTTTAGTTGTTATGTATTTCTATGTAAAATTAATATTTAGAAGTCGATTTGTGCTCAAACAATCGACTTTAGCGAATTCGGTTCTCATGCTTTCCTTGCACAATTTCATTGAATCTTGAAATGCATAAATGGTTTTTCTTATAGCTTCGTTAGATGTTTTAAGTAATTCAAATGCTACAAAATAACATGAAAGTAATGCAAATTCCTAAATAATGTTTAGTAACAGAATCATACCTTGTTCTTTATCGATTTCCTCTTTCTCAATTGCTTCTATTAATTTACGGGCGAGTTTCAATAATTTTAATTGTTTCCGTGACAGAACTTTCAGCGATACTATTTTACCAAATTTTCTTTCATATCTTTGTATGTACGCGTCCAATGTTAAAGCTGATGCATTCTTAGATTCGTTGTGCGATGCAATTTGTTTGTAATATATATTTTCACGCATTACTAATCTTTCTAGTTAGGTATTTCGCGTAGAAATATGAAAGTTACGAAAGAATTCTTTTGTTTTTAAATGAAAAGATATGTAATTTAACTATATAAGATTACACTTGTTTCTATTATTTTCTATAATCTAACTCGATATAGCGATTGTTAGTTGCAAGTGAGGATGTAAAATAACGTACGTAAATATAAATAATAAATACTACATACTGTGCAATTTTAATAGGCAGAGAGCTTTTAAATCTCTGTTGTTTATCATCATATCATATATCATTTTTATATTTCCCGCTTTAGAGGTAAGAGAGAGAAAGATATATAAAAAATCTATAGGAAAGAGTGAGACAGATAATACCTACACCACTTTGGAACCCCTGGCGCCATCTCTGCGAAAAGTGCTCAAACTGGTCGCACAGCGTTATCGACAGCGAAGTGAACTACTGAAGAACTACTAGCGCCATCTCTGCGGAAAATACTGAACTAATGTTCAACTAGTTTCAGCGCGTCTCCAAAAGATGGCGCTAGTAGTCTTCAGTAGTTCACTTCGCTGTCGATAACGCTGTGCGACCAGTTTGAGCACTTTTCACAGAGATGGCGCCACGAGTTCTAGAGTGGAGTAGGTATCATCTGTCTCACTCTTTCCTATAGATTTTTTGTATATCTTTCTCTCTCTTACCTCTAAAGCGGGAAAAATAAATGGCTTTGGAAGTGATGTCACGCGGCGCAAGTAACGTCACAGTGCTCTTACTGTGATAAAGTTGTCGGGGTAGATAGAATTAACAAATTTATTGATTATATAATTTACAAAGGTTTATATAAAAAAGTAGATATGAACATTATCAATTTTGATGAATATTTGTAGGAAATATTTGATTTAAAAATGATAAATTCCTTAAGTGGTATTATATCCCTTTTTCCATACAGTATCTTTGAGGTACGCGCCTATCATAGGATTATTGAGCATTCCCTCTACAATATTTTTGAATCCCAATTGACTGGCTAACATGTATTTGGATTCCACGTCTGATAATTCAGATATTAATATTTTCATGTTATCCGCCATAGTGCGATTAATACTTTTTTCCAATCTATATCTATAACAATTAAACGATAATTAAATTAGCCAGAAAATCCTTGAATAAATACATTTTTATTACATATTTCATTAACTCGCCTGCGAACACAGTCTTGTACAAGAGTAGGAGTTAGTTTATTTACTGTCGTAAAATCTTTTAAATATTTCGTTTCTCCGTTTAATATACAGTGGCTATAAATCAAATTAGCCCAATCCACATGATGATTATACGCATGTTCAACGATAAGAGCTTGAGAGAAACTCAAATTGTGACACAATATTTTATCGATGTCTTCAGACTTTAAATTCAGTATACAGATTACTCGTTGATTGTAAGACACTGTATTAAGAAGCGTAAGTTGCAGAGAAACCAATTGTACTTGATCAGAGCATAGACTGGCATGATTTAATTTTTCCGCCTGTGTAAGACATATATTTGTATAGAAAAAATAATCTTTTCCTTTCTATAAATGAAATGGTTAAATGATACTTTACTTGCAAATAGTATTGCGTTGCGTAAGTATAATTAGTTACAGCTAAATTTAGCTGTTTCTGAATATCATCCGTTTTAGTAAATTCTATTTCATGTTGAATGGTATTTTGTAATTTAGTAAGGTTTTTTGTAGCATCTAATATTAACGCTTTAATCACATCTTTTGCCTCTTCTTCCCACATAAGCGCGATTTCATGATACAATCGAAAGTGTAGCGCTACTAAAGTAAAAAGGTCTTTATTTTCTGGGCAGTGGCGCTTCAGGAATTCCAAAAGTGCTGTTTTTAATCCAGTTACCTATAATACATTCCATGTTATATTTAATATATATTATTTATACATGTGTCTATTTGAAAAAGAGTAGGAAAGAAGAAAACCTTGTCCATTCCTTTTCCAAGTAAAAATTCAAATTGATCGTTCTCTTTTAATATTTGAAATATGTAATTCATTTCAGTAAAGCGACCAACACCAGTTAACAAACGAACCTGGAATTATTTAACAGATGTTATACCATTTTTACGTACACAATTTCGTTCGTTTATATTGAAAAAAATGACATACCAGTAACGTCCAATATTTAAGACTTTGCAAGACATTTGCAAGATTTTGGCATTTACGTAATACTGATGCTATACCTTCCATGTTGCAGGAAGTTGTGAAACAATCATGGGCTCGAACTAACAATTCTACCGCGGTCTTCAGGGTTAATGCTGAACGATAGATCAAGTTACATGATTAATCTAAGTATTACAGAAATATGAGGATAATTTATTCTATTATAATACCATCTCTTTTTTCACCATGAGAGTGACCAAGTAATTTATTTGCAGTTTTTAGAAGTTGCCAGCCAAGGAGTGGAACGTCGTTACATAATTCCATAATTACATGGAAATTTGTAATTAATGAATATCCCCACAAATAAACATTATCTTCGTGTCCACCTACAAATGATATAAAAAGTTCCTGATATATTACTTCTATAAATAGGATATCTAGCCATCATATTATACGGAAATTACTTATGCATACCTTCTACAGCACGGCTGATATTTATTGTGATATTCTCAGCCAGAAATGTTGCAATAGTATCGTTTTTTATTCTGTAGGCGGTAATTAAGTCACTAATAATTTCAGACTTATCTTTAACATCACTTTGTGTAACTTCTTGCAGAAATTGAATAGGATTGTTTAACAGTAACAACAACTCATAACTTTTCCCCAATTGTGTTGCTAACTTATAACATAATACAATCCTGAGACATATATCAAGTCCATGTTCTAAAATGTCAAGTGATTTTTGTAAAATTCTTAAACATTCCATTTGCAATTTGTAAATGTTTTCATCCGTTGGTTTGCTTATTTCATTCACGTTGGTTGAAGTAGTTACTATAACGATAACGTTATTATAATTATATGCTTTTTATATTAATTTGTTACAAAGAAAATATAAATTAGACATACACGAAGAGGATGATGAAAATCTCTGTAAACCGCGAGTTTTTAAGGCACTATATTTTTGTTGTTTGCTTCTATTTGACACCTTTAGGAGACTTTGCTGTTCTGTAGTTAATTCATTCGGTGCAATTTCACCTTCTGCTAAACTTAAGCATAATATTAAAATTTGTAAATCCTGTGAACAGAAAACAATTTATATTACAACTATTAGTTACTTAAAATTAACTGGAACTTACCTTATGTTTGTAATTAAAAATGGTACTTATTCTCAGCGCAGTATCCAATCTATTTAAATCAATTAATTTATCAATTAACTTTTTAGTTGCACTTTTTTCGTGCTCGTTACTTAATGTGTAGCTAAATTTTAGTTCATTTAATCCCGACAATAACTCCGTTTTTAGTTTATTAAAAATATAAGGTCCTTTTTCTAGCTGTATATTTTCAGGACTAGCTAATATACATGATTTCCACATTGCCATTTCCAAAGTATCAATAGTTTCCAGCTCTGCTTCAATACTTTTTAACATTTCAAAAGCAAGTTTCAATATTTCATACCTATTGAAACAAGCACATTTTTTGTATTTTCATTCTAGATTAAAGAGAAAAAAAATGCATGATATATACCTTTCTTTATGAGAAGTAACTTTTTCAGCATGCTCAATGAAAAATTCAGCAGCTTTTTCATTTGATACATTATATTTTTTGAAATTTAATGCACATTCTACCCAAAAGTTATCCTCAATCTTGTCATTTTTGTGCATATAATACTTAAATTTGCTTCGATACTATAAACAATGCAGGGGGAATATAAGAGAAGAAAATATATGAATACTTCTACGAAGAATGAACTGGTACCTGGGCTAAGATTATTTTGGATGAATTTAATCCTGCCACTTTTGATAATTCTAATGCGCTATCATAATTTTCATCTCTTAACAAATAATCGATACATCTTTGAATTTCCGTGTCAAAATTGTATACGCTGTCCGATATTGTGGACGCCGCAAAATTGAATGTAATATTAGTATTCTGAAGAATTTTGATAATTTGTAAAAACGATTGAAAGTTTGGAACAGAGACTGTAATATACAAAAAAATTATTTCATTAATTAGTGTGGTAGTATTATCAAAATTAGTAAACTGTTATTCTGTACAATATTACAGTACCTGGAAAACTCGCATAAAAGTTACATCTAATTAGAAGTTCGAGGAATTTTATCTGTAAGTGTGTACTTCGTATATTATACGCAAGCGTTGAAACAACGCATTTAATTGCTACAATTGCAATCCAGTACAGATTATTCAAGTATGAAGTATCTGAGCAATTCCAATCCATAGTTTTCTAAGGAATATGTAATTATTACTATATTATTTCGATTTGTATAGTTATTAAATATCTAACACATACATTGTATTTCAGATTTCCGCACTGTGTTTTAAAATCTACTAAATTCTGCTGGCACTCTTTGAAGTCACCATAATTCGTACATTGCACGAGGAACTCGAAGAATGAATTGAGGAGACATTCCTGCAATTGAGATAATATTAACAAAATCATATGATTCATACTATCATTTATACAAGATATACTTACAGGCATAAAAATCTTGTATCCTTTACTAAGTATACTAACATATCCGCATGTTACCATTTCATTTAACAAGTTTGAAACTTGATTGGCTGTCCATACTTGTTGTTGCAAGCATTCTTTATAATTAGAAAGAAATTCTTTATCCACAGTGGATACGACCATCCATGAATAACAATATGCTGCAGTTGAACTTGGCTAAGGTAAGATATATATTGAAATGAGATATTTCAATGAAAAGATTGGAAATCTTAATAGTGATAATTGTGTTGTCAAGATTGCTTAACATATTTAAATTATTACCTCATAACAGGTTGCTAAAACTGCAAGGAATGGTCTTAAAGTTAGATAAGATGAACTGATTAAAGCACCAGGTGGATCTGGGCTTTGATGACATTTGAGAATAATTGACCACAGATCGTCATCTGGAGAACAAATACTATCATTTGTAGTATATTCATATGTGATATGAGAATCAGAAGTGCTTGCTGAGTCTGCTGATATTGGAGAGTCGGAAATAGGAGAGCCCTATTTTTTAACAATATAATATAGAGTAATATTTGATGAAAAATTTGTTATACATATATACCATTTTATTACCTACACTTTGTTTCACTCCAATTTTGTAATACAGCGATTGTCTAACATCTCGTGATTTTATCTTTTGTTCATTATATACAGACAACTGAGACTTTGTAAGTTGACTATTATTCAAGCATGTTAATAAATGTTCTCTTAATACCACATCTTCAAACTGCTTAGCATTTTCTAATACCTAAAAGCAATAAAAAAAACAATTAATTTTTTACCTCTCAAATGGTACATTTAGAAATCACATTATTACCTGATTTAAAGGATAATTAAAGATATGAGAAACTAAAACAAATTCGAACCAGTGGTTTTGACTTGCTAAAAATTTTAGTAAGCTGACTGGCAAAGGGAAATTGTGCGCACTCGCAAATCGTACGATAATATCCCATACTTTTAATATGTTCACAAATTGTTCACTATTCTCAACTAAGTTCTCAGTGAAATTCTTCTCAAAACTACTTTCAAGATAGTACATTACAGTTTTTAAATCATCTTCATTTTTGTATACTACATTTTCTAATAAATTTCCTGTGAATTAAATGGCGCGATATATTAAAGTGTTTACGATTATTAAGCTCATTAAATATTTGATGAACATAATTACCGATAGGAATATTGATCTCGTTATAAACGTACTTTGCCACTGTTATATGAAGCCTCAAATTTTCTGAATTAATTCCCAATATTTCAATGAAAGAGACACAAGTACATAACACTTCTGGTTTATCTAAATTTCGTAAGGCGAGAATGTGCGCATATAGGGCCGCTTTTAGTTTTCTATAAACAATACATAGATTTCTCTTTTAGATTCCTATAAACGATACATATATTTTTAAATAATAAAAAACGAAAATACTAGAAATTACTTTTACCTCCTACTAGAAACATCTGTAATTAGTTTTCCTTGAGAATGTTTCAAGTTAAATACAGCCATGTTAGGACGCGCTTCTTTTAAATAATATTCATATGTTAATGCTTCTGTATATCCATATTTTTTAATAAGTGTTTCATTAGAAAATTGAGGCATTGGTTCATTGTTAAAACGCCATTTATATAGCTGTTCAACATCTAAATTCTTGTAACCATTCAATAATTCGTACACTGTTGCTTCTTTTTTTGGTTTGTTTTTTATAATACATTCAAGAAGTGGTATGTGTTTCAGTGTATTCTGAAGTACTTCGTTTGAAATGCTATAAACACCTAGTTGCAAATCATTGTTGCTTATAAATATATCACTTAGCGTATTCCCGTTTATCGCTATATCTTTGTTTTGTTTATCTGTTGTATTTTCTTTAGACAAGTATGAAAATATTAATACTAGGACCACTAAATAATTTTGTTTCAAATATTCATTAACATTATCAGACAGATAGGAAATTGTTCTAAAAATTCCTTTTATCAGTGCGTCTTGAAATTGTCCTTGATTTTCGCACATTTCTGTTATGGCATCGTACAGTTCGGTAATCTTAACTTTATCTTCTTGAATGTCTACCTGATTTAAGCAACGTGCAAGGCATAATTCTCTATCAATGCTTTCCATGAATGCAGCCCTATCAATGCTGCATGATTTACGCAATAATGTGCTATGAAATTCAGACATTGTCATTGCACTGCTAAAGATACGTGCTAATAGTAGTTTTAAATCCTGTTGTTCATTAAATGTAAATACCCCATACCTATACATTTAGATATGAATGAATAAGTACTTAAATTTATATATCTGTACATAGATGAATTTTTTGTAAGGAAGACATACCTACATAGTCGATTTTTAGTTAGGTCTTTTACAAGAATACTTGCGTTTGAAGATTCAACAGCTTCAACCATGTTAGGTAGTATATCTAAAGTAGCAATTAAAGACTTGCATTTTTCATTGATTTCACTTGATTCTTCTATTATATTACCACCATAGTAAGAGTCAATCCAAAATCTTAATATTTCAATATCATTATTGGATAACAAATAATCCCATAGCATATTATTAGTTATATTCTTTGAAAGGGACTGTTCATCTATAGAAAAGTATAATTCAGTACTCAATGCTTGCTTTATAATTTCTGGCAGTTTCATGATAGTTTCTATACACAAAGAAGAGCTTAAACCATCTTCGATCCTAGAAAAAATATACCTTGTTCTTTTTTATACCACTTATATTAAACTAATCCTTACAAGTAAACTTACTTATACTTTTGCTCGTATCTTATAAGACTTTTCATTATGTTCCACGAATTTATATGTTCACTTTCAAAACGTGCAATGCCTATTAAGTATTCTGATAAATAATCCGTTAGCATAGGATCTTCACACTTTACACAAACGTCGAATATATGTTCTACTGGATTTTTGTCCTACGAAAGAAGTATGTTTAAAATACAAGCAATGATAAAAATGATTGCTTGCTAAATAACTTAAATTTAGTATACCATATTATTTAAAATGTGAGAAGCCCTATGAATTTGACGTTTTTTTAAAAGTTCCACGATCCAGATCTCTACTTCCTTGTTGAAATAATACTGGGCATCTTCGATGGAACAGTGCTTTCTGTAAGCTAAACATTGGTAGGCAAGATCAATGTGAGTGCCTTTTGTAGATGCTTCTCTGACAAGTTCTCTGTCTCTCAATGTACGCCACCCAGTCCAGATCGCTACGGATTCTCCTCTTAAACATTCCACTGGAATGCCTCCAATTGTTGTTCTCTCTGCCATTTTTTAAATATTGCTTCTAGAGCATGTTAGAAAATTTCCCTGAAACGATAGATTTCTTAATCTCTTTTAGCAGAAAATAATAAACCCAGAAAAATTTATTAACAACATGCAACAAAGTCTCCTACCTATTATTGTATATATAGGATACATATTACGCATAAAAGTCTATCAGCCTCGTGTCCAATGTAATAAACATCATTTGACGTTTTATTCGTGTGAAATGCTACATTCAGTGATAATATTTCACTAGGGAAAAAATTCCTATCATAAAATATGGTAAAGTAGTTACATTTTTTTTCGATCGAGGGTATTGGTTGTAGGTAAAAGATTAGAGTAAAAGATTTTATGTCATACATATTTTGTCACCTCTGCCAGTCTTATCTTTAGTTACAAATCATGAATACAATGTAACGATACGCAATTTCACTTTTAATTAATAGCCGGTATTATCATTTGGTCGATATCGAAGATACCTATGATAACGTTACGAATTGTAAGATGAGAAGTAATGTATCATTCATTTTTTTATTTTTCTTCTAGAAATACTATAAAAATAGTAGGATAATTGACGAATTATTATATAACAGTGGTCCGGAAGAAACTTAAATAAGCCAATGATGTTTTAAGGATCTGCGAGGGCAGAATAGTTTTCAGTGAAACATAA
Source organism: Xylocopa sonorina (assembly GCF_050948175.1). Lineage (NCBI taxonomy): Eukaryota > Metazoa > Arthropoda > Insecta > Hymenoptera > Apidae > Xylocopa > Xylocopa sonorina. Next base: position 7,346,127 of record NC_135203.1, read on the forward strand.
TAAAAATCACGATTGTTTAATAATTACTTACGTTCCCAAAGGTGAATAAAGATAGATCAACAATTTTACCAGCGGTAATTTTAGCTGGACTGTTAGACATGGCAATGATTAGAATAAGACCATGTATAGTTTTGGTTGGCAACTGAACCCAGTCGATCATGAAGCAACACATACCGATGCTACTGCTCTGTCGATAATAGAAGTCAGAAATAATTATAAAAAAAATGATAAATAGCTATAAAAATGCGAATAGATATAAAAGCTAGTTTGCTTTTGTTTCTCTTCGTACCTTTTCTATCAAGAGTTCACCAATGTAGCACAATATGAATATATTGAAAGTCAAGGATACCAAGAGGATCATATAAGTCGTAAGACTAATGGTATTGCTTTGCTTCCAATCCTGTCGAAAGTACATAGACTCACACAATTTCAAATAAAAAATTAAGAAGAAAAAAGAACTCACCGTCAAACAATAATATTCGACCAGACATATGATAAACGCGGAACTAATGAATTCCAGGAAGCATACCTCCTGCAGTACCATCTCTATTTTCGCTGAAAATCTGAAATCGATCTCCTTGTACTATTCATCGACGTGTTAAACAACCCAGAGACGGATTGTACCTCAAGACTCGCAAATGACGCTCAACGATCTCGATCAAACGCGCGTCCAGGGTGGACCTCCCTTTGGCTGGGTCCCCGTGGGTGAGTTTGTTCAAACGCGACACGATGATGTCAATCTGTCCGCAGGTGTGGGTCGCGAAAAGGGCAGCTAATCCACAAGCACCTGCAGTTACAGAGTAGATCACGTACCCGCACATGCAATGAAGGACGTAGACCAATTCGTAAACTGGGCTCGTCTGGGCGTCGAACAGGACGCTGTATGTGGGATAAACCAACGGTTTGATAGTGCGATTGTGCTCGTCGACTAACGTGCCGATCGCGTACTGTGGCATGATCGTGTGATAGATCGCACCGCCAGAGTACATGAACACGGCACAGAGGATCGTCAGATTCCGACCAGTGCGTCCGAATTTCAGCATCATTTCGCGATCCCTCTGGATCTCCACCTGCTAGTAGGGATTTCGAGTAGGGAGGTATCGAGGTGTTAAACAGTCTCGCGCTAGGATCGTTCATCTCTGCGTTTCACTGACCTGTTTCCAATCAATTCGTACCTCTTCGATGCAATTCTCGATCGTTGGTTTACGCACCGTGAGAGCCCAGTACTTCAACAGAGAGGTCACGCAGAAGCACAGCAGACCGCATAGTTTCAACCTCATTATAGTGTCCTTCTCCTCGTACAGTATGTACAGGATGCACGGTACTATGGCGAACAGTAGGACGAAACTGCTGATCCCGATCGCGATCTTCGACAGAAATTTCGCGGTACCGTTCAACATCGCTGGCCAAATGCCGATGGACTTGAGGATCCACTTGCTCTGCTTGGTTACGTACGCGATGTCCCTTTCGTAATTCGCGTTCCTCCGCTCGTGATCGCCCTGACGTCGCGTCGGGGGGTGCATGTTCGCGAACAGCTCAAAGACGACTGTTCACGGGAGACGCGGGTATCGATTGGAAAGTTATCAGGTGCGCGTACATCTCTTCGAGTAGTTTGAAGTTGATTATTAATTAGTCAGCGGTCAGAGAAGCAGCGAGGGTCTTCGCAATTACAGCGAAAGGGTGAACGCGAAGGGACGACGCTATAGCGTCTATAATACAGAGTCTAACTTCGAGGTTCGAGACGAGCGATGGTGATATGCACGATTGTGCAACAAGTAGAACTTTTGTTCAACCGAGATGGTATATGGTTTCTGTAATATTATATATACGTATAAAAATATTTAAATGTACACGGGAAATTTGTTGAGATAGTTGGACATAGATAATTAACAGTTGGACAGATAATGAAAGAAGCATTTTGAGAAGAAGAAGCTTTTTGCTTTATGACAAGGTACGTCTGCTTGTCGTACGCAGGCGTAATCAACCCTTTAAAGGCGGAGTTTAGTGGGTAAGGTTAAACGCATGCGTTACTTCATACGAGTGGTCCCACGTAAATCATTTGTATATTCAATGTTTTGTATTGAATATATTGTGGTCCATGCAGAAATAGATAGGGTTTAAGTCATCAGTTTTTCGATTTCGAAATAGTTTAAAAAATACAGGCCTCCAAAGTTAATGGATTTCTTTTATCACTTTAATCGTAAAGGACTCTTCTTTTCGATTAATTTTTATATCTTAGGGATCATTTATGCAATGCGAAAGTATCTTTAGTTTGTAAAATGACTTTTTCGAGTCCTAGAGAATAGATTAAACATGTACTATCGCATTATCCCTATTGTCTGACGGAGCATACAGCGAGTCGACTACTTGCAAGTAGAGTCAAGCGCATTAGTCAGTCAATCCAGAGTGTTTGACACGCTCAGCTGAATCTATTTACAATCTGTTTACCAGTTATCCATGTGATTTCTCATAAAAAATTTCTTTCATCTTCTGCCACTTGATTAACTTGTCTAATCAGTCGTGTCTTCGAAATATAAGACATAAAAATAATCTAATATATATTACTATATTTAATTAACAAATCTTCCACATTCTAGGCGCATATTTAGATGGTAGCAGGCACTTTTACAACTGTGTGTTGTATAATGTTAATAAATTACTACACAACAGTACTCCGGATGAAATTTAAGTACGCGAATGACGTTTTAAGAACCTGCAAAGATAAAGTTACTTTTATCGAACGAAATCATCGTGACGTTTCTGTAATATATTTAAAATAATCGTGAAGACCCACACTTGCGAAGGCAGACAAGGATAAATCAATTATGCTACCAGCACTGATTCTCGCTGAATTACTCGACATGGCGATGATGAGAATAAGACCCCGGGTGGTTCTCGTTGGTAAATGGTACCAATCGATCATGAAGCAGTGTATTCCCATATTAGTACTCTATAGTGCAAGTGATCCATACGGAAGGGAAGAACGATATTAAAAGATTAAAGAAACAAATACCTTTTCTATGAGAAGATCCCCGATGTAGCACAGCAAGAATATATTGAACGTCGTGGATATCAGCAGCAACGAATACGTTATCAGACTAATCCTATTGTTCTCGTTCCAATCCTGTAGAAAATAGAAAAATACATCGTAAATTCATACGTCCATAATTGAAAAATATCGAAAACCTACCGTTATACAATAATATTCAAGCAAGCATACCACAAAAGTGGAACCAACGAATTCTAATAAACACACTTCTCGCAGAACCGCCTCGACAGTCGCGGAAAATCTAGAACACCGTGCGACACCATAGATTCAACTAAATTAAATAAAAAGAAGAAGGAACATTGCGCTCGCATCGATACCTTAAAATCTCCAAGTGATGATCCACGATTTTTATCAGCTCACTGTACGAATTACACTTTCCTTCGAGTTCTCCAGCGGCGAGATCGTCCAATCGAGACAAAACGATGTCGATTTGCCCGCAGATGTGCGTCGCGAAGAGCGCGGTCAATCCGCAAGGACCAACCGCGGTGCTGTCGAAGATGTACCCGCAGAAGCATTGGAGAACGTAGACTATTTCGTAGACAGGTGTTCGTTGGACGTCGTAAAGGGCGTTGTACGTGGGATAGATCAACAGCTTGATGGTACGATTATGCTCGTCGACGTACGAGCCAAGCGTGTTCTGCATCACCGTGTGATAGATTATCCCACCGCTGTACATGAACACTGAACTTAACAGAGACAAGTTTCGACCCAGCTTCCCATACGCCAGCATCAGCTCGCGGTCCCTTTCGAGTTTTATCTGCCAGACAGTTTCGACGCTTTTCTCAAACAATTCTTACTGTAGGTGCAAGGAATGGGATTTTGGGGTTTCAGGGCTCATACGTTAGACAGTCGCGTCTATTAGGACAGTGGACCAGGTATTTCGCGCTGAGACCCAATTGTTTTACAACTGCTTCTTTTCTCTTAACTGCACCTATATTTCTTTCTAACTAATTGGTGGAGGAAGCAACTGCCTACTGACTCGTAAAATATTGAAGTGCGAGGGTACGAAGAGGTAGAAGAGGTACGAAGAGTCAGATTTGAGCAGAGATTTGAAAAGTAAGAAGCGTGTAACCATTGGGAGAATTTTTTAAACTGCTTTCCTCAAATCTTCGGACATCCCTACATCATAGACTGTTATCTTCGCCAAAGCATCTGCGAATGTAAAAATTGTGTTTGAAACAGACCTGCCTCCAGTCGTTCTGCACCTGCTCGATGCAAAGCTTGATCATCGGTTTCCGTACGATCAGAGCCCAATATTTCATCAGAGAGATGAACGAGAAGCAGGTCAAGCCAAAGAATTTCAGTCTCAGCAGCGGGTCCTTCTGTTCCAACGTGATGTGTAGCACGCACTGTATCAGAGTGAAGAACAACACTATATTGCTGGCTGTGATCGCGATTTTTGGTAAAAACTTGTAGTTTCCATTTAGCACGGCTGGCCAGATGCCTATGGAATTTAAAACCCATTTATTCAGATTCGTCACGTAAGCGATGTCTTTCTCGTAATTGGGATTCGGTGGTTGATCGATCGGATCGCGTTGGAGAAGATGCATGCTCGCGGACAGCTCGAAACCGACTGCTCGCGTCGGAGCGTAACATCGATTAGAAGGGGTAATGAACTTGGGTTGCTGGTACCTTGCGTGTGCGTGCGTACGATTGAAGTTGCAGATTGATTAATGTTTGATAGGAGAAGGGAGCGATTAGAATTATAGGAATGACGAGAGTCTGTTCTATAGCCTTGTGTTTCAGCTAGAGCTGAATGCTAGGGACGGAAGAGTGGTACTATGGTTAAGTGCTCTGCGATTAGATGTTATTACTATCGAGACGATTACTGTATGGAATACGATCTCGAATGGTGATCTCAGCAATGATTGGATTGACGAACGTTTACGTTTGTGTCCTGGAAATAAATCTTTCTTTCTTGTTTAATTGAAATATTATTGTGCAATATCTGTGAGTATATTATTAAATTTGCATTATTATATGTGCATTTACGTTGGCTTTGATACAGCTAAAATTACTTTTTGGTGACCCTACATCGAAAAGTTTGGTCCGTTGTGTGCAGTTGCTTTTCTTAGGATAATGTAACGCATGGAAATTATTTTCTTTCTCAATGGCAGTGAAATACTTGTACGGTTTTATTAGCTTCACGCATTTTGATTAGATGTAATGAAATATATGAGATAATAAAAAATATTCTCGGTTACATGTTGCAATTAAAAAGGTATCATGGTCAAACGATACATACATATTATACTTGAATAATTAACACAAACTGGGTTTTCCAAATTAGTCCTTAAAACGTTCCACCAAATATTTTCTGCTTTTACGTAACATTCATCTAAAAATATTAGCATATTTTTAAACACGATACTTTATATGTAAAAGAGATGCATTTATCAGTAAACGGAGTAGAAATTTACCATTCTGTGACAGCTTGGCATAAATTCAGATAAACGAACGATGTTCTGACTACCTGTAAAGTCACGTTGAAATTGAAGTTTATAATCGTTACGAATTAGATGCTACGTACAGTACTGAATGTGTTCATCGATAGCTCGAATATCTTCCCGCCTGTAAGTCTAGGTGCGAATTTTGAGCTGCCAATCAGCAACATAAGGTCCAAGCTTTTCTTTCCCCGTAAATTGTACCATTCGATATTATAAGTTGCATCGCCAAACTTTTCACCCTGATAACAGAGTATAATATTAAAACTAGGCAAATGCAAAAATACAAGAAGTACACTTCAGCAAGGGTATATCCAGAGTTGGTGCAGCTGCACCATCTTCCGATTTTGAAAGAATTCAAAATAAAAAGAAACATTGGATACGCCCTGCACTTCAGATAGAGTAGAATACCTCAGCGACAAGTAGTTCACCCCCGTAACAAATAACGAACATATTAAAAGTCATCGTGATCCAGGTACAAATGTACGTCACGATAGCTATCGCGTCACGATTTCTCCATGCCTAAAATTTCCATTATAAAATACCTACACTCGTTTCAAGTAACGTAAGAAATCATTGAACAATTTGCCATTTACCACTATACAAAGGTACTCATTGGCACATATCAGAATGGTCGTCATCACTACTTGCAGGAAACATATTTCCTGCAACGCTTTCGAGACATTTTTCGTGTAGCTAAAAAAATGTTTCACATCGTATAGAGCGGCAGAAGCGAACCTACCAGGTGGTAATGTAATAAAAAGCTTCATCATGGCTGGTATTAGCTTGTTAGGAAAATAGTGCACGGTGTATGTTGATTGTACTTACTTTAACGCGTCCACATGACTAGTGACAACGGCAGCCAAAAGATTCTCAGCTCCATCAGCCACGTTCTGTTCCTCAGCAAGCAGGCACTTCAATCGCGTCATTTGGATCTGCAGCATCCCACAGCTATGGGCGACCAACGACGCCATTACGCTGCACAATGTTATCTCGATGCTCACACTGAGGAACGCGTAAACGCAATGCATAAAGTATATGAACTCGTAAGTAGGACTGGTGTAAACGTCGATGAACAAGTCTAAGCCAGGATGTATCAATGGCTTGACCGTGACGTTCTCAGATATCTGGAACGGGTCCGAGAGCAATGGTAGAAAGGTGCAATACGACATCCCGACGAAGTAGAAGAGGACCATGTAGACGAGGGTTGATCTGTGGGCAAGCGTCACGTTGCCTGTCATGATGTCGCGATGCTCGTCGGTCTCGATCGATTTCCAATCGTTCTCGATTCGTTCGATGCAAGGCTTCAAGATAGACGCTCTTATGCCGAGGTAGAAGAATTTCGCTAGGCAAGCGACGCAGTAGCACATCGGTGCGAGCATCTGGATCGTCACGGTGATGTTCTTCACGTAGAAGAAGCAGTAGTATCCTGAAGGCAGTAGAACGAATGAGATACTGGTCGGACACGCGATCATTAGTATCGTCGAGACGACTTTCTCGAGTCCGCTTGTATAGCCGTTAACCAAGGGCCATATGCCAACGATCTTCAAGAGCATACGGAAGTATTTCAGCGTATTTTTCACGTCGTTCCGGTAATTGTCGTTCATCGTTCGTTCGTGAGAGGAGGACCTTAATCGTATCGAAGCTATCGTTCGACTGACCGACGAGCACTGGGTCGAGGTGCTACTGATAAAACGCAAGCGCGTGGTCGCTGTTTAAAATAGAAACGGTTCAATCACGCGATACTGTTTTATGAATTAGAACGACGAATAAGTTACGGGGGTGCACGCGACGAGCGTATGCGAGCAAAAAAAGGGGTAGCGGTTTTTTGTGACGGTATACTGGTGTCCTCTTATGGCCCTTGGCTAAGGGGGTAGAAAATGAGTTTGTAATTTTATTTCGTAAAGTTTGCAACTTCGAATCTGGTAGTAGAACGAGGAATTATTAAATCGTGTAGGCTGGAAGGTTGGATTGAAGGTAGTTTCTATCGTTCCTAGAAGGTATAGTCTTGCCATCGAATCGCATTGCCAGATCGGATTAACAGATGTCTGTTCCTGTGTGTTAGTCACATGTGGATTGATGTTTAGTGATAAATAATATAGAAAATTTCGAAGTTCTATCCTTAAATCATTTTCTGAATGTGTATTGAGGTAGTCATTAGCATATTCAGTGAAACGATCAACGATATTTGCACCATTTGTTAAATTTGCGTAAGTAGATTCATTTAACTAGTCCAGCTTTCGTGTTAATGTCTAGTATCGTAAACTTAATGCAAATACGAAGAGGATCAGAGGCAAAAATATTTAAAATACGTATTTTTATCCATTTTAATCTACGTGAGATCTAAGGCTTGAGTATAAATTCAATGGGTATAAATATCGCTTCAGATACTTCTGAATTTTATGGATAAAACATCTGAAAAAATATTACTTCAATTACACAGTGATTCAGTTAAATATCAAAATGAGTAAAAAATGGAAATTTCATTACCAGTCCGCAACTGTTCGAAGTAAATTTAAATAAACCACCGACGTTTTCACTACCTGAAAAAATATGACATGTTTTATAAATCTTATTTCAGCCAAAGAAACAGAGAAATAGAAAGAGATTTACAGAGCTAAATGTCCTTAGAGATAATTCTATCAGTTTTCCAGCTGTCAGTTTTGGAGGATATTGCGATATGGCGTTCAGTAGAACAAGATTGCGAGCTTCCTTCGCTGGCAATTCGTACCAATCGATTTCATAGGCAACTGTGCCGATCTGACTACACTAATCACGATCATTTAAAGAATACTTGATAAAAAAATACTTTCCTCGCTGTAAAATCTTCTTAGTAAGTACCTGTTCGGTTAATACTTCGCCTATGTAGCAAAATATGAATATATTGAAAGTAAAGGAGGCCAACAGTAAAAGATAAGTTGATATCGCAACTGTATCGTTGTTTCTCCATTCCTAGAAAACGTTGTCAATTAAAATTTCATGTCATAAAGATAACATTTAATTAGACATTAGTACAACCATTTACCATCAGACAATAATATTCAAGCAAACACATAACAAGCGTGGATTCAATGACTTCAGCTAAACATATCACCCGCAATGCTCCCTCGACGTTTTGAGAAAGTCTAAAATTCCCACGTATATAATTCATAAACCTAATAAATCTTCTGATAAACTTTACAATCTTCCTAAATGTATAAGAAAGTTTCATATTTTCAATTCGTTTGCTTATCTAGAACTCCTTACCTTAAAATCTCCACGTGATCATGAACGATAACAGCCAAAGGGTCGCGATCAATATTGCTCTCCCTTTTCTTTTTCTCGACAAATACCTGCAGCCTTGCTATTTGTATCTGGATCTGTCCGCAAATGTGGGTGACGAAAATCGTGGTCAAACTGTACGCGGACGTCGTGACGGTGCACATGATCATCGCCACGAGGCAATGAGTCGTGAATACAATTTCGTACGTAGGACTCGACTGTTCATCGAGGAACCACTCGTAGCCAGGATAGGTCAGTGGCTTCAGAGTGTTGTTATTTTTGCTCCCATCCTTCGATAAGAATTGCATCGCTGTGTGGTACGATACACTGCTGGAATAAAAAAAAACCGCGCAAACAGTGGTCAGACTCCTGCTGAGCGCCACGTATTTCAACATGATCGTCCGATGACTCGGATCCTTCACTAGCCTCCAGTCCCTTTTCACGTGTTCGATGCACCGTTTAAAGACACCGCCTTTCAGACCAAGATAGCAATACTTGAACGTGGTCGATATGCAATAACCGATAGGACCAACGAGCTTCACTTTTATGTCTAAATCTTTTTCAACGAACAAAATGTAATGGCTAGAGGGTACGATGACGAAGAAGAGAAGGGCGCTGCAAATGGGTATCATAATTACTGACAGAGCGTGCTCTGTTCTGCTGGCGTCTTCGTAAACTAGTGGCCAAATTCCTATCAATTGCAACAACCACTGGCACATTTGTAGACTGTAATGTATGTCATTTTTGTAATGGATGTTCCACACTTGGTTGTTCACGATGTTGAATGGTTTTACACACATGCTGACAGTTACACAGCACGCTGACGACTGTCGGAGAGGATTTTCGATGGCATATTGGTATAACGCAAGCGTGTGTTTCTTTTACTGGGTAATTATGCATGTTGTACTGCACCCTATGCGCGTGCGTTGCAAACGATGTAGTGGTGGAACAATCTATAGCCAGCAAGGGTTCATGGTTTTTATGATCTGTAACTTTTAGTTTTGTTTGATGGATTGAGATGTGTACAAGTGACGATCGAATGGAAGTGCAGTGCGAAGGGATCGTAGGATGAAAAAGGTATTCATGGGTGTGTGTTAGGTGTATGTAAATTTGGTGCATTAGTTACATTTTGGATTATTTCTTAAGTGTGAGGTAAGTGACTTTAGGACCATTTTTAGAGATTGATAAGTACAATCAGATAATAATTCCTCTAGATCGAGTCACTATGGAAGGGAATCGTCAGCAAAAATATTTGAAGTATGTGTTCCTATCAGTTTTAATCTACATGAAGTATAAAAATCGAATTCTCAGTCAAATATATGTTATTATCATTTGAATCTCTCATTTCGAAGAATCATCTGTAAAAATATTATTTCATTCACACAGTGACACGGTATTTCTAATAACGTGGGCAAAAAAAATTGATTTTATTACCATTTTGTAACTGTTCGAAGTAAATTTAAGTAAACCACTGATGTTTTCACCACCTGAAATAAATATTATACATTTTACTGCGAATTAAAATTTTTTCTCCAGGAAAAAAGGAAGACTTACAGAGCTGAATGTTTTTAGAGATAGTGCTACTATTTTTCCAGCTGTTAATTTTGGTGGGTACTGTGAAACGAGGTTCAGCAGAATAAGATCGTGAGCTTCTTTGGCTGACAATTCGTACCAATTGATTTCATAGGCAACTGTACCGATTTGACTGCACTAATCACGATCATCGAAAGCATGCTTAGTAAGAAGATCATTTTCTTTGGAATAAAATTGTATTGGTGAGTACCTGTTCAGATAGCACTTCGCCTATGTAACAAAATATAAAGATATTGAAAGTGAAGGAAAGCAACAGCATAAAATAAGTCGATATAGCGATCGCATCGCTGTTCTGCCATTCCTGAAAAAAGCCGTCGATTAAAATTTCTCATCGTATAGATTAAACTTAATTAGACATTAGCACAACCCTTTACCATCAGACAATAATATTCAAGCAAACACATAATACACGTGGACTCTATGATTTCTGTTAAGCATATCAAGCGCAATGCTCCTTCGACGTTTTCGGAAAATCTAAAATCCCCATATTCATGCTCGTCCAATAAACCATCAACTGTTCAACAACTCCAACAAAATTTCAAAATCTTACCTCGTCTGTTTGCTAGTCACGCCTTACCTTAATATCTCCACGTGATCGTGAACGATAATAGCCAAGGGATAGCGAGAAACGCTCTGTCCCTTTTCCCTGTCAACCAACCCTTGCAGTTTCGTTATTTGTATCTGAATCTGTCCGCAAATGTGAGTGACAAAAATCGCAGCCAAACTGTACGTGGCAGTGGTGACGGTGTACATGATCATCGCTGCCAAACAGTGAATCAGGAACACGATTTCGTACGTAGGACTAGACTGAGAATCGAGGAACCAGTCGTAGCCAGGATAAGTCAGTGGCTTCAAAGTGTAGTTAGTTTTGCTTCTCTCCTTCGACAAGAATTGCATCACTGTGTGGTATGACATACCGCCAGAGTAAAGAAACACCGCGCAAACAGTGATAAGATTCCTGCTGATCATCACGTATTTCAACATGATCGTTCGATGACTCGGATCCTGCACTACCCGCCAGTCTCTTTTTAAATGTTCGATGCACCATTTAAAGACACCTCCTTTCAGACCAAGATAGCAATACTTGATCGTAGACGACAAACAAAAACCGACAGGGCCAAAGAGTTTCACTTTCGTGTCTATATTTTTCTCAACGTAGAAGATGTAGTGGCCGGACGGTAAGATGATGAAGAAGAGAATGGAGAAGCAGATGGTCATCAGAATGACTGAGAGAATTTGTTCCAATCTGCTGGCGCCTTCGTAAACAAGTGGCCAAATTCCTATCGATTGCAATAACCACTGGCACATTTGTAGAGTGTAGTGAATGTCATTTTTGTAGTGGGCATTCCAGACTTGAGTGTGCACTATGTTGAATGATTTTAAAAGCATGCTGAACACTTCGCAGCACTCTGACGACTGTTGGACAGGACAGAAACTTTCGACTATACATTGGCATAACGCAGGCGCGTGTTTCTTTTACTCGATAATTATGCATGTCGAACTGCACCGTGTGCGTGTGTTTTGCCAACAATATAGTGGTGGTGCATTCGTCTATAAACCGTAGAAGTTTGCCTGGTTTTATGTTTTTTAGGTTTTATATTTGTAGAATAAATTGCTGTGTGGGCGAGTAACGATCGAATAGGGATGCACTTAGAAGAGATTGCAGAATGAAAAGAGTGTTCATGTGCATTTTGTTGCGAGTATGCGATGATATATTGTGTTGAAGGTTTGCCTGCAATCAGTGAGGTATTGGTTACATTTTATATTATTTGTTAAGATAGTGAGATAAACCACAACGTCCTTAGCTACTGGGATTTCTCCTTTAATATATTCTAACATCTACAATTACAGTTGAAAGACTAGTTTAATTAAATGATATTATGGACGAGTAATTTTGGCATTGGAAATAAGCTCTGGCTAAGAACAATATATAAAGTACAATTTCTTTTTAGTTTTAATGTATACGAGATCTAAAATTCGAATTCTCATTTAAATAGGTGTTATTATCACTTGAAATACTTTCGAATTTTTCATGAGGAAAAAGCATCTGAAAAAAAATCATTGATTAAGTTTTTTAATACTATGTGCAAGAAAAAGTGATGTAATTACCACTGCGTTACTGTTCGAAGTAAATTTAAGTAAACTACCGATGTTTTTAATACCTGAAAAAAATATCGCACTTCTCTCATCTATTTCATTGTAAATTGAAATTATTTCTATGAAAGTAGAGAGACTTACAGAGCCAAATGTCCGTAGAGATAGTGTAATTATTTTTCCAGCTGTTAGTTTCGGTGGATACTGTGATATGAGGATCAGTAGAATAAGATCGTGAGCTTCCTTGGCTGATAAATGGTACCACTCAATTTCATAGGCAATTGTACCGATTTGACTGCACTAATCACGTTCATGTAAAGGATACTCAGTAGGAAAAACATTTTCGTGGACATAAAATTGCATTGGTGAGTACCTGTTCAGATAACACTTCGCCTATGTAGCAAAATATAAATACATTGAAAGTGAAGGAGAGCAACAGCAAAAGATAAGTTGATATTGCAATCGCATCGCTGTTTTCCCATTCCTAGAAAAGGCTGTCGATTAAAATTGCTCACCACAATGATCACATTTAGTTAGATATTAGTACACCCCTTTACCATAAGACAATAATATTCGAGCAAACACATAACACACGTGGATTCTATGATTTCTGTTAAGCATATCACGCGTAATGCCCCTTCGACGTTTTCGGAAAATCTAAAAATCCCACGTACATGCTCGTCTAATAAACCATGAATTCTTCAAAAATCATAACAAAATTTCAAGTTCTTACCTCGTTTGGCAATTTATCACTCCTTACCTTAAAATCTCCACGTGATCGTGAACGATAACAGCCAAAAGTTCGCTACTATCATCCTCCCTCTTTTTCATTTCAACCAATTTCTGCAGCTTTGTTATCTGTATCTGAATTTGTCCACAGATATGAGTGACAAAAATCGCAGCCATACTGTATCCAGCTGTGGTGACAGTGTGCATAATCATCGCCGTGATGCAATGAATCAGGAACACGATTTCGTACGTAGGACTCGACTGTTCATCAAGGAACCAGTCGCACCCAGGATAAGTCAGTGGTTTGAGAGTATAGTTACTTTTGCTTCTCCCTTTCGACAAGAATTGCATCACTGTATGATAAGACATACCGCCAGTATAAAGAAAAGCCACGCAAACAGTGATAAGCTTCCTGCTGATCGTCACGTATTTCAACATGATCGTTCGATGACTCGGATCCTGCACGACCTGCCAGTCTCTTTTCATGTGTTCGATGCACTGTTTGAAGGCCCCTCCTTTCAGGCTAAGGTAGCAATACTTAATTGTGGATGATATACAAAAACAGATGGGACCGAAGAGCTTCACTTTCGTGTCCAAATCTTTTTCAACGTAGAAAATGTGGTGGCTGGATGGTACGATAACGAAGAATAGAATGGAAAAGCAGGTGGTCATCAGGATGACTGAGAGAATTTGTTCCAATTTGCTGGCGCCTTCGTAAACCAGTGGCCAAACTCCTATCGATTGCAACAGCCACTGGCACATTTGTAGACTGTAGCGTATGTCATTTTTGTAATGGACGTTCCACATCCGTTTGCTCACAATGTTGAATGATTTCGCACACATCCTGACAGTTACGTAGCACGCTGACGACTGTCGGAGAGGGTAGAAACTTTCGACAGCATATTGTCATAACGCAGGCGCGTGCCCTTTTTATTCGATAATTATACATGCTGAAGTTCACCATGTGCGTGTATTTCGCCAGCAATGTAGTGGTGGTACATCCGTCTATAACCTGCAGGAGATAGCCCGTTTTTCTTTTTTTTGGGCTCTGCATTTGTTAGATGGGATGCGATGTGCACGAGTGAAGGTATAGCACGAGGAGATCCCAGAATGATAAAAGTGTTCGTGTGTTTTGTATTGCGTGCCTTGGTTCTGTGGAACAAGGTATTGGTGGAACTTGAGATTTCTTTTTAAATGTGAATTAAATCGCAAAGTCGTCAGTTATTGAATCTTCATTTTTTATATGTTCAGCATCTACAGTTAAAAGTTAGTGAATAGTATACGCAGTGAAATGACCAACGAGATCGACAGTATTTTTTAAAGACTGGAAAGTAGAATTAGTAAGTATCTTTAGTCAGTTCATAAAATTAGTAGAAAAGTTAGCATTAATGAGGATCGCACATAAAAATCTTTAAAATATGCATTTTTATCGATCTTAATCTACATGAAATCTAAAACATGTCTGTAAAGTGAATTGATATGATTATCACTTTAGAGACTTCTGAATTCCTCACTTTGAAAAACATCTGCAAAAATATTTTAATTACACAGTGATTAATTACTCAGTTAAATATTAAAAAGAGTTAGAAATGTAAATTTCATTACTAGTCCGTTACTGTACGAAGTAAATTTAAATAGACCACCGACGTTTTCACTACCTGAAAAAGTATGACATATTTTTTAATTAACTGACTGTAAATTAAAGTTATTTTTGTGACGAGAAAAGCAACTTACAGAGCCAAATGTTCTTAAGGATAGTTCTATTATTTTTCCAGCTGTTAGCTTCGGTGGATACTGCGATATGATGTTTAGTAGAATCAGATCGCGAGCTTCTCTGGCTGATAATTCATACCACTCAATTTCATAGGCAACTGTACCAATTTGGCTGCACTAATCATGATCATTTTAAGGATACTTAGTAAAAGGATCTCTCCTTCGCGATAAAATCTTATAAATGAGTACCTGTTCAGTTAATACTTCGCCTATATAGGAAAATATGAATATATTGAAAGTGAAAGAGAGTAGCAGCATAAAATAGGTTGATATTGCAATCGCATTGCTGTTTTGCCATTCCTAAAAAACGCTACCAATTAATATTTTGTCATCACTAAAATGCAATTTGATTAGATATGGTACGATCTTTTACCATTAGACAATAATATTCGAGCAAACACATAGCAAACGTAGATTCTATGATTTCAGTCAAGCATATCACGTGTAAAGCTGCTTCGATATTTTCCGAAAATCTAAAGTATCCATAAAAGTATAAAAATATAAAACTTCCACATATCTAATAATCCTTCGATATTTTTAGAAAATATATTAAAATTAAAAGCTCTTACCCTCGTTTACTTGACTATCACTCCTTACCTTAAAACTTCTACGTGATCGTGGACGATAATAGCCAAAGGATCACGAGCATTGTCCTGCTTCTTATTCATTTCCACTAATTTCTGCAGTCTTGTTATTTGTATTTCAATCTGTGCGCAAATGTGAGTGACAAAAATCGCAGCCAAACTGTACGTGGCCGTCGTGACAGTGTACATGACAATAGCCGCCAAACAGTGACTCAGAAACACGATTTCGTACGTAGGACTTGATTGTTCGTCAAGGAACCAGTCACATCCAGGATAAGTCAGTGGCTTGAGAGTATAATTACTTTTGCTTCTCTCTTTCGACAAGAATTGCATCACTGTATGATATGATATACCGCCAGTATAAAGAAAAACCGCGCAAACCGTGATAAGACGTCTGCTGATGGCCACGTATTTCAACATGATCATTCGATGATTTGGATCCTGCACTACCTGCCAGTCTCTTTTCACGTGTTCGATGCACCGTTTGAAGACTCCTGCTTTCAGGCTAAGATAGCAATACTTAATCGTGGATGATAAGCAGAATCCAACAGGACCAAACAGTTTCACTTTCATGTCTATATTTTTCTCAACGTAGAAGATGTAGTGGCCTGATGGTACGATGATGAAGAAGAGAAGGGTGAAGCAAACGATCATTACAATGACTGAGACAGCGTGTTCTAATCTGTTGGCGCCTTCGTAAACTAGTGGCCAGACTCCTATCGATTGCAATAGCCACTGGCACATTTGCAAACTGTAGCGTATGTCATCCTCGTAATGAATGTTCCACACCTGGCTGTGCACAATGTTGAATGATTTTAAACGCATGCTGACCACTTCGCAGCACGCTGACGACTGTCAGACAGGCCTGAAACTTTTCACCACGCATTGCCATAACGCAAGCGCGTGCCTCTTTTACTTGATAATTATGCATGTCGAATTGCACCGTGTGCATGTGTTTTGCCAACAATATAGTGGTGATATATCCGTCTATAAACTGCAGAAGTTTGCTTGGTTTTATGTTTCTCAGGTTTTATATTTGTTGGGTAGACTGCTGTGTGAGCGAGTGACGATTGAATAGGGACTTAGAAGAGATTGCAGAATGAAAAGAGTGTTCATGTGCATTTTGTTGTGAGTATGCGAAGATATGTTGTGTTAAAGATTCCTCTGTAATCAGTGAGGTATTGGTTACATTTTAAATGATTTGTTAAAAGAGTGAGATAAATCACAATGTCCTTAGTTACCAGGTTTTTCGTTTTTAATATATTCGAGCATCCACAATTACAATTGATGACTAGTATATTTAATTAGATCATATTATGGACGAATAATTTTGGCATTGGAAATATTATGAAGTACTGATTTTGTGCATCGAGTCAGCTTGGAAGCAATGTTCACTGTGAAAATTACTTGTGGTAATAAAGTATGATACAATGTCTGTAATCGTAACTTTACTGCAAAATTGAGATTAGAATAAATAGAATTGCTAAAAGAAATATTCAAAATACGTATTCATTTTAGTTTTTATCTACACGAAATCTAACATTCGGATTCCTAATTAAGTAGGTGTTATTACCACTTGAAATACTTCCGGATTTTTCATGAGGAAAAAGCATCTGAAAAAATATCATTTCAATCACACGGTTATTAGGCTTTCTAATACTATGTGCAAGAAAAAATGATCTAATTACCATTGCGTTACTGTTCGAAGTAAATTTAAGTAAACTAGCGATGTTTTCAATACCTGAAAAAAATATTACACTTCTCTTATCTATTTCATTGTAAGTTGAAATGGTTGCTATGAAAGTAGAGAGACTTACAGAGCCAAATGTTCGTAGAGATAGTGTTATTATTTTTCCAGCTGTTAATTTCGGTGGATACTGTGATATAAGGATCAGTAAAATAAGATCGTGAGCTTCGCTGGTTGATAAATCGTACCAATCGATTTCATAGGCAACTATGCCGATTTGACTGCACTGATCAGGATAATTTGAAAAATACTTAGTAAAGAAGATATTCTCTCGAGAATAGAATTGTATTGTTAAGTACCTGTTCAGATAGTACTTCGCCTATGTAGCAAATTATAAATACATTGAAAGTGAAGGAAAGTAACAGCAAAAGATAAGTTGATATTGCAATCGCATCGCTGTTTTCCCACTCCTAGAAAAGGCTGTCGATTAAGATTTCTCACCATAATGATTAAATCAATCTCCATAATGATTAATTTGATATCAATGCACGCCTTTACCATAAGACAATAATATTCGAGCAAACACATAACACACGTGGATTCTATGATTTCTGTTAAGCATATCACGCGCAATGCCCCTTCGACTTTTTCGGAAAATCTAAAAATTCCACGTATATGCTCGTCCAATAAACCATGAACTTTTCAATAATTCTAACAAAATTATCACTCCTTACCTTAAAATCTCCACGTGATCGTGTACGATAGCAGCCAATAAATCACTGCTATCATCATCCCTCTTCTTCGTTTCAACCAATTTCTGCAGTTTCGTTATTTGTATCTGAATTTGTCCACAAATGTGTGTAACAAAAATCGCAGCCATACTGTATGCAGCTGTGGTGATAGTGTGCATGATCATCGTCCCTAAACATTGACTTAGAAACACGATTTCGTATGTAGGATTTGACCGTTCATCAAGGAACCAGTCGCAACCAGGATAAGTCAATGGTTTGAAGGTCTCGTTGCTTTTGCTTTTCTCCTTCGACAAGAATTGCATCACTGTGTGGTATGAAATGCCGCCAGAGTAAAGAAACACCGCGCAAACTGTGATAAAACGCCTGCTAATTACTACATATTTCAACATGATCGTTCGATGATCCGCATCTTGCACTGCCTGCCAGTCTCTTTTCACGTGTTCGATGCACCGTTTGAAGACACTTCCTTTCAGGCTAATATAGCAATACTTAATCACGGATGATATACAATAACCGATAGGACCAAAGAGCTTCACCTTTACGTCTAAATCTTTTTCAACGTAGAAGATGTAGTGGCCTGATGGTACGATGATGAAGAAGAGAAGGGTGAAGCAAGCGATCATTACAACGACTGAGATAGCGTGTTCTAATCTGTTGGCACCTTCGTAAACTAGTGGCCAGACTCCTATCGATTGCAACAACCACTGGCACATTTGCAAACTGTAGCGTATGTCATCCTCGTAATGAATGTTCCACATCTGGCTGTGCACAACCTTGAATGATTTTAAATGCATGCTGACCACTTCGCAGCACGCTGACGACTGCCAGACAGGCTTGAAACTTTCCTTTACGCATTGTCATAACGCAAGCGCACGCTTCTTTTACTCGATAATTATGCATGTCGAACTGCACCGTGTGCGTGTGTTTTGCAGAGAGTGTGGTCGTCAAGCATCCGTCTATAACCAGCGAGGGTCCTATCTGTTTTTATGGATTTCAGGCTTTACATTTGTTCGACAGATGGCCATTGTAAGAGTGAAGCTTGAATAGAGGACTAACGCGAAGTATTCGTGTGTGTTGTCTTGCATGTGCGTTATGTTTACGTGTGACAGGTGACATGATTCTGTGATGAAGTGATCAATATATTTTGCTAATGCTTCAAATTGTATATTATATTTTATGAAAATATGCAGACACTTAGTAAAATGCATTTTTCACTTTGGTCCTTAGATTATACCATGAAGAAACATTTAACAAATGTTTTATATGTTTCAAAAACTTGTAATCGTTGATACAAACTTTATATTCAACTTGCAATTTATAAAAAACACACACTTTTTGCAGATGCATGCGATGGTGGTTCAATCATTCAGTAACAGCTTGACATAAATTCAAATATACAAACGATGACTTGAGTACCTGTAAAATTGCACAAATTTAATCACGATTTCTAGATTACGATTAATTACTTGCTACGTACAGTACTGAATGTGTTCATTGATATTTCGAATATTTTCCCGCCTGAAAGTTTCGGTGGAAGCTTCGACATAGCGATCAGTAGTATAAGATCTTCCCCTGTTTTCTTCGGAAGGTTGTACCATTGGATGTCATAAGTTGCATCCCCGAATTTTTCACCCTATTAAAAGGAACGATAATTGCACGAATAAAGCGTGTGTACGTGGAAGCAGTTAAGTTCGATACATCTTATGAGTACCTCTTCTGCAAGTAGTTCACCCGCGTAACAAATTACCAGCAGGTTAAAGGTTAAAGAAAGCCAGGTACCAACGTATGTTCCAATAGCAACCACGTCACGATTTTTCCATGCCTAAAGAGAACATTAATTTTCTTTACAAATAAAACATATGCCTTAAAACATACGCGATCATTGAGCAACTTCACTGTTTACCACTGTGCAAAGATATTCGAGAACGCATATTACGACAGTCGTGGCCACTATATCGAAGAAATAGATTTCTTGTAGCGCTTTCGAGACATTTTTTATGTATCTGAAAATATTGAATGACGTGCAAACACTTGAAAATGTAACCCCGTTGTTTCGTATAAAAAAAAAACAAATATTTTTAGTTCTAAAAAAAGGAAAAGTAGATTCTACTTACTGTAACGCCCCCATGTGACCATTGACGATGACAGCCAAGAAACTTTCGCCACCAGCACGCTTGCTCTTCTTGTCCACAACCAGATAATCCAGCCGTGCCATTTGTATCTGCAGCATCCCGCAGCCATGGGCAACGAACGACGCCACGATGCCACAGAACGCCGTCTCGATGCTCACAGAGAAGAACGCGTAAAGGCAATGCATGATGTATATGAATTCATAAGTAGGAGAAGCATAAACGTCCATGAACAAGTCTAGACCAGGATAGATCAACGGTTTGATCGTGAAATTGTCAGCCAATTGAAACGGGTCCGAGCAGAATGGTAAAATGGTACAATAAGACATGCCAAAGATGTACAACTGAACGCTGAACACTATGGTCGATTTGTGCGCGATGATCACGTTGTCGATCATTATAGCACGATGTTCCCTGTTCTGTATGACTTTCCAATCCTCCTCTATCTGTTTGATGCAATGTTTGAAGGCGGACGCCCTCAGGCTGAGGAAACAATACTTGAGCGTACAGGAAGTGCCGTAGCATATCGGACCAAATATCTGGATCTTCACGTTGATCTCCTTCACGTGGAAGAAGCAGTAATATGCCCCAGGTAGCACGACGAATATCAAACTAATCAGACATACCACCATAACGAGTATCGAGATGAGTTTCTCCAGCCTGTTGTTGAAACCGTTAATCAAGTGCCATATGCCGATCAGTTTTAAGAACATTCGGCAGTATTTCAAGCTACTGTGCACGTCGTTCTCGTAATTACTGTTCATCGCACGTTTCAGTCGAATTCGAGGGGTTTCGATCTTACGAGGGCAGGTGTTCAACTGAACTACGGATACCGCACGTGGTTCTGAAGAGGGTAGAACGCAAGCGCGCGATGAGCGGCTCGAGAAAAAGGGTTTAATTGCGCGAGCACGTTCTATACGAAGAAGGAGGAAAACGCGAAATAATGAATGTGAGTGCTGGTGCAGATGTCGATTAATGCACGCGTGCAGAGAAAATACGAGAGAAGACTGTGAGGGTCGCTAG
Organism: Xylocopa sonorina; assembly: GCF_050948175.1. NCBI lineage: Eukaryota > Metazoa > Arthropoda > Insecta > Hymenoptera > Apidae > Xylocopa > Xylocopa sonorina. The sequence goes on from NC_135203.1 coordinate 7,367,245, forward strand.
AACGACGAATATTGTATTTTGAAAAAATGTGCCTGTCGGTTAAAGGGTGAAGTAAAGAAGTTTGCGATTCCCTCTGGTTTTGTTAACTTCGAAACTTTCGATCTAGTATCAGAAGAGGGAATAATTAACCGATCGCAAGTTGAAGTGACGAGGGAGCTTTAGTTTTGTTCTTTCGAGGAAGCACTATAGACTTCAGATTGGACTAAGCGCTCTGTTGTATGTCTCTTCGTTTACTAGCTGTCCTTTCTAACACGGTGTGGTAATAGTGTACATCATAATAGAACATCGTGCTGTTAACTGGGACCACAACCTATAAACAGTGTGTATAATATATAATTTCATACTTCTGGATGACAGAGAAAGTGTCGTAGAATAGCAAATCAGTATTTTACAAAAGCAACAAATTACAATATACTAACTATATTATGGATAGAAATATAAATAAATACTAAAAATGTATGGTATATTAAACGGTAACTTTATCAATCACTAACGAAACGCTTAGAATTCATATTTTTATCGTTTACAATCACTAGAAGGCTAAAAACTTGAATTTAAGTAGAACAAGTCAATCATATTTGATACATTTCAATATTTCGCATGAAATAAAGCATCTAAAAATAATATTTCAATCATCATGTTTCTGTCAGATAGTATATCTTTGATATCAATATATATAGGTTTCATTACTAATTCGTAACTGTTCGTAGTAGATTTAAATAAACGACAGATGCTTTGACTACCTGAAAATGGCTAAGTATCACATACCTTGTACTTATCTTAAATAAAATAAAATTTGTTTCAGAAAGGAGTAATTTACAGATCCGAAGGTATCCAGGGATAGTTCGATTATTTTTCCAGCTGTCAATTTTGGAGGATATTGTGACACAGCGATCAGTAGAATAAGATCGTACGCCTCCTTGGATGGTAAGTTGTACCAATCGATTTCGTAAGAGACGGTACCAATTAGGCTGCACTAAACAGGTTTGTTAAATGGATTTAACGGGATTGAAATCATTCCTCTTATAAAACGATATTTCTGTGCGTACCTGCTCAGACAGAATTTCACCTATGTAACAAAACATGAATATATTGAAAGTGAAAGATATCAATAAAGTGGAATAGGTAAAGACTGCGATCACATCGCTGTTGCCCCATTCCTGAAAAATGTTTCCATCTAAATTTTCTCATCACAAATCGTCAATTCAATGATAAAGTAAAATCGTTTACCGTCATGCAATAGTATTCAAGCATACACATATTCACCGTGGATTCGATGATTTGAATTAAGCATATAGCGCGCATTGCTTCTTCAACGTTTTCCGAAAATCTAAAATTTCCATGTATACGCTCGTCTAATGAACCATCGATCCCATAAGACTCACAGAAAAATTACAAATTCTTACTTAGTCGGTTTCTCCAAGCCAACAACTCTCCAACACTCCTTACCTTAAAACCTGCACGTGATCATGAACGATGACAGCAAAATGGTCGCGATTGTCGTGCATTTCCCTCGTCTCGATGAAACTCTGCAGTTTCGTGATCTGTATCTGAATCTGGCCGCAGATGTGAGTGACAAAGATCGCAGTCAAGCTGTACGTGGCTGTTGTAACGGTGTACATAACTACAGCTGCCAAACAGTGACTCAAAAACACGATTTCGTACGTAGGACTTGACTGTTCGTCAAGGAACCAGTCACACCCAGGATAAGTCAGTGGTTTGAGAGTATAATTACTTTTGCTTCTCTCTTTCGACAAGAATTGCATCACTGTATGATATGACATACCGCCAGTATAAAGAAACACCGCGCAAACAGTGATAAGACGTCTGCTGATGGCCACGTATTTCAACATGATCGTTCGATGATTCGGATCCTGCACTACCCGCCAGTCTCTCTTCATGTGTTCGATGCATCGTTTGAAGATACTTCCTTTTAAGCTAAGATAGCAATACTTAATCGTGGATGATAAGCAGAACCCAACAGGACCCAACAGTTTCACTTTCATGTTTAAACTTTTCTCCACGTAGAAAATGTAATGGCCGGATGGCACGATTATGAAGAAGAGAAGGGTGAAGCAAGCGGTCATTACAATGACTGAGATGGCTTGCTCTAATCTGTTGGCGCCTTCGTAAACTAGCGGCCAGACTCTTATCGATTGCAATAGCCACTGGCACATTTGTAAACTGTAGCGTATGTCATCCTCGTAATGAATGTTCCGCACCTGACTGTGCATAGCCTTGAATGATTTTAAACGCATGCTGACCACTTCGCAGCACGCTGACGACTGCCAGACAGGCTTGAAACTTTCCTTTACGCATTGTCATAACGCAAGCGCACGCTTCTCTTACTCGATAATTATGCATGTCGAACTGCACCGTGTGCGTGTGTTTTGCAGAGAATGTGGTCGTCAAGCATCCGTCTATAACCAGTGCAGGTCCTATCTGTTTTTATGGGTTTCAGACTTTACATTTGTTCGACAGATGGCCATTGTAAATGTGAGGCTTGAATAGAAGACTAACGCGAAGTATTCGTCTGAGTTGTCTTGCATGTGCGTTATGTTTACGTGTGACTGGTGATATGATTCGTACGACAGTGTATGGTATTGATGTTGACATTATCAAGTGATCAATATATATTGCTAATGCTACAAATTACAATATATAAACTTTATTATGGATAGGACTATTAATAAATACTAAAAACGCATGATATATTAAACAATAACTTTATCAGTTACTAATGAAATGTTTAGAATTCATATTCTTATCATTTGTAGTCACTAGATTGTTGAGAACTTGAATTTAAGTAGAACAAGTCAATCACATTTGATACATTTCAATATTTCGCATGAAATAAAGCATCTAAAAATATTATTTCAATCAGATGATGTTTCTGTCAGATAGTATATCTTTGATATCATTAAATATAGATTTCATTACTAGTTCGTAACTGTTCGTAGTAGATTTAAATAAACGACAGACGCTTTGACTACCTGAAAATCGTTAAGTCCCATACACTTTGCACTTATCTTAAATAAAGTAAAAATTGTTTCAGAAAATAGTGACTTACAGATCCAAAGGTATCCAGAGATAGTTCGATTATTTTTCCAGCTGTCAGTTTTGGAGGATACTGTGACACAGCGATCAGTAGAATTAGATTGTACGCCTCCTTGGCTGGTAAGTTGTACCAATCGATTTCGTAAGAAACGGTACCAATTAAGCTGCACTAAACAGGTTTATTAAATAGATTTAACGGGATTGAAAACGTTCCTCTCATAAAACGATATTTTTGTGAGTACCTGCTCGGACAGAACTTCACCTATGTAACAAAACATGAATATATTGAAAGTGAAAGATATCAACAATGTGAAATAAGTAAAGACTGCCACCGCATCGCTGTTCCCCCATTCCTGAAAAATATTTTCAACTAAAGTTTCTCACGATAAATCATCAATTCAATGAAGCATTAACAAAATCTTTTACCGTCATGCAATAGTATTCAAGCATACACATATTCACCGTGGATTCGATGATTTGAATTAAGCATATAGCACGCATTGCTTCTTCAACGTTTTTTGAAAATCTAAAATTTCCACGCACACGCTCGTCTAATGAACCATCGATCCCATAAGACTCACAGGAAAATTAGGAACTCTTACCTCGTCAATTTCTCGAACCCAACAACTCTCCAACACCCTTACCTTAAAACCTGCACATGATCATGAACGATGACAGCAAAACGATCTCGACCATCCTCCAGCTTTCTCCTCGATCCAACAAAACTCTGCAGTTTCGTGATCTGTATCTGAATTTGACCGCAGATGTGAGTGACGAAGATCGCAGCCAAACTGTACGCAGCTGTCGCTACTGTGTGCGTGACCATCGCAGCCAGACAGTGAATGGAGAACACGATTTCATAGATAGGGCTCGATTGTACGTCAAGAAACGAGTCGTAGCCAGGATAAGCCAGTGGCCTCACAGTTTTATTCCCTTTATTCCTCTCTTTCGACAGGAACTGCTCGACAGTGTGATGCGACATGCCACCAGTGTACAGGAAAATTATGCACACGATGACCAAATTCCTGCTGATCGTCACGTACTTCAACATCGTCGCCCTGTAACTTGGGTCCTGCACTGTTCTCCAATCCCTCTCGACGTGTTGGATGCAATTTTTGAAGAATGGCCCTTTCAATCCAAGGTAGACGTACTTCATGGCAGACGTCATCGAGAAACTGACTGGACCAAGCAGCTTCACTTTCATGTGTATATCCTTGTCTACGGAGAAGATGTAATTGCTGCATGGTACGATGATGAAGAGGAGGCTGAAGAAGCACAGGGCCATCAGAAAAACTGAGACGAGCTGCTCCAGTCTGCTGGTGTGCTCGTAAACCAACGGCCACACACCAATCGACTTCAACAGCCACTGGGACATCTGCATGGTGTAATGTATGTCTTTTTCGTAATTGCGATTCTTTACCTGGCCGTCAACACTGTTGCGTGATCGATTACGCATGCTGACGGCTTCGTTGCACGCTGTCGACTGAACCGCGGGCTAAACTTCCGATGGGACATTGTTAGAACGCACGCGCGCGTCCCTTCGATTCGATAAAGGTGCACGATGAACTTCCTCACGTGCGTGAGGTTCGCGTGCAATAGGATGGGTTCTTTTTTTTGTCGTTCACAGGTTGCTGTATTCTTTAGACTGATCGTCGCGTGCATAAGTGCGGCTCGAATGGGGGTAGATAGTTCACAGAGATCGCTCGATCGTGAATGATAGTGTATTTGTGTATAATTTCTCTAGGACAATTTGAATTTGTATTATGTGAATTTAGTATAGGTGATTTTAATGCTTCGAGTTGTACGTTTAAAAGCAATCCGTGTTCTAACTTTCTGATTCGTTCAGTAACGTTTCTAATAGTTATTATCTACTTTTTAAAAGTCTATAGTTAAAAAGATCTCGACAGCAGTTCTGTATCATTCCGTGACAGCTTGACATAAATTCAGGTAAGCAAACGACGTCTTGAGTACCTGTAAAATCACACATATACAAGTCTTAATGTAAGAGCTATCTTAATAATAAAAATTGAATGCTACCTACGGTGCTGAATGTGTTTATTGATATCTCGAATATTTTTCCACCTGTAAGTTTCGGTGGGAATTTCGATATCGCAATCAGTAAGACAAGATCCAGCTTAGTCTTTTGCGGCAGATCGTACCATTTGATATTATACGTTGCGTCACCGAATCTCTCACCCTGACAAGAAAGTAACAATGAATGTTTTTTCAGAAGCAAACACGTCAGTGAAGGAGTTAATCTTGAAACGTCATGCGACACCTCTTCGAGAAGAATTTCACCCACGTAGCAAACAAGGAACATATTAAAACCCAATGAGATGCTTGCAGCACCGTATGTACCAACTCCTACCAAGTCATTGCTTTTCCATGCCTAAGAGGTGTAATTTCTTCATTTTAAGATATGTATATATGAAATGCGTAATGTCACGAAAAAATTCTTGCATTTACCAGTACGCATAGATACTCAAGAGCACATATCGCGATGGTAGTCGTTAGTATGTCGAAAAAGAATATTTCCTGCAACGCTTTCGAAGCACTTTCCGCGAACCTGAAATAATTTATTCTCGTGCAAGGAGCATCTTCAGATTGGATAATAGAATAACGAGATTAATTATCGTTACCTCAACGCCTTCGTGTGTTCACGGATAATGATGGCCAAAAGATTCTCCTTATCCTTGTGCTGCGTCCTATCAACCAGATGCTGCAATCGTGCCACTTGAATTTGGAACATGCCGCAAGTATGCGCTACGAAGGATAACACTACGCCACAGAGCGAATTCTCGATGTTCACAGAGACGAATCCGAACGTACAATGTATCACATATATTAATTTATAATTACGAGCGACGATATCCTCCATGATAAAATCTAAACCGGGATAAACCAGTGTGTACGTAGCATTTTCAGATAAGTGAATCGACTCGGACCAGTACGGTAAAATAATGCAATACGACATGCCAGAGAGATACAGTTGAGCACTGTAGATGACGATCGATTTATGGGCGATGGCCATGTTCTCCATTATAATGGCACGGTGTTCCTCGTCCTCTATGAATTTCCAATCTTCCTTTATCTGGTCGATGCAATACTTAATTGCAGACGCTTTCGCGCCAAAGCAGCAATACTTGATCATACAAGCCAGACCGTAGCAAATGGGACCGAGGATTTGGATTTTCAGCTTCAATTCTGACACGTACAAAAAACTGTACCCTCCAGGAAGTATGACGATTATCATACTTGTTAGAGCTATTACGATCAACAGTGGCGAAGTTAATTTCTGGATTCTATTAGTGAAACCATTGATTAAAGGCCACATGCCAATTAATCTCAGGAATATTCGACAATATTTTAAGCTACTGTTTATGTCCTTCTGGTAATTACTGTTCATGGTGCGCTCGATTTGGTAAAAGAAGTATCGTAATCGTACTAACGAAGTTGCTCGACTGAACGATGAGTGCTATGTTGAGAGAGCATTGATGAAACGCAAGCGCATTATGAACGATTACGAAAGGGGTTAATTTTTCGTGGAACTGTTCTATAGATCGAGGTGGTGAACTTTCGAATAATAAATCCGCGGATACACGCGTACACACGAGCGACAAATAAAGTTCGTTTTCATTGACATGTTTGCAATTTTGCCTTTAGAAACTTCGTATTAGGGGAAGAATAATTAATCCGTAGTAAGTTCGAAGGGTGAGTGCAGTTTACCTCGCCACTGTTTTATCATTGCAGTGTAAACTTCAAGCTGGACAGTGCAGTCTGCTGCATCTCTCCCTATTCTACTTATGCACTTGCTGTTTGATACGACAGGGAGCAAAATGGGTATGCACTTCGAACTATCAATATTTTAAAATACACTTTACATTCTAATGTTTATTTTTTTACACGCATGAAGTAATTGTGATCGTTTTAATAATAGAATTGGATTGCTTCCTGCAATAATGTGGATACAGGATTTTCATCTTTAATAGACACTGACGTCTTCGATTAGAGTTCAGTGATTGCTCAGATAAATTATGGCCGATTTCAGCAGCTACGAAACGAAAACACTCTTGTTTGATAAGAATTTCACTTGTAAGTAGAATCAATGAATCAGTGTCGACACGAAGTCAGAGATAAACGACTCCAGTTCGCTGGAGCACCAACAGTGTTACGTTGCTATCGATTAAGCACGCTGACCATGTGGATGAGTGAAGTTTCAATATAGTGATATATAGTTCGCTAAGTGTATTGCAATACATGTGATTTTACTGCTTCAAGTTATATATGTACTTCTTAAACTGACCCTGAACATTCATTTGAAATGTTGGTAGCAGATCTTTATCATTCCGTGATAGCTTGACATAAATTCAGGTAAACGAACGATGACTTAATTACCTGTGAAACGATACAAATCTCAATAGGGAAGAAACCTTTAGATTCGAGATTAAATATTACCCACAGTGCCGAAAGTGTTCACTGATATCTCAAATATCTTTCCACCCGTAAGTTTTGGTGGGAATTTCGCTATGGCAATCAATAAGACAAGATCCAGCTCTCTCTTTTGCGGCAGGTTGTACCACTTGATATTATAAGTTGCGTCACCGAATTTCGCACCCTAACAAGAAAGTAACTAAAGTACATTATTCCAAAATGAAGAACGTAAATTAAAGAGTCAACTTTGAAACCTTGCGCGATACCTGTTCGAGCAGACGTTCACCAGCGTAACACATAACGAACATATTAAAAGACAGTGAAATCCATGCACCAATGTACGCACAAATCCCTACTATGTCATTATTCTTCTTCGCCTGAGAGATATATTTCCTTTATCTCAAGATACACGTTAAACACGCGATAGAAGAAAATAATTCTTGCACTCACCACTATGAAAAGGAATCCAAGAGCACATATCACGATGGTCGTTGATAATATATTGAAAAAGTACAATTCCTGCAACGCTTTCGAGATACTCTTCGTGTACCTAGAAGAATATATTATCGTGCAGAAACACGTTTAAATCAGTCTAATGATTAATCTCTTCAAAAACGAAAAAATAGAATAATTAATTAATACATTTACCTCAGCGTTTCTACGTGACCGTAGACAATGACAGCTAAGAGATCCTCACCCTTTTCATCCTTGTCCTTCGTCCTATCAACCAGGTACTCGAGCCTTGTCATTTGAATCTGAAACATTCCGCAGGCATGTGCCACGAAGGATACCACTAGGGCAACGAACACAGATTCGATGGTTACTGAGATGAACGCGTAGATGCAATGCATCGTGTGTATCAGTTCGTACTTAAAAGCATCAGAAACGTCGATGAACAAGTTCAGTCCAGGATAAACCAGTGGTCGGATCGTAGAATTGTCAGACATGTGATACGGATTCGACCAGAACGGTGAAACGATGGTGTACGACATGCCAATGAAATATATCGGACTGCTGAAGATCACTGTCAATTTATGGGCGATGATCACGTAATCGATCATAATACTTCGATATTCCTCGTTCTCCAATAATTTCCAATCTTTCTCGATCAGCTTGATGCAATGCTTAAACGTAGACGCTTTCAGGATGAGGCAGCAGTATTTGAGTACACAGGCTGTGAAGTAGCAGACAGGACCCAGTAACAGGACCTTCGAGTTCATTTCCTTTATATAAAAGAAGTTGTATCCTGCTGGCACTAGAACGAGTAACATAGAAGTGACACATACTGCGATCAGTAACATTGAAATTAAATTTTCCATTTTATTGGTGTAGCCATTAATCAGAGGCCATACGCCAATTATTTTCAGGAACATTCGATAATATCTTAAACTACTGTCTACGTCACTTTGATAATTATTGTTCATCGTGTGCTTGATTTGATTGAGAAGTATCGTAATCGTATCGACGAAGTTGCTCGACTGAACGATGAACACTGTATCGAGAGAGGATTAATAAAACGCAAGCGCATGGTAGGATACTGTTCTATAGATGGAAATTCAGTGAACGGCGAATAATAAATGCGTACGCGCGAGTAACAAACTTCGTGGCTTGAGAAGTTTGCAGCTTTGAAATTAGAAACAGGAGGGAGAATAATTAATCCGTGGCGAGTTCGAAGGGTGGATGAAATTTGTTTTTCTACTTCTCTAGCAGAGCATCGTGGTGTGAATACCCAGTTGGACTGAAGAGTCTGTCGCGTATCTACTTACGTATTTTTGGTGTTTTGAAACGGCAGAGATCAAAGCAGACACATATTTTAAATTACTGATGTTTAATTTTCACTATTTACTTAATAATAGAGTTTAGATCGCTCAATAAAGTCGCATAAATTCAGAATTATCATCCTCGATGCACCTCGACGTGTTCGATCAGAATTCAGTGACCGTTCGTAGCATGTTCAGGTAAACTATGGACGTTTTCAGCACCTGTGAACCAAAAACACATTAGCACATAAAAATATTCATTCGCAAGTAGATTCAGTGAACCAGTGCCAGCTCTGTACGACCTACGTTGCCGAAAGTGGTAAACGAGAGAACCAGTACTTTCCCAGCCATGAGTTTGGGCGGACGTTTCGACATGGCGAGCAGGAGAACGATGTCACGAGCCCTATTCCCAGACAGATTGTACCATTCTGTTCCATACGAAGCGTCCGCGATTTCGTTCACCTGGCGCAACACTCATGTCTATTATATCAGCTGTTAAGTATTCGATCTACGTTGGAAAATCGAATGAAGGACGATGATAAAGAGATGTGTAGAATGAGTCGTGTTACGTCTACGTGCTTCTTCTAACTACCTGTCCAAGAAGAAGCTCTCCAACCACACAGAAAATCAGGATATTAAAGGTGAACGAGATCAAGAGGATCACGTATGTTATGATCGCGATCGAATCGCTAGTCTGCCATTCCTAAAAGATATGCATTTGTATAGCTTTTTCGTTGCGACCAATCGTCGCTCGCCAGAGCAAGAGCGAAGGCTCCAGGACGCATGCTCGAGCGAACAGGTGGGAGATTGACATGGCAACCGCCACCATTATGTAGTCCCGCATTGGACTCTTGGTTAGGGAGATCATCTCTGCATCCCCTCCACAACTTCATTGGTTAGCGACGGAGTGAAACGTTACAATGCAATTGGTTCATCGATCGCATTGGCTACTGCTCTCGGTGCCTTCACTTTTGCTCTGACAAGTAGTACAATCGTAACGATTTCGTCTCTTTTTTTTAGGATATTCGACGTTGGACATTTAATGAATCGATCGATCCTATTTTTACCATCATACAGTAATATTCGAGCAAGCACATTAGCAAAGTGGACACCGCTACTTCCATCAAGAATAACTCGCCCAATGCTTTGTCGACGTTCCTGGTAAATCTAAAATTCAACAGCCATTGTTTTCTGATAAACATACGTATCTCTATTACAATCCTTTCTGTCACGCCACTGATCATCTTACCTCAAAATCTCCACGTGATCCTTCACGACGAGCGCCAGACAATCCTTAAGAGCCTGCTCGTACACCTTCTTCTCTCCCCTCAATTTCTCCAATCGAAACGCCTGTATCTGAATCTGTCCGCAGGCGTGGGTGGTGAAGATCGCAGTCAAACCGTACGCGGCCAACGCGATGTTACCTGTTACCAGAACGTACACGCAGTGCATACAATACACGATCTCGTACGTGGGACTCTCCTGAACGTTCAGAAACGCCTCATAACCAGGGTAAGTAAGCGGCCTGATCGTGAAGTTCTCGCTGACCTGCTTCGAGAGCAGTGGCATGATCGTGTGATAAGACAAACCTCCGCTGTACATGAAAAGCACGCACATCACGAGCAGATTTCGACTCATGTTCACGTATCTGATCATGATACCACGATGGTCCTCGTCTCGTAACACTTTCCAGTCCCTCTCCACGTGCTCGATGCAACGGGTGATCGCTGAACACTTCGCGCCCAGGTAGCCGTACCTCAGAAACGTGGTCAAACAGAATATCAGTGGCCCCAGTAACTTGATCTTCACGTTGATATCCTTCTCGTAGAACAGGAAGTAGTAACTGAACGGCACGTTGACGAATTGCAGGATGCAGCAGCAGAGCAGGATCAACGCGACGGACGTGATCCTCTCGGATCTGTTCGCGTGGACGTAAATGAAAGGGTAGATCCCGATCAACTTGAGGACACGATGGCACAGTTGGAACGCGTAGCGTATGTCGTTCTCGTAGCGATCGTTACGCGGAGGATCGTCGACGGTTTTATTCGCCATGCTGACACGACCGACGCGCGCGGTCGACTGAACCCTCGTTCGACGCTGAAGGCGCCGGAGGAACGGGATGCTCGCGAAGGGACGCAAGCGCGGGACAGAATGAATGAGACTTTTGTCTCGTGATCGATAACAATGTTGCGGGTGCAATCACAGCTTGTGGCTGGCCAGCGATGAGGTTGCGTCTGTGAGCAAAGTCATACGTGGGTGGAAGATTGTTCTTCGTCGTGCACTGTCGTGGAGCGTAGCGAACGTGGAACTGTGATGGGAAGGTTTCAGAGTTCAGATGGGAAAGATAAGGTTGTTGGAATAATTTTTGTAGATTAATTATCCTAGACTTTTTACTTTGTACTTTTGATTTTGTCTCGTAGAATCGTGTGTTCTCATGTGGTGAGCGTGCGGAGTAAGCTCAAGTACGCCAGCGATGACTTTACCACCTGTAAAGTAGGAGCATTCTATTGGGATACGAATCGTGTAGTCTTGAATAGACATTGAAAAGGCGAACGTGTGTTACTCACGCTGCAGAAGCTGCTTAGGGACAGTTCAACGAGCTTTCCAGCTGTTAATTTTTTGGAAGTGTTCGACATGGCGCATATCAGCATCAGACTTAGGGCTTTCTTTCCTGGGATGCGATACCAGTCGATCATATAAGCTGACAGGCCAATTTTTCCACACTATGGAATAGAAAACGTGAACGTTTCGTTCGAATTACTCCAGGTAAGACTAACTGATTAACAAACATGAATTAATAAAATACCTGTTCAGATAAAATTTCACCAATATAACACAATATGAAGATATTGAACGTGAAGGATACAAGCAGCGTGCAATAGGTCAACGTTCCTATAGTTTCATTTTGCTCCCATTCCTAGAAAATCAGCAAGGAACTAAAATAGTACGGTATTTAAATCACCATCTTCCAATTACCGTGAGCAAATAATATCCCAGGAAGCATATGTTCATAGTACAGCCCACCAGTTCAACGAAGCATATCTCGTTCAAAAGCGCTTCGATCTCAGATATGAAACTGAAAATCGTCTATCGTGACGCCACCAAACTTCCTCACGAGATCCAACAAAATTCAAACCATCGTTTACCTCAGTATCTGCAAATGATGCTCGACGATGTTGCTCAATCGTTTATTATGAGTGTCCAAATCCTTCTCGCCAATGATCCCACCGACCAACTTGTTCAATTTCGTCACCAGGATTCTAAATTGTCCACAGGCGTGCATGACGAGCACAGCAGCCAGACTGCAGGCCCCAACAGTGATGGAGTATATCACAAACCCAGCCAAACATTGCATCAGTTGCACGATCTCGAACGAGGGGCTGGTGCGCGGATCGAGGAGGCCACGATAGATCGGGAACGCTTGAGATCTCACCGTCTCGTTGCCAATCATTTCCGTGCGTCTCGTGCACAATGGCATCACAGTGGTGTAGAATAGTCCACCAGAATACATGAAACCAGCGCAGAAGATCACCAAAGATCGACCAATCCTCGCGCTGTCTCTCATGATCTGGTTGTCCTCTTGTCGATCTAATTCTCGAGTTCGAGCCCAATCGCTTCGAATTTCCTCGACGCACTTGCCGATTTTCGAGCCACGCGAGATGAGAATGTAATACTTGATCGCGGCCATCACGCAGAAACTGAGTGGACCGATCATTTTGATCTTCGTGTCCAGATCGTTCGTCTTGTCTAGCAAAGTGCAGAGGGCGCAAGGTACGAGGAGGAATCCGATCAGAAAGCAGCTGATTAACGCGAGGATCGCGGAATTGATTTTCTCTGTTGTAGTGACGCATAAGGAATTAGGCCAGACGCCAATCGGTTTTAGTATCCAGCGATTCATCTGCACGCTGTACATCCAATCTCTGTCACTTGGATCGACGGCAGAGTTAACGTGTACGGTCATGATTGTTGCTAGACGAGAGTATACGCGCAACTGACGAGCCGAGAGAACGGTCGTACATCGATTACTTAAGCTTTCTGTATCGCGCATGTGCTATTTTTTTTCTCAGTATTTCGTTCAGCAAAATTGACTGGCATTGTCGCCGCTGCGGTTGAACTCACCGGTTAACCACCAGTTGATTCGATCCATGGAACAGTGTGTACGTGCCTTAGAAATAATTCAGTTTGTATTTCTGTGGTGTGGATTCAGTTTAGAGTTTGTATGAATTTTGTCTAAAGTTCTGTTGAAATTCGCTTGGTGTTCGTTTCGTATAGTGTGTTGCTAGAGTTTAGAAAATGAAGAGACGAAGAATAACGAAATTTCTTTGATACTTTCAGTGCAAGAGTAAAAGTGTGTATTATAATGTAAACAATTTTTATTAGTTTAGAAATATGAGTTTCTTTTTTACAACAAATCTAGATTTTACTATAAAGTATTGCGGTATGGAAATAGTTACGTGATTGCTCGTAACATGTTTAAGAACGCCACAGATGTTTTAATCACCTGTACATTTAACGTATTCCGGTTATTTCGCAGATTTGGATAAAGAATGGTGATAAATCGATACTTACGTCGCTGAACGTGCTAATGGATAGTTCGACCATATTTCCAGCTGTAAATTTAATCGAGGAATTGGACATCGCGATGATCAACATACAACCAAGCTTTTTCTTCCCTGACAATTGGTGCCATTCGATCATGTACGTCATTTCGCCAACCTGTTTGCACTATCATAAAACATTATCTGTTCTTAACATTTGGGTAATTAAAAGTTAGTACATATCAAGATAGACGCAGTGAAATATTACTTGTTCGGCGACAAGCTCGCCTATATAACAAAATATGAAAATGTTGAAGGTGAACGATGCTATCAGTATTATGTAACTTAGCGAAAATGTTATCTCTTTTACGTTCCACTCCTATAATATTAAAAAAAGAAGTATATGGTTTCGTTTTTGTTACAGGCTTACTTCAATCACATTTCTTAACTGCAAGCGTACCATTATAGTGTAATATCCAAGAAGGCACAGGTTTGTCGTGCAGCCCAAAAACTCTACGAAAGATATCTGCTGAAGCGCTTTCTCTGTGAACGCTAAAAATCTGAAATACCATAAACATCAATTCTCTGACAGAATTTCGCCTTTCAAAAATTGAACAGCGGACTAAAAAGCGTGATATGTTCAAAATTACAAAGTTGAAAGCGTAAGTACAGAAAAATCACAAGTTCAAATTCGACGATCAGTGCATTCACATATTGAATCTTTTATTTTTAAATCATCACGTTAACGATTAAATGTAATTTACACGCACTTTAATATCCGAACGTGTTGACTGACGATACTCGCGATCCTACCATCCACTGTGTTGCTCATATCCGAGCGTCCGTTCACCAAATGTTCCAGCCAAGTCATCAATACCTTCATCTGACCGCAAGCGTGCACCGCAAACACAGCGGCTAAGCTGCAAGCAGCTGACGTGATCATATGGATGAAGACACCTGTCAGAATTTGAATGGACACGACGATTTCGTTGGTGGGACTGTAACGAACGTCCGCGATTAATTTCGAGAAGGGGAACGCTATTGGTATGAAGGTCAAATTCTCCTCCGCTACCACTATTTTCCCCAAACTAATAGGTTTAACGATATAATAGAACGCGAAGCTGCTGTAAACGAAGAATACGCAAATCGCCACTAATCGCCTCCCATAATTCGCGTACTCTACCATCACGTTTCTGTCCTCGACGTATTTCGCGTTCTTCCAGTCCCATTTTATGCGCTCGACACACTCGTGGATGTCGTCTTCGTGAAGCGACAACAAATAATACTTCGTGAACGACATCAGGAAAAAGCTCAGTGGACCGATTAATCTGAGTTTGTTGTAGGCGTCGTCGACCTCCACGATCAGGTACAAGAAACAGGAAACGAACTCGAAGCTGATTAAACCGTAACAAATAATAATGATCAACCCGAAGAAACATTTCCGTATTCGCGTGCTGTTGTGAGATTTTGGCCAGACACCGATGGGTTCCAACAGCCAACGATTCCACTGAATGCTCAGGTCGACGTTCTTTTGATAGTCGTGGTGCATCGTGACAGACTTCGCATTGTCGATAGACCTCTGCTTTTGCATCTTCGATGCTCGAATGCTGTTTTAACACTGAATGCCGATGACGGTTCGAGAGGAGAGTAATGTTGCGCCTGCGCTCGATTTGCGTCGACTACCGCGGAAGGGTGAGTGAAAATAGCATTTTCCAGAGGGTGCGACCCCTCTTGGTTTTCAGTTTCTAACGTTATGCATTATAAGTGCAACCGATGCGATTTTGATGACGATGGATATATCAATAAATTGATTGTTTCAAACGTCAGTAGAGCAACAGTCTGTCATTGATCTCTGACGAGGGTGGAAGATGTACCTTTTATTCTTGTTACGCGGCAAGCAGTACCATTTCTTGGTACCGCTTGTCCTGTGTTATGAACATTTGAACTTTTACGCATAGAGAATTTTTTGAATTGCTGTAATTTCGTGTTATAAAAATGATAAAGAATATTTGCAATACTCTTTATATTTTGCGCCTTATACTAAGAAGAAGAATTTTGTTCGAGATACATATTTCGTCACGTTACTTGTCGCAACAGATTTATGTACGCGACAGAAGTTTTCACAACCTGGAATATCAGTGCATTACAAGAGTACAAGTATCTAATGAAATATCAGACAGAACAACCCAAGCATATGTGGCAACGTAAAGACTTACCTGGCCAAATGTGTATATGGACATGTCAACTATTTTCTCAGCAGTGATTTTAGTGGCCAAACTGGATCTCACGATGATCAGACTCAACTCGAGAATACGTTTCTCTGGTAAGTAGTACCAATTCGTCATGTAAGTTACTTCGCCAACTCTTTTGCACTGCGTTCACCATGGTCTCGATTAATTATATTTTAATTATCAATCTCTCATACGTTCATTACCTGTTCCGTGAGTACTTCACCAATGTAACACACTGTGAAAAGATTGAAACTCATGGAAATAAGAATGATGGAATACGTGGTGAGATTTCGAATATCATGATCAGCCCATTCCTAATAAACAAACAATGCACGTTTAATCGAAACAGTCACATTTCATAGCTCGAATAAAAAAAACTGTGAAAAGAGTTTCATCTGTTCAGAAAAAAACAATTTTCAAACGAGGTAAAGAAGTTACGTACTGTTAGGATGTAATATCCAAGCATGCATGTTTCCATTATGGATTTGAACAATTCTATGAAGCATATTCGACTCATCACACTTTCAATGCGTCCTATAAAACTGCAATCGACATGTTAACAAAATCCCAGCTCGCAGACCGCGCTCGTATCTACGCAGAGAAACTTACGCGAGCACCCTTAAGTGATATTGGACGATCACGCCGATTTGGTCGAAGCAAACATTTTTCTCCCGACCTTTCCTCTCGTTCACGAATTCCGTGATCCATGCCATAACTATGCTCAATTGAGCGTAAGCGTGAGCCGCGAACACGGCTGAGAGCCCACAAGCGCCAACCGTGCTCGTGTTCACGATGAACCCAGAGACGAACTGCGAAGCAAGGACGATCTCGTTCGTAGGGCTGGTGTCAACAGCGATCATGCTCTTATAGGCAGCGCAAGGTAACATACGTACGATCTTTGTCTCATTGCCAACCTCGATGGTCACCATGGTTAACGCTGACACTGCACAGTAGCATAGGACACCGCCTTGCATGAACGCAGCGCAGAACACAGCCACGAATCGTCCCAGCTTCGCTTTCTTCAATATCACGTCCTGATCACGCGGTTTGGTTATCATTTTCCAGTCTGTCTCTATGTGCTGCACGCAATCGCGTATGTCTTTGCCTCGCAGTAGCAACGTGGTGTAATTTATGGCACCAAAGAACCAGTGGCTTAAAGGACCGAGCATCTTCAGTTTCATGTGGATATTCTCGTCCTCGAGAACGATGTGAAATATGCAAGGGATTACGGTGAATAATATGAAGGCATAGCAGAGTATGATTAGAATTAGAGAAATGATCCTTTCGAGTCTTGAACTGGATAACGACAGAGGCCAAGCGCCAATCGGTTTCAGGAGCCAGCGATTGTATTGCAGACTGTAATCGCCAAGGTTCTCCAATTTCTTTTCCATTAGTACGGATTCGTTCGTCACGGTGCACGTTGAACGGTGTCGTGGATGCAACTGAATCGTCTGGTTTGAATGGGAGGAACAAGTGCATCGAGTTGAATAACGCTTGCGCGGATTGCACAGAACAACCAGACGTCGATCGATCCGTCTAGTCGCTCGTTGCAACAAGTTGCAGCGGTGTACCGCTTAGAAATTACTGACAACAGTCATGCGAATTTAATGGAGTGTACGTAAGAAACTTTCTGTTGGGTATAACCGAGCAATGTTAGATTTATTCGATGCTTCATGTTGTGAAATGGAAACTATAGACAGTCTGTCGACGATTTAGAAATGAGACAAGCATCAGATAATCGTTGTTTTGATATTATGACATGGAGATGAGTATTTTCTTCTACTCTAACTTTTAAGCGGTCAATGCTGAAGGAACAACCTCACGTTTTCTCTTTGAGTATCATACAGAAAATAGAGAATTCCAGCATATCTTAAATTATAGAAAATACTTGTAATACTCTTTATATTTTACGATTTACAGATTTGCATAACAATTTGTTAAAGCTACATATGTCGTCACGTTACTTGTCGCAACAGATTCAGATAAGCGAAAGCAGTTTTCATAACCTGAAACACCAATGGATCTCAAGAGTACAAGTACACGTACTGAAGTACCAATGATTTCCAGAATAATTGAAGAGCACATGGAACCATAAATGAAGTGTCTACTTACCTGACCGTATGTGTATATGGACATGTGAAACAGCTTCCCAGCAGTGATTTTAATAGCCAAACTGGATCTCACAATGATCAGACTCAACTCGAGAATATGTTTCTCAGGTAAGTAGTACCAATTCGTCATGTAAGCCACTTCGCCAACTTTTCTACACTGCGTTGACCATGTTCTCACATTAATCGTACTGAAATTATCAATCTCTCATACCTTCTCTGTTTATTACCTGTTCCGTTAGCACCTCACCAATGTAACACACTGTAAAAATGTTGAAGCTCATAGAACTAAGTATCACAGCGTATGTGACGAGAGTCTGAACATCACGATCGACCCATTCCTGACAAACAGACAACGTACATTTAATAAAAACAATCATAATTATTTATACTATCCACACAAATATTAGAATCTTTCTATCACCATCTCTTCGTTACATTTGAGTATTCCAGAATCAACAACAATAATTTTTAAAAACCATTCAGCGTACCGTAAGGATGTAATATCCGATCATGCATATATTCAGCGTGCATTTGAACAGTTCCATGAAGCATATTACACTCATCACATTCTCAATACGTTCTATGAAACTGCAGTTAATTATTTATTTAAAAAAATCACACCGCAAGGTGGCAAATTAAATCAGTTCAACGGATCTTACCCCAACACCCTCAAATGGCGTTCGACGATCATACCAATCTTGTAGCGAACATTTCTCTTCCGATCTTTCCACTCGTTCACGAGTTCAGTGATCCATTTCATAATCACGCTCAATTGAGCGTAAGCGTGAGCAGCAAACACAGCAGCAAGTCCAAAAGCTCCAACCGCGCTCGAGTTCACGATGAACCCAGAGACGAACTGCGAAACAAGAACGATCTCGTTCGTAGGGTTCGTGTCCACCGCGATTAGATTTTTGTACGCTGTACAAGGCAGCACGCGCAGGGTCCTGGTCTTATTGCCGATCTCGATGGTCACCGTGGTGAACGCTTTTATCACACAGTAGCAGAGAACGCCACCTTGCATGAACGCGGCGCAGAAAACGGCCACGAATCGTCCAAATTTCGCTTTCCTCAACATTACTTGCTGATCACTGTATCTGGTTACGATCTTCCAATCGGTTTGTATATGTTGCACGCAATTACGTATCTCTTTGCTTCGTAGTAATAATAGAGTGTAATTAACTCCACCAACGGACCAATGAGCTAGAGGACCGACCATTCTTAGCTTCGAGTAGACATCCTCGTCCTCTAAGAGAATGTAGAACGCACAAGGGATCACGGTGGATAGTATGAAGCTATAGCAGAGGATGTTTAAAACGAGCGAGAGGACTCGTTCTAGTCGCGAACTTGTTGGCGATGGCGGCCAGGCTCCGATCGGTTTCAGAAACCAACGATTGAATTGCACACTGTAATCGCCGAGATCTTTGAAGTTCTTTTCTGTTGGCACGGACTCCTGCGTCATGTTGCACCCTGAATGGAATCGTGGTTGCAACTGAACAGTAGGAGCCTAGTGTATCGAGTTGCAAAACGCTTGCGCGGATTGCAGGGGATCGATCCGTCTAGTCGCTCGCTGCAACCTGTTGCAGCACCTTTCAGAAGTTGCTGACAACTGTCTATGCGATTTTAATAGCGCGCGCGTAACTAATTTTTTACTGTATAGCTGAGTAGAGTGACGGTTAATCGAAGCTTGATGTCGTGAGATAAAGACCTCAGACAGTCAGATGGCGATTCAGAAATGAAACTACGTGGTTATAATGTTGCGAGGTAAATTCGTAAATTTTAAGATTCTAATTATTATACGATTAAATGTGTGATGGAGGAACAAGCTTATAGTGACTTTGTTAGTATGGTTGTAGTACGAGTATGGAAAATAGTTTCTATCAAAAATCGAGAATTTCAACAATATTTTACATATAATTTCGCATTACAGGAATTGTAACAAGTACTTGCACTACTCTTTATATTTTACGACTTACATGTGTTCGTGGCAATTTGTCAATGATACATATTTCGTCACGTTACTTGTCGCAACAGATTCAGATACGCAAAAGCAGTTTTCATAACCTGGAACATTAATTGATTTCAGGGTAATCCAAGCACTGGAATATAAGCGACGTGTCGACTTACCTGGCCGTATGTATATATGGACATGTGAAACAGCTTCCCAGCAGTGATTTTAGTGGCCAAACTGGATCGTACGATGATCAGACTCAACTCGAGAATACGTTTCTCTGGTAAGTAGTACCAATTCGTCATGTAAGTCACCTCGCCCACTCTTTTGCACTACGTTCACCATGTTCCCAATTAATTATACTTGAACTATCAATTTCTCATACATTTATTACCTGTTCTGTAAGTACTTCCCCAATGTAACACACAATGAAAATGTTCAAGCTCATTGAGCCAAGTATCATGAAATACGTGGTGAGATTCTGGACATCGTGATCCGCCCATTCCTAAAACAAACAATGCACTTTCAATTGAAAATTAATATCACCAATTCCCATAATCCATTCATCGTACCATAAGGATGTAATATCCAATCATGCATATATTCAGTGTACACTTGAACAGTTCCATGAAGCATATTCGACTCATCAAACTTTCGATACGATCTATGAAACTGCAGTCGATTATTCATGTAGAAAAATCTGGCTACTTAATGGCGAGTGAAATTTCAAATAGATCTTACCTCAACACCCTCAGATGGTGTTCAACGATCGCGCCCATTTTATTATAAGGAACGTTTCTTCGATCTTTCCAATCGTTCACGAATTCAGTGATCCAAGTCATTACTATGCTCAATTGGCCATAAGCGTGAGCCGCGCACACAGCAGCAAGTCCATAAGCGCCAACTGCACTCGAGCTTACGATAAATCCAGAGACGAATTGCGAAACTAGGACCATTTCGTATGTCGGGTTGGTGTCAATCGCGAGCAAGTTCTTATAGGGTGTGCAAGGTAAAGGAGGTACAGTATTGCTCTTATTGCCAATGTCAGTAGTCAACGCAGTAATGGCTGCAGCTACACTGTTGCACAAGACACCACCCTGCATGAAAGCAGCGCAGAAAACGGCAACGTATCGTCCGATTTTCGCTTTCTTCATCATTACTTGTAAATCACTCTCTTTGGTTATGATTTGCCAATCGTTTTGTATATGTTGCACGCAATCACGTATCTCTTTGCTTCGTAGCAACAGCAAAGTGTAATTAACCCCACCGATAGACCAATGAGCCAATGGACCGATCGTTCTTAATTTCAAATAGACATCTTCGTCCTCAAGGATGATGTAGAGCACGCAAGGGATTACTGTGAATAATATGGAGGAATAACAGAGAATAATCAAAACGAACGAAACGATTTTTTCGAGTCGCGAAGTGGATGCTGAAGACGGCCAGGCGCCAATCGGTTTCAGAAACCAACGATTAAACTGCAAGCTGTATTCGCCAGGATTCTTCAGCTTCTCGTCCATTAACGCGGTCTTCTGTGTCATGGTGCACGTCGAATGGAGTCGTGGAAGCAACTGAATCGTATATTTTGAATGGGAGGAGCAAGTGCATCGACTTGCATAACGCTTGCGCGGATTGCACTGAACGATTCGACGCCGATCGATTCGTCTAGTCGCTCGCTGCTACTTGTTGCGGCAGTGTACCCTTCAGAAGTTGCTGGCAACGGTTGGGTGAGTTGGATAGTGTTCTGTGCACGCTATAGAACGATTTGTGCAGAGTAATATTCTTATGCTGGCGATCGTTTAGTTGGAGGTGCGCGTGAGATGCATTTGGTGCAGACTTCTTCTGTTAAAGCGTGAATTTGTGACTGTTGAATCATAAATACTATCTTTATTTTACATTCTACATATCTTGATATAGTATGTTGTATTATATATGGTGAAATGAATTCAAGTAAGTATCGCAAGGTAGGAAAACAAATTTCGAGCACGGAGAGGTAGCTCTTATTTGTAGAGAATGCGATACCACGAATTGAAGGTCGCCCATTTCATGTTTGTATCTTCGCATCGTGCTCTTGTAATGTTCAAGGACGATGCTCGAAATGTGGCGTAATTGCTCGACGACCGCTTACGAGAGTCAGTATTTCGTTGTTATAAAATAAATTTTTCTTTCTTATTTATTGCATCTTCCTGTATTCATAACGAGAAGTGAGAATTTGATCATTATGACGAGTAAAGATAAATGAATACGAATGATTTGTTGGATTTTTAATTCATAACTTCTCATGATATAAAAAATTGCACTGTCAGAGTATTGGTTGTCGTGCAGTTTCTTAAATAATGTGCCATAATTGTGTGACCCTAAACAGTGTTATATTCGTTGGTCTTATACATTTATAGTATAAAAACGGTATCCAAATATGCGTATTATTCATTAAAAGTTGATACTTTATGCGTACGTTCGTCGTTTATCTTGTCATTTCTCTCAACACGTTTAAATATGCGAAACTGGTTTTCATCACCTGGAAGAGCACAGTGTTTTACGAAGATGGACGCGTATCAATTGGAAACAGCAGGATGACTTACGTGGCCAAACGTGTCAACCGACATACGAACAAATTTCCCAGCAGTGATGTTAACTACTGCACTCGATCGAACGATGATCAAGACCAAGTCGAGGACCATTTTGTCGGGTAAGTAATACCAGTTCGACATGTAAACCACATCGCCAATTTTCTTGCACTGGTAAAAAATTAAGTGATTACAACTTCGCTAAGAACTTGTGCAATTTTCATTGCGTTTCGTACACGACATTTTGGTACCTGTTCTGTTATTATCTCACCAATGAAACACATGATAAAAATGTTGAAGGAAATTGAAGTGAAAATTAGAAAATACGTGGTTAGAGTTTGAACATCGTGATCAGCCCAGTCCTACAAGAATGTTAGAAGTCTAAACGGTGTAATTACAGAAAAAAATAAGAAATTTCAATAATATGTAATTAATATATACCACAAGAATGCAGTATCCAATTATGCATATGTCAATTATACATCTAAATAATTCTAAAAAATATATACGATTCAACACTGCTTCCGTACAGGATACGAAGCTGAAAATAGCATGTAACATAATCGTGGAAACAATTTTTAAGCTAAAATAAGATAGGAAAATTCTCACTTCAACGTCCTCAAATGATGCTCCACGATCATTCCAATCTCCTTGAAAGCAATCGATTTTTTCTGCTTCCTCGATTCGTTCACAAACTCCGTGATCCACAACATAACCACGTTCAACTGACCGCAAGCGTGAGCAGCGGAAACAGCAGCTAGACTATACGTACCCACAGTGCTGGAATTGGCAATGAATACCGAGAATACTTGCATGAAAAGAACGATCTCGTTCATGGGACTCTCGTCGACGTTCACCAGCTTCTTGTACACCAAACAAGGTAACGCGTGCACGATTCTCGTTTCGTTTCCAACACGAATTTCCTCCGTGTTCAGAGCCGTCACGAAGCAGAAGCCCAGAATGCCACTTTGCATGAAGGCAGCGCAAAACGTCGCCACGTAGCGTCCGAATTGCGCGTTCTTCAGCATCACCTTTCGATCCTCCTCCCTGGTCACCGTTCGCCAGTCTGCTTCCATGTGCTCCATCCAGTATCGTATCTCTTTGCTCCGTCTCAGCAGCGTGGTGTAATTCACGCTGCTAAAAAACCAATGGCTAACAGGAGCGGTCATTTTCAGTTTCATGTAGAAGCTGTCGTGTTCTAGAAGTAGATAGAGTAAGGAAAGAATCGCGGTGGGCAACATGGAACAATAACAGATGACGTTCAGTAAGATCGAGACGATCCTCTCTCGCCTCGAGGTGGAGGACGATGCAGGCCAGGCGCCGATCGGTTTCAGAAGCCATCGATTCAATTGAAGGCTATAGTCGCTGTGACTCAGATCCATCTCTGCGACCATGGATTTATTCGTCATCGTGGTTCACTGTTCGAACTCGTGGACACAACTGAGACGAGTACACCTTGCGTCGCATTTGTTCGAACAGAGTCGTCGAACGCTTGCGCAATTTTTTATAGAGGCCTGTATGCTGATCGATCCGTTCACTTGGGGAAACTTGTTGCAGTAGTCTCTCGAATATTGAGCGATCATGTTGACAGTCGAAAGGATTAGAGTCACTGTTGCTGTTGCTGTTGGTGCGATTCTTGTGGATCGAATGAGAAGTGATAGAAGAATAGGAGAAATTCAAGACATAATAATAGATAAAAGTTGAAACAAATATAGAAACAATGTAGAAATTACGTGAAGGGATGGCATTCTGAAAGTAGATCGTTATTAAAATACCGGTTTTCGTATTTCTTCGTAATTAATGCGATATGAGTTCGCGGATTTAAAGTAACGCAACGTGTTGGGTTTTCTATATGTATAATAAGCGAATTACATGCGATATACATCATAGCATTTCCTGTATTTCATGTTTTTGAAATCTACAAGTGAATTTTCTGTGAACGGATTTCACCATAACATCTGCCGCATTAAATTTATATATGCGAAAGTGGTTTTTATTGCCTGGAGAAAGAAGCTTTGAGAATATTCTGCAGGAAGACGTGTATGTATAAGGTGAATTAGAAGTGTACTTACATTGCCAAAAACGCGAATGGATAAATGGACAATTTTCCCTGCCGTCATCTCAGCCACCAAATTGGAACGAACGATGATCAAAATTAGATCAAGAATCATTTTATTAGGTAAATCATACCACTTTGTCGCGTAAATTATATCGCCAATATCTTTGCACTGTTGACAGTTTGCTATTAGTTCGTACGACGATTAAATGTATCTCATTTTGGTCTGATATGATACTTTGGTACCTGATCCGTCAGTAGTTCACTGATATAACACATTATGAAAATGTTGAAACAAAGCGATACCACGCAGGTAGCTAATGTAGCCATATTTTTGATATTGTGATTAGCTAAATCCTGAGAAAAATACAAAAATTGTAATTAATTAGTCAGAAAAAGGAACAAATCATATAACAGTGTCTTGAATATGTACCATAAGAAACATGTATCCAGTTATGCACAAAGCAAACATGCATCTAAAAAATTCGAAAAAATATATTCTGTTCATCAGTTTCTCGATACTCGCAATGAAACTGAAATTAATAACATATATATTAATTTTTACTATTATATTAACCATATGTGTTATTCATTTTAGGAAGAAGGGAAAGGAGAATACGGAAAATCTCACTCCAGCGTTCTTAGATGATGTTCCACGATCATGCCAATTTTCCCGAGAACGTTCTTCTTTTTCTTCATTTTCTGGTTTCCCGAGGCATCGACAAACTCAGTAAGTTGTATCTTAATCACACTTAATTGACCGCAAGCGTGCGCAGCCAGAACCGCCGCTAGACTGTAAGATCCAGCTGTACAGGAATTGGCAACGAAAATCGCGAAGGTCTCAATGGCGAAGACGATTCTATTCATGGGGTCCTCTTCGTAGTTCAGAAACTTCTTGTACACAGGAAACGGTATAAGGTGCACCGTTTTCGTTACGTTTCCTACTTGAATCTCCTGCGTGCTCAGCGCAGTGACGAAGCAAAATCCCAGAAAGCCACCCTGCATGAAGACCGTGCAGAACGTCGCCACGTAGCGACCCAATTTCGCGTACTTGAGCATCACTTCCTGGTGATTCTCTTTGGTCACCGTTCGCCAGTCCTTCTCTATTTGTAGCACGAAGTTACGTATGTCGTTACCTCGCAGCAACAGAGTGGTGTACGTTACGTAGCTGACGAACCAGTGACTAAGCGCTCCTACGGTTCCCAATTTTACGTACACGATATCCAGTTCCAGGAGTAGATGCAGCACGCAGATGATCCAGGTGAACAGCAGGAAGCTGTAGCAGACGACATTCGAAATAACGGAAACGATTCTTTGGAGTTTCGGGGTAGCAGGTGACGCTGGCCAGACGCCAATCAGTTTTAATTGCCATCGATTCAGCTGGAGACTGTAGTCACTGTGGACATTGGTATTTGCCTCTATTGCAAGTGGTACACGTGACATCGCTGTTACTCAATGAAAGTCTAAAGCGCAACTGAAACGAGTATACTTGCTCTAGCGTATAGTGGTTCACATGGGGAGACTTACAACGCTTGCGCAATTTTTTATGGAGAACCGTATGCTGATCGATTCGTCTAAACCCTCGCGGTAACTTGTTGCAGTTGTCTATCGCACGTCAGGTGGACGAGTTGGCTGGAACTGTCGCGTAGATCAATGTGCAATATTGCTTTCTGTGCGAATCTTGTGGGTTAAATTGGGACTGTTGACAGGGTAGGCTGTTTTCCACTGAAATTGGGTGGAAGTGAATTTAAAATAATTCCGTAAAATGGTGGATTTTATTTCTGGTACATCAAATTCGTAACATCTACTAGAGTTTGTTTTCAAGAGGTGTATAGAACTATAACATTTGTCGCATTACATTTAAGTATGCGAAACTGGTTTTTATTGCCTATGTAGAAAGAATGTTTCATTAAAAACAAATATAATTATGTGTATATATTTCTTATAACAGGTATACACTTACGTGACCGAATGTGTGAATGGACAGATGGACTACTTTTCCTGCAGTGATGTCAACCGTTGAGTCAGAACGAGCATTGATCAAAATTAAGTCCAGGATTAATTTATTGGGTAAGTTGTATCAATTCGTCATGTCACGTAGCATCCAGTTTGGGGGTTCTTCAGCATCCCCTTCCGGTTCTCCACCCCTGTCACCTTAGCTTCCATGTGCTCCATCCGGTATCGTGTATCTTTGCTCTGTCTTAGCAGCGTGGTGTAATTCATGCTGCTAAAAAACCAATAGCTAACAAGTGCGGTCATTTTCAGTTTCATTTAGAAATTATCGTGCTTTAGAAATAGATAGAGTAGAAAACTGATACAACCGAAACGAATATACTTTGTTCGAACGTAGTTGCTAAAAGATTGCGGCTTTTTTATTAAAAGCCTGTGTGCTGGTTGATCCGTTTACTCGAGAGTAGTTTGTTGCAGTAGTCTCTTCTATGTTGAACAATCGTGTTGACAGTCGCTGTTGCTGTTGCTGTTGGAATTTTTGTGTATCGAATGAGAAGTGGTGGCAGAATGGAAGAAATTCGAGAACTCTATTCTAAATATTTCGATGTGAAAAGAATATAAAAGTCGGATGAGTATTTGCGAAACAATATAGAAATTACACGGAGGTGTGGCATTCTGAAAATAGATCGTCATTGAGGTACTAATTTTTATATTTGTTCGTAATTAGTGCGTTATCTATTCCTTTCTAGACGTATAATATTCAAAGTCCATGCCATATATATCATTTTCACTATATTATCTGTCGCATTATATTTATATATGCGAAAATGGTTTTCAATGCCTGGAGAAAGAAGCTTTTAGAATATTTTGCGGGATGGCAAGCATAGTTACGAACGCATAAATTGAATTAGTGTAACTTACATTACCAAATACGCGAATGGACAGATGGACAATCTTTCCTGCTGTGATATCAACCACCAAATTGGAACGTATGATGATCACAACTAGGTCAAGAATCACTTTATGAGGTAAATTATACCAATTTGTCGTGTAAATCAAATCGCCAACTTCTTTGCACTGTTGACAGTTTGCTATTAGTTCGTACGATAATCAAATTTATGCCATTTTGATCTGATACGTTGCTTTGGTACCTGTTCCGTCAGCAATTCACTGATATAACACATTATGAAAATGTTGAAACTAAGTGCCACCCCGCATGTAGCTAACGAAGCCATGTTTGTGACATCGTGGTCAGCTAAGTCCTGGGAGGAAAATAAAAATTGCAATTAAATAAATTAGAGAAAGAAACAATTCACGTAACAGTGCCCTGAATATGTACCATAAGAAACATGTAACCAGTTATGCACAAAGCTATCATGCATCTAAAAAATTCAAAGAAGTATATTCGGTTCATCAGTTTCTCGATATACGCGATGAAACTGAAATTAACAGCACATATTAAACGTGTTATCAATTTTCGAAGAACGTAAAAAGAATACGAAAAGACACACTTGAGCGTTCTCAAATGGTGCTCCACGATCATCCCAATTTTGTCGAAAACGTTCCCTTTATTCTGGCCTCCTGAGGCGTCCACAAATTCTGTAATTCGTACCTTGATCACACCTAATTGACCGCAAGCGTGTGCAGCCAGAACAGCTGATAGACTGTAAGCTCCAGTTGTGCAAGAATTAGCAACAAAAATCGCAAAAGTTTCCACGAAGAAAACTATTCCATTCGTAGTAGTCTCAGCGACGTCTAGAAGCTTTGAGTACACAGGGAATGGTACACGAGTAATCGTTCTCGTTTCGTTTCCAACTTGAATCTCCTCTGTGCTCAGCGCAACCACCACGTTGTAGGCCAAGAAACCACCCTGCATGAAGATCGTGCACAACGTCGCCACGTAGCGACCCAGTTTCGCGTACTTGAGCATCACTTCCTGGTGATTCTCTTTGGTAACCGTTCGCCAGTCTGTCTCTATTTGTTCCACGAAGTTGCGTATGTCGTTATGCTTCATCAAGAAGGTAGTCAACGTTACGTTGCTGACGAACCAGTGACACATCCCTCCGACTATCCCCAACTTCAGGTACGCGGTATTCACTTCTAGAAATAGATGCAGGGCACAGATGATCCAGGTGACTAGCAGGAAACTGTAGCAGATGATATTAGATATTATAGCAACGACTCTTTGGAGTTTTGAGGTGGCAAGTGACGCTGGCCAGGCGCCAATCAGTTTTAGCTGCCATCGATTCAGCTGGAGGCTGTAGTTGCTGTGAATACTGGCATTCGACTCTATTCCAAGTGGTACAGTTGACATCGTTGTTATTCAACGAAAGTCTAAAGCGCAACTGAAGCGAGTATACTTGGTCTGGCGTATAGTCGTTCACATGGGAAGACTTACAACGCTTGCGCGATTTTTTTATGGAGAACCGTTTGCTGATCGATTCATCTAATCCCCGCCGTAACTTGTTGCAGTTGCTTATTGCACGTCGGACGATCGAGTTGGCAGGAAGGGTTGCAGGGATTGCAGCCGAAGTGCAATATTGTTTTCTGTGTGATCTTTGTGGATTAAATTGGATATAGCTGATAATAAATTAAATTGGATAATAGCTGTCAGGGTTTTTGATGGAACAGGCAGTTTTTGGTAGAAATTAGGCGGAAGTGTGATAGCTTAAAACAGGTTCGTGGATTTAAAATAATACCGTAATATAGTGAATTTTCTACATGTGTAATATGAAAAGTACATGCAATGTATAATGTATTTTTCGTACATCAAATTTTTCGAATCTACTGAAGTGAGTTTCCTAGAAATGTATTTCACTGTATCATTTGTCGCATTATATTTAAATACGCGAAACTGGATTTTATTGCCTATATAGAAAGAGTGTTTTTATTAAAGACAGATATAATAATGCACATGTATATTTCCCTTGACAGGTGTACATACATGACCGAATGTATGGATGGACAGATGGACTACTTTTCCTGCGGTGATGTCAACCGTTAAGTTAGAACGGACAATGATCAGAATTAGATCCAGGATTAGTTTATTGGGTAAGTTGTACCAGTTCGTCATGTAAATCACATCGCCAATTTCCTTGCACTGTTGAGAATTCACATTATTAATATTTTTATCATGACTTCTTGTATAATCGCGTCTCTTTCGATTTAAACCATTCTGGCCATTTTTTGGTACCTGTGCCTTCAATACTTCACTGATATAACACATTATAAATATGTTCAAACAAATGGACGCCACACACGCGCATAATGTTGCCATATTTTTTATATTATGGTTAGCTAGATCCTACAATAATATAAAAATCGTGATTAATTAGGTGGATAAAAATGTGTAATATCAACGTCTTTAATATGTACCATGAGAAACATGTATACGATCAAGCATATGGCCAGCATGCATCTAAAAAACTCGACAAAGTATATACGGTTCATCATTTTCTCCATGCAAGCTATAAAACTGAAAAAAATACGAACGTTAACACAATGCATTAGAATAGTAATCAATTTTCAGATAGAGAAGGAACAAGACGTAAAATCTCACTTTAATGTTCTCAAATGATGCTCTACGATGGTCCCAATTTTCTCAAAAGCACTTGCTTTTTCCTGATTCCTCGACGAGTCCACAAATTCCGCAATTTTTACCTTAACCACCCCTAATTGACCACACGCATGAGCAGCCAGAACCGCTGCAAGACTGAAAGTTCCAGCTGTACAAGAGTTCGCGATGAATATCGCGAAAATTTCCGCGAAAAGCACGATAGCATTCATAGGATTCTCTTCAACGTTTATAAGCCTCTTGTACACAGGAAAAGGTATAACGTGCACCGTTTTCGTTCCGTTTCCTGCTTGAACCTCTTCCGTGCTCAGTGCAGTTACGAAGCAAAAGCTCAGAACGCCACCCTGCATGAAGGCCACGCAAAACGTGGCCACGTAGCGACCAAATACCGCGTACTTCAGCATCACCTCTTGGTATTTCGTTTTCGTCACCGTTCGCCAGTCCGTTTCCATCTGTTGCACGCAGTAACGTATATCGTTACTTCGTAACAACAGAGTGGTGTACGTTACGTTGCTGACGAACCAGTGATTAAGCGCGCCAAGGATCTCCAATTTTGCGTACACAGTTTCCAATTCTAGGAGAAGATGCAGGAGACACATAATCGAGGTGGATACCATGAAACTGTAGCAGACGACGTTCGAAATTACGGAAATGGTTCTCTGAAGCTTCGTGGTGGAGGGTGACGCTGGCCAGACACCAATTGGTTTTAAGATCCATCGATTCAATTTCAGATTGTAGTCACTGTAATTGTCGAGTTTCGATTTTTCTACCGTAGTTTCGTTCGTCATCGTAGCTACTCAACGAAAGTCTAGAGCGCAACTGAAACGAGTATACTTTGTACAGTATATATTGGTTCACGTGCGGAGACGTTCAACGCTTGCGCAATTTTTTTATGGAGAACCCTATGCTGATCGATTCGTTTAGTCTTCGTAGTAACTTGTTGCAGTTGTGCATTGCGTACTGAACGATCGTGTTCGACAGGGGGAGTCGTACGGGTTAGATTCAACGTGTAACAGTGCTTTCCTTGTGCTTTTTATTGAATTAATTTGGAACTGTTTGCAGGATAGGCAATTGTTAGTGTTGATATTTTAGATATTAATTAAATGATATAGGAATTAGATGGAAGTGTAGCTGCCCAATAGTATCTCGTTATTAATGTAATAATCTTTGTATTGTTTTCTTAATCAGTGCGCTGAATGGTTCGTGGATCTAAAGAAAATCTGTAGAATGCTGGATTTTTTAAATGTATAATATCAAGAGTACACGCAACATACATTTA
Source organism: Xylocopa sonorina (assembly GCF_050948175.1). Lineage (NCBI taxonomy): Eukaryota > Metazoa > Arthropoda > Insecta > Hymenoptera > Apidae > Xylocopa > Xylocopa sonorina. The sequence goes on from NC_135203.1 coordinate 7,398,747, forward strand.
TCAACACGTATATCAAATTTTTTAAATCTACCGGGGTGAGTTTTCAGAAATTGTACTTCACTGTATCATTTGTCGCATTATATTTAAATATGCAAAACTGGTTTTTATTGCCTAAATAGAAACAATTTTTTATTGAAAACAGATACAATCACGTATGTGTATTGATAGTGACAAGTGTACTTACATGACCAAATGTATAAATAGACAGGTGAACTATTTTTCCTGCCGTGATGTCCACCACCAAGTTGGAACGAACGATGATCAAAATTAGATCCAGGATCAGTTTATTAGGCAAATGATACCAATTCGTCATGTAGATCACATTGCCAATTTCTTTGCACTGTTGAGAATTCACGCTATTAATTTTCATCACAGTTCTTATAGAATTGTATTCTGTTTTTATTAATACAACACCTGTGCTGTTAACACTTCGCTGATATAACACATTATGAATATGTTCAAACAAATAGACACCGCACATGTGCACAATGTCGCCATATTCTTCACATTATGGTTAGCTAAATCCTACAAAAATACCAAAATCATAATCGACACAAAATAGAACATATAAAAATATATAACACCATCTTTTTGGATATGTACCATAAGAAACATGTATCCAATCAAGCATATAGCCAACGTACATCTAAAAAATTCTAAAAAGTATATTCTGTTCATCATTTTCTCGATGCACGCGATGAAACTGAAAAGAATGCAAAAATGAATAACAAACACAAGAATGGTAATTCATTATCAAAAAAAGCGAGAAGAAGATGCGAGATCTGACTTGAGCGTCCTCAGATGATGCTCAACGATGGTCCCAATTTTCCCAAAGGCACTTGCTTTCTCCTGGTTCCTCGATGTATCCACAAATTCCGCAAGTCGTACCTTGATCACGCCTAATTGTCCACACGCGTGCGCGGCTAGAACAGCTGCTAAACTGAAAGTTCCAGCTGTGCAAGAGTTCGCGATGAATATCGCGAAAAATTCCGCGAAAAGGACGATGGCGTTCATAGGATTCTCGTCAGAGTTTACTAGCTTCTTGTAGACAGGAAACGGTATAACGCGCACCGTTCTCGTCTCGTTTCCAACTCGAACCTCCTCCGAGTTCAAGGCCGTTACGAAGCAATAACTCAAAACGCCACCCTGCATGAACGCCGCGCAGAACGTGGCCACGTAGCGACCGAATTTCGCGTACTTTAGCATCACTTCCTGGTCCCTCTCTTTAGCCACTGTTCGCCAGTCCTTTTCCATCTGTTGCACGCAGTTGCGTATATCGCTGCTGCGAAGCAACAGGATGGTGTAAGTCACGCTGCTGGGGAACCAGTGACTTAGCGCACCAACGATCTCCAATTTTACGTACAACGTTTCTTGTTCTAAGAGTAGATGCAGTAGACAAACGACTGAGATGGACACCATAAAACTGTAGCAAATTACGTTTAGAATTATTGAAACGATTCTTTCTAGTTTGGTGGTGGAGGGCGAGGGTGGCCAGACGCCGATCGGTTTTAAGATCCATCGATTCAATTGGAGACTGTAGTCACTGTGGGCGTTGATATTTATCTGTACGACCAAGGGTTTATTCGTCATCGTGGCTACTCATTGGAAGTCGTAAGCGCAACTGAATTGCTCGTACCTTCTAATGTCTTGCTGAACCAACAGAGTTGCTTGAACGCTTGCGCGATTTTTTTGTAAAGGAACTATTCATGGATCGATTCGCGTAGTTGCGACAACTTGTAGCAGTAGTCTCTCGTGTACAGAGGAGCTACGATGACGGATACAGTGATTCGAATTAAAGTTACCATGCATTTCGTACGATTTACGTGGTATATTGATCTTTTAAATATTTTAATGGATTTTGAGATGCGGTGAAGTAGGAAAATATTTTGCTATTAAGATACTAGTTTGTGTATTGCTCGTTAATCAGTGTATATGAAAAATACATGCTATCTATAAGGTATTTTTCATATTTTCACTCTTAGAATTCTACGAGTTCATTTTCTGCGTACCGATTTCACATCATCATCTGTCGCAATACATTCAGATATGCGAAACCGGTTTTAATCACCTGGAATATAATTCATTCATTGATTAAACAAAGTATGCGTTTATTTATTTGCATCGTGGAGGACAGATTTACTTACTTGACCGAAGGTATCGATGGACATGTGAATTACCTTGCCAGCAGTGATGTCGACGACAATGTTCGACCGACCAATGATGAGAATCAAGTCGAGAATCGTTTTATCAGGTAAATAATACCAGTTTGTCATATAAACGACATCGCCAACTTTTCTGCACTGCGAACAATTCGAATTGTCAGCGTTCGCTATGACGTTCTCACGATCGCGTCGCATACGACATTTAAATACCTGTTCCGTCAGCTTCTCACCGATATAACACATTATGAACACGTTAAAACAAACGGACATGAGACACGTAATTAATATAGCGACAGTTTCGAAATTGTGGTTAGACAAATCCTAAAAGGACAGAATAAAATTACAACTACGAAGACACGGAGGTGGATGAGGTGAAGTGAAATTAGTCGAGTCGAGATGAATGAAAGTAACAGGGCTTTGAATATGTACCATAAGTATCAAGTATCCGAGCAAGCATATAACCAGCATGCACCTAAACAATTCTACAAAACATAATCGGTTCATCACTTTCTCGATACACGATACAAAACTGAAATTAACACGAAAAGTGAACAATATATAACGCATTAACAACGACGTCTATTTCAGAGAAGACAAGAGAGAGAAAGAGAGAGAAATCACAAGAAATCTTACTTCAAGGTTCTCAAATGGTGGTCCACGATTATCCCAATTTTCTCAAACCCAGCTGATTTCTTCTGCTGGTACCTCGACGCGTCCACAAATTCGACGATTCGTATCATCAATACATCCAATTGTCCACACGCGTGAGCAGCCAACACAGCAGCCAAACTGAACGTTCCAACAGTGCTGGTGTTCGCGATGAATATCGAGAATACTTGAGCGTAAAGGACGATCGCGTTCATAGCTACCTCGTCGATGTTCACCAGCTCCTGGTACACAGCGCAAGGTAAAACGTGCACGATCTTCGTCTCGTTCCCTACTTGAATCATCTCAGTATTCAGCACAGTTATCACGCAAAAGCCCATCACGCCACCCTGCATGAAAGCAGCGCAAAGGGTGGCCACGTAGCGACCAAACTTCGCGTTCTGCAACATCACTTCTTGATGCTTCTCTGTGGCCACAGTTTGCCAGTCAGTTTCGATCTGTTGCACGCAGTAACGTATGTCCTCGCTTCTAACCAGCAAGATCGTGTAATTTACACTGCTGGCGAACCAGTGGCTAATCCCTGCGGTGCTCATCAGTTTCGTGTACAAAATTTCTTCGTCCTCTAGAAGTAGATGCAGCAAACAGAGCATTGGTATGGAGACCAGGAAACAATAGCAGATGAAATTGGAAATTCTGGACGTGATTATCTCGAGTCTGGTCGTGGAGGGTGACTTGGGCCAGACGCCAATCGGTTTCAGGAACCATCTGTTCAATTGGAGGCTGTAGTCACTGTAGTCGCTCTGATTGCTGCGATCCATCTCTGTGACTACTGGTTTGTTCGCCATCGTGGCTACTCGTCAAGGTTCTAAGAGCAACTGCAACGAGTATAGCTCGCATTAGGTGTATTAGTTTATCTAGAAGGGTGACGTTCAACGCTTGCGCGATTTTTTATGGTCAACTGCTTGCGGATCGATTAGTCTGACTGTCGCGGCAACTTGTTGCAGTAGTCTCTCGTATATGGAACGACAATGTTGCAAAGACGAACGTGGGAGCTGAGGATTGCATGCGATGTTATGTTTCGTGGGATTTTTTGGTTCGAACTGGAGCTACTCGTAGAATGTGCAAGTGTGTAAGATATATGGACGTTCTATGTGCTTAGAAAATAGTTTAGAAGCTAGATAAAAGTGCACCAGTAGAGTAACGTTCAACTTGCGCGATTTTTTTGTGAAGAGACGTTTGCTAGTCGAAGGTGTGGTAATGAAATAAGCATTTCGTTATTAAGATACTAATTTCTCTATTGCTCATTAACGTATACGATGATTAGATGCAACACAGATGGAGTTTCTTGCATTTTATACGTTCGAATTCTACGGATCGATGTTCTGAGGATCGATTTCATCTCATCATTTGACGCATCACGTTTAGGTACGCGAAACCGGTCTTTATCACCTAGAATAACGAAGTATGTTTATGGAAAATAGGTATGCACGTCGATTCACGTGTGCTGTGAGCAGAGAGTTCACTTACTTGACCAAACGTGTCGACGGACATCTGAATCACCTTTCCAGCAGTGATGTTGACCACTATACTCGATCGAGCAATAACCAGGATCAGATCGAGGATCACTTTGTCAGGTAAATAGTACCAGTTCGTCATGTAAACGATGTCGCCAACTTTTCTGCACTGTTGAACAATTTCGCCATTAGCTTCGCACAATTTCTGTTCGTATCTTTTCGTGATAACAGAACGCTTTAAGTACCTGCTCCGTCAGCTTTTCACCGATGTAACACATGATAAAAACGTTAAGACAGACCGCCACGAGGCACGCGATCAACGTCGCAGCGCATTTAAAATTGCGATCAGCCAAATCCTAGAATAAATACAAGAATCGTGAGCGATGCGATACAAATCGAGACGTGGCCAGGCGAAATTACGAAACAGACAATAGCTGTGAATAACAACGTATTGAATATGTACCATAAGAAACATGTATCCGATCAGGCACACAGCCAGCATGCATCTAAACAATTCTACAAAACATAAGCGGTTCATCACTTTCTCGATACACGTTACGAAACTGAAATTAACACGAGAAATGAACAATAGATACTTATTAACGATGACGCACGTGGTCAGAGTAGACAGGAAGAAGACGAAATCTTACTTGAGCGTTCTCAGATGATGCTCCACGATCATCCCAATTTTCTCGATCTCGACGGTCCTCTTCTTGTCTCCAGCCGTCTCCACGAACTCGTTGATTCGCACCATGAGAACATCCAGCTGGCCGCAAGCGTGAGCAGCGAGCACAGCAGCCAAGCTGAACGTCCCAACAGTGCTGGAATTCGCGATGAATATCGAGAAAATCTGCGCGTAAAGCACGATGGCGTTCGTGGGGTTCTCGTCAACGTTCACCAGCCTCTTGTACACCGTGCAAGGTAGAACGTGAACGATCCTGGTTTCGTTTCCAATCTGAATCACTTCCGTGGTGAGCGCTTGCACGACACAGAAGCTCATCACACCAAATTGCATGAATGCTGCGCAAACAGTGGCCACGTAGCGGCCAAACTTCGCGTTCTGCAACATCACACCTTGATGCCTCCCCGTAGCCACTGTTCGCCAGTCGTTTTCTATCTGTTGCACGCAGTAACGTATGTCCTCGCTTCTTACTAGCAGGATCGTGTAATTCACGCTGCTGGCGAACCAGTGGCTGAGGCCAGCGGTGGTTTTCAAGGTCGCGTATAGAGTTTCGTCCTCTAGAAGCAGATGCAGCAAGGATAAAATCGGGAGGGACACCAGGAAACCGTAGCAGATGATATTCGACAGCCTCGAAGCGATTATTTCGAGCCTGGTCGTGGATGGTGACTTTGGCCAGACTCCAATTGGTTTTAAGAACCATCTGTTCAATTGGAGGCTGTAATCACTGTAATCACTGTGATTGTTGAGATTCATCGCGGATTTAGTCCCCATCGTGGCTACTCATCGAAGGTCGCGAGCACAACTGCAACGAGTACACTTTGCGGTGCGTGGATCAGTGCAGCAGGGTCGTTCAACGCTTGCGCGATTTTTTTTATGGAGAACTGTTCGCTAATCGATTCGTCGAACTCTCCCAGCAACTTGTTGCAGTAGTTTTTCGTACGCGAAGCGATCGTGTTGGGAGGGACAGTTGCACGGGTTATAGTTGATGGGAAATGTTCGCGTTTCGTGCGATTTTGTGAGCTCAATTGAAATTGAAACGCACGATGGGGACGATGTGAGGATTGGAGAAGAGGGATGTTTAGAAAATAATTTCCTGTTAAGATATTCGTTTGTGTATTGCTCATTAATTAGTGTATATGAAAAGTACATGCAACGTATAAGGTATTTTTCATATTTCAAAGCTTAGAATTCTACGGATCGATCCTCTGATAACCGATTTCATCTCACCATTTGCCGCATCACGTTTAAATACGCGAAACCGGTTTTCATCACCTGCAATTGAAGTATTCGACAGAAAGCAGGTGTATCTACTCGTATATGGTAATTAGTTTACTTACCTGGCCGAAAGTGTCGACGGACATGTGAATTACCTTCCCAGCAGTGATGTCGACCACAATGCTCGCGCGAGCGATGACAAAAATCAGATCTGGGATCATTTTATCGGGTAAATAGTACCAGTTTGACATGTAAACGACGTCGCCAATCTTCCTGCACTGTTATAAATTCACAGTATTAATTTTTAGCATAATTTTTGTATTATTTCGTCTCTCATTTCACTCTGCACTTCAGTACCTGTTCCGTTAGTACTTCACTGATATAACACATTATAAAAATGTTAAAACAAACGGAGATGGTGCATGTAACTAGTGTTGCAACACTTTCATAATTATGCTCGGCCAAATCCTAGAAACGTATAAGAATTGTATCCAATTGAGTATAGAGAAACGTGTGTATACGCAAAGGGTAATTATTTGGAATAGGGGTAATCGATTTTGACTAAGTATGTTGTTGAAGTCATCGTTCTGAATTCTGTACGCACACAATTGTATTTTATTATAAAATATTCTAAGAAATTTAAGCAAATGTAACATAAAATTAATTTCTATTTAGAAAAAGCTACGCTCTATTAAATATGTAGCATTGCAATTATTTTTCTAAAACGAGAGATAATTGTTCAGAACGATGACGTTCACAATAAATGTCCAAATAATTACCAAACAGAATTAAGAAAAAAAAAAAGGAAGCGAAATAAATCACAGTAACAAAGTGTTGAATATGTACCATAAGAATCAAGTATCCGAGCAAGCATATAACCAGCATGCATCTAAACAATTCTAAAAAATATATTCGATTCATCACTTTCTCGATACACGATACGAAACTGAAATTAACACAAAGAAAAATGAACAGTGTACGTTAAACTCGTTTCAGAATAGGCACGGGGTAATGAACACGAAGAGTCTTACTTCAACGTTTTCAAATGATGCTCGACGATTAATCCAATTTCCCTGAACGCCTTTGGTTTCTTTTGCTCCCTTGAAGAGTCCACGAAATCTGTGATTCGTACCATAAGCACGCCCAGCTGTCCACAAGCGTGGGCAGCCAGAACAGCCGCTAAACTGAACGTCCCAACAGTGCTGGAATTAGCTATGAATATCGAAACAATTTCCACGTAAAGGACTATAGCATTGGTTGGCTCCTCGTCCGTGTTCACCAGACCCTTGTACACTGTACAAGGTAAAGCATGCACAGTTTTCGTCTCGTTCCCAACTAGAATCTCCTCCGTACTCAACGCTTGCACGAAGCAGAAGCTCATAACGCCACCCTGCATGAAAGCAGCGCAGAGGGTGGCCACGTAGCGACCAAACTTCGCGTTCTGCAGCATCACTTCTTGATGCTTCTCCTGTGCCACGGTTTGCCAGTCGGATTCGATCTGATCCAAGCAGTATCTAATGTCCTTGCTTCTCAGCAACAAAGTGGTGTAGGTCACGCTGCTGGTTATCCAGTGACTGAGACCAGCGGTGGTCTTCAGTTTAACGTATATACTCTCTCGTTCCAGAATGATATGCAGGAAGCAAAGACTTCCAACAGACACCATGAGCACATAGCAAATGATTTTTAACATTGTGGAGATGAATCTCTCCATTTTAGAGCTCGTTGGTGCCGCTGGCCAAGCACCAATCGGTTTTAGGAACCATCGGTTCAGTTGGAGACTGTAGTCACTGTAATTGATTAGCTCGGGGGTAGCTTCCGGGGTTGCTACTTTCTTCGACATCGTTGCTGCTCACTAGAGGCTGTGGACACAACTGAAACGGCTATTCCTCGAACTGCGTGTATATTTAGTGCAACAGCCGAGTCGCGTTCAACGCTTGCGCGATTTTTTGTGGAGAACCGCACGCTGATCGATCCGTGTAGTCGCGGAGACTTGTTGCAGTCGTGGCTCGCGTACGGAACGATCATGTTGCAAGAGACTGTCAGAGACATCAGAGTCATCGTGCGACATTGCTGTTCGCGTGATTTTGTGGATCGAATCGGAAATAATTGCGCAAAGAGTAGATTTTGAGTGTTGATGGAATTATTATTTGTGAAACGCGATGGAAAAGTTGAATGATGGCGGTTAAGTTTGATGACAGCGTGTTGCGATGTCAATCTTTGCACAGGTTAGCGACTAGAGTGGTTTTCGTCGGTGTATCGAGTAATTAGACACGATAGTTGCTTCTGTAAGTTTGTAATACGGAAAGTACATTTAATATACATGTGATTTCTCTTGTTTCGGATTTCAGGAATCTACGGATTCATTTCTGTCACGGATGGATGTCACATCATTTGACGCAGCACGTTCAAATACGCGAAACTGGTTTTTATCACCTGAGGATTAAAATTTTGGATTGAAGACAGTGGGATTGTAATGGATAATCATCGCGTACAATGATTACACTTACCTGGCCAAATGTGTAAATCGATAGATGAACGAATTTTCCAGCAGTGATGTCGATCACTACGTTTGAACGGACGATGATCAAGATCAAATCTAGGATCACTTTATCAGGTAAGTAGTACCAGTTTGTCATGTAAACCACTTCGCCAACCTTTTTGCACTGTTAAGAATTCGTGTTATTAATTTTTAGCATCTCTTTTACAAAATTGTTCTCGTATCGACAGCTTTCTATATAAATATCGTATGTTCCATTTTTATAAAATTTGAATTTGCATATACAACTAATATATAGTCGATATAAATTTATTAAAAATTTTTATTGGCATATTAGGAATAGTGAAAATATTTTGTATTTATTCAATATACCATATTCATAAATTTATTTCATTTTTATCGCATCAAGTTATAATTTTGTAGGTTCTAGTTCATGTTATTCATTAAATATCTCAAATATCGTATTTCACGTATACCTGAACAACAGGTTTGAAAATCTTTAAACCTGTTGTCTCTTAAAAATACCAAAAGTGAACATGCAATTTCTATACAATAAGTCATTGTTAAATTTTGAGATTAATAAGGAGTTCACGTACCTGTTCTGTCAGAGTTTCTCCGATGTAACACATTATAAAAACGTTAAAACAAATCGCCAACACACATGTAAACAACGTCACTGCGCTCTCAATATTATTCTCAGCCAGATCCTGGGAAAATATGGACAATAATTAGACATCGAAAGAATTGAATACGACGACAGCTTCCTAAATATATACCGCGAGAGACAGGTATCCAATTAGACAGATATCTAGCACGCATCTAAACAATTCCAAAAAATACATCTGATTCATCACTTCCTCCGTGTACAATACGAAGCTGAAATCAATTCGTAATGTAACAGTTTATAAGCATCTTAAAAAAAAAAGACAACAAAGAAGGTCTTCGTTTATACTTTAAAGTTCTCAGATGATGCTCCACGATCAGTCTCAATTCTTTCGATTTAACCGCTTCTTTCTGATTCCTCGACGCGTTCATAGATTCGTTGATTCGCAACATAAGCACACCCAACTGACCGCAAGCATGAGCAGCCAGTACAGCAGCTAGACTGAAGGTACCGACTGTACTGGAATTCGCGACGAATACTGAAAGGATCTGCACCGCGAGGACGATTTCGTTCATTGGACTCTCATCAACGTTTACCAATTTCTTATACACTGGCGTGATCAGCACATGCACGATTCTAGTTTCATTCCCCACTTGAATCTCCTCCATAGTCTGCACGATTACAAAAACGGCGCTCAAAATGCCACCCTGCATGATGGCGGCGCAGAAGGTCGCCACGTAGCGGCCGAATTTCGCGTTCTCCAGCATCACTTCCTGGTCCCGCTTCCGTCTCACTGTTCGCCAGTCGCTGTCCATGTGCCGCACGCAGAACTGGATATCTTTGCTTCTTAATAACAAAGTAGTGTAAGTGAAGCTGCTGGTGAACCAGTGAGTGAGGGCAGCGGCGATTTTCAGCTTCGTGTACGAAGCTTCCTCCTCTAGAAGTAGTTGTAACAGAGAGACAAACGACACGGACACCATGCAACCGTAGCAGATTACGTTTAAAACGACTGATACGATTCTCTCGAGTTTGGTGGTAGTGGAGAACGCAGGCCATACGCCAATTGGTTTTAAGATCCATCGATTCAATTGGAGACTGTAATCTGTGTAACTGTTGAGGTCCGTCTCAGCGATCGTACCTTTGCGCGTCATCGTGGCTACTGATCGAAGGTTGTGAACGCGACTGAAAGGAGTACGCCTCGTATCGCATGCATCGATGCACCTGTGGAGTTTCTTAACGCATGTGCAATTTTTTCCAGACGTTTGCACATCGATCGATTCGTCTAGTCGCAACAAGTTATCGCAGCGGTGCATGCATCACGCTGGCGGTAGTAATCGTATGAATTAAAGAAAGGGTTTGCAGTGCACTAACTCTTTCTGCGCTCTTGTGAAAACAAATGGGGGAAAAGTGATATTAATTTGTTTGCAGTTTAGTTCATGTTCTGTTGCTATAATGATATGCAATAATTCTTGTGTCGATGTGTGTTTGAAATATTCGAGAGTAAAGTGAAGAAGAGTTAAAAATTCATTTTAAAACGTCTATATATTTAGAATATAAAAATTATGTATAATGTATAGGTAGTATTTGTTATGTTTCAAGCTGTAGAAATCTTTCCGTGGATTGTGTCCAAGGATACAGTTCATCACGACATTTTTCGCAAAAAGTTTAAATATACGAAACCAGTCTTTATCACCTGGAATATTCAGAAATATTTGGGATACATTAAAAATGAATTTTATCATGTATCGCAGGTGTGCGTACGGTAATATTGAAGTGGAAAATCAACTGACATCGCCAAACGTGTAAAGCGTCATGTGGACTAACTTCCCAGCGGTGATTTCAACCACCACGCTCGATCGAGCGATGATCAAGATCAGGTGGAGGATGATTTTCTCTGGTAAATTGTACCAATTCGTCATGTAAACCACATCTCCAACTTTCTTGCACTGTTAACAATTCGCAATAATTTTTATCAATTTCTGTTACACATTCGAAGTATAAGTAAAGTTTCTGTGGCACTTTGGTACCTGTTCTGACAATATTTCACCGATGTAACACATTATGAAAATATTGAAACAAATCGCCATGAACATCATAACGCAGGTCATCAAATTTTTAGTATTCTGGTCAGCCCAATCCTACAAAGAGTAAAAAACAATTGAAACAATCGTAGAAGAAACCCACAGAGAACAGTGTAGTACCACAAGAATCCAATATCCAATAATGCATATAACCAGCGTGCATCTGAACAGTTCGAAAAAGCAGATTCGACTCATCACTTCTTCGATGCACGAAACGAAACTGAAAATAACGACAAATGGTAACAATAATTTATTTCACAAAAATGAAGAAGAAGAATATGAAAATTCTTACTGGAGTGTCTTCAAATGATGCTCGACGATCACGCCCAATTCTTTAAGAGCAGCTTCTCGTCTTCTGTTCCTCGATTCGTTCACAAATTCCGTGATCCTTTCCATAACTATACTCAGCTGGCCGCAGGCGTGGGACGCCAAAATGGCGGCCAGATTGAAGATCCCCACAGTAGTAGTATTCGCGATAAACGCTGACCAAATTTGCGTGAACACAACGATCTCATTAGTAGGACTATCGACGACGTTCATCAGCTTCTTATACACTGGACAGGGTAACGTGTGCACGATTCTAGTTTCGTTCCCCAATTGAATCACCTCCGTGCTGAGCGCTTGTACAATGCAGAAGCTCAAAACGCCACCTTGCATGAAGGTTGCGCAAAACGTGGCCACGTAGCGACCAAATTTCGCGTACCTCAGCATCACTTCCTGGTCCTTCTCCCTAATCGTAGTTCGCCAATCCGTTTCTATTTGTTCCACGCAGTAACGTATCTCCTTTCTTCGTAACAACAGGTTGGTGTAATTGATGCTGCTGACGAACCAGTGGCTCACTGGTCCCAGCGATTTCAGTCTCGCGTAGACACTGTCCGCCTCTAGAAACGCGTGTGGCAAACAGATGATTACGACGAACAGTAGAGAAGTGTAACAGACGATATTCGACACGATCGAAAGTAATCGTTCGCATCTGGAAGTGGTGGCCATCGTTGGCCACACTCCAATCGGTTTCAGAAACCACCGCGTCGGTTGGAGACTGTAATCGATGTGGTTGTCGAGATTGGTGTCTGCGATCGTGTATTTGGTCGTCATCGTGGGTAGTTGCTCAACGAAGCTGATGAACGCGACTGATGAGGGGGCGATTCTGCATCGCGTGTGTCCAAGCTTTAGACGAGGGTTCGTTCAACGCTTGCGCGGTTTTTTTTTCTAAAGCCGTCACTCGTCGATCAATTCGTCTAGTCGCAGCAACTTGTTGCGGTAACATGAATGCCTCGTGCATAGGATATGTCGCGAACTTGTCGATAGCAATCGTATGAATTAGAGAACGAGCATGCGACGTTCTTTCGTGGGGCTTTGCGAAGGCATAAGTGAACGTAAATGGATGGGTTGGTGTCTTAGTTTGTAGATCTCTATGATAGACGATGGGTTAAATCGTGCGAATCTATAGTTAGAGGAGACTTAATCTAAGTACTAACGTGATTACACATACTGAGGTTTTTATAAGTATAATATATAAATTATTCGCAATATTGTTTATATTTAAAGTGTTCGAAATTTTCCTGTAAATTCTTTGAATGAAGGTACATTTCATTGTGTCATTTGTCGCAGTAAATTTAGATATGCGAAACCAGTTTTTACCACCTGAAATGGTACAGTATTTGAAGTATATTTAATTATATTTAATTGTTACAGTTTATGGGAAAATATATGTGGTCGAATGGAAGACTCACGTCGCCAAACGTGTAAATGGACATGTGAACCATCTTTCCAGCAGTGATTTCAACGACCACACTCGATCGAGCGATGATCAGAATCAAGTCGAGGATCATTTTGTCGGGTAAGTAATACCAATTCGTCATGTAAACTACTTCGCCAACCTTTTTGCACTGTTAACAATTCGCTCGATTAATCTCCACCGTTAATACTCGTCGATACTATTTCGTTTCCCGTTTCTATCGATACGACGCTTCAATACCTGCTCTGTTAACACCTCACCGATATAACACATTATGAAAATGTTAAAACAAATTGAGAGTAGCATGACAACGTATGTGGTCAGATTTTGAACATCGTGGTCAGCCCATTCCTGCAAAAAATGTACAAGGAGAATATAACAATTGCACGCATACAAATACACGCAAATGTAATTATGAAAAAGGGATTGTGAATCGAAAATAGAGTTTCGATTTGTACCATTAGAATCCAGTATCCAATTATGCATATGTCTAAAGTACATCTGAACAATTCTAAAAAACAAATTCGGTTCATGACATTCTCGATGCACGATACGAAGCTGGAAAAATGAACAACTAAAATTAATAGAATACAATAGTAGAAAATCAGTAAAAAATAGCTTAAACGATCTTACTTCAACGCTCTTAAATGATGCTCGACGATCGTTCCTATTTGCTTAAAACCTGCTGATTTCTTTTGGTCTCTCGTTTCGTTCACGAAATCCGTGATCCACATCATAACGATGTTCAACTGACCACACGCGTGAGCAGCCAGAACTGCAGCTAAACTAAAAATTCCAACCGTGCTAGAATTGGCGATGAACGCAGACCAGACTTGCGTGATCAGGACGATCTCGTTCGTAGGACTCTCGTCGACGTTCAACAGACCCCTGTACACGGGACAGGGCAACACGTGCACGATTCTCGTCTCGTTCCCCACTTGAATCGCCTCTGTGGTCAACGCTGTCACAAAGCAGAAACACAACACGCCACCCTGCATAAAGGCAGCGCAAAACGTGGCCACGTAGCGACCGAATTTCGCGTTCCTCATCATCACTTTCTGGTCCTCCTCGCCTCTCACCGTTCGCCAGTCGATTTCCATGTGCTCGATGCAGTAACGTATGTCCTTGCTTCGTAGCAACAGAGTCGTGTAATTCAAGCTGCTGACCAGCCAGTGACTGACTGGTCCAAGGGTTTTCAGGTTCACGTAGAAGCTCTTCTCCTCCAGAATCATGTGCAGTAAAGCTAGACTAGCGCTGGATAACATGAAACCGTAGCACACGACGTTCAGAACGATCGAAGCTGATTTTTTTAGCCTCGAAGTCGAGGGTGACGCAGGCCACGCGCCTATAGGTTTCAAGAACCATCGATTCAATTGGAGGCTGTAATCACTTCGACGATCGAGACTCGTCTCTATCACCACGCATTCGCTCGACATAGTTGGGCACTCATCAAAGTCGCGATAAAGACTGGTTCGTGCGTCCTGTGCGAGGGAATAACTGCACCAGACAGTTGTTCAACGCGTGCGCGAGTGGTTCTGTTTTTTTTGAGAGCACTGCTCGCTGATCGATTTAGTCTGTCGCTGGTATTTGTTTTAATAATGCGTGCGATCGTGCACGCGATCTAATAGCTGACTATGAGTGCGTTGAGCGAAGTATGCGTCTTTAATGGTTCGTGGGTGTTCTTCTGATGAAGTTTGTTTGGTTACAGGTGCTGTGAGATGTCTGAAGGGGGACGTTAAATAGTATTCGAGTATCAAGTTCAACTGTGATTTGGAATTCTTCGTTTCTTTTGGGATCTGTGGAATTTTACTTGGCAAGAGTGATGAGGAGACGAGAGACAATCTTTTGGAAACAAGTTGAGACTTCTGCAATACAAAGTGAGTAATGACAAATATTTACTTTTCTCTTCTTGTTAGAATGTATAAAGTCTACAACAAAAGTTCATTTATAACGATTGTATATTCGCAATTTTTTATTCACATCGCCACTGTGCGAAGCATGTTAAAGTATGCGAAGGATGTCTTGAACACCTGCAAAGTGGAACATATGCAGATTAAACGTACATTTAATTCATCTCGATACTTACATCGCCAAAAGTTGCCACTGATAAATGAACTAATTTTCCAGCAGTGATTTTGATCACTGTGCTCGACCTCGAGATGATCATGACCAAACCGATGGCAGTTTTGTGATGCAATCGGTACCACTCGGTCATGTAAACCTTCTCTCCAACTTTTTTACACTGTTGGGTTTAATTATTCGCGTTTTAATAACAAATTTTCATTGACATAATTCACTTACCTGCTCTGTAATTATCTCTCCAATATAACAGAATATAAATATATTAAATGCCATGGATGCGTACAGGATGCCATACGAGGCTACTGTCTCCTTCGACTTCTCCTGAAAAATTAAGTAGACAGATCAACGTATGATCTGACCTGAAAACTTTTCTGATATTTTTTATCCGTCGAAACCTACCGTGAGTATATAATACTCGAGCATGCACATGTTGAACGTACATCCCACTAATTCAACAAGGCATATCAGATTCATTACTTGTTCTATATATCGAATCAAACTGAAACGACATTTTCATTTACAAACTCATAGCATTTCGTAGCAGCAAAGTCCTTGCGAAATATATTATTAAATGTAAATATATTATTCTTATTTCAAATATATTGAAACCGTGAATATTAAACCGTGTAGAACTCAGATAAAAAATTTGAGATACGTGCGAATAGTAGAATCGCGTGAAATTGATCTCCTACATATACAAGTAGTACAACTAAACCATATCAGACAACAAAACAGTACCTCAGCGTGCGAAGATGATGCTCCACGATAAAACCAAGCTTCCTCTGAACAATCCTCCTCTCCTCCTTCTCCGCTTTCTCGTTCACCAGATCGTCCAACTTGGAGACCACCACGTTCAACTGTCCGCAGGAGTGCATCGCAAGTACAGTCGCCAACCCGCAGGCACCCACCGTGACCGAGTTCACGACGAACCCAGAGAGCAACTGCACGGCGAACACGATCTCGTTCGCAGGGCTGAATCTGACGTCCATCAGCTTCGTATAAATCGGACATGGCAAACGATACATCGAGTAACTATCGTTGCCCACGTAGAAAACCATCTTCCCAAAACCAGTGATCACGGTGTACGAGAAAACGCCAATGTGCATGCACAACGCGGCGACACACGCGATCAGACGACCGACTCTCGCGTTCCTCAGCATGATCTCGCGATACGTGACCTTCGCGACGGTTTGCCAGTCGCGTTCGACGTGTTCGAGGCACTTGACGATGTCGTTGGTCCTCGCCAACAGGCAGCAGTAATTCAGTTCGCCCATCAACCAATGACTCGTAGGTCCGATCACCTTCATCCTTGATTCCATGGTCACGTCCTCGAGCAGGATGTACAGCAAGCAGGGTGCAACGGTGAAGATGATCACTGAATGACAGGTGAGATTCAAGAATTTTTTAAATACTCTTTCCACTCTCGTGACTTTGCTGCTCGTTGGCCAAGCGCCAATTGGCTTCAACAGCCAACGATTTATTCGAATGCTGTACTCGTAGTCGTGGACGTGGGCGGTGTTTAGTATCGCTGGTTGCTCCGACGAGTTCAGCATGATTGCGTCGCGATAGCCGTTTGGCGAATGAAACCCCTTCGAGTAGAAACGCCCTTAGCTGAGGTCGGCGCGTGCGCCATTTTTTGCCCTCGTCGCAGTTGTATCGTATCGAGCAATTTTTTTTAATCAACCCTGCACGAGTGAGGATTATCGTTCAGTGAACGATAGGGTGATTTTATTTGTTCTTGTTCCTTCACTCTTTTAGTGACAGGGATATTGGTTAAACTGTTGGCGATGGAGCGAGGAACGTTTTGGACAACGCGAGATAGTTGATTTTTGTTAGAATTTTTCGTGGCTATTGTGGAATTATATCGAGCAAGAGTTAAGAGAGTGTGGAATGTTTAATATATTTCAATGCACGGTGAGTAATGATAAGCGTTTAATTTTTTACGTAATAAGTCTATAACAAGAAATCACTTAGAACAATGGTAGTTTTGGGCGTTTAAATCGCTACTGTACGAAGCATGTTAAAATACGCGAATGACGTCTTAAACACCTGAAACATGGAGTGTATATAGATTAAATGTATATTGAAGTGAGTGTCGATACTTACATCGCCAAAAGTCGCTATAGATAGATCGACTAACTTTCCAGCTGTGATTTTGATCACTGTGCTCGATCTTAAAATGATCATTACCAAACTAGTAGCAGTTTTGTAATGCAATTGGTACCACTCGGTCATGTACACCTTTTCTCCGACTTTTCTACACTGTTGAACGTTCGTTACTTGCGGCTTAATAGCAAACTTTTTTTTTTTATATCACTTTCTTACCTGCTCTGTAATTGTCTCCCCGATGTAACAAAATATAAATATATTAAAGATCACAGACACGTATAGAATGCCGTACGAAACCATAGTTTCCTTCGAATTCTCCTGAGAAATCGAGTTACGTACGCACGAAATTAGTCACACGAAAATTCAATTAGAAATATCAACGTACGAACCTCCACTCTTGTCTCAATCGTTTCATTCGTTCGTTAAAACCTTACCGTGAGTATGTAATATTCGAGCATGCACATGTTGGCCGTACATCCCACTAATTGAACCAGGCAGATAACATTCATTATTCTTTCTATGTACCACACCAAACTGAAACCAATATTTTCATATACAAATTCTCCAGTGAAAAAAATCATTCTGCCAGACAATCACATAAACATCAATACAAATCTTAATACAAAAAAAGAAACAGGCTTCAATCGAATTTAACGTGCTAGTGATACGAGTGAATCATATCAGCACAGTAGATTCGAATAACGCGCAGACGATACCTCAGCGTCCTCAAATGATGCTCCACGATAAACCCCAGCTTCCTCTGAGCAACCTTCTCCTCCTCCTTCTCCACTTTCGTGTTCACAAAATCATCTATCCTGGAAACCACCACGTTCAACTGCCCACAGGCATGCAACGCGAGAACAGCATCCAATCCGCAAGCACCCACTGTGATCGAGTTGACGACGAAACCATTAACATACAGCAGAGCCAACAAGATCTCATTCGTTGGACTGGATCTGATGTCTATCAGGTCCGAATAAATCGGACAAGGTAAACGATACATCGTGTAACTGTCGTTACCAACGTTGAACACTGTTTTTCCAGAACCCATGGTTATGTAGTAAGAAAACACACCCATGTGCATGCACAATGCAGCGGTGCACGCGATTAAACGACCAACTCTCGCGTTTTTCAACATTATTTCGCGATGACTACCCTTGGCAACGATTTTCCAATCGCGTTCGATTTGCTCGATGCAATGGACGATGTCGTCGCTCCTCGTTAAGAGACAGCAATAGTTCAACTCGCCCATGAGCCAATAACTCGTGGGACCGATCGCTTTCATTCTGAGTTCCATGGCCACTTCCTCGAACATTATGTACAACAGACAGAGTACGAAAGTGGTGATCATTAACGTGTGACAGGCGATAATTAAGAGTTTCACGAGCAATCTCTCGACACTCGTTGCCTTGTCGCTTATGGGCCAGACTCCGATCGGTTTCAGTAGCCATCGATTCACTTGGATGCAATACTCGTAGTCGCGATCGTGAGCGACGTTGAATGCAACGGATGCATTCTCGACGGATGCGTTCACCATGATTACTTCGTGGGGGTAGTTCAACGAATGAGCTGGGTTCGAACAGTGGATGCGCTGAATAACTTGGCGCGTGCGTCAATTTTTTTTACTGCCTCGCCACGACGCGAAGAGTGGATTAATTAATCAAGGGTGCACGAGTTGCGAAATATCGTGCAACTAGTGCGAATCGATATTTCGTGACAAGTGATCCTGTTCGTTCTTTCGTGGAGATCGTCGACGCCAGTGGATTCAGGGATTATTTTGTCGAACGAATCGTTTAATGGAATGAACGTTCTCACCAAGACCGTGAAATGAATTTCTTTCGATTTTAAATACAATAACGACAACGTACAGAACTATAAATTATATGCTTGAAACGGTACAGATACGTAAATTTGTCTATGATAATTACATGAATTGTATAAATGTTCACATAATCGCTCGCAGCATGTTCAAATACGCTACTGATGTTTTAACAACCTGTATGTGTGATACGTTTTTGTTACTTTTGCAGATTCGAACGGGAAATGGTAATAATTCGATACTTACGTCGCTGAATGTGTTGATGGACAGTTCAACCATATTTCCAGCTGTAAATTTAATCGAGGAATTGGACATGGCGATGATGAGGATGCAGCAAAGCTTCTTGCTTCCGGATAACTCGTGCCACTCGATCATGTACGTTGTCTCGCCAACTTTCTGACACTGTCGCGTGAAATATTCTTTACCCTCAGGTAATTTGTTACTGAATTTATACTATTGCACTGCAAAACGTTACCTGCTCGGCGACAAGCTCGCCAATATAGCAGAATATGAAAATATTGAATCCAATTGATAAGAGTATCGTTGCGTATGTCAATACTGAAGCTATCTCTCTTTGGTTCCAATCCTGCAACATACAAAAATCTATTAGTACACGTTCAATTACATTTTATAGCTTCACGTATTGACCCTCGCGTACCACTATAATATAATATCCAACGAGGCACAGATTGATCGTGCAGCCTAAAAACTCAACGAACGATATCTGTTGGAGTGCCTTCTCCGTGAGCGCCAAGAATCTAAAATCCAAATTCAGATTCGATCATCGCGTGTAAAAATAACGTGTCCTATATTCTCAAGTCTTCAAGGTAGCGTACTTCAATATTCGAACGTGTTGGCTGACGATACTCGCGATCCTGTCGTCCACGAGGTCGCTCATGTCCGCTCGACCAGCTACCAAATGTTCCAACCAGATCATCAGCACTTGCATTTGCCCGCACGCGTGAACTGCGAACGCAGCTGCTAAACTGCACGCAGCTGCCGTGATCATGTGTATAAAGATACCTGTAAAAGCTTGAAGGGCGTAGACGATCTCGTTCACAGGACTACGACGAGCGTCAGCGATCAGCTTCGAGAACGGAAACGCTATGGGGATAAAGGTCAGATTCTCTTCCTCGATCACAGTTTTACCCGCGCAAACGGGTCTGATCAAATAGTAGAACGCGAAACTGGAGTAGACGAAAAACGTGCAAATGGTCACCAGTTTCTTTCCATAATTCGCGTACACAACCATGACGTTCCTGTCCTCGAGGTATCGCGTGTTCCTCCAGTCCCACTCGATGCATTCCACGCACTCGCGTATGTCGCCCCCGTGGATGACCAGCAAATGGTATTTAATCAACGACACGACGACAAAGATCAGGGGACCAATCAATTTGATCCTGTCCTGGTTGTTCTCAGTCTCCAGGACGAGGAACATGAAACTGGATATAAGCTCGAAGCTGATCGAGCCGTAGCAAACGATGCTGATCAACCAGTAGAAGCATCTTCCTAACAGAGAGCTTTTACTGGAATTTGGCCAGACACCAATGGGTTTCAGAAGCCATCGATTCCATTGGACGCTTAGATCCACGTTTCTGTGATGGTTCTGCTCCGTCGTGGCAGCTGTCGCGTCGATTGACTGTTGCTTCTGCATCGTTTGCACTCGAACGTTGCCTCGAGACTAACTGTCGATAGCGCGACGAGTGTTTGAAAGGGAAATAACATTGCGCTTGCGCTCGATTTGTCATTCCCTTCGTTGACTGGGGTGAGCGAAATGAATTATATACGTGCACCCAAAGGGTCCGACCCTTTGCGGTTCTCAGTTTGCATCCTCGTGCATTATCAATGGAACTGATCGCGGTTGCATGACGATGGGACGTCAGCAAATTGATTTTTTCGAACGTCAATGGAGCACGAGTGCGTTAAGGGTTCCGTGACGGATCGCGGGTTAGGTGATTCGATTTGTGAGGGATGAATCTTAATTTCTAGGAATTTCACGTGTTACCAAAGGACGTAGAATCTTATTAATTATATGTATTCATGTTGGAAACATGTATTTAAATCTAAACATGTATATTTCTTTTCAGAGAGTAACATCGAGGGATGTTGGATTTCTGATGAGGAGGGACAAGTGAGACATGCTGGGAAATAAATCGATCACGATCACTCTTGGAGGCTGTACGTTGATTGAACCGTGCGAGAGTAATCTCGAGCTGTCGATAGTGCGCGAGAGGCTAAGGCTTGAAGATTCCTGTTAAGTTCACATCATTGCTCGCAGCATGTTGAAGAACGCCACGGATGTTTTAACGACCTGCTCGTTCGATAGTTCCTCGTTAATCCTCGAGATCAGGCGAGAAGGTAATTCGTTACTTACATTGCTGAAGGTGTTAATTGATAATTCAACCATATTCCCAGCAGTAAATTTGATCGATGAGTTGGACATCGCGATGAACAGTATGCAACAGAGCTTCTTGTTTCCTGATAATTGGTACCATTCGATCATGTACGTCGCTTCGCCTATTTTCTCGCACTGTCACGACATGCACTTTTATTCTTATCTGTTTTACCATTGAACACGATCGTGTGGCAAAATTTTACCTGATCAGCGACGAGCTCTCCTATATAACAGAATATGAAAATGTTGAAGACGAACGATGAAAGTAACGTTATGTTAATTATAACAGACGCTATGTCGTTCTCGCTCCATTCCTGTAACAGTTAAAAATCTTCGTCAAACGATGCGATCGGAATACTTCGATTTTTCAATCGCATTCGTACCATTATAATATAATATCCAATAAGACAGAGTACCACTGTGCAGCCAACAAATTCGACGAAGGATATCTGCTGCAGCGCTTTTTCTGTCAGCGCTAAAAATCTGGAACAGCACAAAACCTTCGATAAAAAAACTCTAAAATTTACGATTCGAATATCCACAGAAATCGCGCAAGAATTTTTTCAAATATTCCACACACTTCAATATGCGAACGTGCTGACCCACGATGCTCGCGATCCTCTCGTCCACAGTGTCGCTTGTATCAGAACGACCGTCCACCAAATGCTCCAACCAGATCGTAAGCACTTTCATTTGCCCGCAAGCGTGCACTGCAAACACAGCAGCCAAACTGCACGCGGCTGCTGTGATCAAATGAATCAGAACACCTGTCAGACACTGAATAAAATAGACGATCTCGTTCGCAGGACTGTAACGGACGTCAGCGATTAGTTTTGGGAACGGAAACGCCATGGGGATGAACGTCAGGTTCTCCTCCTCTATCACTGTCCTCCCCATGCTAATTGGTCTGATCAAATAGTAGAACGCGAAGCTGCAGTAGACGAAGAACGTGCAAATAGTCGCTAACTTCCTCCCATAATTCGCGTACGATATCATTATGTTTCTATCCTCCAGATATCTGGCGTGTTTCCAGTCCCACTTGATGCGTTCGATGCATTCGCGTATGTCGTCCTCGTGGAACGTCAGTAAAAAGTATTTGACGAAGGTCATCGCGAAGAAGATCAATGGACCAACCAATCGAATTTTACCCTTGACGTTCTCCTGTTCCGCGACCACGAACATGAAACAAGAGACAAACTCGAAGCTGATCAAACAGTAGCAAATGGTACCAATCAATCCAGAGAGGCATCTTCTTGCGCAGCTGTTTTTACGCGCATTTGGCCAGACGTCGAGCGGTGTTAGTAGCCATCGATTCCATTGGATGCTTAAATTTACGTTTCTCAGATAGTCTTGCTCCATCGTGGTGGATGTCGCGTTGAACGATCGCTGTTCGACCACTGTCGACGGTTTGATGCTAAATAGCCACTGTGGTTCGTAATGGCTTGGAAGCAAGCTAAGATTGCGCGTGCGTTAGAATTCATTGTCGAAGAGGGATGCATAAGTAATATTTCTCGGGGAGTCGAACCCCTCTGAGTTCGTTGATTATAGTTTCATGCGTCAGCAGTGCGAGCGACGCGCTTCGATGACGATGGCCTCTGTCGAGAAATTGATTTTTTCGATCGTCAGTGGAGAGACTGTGTCAGTGTTTCACGACAGGTTGAACGAATCGATTTACGAAAGATGAAACTTTTATTTCTCCCGATAAGTTGTAATGAACTGTGTTACCTTTTCGTGATAGCTTGTGAAGTGCCATTTTTAATATTTCTTTTGGATCGTGGCTAATGTAAAAAAAGGATACGTGAGAAAGAAAGTTTGTCAGAGAAATTCATCGTGAAGCGAATATATAACAATACAAATCAAATTTATTTTAGCGTATACACGTTATTTGTTATAATTGCTCTTTCAACTGCGTTCTATCCTACGGATCGTTCAAGTCAACGTTCGCAGCACGTTCAAAAAGGCAACTGCTGTTTTGACGACCTGTTCGTACAATGAAATTAGTGTCGAGTAAGAGGCTTATGAAGATAAGTTTGAGTAATTTTCTACGTACATCGCCAAATGTGGTTAAACACAATTCAGACATATTTCCTGCTGTCAATTTGATCGATGAATTGGCCATCGCGATTATTAGGACGAAGCTGAGCTTTTTATTTTCTGGCAGTCGATACCAATCGATCATGTACGACATTATCCCAACTTTCTGACACTGCTGGAAAAGAAATGTAGAAAGAGATGCTCTGTTAATTGTAAAAGATATTTTACCTGCTCGGCTACCAGTTCGCCTATATAACAAAATATGAAAATGTTGAACGTAAGGGACACGAGCAATATGAAATATGTCACTGCGCTGGTTAAATGGCTGGAACTCCATTCCTGGGGGAGACAATCATATATAAAAAAGCTACAGAAAAATTTGTATATTCGTCAACTCAAATTTTATCACGATAACGTACCATGATAACGTAATATCCGAGAAGACATATATTCAACATGCATCCTAAGAATTCCACAAAGGACACCTGTTGAAGCGTCCTTTCCGTGAGTGTCAAAAATCTGAAATTCGATTCGATACTGTCTGGGATTGCAAACGTACAAGCGTGATAAAAACTTTTATACTAACTACTCCTCAGAAACGTCAAACAGAAAAATTTGAAATCGTGAAATTTATCTGTAAAAATTCTTACACACTTCAGAATTCGAACGTGTTGATCTATAATCTCCGCGATCCTCTGTTCGACGCAGTTGGACATGTCTGATCGACCCTCGATCAAATGTTTCAGCCAGTTGATCAGCACTTCCATCTGACCGCAAGCGTGGACAGCGAGCACCGCAGCCAAGCTGCAAGCAGCGGAAGTGATGCTGTGCATCAGAGCACCAGCTAAAACTTGGAACGAGAAAAGGATCTCGTTCGAAGGGCTGACACGTGTGTCCATCATGAATCTCGAGAATGGATACACCATTGGTATGTACGTCAGATTAACGTCAGCTGCCGTCACTTTACCCACGCTAATTGGTATCGCTATGTAATAAAACGCGAAACCACTGTACATGAAAAACGCGCTAATCACGATCAACCTTCTCCCAAAATTCGCGTTCGCGATCATTATCTCTTTATCTTTAACGAAGGTGATGTTCTTCCAGTCCCATTCGATGCGATCGATGCACTCGCGGATGTCCTCCTCGTGGAGGATCAACAGATGGTACTTCAAAATGGCCATCACGCAAAAACTGAGCGGACCAAACAGTTTGATCCTGTAGTAGACGTCTTTCACTTCGAGGACTAGGTAAAGACTGCACGGTAGCAAAAGGTAAATCAGCAGACTGTAACAGATTACGTTTATCAGCCAGTGAAAGTATTTCTCTATTAGCGAGATTCTGGTGGAATGTGGCCAGACACCGATCGGTTTTAGTATCCATCGACTCCATTGGATGCTTAGATTCACGTTTCTCTTGTATTCGTGGTTCGTCGCGAAGTTCGACGCGTCGTTCGTTGTTAGTTTTTTCATGGTTACGGATCGAGTGATCCCTCGATGGCCACCGATCGTGGTTTCGCGATGGCTGCGAGGGAAGTAATGTGGCGCTTGCGCTCGCTACCCCCAACTTCTTCGCAAGGGGAGAATAAAGTATTGTTCTCTATGGCGAACGAACTTTTCGCGATTAGCTGTTTCTCTCGTTGTGCATTATGAATAACGTGAATTGTGCGGTTGATTTCTGAAATGTCAATAGAATGGAATTTTTTATGTCACTCGGAGGGGTAGTTGCACGTATCTTTAACGCTTTACGCGATATCGTTTTCACGATGTCTTTTTAGGTTTAAAATTGTAGACAATATCCTTCTGATTTCAACATCGTTTTTATTTTCGAAAATCCGTATAAAATGTGATTCTTCAAATATCGTAAACAGTGTGAAAATTGATTAATATTCTAGATGAGTAACAATCATTCAATACACACAGTAGTAAAAGTATTTTTGACATAGATATTAATGATTGTAGAAAATTTTCACATGGAGATACATTCAAGTCGTTGTGCGTAGCACGTTTAGAAAAGCAACTGCTGTCTTAACGACCTGTTCGATGAATAAAGATTGTAATTATTTGTTGCATGTGTATTATACGCGTGATTAGATACTTACATCAGTGAAAGTGCTAATAGACAACTCGACCATGTTTCCAGCTGTCAATTTCACCGATGAATTGGACATGGCTATTATCAGGACGCAACAGAGCTTCTTATTTCCTGGCAATCGATACCATTCGATCATATACGACATCTCGCCGATTTTCCTGCACTATGGTAAAACACTTTCCATTATTAAACCACATTCAAAGTCAAAGAAACTTATCAAAAAAATGACATACATACCTGCTCAGCCACTATCTCACCAATATAACAAAATATGAAAATATTAAACGTAAGCGATATAAGTAAAATAACGTAAGTCACTGCACTCGTGATATCGTTCGATTTCGATTCCTGCAACCAATCAACATCAACTAATCACCAGTACAATTCGCACGCGTTTCGATCCAATTTATAAACCATCCTACCATAATAACATAATACCCAACCAGACAAATATCCAACGTGCACCCTAAAAATTCAGCAAAAGAAATCTGCTGCAACATTTTCTTCGTGAGCGTCAAGAATCTGTAAATAAAACAACGAGAAACTATTTCTAAAGACCATTCCTATATATCATTCATCCATCATCGACAGATCCATTTACACACTTCAAGATTCGAACGTGTTGTCGCACGATATCAGCGATTCTTCCATCCACGGTACCACTCATATCCGATCGACCATCGATCAAATGATCCAGCCAGTTCATCAACACCTGCATCTGTCCACAGGCGTGAACCGCGAGGACAGCCGCCAAACTGCAAGCAGCTGTCGTGATACCATGCATCAAAGCGCCAGCGACCATTTGGACGAAGAACACGATCTCATTAGTGGGACTGTATCGAGTGTCGACGATGTATCTCGAAAATGGGAACACCAGAGGAATGAAGGTGAGATTGTCCTCCTCTGCCACTATTCTGCCCACGCTAATTGGCACGGCGATGTAATAAAAGACGAAGCCGCTGTACATGAAGAACGTGCAGAGGATAACCAGTTTTCGTCCAAAATTCGCGTTTAATATCATGATATCTCTGTCGTCTACGTAATTTGTGTTTTTCCAATCTCGTTCAATGCGTCTCACGCATTCGCGAATATCGTTCTCGTGTACGATCAGGGAATAGTATTTGGCGAATGCCATCGCGCAGAATATTAGAGGACCAAAGAGTTTTAATTTGTCGTAGAGATCTTCGACCTCGAGGAACGCGTATACACTGCAGGGGACGAAGAGGAAGCTGATTAAGCTGTAACAGGCGATTTTTATCAGCCAACGAAGGTGTTTTCGTAATTGGGACGTGGTACGCGAGTTTGGCCAGAGACCCATTGGTTTTAATAGCCAACGACTCCATTGGATACTCAGATGGACGTGATGCTTGTAGGTCTCGTCGATATTGGGGGATTTCTGGACGTTTATTTGTGACTTTTGCATCTTCGATGCTCGACAGCTCGGTTCAGACTGAATGCTCGCGATTTGATGTGGGTTTGGATGGGTGAATAATGTCGCGCTTGCGCTCGATTTGCAACTTTCCATCGGGAGGGTGAACGAGAGCGACTTTCTCCGCTTAGTTTCACCCTTCCGACAAGTTTGGTCTCTCGCGTCATGCATTATGAGTGCACGAAGTGGAATAATGACGGCTGGGTGAATCGATTTTCAAAGTTCGCGCACGGAGACGCTCGTGGGTTTGTTTTTTCTAATTTGTGGACGATTGATTTTTAGACACGCTGAAATTTATATTTCTCCCTTCGATCTAAACGAAAATTGTTACTCTCGAGGAAGGGTGAAGTACAAGAAATGTCTTCGTGAATCTATGTTTCGTTTAATTCCCAATATAAGAGACGAGTTTGTCATCGACAGTATGTGGCAAATGATTACGTTGTGAGTTGTCGTAGCATGTTTAAGTAAGCGACTGACGTTTTGATGACCTATAGTGTTCCATGAAAATTTACAATAGAAATTGGTATTTGTACAGCGTGGATAATCGTTGAAGACGGATGCGTGGAACTTACGACACCAAAGCTGCTGATGGAGAGCTCGATGATGTTGCCAGCGGTGATCCTGGTGGTCGAGCGGGACATTGAAATCACCAGAGGTATGGCGAGGCTCTTCTTTCCAGGCATTCGATGCCAATCGATCATGTAAGACTTTTCACCAACTTTCACTGTCTATTTAAATATTCATTTACACTTTTATCTATCATATTAATTAATTAATGGGTAGCATGTTTCATACTAAAAAATTGCGATATTAAAATTGAGAGAATCATAAATACTTGTTCTGCTAAGAGTTCTCCAATGTAGCAGAAGATAAAAATGTTGAAAGTGACAGACGTAAGTAGTAGTATATACGTCAGACCTCTGACAGGGTCTTTGGGGTCCCATTCCTAGAAAAAATAACGAATCGACGCTTGAATTCACTATTTCTATCGAATCATCAATAAAATCATACCGTTAACGCGTAATATCCTAGACAGCACATATTCAAAGTGCACCCCACAATCTCTACCAACGAAATCTCCTGCAGAAGTTCATCCGTGTGACCTATAAAACTGAAACGTCACAAAGGACACTATATACATTAGAAAAATGGCATCAAACACATGTTATAATCTCATTTAACACTTTTAATCGAAAGAACATCTTCAATTTACTTGATTATCCGAACGTGCTGTTCCACAACGTTAGCCAGCCTCTGATCCAAGCTCTCCCCATCGTTCTCCCTTCCGTCCACCAATTTCTCCAGCCAGGACATCAAAACCTGCAATTGTCCGCACGCGTGCATCGCCAGAAGCGCAGCTAAACCGCAACTGGCAACCGTGATATTATGCGCGACGAACCCTGACAGCAATTGGATCGTGTAAAGAATTTCATTGACAGGACTGAGACGAGCGTCCAGAAGGATACGTGGAAAAGGGTAGACCAGTCTTCTGTAGGTCAGATTCCCACCCTCTTCAACGATCTTCCCGTGAGTGAACGGCAACGCGACGTAATAGAAAACCACCCCTCCGTACATGAACGCAGCGCAAATCACAACGAGTCTGCGACAGAAGCTCGCGTTCTCCAGCATGATCTCGCGATCCTCGTTGTGCTCCACGTGCCTCCAATCGTCCTCGATGCACTCCACGCATCTGCGAATGTCGTCCTCGCGGATAATCAGGACACAGTACTTGATCATCGCCATCATGAAGAAGCTGAGGGCGCTGCCCAGCTTCAGTTGGCTGTAGAAGTCCTTGTTCTCGAGGATGATGAACATCGCGCCAGGTATCAGTATGAACGCGAGCAGACTGTAGCTGAGAACGTTCAGACAGACGTGTTCGATGGTTTTTAAGTAAGAATGACTCGTGGATTTAGGCCAAGTGCCGATCAATCTCAACGTCCACACGTTCAATCGAATGTTGAAGTTTCGATCGGTTTTGTAATTCGTGTTCAGGGGTTTCTCGTGATTGCCAAGGGTTTTCGTGGTCATCGTCGAGTGTCGAGAGTTTAGGAGTCACTGACGATCGTTCCTGGGTGACTGGTTTGAAAAGTCCCGTAGAATCGCGCGCTTGCGCTGGGTAAATCGAACACGGGGACAGGACAGTGATGTTCTATTCATCGCTTTGATTCAGTGGAACTTTACTACTAGGGAAATTTCCTCTTTGTTGTTGATATAATTTTTGTTGAGACTGCTTCGTGCACGTTGATCGTAATTACTGGTTTCCATATGGATTTTTCGAAGGGGGACGAACGTATAATTATTAAACTAGTCGCGTACGCAACTGGGGGGAAGTAGACGTAGTTCGATCATTGAAAAATGTTTTGCGAATATTTGAATCTCTGGTAGGGTTGCATATGTTTTCTCATCGCTTGTGATAGATAGAAAGATTAAATATTAAGATAGAATATAAAGGTATATTCTTGGTTACCATGAAAACTGAATGTTATTGCAAGTCCAGACAATCTTTTCGTTGGCAAACACAGTTTACATGATAGTAGGGAATATAATACTGTAAATAGTCGAACATAACAAATGCGACATTATGGCTTGACGACTATTTACGTTTATATTCTCGAACCACGTTCGTGGAATTCGCGTTTGATAACGAATCAGAGCTCTCAAGGAGAAGCTCGACAGAGGTGGATCGTTGGTGTTCGTAGTGCGTGTTTCAGTGGAATAAAATAGAACTTTATTTAAATGCAACTCCCTATGTGATTATTAGTGAGAAATAACATGTTACGCTTCGTAGTGGTTTTCTAAACGACTTTACGCAGCAAGTTCAAATATGCCACGGACATTTTCATTACCTAAAGAGAGAAAGCAATTCTCACGTGTGTGGAATAGGTAAATTTGACAAAGTATTCGTATCTTCGTACTCACGTCGGTGAAAGCGGCTAAGGACACGTCAAATACATTGCCAGCGGTGAGCGTCATCGAATGATTGGACATGGCTATTATCAGTATCGTGTAGCGAGCCTGCCACGGTGGTAGACGGTGCCAATTCATCCTGTACGACGCCTCCGCCAGGATATCGTTCTACTAACCGAAGCATTTGTAACAACAGCCGGATCAAGGGACGAGGGGTAAGAAAGAAAAGTGGCGTACTTCGTTGATAAGAAGCTGGCCAATGTAACACAGTATAAAAACAGAGAAAACGAACGACACTTGAAACGTGACGTAAGTCACGACAGATACGATATTATTATTTTCCCATTCCTAAAATATATTGCTCCTGAATTTCTGAAACGATTTAGGGTACATAATTCACATTAAAAACGACCCTACCATTAGGATACTGTAATCCACGACACATATCAGACACGAACCCAACACCACTTCGCACAAACAAATGTATTTCGTAATTGTCTTAACTCTTTTTAAAAATCTACAATAAATCATAAATGATAAAACACGTGAGACATACAAATCTGTTGACAATATATATTATACGTATAACATAACAGCGTTTGCTGAACAAACTGCAATATATATATATATATATATATATATATATATATATATATATATATATATATATATATATATATTCTCGCATTCTGTTACAGATATTTCTCAAACAAATATTCCACTCACCCGTTTATCTTCGTCTGATAGTCAACGATATCTTTGATCATCCGTTGCACAGACGCCTCAGTCAAATCGGTGGTGTCCGCGAACCGCTTCATCTTGTTCACCAGGATCGTCAGCATGCCGCAGACGTGGAGAACCAAGAAGGCGACAATGCCACAGGAGCCAGAGATAACCGCGTAAGTGACGAAGCCAGATACAATTTGGAGGGTGAACAGTATCTCGTAGTTTGGGGTGCGTTGCTCGTCCAGAATGAAGAAGTAACTGGGACAAGCTATTGGTCTTATGGTCACGTTCTCAGGAGTGACGATCGTCCCCTTCAAAAGCGGAAGAATCGCGCGATAACAAATACCAGCACCGTACGAGGTAACCGCAGCCATTACGACCACCCTTTTTCCTATTTTCGCTTTCGACAGGAAAATCAATCGATTCTCCTCAGTCGCGTCCATCCAGTCCTGTCTGACCGCGTCCAGCGCGGTCTGAATCTCTTTCCCTTGGGACAGGAGAACCATATACTTGGAGGTTTGCAGGCTGCAGTTTACGATTGGCCCCATAAGCTTCAGTTTCATCTTGCCGTTTTTCTCCTTCAAGAACGTGTAGAAGAGGCTTGGTACGATTATTAGGAAGAGCAGAAAGTTGGCGATCACGTGTTTCATTCTATGCGCGATTCTCGTGGCCAAAGAAGAGTTGCGTGGGATGGGCCATGCTCCGACTAGTCCTAGAATTGTCCTTAAGAATCTCGTCGCGTGTCTCAAGTCCTCCTCTGTGTCTCTTAACCGTGGCATTTTTGCGTCGAGCTTGAGGGTTGAAACATGACTGACAATGGGTGGATAATAAAACAGAGTGGGTTTCAGGGTGCAGCGTTGCGCTTGCGTGTTTGAAATATTAAATGTTCGAGACTGTAGGTAACGTCAAAATGTGGTTATTGACATGACTCTATTCGAGGGAGGGTTGAAGAAATAGGAAAATGCAAATTGCTTGAAATTATCCCTTTCAACTTTATTATGCGCAGCGCATTTTCCGATAGAGGAGGGTTTCTCTCGTGGAAATAACTTGGAGATTTCGTGCACGATTTGTTGTTTGATTTTTAGAGGAATAATCGTTTTATCGTGACGATTGAAAGTGTAATTCAAAGATTGAGAGAGTAGCATGCGAGTATGTTTAATTTTGTACGTTGTCAGTGAGGGCTTGGGGGACATCGAAACGTTTAGAGCTGCTGCGATGCAGTTACACAGCTTTGTGCCATTTTTAATAAAAGTTTGTCCCCGTCTGCAAAGTTTGCGTCCCTTGAAAGCAGCAGTTGTCGCAGCGGAAGGTGAAAGGGTTCTGCATGCGAGGGGAACGACGCTTAAGTAACTTTACGAACTGTTTCACTTGAACAGGAGGGACAATATGTACCTTTTAAATGCTGTAAATCAGTTTCTTGCAGGTTTATGCATTAGCTATATTTATTCTTTCGTATACGCTACAAAAATATCGGTAAGAAAAAGAATAATTCAAGTGATACTGTTAAAATCATCATTCTTTCATCAACGATCAAATATGGTTCTATGAAAAGCAAGAATGTCGATGATATATTCGTGTATCTATGCCTTTTCTATCGTTCTATGTGAGATTTGCGATGGTAGTCGTAATGTTTACCGTCGATGCCATTTTAGAAACGCTTACGTCGTGAATTGTCGCAGCATGTTCAAATATGTTACGGAAGTCTTGATAACCTATGATATTTCACGAGGACTGATAATAAAAATTTGCATTTTGCAGCACGGACAACTATGAAGAATTCTGCGACACTTACGTTGCCAAAGCTGCTGATGGAGAGTTCGATGATGTTGCCAGCAGTGATCTTTGTGGTCGAACGAGACATTGAAATCACGAGTGGTATGGCGAGGCTTTTCTTCCCAGGCATTCGATACCAATCGATCATGTAAGACTTTTCACCAACTTTCACTGTCTATTTAAATATTCGATCTCACTCTCGTTTCATATAAAACATTTTTAATATTAATTTTACAAAAATTATAAATACCTGTTCCGTTAAGAGTTCGCCAATATAACAGAAGATAAAAATGTTGAAAGTGACAGACGCAAGCAATATTATGTACGTTATACCACTAACAGGTTGTTTAGGGTCCCATTCCTATGAAAAAAATTGTCAATTGCTCTGTCAATCGTTTAGATAGTAATTTTCAGGCACTTGACGATAATACCATACCATCATCGAATAGTATCCAAGGAAACATATGTTCAAAGTGCATCCCACGACTTCCACCAATGATATCTCGTGCAGAAGATCCTCTGTGTAAGCAATGAAACTGAAACGTCACAACAAACGCTATTTACATTAGAAAAAAAATCGTGGAAACCCGAATACTAGATTTTCGTTCGGATTTATCATGTTTCGAACAGAAGAGCATCTCCGTTTTACTTGATTATCCGAACGTGATGCTCCACAACGTTAGCCAGCCTCTGATCCAAGCTCTCCCCGTCGTTCTCCCTTCCGTCCACCAATTTCTCCAACCAGGACATCAAAACCTGCAATTGTCCGCACGCGTGCATCGCCAGAAGCGCAGCCAAACCGCAACTGGCAACCGTGATATTATGCGCGACGAACCCTGACAGCAATTGAATCGTATAAAATATCTCATTGATAGGACTGCGACGAGCGTCCAGAAGGATACGTGGAAAAGGGTAGACCAGTCTTCTGTAGGTCAGGTTCCCACCCTCTTCCACGATCTTCCCTCGCGTGAGCGGCAAAGCGATGTAATAGAAAGCCACCCCTCCGTACATGAACGCGCCGCATATGACAATCAGTCGACGACAGAAGCTCGCGTTCTTCAGCATGATCCTACGATCCTCGTTGTGCTTTACGTGCCTCCAATCGCTCTCGATGTACTCCACGCATCTGCGTATGTCATCCTCGCGAATAATCAGAACGCAGTACTTCATCACCGCCATCATGAAGAAGCTTAGTGCGCTGCCGATCTTCAGTTGATTGTAAAAGTCCTTCACTTCCAGGATGATGAACATGCCGCCAGGAATTAGGATGAACGCCAGCAAACCATGGCAGAGAACGTTTAGAGATATGTGCTCGAGAGTTTTTCGCCAGGAATTGTGGACAGACTTTGGCCAGGTCCCGATCACCCCTAACGTCCACAGGTTTAGACGGATGTTGAACTGTCGATCGGTCTCGTAATATCTGTTGCAGGATTTCTGCTCGACGATGAGGCTCTTCGCGTTCATCGTCCAACGTGAAGGGCGAAAGG
Organism: Xylocopa sonorina; assembly: GCF_050948175.1. Taxonomy (NCBI): domain Eukaryota; kingdom Metazoa; phylum Arthropoda; class Insecta; order Hymenoptera; family Apidae; genus Xylocopa; species Xylocopa sonorina. The sequence continues at coordinate 7,432,701 of NC_135203.1, forward strand.
GTCGCGGATGACTGGTCATCGATGACGGTGTCGAAAGCTCCCAGTGGACTACGCGCTTGCGCTGAGAAATCGAAAACGGGGACAGAAGGGTGTTTTTCTGTGTATCGCTTCGACGCGTTACAACTTTTCCCTTCCCGTTTCGCGGTAACGTAATTTGTGTCGCGACTGGCGAAGTTGTTGGTAATGACAAGCTTCGAAGTGGGTGGTTTTTGTTTAAAAGCGATGGAAGGGAATCAGGGAACCCTGGTCGAAGTTGTGATTATCGTGCAATCGTGCGCGCGTTCAGGGGTGAAGCGCATGGAACGCTGCTCGAACTCGCGGACACGGTTCATGGATATTTCAATTGCAGATAGGGTTGAAGTATGCTTTGCTTTGCAGTGTTACCATGAACTGCTCGATGCTTCGCGGAACACGCTCGAGTTAAACATAGTACGTGGATTAAATTGCGAAAATTGAAAAATTAAACAGCTTGCGTTTGGTAAGACTAATTTTTACGAAGGGGTAGCAACTTGTAGCGAGGAACCAGGCTCGAAAATTGTGGGATGGATCAATGCGTAAGCAGTAAACGTTTACTCGTCGTCTGTGAAGTTTTCATCGATCGTGTGCAACATTGTTATAACATGTATTAAGCGAGCTTGAAAAGGGTTCCACTCGCGAGGGGGTTGAATTGCACGCGCACGTACGTTTTAGTAATAAAATACCACGAAACGTATTGACTAGTCTGAAAATATCTATTGGGAAGTAAATTGAATAATTAGAAGATACAGTAAAAAAGTGCTACAGTCTAAAACATATTTCTCTATCATTTCTAAGTACTATCTTTCACGTACTACAGTTAACTAACTGTGGAGCGAGTATAAACTTTAAATCACTGTCCGTAGTATATTTAAATACCCGACTGACGCCTTCACGATCTGAAACATATACTTTGCAGGCCGTACGTGGATTAATAAACGTAGAAAAAAACAATTTGTGGATACTTACATCGCTGAACGTGGACAGAGACACCTCGACCACCTTTGCTGCCGTGAGTTTAATCGGAGAATTCGACATGATGATCACTGGTACCAAACTACGTGCCTTTCTCGACGGAAGTCGATACCAGCTCAACGTGTTCGACGTGCGTTCAAGATTACCGCTCTGTTAACGAAGAAGGACCATTTAAAAACGAAGTCTGCGTTAATAACGTACACTTAAAACGTACTTCGTCGACCAGAAGCTGTCCAACGTAACAGATGGAGAAAGTGAAGCATACGCACGTTACCATCACCCACATGAAAACAATCGTGGCGGTAATATTCTGGTTCTTCCATTCCTGAAATACGATCGAGCAATCACGCGAGCCACAGAACGATCTAATCGCTATACTCCTTAATCTAGCCCGTACCAGGATGATACAATATCCGACAATACACATAAAGCTGGTGTCTTCGATGATTTCGACGAAACAAAGATACTGAGTGATCAGTTCAACGTTACTTATAAATCTGAAATGACGTGACGAACACCGTGCGCACAATGCATTTATACACCTTAAAACATGTAAGCAAACAACCCCATCCGACTCGACTCGGCTCGTTTAGCCTCGCGTCCTATTCCACTTACTCTTTAATCTTCGTCTGATACTCAACGATATCGACGATCTTCGTCTGCACGTGCCTCTCGTCGGTGTCCGTGCGATCTGTCAGCTCGAGCATTTTGCCGATCAAAATTCGTAACATGGCGCAAATGTGCAGACAGAGGATCGTGAAGATGCCAACGGTGCCGCTCAATATCGAATAGCTGACCAGTCCGCTGAAAACCTGCAGCGCGAACACTATCTCGTAGTAGGGCGTCGTTTGTACGTCGAAGAGGGTGATGTGAGTCGCGCATGGTAGCATCCTGATGGTGGTGTTATCCGGGAGCACGATCCTCCCCTTGGAGAGCGGAATTATCGCTCGATTGGACAGACCACTGGTGTACACGGTCATAGTGACCAGGAACATCACCGTGTAACCAACTTCCGCTTTTGCTCGCAACACCTGGCGGTTCTCTTCCGTCGCGCTCAACCAGTCCTCTCTTATCCTGAACAACGCGTCCCTCAGCTCCTTCATGCGGTACAAAATCACGATATACTTGCCCAGTTGACCGCTGCTGAAGATGAACGGCAACAACAGACCCAGCTTCCTTCTGCCGCTCTTCTCCTTCAGAAACACGTACAGAATGCCGGGGACCAGGACCAGGAATTGTAAAACAAGAGCTATGGTCACTGTGGACCATCGTAAGAGTCTCGCGGCGAGAGACGCGTCCACAGCGCTTGGCCAGATGCCAAGCAACGTCATAACCGGTTGCACTAGTCGCAGGGCGTGTTTCAAGTCCTGTTCAGGGGTTCTCGTTTGCGCCATTTCGAGGATCGAATGCTGGCCGTCGACTGGGCACGCTCGCGTGCCGTGGCGCGGGTCTAATCGCGCTCGAGTTTATAAAATGTTAAACGTCCACCCCCTAGATTTAGAATGTTGCGCGATATCGACGGGTGGCGGTGAACGTGTGCGTGCTGAGAACTTTCGAGCGCTCGTGAAACTAACATCGACCGGTTGTTTATTGAGATGATCGCGTTCGTTCGCGAGTGATTACACGTTTCGAAAAATTCGAAGAACGGGTAAGTAAATTGGTTGAAATTACTGGTTCGAAGTTTCTATGCGCGGGTCGGGTTGCTCGATCGACGCGGACTCCCGCACGCGGGTTACAGATTTATCGTGTCACCAGCGGGTTTTCTGATCGCTCGAGGAACTTTATTGCAAATGTTTCGTGTCTGATGGAGTATGATTAATTATGTTTTTAGAAAACGAGGTTCATTATTAATATTAATGATAATAGCTGAAAATATATAATGGCGATCTAGTGTTTTGTGATTTCGATTAATGATTCTTTTCGTCTGCGAAGCTTTCACCGATCGGAAAAGAAAGTTAAATGCATTATGCATTTAAAGTTTGTAGAAAATAGAAAAAGGTAGTTTGAACACTTTTACAGTGAAATGAAAAAGCGCTCCGATCGATAACACGTTTTGACATCGTTTTTAGTTAAAATACAGAGTTGAATCTAATTCATTTAACAGATACCTCGACTTAAATGGTTTCTCGTAACACGTTCAAGTATCCCACTGCTGTCTTCATGACCTAAAAATTATATTTTTCAGGACGCTAAAATGTTGGAGAACTGGAGGACGATGCTAGCAAACATTTCGTTACTCACATCGATGAACGTGTTCAAGGATACGTCAACCACTTTGCCTGCTGTAAGTTTTATCGGATAACTTGACACAATAATCACTGGTATCAAACAGCGCGCCTTTTTCATTGGGAAACGGTACCAATTCAGCGTGACCGACGTCAATCTGACATTGTTGCTCTATAAAAGTGAACATTTCTTATAAAAACTGTAATTACTTGCGTCAAAGAGAGGAGCAATCGACGATGTACTTCATCGATGACAAGTTGACCGATGTAACACATCATGAAAATGGTATAAACGTTCAGCGCTTGGAACGAGAAGTAAATCGCAATATTGGTCGAATTGCTCTGTTTCCATTCCTGAAACACGATCGAATGACTGTCTCGTCGTTGACGAATCTCATGCAATACTTGTACCGTGATTAAACAGTAACCGCTCGTGCAGAAGTTGCACGTGTCAACGAAAATCTCGATGAAACAAAGATACTGCGTGATCTTATTCATATCGTTCATAAATCTAAAATTAATACAATTATACGCACGGGTACGTAAAACACACGTACGATCAAAATTACCGAAAACTCACCTTTTAATTTTCGTTTGGCACTCGATGATATCGAAGATCTTCCGATGCACACCGTCTTCGCTCACGTCACTTTGATTCGTAAGCTCGATCATCTTGTTCATGAGAATTACCAGTAAACTACAAATATGCAACGAGAGCACAGCAAAAGCTCCCAAAGTGCCACAGAATATCGTATACATAAGCATCCCCTCGAGAAGTTGCATTATAAAAATTATTTCGTAGTACGGACTGGCTTGTTCGTTGAAGAAGACGAAATAACTGGGACAAGGTAGCAGCCTCATGGTGGTATTACCAGGTAGAACGATTCTGCCCTTCGAAAGTGGAAGCGTTCTGTAACAGATACCTGAAGTGTACATAATTATGGCCATTGCCATCACCATGTTTTGACCGATCTTCGCTTTAGTACGAAAAATCGCTCGATTTCCTTCCATGGCGTTGAACCAGTCGTCCCTTATCTCGTGCAGCACTTTTCTGAACTCGTCCGTTCGATATAAGAGAACCGTATACTTGAGCATTTGACTGATGGCGTTTAAATGAGGCAGAAACAACTTTATTCGGTTCTTCTGACTTTTTTCTCGAATTATTATGTGTAGAACGCTCGGAACTGTGACTAGCACTATGATAGAGTAGGAAATTACGACGATGGACCACTGGAGAACGATCGAGGACAAGGGTGACGGGGTGGGTCTTGGCCAGGCGCCAACCACCCTTAGAAACGATCGCGCGAATCGCAAGGAATACTTCAATTCCTCGTCCGCGTTATTTATTTGACGCATTCTTCTTCCGCGATCGAAAGTTCGAGGGACACTGGTTAACCATCACGGTGAACTGGGGACCATTTCAAGGGTGCGTTTGCGCTTGCGTACATGAAATGTTCAGCGCGTCGAATTACCGTCATTAAATTGTACGAAAGGGTTGGAGAACAATGTTGCGAGTTTTTGTTCCATTATAGCGAGAGTGGATAAAATTACCCATTTTAATTTTGTATTCTGTTGCAGGGACTGCACGAATCGATCTTCACGGACGACTAATTCTCTTAACTGCCGGAGGGTAAGTTTCCATTGCGACTACATAGAAGATACGTGCGCAAAATGTGGTGTACAGTAGATGGAAATATTTTTTGTAGTCTTTTCTTTCTTTATGTGACAAATTTTCAATAGACAGTTCTCACTGTTCGAAGCGTTTACAATGTGGATCGTCGTCGTAATGGTAAGTAAGCGCGAAAGGGTTTCGTGCAGAGGAAATAAAATTAGCGGTTTAATTTCCTGGTTAAATACAGTGTACAATTTTAATCGTTTAACACGTATTTTATTACAGAGTCTATGCTACTTTTCTCAGTATATTTAAGTACGCCAACGATGTTTTCATCAGCTAAAAAATATATTTTTCAGGACGTACAATGTTTGGAAGATACATAGACCAAATTTCTGATACTCACATCAGTGAACGTGGATAAAGAGATCTCTTGCACTTTGCATATCGTCAGTTTTATTGGATAACTCGACGCGATAATGATCGGTATTAAGCAGCGAGCTTCCTTCGTTGGGAAACGATACCAGTCCAGCGTGATGGACGTCAGTCTGACGTTGTTGCTCTGTCAGAGTAAGAACGTTTTAAAAAACTCGTTGCAAAAATACAAGAAGAGGACCATCACGTACTTCCTCGATGATGAGTTGACCGATATAACAGATCATGAAGGTAGTGAATATGCAAAGCGTTTGGAACATGAGGTAAATCATTATAGCTGTCGCGTTGCTGTGCTCCCATTCCTAAAATACGATCAGCAATATATTACGAGAATAATTGGTCGCGTCGTTTGCAATTCGAACGACGCTGCCAACAATCGTACCGTGACAATACAGTACCCGATCGCGCACACGAGACTCGTGTCGCAGACGACTTCGATGAAACAAAGATAGGACGCGATTTCCTCCACTTTACTCAAAAATCTGAAATCACCGTACGCACGCATCGTACGTGTAAGATGTTTCATTATACTCCTCGATAAAAAAATAAATAGAAACTTACCGTTTGACGCGCGTTTGATACTCAACGATATCGAAGATCCTCTGCTTAATAACATCCTCGCTCGTGTCTGATTTATTCGAAAGCTCGATCATCTTGTTCACCAGAATCGTCAGTAAACTGCAAATATGCAAAGAGAGCACGGCATACGCCCCCACAGTGCCACATACGATCGTATACATAAGCATCCCCTCGAGAACTTGTATTACGAAGATTATCTCGTAGTACGGACTGGCTTGTTCGTCGATGAAGACGAAGTAACTTGGACAAGGTAATATTCTCATGGTGGTGTTATTTGGTAGGACGATTCTTCCTATCGAAAGCGGAAGAATCGTCCTGTAACACACACCGCTGAAGTATAAAACGTAGAACATTGTTAAAACCACTTTATGACCGATCTTCGCCTTCGCGATCAAGATCAGTCGATGTTCTTCAGTGGCCATCAACCAATCGTCTCTGATCTTGTTCAACACTTGGCGAAATTCGCTCGTCTTGCAGAGGATGATCGTGTATTTGAACAATTGACCCAAGCCAGTCACGTGTGGCATGAACTTTTGCAATTGCCTCTCGCGGACTTTCTCCTTCGTTACGATGTGCAGGAAGCCAGGAATCAGGACCAGCAGTTGCATCAGATACGAGGTAAGGATCAAACACCAATCCAGAATTCTGGAGCGCAAGGGCGCGGAGATTGGTCTGGGCCAGGCGCCCACGATTCGCAGAAATCTTCGAACGTATCTCAAGGACCGTTTCAAGTCCTCCTCCGCGCGTTTCTCTCGATCCATCTTAATTTTCGCGCGACAGTTCGAGCGGAAATGGTGCTCAAGCAGCGCGACGAGATGGTGCTCGTTGCAACTTGGTTCGCGTCGCGCTTGCGTGCATGAAATATTAAAGGCCACTCGAATCGAGCATCAAATTGTTGCTCGACGCGGTCGTGGCGAAGGGGTTGCGTACTGATTTCTCGTTACGCGATAGGGGATCGAATTGTCCCTCTTAATTTTGCATGCGCCGCAGCGGTTTCCTCGATGAGGATGAAGTTTTCGCGCGATCGATGAGTAAATGCGAAATTGAGCTTCCCTGGTGGAGAAAAAGTTTCACTGTGGAAACGATTTCTCGCGTAATTCTGGTTTCAAGCGGCGAGAAGAGACGGACGGTCTTTTTGTGATGATAACATTAAAAAATTGTATAAAAAAGTGTGTTTATGTATGATATACTCTGACATTTTTGCAGCACGAATGTTGCATTCTGGTCGACTTGATTGTTTTAGAATGTTCAATAAATGTAAATCCACATTTTGCAGTGTCTGTATTGGTTACGTGTAGACTCATAATGGTGAGTACAAACGAAAGGGTGTCGCACTTGATAACGAGATAAGAAACTTGATAACGGTGTTTAAATCATTTATTACGAAACGAGTTGGATAATTTCTATATATTTGTAGCTAAATGCGATCTATTCTAACCTACTGCGTTTTACTACGATCGATGAGCTTTGTATTTTATACAGAATATTAAATGTCCTAATATTAAGTGACTTCGCGTAACAGATTCAAATATCCCATCGACGTCTTCATTATCTGGAAACCATTTTACAAACGAGAACGTAGAATATTAAAAAAAATAGAACTTGTTATTACTTACATCTGTGAAAGTTGCCAGTGACACGTCTATTAACTTCGCCGCGGTTAATTTGATCGGATAATTCGACATGATGATGACTGGTACCAAACTGCGTGCTTTTTTCGTTGGAAGTCGATACCATCTTAACGTGTTCGACGTTTCAGCGAGATTAGTGCTCTGACAAAAAGACCAATTAAAGGTTCAATTTTAATACCAAGTAACGATGAGAAAATTCGTCGGATGGCGTACTTCGTCGATCAGATGTTGGCCCACGTAACAGAGCGCGAAAGTGAAGGAAGTACAAGACGCGTACACGAAGAAGTAGATCGCTATAGCTGTGTAATTATGGTTCTCAAATTCCTAAAACACAATCGACAGATCACTAAAAAATCGTACTCATATTTTCGACTACGCTTCTGTTCGTACCACGATAGTACAATATCCGAGTATGCATGTAATGCACGTGTCGTCGACGATCTCGTAGAAGCACAGATACTGCGTGATCAGTTCGACGTTGGCTATAAATCTGAAATAACGTCACAGATTGCACGCGTACGCGATGTCTGATACTACTCGAAGAATCAACCCAACATTAATCCCCCAATTAAATTGCTACAACTCACCCTTTTATTTTCGTTTGATACTCGACGATGTCCACGATCTTCTCATGCAGTACTTTCTCACTAAAATCCGTTTCTCTGGTTAACTCGATCAGTTTACCTATCAAAATCCTCAGTAAACTGCATATGTGCAAGCAGAGGATCGCGAAGACACCGACGGTCCCAGTTTGCGTCGCGTAGTTCACAATACCAGTGCAAACTTGCAACGTGAAGACCATCTCGAAGTACGGACTGAGTTGCACGTCGAAAAAGACGAAGTAAACTTGACAGGGTAACAATCTGATCGTAACGTTATTGGGCAGCACGATCGTGCCTTTCGTAAGAGGAAGAATGACACGATAGAACAAACCGCTGCCAGACATCGAAATGGCCACCAGCAACGCCACTTTGTACCCGATCCTCGCGTTCGCTCGCAAAGTGTGCTGGTCCTCTTCCGTGGCGTTCAGCCAGTCCTTCTTAATCATGTTCAACATCTTTCCAAAGTCGTTCTTTCTGTACAGCATGGTCAGATACTTGGCTGCTTGGCCCATACTGAACACAATTGGCGCCATCAGGCTCACTTTCCTCTTCCCGTTCTTCTCCTTCAGTATCATGTACAAAATAGCTGGTACCACGAGTGACAATTGCAAGAAAATTACCACGAAGACTCTGCACCATCGCAGAATCTTGAAATGCAATGGAGTCTTGCTGAAACTGGGCCACGCACCGAGAAACACTAAATGCGCTTGCACGAACCTGAAGGCCTGCTTCAGGTCCTCCTCGACGTTCCTCGTTCGAGGCATTTCATCGATGAACGCTCGAATTTGTCTGACCACGCGTGCGTCGATTTAGTTCACGACGGGGTTGGGGATTGTGCCGGGGGTTGAAGTTGGTACTTCGTAGCGAAGTATCGAACGCTTCGCGAAACAGCTATGTGTTTATAAGTGGCAAATTACGAAATTGGATGGTGAAGTTTTATGTAGCAAATCAGTTGCATTATTTTGTATCATTTTCTCTTGTGGAAGCAGGAGGAATGATCGTTGCTTGCTTTCCATGGTTTCAAATGGAAATATCGCTTGGATAGTTTTGCAATTTTGCTGTTTTGAAACTTTGCGAAAGGGTCTGTCATTTCTGCGCTCGGTCGAACGAAGTTCAAGTACTCTTCTCGCGAGTAATTACGAGAAACGTGTGTACATTAATAACGTCTGCTGTTTTTGGGATTATTTTTAATATAGTAATATACATGGTTACATAAAATACATACATTTGGAAATTTTCATCGAAAATTATAAGTAATATCCTATATGACTTCTAGTGAGAGTCGATACAATGTTACGTGAATCAGTGAGATTTTTAAACTACTTCGCGAAGTAAGTTCAAGTAACCAATCGACATTTTCATTACCTAGAAACAATTGACAGATTGAATCACAAAAAAATCCCAGTTTTTCTACTTACATCTGTAAAAGTGGCCAAAGACACTTCGATCATTTTTCCAGCTTTCAGTTTCATCGGGTAATTGGACATGGCGATGACCAACGTTAAACACCGCGCGTGTTTCACTGGTAAACGATACCAATTTACCGTGCAAGACGTCTGACCCACGATTTTATTCTGTCAATGAAAATTTTTCCAATAAAAATTGACGATCGAAGAGTGAATGAAATGAGAATGGCGAAAATGTCTCGTACTTCGTCGACGAGAAGTTGACCAATGTAGCAAAGTATGAAAACGCAGAAGGTAAACGATACACCTAACATGATACAGACAAACGTAGCCGTTGTGTTCCTATCCTGCCATTCCTGAAATACACTTTCTATAGTCCTGAATTTTATTTTATAACATGCAACATTTCGTACCATGAGAAAATAGTATTCCGCGAGGCATATCAAACACGAACCGCCCACCATTTCGGTTAAACAGATGTACTCCATAATAGTTTCAACGTTGTTAAAAAATCTGCAATAAGCCATCGCAATGATAAAGTACTCGTGTACATTTCCTCATCAATGGTTCTCGACGCGATATCAACTCGATAGATAAAACCTTCTTATCAACCCCTCTGAACACATATTCTTCAACCAAAACTTCGCTTACCTCTTTATTTTCGTCTGATACTCAACGATCTGCTTTATCCTCCGTCGCACGATTACCTCAGTCATGTCCGTTTTATCCACGAGCGCCTTTATCTTGTTCACCAGGATATTGAGCATGCTGCACGCGTGGAGGACCAAAATGGTGGAAATGCCGCAGGTGCCGCCAATCACGGAGTAGGAAACGAGACCAGACATAACTTGGAGCGTGAACATTATCTCGTAAAACGGTGTACGTTGCACGTTCAGAAAACCAAAGTAACCAGGACAAGGTAAAGGTCTTATGGTGACGTTATCAGGGGTGACGATGGTCCCTCTCAAAAGGGGAACGATCGTGCGATAGCAGATACCACTGCTGTACATCGTCACTGCTGAGATCAGCACCACCCTTCTTCCAATTTTCGCCTTCGAATGGAAAATCAATCGATTCTCCACCGTGGCGTTGATCCAGTCCTGTCTGATCGCCTCTAGTGCATTCTGGATCTCCTTGTATCGGTACAGGAGTATCGTGTACTTGAATATCTGCATGCCACTGTTTATGATCGGACCCATCAGCTTCAGCCTCTTCTTATTGCTCTTCTCTTTCAGAAATACGTGCAACACGCTGGGTACCATTATCAGGAAGAACAGGAAGTACGCGAGGACGTGCTCCAATCTTTGCAACAACTTGGAGAAGGAGGAAGAGGTAGCTGGAATGGGCCATACCCCGATCATCCCTAAAATCGGTTTCACGAACCTCGTCGCGTACCTCAGATCCTCCTCCGCGTTCGCCATTCGTGCCTTTTTCTCGCGGTTGAACGCTGCAGTGTCACTGGCGACGCGTGATTGATAAAAATGTACGCGATTCGTCGAGCAGCGTTGCGCTTGCGTGCATCAAATGTTAAGGGTTGCTTATTATCGAAAGAGTTTCATTGCACGAAGATTACGCTTCTATAGAGACACGGGTAACCAAATTGCTTGAAATTACTGGCTCGAGTTTTACGCGCTTGGGACAGTTTTATGTTTGTCGGGGTCTTTCAATCGTTGGAGGGTCCTCAGAGAAATTGTACGAAGTACCATAAATAATCTATGTCGCGATGTTTATGAGAAGGTTTACGCGTTCGAAAAATGGTGTTCGTAAATTGTAGATACTTACGAGTATGACAAGAGTACAGTTGAATTTTTTTTTCTTCGATATATCACCGCTGTAATAAGTAAACGTGAAAGTAATTCGCTCGCAAAGAGAAATACATGTTTCTCCATCGTTTGTTATTAACATTGCAAATATTAATCCAGAAAAAAGTGGCTTCGACGATTGTAAACTTATCTGATATGGAACAAGATAAGTAGATAGCATTATAAAAACATAACGCTCTGTTGTAATCGAGAACTTTTTCCGCTGACACGTTTAAAAGTGTATAGCGACGAAAAAATTCTCGCAACGAGTGTAACACTTTAAACGACTCCTCGTAACACGTTTAAGTACCCCATTGACGCCTTCATAATCTAAAAAACATATTTTGCAGCGTGTAAAAACATCGTGTAATACACGTAAAAATCATACCTTCCGATACTTACGTCGGTGAACGTAGCCAGCGATACGTCCACAACTTTGCCTGCGGTTAATTTTGTCGGTCGATTCGACATGATGATCATCAGCACCAAGTAGCGTGCCTTTTTCGTCGGAAAACGGTACCAATTCAACGTGGTGGCTGTTCGTCGAACGTTGTTGCTCTGTTAAAATGGACAATTCACAGTGGACGACGCGTTAAAAATTTTTTTTAGCAATTATGAGAAGCAGACGATGGAATACCGCGTCGATAAGAAGTTGGCCAACGTAGCACGTAGTGAAGGTAATGGATATGCTGGTTATTTGTATCAGAAGATAAATTAATATAGCTGTCGCGTTGCTGTCTTCCCATTCCTAAAATTTGACGAACGATACCATGAAAAATCACGAGAATTACATTCTTACTGATTTTTCTTAGGATTCGTTAGTCGTACCATGATGATACAATATCCCAGGACACAGGCCATACCCGTTTGATTGACGATTTCGATGAAACAGAGATACGGCGTGATTTGTTCGATTTTTGCTAAAAATCTGAAAGCACGTAGCTGTTTACGTGATCGTTTTAAATTCAACGAGAGAAGAACACATCCGTTCACCTTTTGATCTTCGTCTGATACTCGATAATCCTCGCGATCTTGTCTTGAACAGCTCTCTCGCTCGTGTCTGTTTGATTCGTCAGCTCCAACATCTTGTTCACCAGGATATTCAGTAAACTGCACATGTGCAACGAGAAGAACGCGAATATCCCTAGAGTGCCGCACAAAATGGTGTAAGTCAGGAATCCGCCTAGAACTTGCAGCGCGAAGATGATTTCATAGTACGGAGTGATTTGTTCGTTGAAAAGTACAAAGTAACTCGGACAGGGTAGAAGTCTTATGGTGGTGTTATCAGGCAGAACGATCTTCCCCTTCGAAAGCGGAAGTATGGTCCTATAACACAAACCTCCAGAGTATAAAGTCATGGCGACTATTAAAACAACCTTGTGTCCGATTTTTGCGTTCGTTCGAAGTATCAGTCGATTCTCTTCCTTGGCGTTCAACCAATCGTCTCTGATATCCTCCAACGTCGTCCTGAATTCGTTCATTCGGTACAGTAGGATCGAGTATTTGCAGAGTTGACCAAAACCGTTTATGTGAGGCATTAACATCTTCATCTGCCTTCTGCTGTTCTTCTCTTTCACGAACACGTACAGAAAGCTTGGAAACAGAACGAGGAATTGAACGAAATAGGAGAGGAAGATCAGAGAACGATCTAGGAGTTTGGAGGACGTTGGAGACGCTAATGGCCTTGGCCAGGCGCCGACGATCCTCAGGAGTGGACGCACGAGCCTTAAGGAACGCCTCAAATCCTCCTCAGCGATTCTTGTTCGATGCATTTTATTTTTTTTTTCTTTCGATTGCTAGCTCGAACGCGACTGACAATGTGGGACGATGAAAACCGTACTCGTTTCAACGATCGCATCGCGCGTGCGTACATACATGAAATGTTAAGTGCACGCAAATTGAACGTCGAATTGCTATTATTGAAATGATTTTAGTGTACGAACGGGGATTGCAGAAATGATAGCCTGCGCTGAGGTTCTGTGGATAGATCAGTAAATTGGATTAAATTAGCTGTTTGGATTTTACTTGCACGGTATGAGCTTCCCTGCGAAGCAAATGTTCTGTCGATGAAGCAATTTCTTCGTTTCACGATTTACATGTTTTCAATCGCTGATAGAGAAAAATTGTGGAGAATGTTAAGAACAATATATTGAGATGTTTGTATGAAATGTTACATATAAATAGTGTTTGTGAAGATCATAACCCTTTGGTTACGTATTTGCGCGTCATCGAATGAAGAAGAGAAATGTTAGTTACATTTTTATTAATTTCTAATCAAGGTAATTAAACGATTATGCCTAGCGATTATATCTTTTGTTAGTATACTTATGAATATCTTAAAATATCTCGTAAAAATCCCTTTCTCGTTACTCTTCACGTTGTCATTGCTCGAAAGAAGTTTAAATAAGCGGCTGAAGTTTTGAAAACCTGCGACAAATGGTTAATCCTCATTCCAAAGGCTTAATTGCTGATTTATCTAGAAAATGCTCGTTACTCACGTCGCAGAACGCTTGCAACGAGACGTTGAACAACTTTGCGCCAGTCAAACTCGTTGGATGGCTAGTTCTAAGTATGATCGTTCTTATATTCTTCGTTACGCCATACGGAAAATTGTACCACGGGACAGAATACAATGTTTCTCCTACTTTCTCGCTCTTCTCGATACACAAGCAATAATTAAGAATCGAGACAAGTAATGTTGAAACAAAAATTACCTGTTGCTTGAGACGATCTCCAATGAAACATATTATAAACACGTTCACCAAAATGGCCGTCATTAGAATAAAATACGTCGCTGTGTTCAATGTTTTACGATCCTCCCACTCCTGGAATCAGTGACTTACAATATCGCTACTCATCCCTTTCTCTCGCAATTAACTATTAATTTAATTTTTTATACCACAATTACACCAAATTCGAGGAAACATATGACCAACGTACACCCAACTATATCAGATAGAAATACAACGCTTAAAGTTTGCTCGACCATCGTGGAATATCTACAATAACATCGATTATTGACATCAAACACATGCAATTAGTATACAATTTTTTAATAGTTACTCGATTGCTTTCAGATGATATCGAACGATCTCCACAATACGATGATGCAGATCCCTCTCAGTCCTTCTAAGAAGCATCTCGATCCTCCTGTTGGTAACTTCGAAGAGGCTGCAAGCGTGCATCGTGATGGCAACGATCAGACTATAAGTGCCGCAATTAGCGGACAGAATGATGCTGCTGATGAGTATCTGCAGCGCGAAAGTCATCTCGTAGATGGGCGAGTCCTCGATGACGAAGAAGACGTAGTCGCTCAGGTAAGGTAATGGCAATTGAGTGCTGTTGTCCGACTTCACGATTTTCTCGGACAACAGCGGCAGAATCACGTGATAAGGTAAAGCACCGCCATAGCAAAGGCCAAGATACAATTTCGTGAACGATCTGCCGATCCTCGCGCAGTTCACCATCACCAGTCGATCCTCCTCGCACGCCACGTCTCTGTACTGCGTCTCCATTTCCGTCAAACAAATCATCACCTTCCTTCTGTTGATGATTATCACGCAGAACTTGATGATCGCCAGCAAGCTGAACACTTGCGCTGCGATCACTTTCATGTACCGCGAGAGATTCTCGCAGTCGAAGTAGGTGTAGATCGCGTGTGGTATCAGAAGGAAACACATCAGAGAAAACATCGTACCAGTCTGGACGAACATCTTGACGTTGTCCAGGAACGAATCGTTTCTGGGCCAAATCCCAACTGGGATTAATAAAATCTTCGCAACGCGTACCACGTATTCTGTATCTGATTTGTAGCGAATGTTGTGATACTTCGAAGTATATTCTATTTCCTTGTTCATAGTGGTTGATTGAGTTGTTCTCTGTGTTCTGACAGACACGCGAAGAGACCTCGATCAACTGGTAGCAACTGCCAGCAATGTTTGTGGATGGTGGTTACTGGCGCTTGCGTGGAAAGCTCTATGGTAGCGTACTTCGTAAATAATTTGCTCCAATCTCGAGAAATTTTTATGTGAAGGAGATTGGAGCGAATTCACTTAATGTGTACCATGTTCTATGGTATACTGTACTCGGAAGTAGTGTTCACGGTAAGATTCGCCTAACGATTCGGAAGTACGTGTACGTCTGCACGCCACTTTGCATGGATAAAGCACGATTGAAAGTTTTCTGAACGTTTATTTGAGTTTTGATCAGTCTTCGTAATCAATTTCGATCGATCTTTCGAATGCCTGTGAAAATCTGTCTTTCAATGTCCCTCGCAAGAAGGGTAGCAAAGTTGTTCTTTCGATTCTACTGAAATTATCGTGAATTTGCCATCAGACTACAGTCATTTGAACTGCAGAGTGATGTACTTGAGTTTGTCTAGAAATTGATTTCAAATTATAGAACTTCCGTATACGCAATCTGGCGAATAAGAAACTTCTTTTTTTAGTTCCTGATTTATTCTTCTGAACGCTGAAACAACTGCTTCCTTTATATAATTCTTAGTAAAAGAAAAGAGAGTGTACCAGGGAGAATTAAAACATTAAATTAAACATTCTATGTAATATTGAAATGTTTAATGATGATTCAGTTGCGATATTTATTTCGTGATTTTTCAGAATAGTTTTCGATTCCATATTGATATAGTTTGCGAGCAAACAGTGAGCTGTGTGGAAAAGTACTATAGCGATGGGGGACGCGCCATTCGTACATGCGCATTTGCATCCTCGTGTATAAAATGGTGGACGAAGAAAGCTGGTAATACTACTGAATACATAAACTGTTTCACGCTATAAATGTTATTATTAACACATTGATCAGTTTTAAAAATACATTTTCTTATTTTCCTCTTCATCCAGAATAATTGAACGAAAATTGTGCAAAGTGTTGATGAATACCTTCAATAAATGCTATCGAAATCACATTTCTAAAAATGTTTACGTGGACATTGCTCGCAAGAAATTCAAGTAACTTGCAGATGTTTTAAAAACCTACGATAATCACATTTGCAATCAATATTTCTTATTAATTCGAAGCTTGTTTAATCGAAACTTACGTCGCAAAATGCTTGAAGGGAGAGATCGAACAGCTTAGCACCAGTCAAGTTCGATGGTCGACTGGTTCTAAGCATGATCGTTCTCATGTTCTTCGCCACATCCTCTGGAAAGCTGTACCACGGTAGAAAGTACGTCGTCTCTCCAATTCTTTCGCTCTTTTCCACAAACGAAGCATCGTTTAAGAATCATAAAACTTAGCGCAATCATTTACGACAAAAAAACACTACCTGTTGTTTAAGACGATCACCTATGAAGCATATTATGAACACGTTTACATAAATGGACGTCATCAAAACGACGTACGTCAACGTGCTCAAAGTCTGATGATCTTCCCATTCCTACAAACAGCAACCAAACCCATTCATCCATTCATTTACTTACTCGTATATTTACTCGTATAATTAAATAATATTTCTCAATGTACCGTAATTATACCAAACTCTAAGAAACACAGAATAATAGTGCAGCCAATCATCTCGGATAGAAACACGGTGCTCAAAGCTTGCTCGATCGTCTCGCAGTATCTACAATAACGCAAATTACCGCGATCAAACCGTACGATTATTAATATTTGATATAACCAACACTCTTACTCGATTGCTTTCAGATGACATCGAACAACGTCAACGAGACGATCACGAAGGCCTCGCTTGTCCTGCTGAACAATGGTACCCAGCCGTCTATTGGTAACCTCGAACAAGCCGCAGCAATGCATCGTGATGGTGGCGATCAAGCTGTAAATCCCGCAATTAGTGGACAGTATGATACTGCTGATGACTAGTTGCAAAACGTAAATGATCTCGTAAATTGGCGAATCCTCGACGACGAAGAAGACATAGTTGCTCAGGTAAGGCAGTGGTATCTGAGTGCTGTTATCCTCTCTCACGATTCTCTCTGACATCAGTGGCAAAATGATGTGATAAGGCAACGCGCCGCCATAAGAGAGGCCCAGGTACAACTTGGTGAAGAAACGACCGATTCTCGCGCAATTTATCATCACGATTCTATCTTCTTCAGACTCCAAGTCTCTGTACTGTATCTCGAGCTCTGCCAGGCAAAATGCGATCTCTCTTCTGCGAACGACCATCGTCCAGAACTTGATGACCGCCAGAAGGCTGAATACCTGCGCTGCGATCAGGTTCATGTATCTCGTAAGATCCTCGCAGTCGAAGTAAGTGTAGATCACGTGCGGTACCAGCAGAAAACACACCAGAGAAAAGATCACGCCTGTGTGCGTGTACAGAATGACAGTATTGGGAATGGAATCGTTTCTAGGCCAGATCCCTATTGGCGTCAGCAATGTCTTTGCTACGTGCACCACGTATTCAGTGTCCGATTTGTAATGGACGTTTCTGTAATTCGAGGTGTTTTCGATTTTCATGGTCGTATCTGTTCTTCTCGTTTCTGGTGTGTAGCTGAGAAGATCTTTTGAACGACTGAACACGACTATGCACGATGTCTCGATGTGCATCCATTGGCGCTTGCGTAGGAAGATCGATGGGATGATTCTTGACAGACAATTTCGTGCAATCTCAAAAGAAACTTTAATACAAGAAAGATTCGAGCAAATTTACGTCGTCCCAACAAAGTACCGCGTTATTACGTCTTAAACGAATCGTAAACTATACGGAAGTAAAGCGCACGCTATGATCTATGGCCATTTTGAGGTACGATCGTTCGTCATTTCGTATGAATAAATCGCGAGCAGAAATTTCTCGAGCGTTTATTCGTATTTTCCTGGTAATGCGCGTGCAATTTTTCGCAACGTCTAAACCATCCGTACGATCCGTCTCACGTGTACCTAATCGTGGAAGAGAAATGTCTGTTACGAGGATAGTAAGGCTCTTGGTTGCCTCATACCTCGATTCGATGTACTCGTATATCACAGCCTTACCACGTGCGGCTCCGTTAGCCTTGACTTTAATAGCAAAGACATGTAATTTTTTGTAACACCTCTCGAGTCCCATAATCAAGCACTGATTCGACGAAGAATGCAACGTATCGTTGACACTCATCGATAAGACAATTTCTTTCCAACTAACATTGCGAGCCGCGATAGGCCACCAATCGCTAGTATTGTCGGGCGTAATTCGAGTGCTGATTACGGCGACCGGTGCTGTAACAGTAGCAGTTAGTGTTAATTAGTGGCTTACCGGTGCATCATGGAGAAGGACGCCCAAAGTAAAGACTCCCAGAGTGCGTTTTCCCTAACCAGATCTTCGTCGAGAAAACACTCGCGTCAGAGAAATAACTGAGCTTCGAAATACGTTTTCAGGCTCGATGTGGGCCATGCAGAAGGGCACCACGACGATGTTCATCGCTGAGGTGGTGGGCACTGGGGCGCTCTTGTTCATCGGGTGCATGGGCTCCCTTGGTGCCATGGGACCCACGCCACCGCCCGCGTTGCAGTCTTCCATGGCGTTTGGTATGACTGTCAATCTTCTCATCATGGTAAGAATAACCAACATTACCCAAATTTCAAAAATCAATCAACCATTGAGAAGTAAAGTTACCTTCTTCGAAACATTTCTCGTTACATGAAAGATAGTACACACAATCGCTTGCTTTATTCTGCTACCGCATTTATTAAGATGTAAATTTAAGATGGCAAAGAATTTTAAGGGTTTTAAAATGGTAAAAGACACGATTGCTCCCGTAGATGTTGGGCCACATAAGTGGTGCGCACATGAACCCGGCTGTTACGATAGGAGCAGTGATCGTGGGCGTCAAAAGCATCCCAACAGGCATCGTTTACGTGATAGCACAATTCATTGGAGCCACTGCGGGATACGGATTGCTAATGGTACATTTTTCTCGTTGAGTTAATTGTCTCCTCGAACGCGCACTCAATGACGCTTTTAATGGAACAGATGATAACACCGCCCGAGTTGTTCAATGACGGCTACTCGAACGGATCGACAGGCCACTGCGTGACAGTCATTCATCCTGGGGTCAGTATAACTCAGGCAGTTCTGATCGAGGTCCTTTGCACGTCCCTCATACTTTGCGCTGCGTGTGCCACTTGGGACCCGAGATGCGCGCATACCACGGATTCCACTGCCATCAGATTCGGTTTCTCTGTTGTTGGGATTTCACTAGCAGCGGTAAAAACTTTATTATTGAAGCTCGATGCGATCGAAAACTTATGAGTAGGAATAGAATTCGACGATGACACGTATTCTTCCCTTAGAGTCCCTACACGGGTTGCAGTATGAATCCAGCGCGCACTTTTGGGCCCGCCTTCTGGAACGGGAACTGGACGAATCAATGGGTGAGCTGAATTTTGTGAATGCCATGATTTATAACACCCTCTCAGAGATTGGCAAATCTCTGTAAAGTATTATTCGATATAATCCAACGATTCGCCGTGATCGATCTTCATTATATTCGATAAGGGACACGTTGGTTACCATGCTTTCGAGTTCTCTCGTTGCCGTTATCGGCTGGAACGGTTACCTCATAGCTTCGAGAAAAGAGTTGTGCAAATACTTGTCCGTTATCGCATTGATTAGGTTACGTGGCGGATATATCGATGATAATCGGTTTTTTTTCCCCACTTTCGCGATACTTCTTCAGGTTTACTGGTTTGGACCGACCGTCGGTGCTTTACTCGGCACGTACGTCTACGTGTTGTTTTTCACGGAAAAGATCCCGGATAAACCGATCGATTCGCTCGAGTTCGTGGAGATGAAGGCGGTGAGGACAACTTCGGACTACGACGACGATATAAATTACACCAAGCTGGAGAAGATCAAAGAAGAGAAGCTCGAATTCGTGCATGATAAGTGAAAGAATCGCTGCATAAGAATCGTTAAGGTACGATCGCATATTATCGTGCGCCAGCAAACATCTTCCGTGATGTTTCACATAGTTGAGGACGCTACCACGGATGTCGTTGCATGCTACAAAATGGCGCGTATTTCGTTTCCGTTTACGTCCTAGCGCGCTCCTTCGAAAACGAAATATCATCTGCACTGCCTGTTCGTTACCTTATCGTACTAGCGTGAATGTTTAGATCAATTGCTGCACTCTTAGTGCAGTTGTTACGTGTATGAGCAGATAATGTCACGATGCATTTAATCCAAATTATCGAACGTACGTTGTATTATAATGCAAGGATGCATGATAATAATAGGGCGATTCGATGTATTTGTAATTGGCGTAAGAGTGTGTACGACTAGCTGAAAAAATTCGTAAGTTTATACTCGACAAATATATTTAAGTTCCATCTAGAAAGATCGCAAAGACCTTTCCTTTACTGAGTAAAAATGCTGAGTGAAAACGCCCACGTCTTCTTGGTATCGTTCACGGATACACCCCGTACTGGGTTTCCAGTTTAAAATTATCCTCATCAATGTGGCAATATATAATTTTTGCTCTGCGAATTCTGCGCAGATGATGTTCTACAGGTACGCCGGGAGACTGAATCAATAATGGGGCGTAGATGCTTCTAGAATGTTAAGCTCCATTTACGCCTCTTTATTATTACCAAGGGTTGAGTTACCAGAAGAAATAATCTGTTACCAATTGAACAGTACATCGTTCTCGATTCATACGAACGCGATTATTGGACAATTAGTGACACATCCAAACGCACTGAATAATCCGTTAGAGAAAGGGTTGTCCCTGCCACGTCCGTTGGGATAAAGTTTCCACGCAACGTGTCCCTCAGCTTCCATTATTTATGCACAACAATCGTGGTGCCACTGGGAACAGAGAGTGCGGGACGTGAAACAAAAGTTCGCCTCTCCCTGGTTGAATTTTATCGCGTGCATCGCAGAGATGAACGCAAACCTGTCATTATCTCTTCTCCGCGGACGGATGGACATTCTATTGCGAGGGACAATGTCGACGCGGATAATCGCTGTCAATTCCAGCCGTGTAATTAACGCGCTCGCTGGAAATATGACTCTCGAAAATTGCCCGTTTCTCGAACCGTTCGTGCGACGTTCCTTCAATCAACGACCTGTTTTTAATTCGCCATCTTGCTGCAAACGAAACCGGAAACTTAACCGCAGCGCGTTGACGAGAGAAAATGGAATACAAAACTGAGAGTCAGTGTCCAGGATATCTGCGACCGCAGCGAAACATTAATCGCATTCCGGTCTGCCTACACATCTCTCCGCGTAAGCGAAAATTGATGGAACTTGCGTGGTCGCTACAGTTATACGTACGCGAAATAATCGCAACTCACGTCCCGCGTAGAACGCGTTGAAAAGCGTTCAACGATAAACGATTATTTTCCCAGCGATACGGCTAATTGCGTATTTAAAAATCCATCTCTTTCGAGTTAAAGCAAGAACGACGGAGTACGTGATCGGAAGCACGTCTGCCCACGCTCACAAACAAAAATCCCCGATGTATTCACTACGCTGGTACGCTGCTCTTTATATACACGTACACGTATAAAACTCGACCGCTGCAGCTATTGATTACCTGCTGCATCTGTCCCTAGAACGTTCCGGAGTACGGGCGGACCGAAGCACTTGAAATGCGCAGTCTTCGCGTTTAATTCAATTTTTCCCGTCACTCTCGACGGCCTTCGTCCCTCTCCGTACGAAAACGTACCTGGACGCGTTTCAACCAGCCTCTCGTCCACCTAACGATTTATAATTCATGCCCAGCCGCGGCGCACGTCCGACGAAAAAGGCGGAAAGGGAGGCATCGAGGCTGGCGGGCGCTGATAAAAAGCCGTTCGAGAATGCGAACGGCCCCCTCGAGGTGGGCATTATAAATGTCAGAACGCGTCGCAGTCGCATAGACGCGAGGCGAGGATCGACTCGCTGGCAGCTAGCCTCTAAATATAACCTGCGACCTCCAGGTTGCATAAACCGCGACGCTAAATTTACCGCGTTCGCAGTTGCGAACGAGTCGCGTCGTAGTTGGAGCCGCAGGGACCGTGTCGCTTCCAGAGAGTGTCACGCACCCGTGCACCTGAGGGAGCGCGCGGAATTGAAAACGCAAGGGGAGACACGCGGTCTGCATCTGCTCGGACGCCGCTGGGACCGACCAACCAGTCGTGTTCCGGTTCTATTCTCGCCTCGCCTGTTTCCGTGCGAATCCATCGCGAGCATCTGCTCGTCATCATTGTACTCTCGCCTCAATGACGAGCAGCCGAGCCCAGCGAGCCGACTGACTGGCTCGTTTTTACCGTTGCCCCCGTTTCGAAGTCGATCCTCGCGTTTCGTTCGTCCCGTCTATTATACAGCGTCGTGTATAATGGAGGGAAGGGACTGGCTGGGACGCGGAGCGTCTTGGCAACAGGCCCTTGTTCCCATGAATAAACTCGCATCAATTAAGCGCCTTCCAGCTCCGAGATACCGTGCACGGAGGCCGGAAGACGCGCACGGAAAATCGATAGAGCTACAGCTGTCGCGTTGAAACCCGTGTTGCGCAATAATGCAACGCTGCGACTGTTTGTCGTATCGATTTGGTTGTTTTTTTTTTTTTTATCTCGTTCGTTGGTTTCCTTTTTTGGGAATCGCGTGGAGATTTTCGCGTCGAGAACGGAAGGTGACTCGAACGCGATACAGGATCCGAGGACGATAAAATTATCGCGTGATTAGCGTTACTTTTCCGTTCGTGGCCAACCGCATTAAACTCCGGAATGTTGACCCGTCCTCACGCTATAGACGTGACTCACGTGTATTTGCAAACACGATGCCATCAGTTGCGTCACTTGCGCCGATGTTATGACCACGATTTCAGGTTATCTCAAGGCGGCCGTCTGTTTTATCCGGTTTTTAACGCGTAGCCGGGATCTGCTTTTCAGCGTGCTCGTTATCAGCTGAAAGTTTGGAACCACGCACGTTTTCCACGGTTAGCTAGATTTCCTTATCGCGGACCAGCGTCGCATGACGGTAAGCACCGTCGTATACAGGGTATTTACTAAAAAGTAACTGCGTCGCTGCGTCTCCGTCGAGGCTCGAAGTTGTTTTCACGCTCTTTGGATTTAGCTTTTTCTTAGGACGATTATGTATTCGAAGCTGTTTGTAAATTCTGTAGCTGACCTTCATTCCACGGACGTTTCTTCCTCATTTTCTTGTACAATTCACGTTACAAACACTCTGCCCGTGATAAATGCGACGTCTACTGCTAGTAGACGAATAATACTGAAAACTTTCAGACTCATTCTACTTGGATAACTTTCTGTTGCCACGAGTGCGTGTCGTATCTTGGCGTGCACGGAAATCTTTCTAAATCCTCCACGCGAGATGTAAAATATTCATTCCCGTTCTCTTCTCCTTAACCCAGCATAATTTCAACAGTACAGCAGAGTCACTGGCATAGTTCAATTGCAAGTGTCAGACTTAATCCGTTTCGTAAAGCTGCTTGGCCAAAAATAGAATGATTATTAGCAGATTCGCGTTGCACGACCCGGATTTATGGTTTCGGATAATCGCGCGGACCCGTGAAGCGTGCGTTACGCAAAATGGCGTCGCTATTCGGCGTCCCTTCGATTAACAAGCCTCGCGAAGGAAAACATCGAATCGTTGTTTATCACCCACGTCAAACCAGTTCCCCCCGTCTGCTCTCGCGATCCAACGCGAACGTAATCTAATCTCTTACGATAGGAACGAGAGAGCTGCTTGTTCGCAGGTCATATCCTCGTTGGCTAGAGGCCGACGCGTAGCCTCCGCGGGAGACCTTCGAAAATAACGCAGAAGAATTCCATTCTTCCGTCCGTCGTTCGAGGCAATTAGCGGGGGCAACGCGCGGCGCTCTAGAATTGAAGATTCTAGAAATGAAGCGTAGATGCGTGCACGGTCGATGCGGAGCCCGGGCTGTCCTTGATTTTTGGTACCACTCGTTCCCAGGGTATGGCCCTTTCCCCTGCGTGTAACGACGAAAACAAACAACGAAATAACACGAGGGGGAATATATACCCGTTTCCATCGTGCGTCCATCGGTCCCGCTCCGATCGCGTCGCACAGACAAGGATGAGGGACGGCGTTTGTGTGCGCGTTGTTATGGTGGGGTATACATAGGTGAGAGAACGTGCCAGAAATCTCATCGGCGCCGCACCGATCAATACTCGGTTTTTCGCTGTTTTTCGCGAAAGAACGCCGAAAACCGCGAAAACAGCGCAGCGATCGGATAGCCCTCGACGCGGGGCACAGGATCGTCTAAATGGGCGTCGAAAAATTTCTGGGGAACCTTTCGAAAATCGAGGTCGAAAGGAAGTGCGCATTAGGCGCCGGCTGCCGGTGCATGTTCGAGAACATTCAGCACTGCGACGCCGCGCGGCTATATAAGAGGGCCGGCCGGTCTGGCTCGACGCATTCGTAAAGAAACTTTCGTTCAGTTCGGACGCAGCGAACACCCGAAGACCCACCCAACCAGTGAACATACCTCCACTTCTTTTACGTGGTCCACGAGGCTGCTGACACCACGACGTGAAAATGTAGACGAGACGGATTCGGTGCGGAGCGCGACAGTTTACCGTGGGTATTCTCAGACCTTTTTTACTATACACATTTTTTTTTTTTTTTTTTGAGTTTGGGTATTTTGAAGGCTTACGCTCTTACGATTATTACTTTTGCTTCACCGTAGTTGGATTATTATCGCTGTTTGATAATATATCGTTGCTGTAATTATTGTTAACAATTGTTGAGATTGGTATGATATAACTATACGAGAGGTTTACTTAGAGTTGAGTTTATATTGTGGTTCGATCGTTCGAGAGGTGTAATTAGTGGAGGATAAAAGTAATAACGATGAGAGCGTGATGTTTAGTTGTAAGAGTATGTAGGTTAAGTTTATTGTGTGACGGGATATATGATGACATCGAACAATTTATCGTGTGTTCGACTCATTTTTGCATATTTGCGCTTTCTGACTATGTTTATTGCCTCTTCAGATATGTATCAAATTCTTTATCAGACTATATGCGTATACGATTTACATTGACGTATAAAAAAGTTACGAATTACTACTGTTAAATTGTACATGATAAGTATAGAAAAATATGTCGTGGGCCGGTGTTTACTTTTCCTCGGTAGTCGTCTCTATTTTGACGGGTTTGCTCGCGGGTTCTCCAGTTTTCACGATCTCGATGAACCGTTCGCCTCCGCTAGGTGTTTCGCCCTGAAAAAAGAAAGCAAACGGGGGGGCATAAGAAATTTTAGTTCGTTAGATCATAAGAGGAGAGAGAACGAGACGAATCAACCAGGCTATTTATCTATTTGTTTTTATAGTGCACCCTACGGGGTCGGTGCTTGAACAATCCGTACGCAACCATAATTTGGTCTGATTAGAGTTCGAAATTTCCTCACATTTTGAACAATTTGAGAAGAGCACTTCGAGATACATGAATTAGGTAAGCGGTCGTTGAACCGACAGTATTTCTATCCTACTACAACCTTAACGTTAATATTAGTGAGCAGAAAATTAACATTTAGGGCTCATAGTGTCGCTACCGAATTATTTCGTACGAAATAGTGCCATAAATCGAACGCGTAGCTGTGCAAAATTTCGCTGTGCTTGAAACTCTTTTCGTGCAACTTTGAATCCGTTCTCCGGGAAACAAAATGGTGGAACGTAGCGCCACTCTAGCCTGCACTATGATTTTTCTGTATACCACTTACATAGATGTCGCCACTAGTAACCGCCGCGTTTAATAGGATCTATACAAGCGTATTTTCACGATGTCTGCTCAATACTGAGAGGATCGGAAAGTACCGATTTTTTTTTTTGCATCGATGAGGAGCACTCGTTAGTTGAATCTTATCGATTTGAAACTACTTCGAAGTAGCCTTTGCCAGTCGCGATTCCTGTTTCTAATTCGCTCTATCGGCTGTGTGCTTACGATTCGATCGCGATTCGAGTCGTTCAGCGATAACGTAGCTGGATCATTGTAGATCGATCGATTCTAGAGTCTTAGTTCTCAACGATACCGTAATCAAAGTAGATAAAACGTTTTTGATACTTCTACGAATGTGCCTCATCCACGTGAAAGTCTTTAATCCAGCAAGACGTTCTTTTTATAGTTTAGAGCAGACTCGTAGTTTGAGATCGAGAATATATCGTCGCCACCATCTTCTCTAAACGAATATCTACAACAAGGGCACACGGAACGTTGGAATTGAAAGTAAAAAAAAGTACACAAAGTCAAATATAAAACAAACATACAAAAAATATAAAAAAATACAAAAAAAAAAAAAAAATACAAAACGAACGTCTAGAAAGAAAAGAGAAAGAGAGAGGATCCATTTTACTAGGCGCTCTCTAGCTTTGCGAAACAGACAGGCGAATCCACTGCTCGGATTCGCCGACGAGCGCCTTCTCGTTACCTTTTTGGGTGCCGTGATAGTTAGGACGCCATCCGAAGAAAGGCTCGAGGTAATATTGGTCACATCGTGAGATGAGGGCAGGACGTATCTCCGCACGAAGTGTCTGCTGACGAATCCGTGTTCGTCTTGCCTCTCCTCGTGTTTGGCTTCGACAATAACGTTGTTACCGACCGTCTTCACCGTGATCTCTTCCGGTGAGAATTGTTGAACGTCCAGTATTACCTGCATTCATATATAAATTCAAAGCTATCTTAGTGAATGTTGATTATTAATTGAGACTGAACACATAGAAACAGGTAAAACAGAGCGGAGGTTAGAGATCAGGAGCGAACGGGATACAATAATTTTTCTGGGAGCACGATGTTACGTGTGATCGATACGATATGTCACAGAGGCTTTAAAAGAGACCCGCACGACCATTGAAAATATTCCACATCAGTTTCGGGCATCCGCACGTCTGTAAACCGCTGACTTCTGCCATCATCATTTCTATTGCGACAGTTAAGTATCAGGCTTTTTTACACATCATCGAGAGAAAGCTACCTCGTTTAAGTTATCGCTGCTTTAAGCAGGCGAAGGCAGCTTCGCCTGCCTTCCACCATCACCACCACCACCACCACAACCATACTTGTATAAATTACTCGTTAGCCTGTCTACACTTCGAGTTATAGTTACGTACTCGTCACGGCCGGAGGAAGATCTAGGTCCGGTTGGATACGATAAATAAAAAAAAAGACAGTCGGCTCTCTTAGCTACCATACGCACAACCGTTTCTAAAAGCGAAACATTAAACAAAAAAAAAAGAAAAGAAACGAAAAGAATACCAGACAAAGTAAATTAAATAGTAAACACGACGAGAATTCTAAAGGAGAAAGAGAGTAAAGATCAGGGAAAAGTAATATCGCGAGAAAGAAATCTGTTCTTCCGAATTATCCGCAAAGTAGCTTCTAATCACGAGGGTCGTTTCGGAGTCACATACAGGACATGCGAGCACCGTAGAGAAATGCAGTTCTGATCCAAGCTCTCACCATTTTTTTCTCACCCGTCGCTAAAGCGTTCTGCTTCCGTTTACCAACCACTCAGCTTTCATGTGATCGTCCGTGATCCCGCGGTCCCGATTTTCAGCAGCCGTTTAAAAAAAACCCAGCCGCCGTGCGAGGCAAAGCCGGGAAGATGTAGCTGCCGAGTGCGCCTACCTGTGTGATGTCGTTCTATTTTTTTTTTTTTCATTCGCGGCGAGGCATGTTGGCGGCATAAGATTCTCACGGGCGACCGGGAAAGCGCGGCACGCGCCGGTTTTATTATTTTGGCACACGGTCCTATCTCGTGGTTAGCAGCTTCACTTTGACACAGTAGCGACAGAAAAAGGGGGAACACGTTGAAAGCGGCGGAGAAAAGGCGAACCGTGGTTCCTCGGGGGATCCTCGCGTGATCCTGAGACCCGGGGAGCTGTCTCGCAAGGTTGAACACACGTAGAGATAGAGATAGAGAGAGAAAGAGAAGAAAATCGCGTAGGCGATACGCACTACCGAGGCCATCGCTGTTCTTTTTTTTTTCCTACCACCCCCTCAAACCACAGCCCCCTCGTATCTCGAGCAGAGTTAGAAAGAGACCAATACACACACACAGACCTGAGAAATCTCGAGTGCTGCTGCATATTGTATAAAGAGAGTAAGAAAGAGAGAAAGAAAGGAAGATAGAGAGAAAGAGTATTGCGCGCCTGCATTTTTGTATATACATGAAATTTCGTATTGAATTGTTTTCTATGTTCTTATCGTTGATGATTCGAGAAGCATTTATTTTTATATAGAGATTATTATATATAGCGAAAAGAAAGATCCGAAGGTTTTTAAGGGAAAGCCGTTTTTTAGTCCGAGAGCGGCGCCCCCGTGTCAGGGGGGGTGCTCCCACACATCAACACCGACACACCACCACACACCTCTCCACACTTGTATCTCGGTTCTTTCTGCAAACGAAGATAAAAAAAGAAAAAGTATAAAAAAAAAAATAATAACGAAACAAACAAAAGAAGACTGATATCCGCGTGACACGATCCATTTTTCGGATTTTAAAAGAGAAAAGTCGTCCCTTTTGAATACTTAAATATATCTGGCATCGTTTGTTAAACGGAACGACGATTCCTTTCCTGAGAACAATTACGAGAGAAGGATAAGCGCGCGACGCTCCTCCGGGAGCGTTGTCGGGCGGACAAAACCAAAAAGAAAATAAAGAAGAAAAAAGGAGAAATGGCGAAAGCCGGTTAAACTGTGATTATAGAAAGGAACTTCCGGTATAAAAAGCGTGTCTGTCAGGAAATAATCGCGTGTTCGATCGGAGTGTACAAACAAATTTCTTTTTCTACGAATTTTAACGATTTTTCGCCGCTCGAGTCACTTTTTGGAAACGGAACAGAGCAATTTTCGAGACCTGACTTAATCCCACCAAAAGATAAAAAAGCCAAAAAAAAAAGAAAGAAATCCACCTTTTAACCCCCCTCTTCCCTAAAGGGAGGGGGTTCCCGTCTGAACAAACCAAGCAACCAAAATTCTAATAGTCCCGAAAAACGTTCCGAATTTTTAACAGCACTACGCGGTGCTGCGAACCATTTGAAAAAAAAAGAAAAGAAAAGGAAGAAAGAGAGTGAAAGAGCTGAGAAAGCTGATCTCTGAGACTTCTCGCGTGTCGCAACCGGGAGAGAATTAATAATGCAGCCAAAAAAGAACATACCGAGGAAAAGCAGTAGCAGTAGTAATAGTAGTAGCAGTAGTGGCAGAAACAGAAATCGGTTTTCGGGCCTTCTGGTGTTCCAGTTTTTTCGTTCGTTTCCTTAATTGTACACCCCCGAAATTAAGACCGTTCGTCTGTTACTTTGCTCCTTCGATTCCAGTTGCTTTCAATTCCATGATCACCAAACGGTTTCGTTACGACACTCCTGTATTGAAACGTTGCGTTGACTCAGTTATCTTTCGAGTATAGAGATACTTGGTCCCTTTAGTTAGCGTTCATTTTTCTTCTCTTCTTTTCTTTTTTTTTTTTTTAACTTTTTTTTCATTTGGTTCCAATTACTTCAGTACCTTCTCTTTCTACCCTTTATTGAAAGTCGTATTTCGTTCCCTATTTTTTCGTATACCCTCCACCCACGCGTCTCGATTCGTTCGTTCCACCCCCATCCCTTCTTACGAATGCGCTTCTTTTATCCCGGTCCCCCCACCCCTTTCCTCACGTCCCTTGAATAAAATTTCTTTTTAGGTCTTGAAAATAATATTCGATACCGCGAGATCTCGTACCATCGGAAGAGGTCTCGCCTTTACCATCCGTTCTATTGATTTTCCTAGACACACGCGTAAACGTACGCGTAAAACACGTTCCGTAGAACTTTAATCGACGACACCTATGATAAAAATCGATAAAACGATACAAACGTAAAAAAAAAAAGAGAGGTTTATCACTTTAGATTGTCTCAGCCTAAGTTAATCGACTGTTAATCCGCGAAATAGTGGAAGGAAATATTTCGCTCACTGTATCGGAGAACTCCAAATGCACGAATATTAGGCCAGTAAATGTCTAGCAGTTCTATCCAGTATATAAAACGGAAAAAAATGATTAAACATTTAGCACGCGGCGATATCAAAATAACACAGCGTATTGTTACACGAAAAGCTTCCGAGTAATATCCCTAATTAAACCGACAGTTACTAAGTTACAGAACGGTCATTTAAAAAGCAGACGTACAGAGAGAGAGAGAGACGTAAAAAGCAACTTGTACTCGGTGTTGAGAGGCAGTAAATTAGAGAGAGAGAGCGAGAGAGAGAACGAAATAGAGGAAAGGAACGAGTGTGTGCAAGCGTGCATCGAACTTTTCTTAAAGCTCGAGAGGTTGATAATATTCCAAGTGTTTTATCCAGTTAGACACGTGGTCAAAGAGACAACATTTCTAATTCTACAACGTTTTGCGATATTTAACTGTATATATACGTATATATAAACACATATATTATATATACATACATATATTGTATAGAGAGTGCCGTTTTTAACAATGAATTTTTGGACGTTCGCTTCTTTCGTGATCGGTTTTTTCATCGATATCCTCTTGATAAGCACCGTTGCTTCACTAATCTAACTTACGACGTAAAATAATCGCTTGTTTGTACCTATATCGTTTTCCAAGCTTTCACCTCGACTCGCAGCAACTTGAACGTCTAATTTTAACGCTCGACCCCACGTTTAGCAATAATTACCGTTTTCGATACTCTGAATCCGTTCTAATTCAAGCATACCCGGAGCCGACTTCCTTGTAAATTAACTTTACGTACAGTTAAGACCAACAACGGCTATCCCATGACTTCCCGGTGGCCGCCGGAAGTCGTGGGATAGTCGTTGTGAACGTTTCGTGGTGCTACAATAAACTGTCAAGGAGTTCGTCAAGGTGACTTCCGGTGAACCTTCAAAATCGATCGAACAAAACAGCAATACAAATTATAGAGCGTAAAATAAAGGAAAAAGAAGGGAAAAAATAAAACTTCAACGAATCTCCAAAAACATCCATCGGTATATAATAAATAAATCGTAGAGTTGCTCCAAGTCGCGGCGCGTGTATTCGCGTATTATATTTGTAGCTACGGGACTGGGCGGCTCGCACGATTTTTGAGACGCGCAAAGAAGCTTCATCCAGAATTAACGAATCAAATTCTCTTTCAGTACACACTGTATAATATTAATCAAATTTATTGACGATAATAAGCCGAGGTATTCGAGAAGTGATTATGAAAGTATCAGCCATTGTGACCGAATAGAGACAGAGAGAGAGAGAAAGAGAGCGCGTATCGAATTCTTCCCTTCGCCTTCGCTGTTCGTTGTCACTTCTTCGACCACGTTTTTCGTTTTGCAATCGAGTTAACACCGCGCGCTAAAAGGCTCTCTCCGAACTTTTCCTTTTTTTCGAACCCTCCCCTCTTTCGAGGGGAGGGTGCGGGTTCTCCTCCACCCTTGGGTGGTGGGATTCAACACTCGAACGATCATCACGTTTAGCAGATTCTCCATTGCAGTGCAACGCGTTTGCATATCAGGGTTTACGTACGAAGGTTCCCGCAGTGACGATACAGAGTTTAAGATCGAACCGTGCCATACGCTCCTCCTCGAATAATACGTTCTTGTAACGATGTACGTACTTGGCGATCGACAACTTTCAGAGACCATTAGAAGACTCGCATGAGCGTCCACCAGTAAAAGAATTACCAACCCAGATTGCGTCGAGGAACATCCGACGAGTTCGATACGTTTGAGACACCGCTTGCTTAGCCCTAAAATCGGCATCCAACCGAAGGAGACCGACTGTCCACCCCTGCGCAGACTCATCCGTTGCAAGCATACGTAAAAGTAGCGTCAGTCGGTATCAAGACCTCCTCTGGATCAGATCATCTGAGAACGCGTGCCAGCTAAATTGTTTTCGACACCATCCAGCGAAAGTCTCGAATTCGAAGTTGATACACACAGAAGACCAACCATCCCCCTGTAATCGACAGTCTCGTCGACGATAGGGTAAACTTTTCTGAATCGTAACTCGGTAACCGGTTACTGGCATCATTCCATTCGGTGATCCGACATCTAAACTAACTAACAGTAGTCTTCCAAGGGATCACTTCTGACCCGTATCCATAGTTACCACTCGAAACAAAAGGGTAGTTGCAACCGCACCTATTGTCCTCGGGCAATGGGTGTGGTTCGGTACCATCGAGTGATAACTATGGATATGGCTCGCGATTCTCTGTCACAAGCAATAGTTCTCACCAACAACACCTGAATCGATTCTCGCGTAAGAAGAAAAACGACAATACTAACGACAGCAATACTTCCCACGTTCCCTGTTCCTCGGAAAATTGATAGCGAGAAGTAGAGTCGACGAAAATGGAACACCCGAACACCCCCCGTCTTGTCCCACTCCGATCATTCGAGGAACACCTCTGAGAGCCATCCGTGAATCATCCGCGAACCATTCATGAGAAAAGCAACACAGAAGCAGACCAACGATCCAACGAAATCTTGCGACCCACGCTCACCACCCAACGTGCAACACTCCTTCCTAGGGCTTTGCAAGTTCCAATTCGATTTGTTACCCCAGGGATCACGAGGAGATTGGCGGTGATCATTTCGAAGCGAAGGTCTCTACTAACCTGGAAGTTGTCCTTGCCGTCGATCTGAATCGTGCTCGATCCGCTCGAGTGGTGACGCGTCACGTTCCTCCACGGACGGTAGTACCTGTCGCGAAGTATCGAGCGCATTGGTCTGTCGAGGCTGAGATCGGAGAACCGCGATATCAGGTCGTCTCGGTTCAGCCCCCTGGCGAAATGCTGGTCCATCAGACGGGACACAGGTCGATCGAAGTCGTCCCACCAATCACGAAATATCAACGGCACCACCGACATCTGAAAACGGTTCAAGACGAATAAAAATGAGAGATGCGAAAGCGTTTAAGCGGCAAACGTCTCGACAGTTTACGGAAGCGTCGAGCGGAGAGTATCGGTCGGTTCTTGCTTTTCGAGCCAGGACGCGAACAGACGAGAGAACGAAATCGCAGAAAATGATAATAATACCCGAGGTGGGAGGATTACTAAACACACTTTTAACCCTTTAAAATAGGAGGCGAATAGGAGTCTGGGGGGACTTAGGCTATAAGGTGTTTTCACTTATGAACGTCGCTAGGTCCAAGAGACACACTTGAGCTTAAAAGAAACAAAAACGAAAAAAAAAAGATAAAAAACAAATCATACGCGCAAGCGTCGGTGTTGTTACTACTATAATAAGGGGCACGATCCTGCAGATCTAGATTCATCTCTGTGCAACGTGTAATTAATAATAATAACGTTACTAATACAGGGAGGAGAAAATAATTACATACCTAATAACGATGCAAGAAAGATAGGACAGAGACTTATATTAGTATCCACGCGAGGGTAATAAGGGGTGTTTTCGGATCTACAGAAACGGAAGGAAATCGATGAATTCAAAGGCAACATAAAATGAAAAAATACTATGAAACGATATCGCTGAGACACCGTGAGAGTTCTTGCTATAATTACAGACTAGTATAGACTAAAATATCTCGATTCTAAACTAAGCAAACGAGCCACTATCCTCCCAAAATTATTGTTTACGCGTATCCTCGAGCGCATTTCCATCCGATATTAAAATAAGTATTATTCGCACGCACAACAGGCGATCTTTAGGGAGCTATAAATATTAAAACGCCGTTATTAGCGATTCGTTTCGAATCTTTTTCGCAATGATAATCAATAATTCTTATTCTCGTACTGGAGACGGATAACTGACAGCGCAAACCGGACACTATTATCTCTCGTCGTACCTCTGAAGCGCGATATACAATTCAATAATCACCATCGACGTAAACGTAATTCGACTATATATACATATTGCAGATAAATCGCGAACTAATTAAACACTCGACTAAACAACCGAGGCATTAAAAGAGTCGAACGAGAAACGAAGAAAAAAAAAGAGTCACGAATTTTGATCAATCGAACGTGAATAGGGGCGGAAAATTGAACGGGGAAAATTTGACACTCGAAACAAGCGCGACGCGCGCGTCGATGCCGTTCTCAATACACACGAGACTTGCGAGAGACATTCGTGACATCGAAAGCGACGAAATTTTTCTCGGGTAGAGCGCAGTAGACTTTACGTGAACAGCTCGCGAATACGGAACTAATTTCTATCTAGGATCTAGAGAGACGAAGAATAAAAATCAAGAACAGTTCGATGCTAGGGGAGAAAAGACGCGGATGTATAATTTCGAAGAGAAGTGGTTGCTGGAGTCGCGTCGTCTATAGTTTGTAGGCGTGTTGAGAGGGATAAGGATAGAACGAAGTAAATAAATAACTAAAAAGCAAAAAAAAAAAAAAAAACAATTAATAAGACACTGCATTTCCATCGAATACGCATAATGTAACTTTTGCTCTAGCTTTAGGTTACACATAGGAGCCTAGGTGTTTTTAGGGAGAGGACGTGATGAGCCATGTTTCTAGGAGTAGTCGATGCATATTTAACAGAGAATGGCGGAAAGCTGCATAGAGATATTCCGATCACGCATGCGAAACGTTAAGATCTGGATCATAGCGGTACGATAGATGTTACGGAGGACAATGTGGTTTTTATACTCGTTCGGAACTCTGATCGAAGGACATAGCAATCGCGTTAAGTTCCTTGATCTGTAATCTCGGCATTAAAACTGTTTGATAAGAATAATTTCCACCATCGAAATACAACACTCGAACGCAAAGTAAATAAATTAATAATATACCGTCGGAAAGAGTTAGAGGAGCGAGAAGATTGTTAGGAGGAAGACGAAGAAGAATACGTAGCGTCTATACGCGTTTAGGATGTCTTTGGGGACGGGGAAAGTTTAGGGTTGTCCGTAGAGGGAGAAGAAAATGGGGTTTATGGTGTATCGTAACTACGAGACGATTGATATACACTTAGCTATTAAATCATGCTTTTCGATTATCGTACTTTAAAATATGATAAGTTAGTCCGCTAAGTTTCCAACTGGTAGCTATTGCTACCGTACAATTTCGACGTTACGAAAGAAAACTCTACTGTATCCTCGATATATTCATGCGCGAAACTCTTGTTAGTATTTACTAAGGGAAGGTAGCGTGTATCGTATATACGTGGGTGATAGGAGAATGATTCTTGATTAAAAAAAAAATAATAATAATAATAATAAAAAACCAAAAAAAAAAAATAACGAAGCAGAACCGAGAACTATTAAAACGTGTTAGTCTTTTTCGCAATTACGCCGCGCGTCGATCGCCATTCCATACGCGCGCGAACAAATAAATCGACAAGTCGTACAATCGAACCACGAGACGTGTGAAGGTGGATAAGAGGAGTAATAAAAGAAGTGACATAGAACCGATCCTAGGTTTAAGATTCTACACTAACGTTAATCGGCGGATTTAGCTGATACGCGCACGCTTTCGGACGGATAAGAGGCGTGCAATAGATGTCGTGCACTAGTCCTTAAGTACAGCTTAGGATTCCAACTATTTTAGGTTACTATTATACTTCACGGTAAGCGGTACTGTTACGCGTTTTTCGATACTTTTCCTATTTTCTTTTTTTCCTTTGCCCTTTCTTCGTCCGGCGAAAGTAAGAACGCAGACCGATTCACTGATAATGAAACGACGTATGCGACGGTACGAGAGACGATCGCACGGCTAACGAGCACAGCACAAAGCTTTCAAACAGATCAGAGTACTACCGTGATCAATGATTTTTGGGGACGTGAGAGAAGAGATTCGTTGAAGCTCGAGCAAAGAACAACGCACACCTTTGAAATCCTTTTCTTCTTTTTTCGTCACTTGTAGAAGAAGTCAGCGAGTAGAGCTGAAGAGAAACGGTTCAGGGACACGAATTTCGACTATCTGATTCAGCCGCGGTAACGCGAGACGCTTAAATAGGCACCCTCGAGGCGCCCACATACGGGAGAGAAACAGAGAGAGAGAAAGACAGAGGGGGCGAGAATGAAGAAACCGAGTTTTCGGATACTCCCACGATTGTTCACGTGACGTTTACTCGACTCTCGTCCAGAAATACCACTCGATCGAACGTGTATTAAAACGAGGAGGGGCTGAATTTTCAAGAGCGCGTAAACTCGGCCCGTGATTCACTGTTTTCTGGATAATTTTGGCACGCTCTGTGTGGAACACTTCTGCATCATCCCTCTCCACCCCCTTCGAAATTCGAGGAGACACTGCATTGCTAAGCCCTGACTAAAAGGAGTCCATCGGTCGGTGTGATTCCTATCCGCGTTTCATTTCGCAAAGGCACAGTTTCCCAAGGCAAAAGACCGCCATCGTCCTCTTTTGGGGGGGAAACGTCTCGCCAAAAACGACGCGGCGTCACTCGCCGTTTATTCCAACGTCACCCTTCGGTGTACGCCTCGTGATTACATCCTCGAACGTAAAATTAACAGTGTCGATTCGGACCAATCGTAGACGCTGGTGCTATCGTACCTCCAACAACCGAGCAAAGGTGGTGAGCACGCGTCGATTCGAGGTTATCCACCCGATCGCGCGCAGCGCCAGACATCTATCCCCTTTCGATTTCTTTTC
Organism: Xylocopa sonorina; assembly: GCF_050948175.1. Classification (NCBI taxonomy): domain Eukaryota; kingdom Metazoa; phylum Arthropoda; class Insecta; order Hymenoptera; family Apidae; genus Xylocopa; species Xylocopa sonorina. The sequence continues at coordinate 7,469,462 of NC_135203.1, forward strand.
GATGGGAAGCTAACCAGTTCGAGCTGCGTTAGAGAAGAAAAAAAAAAAAACGCGCAAGCGTGCTTTTTTGAACGGCTTTCGGGCGAGGCTTGAAATGTCCTGGACAAACTGGTTCCTGAGGTAGCGTATGGGGGAAGAAGCTCTTCGAGCGAATGTCTCGTCACTGCTCCCTCGAGAAAAAAAGGGTAACTTCGGGAAGGCGCGAGGACGCTCGACGAGCGTCACCTCGCGGCCGCTCCCCTGAAATTCCTCCCTCGATATCGATAATGATCTCCGTTAACGGATGTGTAATGTATATTTAACGTGTGTGTACCTTTTCGCGATAGAATTAGCGCGCGCGCAGCACCGTTTCCGGTCTCTCGTGTCCGAACGGTCGAGGAAGCGCGCGCGCGTCCTCTGCCTGCGTTCCTCCGGAACGATAGGGGTGCCTTTTGACATCTGAACGCATATAATACATATACATTGCATACATATTATACGAGATGCATAATTATGTCTAGGGCGTGGATTTTAAATAAAAAAAAAAAACACTTTTTTCACACGAACGTTCCCGCGAGGTGGCGACAAACGTGAAATAAAGTGGAGCTAAAGAAAACCCGACGGGTCTCGAGTCTCGCGACTTGATTCCGGTCACCAAAAAAAAAAAACAAAAAAAAATAAATAAAAATATAAAAGAACAAAAGAAAAGAAACGATTAGGATATGTGTTTTTAACTATTAGGGATGGACTATTTACGGAGTTTACAGAGTAATCTCTATTATTATTGAATAGTGTGTGTATGTTACTCGCTAGGGTGTTATTTGGCGAATTTACTTCTTACTTAGCAAACAAGTGTGGATAATATTTGGAGATATTCTGTAACACAACTTATTATTCCATTTATAATAGAGCATTCGATTATATATATCCTAACGCCGTTCTAACGTCGTATTAATCACTGTAACACGAATCGGGATACAACGGTTGATTTGCAGACTCATGCAACTAACAAAACCACGACGAGTATGCTTTTGATTTTCCTTTTTTTTTTAACCCGGAAGAGAGTAGAGAACGCACGCGAGAGCGCTTGTTAGCGGATATAAAAAAAAAAAAATACAAAGAAAGAACAGTAGATTTATAATTAATATACTTGAGGGATATGTTAAATTATAATTTCTATCGTTTAAGTTGAATTAAACACGTTTGAGGTATAAGTAATTAACTCACTATGGCGGCATTATAGTGGTACTATTATAATAGTAAGCTTAACAGTTTTTAATAAAACAGTTAGGTAACGCGTAACCGACCAAATATTTACGGTAATCGATGTAATTGCTCCGAATCTTCAAATAATTCTTGTATTTCCGTGTACTTTTTCAAATATTATGTGTCCGGCATCTGTAATCGAATCAGAGGTTTCTAAGGGATAAGAAAACGAACTTCGTTATATATTATCACATCGAATGAGAATTAACATGCGTGAATAACTCTTGCCTCTTTTGCCCATATCATCATTATTAATTATTAAGCTACGAGCACAGAGCTAAATTGTCTCTTTGATACTGGATAAAACGACTATGATTATTCGCGTGTTTAGACGGAGAGAAAGAGAGAGAGAGAATATTTCTAGGAGCTAATCTGCGTGGTATACACATACACACAACTATATTATTAATATTATTAATTAGTCATTTATAACCAGAGATATTTGTATTGATTTTTGTGACTTAGTGATCGAACTTTTGTAAAACTGAAAATTCCCATTGTAATGTCTTCAACGATCCAAATGGCTTTCACCGAGAGCGCCATACTTTTTTCTTCGCTGCTTAAGTTATAAACGTTACTAACGAGAAAAAGAAAGAGATACAACCGTTAACTTTAGATTCACTTATTACGATATTATTACTATTATTATTATTAATTACCCACTTATTACTTATTAATATTATTATACACGAAATTACACGATGGTATCTACACACACATATATATACTTGACATTCTACGGCAACAATATTTATAAGTGTTAGATTTTCCTCGATAGGCATCGTACAGTTAAAAATTACCGTTCTCTATATGTAATCGCAGCAGGAAGCGTGTCGTACATCTCATGAAAAATTATTATTACATATTACAAGACAAAGTATATACGTATAATATATACGCGCGAGAAAATTTTTGCTTTCGTCCAAAAAAGAAAAACTCCGATATAATATATCTTTGTTCCGTAACTTGCGTAAACAGCACTACTACATCGCCTAACTGTTTAAGACCATAACAACTCCTTTTATTGGCTGAGAGAAATAATAAAGTGAAATCCGACGTAAAAAAAAAAAAAAAAAAAAAAATCCGAGTTCTTTTCAATTCTAGATCACCAGCTCACACCTCCCTTGGGACAAGAAGGTAGTAAATACTTTTTCTTACAAAATACTTAAATAAAACTATTTTAACCTAAAGAAAAATTTCAGTCGAACGTCAAACTTTTAAACGTTCTATAAAACCTTTACGAGATTTAATCCAATTTAAACGGAAATTCAATTATGATTTTACGGTTAAAAAGGTCCAATATTAATAATACGTGTTAAACGTACAAGTTCGAGCGAACGTCGAGAGTAACGGGCGACAGGCCAACTCGTAATTCTCAACTTTGAAGCTACGTAACGATAACGCGTTCTTGACATTTACCAAGAAGAAACGAGGGAAGAACGAAATGCGTATTTGCGTGACGACGATCCGTTTCGTTACGCGGTGTCAGAAGTCGAAAATAGAGAGGTGCCTCCGGATGCAACTGGGTAGGTAGCGAAAAGACACGGGGTAATACAGGGTTGGTCACGAACGGAGCACACCGAGGATGGTTGAATTGCGTGTATTTTCTAAAAAAAAAATCTTACAACTGTACGACGTGTCGTGTTATCTCTGTTCCTTAAATACATTACGAATATGTTACAAATCGCCTGGCAGGGAAGCTGTCGCGATCGGCGACGGACGAAAGAGAGTTTCGAAGGGTCGTCAATTATTTTCCATGGGTCACGAGGATAGATGTGAGTATATTTGAAGTTCAGGGAGCTGTTGTATCCTCTCGATGTCCTGTATAGTTGTTATGCCTTGTTCCTGCGAAGAAAGACACTGAAATGACTCGATGAACTATCTTTCCACCACCCAGTTTGATCAAATTCTTTTCAGTCGCATCTTTAATCAACTAAATATAAAAGAATTCCATCTCTAAGCGCAGTTTTATCGAGGACGAAGAGATAATTGAAGAAAGAAGCGTGTAGGATTCGAAGATTTGGAAGCTCCTTACGTTATATTCTTTCCATTTCTCGTAATTCTGCCTCATGTAGCCCACCATCTCCGGCATGTCGATGAACGCTGGAAATAAAACGGAGTTACCGCGTTTTTGTATAAAAAATATCTAGCAGAAATACTCGGATGCATCACTGACCGTCCCACGCCTCGACCATGTCGTTGATAATGAAATCGACGAAGCCGATTTGCGCTTTCGGTATCGAGCACGTCGTTCTGTCGAACATTGGCATCAGTACCGGCAGATTCAATTTCTTCTCCTCGTCAGTCTGCAAGAAATTGCAGCGCAACTCAACGGGACTATTTTTAAGCAACATTTCTCAACGTAGAAAAACTTAGCGCGCCCTGTCAGCTCGATGGAATTTCAACGTTTCGATAAAAGGGGTGACGCGTACACCCCAATAAAATATTACAAATTCTACTCTATCTTAATCGTTTACACGACATTCCAAAAATATTTGTACTCTTCGCTTCTTTAAACGTACACTACAATTTTTCCATTTCTAAACGCTAAACGTTCAAGCTATCGTTTTTCAGTTTCTCTCCCGACAGTCTCTCTCTACCTTTTTAATTCATAGATAATTATAAACGAAAGAAGAAAATATCATCAGCGAAGAAACGAGATATCGTCATCGAAGAAACAATACGCGTTAAACGAAAAAGTACCTGGCTAAAATACTCTTCCGCGATCCGTCTGGCCCATTCGACGCAACACTTCAACGGCCTTGTCGGATTCGACACATCCGCGCATTTGATCATCATCCTCTTCACGAGCATTATGTTCTCTGGCTGTAACACAACTGACATATCCACGGGATCCACGTAAGCCTGCACTCAGATTTCAGGGAGATTAATAGAACGTCTATGACAGAAAGTCTCATTGTACCTAACGTCAAGTAGAAATAAAAAGAAAAAAAACGAAGGAGAATAGAAACATTACGGTGTTGGGGAGTGGAGTGTCGGAGATCCTCCCGCTGCAGACGTTCATGAACCTCGCCAAGTGCTCGAAGTGCTTGGTCATCTCAGTGGCTAGGATCATGTCTATCACCGCCTGACGGAACTCCTTGTAAGTGTCTCTTTCCAGATTCTGCAACGCGCAACGCACATCATTTCCCGCCTCTAGATCGAAAGAACAATCAATGCCTTGCGAAGACTCACTTTGAAGATGTTCACGTTCTCGTCCGATAACGACAATTTGAACGTCAGCGCTGCATGATGCGACTCCAGGACAGACAGATCGTTGTAGAGGATCGCCAGTTTGTTATCCGCGTTGCAGAGAAATTGGCTGAAATCGAATTGATCGTGAGACGTTAACGTTCAGTGTGTAATGTACGAATACGATCGACTTTACCTGGATCTACCAGGATGATCGATGTCGTGAGCAGCGGCAGCGATCAGAGTCGCGACTTCGTCCAATGGTTCCAAGATCTGTTTCAGTCTTTCCGATTGCATGAACCTGGCGGTGGCTTGCAACACGTCCGCCGCGTGAGTCGAGTTGTGATAGGAGTTTTGAGCCTGATAATTCATCTCGATCACGGTCAACCAGTTCTGCATGACTTTTTCGTCGCAGCCAAGCGTAGCCGGCACGTGAAACAGGTTCATGATAGTCATTCCTAAGAAGAGCAGTGGCCTACAAAATCACCGTCGATCAGTCGAGAATTCGTTCGATCAGTACGATTTTAGTAATAATTAGAATTGATTAGATTCACGAATTTTCTTATAAATCGTGTCACCTGTTTTCGGTCCAAACTTCCAGCTTGAATATGTCGAAGCTCCAATCCATACATTTGTCCAGAAGTTCCGCGATTTGTTGAGGACCCCTGAATCCTCTGATTTGCATACGCGCAGCAGAACTAGTGAGAACCCTCGTCGTAGAGAGCCGTGCTGACGATTCTATCGACGATTTCCTCGATTCCCATGCCGGTCGTGGTGACTGTGTCGATTAATAACAATCAGACGTCAAAAAATAAAGAAGGTCGCTCGTAAGATAGTCAGAAAAATAATGAAAAGCTCTTTTTCTCAAAATTACCGCGAGTAAAGCTCCAACGAGGTCCGTTGCTACTGGATCGACGTTCTCCTTCAACGATGGCACGTATAGTTCGGTAGTCTTCAGGATTTCGATTGCCTAGAATTGAACATTTGTTAGATTCAAAAATAAATTCGCACGGAATATTGAAATTTAAAAGTCAGATGATCAGAGATCGAAGAGTAGAGGAAAATAGTGTACCGTCTCGATTTGCTCCGCTGTCTCAGGCGACGTGGAATCCGTGATCGAGTTAGCGAGAAGGCTGATCACCCTCGTAATCGGCGCTTCTAATTGCAGAGTGTGCAGCTTGCTCGTGCTGGTTCGTCTACGACCTACGGTCGAATCAAAATTCCTCGTTATTTGCTCGACGATAAACGAAAGAGTATAAATAAAGCGCAATATAAATGTCCTAGTTCTCTGTTTATTGTGATAGCTGATACCGATACCAACTATAGAATTAGTCGTGGCTGTTTCGAAAAAGTTCCGCTCGCGGCAAGCTTGCTTTTCGATAGTCTGATTTTATATCGTCGAGTGTATTGAAATCTCAGAAGCAAAAATAGATAAACACGGTGAGAAGTGATGAAAAAATGTTAGAAAATTATACCTTCGTTGGGTTTCAAGTCAGACATTCTCCTTTGAGCCACAAGGGTTCTCTGAAAACCGATTTGAGACGGGGATGGACTTAGTGCACCGATATTTTCCGACAGATACGTCGTGTCGTATATGTAGACGTAGTGAGTCGGTTTTCTGAAAGAAAAATGTGTTCAACAACGTGGAAGAATAGGCAAGTGGAAAGTACAGAAGAGTTTGAATAGAAGAAAATCGATATCGACTCACCTGGAGGTAATGGAAAAAGGTATCACCCTGCAGCTGATAGTGATCATTTGATTGTTCTTTCGTTTGCAGTTCATGTTCCCCTCGAACTCTCGACCTTTACTAATATGCTGCTCCATGAGCGTAAAGTTATCGTAGATCACGACATCCGTGATGATTCTCCCTATGATTTCGTCGATCCTATAGCCTAGTAGTTTCTCGCTAATTTTATTAACAAACTGTAACAAGAAAATCATCGTTTCCTGTCAGAGTTTAATGTCAAGAGGACCTCTGTGGTGACAAGTGTTTAGTGTATTCGTTGATTGCGTCGATTAGTGTTACCTGTACAATATGTTTATCGTTCGTCACGTGTACCATGTCACGGCATCTGTCAAGAGCCAAATACAGCGCATTAGCAGCAGCCAGTTGTGTCCTTGGTAGTATCGCGCTAGCATAGATACCAACTAACTCGTTTATTAGGATTCTTTCGTGAGAGCATTCCATCAGAGCCTGAAACCAACCCCAGACAAGGTACACTTCAAAGAAAAACTCCGCGTCAGACGAAGATAAATTTTTCATCGAATTTCACATCAGAATACTCGAGACACTTACCCTACTGAAGCCTGTTTCCAGCAGATCCAGCGACACGATTTTATTTTTCTCCCCGTGCATAAGGAACCTATCGATATTCGCCAAAAAAAGAAGAAAATAAATAAGTGAAGAAGGATAACGAGAAAGTATATTCGAAGAAGTTACGAAGCTACATCTACTTACGATTTTTTTACAAGAGCTATAATAATAGAATTGTGGTAAACGGAACTAGACCTAATTGCCCTGCAACGAATACAAATCGATCACTAAAATTCAAATAGAAATCGCCAAGTGTGTCGCTATTTCTCTTTTCTATTAATAATTTGCCATACCTACAAATCGAATTGGCCTCTGCAGCCTGCTGGCCCCGATGATCGATGATCACTAGCTCGTGGCACCGGCTCTGGAAGAACTCGATCGCTTTTTCCGCGTCTTTCGCCACCGACACGCTCCACCCCAGCCGCCTCGAGGTGCTCGCGAGAATATCCATTTGTTGGTCATCTTTTGGGAAGACCAGTAATATCTGACACGTCCAAGGGAATTCGTTTCGTGGTAAATAACAATCGTGCGCGGATCATGCGGTTAATCGGGCAATGCAAACACTTTTATCTGCCGACGATCGTTATATCGCATCGAATACAAAGAAAAATGTGTGCAGGAAGCAGAAGATCTTCAACTTACTTTTACGAGACTAGGAACACTGTTTGTTAACGGATAGGCAACGATATCTTGCGGTCCTTCCTGAAAAGCGACGAGGACACCCATTAGAAACATCGATCGTTTAATTTTATATATGAAATTCTCTTTTTTCTCGTTTCATCGGAATTAAATCCGCTGGGATTGTTAAAAAACGCGCGTACTAATGTGTTCTTCTTAACGAAGGTTTCCGTCGACTCGAGCTCCTTGAAAACCTTGGCTCGCCGCCGTGCGCGCGGTGATTCTTTCAAATTTTTATCGTTCTCATGATCCGAGCTTTGCATTCGTGCTCGACTCTACGTATCGCTTGATTCTGAACGGCGTGGGATCGCCGTGTAACCTATACATGATAGGGTCACGGTAAATCGACGAACGAACCTGAAGAACCGCGCGAACGCGTCGAGATGAAGTTGGCCACGATCTCGAGAAGGGGTGAGAACGCTTCGACGAAGCGTTCGATTAAATTGAGAGAGCTCTCGCGACATTTTTCAGTCACTCGATCGAAGTTTCTTTTGATTGACAGTCGGATTGTCGGGTCGTTCGATGAAGTACTCTCTCCGATCGTCGAGTCTTTATTCTGAGCGCTCTAAACGTTCCAAGTACGAGGTAGCGATCGATCGGCTTCGAAATGATCTCGTGTCATCCTCGATACCGCTTTCAATCGTATCTCGAACACGGAGCACGCTTGCGCGATGATGAAAAACGAAGACACTTCCTGGAGAGGTACCCCCGTCACGATCCATCGAAATTGATCACCAGTTGACATTAATTACGAATTTTCCAAGCTGTAACTCTCTACTGTACATCGTTATAATTGTAATAAAAATTATTCATGCCCGATTGAATCATTTACTCTAGCAGAAAATATGTCAGAATTATAAATGAAGCGTCAGAGTCGAGATAGATAGAATTCTTATCTATTCACTGGTGTAGAGTATTCGTAGAATTAGTAGAATGACTAGTTTCCCTTAGTAATAAAAGAAATTCTATTTAGAATTGATACTAAGAAAGATTCGAGACGAATTAGAGACTCTATGGTGGGCATTTCCCAACAAATATCAGATAGTAAAAAGTAAACGCGATACGTGAAGCAAAATTTTACCCTGTAGAACAAAATACCTACAAGCTAGGATGAGAACCTTTTCCACTCTGATACGTCGTTTATTTCCATTAAAATTCTAATAACGAGCTGAGAATGATGAATTTTCCCTAGGTGAACGATATCGACGATACGTAGAATCCGATTAAACCGTACTAAATTTGAAAACTAACCGGAATGACGCGTGACAGAACAGTTTCTGGTACCTGTGGAGGCCACACAATGACCGAGGGCACCACGTGTTTCCGTATTTTAACAGATCCGCATAGAGCATCGAAGATCCAACTGTACCACGATCTAGACGCCTCGCCATGGACATCCGTTTCTTCGATCGACTGGCAGACGTAGATCGGCATCTGCGTCGATCGCCGCTGCGGCTCTTTATCGGTCATTATAGCGCGCGCGTAGAGAGAGGGAGAGAAATACGTTAATTGGCATAAATGATCGCCGACGATCGATCAGAACAGCGCGCACTCGATAGGTAATAATTACGCATAATTAATGGTACACGAATTGGGTCACAGGGTCAATCACGAATCCATCCTTCGAATTGAGCTCGATTGATCGCGTGTTTTCCGCGCTCCGTTCCTGCTATTCATCGATCGCGGCTCGTTTCACATCGTCGATCGGATTTTTACGTTCACTCGAGTCGGTTAAAGAAAAAGTAACGGCGTCGCCTCGTTTTTAGTTTGACCGCCGATATCACTGAACACGCGTTTGCAGAAAAACGTCCGTGGAGATACTGAATCGAAGGCATCGTAGCGCAACGCGAGAGATTATCCTTCCCGTTCTCTATCAGGAGCAGAAGCCCGTCTATCTTTGATAAGGAAGCACCACCGACAGAAACTAAAGTTACTCCCAACGATTATTGATAGTGGGCTGTATAAACAATCGATAAAACCTGTACACGTCACGGCCGATCGATTATAAATAAACGATATCGTTACGTTTTTCTGCTCGATCGGATAGCTGACTCTCGCAACGTATTTCCGTTATATCTGCCACGATCTGCGATGTTTAATCCATTGCAAATAAATATTTTTATGATACAGCGACCGGGTAAACTAAATTGAACAGTTTCACACGAATCTAATGAAAGAAACGTAAACGAAAGTGACCATTTAAATTATCAATTAAACCATCCTTATTTAACGGTTTCTACTAATAAGTAAGGTGCTCCCAAATTCTTCATTAAAAAGATCTTTTCTATTAAAGAAACATTTCTATCCGATAACTTGCTATAATCTTTCCGATCAAAAGTATTTCTAAACACAAAGTTCCCTATGCTAAACATACTAAATTACCACAAATATAACTACTTCTAAATATAATTAACATATACGTTTCATTAAAGCACTTAATAAAAAAGACTCCACCAATCAATCCTAAGTAAATCAACGCGGAACCAAGATAAACCATAGCATAGTAAACTTGCACATAAATTTCTCATAAAAATTGAAAATTTAGAATTCCCTCTACAAAAAACACATAAAAGCAACTTACTGTCATTAAAATGAATCTAATCCGCACTTAAAAGCCTCCCAATTTCAAACAGCAACCCGTCACAGCAACTTTGCTCAGAGAAAACGCGTTCCCAATAAAATCGAACAATTGTGTCCCTTGAATTTGGTTCGTTTAAACGAAGAAAAGTCTGTGAACACGTAGAAATGTTCGCCACGAAGAAATTGTGCAAGATACCAGTTCTGGCTCGTCGCTCGTCCAGCTTTCCCGGCTGCGCTGCAGTTGTCTTATAGACCGTCCATAGACAGCAAGTAGCTTATACCCTGTCTATGGTCGGCCTGTCTGACCAAGCAGTCGAGGAAGCTCGAACTTAGCGGCATGCATCGAGCATATATGCGTAGCAAAAAGAAAAAGAAGTAGCAGAAAGAAAAAAGAAGAGACGAAGAGATAGACACGAATGGACGCAAAATAGAACAGATTGAAAAGGGGCAGGAGATGGTTAATAATTTGTTCGAGGATCGAAGCTCGACCAGTCGCCAGATTAAGTATTCAAGTTGGTCAGGTCGTTATTAGTCTATGATCTTTCGTCGCGCCTCGCCTGTAAGTTTCCATGAAATTTTTCGATGCAGTTTTTATGAGCCATCGCGAACCAGCCACCTGTCCTATCTGAAACGGTTTCCAGTTTATTGCAAAAAGGGTTAATTACTGGTGTTCGAGTAAAAAAAGACTTCGTGAGAAAGGGAAAGACTGACGTTGCACGTTTTCATGTGGGTTGCTTTGCCTACTTTTTCTTTCTTCTTGTTTTTGGTTTCTCTTTTACCTGTTTACCCTGCTATCGTTTTCTTGCTCGATTTCTCCCTTCCTGTTTCCGCGTATCAGTAGAGGAAGAGGATTAATAAGTGGGGCTATGTAATTGTAGACTGTTACTATCTGGAAGGTATACGATTGAAAGGTATATGTGTGTAGTATGGGGTGGAAATGTATGCGAGGGGGCAGAGTTCAATGATATCGATCGTTGCAGGCACTGTGACACATATTTCGAGTCAATGGTTTAAATACAGAAAAGGATAGATGAAAACAGCGCGTTACAAATGACCAAAAAAAGAACCAGAATTATCAGAGGGCATCGTGCGAAATGAAAAAATTTGAAAGTCAATAAGTACAATTAAAAATCACGGGCTATCTTGAAGATAGCAGTGGAATTTGTCGCGAACATTTTGTTGACTACAAAATTGCAACGATTACTATATTACGTCCCGTCGACGCTGATAGTTGAAACGCGTAGATTCAATTGCCTCTTGTTAATTATGAAAAATACAAAGTGGAACGTTGCTTGCACTGCAGTTATCCCTGATTAGATCTACGAGAATCAAGATATCGATACGACGAGATAGTTCGAGCTTCATTTATCGTCCAACCGTTCCACTGGTCGTGTTGTATCATTAAAACAGTTAGCTGAAATTTAATCGTAACGAAGAGTGACAAGATACTAATTTGGAGATAAGAATTTGGAGAACTTTTCCTGAAACAAACTTATATTGCTGTGAACAAATTTACTTACTAACGTTGAGTAATCTGCGCCTTCCTCGTCGTCAAATTCGATGCCCTCGAACGACGATTTGCGCCTCAATATGTCGTATTCTGCTTTCCCTGCGCAAAGAGTTACGTTTTAATTAATTAACATCGAAAAAAATTGAAAGAGCAGAATGATATTATCAAGGTTTATCGAAGGAATTAATGTTAGACTGATTCATACGTTAATACGTTTCCAAGTATTCGAGTCGCGATAACGAAGACTCTTCAAATTGATTCATTAGTCGAGCAATTAGTCTGTACGTTGGCAATAACGAGGTTCGTTTAAGAATCAGATTACCAATGGACTGTCGCGGGAGGAAAATAGTAGGTCAATGGATCACTGGTTAAACCGACTGCACGGGCTGGATTGCAAAACGAATTGATCCGCTTGAACCTTCAATCTCAATAATCGAATTAATTCGTTGCACGAATTTATTGTAAACGTCATTAGAAATATACATATTTAAATTGCTTCGATTAAGATCGTTGATTCGATAGAGTTGGACACGTTGATGATAGTTAAAGACTTTGCAAGTACCGATCGTACAAAACATCGAGCAAGTCGAAAGAGAACGGATGCGAATGAAATCGAAGTTTATGTTCACTTTTTATGGCGAGATCGTTTAACATTTATTGTTCGATTCGAATGGAGCGGACTAAAGATAGTCGATCGAAAGTAGGGCACCTTAATTGGAGATTGCAAGCTTGCCAGTATAGGGTCGAAACGAATGCTGACAATTTTTACTAAAATCAATAACCAATTATACGAAGTATTTATACTTTTTGGATGAGTAGCGATAATTCGAGTTTACGATCGCTGATTACTTATCAGTAAATTTTCAAGAGCAAATATTATCTGTTGCACAAAGTCATGAAAATTTGTTAGAAGTTTGTGAATTTTAAGAGCAACTTTTGATTGATAATAGAGAAAGTTGAGCGAGAAAAAAAATTGATAAAATTGCGTACCATTGCCAAGTAATATATCATCCAGGATATCTTCATTCTCGTTTGGAAAAAAATACTTGTTCGGAGGGGATGCCATATGAATTAATCAAATTTAGCCATCAAACTACTCGATATCTTGACAATAGTGCCCTCATGTTATTCAGAGTTCACGAAATTTCACTGTTCATCGAAATATGCAAAGAAATCCAATTTGTTTAGTAGCTGACGAATATACATCGAAGATTGATACATAATTTAGATAAAGGAATAATACAGATAACAAAACAGTGGCCACGTATACTTAATAGACTTCAATCTTCATCAGAAGCATCTAAATTGATAGAGATCCAATCGAAACCCTCAGAAAAATCTATCAAATTCCCTCCAAACTATTTAAGAAGCACTTAAAGCCCAATTTAAAAAATGTAATCACTGCACTGTGTCAGATTCCCTGAAGCCTCCACTACTTTTAATTTTTTCGATTGCACTGTACACGTCCACTTATTTCTCCCGCACGATACAGCCGATTTGAAACCATTCAGTGTCGAGTTTGGCGTAGAGCAAAATTCACAATTAGGAGATTCGAGGGCGAGAAAAGGTATTGGCGCACGTGCGACGCGTTGTACGCGACTCAAAGGCAACGACTGGCCGACAGAACCAAATTGTGCAGGTTAAAATTCTACTCGTGAGTGAGTGGCCTCAGAAACGAGATAGGTTGCCGGAGAAACTCGCGGTACAATGGCCGTATGCTCGTTAAAACATGTTCGAAGAAACGGGAATGGAATCACGTTCGAGTAAAACGGTTGCTGACAGAAGTGCTCGTTATAGCAGTTTTGGACCAGTGACGAAAACGGAACGATTACGTGTATCCTTTTTCAATTTACCAACAATTTACCAACAATTGGATCGCAATGGCCCTGATAATCATCGTTACGAAGAGGTAGATTTTAACGACAATTTAAAAGATTTAATACACTGGCGCTAATAACGTTTTCCTTTCGCTGTTGAAGATGTTCGCTTGATGTGTGCCTGCTCTTTCATTTCGATGATGTTAATTGGCTTGGAAGTTTTCATTATTAATTGGTTGAAGTGGGCAATTGTGGAAGTCGGATTGTTTCTTAATCAATTATACGTGTACAGTATGCAGTTTTCCAAGGTATTGCTTGTAGAAGTGATGAGATATGAGATAAATGGAACTTTACGTTTGAGTAAATGTTTGAGATCGTATGTGCCTGTAACTGGAATTGCCGTAGCATAGAAATGAAGATGATGTTTATTGTATATTTCGTTTGACCACGATGGACGTGAAAATTCGAAGGAAAAGTCCGATGAAATTCGAGATAAAAAATTCGAGACAATAAATATTCCTCGTTGAACGATTCGAGTAGATTGTACGAACGCTCAAAATGGTTACAAGGTTGCACCATGAAACTTATGTTTGAGTAGACGTTTGCCTTTAAAGGCTTGATTCGAGCCGAACAACTGACGGAAGAACAAAAATAATCGAACACAGTCCAGATTAAATTATCCAATTTCAGAAAATAATAATTTTATATAAAAAAAAAAAATGTCATCTAGTTTCTTTCCATACCATACGAAGCAGTGCATAGAATCTAATAATTCATGCTTTGATCTGAATACTATTCACACTATTCTTTTGGAAAATTTGAGCATATAGAAAGGTACAGTGCTAAAAGTAAAAGACGAGAGGGCAAGCTTTGAATGTTCTGCGAGTTGTACAAAAATCGATCGCTACTTTAATTAAATAGCTTTGAGATGAATAGAACGAGAGAATGTTGAAGTTAACATCTGGTTTTCTCCTATCGATTTCACGTAATTTCTGTCCAACTAGTAACCCTCGATATATTCACACTGATTTACATGCAACACTAATTACAACGAAATCCACTGTCTCGCTTTAGATGTGCAAGGAATTCGATCGATTCATTAGAAGAGTAAATCGTCCTGGAGCCTTTGCAAACTTTTCAACGTCTCCAGAAGCTTTGACTACTTTGTCGCTATTTCATTTCAAGGATTCCAGTTGAATAATGAATAACACGTAGCTAATTTGCTTGCACGCTTGCGAAGGTCCGACTCGATTCCACGTAATTTATGTCGAAATAATAGCCTTTTCACACTCACATCCAAACTCGTAATGGCCGCTCTGTTTTGTTTTAGAAGAGCAACGAATTATTTGAGAAAGAAATAACTCATTTGCGATTGAGATCGCAACGATTACGAGACGAATAACGAATAATACGTAGCTCGTGAAAAAAAACCCAGCTGAATTCCACGTAATTTGTGTCCAATTAATGGTCCTCGATACTCGAATAATTCCCACTCAGCACGCAATGGCTACTGTCTTGTTTTTAGATGTGTAAAAAAGTGGCTAAATCAATGTTCTGACAACGAATGTACCATAAAAATGGCAGTTTTCATAATGTTGATACCTAATTACTTTTTTAAACGACTAAGTAATTGGATTTGAACGATTCGAGTTGAATAACTGGTTAAGTTGCTTGCACGCTCGCGAAGGTCCGAGCGGAATCGCTATTCGGCATTATCTGTGTCTGATTTGCATTCGTAACCATCGACCCAAATATACGCGGCCTTATCAAACAGTCAATATAGCATTTCGGCATTGTACCCTTGTACATGTAGCATCGAGGCTCTTGCTTATAAACAACCAAAGCAACTCATTTCGCTTCGAAGATAATCGAGAATAGCTTTTCGCCGTAGAAGGATCAATTAATATCCAATAATCGCTGACAAAATGGTACGTAGATACAAATAAGGAAACCTCTAAAGCTTCAGACGATATTCACGAATGAAAATAGAACGAAAACAGAGAGAAATACAATATACACGATTAGATAACATTCATATAACAAATTAGCTAACAATAATTAAATAGAAAATTGCGCATTGAGAAAATATTCTGCATTTAAAAAGCTTCCAAAGAGAACCAATTTCGATTGAAGAGCGCCTTAAATTTAAGTACGTCCACTTCAACCAACCTGCACCCCAATTAAATCTACCCACTCTGCCCCCCCAAAAGAACCCCTATTTAATCGATTCACGATCTATTCATCGCGATGTGACACAATTCCAATTTCTCGGACAGAAACGAGTCTTAAAGACCCATACTCGACACTTTCGATTACTTATGAAACCGGATCGGTGGAAATCACGTTCCAAGCAAACGCGTCGCGATCAAGCGCGTCTCTAAATTAAAATCGTCACCACCCTAGAAACGAAGACGATGCTCTCGACAAATTCATTAAATTCGAGTGCGTGGCTCGCTTTTCGAAACCGCAGGGCTCTGATTAATTCGTGTGCAGAACGTCGCCTCCAGCCGAGGATACGATACGCGGTGACAGAGCACAGCGAGAGACTAGGTCAAGGCGATTCACTCGAGGCACTGTCACAGGCCGCAGTTTTGCGAAACGCGAACGCCCCCCCAACTGGTTGCAATTTATTTTATCCCCGTCCACGTATGCCCGCACGCAAACTCCTCGACGCCCAACAATTCGCTTTCCCGTCATGCGCCACGTGTAATTATCGAATCTGTAATGCCGATCGCGAGATCATTATCGCCACTCGAATAACCGGGCACGACGATACTTTATTATCCAATCTCTTCTTCCTTTTTCCCCTGAGATTCGCGATGAGATAAACGAGAAGTTCGATTCGGGAGCCCTGTAATTTGGATGTGGAATTGTTATGAGAATGGTAGCTGAGTTTTAACGGTAGCTTGATATCTGTCGTGCTGTCACGGGAATGACTGGTAAATATATCGACGAGACGGATTTCTGAGAGATGAGAATATCGATGCATTGTAATTTGTACGTATTATGACGTTGAAAGAAGAGTTGTTTGGTTTTCGAGTCCTGTAAGATGGATAAAAGTGCATTGTATTTGTACGTATTATGAAATTGAGAGAAGAATTGTTTGGTTTTCGAGTCCTGTGAGATGGATAAAAGAGTCGAGAAAATTGAGATGCGAAGATTGCAATTTTTTTTTTATATCTGTTTGAAGTATTTGTTCTATGGAGTAAGTGTTTATTGTCGCTATGTGTATTATGTTTCGTCTAAAGTAGTAGTCTCTTAGCCAGGAATGTTTGAGACTTTGATTGGAAAAGACCAAACGTCAGCGAGTGAACAGTGTGCAGAGTTAGAATTGCAGAAGATGAAAACGAGAACTTGCCAAGTAAAGATCCCTCGTCTCGCGTATCAGATCGCTTCCTTTTCTCCGTCTCACCCTCGTCTTCAATGCATTCCAACATGCTACTCTTGCACCCCATCCTCGAAGCACCGCCTCACCTTCTGCACGATCCCTCGTTCCTCTTCAACATGTCTTCCGCTGCTTCTTCGTTCAATTCTGCAACAAATCGGTTCGATCATCGAGACTTAAGTTCTCCATTCGATCAGACAAAATTATTGAAAGCGAGAGTCAACAGATTAAAGAGATTCGTTACTCGATCGGCAACGCCACCGTTTACGCGTACGAGGCGCACGCGAATTTCGCATGCAAACGATCGTGACACAGTAAATACGATTTACGACAGGAAACGCGACTCGTGACGCGCATAATTAATCGAAGAACAAGAATCCCCGTGTGTGTTCGAGTTTGTGCGCAGGTTGAACGTCCCTGTTCAATGTCGAGGGACAAGTTCGTGAAATGAGAGACGAGAGTACATGCGCCTGTGCATTGCAGGAAGCGTTGAGTAAGGATTGGCTTGGATGAGTAAACGAGGAGGAGCATTGCAAGTTGTGAATATTCATGAGAGGTTCCGGTTCTGTTCTGTATTGAAACGAGCGCACGTGGAAATTGATCGAAAGTGGAGAAGTACTCACCACGAAAGTACGAGCGAAGTGTATTCGAGTTCCATTATACTTGACGAGGTGTGCACAGTGATTAGCAGCGTGAGATTTTTGCATAGTTTGAGCGTTTCAAGATGTTCGACACTGATCGACACTAATTAAAGTCTCACTGTGGCATGTTGACATACAATTACTTTTGTTCCGAGCCTCTCATCGAGATTACAAATATATCGGCCCTGTATGGTAACGAGTTCCTTCACGATCACACCGTGCGATCAAACCGATCACGTTCTCGAGAGGAAAATTGGTACGCGTTTAATATTGTTGAGAGTTACCGTCGATTTTGTTAGCGTATTAATATTTGCCCCATCGAATACGATTCTGAGATATATCTGGAAGTAGTTAAGTTTAAATTTCGAAACAGAAAATTTAATAGAAACTCCTTGGTAAAAATGAAGCTAGATTATTAAAATTGATAATGCATTTGACGATAAAGTAAAAAGATAGCTAGATGAAAAAATTGCAATATCTTTAGTAAAATATCAGAAAGTAAAAGAACAAAATTAATTATTTAGCAAACGTACTCGTAACTATTAAAAGATTTATTGAAGGCCTCGCAGCAATTTCAATACTCCAATAAATTGATAATGCATTCGACAATAAAGTAAAAAGGTAGCTAAACGAAAAAATTGCAATATCTTTAGTAAAATATCAGAAAATAAAAAGACAAAATTAATTATTTAGCAAACATACTCGTAACTATTAAAAAATTTAATAGAGGCCTCGCAGCAATTTCAATACTCCAATAAATTGATAATGCATTTGACAATAAAGTAAAAAAGTAGCTAGATGAAAAAATTGCAACAACTTTAGCAAAATATCAGGAAATAAAAGGACAAAATTAATTATTTAGCAAACATACTCGTAACTATTAAAAGATTTAATAGAGGCCTCGCAGCAACTTCAATACTCCAACAAATTAGACCTCTTAGAGTACATCCCTTCATGACAGCCCCAAGTATCACTCGCAGGGAACCAAGCACCAACACAGTCCTCCAAACGCACCAACGTATCAGCACCCAATTAATTAAAATTTCAATTAACCAACTATACTATCGAGTCTCATAAAAACAGAGCCAGAAAGAGAAACCACTATCCATCGACCCGTGGCACGAATAAACTCATTCGATCTGACGCTGAGAGTCGAATTGACACGATCGCCAGCTCAAAAATCTCAGATACATCTCCCAGACTCTCTTAACACCCACAACTCCCTTTATCTTATCACGAGAACCTTTGAATCGTCGATGAAAAAAATTCTCAAACCCGAGACTCACTCCAACGACTCTCGTCCCCAGGACTCGACTCGACTTCCGACCATTTCACGCGCCCAATTCCACCGGATACCTCGAAATACGTAACAGCGAGGATTACACAGCGCTCGAGGCTTGTAAACACGACCCATGCGTACCCAGAAACGTACGTCTCGAAATTAATACACGTATCGCAGCGAGCAAATCGAGTACCCAAGGCTGTCAATGAACGATCGATCCGTTTGGACGATGGCCAAGTTAAAGTACCGTCGCGGTTGATCGCGATCCAGATCGCGTTTCGACATCGATAGGAAGCTCCCCAGAGAGAACGCGTAATCTCTCTTATCGCCAGTTCGATTTTACCCGACAATCTTCCCCGATCTTCTTCATCCTGAATAGCTTCGAGCATTCCCGATCTCTTCGATCGCCAGAACAGTTTCTAAACGAGAGTGTGGCAACAATTTTCACGACAACGTTTCACCAGATCACGGTACGACCACGGAAAGAGACTCGACGAGACGGTTTTCAACGCGACGGTCGATCGACGACGGAACCGATCCCAGTTTCACCGACGTCCCCCGACTCACGATCGGCCAAACGATGCATTGTCAAGCGACACGGTGTTCCGGGGTGTGCACGATGTTTTTAAATAACGACAGGCCCTGTTGCAGACGGCATAGTGGCCTCGAATACACTGACTGAGGTTCGCGATCCCGCGAGGACGACGAGGCCAGAGATCGAGATGCCTTCGCCCCTCTTCTTCGCGAGCACCTAGCCAAATATTTTCTTTCCTCTCTGGGAACGCGATTATGAGGCTACCAAGACCATCACGGAGACGCGATGCTATTACGTGACGCCACGATTTACGACTCGATCGCGTGTTTGAGTTCTTTGATTCGAGGAGTAAATTTCGAGCAGATTTTTGGTAAATTTAATTTGGAGATTTCTGAGCGAAGAGAACGCGTGAAACATTGGCAGGCGTAGATGTTTGAGGAAGAGAGAGTAGCATGAGTTCTAGAGTGATGATTGGAAGATTAACGAACGCTCGTTATTTATCGTGTCGACAATATTTTAGAGAGTAATATAAATGGTCCAGCGAAATTGATCGTGAGGATGTTTGGGAGGCGGATGCAGAGTCGTTAGCCAAATTGCAACGTGTTGAAAATTGGCAGTGATTGATTGCGATGACGTTTGAGGAAGTAATATAGATTGCTTGATAAGATGACTAGATAGAAGTTTTTAAACGGTGCGAGGTAGATTATTTAGAGAATACCGCTTGATATGGTAGAAATAGCGTTACGTTTTAGACGTCCCGTATTTAGAGGAAGAAATTCATTTGAGCAAAGAAGATCGTGCGCTTTGAGTGTTTAATATTTAAACAGGAAATCACTGCGATTTATTGTTTAAATTGTGCAAAGAGATTATCTGACGCTTTTAAAATTCGCTTGACTTCGAACGATATTTGACGGTGCTGGAATTAACGCGCGATAGAAATGTGCGATGCGTTTGCAGCTCCACTCTAAATAGCATGTTATGAAACATTCAGTAGAATTTCCTTGAAGGTATTATTCGATTTGAAAGGCTAATATTGTACGCTGTTTGAATGGCGAAGAGCAATTGCACATTGCGGCCCGGTTTGTTTCGCAGAAGCAACGAAATTCTAGATGCCTGATAAACATTTCAACATCCACCAAAGAGGAAAGAGAAAGTTGCCCGATTAAAACGGCCCCTCGAACATCAAAGCATTCCGCCTTTATTAATATAAATTTACGTCGTTGGCTCTGTTAAGAAACTAACAAAAATTAAAAATGCTTCTGCAACGTAACATCAAAAGCTGGAAATATAGTTAGATAGCATTTAAATGTTGAATAGTCGCTATTACACGTATAGAATTATATTTTTTATATACAAAAAGGAAAGTAATTAAAAAAATTAAATTATATAGCAATCGCACATTCATTGACAGCCAGAATATAAAAAACAAGTAAAATTTTCATTCAAAACTATATCCTGATGCTAGCGAGTTCATAGTATGCGTAATACATATAAAATTTCTCAAAAATCAGAGTGAGAAAGCAATAGAAAAATCTAAAACCCAATCGCGTACATCCCAAGAGATAAAATTCAAGGAAATAGTAGAAAGAATTATGTAGTCCCAGAAACATTTGAAACGTATTTGTCCAAACGAAAGAACGAAATCAACCCCAAACATTCCCCTAAAAGAATCCCCTAAGAAAAAGGTAAAACCCAGTCGCGTATATCCTATGAGATAATATTCAAGGAGGCAGTAGAAAGAATTGTAATCCCAGAAACATTTGAAACGTATTTGTCCAAATACAAGAACGAAATCAACTCTAAACATCCCCTAAAAAAATCCCCCTAAGAAAAAGCTAAAACCCAGTCGCGTATATCCCAGGAGATAAAATTCAAGGAGACAGTAGAAAGAATTTTGTAGTCCCTCAGAAACATTTGAAACGTATTTGTCCAAACGAAAGAACGAAGCATCCCCCTAAAAAAATCCCCCTAAGAAAAAGCTAAAATCCAGTCGCGTATATCCCAAGAGATAAAATTCAAGGAAACAGTAGAACGAATTTTGTAGTCCCAGAAACATTTGAAACGTATTTGTCCAAACGAAAGAACGAAACATCCCCCTAAAAAAATCCCCCTAAGAAAAAGCTAAAATCCAGTCGCGTATATCCCAAGAGATAAAATTCAAGGAAACAGTAGAACGAATTTTGTAGTCCCAGAAACATTTGAAACGTGTTTATCCAAACGAAAGAACGAAACCACCCCGAAACATCCCCCTAAAAGAATTCTCCTAAGAAAAAGCTAAAACCCAGTCGCGTATATCCCAAAAGATAAAATTCAAGGAGACAGTAGAAAGAATTTTGTAGTCCCAGAAACATTTGAAACGTGTTTGTCCAAACGAAAGAACGAAACCACCCCGAAACATCCCCCAATCTATTCAAATACCAAAGAATATAAATTCGAAGCGAAGAGAGACGATCAACCGTAAGCAAGCTCGGTTCGAATCAAAGGCATTAAAAGCAAGTATGTATCTAGAATTTGCGCGTGGTAAATAGTTGGATCATTTAACAATTGTCACTGCAAGTTTACACGGCGGTGGCACAAAGCGATAATTCGTCCAGGGGCGCTTTAGGCTTTTCTTGACAGAAGTTATCTCTGGCTGTGAGCTCATCGTAACGCGCTTGCAAATTCTCTCGCTCGTTGCACCTTCCACGTTGAACTGTATCTTGCACACTGAATTGAAATTAAACGCACTCGATCGGATGCACATACGCGGCTGCAGAGTCTTGAACGTTACATAGTCTATGAACGCAGTAGAGCTTTCGTATTCTGTCTTCTGTTAACGAATTTTTTGGCTTCGACGATTGACTCGATTAATTTTGAGACGATACGATTAAAGTCACACGTGACCCATGGAACCAGGCAGTTTTTAATTGTATTGCAAAAGAACTTAGCCCCTGAACTTAAAGGAAAGAGATTAGAATAAATTTGAACGACCCATGGAATTGTTCGAACTTCGAATCGATTTATATATTCGAATGCTTATAAAAGTTAGTGAAATGTAAGTTAAAAAAGTAATCTATGAAATAAGGTAAAAATTGATAAACCTACCTACGATAAAAGTATTAATTAAAAGTTGTAAAGTTAGGAACTGTATATGATAAAATGAAGAGTACCTTCCTGCGTTTAATCGACTACTTTAAACAAGGAAAATTATAAATACGATGTTAAATTTGATGTTTAAAACTGTTCCCCTGCAAACCACACCACCATTTAATAATTACGTGTACCCTTGAAATTAATTTGTTCGAATAATATTCTAAAGAAAGACGAAAGTGAGATTAAAAATTTCAGAGTTAAAATATTATAGTGAATCGAAGTAAACAGTAAATACTTAAAAGACTGTAAACCTTTGAAAAGTAATCATGTGTCTTAAAACCATCTCTAAACTATTCTACTGTAAATCCTTTCAATAATAATCGTCAATAATTAAAAATAGGACGATGAGTAAACGATAGAAGAATTGAGATAATCATCATCGAAGATCCAACAATTAATACGCACAAGAACATTAATAAAACAAAGCTAAAATTGTTCAGTAAAACACCTTAAAAACCGAATAAAAAATGATAAATAAAATATATCGATTTCTTATTGTTCACCTTTTTGTTAACGTTTCGTACCTTCGAGGCATTTAAAAACGAGGCATTTTAATCATCGTGACGTGCTAAATTTTTGTTTGCTACAAAACCACCCTCTATTCTCATCGAAACAATACGAGAAACACTACTCCACTTAGAAAATTGTAGTATTTCGAACAAATACAAAAAGTGGCTTCAAATACACGTATCGAGGAATTGGTACCAATTTGGAGGAGAAAACGATAACCGAGGTGTACCAACCATGTACGTTGAAAATTCAGAGGAAACGCAAATTAATCTTTCTAATAAGGCGAGAAGGTAAATCCAAAGTATTCACGATCAGCATAATAATTCTAACGATTCGACACGTAAATATTTTAACGTATAGGAGAAACTAAATAGCCATCAATGTTTGCTTCTTCATTGTTAAGCGCGTAAGTCAAATTTACTTAATATATTAAACCTTATCTATTTAATGTAAAACGCTGTCTATATTATAATCGTATTTATAAAGGCAAATGTTACTAATTTTAACTCCACAGGACACGGTAATAATAATCGAATTGTAACAAACACGTAATCGTGCTGAATGCAGTTGATGCGGTCATATGTATGTGTACACGTATTAAAACACGATCTAGAGATAATTAATAATAAATTAAGGGTAAACCGAGCAAAATCTGGGTGAATAGACTATAATATTATTAAACACTCGTATTTAACTGGTAGCACATAATGGCATGCATTTCTTCAAATAAATCAAGTAATCTTTACAGTCTAAAGAAATTATCAGAGACCTTCTCTGTTCGTGAATAAAAGATAGCGTAAGAAAGTACGAGAAAGTAAGTCCACACTCTTATCTCGCTATGTTTCAATTAAATTGGAATGTAACTCAACTATTCTAACATACAATATAAAATGTAAAGTATATTAATCGTTTCTGTACGTACATTTAAAGCATGCACTATAATTAATTACAAAACGAAATTTACTAAATTCTCTCTCTGTGTGTGTATATATATATATTAAACAAAGATTGCTTTTAGTTGTCGCCCTAATCCATTCTTTGAGACTATTTTAATGTTCCAGGAACACACACTTCGTAAACTTTTCCAAGTGACGTGAAGTTGCGGGCGGAGAGATTAAATATGTCGAATGCCCGATGCATTCTGATATAACCGTCGTGTTTTTCACTTTCGAGACGTTTATAAACTGAGATTAAATGTGTTTCGATCGATCGTACAATTAATTCAGTAAACACGCCCGAAACGTGTCGCCTTTCGTAAGCTTGTGCAATGATAAGTCCAGAGGCGAACGTGTATCGAAGTTAGCATTATGCGAAATAGCAAAGAGGTGGGAAGGACCAATCGTTGCCAGTTTGGTTGGTTATACAAGGTTCGTTAACATCAAACCATCAAAAAGTACTCTTCAATCTTTTACTTACAATTCTAGTTACCACTCTCAGTATTAATTTCGTAGCAATTAATTAATAATTATTTCCATAATTTATTAAAAAGAAATATATATATATAAGAATAATTGTGATTTGCATAATTGATTAAAAAAAATATATATATATACAAATAATAATAAAATGAAAGAAGAAAAATGAATAAAAAAAAACAATTTAAGTATCTATGATGTAACGTGATGTAGTTTAATATTAATATTTTAATAGAGAAAGACATCTGATCTTTCAAAGGCGCTAATTATTTGATTCCCAAGGAGGATAATTGAACAGGAAAGCTCGATAGAGGAGCACGTTACTCTTCGTACAGTTAGCATATAGACGTGTATTTTCTAACAAGGTTCTGTGCCAAGAAAGATGCGTTAAACCATTACCCGCAGTGCAAGCGTATTTACCAGAGGGTTGTTTGCGATTTTCCGTGGACCGCGTCGCTCTGAGGGACTGGTCCCCGATACTTAAGAGCATAGCTGAGAATCGAAGTCTGTCGAGAGTCTATCTGTATAGCAGAAGTCGCTGCAAACGAGTGCGGGAGAGAGTGAATACGGAGGAGAAGCTAGAAAAGTTCTGGTAATTACGATAATCTCGACGGCACGATGGGGTGTAAACGATCGAATAATTCCGGGGATGGCGAACGCGACCGGATGCCAGAGAGTTTGACACGAACGACTAGAGATTCGAGTAACGAGAAATATTAATACGGCGCTGTCGCGAGAGGGGATCGCGCTCGAATAATTGAGACGGTATAATTAAGGTACTTGAAATTCGATATCTTATCAGACTTGGTTAGGGGACCCCGTTCAGTTCCATCGCATCCCCAAGCTTAAACTTCTTCACGAGCATTGCTTTTTTTGACACCCTCGACACCCTTTTCTTTCGCCTCGACCCCTATCATCAATTTCAATTTCTACTTTTCTGTACTACTACGAAACTCGATCATTGGAGTGCTTTGACAAACTAGAACTCCCTTCGCACCTAATTAGAATTGGAAACTAGAGTAGCCTTTAATTCCACCTAGCGTCTCCACGTTCCAACATTCTTAAAAAACATTCGATCTTTTTGCATTCACACGAGATTCGTCACGATAAGAAATTGCCACACAAAGGATGAATTCTAACGCTTAGCTAGCATAATTTAACACCCTAAAAAATGCTCTCGCACTTTCGGATACTACTCGCAGAAAGTTTAAGCTTGCAGGTCGCATCGCCTGGACCAACGAGAGTGGACGAAACGGGAGAAAGAGAGATTCTTTGTGGAAAGAGAAACGTCTGGAGGGACATTTAATGGTGGATGAGGAGGAGGACTGGAGAGTACGAACGAGGGGTGAACAGCTTTCCTAATAAATCGATAATGGACGAGGCGAAAGAGAGAGGGAGATGTTGAGACCGTAGATTCGCAATTGATGACACGTCCAGGCGATGCAAAGGGAAGGAGAGTCGAGCACGGCCAGTGGTCTACACGAACTTCCTGTTGCGCTGCCTCGTCGACGCCGTCGCGGTTTCCGTCAGAGACAGCCCCGTCGTCGCCTCGATCGCTCTCGATGGGATTCCACTGGCGCTTAGGTACCTGAACATCCTCTGCTCTGGGCTGAAGGTCAACGAGAAGCTGGTGAACCTATCTCTGGCGAGGTGTCGCATAGGAGACGCTGGTTAGCATTATTTTTTAACATTTTCAATCGTGCATTAACGATCATTGCTGTATCTTGCGTTTCTATAAGTAAATTCTGTGCACTGTTTCCTTCAGATAACTTTTTGCTGCTCCTCGTTGGTGTTTTATGAAATAGTGTTGATTATTATTCGTTCTTTTGTATACCTTCTCGACCAGGTTGTGATTTGCTGTTGGGCTCATTGACGAACAACCCAAATCTCTGCAGTTTGAATCTGTCCTCCTGTCGATTGACGAGCAGAAGCGCGATGCACCTGTCGGCGTTCTTGAGGAGGAGGAAGGCTGACCTGTTGCAGAACATTTGGGGGATGTCCTCCTCGCCGTCTCGCGACGAGTATGGCGACCAGAAGGTGAGAATCGATCTCACTATTTCAATGTACCAGCAATTTTTAATACGAGGAATGCGAAACCGTATGTTGATACGCGGTATTTTTTCAGCTACGAGGCTTGCGGACGTTGATCTTGGATGGGAATATGAAGTTCCAGGACACTGGAGTAAGACAGTTGATTAACGCGTTGAAAAGCGATGTTTGGTTGAGATCGTTGAGCTTGAGGCGATGTGGGATCACTAAACAGGGCGCGGAGATGATGACTCGTTTGTTACAATCGAACACTGTGATTACCAAGTTGGATCTGACTGAGAATCGTATTCCTATTAACGCTCTTCAAACGATACTGAAGATATTGAAGAGAAGAAGGGAAATGGTGGACAGTAGGACGTTGAAGATGAGATTTCGAAGGGTTTGGAGGCGGAAGACGCTGAAAAATGAGATTCGTAGACCTAGGAAGTGGGACAGAAAACATCTTCGAAATCGACAAGTAGATATTTCTCTTAATTTCTTTCTAATTCAAACTGAAAATACAATCGTTACATATTTGACATTGAAAAATCTGTTCATCCGTTCAGAAGAGGCATGCGAGATGTTCGATGCGAGATCGACGTTGGAGGAGGATCCAGAGGCTTGATAGAAGAGTTAAACTGACGGACGAAGAGGCATCAGCTACGAAAGATGAGAATTATCGTCGAGGAAAGAAACTTCACGAGCTCGAGTCGCAATTGATGAATCTGATCGAGTCTAATTTGGAACTGAAGGGTGAACTTTCGAGCAACAAAGCTCTGTTGGACGCGGAGGCGCAGCAACGATCCAAAATGGAGGACGAGCTGCAGCAAGTGTCTGTCAGGCTGAACGATCTCAGAAGCAAAGTCGTCGCGTTGAACTGTCTGTCCTCGAACGCTTACAACGAAAGTCAATTACTGAAGGGCCTTAAATATATTTTCGAGAAGTTGGAGTCGCATTCGTCAACGAGACGGGACGACGTAGAGAAGAAAATTGTTTCGAACGCTGCAGAGCCATTGTGGTCATCGCCTTTGGCACAGCACAGAGAAGATAGTTCAGATTTAATGAACTATTCGGACAGAACATTTTATGGCACTCTATTGAAGATATGAAAATGTGGCTTTTATTGAATATTTCTCACAGACGCGTGCGAGTAACGTGCAAATTAGTAATATGAAGATTGTATTACTAAAGGAGTTTTTCGATTCATAACTTCAGACTTAAAACTGTCCTTTAAAGAAAGAATAAATATATTGCGTAAAAAATTATAATATTTGCATTTCTTCTTACTTTTCCTTCCACGTACTATATTTTCCCTAAATCCTCCTCAAGTATAATTATTGACGATATATATGCTGAAACAATGATCTTAGTGTTTTAAAAGCTATTGTTTTATGTACAAATGATATATCAAATATATTAGAAACAGTTGTAGATCCCTGTTTCTCTGGAAAATTATTATTTTCTATGAAAATTATTATATTATTTAGAAAATTCAAAAAAAGTCATAAACTGAGTTGTATTTGTAATTCCTATTGATAAAGCATTAATATAAACCGAACATCCAGTTTCACAATTAACTATAAGCAATCTTATATATATTTTTTCAATAAACAATCATTTTTGCAACTGGGACTTAAGTTTATGCGATCTTTTCTGTTGCTCTTCAGATGTAGTATCGCTGTAAAAAATTCTCACACATCTATTGCCTTCCTAACTTCATTTTCCCTTCTCTTTTCTCCTCTTTGCTGATTTCTCTCTCTCCCACCTTAATTACACAACTTTTGAGTACTCTGGTAATTAAAGAAAGAAATACCTTAATTTTCACTGAATTCAAAGAGTAAGATGAATTATATCTCCCGTTTGAGAGGTAAGAGAGAGAAAGATATATAAGAACGCTATAGGAGAGAGTGAGACAGATGATACAGACCCTCTTCTAGGACTCCTGGCGCCATCTCTGTAAAAAGTGCTCAAACTGGTCGCTCAGCATTATCAACAGTGAAGTGAACTACTGAAGAACTACTAGCGCCATCTCTTGGAGGAGCCCTGAAACAAGCCGGTAATTAGTTTCAGTATTTTCTGCACAGATGGCGCTAGTAGTTTTCAGTGTTCACTTCGCCATCGATAATGCTGAGCGACCAGTTTGAGCACTTTTCAAAGAGATGGCGCCAGGGGTTCCAAAGTGGAGTAGGTATCACCTGTCTCACTCTTTCTTATAGCTTTCTTACATACCTTTCTCTCTCTTACTTCTAAAGCGGGAAATACACATCAAATTGCAATAAAACTACTGAGATATGACAGAAAATGCAATAAAATTACTAAAACATGCAATGTATTATGATGAAACTATTAAGATATACACGAAAGTACAATAAAACTATTAAGATATCCAATAAAATATAATAAAACTACTGCCATTAGTGATTTCTCTTTTAGCGTTCCGAATAATGAGATCACGATTGTTTGCTGAATTTATAATTATTGTTTACTAATATTTGCTTCGTGAATCAGATTGAATGTAATCGTTTTCAATTAGTGTTATTGTTTGTGTAGAAGTAATAGTTTTCAATTGTTCAGTTTCTAAGTCCATTTAGTGTGATATTAAATTTTGCCTCCTGAGATAAGTTCGAACTTTTATTACTTCACCTGTTTTCAGGTTTCAGTGTAAAATAAGGACAATTATAATAGCAAATTTATTGCTCCTTTCAATATTATTCGTCATTTTCTTTTAAGGCTAACGGTTTGGAAGATGCAATCAGTAAAATCCCAATTTTCTCTGCCATTTTTGCAAATGGGACCTACGTTTATACCAACTTTTTTGTTACTCTTAAGGTGTAGTATCAGCTGTAATAATTTCTCACACCAGTAATGAATCACCCTGTACACCTCGCGTCGTGTTGATTAGAATTAAATGGTAAACACCGGATTATAGCAGTGTAGCGACCTCGTTCAAGCATGACACCGGTTCAGGTATTTATTCCATGATTTTCTAGTCACACTTATCAGCAATTTGAACGAGACTCGTACGATCCCCCAATTAGTTACAAAAATCTCGCTCCAAACAGACAGACCGGACTTGTTACGTGTGCAAAAAGGTATTTTGCTGCGAGCAGTGCCGCGAACAGCACGAAGTGAAGAAGCACTCGAAACGTCGATCGAACTGTCCGTTCTGTGCGTCTCAGAAGCTGCCACTGAAGTCCATCGAGGATAAAGCGCTCTTCTGTCACATAGTAATCACTCATCTACCCCTTTACTGCCGTTTGTGCGGTGCGATTTTCAAGGAGGGCAAAGATCTGGAATCGTTTGGTAATCATCTCTGTCTTTCTGATTTCATTTCGCCAACAAGTTCATAATTCACCATCTGCCATAATGTTTTCTGTGAACAAAGGTGCGTGCAAGTGGTGGAACTCTCGTCGTCGTCATTCCTTGGTATCAGAGCCAAAGCTGGGAACACCGCCTTTCGTTACAGAAGGAAAGGAGTCGTCTCAGGGCAATGGTAACTTCGCGTCGTTGACCTCGCCTCCGGAGCTCTACAGAAACACAAGCACGCCTATGATCGACGGCCAAAAGACGAGCCTGAACTTCAAAACACCAAACGTCCCGAACTTCTCGCTGAAGACACCGCAGACTAACTCCATATCGCTGGAAAAGAACCTAACTCGTAGCGATTTGCAGAGCACCAAGTCGAAATGCGACAATTCTGAGAGTAATTACATGAGTTGCCCGTCTGCTGTCCACGATAGTAACAAGGACACTCCATTTCGTTCGCTACCGTCAACTCGCGGGACCAAAGATGAACTTCCGCGTGGCAACTCGAGGACTTTAGGTATCATGAAGAAAGAAGAGAGCAATAACACGGACGAATGTTACGCTGACAATAATTACGTGGTCGATATGGAGTTGACGAACGTCGAGAACGAGATGCTACCAGACTCGCAAAGTCTGGAGACGTGTCAAGTGGAGAAGAAGTCGGAGTCCCTGAAGAAGGTTCGATTTTCAGACGAATACGAAAACCGTACCGGTCGCAGCTCGACAGGCATGTCCAGCGTTACTGAGAACGAAGAGTACTACGAGGCCTGCGACACGTTGTCCGACATGAAACAGTCGCTGGAGAAATCGCAGATCAAGATTTACGAGGATAACGCGAAGAACCAGGAAAAAGAGAACCGTAGTCCGGATAAGGTGAACGCGAACGGTAGCCAACAGTCGTCCAGTTCTTCGCGAGTGGTAATGATGGTGATCGTGGAGAACGATTCTTCCCTCTCGACTTCTGATCTAATAAATTCTGGCCTGAAAAAATTGGAGCGTATCACATCCAGCACGAATCTGTCGATCAGCAGCTGCAACACTCCTGGCTCCAGTACCTCAGCAATATCCGTGGATAGTTATTACAGCGCCTCGAGTCATACTAATTTCTTGCCGCAGAACGAGTCAGACAGTCCTGCTGGTAAAGCTTCGAACACCTCATCGAGCAGCGCTAACGACAGCAACAACTCCGGTGGGATCTTATCCGCGTTCGCCAGCGCAGTTCGAACTGTCATGAAAAATTTGTCTGGTACGCATTTACTAGTATTCGAGAGGACAAACTCACGAAGAGATGTCCACGTTTGTTTTATGTTTCCACAGGAGTTGGATCCCCTAAGGATGTTAATAAAGAACAAGAGTCTCCAAGGGTGGACGTTGATTCAAGGCCCTCTACTTCGAGTACGTTCCATCCATTGTCAAGTTTCGCGTCTTCTCTCTCGCAAAGGTCAGCAAAACGACCGAGAGACGCTCCTGAAAATGCACCTGTAAGGCAGTCAGACTCTGCTGTACATCCAGTCGAAGTGAGAAGTCCTGTCGCGAAACGACATCGTGGATGGTACAGCGCCATTAAAGCGCGGGAACCAATCGCGAGGATGCGAAACAGACGGCAATTAACGTCTCCTCGAGGTGTGTCCTCGGAGACGCAAGTTTTTCATCAAGGATCGTTGTCAGTCGGCGATACTGTTTTACCTTTACCCGATAGGGCGCATCAATCTACCCAAACCGAATGATATTCGATAACAATTGGAATTTTACTGATTGATTTTAGCATGTATTTTATTCGAGAACTCTAGGCTTGTATCTTAAAGATATTTCGATTTCTATGCCTGCGGACGTTCGCTAAAGCGGTTTGGTTTGTATATTGCTTGAGTAGATTTAATATTTTATTTTAATTGTACTATTTCATCGGAGTTGGCTAGTTTTTTAGTTTATTTTTGTAAAGGCTACAAGTTTCTCTGTTTTTGTTAATAAAAGGGCAGCATTTGAAATGATCGTTGTAGTTCCTGTGACGCTGCTAGACGTCGCATCGATCCACTGTGTTGTTACTGTGATTCAGGTTATGGTCTTCAGTGTTTTAAAGTGTATTCTGAGAGATTTCGTGTTGTTTTTAATTTGGTTGTATATATTATTCAGGTACATAATACTACTGTTTAAAATTGTAATACCGTTAAGTATCAATCTAGGATTATTCGTGTCATGTTAATGTTGTGTTACGTTTCTAACCTCTCTAGCTTTAAAAATGTCTTCGTGGAAAAAGGCTGCAAAAGCTACGCAGAAAACTCATCGCGAGAGGCATCAACCAAAATCTCGCGAACATTTAGGTCTTTTGGAGAAGAAGAAGGATTATGTTGCCAGAGCTAAGGATTATCATACGAAAGAGCAGACTTTAAAACTTTTGCGCAGACGTGCCTTAAACAAGAACCCGGATGAATTTTACTTCCATATGATCAACTCTAAAATTCATCATGGAGTTCACAAAGAGAAAAAGAAAAACGATAATTATACCATGGAACAGATGCAATTAATGAAAACCCAAGATATCAGATATATCGGTTACAAAAGAAACATAGAAGCCAAGAAAATAGACAAGCTTCAAAGCCAATTACACATGATCGATACAGCCAATAAGATAAAGAACAAACATACTTTCTTTGTAGACAATTCAGCAGAGGTCAATAATTTTGATCTCGCTGAAAGATTAGATACGCATCCAGAATTAATATCTAGACGCACAAATAGGCCAAAATTAAGTAAATTAAAAGAGCTAAATGTTCCGCACTTAAAGAAGGAAACCTTGAAAATAATGCAATTTGAGAGAAAGAAAGCTTACAAGCAGTTACAGGGTAGAATAGAGAGAGAAAAGGAATTAACTGTTGTGCAGCAAAAATTAGAAGTGGAAAGGGCACTGAAAGATAAGAAAGTTGCAAAACCAAAATTAGTTAGCAAAGGAACAAAAGATACTCCCCCAGTCTACAAGTGGAATTTCGAGCGAAAACGATGATTCGCTCTTTACGCTTCGCGTATACATACATTTTATAAATTTTAATTTTAAGACAATAAAATACCCTTAATTTTTTATTCCATCCTTTATTTCCTCCTAACTGAAAATATTTGTGTATATCTAAAGTTACACGAATCGATCTACGTACTACTTTTTATTATTACGATCATTATCTAATCAATATCGACGACAGTCGTAGGTTCGCCTGGTACTGTTATTACCTCCACATCCCCTTCTGTAGTAGTCTCTTCGGTTTCTACCATGGTTGTCGTCATCGTCACTGAACTAGTAGTCATTGTCGAAGTCATTCCTCCAGTTCCGTTAGTTGGCATCGTGGATAATTCTGTCGATATACTTATGCAGTCATAATTTAATTGCCATATCCGTTTCTTGGAGAAGATTTCCAATCGAGGACAAGCAGTAATCGACCTTTCAGTAAAATTAGAAAAAAAAAGCAAACAACGTTCAGTGGAAATTATATAATTTCGTAAAAAAAAATTGCAATCGATTGTGTCATACCTGGGAAATCCATTAAGTTCCAATACGTTTACGCAGGCAGACGAGAAGTAACATCCTGGTATATTGGTGCAAAACCTCAATGGTTTATAATCTGTTAAGGTTCTGGCTCGTAGTATCTCAGAATTCAAAGTTATATCGATGCTCAAGCCAGTACTTCGATACGTGAAGTTAACGCAAACTGCATCGAACGTGGAAGAAATTTTAAACGAATAGTTGGAACAATAAAAATTATTATATTAAAAAACTTACGAATTTTCTCAGCTTTAGTGTATAAAATAAGAACACTTTGACAACACGAGCAAAAGTAAGATGTTCTACAGATGCAACCTCGTTGAACAGTCGAAACCGTTCTGTACGTCAGGAATCCTTTAGGTCCAAGAGATCCTAATGCGCGTGCTGTATTTAAAAAATCACGTGAAACTTATACTTTATGATCGCTATGAATAAAAAGCAAGGAGAACTAACTTTCTTCCGCCGCGCCTCTCACCCAGCAAAGAAACAAATGCAACCAGAATGAAATCAGGACACCGCACACTTTGAAATTCATGCTTAGAATCTTTCAATGGACTTTTTCGCCGCGGCACATTCACAATTCTATTACATGAACAGGTTTCATCTCTCACGACTGTGCTGACCAACATCGACCATTGGTTGTTCCACTAAACAATATTGTCTCGGGTCGGTGGCTGTTCCGCAGGATGTAATTATCGTAGTATAATAACAGAAATTGCTTTTGACTATATCTATTTATTCGACCCTTTTTCTCGATAGTACACACTATGATTTTCACTCGCACACAGTTCAAAGGATGAAAAATTATTTAGAAAAAAAGACAAATACGGTACTGGTAAAAAATATCGCAAGGATTGTTCTACAATAAACGGGTTATAACATCGTCCATAGAAATAAAATACAATAAATAATAATTGTCGGCACGTAATGGCAGCAGAGATGCGTAATTGTACTATTAAGTTCTTTGCACTTGTCACGAACAGAATCTTAGGTTTCCTCAGAAATCAAGTAAATCGTCGTCGTCGTCGTCGTCGTCATCGTCGTAATCATAATCGTCCTCATCCTCATCATCATCGTCGTCGTCGTCACCTGGCAAAAATTCTATTTGACCTAATCCACCTCCGTCCTCTGGCTTTACCATAGCCAGGCCGTTAGCACCGAATCTAATGCAATCCAGTCCGACCTGGAAGTACGTACATACTTACATACATTATTCATAAGTGCAAGACAATGAAAGTAGAGGTGTCCCTTTCTTTTAGGTCAGCAGACGCGTTTTACCTTGAACAGCGTCACATCGTTGAACTTGCCCTCCATGTTTACGCACATATGAATATTTCTCCCTTGGAAATAGATATTGTAGAATCGAACGCACGCTCTAACGACTGGGACTCTGGGCACTGGCACACATATTGGTCGAGGATTCTTTCCTGAAAGATAAAACACTCATCGAATGATATTTGCCTCTTCTGAAAGTCATCGAACGGATATAGTTTTGGAGTAAACGGTACCAGACACGGTTCTTGTGTACAAAACTCTGTTATTCATCGAGATCCTCGCGGTGAAGCTGAACTCGTCTGGATCATACGTCACATTAACACAGGCTTTCTGTTTCCAAGTATCGAATAAAAGTCTGGAGCAACAACCACAAACGCCTCCTCCGCATTGGCAGGGACCTTGTCGCGTGGCAGTCACCTGGCTGGTCTCATTCGAGGTAGAATTGGTCGCTTGTCTCAGCAACTCGTGTAACTTCTTCATGCTCGCCTCTTTTCTGCTCGTCTTCGCGTGTCCGTTCGTTGTTTGGAACAGTGCATCGTTGTTCGCAGATATTCCTGGCTTTGTCGCAGAATCAATGGCCCTTTTGTCGACCCGCTGCGACGAGCCTCGAGTGCAGAGAACGACGAAGAGGAGCAACCACCAGGCGGTCGCCATTTCTTGTCCCTGGTGACGCGGAATCAGTCTCTGCGAGAGGACATCTCCTCGTAGGATCGTGCTCCTTGCTGGACGATCGAAACTCGACTGGTCAGTTAACGGATATCTCACTATGACCTCGTTTTATGGAGAAATTTAGGTTCGCCTCGTGTTACTCACCCGCATTTTATTTTCTAGTGGATGCCACGTGGTGATTCGATGAAGGAAAAGAAAAAGATGGGCCACGAGACCGCAAAAGATTGATTGCGAGAGTGGACGCGACAAAACATCGTGCTGTAACGCGCCACGGTTCGTAAAGGATGTCATTTATTTTTAAACTATAATACCAAACTATGTTTCATTTGATAGATACGCAGAGCTTTAAGGCTGAGCTGACAGGAGAAAATGGTAAAAAAGGTGAGCATAATCTTTGTTTCAAAAATCTTATAATTCATAATTTAATAACAGTTGCTTAACTTGCAGTACATAATAAAGTACATAAATACCGAATAATTAAAATCAGTACTTTAGAGTGCCTGTAATCAGACACGAATAACAATATCGGAGTCTCTCGTTTACCATCAAAAATGGTCTCATCGAATAATTGAATCCAATTGTTCAATTAACGACAATGTTTCGCAGACTTAACAATTAACTCCTAGCAATCACAGCTTTAATTGTCCAATTTGCGCCTCTTCCTCAGGAGTCAACGTCGACGTGTAATTCGCGTAAACCTCCAAGTCTAGCTGCTCGAAATCCACCTCGTCGTACACTTCCGGTTCGCTGACTTGGACTTCGGATACGGTGTGATTGCTCGCCTCCTCCGGTTTCGTCCAGGAGATCCCATCCACGCCCATTTTCACGCAATTGAAATGCAATACCAGGATCGGCTGGCCAATAATTCGCGTCTCCAAGTCTATGCAAGCGTGCAAGTTCCGGCCAATGGTATAAATATCGAAGAATCGGACGCAGAAGTTTACGATCGGCAGATAAGGGAGTGGAGCGCACAACGGGGGTGGGTTTTTCGCTGTAACGATCGTAAAATGTCTCTTGTTGACACAATTCGAAAAATTATCCGTTCGTATCGGTCGTGAACGTACAGTTAAATTTTTTCTTAGCAGAGAAGAGTCACTTACCCGCGATGGTGTTGCTGTAGATGTCTTTCTCGTTCATGATAATCGTCATTTTAATCGCAAATTCTTCCGGATCGTAGACGAATTTCGTACACGTTAGATGATTGAAGCTAATGGCTGTTATGTTAACACCCCCGCAACATTTACACGTGAGCCCTTCGCAGTTGCACGACAGGCCCCTGAACGCGATCTTCGTATTAAAAGGATTTCTGCCGAAAGACTCCAATCTCGCTTTCAAACCAAGCCCAGTTACTGGATCGTAGTACATCGAATTGTATTGACTTATATCTGTGAAAATTTCGTGAAATTATCAAACGAGAATCAAATTAATCTCTGGATTCGAATGAAATTACGTTTAATTGTCCAGCTTTGAATGGTTTAGCCGATCGTTAGAAAGGAATCGTTACCTATCTCATGCTTCTTGCGATGAAACAACGACGTAACACTGCAGATACTCTGTATCGCGAGGAGCAACACTAGTATATTGAACAATTTGGACAACATGATTCTGACGAGGAAAGAAGAGAAAGGTCCGTCGCTGATCGGTTCTGGCCGAAGACTGAAATTGGGTTGAGATCAGACCGTGCCTCGATAGGTTTGGTACTCATCAATTATGTATAAACTTTCCTCGGGAGTAAGATCCGGGGGCATCGAAGGGACACGGGACGACGCGTCGCTACTAAACGCGTAAACGAAGCTTGCAGTTCACGTTTATTTAATATATTTATTATATTACAGGTTCAATAAATTAATCGAATAAATACGCATAAATACATGCCTGAGTCTTAAATAATATTAAATTAATTCGAGCGAAATCGATATGGCTTGTAGTCGCGGTTAACGCTCCGCGACGTGCTTCTCTTCCTGAAATTTGTATTTTAATTTAATGTAAATTATAATGGAAGAATCGTGTGCGGGATAAACGTTCTACTTCCTATCTCTACGTTTCTCGTCGCTTGTTGCCACGTGTTATCGGCCTCTCCTTAAATCTATAACTCCAACGGCCTTGTATGGACCATTTTATCTATCTCGATAGAATTCCTCCCTTTCGCTCGTTATCTGAACACGATTCGTCCGATTCTTTTACTCTTACAGTTAGATAAAGAAGAAAGAAGAAAAAAGTTATCAGTCTCCACATTCCCTAACATAGCCAACGACGGATCGTTGATTTAATAATGTTGTCCAACAACGATAAGAGTTAAACCTTGCCCAAGAGTCGATCGATCCTTCGCGGGATTCGAGAGAAATAAGCTTTATCTCGCAGCTTTCAATTATCTCGCGGCTGTCGCATGCCTCACAGTTTCATCTCTTTGCTCTGACGACTGTTCCTCGAATGCCTGCTCCTGGCGAGAAGCCCACTGAGGCCCAATCCGTAATCCGAATCGTCGTAATCCGCCTCGGACGCCTGATGCTGTTTCTTGCCCTTCTTCTTGCCATCCTCTTTCTCGTCGTAAACCAGCGCACTGATCACAGCATCCTCCTCGTCATCGTCGTCGTCCAATTCATCGACTTCGGCCTTCTCGTCTTCGTCCTCGTGATTTTCATGATTGCTCGCATCGACTTTCTCATCTTCATCATCTTCCTCGCTGTCCTTGTCGTCATCGTCGCTTAGAAGCTCTTCGTCCTCATCATCGTCGTCGTCGTCTAGTTCATCTCCTAAGAAATCATCGTCATCGTCCTCCTCACCCTTTACTGGTTTCCTCAGAGGTTTCTTCTTCTTGTTCGCCTCGTTCTGAATCGCATTGATGCTGGTGCTCGTGATGCTGGGCTTCTTTTTGTCAGCATCCGACACGGTGAACTTCTTCGTTGGTATTTTCTCCGGTTTCGCATACGAAGCTATCTTATTGGAGACTTGCGAGACGATTTCATCGGCTTCGTTGGCCGTCGTGTCGATAGCCGTAGGTTGATCCTCCAGTTCGGTGTTACTTTCTTCACCTGCGTTCGTAGGTTCTTCATTGTATTCGTTCTCTTCTCCTGGATCGTTGCCTTCGACGGCAGAGTCCAACGGCGAGGATGTGGGCTTCGTCAGAAGAGGAATCGTGAACTGAAGAAGTGGCGCAGCTGTGGTTCCTTTTGGTTTCTTCGTCGTGGGTTCATCCTCGCCGGTTATGATGTCCAAAAGCGCTCCAAAGCCAAGGACATCCTCGTCCTCGTCTTCGTCCTCGTCTTCTTCCGCTGAAGAATTTGGCACCGCGTTAGCTAACGGCGAATCGTTCTCAGCATCGTCATCTTCGTCATCGTCAGAGCCTAGACCAAAGAAGTCGTCGTCGTCGTCGTCTTCTGGGACCTCCGCCTCGACGACCGGAAGTGGTTCCGCTGGGCGCAGCTTTAAACCATCAGGACCAAACCTGTAAGTTTACGATCACGTAAATTTTTCTTCTTTTTTCTCTGTAATTACTACAAAAGTAATAGCGGAAGAAGATCGTTTTACCTGAAGCAACTGACGCGTAAACTAGCCTCGATCTCGGTCGACGATTGCAGCTCCAATCCAAGGCAGGCTTTAAAATGATTCTTCGCGTCTCGTTTGATGGAGTAAACTCTTCCACAGAATTTGGTGAACCCTCCCGGCAACGGGACACACACGGGCTTCGGATTCTTTCCTGAAAACCCATCGCAGGGTGTCATTGATCGTTGATGAGCATCGAATCTTTCAGGAAACTGGTTCCTTCATTCGTTCAACGTATGCGGGACTTTCACCTCGGAACGATCGAGCATGCAAGTCGATCGAACGCACACGCGTTATGAATATTTTATCCCTGACGTGGCATCCAGTTCGCGGCGGACGAGTTTAAAGGAGAAATCGATCTTCTCGCATTCACGTATCAAGCGGCCCAGCTAGTATCGAGTAAAACTTTTTAAGTTCGATATTTTCTGCGGCTACGCCATATTAAGTGAAAGTCTGCTCGTGTTTCCTGAATTCTGGGGGCGCTTGGGAACGGAGTCGCCAGACAATTAGCACACTTTTCACGCGAATCGCTTTTTAGGACCGCTCAGAGTCTTTCGAGGCGTACAAAAGACGATTACATTTACGACGCCATGAATGACCAAGCAAGGTAATAAACGCGAACGCTTACCACTGACGATGGTGCTGGTGAGGATGTTGTCCCCGAAGCTAAGCTGCACTGCCAAATTGTCGCCTTGCAGGTATTGCAAGGATGCGCATCCTGGAACGAATGGTGTTCTCTCGTTGAACGTTTTTCGATGGACACGCGAAGGAGTAAGTGTACCGTGGCACGCATACGTCGTCTCGTTTCCACGACTGTTATGCTTTCTAATGGCCACGTTCTGTTATGTTTAATTACGTTACACAACGCTTACCTGGCCCCTGCAGTTGCACCAGCGGTATATGGAAGTCTCTGCAGCAGTTGCATATGTTCTCGTTGCAAGTGCAGTACCTGTTGACGTTGTCAGTCGCTTGTTTCAACGACAACGTCGATATCCCAAGGTTACTCTCGTTGGAATCGCTCGCATTCCTCACTGCTGTTCCTTCCAAATTTCCCTCGCGATCTACGGAAATACGAATTATTTCATTCTTCGAATGTACCTTTCTAACATAGACAAGACGAATATTAACTCGATGAAATATCTAAAGTACACCACACGTTCTTGTCTAATTTTCGAATTCAATTTTGAAGTGACGTTTTACTGGATCTCTAAACTAAGTGACTTAATCCTTCGAGATTATAGGTGTATCTCTCGTTAACTCTAATCCTTGGCTAAACGTTTCCTATTTACAAGGAGGTTGACGTTTCGTGCGAGATTGCCAGGCTATTAGAAGAAATTGACGACGAGAATGTCAGAACTGTTGGAAATCATTACCGATCACTCGTCCGTAAGCGGCGAACGCGACCAGAAGAAGAATCAGCAGCAACTCGATCACCGCCGACAGCCGCATCCTTCTGCTCTTCCTGCAACGTAAAATAAGACGACCCCGTGATTACCACCTGCTGAGATAACTCTCTAAACATGCACAGACACGCGCTACCGCGGTTCTACATCGTGCAGTCGCTAAAGTCGTCTGTGCAATTGGTATTCCATGCTTTTTCCCGCGTCCACGAATCGGTCTCGCTCAAAGGCACGACGTCGTATCGAAGCGCATCGACATTCAGTGTGTCTTCTTCCGTCTGACTATCTCTCATCGCGCGATTCCACGAAATTTCAGTGCCAATCTTTCTTCCAACGCGTTTCGATGATTTCTAGGCGCGAGAAATACATGTTTACCCACGCGAAGAGGCTCGCGAGGTCCGCAAAATGGTCCTGAAGACGGGAAAACTAACGGAACGCCGGCTGTCACGCAGAACCGCCGGATGCAACTACTCCTCTGAGAACAATACGGCCACGTGTTCACGCTCGTTAACGATCTAACTCAGAAAAGGGTGAAACGCGGTTGATCCACGACGGGGCCAATCATTTCGAGCAGCGAGCACGTGGGAGGAACGACTTTTTCTCAGGTTTCGGGCGACGGTCGCGCAGCGGCTCGTGCGGGCTTCTTCGTCTGCGACCGGTTGACCTAAATCCCGGTCACGGTCAAAGACGTCTCTCCCGTGGAGTTGACCGTTCGAATGGTACTTGGATGAACCCGCTCCAGGAAGCACGCACTTGCGTCAATCACATTTATGGCGAACAGTATGCGGTCACGTCGCGAGGAACGGTGATCGGCACGCGTAGCTATGCGTCGTCGTTCGACCTATCCTTCTGTACACATCGTCTCGTAGTAATTATGATCGATAGTATCGCGAGGAAATTTAATCTCGTTACTGAAACCTGGACTAAAATCTGCGTTGGATAAAAGAACACGAATATCGCGAGATATTAGTGACTAAGAGATCGAAACATCGAGGACCATCGTTCGAAGTCTCGTTTGCGAAGGAATTGGGAACAGGGTAAAAAAAAAAACAGAGAGAGAGAGACACGCAAATTAATCAAAGTGGATAATAAATTTATACTCACCTGTGCGATAGAGACAAAGAATGAGGAAGAATCCAGGAAACAATCTCGTACGATAAGGACGTCTTTCCTCGTCGCACCTTTCGGCTCTTTTTTCCGACTCTTCGTCTTACGGAGGCCAATGTCTAACTGAAGATGCCGCCCAACTCCCCCCAAGGTTTCTTTAAAAGTCGGTCAGGCCACCACCACTTACCTCGACCAAGACTACGATTATTAAGCATTCTAATATGCGCTACGTAAATAAGAGAACGATACCCCACCAGGTTGGGAACGGCTGCGATCGAAGTACCATCGACCTGATCTTCGTCGCTCCCAGCGCGGAAGTCGCTTCAAGTTGAAGCCTTGAACCGGTACCACCAGGGTCAAGTACGTCCGCACCAACCGCTACCGGTCTCTGGTCCTTCGCGAAAGATTTACTCTCGACCAGCATCGCGATGATTCACTTTTTCACACGAAAGTATGGAGAAATCGCTTAACGAGGGTAGGGAAGTTTATGATTCTTGTTCGTAACAGCATTCCAATCTTACCATAAAAATTCGTCTCAACCCTTCAAAAATACGTATCAGTACTTTGAACCACGTAATGCCAGGCTGTGAAAGGCTTGGTACGGTTTGGTGGAACGATAATCAGAGCATCGAGTCCATCATTTAAATCGCAGTACTCAGAAGTATAAGGATGTGTGTGTTAAATGTTCCTAGAGATGCTCGTGCAGACCCGCGCCTATTTGGACGTATAATACAAACCTCAATCGCGGTGGTCTAATAGCCAGTCCCACTTCGTAGCAATTTCTATCGCCATAAAGTTACATGGTCGCGAGTTGACCGTGGTGCATCCACAATAAGCGTGCCGGAAATTCTTCATTCGTCCGGCGTGCAGCTCTCTTTTACGATCGCGTTACGATTCACGCGGACCTTTTCACCGACCTTCAAAATGGTCGTCTGTCTCGCACGCGAGATGTCCGCGCGTCAGCTCCACGAGTCCTGCGAGACGTTATCCTCAGTTCCGTTCGCTCGTATCCAGGAAGCTGGAAGAGTTGCGAACCGTGTAGCGTTCATTCTTCTCCGTGTATTGCGAGTTTCCCAAGAATAATGAGCGGACGTTAATTTGATGGACAAGATCCATCGAATGGCCAAGCAGAAGCGCGTTTCGGCTGTCGAGGAGGGACTTTTCCCTGGTTAGTGGGTCGGAGAAAGTAGTGGTCAAGAGTGGTTTGCCTTGGTTAATAGTTGTCCGACAGGATAAGGGGTCCACAATGAGATTCAGCTGTCCAGGGGTCGTCGTAGCCTGGACAATTATTGTCGACGATACAACGGACCGATTCGTGGAACCGGGTGTATTTTAAGAAAACGTACGACCCTCCGGGCTTCTAAATGAGACGAAAGAAGCGAACGACGGAAGGATGTGGGTCATCAAGGGGAACGAGTTTTTACGTAACGTCACGGGATAATCCGTTCGGATGGTGGGCCCCGTTTCGAAGCCGTAATCCAATCGGGTGTAGCCTGGAGCCTGTAAACAGGAAAGGAAATCGAGGCTCGATCGGGGTTTTAATAAACGATTTTAATAAAGCCGACGCGCAGCAGCGGTTCTCGTGATTATAATCGTATCGAAATAAATTATATAACGTCCCGATGCTGCTGGGAAACGGCGACAGTAATTGTGGCGAAGTAGCGCGTTCGCCGGAGTGTCCAAGCGTAACGAACACGATCGAAGCGTACACGCTTTTCCTTCCCCTTTCGTTTAATATTCGCGTATCCGCGCGAACGATCGGAGAAAGGCGAGCACGCTCGAACCGAAGGCACGGCTGATGAAAATATAATTGCTAGGAGAGGCGGAAGGGATTCATCTCGAAGGCGGTCTCATTAATCTCGGACACGTATCGCAGTCATTACGCTCGCGTCACGATCTAGGCTACAAGAGCGACGACAGAAGAAAAAAGAGACGTTATTGCAAAGCGAGGGTCTGGAACTCTCGATCGATCTGTGGGACGATCCATAAACGAGATCGTCCGATTTTCGCGTTTGCTAATCTTCGCTGTTATCCGTTGGAAGTCCCCGAAACAGTCCACGAAGACGCGAGAGAGAAAGAGTGAAAGAAATCGATGACTGAAAACCGTCAAAAGAGAACGGAATCGGAAGAAAGAAATCGCTTTTAGTGGCGTGTACGAAACGGTACCGTGGCCATCCGAAAAGAGGAGCGGCGACTTTTTGTCGGGGGCCTGCGAACGGACAAGCGACGAGCGCCAGTAGATAGGACAGTCGCGTAAAGTTCTCTTGGTACCAGGTTGCCGAAGGAGGTCACCCGGTCACCCAGATGAGGTTCTTTGCCCGTTGTTACCTCCGCACCTCGGCCAATGGCGTGGCACCTCATCGTCGCCGTGGCCAATCCTGTCGCCAGTTTTCGTGCCGACCGCCAGCCGATCGCCGTTCCGAGACCCGCGCCCGGCTTTGTGCCCAGATTTAAGCTTCTTCCTTGCTGGACAGGATCTCGAGGCCAGTCCGACAAGCGTGTCCTTTTGACAGTTCCGACTTGGTGGTTCCGTCCGCGCGTACCGTTCCCAGCAGCGACCCGTTCAAACGCCTGGACCAGTTCGTCGCTCAGCATCGAGATAGAACATTTGGGGAACACGACGCGATGGACGTCAGGTTCACGATCATCCTGGTGCTGTTGACCACCGCCGTGGCCTTCGTGTCTTCCGCTGGACTGCTTGGTGAGCGACGGATCAGTTACGCTTTCGTGGCGAACGTTCCCATGCGGTTTTTCGCAGCATCCCTCGGACACGCGACCGTAGGAGGTACCTGCGACGCGTTCGAGGCGTGCTCGCCGTTGTAACGCGCGAGTAAACAAACGTTGGACCGTTTTCGCCTGGCAATAGATGCATTCTTCGT
This sequence comes from Xylocopa sonorina, assembly GCF_050948175.1. Lineage (NCBI taxonomy): Eukaryota > Metazoa > Arthropoda > Insecta > Hymenoptera > Apidae > Xylocopa > Xylocopa sonorina. Next base: position 7,513,434 of record NC_135203.1, read on the forward strand.
GGCTGGCTTGATTCTGAACGTGACCATGTGCGTGATTCGAAACGTGCGTGCGATTAATCCGCGATTTCTCCTGGCCCCCGCTGCGTCTGCTCGATTCATCTTTCGTTATTTCATTGAATGATGTGTGTGCACGCTTCGATACGTATTCTTCCTCTTATTGTATTGGAGGCACGCTGGTCTTCTGCCTGTGAGAAATAAATAAATTATAAACTAGTAACCGCTTTCATCATTGAATCTCGTCTAGGTTGTTTTGATTAGCGAACGAGTCGCTGTACACGCTGTACACGGCTCCACTCGTCCCAGTAACGCGAGAAAGTTCACGGATAGAGACATCTTTCTGACTCATCGACACGGCACACTTACCTGCGGGGACACGCGCGTCTGGTTTGCCGTTCGAAACGGAGAATCGCGTACGGTTTTTCGGTGGTGGTAGAGGCTCGCGATATCCAAGGGGGAACTCGAAACGGTGTCAACCAACGTCGCGTCCGGAGAAAACTCTAGAACGGCGACCGTGTCAGCCGATGGAAATCGCAGCCGATTTTTTTCGTTTGACTTTCGATCGACGACTTTCGTTTCGTTCCAATTTCTCTCGACAAGTTTCTCTCACGCCGTTCATTTGTATTTACCCGCGACAGAGACGCTGCTCTCCTGGGACCTGCCCGACGCCGTGGGCAGATCGACCGCGCCGCAATCGCAATGCCTCTGCCAGACGACGAACTGCCTGTGCTGCGTCGATTTAAATCTGACGGCCACGATCGACCTGGGCGGACCAGCGTGCATCAACATCAAGCAGAAGGACCAGAACGTCTCGTTGAACCTCAGCTACGGCGACAACCCCGTGCACAATGCCACGATTAAAATCGGTGAGCGGTAACATAGACGAGCCGATCTCGATTCCAGCGATACGAGTTAATTATAATTCTCGAACTGCGATGTGTTTCAGTGGACGCGGCTAACAAGCCGACGTGCATGAACCTTCTGTCGGACCTGGCGCAGATATGCGCCAAGTTTACGGTGATCAAGCAAGCGGAAGTCGGTTACGACGGCTGTCTGGTGATCGAGCCCGCATTGCTGGGCACAGCGCAGGCCACTTACCACATGGGATGCTTCAATTTCAATCAAGTGGTGCGCCAGGTCGAAGCCTCTGCGTGAGTACGATCCTTAACAGGCAGTTTCAAAAAATTTCCACTCGATTACCGTCGTATCTCGATTATAAACGCTTTCACCCTTAATATTCGTATATTCAAATTTCCACGTAGCATCACGGAAACGACAGAGGCCACTGACAACACCGAGGACGAGGATGACCCTCTAAACACCGCGGAACTGATAGCAGCAGTGTCAGCCAGCGCTGAACAGAGCATAGCCTTCTTTTCTCAATGGCTGGGACTCAATCTGAATCCCAAACTGAATCTGACCAACAGAAACAACCCTCAGGAGACGAACCAGCAACGCTCGGTCCCGTCCGCGACCTCCAGATCGTCGCGAGCCCACTGGGACCAGGAGGAGAAGAACGACGAACGGTTCAAGCAACTGCTCAGCGCTCAGGATAACGTTCTCAAGGGTTCAGCGACGATCGGCCAGTCGATCGGAGCCGAGACGACGTTCGTCTATTCGCAGCCGTCCGAGTTGTTCGCGTCAGCGAAGAATCCGGATCAGAGAAGGATCGACGAGGTGAAGATCGATCCTCAACGCCTGGCCGTGGTGCCCAAAGAGTCCAGAAGGGGTGGCAGGGCGTACAACATTCATCAGCACGTGAACGAGATCTGAGGAGGCGCTCGTTTTCACTCGACTCGATCGAACGGGGATCAAATTTACAAGTAGAGTTTAGGGTATCTCACACGTAGGCCAAGTTGTATTCTCGTGACGAGTTAGGAGCAAAGTTATTATCGTTGCCTTTCCTTATTTCGTATTTCTTTACTCCTCTTTATCGCGTTATTAATTCTCGACGAAATTCGACTAACCAAGAGACACCGGCGAACGACCAGGATCACCTAGTGGATCTTTACGACACGCGCAGGTCGGTGTAGGGCATCGTTCTTTCATTTAGAGACGGCTGAACGCTCTCTTCAGCTTCGACAGAATGATCTCTCGCAATTGTGATCGTTTTCCTCTCTCTCTCTGTCCGGAAAGTTTGTCCATTCGAAGCATTATTTTAAGAGGTACCATTCGATCGATGCTCGCAGGTTCTTCAGAGGTTACATACCTGTTGAAATGAACGGGACAGGCACTTGATGGGAACAGGTGGAGCAAGGTGTTTCCTTCCGTAGAGGATGCGATTATTTGATCGCAAATTTGATTCCATTATGTGAACTATTTATTTGTTTTCGACTCCGCATAGTAAGTAGAAAATACAATGACGTTCTCCAATTAGTTCGTACGCATGCGATAACATCGAGTTGCACTTACACACTTATTGTAAAACATGTATGCACGCTGTCTGGCGACAGTACTTGTTCGTCCCCTTCGTTCTTTCTTATTTTTTTGTATTTTTAAATAGAAAAATAATCGTATTGCCTAGGGCGCGCGTGCAGATACGCAAACAGACGTTCGTGGATCATCGATCGAGCACTGAAAAGGAAGATCTTCGCGGAGCATCGAACAGAACGAATTCGATCGATCAACGCGATCGTGAGCGAAGTTCCAATTATAAGCAAATCGAAACGCTGACACGTAACAGGGTAGAAATTACGGACAGACAGAAATGTTTAAATAATCGTACTTTTGTAACATCGTTGACACGGATACGGTTTAATAAAGCCAAAAAGAAGCGACTCAGTACCCCACGTTCATCCTGTTTACGTTCCCCTATCGATCGATTCTGCGCGAGTGCACGCGCGTTTCTTCGTGAAGAAATTAATTCTAACTTAATTGACGCCGCTTTGATCCCTGGAAGACGAAGAAGAGAGGTTTGCTGCCAAAGCGATGCAGCGAGTCTCGCGCTGCAAAAAAAAAGAGAAGAATAAAACAGAGCAGGCGGTGTTAGAATTAATTTATTCGTTCCCCATCGGTCTTGGTTTGTCGCGAACTAACATCGTCCGACAGGCGGCTCCTTAATGTCTAATTTAATTATTGATCGCTTACGCTCGCTTCGTTACACCTTGAAAAATCGATATAAGAAATATATAATCATATGTATATCACCGTACAGATATATGTATGTGTATATATAATTATTTTTTTTTCTCGCTCGCATCTTCTCGATATCGATAATTATATGAGATAAGAGAAGAAAGTAAAAAAACAAAAAGAAGAGAAATTAGAAAAGAACCGAATCGTTCCTCTCTCGAACGGAATATTACAGATGGACTAGATACTAATAACAATGTATTCGCCTTAAAATAAACGCGTCTCGCTCGATCCGTTAAAATATAGATATATTTCTATGTATATATAATTCTATAGATATGCGTCTCTCCGTTCTATACGTGATCAATTCTTCTCGTAGTAAAAATATTTTTTGGGCTTCATCTTTGGGCGATCATCGTTACACTTTTTTCTTTTATGCGTACGTAGTTTAAAAAATAATTCGATCCTTGAGCTCGCGACACGCGTTCGACAAGTTGGACGTCGCGCGTCCCCTTCGATCAGGCCATTTCACAGATTTCAGCGTCGCTCATTTCTTTCTCCCCCCCATTCCCGTTTTTCCATTTTCCGATTTTCGTTGACGCGTACGATCGACGCGCGTTCGATGTTTCGCGACAGTATCGAGTTCTCAGTTCACGGTTTCGTGATGATTCTTAAAAAAATAAATCGTCGTCCGCTACGGCTATTAAATCGATGGACCCGGATTTTTCACCCCTGTCCGCGGTTCACACCGGTTCGATTAGACATCAAGATCGTTTTAGAAAATAGACCTCACACGAGGATAAGAACGTTGGTAAATTTCGACCAAAAATACACACTCTCTGCTTGTAAAAAGTTTGATACGAGAAAACTGTACGAAAGCTAGAGCCTTAAACAGCTGATAACACTAATAGTGACTTTGATGGTTATTTGAGAGAACGATTAAAAATTACCGATACAGATATATCGTTACACCGAGTACGATAAGAGAATACGATATTATAGGATTACACCTTTTTGATTTGTTCGTAGCTTCTCGGCCACGTCCCTTCGAAACCTCTCGATCCATCACCTCGATTCAAAACGACGATACGATCTTTGTTATCACCGAAGATAAGAAATTTTCCATGAAAATTTAAACAAACACTTCCATGGAAATAAACGCGCGTACAAGTCCCTCGTTTCAACAGCGTCGTGTCGATTCGTTTCAAACAGTTTATCTCGAATCCTCCACGCCTCTTAATCGCACCGCTGACGATCACCGACGAAATAAGGGCCTCGAGCAATGAACGTTCAGAAATCCTTGCGACGGAAAACGTAACTTCCGTCGCGATTTCCACCCAGGAATCGAAACGCACGTACACAACCAAAAGTGTTACCAGAAAATGGTAGAAATTAAACGGCGATAATATTGCCAACGGCAGAAGAGCATTTTCTTAATAGTCGAGACTTCGATATTCACGCGCATCCGGGGCGTTTTTGAATACGGAGTAGAAACGTGACGTTTACACGCGGAATGCAATAGGAAGAGATCAACAGTTCACTTGACTTGCTGACGAGGCGTTGGACCAACCGGTGGTAACGTCAGGGAGTCCCGTTTCTTCTTGTTCACGCGACGTCCAACGTGCAGGACCACGTCCCCAGCTTTCACGGACTTGAACTCGGCGATCGCCTCGGCGTGCGTCATACCGTGAAGAGGTTTCGAATTTATCGACAAAATTTCGTCCCCTGAAACAACGCGACGATGCGATTTAAATTAATTCCAAGCGCGATCCAGGCAATGGTGAAACAATTATGCAACATAATCGCAACGTACCTTCCTTGACAGTTCCAAGATCTGCAGCTTGGCCATTAGGAAAGATCGTCTTCACGTAGATCCCCATATTCCCACGAGGACTGTCTGTACCGCCGACGATACTGAAACCGAGTCCTTTGTGTCCAGGACCCTTGAGAAATCTGGCTGTCAGTATCGTGAATGACGCGCCACCCTTGCCTGGCCTCGGTAGGGTGCAGAATCTCGACTCTTCACCCTCGCCAGCTTCGTCGATGTCTTCGAGTTCGGAGTCGGTATTCAGGCCTTCGTCCGTGTCTTGCGCGCCCTTAGGAAAAAATAAGAAAAGACCGTACAGTGGAGAAACCGTCTTTAATGGTAAACGTCGATTGTTCTTCCTGTTCTCCACTCACTTGCCAAGTTTTCAAGCCGGAACTGGAGGAACTAGGAATATTGGCGACGCTTCTACTGTTCATCCGTCTGGTGGTCTTCTTGCCAGGGCTCTTTTCAGCTCCCAGGCTGGATGGTCCGTCGTCTTTGTTCGCGCACGTCGATCCAGCCCCGTTCGAGTAATTGTTCACCTGTCCGCCGACCTTGAAGTCGGCCACCCTTCTTCTGGGCGTCACCCTGGGTATGTGAATCTCCTCGAACGACGGCTCGGACTGATTCCTCGGCTTCACGTTCTTCTGGAAATGGACGTTCTCGTACGAATGATGGTCCCTCGTCTCCGAGTTGCTCCTCGCCAGATGCCTGTCGGAATGTGGGGTTACGGATTGCGTCAGCTCCGTCCTGTGGCCCCGCTGGTACCGTACGTTCTCGTACGAGTGATCCTGGTGTCTGCCAGCGTCACGATTCTCGGAATTGCTACGCTGCAACATTCCCCTGGACCTAGGGCAACAGCCAGGCGACGAGTTGCCGTAAAGCACGTTCTCGTACACGTCCTTTTGGCTTGGGTCGTGGCTAAGAACCGGTGACTCGTACGCGCTGCCGCCTTGGGTGTACGTGAACGTCTTGCTGCCGTTGTTCAAAGGACTGCTGCAGTTCGGAGAGTTCGGCACGCTGCCCTCCGCGAGGGTTTCGAGGTTGTCGTGGAAAGGATAGGGCGGAAGGGAAGTCGGTTCGCTGGAGTCGTACTCGTCGTCGAACTTTTGGCTGCTGGAGGAGGTCAGGGGACTGGGAACGTAGAAATTCGACGCGTTGTCTTTTTGTGAGAACACCTCCGTGACGCTCAGGGCCTTCCTCTTTCTAATACCAGCGTTTATCTTGCTAAACTTGCTTCGTAGAACGTGCTGGATGTCGGCGATCCCCTTGGTAGTACCTGAGCGCAGTTCGATCATCGCGTGATGTTTAATAAGTGACGGTTAGTATGCTCACTAAAATCAAATAATCACCTGGCAGTCTCAGAGAGCTGGTCTGTAACAGTTTCTTCGGCGAACTGCCATCCTGGAGGCTTTTGGCAGCTGGCGAAGACTCCCTGCTAGCCGGGCTGGACCTTACCGCTTGGATGACTCCCTGAGTCGTTCCACCTTGTATCAGAGCCTCTTGAGGCTCCGAGGTCTCCTGCACGGAACACCTCCTCCTCAGTTTCCTCCATCGTTGACTGATGCTCTTGTTCCATAAATTCAGGTCTACAACAGAGAAGCGAAGAAATCTCGCATGACTAACGGCTACAGGATGTGCTATCTCGTGACGAGCCGGCTACATCGAGGCTCGTTAAGGAAACAGGACGACCGAAAATTGCTTCGAAAAAAAAAAGAGGAGACAAGGAGCTGGCTGCCTCTTAACAATCAGGCTTAACGACAGGAAACAGTTATCTGTTGCCCGCACGAGGTGGAACGGCGTGTTGCTATTTATCGGAGATAAAGTTGGAGCCCGATCGAAAGGGTAGAAAAACTGTCTGGGGAAAAGCTGCAGCAGCGACGATAATGCTATCGAGGGAACAACTATTCGAGGTGATACAGATAAGGGCGTATCCGAACCCTCGAATCGGTATCGCGAACGCTAGGTTTAACATACGCTGAATACGATCGAAGAGACCTGGCGACACGAAAAATAACTATTCAGTAGCATCCGTAATTACAATTCAATATAGTCTCCATGCTGTTGTTCGAGTATCCACGTGGCTAGAACCGACGAGTCCTTTTCCTTTCACCGATTCCCCGAAGGGACGTGCACCCCCCGGCTTCCTCTTCCTCCTTGTAGGGTTGCAGCTTTAACGACCTTGATGAAGGCACGCGCATAACCAACGCGTCGTTTTCTTCAGTGACGGAGGAAAGTCAGCGTCATGAATAATTAATGGAAACCGATGATGGACATGATCGCGGGGTCACTGATCCTACGCGTTACGTCAAATCGACTGATCACGGTTCCAACTGCGCGTCGTTTTTTTCCCGCCTCGAGACGATCCATGGTGACCCGCGACGTGTCACGAGGACAACGTTGGCAACGACGATGAGGACGACGACGAGGACGGCGATGGCGAGAGAAGAGAAGAAACGAACGCGCCGTTGCCCACGACGATCGTTGCTGACACACTGGGGCGTCGGTGGCGGCTGCACTCGCCATTATCCGGAGTTACAGTCATCTTGCAAAATGCACTTTCACTTCTCGACGTATCTGCGGATGCGCCCGGTTTCGCGAGGCCTTTTTCGTTCCGCAGCGAACGCCGGACGTTGCGCTTTGTGTTGTTTGCCACTCTTTTCTACACCGATTACGGGGTATCGTCGAACTCCTTCTTCGCTGTTGCAGTCGCAGGCAAAAACGGAGAATTGTTAAGCGGAATTGTTTCTCTATCCGTTCGTGGCGAATTCCTGATATCAATGTAAATAATAATAACAGCTGTAAGCGAAATTCGCGCGGCAGAATCTGTTCGAGGTGATCCAGCGCGCTAATCGATGATGCACCCCCTCGCGATGTTCAACGTTTCATACAATTCACCCCGCGCGATTTACCAGGGCGAAACGCGCGTAAGTAACGCGTGTTACCGGAAGCGGAGTTTCTCGTTCGTTTTCACGCGTTCTGCGGCTCGAGTAACGGGAATCGGTGTTCATTATCGGTTTCATTGTTGCGGAATAACGCCCACCGTCGGCGGAGCGAGGCCGATATTTCGCCGCGGCAACGCTCCTGGCCGGCGTGTGGTAGCGTTAATTAAAATTTACCAGCATCGGCGAGCTCCATGCAAATTAGTATCGATTGCACTGGAAACCGGGATTCTCCACCATGTAGCGGTTCGCGGGGGAACAATCGTCAAGGACACCACCGTTTCGTAATCACGCGACGCGCGGTTCTCCTGACCGATCCTTCGCCGATGGAAACGAGCCCATCCTACGCACCGCGGCACGCAAGGCCCCCGTCCCGGCTTCCTCCTCGTTTTTTCACCTTCACAGCATGAACTTCGACAGCTTGTACTCCTCCGGATGCACCAGCATTTGCAACTCTAATCGAAGTAGCTCCGCGTAAAAATAAAAGTAGCCAAGGATGTACGCGAGCATGCCTGTCAGGATGTCTGCGCGTCTCGACGATCTAACGTAATCGCGATGGATACGCGAGGATGGCGAGGGCGAGGCGGACAGACGTAACGAAAACTCGGGCGACGCTCTCGCGGCCGGGATTTCGAAAACCACGAGAGTCCACACTGTACGCGGTCTCGACATGAACTGAAAGACTGGAGGTTTACGGTTAGCCCGTGTGCGTAAGGCATTACGTACGTGTGCGTAACAGACCGTACACACGTGTGCAGGCCCTCGTACCTGTGCATACAGGGTGGCGCTCAAGAAACTATCGAGCCACGTTCGCCATCCCCTCCGGCTTGTCGCCGCCACGGATACCCCGCGTTACCACGGAATGACACGCGAGGAATTCCTTTTCCGGTGATACACTTTTACGCGACAGACTGGCGACTTTCGAGCACGCATAGCATCCGATCGAGCGAGTGGTTCGGGGTGTTTTTACCGCCGCGTGGATGTACGGTTAAGTAACGAAAGATGGATCGAGAGGTCCACTACGCTCTTGATAAGGGACGTTAAACGCGCTCGCTGTCTCTGAAGAGTACACTGTATGTGCTAACGAGGAAGAACTTACAAGCTCAACGTCCCACGACGTAAACCCGGCAACTGTTTCATTTTACTTGGCGTTTCACACACTCCCGTTTCACTTTGGACATTCGTTGCACGAAGATTTCTTTCGCGGATCGTGAGCTGTTTAATTAACCCCCCTGTAACACCCTGCGGCTTACGACTGATTTTACCAGCTAGTCGGTGTACCATCTCAATTTAATGGTACACCAATTATACGAACAGGAACACCGTGCTAGTTAAACAATCGTTAATTCGTAGACTTTTAGATGAAAATAATTATAGCTGTTTCTGGGCGAAATAGATCGCGAACGTTAAACGGATCGCGCGGTAAGAAATTCCGGTTTCGAGAGAAAAGTGAAAATCCGGTGATTTTTTCCGTTCACCGAGTATGCCACCAGTTCGTAGTCCGATTGTGTACTGATTGTGGGAACCCTTCGCAGCGTGTTGGTGAACACGCCGTTCTCTTGGTCGCATACACGCTAACCCCGAAAGCTGTACGCGTGCGAGGGTAAAAGCAGCGTGCGTGCACATGTGTACGTACCTATTAATGTGCATCACGGCTGCGTGCACACCCTACATGCAATTCTACTCGTGCTCCTCACGGTCAGGGCGGGACGCATTATTTTCTGCAATAATACGAATAGAGCCGTTCTTTATGCGGGTCCACGCGAAGGTGGACACGCGGTCGACCAGGGGGCCAACGATTTCGAATGGCCTGTCCATGTCGCTCGTATCTGTAGTCTAACAATCCTCGTACCCATCGAATCGTTCGCAAGCCTCGCAAATTGTTTCGCGTAACGGTACGCACGATTTTCTGTAACTCGCGTGGGAAGCAAGACGGACTCGCCTTCGATCCTAGATCGATTCGAGTTTGAACGAAAGGTGAAAATGCAGCACGTTGTAATTGTAAGTGCTCTTCTGAGTGTGTAAGAGCGGAGAATCGCGTTGGAACGATGATGATTGATTCGGATTGACCCGCATTCCACGGGAACCCTTTGAACGACCCAGAAGATGGATCGAGCATTGTGCAATGGTGGAACGCGATAAATACGTGAAACATGCGTCGTTGAGGTGCGAGACGTCGACTGGAGGATATGCGTACTCGTATTGTTATCGTGCCTTAATAAGAATAATTAGTATCGTTGTCGCTTATTAAAAGCGACACGTTGCGCGTGAGGTCAAGTCGAGCGAATATTTCTCTCATTGCTCATTCGTCCCGGGGACTCGCATGGCCGTCGTTCTATCGCGTTCTGCAGTTTCGAACAGGCATACAGAGAGGTAACGCGCAATAAACATTTTGTAATGCAAAAATCGTGTCCGTTTGACGCGTGTCAGCCACGTTTCGCGCGTTTGCATAGGCAAGTGGTTTTCAAAGGTCGTGCGTTCCTCGGTTTAGAAATGAATCGGCAAAAATGTAAATGCGTAATTAATCGCGTTACGTTTGGTTCATCTGCTGTTCTGGAACGTTCAATGCCGCGCGCAGGTTTCGACGGTTTCACGCGGGAAAGGCTCCAATTATCGATTACACGCGACATGGTGGCTAACGATGCCGATTCAACCTCGCTAGGAGCCATTGAAAGTTATGAAAGGAGGAAATTGAACGGACATATCGATCGAGCCGCGCAAGAAACGAGCGGGAGACATTCTTGCGCGACACGATAGATCGAGATCGATCGCATAAATCAAGTCCGCCCATAAGCCCAATTAAACCTTTTTCCCTGGGCAGTTCGCGTCCGGTAGCTATTGGATTCCGCAAAGCGAGCGAGCGAGCGAGCGAAATGACCGGCTGGCGCGCGAACATTCTTCTTGTACACGTCAACGCAGACCAGAATCGCTCGAAGACGTTTATTCAAAGAAGTGGTCTGCTGGTGAAAGAGAGGACAAGGAAGGGCAGCCAGGAGCACGATGGTAAGGGAGAGAAGGAAGAGGCGGACGAAAAGGGTGAGCGAGACCGCGGGCATGGAAAATGGGAAGACGAAGAGAGGGAGTGGAGAGACACGCGAGGCGTGGTAAGGAAAGAGGGAAAAGGGGCTCGTAGGTACACACAGTCGCAGTTGGGAACGCGTAGCCTAGTGCCTGCGAGGAATGCGTAAACGGTAGAACCGTTTTGTGAGCGGAGAGAGAAAGAGAATCCGCTTGGAGCTTGACTGTGCTCAAGGGGCACTGATAAAAAACATCGCGCTTGCCTACGACGGTCGAACGATTTTGATAAAAACCGCGAATACCTCGCTCGCTCCTGTGCAATCTTCCATTTCCCTTTTCTTCGCTGGGACCTGGCAAGATATGGCTCAATGGAGTTAGTCTCTCGTCGCTCCTGATTGCTCTCGACGATTTTTCCGTATCGACTTTGTAATTATCTAATTACCACGATGTCCACGTTCGAATATCGCGCGCCAAGAGCGCTTCGAACGTTTCCGGAAGCGGCACGGATCCGGTATACACGAGTACTCGCGTATCGTTGGTATTTTTGCATCGCGCAAGGTCGATGACGTATCATCGGTGCGTTGCACCGTGCTCGTCAATGATACGAGATATCGCGTGTCGCATGTATGCCTCTTTAGCCTCGTTGTCGTATGAACGAAACGTGTCGACAGGCCTGTGCGAGTCCCTGCTACCGCGATGCTTGAAAACGTAACCGTAGTCGACGTGTACTTATGTACACGCTATTGTTAGCTACTTTAGCTTGAGCGTGTTTTCTAGCAGGGGTTATCTGTGGATTAATTCCAATTACTCGACCTCGATAATAACGCTTCGATCGCTGCGTAAACGTTGTTTGTTCATCTCGCGTGAAGAGGTTTGGTTAAGTGATAGAACAGCGACCAGACTGAACGTTATCGAAACAATAAGAGCAACGTACGTGAATGGCTTGTAAGAAATAACCAAGAGCCACGTTGTTACAAAACTATTACCAGGCAAAATGGAAAGGAATTGTCTGAGCCGCGTTGGAGAACCGGAAGGGTAACTCGCGACCCGTAGCTCGGTCACAACGACAGTAGAAAGTAAGCGACGCTTGGTGATAAAACTAATCATATTTAAAAACAGAACACCGTGGAATTCAAGGAAATCACCTATACCGTTACGCAAGCGAATGACTTAATTTATAAGACAAAGGCGTTTTTAAATGCGTGTCGAGCGATCGATAGAATCTCTATCAATGCTGCGGTCTCGTTACCACGTTAGAAATGTTTCAAGGAAAAGAGTCGAGACGAAACGGTGGTCGGAACGATGATAACGAAGCTAAACAAAAGTCAATTTACGGTGATATTGTACGAGCGACATGCTGTCTCCGGTTGGATGTCACCCGTTGCGACCAGTTTTGTCGACGGCGTGAATAGTTTAGAACGTGTCCGTGGAATAATCGGCTAACTGTATGCAGACAATGGCTGAGGCCACTCGGCACGCATCGTTGACTCCAATTATGCAAGGAGTTCTCAACTTGGCGCCGCTGCCACGATTACAGTGCCTATATCTGTGCGTTATCGGACCTGCGAGCATCCTGACGCCTAAATCGGTCCAGTAATCGCTGGTAATTTCCCCCATGCGCCACATGTCTATCGATAACAGATCTGGATCGAATCGAACGTGTCGGCTAGCTTCGTGAAAGGTTCAGTTCGTAAATTGGATCACGCGTGCACGGTTTTTTGCACCATTTTCCAGTCGAACTGCAGCGAAGTTTCATCGTTACGAAACTATTACTCTTTCGCGCCAAGATGGAGTATCGCGGGGCTTAACAGTTGTTTCAGCGTCGGTTAAAGAAGTATCGTTTACAACGAGAGATACCGCTGAACGCTAACGAGAAAGTAACGACAGTCACGGAGATTTAAAAGCGGGGTAATAAAATATCCATTATTCTTTGCTCGCCTGTGCGTGTCGTAATGCACCAAAATGGCCGCCGTCGGAGACGGACTTTTATGGAGAATCGTCGTTTCCGACTGAATTCGCTACACGTTGCAACGAGTATATTTTCACCAATTACATCTACACGTGCGTTTCTCAATATCGTTTCGACATCAGTTCCATTCGAAATCATTTTCAGACGCGTTTCGGTGTGTTTCCGCGTAACGTCACGTAGCCGACGTTTACGCAGGCTTTTAAAGCCGTCAGAAATCCGTTCACGGCCATGCCTTTCACGGCTAGTCCCAACGGCTATTCAGGCTCGATGTGAAAAATTAATTGAAAACTGTCGAGACCGGTGAAAGGTTGCGCAACGTTTGACTTTGTATCGATCGATATTTGCATCGAGGCGTGCACTGCGGTAGTCGAAAGTAACCGCGACTTTATTTCTCTCTTTCTTTTCTGTCACAATAGTCGAGATGGATGCATAAATCGCTGGTTGTGCAACGATGACCTTTTGTATCGCGGTTCCGGAGCGGGAGAGGACGCGACGTTTTCAAAGAGCGCGCGAATTATGTGCGGGTGCACGGTGCGTGACGCAAATGCCTGCGAATACCTTGTTCCCCGTTTCCGGACGAATTATCGCGGCCTTTGCGAGTCGCGCGCTTTCTCGCGGCACCGTTACAATCGATGCAGTGAAATATTGCTCAAATATTTATGAGCTCTGCTCTCGTATCGAGAGTGTCCCGCGAAACGAACGAAACGATCGACGAACAGAGACAGAACGAGGCGACGGAGGAGAAGGAAAAGAGGCTGGGCTAAAAGGCAGGAAAAGGAAAGGTACTCGCGTACGACGCACGAGGCTCGTTGCGCACGGGCGCGACGCTTTTTAAGCGGCCGCCAACGATCGTGAGCGAGCCTGCGAGGCAGCGGTGTCAACGTTCGCTGACTAAAGAACAGGATCATTCGACAGGAAGTACTATCTTTATACACCGAATTTCAATCAGTAGGAACTCGATCGTCCGTCCACGGACGGCCATCCGGCGTTTACGAACGATCGATCGGACTTGCCGTGCGATTACGTTCCAGCTAGAAAACGGATAACGGTGTTCCGGTGAATGTGCGAAATTTCGGTGGGATTTAAGCGACAACCAATTACTTATGCGCGGAGAATGGTGCCGTGCCTAACAGCTAAACCGAGGAGTCCAGTTATTCCTGTTTGAAAAAAATTCGAAACTCCACGAATCAAATCGATATCATTTCGCGTCGTTGCTCGAAAAACAGAATTGCTCGCTTCTTTTTACCCCGTCGCGAAGAAACCGGCAGTCATCGCGATTTCACCTTTCATGTCGGACACAATGCGAGCAAACGTCCGTTCAGACTTGGCCGACGATGGCGGGTTCACGCTTTTGTTCCAAATGAACAAAGGGCGGCCGGTGGTCCTTCGAGTTCATCGAGGACGTTCGTGTGCGAACGGAGCCACGCGATTAAGCAGTCGCTCGCTTTCCATTTTGCGCACCGCGAGATGTATCATTACCGGTCGCGTGACTTCGAGAGATTGCGGATTTTCAGCGAAACCGTCTTCCCCAGCCGGTCATCGATCGCGACAGGCGAACTGTCACGCGAGACGGATCGCGCCTCTCCCCCATTGGGGAGAGCTTTATTGCCATGCTTCTCGAAATTTCGTCAATTACGCCCCGCTCCGGCGCTGGAATACGCTGGGAGTAATAATTTCGGTGCTGGCGGTCGCCAAGAATTAAATTACTCTATTACCATGGCAATTTGTTAGCCTACGGTGTAACCCGACGTGCCGTGACGTCATTGGGACGACCGATGTCATGCGGGACGTGAACTGTTACGGTCGAACAAAGAACCCGTTGATGTTACTTCAGAAAAAGAGGAAACAGAAAAAAAACCACGGAAATCGATCGATGGAACTTTGTACGCGATCACAATGAGGGCCCGTGGGGGCAGAGAAACGAGATCGAGGAGCGAAGAGAGGCTCTGGGATTCTTGAGAGCGTTCTATCTCACGCACGATGCGTCTCGTCTATGTTAGTGACTCGGAAATCCTCGATACGATCTTTTTAAAGTTTCTAACAGCTATAACGCGGAATGCCACTGGCGAAGATCCAATTACGGGGAATCTGTCGTTTCCAATTGGAGCGTTCAGCTGTCTGTAAAGCAATCTTAACGATAGAATCGTGAAGTGTATACCCATCTGGAAATTAATTGCCAAGTGGGATCGATAAATTTTAGATTAGAAATCGAACTTCAATTATTCCCTTATTTAACCGAGAATAATAGTCTCACACTGGAATAGATAAATTAACGTCGCGTTGCCCGTATTACTCTACGAAGTCGCTTATCTCGCGTACACTTTATACCCTAACGAAGAGAGTACGTATCAGCTGCTTTCTAAATAAAACGAAAATAATTGCGTAATTCATACAGGACTGGAGCACGCGATTCAAACTAAGTCACAACAGACAATTTTTCGCTTGTTCGGTAACCGACGCTCGGGTATGCGACCATCGCAGGATAACACGGTCGATAAATTTTTCTGCGATAACAACCCTTTCCTACAGAATGAAAGGTGATAAGCAGGCGCCTGTTGGCGAAACGCCATTCCTCTTCTCTACCCGATTTAGCGTCAGTTCCCTTTACAGCGAGCAACGCGCGTTTAATTGCTCGACGAACAATGGCCGCTTTTTTTATCCTCTGTCATTGTCCTGTTTTCTCGTGGAATGCATTCAATACTCGAACGCGTAGGGGCTGGACATTTTTTCAATACGAGGTACATGGACTAACGTTCGTTTTTCGTAAAAGAAACATCTGAGACAGCCTGTGCTCGTCACGGCCTGGGGTCAACAGCAACGAGTCTTCCGCTGATTCTTACGTCGTCGAAAGAACAGCGTTCGCACAAAGCGCGCGTTTGATCGATTAACTCGACATTATCGCGCGCAAATATAAATAGCAGTAAACGAGGGACCGCTATCTCGCGAGTGGTCGAACAAAAGTCCCGGCGATTTCTCTGAAATCGCTGCGACCCACGAACCACGCGATGCACCCCCGCATGGGGGTGAGTCCTAAATTCGAAACAGATTGCGTTCACGGAAACCCATGGTTCGTGCGTCCATGGTTCTCCGAAAGGCGCTCGAAAGGCGATTTCCCGTCTTCTCCAAGTCGCAATAAGTCAGCCTCCGAAACAGGAGACACCGAGCGTGAGAAAATTTCCCCGAATAACGAAGCACAGTCCTCTTGCACGCATGTGTGCGCGCGCTCTCTCTCTCGCCCTCGTACAGTTTGAGTGCTCGTAATTAAGTGCATAACGAGGCTTGTTTACACCGAGTCGGGTCCTCGTAATCTCCAGAGCCGCTTAGTCTGCCATTTTAATCGGACTCTTCTCGGAACGGAATTTATGGCGCGGCCAATGGTGTACAATAGCGCGGCTAAACGTCCGATGAAATCTGGCTGCGAGCCTCCGCGCGTTCAGCGTTGCAAATTGTGATTAATTGCGATAGGACATATTTTTCGAGAAGGTCGGGTAGGTAGATAGACGGACAGCTGGATATGAATCATTCGTCGATCATGACTGGAGGTAAGCCCAGATACGTAACGTGTTTCTGGATGGCTGACTCGGTAAAAAACGCCGCGCCTTGCAAACGGTTTGACATTTGAAGCTTTGGCTATTCCGAGAGCCGCGCAAAGTTTCAGCGTTCAATCGAACCCGGCGATGGAAAAATGTGGCGAATACGGAACGGAGCGGTTGAACGAACGTCGGTGGGCCTCGCGTAACGGGTAAACGCCGTTGAACGCGTCAGGGTGGAAATGTCAGGCATTTACCACGGGGTTCGCCACGGGTTTCTCTCACCTTTCGGAGCGGGACGCGCGTCTCTCACCGAACGGCTGCTCGCGTAATAAATATCGTTCCGTGACAAGACACGGTACGGGCTAGAACACGGAATCCTTATCGATCGGTATCGAGCCACCACGTTGCTTCGTGGCGGCCCGTGACCGTGCTCCGAACGTGGACGACCATTCATCCCCGCTGTTGATCCGAGGCGTCCGTGTTACGTACGCGGTGAGAAAAACCGGCGGAACGACTGGCTCTGTCATCGAATCCGGCTCGAATCGAACACCCAAGTAAGAAATTGGCCGATTCAGCTCAAAAAAGTCCTGTCTGGCTCGGTCACGATGCCTCGAGCTTATCGTACCGTCGCGCGATACCTTACGTAAGCTCGTCAAATTTCGCCGTGGCTTGCGAGCGGAGAGGTTAAGCCGCACCACCGCCTGGTGCAGTTAGCGCGCGTTATCCAAGCGTTATCCAAAGTGGAGATCTCTCACCTTTGTTGTCGCAGACGTCGCAGAGTACCATCTCCGTGGGTAACTGGCTCGCGTGTGCATCCGACCGCGTGATCGCGTCCGCACTGAACAACTTGGCACGCCCGGGGGACGCTGGTCGGCACGTCGACGACAGGCCGGAACGGGACGAAGAGGAAGACGACGAGGAACGCCGCACGCGTATCGACCAAGTTCGATAATGTGTAACCGGGCTTGGTTGGAGGAACGCGTACGGTATATCCAGCGGCGGAGAGCAACGCGGGGACGGGGTGGGGAAACGGGAGACGGGTAAGACGAGAGAGTTGTGCGAGTTGTAATGAAATAAAAGAACGTTTTAGACGAGCATGGGACCGGTGGTCGGGCGACTGGAGACCGCAGAATGCATCGACGGGAACGAGGAAAGAGAGCCGCGTGGTAGGGAGAACGGGGGTGGCGAAAAGACCGGAGGGGCTGCACCAGATATCGATGCACGAATTACGCGGGCTGCGAGCGATGTTCGATCGATGTCGAAGAGTGTTGGCGGTTTGACAGCTAGATTTGCACTGAAGAGCGACATCGGGCCATACGCCGGACTCACGGTGGCCACGATGGGTCTACGGCCTGTTGGAGGGGCGAGGGGCAGAAGGCTGCGTTTCATTGTACGTACGCACACCATGGGCCACCATGGAAGGGGCAGGAAGGACGCCAGATCAATATTAGGGCGTAGACTCAAGGGCAAGGGCCTTCTCGCCGCCTCTGTTGCGTACGTACGTGCGTGCGTGCGTGCGTGAATTTGTCTCGCGCGGTTAAAGAAAACTCCGGGGGCATATTCGGGCGCATCGGCGTCGGGCACCGCCGCGATGCATCATCGATGCGCGTCGATCGATTCGATCGCCCGTAGAATCCTTGTCGAGTTCGCCGCCTATTGTTCTTCGAAGTTATCTGCGTTCTTCCGGTGGGCGACCGTGCCAGGGAGGATTTATAATCAATCCACGGAGTCTGGTGGTCAGCGCGCGTGCCTTTTTGCATCGCGTTCCATTTGCACCTCTATGAATTCGTAGAAAATTTCGCGGCCTTCGATAGAACACGAAGGTATGCTCGGAATGGAGCGATTTTCATGGGACGAATGTTTCATAAACGTTTATCGTCTCCCTCGCGTTCCTCGCCGATCGTGACGCAATACGAAATGTACGCAAGACCCGTTGTAGTACCATTAACGCAACTTTTTTTGCGTAACCATTTTTACAAACCTCAGTCGTATATGCGGCGAGGTAAATGTCGATGTGCAACAAGATTTGCTCGCGGAAGGAAAAAAAAAGGCAGCTCGGGTAGGCAATCAAAATTGATTGCGTGTCATTGGACTTTTAATAAACACACTGCGCCTTCCGATACGTACACGCAGACATATGTAAAAGCGCGTATGCATTCACGTACGCTTACCACCTTCGTTATTTATGAAATTTTCCGTCCGAGAATGCACGCGAGAAATTCGTCCCTCCCGTTTTTTCTTTTCTCTTCCCGCAATGTGCAACCGATGCGCTAGAATCGAATGATGCATGATATTAAAATGTTGCAAAAAATATTTAACGGGACACGCGAAAACGACGTATATCTTGCCCGTATATCTTCAACGCCGACGACAGTGTCGTAATTTATTGAATCGCAGCGCAAACATATCTGCAAATATATCTTGCGAGGAGCTAAAGGGAACAGGAAGAAAGCCCGGGTTTACGATTGTTTCTTTTCCAAAATAGGAGTCCCTCCGCACCCCGCCGTCTCGTCTCCCATCTCCGGTCGAGGTTTTACGAGTGCCGCTCCGAAATTGTAACGCGATAAAACATATTCGAGGAGGAACGCCAGCGGAGAACGAGCCTCTTTTCATCCACCTATCTGGATATACGAGCACGTAACCAGAGATAGGACAAATCCACGTGTAAAGAAGATAACCCGTGTGATAAGAATCGGCGTACATCGAGAGGAAAACGCGTACAGGCATTCCTCGTTCGCCGCCCGAGACTTTCATCGCGTAATCGAAGCAAATGATCTGTACGATCGGAGAGAAATTAGATATCCGTTGGATCGGCGGCGTGAGAATCGAGAGAAAACCGCGTTGGAATCGCAGGCAAAACGAGCTGCGCGGCATACCAGAAGTCGCTACGCGGCACATTCGTGCTCGATTGCTCGGCGAATTCGAAATCTCCTCACCGCGAACAGTTCGCTCGTTTCGCGACGAATTATAGACAGATAGGTAAGCGGGTAAGCGCACTTCTGTACACGTATACGTATACGCGTACGAGCCAATAAAGTGGAGCAACGCTAGAAAGCCTCGCGAGTACGGTTCGTCGTGCATGATTCGTGTTGCGTTACAAAAGCGAAGAGGCAAACGTGTCTGTTCCTCTGGGCCGAATCCATATGTTGGGACATATGTTGTTAGAGACACGGTTACCCTGACCTGCACTAGCAGCGCGAGTGAGAAAGGGAGAGCCTACGTCTAAAAATAGGGGTGCCTCTGGGCTAAGGGATTAATGGCCACCGCGCCGGTTGTAATTTTAAACACCTCGGCAAACGTTGCTAATCCAATCTGCCGGGCCCTTTAAGCGGACGAGGAACCTACAACCGGCGGGGGTCATCGAAATGGCCAGCAGATATTCCAATAAATCTCACTTAACGCTGACACAGCGTTCGTGTGCGCTGATCGTTATTATACACGAACGTGAATGCTCCTTTAGGGACAATAAAAAAGGCTTCAACGGGGTGATCGATATAAAATAGATAAAACTCTTTGTCGAGACTGTTCCGCGATTTGAACAATATATCCTGATAGGAAACATTGACTCACTCACCCTTTCGCTGGTCCTCGCTGTCCGAGTGAAGTTCCACGTCGTGTAGCCTCATGGATTGCACGAATCCTCTCCAGTGACTCCGTGATCTTCCCCTCTCGTGCAAGTCGGACTTAAGGTCGGCTAATTGCTGATCAGACTCTTTCAGCAATCCGTTCAGGATATCCGGTCTGTCGAGTTCCTTCGTTTTGGTTCTCGGTGCTTCTGTCGCGGCAGCAGAATCCACGTAATCGTCGCAATTGGACGATGTCTCGGTTTCTTTGCTTATGTTCTTTGAGCCCTCCTTGATAATATCGTTCCTTCCGTTGCTATCGTTAACAGTCCCATTCGCGTCACCGTTGCGTCTGCTCTTCGACTCCCGCCTTTTACGAACCGGTGGCTGCGGATGTACTTCCTCCGACGTCGAGGAAGGACTCTTTCCTTTCCTCAGCTGCTTGGCATCCGCGCTGTTCCTTTGCGACGATTTACCCGACGCTCTGCCGTTCGCCTCCTTACCGTCCCTCACGTTCGAGACATTCCTCGGGTTATTATAACGATCCTTCACCGACTCCCGATTGCCTCGAGACGCCTCCAGCAGCTTCTGAGCTAGTAATCTCGTTTTATTAATTTCCGTGCCGGTTCTCCTCTCCTGTTTCTCAGACTCGTTCCTCTTTTCCAGCCGCTTCTCGCTCGAGCATTTCACCGCGCTCCTCGGAGAGCCATCAGGCGTTTGGAACATCTGCTGAATCTTAAGAATATCCGATCGAACCTTCGTTGAGCTGGCGAGCTCCGTCTTCCTGTTCGGCGTCGAGGACTTCGCCTCGATCCTCGTGACGATTCTGGGACACCTCTGGGACGGCGGCGTGTTCCTCAGCCTCTCCAAATCCTTCAAATCGGCCAGCATCGAACTGGGCGCACGGATCGATCTGCTGGAACTGTCGATGGCTATGGTCCGCGGTCGATCTCTCTCCACCCGACCGATCTTCTCCATGGGTATCAGAGCCGGATCGACGAACACGGTGTCCCGTATCTGACTGATGTTCCTCAGCCGCGGCGCGCCGAGTTTTAGGCCCGTCGTTCGCATAATAACCTTCTCCATGGACTCGATGTCCCTTTCACGGGCGAAACGTCTTTCATCGATCAATTTGGCCCGATGAACGTCGATTGCCGGTATAAACGGGCCGTGGTACACGGGCCCATTAACGGAGGACGCTGCCCGCGGATTGGGCAGAGGATTGCTCGGCCTGCTGGTTCTCAGCGGTGACATCCTGACCAGCTTCGGTGCATCCCTGGGATCGTCGGTCTGTAGACTACCTCTGTACACCATCGTTCCCACCGGTTCCGCTTCTGCTGTCAGCCTACCGCGATCCACTTTTTGCGATCATTGGAAAGTCATACCCGCGTACGTGCCTCCGTCCTGGGAAAACAGAGATCCAGAAGTGTGTATCGAACGATAGAATCGCGCTCGGCTGTCCTACCAGACGCGTTGTCTCGTTGCTTAAACGCGCATTAAACGCGACTGCCACGGAGACAGTCGTGGGAAGGCCGGTCTTCCGTTTCGACGGCCACGCGGATCGAAATCGACGGCGACAAATCGATACGGCCGCGTCGATCGTACCGGTAGTTCGTCACGGTGGAATTCCTCCGTTTAATCGAGTCGTTCGATCAATGGGAATCGCAACGATCGAATATCGCGTTCAATGGCGCGGCGATCGTGCACGTTTTCCACACGATCGGACCACCTCGCGTAACCATTAATCGCCGTAAATTACAATCAAGAGACTCGGTCATTCGCCAACGAAGGCTCCGGTCTGAGATGTTGGTGGGTGTCACCGTGTAGGCAGTGACCCGGCCATCTTGCGACACGCGTAACATCGGCGTGTAGGTGTCGCGTCGCTAATACGAGAGTCCGCGGCCGTTTTCGATGCGTACACGCGTGTGTGCGTCGGTGCGTCTACCTGTATTTTAATCGTTCTTAACTTGCTGCATTCTAATTACGCGAGATGGGTTGTCGGGGGTGACAGTTGACGATCGTGCCGGCCGTAAATGGACGGCAAGATCGATCACACGGAACGGTTACTTACGTTCGTACGTTCCATTAGGATCGATCGTGAGCGCCGCGCGCTCCGTGCTGCCAGGAACGCGCGTCGATCGGCTGGCAATTGTTATGCCGCGAATATCTTCCTCGCGTTCGCTGAGCAACCCGTTACATAACCCGCTCCGCGTTTTGTCTTCCACTCGCGGAACGACGAGCAGCGGAGCAATCATCCTTCGATTCCCGCGGACACTTCCACCATCGACGAGGCCCGCGAGCCGACGCGATCGCGATGCGTTCGTATGGTTTTGCGGTTGCGCCGGGCAAACGAGGCTGACGACGATCGCCAGGCGGCCTCGCGAGACCGAGTTATCGTCGAGCCGATTGCGAATTGCATCGTTTCTTTCACAGCCGCTCCGTATCTACTAGCGCGCACTCGAATCGGCATGCATTACTGCGTATACAGGTTTTTGCGGTCTCGCGATCGCTGAAAGGTAACTGCGTCTCGTCAGCTCCTGCGGTTTTCCATCGACTCGAGAGAAATCGATGTTTTCAAGGAGCAAGCGTCTCGTTTCTACGCGAAAATCTCCTTCCGGTTAGAACGGACAGTTTCACGAAACGCGTCACGCAGCAACAGCCTCCTTTACTTCGATCCCTGGTTCGTACGCGCTACGTGTTTGCTGAATCTGTAATTTCGTTCACGGTAACTCATTACGACCGCTTTTTGCCAGCCTATTCGTCAATTAGTTACGGTAGATGAAGTACGGTTGGAAAAAATCGTCTTACTCTTTTTCCTTAATCGGCCGCCTCTCGTCTTGTCTCTCGTAAAGCGTTTATCGACGCGATCGCCGGAGCAAGGTCTATCGTCGTTTCCGTTGCACGAATGTGCGACAATCGCGAAGTGGGCTCGTTCGACCGCGCGATCAGAGAAAACCATAATAATTTACGTACCATTTCCGCTATACGCAGCGTTTTACGACGCGAGGATGCTCGTAACGCGTACGGTTGCGGCAGTCTGCGGTGTCCGAATCGTTGCTCTTCTCGCCTCGCCGTTCAGTCCTAACAACGGAAACTCTTCGCTACTCTCTTTAACTCTGAAACAAAAATGGTTCATGCATTTTTCATAAAAAGAACATCGTGCGCTTTAATTCCCTACGACGACGCACGCATCCGTTCCCTTTCTCCACTCTCCGCAGAGTTACCCTTCGTCGACCCATTTTATCAACCCCTCGTCGAGATCTTCGCCATCCATCTTTTTATTATTATTATTATCATTATCATTATTTTCATTCTCCTTCTACGGTTCGCTGAGATTGCGTAACGCTTTCCCTCTGTTCCTGATGTTTTTCATTGTCAATTAGAGATTAATTGGCCGTGTATCGGGCCAGCCGAGTTTGCACAGCTCAGGATAGAAGGTAATTGCACGGTTCTCTCCAATAACCCTTCGTGCTTTCCTCGGTTTATCGTGGAGCAGAGATCGCGGAGGTATACATATTTATGTTGAGAACTTAGCGGACCCGTTTCCTTCGACTAGTGACAGCCATCCACGGTAAACTAGACCGATCCCATATAAGAGGCTGAGAACCGACGAGCATGCCAGGAAATATATTCTATTTTTACGCTGTGCCGTTGATAAAGTTTCAAGGCTTCCTGTAGGGTATAAATATTGGCCACCCCTGTGTAATTGTACGGAGCGTGTTTTAAACGCAAATTACGAGCCAACCAGCCAAGTGAACTGTCCCGCACGCAACGATGATACCGGCTTTCAGAAATAGACGTCACAATTACCCCTTTTTTCGCAAATTCTGGACGGTTCAGCATCGTTTATCCCATCTAATTTCCTCCATTAAATCTATCTATAGTCTCCTCAACGCGATCCAGACGCAGAACTGTGCAGGGTTACTGCATCGACTTTAAAAAATCAGACTCACCGCGTCGAATGCTTCTTCTATCCCACAGAGGAACAGCTGCACTGCACGCGCACTCTGGATCCTTTTTTTTTTCTTCCTCTCTTCTCGACGAACAGCAGACTCCACAGTTTCCACAGGGTCGAGAACGTAACGCTTATCGGGAATACGGAATGTTCACACTATCGAGCCGCAACAACTGGCACGGAACCTTTCGTGGTACGGAAGCAGCGTCCACACGCGGTTCTGTTTTCCGAGAGGCGAGAGCAAACAAACTAGCAGAGGAACTAGACGTGGGTGCACGTGATCGTTGGCTAAAGTCTGATCCCTCTCGCGGAACATCCGCGGCGGTGTCCTCCTCTCCCTTCTGTCCTCGTCCCCAGAAACTCGACCGCAGAATCACTGGGTACGTAGTCGCGTGGAGCGGCGTCGGGACGCTTGCGGCGACAGTACCAAGTTCCTTCGTGCCGTAAGGAGCACTGAATGGGTTTGCCAGCGCCGAAACATAATCGCGTTTACGGCACAGCTGTAGGTACACCACTCTTTTCCTTTCCTTTCCATGCGAGCCAGTCGAGTACCAGAGGATCCCCACTACGTTGCACGCGCGGAGCACGAGCGTACATACACCCACGCGACACCCGGTATACGTACGTGGGCAATCGTGGCTGGCATTGACGAGGAAAGGATAGGATGCCCAGATGCCCGCCAACTGTCGAATTTCCCTGCACGTCCTTCGGGACGCGCGAGGCCTGCGTTGCGCGAGCCAAGCTTTCGCAAAACCGACGTCCCAACGATGCACCCAACGGGTCGCCTACGCCGCTCGAGCGTAGGCATTCGAACCTAATTAAGCGTAAATGGTAAGAAGCCACGTTTCGAAGAATGAGAGGCAACCGTGATCCCGATTCAAAGACGCTCGAGCGACGATCATCGAGAGTCCCACGCGGTCGTCGATCCATGCATGCGCCGCGGTATTTAATCGTGCGCGCGATTCTTCATCAACCACTCGACACGTACCCGTGGCGTTAACGTTCCCCTGTGAACATTATCAGCCGCTGAAATGAACACCATCGAGCTGAAACGAGCCAATGTACCGGCTAATAGCCACCCACGGATTTCGAGACCCTGGTAATGAGCTCCTCGGTAGTCGCGGCCACCGATTTACGAGACAAACGGATCGACTGGACGTTTCTTTACTACCAGTCCCTCGATAAAGTTGTACCAGGCGTAAGTTACTGTTAGCGATTGTTTCTTGATCCAATGTAACAACTTCTCTGAAAGATCGACGATTTATACCCGATCGTATAAACGGGCCGCGTACATGATAACTGCCACGCGAATACGTTTCAACGCTTCAACTTACTGCAGGATAAATCTTTCTACCGTTCTCCGTCCGACATTATGGTTCTGTTCCGCGTCTATTCCGCAGCGTGCACACAGTCACCTATGCACTGACCGTGTGGTAGATCCTGTCAGTACTTACGTCATACGCATACTACCGTGCGGCTTCATTTCTCCGCGGAACTTTCTGCGAAAAACAGGCTCGCCGCCGCGCATCATTGTTCACCCTTTGACAATAGTCATTATCGTCGAGCATTTATTGTTTCCTGGTTAGCAATCGCTCGTCGCTATCATTGTTAAAGCCAGAGCGACGCGGCGCGGCGTAGCCGGACGGTATGCGACACGCGGATAATAATGGCATTCTGGACAAGCCCAGAGATGACACAACCTGCCAACAATGGCTGCACACGCAGCCACGTGCACAGAGTAGACTAAACGGCGAATAGATTTGCTTAAAATAGGACGTCCTGCCCGACTGTCGATCGGGTTCGATTGATCGATGGATCCGTTCACGGTGCGGCGCATCCGAATCGGATCGCTCTCGAGGTCGTCCGGTCCGCGGGGACCACGAATGACAGTTATACGCTCGTCGCGATCTCGTGTCTTCTGTAACGTTGCACGCGTCGTCTAGAATTCATCCAGAGAGTACCACGTCGCTTTCGATTAACACGCAGGTCGCCGCGACGCGTTAGTCACCACGGTGCCGGCCGATTCCTGTCGAAGCGCATTTCACGCGACTCGCGCCAAGGTTGTCCGGTTCTTTTCGTCGGTCGTGAGAGAGAAAAAAGTGCCGCGCGAGATCCTACCTCGAGCGAGGATGAGATCAGAGATCGTTCGGAATTAACGACTAATCCGAGCCGCCTCGACGAGAATGGGGAGCGACGCGATCTCGACGCCGCTCGGATATCGCGGTTTCCGTGGAACGCTCGAACAGCGGCGTCCTGGCTGAAACGGTAAATATACACGATGGGTATGTAATCAGCTGTCGTTCAGCCTGTTGATATTCGAGATTCGATCGGCTCTTTTGGATCCCTCCTGCCCGTATCTGTGCTCGAACGACAGTGGATCGCTTTGGAGCGCGTGTAGCGTTTTCCTAATGAGGCAAAGGTCACTTCCGGTCGTACGGAAAGCCGGAAACGCAGCGCGTGCTCGTCTGTATCCGGCTGGTACGTTGCTGCGAGTGCCAACTTGGCTGCGATCGGCCTACCTTGCCTGTCCGTGCACAGATTCGTTCGAAGGAAACATTTCGCTCGCCTCGTTGCTCCATTTTCACTTTCGTCGCAACACGCGAGCAGTCCCCTGTTCGCCAGTTTCCCGCCTGCGATGCGAACCTCGAACCTGCGCACGAAGGACATTTTTCTCCTTCGCAGGATGCGCTGCTCCCACGGTGGGACGCTGTGTAATTTAACCGCGCGTTTAAACGTAGACGTACCCATTTGACAGGACTGAGGAACGAGGTAAAGGCAACAGGAGCTCCGTGTTTTCGCCAACCGACAGACGTTGCTCGGCTCACGTGGGAAGATAGTCACGTGAGTGAATTTCTTGAAAGGTTGTAGGTCAAGCATTTCGTACGAGTCTACGTGTCTTCGCCGTTTAACGCGATTAGTCAGTAATTACACAGCCATTACGCTGTATCGCTGTATCCACCAATTTATTTTGCACAACATCAATCCTCGAACCCTCCAACGATATATTCGGCCATTTAAATAAAGCCGCGTTTTCCGGCTGCTGCGATTACCTCGCGCGTTAATTAGTTAAGGTTACCGGATATTTAAACGGTATTGCGCGAATAATCGTGGGGCCCGGATCGTTCTTCCCAGAAGTGCTAACAAGCACTTCGCCTGGAAACGTTACAAAATTGCGCACTCCCTGTTGCATAAATTGATACGAACGGCGCTACAATGGTGATTAACGCAACGAGGGGGAATCGTGATCGAGAGGTTCATTGAATCTAGCCGAGACGCTCATGGAAGAGGCGCGATACGCGGAAATTTGCAACCAATTACTCGCGGCTTGGCGATGCTTGCTCTGGCATAAGTGAAAGTGATTTCACGCGTAGAATGGGAATACACTAGGCATTAACGAGACCAGCCTGTCAATGGACGACGAACGCGTGCACGTTATTTGCCGTCGCTGCTTCCTTAAGCGTGATCCTGGACGCGCTTATCGTCGATCGAGTCGATCTTGTTCTTATTGTGCGCAACAACTTTTATTCCAAAACACCACCCTTTGCTAAGCTAGAACTAACCTACGTATCTTCTACGAGATGACGTTCCTTACACTTTTCAAGTTCTGGGATGAAAGGATTTCTTTTGATAAAGCAAACCAGAAGGTCTGTTCTTATCGAACTCATTGCACCAAAGGTGGTAGCATACTTTCTCTGTTATCAGTACGAAACAGCCCAACAGTATACCGCCAGCTAGAACAGCCAAAATCGGCGCGATTCCGCCCAAAGTGACGACGATGTAGCCGCTGTCGTGGGAGCTCGTGATCACAGGAACTCGAGTCTTCTGCAATCTGGTCAGTACCCCGTTGTCCTTGAATCGCTGCAAACTGCAAGAACATTCACAAGTGCAACCGTAATCTAATCAACCAGAGCTGCATTATATTTACTAATAATTCACTGCTCCCGTGTATTGGTTGCCTTTATTCAAAATCAGTGCCAAGTTGTCGATGCTGCCCGCCTCGACGTACACAGTTTCACACGGCATGGTACTGATCGCATCCTTTATCGCCTCGGTTACGTAGAACCCCACGTTTTCGTTGCAAACCTGCGATCGTTGGATGTGAATCAAGCGCAGACTATAAATTCACGGATACTACGAACCTTCGTGAGAATTTTCGAGATACCTGCATGAACGCTTCTTGAGTCGTGACAGGTAGGTCCTGCGGCCCTTTCAGCAGTTTCTTTATCTTTGAAAATACAACATCGTCGCTGGCAGACTGAAATTATGCCCCCTGCACTACTTGTTCGGTGTCACTAGTCCCGTAGATATGCATAGTAGCAGCATACTACGTCTTACTTACTGCTATCGCGTCGTAGTCCGCGCTATTTTTGAACGCGATTAATTTGTACGAGCCGTAGCTGGCGAACCCCTCGATGGTGGAGAAGGGCAGGCTGGCCGTGGAAACCGTCAAGGAACTGATCAGCGAAGCGGAGTACGCAGAGAAAGCGATCAACGCCGACACGAAAATCGCCAAGAAGGCCAATCGCAACGAGGTCTCGCTGGGAAATACTGTAACAGAACGATTGCGAGCGAATGTGAACAGGAAAATGCAATACGTACGTTCCTGGCGTCCTTCCGCGTAACAATTACCGGACAAGCCTTGCTGGCAGTAAATCCCCCAGACGTATATGTAATTATCCGCCAGGATGTTCATCGAGAAACCGCCCCTCGTCTTTATGACGGTCAAAAGGATCGGAGTGGTCACGATCAGGCATATGATCGCCGCCCAAGTTTTCACATTGAACGTCTGAAAACAGAGAACGCGTCTACCTCGAAGAGAGCGTAAGCGTAGCAATATCGATACGCCAGAGCGTGTACTGTTTAAGGAGGAAAACCTTAAGGTAGGCGGACCAATGTACGATCGAGCCATCAGGTTTCTTAAAGTAGATCCTATTGTGCGACATGAATAAAGGCAGAGTAAAGTCCACCGCGTTCAATCTATGATTGGTCATGCTGAACTCTGCGACACCCAAGTCGGCTCTGTTCGACGCCACTTCGCCAATCACACCTGTCCAGATCTGATCCCTCTTGTCCCAGCTGCCGTACGCAGGCATGAAGCTCGTCAATTCGATCGTGAAATTCAACGATCTGCTCAACTCTTGGATCACACGGCCCAAGAACCGCAAAAGCACTCCGTTCTTCACTTCGAAGAACAGAGACTCCTTTAATCGAAAGCTATTATTCGTATCGTTTCGAAAAACGGGAAAATTTCTTATAACGCCCACCTCGACGACCGATAAACGCATCTTTTCACCGAACATGTTGTTCCTCCTTCCGTAGAGGCTGAGCGTCGTTTTCAAGCGGAAACCCTCTCCAGATCTCCAGGTAGCCAACTCGAACACCCTCGTACGGTTATCTCCGACCACGTACCACTCCTCCAGAAGAGGGCGATCGTAACAGAGCACCAGCATCTCCGTGTTGAACTTCAGATTGAACGGGTTCCCAACGGGGTTCTGGCAGAAGCCCCGCATCGGGTCCCCCATGTGCGGTAGAAACATCACCAGCCAAACGGGGAAGGACACGTCGATCTGTCTGGTGGTCATCGAGAATTCGTTCATGGTGTCGTTTGTGACGAGCATCACGACGTACAGGCGCCGCGCGATGCAGCCTCGGGCCATCCTGGCCTCGCGCGACAGTTGTGGCAGGTTGATGATCATGGTCAGAACGCCTTCCCGCGAGAAAGCCCGCGACCATATGTGAGCCATGGTCGTTTGGTTGAAGTCTGAAACGATAACCGCTCGCTCTCGCCTCTTTTCACGAAGCAACGGATAAATCGGCTGACTATGTACGTGAAAGTAAGACACGCGTTTCGATTAATCAAAAAATTCGACGAGGCTCTCGAGGGCAGCGAACAGGACTTACCAGTATGGTTGTTCGAATAGATGATCGTGATGCAGGACGTTCCGTAATATTTGCGAACCTCTCTAATCAGAAGGATATAATTGTAGGCGTTGCTCAGATCCACCAGGAATACTGAAACCGGCAGGAACAGGAACGCGATGATCGTGCAGTAGATCATACGCGCCATATCGCGGCAAAGGGGTGTATAGGTTTATTTATCGAGTAATCGTGGTGGAATGGCGGTCTAAAATGTACCCGACACGACGAACGAGCCTTCCTTTAATTTTCTAACAGGCACGTTCTGTCGGCGCTCGCTCGTTTTTCATCGACGCGTTCGCGTCCGCGAATTTCTGGAACGGTAAACGCGATAGTATCCTTTTCCCTTTCACAACGCACGGCCGTTTCCAATGCTAGGTAACTAACTGAACTAAAATACAAAGTAACAACTGTAACCACACTGTGGGTGTTAGTATTTATCGAATCCACGGATCTAGGGACGAGGATAGTATCTCATTAGGAGCGTAATGTCCCACGGTATGGCTTCAATCGTGCAATCGCACGTGTTATGTACGTATTGTTACGTACGTTAAGATCATCGACGATACGGATGCGTTTTTGTACACGTGTTCGTATATTAGCATCGGGAAATTTACACGGCATGATTTAGTGGACGTTTTTACGTCCCTCGTACGCTACGTGGGAGACATTGTACATGCCGCGTTCCATCAGTCGGGTGCTACGCAGAGACTTTAATCAACTTTTGCCAATAAAAGACGCAGAGAATCAATGCACATTTTGCTTTATTCTAAATCGTCCAGAAACGCGTAACGTCGACGAAGCATTTGCGTCCACCGTCGTTAAAGACGCTCTCAATCGAACGGACGAACAAAATTCTCGGATCGCTCGTAACTGTTGACGTACATTTCGACGATAACCATCACGAGCGATAATACGACACCGCAGATGAAGACTACCAGCACCGATGCCACGCTGAATATACCAACTGCTTCGAACTTGGTTTTCTGCTTGAACTCCACCTCGTTCTTATACCGGTTCAGCACGCCGCTGTTCAGTAACTTCTGCAGGCTGTAACGATTGGTAATTTTAGCCGCGATTCGATCGATACAACGATACCGTATCGACTGGATACTGACTAGTAATTGAAAATCGAGGTGTACTGATTATCTTTGGAAAGAATAAGGGACAGGCTGTCTATTCGACCGATATCGACGCAGTAGATTTTACAAGGAATGTTCAGGTTCGATCTTCTCTGCATTTCCGGATTGTAGCCACAGTAAAACGCCAACTTGGGATCGTCGCAGACCTACAAGCATAGACGATGTAGACACTTTAAATTTACGGGCCATTAAAGAACGCTTACGCTTTGAAATCCATCCATTACGTTATACGGCAGGCTATCGTACGGCCTCAGTAACTTCGCGAGCTTCTTCGACAGCGAGTCCTTCGAGTACTTGAAACACGTAATCGTAAGTGAAAGCATATTGTGTTCGAATTCTGGGTTATCAGATAAACTTACGACGAACATGTCGTACTCGGATGAATCTCTCACAACAATCAGACCATATGTACCGTCTTCGATGAACTCGTCGACCGTGCGGATGGGTACATCGTGAATGTATCCTGTCACGAAACATATTAGGGAGGCAGAGTAAGCTGCGGATATCACAATAGCGGTAGCCAGCAAAGTGAAGTATGCGATTCTTAACGACCAAGTCCGTGGGACTTCTGAATCTGCGAGAAAAAAACGCAGTTCACGTTAAGCGTTCGATTTTCTCCGCGAAAGGAAGAAACTTGAGAATCACCTGTAGCAGAGATACCTTGCTGACAGAAAATTCCCCAAACCCGAACGATTTCGTCGAACAAACCTCGCGTTATGCTCGTGGAGTCGACTCGAGATCTTATAAGAGCGAAAATGAAGGGAGAAATAATAATAATCGCAAGTATAGACATCCAGAGAGTGAAACTGAAAGTCTGCAAGCATACAGTTGTAAAATGACGAGGATCAATGGCTAAAGTGGCGAGAACAAAGTGATATTGTTACGTGCCTTGTAATAAGCGAACCACTTCACCGTCATCATCTCTGACTGCTTTAAATACAAACAGTTTCTAGTGGTTAGGATAGGAACTGTATAATCGACGTAATCGAGCCTAATGTTGGTCATCGAGAAACCAGCCAAACCGATGTCCACTTCTCGCGAGGCTACCAAACGAAATGCTCCGTTCCAACTTTTAGAAGTCAGATTGTAGCTTCCGTAAATCAACTCCTCGGCTGCGATCACGAGGGTAAAATTCAATGCAGCCTGAAGCTCGTTGACCACTCTGCTAAGATACCCTACCAATTTGTTATCTTTGAACGTGACTAATATCGAACTCTGTGGAGAAGAATAACTTTTAGTATTCAGCGATCTCGTATTAAATCGTTTCATTCGTTGAACGTGCACACGAATTCTTGCCTTGATAATAACAGCTCGTTGCACTCTCCCCTTCATATTGTTCCTTCTCTCGTGCAAACTCAAATTCGTCAACATCTCGATTGTCTGCGACGATGATCCTTCCGCATGCACCTTCATCAAGTCGTAAGTATCGATGTTGACCCCATCCACCGAGTACCATTCACGAAAAATAGGATCGTTGTAGCACATTGTCAACATCTCGGTGTCGAACAATAAATTGAACAGATTTTTCGGTGGATGCTTGCAATAATTGCGCGCTTTGTTCATCGGCGTGGGGACGAAGATCATGAGCCATACGAAAGAGGACATCTGCAATGACTTGGAAGAATTGGAGAATTCGTGCATCGCGTCAAGTCCAGGTATGAAGAGGATGATCAACGGTCGAAGAGAATGGGAACGTTCCATCAGCACGTTGATGTTCTTGATAGAGGTAGTTATAGTTGCAATTCCTTCGCGTTGCAGAAGCTGGGTCCACGTGAACAATAAGTGTCTAATTTCCAAATCTAAACAACGCAAATGAACGTATTACGCAACGTTAACTCGTTAAATGCAATAATTGAAACAACGAAATGTATACATTTTAATCGTACCATCGTATTGTATATGCTTGACTGTCCAATGTAAGATGAAGACAGGGGACGTTGAATAATAATTGCGAATCGATTTTATGACAGGAATGAAATTTTCTCTATCAAATTTCGATTTCGCACCCGTTAAGTGAAAATAAGAACAAATGAGATTGAGATAAACCGCGAGTTTCATCTTGTCAAAATTGACAGCCTCTCTTCTCCTTTCTGGGAATACGTCTTGGATTATCGATTATTGCGCATAAAACTGCGAGGAACGTAAACGACTGCGCTCGCGAGTAGAGGCAAGTACTTTTATGTTGGATAATTTGAGTGCGTCCAAGGATGATCATTAAATATTTAGAAAACGTTCATGCGGACTTCTAACGTGAAAAATGCATTTTTAAGAAGATTACTACGTTAGGTACGATATTAATCCATCATCGGGTAGAATGTAACGTTATTGCGACAGCAAGCAAAATAAGGCGATAAAACAGAAAGTGCAATGAAGGAACGACATGACTTGTAATTATAGTAATTCAATTGGATAACAAACTGCTCTGACGCGTCGGTATTTCTGACGCGCCTATTAGATGCTTCTAAACTGTTTAATTATGGTATGAATTACATTAAACACGTCAAAAAATATTAATTACAACGAATGGCGAAATGAATTCCTGTGAAAGTCGCCAGCTAAGCATCCGGGGCGGAGATATTGATCGCGCGTAAAGTTAATTTCAATTTGTCATAACGTCTTGTCATTGTCTTTCTCGACGAATGACGTGTATCGATCTACATTCCATTAGAAAATTGCATCTTAATAATCCGGTTTTTACAAACGATTGTATCCCGAATTACTCGATATGGCTGGAGATTTTTGTAGATAGAAAGTAAAGGTAATTTATATAGTTTCTCGCTTTTAGAATTGAAGCGGTTTCATAACTATTCATTGGAATTACGTATCGTTACGAGGAATCAGTTATCTACGCAGTATTATTATTTATTTAAATTAAATAATTGGTGGAAAATTCAGGAAAACAATTATCAAAGTTTGAATGGCATGATGCAATAAGCGAACGATAGTTTAAACTCGCGATTAGTCGTACGTGTATATCGTGAATCATCGCTTTTCGCAGGTCACATGACTATCGAATTTTGCATTTCATTCGAAAATGGCGCGGTTCATGTGTCTACGAAAACTCAATCCCAGCGCGTAGAAAACAGTATTCGAGACGCGTAATCGCCCTTATCGTAACGACAGCTGATCGAAATAGCGAATTAACGTAATTATCTGCTTGTATCTTTGACGTGTAACTATAAATACGTGAAAAAAAAAAGTTACTGAGTTGTCAAAGCCGCCATTTTGTGAAATCGATTCGAGTCATAACAAAGCCAGTTTGACGATGTAGATGCCGTGTATCGTATGTATATAAAGGTCGGCGTAGAATCATTCCAGCATACGGCAGCAAAATTTGTCAAGATTTGTTCGTTGTGAGAAGTTCGTCTTCTAGTGGAGTTTACGTATAATCTAAAAAAGTGTTACTTACAAGTCGTTAACGTGTATCCTTAAACATGGAAAACTTGAGTACATATTTTAAAATTCATTTACGCGATGATAATCGTGGCGAAAGTGAAATTCGTAGGTTTAACGTAGATAAAACTTCAAGAGTGTACCACAGCTTTCAAGCTTTTTGTGCACAGGTTCAACTGTTGTTTCCCAAATTGAAGGATAAACCCTTTATTGTTTACTGTAAAGGTAATGTCTATATATAATATTTACCGTTTGAAAATTTATGGACAAGACTGTTCAGATGTTTTGTACTTTGATCCTTTAATAATTCGAAATAATAATTATTTATTTGTAACGTGTATGCGAATTAACTAGTAAAGTGCGTAGTAACTAGTAACTCTATTTGATTCTATGTAATGTTTAAATACAAATTGTAGATAACGAGGATGACATTACAATATCGAGTGATCCAGAATATAAGATTGCTATGCAATTAATGACCAGCGCTGTCAAAACATTCTATGTTAAACTTCCTTCACAAGAGGCAAAAACACAAAAATCTACGAAGGAACATGTTGTGCATATTGGTATAACTTGCGATGGTTGTAATGCTTATGATATAACTGGGTTCAGATACAAATGCATTGAATGCGAAGATTACGATCTATGTTCGCAATGTGAAGCGAAGGGTGAACATCCCCATCATCATATGATCCGGATGCCACAACAATTCATAGGGCATCGTAATAAAAGCTTTTTCCATCATTTGAGAAAGGGTCTAAAGAAAAATAATCTACATTCAAACAGAAAACATGGATCGTGTGACTATACATTCCAAGGAATTTCTCCATGGATAGAATCGTCTATACCATTTTTAAACGATTTCATTACTACACTATTATTTGAGAAAGAGTGCCACGAGGGACCAAATTCTTCAGAGGTAAAATTGAACCGGAAGGTCAAACATAAATTCAAAATCTTTTTCAGAGTTTATCAAATTAGCAGAGAAAATATAAGTATTACCATCGATACCAATAATTTAAATATTTGTCAGGCTCACAAGAATGGAAAGAGAGATGAACCTATGGATACAGAACCTATGGATACACATGTGGATGAGGATGCATCCAGGAAATTTCCTGGTGAAGGAAGAAAATTACAAGACAACGCAGCAGGTAATATCAGATCAGATACAGTAACAAGCTCAAGGCGTGAGAGCCTTGCTACATCAACTTCGAGTCAGGAAAGTTCCACTGCAAAGGTAGCACCCACAGATGAATGGACCATTTTGGATAAAAATGATACTGCTGAATCGGTTTCAGCTAATGTAAGTGAAATTTATGAAAAACTGATAAAATATTGCAAAATAGTTAAGAATAACAGAGAGTTTATTTTTATAAAACTCTCTTTTCAAAGGCACCATCAGCACCAAAAGAGACATCTGCAACTCAAACGATTTATCCCGAATTACCGAAAGAAACAATAATATATCACCCAGATCCAATGATTAACGAAGCTGTTAAAACGATGATGGGAATGGGATTCTCAAATCAAGGTGGATTATTGACTTATGTGGTGGCAGCTGAAAAGGGTGACATTAATAAAATCTTAGAAATATTGCAGCCTACATATAAATAGACACAAGAGCAGAAATTTAATAAAATTTCTTATTATTATACTTATAATAGTATACACATAGCTGATATCTTTTTCTTTTTTAAATACAACTAAACGAAGAACGTAACGTATATACGTTCTGCAACACATACTTTTTCAATTATTCCTTTCATATCAATGTATTATTCGTATTAATAAAGTAATATGAAGACAGAGCCCTAAAAAATGTAATGTTTTTGTTGTAGTAATAAAAATCTGCAAGCGAATATAAACGATAAATATGGAAAATCATGTAACTAATGAAACATGTTAGTGATCATCAAATTTATTTAAACATAAAATTATTACACTATAATGGCTTAGACAAGTGCCAAAGCTCAAGTGGGATTCTACTGGATAACAATTCCAATTCTTTTTCTCCTTGAGGACTGATATCTCTGATCCACTTTCGCTCTTTGTAATACTCTAAAACAGTTTTGAACTCTTCTGTTGAATAAGTTTCAACGCAAATGGGAAGGAATGGATCTAAATGCTCGAATCCTTTTTTTCCAAGTAAATATGTCGGATAGTCAGACTCCCTTCGTTCCTATAAATGTAAAACAATCTGTTTTTTATATCATCAGTTAAGCTACTCAATAGACTATACTGTATACATTATTACATACCTTATTTGCTCTTTTGTCCACCGTTAATATTGCAGCACCATTGCACCAGTCATAATTTACAAGATTGAAAAATGTAGATGTTATTGATATTCTATCAGGTGGTACATATACACGATTATCATCACGAATTAATGTGTGGGCAGAAGTAAACGCATTAAAACCATCTATTACAACAAGCATTCTGCACCTTCCTGCTGTACTAGCCATTTTAAGTTCATTTATTAGAGCATCAACAACTCCGCAAGCAAATTTGGTTCTTTCTATGCCAAATTCAATAAGAGCAGAAAGTGATTCTCCAGCTTTTGTACATTCTTTAGGAGGCCATGTATATTCTTTAGAAACTTTCAACTAGAAACAAATCACATTGGTTAAGTAAGGTCAAGTAAGAATACAGAATAAGCATGGTATTACATCTATTACTTACATCAAACTGTGATAACGATAAATGATTCAATCGTTTGAAAAAGTTCAGCCATCGTACTGCATATGTAGGTATGTCTAATTTCTCTGGATTTAACGGCGACTCTACAGTATCTTTTGCATATCGAAACCAGGTACAAACTGAAAACAAGAGAAAAACCTATGTAATGGATATGCTTCATAGTTAATACACATTTAATTATCATTTATTTTACCCCATGGTAGATAAATTATAACGAACTGTTTTGTAAGTCCATAATGAATTAAATGCATCAATGTTGTTGATTTTCCAACTCCAGTTCTACCATCTAACAAGTAGTGAAGGTGTAATTGCATGTAATTAAGTTATAAATGTACAATTATGAACATTATTTACGATACATTAAAAAGGATACATAGAACATATTTATTTATAGGTTTCGTAAAATCTGTTTGTTCTAAATACGATATCAGTTCAACTGCAGGCTTCCTAATTAAAATACTGAATTCTCTAAAGACTGATACTTGTTTCCATAATTCTCTTGGCATGTGTTCTTCTAATAACATTGTAACATCCGGAGGCACTGTATGAATTCTATTCAAACAACTTTCATCGTGTCGCACAGGGCTTGGATCCACCATACGAAACGGTGCGATATTCAGATCTTGTACTTCTTTTGCAACAGCATTTGTTACCGTTCGTCGAGCATTTGCAAGGTACAGTCTACTAAATAACGAATCTAACAAAATAAAATGTTTTTGTAATTAACATGTCTTCGCATTTTAAGTGTGTATCAATATAAATTACTGTGATAAACGTACAGGTACAGGACATCATATTGTCTATGGTATTTTAAAACTGTAATAACATTACTATTTTCACATCGAAAATAAAAAATTTTTGGTTATGTATTCACTAGGGTTAGCACAAATGTAAATAGTCGTACTTGTTGTCGCACTGTCCGCACATTTTACATGAAACGACCGAAATGTTCCTATGAAAACTAGTTCTACATCTACTAACTTTATATTTTATGTATCTGTTTTCAGAGTAAAGTTCAATTTCTACGAAGAAAAATAGAAGTTACACTTCTTTTTTCTATGCATACGTAATATCATTTTAGTACGTATGTTGAAGAGATTTAATCCAGGGTTAGAGGACATCAGCTTCCAGATTGTCAAGTTAGATTGTATGCACTATACACGATAGCAAAACAATAACTGTTATTCTCTCACCAACGAGTTTTACAAGATAGATGCACATGCAGTGAAACAAAAATGAACTTGGAATTATTAGGTGAGTATTCTGAGAAGTTTACTCTTAAATTTAATTGTACAAACTTATGGATATCTTTATTCTTTCGCAGAATCGTTTGGACAAAATTATCCAGAGGTAAGAGATTTATTACAAGTACATGGTACACTTTGTAATTCTGTACCTTACAGATGTAATGTTTGTAATCAATAGGAGTTTGATGGCACATTAGATTGCATATCGTTAGCGGTTACTTGTACATTTAATAAGCGGGGAACTCTGCTTGCCGTGGGGTGCAACGATGGTAGAATTGTCATTTGGGATTTCCTAACACGCGGCGTTGCGAAGATCATTAGCGCGCATGTACATCCTGTATGTTCGTTAAGGTAAACGATTTAACTTTTATCCATTATTATTTCCTATGAATACAGTTTAATTATTTTATATTGTTTCTCCTAACTTTAGTTGGTCTAGAAATGGACATAAGTTATTAAGCGCATCGACAGACAATAATGTCTGCATATGGGACGTGCTATCTGGAGAGTGTGACCAAAAATATAGATTTCCTTCTCCAATTTTAAAAGTTCAATTTCATCCGAGAAATCTTAATAAATTTTTAGTATGTCCAATGAGACACGCAGCGGTAATGGTTGATGTTGAGGGTACACATAGAGTTATTCCTCTTGACGATGATGTATGTTGCGTTCAATCTCGTTGCTTGGTATTTGTAACATTCATTCTAAATGCTTCTTTTATTTCAGAGCGATTTGAATATAGTGGCGTCTTTCGATCGTCGAGGAGACTATGTTTATACCGGTAACGCCCGTGGCAGAATTTTAGTTCTCGATGCAGAGTCTTTAAACGTGAAAGCTTCTTACAAAATATCGCAAGGCACTGCTAGTAACACAGCTGTAAAGAGTATTGAGTTTGCTAGGCGTGGTTCTTGTTTCTTAGTAAATACATCGGACAGAGTAATTCGCGTATATGACAGTACTGAGGTATTGGCTTGTGGGAAAGATGGTGAACCCGAACCAATACAAAAGTTGCAAGATCTTGTAAATAAAACCATGTGGAAGAAATGTTGTTTTTCCGGGGATGGAGAGTATGTGTGCGCTGGATCTGCTAGGCAGCACGCTTTATACGTATGGGAAAAAAGTATTGGAAATTTGGTAAAAATTTTACATGGAACTAAAGGAGAATTATTACTTGACGTTGTCGTAAGCGTAGTTAATTTATTTTATATTCTGATAAAATAAAGCGATACAGTAATGTAACATTTCGAAAATTTTTTTTGATTCAGTGGCATCCAGTGCGACCAATTATTGCCTCTATATCGTCTGGAGTCGTTTCGATTTGGGCACAGAATCAAGTGGAGAACTGGTCTGCTTTTGCACCGGACTTCAAAGAGCTGGATGAGAACGTTGAATACGAAGAAAGAGAGAGTGAATTCGATTTAAGCGACGAAGATAAATCTGTGGTGCAAGGGGAGGAAGCTCAAGATGAAGAGATAGAAGTCGACGTTGCCTCTATAGATAGGGTTGCGGCTTTCTGTAGTTCTGATGAGGAGATGGAAGATATCGGGTCACTACAGTTCTTGCCAATATCACCAGATGTGGAGGATTCGGAAGATAATCAAACAACCACACATGAGCCACCCGTGAAAAAACACCGTTCTCATGATATTCAATTGCAGGGTGCACCAGTAGACGGTAAGGATACGTTCACATTATCCACGATACTTAATTTACCATTATTTACCAATTACTTTCAGAAACTCATCCATTATTGAATAAAGGGAAAGATAAACCAACGACTAAAAAGGGTAGACCACGATTAGAACATAGGAAGGGAAAATAAGAGTATTTTTAATGTACAGAATGACTAGAAGTACTTGAAACATATTGCAAGCTACAATAATATTTTATAGTTATAATTATATGCTATAAAATCAATTACTTCCTATGGAATGTATTTTACATGTTTTTACATTGAAAATTGTTGCCTTCGGATCATAAAGAATGTGTTATATATGTTCGAATAGATACAGAACACTTTCAGTTTTAAGTGTAACTTTGATGCAGATAAATATTCTTCGGTACGTATTTGTATGTCACGCACATATAAAGTTTTACAATTAAATTTTGCATAATACAATTTTTTTTCTTCAAGAACTACTAGCGCCATCTCTACAAAAAGTATAGAAACTAATGCCCGACTAGTTTCAGTAGTTGGGCATCAGATGGCGCTAGTAGTCTTAAGTAGTTCACTTCGCTGTCGATAACGCTGAGCGACCAGTTTGAGCACTTTTCGCAGAGATGGCGCCAGGGGTTCTAGAGTGGGTAGGTAACATCTGTCTCACTCTTTCTTATAGCTTTTTATATATCTTTCTCTCTCTTACTTCTGAAGCGGGAGATATACAAAGAATTAAACTAAAACTATTGAATTATACGTTACTTTACATTCTCACTTGCAACCAATAATCGCTGTATCGAGTTAAATTGTAAAAAGAGCAAGTTTAATCTTTTATCTTTGTTCCATATTAATCTATTTTAGAATCAAAACGAATACACTGTTTAGTTTTGTCATTTTTAATATTCGTTTATAATGGAGCAACACCGCGTGCTGTTCTGGTGTATTTCAATACGTATAATCCTAGCGATTGCTGTATTGTCTGGGTATGCAATACGAAATGATACACAAAGTTTTATATTTTATTGTTATCTTCATTAGTAGATTTATCAGATAATTCGGTGGACATCAATTTATCAAGTTCCAATACATCTTCGTTGCTGTCATTCCCTTTGCTGGCCTGCGGTTCATTTTTCTTCTCGTTTATCGTGTTCTGCGCCTGTTTCGCTTGCTTTTTAAAGTCCGAGATGGTCATGGAATTGAGATTGTCTACCACTACGCTAACGTCCGGCCTTCTGAAGTCTGTATCTCTGTTCTCCAATAAAGACAACGCTTCTTGATACGGTGGAGCGATCGGTGTTTGTACTGGCTCGTGGTACGTATACTCTTTTCCCTCGTACTAAAAGAGATGATAGAGAACATGGATTACATTACTTTCCGCGGGAAATAGACCTAAATGCAAGCAACTTACGTCCAGCGGATAACACGTGTCAGAATCGGGCTGACTGAGATCACCGCAAACAACGAACGGAACAATGACCCGGTTGATTCCTGTAAGCTCGTCAAAATCGCACGGCTTATGCGTTAAGAGAGGATTCAGCATGTGAGGTTTATAACCCTTCGGCGGTGAGTAATCCTTACAGACCACGAATGCTTCTATACTGGAATTACGCGAGCTGCGCGGCTTTGTGCAATAAACGTAAGGGAAGAATATCTTTAGCTGAGCGTAGAGCAGAGTCACATCCTTAGCTCTGAATATTTTTGCCACGAACGTGCCGCCTTTTCTGAGTATATGAGTGGTAATGTTCAGAGCCGCTAGCAGTAGTTGCGATTGAATATAAATATCCATATCGTGTAGGCCTGTAACTGTATATACAGGGTGATCGGTAACTGGTGGTATAACCGAAAGGGGAGTAATTCTATATGAAAAAATAAGTCGAAAATATAGAATAACAATTTTTCATTTGAGGCTCTGTTTTCGAGAAAATCGTTCGTACCCGGCGAAAATTCAAAGTCGATTTTCTCGAAAACAAAGCCTCAAATGAAAAATTGTTATTCTACATTTTCGACTTATTTTTTCACATAGAA
The DNA here is from genome assembly GCF_050948175.1 of Xylocopa sonorina. Taxonomy (NCBI): domain Eukaryota; kingdom Metazoa; phylum Arthropoda; class Insecta; order Hymenoptera; family Apidae; genus Xylocopa; species Xylocopa sonorina. Next base: position 7,555,373 of record NC_135203.1, read on the forward strand.
TCACCCTGTATAATTAATTTTTTATGGTAAACATAGTGCAATTATTCGAATTTACCATCAGGTGCTCCATCACAAACTACTAGATCAGCTTGTTCGTTATCAAAATGAGATATAATCTGATTTGCAGTATTAATATTGGTAATGTCTCCCTGAATTTGAATCACTCCCTCCAATGGTGCCATGGCTTGCAAATCGATGGCAACTATTTTTGGAGGTGTTGCATTTCCTGTCTCCAGAGCCTTCTTATAATTCTCACTGTTCATGTGATAAACAATAAGCTTCATATATTTTGCAATGTATGATTTCTTAGTAGGACATTGTCTAATGGATTAAGACCTACTTTAGTCTGCGTGATAAAACCTGACTCCAGCTGCCAGGTGCTGCACACAAGTCCACAGCCTTGTTCACTCCTCCCCAAAAGCACAAACAAAGTGTTATATATTATTTGTGTCAATGTTGATGTTATTTTTCTATACGTACCATCTAAAATGTGGCACTCGTTATCTATTTGGAGCAACTTGAAAGCGCTCCTTGCTCTCCATCCTTCTTCTTTCGCTCGTCGATAATATATATCTCGTTTGTCTTTCGATGTTTTTCCCATGATTAAACAATCGATATGTGTATAATATTTATCCTCTTTACTCCGTATAGATATTGGTTAAGTTTGGGTTACCAACAGGTTGACAAACTTAACATCTTCGCAGGAACTATACGTTAGAGTTATACAGTGTTAAGCAGTTGGTACCACTAATCGAACTATAAGTTCAAATTCAATATTCATTTAAGCGCTGTTCGTCACTGTACGTACGTAAACATTACTACAATCATTTCGTAATTCTTAGATTAAGAAATGATATTAATGTGCCGGGCCTTGATGGACGATAAACTTTGCTAAAAATAAATCCAATTATTTGGTGTACGAGCATAAACGTTCTTCTTTCAGCATTGTTAAACGCATCAAGGTACACAAACAGTTTCATGAGCGTTATTAAATTCCCGTCATGCTCGACGGAGTGCTGCTGCCAAATGAAGCGATTAAAGTGGAGCAAAATATTGCGCACTAAGGCCAAATAGGCTCTTTCAAGTGCAAATTTTGCGCGCACGTTCATTGGGACCAATTGCGCGCGTGTTTTCCAATCAAAGGGTAAAAAATAGACGCGATGACAGCAGCCGCGGTTATTTTCATACGTAACGCTGATGCATCGCAACAAGTATTTCAAAATTGCGCACTTTTTTATGCCTCATCCGTGCAAGCAACACAAGCGTCATAACTCTCGTCAACGATTACTCCATTTATTTTCGATTCAAGAATTCCGATTTCAATTATAAAAACGAAACACATGCAATCGCATTCCTTTCCTTCTATCCGTGATTTATGATTTCAGCGAGCGATCGACAACGTTCGATTCGTCTTCCAGCGAGCAACGAAGGTTTCATGTTTGCCCAAAGCCTGATTTGAATAACAAACACGAGAAAAAAAAAGATCGTCCACGATCTTCGTTCGTTCTTTAACCAATGGAACCGCGATTACATCGCACGATTAAGGCACGCTCTGCCTTCCGTGAGACGGACAAGGATCCTGCCATTGCCTGAAAGGTTTGCCTGAAACCGCGAGTCGAGACCGCAGAGATCTTACGTAAACGCATATTTGCACATTCTCAGGGAACGCGAAGAATTCTGTTCCGATTCCGTGCGCGTAAATCGAACCGCGCGCCCGCTTGGAGAACCGTCGATTCGCGTTGCGGAATCTATTTTCCGTCGATGGCCTTTTCGAACTTTCGTCGATGATTACATCCGCGTCATCCGCCTCTGGTCGCTCACGTTTCGCGCGTGTCTGCGAAAAATTCGCTCGATAAGGAGACGGAGTCGTGCAACCACCGCGTTCATCCAGGCGTTCCTTCGTTTGATAATACGCGGATGTTTCGCGGGGATAAGGTTCCGTTGGTAACGCGCATCGGCTGCGCTCTTTGCATAATTCACGAGCATCCTCGCGATAGAGGAAACGGGGCCTCTAATGAGCGGTACCGTCCGTGAATTCCGAACGAGGCGTGGCGTCTCTGCTCGTTTTTGTTTTCGCGGCTCCGATCGAACCGATCGTGACGCAACGATCGATATATTTTAATAACAACCGCGTTTACGCCGCGTCTCGTGTTTTCTAACGAGCCTCTTCATTATCATCGACTTCTGAGGAGAGACCTTTGGTATTTAGCGCATACGATTACTCGACAAGTATTTGACCAAGTGGAATGTAAATAATTGCAGATCGAAGAGGCGGCTTTCCTTCGATCGGCCGTCGTTATCGCCGTTAATCATCTTCGTTGTCGATCCCCTCCAGGAATCCGTTTAATTAGTACAAAATAACGATCGCTTGCACAACTTAGCGTGCGACAGAGCTCGATTCAAGGACGTGCGATGCTTTTCCACGTGTACCACTCGAGGGAAAGAGACGAAAATGATAAGAGAGACGAAAGAGGAACAACAACTGGCCGGATTTTATGGAAGACGACGATTTATTGGTCGACGATCGTATCGAGTAAATGGCCCACGGTACTTTTTCACGTTCTCCGCTTCAGAGAAGGAAGTAAATGGTGAGACAAGCGGAAAACAACAACAATTTGATGGACGATGATTGCACGGGTAATCTCGTTTATGGTACAGGCATTTAAAATACACTGCTCACTCGATAGCGTACGATAGATAACCGCGAATCCAGGTGAGAACAATCGAGCCGTTTCCCTCGCGAGATAAATGTTCGTACATGCCTCGAATCGCATCAGCGAGCGTTTATAGTCCCTTGTCTATTCGTAGAATTTGTTGGTCGAGGAATTACATAATGTTTGGCAGAGAGCGAATCTTAGAGCCGCGACCCCAGCCAAATGGAATGACATCGTTCCATTGTGTGCCGTTGCCGACACAATCTTGCTAAACGATAGGTCCGCTCTGCCTCGTATCGATAATAATTGAAATTCTGAAATGACCCAGTTGTTATTTTTGCCGCGTGGGATCCTCGGCTCGCCCTTCAATGCTTTTGATAACGCGCGGTCGTGGCCGCTTGGTTTCTTCAAAAGATATTGGCTTAATACATTTCATCAACTGTGACCTTAATCGAGCGATTTTGCAACGACCGCCTTCCCGTGCTAGGACACTTCACGCCGTTTCAAACGAACGCTGAAATAACAGCGGAGCTACTTAGAACGACGGTGGTCAAATTCTACCCAACGCTTTCGCGTTACATCGCGAGTCCACGTGTCAACGAATTAAATTTGCGACCGATGTAATACAAAGATTGACAAAGATCTAGTACAAATTGTCGAAAACGTATCGCGTCTGACACAATCTCTGCTCGATCACTGCAGCCTCCAGCGACATCTCCATCGCAACTCCCCTATCGTCTCGTCTAAGAATGGCGCCTTAGAAAATTGATTCGACCCGTGATAAATCCATCGATCTTCGTTAATCGACTCGCCAAAGGGACGATCGAGCTAGCAGTCATCCGAACAGAAAGATCAGACGAGACCAGCGTGTCGTTTCTCGTCCCACGTAGAAAACGAACTACGAAGAGTTCATGGAAAGAACATGGTACGCGTTTCGCGAGCAGACGAGCCACGCACGGTGGCCGATTATTCTTCTGGGAACCCGTCGAAGGGAAATATTGATATGCACGGTACGAAGAAGGTTTCCATTTAACCCTGACACTGTTTTCTCTAGGAAGCACACCGCTCTGAATTAATATCGCTCGGCATTGCTGCTCGCAGCAGAGTTGAAACTGCAGGAAACGTGATTACGACCTTCCAAGGCGCTCGAGGAACCTCGACGCTCGATCCTGTCATTCGTCAGCGAGTTCAATCAGCGACGAACGAGCAGTCGACAATGTCATCCGTTAATCTTGCAGCGTGACGATCGTTGCACCCTGCAGTAAGTCGTACGACTTACGTTGTCCGTTACAAGGTTCAACGTTAAATCTGAGCCTCGACGATTCACGTGACCAGAAGATGGAGGAAGAATTGGGCAAGACGCTGGTACCAGGAAACTTTTCGCGTACGCGGATTTTCCGTTGCGCTACGTGTCTGGTATGCGACAGATAACGCTGTAATCAACGGAGTTAATGGTTCAGCTAGCAAAAGACACGCCACGATACAATTGTTCAGTGTACCCGCTGGCTGACCTTCGCTCTGCGGAAACCAGTAGGTACGCGCACGTAGAAGAACAAGTAGCACGTGTTCGTCACGAAAGTGACACGCTAATTGAGCATTCGTGGTTCGTGAAACGGAATTAAGAAAGATTACCGGTGTCGTGTGGTACGGTTCACGTTTCTTCGTTGCGTTTCCTGCGCGTTGCAACCGAGAGGATCGCGAGACGAGCGCGAAATCTACCCTGAGACGAATTTCAGCTCAAGGCTGGCGTGTCCAGCCTGGCGTGGGATCTCGCGAAAACAGATCGTGGACGAAGTGGCGTCTTCAGTGGCCAAAATCTACTGCTCGATAGATCGTTTCTCTATTGTTCGATCTCGCAGCGATTGCCTCGCGATTATCCACGAACGTTGATCGATTCTGTCCCTTGAGCAACGCTCGAGCGTTTCGTAAGTCCGGCCAGACGAACGTTTCACAAAGACGGAATCAGGTAATCATTGGTCGGCTGGTCATTATCGTGGTCATTACATGGTTAATGACAGCTCGTTGCGGCCAAATTGATAGAACGTGAATCACGGGCGCCACGATCAAAAGTCAAACGCGTCGCGAGGCGTAATCGTTATAGGCGTGGCTACTCTATTTCCAGCAAGTGATACAACAACGTCCATTGGAGAGTATAAAACAGCATCGCGGCTAATAAAATTCGATTAAAAACCCATCGAGGGGAACGCCGTTTAATCGGAGTTAGTTGATCCGTAGCGGACCATTCTACTTGCACATAAAGTCCGCGTATCGACTGCTAGCAATAATAGCCTGTACCCCTTTTACAGACTACTTCGCTCGCTGGCCATTGCTCCATTTTCTTCTCTTCCTACAACATCGTACTCGACACTGTTCGTGTCACTTTTCGCAATCATTTACGAACGAACATCCCACTAATCAATCATCTTATTCGTAACATTTAAAGCCGTCCCTCGACGAAAGTCTGTCGAACAGCGTTCCATTTGTAAAAGCAGAAATTTGCATTAGACCTCCAACGACGCGTTGGTAAAGAGACTGAGGAAAGTAACGGGGTAGACGAAGGGGCAGAGGCCAGAGGGGGTTGGAAAGAGCGTGTTCCAGAGGAGGAATCGGTCGGCTCGGCGGTCGTGAGTCGACTGCACGGTTCTGTCCCTCCTGGCGGAACGCTTTGGAGGCAGTGTACGCGAGCTGAATGCTCATTTGCCGATCGTCCTAGCCGAGCGGAGCCGAGAGCCGGGTTCGAAGCGCTCGCGCCTGCGTTCGCCACGGTATAACTCGCTGATTTCGCCTGGAGCTTGTTTATTTCGAATCTGAAACTCGCCGCGGCAACCACGTGCCGCGATCGCAGCTGTGAGTCAAGTCAGTCAGTCGGTCGGTCGGTCTGTACTTCCCAGTTTGCGAGCCACCATCGTCGATCGCGAGTCCTACGAGGCGTGCAGACGTCGATCGATGAGAAACAGAGGCTAACGGGAGGAGAGGCGATTGGAGAACGAGAGGGAACAACGCGCTCAAAGAGGAGAAATAAAGGAGAGAAAAGAAGGAAACACCGTACAGACGTTCGAACCCTTTCTTTTTTTTTTTTTTTTAACACAGTCACGTCGGTGCATCGAACTTCCAGAAGCTACCACACACGACAGCCGTGGACGCTTCCGTGTCGGAACTATCGATTTTCCCTTTAGGACACTTTAAGGGGGAGCCTTCAGTGTTGTGTGCTGCGATCGGTTAGCTTCGTTGGGAGAGGAAGGAACTATCGAAAAGGGAGAGCCTCGTTCCTGCCACTCTGTGATACGCTTCGTCAGGATCCTCCTCTACCGATCTGTGATCTGTGTTTTGTGATAACGATATTTATTCTTTTCGCGAGAACTCCCCATAGACTTTTAGTCACGATCTTTTCGTCAGGGTCCACGCAGAGTTTTAAAACACCGCGCTATCTTGATCCAAGAGCAACGTATCCTGTGCAGGTGAGTGGCGAATTCGTCTTTTTTCAGAAACACTGCACCGCTCGCATCAGCAGCTGGCTGCTACGTTCGCCGTTCCTTGTGTTCCACGCTCGCGTGTCGAGAATTATCGCGTATTACCCGAGCTGTTCGTGAAATCGTTGCTCGACAGCGGCTCGCATTCAGACCACTCGAAATCGACTCAGTTTCCCTTCTTCAGCTTCCGATGTTTACACGCGGAACAGCTGAACTCTTCCACAGCGTCAGTCGCAATCAGCGTCGATGCCACTCGATTACTTAACAAACACTTTGATATCCTGCTGAGGAATCCATCGTTCTAGATCGTTCTATCTTTATCCTTATCACGAACGTAATTTGTTGCTCGTTTCCAAAACGCCACTTCCGTGAAACGGTTAATGAGTCATGGCGCCGACCAGGCCAGATCTAGCGCCGCCTTTCACGGAGCTCATTCACCGGAGGCGATGCCACGCGGGGAGGGCAAAGGCAGAAAGAGAGTTCCCATCGACCGCGTCGATCGTGTCGAGAAGAGAAAAAGAAAACGGGCCTGACCGCGAAACGGTTTGAACTCGGTTATCGTGGAAACGAATCGCGTGCCTTTCCGACAATAGCGCGCGCTCGCGCGTCCACAGGAGGTTACGACTATTATTGTCAGACACGCCGTAGTCTCTGGGCCGAGGACCCAGAAACGCGGTGGATGGAAACTGTGCTTCCAACGGCTCGATGAACCGCGCGAATGAAAGGGACGCGTGTTAATCTCTAGCACGATAAAACGTGTCTGTTCGCGATCGTGAATCAGTGCTCAATGGAAGCTCGATAAGCCTTCGCGTAGGAAGAAAATAGCCTTTTGTATCGAACGATGACGTCGAACGAGATACCAGAAGAACGATGTACTGATGTATATACTGTTTCTGCGGTTTCGATGGATGGCTCTTGTAAATCGATGCGATCGAGGCTTGGAACGATTTAACGATTAGCTCACGCTCGTTGGTGGTTCGCAACGACCAGTGTCGGACTCGAGGTCGACGGTTCGACCGAAATAATCCTTCGGGAAGGTACGAGAGACTAGAGCGGCGCCGTGTCATGGTTAGTCGTCCCTAGAACGAGAAAACGGTCGCAAGGACGTCGTTTTAATGCAATTTAATCCGATTTATGGAGCACGATATTCGTTTATTTAGCGTGGAATGAAACCACTCGCGCGAATCTCTCTTCCTGCTTCGATCGCCATGAAAATCAGACAAAGTTGTTAGGAGATGTAGATCGTGTTTTTTTCATTTCTCAGTAACGATAGTCATCGATCACGTTTGAAAAGAGGACTTAATCTCATCGTATGCGGTTGAGATCGCGATTCAATCATTTCCGGTCGTCTCGAACGGTCTATGAATAGGCGAATCGACGAGGTTCGACGTAAAAGACAACATTCGTCGACGCAGTGCTCGTGGGCGATCGCGGTTTTTAAGACCAGCTGCCGATGATGCGCGTGCTGGCTGTTTCCTTTTTTGCGTTTCGAGCAAAATTCGGCGAATTCTTCTTCCTCGGAAGCGAATTACGCGCGTGTGCGTTAATACGCGGGCCTAGCCGGCGGTGAATCTGCAATTTTAATCAACGCTGTCGCGTGTTGACTTTACTTTTTCAACAGTTTCCCTGGCGAGAAGTCGATCGCAGTGACGTCAGCCGATTTCTCGACAAAGGTACCGATCTGCCAACGCTCAGCGAGGTATCGTAGGTACGCGATCGTGAATCGTAATCGCTGGAAATCTAATCAGCCATTGATCGCCGTGGAAGGAAGGAAAAAAAGGACAGAGCGATACGGAATAAAGAGACAGACCTTTGGACGGCGAGATCTTTAGACCTACTACGAATCGGGACGGTTAACAGTGTCGATTGATAAGCAACTCGGTTACGATAAGAGCAGAGCGTTGCGAGGTAGAAAAGCGTGGACAGACGACGAAGGGGGCAAGTGTCGAAGCTGGTTCGCGATCGTTTGCGTGTACCTGAGTAAAACGAGGCGGATTCCGCTTGTTTTTCGCCAGGAACCCGGCCGAGAAAGCGAGAATCGGCTCGGATCGAGCGCGCGGCTGTGGTGAAGAAAGCGAGAAAGAAGTTTCTCGAAGCTTGGTTACCGCTGCGACTGCTATCGTTGCTGCTGACTCTCCCGGAACGTTGGAGGGGAGGATCTCTCGGGTAAAAACGAACCCAATCGACTTCAACATCATTCCTCCAGCGGGAGAGACATCTGTTGCGTTCGCATAGGTCACGGTTCGAAGTGACGTAATTTTCCATAAATTCCGATCGATATACACAGAGAGGGGGAGAGAGGGAGAGAGAGAGAGAGAGAGAGAGAGAGAGAGAGAGAGAGAGAGAGAGAGAGATCCGTCCATTTTAACGGACCAGTCCATCGTCAAGGTTCGATTCAAATTTCCCGCGTTCGTACGATTCGTTCGAGCAGCGAGAGTCCACGGTTGGACCAAATCGTCGAGAATAAAACAGCGCGCAGGCAACACGGGACCATAAATAGCCTCGCCTGTATTCTCAGCCATTTCCTTGAGACACTAGGCGCCAGCGCGAAGGATTTTCCATTCCCTTTCGCGGAGCCTTGATTCGTCGCTCTTATCGCACGAGGGACCTTGATTTTGAACTTCGACAAGAAACTCTTGCGAGACGAGAGAAAAGAGAGAAAAAAGAGGAAAGAAGCATAAAACGACTCTTTACGTAACCCGTGACATAAGTCATAAAGGAAGAAATTCGTTCCTTCCGCGCGAGAGCGAAAATAATAGAGTACACAGCTACGCGAGGGAGATCGTCGTGTTTCCATTGACCACGTAACGAGTCCAGTTCTACTCAGAAATCGGGCTAGAATCGGGGCTACGGAAGCGCGGAGCACGCTGCAAGGGATACACGCAGCGACGAAAGGAAGAGAAGTTTCTCGAAGCTTGGCTTTGCCGCCGCTGACTCTGCTCTAGACCCGCTCGAAAAGGAGAACCGCGATCAGACAGGGACAGGGAAGACCGCCGTGAGGTCGCACTGGAAAGAGAGGAGTCGATGGTAGTGGCGCGTCATCTTTGAAAACAGGGGGAAGAGAGAAAGAGAGAGACGGTTCTTCTGACTGCAGAGTAACCTGGAACAAATTTAGAAGGTCCACGTGCCCTATTTAGGCCTGTCCTAATAAAGGAACGGTACATCGAAGCTTGAAAGAGAAAGAGCCAGGTAGAACGGGTACCCACGGAGCCGAGAAAAGGGGTGGGAAAGGAAAACAGGATTAGCCGCGGTGCTCTGAAAAGAGGCGGTAGCTGGAAAAGAAGTATCGAGAGGAGAGAGGCGAACGGGGATAGACGATTGTAGATCTGCCAGCAACATTGCACAGAGGCGAGTGGAACAGAAAAACGGGTGGAGAGATAGAGCGGAAAAGGAGGCACGAGTATATACCGTTGAAGATGGCGAAGGGCAAACCGTTGACGGTTCCTGAACGACGGACGAACGATGTGTTCGACGAGGAGTCGGTGGCCGTGCGATCCCGATGGCGGAACCTCGCCGCCTTCTGGGTGCTTGGCCTCTGCAACAATTACGGATACGTGGTGATGCTTAGCGCCGCGCACGATATCCTCGAGAGCAAATTTGGCACGACGATGGTGAGTACCGTTTGCTGTTTAATCCGTATCTCGGCGAATCAGCTTCGCTTCGCGTCGAATCTCTGATAGAGAGGACGTGTATAAATTTCAACTCGCAACGATTGGTACTCCTCGGAAATATGAGCTGTACGCGTAGTAATTTTCCCTAATTCGAGCCGAAACGAAGAAAAGGGGGACGCCGTAAGTCCGCTCGGTAGTCGCGCGGTTATAATTAACGGTACCGTAATACCATATCCGTAGAATGCGGACAGAGTCCGTTCGGCGGTGGTATCGCGGAATCGAGCGACGCTACGGGATCCTCCGTTTCCGGTAACGATGCACCGTGACGGTCTGCAGGTATCGTCGCGCCATGTGCGGCTTCTCCGCGAGCTAATTCCGCATTGTCCGCGTTCCCTCGCTCCGTTGAGTTTCTTTAACGACCTGAATCCTCTCGACCTAGTCGTCGACCCAATTAAATATGCCTGAAACCTCTCGATCGTTCCGCGCGTCGATCGCCCCGAAGCTCTCGTTCGAAGACGAACTCTCGACTTTCGTCGCGAGACGCCTCGCTAGTTTTTCGAGATTTTTCTCTTTATCTGCGACGATAAACCGCGACGAGGGGCAATTAACGATTCACGTAACCCACTCGATGAAGCGATATGCGATAAAAGACGTTGCGCGTGCACGTCTGTCTGCTCGCGTTCGCTCACGGGCGACGCTCGATCCGAATCGAATCGAATCGAATCGAAGTTGCTGAAGTGCGACGAGGCTATTCAGCCGTGCACACGATCGTGTAATAACGCCTAGCCTCTCTATACGGAACGATGAATCATCGAGCCGTCAGGCCGTATTACAGCACGCCGATTAGGTCCTCGTATCGATTGGATTCCTGTTGTCACGCGACGACGCGACGATCGACGAAGGAGTACGCGGGACCTGTGGAAAAGTTTGCAAAAACGATCCATGGGTGTCGAATGAAAAATTAGACCCCTCCAGAGTTAAAGTGAATGCATTCGTCGGCGAATACTTCGTTGCTGCTCTGTAACGCGCAATAGTGAAACGAAGCCTAAAACGTTGCGACAGAGTCGATCGGATCGGATGGCTTAGCTGACACCCACGCAGCTTGTATACTATTTTAAAATACGTTAATGGAGATTCATCGAAGTCGTTACGCTCCACGTCCGTCGGTTTTCCGGCGATCGCCTGAATAAGGCATCGATTTTTCACGGGCGCCAACTAATCGACGAGCTGTTAATGGAACGTCTTTTTTTGCCCCGCTTGTTTGCTCCCGCTCGAATCCTTTTTACGCGTTTTTATCTCGACGTTCCTTCGATCACCTTCGCGTTGTTTTCCGCGCGTCACGCGATTAAGCGAGCTGGCGGACGGCGATCCGCGTCGCGAGCGATTTCGTCGGCTTTCTCAGTCGTTTTCAAAAGCTTCTGCAAACGGTGCAGACGTGGAGAGATAACAGTCACGATCGAGGCTTAGATCGTGCAATCAGCCACGCTATCTGCGCGGGTACCGTTCTGAAGGAATCCCAAGCGTTGGCTGTAAAACATCGCCAATTTGATTAGTCCGCGTTTCGTTTTGTGGCGTCTCAATAGGACGGTTTGCCTCGACGATTGATAACGTCGTTTAACAACCTCGTGATTCTCGTTCGCGATCGAGGCGAAACCGAGACAGCCATTAATAAGGAGCCGCGTATGGAACGCGAGGAGGCGACGGTGCTGGCGGGTTAAAGGGAAGGGAAAAACTCGTTAGAGCAGCGGACAATTAAGACGAATTATGTCTTCGAGATGGAACAGATTCCTCGCTCCGTGGAATTCTCGTTATGTCATCGACAAATCTATGCGTACGATTCGTATTGTGTTGTAAGCCGCCCTCGCGTCTCCTCCTGTCCTCTTCGACAAGCATTTCGACCGCGATTTAACTTACGTAACCCGCGAGCGCTCGCGGAAATTAATATTCCGCTCGTCCAAGGTAGTACTGTCCGTGAAAAAAAAAAAAAAATAGAGATGCCAATAACTACTTTGGTCGCGTCTGAATCATTGGCGAACCGTTTTACGTGAAATCGATGTAAACGAAGCTGATTTTCACTTTCATGTACAACGTATTACATGCACGTAGAGTTTAAGGTCTCTCATTTGTCGTTCGCAAGCGATTATTAATCAAACTTTTCCTTTTTCTTTTCTGTTCTTTCTTCTTTTGGTTTCGTTTCGACTGTATAAAGGATTCTCCCACGGAGTTCAAGAACAGTACGATGACGGTGGTGAACACCACGATTCGATCCTGCAACACGCTGTCCACTGGCGCTATACTTCTAGCGGATATATTGCCCTCGTTAGTCGTGAAAATAATCACACCGTTCCTGCCGTTTTACGTACAGTGAGTATCCATTCTGTCTTACGATTTTCTCTCACGCCAAACTGTGTACCCATTGATACGTTCGATCATCACGCGATGTCCGCGTAACCCGTGTGTGAAAAGCCAGTAAGAGCACTGCGAAAGAGCCAGTGAGGGGAGCCAAACGAGTGGGGGACGACAGGAAACGCGACGCGGCGGTGTGGTTTTTCAAATTTCGAGCATCTATTCTGAGATTAGCTTTTCGCAGTTAACGAGATCGCGATGTGGTCAGCCAATCATTCGAGATTCCTTGTAGTCACATTTGACGTAGCCTGATGCTTGGACTACGCGACATATGGAGAACGCGCGGTTTATCTTATCGACTCTGATACCATCGTGCAACCGCGGTATTTACATAGATGGTTCGAGAAATGAATACAGAAATAGGGTAACAACACGATTAACCGGATTAAATAGTAAATATTGCCTTGAATTTCGAGCGGCTCGATCCACTCGGTACGCGAACGATATTGTCGATTGTACGCGCGGGTGGTAACACGCGTATCTGTTAAATAAGGGAGCGTAGGAGGCGGTTGACGTCATATGCTTCTCGTCGCACGCATATTATCCTTCTGATACACTTCTGGGAACGTCGATTTCTCTATGGGCACTGTACGGCCGCGATACACGCGGTTTCTCGGGGGACGGATCATCTCAGGAGTCGTCGTGCCCCTCCGCGGGCACGCCGCTATTAACCGTGAATGAAACGCTAATCGATTAATCGAATCGTTAATTACAGTGCTCGACTGGCTACCTGTGTGTTATTTTCCGCTGCAGGATTCCTCGTGGTGTCGTTGAGCACTACTGAATGGCTCGCCATTCTGGGCGTCGTTATAACGTCACTCTCTTCCGGTTTGGGTGAAGTTACTCTGCTGAGTTACAGTCACCAGTACCCCAAGTAAGTATACCATTACTCTTTCCCCTTACTCTTCTCGATCGTTGAAAAAGCAGTTGTTCTTTTCTTTTCTCACGTTTCTCTGCACATCGATAGCATTTCTTCCGCGTCGCTTTCTGTTCGCCATTTTGTCAAACAATTGATCGCGTAGAGACGAGTTCTGTGTATCGCGTTTTCTTCTTCTCTTTTTTTTTTTACTTTTTTTTTCAATAATTAACGTTGCTCAGTAGAACCTAGCATCGTATTTTTTTCGTTCGACCTACTCACACACAGTATTCCTCCACGAACAGGATAATAATTTATTACCTGTGTCTCTTTGATCTTAGCGATGCTCGAGGATCACACAGCGTGTGCGTGGGAGAGCAAAAATAAAAGACACGTAAAAAGCGATAAAAGAGTAACACAATGATAAGAGTAACGAGTGAAAGTAGAGAGAGAAAGAAAAGAAATACGATGTATAAAGTCCGTCGATGCAAGTATGTAATGGCAACGGCTCATATAAAGATCATAACGTTCAGATTTAGAACGTTGTTCCAGAAAAATATAGATAAGATAATGGCCGCCGGCGTTCTAGTAGAAAGAACACAATAAAATGTCGTAGAACTGGTACGCAAATAAGATAAAGCAAAAAAAAAAAAAAAAAAGTACATATACATATAAAAGTACAGTACGAGATTGTGAAAAAAAAAACAAAACTCGTTGCGAGCACGAGGTACGTCTGTACTTATATGTAATAATTCTTAATCACAATGTACTATTCCTCCTCCACCTTCGATTGTCGTTCTCTTCGTTACTAACAATTTAATTCCACCAGTTGGAAAGTATCAACCGGGAACAAACGCGTGCACGACCGCACCTAAAACACGTGGCACGTTTCACGTGCGTTACAAGCATTTTACAATCGTCTCTGAACATTTCGCGACACTCGAGTTCACGCTTAAGTCTCGCGTTCTTAATCTTATACACAGATAACGATTCGCTTCTTTTTTATTATCATAGCCGCATACGCTCGCGCGCATATTGTTAGACATTGCTCGGCACAGCTGTGCGTCGAGTCTTCCCCCGTTTAACCTTTGCCATCGTCGGTTAACTGAACAGCGATTCGTTGTTTCGCAGACAAGTAATCGCGACATGGTCTTCCGGTACTGGAGGCGCCGGAATAATTGGCGCGCTGTCGTACGCCGCCCTCACAACGTGGTTAAGCAACGAAGACACGTTGTTACTTATGTTAATCGTACCAATCATACAAGGGATCACTTTCTGGTTGATCCTGGTCCATCCGCCGCAGGCCAGCATCCCAATCACTAAGAACGGCATCGACAGCCAAGAGCACATCATCGAGGTCCCCAGGAAGAGCTTTAGGGAAAAGATCACGCTGGTACCAGGACTGCTGAAGTATATGATTCCTCTTGGGCTCGTGTACCTCTTCGAATATTTCATTAACCAAGGATTGGTAATGCCTTTTTCTTCTTTTTCGAGCTATTCGAGCTTTTCGCATAATCCTTCAACACTACCTTATATACGTATTGCAGCTACCCCCTGTTTTATGTCTCCCTCTATTCCTTTTCGATCCTTGACTTTGGTTACACTGTCGCCTTATAAGATTACAGAGTCCTGTTGCTAGTTTTAGAGTCTGACGATAGATACAATTACCAGTAGATGCACCGTGTAAGATAATAGCCGTGTTTCTTATCGTCACGCGTAATGCGAATTTCTTTCAGTACGAGCTGATCGAGTTCGACGGGATTTGGCTGTCGCACGCTGAGCAGTACCGTTGGCTTCAGGTGGATTATCAGATAGGGGTGTTCATTTCACGGTCCTCCGTGAATCTCGTTACGATCGACAAAATCTGGATCATGGCTGTCTTGCAGGTAAAGCGGAACCGCGTTCGATGGTCCACCCTCTTATCGATGCCACGCACGAGCGTATGCGAACAGACTGTTCGCCAGTTTACGATCGTGTCCGAGTTACGCACGATGTTACCGTCCATCCTCGTATTCGTTTCAGTTCGTCAACGTCATCATTCTGCTGTTCGAGACGCTGTACTATTACATGCCCAGCATTTGGCTCGTGTTCGCGTTCGTTCTGTGGGAAGGCCTTCTGGGTGGCGGCGCATACGTGAACACGTTCTATCGAATGTCCACCGAGGTAACGTAGCCTTACTTCGACGGATTACCCGCAATCTATGCATGAGTCATGCTGCGCTTGCTAGAAAAGATAGTCTCAGAGACGATATTTACATGCGATTGTAATTTATTCAAGCGTAAAATGACGTCTCGCATTTCTATCGACAGATACCAAGGGCGGACCGTAAAATTTCATTGGGGATCGCCACGATGTCCGATGCGATTGGTATCGCGATGGCTGGATGGCTGTCGATGCCCGTGCACAATGCCATCTGCAGATTGCCACAACCGCCACGAGTTGGCAGCTAGGAGTTAACTAGACGACAGTATTTTAACGACGATTACGCGAGATAGCACGAGCATATCGTTACCGTCGTGCGGTGTACGCGTTATTTATTACCGAATCTGCTACGATAAGTCCTTCCGGCTTTGTGAACGCCGATAGCCGAACGTAACGTCGTTCGTACGTCGTTAACAATGACTTCCAGCCACTTATATTGTCCGCCAGCGAAATACGACAATCGACGAGAGTTCCAATGCCAGAGTACTGGCAGACACTGTTGAGAAACGTAGAAAAATGCCAAAAAAAGAAAAGATAATGCGGGAACAAGAAGAAACGCGTCGTGTTGCTTCGCGACTACACGTGTTTGGCTTCTCGTCGAACCTGAACCACGGATGACGTACGAAACAGCGGACTACGGTTCGCGAGGAAGCGCTTGCAACGTCCGTTATTCCTGATCGAGAAATTTCAACTAGCTAGGCTATAAGTTTGATCGTTCTGAGATTTATTTGGTACAAATATTTAAAAGACTTTGAACAAGATTATCTTACAAACTGGTTGGGTTTAGTTTCGCTGTTTTAGAATATGAGAGAGCTCGAACCGCGCGGTAGAAGAGAGCGTTCAGTGTAGAAGTTGCGGATGAACGAGGCGATCTCGTTTCGATTTGAGTTCACGTGGGATTCAACCAGGAGAATCGTGCGTTTTATGTAGTACGTCTTTATATATATAGTTGATAGATTTTTAAGTTGCCTAATATTCGTTCGATGAGAAGAACGACACCAGTATTTATAGTTAGCGTGACACGTGCTCCTCGTTACGTGTTGGAAATTGATTTTTCACGAACGGAAACAGCGAGTTCGATTTGCGACACTTTCTCTTTCCTTTCGCACGCACGCGTTTGCACGCAACCCTCGTAGATACCGTTTCGAAACCGCCGATGACAAGATTACTCACCCCTTCTTTTCTACCAACATTTATACGCGAACTTCGCATTTCGCTTGATTCGACACCGTATCGTTATTTGAGCACGAGTTAAGTGTTATTATCTCTATATATTTCTTACAAGCTACATGTTCGTTTCTTAGATAGCGTTTCCCCCCCTTTTTTTTTTGTAAAAAAACACGATTCGAGTTTTATTGCAAGCGAAATGTCAAACATTCCTCGTTGAAAAACAAAAAGAAACGATAAGTGATTGTTCGACTTACACGAGAGTATTAATCGGAAGTATAATCGAATCGCAAAGCAAACGCGAGAGGACCGGAAACTTGGACGAAACTACCCTTCGTCGCGTTCGTGAAGGAGGTCCTCCAAACTTTTCCTCTATCAAAATAATTCGTCTCCCCCTAATTACATATTGTATATGTGATATACCGATAATACTGTTTCCTACATTTACTGAGAAATATAAATATATATATAGTATATATATTTATATGCGGGATATTATATTGTTTGCTACGCCATAATATACGTATATCTGTCGTTGTGGAATTGGAACTGCTCGTGACGCGTTCGAAAGGACGAACGTTGTGGTTCGCAATTCTGCTAATTTTATTCTTTTCCTTTTTTTTTTTTAGTAGAAAAAACAAATAATTAAGGATCAACGAATGGCATAGAAGCGTGGGAAACAAACGAAACCGAGAAACTGTATAAAACGTGTAATACTTGTTCTGACTACGTTCGAAATAAACGGTGAACCTACACACGAATTATCGAACCTACACACGAATTATCGAACGGAAGTTCTTGAAGCAATTAGGAACTGTGTTTCTCTTTTTAGAAGCTCGTCGCGTGCGTCCGTCAATTGCACACGCGTACCAATCGAACCAAATAACTGGTCGCCTTCGTTTCAATTATCGCCTCGCTGTCGATGTAAGCTCCCCTTTCAGCGAGCTCCACGAATGCTACGCCTACAAAAACCGATTGTCCAGCGTTAGATGTACGCTTGGCACAACGAACAATCGCAGCTCGAATTATCCTAGACCTCTATGCACGCCTCGCGTGGAATCGTTTGATTATTGATCGCTCGTATTGTCTCGTGTTGGCCCTTCTTACGCTTCGAGAGCTACTGAAACTTAACGTTAGACATTGAGCCCTATCATCGACGAAATGTAAAGCGCGCGAAAACTATTGGACGCTCGGTGAGAAACAATTACGAACGATAATTTTGATCAACGCTCGTGCTTTTGATCACGCGCACCGCTCCAGAATCAATTTCCCCGACTCCTCGTACTCCTGCCGCGACAGCCACATCTGCTGGAAGGACCCGAGGGAGCTCAGGATCGAGCCACCGATCCAGGCACCGTAGCGACGCTCGCTCGAGCTGTTCGCGCTAATTATCTTCAGTCTCATACTCTGCGCAGAAAGCAAGCGACAAATCACCATTCGAACCGTAACGAGAATGAACGTGAAATCGAATTGAACATTGGCCACCCACCGGAGGAGTCTTGCTGGCTAAGTCGCGGTTCAGTCGCTCGCTGAAACCTTGCAGACAGGAATTGCCACCGGTGACCACCACGCTTCCGTACAAATTCTGGAAAAGAAGAGGAACGGATGAATCAGTCGCGCGATGTTTGAGTCATCGGTTTCGCTCGAGCTCTGTTGCGTGGCTGATGGAAATAGAACGACGCTTACGGGTCTGATGTCCATGTCGCACATGCCCACGCTGGTCGTGACTAGAGGGCCAACGCCTAAAATACTGGCTCCAACACCTTTCACGTTGCTTGGGTCGAACAGAGCCTCTGGGATCATCAGTCTGATGGAACCAAAGTCGTCGTTGTACCCTGTTGGGAATTCGTAGTGCTTCATTGGCAAGGTGTTGGCCACGTCTTCGTCGTAAGGGCTGTCAGAGACCTGCAGGCAGTTCATCTGGAAGTCTTGCAACAGCTCTCGAACCATGTAGCTCAACCAGGAAGACGTTGGCTGAGGACCAGGTCGTTTGGTCCAGCGTGGTGGGTCCCTTTCGCGAACCACATCTGCGAAATTTGTTACCACGTTAGATTGTTACTGTTGCGAGCTATGACAGCGAAATCTGACAGAAAAAAGTGACTGCAGAAGGAGCGGGGAACTCGAAGGGAGAGTTTCGAGTGGCAGAGTGTAAGTTTGTAAGTTCTGTTTCACGCGAGGATAATTTTGTTACGCGAGAAAAAGATATTCTGGAAAGCGACGAGAAAAATGTTCAACTCCAAACGCTTCCTAATTCTTTCAGCGAGCGTAAGTGTTCGGTAAATCTGTCCAGCGCGTGCGGCAAATGCGCACCGGAGGTCGAATGCATGCTATCAACGCATTACGAGTCAAGTGCTCTGCACACAGCGCGCGTTCATCGTTCGAAATATGCGTTTAACGGATTAACTGCTCCCTTTGTGCTCTCTGTAACAGGCTTTGTTCCACGAACGTGCTAAGTATCTCTTTCCGTGGAACGTTAATTCCGGCTAGCGCGGTATGCGTTAATTGAAGATAATGTTTAATCTCCGCATCGATACGTTAATCCAATCATATCGTTTTGCTCCGCTACTTTTCTCTGTTTGTGTATTGCAGCTTTTTCTCTATCCAAAGATACCAGCGAAGAAAGAAAAAGAAGAGGGAAGCGGAAACGAATGGAAGTTTGCCTTTGCTCCCGACCAGGCACGCGGGAATTAGCTCGATCTCTTTCTCCTCGAAGAACTGCCTGCATTGCATCGTAATGAAGTCACCGCCCAGCGGGCTTTTCACGATTCCTTGGGTGATGACATAACCATCGTGCACCGGAACCGCGCTCGTGTGCGTCGCCCCGCTGTCCACCACCATGGCCGTCGACCTTCCGTTCGCGTACGCGGCCAGCACCGCGTTCTTGCAGATGTACATGGCCGGGACGCTGAACTTCTCGAACATCAGCTCGAGCAGTTTCTCGCGTTTCAACCTGGTGTTCCACGGGCACTCGGTCATCAGGATCGGATGGTGTTCCGCGAGAGCGTGGAGGCGTTGCTTGTACGTGTACTCCGTCAGCCGCTCGAACATATCCCAGTCCTCGATCATGCCATCCTTCATCAGGCTAACTATCTCCATATCTGAGAAAGAGAAGGTCGAATCACCGTTAGTATCCTTGCATCGTTCAATAAAAACTCTAGAGCTACTAGAGCGATTTATCGTGCTGTAAGTTCGAAACCTTGCGAGAACGCGGTAGGATTGCGTGCGATTGCACATTCGCGAGAAACGTGTCAAACTTGTTGATAGTCTCCAGAGTAAGAACGTAAGTAGTGGTAAGCAACGAGATCATATATCTAATGCCATTAAGTGAAACGATTTCCACGATCACTGTCCCATATTCTAATCGAATTTACGAGCGGGAAAAAGGGTCACAGAGAAAGCCAGCGAGGAGCGATCGCGTTCACGGTAATCGGATCACGGTGTAGAAACGATCGTACCCTTCTTTCGCACTTGAATGGCCGTGACATCGATGTTGTAGTGTTTCCTGACGTTCTGACTGCCGTCTGGCGCGTCCACGGCCTCCTCCCAGACACCGAGGGTGGTCGGGATCTCGGCCTTCGGCGTGTCCTCACCGCCATAACCAACGCGAAGGCTCTGGTGTCCGACGTCGAAAATTATAGCACCGACCTCGTCTGTGGGAAAAATCCGAACGCTTTAAGGAATTCTCAGCCGCGTTCCGTTTCCTTTCACGGCGAAATATCGCGGACCGCGTATCACATACCTCCGCCGTAGACACCACCGCTCATAGTATCTGGAGAGGACAGGAACGTAGGCGCATGCCCAGCAACCCTGTTCGACCTCACCGGTCCATGCTCCCTTCTTCCACCCCCGTGCTCGGTGCAACGAGGATTCTGCGAGCCCTCCGTCCGTCTCTCCTGCTCGCTCGCCACCTTTTGCATACCCGAATCGACGATCGATCAGGCAGCTCTCAGCGAAACCCGCGACAAACGCGCGCCGCTCTCTCTCTCTCTCTCTCTCGTCACGAACGATTTATTTCGTCGGACGTAAAACGACGGCGAGAGAGAGCCGTTCTTTTTTCTCTTCCTCGCTCTTTTTTTCGAGGAGAGACGCTTTTCTCGTCGTTCGTCTGAAAAAGTTTCCTCCCTAAGATGTGTCGTACAGGTGTCAACGGTTTTATCTAGTTTTGGGAATGAGTGAGAGGTGAGTAAGTTGCCAAACGAGCCGAGTTCCATTATGGAATTAGTGTTGTATATTTTACAAAGTAAATAGAATATAAACAATCTAAAGTCGTCTAAAAACACAATAGTACGAATTTCGTGGTAAATCATTCGTTTCATATATCATAAAGTATACGATTTGTCAACAGATCGATATCTCTTATTTCGTAAGCGCACCCGGCCGGTTTTTCAATCGGTCGACGGCCGACATAACGAGGGAGCACTCAGACTCAAAAATCATCGCCACGTTCCCGAGTGGCGGTGTCGATTTGATTGCGTACGGTTAAACTGATTCGATGGCAACACATGCGTTTACAGACTGCGGGTGGGTGCGTTTCTCCTTAAACAACAGTCGAACAAATTCATTAATACTCTGCGTTTTACTTTACTTTATTTGTTACTTTTTGTTTTTGTTTTTGTTTTTTTTTTACTTTTTTTTGGTATTCTTGTCTGTTTTCCTTAGCGTGTCACTCGGTCCGTCGATCGTTAATCGACGCGCGAAATTCAACTTCGCGTTCTCCAACCCGTTCCTCGGTCCTCGAGGTCCGCGTTCGCGCGTTCGGCTGAGAAATACGTACACGGTTAGCAGCACGGTAATTACAGACACCTTACAGACAATAGTTTACTTTATTTTCCTCTGTTTTCGACGCTAAAGTATACGCTAGACACGTCTCATCATCTACTAAACGTCTCGGTTTCACGCGAGTGAAACGACATCGACGGCAACGACGAAGCATCATCTTTTATTCTTCGCATCGCTGTCCTAGCTCCGTTTAGCAGTTTCGTGCGCACGTACACAACACACGGCTCGTGAACGGAACGCTGGTGCGAAGGACGCGCGTGCAACGTCCCCCAGGATCTCGCAGAATTCGTACGCGCGAAGGACGACGGTAAAAATCAGTAGATTAAAACGATCTACGAAATATTGGAAGACCAAGTAAACTCGTAACAAATCGCGTATTGCTCGCTGGGATATGTACTCGGTAGAATGAAACCGTACGGATGTCTTTCTGCAACGTAGTCTTAACGATAGGACGATTCGCGTCTTCAAGTATTAGCAGTTAAGTACAACTCGAGTCATCGGTTACGTATTTTAATAAAGATAATAGGAGACTTTCCTCGTGGGGCAGTGAAAATCTTCCCTGAGGAAGATCGCTTACAGTCGAGTGTGTTATGTGGCAGTCTTCGCGTGGAACAGACCCAAAACGGACACGTTCGTCGAACTCGAGCAAATGGTACGACGAACGTTCTGAGTTACGAAGTAGAGAGTCACGGTATTCCCTTTATAGGATAGTCGAGTGGCAGTCGATAAAAAGTTTGATCGACGTGATCGAAAGCACACTGATCTGGCCTTCGTTGAGTTTTGGGGTAGCGCGCAGGTTCGCTCGAGAACCAAACGAGAACGGTCATCAGGATCTCGCTTGGTTGCTGATTCCATGGCGAGTTCGAACGAAGTGGCAGTGTGTCGTGGAACATATAGTCGAGTTCGGTGCGTCTGTCCTGTCGTAGGATACCGATCGACACTTTCCTATCGATGTAGGCCAGGAACACGAAACACGGGGCGCGCGGTCAGCGGCCGCTGCGAGCGCGCAAACGGTCGACGACAATTAACGAAAGACGGACCGCGGGTGGCTTCTCTCTTCTTTCTGTCATTTTTTTTTTTTTTGCTCTTTTTCTTTTCTTCACATCGAGATAGTTTGAGAAAATGGGGTTTCCTTTCGGGTATTCGCAGGTTCGCGCAGCATCGTGCAGGTTCACCGTAGATTTTCTACATTCATTTTATTTACACCGCGATCACGAAGTCACGGACGTTTCGTTGGCTACTGTGGCCGCGATCGAGGTCGCACTCCGCCTCGCTTAGCTCAAACGCGTCGGAGAAGCCCGTGGGTGGGTCCAGCTTGGGGACGAACAGGTTCCCTGATCCGTCACGCTCCTGGTCCCGATTGGAACAGGAATTGCCCGACTGGTGCTTGGGATTGCCAAGCCCGGAGATTGGGCCGAAGTTGGAACGGGTCTCCTCGCTGGTATGACGCGCCAGCTGTAACATCCTTCGCCAAGCGCAACGGAAAATCGCATTCAGTCCACCAGTTCGTTAAACGAGCATTAACAAAAGCACTTGGCGAGAGAGAGAGATACTGTGTGATTGCTTACTTGGATCTTCCCCTTCCAGGAAACGATTTTCTCTCAAAAATCGGTGAGGGTTCTGTAGACGTGCTAGATTCTGGTCCATGGTACAGGAAGTCTGCGAACAGAACGGTGTTCAACGATGAAACGAAATTAGAAACAGGCTGTACGGGAGAGCATCCCCCTCGATTCCGTTCCAACGTCTCACGACGACAACAAACAAGCGTGAAACACTCTTATGTTCGGTGCACTCTAATGAACGTATAGACAGGCAACGGGAACGGACGTCCGGTGGTACTGCGGTGCATGGAGATACTGGGCGACGATCCTTTCCTTTCTGTCCTTTTCTCTTTCTTTTTTTTTTTTTTTTGCTTTTTTCTGGACTATGGTCGAAAGGACGTTGAGGGACGAGGAACGCGCCCGCTTCAAATCGGGATTAAAAGAATCAGACAGAGTGAGACACAGAAAGAGTCAGAGATAGAGATAGATAGAGAGAAAGAGAGAGAGAGAGAGAGAAGTTAGAGTAAGATAAAGAAAGACAAAAAAAAATAGCGAGAGAGGACGAAAGAAGGCGTAAACCGAGATTAGAAGGATGAAAGATTGCATACTGTGGACACGCGAGTCGGCCGCAGACACCGAGTGGTGCGAATCGACGAGGTGATTGGAAGACTCGGTTCGGCTGCTGGTCCCGACTTCCGTGTCGCTATCCGAGCCCAGGGTGTCGTATTCCTCCGACTCGGACTTGCCCTGACTGACCTTGTGCGTTTTGTGCAATGGCGCAGAGGACGAACGGCCTCCGCGCACCTTAGTGTACCGGTTGCAATCCGACTGCAATCAGACGGAATTGGTTCGATGAATCTGGCACATCATCGCACGAGGAGGACGAGGATACGCGCTACACCGATCTTTCAATTAACGCGAGTCGCGACGACGATCCCCACGCGGAGTATCCCTGCTCGACGTTCGTTTTCGTGCTACGCGGCTAGCTTGGAGACCTCGCAGATCAGAGCCATCGATACCGATTTTTCTGTGTTGCGCGTACCGAGAGACGCGTCCGAGATAAATCGTCACGATCCAATTGGTGTAGATTGGTATATTGTATTTATGATCGATCGTTCTTTTATTGCGTCTCTGACGAGCACTATTCGGAGATCTATTGACCCGATCGACCACGACGAGATCGAATGGCGCTGATCTTTAATGATTGGTACCGCGTACGGCTGCTGTGTCTCCTTTTTCTAGAATCGTACGATCGATACGCATTGGCGGTTGTACGATACTGGTGTACGGTTTTCTTATTCTACAGCTAGACGACGCTATGACCAGAGTTTGGCGAGAAGGTGTGTAGAAATGGCGAGTATACAGTACGTGTAAGAGAAATTAATCGTTTGCGTCGGTGTTGCGGTTCCTCGATGGACTGATCAGGACAGATGCGAAACGAAGCAAGGTGGGACCAGCAGTCACAATGATCGATTCTCTATGATGCACATCTGTTCTACTCGATCCGCGCGCGTTCTCTCTACAAAACACGCGTCCGCGGCTAAATTATTCCGTCGCCGTCTGCGTCGATGCTCTGCCCGGCGTCTCTGGATTCCCGATTGCTTTTCGCGGAAATAAAGTAAGAAAAAAAAAAGAGAGAAAAAAGTACGAAGAAATGTACTTGTACAAATATAATCTTCGTGCCAGACAATTTCCAAACAAACGCGACGTAGCCAAGGCCGATGTGCACGCGCGGAATGCGATTGGGGCTATATGCGGAACGCGATTGGAACAGAAACTGGTGCAACATGCGAAAGCGGGATTTGTACGTTTCCCCTTTTGCTGCTTCGTGCAGAATTAGTTTCTTTGCGGCTCTGTTTCGATCGTTGGGGAGATGTACAACGACGTTGGCGGGAGGGAAGCGAAGCTTTTGGGTAGGGGCAGCTTTTTCGACGAGAGATAAAAGTTCGTACGAATCGAATGCACTTTATCATAGTTCGAGAGCATCAAGACGAGAGGTGGAATTAGGAACTTTTATCTCGTGTAATTAGACGTGGCGGACTCGATGAGAACAAAGGGGCAGACATGCGGTGTGCGCAAGTGTGTTTCCCAATTGACTCGGTGAACAGACACGGACGGTGGAAAGCGATGGTGAATGACAAAAGCAAACTGTACGTAGGACGATACCTCTCGTAATTGAAGAGTGTCGGCTGTGGACAGACGTGGATCGTGATAGACGAAGGTCTGAAGTGGCGCCGCGGAATTACATCGGCTATCACCTCCTGGAGGCACGCTTTCCTCAAGTTGGAAGGTCGCGTAAGGATAGATGTCCTCCGAGTACTCTGCAATCAATTTTTCACTCCGTTTCTCTCCGTAATTATTCATTCTTCGGAGCGACGATTCACGTTCTAGACATTTTTTGTACATTTGTTAACAATATTCGAGATTCTCGTGTGCTGTGACTAAAACGAGCCATCAAACTCTCTTTCTCTCTCTCCCACTCTCTCTCTTATTTAATCATACAATACAAAAATACAACACGACAAAGCAGGTGTTAATCAGTTAATTATACGAAGCACTCCAAGCACGCTGGTATTCCCCACGCTATTTACCTGGAATTTTTTCCAAGGTAGCCATCTCGTGTATTGGCGAACGAAGCGGTTTCCGCACGGTCGCGTAGTACTGTTCGCGCTGCTCCATATTCTGCTTATTGTCCAAGGCGGCCGCGGTCTGGGCGTCGTGTAGGCTGGCCATCTCCCCTACAAATGGACCTACGGTCATCGTCATTGAAACGTTACGGGCACGCGTGTCATTTGGCGTGCCTGTTCGAGTGGTACATAAATCGTGGGCGACCCCGATTACTAACGTTTCCGGAAGCAATAGAACACGGCGCCCGTGGCTGTGATGATCGCCAATGAGCACAGTATCAACGGGATAATCAGCTTCAGCTCGGAATAGACGGACGTGTGCTGAGGAATGAAGTGATCGATCTCCACGGACGGGATCGTGCTGCTGGTGTGCGGCTGCAGCGTCGTTATCCTGTACTCGGCGACCGAGAAGCCAGCGTTATTGTGCGCCCTTATACGGACGTCGTAGGTCGTCCCAGATTGCAGCTCGCTGAGCGTGTACGTCTTTTGTACCTGGACAACGAATACGAGCAACGGCCATTTTACCATAGCATCGAGGCTATACGGACGTCGTTCGATTGCCCGCGGGCAATCGACGAGCGACCAACCGCGAAGAATGATATCACTTCGCGAGGAAGTCGCTCTCGCGTATCGAATCCAACTGTCTCGCGTGATCTCGATACCTCGATGTTGTTCGACACCAACGTCCAAATGTCCTCGCCGCTCTTCCTGTACTCGAGCTCGAAATACGTGATGGGGCAACCACCGTCGTTCCACATGCCCAGATGAAGAGTGATCCACGACACGTTCACCGTGATAAATTTGTCCCCGTTGCTGGGCGAGTCGTCCGGCTTCGACCCTTTTGTGGTGGCTTTCACGATCTCGCTGGGCGAGCCCATACCGATCCGATTGTACGCCGTCAGATACATTTGATAGTCGTTCCCGCACCAGAGCCGCGACAGCACGAAACTGTTGATCTTGTGGGAGACCTTCACCTCCTCCCATTCGCCGGACTCCCGTTTGTAGTGGAGGATGTAACCCCTGATAGGGGCGCCGCCATCGTCGCCGTTCTTCCACTGGACGTTGATCGAATTACTGGTAGCGCTGGTGGCGTGAAGCAACGGGGCCGCTGGTGGAACTGCGGAACCGACGTAACCAAGTTATCTTTACGCGCGCCTCGATTCTGCTCGTTAATTCGCGCGAGGCAGCCTGCAATTTCCAACTTCAACGTTTCAGGTGTTACGCACCTTGCACGGTCAGACGATGCGTGATCTGATCCGATCCGTAACGATTCTTCACGTAGCAAGTGTAATTTCCGCTGTCCTCCCTGTGGAGGTCCATGACCTGCAACGATCCTTCCGGTAGAAGGGACATCCTGCTGTTCGATTTCACTATCTGACCCCATTGTTTCCACGTAACCGATGGTTCGGGGTTGCCGACTGTCTGACACGGCAGGGTTACGTTCTGCTTCCACGGGACCACCAGTACCGCGCCAAACGAGTATATCGACGCTCGAACTGTAACACATCGAAACGACTCAAGTTCCAACTCGAAACAGAAAATGAAAAAGACAACAATGAGAAAAGACAACTGGAGTGAAGAGATCGATAGAGAACTTACCCTCGCTAGATGGTGAGACCGTGATGGGCTGAGTCTGGGGACCCTCGCCCACAGAGGTGATGGCGGCGATCTTGAACTCGTACTGAATCTTCTTGTGCAGGCTCTCCGCCAGGTAGCTGGTCTGGTATGGCGGCAGCGTGTGCTTCTGCGTCTCCCGTTTTCCCTCCGGGCTCAGCCACCGGATATGAACGTTGTACGACGTGATGTTACCGTTGCTCCTGAGCGGCGGCTGCCACGACACGATAATCGATGTCGCCGACCTGACCACCGCCTTCACGCCCGCTGGCACTTCCGGCAGGTCCTCCTTGGTGACGCAGTACAACGGCGAGGACGCGACACCGTCGCCAGCTCTGGTCAAGGCCAACACTTGGACAGAGTAGTTGGTGTACTTCTCGAGGCTGCGGATCACTGCGGTCAGCGCGCTGGTGATCTTCATTTCCGACTTGGGCGACTCAGCGATGGCGTCCATGTTCTCCCATATGACCTTGTACCCTTTCAGGATGCCATTCAGGCTGGAGTCGGGCAGCGCGTCCCAGGAGATTTGCAGCGATTGCGAGGACAACGCCGTGCAACGAACGTTTTGCGGCGGGCTGCTAGGCACTGAATGCATTTCAACGATGTCAATTACCTCTCGACGATATCAGATTCTACTGACATTCTCTGACGAACTGAAGCTTCGTTCGCGCGCCGTTTCGTGGGCCACGCTCTCCATCGAATTAGATGGTAATTTAAGTTGTCAGACCACGAACCAAGCCTCTCGAGAGCGATACAATTTTTCATTCGCGTGCAAGACAAATCGCAACAAGCCAGCTAAACGGCAGGGTTTATTCGCGG
Source organism: Xylocopa sonorina (assembly GCF_050948175.1). Taxonomy (NCBI): domain Eukaryota; kingdom Metazoa; phylum Arthropoda; class Insecta; order Hymenoptera; family Apidae; genus Xylocopa; species Xylocopa sonorina. Next base: position 7,583,119 of record NC_135203.1, read on the forward strand.
GTGGTACACCCCACCCCTTCGAGCGACCAAAAACCAATATTTAACTTGGAGGTGAATTTTTCAACAGAGCGAACTACGTGCGCAACTCCGCCTCGGCTGCTGAACTGTTTCAAAACTCGTCCCGTGGATTGTATTGTGAGGAGATTTAACGTTGGATCGGGCACGTTTTTCGCGGGAGTATCGCGAGATGTCAGCAAGAGACGCGGGGTCTACCCGGGAGAAAGTTCCACCGCCGCGGCACGGGAGAGAGCATTACGGAGTTTAAACCGAGCCGCGTTCACGCGACTCCGAGATTAAAGAACTTATTTGCAAGCAGATCAGTCCCAAGCAGCGGGCTGCTGAATTTATTATTTATTCGAAACTCGACCGGATATACAGCGGTTCGTATTCATGGCGGAATTCCTGACAGACTAGCCGGCCTCTGGTATTATTCCGTCCATGAATTTTTGAACGTCCTCGAATCGCGTCCTGTTAAATCTCTTCCTGTTAATGCTCGGCTCTTTTCGTGGTTGACCATAGAAAATTCATGGGCGGACGCAACGTTTCTGAAAAAAGTGAAGAAACGCGCTCGTTCGGAGCTGTTTCCTTACCGTCCTCGAGGGTGGTCGCAACCTCTTCCGGCGTCATGGGACCTTGCCCCAGAGCGTTGTACGCTTGCACCACCACCGAGTACCTGGTAAACTTCTTCAGATTTGTCAGCTGGTATTGTCTGCCTGGCATGGACGTTCTCGCCAGTCCTAAGGCCACGCTCGCCGTCGAGATTCGCCTCTCCACGGTCCTGTACGTGTACTGGTCCGCAGCCAACCTGGACACGTGGTTCTAAATTATTCTCGCGCGTACACGCGAACGATGACGATCTTGAAATACGCTCAGGAGATCGCGAAACTTTTTATTCCTCGTCTGAGCATTAGTTCCACCTGTCGTTCGATAATTTTCTTTACCCGAATTTGACGTTGGAAAACACGGGGCGAGTGTCGTCGATTCGACGCGTCGACGAGCGCGATCGGCACGATTCGAGCGTCCGTGTGTTCGATTTGCACGCGTCGAGCGTGCGGCAGATATTTCAACGCGAATGTTTCGCGGCGCAAAATAAACGGGAAAACCGCGCGGTCCCTGGCTGCGGTTATTCATCACGATCGCTGGAGAACACCGTCCACGGAGTATGGGATATCGGTGTTATACGAGAAACACGCGAGCGTGGAATTCGGTACGCCCCCAGCAGACGCAATGAAACGTATCCGGGGCCATCGTAAGCTGAACGCGCGGTCGTTAAAGGCTCCGTTTCCCCTTTCTGGATCGTTACCGATGTTCCTTGTAGCCGACGTGGTAGCCGAGTATCTCTCCGTTCCATAAATCATGATCAGGTGGGTCCCAGGTGACGTTAAACTCGGTAGAGCTGACAGGCTCCACCTTGAGATTTCTGGGCGGCCCTCCCGGCTTCTCCCCTTCCGTCGTCGTTTCAAAAATCTAAGGAGGAACAAAAGAGAGAGAGAGAAAAGAAATAAAATATAGAAGGGGAACGAGAAGAAAAGACGGGACCCGTCGCCGCGACTTGAGATTAAATTTTTACGTTTCCATCCCTCCTGCGCGACCCTCGAGCGGCTCGTCCAGGATTCCTGGCTCCCGTCCTACGTTCGATCGAACGTGAACGCGATAAGGAGCGGGCGTCGTGGAATTTTAATCACGCTGAGGACGATTACGCGGGCACGAGCTGGAATTCAGCGAGCAAGAAAATTGCAGTTCGATGTAGCGTGTCACCCGGATCAGGCTATAGCTGCGGTAGTACATCGATCCGGTTATAAATCGAGCCCTGAATGGCAGGAGGACCCGGAGTCGTTCGCGAGGGTGCACCCATCGCGCGTGGGATTAGCGCGGTTTTCGAGGGATGCAATCGTTGCCGCGCGTTAAGCCTCGATGCACTTACTTCGCTCGCTTGACTACGACCCAGTTCGTTCTCCGCGTAGATTCGAAATTGATAGGTGACCGCCGGTCGAAGACCGCTCACGTGAGCGTGGGCTTGGGCGCCTGGTACCGTCATGTGAAACGTGTGATCGTGCCATACTTCTGTAACACCAATCGCGGGGTTATTTAAGAAGAAGAGGATCGAAGTACCTGTTGAACTATCGTTCGACGTCTCATTCTTTTTAACCTCCACTCTCTCTCTCTATCGTAACACGAAGAACTGTCTCAGACTTTCAGTCTCGAGACATGGTCTCCATACTTATTATCTCATCTAAGAATCTACTTAAAAGATTAACACTCGACTTACAAACTACAGAAGCTATTATAGCATGTAATGTAAAAAAAAATCGAAGCTCAGGAGGGTGTGCGATGTTCAACAGTCTTCTCTCTCTGCGATTTCAAACTTCGAATTAAAGTATCCACATAGTAATTACTGAGAAGAAGTGTGATTTTGTTACCAGTTTCAGTTTTGTACTCGATGATGTACTGCGTGATCGGGCTGTTGCCGTCCTGGCTGGTGGTCCAACTGATGTTGATGTAGCGGCTCCCCTTCTCGATCACGTGTAGGTTCCGCGGGAAATCGGGTGGCTCTGCGCGCAGCCGGGGGGCATTCGAAAAAAATTCCATTTGTTAACTGCGCTCTATCGCAGCCGGGCGTGCGTCCATTGTGCGGGTGTTACGCGATGCGAGAGCGTCCGACCGAAACATATTTCATTTCCCGTGCTGGCCACGCGCGATTATCTCGTCTGTCGTTGCAGCGCACGGCCGGCACTTGTGCGAAAACGCATTAAATTAAATGGACGACTCGCTGGCTGCGCGCCGCTTTGGCATACATTACGATAATTACGCGCGACGCTGCAACGCGTTCCATGCAAATACCAAGAACCCGGAAACATCATCGAAATTGTTTCGTTGCGTCGCGTCGATGCGTCAAAACGATAACGTCGTTTTACCGGGTATTATCGGTCGCGTGGAAAAAACGATCTCTAAAAATTGACCCGCGATCTTCCCGGGGATTCGTTCGAGTCATTACAATGCGGACGCCGTTAATATAATAGCTCGCCTCGAAGGTGAGATCTTCAGCGATTGCATTCGAAATTTTATGATCTCCAGGAAGCCACGTCTTACCTTGTATGTACAGGTGTATCGTCATTTCGTCGTGGCCGTAAGCGTTCGAGGCTATGCAAAAGTATCTGCCGCTGTCCTCTCGACTGGTGCTGATAAATTCGAGCGTGCTGATGCTCCCATCGGTGGTGTTCTCCGCTTTCAGCGTGTATCGATAGTCGGACAGCTTTTGTTCCAGGTGTGCGCCAGCCTTTTTCCAGAGTACCTTCAAGGGATGATCGCCCTTCGCCTCGCAACGCAACGACGCGCTCGAGCCTAATCTCGCTGTTTGATTGCGGTGCTTGTCCACGAAGTGTGCTGGCACTGCATGGCGTTATCGAGAACAGCGATAGTCAATCTCCGAGCCGATGCGGTTTCGATTCGAAAGTCGTTGCTCAAATCCTGAACACAGTCGTTCCATTGGTCTTACCGTTTACAGTCAGATGTACGACTTTGCTGAGGCCAGCGCCGATTCCGTTCACCGCCTCGCACAAATAGAACCCCTCGTGGTCCTCTTGCACTCGACCAAACACCAGGGACCCGTTCGAGTGTATCCTCAAGTCTTGCGTATGCTCGTGCGTGACGATGTCGCGATAATTACCAGGTTTCTTGCCGCTGGCCCGCCGCCACGAGACCGCTGGCGGCGGAAATCCGTCCGCGTGGCAATGGAGCACCAGCCGCGACATCCCCTCGGACGCGCGGACGTCCTGGGGCTCCATCACCCAACGGGGTGGCACTGTTTCGCGCGGCAACACAGAACGGTCGTTAGTTAGCCCCATTTCGCGGGTAGTTCTTCGCGCACCTTCGACGACCGTGGCATCTGAGATCTCAACGTCCCTCCCGTTCCTTCCTCCCATTTTAATTGCCGATCTCGTCGACTTTTAATGGACCTTCTTCGCCTGACAACCCCGCGTCTATCTTCCCTCCTTCGCGTGCTCTTCTTTTTCTGTTCGTCGCAGCAATTATCGCAGTCGACGCTCGTTAGTTCCGCGAGTTTCGACGACGAGCTGCGACGATTGTTTCGTATGGAAACCGCGAATTCGTCGATCAAGAGTAGACGGAAGTAACGAGGGAATGAAAGAGAAAAAGTTGCCGAGGGTGGGTGTTTCTTTTGTTTTCCTTCTTCCCATTTCTTTTTTTTTCGCTTTTCGACGAGAGGTCGGACGGAGGAATGCTTCAGATGCCACGTGCGTTCGCGTCTAAGCTTATTGCGCCGAGGCAAGAGCGAACTTCTCGAATTGGCCTACTGCAACTTCCTACTTCAGCGCAAAAGTGAAACAAAAGACGTAATTTTGTGGGGTGCGCGCGCGGTCGACCGAGGGAGGGTGAAAGGCCACGCACTGCGTTCTCCTGGGACTCTCGTGGATCGTATCGATCGTTCTACGCGACGCGGGCAATTCCCTCCCTTTGTCGATCGCCACAATAGTAACAATAATAATAATAACGCAGGCAAGAGAAACAGGAACAAAGAGAGAAAGAGTGAGAGAGGACAAGACCAGAACGGTAGACTCGATTTAACGTAGAGAAAGACAGAAGTGAGAGAGCGAGGCAAAGGGTGTGAGAATGTGCGCGTTGGAAAAACGGACAAGTGCGACAGTCGAGAATAATTCTCCTGGTGACTCGTGACAGATCTAAATAACGGTGAAACATCCGCGTGGGTCACAGCGAAATAGAGAGCAGTACAAAAAATCGGTGCTGTGCGGACATCTCGACTTAAGAACAATGCGGTGATTGTGCATTTGCGTACATACAAGTGATGGGGACCAGGCCTTTTGTTTCTTGCTCAAATGTTTGCACCGGTCAATTATCCTCGGTCCTCGAATCACCGACCACGATTGTACGTGGCGAATAATTCGTAGCCCCGCGGCTCTCGCGCATCGGTTTCCCTCGCGCGGCGAGTTATTACGGGACCGCGAGCGTTGTTCGGTTTATAAAAATTTACCGCGCCCGTTCGAAGCGTCCCGTAACAATTCGTATCAATTACCCGCCACGTAACACACTGCATCGGTGGAACTGATACGTGGCTGTCGATTAAGTGGCCCAGAGGAAACCGTTCGGGAGCAATTTCCGGGGAAACAATAAGGCTGGCGTCTCGCGGTTGGAATTGGTGTCAAGTGTTCCATAATCGACTGAACGAAATAACCAAGGAATAACCGAGGAGAGAGAGAGAGAGAGAGAAATAGGCGAAGAGGAATAAGGTCGAACGAGGAAAAGTGGAAACGCAAGGTGTCGGTGCATATATGCGTGTGCTTGATCGAAGTGAACGAGCCGAGAGTCGGCGTTCAAAAATGGTACTTCTTGAGGCTGTTGCTGCTGCTTTGCTGGTACTCGTACAAATTTAAGACGAACTGGTGCTACGCCCAAGCCGAAGTTGGCAAAAACGTGGCTGGGTGCCCTTTTCATGCAGAATCCCTTTCCTTCGGAGAGTACCGCGATCGCTGGTGGACGTAAATCCCACGGAACTTTCTAATGCAAGTTGGCTGACGTTTCAAGCGTTGCTAGGAGAGCAGGGGCACGCATCAGGATCGCGGTACCTCGTCGAGCACGAAGATCGGGGGTAGAGGTGCGATTTCAGAAAATTGTGCGCCTGTGAAATACACAACTAGACAAAATACGGTGTGACCGTGGGTGATAACGCTATTATATTGTGCTGTGCTCAAGTGCGTTGGTGCGTCGCGTTGCTGGCTGGGCGGTTGCTGCTGCGGCTGCTGCTGCTGCATTTCGTTTTTTACGATCATCCCGGGTCCAGAGTTGCGCTTTTTTTTCACTCTTTTTCTCTATTTTTTTTTTTGACCCGGTTCATAGCGACTACCATCGAAACGTATCATTTGGTGACGAAAGTTTAACCCGTGAGCGTGTCCTTTTAATTTCCCCCTTTACCCTCAGAGTGTGTGTAGTGTACTTGCGTGTCCGTGTTCGTCGTCGTATCGACGTGTCGTCGAGAGTTACCGATAAGCCACTTTGCGTTTAATCGAATGAGGAGACACGACTGTTCCAGCGAAGTGACACGGATCTTGACGATCGACCGCGCGGTTTAAGGTACCAACGACTTCGCAAGGGAAGTTAACGGAGGGCAAAGTGATCCGCGACCCTGGCTGATACGTTCCCATGCTACTTCGAATCCGCGGTTGCAATGGCTGCGGCGGCTGCTGCGGCTGCACGGCTGCGTTTACACGCGATTACACAATACCAATGATAACAGTGATAATATAGAGAGTAAATATGTACAGGCTGACTCGTTGGAACGTTTAATTGCCTCGAATGGACGCTAACGACACGGAAAAATGTTTCGCGAGAGTTTTTATTTGCAAGAGCGAGCAATGTGCGAAAACAATTAGGGTGGGAAGTACAAACAGCGTGCTCTCTTGTATAATACACGCGATGCGACCGTGAACTTTGGAGATAGAACAAATAATTTGTAACTGTTGACAGACTTCATTGTCAAAAAAAAATATACAATCGTGTAACTGTTCGTGTCAAAATAATAATGGAAAACCTCGACGCACGACTCTGTCCACGTTCTGAAGTTTTATTGCAAACACTCTGTACAGATCGATAATCCACGAGTACCAATCGCAATTACCGTGGGGTTTCGAGATACCACCATCTCCGAACGAGCCAGCCAGTGCAGTGGCGAAGATATCGACAAGTATCTATACAACGATACATAGTGGTGCGGCTGCCAGGTGCAAGAAAACAGAAAACGAAATCAAAAGTACAAGAAAAAAAAAAAAAGAAAATCGAACAGAAACAGTGTGACAACGTGAGTCGTGATAAAACGTGGCGTTCGAAGTGAGTGACACGAAAGGTGCGTCTGCCTATTCCAGCTATCCTCATGGTCTACTTTACCACGAACGATCAACTCGGCCGTCCATAGGACCTCGGCCACCGAATTGCGCGCCAGGCAAGTATAGTTGCCAGTGTGCGCAGCGCTGACGCGCTCGATAACTATGGTACTGGAATGGGCGTCAATGTTGGTTACGCGTAGCCCGGCGGGTGTCTGCGTGTGCCTCGAACCGGTTATCCCGGTGTTCCCGAAGCCTGTTGGACCGCTGGGCCCGGCGATCGGCTCGCCGTCCTTCGACCAGGCGATCGTGAACGGAGGATCGCCCTTCTCGACCATGCAAGTTACCTGAGCGCGCACGCCCTCCGAGAGGTCCTTGTTAAAGCTAAAGGGGGCTATCGTGGGTGGAACTGTGCAACAGAAAAAAAGAGAGAAGACGATTGAAACTGTGTGTGGTACTCGATTACGTGTGCGAGTTTGGTTTCCGTTGGCTGCCTCAGGAGTTTCCTGTTCGACTGCTTTCGCGTTGGCGTCGTTTCGTTGCTGAGTGATGGACGAGCGTTTGGTAATCCGTGGATAGCATTTTACATCGTGGATTAGTTGAAAGAGGATAATTTTTAGCTTCTTCTAACGTGGAGTTCGCGTTGGGGGTTGCACGCGTTGGAGGATCGATCGCGTGCACGGGGTTCGAAAGCCTATCGAGCCTGGGCTCGTTTTGGAAACGTCGCTGGTTGCGCCGCGCGGGGTTCGGATTATCTTGCACGGGGGTGCATTTTGCGAATTTCATCCGCAATAACGCTCGATCCGTGGCGCAACGTGCTGATCGAATTCCTCCCTTATTACGGTTCCGTACGTGTTACATGGCGAGCGAAAGGAATTTCCATGGCTGTAATCTGGTTGAGAAAGCTGTTAAGCGAACGTCGGATGTGGCCTGAGTGTGTAGCCGTTCCGCGAGTTCTATTTTATGCCGCCACGAACCGATATCCTTTGCAGGATTACGCCTTCCTAAGTCCATTAACCTTATTGAAATTGGCGAATCTATCGTTCGCCTGTATCGACTGCTGGTCGCACGCGCATTACGCTGCCCGTAATGGACGCCAGGCCAACGTAATGAGATAACATCAACGCTGCTTATCAACTCGGTTGCGCGTCATTACGCGTATGCCATTATATAGTATGTATAGAGATCGTATTAATATGGACGAAGTCATAGGGACCGGAGGGGTGGTCGGTTTCGACACAGTTATCGCGCGAATCTATGGTGGTCTCTCGATTAATGAAATACAATTATAACATTAGAGGACTCGGCTGATTATCCGTGCTTCTGCGATTTCACGGATATCCAGTGGGATCGACGAAACAACGTCGACCCTTTAACTACGTGGTTCGCTTTAAGCTGTAATTAAATCCCACGCCCATAATCGCGCCACCCTTTTTCTCTGAGTAATCGATCGCGTAAATTTCTTACCTTGAGACGACAGACTCCAGGTCCTGATGCCCTAATTTCAGACTTAAATGACGTCACCTATATCCCAGCCGATTCGACATAATGGTTTATCTATCGATTGTCCGCTGACCGATTGTTCGGTATCTAGAACTATCGCGCGAAACAGAACGTCCGGCAGGTACGTGAATATTGTACAAAGAATCTGAATGCGTAACGTGTGCACGTTCGATCGACGAGCAAGCTGAATAATTACGTACACGAATGGAACTCTCATCGCGTTGCGTTGTCGATTGCAATAGCCGTCCTGCGCCGTCGAACTTGCCTGTTCGCCGTCCTTGAATGCTGGTACCGTTGGAGAACCTGGTACCGCGGGTCTGTTCGTTTTTCTCGGATATTTCACTGGTCAGGAGCGGATTTCACGAGTCGCCAGGCCAGCTGGTACTGGTCGTGGCACGGAAACGTGGTCGTAATGCGGCAGAACGACAATAATATTATAACTCGGCCCGTTGGCCTCTGTTGGCGAGATATACGCGCTCAGACCGGGATATTCAGTGCCCCGGAGGTATTAGAACAGAACGTGGCGGTTGTTTGAGAATAATTGAGAAACCCTACCCGGGGTATGGCGGCAGATAGCGCAACGTTACATGACTAATGTCCAAAGAGTGCTACCGGGGTGGTGCACGGGGGTTGCGCGGGCTTTTGCATGTGACGTACACAGAGAGATGCAGGTGTACGCGTTGAACGTGTACGTTGCCAGCAGGAAGATATCAACCGAGTTACGTGCAGCGAGACAGTTCGATAAACGAACAAACAAAACGAATTCATACGTGTTTGACGATAAACACGGGTGACGTTGTTCCGAGCGAAAGAGAACCGCGCTTCTGTGACGAGTTTCGTACCTTGCACGCTCTAATAATTAAAAAAAAGGAAGCATAATCCCGGCTTTCGTCCTTTTTCGAACGGACGTGCGAGCGTGTGTCGCGTGCCAGCGTGTATTGGTACGGCGTTTTGACGTCACCATAGAAGGATGCGCGCGATAGCAGCGTCATAAAAGCTTCACGGTATTTCCTTCTCGGAAAACGGAGAGGAATAAACGAAACTCGGGGAGAAATAGTTCCCTGCTGATATTAATTCTACGCGAGCAACATCGAACGGTCTAATTAGCGAACGCGAACCGCCCCAGGGTTAGACGCTTCGAGGTGGATTCTTAATATATCTACAGCTGCAGCCGGAGAAGAGAGAAGAAAAATCAGAGGATCATTTATTGTGACAGTCGGTGCACGCGTGGTGCACAGAGCGTCGCGTCGCGACGCGCGTAACCAAGGATGCTGTTTCGGCTCGCCGCTTGTCAGGACGCGACACGTTAAAATCACCCTTAGGCCGTTCGTTTCGTACGTCGGCCAAGAGTTTCGTTCGCTCGTTCCGCTTGCGCTGATTTGTTCGTCTAGAGAGAACTTCACGGCTGGCGGTGGTGGTTTTTAATGCCGACCGCCCCTACCGACAGACGACGAAAACGAGGAGAGCTGCGCGCGCGAGCGAGCGAGCGAGAGGAGGCACACGGCTTACCAGCTCGTGTGTGTCACGCAAACGAGCACGGAGGAGAGGGTGGGACGTGGACAGACAGAGCGAAGGGGCGAGAAGAAAAGGGAGGCAGAGTCCTCGCCCGAGGATGTGGAGTGACAACGATTGATCTTGCGTGCTTTACACCGAGTTGGGAGTTTCCAACCGGTCGAGAGGTCCTGCCGTCGAGTACCGGCGTGACGATTAATATCGACGATTCCTGGGTACACTTTTCCTACGGTTTTTTTCTCCCCTGGCCGTTTCACGGCCGTTCCGCGTACCTCGTCAACGGCAATTCCGGGATTTACCGCTGCGAGGGTGAAAACCAGAGGGAGAAACGTGTAGACGGAGGGAGAGAGAGAGAGAGAGACAGATGGGGGCACGCAAAAATAGAGAAGAGATCGCGAATCCGCGGTCGTGTTGGAACAGGAACGAAAGAAAATAGAGCGTGAAATCATACGTCGAGTCTCGACGTGTTCGTTGGCTGTTTTGAATAGGAGGGCAGGGCTGGGGACCGAAACGAAAATTTCCTAACCGTGTTGTCGGAATTTCGGGGGTTGGAAATAAAAGACGATCGCTGCTGGAATTGGTGACCGTAGAAAAAGAGAACCAGGGGGAGAGACAGAGAGAGAGAGAAAGGTAGAGAAAGATAGAGAGAGAGAGAGAAAGAAAAAAATAGATTCGCAGATGGGGGTGGCGGGGCAAATGGTTCGCGCAGCTGCCGGAAAGTTATCCGTTGACGAACGGAGAACGCTCCGTCGCGTTCAGCTGGGTTACGTTGCGCGCGAACGTTTCGTTCGCGGACGATCGTACGCGATGCCGTTTCTGTGATTACCGTGACGGAAATTCGACACTTGGAGTTTGCGATTAAATAAAATGAAGGTCCGCAACTTTCGAGCCTCGCCTCGTGGTTTAAATGGCAAAACGTTGAAGCACTTTGGCACCGTTGAAACGAACATACGGAACGCGAATCACCGTAATCACCCAGCATCGACGCGTTTAAGGGTGGATGTACGTATGTGTACGAGGTTTTGCATGGTTATTAAATGAGGAAATGTCGTCGGATCGTGGATGTATTCCCGACTGGGGTGATGAACGTGCCCCGTCCCTGCATACCGTGGACCAATAGCGATGCCGTGCGAGACGTTTCGGCGGCATCGTTGCTCGCAACGCACGTATAGTTGCCATTATGCGCCGTGGTCGCGCTCTGTATCATCAACGTGAGATCGTATTCGCCGAAATGATGGGTGGTCGTCTCCGTGGAATTCAACGGCCTCCCGTCCTTCAGCCAGGTGATCCTCAGCGGCGTGTCGCCCTCGCTAACCACACAGGCGACGTGCACCCGCGCCCCTTCTTGTATATTGGCAGGAAAGCTAAACGGATCGATTTTAGGCGGTACTGAAAATTACAGGAGATCACGACACATTTTTACGTCATCACGGCCTCGCAACGAACAACCTGCTCGTCTTGGTCGGGTCGGGTCTCGTCGCGACGCTATACTTTGCGAGAGGGCTCGAAGGGATGCAAGGATCGGGGGAGGGAAGAACGAATTTTTTTTTTTTGTTCACTTCCTTTTTGCTCTTGTTCCTTCGCTTTTGAAACGATCGATGGTTACATGGTTACATAAAGAATCGCGATCCGAACGAGACAAAAGGCGCACGCATCGATCGTTATCGTTCGATTGCTCGTCCTTTTCTTTTCAGGCTCCCCACCGGAAGGACGGCCGGTTCGATTCGACGCGAGCTACGTTTTCAATGCGCCCCGTGCGTGTCCCCCCCTTATGAAACGATCGTTCTTTCTGTCGCGTCAACGTTATCCTCTCGACTACCGGGTTGAACGACACAGTTGTAACGCGAGGCTGATTACATACGCGTGCCTATGGCACAGCCAATCTCGCAGTTCGTCTACGGGTACTCTGCTGGTTATTTTTTCTCGCACTTTTCTCTGTTTTTTTTTTCCCCGTTCTTTTTTTCTTTCTGTCTAAAAAGGTTCGCGACACGCTTCGCGTGCCCTGCCTGTGAGTCACGGCTCGGCTCGGCGCGAATCTTACGGATTCGATGCTACAACTGGATATAAATGAATCGATTAAACATTTGTAAAATTGATATCGGTATTTTACGCCTCGATTGAAATAACAGCGTTATCAGGGAACGAAATCGAGTGTCGGTCCAGCGCGGTGCGAATTTACACGTAGCACTTCCCCTGACCACATTTCAATAGCAAAAAAAAAAGGAAAAAATAATATGTATATGCACATACTCTAAATCGTGAAAACCTACAAATGGGAATGGTTTACGTGCCCCGAGAAAAACGAGCCGGATAGAATTCGCTTCGACGATATAGACAGCAATTTCAATTTGCAAACATTGCAACAAAGCCAATCAATTTCGCGAACCTATCAAAACTGCGAGAGGCAGAGAACTTCCCTTCGAGTCTTATCGCGAAGTTCAAGGAAAAAGAAAGAAAACGCGTCCAGGAACAACGCTATAACGAATTCGCCTGGAAAGTAATTCCAAGAAACGGGAACGTCTTCAGTTTCCCGAGACTTGAACCCCTCGCGAGCGACGTACGCACGCGTACGCCCTGTAGACGCGTCTAAACGAATGACTTCTCCCGGTAAAGACTCGACGTCGCCGCGTTTCACAGGGGGGTGGTCTCGCGATTACAAGGACGGCCGTCGCGAACGAAGCCGCCTCGTTGTTGATGGAAAATCCTGACAGAGCGGATCAGCTTCGAGCGACGAGAGGCACCGTGCACCGCGCGACGCTGTTATTCCAATTTAAGCAGATTGGAATCTCGGTTCGAGCAACAGAGGCAGACAGAAATGAGTATAGAGGCGGAGGGGGAAGTAAACTTTACCTTTCACTTCGATGTGGACCGTCTGAGAGTCGGAGCGGCCCTGTTGGTTCTTCGCGGTGCACGTGTACGCACCGTGATCGGTGCTCTTGTCGACGTGGTGCAGCACCAACGTGCCGTTCGGGAACACCTCCTGGCGTCGACTGGTCGGTAACATCTTCCCGTCTGCGGGTACCGGGTCAAACGGTTACTCGGCTAGACGAGTCGATTCTTAGTCTCGTCGTCGATAGACGGGATGAAAGGTAAGGTTGGACTGCGTCTGGATAGGTAAATTTTTAATATCGTACAATGTTTTCACAATAAGGACACTTTATACTGTTTGAAAACCGCGTTACACGTCGATAAACTCGTACAACTTGAAACACAGTAGCATCCCCAAGACTTACCACCGCGCCGTTGAGGGAATCCTCGAGTTCCGCCCCGATCGTGGCGCGTGAAACCGTCGATGTCGCGCTTGATTGTCGAGCTTTCAATCCGCTTTTCGCGATGACCGGGCTCGACTTTGAAAGTGTCACGACGAGGGTGGCAAGGTAGGCATTGCCTGACTGACGTTATGCTACATCGCTCGTAAAAGGGAGAAAGTTAGGGGGTGCGCACCGTTTCAAACTTTTCACAGGAGTTCGGTTCATCATTACCGGGGAAAGAAACGCTCGAACTTGGTCGTTCCCGTTCCGATGGCGGTGGCAGTCTGGAGTTTCACCGGTAGACGGAATAAAACCTCACCAGCTCTGCTTCGTTCCAACGTTCCCTCTTTCTCCCTCTCTCTCTCTCTCTCTGTTCTGTCCTGCTCTGGCTGGCGCTTGGAAAAAGTTCATTTAAGCCGCTCGAAAAACCGACGGTACTTTCAGTTTCTCTGAAATTTCATTCGTCTCCTTGCCAGGCAGATTTACGAGGGAACGCTGGACGCGGACGCTAACTTATTTACGGGCTCTTTACCCGCCGCGAATATTTCAATTCCTGCTTTAATCCTTATTTTCCGCGGCGTGGGAACGCGAGAAGTTGGAAAACGTGGCCTAGTAAAGGTAACGATGATCGAAAGGTCGAGACTCGAGGACGCGCGCAAACAGTGGTGCGCCCCTCGCTAATATCCGATCGCTCTGATCGATTCGCAATGATTGATCGCGCGGGTGCACCCAAAATCCGTGAATTAATGATAAATTGGAAAGCAGTAGGCGGGAGCTTGTCGACTTTTGTTACAAATGCACGAGCTTAACGGGAACAACGCATCGAAATTCGATGTTGCACTCGTCGACGCATCGAGAATCCATATTCGCCGTTTCATAATAAATCTTCTCGATAACAGGTAGTTAAGCGCGCGGATACCATCGAGCGGTAATGCAAATGTGGAGAGGATCGAAGGGGATACGAGGATCGACGAGTGGGATCAGAATGAGGGTGGATTCAATGCTCGGACGCATCAGCTTTAAAGTGCATCTGGGCTGTGCGCCACGATCACTGACCTTTCTCCCACGTGATGCTCGTGATTGGGAAACCAGCGACCGGACATTTGATGACGGTGATTTCGCCGGCCACTGCGGCGTAGTTCCCCATCGGTCGTACATGGGGTAGGCCGTAAATGTTGAGACGTGCCGAGTGGTAAACCTTGGCCATCCTGTTCGAGGCCGTGCAACGATACTCGCCGCCGTCTTCCACGTGCACCACGCTGATGTTCACGTGCGATATCACGTCACCGTGCACCGTCACGTACTGTCCTATCATGTACCTGCGAGCAAGCGTCAGACATATTTTACGTAACGTCACGTACGGCTGACAAATTTTTCGTTCCGCTGACAAGCGACCGTTCAATTCTCATTTCGTTTCTCGCTCGCGAGTAATAAAGGTAGATATCGCTTTTTCGCCTGGAATTCGCTCGACGATACATTCACTGTCTGAACTACCGCGGAAGTACGCGCGCGATCGATCAACCGTGGATTTACCAACGAAAATTGAATAAACGAAATTTCGAAACCAGCCTCGACTTTCTGAATGCGGTTAATACAGTAAACCGGATCGAATCTGCTCCCGTGTTATCCTGATACTTTGCTGGTCCAGTGGACCGTGGAAAATCAAAAGGCAGGCCCAGTTCACCACGGGCGCTCGTCCCCTCTAACGAAATCATTACAAGGTCGATCACGAGTCGCTCGTCGTCGTAAACCAACCGAGGCCGATATAAAAGATGGTGCAAACACACCCCCTCGTGCACGGCGGTATTAATAGCGCGCAACGCCCGTTACCGTCGAATCTATCATTCTAAATCGAGCGGCTCTAAAAAGTTTAGACTGAGCCCCGGTTGATTGGTAATTTTCCCCTCAATTGGTCCAGAGAATCGAAGCCCGCAGGGGTGGTATCGGTTCCCACCGGGGACCGGGCGTTATAATGTTCAAGCCGCTCTGATTTTCTGTCGATCGTAATAGCCGCGGTTTAATAACCGATAATAATTGTGTACACACCATCCATCGATTTTTGATCCGGGAAACTATGCTACCCGTGGCCATTCGATGATTTCGCTTGATTAAATATGCGTCGCTGGTAATGAACGGGTAAAATAGAGTCGGAAAATATGGACGTGCACGGGGGTTGTGACTCGTCGTGATATAGGGTCGGAGCAGTCTATACGCGTATCAACGATATCGATCAATTCAGCCTGAAAATAATACTGCCATTCAGCTTCGATGCTTCAACCCCCATATTTATTGGCACTGACGATATTATTGATCGCGCGTTAGACTCGCTACAAAGCGGACGACCTGAGTTTCTTTGATTTGCAATCTTTTGTCTGACCAAGCGAGTGGAGAGCAACGTTGTTACCTGTCGTTCTGCGGAAGAGGAAATCCGTCCAGGGTCCAGGAGAAGTGGGGCGTCGGGTTTCCGGTGGCGATGCACTTGAGCGACACCGAAGGCCCAGGCTGGATGGTCTGGTCGATGAATTTGTACAGAAGCTGGGGCGCCGCGTCTGGAGAGCACAATCGTTAACGATTCGAGATGGTTCTTGATCGTTTCGAAAGTTTTTATAATTATGCAAATGGCGTCGCCACGTAATGGGCGTCGAAGCGGCGTCGAAGGCGAGCGAGAGCGCGGATAAAGTCGACGCGGGGCGCGAACGTATCCGAAGGTAACCTCGTTCGACGAAAACTCGCGTCGAGCACGTGGCGGGAAATATGATGAAACAAGTACGTCCGCGTAATTCAATCGGATATTTTATTCCACGTTTTTCCATTTTATCACGTCTCGATGGGAAATCGCATTTTTCCCCTCTCGCTCTTTAGCGTATCGCAACAAGGGTGTCCGCGCGATCCACGCCACCATTTCAGCGGACCGCTTGCGGTGCAATTGAAAACTAAATGACGTTTCTGGCAACATTACCAACGCGTGGACCAGCGTGTTTCAATTTCACCAGGCGAATCGACCGCGCTGGAATGCGCCTAGAATCCATCGAGATTTCGAAATAATTCAATGGCGCATGGTTACAACACACGCTATAAGCAGCTAAATGCATGCAGATTACTCGCGGCTGCCAGTGTCCGTTATCCCCGCGAATTGGACACGTGTTCCTCCTCCTTATCGCGGTGAACGCAATACCGAAAACGAAATGCGGTTAATTCCGACGAAACTTTATCCCAGCGAACCTCTGATGCGGATCCTCTGATATTACACGGCTCGATTCCACCCCTCTTCGTTTCCAACTACCCTCGCGTGGAACGAAACTTTGCAACGCGTGCGTCGCGGCGACGAGAACCAATTCGCGGCTGGAACCAGAGCTCGCATCGCGAAGTTCGAGACCAACGGCAGGAGTGATCGCGTCGCGAGGTCATCGGGAACCAGCCAGGTAGCTCGAAAGGCGAACACATCGGGCGCAACCCTCACACACGGCCCAGCGTCCGCGTGTGCATACGTTCCGTGGAAATGATCCTGGCTCGCCGCAAGGCGGGGGTATTATGCACGCAACATTTACATGACAAGGCCTGTACGCGGGCAGAACTATCGATCTGCGGTTTGACGCCTGAACTCGAGTGCCGCCTAGTGAATTAACCCCAAATTATAGAGCCGACAATAACCGAGGCGCGCGGTGCCGCGCGGCTGTTTGCTCACGGAGTAAATCAGGATACCGTATTGCCGGATGCCACGCCCCGTTTTGCAGGCCGCGTATTATTGCGCGCGGGTCTTCCGCGCCCGCTGTCATTCACCCCGTTGACCGGTTATCGAAAACTTCGAGCTCCAGCGAGCGAGCGAGCGAGCGAGCGAGCGCCGCGCGGCTGCCCGTTTCGCGCGTCGTTTCGAACAGCCAGGCACGGTTTGTCGGTTGTTTGCACCGGAACGAGGAGGACGCGATGAGATATCGTCGCTTGGTACCCGGGAAGAATGTATCGGAGACAGAATGGGGTGTCCGTTTTGGGTTAGCGCAATTCTTTTCTCACCCCCTCCTGTCTCGTTTGATCGTCCCTTTTGTATTTTCTCTCTTCTTTCGTATTTTATCCTCGACCGTTTCGGGATGATTGGTATCGGAAATTCCATTTCAGCGTTTGGGAGCAATGTACGATTATTACGAGACGACGAGAGATTCTGGATCGAATCCGGTAGGGCTTTGCGCGTGCGGCTTTGATGAGGCACCAAGTGGTCCGCGCGGTCAGACGTTCGCCAGTGGTACCAGTCGATCATATAGTCGTCATTATGCCGTTGTGGGTGGAACGCGGGGCTAATTGTTCTTTCTCGCGTCGCATACGCTTCGTGTCGCGAATACACGTCCGCGCAACCGTGTTTCCGGTCGATGGGTTCGCGTAATGGACGCGGGACGTATGGACTTTTCGAAATCGAGGCGCGCTCCACGCTTTTATTGGCTCGTAAAGTTGTTTCGCTCGCGACAAAGATAATTTGCGTGGGATTTCAAAAATTCATGACACCGAATATTGTCTGGGCACCGTTTTCAACTATTTAGAACGCGCGCAAACGCGACGGAATCCCTTGATGGCTGGCAGAGCGTATCGCGACACGGGACGCGGCGATTTACGATTCGGTGATTCGACAGGAAGGCATTATTTACCGTGCCGTGATTGCCGGCCCTGTAAACGCGCTAAAGCGGTATAAATAATTCCGCCCGCCAGCATCGAAAGAGGTCCTGGGACCCCTCTCGCCCGTGATTCTATGAAAATGACGGGATATTACTGTAACGCGCGTTTAAAAGTAAAACGGGATCGTGGTCAAATATTGACTGCGCGTTACGGTCCCGTGAAAAATGCGACGCCCGTTATTTCGCAAAATATTTCGCAATTTCGCGCGACAGAGTTTCTCACGGAATCATTTGGCCAGTCGCCAAAATCGACGGTTTCCTTTCCCTCTAATTCTTTTTCCGGCCATATGTGCGTTCCATAAAACGTTCTGGTTTCCCCGATCGAATAAATTGAAAGGGGCGAGAGGAGGGAGGGACAAAAAGAGAAACAAAACGGGCGAGGAAAAAAGAAAACACACCAAGCGCGCAGCGGATAGAAGCGTTTTACGTTACGCGCGCACATACGTCTGTTTCCAACCTTTTCAAAGTCGTTTCGGCATCGTTACAAAAGTTCGCCGCTTTGATTCTTCCCCTTTGTTACGCGAGAGGATTAGTCCGCTTCCAATTATTTCGAGTTGCACAAAGCGATACGCATGGAGAGAGAGAGAGGAAGGTAGAACGTAACCGAGAACGATTTCAACTACCCCCTCTCTCTCTTTCTCCCTCTCCCTCTCTTCCTTCATTTACTTTTCTTTTTTTTTTTTGCTCATCCTACAATAGTTCGGTTGCGAGCGCATGAATTATTTATAAAGGACAGTAGTGGCGGTCGATGAATAGGCGGCCGCGAGTCCTCGCGCACAAAAGGAGCGAGCGAACGGGGGAACGTCGTGACTTATCGGCGAACGGAAAGGGAAAGTTATTAACCGCGGGGAATTGAACGTGTTTTCCAGCCGCTGGACCGTGCGATCGGCGAAATTCCAACTTTTTTCGACGTTTAAAAATTTCCACCGCGCTACGCCTCGACTGAGAAATAGTGGTCGGTCTAGGAGATAAACGAACGCCTGTCTTTTCTCTGCTCGTACCACCCCCTCAGCCCCTCGCTGTTCGAGGACATCGTTCAATACCTGTGGCAAGTACGGACGTTCGACGGATAAAACGAGACCTTCGTCTTCGTTAAAATAGTTGCAAGTAATTACGGGATGGAGTTTAAAACTGAACGTTCGCACCTCCTTTTCCAGCGCGGTCCTAATTAATATCTGTCGATCACGCAGTCGTTATCGCACGGTATTTTACACGTACAGTCGGTTTGTAACGAGCAAACGGAAAAGCGGGATCCTCCGCGGTCAGAAGCAATAATGTCACGCGTTGAAAGGACGATAGAATTTCTCCCGCGAGCGAAGGATGGCTCGACGAGGGCGACAGACGCGCGAATAAAGAGTATTTAGTCTAGAGCGATAAAAGCGTGAAAGAAGAGATTTTAGACCGTGAGTGCGTGAGATTACGGCACGACTGGAGGGTGCTCGACCAGCCAAGGGCTTGGGAACGTTTGTAGTAATGTCTGGATCAAGTGAGAGAGAGAGAGAGAGAGAGAGATAATGGAACAAAGAAACGTGCGAATGTTAGAATATATGACGCGAGCGAGACTTACGCGGAGTCAGACAGGAATCGAGAGTCAGAATTTCGTGGAAATTCCTCGCGAATGGAGAGGAGGAGATATTAACCGTAGCTACCCCGCAATTTTTACGACATTTTCAAGAACTGTTCTCGCGTTCCTCGAAGTAGCCACTGGAACAAGGGGTTGGTAAATGGTGGATGGTAAACGAAGACGTCGAGGCACCCAGCTGGTGAGAAATGTCGACCGATGTTTCAGCCGCGTATACGTGACACTAAGACGAAAATGGTCGACGGTTATGTACGTGCACTTAAGACGGTCGACTGACAGCGTCGTTTAAGGTAATGGATTATGTCACGTGGGAGCGGGGTTTTCGTACCGTGCCAAGTTTTAAAGACGTCGCTCGCAGAATATTCCGGATGGGAGGCGATGTGTTCGTACCAGCTCCTTGGCCAAGTTCGCTGGTCCTCGAGGTTTCGCGCGTGAATTTCGAACGGACACCAACACCTTGAACGAACGCGCTTATCCCAGCCGGGGGTGGCTGGGGCGACGCGTTTCTTTCTTTGGGGCTCGCGAGCCGGCGGCGGCGGCAGCATCGTCGGCTTACCACCCTCGTGACTAAGACAAATGGTATGTATTTATTTCACGGCACGCCAGCCAGTGGATTTCTCCTTTCTCCATTATGCATCGCCCTCGTTAAGCATTTTTTTTTCTTCCCCTTCCTTTCGACGCTTCTCCCTGCGGCTTTTTTCTTCGTCCTTCCTTCTTCATCACGTCCGCGTCCTTTGCGCCTTATTCCTCCGCCCGCCTCGTCCTCGGTTCACGGTCTTATTTCCCCGCCCAGGCACCCGTCGCCGCCGTCAGACCTTTTTGTCGCGTCGCCCTCCTCGAACTCCCTTCACTGGTTCCACGCTCTAGAATAGGCTAAACCGCGACGCCAGAGAGATCGGGAGAGACCAACGGGTAATGAAAGAATTCGGTTGCGCGTATTGAACGAGGGGTTTCTCGAGGTTAGAGACGAGGCTTCGAATAAGAGAGAGAAAGAGAAAGAGGGAGAGAGACATCTCGGTTAGGAAACAAAAGGAGCGACACGAAGCGTGGAATCGTGTCGGATATAGAGTGGATATAAAAACAGACTGGATATAAATTCCGGATGAAAGTCTGAACGAAACTGAAGGTACAGAAAATTTTACACTTTGTTCGATATTCGAGGTATCGAGCGATCGGTCGACGTCTCGGTCTGTTCTCTGTCGGTCGCGGGAGAGAAACGTCCTCCTACCCGAAGGGTTGAAGTTTAACGAAGCGCGCGCGCAATGCGTCACTGTCGAGGGCGAACCTCCTCGTTAATTAAAAATATTTAACTTATCCGTTGAGCTACCGGGTAAAGTGTCATTGTAATACGTATTTTTATCGCGTTTAACGGACTTACTTTCGCGAACGACCGATAAAAAGCGGCAGGCAGGTCGCCAAGGTAGCCGTACGAAAGTTTCGCAATAGAGATCGCCAACGCGCGCGCCCCTGCCCTCGGTTAACAGTCGCCCCGGTAATAGCTTTAATTTAGCCTTATTATTTTCAGACGGAACTTTTATAAAACTTCCTTCGCCGGGCACTCGTCGTACTCAGCGCGTTGCCGGGTTACGACCGCTTAGAAACGCTAATCCAGCCAGACACCCGCGTAACGTTTTAAGTACGTCTTCCTGTTGTACACGAATAACGCAGAAAAAAAAGTTAGCCGATAACCTGAGCCCGTGGCCCGGCCTGCTTCAGGTGTGCGCGCGTATATTTTCATTGGCTTTAAATTTTCAACTTTCGCGAGGGTAGTTACGCGCAACGGGGCCCAGGGCGTTAACGAGCACGCGATGCCTCGTTCGTTTCTCGTGAAACGGGGCGGAATGAAAATTTAAAAATTGACGCCACACTCACCCCCTAATCTCAACTCGGCGGTCGCCTGGACCGTCTCGTAGTCGTTCTTCGCGAAGCACTGATACATCCCCTTGTCGTCCCTCACCACGGAGGACACGCGCAACGTCGAGCCATCGCTGCCAGTGATCTTGCTCCTGCTGGAGGTGCCTTCTCTCACTGGTAGTCCGTCCTTGGTCCAGAAGATCACCGGGGCAGGCTGGCCGGTCACGGAACACTGGAACTCGGCGTCTTTACCCAGGTCGACTGTGACCTGCAACAGTTATCGATTCCAGCGACGTTAGCTGGCGCACGTCCCCCAATAAATGTCGCTTTTAATATCTCGACTGTCCTTAAAACTTAATATCGTCGCCAGGGAATAAAGTTGGCTGCGCTACGATTTCCCGTGGAATCTGCCAGCTCGACAGCAGCTGTGCCGCTCGAACGTGAACATCGATTCTCCCGTACGTGGACAGCTGAGAAAGGATTCCGCGAAGTTAACCATCCGATACGAGCTTAACGCCTTTCCGTTCCACGCTATGGTCCCTGAACGCGTGAAACGAGCGAACGAGACACGAATCCACCAGTCATCGATGCTCGATGACACGCGACGCCGTTCAAAGGGTGACGCGCGATATTCCTATTCCCGTGGCCACGGCGGGACGTGTGTCTTGTAATTGTAATAATGCGAAGCCGGGGATCAGGTTAGACGGATCGTTGGAACGGAGCGTGGCTATGTGCACGTAAACGAAGCTGGATGATAGCCTGGCCGTGCTTTGGTATTGCCGTTCGGGGCGAGGGATCGGTATATTAATATCCCGCTGCAATTTCCTTCTCCATTTTGGAAACTTTGACCGAGTATCGAGCTACAGAGCCGCGCTTTGATCCCTGAGGGGAGTATCGAAATTACGAGGGCTATAGGACGTTCTGTACATTCATCGCGGGTTTACGCGAGGTACAGTTTCTTCTTCGATCGTGTCTCGTTATACTTTGAACGCGTTCTATGGAGACGATGTACACGCGATAAGTGCCAGCAGTTCGTGGGAAATCTGTTAAAACAGACGGAAACAGCTTTGAGACGGTCGAGAGACGGAGTCACGGGAAAGAGGGTAACGCTGATGGCACGCAATCGTTCTGGAACGCCAGTAGAAAACGCCTAACGTGCTCAGACACAACGGGACGAATACCAGAGCCAGCGAAGCGCGGGCATGCCTGCAAGTCGAATCTCCTGTTGGGTATTTCGTCCTCCACCTTCGAAGGCTTAATTGCTTCTGGGTTTGCGTGGTCATCTACCTTTGATCAGTTTGTCGGCACATCTGATTTATCATTAACGAGAATCGTTCTCGGTAAACGGGTCCTGTTAAACAGCCCTCCTGCGGATTAATAATATGAAGCAGTGACGATTCAAAGGATCAACGAGTATATCCTTTACACGAACCTTTCATTTGCTCCAAAATACAAAGAGTTCATCGAATCACCAAACAAAAATAAGTTTATTTGAATTATTTAATTTAAGTGCTGGAAGAAATCGCATCGAATGTAACGTAGAATCGTGTGCAACTACTCACGGCTAACTAAGGTACGCCGATCGCGTGTTAAAAACCTCGAAACATTCGCAGCAACGAGGCTCGATCGACCGCAAGTAGAGTAGACTCGACCTAGTCAGACATGGTAGACCGCGTATCGTGGCGTATCCACGTCGGCATACCGGAACACAGCTGAATGGAGTGGGCCTAGTGGCATTTCCATATGCATCTTGAGTCGCTTAATTGATTACCGATCCGTGGGAGCCGGGCTTTGATCTATCCGGGAATCCGTCTTATGTATTATTGAAGAGGTCCGTTTATACGCGGCCAGGGCGATTCTGCGCCCTGATTACCAGCGATCCATCGATAGACATACGTGGATATGGTTGGAGGGGTACGATGGAGACTTTTGGCCTCTGGATTCTTGTAACGCGAGCGCCCCTCCGGTCATGAATTTCGAAAGGTTCGCGAACGTCAAAGGAAACGAAAAAGAGATTCCTCGAGCGCATGATACGTCGAGCGTGGCGCGATCCGCGAGAAAGGAGGACGAGGAAGTTTCGACTATAACCGATGGAGGCATCAGGATCTACATTCGAATCCAGCGATCGAGAGACGGATCGCGGAGCGTGACGAGGCGTGAAGACTGGTCCAAGGCCAGGAGAATGCGACGGACCTTCGCCTCGCGGTGAATCGAACCACGAGGACGGCCATTAAATATTGTCGAGAGGATCCCGCGCGTAGCTCTGGGCTAGCCCCTTTTGTTCCACGACCCCTAAAGGAAACTTTCTTTCAAACCGAAGACCCGTTTAAATATCCTTTGATACGGTATTCAAGCAGCCGGAGGAAGGAATGGGAAATAAGATGCGCAAGGATGGCGTCTTTAAAGCCGAGCGAACGAGTTGACTCGAAAGGGGCGCGAAGAAAAAGGGGCAAACCTGGGAAAGCGTCAGGATTGCACCTCGACACCCTTTGTCTCCGTTGTTTCTGTCTTCGTCCCGTTTTTTGCGCTCGCGTCGCGTCGCCTCGCGTTATTACGGTGGCCAACGGCACGTTTACATTGTCGATATAACCGCGATCTCGGGGGTGGCGCGATGTCTTCCTACGAAGTACCTCAGGCGCGGGCGAATCGACCGAGAGAATAGAGAGAATTATGGGCAGCCGCATGTCTAGAAAAATAGGGGCAAATAATCATAAATTCCTTGGGACGCGCTCCTTCCGTGGATCTCGTTCTCCAGGATCGAGGACCGGAATGCGGCTGAATCTTCTCGATTCGCTGGCTTCCCAAGGACGCTCGTCGAGACGAGCTTCCCTTTTTCCAACCGAAAACCGTCTGGGGATTAATTCTCGAGCATAAACTTCACCGATGCTAACTCCACGAATTATCCGCGAAACTGGTGACCGAAAATTAATTGCCCAGGCAAAAAAACGTAGCGACGCGAAGGCGCGTCGATGCTTTTAATAAAGCGACGGCAAAGTCGACCGCGTTAATGGAAGCAAGCGGCGTCGAATGGCGGCCAATATACGAGAGAATCCGTCCGCAATAAGCGATTCTTTGCTGATGACTGCAAAAGTTATGCGAGAAGCTTCCGGCGAATGAATGCTATTTCATCGACCTCGCCACCACCGTTCCCCGTCTACGTCATCCAACAGGATATGGACCATTTGCCAGGTCCCTATTCCCTTATTTTATAGATTCACCGACTATCGTCCGCATACCGACCGCATCTTCGCTTTCACCCTCTCCCTGCTACCCCATCCTCGGATTTCAACACGCGCTAAACCGTCCGCTTATTTCTCGTTTGACTCGAGCTCTCGAATTTGACGAATTCTCGTGACGACAGGCGGCCTTATTCGTGACGCCATTGCAGCCGAAGCGTTTCCGTAATTCACGAGGCAGGTGGGCGGAGGAGGAACGCTCGGGGAACAATAGCCGCGGGTGGGAATTGCGTACGTTGTGTATCGTGATCGAACGTCGAATCGTTGGTGACAAGTTTGAAAATTTCAACGAAAATCGGATCGACATCGGAGAGGTCGAGGGGGAGAGGGCGGCTACGTAGTGGATTAACGGGTTTCCTCCCCCTTTGACATTTCGTTCCGAACGATATTAATTATTCCGCTTTGCACGGCCAATCGACGCCCCGGTTAATACGCTTACAGCGATCCCGGAGGTCAAACCGGGGCCTCCGCTCCCTGAGCGCCTGCGATTCGCTGTTTCGGCGTTATACGCGATTTGCGAGGTCGAACAGGTATCATCGGCCTCGTCACGCTTAACACCACGCCATGCGTATTTTCGCGATTCATCCGAGCCTCGTCGCGGCCCGATGATTTCCGCGCAGCGACGAGCAGCCCTCGTCCATGGACACGACGCTCGTGCGCGATCGTTATGGATCGTTGGCTGACGGGCGTCGATCGATTCCTGATCATTCAGCTCTCCCTTTACAGGGAGTAACAATGGCCGCGTTCATCGTCCCAGGGAACATCGCGAACGCAATTAACGGGGCTTGTTAAGAGATCAAAGAAACTAGGAAGAAACTCCGTCGCGTCGTCGAGTTCGAAGCACCCGCTACCTAGCCGAGCTCCACTAATTAACGGAAGTTAATACTAATTAATAACAGCCTAGTCTCAGTCACCGGGTGCGCGGCTAGTTATTCCTCTCGGCCGATATTTGCGCGCGTTCGTCGAACCGTTCCCGCTCCGCGACGTTCCCAAGACTTTAATCCGCCTTTCACGGATCATAAATGGGAGCCACCGTTACACCCGGACGTCGTGTTTACTTCGACGAGATGCTCAATTATCCACATCGATGGGAATCAGTCGGGACGACGACGACGACGAGGACGAGTGCGACGCGACTGCGACTTCGACGACGGCGACGCAAACAAGAGCGCCAGCCGCCCTCTTCTCGCAGACACTCGCGCGCACACCGTCTCCGTAGTCGATGCGAATTTATTCACGAAACGTTCGCGAGCCGGTGCCGCTCGAGAGATCTTCTGTACGCGGGGCTAAGAGAAACCAGCAGGATATCTCATCGACTTAACAAAGTCGCGGAGCAACGAACCGTTACGTTGCGCGGGGGCCACGCCAGAAGTAGTTTGCAGATCTGCTGGAAATAGAATCGACGCTCGTCGAGAAGCCTTAGCCCCCGTTCGCTGGAAGGTAAAAGGGGAGAAGGGGGCGCATTGAACGGAAGCGTGGAAAAAGGGAGAGAAGAAGTAGTAACCAGCGGTTGGCTTGTCGAGTTGTTTACAAAATAGAACGAAGAGAGGATAACCTGTTGAGGTATCAGTCGGATGAAGAGAAGCTACTTATCATCGAGAACCACCGGGACGCAACCTTTTTGCAGCGTCTTCGAGCGTACAGCCGCGTCGCAGCGGAATTTATCTCCGAACGGCGCGACGACCGTCCTTCCCTCTCGAGGAGCCGGAAGTTCGCGGGACCGACGGAAACGGCGAGGAGGTGTCGCGGTATCGGCAGCGCGCCCCTGAGATTTCTCGAAGGATTGAGATTATCTGGCGGCGGATGAAACAGGAATCCAATCGACCCCCCCTTCGATGGCATGCCGTGAACCTGTTGAGGGTGTGTACATTTTTCGAGGATCGTTCCCGAAGCTTCTTCTTCCGAATAAATAATCATCTCCGCGTCGACGATTGAACGCGAACGGCGAAGGTGGATCAAAGTTGTCGTTCGAGCGGATAAAAAGGAATCGATTCCGCTGGCGATATCCAATCGAGGGGAAATGGATACTAACCTGTTGAAGCTATAGCCCAACGAAGCCATCAATTTTACATAGCCTTTACCTAATATAAATTCAAACCACGAACTTGAACCACGCCTGATCTACCTCGCTCTAAAAGTACATACGATTATACGCGAGGTAAATTTAACATCGAACGTTTACTATTTACCTCATCCTTGTCGTAATTAAACTAGCAACGAATTAAAATCGCGTGTCTCACCTGTTCTGGTACATCTACGTATTATCAATACGATTCGACAGGCGACGTACAAAGAGTCAAAGCGAAGAGAGAGAGAAGCAATCCGATGAACGATCGAAAGAAAGCTATCGAAAGGAACGGTGCTCGATACAAGCGGCGAGATCAAAGGAAAAGTAGCGGAAACTAACCTGTTGAGGCACCAGGTGGATGGAGAGGCTGCTTATAATGGAGACCTCCAATTCGATCATCTCGGAACCGGCCGTATTGTTCGCGTGACAGACGTATCGTCCCGCGTCCTCTGGCCTGGCCGATTGTAGCACCAGCACGCCCGCCCTGGCGTACACCCTTTCCGAATTGTGGATCGTCGCAGTGCCCGTGACGGACTCGCGGAACCACAGATACATGGGCGGCGGTATTCCCTGGGAAATGCAGGAGAGCACGATCGTTTCTCCGGTACGTACCGGCGGCGGGCTGACACGTTCGTTGAACCTCGGCGGAACTGGGCTGTGAGGATCTGAAAATGAAGGAAACATCGTTTGTACGTTACGGGGCCGTGATTAAAATTGTAACTCGCGTCGAGTTAATAGTTGCGGTCTTTGATAAATTTATTTCACGCTAAGCTGCTCGGCATCTCCGACTGGGATTTTTCCAAGAATATTCTCGAGTGCCCGCAGTCCTCGAGGACCCTTCCTATGGTTGTTACGAGCCAGCCAGAGATCTCTCAACGACTCTGCAATCTGGTTCGAGATTTTGTAACGACGTAAATTCGCGCGCTCACCCCCCCCCCCCCCCCTCCCACCCCATCGAATTACGTTATCGTTACCGTTAAAAAGCGAATTTAACAAGCGAATTTTGGGAATTTTCTGCCTCGCGACGAACGTTCGAAGACACGCTCGTTCGATTTCAGTTCTGCACGCGAACGTGGCAGAAGGATCGAGACACGTCCACCGTTTTTCGACGAACAAAACGTTTCGATCTAAACCGCTGACCGGGGACCCCAACTGGTGCGCGGAACTATCGGCTGGTCGGTTGAACAGCTGAATCCTCCGGCGTTCAGCGGCGGAAAATGGCAAAAGTTCGCCGTGGAAAGTTTCGAATTGATGTGTTATTTCAAGGTTCGCGCGATCAACTTTCCACGTTCTTGATTCGCCGGTTGCGTTAAAGGGTACGCTCTCGAGGTGCTTCAGAGAGCTCGAGAGTGGCCAATGAATCGTGACGATGAAAAGGGCGAGGAGGTAAATGAGGCAGAGAGAGAGAGAGAGAGAGAGAGAGAGAGAAAAAAAAGAAACGGGACAGGAAAAAAACGGGAAAGAAAGAGGCCAGAACCCAGGTCCATGCGAATGGATACTCTTTCTTTCATCAATTTTTCTTCAACTGTCTCCCACTTGATGCCTTGAAATGCATTTTGAATCTCTCACGGACGTATCGCGGGAGAAAGAAATCTCGGCGGACTTGTTGAAAAAGACAAAGATCCCGGTATCAATTTTTCACGGCCACGAAAGACCACCTTTTGTCCCTGCTACGTATTATTCGAGTTAGGTATGCTCGGCAAATTTACATTTATTTCCTTCCTCTCTCGTTTATTTCACATTTTCCACATTACTTTGCCGCTTTAATTATACGCGGAACAATCGGGGCCGCGCGGCCGCGGGGCAACGATCTTTATTATTAATTCGACAAAGCTGTGGCGTACACGGGGCGAGCCGTTTATCCCGTAACACGTAAACCCATCGACGAACCGAAACGCCGCTCGTACGCGTCGTTATAATTTCAACGTCCGCGTAGAACCCGTTACATCGAATCGGTTACGTTCAAATATTCACGCGTAATTGCTGTTGCGGAAACGGCGAGCTTTCTTTTCCCGGATACCAGGCGTACTTTGCGGCCGGCAGTGTTACGCCGTGACGCGCGGCCATTAAAATCGATTGTCCGCGATCGATCGCGACGGCCGCGTTAAATAACTTGGGAATTAAAGCCCTTCGCGGACGGGAAATAGATGGATGGCGACGGCCCTCCGTTGGTCCGGATGGTAACGGACGAAACGGTCCCTGGTATCGATCGGAGTTCTTAATCCCAGGTATCATAATGTTCAGATAAACGGACATTTTATTCTAGTTTCGGTGACGATTAAACGCGGGACGTTGTTTGTCGAACGATTGGTATCCCGCGATGCCAGAGCTTTTTACGGGTGCACTATTTTATAATGGCGTGCTCGCTTTGTCTGGTCGGCGTTATTATTGTAATTTAAGCTGATGGCGTATTGATCGTCGCTCGCCTCTATCTCGCTCTCCCTTTTCGCCTCTGCCTCTCTCCGTCACTCTGTCCCTCTATCCCTCTCGTTCTCCCTGCCACTCTCACTCATTCACTCTCTCTCTCTCTCTCTCTCTCTCTCTCTCTCTCTTTCTATCTCTGCCTCTCAAACAGTCCCTCTTTCTCTCCCTCGCGCCACTGTGCAATTCCAGTTGCCATATTCCAGCAACGCCCCCGCCACCACACCCTTGTTCGTACGCCCGCTTCTGGTTGCACCGGCTCGTGCATATGCACGCTCAAAACTTTTTATGCCATTTACATCCGACTTACGCCTGAACGTCAGCGTCGTTCGCGTTGACGTTGGCCGGCGTGTGGGGAGAAAAAAAAACAGGGACGGGGGAAAAAAAAGGTGAAGGAGAAAAAGCGAGGGGGTGGAAAAACGGGAGGGAAGAAAGCGCGACTTCGACGATCGATCGACGCTCGAATTGAAAAAAGAAAAAAAAAAGGAAAAAGTTCGCTCTACCCATCGATTGCTCCGGTGACGAGTGGCTCGTTCACGCGTTAATAATTTCACCCTCTTCCTGGTCGCGACGGCTCCGCGTGCCTCGTTCTTACTTACGCCTCGTTGGCTCCTCGCCGTTTAAATGGCTGATCGGGTAGATTGTCAATCAATCTTTCCACCTTCACTGCGGAATATGCATCGATCACTCTGTATAGATATACCTGAGAGTGAATGAACTTGCCGTGGATAAATGTAGATTGTAGCTATTTCGAATATTATTAATCTGAGAATAGAGAGCCTGCAATCCTCTTCCAAGTATCGTTTCATAATTTTTAAATATGTAAAACAGTTTCGAAATTGCAGGAGAGATTGACGTCCGTTTAACGAACATCGAGGCGAAACGAACGAGAGAGATCTTACGTCTCTCTGCTCCGTTCGTGCACGCTGAGAAATCTCCAGGAAATTTTCTGCGACTGCGAACTGTTTTAAATTATCCTGGCAAAGGGAATGTCTGGCGAAAAAATTCGAAAAAGCGTTCCCGGTCGGAATGCTCTTACCGCGGAAGCGGCGTTTCACGACGGTTAAAAAGTTAAACAAGGGAGAGAAGTTTAATTAATGACTGGAGCGGCAAGTGATTGCCAAGTAGACGGACTCGGTATCGAAGATGAAGCGTAGCGCGGAGCGCGATGTTTAAACGGACAGACGGTACGCTCAAACGAACATCCTGATATCCTTTGAGCCATCGCTCATTGACTTCGTAATCCAGCAGCTCGATCCTCGAGCGAGAGCACGTGAAACAGGAGATCCAGAGAGCGAGAAAGAGAGAGAGAGAGAGAGAGAGCGAGGGGAAAGAGAAGCAAGTGACGAGCGGGAAAAAAACGGGGCTGAAGGGAGCGGAAACCGCGGCGGAACGATGTCCAATTAAACCTTTCGAGCCGTCGACTCCAATTAAGACTCTATTAAATATACACCGGCCGTGTGTATCGTTGGTAAAGCGAATTTCAAATGGCGCCCGGTCTTTCTCATGTATTTACCTGAAACAAGCAACTTCACCGTGATAAAGTTGCCACTAATTAGCCGTACAATGTGTCTCTTGCCGGTCGTTGCGAGACACGCGAGGCCGCTTTTCGCGTTCGCCTTTTTCCGCCGGCGGAACACTTGCGCGTGGTAACTCCGCCTCGATCGCTCGCTACGAACCAGCCTCGACTACCCCCTGCGACCCTCTAAATGGTTCCTTAAACGCGTGTAACGCGTTAATATTTTTTCCCCTCCCTTTGTGCGAGGGTTGCGAGAGAGAGTTTGGTCGAAGGGAGGAGAGATGAAGTGAATTTTCCGCCCTTAACTGTTACCCTGGTAAACGACGGCACGATCAAGGGATGAAAGAAGGTGGCTACACGCGCCGTACGCGCGCACACGCCACGTCAGACGTATACGAAGCGGACAAACCGCGCGCGATGTCGAAGACTTGAAACTTTCGCCCCCAGGGGGTGGTTCGACTCGAAAGGGCATCGAATTCGCTGCGCTCCGCGGAGGAGGTGAATTAGTAGATCGTTCGGGCTTCATTAATTAGTCGGCAAGTCGGGTTTCTCTATTAATTATGGCTATATTACCGGCAACCGTATTACGCCGGTGACTAATTACGTCATCGAAGTGGCGGCCCTCTCGAACCGATGGGGCACACGTGCAATTTAATGCCAGCCGTTGATTGCTTCAGAATTCAGGTCACAACGCGCGATACACCGAGCGCAATTTGCGCGCAAGACGTATACACGTGTTCCCGGTTGCGTATCGCCCGGCCGCAATTCCGGATAATTATATCTCTGATTTATACGCGCCACCGTCTAACTCGTTTCCCGCCCGCCCCCGTCCTGGCTGTCGCACCGTCAAAATTACCGGATATCGGAGCCGGCGGCCACCGCGTACACGCCCGAACAAAGCTGTAACTCAGCGGGAATATTAGATTAGAAGGCTCTTTCGTTGGGAATGAAGATTTACCGCGGCGCAAATGCCACGAGGAAGTTTAACAGGACGCTGCTCTGCCTCTGGGAACAAGGCGAGAGCACCAGCTCGCCTGCTCGTGGACAGACGTTGGTTTTTTCCTTTTTTTTTTCTTCTGTTTCGGTGGAAATGGTCGCGTCACGATGATTGTACACGTATCGGGAAGAAAAATATCAATCTCGACGGATGAACCGTGGAAAAATCACTCTACCCGGCAGCACAATGCCAGAGGAAAGTAGATCCCGTTACTCACGGCGAACACGTGTCCGCGTTCTTGTAAAAGCTGCTTAACGTCTAATCCTGATCGCTCGACGACAGCTTTACTACGCGTGAACCGTCGCTGGTGAAAGAATCACAGATTAAGCTACTTCGGATCCGGGTTTAACGCGATTCCCCCAACCGACGACGGAATACCTTCCGCGATGGATCTCTTCGAGGAACGTTTCTTCCCTCGCGTCTCTTTTTGCTCGCACGCGAGCGAGATTCCTCCTCCTCCGCGACTTTTGTCTTTTGGCGTGGAAGATTTACGTGTTTGGAAAGTGTCGCGCGGTTGAACGAAGGAGGTGGCTGGCAAAAATCTCTTCCTCCACCGAGTTTCTACTTCGGCTGGTTTTTCGCCAAGTTCCGCTGCGAGCAGACGTAATGCGCCGCGTGGCTTCCGGTTTGCACTTCGCAGCAGACGGTATTTATCTACTACCCCTTCGCTGTGTTATATACTTGCGTCGAGTCTATTGGCTCGCGAGGATGTAAATTCTCCGCTGGAAGCGTCCTCGTGGTATAAAAACAGCGTGCAAATAAACAAACTGTTGGCAAAAAACTGTTCGAGGGTGGGCGCCGTGACGGCGACGGGTGGACGATGGGCTCCTTCCCGTCGCGAAATTAACGACTACGTCTCACGGCTTGAGGATTAACGCGTCGTATTCGCGGTGGCGAAGTGTGAAACCCAAGAAGATTGATGCGCAACCGGTATACCCGGGTGTAAAATTCAAAACTCAACGAGACAAATAACTCACTAGCTGAATGAATCACCGCGGCATATACTTTGACGTAAAAAATACAACGACGCTTTGCTGTGTCGTTTGTCTTCGTCAACGTATACATTTTCCATCCCCCCCTGCATTCCCCACCTTTTTCATCCCGTTTGTACACTTCCGGCTGGGCGAAACTGAATATCGCGGACGTTACAATTTTCTTTTTCATTTACCCCGTATGCGTAAACCAACCCCCTGCGCTTCGCGCGGTAGGCGAAATTATTGCACCCTCGAGCGGGTACTTCATTAGCAAAGTTCAATATGGAAATTGCCAGGAGAACGTTAGCTCTCGCAGATGTTCCCCCGAAACACGATTCCCATCCACCATTCAAATATACCCCCATAACAATCGGTTGGGTTCAAGGAGCCGTGGAGGAAAGAGAAACCGCGAGCATTTCAGCGGTGCAATTCGGCTCGCCGAGTCCTTCAGCGGAATTCGAACAACCCCCCGCATTACTTGTCTGGTTCCTTACAAATCATCCCATTGGGCCGTTCCTTGTACACTCGGTGCACTCGCCTTTTGTAGACGCGCACACGTGTGCACACCCCCTGTACGTGTGTGCACGGGCCTGTATGCACAACGGGACGGTTACGCGATACGCAGACGCTACATAGGAAGTGGAAAAGAGAGATACAAGTAGGTTGAGCTCGATAAGATTGCGGGGTAGCGAGCGAACGGATTGGAGCCGTGATGGCTGCATTGTTTCTTGCCGACGTTGCTCCGCAGACTGGCTGCATCCTGGCTCTGTGGATTGTACTTTGCGTTTTCGTCGAGTCTCCAATAGGGCGATATCCAACCGCCACCCCCTCGTCCGTCTCCTTTCTTTACCGCGTCTCCTTCTTCTTCAGCTTCCTTCCTATCCGCCGCGTCGCTCCGCTCCCAACCCCCTCGCCAAGCTCCGACCACCCACCCTTTATCTTTCCCGCCCTTTCTCCTATCCTATCCTCGAGCATCTCCGTCATTGACCGGCAAAAAAAGGGCACCGAGGGTATCACAAAAGCGCGCCGCGAAGAAAACTGCTCGCCTTATTCCACGGATTTACGAAAGTTCAACATTTTTCCCGGCTGCCAGAGTCTTTAAAGTACTTAGAAGTAATACCAAGCGCGAGAACGTGTGCCTCCGACGCTATCCACCGGAGGAGCTTCTTCCAACCCCTGTTTCTGCCACCCCCGCGCCTTCATTCCGTCCGACGCCCGCGAATAAACTGCGATAAATCTGCATTTACTATTTCCAACGCGCGCGCGTTTATCATCGCGATAACCGCCCCACCTCCTGCTACCCCTCTCAGGCGAAGTTTCGCGGGTGTTCTCCACGGTACGTCGCGTGCACCTGCAAGGTATCGCGTATATTTCGCGCGGATAGCCCAAGGAGGGCGCACCTCTGGCTTCAAACATTTAAGCCCTCGCGTAGGGCCGGGGCTTAAGGAATTTTAGAATTCCCTACGAGGACTGATTTTCGGAGCCACGTTCATCTCGGCTAATAAATTCTTCTACTTTGTATGCTAACTAATTCCGCTCGCTTTATACTCGTTGTAATACAGGGTAACATTGGCAGGTTCCCGGAACATTTCGCTGACTAGCATGAAAATGAAAACGCTTACACATATTTGTTTTATGCAAATAACTTCACGGTACAACATATATTCCCTCTTACTTCGCAGGCGAGTATAAAAAGACCGGAATCTTTTCCTCTCTCCTCGTTTAATTAACGCGTTAATTAGTTATCAGCGTTACCGGCGTTACGGAGAACTGTGTCGAATTAGAGAATCCTGAATTATCCTCGGTTTACAGTGAGAGGTCACGATGCAACACCCTCGAGTTCAGCACCCCTCGTAATTACGATTGTTACAGCGGCTTTAAGTCCCTCGTGATCTCTTAATACCGAAGGATGATAAACTAAAAACCTAATTTACGCGGTTGCTCCGATTCGCTGTACATCGCCCAAGGGAACATCGTTATTCTACTCTTTCACGCTAACTTCCGTTCCCTCCGCCACGCGATAAACGTTTCACGCGTGACAACAGATTCCGCTCGACAACCGGTTCCAATCGCCATCAGCATTTACGAGCGCCGCGCAACAGTGGCAAGTCGAATCGTAAATAAAGCGAGGCGGTGAAACTTTTTGGTGGCCCTTCTTTGCCACGGCGGATAAGCACGCTGGCTGGTGAGTTACGCTTTGGATTTTGGCCGAGGACTCGAAAGTACGGTGCTTCTTCGAGCACGGCACCCGTGGCGAGTTCCAAGCCGAGCTGTGGAGCGCTCCTCGCGGCGCAAAAACCACGGCGTCGACCGGGGGATCTTGGCCCAATAAAAGAGAAGATGCTAAACTGCCTGGGAAGCTGTTCGACCGCGGAACTAATTCGACGCTCGGTTAAGTCGAACGCCCCGCGGAGGAGAAGAGAAGTCTTCGAGGGCGGGTTTCTCTCAACTTTCTTCTTTCTACGCTGAACTTCCCACGGAATCGAATTCTACGTACCGCAGCGCTGCGTCCGCTATCATCAATTGATCGCGAATATCGCGATACAGGCATTCAATCGGGAAGTTCCGGGCATGCCGATAAAACTTCGAAATTCGACGGTTTGCGGGGATGGTCGACGTTACCCTGTATTCGGAGACAACATTCGGCTATGATTGCCTTTTCGAATGTAATCGAGATTTCGAGCGCGGCCAGAGAAAGTTTCTGACCTCCTTAGCCAGCCAGTTTCGCCCGTTACCACGGTCGAGATATTATCTTTCAATTATTTTACTTCTACCGTAAGAAAATAATTGGTAAATAGTTCTCCCTCGATTACTTTACTACCCCTTAAATTGTGTGCACCGACGTGGAAGAGAATAATCGACGATATTTGCTTTCTATTATTTCAGTGTCGCTAAATTGTGTATCGCGAGGAACGAGCAACCCCCTGGACCACCCTCCCCGCGTTATAATATAAAATCGCAGCGTGTTCCGTCAAGCCAGGAGGCAAACACGCGGGAACTTCCCGTTTCCTCGCTTACCAATTCTTCAACATCCCCGAACAAAGCTACGCTTCGAGCTAAAACAGCCGCGTCCCCCCCAGCTGGTAGACACACGCGAGGGTGGAGAACGCTAAACATTGCGAGGGGGATAGCACTCGTAACGCGACGCGGAGTACAGATTAAACTTTCCACGGTGAACGAGGCGGGCAAGAAGCGTTCTCGGGTTTCTTTTCCACGGTGATTTCTCTTCGACGGGAATCATCCACTCGTCCCTCCATCCGCAACGGGAGAGGACCGCGTCCGTGGGTTGAGCGAGCCGAGATCCGCGGTCGATCGAAGCGTGGGTCCATTAGACCAACCGGGCGAAATGTGGTGCATCTGGTTTAAGGAATGCCAGTTTTAAACGGCTCCGTGGCTCATCCGGCCGCGTTGTTTAATGGACAGCCAGCTTAAAAGGCTGCGTCTCCCTAAAATGGCGCCATGGCTGCTGGCTCGAGCGTCGCGTAGACGCTGAGCAGCTTGTGCGGGAGCTTGCGAAAAATGCTAGGCTTGATAATGACGGTGACTATGGTAAAATGGTCTGACAGGTACCGTAATGGCGAGGCACTGATGCGAACCGAAGCTCGCGAATATTAGCGTTCTCGACCATGCAACGTGGTCCTCTGCTTGGCGAAATTCATCCATTTTCCGATTGTCTCATTAATTTTCCTTGGGTGATTTCTTGAGATCTCACGTGAAACGATGAGGGTGTCAGAAAATATTTCTTACTCAAATTCAGTTACCATAGCTGGTGAAATTAATACTTCTGAAATGAGGTGTACTTTCGCAAGGCATCTAATTTCACTCGGCGCTATCGTTGAATAAGGAAATAGGGATGAATGGAGGGAATATGTTACGTCCTGTTAAACACAGCCAGACGAACTTTAAACTCAATTTACTTGAAACTCCATATCCGCAACGTAACCTCCTCGTAATCCAAGCCCTTTCGATTCTTAGGTTACGAGACGGGAAGGAATTTTAGACTTTGACGAGGTCCAATTATTTTAATTAGCGCAGATCCTTTTCGCTAAAGTCCTTCGAGATCCTTCATTCGATTCTTTTAACGCTGCTTTATTCGCTGACGCTGTAAAATTCCCCTCTGTATTCTTCGTTCAGCGCTAGAAGCGTACGATCAGAGTCTCCGAAAAAATTTCTCCTTCGACCGTACTCTCGCCAACAACAGACTACTGATTTCACCGTCTAAGGTAGCGCGCGACTAACGAACAATATGTTCATCTCGCATTCGATTCCGTGTCTTCTCCGTTTCAGCCGGCGGAGCATCTCTGCTCTTGCACTTTCATCATTAGCCAACCATTGTTCCAGCTGTTCATCCACGTTCGACCCATTTTGTGTCTTATGAATCAGCAGCTCTCCAGGGCGTTGGACGAAGTGCGCCCCGCGAACCCATTGCGCTCGCAACTAGACTGTTAACAAGGGTTGATTACGATCGCTTAGATAATGGCGCGTACACCGTACACCGAGGAGAGGACCCCTGGGTGCTCGACCCGCGATCAAATTCCCTCGTAAACGAGAAATTTAAATGACAGCTCGGATCGCATCGACGGATCAACCCCTATTTTTTCCCCATCAAACTTATCGACAGCTTCAGTAACGAACGCTTTAATTCTCCACTGAAATTTCTCAGAACATTCCAAGATACTCTGCTCCTATATATACCGGATGGAAATTGTTCCTCGTGAAACGAGAAGATCGTCGAATTTAAAAACACATTAAGAAGTGCATCATCGAGACGGTAAACAAGGGGCAAGAGATCGTCCAAGTACCATTCGCGAGAGGCTTTTACGGGCGAACATCCTGCTCGTTCGGGAGCATTCCGATCCAGGAAACGCGTCAACAACGGGCGGATCCGTTTCTAATAAAAGGAGAATCGCGACAGGGCAGAACCCTCCCCGGCCGGGGAGGGAAACGGCGCGTGACGTTACTTGGGAACTGGTCCAGTATCGTCGCGCGGCAATACTCGTAATTAGGTTATAACCTATTTACTGGCGAGCTGGAGGGACGCGAGCGATGAACGGGCGTAAAAGCTGGCGGCGCAACGCCGGATCGGCTCGTATTTTCACCGATGTCGGTCTATTTTGTTTACGACTGAAAGCACTCCGGCTGGCGCAGGAACAGTCGACGACCCGTGGCGGACGTTTCGGCCATTAGCATTTCGGACGCTCATGATTTATTCATGAAGAAGCCAGACCGCTCGCGAGCACGCGCACCGCCGGACCGGTAGCCGGCCTGTCTACCGCCACGGGAAATGCGCAACAATGCGTTATGATTTACTATGCAAAAGGTATGCGTGATATAGTTATACGAACGCCTCTGTTTAAGTAGACGCGGCGAAACGTTCCCCGGATAATCCCGTGTCACGCCGCGAATGAATAGCTTCCACGACGATCCTAATAGCCGCCTCCATGATTCCTTCTACCGGAAGTCAGCCGGACCACGTTGACTTCGCCTTGACAGAGGCTGGGCTGCACGAGTCGTTGACTCGTGGTAATATTTGGTAATGGCAACCTACGCCAGATATACCAGCGTTCACGAATATCCGGCCGGTTTAGTCAATTTGCAATAATACATACTACATGAACGTTACTGAAATATGTAACTTGACGATAAATTGGTTGCTAATAGCAATATCCTCTTATTAATAGCGCATGAATATTAAATACACGGTTCACTATTGATTGAATTAATATCGCGGTACTGTACCCACCAATGCAGAAGTACATATCCAGATGGTAGATTAAATCACGACGGGTCTGGGAAGCATGAAAACGTAGCGAGCTCGCCGATGCTGCTGTATCTTTGCGGATAGTTTAGCACCCCTTACGTAGAATCGCAGTTGAAGTTAATTTTTAACATTAAACGATTTTAATTCAACGTTCCTCGAGGATAATGCGACGTACACTCCCGTTTCGCGAATTTCCATAAACAGTTTACGAATTCTCTGCAACGCCGGCGAGCTAAGAAATAAACAACCGAGGCTACGCGGTGCACGCTATTATCGCGGTTTAAAGCGTTCCACCTGGGCCCGTGTCACGCGGGGGTGGATTCACCCCGTCGTGGAGCACGACTCGCCAGCGTGGCCAGTGA
Source organism: Xylocopa sonorina (assembly GCF_050948175.1). Taxonomy (NCBI): domain Eukaryota; kingdom Metazoa; phylum Arthropoda; class Insecta; order Hymenoptera; family Apidae; genus Xylocopa; species Xylocopa sonorina. Next base: position 7,621,671 of record NC_135203.1, read on the forward strand.
AATTCCCCGTGCATTTGCCTTTATTAAATATTCAACGTGCCGAAAGTTCGTCGGACCAGCGGACAAACGTCCCGCGATGGATGGCACCGCACGGTCAGGTGTGTATCGTGTTGCGAGAACTTACCAGTCACCACGAGCCTGGCGTACGAGGAACTCTCCACGGTGTCGCCAGTGACACGGTGCACGGTTCGACATCGATAACTGGACTGGGCGTCCGACGAGCTCACGGAGAACACGAGGAGCTCCCCCGTTGGCAGCATGTGATGTCTGTCATCTGAAAACAGAACCGCGTCAGCCACTTCTCGTCGACAACGATCTCTGCGTCGTTTTAAATATTACACCGCGTTTACCATCCCTTCGTTTCCCTCGCCATCTTCGTTTCTTTCCTTTATTTTTGTTATTGAAATTCCGTGGCCAATCGAGCCTCGCTGCGGCCGCCGCGCACCGCCATTTCCATTAATATGGAAATTTCTTTAATGGAAAATTCTCCTCGCTGTCCGCGTGGACGGTGCACGTGTCGTAAATCGAGGAATAATAAAAAATGAGCGCGCGCGCGCGCGCGAGAAGCGTTGGGACGGACGGTTGAGAATGATTTGGAAACTAGGCTCGGACCATTTAATGGAGGGCAACGCGGCGCCATTAAGCGGTGGCGCGAAATGAAAATTTCCCGGTTGTCACGGCGCGTCGCTGCGCTTCAACGAAATAACCGGGGGTGGCTCGCGGGGATGCACACAGGCGAATCGGTTAATTTCATACAGCAGGCCGCGCGGGTCGATGGTTGCGTAAAAAATCCAGCGAGTCAGCGGTGCGTCAAACGCGCGGCTCGCGTCCTGAACGCGAGCTGAACTCGCGATCGCGCGGTGGAAATACAACCCTGGCCTGTATTTAATACAGATCGGTCCTGCCTCTCGCGCGTTTTAAACGGATATTTTTATAATTATCCGCGCGCGCGTAAAATCATTTGTCATGAAAGGGGGACGAAGAAACGGGCAAAGCAGATCGAGTTAAACGTTCACAAAGGCAAACCGAAACGTAAAATAAGCTAATTGATTTCGACGAACCGTGTACACGCCCGCGGAAATTACCTCTCTTTCGCTCGCCCCGTTTCAGACAAACGCGCCGCGGCTCATCATATTAACAGATACACGCCGCTTTGTTCGAATTTCCCGTACAACGGCGCGTAAATGGCGGAACGATGTTTCGCGAGTATTGCTTTCGCATTAACTTAATACGCCCGAAACGTGTCCATTCGAGGAACAAAAGTGGACAGGGTGCATTACGAGCGATCGAAATAATTCCGGGTCAGTGGGCGTCGGACGTGAAAATTTCGGCTGGATGACGTCAACGAGCATCCATCGATTCGGGTCAGGACTTCTCGTCGATCGACGCTTCGCTGGTGATCGTTAATCCCGGAAACAGCGCGCCTCGCTAGGGATAATGAGATCCCGAATCGCGCATCCCGCGACTCGACGAAGCAACGATATTCGACGGGAGGACGAATAACGACGCGCGGTTTAATCATTGCCCTCTATTCTCCAAGGCATCGATAGCGGGGGATCCTCGCGATCGGTGGTACAGCCAGCGAGCGGATCGAATGGGTTTTCGAGTCCAGGATGCACACGGGAGGACAATTGGGCCGAATGGGACGCGACAGGGCGAGAGTGGAACGACTGTGAAAGAGGGGCAACGATACGGGCCGCGCCTTCTAATGTAAATTACGCGAAATCGTAGCACGAGTAACGCCACCCCCGGCACAAAGGCCGCTTTAGCCGCTATTTTCCCTGCTTTTTTCCCCCCTACGGCTTACGCGAAATATATTACGTAAATTCCCTTCTTCCGTGAACATTTTCAACGCTGCTCCGCAGTTCACACAGAGGCACGCGTACATGCAGGCGGTTGTGTGTGTGTGTGTGTGTGTACCTGTGCATGGCGTGCGTGATGCGGTAGAAAATGCATCGCGCGAAAATGTTTTTGCCCGCGTGTTCGCGCGTCGACGTATAAACGACTGCATTTGCTCCAATACAGTATTCATGCTCGTTGTCCCGGACCATCGTCTCATCCCTCTCTACCGCTCCTTGTTCCCGACCCCATCCGCTTTTCGACGCCCGGTTCTCGCGTACCAGTGTCAATATTTCGTCGTTTGTTGAATCGCGCGTATACCACCGCCCTGCTGCTCCTATATCTCTCTCTCTCTCCCTCTTTCACTTCTGGTATTACATTATTCTCGAGGAAATTGCACGGAATTCCAGCCGTTGAAACGTCCCGGTTATAACCGCGACGAAAGTGGTAACGCACGTAGGTCCAGTTACTTTAAGGTCGATCTGCAGTCCGCCAAAAAGACTGCCTTGGAAACGAGTGGAAGCTGGATGGCTATAAAAATGTCCTCGCGGGCGCGAGGAATCGCGTTGCGTCTTCTATTTGCATACGTCTCGCGCAGACTTGACGGGGGAATTTTATTATCCGGCAAATTAGCCGTTGAAAGCGTTGAACGTCTCGTTCGTTGGGAAGTTCCGTTCGTTGTAAATCGTCGCGCGGCCAGCCTGGCTGATCGACTATTTTTAATGGTCCGAGTTTGCAGGGGATCAAGCCACCGATGCAGGTCGGGCTGACTCATCGCTTGGCTGTACCACTGGCGATATTTCAAGAGGCGAACGCCCCGCGCGCGGTTCGACTCCGATAAGCGCAACGTGGGATGGCTAAAAAAAAGCTCCGACAACAATTCAGCTGGCCACTTGCTGCTCCCCGTACGCTAATCGATTCGTCGCTCGTTATAAACTCTACAGAATAATTTACCGGCCGCGCGGCACCAACAATAGCTACAAACGGGCAGAAAACCGATAACCGAATATCGAAAGTATCGGAACGGCGCGCGTCCCGCGACTATTCCAGCCTCTTGCGGGACTTCGATTCCGTGCCACCCCCTGGCCGAGCGTTCTTTGATCCCTCGAGAGATATCTCGAAACGAGGCATTCGAACGGGTATCGTCTAAACAGCGTGACACGCGCGAGAAATTAAACGACGCGTCCGCGAACGGGCGAAGAGGTGATTCCATTTCAAGAATTGCGCAGCCACGGCACGTAGTCCTGTATTTTTTTTTTCTCGAATAAAATATGACGAGCACCGCGCGAATATTTATGCAAAATAGAGTTTTATAGAAGACCGATAACGGAATGGAATTTATACAGAAATATGCTCTGTCGTGCGTACGCGCGTGTACGTGGAATATCATTTTCAGCGTTCCTTAATTAAACTGCATACATTTTAATTATATTTCACGTGTACCCCGAAACGTTCTGCCCGCATAAACACCCGCGGACCAGCAGACGAGCGTGCGCGAACGTATCGAGGGTGAATGCAACGTATAAGCGGTCAAACGAAATGTTCTCCACAAGTAAACGAAGTTGCTGTTACGAATCCATGAAAATACACCGTTTAACGGTTACAAGTGTCTCCCTTCGTTTTTCGTTTCCCTCTTAAAAACCATGCGGATGTCGTCCATGAAAATGTAGCTGCCAGTCGATGGTCAACGGGTAGACCACTTCCTTTCCGTCGACCGACCGGAAAACTTGGTATCAGCCAGTGGCGCGACTGGAATTTCGCGTTAATAAGAGTAATGGACCGGCAGCAAAGGGTTCGCGGCACAAAACGCACTGGCGCCGTTAGGGGTTGCTGGGTACGTGTATACACGCGGGCGGTCACGGAAGAATGACAGACTGTCTATTTGGCTGATGGCGCGGGATTTAACCATTCGGTTCGACCACGCGAATATTTTTGCACGTACACGCGGAATAATATGCTCGAGTAAGCCGGCTGCGGCACGGCACGGAATAGAACGCGGCTCTGGCCATGGTTCTCGCTGGTGAAATATGGAAACCAGCCGCGCGCTCTTCAGCCGAAACGGGACTCCCCATAGAACCGACGAGGGACGTAACGGCGGCACGGATGGTCGGAAGGGATGGCGATTCCGCGGATTTAATCCCGGCACAGGGTCTTGGCGGGCGATGCACGCGTCCATCGCGTATCGGTTGCAACCCGCGGGGGTGGCACGAGTGAATGGAGACAGCGGATATCCAGCCGGGTCAAATGAAACGTTTTTTAATACCCATTAACCAGCTGAAATGCCATTTAGCCGGTGTAATAATTCTGAAAGCACTGGTTTCAGAAGGGATGGCACACTTCAATCATCCCCCACCCTCTCGACGTCCTCCCGCCATCCGTCCTGTATGGGGCTACACGGTGTTTTTCCTCCCTCCCTCCTCCCCTGTCTGTCTCCTCTCCCTGTCCCTCTTCGCCATCACTCTTTTTTTCCCCAGCTGAGACGCGAAAATCGAGAATACAATGGCACGCGAACGAATGCACGAGCAGCGGCGAGCTTTTAGCCGCTCGAGCATTTAATCCTGGCGAAAATACCCCAGGTGAACGCGTATTGTTCCGATATTAGAGGAATACCGTCAGTCCGTGTGTTCGCGTTAACGTGCACTACCGGGACGTATCGAGAGACGACGGCAAATTGTCAACCAGGTATAGCGAACCATTTTTTCCTCTCCCTCTCTCTCTCTCTCCTTCTCTCTTTATTTCCATGCTCGTCTATTTTTCAGCGAATATCGTATTAGAGGGACTGCGGGGGATGATAAGCCGGGACCGCGGCAGGCGAAACACAATGGCCGCCCCCGCGGTTCTGTTATAATCGTTTCGGCTAGCGTAATAGCGACAATGAACACTTTGTCTGTCTGATGCACGATTTCATCTGTCCGACAACAAACTAGCTGCGAATGCACGTGACGTCCCAAACGTCAGCAACATTTGCCGCGTTCGTTGCTTGAGCAAAAGTGCCATCGCTCGAGGGGGTTGGGCATTCGACGCGATACCCAACGCGATACTCGACGCTTCAAGACGCGATTATACTTGTCCTTTGAAAACAACGGCGAAACTTCGTTATTGGACTGGCGAAATAATTTTCTTCCTCGATTACGTTCTCCCGGTATTTCAGGCGAGACGATCGAGCTCGATCGAATCGATCGTACCCAGCGTTTAATTAAGAAATTGCATAGCAGCTGCATTCAGTGTCGTCACTTCGATTTATTCCGTGGAATAGGAAGAAAGACGGCTCTGTTTCGAGAGCCTCATGGCAATGCGTAATTCATATATTCGACCATTACTGAACCACGTTCCGTGCTCGATTTACCTCTCGATGTTCTCCAGAGGGCCGTGTACCAAACAAACAGGGATTCTCGGTTCTAAGGAAAGTTCGTTCGCCACGTGCACCTTCGCGGAGCGCAACTCGATAAATCACCGGGGGATTTTCGAAACGCGAGCCGTTGTGCACCCTTTCTCGTGTCTTGTCGTTCGCTTATCGGGGTTATGAATCTCGCGCGCGCCGTTTCGCGATGAAACGGACGCTTTAAATCGCGCCAACTTTCATCGTATAAATCCTTCTCTGGTCTCGCGACAGCTTCCGCTCGACGAGCGCGCATTCAACGGAACTCCGCGACCGTCCGCCATTACGATTAACCGTACCGAAGGCATGCGATTGTTTTCACCTCGCCCCGAAGAAACAGTCGACGAAAGCGTCGATTTTTCTATCCCATTTCATAAAATTCAGCAAATTATTGCGTCGTTCCCATGGGAGTTACTTTTTACTGGAATTCAAATTGTACGGTGATCTCCATTTTCGTGATTCGTTCGCGCAGACACGAATTCGATCGTTTATATCTCGTTAAAAGTCTGTTCGAACTTTTATTATCGAGCACGCGCGATTTCCAAAATTGTAGAAGATATTCTTATTCTTCCAGCAAAGGGGGGAGACGGTAAAACACTGTGAAAGACGAACAACGTTGTTGAAAACTGTTGCGAAAGTTTCCCGTTCTTTCTGAGAACGATAAATCGATATCTGTTAGGCGACGTTCGTTTTTCACGCGGCTCTTTGCGCGTTCGCGATTCTGGAAAACTTTCCCTAGAAAAGCGACTCCTTGGAAAAACTTTGGTTTTAAGCTGTTCGCGTTGCAAACTGTCATCGTCTATTTACCGTTCAGGATATCGGAGAGATCCGCGATGCCAAACTTTTTGACAAAGTTGCTAAACGAGTGTAAGAAATTTGAGAAAGGAAAACGACGCATCGAGTAAGAACACGATCCAATAATCCTGCACGATGCGTACCATTAGACCAATTAGCGATACTGAAATCGATGGAACTGGCTATTAATAGGTGTCTCGCGGATCGGGACGACCGCGATCAAAAATTCATCACGTCGTATTAGGTCGTGCGAGAGGTGTCAAGCCCGGATTTGCGCGGCCCTCCCCGGGCGAAAAGCCTACAAACGAGTAACTTTCGGTTTGTCTAGCCAGTAAGTTCTCTGAACTCGCGAGTGCTGTGAATGAAAACAGCCGTGGGCTGTTATCACTGCGATATCGTTTCAGCGTCATTCCAGTCTCGCAGGCCGCGTGCAAACACCGAACGTCATGAACTGTTTTCTCTTCGATTTACGTGACGTAAAATCTGGAACCGGGTAACGAATTTTCCGACGCGTCAAATTGCCCCTGAAAAAGTGTACCAAGAGAAAAAAGAACCCCCAAAAGGGAAGAATAGACGAAACGGAATTTAAAAAAGGGAACCGTGCTCGAAAGGACGCGCTCACAACTTTCGAGGAACATTTCGAATTCGTGGCGTTGGAAGGGCGAACAGAATAATTCCGCTCGATTCAAGGATTACCCTTTGCATCTCCTCCCGTAATTGCATCGATGTAACTGCTTTTTGCGTGGAATCTACTTAAATCGAGGGACCCGTCGAGTGCACAGAAGGCCTTCGTTGGTCTGGCGGTATCCACGAGGGGAACAATACGAGGACGGAGGACCAGGGTGCAGGAAATGGGAGGCGAGGAAGATAAAGGAAGACCGTGTCGGATTCTCATCGACAACGGAAGCGCGCAGTTAGACGCGGAAGAAGTTGTACGGGGGTAACGCGAAGCAGAAGACGGTTCGAGGCACCCCCGTAACACGAGGGCACGATCAGCTCCGGACGAATTTGCATTGCGGCCGGACGCTTCTTGTTTGAGCAGCGCTGCAATCCTCCCTCTTGGCTGCGTCTGCCCCCGATGTTCCGCACTTTAATCCTCGAGGAGAACCGTCGATACAACCCCAACATCGTCGATCGTTACGTTTCATCGTTAAATTAACGAACGAAGCCTGACCGTTCCGAGTCGAACGAGGACGCTTCGAGCGTCACGAATGAACGTAGATGCATTTTGAGTGCAACGAACGGAACAGACGTGGAAGTGAGAGCGCGCGAGGAGACTATTGGCAATTTGTATCTTGCAAAATGGCTATCGAGTCTATCTTATTAATTAGTAATTAGAATTGCGATTCGTATCGAGCTTCGATACGTTTTGTCTATGGTGGATATGATGATAACCTGGTTCTGTTTTACACACTTAGCCAAAATGCTTGGATAACCAAAGTTTTCAAGGAGATAGTATATAAAAGTAATCCGAACGAAGGACTTACAAGGATGAGAATAATCGATTCGATGAACTCAGAATCGAGACGCAAAGCGAAATCTTTCGCTTTGTCGAGCCAGACTGACTTATTATAACCAGGCTAGCTAAATCATCAAAAGTTCCACCTTCTATAGGAGATTTCAGTCAGACTGGGCTTCCAAACGAGAGTATCTCAAAGACGCGGACAAGACTCCACCTTTGTCTTCTCACAGTCATCAACTAGGTGTTCCCACGTTTCAACAAATTTCCAATTGCATTTCGAAAACACGCTCGAACTTTGCCAGCCACTCTTTCAACAGTGTTACTTCGAACATTTGTGGGTGGAAGCGAACGCAAACGTTTACCACAGCCTCGATATTCGGCATAATTGGCCGCACAAAGGGAGTCTAACTGCTGGCGCGTTGGTCAGCGTCCAAAACTTCACCGTTGCCCGCGCCCTTGACGTCTGACAAGCGGACGACAAACGTTCGGATTAAATCAAATAGCGCGAGCGTTGCCGTGAGGGGCAACAGACGGCGACCCGGCCGTTTCCGGAGGAAAATCCAATCTTGCAATTGAAGAGGAAACGGAAGGGGCACGGGGGGTGGTGGCGGGGCGAGCGCAGGCAAGGCCGTGTCTGAATGGAAAACGAATCACTCGGAAAAGTTTTAGTCGCACGGAGATCAGCCAGCCAGTGGCCTATGCGAGAAACTTCCCGTTTATTCGGTATAACCTGCTTGAACCGTTTCAACCGAGAGTTTCGACCAAGAACCGAGAGAAAGGTGAAGAAACGAAGAAAAAAGAGGGGAACAAGCGCGAGGATTCGGGTGGTCTCGCGTTAATTCTCAACCTTTCAATTTCTTCGATATTGTCCCTTAAATTAGTTCCAATTGAGAGAAAATAATGCACGAGAAACGTGTGCTCGATCGAGGGGAACTGAAACAGTTAACCTAGTAGACTTTGCCAGCAGCGGAGTAGCGCTTATGGGGTTGTTCGTGTAAAACTTCAGGGACCCTGGGGCACGTTCTCTCGTTATTCGATCGAGTCCTTCCTTTGCGCGGGTTATTTTTTTCTAGGTTAAAACAATTCCGTAAGCGTGGCTACGGAAGTTGGACGAAAAAATTGTTCGGTTCTTGTAGCTAGCATGCACCAACCCCCGTATGTTTCCTCGAGCCGAATCGCCAGATGCGATCGAAAGCTTGCCTCGCGGCGTTCAATAATGCACAAAGTTTCGGCTAAGAGCGCGTACTAAGCTGGCGAGTTCCTCGGATAGCACAATGCGACCATTATGTCGGCGGAAGGGAAAAAAAGTTAGGGAAGTTTCGCGAAGTATGGCGAAGACGGTCGAGACCAGAAATTGCTCGTCTCACGGAGGTGTCGAGCACCGCGGTGAGATAAAAGTCGTAGAATTTAACGCGCATCGTATTCAATCAGCGTTCGTTTGTGGCTCAACGAGTACCTTCTTCTATCGATGGACCAACTTTCTAGCCTCGCTTCCTCCCGCTGCCTCGTTCCGTCCAAGAGCCACAGGAACCGTCCAGAAAGCGCAACCGCTGAAGTCATCGTTAACGTTAACTTTCGTCGTAATTTCTGGCGGTCGACAGCGTTCTCGTAAACTCATCCACGTGCGCTCGAGCGAGCCCTTTTTTCCCCCATTTCGCGTGCAATACTGTAGCTCGCGTATCTAGGGTTTAGAGCGTGCAGCAGGGGACGACCAGGATAATGTGTGTACGCGGATACTCGAACGGTCCCCTCAGACTCTAATTAACTCGGATATTGACCAGAGCGGCGCGTGTATCCGCGCGTGTACACGGACTTTTTTAGCCACCCCCGCGCGCGAGGCCAGTCGCGGTGCATCGACGAGGAGGGTAGAATCGGGCGAAAAAATGGCTCCGATTTATCAGTGGCTCCCACGTTTTTATCGGCGCGCCATGTTTACGAGCCTCTTCACTGCGGGGCAGTGTAAACGTCAAAAAGTTCGTGATCGCGCGCACCGAGACGTGACATTGGTGCGCAATACGATAAAGGCCCCTTTTCGAGCGCGCAACGAGAGCGCGTACCTAAATCATGTTGCGCGTCCGAGAAATATCGGGCCTTTTGTTCCACCGATGGCGGGCAAATCCGAATTAGCCGTCCTTTATACGGGTTCGATGAACGATGAAAATCATCGGATCGAGTTCAATCAATCCGTGGAACCCGACCAATTATTAAGCAAACAATGGAAAAATCAACTCGCCGTGCGCGATAAAAAAATGTGTACGGTCCGGTCTCGCAGACACGGTTAAAGAATACCTTCGAACGAACTGCGTTTAGTTTTAGGATAACGCGTTCGACGTTTCAGGTTCGTCGAACGCGTCTCCACGTGTTACTCCGCGATTTCACTCACCGCTCCTCGGCGTGGGGAATATGTTGTAGGCGGAATCTCGAACCCAGGACGTGACTGCCACGTACTCCTTAACGAACGTTGGTATTTCGCACTTGAGCACACCGGTGTTTCCAGGGAAAACGTATGCGTCTCGCGCTTGGACGTTGTAATTCTGACGCACCACTGAAAAAAATGAAAATTCCGAGATTAGCTGGGCGAGAATAGAGTTATTCGAGTTTGAAGCTTGCCAAAGCAAGGGGAGCGATAACTGGGAAGGTTTTCGAGGGAAATACCTGGACGATTCTATTCGATCAGCTTTCGTTATTTTAATTCCAACTATTCCACGCAGACGCTCGCTGAAGGGGGGGCGCTCATGGAAATTGAACAGAGGGCCTATGGGCACGAACTCGAAACCGCGGCCATCCACCCCTCGCGGTTAACTCCAATAACAATAAAACGTAAAATGTACCACGCATTTTCTATTACAGACTCTTTATTCTGCACGCGAACAACGGCCGCTTTTCAGCCCGTCTGCAACCCGTGCTTTCGGTAATTAGTGCCTCCCTCTCGCGTTTTCATCTCTGTTCTCCGCCCCTTGCGTGCAAACCACCCTCCAAGCCCCCTCGTCTCGCGTAATCCAGCCGGACGATTCTTTCCAGAAACACGCTCGATTCACGAGCCGCTAAACGCGATAAGCGATTGTTGGCAGGACCTGCCCTCGATTGTTGCTCGCCTAAAAACGACCAACTGCAGGAACATTCGTGGCGTTCGTCGCGAGAACGCGAGTGGATGGCTGGCGCAGGGTGCGCGGACGGATCTTGATCTTGGCAGTGAGTGCCGCTTGTTAGAGTCGTAAACGACCGCCGCGTTTCAGGCCGTGCATCCGCGAGGCGGAAGCGAAGCGGCGATAAATGTAGTTGGCTCGGATCTCTTCAGCCGCGATCATTCTTCCGCCTCGACCGCGAGGCCGTGGTTTAGAACGTCATTCCCTGGAACGGTCGATTACGTTTACGAGCGACGCGGATATAGTCGGTACCCAGAGACACACACCGCGGTACGCTCGATTTTTACGCGCCGAATCGCGGCTCCAGCCTGCTAAATATCCCTCTGTTCGATAGCCGCGGGCAACGCGACGCTCGAATCCTCGGTACATCCACGTTTAAACGGGGACGCGACGGGGTCGCGTCGCGGCTCGATGGCGTAATTGCGAGCCACGATACACCCGGAAACGATTCGCGGCAATTTTTCGTTGGATTACCATCGCGTTTCCCACATTCAAACTCTGTTCGAACAATTCTCCACTGCTTCCCCTCTGCGAAGAAGCTCTTCGCTCCGCGACAAGATATCGCGAGGCAAAATCGTACCCACCCTCGTTACCCTCGTCTAGCCTCTGACTATTTTAAAGACGCACGAAATATCACGAACGATTCTCATCGAAACGAGAGAATAGTCGCGACTGCGAAACAAGCTCCATCTTCTCGTCCATCTGTGATTCGCGAGGATGGGAATAGAGGAGGGTGGAAATTAGATGGAAAGTCGAGGTTCCGGGCGAGGGACCAGTGGCGAGAGACGGAAATCGGAGGAACGGAGGCGAAATAGAGGTACTCACCCGCCTTTATAGTTATTTCACGGCCCAACACCCTTCCGACGCTGTTCGACGCCTGGCATCTGTAGACGCCCGAGTGGACATCGTGCCTGTAGGTCTCCGCTCCGAACGGCAAGAAGTACATCGAGCCGTTCACCAGCATCTCGCGTATGTGCGGGATAGGGAGGACCGGTGACCCGTCGCCCATAAGCCAATCAATCCTCGGCAGGGGGCTGCCCTGGGCCGAACAATGGATCATTGCCCCGGTCTCGTTCGAGAACTCGACCGACGAGCGCGGCTCCGAGATCAACACCGGGCCCTGGCTATCCAGTACCACACCCCGTCCTGTAACATGGATCGCGCGGCGTGTTCCGTTTAGAACGATCGGCGCTCGGACACGCGGAAAATTGCGAAGGCTTTTGGGAAGACGTTAATGGCCTCTGGCCGTGATTGCGCCGTTCGCCGCGCTCCGATTGTATTAGACGGGACAGAGGGGCAAGCTGTTCAGCATACGTCGATTAATCCGTTAATGCCTGCGGCGTGCGATCGATCATATACGTACGCGTATAGCAGAGGGTCCTGGCCGAGTGTAAATGAATATTTTAATGAGATTAATCCGTCATCCATCGGTGGGACCGTAGCAGCAGTTGTAAACTCTACTACGGAGCACCGCACCCCCATTCATCACGGTATCGCGTTTCAACGGTCACGTCAGAGTGCCATTAAAGCGGAACTTTATTCGAACGAAATTTTGCAAGGCGTCTGGCTAACTGAAACTACTGGCTGGACTCGTATTACTAAATCTACCGCGGAACGTCGTCTCGATATGAGATATCGTAGGCAATGGCGGAGACTCGCAGTGAATTCCTGTTATACGAACGACCTAGTTATAGGTGCCGTGAACTTGTTTTAACTGCAAGTGCCATCGATCAACGTATGAGATAGATCGTACGTCGAGTATTAATTGATTGAGTCGTTTTGTACCGATAAAAACAACGAACGGCCATTTGTCGGGAGCGAGTTCTTATCCAGATCTACATACGCGCGTTATCCGCGCGGAAGTAACACCGCGCGATAAAGGTGTTCCGTCTGTCGTTGCATAAGAAAGGGGAATCGTTTCACGCGTCCCATGGGGAACATCGAACTCGAGCGCTCTTAAAAGCCGGCACGGTTAGGATATCCACTCTGAAAGGGTACTTACTTTAAAAGTAAGTTAAACCGACCGTTTCGGTTAATCGTCTGAAATAAACCTCTAAATATCAATACATCGGCGCGGAAAATTTTCGCAGCCAGCTCAGTACGGAATAGAAATTCCATTTCGATTGCTGAGATAAACGGGGTTGAGACGGTGATCGATCAATGAAACGTTTCGCAGGGATCTACGCGCAGTGAGCCGGATCGTATTAGCTGTAATTATAAAATAACATGGCAGAGTAAATATTTTAATATAATATTTCAATGTTAACTAGATTAATTTATTCGATAGCTAGTTAATTATTACGAGGACTGTGTCAAACGATGCAATTTTCAGTAAAATATTCGATGATTAATAGAAAATTACCGTATAAAAGTAGGTTAAATTTGTAAAAAACCTGTAAAAAGATATGTATTCTATTCCAGTAAGTTGCAAATAACAGAAATTTATAATAAATATATAAAAATTAATAAATTACAGGCTACTGTAGTATGCAAATTGATTTTGATAACTTTTGATCTTGAAGAGAGTGGGGGAATGACGGTAGTGGGAGCCTGACTATAGTGGGAGTGGGTGTATAAAAGCAGTGCGAAAGCGTAAAGGGCCTTTTGGCCGTCTGGCCGCCGAGGGGAGAAGGTCAGGATGAGAGTGCGAGTGGTCGCTTCTGATGGCTACCTGTGGAGAGGCTAAGGGTGGTGGACACTGGTGGACACTGGTGGACACTGGTGGACACTGGTGGACACTGGTGGACACTGGTGGACACTGGTGGACACTGGCGGATACTGGTGGACACTGGTCGACACTGGTGGACACTGATCGACACTGGTGGACACTGATCGACACTAGTGGACACTGGTGGACAGTGGTAGACACTGGTGGACACTGATGGACACTGGTGGACACTGGTGGACACTGGTGGACACTGGTGGACACTGGTGGACACTGATGGACACTGGTGAACACTGGTGGGCACTGGTGGGCACTGGTGGGCACTGGTGGACACTGGTGGACACTGGTGGACAGTGATGGACACTGATGGACATTGGTGGACACTGGTAGACACTGATAGACACTGGTAGACACTGGTGGACAGTGGTGGACAGTGATGGACTAGCCAAGGGTAGTGAATACTGATGAACGATTGTGGACAGCAGTGGACAGAGCTGACAACGAGTTTTGCCTGTCAACTGGTGAGTGAACAAAAGAATGGGTCCCTGCGTAGTCACCTCCACGGGGTGGGCCTGGGCACTTGGTAACGTTTTCGAGAGATTGCGCTCTCGAAAACGATATCATGCTAAGGACTACGCACGTAGATTTAAGTACTGATGTAAATTCGATACTAGAACTACCAAAGCATTTAGACTGATTGTTTTATCATATATTAATATCATATATTATCATATATTAATTGATATCATATATTAATTTTTAAAATTTTCTATAATTTTGCATCAGTTCAAATTTTCTATAATTTTGCATCAGTTCAAATTTTCTTTTCACTTTTTATATTCTATTCTTTGCTTTCCCTTTCGAGTATTTTTACCTTTTCGCATAACTATAATTCTACTTTGTTCGCATGAAATCGAAATACTTTTATTGCGGGTAGTTCTAATGTCGAGTTAATTGTAAAATTTGTACTGGATTGTATATTGTACAGTTAAGATAGAGTTAAGCTAGATTTTAAGTTAAGTTAAATTTAAATTCTCGCCGATGGATCGCCGATGGATCGCCGATGGATCGCCGATGGAGCGCCGATGGATCGCCGCTGGATCGCCGAGGGATTTTAATTATACATTCTTTTACTTGTTTTATATGTATGTAATTCCCCTAATCCTTTCTTATTTCCTTCTAATAAAATTGTAAAGGAATACATTTTCTTATCCGAAGTGAAAGAGCCATTTCTATAACCCATTACCGTCCGTTTATCAAAGTAGAACATAATTGTTCTCTCACAGATCGGTTCGCGTTTAGTCTATACTGATGAAAATGCGTTGCATACTTCCTTGAGCATTCTTATTTTCTCCTATGTGAAATCGCTTCACGTAACTTTATTTTTTCTCTATTCGTTCGAGATTCCATCTTCTATAGCCACGCAGCGAGATAGTCGATGCTCAATCAAACTGATGTGGTTTTCGGAGCCCATTGAGATTTCGCAGCCCTTGTCGATTGGTACGCCCGTTGGGTACTCGACTTGGGTATAGGCTTAGCACATTGGACGCGCTCACCGCGGTTCGTTCCGAGTAGCTCCTACCCCGTGTCGCTGGGGTCTTCGGACCTGCTGTAAGACGACTTGGGGCGGTCTGCGAAGTTCGTTCTCGTCGGTGGGCAATGCGTCCTACTGCTAAGCCTCGCTGAATTCTTGATGGTAGCCGCATTCACCATTGGGGAGAGCGTGGTATCAGCTGTCTCGTTGTAAGACGTGGCATAAACTCAATTTGCTCGCGTTTCGCGTCGGGTATGGTTCACCTAGTGACTAGTGTTGAACCATCGCGATAGAATGCTCTCGCGAGAATGTGACGCAGGTTTATTGGTATTTGTTCGTTTCGGTCGCGTCGCGAATTTTATCTATTCTTGCTTCAACTTAGCTTCATTTCTTAATTTTCATTTAATTTCCTTAGTATCAATATCTTTTTCTATAGAAACATAGAATTTAGATTATCGCATCGTATTCCCTTTTGCGAAACACTTGAATTATTCTAAAGTGTTTGTAGAGTCACTTTAGAAATTTCGCTTTGGGTATGAAAATGGCAGTCCTAATCATCCCTTTCGTAAAGTCCATACTACAATCTCTAAAATCTATGTAAGGAGAATGTATTATGGAATCCGGTTTGAAATTGATAAGTAGAGTCAGTCCTCGGTACCTTCTGTACCGAGAACACCTGAATGTAATGGAGGGAGGATGGGATTAGGGAAATAGGGATGGGTCCCTGCGTAGTCACCTCCACGGGGTGGGCCTGGGCCCTTGGTACCATTCTCCAGAGACCGGTCTCTCGAGAATGGTACCAAGCTAAGGACTACGTGCCTAGATTTAAGTCGAAATTTTCCAAGTCCTTCTCAGGACTTTGAAAATTTCTATTGGATTGTAAATTGTAATTGTAAATTGTATAATTTGATTGTAAATTGTAATTGTAAATTGTATAATTTGATTGTAAATTGTAATTGTAAATTGTATAATTTGATTGTAAATTGTAATTGTAAATTGTATAATTGGATTGTAAATTGTATAATTGATTATGGTACAGTTTAAGTTAAGTTAAATTAGGTTTTCGCCGATGGATCGCCGTTGGAGCGCCGTTGGAGCGCCGAGGGATCGCCGCTGGATCGCCGAGGGATTTTAATTATTATATATTTATGGATTTTAATTAGATATATTTATATAATGTATATGTATGTAATT
This sequence comes from Xylocopa sonorina, assembly GCF_050948175.1. Taxonomy (NCBI): domain Eukaryota; kingdom Metazoa; phylum Arthropoda; class Insecta; order Hymenoptera; family Apidae; genus Xylocopa; species Xylocopa sonorina. The sequence goes on from NC_135203.1 coordinate 7,637,685, forward strand.
TCCCTTCATATCCCTTTCCTAATATCCTTTTCGTAAGGTCCATACTACAATCTCTAAAATCTATGTAAGGAGAATGTATTATGGATTCCGGTTGTTTGAAAGTTAGAAGTAGAGTCAGTCCTCGGTACCTTCTGTACCGAGAACACCTGAATGTAATGGAGGGTGGATGGGATTAGGGAAATAGGGATGGGTCCCTGCGTAGTCACCTCCACGGGGTGGGCCTGGGCCCTTGGTACCATTTCCCAGAGACCGGTCTCTCGAAAATGGTACCAAGCTAAGGACTACGCACGTAGACATAAGTATAATTGTAGATTTAACGCTAGAATCACCAAATCGACCAAAATAATTTTTATTCTGTAGATTTGACCATCATTTTGTGCATTCGTTATTAAGAATTTTCTCCAATTCATACTTTTCCTTTTTTATTTTCCAAGTCCTTTTCAGGACTTTGAAACTGTCAATTGGATTGCAAATTGTATTATTAATTACGTTATAGTATAAGTTAAGTTAAGTTATGTTAAGTTTAGGTTCTCGCCGTTGGATCGCCGTTGGATCGCCGATGGATCGCCGAGGGATCGCCGCTGGATCGCCGAGGGATATTAATTATAAATTTTTTTACTTGTTTTACTTGTTTTACTTGTTTTACTTGTTTTATATGTATGTAACTCCCCTAATCCTTTCTTCTCCTTTATAATAAAATTGTAAAGGAATACATTCTCTTACCCGAAGTGAGAGCCATGTCTATAATCCGTTACCGCCGTTTATACAAACAGAACAAATTGTTCTGTCGGTTCGCGATTAGTCAGTACTGATGAAAATGCATTACATTCTCCCTTGAGCATTCTAATTTTCTCCTACGTGAAATCGCTTCACGTAGTTTTTCTTTCTCTTCTTCTTTATTCGTTCGAAATTCCGTTTTCCATCGCCACGCAGTGAAACAGACGAGACTCAATCAAACTGATGTGGTTTTCGGTGCCCATTGTTATTTCGCAGCCCTTGTCGATTGGTACGCCCGTTGGGTACTCGACTTGGGTATAGGCTTAGTACACTGGACGCGCTCACGCGAGTTCGTTCCGAGTAGCTCCTACCCCGTGTCGCTGGGGTCTTCGGACCTGCTGTAAGACGACTTGGGGCGGTCTGCGAAGTTCGTTCTTGTCGTTGGGCAATGCGTCCTAATGCTAAGTCTCGCTGAGATTTCGATGGTACCCGCATTCACCATTGGGGAGAGCGTGGTTTCGATTGTTTCAACGTAAGACGTGGCATAACTTGTTCGCGATTCGCGTCGGGTATGGTTCGCCTAGTGACTAGTGTCGAACCATCGGGTAAGAATGCTCTCGCGAGAATGTGATGCAGGTTTATTGGTACTTGTTCGTTTCGGTCGCGTCGCGAATTGTAATTGCATTTTTGCTTCTATCTATTTGCTTTAACTTTGATTAGAGTAACTTTCGATCATAATTATTCTTATTTTTACAAAGTTTCGAGTCATTATACTGTTCAGTAGAGTTTAGCATACCGTATCGTATTCCCTTTTGCGAAACACTTGAATTTTTCCATGGTGTTTGTAGAGTCATTTTAGAAATTTCACTTCTGGTAAGATAATGGCATTTCTCGTCATCCTTTTCGTAAAAGTCCATACTGCAATTTCTATAATCTACGTTAGATTTTAGAAAATGTATTATGGATTCCGGTTGTTTGAAAGTTAGAAGTAGAATCAGTCCTCGGTACCTTCTGTACCGAGAACACACAGATGTAATGGAGGGTGGATGGGATTAGGGAATTAGGGATGGGTCCCTGCGTAGTCACCTCCACGGGGTGGGCCTGGACCCTTGGTACCATTTTCCAGAGACCGGTCTCTCGAAAATGGTACCAAGCTAAGGACTACGTGCCTAGATTTAAGTCGAAATTTTCCAAGTCCTTCTCAGGACTTTGAAAATTTCTATTGGATTGTATTTTGTAATTGTAAATTGTATAATTGATTGTGGTATTGTTTAAGTTAAATTAAATTAGGTTTTCGCCGATGGATCGCCGTTGGAACGCCGTTGGAGCGCCGATGGATCGCCGTTGGATCGCCGAGGGATTTTAATTCTAACTATTTTTCTATATATTTTATATTATATATGTAATACCCTTCTTCCCATCTTCTCCTTAGTTATAGATATTTTTATATATATTATATATGTTTTATATTATGTATGTATATTATGTATCTATATTATGTATGTAACACCCTTATTCCCATCTTCTCCTTTCTAATAAAATTATAAAGTAATCCATTTCCTTATTCAAAGTGAGAGAGCCATTTCTATAATCGCGTTTAGTCAGTACTGATGAACATGCGTTACATTCTCCCTTGAGTATTCTAAGTTTCTGTTACGTGCAATCGCTTCACGTATTTTTCTTTTCTTTTCTATTCGTTCGAGACTTAGTCTTCCATTTCCACGCAGCGAAATAGTCGATGCTCAATCAAACTGATGTGGTTTTCGGAGCCCATTGAGATTTCGCAGCCCTTGTCGATTGGTACGCCCGTTGGGTACTCGACTTGGGTATAGGCTTAGCACATTGGACGCGCTCACCGCGGTTCGTTCCGAGTAGCTCCTACCCCGTGTCGCTGGGGTCTTCGGACCTGCTGTAAGACGACTTGGGGCGGTCTGCGAAGTTCGTTCTCGTCGGTGGGCAATGCGTCCTACTGCTAAGCCTCGCTGAATTCTTGATGGTAGCCGCATTCACCATTGGGGAGAGCGTGGTATCAGCTGTTTCGTTGTAAGACGTGGCATAAACATAATTTGCTCGCGATTCGCGTCGGGTATGGTTCAACTAGTGGCTAGTATTGGACCATCGGGTTAGAATCCTCTCGCGAGAATCTAACGCAGGTTCGTTGGTACTTGTTCGCTTTGCTCGCGTCGCGAATTTAATCTTGCCTCGAATTAGTATTTTTTCTTAACTTTAGTTTAATTTCATCGCAAATATCGTACCGTAGAACACTTCAAATTTTCTAAAGTGTCTGTAGATTCATTTTAGAAATTTCACTTTGTTTAAGAGAATGGCATTTCTTATTATCCCTTTCGTAAGGTCCATACTACAATCTCTAAAATCTATGTAAGGAGAATGTATTATGGATTTCGGTTGTTTGAAAGTTAGAAGTAGAGTCAGTCCTCGGTACCATCTGTACCGAGAACACCTGAATGTAATGGAGGGTGGATGGGATTAGGGAAATTAGGGATGGGTCCCTGCGTAGTCACCTCCACGGGGTGGGCCTGGGCCCTTGGTACCATTTTCCAGAGACCGGTCTCTCGAAAATGGTACCAAGCTAAGGACTACGCACGTAGACATAAGTATAATTGTAGATTTAACGCTAGAACCACCAAATCGATTAAAATAATTTTTATTCTGTAGATTTGACCATCATTTTGTGCATTCGTTATTAAGAATTTTCTCTAATTCATACTTTTATCGCGGGTTGTTCTAGCATTGAGTCCTTAGCAATACATTTGAGATTTTCCAAGTCCTTTTCAGGACTTTGAAACTGTCAATTGGATTGCAAATTGTATTATTAGTTAAGTTATAATGTAGGTTAAGTTAAGTTCAGTTAAGTTTAGGTTCTCGCCGATGGATCGCCGTTGGAGCGCCGATGGAGCGCCGAGGGATCGCCGTTGGATCGCCGAGGGATTTTAATTATTATATATTTATGGATTTTAATTAGATTTATTTATATATTGTATATGTATGTAATTTCCCTTCATATCCCTTTCCCAATATCCCTATCGTAAAGTCCATACTGCAATTTCTGAAGTCTGTGTTAGATTTTGGAGAATGTATTATGGATTCCGGGTTTAAATGATTAAAGTAGAGTCAGTCCTCGGTACCTTCTGTACCGAGAACACACGTATGTAATGGAGGGTGGATGGGACTAGGGAAATAGGGATGGGTCCCTGCGTAGTCACCTCCTCGTTGGTGGACCTGGGCCCTTGGTACCATTTTCGAGAGATTGCCATTTCGAAAACGATACCAAGCTAAGGACTACGTGCCTAGATTTAAGTAATTTGCAATTCAGTCGAAATTTTCCAAGTCCTTTTCAGGACTTTGGAACTTTCAATTGGATCGCAAATTGTGTAAGTGCTTAAGCTAGACTTCTAGTTAATGTTAAGTGTGGGTTCTCGCCACTGAATCGCCAGTGGGTCGCGATATTCTTTTCAACCGAATAATTCATGCGAATATCGAATGAAATAAGGATATTCGATGGAAGGAAGAAACAATTGATCCAACGGTATTCCCTTCCGCGAGGGCAAGCCTGGAACGGGTGCTTTGCAACTTCTTGGATATTCCTCTCGCATCTGCGGTAAGCAGTTTATATTGCAAAATACCCGAAACTCTGTGATCCGCGATGCGCACGTATAACAGCCACACAGATATCTATATACAATACATATCTGTCTGGTAAACATCGAAGAACTTTCATTTTGTTATAGAGCTTCGCTCGGAGGAGCGAAGCGGCTGTACGCGGACGATGTAGCAATAACAGAGGGATCGATCATATTCGATCTTCGTCGTGTCAGTTATTACTGGCTGCGCTCGAAATCATTTGCATGTTTCTGGGCGAGAATGCGGCCAGTTCATCGCTCAACCGCGGAACGGTGCAGCGAGAAAAATGTCCGGGCAATTTGAGAGATTTATGAACGCGTAATTCGCTCGGGTAACCGCGAGAATGTTTCAATCTTGCCGACCAAGGAAACGATCGTTTTCGATCTTCGAGGAAACGCGCTCGATCGTCTATGCGTCTTTCCTGAAAGGTTGAAAGGGAAACGATAACGAAATCGTGCCGTCGACGATCCCCAAATAACGATAACCGAATCATTCGCATCGCGACGATAAAACGCGCGCGTACTTGGCGGCCATGTTCACCAAATGGCGAGCGAATTGTTGATTTTCTCCGCAGACCGCCTCGATCGCAACATTTATCGCACACTCTCTCTTTCTCTCTCTCTCTGCCTCTCTTCAGGATCGTATCATTTCCACCCCAAGCATTTCTGCACTCGTTTCCTCTTTTAAAGCCCCTGTCTCTGTTTTTTTCCGCGGCTGCTCTCTCATCTTTATTTCGACCCAACAAATTTGATAGCACAGCTGACGCCAGACCATCATCGACGAGTTTTGTTTCCGGAATTCCAGGATCACGTTGCGTTGGGCTGACAGAATTTTTCGTGCGAATGGAGAGGCGTGAATAAGGGGTATTTAGTGAAGATCCACAGTGTCAGATTCTAATACGAACGAGGGGTGCGTTTGTAACAACCCAGAGATTTGCTGGCGCCCACAGGAATATCTGAATCAAACCAGTAACGCGATATTCCTGTTAGCAACATAGTTGTTCTATCTAAAATCAGGCTGCGTATCGCATTTTCCGATTATCGGTTCGCAACCGAACGCGCGGGCAAGATTCACGGGAGATCCAGCGCGGATACGCGAGATCGGTGCATTATGTATGAACGGCGATTTGATAAGCAGAATTTTGAGACTGGAAATCCACGAGAACGCCAAGAGTGCATCGTCGCGAACCTCTATCGTTGCATCCTGCATTCGTCGAACCGTGTGTATATGCGTGTGTGTGTGCCGGAAAGACGTTTATGTCCGGCGCTTCCTGCGCTCTACGAGCGCACGATGCACCTGCGCCACCGGTTTACAGTTATGCAGCATCGACGTCTACCCTGCATTTATGCCCGCGTTGCTTTCCATGAACGCGTCTACATACACGACCGCGCGCGTGCAACTACCTGCGACTAGGTAGATGCACATATTTCGGGGCGCAGAGTGCACCACGTATCGCGTGCATCTGCTGCACCCTCCTCAGAAGGGCGTTCTTCCCTTCCTGCGACCTGTACTCGCGCGAGTGAGCGAACTCGTCGAATGACAACGACGAAGACGGCGAAGACGACAACGACGACGTCGACGACGCCGGAAAATATGGTTAAATTAGTACGCGTATAACGCAGTTTGTCGCTGCCGGTGAGGACCGCCGTAAAACGGTTATTAAGAGGAGCTACGCTCTTGTAAAGGAGAATTCTGCTCGACGTTCTTCTTGTTTGCGAGCAAATTCAATAGAGATTCCGTCTAACTCGATAACCGGTAGCTTTCTGCGATTTAGTGCTCGCTTTACCATCGAGAACTCCAAACGGATATAGTACGAAAGAATGCTTGCGCGACGCGACGGTGCATTCGCGTTTTGTTTCTCGTTGGATTATTGTTTTACGGTTTTCAGTGATGGATTAACTCTTGTCGGATCCTGCGTTCATTGAGTGCTTGCTCGGCTAATTAAACGATCTGGGTCGTCGAGACGTTTCCTCTTGCCAATCGTCAAGCGCGATGTTTTAAAACGAGGATCGTCGTAATGGAAGATCGCGAAAGAAAGAGAACAAACTATATCGACGTCGATCGAAATTGTTTGCGCGTTCATTCAGTCGTGCGTGTTCGGTTATTGTCGCTGCGATTGATCCTCTCGATGCAAAAGGAGCAAGAGCTGGATGAACGGACGTACGATCCAATTATCGACTCTACAAAAGGTCGATTAATTCAGCGATACCGCGTTTCCATAAGTAAGTCGACCAGCTCGTCCCATCTGTTACTGACCGCGCTCGCAGGCTTTTTGTTAGTCGCGTTACGCGTCAACGTTAATGAACAACCGAGACGATGAATATACTCTATAAATTAAAAAAGTGCGAACGAACAGTTCGAGGGTATGAATAGAAATAGGAGAAACAGCGGGCGTGGATCGTGAATTTTTGTTTTACCGCCACTTATTTCGTAATCACTCGTAAAGTTCGCTGCTACGGGCGTTTCCATTTCATTTTTTATTCCCCTCGTAGTGATATCATATTTAGCCGGCGGTATCCGTAACACCGGTCATCGCGGGACTCAGCCATTTTTGTAAACGTCACTCGAGATCCCCTCGCACAGTTTTCAGTGGAACGCGTTCAATCTCGTCACCGCTGGTGATGCGCTGTACACTTTCGAGCACGCTCGTACACGTGTTACTCGACGCGGTTACACGCGACGAGGGGTGAAAAACGTGGCGTCGGATTTCGAAGAGGGATCCCTCATTACACGCGTTACCAAAGGACGAATCGAGACGAGTGGAGGAAAAGTATTAGCGGCGATAAAAATGAAAATTGGACGGTTGTGTCACTGTGTCGAGGATAGTCGCGGGTAACTGAACGAAGAAAAGCATCGCTCGGCGATAAATTGAACGCTCGTAATTCCGCGTCATCGCGTTTTTATCGTTCCGCGCGGACGCGTACGTAGCAGGAGTGCTCGGTTCTCATAAACGGTAGCTTTTTTTCTGCCATTTTTTCCTCCCCTATTTTTTTTTTTTTTTCCATACCGCTCGCATGCCGACCAGCAATGAGGAAGAATGCGCCGTTCGCTCGACTGCGACGGCAAAAGCACGTGAAACGCGTGAATCTATCGGGAAGCGAAGCGTGGTCGGTTGAATGAGACGCGCGAGGAATATGCTCGCAGTGATTCCGTTCCCTTCCGTGGAACGTGTCGACAAAGAAGCGACTCTGAAGGCTCGTCGTCGTATCCGTCGTCGCGCGCTCGTATTTCGTCGAGCGCGTTTGACCAACTGGCCTTTATATTACCGCCACGCAAACCTCGATTCCGCGCGTCGATGCTCAACAGGGATTTCCACCCCCTTTGCAACCCCCTTTGCAACCCCCTCGCTCGAGAGGTGTCCGAATTTAACGAACAGACTGGTTAATCGATATCGTATCAACGGATACACGGGAGTCAAGCCAACGACCGTGGCGCGGATGCAGCGTACGATTTTATCCGGCCACGTAAGGGAGCACGTCGTATGGGAACAATCCCTGAAACGACGCGCAAATATTCGCCCCAAGCGTTCGTGAATACTTGATAAGGCACTCATTAAACGTCGCGGGGCGTGACGCATCGTCGAGCCTCGCGAAGTTCATCCCCTCGTGCATCTGCTGCCGCGCGCATAACAGCGCGCATAATACGTGACTACGCGGAACACGATTGAACGCGGCTTAATTAATCACGGCGAAATTCGGCGCTAAAACTTGTTTGCAGTTGCTGCTGGCCTCGGGCAACGGGGTTAATTTCGCTTACGCGAGGGAACACCGTTACGCGATTCAGGCTGAACTTCCGCTCGTCGACCGCGGCTCGTCGGCGAACTTCTTTTTTCGCTGCCTTGGAATTTGCACGGATTATCAGACCGTCCCTTGCCCGCGTACCACCCTTCGTTACTGCCTCTTTTTCCCCTTGGATCAGTCGGTAATTGCGTAACAAGAGGGGGTCGCGAAAATTCGATGCGTTTGCGCGAGCCGTTTCCGGTGTTGCGTAATAGCCGGATAACTACGTTACCAGAGACAATTACACGGCGACAATGCGCCCGCCGCAATTGCAAGCCACCGTCTCCCTTTTCCGCGACACGAGAAACGCGACTATTTACCGGTGTGTGTTTGCCTCGCGTTCGCGAGGCGACACGGAAAATTCCAAATATTGTGCAGTCTTGCCGTGGCGTCGAGCAACTTCGCCCGCGTCGACGTCAGTCAAATTCCCTCGCACAGACGACGGTGTGCTGTTAATTCGTCACCTTTCACCACCGACGAATCCACCGAATCGCGATGCGTCCGCATCGTTTATGCATTGACGTCATTTCGCGGCGTGCATTCGCGCCGTCGACTCTCTCAGCTTCCTTAGAACCGCCCGTCGCGCGTGTTTCACGCTTCTGCTACTCGTTCCACCGAGTACACACCGCTTTTTCGTCGTTCTTCCTCCATTTTCGAACCGACGTGCTACCCCTCGCGGTATGTTAAATAGATATCAAAGTTATTTTAGCTTTTTCATTCGTTCCCCGGAAACGAGACCAGTGCCTCCCAATGTGCCGCGTATTATTAAAAAATGTGAGAACAAGGCGAGAACATTTCGCGCCACGAAATAACTCGAACCACTTCTCGCGGACGTTCAAAGGCACGCGATACGAGAACCGCGAAATTTACCATTCGTCAAGTATTTGGGTTACCAGCGCGAATAAATAGCGCAGGAACCGTTCTCTCGTCACGCGTTGATCGACGTGGCGAACATCGACGACACGGACAAAACCGTGGTACCACTCCGCGCGCGTTTCAACCCCTGGACGCGTTCCATGTTACAGGGGGTCGTTTCCATCCTCCCACCAACGCGTTACACCTGTGTCTGTCCGTAATTATGCAACGGCGCAATTTATGTCGCGTTTATACACTCGACTCTACCGTCGTCCACCCTCTTTTCCGTCGTTCCAGCTACGCGTGGTCCGATTGCCAGCGCTTCTCGGTGTTCGCCACGCGGGGAACGTGAATGCACGTGCGCGAGCATCGGCTGCGTAAATGTTGCGCCACTGCGACTATGTCGGGCACCACCCTCTATTCTCGCGTTGCGCCTAACCGATTAATTACAGAGCACCGTCACGTTGCAGCGGCATTATCATCCCGCGCACGGAATCCGCGCGTCACTGACGAATTAACCGCGAGGACGACGCACCCCCGTCAACCCCCATGGCCGTCCACCGTTCGAATTATTAACCCGCTCGATTGCGAGCGACGACGATGACGACGATGGTATCGAACGAGAGGAAGGACGTGATCGCCAGCGATTCGTTCGGGTATTTGATTACGAAACGGGGGTGGAAATCGAGAGCTGGTTTCGTACCGTTAAACCGGACGGTTTAGCGAAACGTTGGGGGGCGTTTAATTCTAATTAGACCGAGGCCGCAGTCAGGTGTAATTTAAGACCGTCTCGAGGCGGAGCGGGTAGAGAGCACTCTGGCTCCGGATTTCGGGGTTGGATCGACTTTCAAGGAGAATCGTCGAACACACCGCCGCGGTCGAACTTCCGAACTTGAATTTTCAGGCGACAGGGCGGACAGGGTGCTTCAACGCCGGTTACTTCCACTACGAGTTCAGAAGCCTCGAACGTACACTTTCCACGGTTACGACGAATGGTTCATCGGGGCTTTAAGACCTTCGATCGTTCTTGCCTAGAACCATGTATCGCGGTATCGAATTCTATATCGTCCTATCTCGCGCTGAATATACTTTGCGATTCTCTCTTGGGGCTGATCTTCAACTTCTCGCGTCACACCGCGTAACTCTTTCTATCGTTCATTGAAACTGTAATTAGCGTAACACAGGGGTTGATCGATAGTAACGAGGCCTCCTAAGAAAATAATCGCGAGATTCGATAGAGAAATATCCAGTGTTGGCGGTGGAGTCGTTCGATTGGCCAGCATTTTAACCTGACCGATCAGTTTCGATCATCGACGCGGCTCCTTTCGTTAATTGGCGGCAGTTGAAACAACGGTTACCCGTCGTAGGATCGGCAGCCGTGGATCGCGATTATCCTTGCGTTTCGCTCGACTAATCCGACTTAAGCGCCAACATAAATACGAATATATTTCGCGTACGCGATGGTCGAAGTTAGCTGCAATGCAGTAGCTCGGATACGGGCGGAGGGCGGCACGCGTTCGCCGTTTCGATCGTTTGATCTGGATCATGGTTAATTTCACCGTTGGTTATGGAGCACAATACCGTACCAATCACACACCGTGACTTCGCCGGGTCGCGCAGTCCGATTGGTTCCCTCCGTGACTGTCCACGTACACGGAGAAAGGCTGATAGTGGTGAATCGTGCGATCGTGGCCAACGTGCTCGCGCGACGGTTAGACGGGGAGGTTCGTCGAGCGTGTACAGGCTTACACGTACACGCGTGTCGCTCACAGGGTGGCGCGTGTGTAATCGGCGAGCAGATAAAGCCGTGAGACGGATCAATCCGTGACGAAGCCATCGACTTCGAAGCGCTAGATTTCGTTTCAATCTCGCCGGTGGATCGCGTTCGGCTCTCTCGTCGAAGGAACGCGACAACGCCATCCAGCCAGATACACGCCCGAATTATAGGGCAAATTGAACGATAGATCACTTTGTCGGCGACGGAGCTTTTAACCGGGAGATGCCGTGTCAACGATCACTCGCTGGAATGAATCATCTCGAGCCAGACGTTCTCGGTTCTTCGAAATTCTCTGCAGTTTCATCGTGTACCTGTCTGCTTCCTCTGAACTGAACTGGATTATCTTGATGCGCAGGATATCTCTTGAACGATGACCACCGATCTGCCCAGTGGAACGAGCGCCTCAGAGTCAGGCAACCTTCTCGTTGTGCTACTCGCGGGTTCTTTAGATTTGCATGCTGTCTGTTCGAGGAAATTTGAAATTTTAAACAAGCTTCTTGTCTGACCATTCTATATGGAGAAACGAAACGTTTTCCCGGGGTTTCTGTGAAATTAAAAACAAGGGTGGCCCATAAATCAGGGTTTCCCCAGACGTTAACAGAATTCGCGAGCCAAGAGGCGATGTAACCAGAGTTTCGTAGCTGGATCTTTGACGCGAGGGTTTCCTTCGATCGTACACCTTTGGCAGGCACGCGAAATAGGAAAACAGGAACGATCGACGGAAAGTGCTGACGTGCGACATTCAAGCGACAGACTTGCCAGACACGGCACCCTGGATCGGCTTCCGGGCACGTGGCGACACAACTTCCGGGTACGCTTATCTCTCTCTTTTTTATCCACGACAATCCTTCACATTATTTACCGCGTCGGCATCTTGCGAGTCACTACGAGGCAACGTCGATGACCCGACGTTCAGAGACGAGCCAGAAGAATCCACGAAAAATCGGTAGACGCGTTATGCACGTGTCGCGGAACACGTTGGATAGCGAGAACGCGTTGAACCAATGAAAGGAACAAAGAGGAAAAATCGATGGCATCGACGATGAAATTAGTCGGTCCTATCGTCGAGTGGCTTGCACCCTTTCGTCTGACCAGCCCTTTCTTCTCTCCTACTCGCATCGCGTCCAACCATACCGATTTTTCTGCCTCCGATTCCCTTTCTTCCCTCTCGTCTCCTTCTCCCCCCTCTTCTCCATTCGCCGTCCCTGTTTCTCCGTCCCTTTCTTCGCGACGCGGATGAATATATTTCCCTCGGCAGCGTCTTCATCCGAGCGAATGGAAGAATCTAGCGAGACGGGAGCAATATCGGCGGAAATCGAATCGCAAAATGGAGAAAATGACTGCGAGTGCTTCACCTTATCGCAGAGGTGGGGGCGAGGCGAGAAAATCGAGAGGACGACGAATGAATGGGGAACGAGAGGGAGGGAGAATAAGTGGGAAAGGCGGGGAAGATAGAGAAAGAGGGAAGTTTTGAGAACAGAGGAAAACGGACAGGTTGAACCAGCAAGAGTGAGAGACAGAGGAAGAGTGAGAGAGAGAGAGAAGGAGAGAGAGAGGAGGAATGCATTCCTGGGCGAGTTAATCCCTGGAGTCTGGAATGGCTGACAATTCCATGGATCCGTGCCTTCTGCCGTGCGCTTTCCGATCGTGTGCGTTCTCGTACGTGCGATCGAGCCAAGGTACGCGCGAACCACGCGCCCTGGGCATTATCGTCCACGATCGATTCGTCGATTCCTAACTCACGATAAATGGATGGTAATAGGGCTGGAAGCCGGAGGATCTTGCGTGCGGTTGCGCGTGTTTCTTAACGTTTCTCGTTCTCGAGTCTGGCTGGTACACCAGCTCGGTTCGCTGACCCGATCGTTACCATAAGCAGCTTACGGAAAGCCTGTCGGATTGTCAGTTATCTACGTTATACCTCCCCGTCCTCTCCGCGAATCGCCGTTTGCCTTTTCCGCTCTCCCGTTTCTAGTTTTCCGCCCCCTTTTGTCGTTCACCGGGAAAGTAATTCGATGGTGGATGGAGATACCATTGATAGACGTCGAGCGGCGAGCCCCGCGCGGATCGCGAAATTGAAATTCCCATCAATTGCGGAGACGTTGATACCGCGATACTCGTCCCAGATTAAGTTTCTGCCGATGAAGAGGGCCGCTTCGTAAACTAGAAATTTATAGCTCGTTGAACCCTCGACGTTCTACGAAATTCATGTCTGACGAATTTTTAACGACCCTCGACGAACGCAATCAACGATCGCCAACGGTTCTATCCAAACGCTGGATCGAACCAATTTTCTTCCGTCGCGGTGAACAGAGAAACTGTGGTATCTAACCTCGCGGTAGCACCGTTGGGGAGCTCGCTTTTTTCCTCTTTATCTCGCATTCGACGGGAGCGCCGACGTTAGCTCGTTAATTGCAATCCCGTGGAAAGGTTTCGCGTGAATCGTTCCGAGGGGGGAACACTCGATCGTTCGACTTCACGAAGATCTATCGAGCGTTAGTTTGTTTGAATGTAAAATATTATCGCGCGAGAGGTAGCGAAGAAACGAGAGAGATTTACGGGAGATCGTAGCGCGGTGGAAAAGTGAGAGAAAACGCGTCGATTCGTCGAGCAGAAAATGAAGCGCAAAATACAATTAGCCGAGCTACCGGGTAATTGAAACAGTGAACGGGAAATGGGCTCGCGGCAAGGTAATACGGTTCAGCCCTTCTTACGATTCTCAGCGCCGGGTGGAAAAGAACATCTTGAGAGAGGCGAGGCGGGAGAAAAAGAAAACGGGTCGAAGAAAGCGTTTGACGACATCACGGGGTCGCTCCTCCGTAAACTGCTTAGCAGCGGATAGTAGCGGCTGGCCGAGTTCCTTCGTTGCCGGAGTAACTTTCTTAATCCTCTTCTTAGCCGAGTTAATCTCTGCGATTAATGGCTTGCTAGCTCGCCGCAGATCGAAGAATACCATCTTCCGGTTGTCGAACGTCGACGCGCGACGTTCCACCGCGTTAAAACAAATATTTGCGTATCAAGTAAAGCCGATTATATATTCCAGCAACGAAGGAAGGCGAATGCGAGAGAGAGAGAGAGAGAGCGGGGTAGGAAAAAATAAGGGAGACGAGAGGAAAGCGAGATACGCGATATACAGGGGGGCAATAATTCTTTGGTCTGTAGTCAATAATTCCTGCTTGGTCCACGGCTGGCGTCGACGGAGCGATGTCAATAAACGCATCGATAAATCAGGTACAAATCGGCGGAGAGCCGAGGGGGTTGTACAATTCGAACGCATCGATCGGCTCGGCCGAGAGACAAAAGAATTAACCAGACACACCTGCGTCGTCGCCGTCGCCGCCGCCGTCGCGTTCTATTTTTCTGGGGAATTAATCACGAATGTCGCGAGCGATTGCCACGCGAGCTTTTTCCCCGGGCGCGCGCACGGCTGCTTTCATAGACGCGCCGGGCTTGAAGCGTGTCCCTCTTTTTTCCGTCGCTACTCACGGCCAGATGTTCCTAGCTTATCGCTCACCGGCATCCGCACTCCAGCGACGCGCTGAATTAGCATAATAGCATCGGTGTCGTTACGAGCCAGCGAAACTCTTCAGGATGCTTCGATGCTCCGATACAATGGAATATCGATCGCAGCCTCGGGTAGAGGCAAGTCTCGCCGTAGGTGCAGACGGTGAAACGCCGCGACCCTTGACGTATTAAAGAGCGCTGGGCGAAAACCAGAGGGTTGGAGAGGGAGAGAGAAAGAGAGAGAGAGAAGGAGGCAGAGGGAGTCTCCGGAGAGGAGGGAGAGTCGACCAAGGGACCAGACAAAGGCGCGACCAAGGGTTACACCGATCCGCAAACAATTCTTTGCTTAGCCGTAGGAAAAAATAAAATTGCGGTTCACCGGGCTACGCACGTGGAAGGGCTACGCGTACGGAAGGGTAAACGAGTAAAGAATGCACGCGTCGCACACCGGCGAAGTTCATGAAAGGAAGAAAAACGGGCGGAATAACGCGCAGAGGAAGAGGAATGTCGGGAAATAATCGTTGCCGCTTTCGTCGTGGAATTTTTTCATCCCCCGCTGCACCCGTCCGACGAAGAAATGTACGAGCGTATTATAAGGGCCATCGTCCGCGCGATGCTCGCGCCGGCGGGTTAAACTGCGACTAATTTCTCCGCTTAACGTCTCGCTGCAGCGGATGGAACGCGTGTCCTCTGGGCACGTGGAAATTTTGTCCAACGGTTTTTACTCGTTTCGCTTTAAAAACACTCGGATTCGAATGGAGGAAGAGAGTGAGAGAGAGAGGGAGAGAGAACGATCTCGGTTGATGCTCGAATTTTGTTTTCAAATGTGGAATTTCAATTACGATTTTACGTGTGACATTGAACCTCGTCTACGCGAAATAGAGTTCAACCACTCTTATACCCAATTTGTTTGAAAAAGTGTTCGCAGCAATGGCGCTGATTCGAGAGGGAAATGTGGCGTTCCAGCGAAATGTAAAAAGCGCAACAACATCCTGGACGAGCCTGTGAATCGCTGAGAACATGGATGGCCGCGAAATCGCGGTCGTATCCTGTAAATTCAGCGATGTGCACGGCACTCTAAAATGTCATTCTAATTTCGACGGGGACGAATCACGCGCGGCGGGCTTCCAGAGCGTTTTAGGCAGTTTTACGCTGGCAGGTCTGGCGGCCATCATCGGTACCTGGCGTTCCACATCACTTCGCATTCTAATTACAAACTGCATGGTGCCCGCGTAAATCGTAAATTATTTTCAATTGTCGGTCTAAATATGGCGTGCATACAAAGTGCAGCCGTCAGCCCGTAAATACAGTCTGGCCGCAGAAATTGTTCATCGTGCTCTATCCATCGTTAATTGCTCCGAATATAATTAAAGGCGGCGAGCTGGATGGATCAAAACCGAGAGGAGACTAGGTGTTCCCGTACAGGCTATAGACCACCAGACTCTTTTGTGTCTTTTGTCTGCGAATTTTCTTTTTTTCTCCCCCGCCCTCCCCCTTTCCTAACGATCAATTCATGGTGGATATCTTTCGTTGGTATCGCGTTTTTCACGAATAGTATAGAGCCTTCCAAAAAAGAGCGGTAGCAACAATAAGTAGATCGTTAGTGGTCGAACAATTAATCGAGGGAAAGCTTAACTTAACCAAAAATGATGCTACAATTGTTCTTCGAGGTCTCGCACATCTCTCATCGACGAGGGCACGCGACTAGACGCTTTCTGGTAATTCGACCAAAGCCGTATCAAATTGGACAATCGTGACAGTTTCGCGGTCCCATCGATACGAATTACAACATGGTTCTGAATAAATTAAACTTTGCTTCTCCTCCCATGCGAAACGCTCTTTCGAGCTCGCGTTCAGTTCCGCTCTCTATTTCAACCCCGTGGCGTTACGAGGACGCGTGTGCCAGCACGGGTCTGCGAACCGCAACCAGATGGGTATCTTTGAGAATGCAGACGGTTCATAACTGTGGGAGTTCCGGTAGAATTGGAATCCACGTTCGAATCAACGTGGATATCTCGAAAAATTAGGGGTACTCTTTGGGAAGGGTCGTGCATTTTTAAAATGCACGCTCAAAGATGCTAAAAGGGGTGGAAGCTTTTTTTACTTCTCATAGATCGCTACGTTTCAATGTTTAAATAAGTCGATTCAAAGGGAGAGGTTGGATCCATCGAATGAATACAGAGTTTCTGGTAGGTAAGAAGCACGTCATACTCGTTTGTTCCATTATCGCGATTAGTTCGATACCGATAAAGCGTGCGAACGGGGAATGCATTAGGATATTATGTAACTTCCTCGAAATCCATGAGAAAGTTGGGACGCGGAGTCCCTGCTCTGACCAACTCAAATACCACGCGAGACAACGGTGCGGCAGGGGTTTCGCTGGAAAATCACTTACAGCTAGCCTCGTTCCCCGTGCACGGAGCAGGATTTTAAGGACTCGTCAATCCGGATCAGCGCGCGTGCACGTCAGGACACGACGAGGCGAATCGAGGCGGAACGAGGCGCGGTAGAACGCAACGAACCGGAGCGCAGCCATGTGAGCCGGACATTTTCGAAATTTAGGGCAACCCGCGATATATAGAGCCGGCATAGACGTAGGGAAGGCGGCGGGGGGTGGTGTTGGTTGCGCAACGTCATCGGCTTGACAGATCGATCGTAATTAAATCGATGCGATCCGACGCGCTGCGCCCATACCCCATGGACTTAACTCTAAATCTAGGAATGGGGTCGATCGAAGCCACCATCAGGATGCATTATGGAGCCAGAGAGAGGACATGCTCGCAGATAGGTGGGTGGACGCGGTGGGCGATGCGACGTGGGGTTATCTCGCGCCTATTTGCACGATAGTCCTGTTTCCGATTAATCAGGTCCCCGGAATTAACGCAGTCCCCAGGGTCTGCGTCGCATCTCGCGCGTATGCATACCCATTACATATCCCTCTCTCCGTCCCGCCGTGGCCCTCTTCCTTTCCCCATTCCAACCACGTTTCCCCTCGCGTGCCTCCGACTGCACCTAGCCGCATCGATGCTTTCCTCTTTCAACCAACCCCCACCGACAGTTTCGCCCTCCTCCTCTCTCTCTCTCTCTCTTTCTCGCTTCCATTTGCATACGTGTACACTCCTCTTCCGGACCGTTCTCTCTCCCTATCAATTATATTTCACTCTTTCTCGCCCGCTTGATTCCTGCTACTTTGTCCCCCTATCCTCTTCATTTATCTCTATGCCTCCTCTCTCACCAGCGCCATCCGTTCCGTCAGTTTTTCCCGGTCCCATCTCCGTCCATCATCCGCATCGATCCCCTCGTCACTCTGTAGTCCCGCCGATGCGCCCCTCCTCTTCGCCACTCGCCGTTTCTTGCCCTCCTCCGCTGTCCTTTATCAATTTCTCCTCGCCATCTCCCGTCTCTCCGTTTTTCGAAACACGCTCCGAGGTGAACGCGTCGAGGGACACGACTTATCGGCGCTGGTATCGCACGGATCCCGTCACCGCCCGTTTCAAAGAGCCCCGCTCCCAAAGGCATTTTTGCCCTCCGCAGTGGTAACCCCGCCCTTTTTCAAAAGCCACGATGATCCTCCTGATATTTTTTTTTTTTATTATTACCGCACTCCCTCGAGCGGCCGTCTACAAACGTAGCCGCGCCATCGTAGCCACTGTAAGTGCGCGTTTTACCATCCCCTCTGCCCTTTGGGACGCGGACCTCGAGTCCCCACGGCCCGTGCACTTTCCACCGAGCGATCAAGTCGCCGCCAATACGTTCAATCGGACCGTGCTCTGTAATTAGCCCCTTCTCCGCGCGAACGAATCTCGAGCGACTCGTTATAATTGGAAAGCCACCCCCTCGTACCGTTGCGTTCCATCGCTCGACGGGAGATTGACCCCCTCAGGCTCGTGCCAACGCTGCCAAGAAGTGTCTGCCCGTTACGCAATACACTCTCGACGGTGGTTAATCACTACTCTTCACGCAACATTTGCGTTACCATAACGGCTAATTAATAAACATCGATGCGTTCGAGGGCTTCCGCGCGTGTAAATGAGCGGGGGTGGAAAGAAAGCGCAGCGGCCATTACGAGCCAGCTCGCATTCACCAGCACGATCCAGCGGTTCCGCGTCTCGCACCGACGACGCACATTGTCTGTACACGTACGTGTACGTAAGCGTACGTTATCTGGGTCGAACGAGCATTAACGCGAAAATTTATTCGAGTTTCGTTCGTAACTGAAAAAAAAAAGGGGGAGAAGGGAAAAATGTCACTGGGACGGCGAAGGAGGGAAAAAACGAGGGTGGACGCGACCCCGGAATTATTCCCCAAATACGGTGTGTGTTTTCATGAAAATGCAACGTCACGTTGGCTCCCCATTACGTGATGAGAATCAAATTTCCTAGGGGCTCGCGGATGGACCACTTTCAAGCTGGTCAGCGTAATCGCGCCAGCGTTCGTCGTACGTCTGATAATTAAGCGCTTCGATCGCGTCGAAATGGACCGCGATAGATCAGACTGTGGGTCCCGTGAACCGTTCATCGTCTCGATTCGTTCGTTTACAAGTGCTCGCGCACTCGATTCGTCTACTTTTCTCTCTCGTTTCTCATCCGACAACGATATAGTTCGCGATCGTTCGCGCGTATTCGCGTAATCCTTCTTTTGTCGAGGGGAGAGTTGCTCGTTACCGCCGCTCCCGCCGAAAGAAAATCAAATTCAGCCGTGCTCGACTTAAGACGTTGCATCCATTCAAGTTCACCAGCCAGAGAATAGAAATCTCGTCGGATGGGATCGAGCGAAAGAGGGATATTGGAAAGAGTTAATCAATCGATGCAAGACCGTTTCACGAGGTGTGACAATTTAATTGATGAAATTAAATCTCAGATTGGCAAAGAAGTTCTTTCTATTTTTCTATTTCCTCTTCGAGATTGCTGAACAAGATATTCTTTTTTAAACGCTCCTTCGAGTATTTACGATTATTCAGTTGGTCGAACGATGGATAATTCTTATTTTCGTAGGATTGCGGCTGCATAAATTCTAGCAGGGATTCGAATCGATATTCCTGTTCGTAGCCACGCGCGCATAATATCATGCACCCCCGATTATTCCTATAATTTCGCAGCCGAATCGCACGCGTAATATCTCACGGCGGTCCAGAATAATCCGTCGAACGGCCGCTCCCATGGTTGTAAGGGCTCTGGACCCGTTCCTCTCGTTCCCGGCGAGGGAAGCGCATTTATTCAGATTTATTCGGCGCGTCACTTATTTCATCCGGCAAATATTGATTCCGATTTTTCATCGAACGAACACGCTCTAGGGCGTCTGGTCCCGTCGTAATCGACGCGATACGCGCAGTTAAGCGAGAGAGAGAGAGAGAGAGAGAGGTCACCAGCGACGGGAATTTCCGTTTGATATATGGTGTATAAATTAGCCAGCGCTGCCATCCGCTTTCGTCCATTACAGGAACGGATACGCGAAATTAAAGATCGCGTTTATTGTACCGCGTAGCCGCGAGCACGCGGTTCAAAAGCGATTCGATCGCGCGATTTTTCGCGATCGCGAAACGTTTAATCATCGCCATTATACACCCCTCGCGTCGCCATTCAATTTTCTCACCCGAAATGGATTATCCGACTACCCTCATACATCACTCGATGATTGTCGTAATTTCGCGAAGGGTCGAACGTAAAAACGCGCGTCGATTCATCCGCGAGTGATTTGTTTAAATTTCTTTTTTTTTCTCACCAACTCGCGTTCTATCGTAATTGCCACGCGCTCGACCAATGAAATCGTTCTCGCACGCGGTTCTGTCGCGAAACACCCGGTTAATACCTGGCTAATGAGACACAGGGACGATGGTCGTGTTCTATCGAGCGAGCGCGGTACCATCGCCGATATTCTTCCGAGCGGAAAGCCGCGTTCATTTCGAGCGAGCAAGCGTATCTAAAATCGCGGGAAATTCGTTGGTATGTGTTAGTTGGTATCGATTGGTAGGTGGGCACGAGCGGACACCACCTATCTGGCACACTTCTCTCCGTTCGTCACCGTGGTGCATTTCACCCTCGACTAATAAAATTCATGAAACTTGTTACAGCGCGATCGATAAAATTGGACGCGGCACGGTGTGTCTGTTTGATTAAAAAACAGAGACGACGAGTCGATACGGGAGGGAGAAACGCGAAACGAAAAAAAAAAAAGCAAGGACGGAGAAAATTAACCGCGAGGCGGACCGAATTTCCCGGATAAATCGCAGCTGGCCCAAGTCAAATTCTGCGTTAAATTATTCACCAGGAACGATTCGAACGGAGGCGCAAGGCGGAGGGCGCATTATGTTGCCAATGAAATTTTCTTTCGCCAAGGGAAGTTATCGGGTGCTCGAGTAATCTTTACCTCTCGGTTGCCTAGCGCGAAATCCTTTTTGCATAATTCGCGAAATCGAATCAATTGGCTGGGTTGTTCAAAGAAAACAGATCCTCCTCTCGTTTCCCTGATTTCCTTGTTTCTTCAGGTAGTTCCTTAACTCCCGCGGAGGAGCCACGTTTACCCATGTACTTTGTTTCATTGTGAACGGGGAAAGTTTACGTTGCGTATACTTCAGGCGAAGTTCTTTTCTCCGTGCAACACGTGAAACGAAGCGGTGCCGCGATACAAACGGAGTCTCTTCCAGCGCACGACAATAAATTCAGTTTATCGTTCCCCAACGATCCGACTTTCACGTAATTCCGAGTCAAAGTCAGCCACAAAGTCGAAACCGATCGGCTCTCGCTCTTTGAACGAACAATGTAAATCGGCTCCACGTAGCTCTATTGAACGCGAGTAGACGCGGGCGCGGAAGAAAAAAGGGGGCGGAAGCGTTCAGATTTACGGCGCTGGCCCGCGCTATTCCGCAGGGCGGAAAGGGAATTCGTAAAGCGTCCCGGATCTATGGACGCGCGTGAACGATGCTCAAAGTACGGGCGCACAATTATTTTCTCATAGTCAGCCGAGCCGGGTAAAACCTGCTCGCCGATCGAACGATTTAAAATGCCATTTCCAGCGCAGATGGGATACCTGGCTGCAAAATGTATCGGTTACCACGTGGAGAAGGGTAACGGATTCGGTGCTTTCTCTTTTTCTCGATTCAACCTCCTATCCGCGATCCGTTATCGATTCGATGAAGAAAAAGCCGCCCTACAGACTGCGTCGTTTCGATGACTCTACGATATACCACGTGACACGTATTTTATAGGGGTGGTTCGTATTCTTTGGATGCAACTATGAGCAGTAATTATCAAAAATTAAAAATTTTTTTACTAATAATTTAAGTGATCCAAACGGGACACCAAGGTTGGACTAAAAATCAACCAACGAGGAAAGGAGCAAAAAGAAACCGTCTATGAAAAGAGAGAAAAATGCGATAACAAATAGACGACAGAGTGGAAAACAGGGGGAAGTGAATGGAAAGATTGAAATGGCCAATGAGAGGGACTCGCGACGTTTAGCGGGAATTAAATATAAAACGTACCGGGAACTGTCGCGAATAATTAGGGGGATCAACGGGGTGAAATGCAGTCAGGCGGAATGTAGGTTAATTGGTTTCCATGCGACGCGATATACATTCTTTCGAGGAATATCAGTGACCTTTCGGCCGCGCTCAACCAACCGTGTCCCTCGACAATTTTTAACGATCAGGTTGAACCGTGCACCGGGTCAATTTGTACCGTCAAATAGATACTGAAACGAGACGTCGCGCGGATACACGTTGCGCGAGGACGCGACTGCTGTGCTAATCACAGGCGGGGAACAAACGGTGTGCCCCGCGCGAATTATCCAGGTCAATTAAATCACTCGTTTTGAAAACGTCATGAGCTGAACTTTCATGAAATTCTGATGTTTCGCGCGCTACGCGTTCTTTTTTTTTTTCCTCGTCCGATCCGAATGAAAAGCGCACGAGCCGCTGCGTCCGTCACTTTTTTCCATGAAAAACTGAACGAGCGAAACAATGTTTCAATTGTACAATAATTTACATCCAGCGCAAAGAGCTGGATACAGCGGGGTGCGTTTAAATTTCATCCCCTTAAAAAACGAGCGAGCGCGTACCTCCGCTGTTCGGTTCGTCGAAACCGCGACTCGAGCAATATCTCCTGCGGGTTTAATTGATTTTTACACGACCAGGCGCTGCCGTTTATGCAAACCGTTGGCACGCTCGCCCTCCTTTCATGGCTCGTTCCTGTTCGCGTTTAACCGACTGAACGAAGGCTCCGTAACGCTCCGCGTACGATGCACGGGGGTTGGGGCGGATCCTCGGCTGTGTGGCTTGTGCGCGCGGGTAAAATTCGAACGCGCTACTGCCGGAAGGATGCGGGGGAACCAGCGCGCCTCTGTCTGCCAGAACGAACCCATATTTCCCGGCCAGATCAATGTTAATTCACTTAGCATAAATTGCAGGCGAGAAGGTGAGCGGCGACGGTAGCAGCTGCGCCAAGTTTCCGACCACGTTGCAAAATCGCCCCCCGCCAAACCAGACGGGGGAAACACCGTTTTCTTCGACCGACAGACAGGTACGAACCCGATCGAGCCCTGTTCGAGCTGCC
Organism: Xylocopa sonorina; assembly: GCF_050948175.1. Classification (NCBI taxonomy): domain Eukaryota; kingdom Metazoa; phylum Arthropoda; class Insecta; order Hymenoptera; family Apidae; genus Xylocopa; species Xylocopa sonorina. The sequence continues at coordinate 7,660,505 of NC_135203.1, forward strand.
CTGCGAATTAAGCGGGAAACGAACCGATCGATCGTAACTGCGAGCAGTTGGAATTGATTTCGAGGGTCCGAACCGTATATACCACCCTTTCTACCATCGAGTCTGAATTTTTCGTTACCACCGGAGAAAGAAATTTGCCTGGTAGCCCCAGCTGATTCGTAAAAACGATCGCGAACGTTGGGTGGAACGTTGATATCGGCAATGGTTATAATAAATGGTAATAAGGTATCGCGGGATTAAACAGCAGGTACTGTTTTTTGAATAAATTAATAATAAGCGAAAAGAAATCGACAAGATTGGTTGCGAAATACGACCAGTTGCCACCGTGTACGCTCAGCGGATATAATGGAAATCAGTTCGTGCATCAACGAAATTAATAATTAATCGGTTTAATTTCGGGGAATTGATTATCGGTTTCCCGTCCATTGGTACGTAACGCTCGTTTCGATCATTATACATCCGAGTGGTTTTAATTTCTCTGTCCAACTGAAAGAACTTCCTCGGTCAAAGATTTAGCTAATTCTACGTTCCTTAGCGTCCTCCCCCCGGGTCGGTCATAATTATCGCGGAGAAAAGAAATTTCATTCCAAGGAACGCTGACGCGTCCAATAACGACCCGGCTACGCGAGTTATAATCCATATAATCCGAGCGAGTGTACGCGTGTCTAGATCGATATACCCGGGTTCCTTCTGGGAGCGTCGACTCGGGGTAACTCGATATGTTTAATTGATCGAATTTAATCTCTCCGCGTCGGCGAGGTACGTCGTGGCTCCTTCCCAGCCGGCCAGGAATAGCGACGTTATTGAAATCCGTCAGCCCCAATAGTCCCGCGAGTATTTTTGCGATTCCCACCTCCTTTGCACTTGCGGCGGCTGGTGTCAACGACCTTTTACCTTCCTCCCGTTCAAGTTCACCGCGATAACGATAGGACAAGCGCGGGACGAGAAACGGAAAAGCTACTGGCTCGTAAAAACCGTCCAGCTCGTTATGACCTGTCTACTTTAGCCATTGGACGCGATGGTTAGCCAGTGCCTTTCATACACGCGCGTTCACACGAACCTGTGTACGTTGGATCGCGTCAGGTGCACAGTGCGTACGCGCGCCTCTCGAACTCGCTCTGGTAACACGCGAAGTTCACTGTTCACGCTGCACGATGCAATCTGCTCGCACAGGGGCGCGTCTCGCTTTGAACGATGATACGCGATTAAATGGCCACGGTACAGTGGCTCCTTTTTCTCTCGACGCAGGCAGGTTAGAAATTAAGCGTGAAACAAGCCAGACGAGCGAATGTATGGCGCATCGTGGCGTCTGATCGATGGATCGCTCGCAAGAGACTGAGACTGACTAATTTTTTGAGAGTGGAATTAATTGAATAAAATTTGTTGCTTTCAGCAGAGAACTAGAGATTAGTGTTAATCACAGGCATATCGCTTAGGAACGCTATGGATGTGGTATACACACGGACTTCTAAGACGACGCAATCTCGTGCAATTACACCCTCGACAATCGACCGCAGTTCTGCGTGCAAGCATTCCATGGGGGACCACTCGCATTTGCATTAATTAATTTTAAATCGACTAAGGGCGCGTATGGGCACCGTAATAACGTCCCAATGGCGCGGGTCACGGGGTGCGGAAATTGTCAAATATCGGAAATCCACGAGCTACGATGATGGCGCGCAATTTGTGCGTTTCCGTTCTGCGGCGAGAGGGTGAGCAGCCCCCTTGCGAAATCGCGCGAGAGTCGCGCGCGATATCGCGGCCTGCGTTGTCATATTAAACGACGATGGAATAAAGTATCCGCAACGAACGGCAACGATAAAAGCAAATCGAGCCTGGTTAAATGGCCGCCTGTGCGCGCGGGCAGGCGGATTCATAAATCGAGGCGGCGCGTTTAAAAATAATCGCTGCCCGCGCGAGAAACGGAGATACGGTTCCGCGATTCCACATATCACGCGACGTATTTAAATAATCGAACGGTGTAGTTTCAACCGGCGTTGTTCCACGGCCGCGATAGAGCGCGGTTAAAGATCAAGCCGCGCGATGTTGCGCGTCATAACCAACCGGGCAAGCATCGCGATATAGCCGTGGAACGGCGTCGATTCAATTAATTCCAACGCGTTCGTGGAACTCGCTGGGTTATTTTTAATGGACGATCAGAGGACATTATCCGCGTCGACCGCGTTCGTTCGACTCGAGATCGCCGCGTTGCTTGCGCAAACAATTCCTGGTCAGTGACAACGCGAGAACGAGCGTCTCCTGGAATGCAAATCGGGCTGATTACGCTCGACAGCGACGAGCGATCGCGTCACTGGATCGATACTAGTACTTTTCCACGGATACGTGGAAATTGACGTTATTCCGCAGCCCGTTATTCCGCGAGATATTTAATTGGGAAGTGGTGCGGGGGATGGTTAGCGCTCGATGACAAAAATAAGACAGCAGAAAACGAGTAACGGGTGACAGTGGATGTATCGATCGCGGTTTTTTTCTTTGACGACTTCGTTCTCGAGGATACGAGGTTGTGAACGGAGACGGTCGCGCGCGAAGAGCGGGGCGAGCGACTGAAAAAAAAAGAGGAGCCCAGCGCGGTAAGAACGAGGGGTAGGGAACTGAACGAGGTGAAAGGAAGAGAGAGGGACCAGCGGGAGAAGAAATAGGAAACGGCTGCGAGGGAGAGAGAAGTCGAGCTTTTACGATGATTACTCGTCGTCGCGGCTGCATCCGCGCGCATTGCATCGGAAATGATTTCGCGCCCAATTAAACCATAGGAAACTCAACCCACCCTCGCGACTGGAACAGGGGATGGCGGCGGTAGTCACCCCCTCTGGTGCACTTATACTCTCGACGCACCCTCCTTCTGCCACTCTCTGTCTCTCTCTCCACCCTTCTTTCTCTTAGCTATCCCTCTTCTCTCGACCTCTCTTCCTCTCGCCCTGACACCCCTTTCCACTACCACCCGCGCGGTACAGGCTCGACTAAAGCTTTTTCATCGAATTCGACCGATAGCTGCGGTAACCTGCAGCTGTAAATTAATTTTTTCCCACGAGCGTATCAACGTCGAAGCTCGCGGAAGCTGGGCGCGTGCGCGCGTACTCTCGCCGCGAAAAAGAAACGATAGAGCAGGGGTGGGAAAAAATCGCGAGCCGATACGCGTTCGGACTGAGCGTGCAACTTTCATCGAGTATTCGTTAACGAGTGCCTAGAGGAGCGTCACACGAGTTCCGGAGCTCGCCAGTATTCCCGGAAGGTGGATCGTCCCTCTCAACGCTCTCGTTACCGGATACGAATCGACCGTGCCCCTCTATCCCGCCCAAGTAGACATCCTCCGCTTCCTCCTCGTCGTCGTCGCCCCCCCCCCCCCTCTATCCTACCACGGCTCTCTTTCTGTCTGAATTTTCGGGGGCTTCGATCCAAAGCAACGGCTACGAGCAACAAGGATATCGACGGGCAAGGCTGCAACGGAACGGGAAAAGCCGGCGCGTTGCTCGCGTTGAGGGAACGCGCGCGAGGGTTCAAAGAACTCGACCCGACATTGCGCGCGGTTCGCACACAACAGACGCGCGCTGCCCGTGTAAACGAAAAATCCGCTGCACGGCGGGCCCCCGTTTGCCCCGTGGGCTTTGCTCCGAAAAGGGAAGACGCGCAAAGAGGCGTCGTGTCCTCGAATCAAAAGCGACACCTCCACCAGGCCAGCCTGCGGCCGCTTGGTTTTTCCACGACACCAATCAATTAAAACGCGGACCCGTTCTCTCTTTTCAGGCTGCGCCGTTGACACATGCACGTATCAGAGAAACTGACAAACTTCGAGTTCAGTTTTGATTCGTGATTTTTTCCCGTGAACCCTTGCAGCCTCGCGTGGCGGCCTCGTTAGAACCGCCAAACGATGTTCTTTTAACCCCCCTCCCGGTACTTTCTCCGCTTTTCTAGCTGTTTCAACGTTATATTTCCCCATAAAAAGTTAATTTCGCTACTCATGCCCAGGTTCAACGAATTGGAAGACTTGCCTTGTACGTCCGCGATATGAAAAGCCGCGGCGAGTCGACTCGAACAACGCCGCGCGAGTCGCGTCCGGGAGGGGAAACGATAGAGGCGATTGCCCCGGGTGTACTAACGTTTCCGCGCGTTGAAACTTATTATTATTTTAAAGCAGCTCCGGCGAGCACGGGGTAGACGGGCGCGAGTGGAAAAAGTTGAAACAGTGCTCCAATTAGTAACAATTTCGCAACAGCGTCGGAAAACGATGCCTGAGTTTTGCGTTGGAAGGGTTAGAAAACGGGGGCGAGGGGGGTGTGATCGCGCGTTTCGTTTGCGCTAGCCCAGCCAGCCGGTGTGCTAACAACGAAGATCGTGCCGAGCGAGAGGTTAAAACGAGCCGTATTCACGGCGGACAATGAGAAAGCCGATCCAGCGGCCATTGGTTGTGTACGGGGAAACGTGGGTGGCGACGGGGGTGGTAGAACGCCGAGGGATCGACAACGATCCGCGATTCACAGAATTTGTTACCGGAATACGCAGGCGGCGGTGGAGAACACGGAGGGGCGAGGGGTTCCGGGGAATTGGCGGGGGTGAGAGAAGAGGCAGGGGACGGAAGAGGGCAAAGGGCGCGCAGCGAATGGCGGCACGGGGATTTGCACTCGAAAATGCAAACTTTTCTCGTTAACAATTAAACCGCTGTTCGCAGCGTCGGCTTCGACGTGCAACGAAACAGGGAAGGACGAACGAAGGTGGATCGTGGAAAAAAAAGAATGAAAAAAAAAACGAGAAAGTGGAGAAGGATCGAGGGGTTGGATGGGTAGAAGGGGTGGGAATTACGAGTGCGACGAGGAGCGGGCAAAGTCGACAACAACAAGGACGACGAGGACGAGGAGGAAGACGACGATGTAGCACGCCTAAGTGACTCGACTGGCCTGGCTTGTTAATTATCGACTGGGAGTCGGGGGGTGCGCCAGAAACGATGGCGGACGGGGAAAGGGTGACGTGCCCGACCTAATCACTTTTCCTTTTTCCACCCACGGAGGCTCGTGTTCCCGACGCGTTTCATCTCTCCTCCGCAGCGGTTCCTGGGTGAACTGCGCGACGTTGGTCGTCGACGTCGTCGCTCGCGCGTCTCCAGAAATCTCCAGATACGTCTCTGGGGCGCCGCCAGGCAAGCCGGGGCTCGGCTGTCGTCGTACGCTCCGTCGTACGAACACAATGGCTTTAACTAGTTAACAAGCACGAACCGACCAACACGAAGAGCCGAGCGGAGTTCAGACACGTACAGGTACACGCAGAACGTGTCAAAAGTCGAAACTCATAGGGTCGGAGACCCCTCGAGGCGATGAGGAATCCGAGGGGACCGCGCTCTCCGTCGTTCCGTATAATTCCGTTTTCTTTTAATTCCCTTTAATGCCGCTCGACCCTGCCGTAAATATCGATACCGCGAATCTCTGTATTTCCCGCAGGAGGAGCGCTAATTCGTGACGCGTTCTCCATCGCATCGGGGATACATCGAGCGAACGGACGAAAATGGATGCAGTCGCCGTTAAAATTGCAACGCGATTTTACAACTCGCTCCGCAGCTCTCCCCGTAGATTTAATTTAAGATGGCGAGCGCCAACCGGAAAGTTTATGCTTTCAGCTAAAGTAAACGCGGGCGGTAACGCGCGGACCGTTCCTGTACGATGGCTGCGTGCGTGCGTCGGTAGAGAGGCGTGCATTAAATGCACGCAAACTGATACGCGATATCCATTTACGAGGGCAGCGCGCAATTGCTCGTTTCCTCAATTTGCAGCCGTAAATTCAACGCGGACATTACGATTTCCCTACGCAAAGTATATACAGCGGGCTGCGAACGTAATAGTTGGCGGAACGCGTGAATAAGCCGTCGAGTGGACTGCTCGTGGCGCTGGCGTTATTAACAAAGTCCTACTCGGCCAGGATGAAGCGCGTACTCGGCCGCCACGCCGGCGGGAACTTCGTGAAAACCGGCTCCGGGTGTAAATCCTTTAAACTATATTTCCACGGCTTCTTCTTGCCGCGGAGGTAATTGAAAAGCCCCGAGGAGGAAAACACTCGACTCGCCGACCCCTTCGCTAAGGATATCGCGTTTAACGTTAAACGTTATCGACGAACTCTTCCCGACTTTCTTAATGATGTCTCTCTGGGTCTGAAAAGCGCCAGCATGCAAAATAGTTCGAATCTGTTTTTTTTTCCTCCTTTTTTTGTTCTTGGACAGTCTAATTTAGATAGCGGAAAGAGGAAAGTGGAGAATTATAACAAGTATTAATGGAATTATTTTTTCTTCCACGAGACAGATAGCCATAATTTCATACCACGGAACAGTGAGATGACAATTAAAATTATTTATAATGTTGTATCGTGGACGTTTTAAACGTTTCGTTTCCAAATTGATCCACGCTCGAGATCCTCATCGTCTCGCCTTTCCTTGACTGGTACATTTATTCCAGCTTGTATCACCGCGGAGAAGAAACTTTTCAGATGAATATAAAATGCGAAAAGGAGCAGCCAGTTCCTCTCAACGGCCATACACGCGGAATTAAGTGAGTGTCACCGACACACTTTGGCCGCGTTCAATTACGGCGGGGCTCGTTCGTGGGAAGAAAATTTTGCAGCGTGGCTGGTTCCCCTCGTCGAATCGAGAACCGTGAAGTCGTGGGATTGTTGATGAAAAAGAGCAAAAAAAAAAAAAAAAAGAAGAAATGAAAGAAGGAAAAAAATTATCCATCGGATCCACGGCGCAGCGACACGTTTGCCGGCTAGCGTTGCTATTCACAGCTCGCATCGACGTCGAAATTGGGTACGATAAATTGCTTCGAGGCACGCGTGTTCTGGCTGAGAATGTCGCGCGTCCGTGCGTATTAATAACACCGCTCGAACGTAAGTACGTGATTAGCATTATCAATGCGCACGGTGCCGCGGCGCCTATTGAATATTCCTGCTTATTGTAGCAGACGTCATAACCGTGTCACGGCGGTTTAATCGCTTTTGTTGCCCCGTGAAAGCCTAACACTGTACGGGGGCTCGGTATACTTCAATGCCTTACCAATAATGCCGCGTCCCGCGAAGAGAATGCCGGGGGATTGTGCTGGTGAAAGCGTCGCGGGGGCGTCTTCCATATTACAAGACCCAGCGCGGCAAAGAGGAAACGGAAATTGAGCCGGATCGATATACGAGTCACTTGCCGCGCGGTCGAGAAATTAACGACGAGTCGAAATAGAAACGCAGGGATAAACTCGATGGCCACCTCCTCGTTAATTCGCGAGCGCGCGTGCCGAGCAACGAATCGCAAAGGGTGCGATGCATTCATACAATAATAATTACACGCCCCTCGATAACTCGTTATTTTTGTTTGCGTTACGCGGAAACGTAATGATTTCAGATAATTTCCGTATTGTAATTACGGTACGAAATGCGCTGAGTTTAACCAACGTTTACCTTGTTCACCCTGTATCATTCGAGTATCTGCACGACGAGCGCAATATTTAGTTAAATAAATTCGATACAATCACGATCGATCCGCAGTACCGTTATAATTGAGCAAAAAGGTCGTAGACCTGGGTCTGTAATGAACCCAGAACGAGTGCCGCGTTTAATTCCCGGTATTTTACTTAAAATTTACACGGTGAATGGACCCTCGTCCGCGGCCGGGGGCCACAAATTACGTCTTTCCGTTAAATAAGAGCAAACAATACGTCGCTGTGCCGAGAATTTTCAAATTGCGACCCACTTAGATTTAATTGCACCGACAATGTAGGACGCTGGGAAACGTGCGAACGCGGCGAACCGAATTACAAAGAGCCCCGGCGAAAACCGTCGTAAACGTGCATAACGTACGTGCACACGTAACCCGCCAGCACTCGACACTTTTTCGACGACGAATCCCTCCGCCAGCCCCGTAGCCACCCTCGCCAGCCGCCAAGCGGTTCGAAGATCGCGCGAGTTCGCCAAACGACCGTTTCGTTGCCCGCGTCGACCTTTGGCCGTCAGACGTCAGAGTTTAGCGGCGGAAACGCGAGCAAAAAGGGCAACGCTCGACTCTCCGTTGAAAACGGGACGGCTGTGAAACGTGCAATCGCGCGACGCAGCTAGAAAGGAAATTTATAAACAACAGAGCCCGGCTAGGCTCGGGGTGCGTGTATGAAAACCAGCCAGCCCTTTTCCACGCTCACGGCTTAAACGGCGGGGGTCGTTTGAAAAACCGTTCTCCACGCGGCGGAACCGTCCGCGAGGTTCGCGCTGGCCTGGGTGTACCGCGCGGATTTATACGGTGCTCGGTGGCGGCGCGTTAATGTTGCAAATTACGCGGGCACGATGAAATATCGCCTGGCTGAAATGAAAATCGTGGATCGCCTGGGAAACTGAGCGCGCGCGACGCCGCTCGCGGAGGAATGAAAAATTCGGCTTAATTGCTCGGATCGAGTGTCGGGCGTTCGCGTCGCGATTAATGACCCCCGTGTCATTAGCCGAACGAGCACCGGCGCCCACCCCTGGTGCACAGGCGGGCCTCCAGACGCGCTACTGTAGCAATTACGTTTGCTAAGCCGGCTACGGGAATTGGACCCTTCGCCGTTTCGTTTCAGCCGCGGCATTCTTCGGTTTAATTAGAAGTTTCGCGGAGTCGGAAGTTCCTCGACCGATCGATAGCGATTAACATATCGCGGGACGGTGCGAACGGAGGAATTAGAGCGGACGTAATTCGAGAAATGTTTTCATTAACGGCTTTACGTGCTTGTCTACCTTCGCGGCGTTCCAAGAGCAACTCGCGAGAAGATATTAGAGTATGCTTCCGGTAGTAGGTCAGTTTGGAATTAGAATTAGTCGAATGTGTACGTGGGTGTGTGTGTGTGTGTGTTTAAACGATACGCACCGTGTACACCCTTCGTCCCTGATAAACTTCACGTTCGCGAGGTTTCTGTCAGAATTTTGGTCGTTCGATGCGGGATGGGAAATAAAATTTGCGTTGATCGGTACGGATATCTGGTTGAATTTTTCGTTGAATTGGAAAAATGCTCGTACACGGTCGTCCGTAACACGGTGATTTAATATAGATCACGTGACGTCGACCGATTTAATTTCATTCGTCCTGGTTCGCTTAAATGATTAATATTATGTAATTTTAAGCAATTACGAAACACAGGAATGGATACGCGCGCGTGTTCATGTCCGCGGTGGCCCCGGGCTTGTCACTGATCCACACGGCCAGTTTATTTCGTTCGAATAAATCGTAATATTAAAGAGCAGACGTACGCCACGATCTCGAAACCGTATTAGCTTTCTCGTGATGCAATTTCGAACATTTAATATACACGCCACGCTCAACCTTTGCCGATCCTTGCTCGCGTGCGCGAATATCGATTCGGCTTGCCAGCGCGAATGAAAAGCCCGCAACGGCCGTGTATCGTCTCTTATCACCGGTAGAAGCAATATTTGTGTTGATTTATTAACCTGCCCAGTCAAAGGCAAACACCGACCTCCTATCGTTACAGGCAATTAAAAAAAATATTCCATTAAACCCCCGTCCGCCTGGCGTGCCAGTTGCAGCATCCGCGCGAACAATAATGCCCCGCACGAGCCATTGGATCGCGCGTGCCCGTATCCGTTGGCATAATATGAAAATTAACGAGAAATTCCCTCGATCCGACAGTCGCGACCAGTTCCGCGTCCTTTGAACAGGTCGCGTAGAAATTAAAATAAATGAGTGCATCACACGGTTCCCTTTTAACGGGCCGGAGAACTCGTACGCTTGGGCCTTTTGTCAATTGACGACGGAACGGTTGGCAGGACGGGGAGGGGAAGAGAAACCCCGCGCGCTCCAACAGAAACGCGGAGAAAGGGTTGCGCCCGTGCAGCACAGTTACAGGCGCGCCCTTTTCGTTAGCACCCGTAGCAGGCGACGTCGTTTCGACGTCGCGCGAAAACGACGCCCGTTTATCGCCCGACGCCTCTTTCACGGTCGCCTTTCGTTAAATGTCTGCGACACTTGAACACAGAGGATCGTGTCGGGGCCATCTGCGCCGACTCCGCGACACCCAGCGAAACTAAACGTCCGCCGGTGTTGATACTGGCACGTACCCCTCGTTTCTTTCGCCGTGGCGCCGTCTCGCCGTAAATTTGTTTATTTAACACTTGCCGCGAAAGGAAACGTCCACGACTAGACCCGAGACATCGCGCGTAGACGTTCAAATGGCTCTCGCGACGTGAATCTACAAGGAGCCTCCTCGCTTTCCACGGCTCCTCTGGATTTTACGTTTCCCTTCGTCGTTCACTTCTTGATCTTTACATCCTCCCGTTATGCATCCTCGACTAATTTTCCAAGGCTAATAGAGCGGTTTGCTTGATGTTCGAATTCTTTTTTCAGGTTGGAAAAAGTGGCAGAGCGATGATAACGTACCGTCTGACAAAACCTTGGCTATACTACTGCGCCAGAAGAAATGGTCATCATATAAATTCTCACGCTATTTTCCATCATTGTACGTTCGCATCCCTCTGTCGTTCTGTTTATCATTCATCATGGAAATACGGTAAACATCTGCGATTACATTTCCAGCTATGAAAATCATCTTTTATCTCGGTTAGTCAAGTAAAAATCGTGTTCCGTTTAATCAAGCGAGTAGCCAGCAGTTTTTGCTCGCCTTACGATAATTAAATCGGTTAATTAAATCCGCCGGGCGAGTCTGGAGAACCTCAACAATTGCGGTCGCGATATATAATTCAGAAGTTCCTGGAACAGCATAATTCACGTCGGTGTTGCACGCATTGTACACGGTTCATGGAGCCCCGCTGATCCGGTGGCTGCTTCCTGAAAAGGGACGGCCAGCGAAAATCCTCTTTCCCGGATCAGATTACCCGGGAAATGATCGCGCAGACGTACCAAAGAGCGGCTGGATGAAATAATTAACGTGACGCGAGCTCGTACAACGGGAGATCGATGTTCGACGAAAGAGGAGGGGGGGTGGAAAAATATAATGACAGCGCGCACGGAATTAACGCGGGCATCTGTAATGTCCTGTGTAGGAGAGGAATCGAAATAGCGCGTGGCTGGAGAGATCGTTGAATAATGCAAGATCCAACGTCAAAGAGGCGAAGGAAATCGATAGTGTAAAAATAAGGCACACGTCGGCGCGAAACAGGGGGTTGGGCAGAAGAGGCGAGTTCAATACTCTCGGGCGAAAATTTCATCAGCGAACCTCGAATGGGATAGTTAAATTCCGTGGATCGACTAATTTGAATTCTTTTGCGAAAGTTTCCTGCCGCTTCGAAGGTTCGCTCGGCCCGATAAAAGGCGGATTCTTCGCCGACTAGTACGCGGCAGAAAAATCGCCGGAGAACCGGATTACTCGCTTCATTTCAATTAACCGTTCGATAAATTCGGATTGAACTTACGAGGTTGCTCGATTCCACGTGAAACAGAAATCCTTTATCCCGGTGAACTCGCGAGGAGGGAAATCCGTCGAGCTCCTCTCCCGAGGATTTTCTTCCTCCAGATCGAGGGGGTGGTAGACCCGCGTGCGCGCTTATCCACGCAAACATTATCGGGGGATTATCGGTGACCAGGCCGCGAAAATGGTTCCGACTGGGGTGCGTCCCGTAAAACTTCTCGAAATCACACGCTCAGTTAAATTTCCGGAAAACCAAATCCAATCGAACTCTACGGTGAATGTAGACATCCTAAATGATGTTGGAGAGTTTCCAGCGTGGGGTTTCACGATTGGATAGATCGACGGATCGTTGAATAGAGGTGGAGCGAGGAAGGGGGGACATCTATCCTAGTCGCAATTACCAACTCACGAATACAATATCCACGTTCGCCGGTCCTGTCGAGCCATTTCTGGCAAAGTCGCGTGATACGCCGAGACCGCGATTATCTTGAAATCAATAAAGGTGTCACCACAGCAAATTTCCCAGTTGTGGCCCAGCGTCTGCGCAAGCCCGTGTTATGTTAATTTACGACGAATTTACCGGATGACACGACTGCACGCTTGCCGGAAGAAGATCGAGTACCGATCGACGAGCCGAACAGAACGGAATACCATCTCGTTGGAAGACAGATTTCTCGCGCGTTTAAAGGGGGAAAAAAGTTCCCGTGACTAATGGCGGAACGACGAACGTGTGCATGTTTACAAGCATGCCGTGTACCATCGATATTCAGACACGGAGACGAAGTTTTAAGAGACAGACGTGAAGCATAGTCGCTGTGTATAAAAGAATTTTCTTTGCGAGACGCTCGAGACGCGACAGAGAAATATTTCACCTCCGTTTCTCTCGCGACAAGCTCGAGAGGAAAAGAGGATAGAGGGTTGAAAAAAAAGAATGGCTACCTTGGAATTGCTACTTTCTATCCAAGTAGTTACTTGACGCTTCTTATTCAACGTTGTGTCGATAAGTCTGCGAGTTGAATTTCCTGGGAAACTCGCACGCGTTTTTCACGTTTACTCTTCTCGATTGAAGGGCACGACGCAACAAGCAAGTTTCGCGAAATTATTCATGTAATTGTCAGTCGTTCGTTTAATATAACGAAGCCGTGCGACTATATCGATCGATTCGCACCAAAATTCCAGACGAAAGCATCCCTGAGAAACCCTTATATCCGTGAGGAATCCCAATAAGTTTTTCCTTGAGGCTCCAATCCAATCCGGGCTGGCTGATTCTATCTGCTCGCGCGGAAAGTGCCTTTTACCCGGGAGGTGATAGTCGCGTGGTTCTTTGCACTGGCTTCCGTTGGCTTCGGCCACTACACGTACGTATAGACGCTGATAAATAAGTAACGTGGTGAATTCTCTCAAGCCGGAAGTTCAATGGACTGTCAGACCCGTCGAGGGTGTAGCCGTTGCGCCTTCGACTTTGTTCCACGGCTAATAAACTTAAGAGCTCCATTCTTCTCCCTCAGCTTTTTCACCTACCCTTAATCCGTCTTGAATTAATAAATTATCGCGTTGCGCGAACCGTTGCGCGCGTAACTATTTTTTCGTCCATTGTTCGCGAGTAGAACGAGGGAAAACCGATTCGGTTGTCCACTCGCGATCGATCGTCCGAGTGGGCCATTACTTTTTTTCCCGATACACGATACTCATTCATAAACCGATAGACCGCCGCGATTGGTCGCGCGATACGAGAATCGATCGTGAACGCCTTAGAGGACCGTTGTCCGCTAGGAATCGCAATAAGTCTTCTTGGGCCCCCGGGCGCAATTGCCCAGTGTCGATTCCTCGCGTCGATGCGAAAAACCTGGCCTTCACTGTCGAACGACCGGCAAAAGAAATTGGGGATGGAAGCTGGGGTGGTACAACGGGTCGTGTGGCCTCGACCAGGGTGGAAAAATGGTAAAGACCCGTCAGAGAGCGAGAGAGCCAAGAAAGAAGGGACGAGGGGCGAGGTAGAAAACGGTGGCTCGTGTGGTCCTTTACGCGAGGATGAGGAAGGCTACGTGCGAGAGCTGATAAATAAATAACAGGCGCGGAAGAGAGAGCCGAGGCGGAGTGAAAAAGGCTGTGAAGAGAGCACGGTCAAGAGGTAAGGATCGCAGGGCGGTAAAGAAAAGTAACGCGAGCCCGTAAAAGAGAATCAATTCGATTCCCCAGCCGTATCTGCACCCCCGCGCCACCCTATCGTTTCCTCGCCTTACCCCCTGCGACTCTCACCGTCAAATCTCCTTCTCCGCTCGCCGCGCCGTTTTTCTTCGTCCCCCTGCCCGTCTCGAGCCACCCCGTACGACCCCACCTTTCGCACGATTCCCGAGCCTGCACACGCCTGTTCCTTCCTTCCTTCCTTCCTTCCTCCTAGCCCATACTCCTTCACCGCGCAACAAGTGCGCCCCGACTCACATCTTTAAGAAAGCACCCCGTCCCTCCTTCCTCGTTTAAGCCACCATCGCCGCTGCTAACACCACCGTCGCACCCCCGCCTCCTGTCTTCTTCTTCCTTTTGCTCCTTTTCCTTCTTTTTTTTTCTACCCCGCAATCCTCTTCCCACCACTGTCTCCTTCGCTCCACCGATCTCTTCCCTCCCTGGCCGTTTCACTCTCGGTCGATGCCCCATCCCCTCTGGCGAGGTGCAACTACCTTCCAAATCACTCCACGCTTCTTCTCCACTATTTTCCCCTTCGCGATGGCTCACGGTCGGAAACCGACTGGCAACCACCGGATCCGTGCACGTAGCCTGCATTCCAAGCGAGTATCCGAGCCGTGCCCGCGTCTGTGTGAGAACGTCCCTTTCCCCTTCGTCGTTCGCTCGCGCTCTCTTTTCGAGGGTGAGAAGAGCTGGCGGAAGAGAGTTGACGGCGGGCGGCCGCCCCGTCGAAAGTCGAAGTTCGCGGCTCGGATAACACAAGTTCGATGTTCGCGAGCCGATTTCTCGGAGATCCGAGGAAGGAATTCCTTTGGAAGGAGCGCGTCCGCCGCGTTTTCTGCCTGGATAGAGGGTCGATAGAGGAGAACGAAAGGGGCGCGACAACGCGTACCCAGTGCTCGGAGCTCTCCAAGTCCGAGGCGGAAGATAAAGTGAAAGAAGGCAAGAAAACACGGGGACGGTATATTCGCGAGTGACGTCGATTAAAAAGTTTTTACGAGTGTCAAGGGAAGGGGGTGCGAGAGGGGGCTGCGCAACACTGAAACGCGTTCTCAATGATATTCAATATCAGCTAACTTTTTCAACCCTCGTAAACTCGACTCGAAAGTTTATGTCGTTTCAGTTCTCAAAGTACGGCGTTTAATTACGCGGAAGGCCGTGGCATTACTTTAATGTTGCTTAAGGGACCTTAACTATGATAGTGGACGAGAAAATGGAGGAAATATACGAAGGCCAAACTGAAAAAACTCGACGACTCCGAAGTCAAGAGTGAAGATGCAACGGCAACAAGTATCTTCCACAGATCGGATGTCTACGTGTTTTTCCAGCGGAGCTCGAATTGTCAACGGGCGAAATACGGTGAATTTATCGGGGATTTAATACCCCGAGGGACGTTTATGGCTGTGCGATAAATAAAAGGGGCGAGCGGGCGAACGAGCGAATGGCAAAGACATCATTCGATGGCTCGATCGTTGCGAAACGAAATTACTTCGGCGAATTACAGCGGGAAAGTCTCCGTCCCGCTCGCCATGCGACGATCATTTAAATAACGTAAAGGTTGGAAAAGGTACCCGTAGCGAACCTTTATTTACGAGTATCGCTCGCTTGAAACGCGATTACTGCCACTTCGTAGACGCTTTGGATAGTTATTAACCGATGACCGAGGCACGAACGATCGCCTCGTCGGTTCGAGAAGGCGAAAGTTATTAATGACGAAAGTTCGATGGCTGCCGGATAGCCGAGCGCCGTAGGGAAGTTACACTTCTTCGATTCGCTTACAAATTACACGAGAAGTTATTATTAACGACGTGATGGATTTCTGGATAAGCGAGCCTGGCGTACATAATTCAAACGGACACCCGGTAGTGCTTTCGTCACGTGGTTGAGCAACGGCGAACGGACCGTCGAGTGGCAGAAAATCAATCACTGGACACTTCGGCGGCAAACAGACTCGGAGTTCATCTCTGTCGAGGGAAGAGCGTTCGAAAACGACCGAGGCAAATACACGTTCTCTCTGCCGACCCTGTAAACCGACATACCTCGACTCGATACGAAGGCCGACTGCGCGATATTAAAACTTTCTTGTATCGTTCGTCTGCTCATAACTTTTACCACTCTTGATAAAAAAGAAACACCTGTACCTCGGAAGGAAAAACGATCTACTCGCTGCTGCGTTCGAACACTTGGGGAAAGCTATTAAGTTTCTAAATCTATACTTTTTTCACTGATTTATGGAGCGAGAGTTATTAGGAGGGAACAGTCTTTCCAGTTATTCTGGAAAATTAAGAGTCGCGACGAGAGTCGTGCTCCGGAAATAGGAGAATTAAACACGACCGTTAAGTGGCAGCAAATGGCAAAATTATTCCTCTCGCGAGGAGAGTCGCTTTATTGGCCAAATATCTACTTGTTTCGCGAAAACACGGTGGCCTCTCTCATTTTCTCGCTAAGCGTTCAACGACGCAAATATTTACCCGGCTAAACGCACTTCCCGTTTCAACCCCCTCTTTCTGGTAGAACAGACGCGTACCTCGCGGTATTGCTCGGCTACGGACGGCGAAATGGCTGACTATCGAAACGGGACGAAACGAAACGAAACGGTCCGACGGCAACGATTTCCACCGGCGGAAACCGGGAGGATTTGTGTTCTTACTTACCGCGGACAAGGATGAGGGCGCTGGACAGAACTACGATTCTCAGCGGCCAACTGGCCATCCTGGCGTAGACCGTTACGTCGATTCAGCTTCCTCCTGAAACAATACAAGCGTGCCCAATCAATCAACCCATCCATCCCAATCCGCTATCCGCGTATCCCAGCCAACTCTAGCCCGTCTTTCTCTCTTCGATCCATCAGCCCTCTTCTCCGACGCTTTGTCTCGCTCCTATCCATCTCCATCTATCTCTATTCCGTTGCATAGTCCACGATCGGACCTCATCCCACCTTTCGCCTCTCCCCCGTCCTTTCTGGCAGACTGCCCGTTCTACGCTCTCACCCACCCCCAAAACCACCCCTGTCCCTCCCGTTTGCTTCGTGCCCAAACCCCCCACGCTTCGTATCGGCGATTTTTTCCCTCTCGAATCCGTGCCTAGGGGTTTGTCCGCTCAATGAAAGTCCTCGCAGACGGTGCGCGTCCTGCGTCGTACATAATCGTGAAACACGCGATGCGTGCCTGCCAGCGGAGAACGTTTCTCTATACACGTCGATACTCTTATTCTTTTCTACGTTCCCCGTTGGCTTTTATTCTCGTTACCGCTGGTTTTCGTAACGCGTGCGGGAGACACGTAACGAGTCCCCTGTGCGAGCACCGTTTCAAACCGTGCGGAGGGATTTCGCGGAGGAAACTTTGGAGCTGACAGCGTATCGACGTCGTAATCGGTGTAAACGAAACAGATCGCGCTTGGATGGGAACGTTCTTTTTTTTCTTTCTCTCTTTATTCCGGACGAGGGAGTCGCTTTGATCGCGCGGGCCTTTAAAAACGAGCAAGGATAAATTTTGTCGGGGGACGGGCAAAGGAATCGTCGCCCCCGCAAAGAGAATATAAATACAACGCTGGCATTCTATTTTATTTACGGGTGTAGCCGTTCGTCGCACACCCGGACGGTTCCTTTCTCCGATCCTGCGCGCCGCTTGAATATTGAACATTTTTTCTCGCCCCGATTTTCCGCGAGACTCGTCCGCTGAATGGCCACGAATGTACGTGTGTACGTGGTACGCGCGCCGCTAACTGCAACGATTCGCGAAACCGGTGAATTGGTCCAGGCCCAGAAGAAAGGGACACGGTTAACGACCTCAGCCGTGTTGCGTGAAGCTGAACGTTCGCGCTTAAAAATTGCTACCGCTCGAAAAAAGTGTCGGTTGCCACTGAGGGCCTTGAAGTGTCGAAATTGCGAGTTCGCCTGGCGGAATTCAATTGCGCGCATGGAAAATATCGGCCAACAGGCAAATCTTGAAAGGTCGGATTACGTAAGGACGATGAAAGGACAAAGTTCCCCCAAACCAGTAAACGTTTGCCGTGCAAATCATCGGAAACGGCCGCGACGCGCGAGCACTCGCCGCTTTATAAAGCTGTACACTGCAAATACGCAACATATTTACTAATTAGCGAGATGTAAAGAGACCGAGAGTAAGCCGCCTGCAGCGTCATTAAACTACGTTGAGAGAACGTAACGCGGCGCAGCTGTGTTTGCTTAACTGTATTTTACTATTGCAAACACGATTTTGCACATTAATGGGAGGAGCCGGCCGCACCCGGCCGATGGTGAAATACAGCCGAAATAACGCTAACAGCCGGCGGGTGCGATAACCCTGCGCGATGTTTAACGAAACTCTTAACGCGAGTACGTCGAAGATTTACGCGTCGACAAGGAATTACGAGGTTAAACTCAATTTCAAATACAAGGCTGATTGTTCGGTTCCCGAAAACCATATACTTCAAAACTCATCCCATAATTCATTACGAGATTTATGCCACGGTCGGAATGGCTGCTATTTTTGAGAAGGGTCTTTAGTTTTCCTTCGCCATCTGGGTGCCAAATTCAGATGGTACGTGACTTTACACACATTTTGCAATTCCTGGCCCTAACTTATCTCAGTAGCATGCACCGTGTCGTAAATCTCCTGACCTTCCACAACCCTCGAAATCACCCAAACAGACTGTGACCACATGGACAGCTCCAACAGATTCGACAGACCTGCACTTACCTTTACCTCTTGTTTCTATACCTACCCGCATGTTTTTTAGCATTTTTCCGCCTTTTCCCACTCCTTACTTTTCCTTTACCTCGACACACCCTCACACCAAGGACCTCACCAATCACTGATCCACAACTTCCATTTCCACCAGCCCAACCACCCCCGACGACTCTATATAACCAGACAGATCTTCGCCCTCAGTTAGTTCTACAAAATCATTCATTCCACGACGCATCAGCACACACATCAATTTTACCACGAGATACTTGTACATAGTTGTAATTTAGAAGTTAAATATACGTTACAAAAATTGAAACAGATAGTTGTTCTTAATTGGCGGCTATCGAGTACCCAGAAACACAAGTTTGACGGTACATTTTATGGTCCTTCGAGCCGGATACACAGTGTAATTGTACAGTGATATAATAAAACAGTGAATTCATCAAAATGGCAAATAGTGAGATGAAACAACTCGTCGCACGGCGTGCCATCATCAAGGGTCACTTGACCCAATTCAAGAACTACCTGTCCGACTACGCAAATCAACCAGATCCAGTCAAACTTTCGGTGAAGGTGAAACGACTTGCAAAAAGCTTCGAGTCGTTCGAAGAAGTGCAACAAGCGATAGAATTGCTGGATACGGCAAGCAATCAAGCAGCAGAACGAGAGACCATAGAGGAGCAGTACGACGACCTCATTACAGCAGCCGAAAAACTACAGCATCCAACTACTACGGGGAACCAATCATCATGCATCTCCCCATCGATGACATCTAGCGGACCCAACGGGGTGAAGCTTCCGAAAATTGATCTTCCCCGATTCGAAGGAAAAACTGAGCACTGGTTAAACTTCAAGGCACAATTCATCTCCCTCATTGACAATCAGGTATGTCTCACAGACACCCAAAAGTTTCACTACCTCAAATCCGCACTATCCGGCGAGGCAGCCGAAACAATCAACGCAGTGGACTCCACGGGAGATAATTATGCACATGCATGGGAGTTACTAAACCGGAGCTACGCGAACAAAAGAGTTATGGTATGGCGCCACGGCGAGCTGATACTAGAAACTCCACCCATCGAGCGAAACTCGTCATCGTCGATACGTCGCCTCACCAACAATGTTCGACAACACTTAAAATCCCTAAAATCTCTCGGGGAACCGGTCGACACATGGGATACTGTGATCATTTTGAACCTGCTTCCCAAGTTAGATCGGGAGACAAGAATGGACTTCGAGAAAACACTCGTCGCCGACCAAATCCCAACACTGGACTGTCTTCTCGACTTCCTCATGGACAAGGCCAGACACCTTGACGCAGGAGAACACAACGCAAGGCAAGCCACCTCCTTCGCAAAAATAGCCTCAAAACCTTATACCACGGAAGCTACAAGAAGCCGTTCCAGACCTCAACATACATTCAACACTTCCATCATGGCCTGCCCGTTATGCAAGAGTAGCACACACCGGATATACGACTGCGAATCATTGCGAAGCAAATCAGTACCAGAACGAGCAAGAGCAATCGCACAGGCAAACTTGTGCTCAAACTGCTTACGCAAGGGTCACTCATCAAGTCAATGCAGATCCATGAAATGCCGGATATGCGATGGCTTGCACCACACTCTATTACACCAAGAAACTGAAGAGCCTTCAACAGACACGGAGCCAACAGTGTGACTCAAGGAACCCGGGACCCCTCAGCACCTGTCACTAAGCGCCAACCTGACCACGGCCGAGGTCATGACCACCGCAGTCATAAAGGTGCGTGGCAGGACAGGTACGCTTCTAGACTGCAGGACACTACTAGACACCTGTTCCACAGCCAACTTCATCACTGAAGCCCTGGCAACCAAGCTCAACCTGCAAAGGAAGCGCTGCTCGGTCCCGGTAGGAGCACTAAATTCATTACATACCACATGCAATCACTACACAACAACCACCATTCAATCAAAACACTCAAACATTCGCAAGACACTCACCTTCTATATAATCAAAACCATATCAACACTCATTCCTAGCCAGTCAATCAATCGAGAACACATTCCAATACCAGCGAACATTAAACTAGCTGACCCCAACTTCGATAAGCCAGCACCGGTTCAAATGCTGATCGGAGCTGGACCAACCTTATCGTTTCTCAGCGTAGGTCAAATCCAGTTATCAACCACACAAAACACAGATTTAATACTGCAAAAGACGCAGCTAGGTTGGATAATCGGCGGCAGCATTCTCGAACATGGCAACAAGGCAAAACCCGCATCTCAAACATACCACAGTGCCGAACTACAATTTGATCTCGAAAGGTTCTGGAAAATAGAAGAAGGCGCAACGCAAACACATCTCTCACTCGACGAAGCAGCAGCAGAAAACCATTTCAAACAGCACATACAACGGCTAGAAAACGGCAGGTACGTAGTAGCCCTGCCATTCAAGGACAATCACAATCAATTGGGCGACTCGCGGCAGACCGCTATGAAGCGTTTGCACTCATTGGAAAGCAAACTGAAACGAGACACGTCGCTAAGGGAAGAATACACAGCCGTAATTCAAGAATACCTTGACCTCGGTCACTTATCACCCGCTACCGACGACCAACCAGGATACTACCTGCCGCACCATGCCGTCATAAAGGAATCTAGTCAAACGACCAAGGTACGTGTTGTCTTCGATGGGTCGGCAAAAACCTCGTCCGGCTTGTCACTGAACGACACGCTACTGATCGGACCAACCATCCAAGACGACCTATTCTCACTCATCCTACGATTTCGATTATACAAATACGTGCTGACTGGCGACATCGAGAAGATGTATCGGCAGTTCCTTGTGCGAGAAGAGGACCGCCGTTTCCAGAAGATCCTATGGAGGAACTCCAGCGGCAACATTCAACCATATCACCTCAACACAGTGACGTTCGGACTCTCCGCTGCTCCATATCTAGCGACGCGATGCATCCACCAATTAGCCGACGATGAAGCAGAGCAATATCCACTGGCAGCCAATATATTAAAACAAGACCTCTACGTAGACGATCTCATCACCGGAACACAAACCCGAAACCAAGCCATACAACTCCGAGATCAGGTTATTGGACTACTAAAGCAAGGCGGTATAAACATACGACAGTGGGCATCCAACGACCGCACACTACTGGAAGGCCTACCAGAAGCGGCTATACGGCTCCCTCTCCAATCAGAACAAGAGGCGACAATAAAAACACTCGGCATCTACTGGAACTCACAAACAGACACCATCAATTATTCGGTAAGTCCAGCTTCCATCGGCAACCACATTTCCAAACGATCAATCCTATCCGACATCGCCAAAATCTTCGACCCACTCGGTCTGCTCGGTCCGGTGGTCGTCAAGGCAAAAATTCTCTTACAACAACTGTGGCTGCTGAAACTACATTGGGACGAATCAGTTCCATCTACAATTCACACGGCCTGGCAGGAATACCGTACGCAGCTAAGTCAGCTAAACAACATCGCCTTCCCGCGGAAAACAACACTGGACGAGGCAGACGACATCCAATTGCACGGCTTTTGCGACGCCAGTGAGAAGGCATTCGGAGCATGCATCTATCTGCGGACGTTCAAGAGAGGCCAAGTGCAGTGTACCTTGCTGTGTAGTCGCACACGAGTTGCACCGCTCAAGGTAATTTCTTTACCTCGATTAGAGCTATGCGCCGCTCTGACGCTAGCAAGGCTATATCACTCCGTCCAACAAGCAACCAACATCAAACCGACGAGAACAATTTTTTGGAGCGACTCGACCATCACGCTACACTGGATACATACCCAACCATCCCTTTTGAAAATCTTCGTAGCCAATCAGGTCTCAGAGATACAGGACAAAACAAACACCGCGGAGTGGCGACATATCCCATCGGAGCACAACCCAGCGGATCTATTATCCAGAGGAGTGTCCCCCGGGGACTTTACGCATCTTACGTCATGGTATTCCGGGCCTACTTGGTTGACCCTGGATGAGAATCAGTGGCCGAACTCACCACTCAGTGAACCTGAAACTCTTCCAGAAGTCAAAAGGCAAGTATGTCTGACCACCAAATTACAATCCAACGAAATCTGGGACCGCTATTCCTGCTTCGCAAAATTGACCAGGGTTATAGCCTATTGCCTGAGATTTCGACGAACACACAACCACTCATCCGACCTGTTGCCTGAAGAATTGGCGGCCGCACACAATCGCATTCTCTATTTGGTCCAGGCCGAATGTTTCCCATCAGAAATGCAAGACTTAAAGGAAGGAAGGGTGCGACCGGAAAGCAAACTAAATGCTCTCAGTCCTTTTCTGGATCCAGATGGTCTGATACGCGTCGGAGGGCGCCTCAAAAATTCAAACCTCACTTACGATCGCAAACATCCGATAATTCTTCCACAATCACACCACATCACATCATTGATAATTGAACAGGCACACATCCGCAACCTCCATTCAGGCATTCTGTCCACGCTACACAACATCCGCCAGAGATACTGGCCGCTAGACGGCCGAAATCAGGTACGAAAAATCGTTCGTCGATGCGTCCGATGTTACCGCCTCTGCCCTCCGCATTCCAACATCCGCATGGGAGATCTGCCCGCTGCCCGAGTGACAGAAACTCGCCCATTCAACGTCGTGGGAGTGGACTACTGTGGACCGTTCTTCATCAAGGAGAAGAAATATCGCAACCGGAACAGCGTAAAGGTGTACGTAGCGGTTTTCGTTTGCCTGGCAGTCAAGGCGGTCCACTTAGAAGTAGTCACCGACATGACTACTGACACATTCATAGCCGCGCTCCGACGATTCATCGCCCGACGAGGAAAGTGTAGCCAAATCTACAGTGACAACGGCACAAACTTCATCGGCGCAAACAACCAGTTGAAGGAGTTGTTCGAGCTATTACAATCAGACGTTCACCAAGCCAAGGTCAACGCAATGACAGCACAAGAGGGCATCGCGTGGTCATTCATCCCACCTCGGTCACCAAATTTCGGAGGTCTGTGGGAGGCGGCCGTCAAATCAATGAAACACCATCTGAGAAGGGTAGTAGGAGAGACATTGTTCACCCTCGAAGAATTTTCCACATTCGTGGTGCAGATAGAGGCCGTATTGAACTCACGACCCTTGACACCACTATCAAGCGATCCAAATGACCTATCCGCATTGACTCCAGGTCACTTCCTAATCGGTCAACCCCTTACTGATCTACCTGATACCAACTTCAGCAACACCCCAGCCAACCGATTATCAAGGTGGCAGCTCATCCAAAAGGTACGACGAGATTTCTGGGTGAGGTGGCATAAGGAATACTTAAACGGATTTCACACAAGAACCAAATGGACCCGTGACGACCAGAAGCTACAAAACGGCATGCTCGTGGTTATTCGAGAAGACAACTTACCACCACTACAATGGAGGCTGGGAAGAATCATCCAGATCCACCCCGGACGTGATGGCATCGTTAGAACCGTCACAGTGAAGACCTCTACGACAACCATCGTGCGCAACGCCAGAAGTTTAGCACCGCTACCTCTTGATTGATTCATTCATCTCCATACTCACATTCATACTTCTAGTTGAACCAATAGTTCAACGGGGGCCGGCATGTTCGGTTCCCGAAAACCATATACTTCAAAACTCATCCCATAATTCATTACGAGATTTATGCCACGGTCGGAATGGCTGCTATTTTTGAGAAGGGTCTTTAGTTTTCCTTCGCCATCTGGGTGCCAAATTCAGATGGTACGTGACTTTACACACATTTTGCAATTCCTGGCCCTAACTTATCTCAGTAGCATGCACCGTGTCGTAAATCTCCTGACCTTCCACAACCCTCGAAATCACCCAAACAGACTGTGACCACATGGACAGCTCCAACAGATTCGACAGACCTGCACTTACCTTTACCTCTTGTTTCTATACCTACCCGCATGTTTTTTAGCATTTTTCCGCCTTTTCCCACTCCTTACTTTTCCTTTACCTCGACACACCCTCACACCAAGGACCTCACCAATCACTGATCCACAACTTCCATTTCCACCAGCCCAACCACCCCCGACGACTCTATATAACCAGACAGATCTTCGCCCTCAGTTAGTTCTACAAAATCATTCATTCCACGACGCATCAGCACACACATCAATTTTACCACGAGATACTTGTACATAGTTGTAATTTAGAAGTTAAATATACGTTACAAAAATTGAAACAGATAGTTGTTCTTAATTGGCGGCTATCGAGTACCCAGAAACACAAGTTTGACGGTACACTGATTCTATAGATCGGCGGTATCGGGATTTATTCGCGAATCGTCGATCCGGACACGTTCGAGTAGCGACGAAAGGTTTCCTTCGACGCAGACATAACCACGAACATTTAATTCACCATAAAACTTCACGTTCGCAAGTAAAGAAGTACGCATCGTTTCGCTTCTCGTTGACCCATAATCTTCAATCGCGACGCCGGAAGGAGGAGCGACTCGATACGGGGAAACGAATACAGGCACTTCAGCGGGAAACGAAATAACTGTACTTTTTGCCATTTCTTACGAGCTTCTCCACGCTGGCTGATTCAAAGAGCTGGAATTTGGAGCGTAAAATCGTTTGATTCGCTTCACGGCCCCGTCGCCACGTCTGCCTCTCATTCTAGTCTTACACTCGCTGATCCCGCCGCCAGAAACCACCCGCGACCAACCACCCTCGCTCACTCACCCTCTCTCTTTCTCTCTCTCTCTCTCACTCTCTCACTCCCGTGTAACCCTTCGTTTCAGCCAACCATCTAGCCGGTTTCACCCGCATTCGAACGTCATATGCAACCTCGCGTCCTTCCACCCTCGTTCAAATTCGTCTGTCCTCCACCGTTTCCGCCGTCTCCTATCTAATATCCTCTTTCAGTGTTTCCGCGGGGCAAAAATAATGAAAAATAAACGCGAGGAGTGGCCTCTAATTTTCAGGATTAAAGACAAGCCAGCTCGAATAACGATAAAAGCCTACACGGCTGTTGGAGAGCCGTTCTTTTCATTCGAGGGATTTAAACGCAATTAACAGCGACGCATTTTTCTTCTCTCTGAAGCTTCGTAATTTCCGGCTGGGTTAACGCTCGCGCTCTTTCCGGTTTTGTTTCGGTTTGCACGTCGCCAGCGTTCGACTCTCGCCCCAGACAGTGGCCGATATCGGAAAGAGACGCCTCCCCACGTCGAACGTTCGCAGGATTAAAGAAGTTTTCGCGAGAAACGGTGCATAAAGCCCGGAGATGGAAGACGGACTTGGACCCGGTCCGAAGATTGGGTCATCCAGCGAGTATATCTGCCCGGTCGGATCGAGTCGGGTAACATTGTTCTCGCGGCTACGGCGGAATTACCTTTATCCGACTGCCGATGAAACGGAACCGGGAAGCAATTCCCTCCGTTCACAATTAAGTTTACGAACAGGGAATGGACGTGCCATTTCCCCGTCGCGAAGAAACTGCCGATTGTGAAACGCGTGACCCATTACGAGGAACTGGGGACAAGGTCTCCGACTGGCCTGGCGGAAATCGAACGAGGCGATATCAAAAGAGCCAGCTGATTTACTAGCCTGCCGGAAGAAATTAAAAATCCCTGGTATCTTCGTCTTAAGTTCAGATCGAATGAGAAACCGCGTGGAAAAAGTTTTCAAAAAACTCTCAGCCTTTATCTCGCTGGCTATCCTCCGATGGAGATTCCGCATCAGACTGACGGGGCGGAAGTCTAGGTTTCATTCGCGAATGCCAGGCACGTGCGCGATGTAGGAAAATCAGTGTAACGCGCGAAAACGAGGATCCATGGTAGGAAGGTGTCGGACGCGGGACGTGATCGACGTAAAAGGCCAAGAGGGGCGCCGAGCGGAACGGAAAGAAGCGCGGTACCAGGATCCCGCCTCACGGTTGCGCCGAGCGGCGCATCGCGGCGGTGGAAGGCGACGTACGAACGTAATTGTGGCGCTAAAAGCAATTTCCCGGCGCGTAATCGTTTTAGCAAAGTGCTTTGCAATTTAGCGAGTCTTTATTAAAATAAAGTCATTCCCAAGCCGGTACTTTATGGCTGTCTACCTATCTCCTAATCGCTGGCCATCGACCAAGCGCTTTAACTGCACGCGTCGATTTATCGATCATCGGGTATCCCGGATCCATTAGGCGAGCCGACTATGCGGTTACGTATAGGCGCTTTCTCCCTTTCGTCGAATTCCACGAATTGAATCATCTTGCTTAGGGCGACCATAGAGCGTGGGTGGTTGGTCCTCAGTCAGCTCGTACGATTGAGACCAGCTCGTAATTAGAAAAGCTCCGGCGAATAACGCGCGTGACCGCGTTCGCGTCAACCGTGAACTATAATTTAATGTGCTCGCGTTATATTCAAAGTTCAACCAGTGACACACGAGTGGACAACCGAGCTGGTACCGTACGTGTAAGTATGTACGCTGGAGGGTGCACATCTCTCGTGTTAACCCCTGTTTATACAGAATTCATAACGAAGTACGAACAAAGGAGCCTCGTAACTGGACTTAATATATCATTCCTTCAATGGGCGAGTTCTAGTTCTCGTAACGGCGCGTTCGCGTGTAATAAATGCATCCAACAACAATCATTATTTACGCGAGCCTTTCGTTCAAGAGCTGCCCACTTTCTTTTCCACCCTTTGGACAGCGGCGAGAAGCTGAAATAAACGGATGAAGGGGATAAGAAATTTCTCGAACGAGAACGCGTTGCAAATGTTCATAAACGCTGCCGCGCGTCCAGGCGGACGATCTGCAAGTTTTTTTTAAAAGTTTGCACGACTACGTCCATTTGCCGCGAGCACGAAATTAGTACGCCTAGCCTCGGTAAAAAAGCAAGCAACGAGGGTAACGACAAGAAAGGTACAGAGACAGAGAGGACGAGAGAGAAAGAGGGAGAGGGACAGAGAGACACTATGGTGTTCTCCAGCGACAGTTTCATTCCATCGTTGTCAACGTCAAGAGCATTCTTCTGGTTCGCAACTCTCCACCCCATACTCCTTATTTGCGGACCTCCTCCACGGAGCGCCTCCTCTCTTCCAACCTTCATTCATCCGTGTCTCGCTCTCACACCCGACACCTTTTTTCTACCAGCTATTTCATCACCTTGGGTCTCGCTTACAACGGACCGACGATACTTTCTCGCTACGTTCTTGTCCCTGCACGAACTACCAAGGATCTTGTCCTCGACTCCCGTTCCTACCCCTCTCGACGACTTCATCGAGCTGAATTAATCGTCTCGCGAAAAATGTCCGTTTAGGAACAAAATTTTCTCATCTCCCAAGGCTGCGCCCATAAAAAAAATGTATCAGCAGGAGTTTACTTTGAGAATGAATTTGAGAATCGTCACACCATGAACAGTGGAACAATGAGCGTAGACAAAAATTTATTCCTGTAGCTGTCATTAAAAGACCAGTGACATGAATAGCCCGAAACTCTTGCACAATACTTTATGAATGAGTAATTAATTACTCCCCCTCTTAAATTTCCAGCAAATGTTCCATTTCGAAGCGAGAAACAAAAAAAAAAAAAGAAGGAAGGAAACCGAAATGTAAAATTCGACTGTCCTCGCAATAATAAAGTCCAATTAAGAGCAATTAATTGCCATGCCGTTAGCACGGAACAGCTTGGACAGGATCCAAGAGCAATACGCGTACGCGTTGAATAATGCACGGCCGTAAGTCGCGAGCTTCATTATTTGCCGAGAAGATGAGCGCGTGCGAGGCGTAACATCGCGCATTGAATTACAGACGGGCAGGAAAAGCGCGGTGCCGCGAGGAACGAAGCCGAGTGCTTTGAAAAAAATAACCAGTCGTACGTTCCACCTTCGCAACAGGAATTGAAGGCACCGCGCGTCGAACGACTTAACGCAAAGTTTCAGGACCACCTGCTGGTACCGCGTTCCCTGGGAACAACGCGACGCCATCGTTACCTCCAAGACCCTGCGAACCCCTACGGCGCTTCGTGATCCCCGTCAGAGAAATTTCCGCGGTCTCGGCTGCGCTATAAATCTTGTAACGTTGCCGCGAACGAACTGATATTAATTAACGTGAAAGCCGGAGGAGAAAATGTTCTCGCGTGTCGCGTATCAAATACACATCGTCTGTAATTACGTTCCGCGAGACTTCACCCCCTCAACCCCTTGGAAGTTTCCGTGAAATTAATCGCGTAACAGGTCGTCGCGCTGCTCGATCGCGGCCAATTAATAAACGAATTAAACGGAGCCGGAAGTCATCGAGGTAAGTGATCCGTGCTCACGATCCTCGAATGGAAAGAAAACGACGGTGACGAGGATCGTTCGTCTGATATATTCCATACACGCGATGCGGTTCGCGTTTGCGCGGGAAATAACGTCCATTTCGTTGGAATATCGAAACGCGACTCAAGGAAAATCGGAATCGTCGATGCACCGTTCGAGGTATCGCCACGTGATACGATTCACCGCACGAAGATACCGCATTCTTCGCCGTGAAAAATTCCCATTATCCATCGGAGAATTTTCATTCCCTCGAATACTCTCGCGTTATTTCTATTTCCGCCAACTCCACTTGTTCCTTCCGCCTTCTTTTTTTCCCCTCCTCCCACTCATACCGCCATCGTCTCGTCCAATAGAGTCGGACCGATTCGACCGCGTTTTCTGACCGAGCGAAATAATATATCGGCAGCCAGGCGGTCGTGTACCCGGAGATCCAGACATTTTCCACCGGGGCTCTTCTCTGCGAGCTGTTATTTATCGTGAATTGAAATTCGAAGACCGCGACGGGCCGTGGAATTTCATTAAAATTATTACTTAGATATTGGAACGCGGCTAGAGCGCGCGCGTGAAGGCTCGTTTGCGGGACGTGAATTGACTTCGGCGAGTCTACGTCGTGGCATGTCCCTACGCGTGGAATGTATATACCTGCCGTGTATAGCGACCAGTGCTTTGTGACCACGTCCCTACACAGCATTGCCCTCGCGCAGAGCCTCGTTGTCTAGTTTTGAAACCGTTAAATCGATACGGAGACACTTTCTTTGCGCGGTCCAATGTCGTCGTCCATTTTGGTACCGCGCTACCATACGTAGCACAGGAGACACACTTTCCATTCACGCGCGAGTTCACGACGATCCGTACCTAGTTCTGCAAATTCGTTGCGGTTCTAATCAAGTTCTATAATTATCGCAGAATGGCCGTATTCTAATTCTCCGGATCTGGGATAGCGTTAATCGAGTTCTGGAAACTCGACAAGACGCTCGTCGCCTTTTCGAAAGTCAGGATGGTCTGAATCAGGTTCTACGAAACCCGGCTGATGCTAATTACATTTTCCAAATTTCGAACGGATCCGATTGACTTGTGCAAGCTCAAAGTGATCAATGTTATGTTATATCGGGTACAGAGTACCCTATTTCGGAGCTATCACGGGTTCGATACGATTTATACCCTATCCCACGAGTCCAGCGTTGCGCATAACGAATCCCGTAAGTCTGATGACGTTTGTATTGGATTATAGAGATCCTCGGATATCTGTATCAGGTTCTGTTAATCTGGGAACGACTGCGACTAGTTCCACGAGTCTTAGACCCGTTCGTGTCAATGTTCCGTGTCTGTACGAGTCTCTAAAACATCCCATAAATTCAAGAGGCATCCATTTTTCACATTACGATCCCGAAACGATCGAATCGAATAATGGAATTAGTGGGGAGTCTCGTAGATTTGACGCGCGAAGAACAGAGCCAGAGATGAGAAATGTTCGGTTTACGGGGCTGAATAAATATATTTTTACAACGAGCAAGATCACTGGTCGAATGGAGGCGGCAGTAATCCGAGCCTGCGGCCATTCACGGGGAATCCGCACCGTTTCACTTTATCGCTCCGTTGTCAGGCTATCCTGGAAATACGGAAACGTCAGGGTACCCTCGGGGATTTCTTCGCAGAAGTCAGGCCCGCGCCGTGGAACGAAAATATAAACTCGAAGCTGATAGAGAAAAAGGAGGCCGTTGGACGAAATTCCCCGGAAAATTTCGTGGAAATTGCGCGCGTCCACCAGCCGCGTCAGAGATATCCGCACGGCTTTTATCGGGCCGCCTTTACAGACCATAAATTCAAGCCTCTCGTACGCCGTTTAAATTCCCGAAACTGGCAGAAAACGTTTTTTCCATTGGCCGTTGCTTGGAAATTTCGTTTCTCTCTCCTCCTCCGTCCCTTCTTCCTTTCCCTTCGCCTGGTCACCCCCCACCGCAACGTACAACGGCTAATAGAAGAGCACGGAATCTCGCCGCGAGTTTTAAACTCGCCTTTGTACCGACCAGTATTTACGCGTAATTGGTGCTTGATGCGCGGTTAAATTTCGCGATGTACACGCGATAAACGTTCCACGAGGTAACGAGTTTTTCTCTAATCCACCGGCTGAGCGTTTTGCATTTTAACGACGACGAGGGAAAAGTAATAGCGGCGAGAGAGGAGGGAAGAGGGTGGAAGGAACGGGAGAATAGAAAGTTAATATATCAAAGCGTACACTGTTAACGAATAGAGGTACTGGCTGGTACTTTGCGGTGAGATATTAGCGGCGGAAAAAAATTTCGAACAGAAGTAAATCACCGTAGGGGAAAGGGAACGAAGTTTTCCACGGTAACTTCCCGCGAATGACATTCTCTATTTAACGTCCGTAAACAGTTCCCGACGCGGAACAGAGCACCGGGCTCCGGCGAACTTTACACTTACCACGGAATATCCGTTTTTCAAAGCTGTACGCGTCTAAATAATAAACTTTATGCGAGTTGACTACCCCGTATGAAATATAATATCGAAGGACAGGTCGCGCGTGCTTCGGCCACGTTCACCGTCGAACCAGCTGGAGACTCTCTGCTGGATGGTGATATAAAAGCCGGAAGTTGATAAAGAAACCCAGCGGGATAAGCGGGGAATTTGCCAGCGTATTTGTCGCCAGTGTTTTATCGATGAAAAGTACGAAAATTTCGATCGTCTGAGACGGGGTAACTTTTTTTCCAGCGCGAAGAACCGACAGCAGTTGTAAACGTTGGGACAAGTACGCATGCAGCTAATTCATCGCTCAACTTTCGAAGGTGTCTGCTGGTTGCAGTAACAATGTCTCGAGCGTAATACAGAAGCAGAAGGAATATTAACTCGTCTCGACTTGCCGTCGCGCGAAAATATTTATGCTCGTTTATTCGCGCCGTTAGAATTTCCAGGCGAAAGTTTGAAATCGCTTCCGTCGAGCTGCTCGCGTGGATATAATCAACCACCGGGAACGAATTGGTACGCGACGCGAGCGCATGGGGGTTACGCTCTGGTCGGTGGTTGCGGAAGAAGAAAAATCCAAGCGCCGTTCCGTTTCTCGGAGTGAACGCTGTGATTAAATCAGAGCCAGGTAACTAGCTTCCGCGCTGATCAAACGTGAAACGTAAACGCTAAGAAACTCTTCGTACACGCTCGGAGGAAGTCGTAAAAGCGAACGAAACTTCGAGAAGTGTTTATAGTTTGGGAGCAGGAAATGAAGCTTTGTGCAGCTAGCAGAGACGGGGGTGAGCTCATCGCTAAAGTAAGTTGGCGTTACGCGTCGCGTGATTCTCGAGGTGTGCCTATGCGCTGCGAGAGCCGAAGTGAAACAGCGACGTAGGAAAATTTCGAGGATGTGGGCTACGCGGAACAGGTTGTCGTCGCGAGACGTTCAACCAGCGGCGAAATTTCGTCGGTGGCGAGCGTCTACTGTAGAGGATAATAGGGGCGGACAAAGTATCTATGTCCCGTCGTGGCGGATACGAGCTGGTAACGGTCCAAGGTTAAATTTTTCAAACCAGTCGAGATTATTCGATGGCTGCAAGTGGTCGCCTCTCGCAAGAGCGTGTACCATGCGAGTATGTGCTCGAGAATGGTCCACTCTAGTAGGGGTTGAAAAGCGCAGCTACAGCCGAGATGCAATCTCGCGTTGAATCCGCAGACGAAGGGGGCAGGGAGGAAAGAAAAACGAGGCACGCTGGATAAAAATATATCGTCAGGGATGAAATATATTGGGCCACGTTCTGACGTCCTGCAATCAACTACGAGCGGACGGTCTATAAACAATCCGTCTCTATCGATGGTAGTCGAGTTTCGAGAGAGTAATTTCCCCTGGAACGAACATGAGAGGACATGACGTTCGAATGAGAAGTCTACATTCTTAAATGATCGAATAGTTTAAATAATCGTCGGTTATATAGTACGAGACGCCTCATACGGTGATGCTGTAAAAAAGGGAATTTTTCACGCCAAGTCGCGCAAGAGTATGCGAGGATCTATTGTCGCGGAAGTCCTGTACGCGATACCTGGTGAAACAGCGAGAATGCAATAACGTCGGTACGCTAATGTTCGCGGAAATAATGTATCGCTACTGGTAGTATAAATTTCGCCCACTAGCCTGGTCGATACAGCGTAAATATGCGTTAAGGGGGAAACTGAATGGCGGTACAGAAAGGGTATGGCTCGCGTCCATGTATGTTCGTCCGTATCAATGGCCAGATTTAATGTGTGGAAGCGAGCCGGCTACGAGTGTGCGAACGCGCAGGCAAGTCAGCGGGAAGACTAGAGGGTGTGCAGGGTGTAGAGGGGTGTGCGTGGTGTAATGGCCTGCTACCGAGGGTGCATTAAGGCGGTTTATGTACGCGAAGAGGTATGAGGTCTTTTAACCCGACTCAAACGCTGGTTTCATTGAAACCGTAGTAGTATATTCCGGGTGTAGGGTTACGTCCAATAATCAATTTGGATGGTTCATTAAAACGCCGTGAAAGTCGAACGGGCGATTTTCGATTATAGATTTCCCGTCGTATTAATTTCCCGCGAGGAGTATAACCTCGTTCCGCCGAAAAACTGGCAGTACTTTAGGCTATCCAGGCGAATCGGTGATAAAAATTGCCGTGGGAATCCGATGGACACTGAGATTCGAGAATTTCGCGATAATTCGGATTCGGTTGCATCGATTTTTACGTCTCGCGTTCACCCGGCTGGATTCGGTTTCATTGCGCGATGCAATTAAGAACCGAACGAAATACACGATTTCAAAGGTATTCCATGTCAAAGCTACTTTGTCCGTCGGCTGGTCATTATCGTCGCGCGTGTACGGATTAATAACGATACCGGTTACGAAACAGCCCTCCCGTCGTCGGCCTCGAAATGGCGGATCGTTACGCGCGCGTTTCAAATCTGGACGCGATGAAAGCCGACGGGCGGGCATCGAGTCGTTGAATTGGACGTAAAAACGGGTTCCGTGTACGGCTCGATTCTCAGAGGGGGGAAGAAAAAGTAACGCGGCAAAAGACGCGCGGGGCTCCTTTCTATTAAATCGTTACGACGCTTTTGTTGCGCCCGCACAATGGACAAAACACAGATAAAAGAAAACGAATGGACAGCCGGTGTCATTTGCAGGGAACGATGATGCACTCCCACGGTAGGTGCATTAAGGTGGTTTATGCACGCGAAGAGGATCATCCACTTTTAGGTCTCGGCGTCGACGTCTCTCTGGAACCGCGGCGGGATTATGAAGGTAGTAAAACGTTTAAATCGATAACCGGCCGTGAGTCGTTTTATCCGCGGCGGTAGGCCCCTGTCTTACGTTGGGCTGACGGAAAATTGTTTCCCGTTCTACCCCCGCGCTAAAAGATAAATGGATGTTTCGACACGGCGTTTGAATATTGCATGAAACGTCTACAAACGAGCGTCGATACGTTTTTGGCGCGGGCACGGCCGTGGCAAAGAACGAAACGTCAAAAACGAAATGAGTTATTTACCGCTCTTTTTGTTCGCCATTCACGTAACGCGATAAATCACATTTCGAAAATGCTATCGTTGGCAGGATTTTACGACGAACAGAATTTATTATCGTACCCTGGTAAACGATTCGCCGCGAACGAAATGATAAGATCGTCAACGCGATTCGTCCATAAATTATAATTGTTACAAAAAAAAAAAAAAAAAGAAGAAACGCAAATGAGCGGAACAAATAAACCGAGACCGCTACCCTCGATATGCATTTCGGGTATATAGAGCGTCGAAAGCGACGAAGGTCCACGGAGGCAAACGAATAATCCCCTTAAAAAGCTGAAAAGTTATGCACGGGCGCGATTTACGCGCGCGTAAAGCCTCATCCTCGACTCGTAATCGCCTTTTCGAACGACACCCGATAAATGCATAAGCGCGATACACATTTCCGCGGATTAACCCGACGCCTGGCCGTGGTAGCCGTGCCGCGTATCTTCCCTTCGACAACCCTCGAACAACGCGTCCTCTCCGCGTACTCGCTCGGCCAGAGAAACGATGAATTTATTAAGCGTTACATCAGAGCAGCGCGTACGTTCGACGATTCATCTTCGCTCGATTCAATGTACTACACGCCTCTCGGCTCTCGAGAACGACTACCAATCATAATTCGAGCCGGTTCCGCGGGATATCGAGCGCTCGCCCCTGTAGGGAGCGCTCGCTAGAATTTTTCCGGAAAGGCGGATTCCCCCGGACAGATCGGAGCTTATTCTAATTTATATTGGCACGAATTAAAGGATTACGTTATAACCGGGAGTGAATTATGGCCGGCGTTATACCCGTTCCGATATATCGATCCGGCGGCGTCGGCCAAAACCTGCGCTCGATACGTTTCACCGGTGGAACACTTTTAACCGCGTCTACGAAGCGTGCGATGCGAACGATTACACACACGGGCAGGTGCGAGCAGCCTCTATACTTTGCTCGAATTAAACGCGAGGCACGAGGATGCGCTTGCCTGTTCCATCGGAGCTTTATTTGCGGTGCGTACGTCGGGCAAATTGAAAACAAATTAAATTCCTGAACCTGATTGTACGCCGCGCTTCTATACAATTAATGTAAAGCTGCCTTGTAATCCAGTTGGGTAGGGGGGATTGCAGGAGGGGAACGAGGGGGACGGTAGCCAACGTAAATACTGAATCCAGTCACTTTGAAAAATCCCGGGCGCAGTTTCGTTGCTCGCGATCGAAGGGAGAGGGCGAACCCGACAAAGGTCGATCCGTTCCCATTATTTCGTTTCTCCATCGAAAGGATATGCCGTAGGAATTGCAGATTCGTTCGCTTTCATCTCAATTGCAAATGGCCCATCGCGGCGGTTACATCGTGGATTAAGGCTCGCCTGTTGTCGTCGTCGGTGTTTCCCCGGCGTTTTTATAAAAACAGCGAAGAGATGGAGCTCGGACCGTTCGATGCTGCCGACCAAGCGAAATCGTTCTCCAAACAATATCTAAATATCGTTCCTCTCGCGATTCCTCGCACGTATTTAGAAAGCTGGGCGTTCCTCTCGTTTCTGCCAGTCGCCGGTTCTCTCGATTACGAGATCGAAAGCTCGTCGTGGAAACGAACTGACCCGACAGACAGTTCGACTTGGAAGAAACGACCTCGAGTAGTTCTCGATTTCAAAGCCAGTTACCAGCGCCCAGCCGGCAAACGGCAGGAATTTTCGCCACCTCGAAGACGCGTCCCATTGAAAACCGTCCGGTTTCGAACAATAGCCATCCAACTGCGAGAAAACCGGTATTGTCCCCCGTAAACGTTGTATTCCACGGAGGTGTCGCGAAAAGAACGGAGACAATGTACACGGTGCGACGACATGCATCTCGTCTTTGATGAGAAACACCGCGCGTCCGTCTGTACCACGAATCGAACCGTTTCAGAGCGATTTCGATGCGACTTTTTGACCAAGAAAATTATTAACACGAGCTACGTGTACGTCCTCGCGACGTGGGTACAGGTAACGCAATTTGGCGCCGACGAACAGATACATGTCGCAGAAGAGTTGAAGTCGGCAATTGTAGAACGCGGAACGCGACAATTCCCCGTCTGATTAGCAAAGTTAAACTGCTTCCGTGCCGGATAATGTTTAGACCGGTGGCTAGATTCAGAAACTCGCCGAGTTGACACCGTTCGCTCAAACTCCGCCGAAACTGCGGATGTACCCAGCGAAATGACCATAGTCGTCTCGCCTATTAAACGTCGAAAAAAAAGAAGAGAAAAAATAGAAACGAGAGAAAGAGACGGAGAAAGAGAGAAGCGTGGACGATGAGCACGGCAAACAGCCAGATCGTCCAACCAGCCGCTCGTTTTTCGCTCGAGAGCCCGCGAGTGTGTGCCTTCCGCGCGTCGTCCACACGTACGCCCGCTTGTGCAGACGCGCGCGCGCGCACACACCACCCCGATCTTCTCCAATTAAATTCTATTGGAATTCGCGCAAATGCCAATACCGGCCGGGCGGGAGCATTCATTGTGTTGAGATAATGAGGGGCTGAGCGCGAGGAAAGCTTAACGGATAGAATACGATATACCGGGGGAACTATGCCGCGCTAACCGGGCCTCCTCTACGCGCTATAGCCAGCAAGCCGATAATGCTATATCGCGATGCCTACTATAGAGGGCAGGGACCGTAGAACGTCGTCTACTCCGAGTTTATTATGCTGCATTATGCCGCGGTATGCTATATTAGAGACACGGTATGTCGTTCTAAGGACACCCCCCCGTGCTACGAGACACCGGCACGTTACGCTAACCCCGGGACGCCTACACGGTTACGATATAGCGGTTTAATTGCGAGCGTATCGCGTGCACGTGTTGTACAGCCTGATGATGGAAACTTCGTACATTCTCATGGCTTTCCGATATTGTTTACCCCGGGGTATCGGTTCGTAATATTCAGCCCCGTCTCTGGTTACGTACTAGGGATTGATTCGCGTTTTACAAGGCGTCCCTTTGACGTCGACGCGTAAGAGCGCGATCATTTAAAGGGGTAAATGTACCCTTTGGTTCTTCGTTAGTAGTCCGTGGAATCCGTGAATGAGTCTCTTTGAATGGGATAATTATGCTGTTTTGAAAATCAAACTACCGAGCATCCACCGCGCCGTGAGTTTCGAAACAATTTGCGACGATATTATGGATGATTCTCGAGAGGACGTGTTTTCGCGTGATTAAACGAAGATTGGTACAAAAGAGTCGTTTATCGTCGATAAAGACTCGACAGATTTTCAGGGAGAATCGACGCGCAAACAGACGACGCGATGATATCGTTCGTCTGGAAGGCTTCCGTCCAACCGAGTTCTGCCCTCTGCAGCTACCCTCGAAGCGGTTCCGAGCCGGTCGATGTCTCACGAATTAGTTTTGAATGCATTTAACAGAGGAGCAGCAAAGCCGTTGTTCCCGGCCAATCTACCGACTCGCGAACTGTGAACCGCTATCTCTGTTTTTCGACTTCCAAGGCGTTTCGACAATAACGCAAATTACAAAACTCCGGACCGAGGGCCGTTACCAACTTTTACCGTATCTTCGCGAATAACTTGGTTAATTCCGCGTCGAGCGAAGGTTATACTCGTCGAGTGGCGAGGAACGCGAACTTGTGTTTCAGTGGCTGTTCCCTCCGCCTCTGCCTCCGTCACCCCTTTCACCCTCGTTCGGACCCGTTCCTTAGATAAGGCGAAATTTCATCGCGATTTTCAGAAGCACTCCTGACAGTGGTCGTCGCTCGGCTATGCTATCTTCTCGTCCGATTCTCGAAGACGTTCTCGATTCATCGCGTTCGATAGATACCCTGGCATAAAGTACCGATGTAGCTACGACCGGGAGCGACGAAAAGTTCAATTCCAGTTTCGTCGTCCTCCCACGCGTCTGCCGAGGAAATGAAAGTATTTACTAATTTCAGCGATATCCATCTGTCTGATGAAATTCCCTATTCAAATTATCCAGGCTTCCAACTGGGGCCCAACGCGAGCAACGCCCTTGTTTTTGCTCCCCGTGAATGCAAATTTCGAGGAAAGTTAAGTCGAGCGTGCCGTTCGCTTGTCGCGCACAATCGAGGCGACGAATCTCTTTAATTAAATACGCGCCGCGACAACGGCCACTGATTTTATCAAGCCGTAAGAGTGGCTGCACGAAGAGCCAGAAGCTGTCATCCGTGTTTACCAAGCAACCGTGACGTCGTCTCTGCTAACAGAGTGGCAACTTTTCAGCGTGTCTCAGCGTCTTCTCGAAGCCAGTCGGCAAAATAAACCGGCCGTTCGATTGCACGCATGTGCAGCGGGAACAGCCACCGCTTGTTTTGCAGGCTTACTTTCGAGATGGGCCGAGCAACTTTCCAGACTAAAGAACGAGTGTACTCGGAAACGGCAGACACAGACGGGGAGGAGGAAGGGAAGTGAGCAATGGCAAATGGCATAAGTTGGCCCGAGTAAACTCACCTGCTATTCTCCAAGGCTGGAAAATACGTGCGCGTCCGGGAGGAACTGAAAAGGGTCGAACGGGGTGGAGGGACTGGTTGCTCGAGGAGGACCACGAGAACGGAAAATAGCTTGTGTGCTCGAAAGTGCACGCGCGTATATATGTGCATAGAGGTATATGGACATATATATTCGTACCGAGACGAATGTAAATTTCAAGGGCCGAGCAGGAATTGAGCAGTGTCCACTCTCCGCGCCACGGCCCCACGGAGAACTTTTGTCGAGCGTACCGCGTAATGCCCTTTAACTCTTCGAATCCGCCGCCACCGACTGGCTACGGGCACCGCTTTCCCCAGGGGACTCGCCACTTCTCGAGCGTCGCGTCGGTGCACGGTAACGCGCGCGCCTCAGCTGCAAATGGTCACGGACAGCTACGAGGAAACGGGGGCGCCGAGAGTTTCGGGGCTGCCACCGATTTACCACGGTCAGACGTTCACCGTTCACCCTCTTTCCCTTCGCGTGTTTATTTTACGAGTTCGCGCAACTTCCACCCGTTTAACAGCCCAGATAAGAGTTCATGACGGAGATAGAGGGATTAGGAGGGCAGCTAGACGGGACTAAACCTTTGGACCACCTCCGCCGGGGAGACTTCACCAGATCGGACAGTGCCACTCGTAATCAACGAATATCGCTTTAATCACACAGCCGCGCGAATCAAGACGCCACTTTCGACCGCCAGCCCTTAAATCATCCTGGCAATGGGTGGAATGTTTCTGCTCGAATAGTTGGAGTTTAAAGGTGAACGCTCGAGGGGGAACCGCGTCGAATATTGATATGTATAGAGCGGGCTAATGAAGACTAATATCTTGAACAATTCTATTAATCCATTTTATATACGAACTGTGCGTACAGGTTGAATAATTAACTCGTAGTCTTGTAATATTTACGCCCCACTAAATCGAATCCGTGTTAAATCAACAGCGTCGAACATTTCTTAGAGCGAATCGTTCGATATCGTGCAGATTGAGACGATAAATACGAGTACGCGTGCTCGCGCAGCATGATCGTCGCTCGGGGAAAGGAACGGGGAAAGCGATTAAGGAACGCGATCTCAGACGAGCGTACATAATTTAGATTCATTCATCGTGCGTCGAGGAGTGATTTGCGCGTCAGTCTCGCGATTGATATGAAACTCGAGGGAGTGGGAGGCTATTTATTTGGATCTTTGCCTCGGTATCGACGGGTTCGTTACCGTACCGTGCATGTATAAACTATCACGCGCGCCGGAGTTCATTCGACGCGAGTAATAAGAAGTGACGTGTAATTTCGCTCGACCTACATTTTACTAGCGATTCACTTGACGCACGACGTTTTAAGAGCGTCTCGCCCCTCGAATGTAACATTGATCGTCCCACCATCGAAAGCTTTTATTCGCGTCTGTCGCATCGCACTCTCCTTTCCCACTTTTTTTTCTCCCTTCCCTCTCTGTCCCTATTTTCCCCGCACGAGGCGAT
Organism: Xylocopa sonorina; assembly: GCF_050948175.1. Classification (NCBI taxonomy): domain Eukaryota; kingdom Metazoa; phylum Arthropoda; class Insecta; order Hymenoptera; family Apidae; genus Xylocopa; species Xylocopa sonorina. The sequence continues at coordinate 7,700,485 of NC_135203.1, forward strand.
GCCCCGTGTCGCGTTCAACCGCGCCGCCAGGAACGAGAACAAAATTAATAAATCCATCATTCGACTCGAAGCACCCGCTGTTTGATGTCGCAATCAGAGAATTAATTAATCCGTCGTCCCCTGTAATTACGTTCCCGCGATCGCTGCGACAGCCACAGGCGAGGGTTTCCGGACGACCGCCGATCGATCGATAAAAGTTACAGAAATAATGGGTCAACGCCGGTTGATCGATGAATATTAACGGGCCAGGAATGGCGTACACCGGCCGGTTGTAACGCTTTCATCGTCCGCAAATATTACCCCTATCCCGAATGGTATGTTGGGCTTGTACGGGTAGCACGCCGATCACGAGGTGTCGATGACGGTCGTTCGAATGAGGCACCGATATTACGTTCACGCGAACGTAACATCGTGCCTGGGAATCGTGCGTTCCCCACCAGCGACGGTGAAATATGCTTGGGGGTGAAATTGAGCGGAAATAAATAAGTGGGGCTGCAAGGGCTGGGGATGGGCGTTGATTTAAAACTGTAGGTAGAGCGGTAGGTTGTTCGCATTTCTTATAAGTCGGCTACGGATAAGAGTGGCTGCTGGAAATTCTTTTCTCGCGCGACTCACCGCGGGCTCCGTTCGCCACCCCTTTCTTCCTTCGTTTCCCCGTTTAACTGCATTTACCAATGAGAGACCGCCGCGACGGCGCGATTAAATGAAAATTGCCCACGCTTGTCTACGAGGATCAGCCGGAATAGAATTAGGTGTCCGTCGCGCCGTTCCAGGATTTACGCGTTTTCAATTAAGAACACTTAGCCAGACGACTGTCCGTGAAACGTGACGCGGAATTATCTCGGAAGGAAAACGCTTGTTGAGAGGAAACTAATTTAAGGAAACCCCGCGAAAGCTCTCTCTCTCCCTCTCTCTCTCTCTCTCTCTCTCTCTCTCTCTCTCTCTGGGGTCTCCATTATATCGAAATATACTATAAATTCACCGTGCACGGGACGTTCGAAACTTGCACGTTCATTGTTTTAAAACCGGTCGCCACTGGCACGTCCCCTCCGTAAAGCCCCGATGGCTTTTAAGGGAGGAACTTACGACGAGATACGAACTGTCCCGCGAGAGCCATACTTAGGACACGCTCATTAATCGAATTATGAATTTTCTACGCGCAACTATTCGCGTATGGTTAATGCACGAGAACCCTTTACGTTCGTTTGCATAATTGCACGCTCGCAGAACGCGAGCAAACGATCGCAGCTGATAATTCAAGCATATTCGAGCATGCTGCGCGTACTAAAAACGACGAAATCTACGTACACCAGAATAGCCGACGATTTTATCTTAACGCACGAACTGCTTTACAAGCGTCGTTCTCGGAGTAATGTAACAAACTGCTTCTCGAAGTCACGATTTATTGATGCTAACTTCGTCGCGTTAAAACGATTGAAACGAAACCACCTACCAACTCTGCATACTTCGATCCGAGAGCTCAATTTTCATTTCACGATCGTGCACTCCGCCCGATATTGTTTCACGTCGACCCGCCTCGTTACTCGTCCGAAGACGAGCGAAAATTAAAATCCTCGAGGAGTGCGTTATTGGCTGCGCGACGTTGGTCGTTAGAACGCCTTTTGTGCGACTAAAGGGAACGGAATTTGAAAACATGTAAGGCACAGGGGGAATATTAAAAGTAATAACTTCCCTCGAAGAGGAACGCTCTCTGAAGGTACAACGTGGTTGGTTTTGAGGTCAAAGCGAGCGAAAGGGTAAGAGAGCGTACAGCCGTAAACAAAAACGCGGTATGGTAAAACGGTACGTGACAAAAAGCTCGAGCGGCTAATAAGAATCGCCTGGGAAACTGGCCCTATTGTTAGAGGAAAAAGCGAAACGGCGTGACGCGCTGGACTACTGACTCCGACGTTAATTAATCATCCGAGGACCGGCGAGTCACTCCGCTCTGATGAATTATCGCCACCTGAGGAACTAGCTTTCGCGATATATACCCCTTATATCTGTCCGCCAACGAGGATCCTCGCGCCCCTTTCAAGAAATCCGCCGTGCCGCCGAAAAGAAATGAAACGTGACAATGATACATCGCCGATACCAAGCTTAAGCGAACGAGAAACTGGCGATACTTCGCTCTTCGCATTTTTCAATGGTACGAGGACAAAATTAGAGTATCGTGCGCTGCGATACGCGCGGATGAAACGGCGTGTGTGAGAATCGTAAAATTAAAGGAGCGCTACCGCGATCGATCGACCACGATCGAGCAGACGATTTCGTTTAAACGCGAAAACGGCGTGTATCGCGAAGGAATCGCGACGCGGCAATTTCGTATTGTCGAACGCACCTGAACCGTGGCCCATATATGTACACGAGCCGCGAGTCGGTTATCACTAACGTTTACGTGGCGTTGATAACGCGCGCGGTTCATGCGCCAAACTCCACGAGGTGGAACCAAGATAAACGAGCGAAATTCCGACGGGTCGAATACATTTTGTCTCGCGCGTCATTAGTCAACGCTTTATCGAAAACGTTCCACCGGCTCGAGGCGGGATCGATCCAACGTCCCGAAAAAAAGTTCTGCATAATCCACTCGCTTGCGTCTTCATTAACGACGAAACGGAAGAACGAAAATAGAGAAGCGCGTTATAGAAAAAAAAAGGAAAAGAAAACGAAGAGGAACTGGAAACAGTGAACGAGACGAGGTGAGAACGATGGAAAGAAAAAAAAAAAATGAGTTCGATGGATCGTGGAGAACGATTAAAGTGTGGTTCACGCGATGGCGATAGAAACGTGTTCACGTACATTGTTGCCTCTGGACATCCCGGCGAACATGATAATGCTGGTGCAGCGTGTCACGTGCCAGATGGACGGCCGAACTTCCGGTTGTTCCTCTTTCGAAAAGAAAAGTCCACTTGGATCCTCCTCTCTTTTATTCGATGAAAAGAAAAAACGTCGGACAGAGACGGTGAACACCGAGCGCGAGCGATGTTGGAAAAGGGCGAGCGAAAATAAGAGGCGAAGAAAGAGAAAGAGAGGAGGAGAAAGAGAAAGAAACGCGCGAGGACAGACACGTCAGTTGCACGAGACTTTGGCAAACACCTTGGAGTAGGTCGCGAGTAGGTTGACACCTTCAGGGGAGAGGTCGCGCGCAGAACTGACACCTCACGCGCGCGGTCCAGCTACCCTCAGCATCCAGCAGCAGCAGCGGCAGCAGCAGCAGCAGCGGCAACGGTGGCGGTAACCGAGGGGGATGAAGCGGAGCACGCGCGAAATTCCGCCCCTGTACTGCGCCCACCCTCTCTCTATTTCTCCTCAACCTCCACCACCGGTTCCATACTCTGTCCCTGTTCGACCGCGCTTTTCCCTCGCTCTGCCGCGCGCGTACAGACCTGTTTTGTCCTGACTCCAGCCTCGCGCCATCGCTTCACCCAGAAAAGGATGTCAAGGGGTGAAACGAAAGGCGAACCGGCCGATAATTATCGGTTGGATAGCTGGTCGTCGCGTGGTTCTTTTTCCTCGATGAAAAACCGGATTCCCGACGAAAGAATCGGTTAATGTTGGAAAGCAATAAAACGCTTGCCAAACATTGTTACGCGTTTGGTTTAAACCTTGTCCCACGTTTCGTCCGTCCAGTTACAGACATGAATTTTTCCATCGTCGTATCGTCCGTCAAAAGTCAGAGGAGTTCGCGAGCGAGGAGAAGTTCCGACTAGTTCTCAGAGAGAAGACGTTTGAAACCCTTCCTCCTTGCCTACGGCCACGTTTCGTGTCCACTCAACGCGAAATTCTCCGATACTGTGACATTCTATTCTCCTAGAAAATCGTTTTACGATACTTGACGCGTGCTCGCTGAGAAAAAAAGAACGTCTCTTTACGACAGAACAAGGAGGAAGCGAGTCCGATGGAAAGGAAGCTTTGCTTAGTCGCATTATGGAAAATTTCACGTGCTCAGCCACGTAACAAAAGTTAATTTCTGCCGACCTTCGGCATCTGGCGAGCGTAAAGGGTATATATGGAAGCGAGTACGCGCGAAATTTCACCCTTGTGCACTCTCGAGCGCACCGGCAACCCCTTTACAGCCCTGCATCTCGTCCGCGCGACCCTCGCACCTCGCGCGGAGGGGTTGGAACTTTTCTTAATAATTACTGGCCAATGGAGGCCATATTGCGCTATCGCGATGCCCCGACGCGTTTAATATTCGAGAGTGTTGGCGGTGCCCGCGAGAACTTTTCGGCACACGTGACCGACACTCCACACGCTTGTTGTTGTTATTCTTAAAGAGCCGATGTTTAATGCACCACGCTGCCGCGATAAAAGGCGGCTTTTGTCCCGGATTCATTGTTTCGGGTGCGGATCGAGGGGATTTGTTTTAGTGCTCGCACAAAAGAGCGGTACGATTCGAATTTCAGGTTAACACGTCGAACCCGTTCGACAGACGTCGGCTGGCCGTGCGCGCATCGGTATCGGGGATGAAAGGCGCGAAATTTCACCGCTGTTTTAGTACACCTCGCGCGAAAACACGAAATGGTCACGATTAATACAACTCGAAACATTAAAAGCGTTCTTAGCGGCAGAGAGCGCGTACCGTGGCGCGGTGGTAAAGCGAGGCAGACAGAGAACTTTTAATACTTGCGGCGTTACAAAGCTTTATACGTATTACGGGCATCGCGCGTGAGACGCGCACGTTGTTACATTAGTTTCGCAAATCCGAATAAAACTTACAATGGTTCTCCATTTACATTTACGTGCATTATATGAAATAATTCACAGGAGAACAAAAGATACCAACATCCACGCTGTACACACACACACACGCGCGCGCGCGCGCGACCCTGGGTGTAACGTATAAGTATACAGGTACGACCTGTTAAGCTGTTTGCGTTTTATCTAAATCGATCTTAACAGCTCGGAAATCCCATGATGAATACGCTCGCTAATACTTCGAATGTGCTCACTTCATACGTATACCCGGCGATCGGGTTTTATTATCCCGTAGAATATTAATTGGCGAACGTAAAATCGAAATGAATTCGTGCACAGATTAATTTTGAGCAGCGCGCATGCCATCGGAATCAACGATAATTAGAGCAGAGCCGCGTTTACTTGCCTAGCGAATGTAGGACTTCCTGATATTGCAATTACAAATTTCGAAATGCCGGATTATTAAATGCAGCGTTTCGCGTGCGCGTGGAACGCGCGCGGCCACAGATACGGAATTATGGTGCGCGAGTATAACCGTGTATTTTTCGTATTTTAATGAAAACGCGGTGTGTGCCATTCGAACAAGACGGTTTGTATTTTAAAAACGAGCACGGTAGGATAGGACGATAACGAGGATTCGCGTTCAAACGTGGAAACAGGCCGACTTTATTATACCCGGTGCATTAAAAGCGTTACGGAAGATGGCATCGCGAAGGGCAATTCTTCCGGGCCGATCCGTAGGAAAAATCTGCCGGCAAAGAGGCTCGAGATTAAAATTCAACCGCGTCCAGATCTACTTCTGCCCGCGATAAAAGCGAAATCTCCAACAATTATCGTCGTGGAATTCTCTATCGTTTCCCGTTTACCTCTGAGCGAGGGCTTTCCATTGTCTGAAGAAGGCCGAATGGAAACAGAGAGGGAGGTAAAAAACCAAGGAGAGCGAAAGAGGGAGACGAGAGATGAGGAAGTCGTAAAACGAAGTCGTACGATTGAGACAGCTAAGCGTACGGGGTGGAAGAAACGCGGAAGGGTGGTAGCGTTGGTCGCCGGTAACCGAAAGAGACGATGAGTGGAACGGTTGCGAAGTCCCGTCGGTAGGTATACGGAGCCATGGGGACAAAGAGGAAAAGAAAGAGGGAGGGAAAACTGGGAGGGAGGTAGGGGGACGACAAAGGTATCAAAAACAGGAACGGAAGCACAGGTAAAAAAACTGGAGAACGACGAAGAAATGTCCTTTCACCGGCTGGGCGAGGCCGCAAGGTTCTATTTCACGATAATAACGAAACGTTATATCGTGTGGCATCGGGACAACCGGTTGACAAATAGAAATTCTCAGACTGCCAGGCTGCACTAATGACGCTTTCAGGTAAGTAGCGACGTAAATGCGATCGCTGGGACGGCAATTAATTATCAGACTGAAGCTGGAGCGGCGCTTCAGCGACCGGGTAACGTTGTTCCATGAAATTACTGAAAGTCGGTCGATTGTGGTCTCGCATCGCGAATATGTTTCAAATTAAATCCGATGCATATCCGAACTGCAGCTACGCGAGCCCATCGTTAAACGTGAGAGGTATCGTTAACGCGATCTCATCGATGGATCCGTTTCCCTGCAACCGTTTCGATTTGATCCACCTCCCCTGTAGAGACGGCTGCGTACGATTTTCGACGCAGTGCGTAACAGTCGATACGTGGAATTCGCGGGCGAGGCAGTTCATTACCGCGAACAGTTTTCCGGTCGGCGCTCTGTAGTACTTTTAAACGATTATTGCGCTGGCATAATCGCAAGTTTCTCTGGCAGCGCCGGATAGCATCTGGTAATTAGAAACTTGAGATCGCGATAGCTTACGTACCGCGTGGGAATTTCCGCTCAACTACCCGGTAGTAAGCTTGCATGAATATAAGTAAACAGACTAGTTGCTTCCCCCCTGCTCTGATTTAAGCAGACAAAGCCGCAATACGGCTTATTAAAATCGAATAACAATGCAGTCGGCCGCGGAGCTGATTTATTCGCCTCCTCCATTCTTGTCTTCGAAGGTAACCCGTTAAATATTCATAACGAAGTTACACTTGTACGACGGAGGGAGCCTCCAAGACGGATACCGTCCTCTCTTAAAGCCTTTTAAAAGCTCGCGGTTTACCTTTAGTCCCGTTTCGACAACCCGTTCGACTTTGACTTCCTTTATCCCGTCAAAGGTAGGGAAGATCGCAGGAATCTTCGTACGTACGATCTATCGGGAATACCACTTTGATTATCGATTATGTTTAGTCTCTGGCGACATTGCGCAGCTCGCCGTGGCCACGGTTACCGAGCTGTACAAGTCCTCGAGAGCACTTCTAGTTGCGCGACAGCACAACCCCCTCCGACCCTTTGAGACCTGCGTAGTCGAACCCTTGTCATACTCCAACGACAGTAATTCTCTAGTTAAATTTATGACAGTCGTAACAAATGTACGGGACGCAATTATTTGCATATTCTGTCAAGGGATGGACGCACAGGATCATGAATACCACGAAAATACATAGACGGTTTATATGGAGGCGAAGACGAGAGAAACAACCGTGAGCCTAACCCGTTGATCAAAACGAATCGCGTGTAGTCCGTGCCATTTCCTCCCTTCTGAAGAGGTATCTGGTCTGTCTCTAAAACGCGAGAAACGGAAGTTGTCGCTATTCTTTTCCGCTGCTACTGTCTGCGGAAATATTGTTTCAAACTTGCCAGGAAAGAATCGACTGGTCCGGGAAGGAGAGTTGAGAAGTTCCAAAGCGACGTTAAGCGATGCTATTGCACCTTTCCCGGTAAGAACTTTCGCGAATAGGATCGTCGAGTATACATACTAGCGATACAAGGTATGACGTCTTGGTACCATTCGTTGCAGGTTGCTATTTTGCGAAAAGTAGACAAAGAAGAGACGGCTGTGAACCACAAGGAAATGCTTACGCGGGAAGTTCGAGGAAAGCGGACGGGGCGACGAACGAACGGGGATGTAGAAGTTTATCTGAAACTGTGGGACGGTTGCCAGTTACGAACAGTTTCGCTATGCAAAACGATTCGTCCTGGCCAGAAGTTGTTATCGCTAATAGCTACTAGTTATCAGCGCCGTTCGATTCCTCAGGCTGCAGCCGCGACACATTCACGTGTAACGCGTCGTGTAATTTACATGCGCTGCTTGTTATGGCTGCGTGCATTTCAATGGACTCTAACGAGGACAATAAACGGAGAGGGTTATGCGAAAAGAATCTGCTAACAATTCGACGCTCCAGTTAACTCCCAGGAACGCCTTTAGAGAACTATCTTGCTCGTGGTTTATGGAAATTGTTGCGCACTCGAAGTTTCTAACGAGAAAAATTGAGAAACGCACGATTTCTGTTTATGGGCTAATTAGTTAAATTATTCCATACGAAAGGTGAACGTATCGATCGTGGAAAAGGGGTTAAGTTCTAGTGGGACTCGTAAGTGGTTTCACCAGAGGTAAAATGAAGCAATTGCTGGTGGAGGAGAGAGAGAGAGAGGCGAATTGAATTTAAGTACATACACAAGTAACCAATCAACCGTCTTGTTGCGAGCGCAGTTAGTATAGACTTCCGGTGCTCGGTCTGTGGCGTGCGGTCTGCGGCTTACGATATCGAACGAGCCGAACTATGGTGACATACCCATTCGATAGCGGGTCTGTTTTCGAGGGAAGAAAAACGGGCTCGATTAATTGTTTCCCATCTCGGTTATAATTGGTTCGCATTTTTCAAGCGCGTCGCATCAATTCCCCAGACAGATCGTACCGAAGACGGTCATTAACGAGAAAGGGAAACATTTTCGTAACTATTTAGAACGATCTCGTCGAGCTCCGCTGACAAAAGTTATCGTGTGCCTAGACGCGGAATAATTGCGATTTACGAAAAAAAGGGAAACACGAGAGTACGCCAAAGAAAATAAGAGGGACCTACGACGAAAGAAAAATCCTTTCTGTCGAGACAATAAAAAGCTTCGGATGCACGCGTACAGCGGAGCGAGTATTTTTATTCCGACAATAAAACTTGTCATTGATCCATAGGTCGATGTCTCGAGGATAGCAGATATTGGAAATGGCAAACGGAGACAGAACAGTCTGGCTGATTATCCGATTATCCGGTTCTCCGGAACATTTGCAATTTACGTCTGGAAGTACCATCGGTTCAACCCCTCCTTTGGGGTCGTTCCTTCTTCTCCCACATCCTTCGTTACCGCTCTATCTCTGTCCCATTCCATCCCTCCGCCCCTTCCTTTTCCGTTTTCATACGATATCACCTTTTCCCGTTTTCCGCGTTCTCTTTCCATCGTTCTCCCTCCGTTTCTCTTCGTTCCACTCACGTGGCTATACCTTTCGATGAGTCGTGAGAAATTTTGCGTTTCCATTCTCCAGATATTGCTGTCAGTAGCTTGATGAGATGATCGTCGCCTTGACACACGTCGGGAGCGGATTACGAAGGAAATTCGTTTTTAAAGCGCAGACGATATTGACGAGGGCGACAAATTCGATCAGGCACACGCGATTAATCGAAGATCCGTTTTACTAGAAATTATACGACACGCTCGCCTAAATCAATCTTCAAATAACAGATAGAACCCTATTTCTAATATATTGAGTCGACGTTTAGAAACAACAGTCGATATTTCTCTCTGCCCCAAAGACACAACAATATCCTTTCGGCAAAAAACAGGGGAAAACGAACCCGACCGCGAAACAATATCGGGACTCCCGTAGTCGAGTAACAATGGAATTGAACGGGGTCGTCGTTCAGAACCGGCAGTTTCGCAACGCGGCGTTCCTGCGAAGGAGCATTTCCGGTCAGAAGTCATTCATTTCGAGCTTTCGCTGGGCCGAAGAATGTACCTACCAGGCGGTCGGCCAGGGCACGCGGCGAGAATTGAATTTCGTCACCGTTCAGCCATGACAAAACGAGGAAAACGGGTCTCGCGCCGCGACGTCTACCCCACTGCCGGTTCTCTCGTCGCATCCGTCGTTGACGTTTTCACTTGTTAACCTCGGCAACTTGCCGTCTCGCCGTGGATCTGAGGATTATTCATCACCGCAACTACCAAGGGGGATGGTTTCCATAGAGGGTTGGGAGTCGCGGGGGGCGATGGCGGACACAACGGCATCGGTGGAAAGAGGAAGAAGCAAAGAGAAAAGCGGGAGGTTAGGGAAACCAGGGGCGGGGGCGGGTGGAACCGGGACAACAGCGTATTCCATGTTCCCTCGTGTCACTGATTATTCCATTTACGAGCCATGCCGCATGATTCTGAATAGAGGTACACACTGCGCTGGGTAGATTCACCTCGAACCCCTACACCGCCCTATGTTTCTCGCTTCCTGTCTACCTACATCTCTGTCCCTCTACGCGACTCCCTGTGTGTCTCTTAGCTCGCGTTTGCCTCTCACCTAGGCGAGCCTTGCGTCTCGCTCGCACGAGATCTGCTATTCGTAGGTCTATCCACGGTTAGAAAAGAAGAGGCTGAGGTCTGAATCGGAAATCAATCGAATCGGCAGGACCGGCTAGGCGACACCCAGCTCGATCTGTCAGGCGACGCGCATGGTTTACGTGTTCGAAGAAAGTCTTCGAGGTGCAACAGATCGGTTGATTTGCATTCGCACGATTCAGGTGGTCGTGTTGCATGAGGAATCGCGAAAAAATAGAAGTAAAGGAAGGCGTGTACGATTCGACGGAAAAACCTCGTTAAAACTGAACGATTTCCTTCTTTTTTTTTTCGGTGCGAAACCAGGAGCCGTCAACGCCGCTATCGCAGCGATGCCGCGGGCGCAGATTTCCAATTTGAGGAGGATCGCGCGCGTTTGCCATCGGAGTGAACGCAATTATCGTCGCTTTAATAAATTTTAATCGCTCTGTCAGAATTCGTAGCTGTTCCGGGTTTAATTGCTGAACCAGGTCGCTCGTTGTCATCGATTACAATTATACGGCTCGCGTTTCGCGCCGTTATTGCGCTCGAATTATGTAATCAAGAGTATATGCCTAGGAGTTAACGTCGGTTCCGCGAAGAACGCGATCCTTCGGGAATTAAAATGCACGTGTACACGCAGAATGCAAAAGATGGATCTCAAAATGTCGCATCGGAGTCTCGATGAGACTCTCGGAAAATTATGCAACCTCTGGCAGGATTTCGGGTGGAAAAAAAGCCCTCCTCTTAAGATGTACACACGGGAACGGAATAAAAAATGTTTGCGAGAGCAGCGTTGACACGGTCTACATCGAATATGCGAAACGAGCAAACACGCGGATTGTCGTGCTCGTGCATGCAAATTCGCAGGTGCAGATGCTGCGACGCAGCATCATCGTTGGCCACCTGTGCCGATGGCGGCAGTGGTGGTGACAGTGGCGCAATGTACCTGAATTAGTCGACCGAAGACAGACGGGCGGGGGAAATTGTTGGGACGAAGGGGTGCATCAACTCGTCCTCTCTTTATTCATGCATAAAATCCATATTCTTCGGAGGAAACAACGTGCTTCATCGTGAGGAAGCCTTGTCGCCACGTCGTATCAGACACGACCCTTTTCGGCCCTACCCTCGCGCCACCCTCGGGCATTTGTAAGCTCTGCTGTACCAGTGTCGAGATTATAGTCGGGCGTGCAGCGTCACCGGGTATTCGGCTACCACGAAAACTTAAAATTTTTGGCGTGGCTATTTGGAAATTTCCAACTAGCTCCGCTGAGAGTAACTTAGTTACTTTATATCCGCTGTGCTCTTATCTTGCTCTGTATTCTCGTCCTTCCCGCTTACTAGCTCCATAATTTCGGAACTCCCGTATAAAGCGTGGCTGTGACTAAGTCGGACGTAACGCGGCGAATTAAATAATTCCAGGATTCAGTCCATTTCGTTAATATCTCTCTGCATACGAAGGAACATAAGTATCGGAGAAAATAAATTGCAGATTCGTCAGTGCATGGATTATTGAAACGTCTCGATAAAATCCCAGCGGAATGTAACGTGGACCTATTACCAGACGGAAGAATAATTCATTCAGAGGCAGCTTAATTCTGCTGCACTGATAATATTGCTACGTCGATAGGAAGCGCGCGAACGAACGCTGTATCGTATTCCGATTGCGCACAGTGCCCGCATTTCAGTGAACACAATTAAAAGAACTCCTACCCCGAACGATTCTAATTATCGCCCTGCGCGAACGAATTTCGCGCCATCCTCTCTAATAATAATAGACAACTACGAGCGCGCTATTGAACGACGTTATCATTAAAAAAGTATTCCAGCGGTGGTACGAATAGCCGCGAATCGAGAAAAAGGAAAATGTCGCAAGGCTAGCTTTCTGCGATCGTGAGGCTCGGTCGTAGGTACTTGACTTTGAATTGGTCGTGGACATCATCCGACCGATCGAAAGAACGCCCATTACGCGTCCGCGTAACAAGATATTGAATTTCTGTGGGGTTGTGAACCCTAGTCTAGGGTGGATTCGTGCCTTGAGATATAATAAGAACGCCTCCACACCTACTCGGCCGCAGCGTATTTCAGACCTCTCGCCACTTGAGGCACAGAGCGACTATACACACTCTAACAAACGCCCATTTTCAGACAATGAATATTTTAGTGCGCCCATGAAAGCACGCTCGAGCGCTTTTTTTTTGTCCTTTGCCACCCTCGTCACAAAAGGCATCATCGCTCTGCACCGTGTACGTGACGATGCTAACCCCTTGATCATTCAAGGAACACCGCTAGTAACTGGATCAAGTAACGCTACCCTTGTCCTAGGGAGATTCATTGTCTTTCAACCCTTTCGCGCAACAGATCTACCGATACCATGCTTCTTGACTGATTTATGGTCCTATCCACGACAAGAACAAACGCGGAGATTGCACTTACTTTTACCCCGAAGGGTTTCCGTTTCGATTCCAAAGAATACTTCAACGATTGCAAACAACGCGACTGGGCATACATTTCGTTGCACTTCAGGGAATGAATTTTTCTGATCGAGGAACTTTTTACGGAAACGTATAAGGAGTGGGTGAATCCGATCATTTCGATTCAGAAAAATGCTGCATTTGTCTGTAATAGTAAATTTTCCAAATGTACACTGTTCGATAAAAAGTAAGAGAGGTAGAACTTTATTCTTTGTCAACACTCGAAATGTTTCACTGAACGTATTTGTACATTTTACAAATTTACTTTTACGACTGGACACATTTATTTCAATATTTATTATTTAAATAATCATCATCAGCAAGAGAGGGAAGAACTTAATCAGCAGAAGTTAAATTCAATTGTATCTACAAACGTTTCCTACCATACTGATACACGATACAAGTTGAGCAACGAAAATGTTCAGACACCGGTACACCTTTGACTTCTAAGCTCCATCATAGTGATTCGCAACATTAATTTATTAAGTGTGAATATTATAGTTAAACAACAATGAAATATAAGAATGAAATATATAGTCGATAAGCAAGCTTGTGAACTTACCTCAGCAACAGCAATACGTCTGATTGGCACGAGAGGACGACTCACACTAACTGACCTAGCTTCGCTCTCCGCGCGACCCGCACAAACCACGGGACGCCGACCTTCTAGTTCACCACTATGTTCCACTGGCATCGTTATCCTGTTCAAAATAAAATACAAAGCTAGTTTCTCCTTGGAATTTACTTTTCTGAGAATTACACTATTCGTAGAAAAATTTATAAATATATCAAATGTATTTCAGAATTCTCCGCTCTAAATCATAGAGGGCACAGTTCTTTCGCACGATCGGTATTTCAGAGCATAGGGTGTAAATCTCGTGAGGGTGAATGATCCATTCTATACCTTATCGATGATAAGGCTTATTTTGTACTTCTCTAGTATCACTTCATTTCGAATCGATAATGATAAAAGTGACACGAAAATTGTAATAGATATTCCATGACGCATTTAATTAGCAAAATAAAAGAATTGCAATGATACTGTATCTCCACTATAGTATTTATACACCTTATAAATTGTCAAACACATCAAAACTCATTTAAAAAATCATTTACTGTTATTAAAAAAATTATAAAGTAATATCACATAACCCACTCGCGTAAAACGCTCGGTTATTTTAAAAAGTTTTTTAGCGCCGAGAAAAATTGTTACACTAATTTATCTTCAATTTAACTTTTCGAAACAAGTAATGGAAAAATAATAAGTTTATGCCTTCGAAACAAATTTAACTGAAAACTGAATAATCATCGATTCCAGGATCAATTTCACTAAAGTAAATACTTTTCAAATTCTCTCAAAATTAGTTACGATATATTTTGCATAGTACATCTGCAAAATACACATCACGTGCACGAAATTACCTGCATAGCGTACCTATACCCTGTCCAGGGATAGAGAACAAAAAAATCGAATATAAGACCACTATTGTCCAGCTGTCCAGTAATGGACGACCCTCTTTTGGCTCGAGCTAATAATGCCGAATTGATCCGGGACGCTTTGGTGATTATATTTCACGATGCCGAACGTTTGCCTTTTATTACATCCGTACTAAGAAAAGCAAATTTTTTTGAGGGACTTTTTCCATGCCCGGCTGTTTATGGTTACGCATTTCCCCGGCATCTGCGCGTGAAATCGTATCGTTATTTACAAAACTGGGCCAACGTATAACAAAATCCTCGTGGAATACGTTTGAAAATTATCATGTTAAAGATGCACATAATTTATAGCGAAACATTTGCGCACGTATCAGCCGCAATAAATATACATTGCGTATACCAAGATCATTGAACAGACCGCGTTATCTCTCGCAATATTTTAAAACGTTTCCCGTTTGCGTTATCTAGAAATAATTGTGGATGCCTCAAAACGGCAGTTTATTTAAAAATAAATATCATTGTTGAAACATACACGAGCTAAAAATGAACATTTAACCACGGATCTGGCGGTATCGTTCATGGCAAACGAAACGTATGTACATCACACTCAGAGATACCCGTTTTACTGAAATTTTATATGTTCCTCTTTCCACTACCACACCGTGCAACTTGCACACGTCCACGCGATCCTGCTAAGAAAAAAAGCCGCCCATTATTGAATCGTCGGATCCGTGGCTATCCATGCGTCGCCATTGGTCCCTGTAGCACGGCTACTCGCCCGCTTTTTTCACCACCTTTTTTCCGTCCGTGATTCGATTATTCAAAAGGAAGGCACGAAAAAAATGTTGAAAGGGAAGCGGACTGAAGTACGATCGGACGCGTGCTCGAGAAACGTATCTGACGGTTCATTTTCACTGTACAAACTTACGGAGAGCGGAGTGTGTCGAACAAAAAGCCAATTCTCTTTCCAAATCCAGACCGTATACGGTACGAATGAGTGGCAGTTTGCTTTCGATGCTCGGGAATTTTACAGAGAGTCTCCCGTCTCATCGTTACGAGTAACAACGATACGATTGCCGGTGTAACGCACTGTAACAACCGTAAGTAGGAAGAACAAATAGCACGTCGCAGGGAAAGGGATGGGAAAGCGAGCACCGGCAGAAGCAGCCGCGTACCGTCAATTGAAATGCATCATGCGATCCGAAATTATTGGTCTACGTACTCGCGGAGTTCCTCCTGTAATATCATTAATTTGCCACACCGAATACGGTGTTACGGTGTAACTTCATTATCATTATCAGTAGCCGCACCGAAATCGCGTGACGAGCGTGCGACCGCAAACCGGAACGCCCTAACGTACGCTTGGACGGTACTTGCCAGCCGTTCTAATTTATCCTTTAAATTATGCACGATCCCGGCTATCCCGTCGATTTTTGATCGGCAACGAAAGAAAGCATTTCGCGAGGCAGGTGGGTTTGGAACGAGACACGCGCCGTTACGGGTGGCGGGGCGGTGCGATTAAGCTGCGAACGAAACGGCACCAAGAGAGGACCGGAAGTCGAGTCGTGCCCGGCTGGAATAATTTCACTGCGACGGAGAAGGATCGCGGCGTCATCGAACGCGATACACGTGTGAACGTTCGTGCTTCGCGACGAATCCGAGTTGTTCCTATAAATTATTTACACGCCCGGGCGCGGTATGGTAATTTTCTAGCTTGGATAGCGTGGAATGGATTATCATACAAGTGTTGCACTTGTTGAACCCTGTATCTGATGACTTCATCGAAACGATTTCAACGTCGGAAGCGGCGTTAGCGTAACGCGCATAAATGATTAATATCGCTTCTTTTTCCCCGCGCGAGAGAACGGTTGTAAGTAAAACCTAGCAGCGAGCAAGTCCTATTCCTGTTGCGAGGAAAAAGGAAACGCGATCCCCGGCTAGGAAATCAAGCAAAGGAGTATCGGAACGGGCGGCGTGGAAAGGGTGGTGAAAGCCTCGCCTCGTCATCGCACCGGCTCCCCCGAGTACTTTTCGAAAAAATATCCCCCTTCGTGTAGGTGCGAGAGTGTATCTCGCGAGAGATTCTGCGCGTCATTTCCCGTGGAATGGAAGGAAACTCCTAAGAGGAGGCTCGCACCAGTCCGGACTTGTCCGTGAGGCTAAACTAATTTGCTGCGCGAGGGTAGTCGCTGGGTTAGAGCTTGAAGTGGGGTTGACACAGGGTCGAGGCAGATGGAAAGTTCAGGGGGGACGAAGGGAGAGTCATCTGATTCCACGTGGTGGGGGAACCGAATTCCGAGTGACCAGTAAAAATGCCACCCCACGCTACCCTCCTCTGCCCGCTCGTTCCCTCTTTCCTTCACTTTCTCTTTCCGCTTCGCCTTCTTCCCTCTTCCGCCCCTTCCGTCTCCCTTCTCTTTCAGACCCTTTACCCTCACCAGGCCTACCTTAGGGCTATACGAAGGACTGTGAACTGGGGTAAAAGACTGCTCGTGCTGAGTCGCGAGGAGGACGGTGATAGCTTAGAGACACGGCGGCTCTGTGCGTGTGGGTGTTCGCGGCTGTGTGTACACCCGCCTTTTTTAACGCACGTGTGTGCAGGTGCGTGAGTCCGAGAGAGGAGGAAGTGCCTTAACGAAGAAAGACTTTCTCAGTGACGGCTACTATCCCACGAGCACCCCCTTCTCTTTCCTCCGTACCTCTCGCTAACACTTACATTCCGTTCTGACCGATAGTGAAATCGCAATGTTCCCGATTCATTTCGATCGCGTTCCGAATTTCCAAAGAGAACGAACTACGAGATCGTGGCCGTAGTTTTAACGTTGTTTTCGCGCTCGAAAAGTGACGAGATTAAAGACGTCGACGATGTAGAAAGAAGGTCGATGAAATGTGTCGATTTGACGAGAACGAGCTTAAAGTTCGCGAGAGTAAAAAAATTAAGATTCGAGGGATACGTAAAGAACGAAGAAAAGCTAGCAAGACGTCGTCCCTGACTTTGAAAGAGGGTGGCATGGAGTAAGGGGTGAGTTCGTTGGGGGGACTAGAAGCGAGGGTATGGTAGCGGTAGCGGGGATGGGGGGGTTGAATCAGCGCGGGGGTGTATGGGGGAATTAGTAGATGGCCGTGGACAATGTGGGGGATACTTTCTCATATCAAGTATGGCCGCCATCGTGGCACGATGGCCAAAACAATAGTAAGTAGTAGAGAGCCCCGTAGACGCTCGTCTTTTTCCGTAATTCCTCGCTGTCGTTTCCCTCCCCTCCGCATTTTGCAAAATCTCAATTCTTCGAGTTCTATACACGAGACGAAGTTTCACACGTTTCCCAATGTTTCTCTCGTGTTTCAGTGCGCAGTGAATAAAGTGATACTATCGTCGTTATCGGCGTCGTTATCAGCCGCGAGCTCGTGCCTCATTCAATGAAAACGATTCATCATCTCATCGTGACAGTAATCAAATGGATAATGACCAGGAGCCAGCCAATAGCGAATATTTCGGATTCCTTCACGTGGCCAAGTCGCTACTGATTACGGTGAGTGTTGAACTTAAGACGTCATAAACCCAATTATAATCGGGCACATCTTTTATCGCGCCATAATTACGGGACACCTCTTGTTCAGATTGATCGGCTTACGTTGGAAATACGATCGTTCATTAAAACTTTATTAGCTGATAGGCAAAGAATATTCTTTTCATTACCAGACCGATAGTCTCGCGAGGAAAAAATACGTTTCCTCGATAGAACAATGTACATACGCAGTCATTCGTCCACATTCTTACGCTCGACCTCCGCAATCTTGCGATTAATTTATCCCCCTATTGAGTAACTCGAAAATACCAATACTGCAATTTACGGATTGATTCACTGAGATTAACGATGAGTAACGAGAAACCAGTGCTATTCGGATATGAAATTTTTCGAAGCGATCCTGCACCGTTGCCTATTCAAGGAAGACTACGAGGCCGTCCGATATCCGCCGACGTCTTTTGCATGCGAATACTCCACGTGGTTCATCTGACGACACGCATTGCGCAGATCCAACTTTTCGCGATCCCCACCTTTATATGAATCGCACCTTTTACCATAGTTATTTAAGGTAGGAACATAACGCGTCACTCAGTTTATGTATGTCGGCCGCATGAACCAGCTTAATCCTTCTCTAGGAAACTCTTACCAGCCTGATTGTATAAGATACCACGAATAAAAGTATGATTAGTCATCCATTCTGACGTGTACCTAGTTTAAAATATGCTAAAATATGTTCAGAATCGGTCTTGCAAAAAACCTGAAGCTATTTTTATCATATATTTTTATAAAATAGATAAATGTTGAAGATTCGAATCGAAGTACAAGATCGACAGCGTACGCGGTGGAACCAGTGAATATCTCTTCGAGTTCGTCTCCTTTTTCTTTTCTATTTTAAAAGCGGAAATTTTCACAATCAGTTCGTCTAGATGTCAGCATGTTGCAATTGCAGTGGCGTCGATCGTGATGGAGAAGGTCGAAGAGGCCTCGACGATTCGCGTTGGACGTTTAAAGAAAAGAGGGGTGGACGGGTGGGTGGATAGATTTTCAGTACTGGCGCGATGATATTTGTCTTGTTTACGGGCAGACTTATGCGCGTGTGCGGACCAGTGAAGTTCGCTGCTCGATCAATAGGCCTCTACTGAAATCACATATAAACGCACTCACGCGCGCACACGCACATTACTCCTAGAACGGGCACACGCACGCGAGGAACCGGCGCAAAAAGTTCGCGAGCTTTTCTTTCCGACTTCGAGAACCAAGATGATCGAACGGCCCGGCACGGAACTTCCATAATTTACTTCCCCCGTCCTGTTATCGATTCCAGAAATTCCGCTTCCCATCGTTATTTGGGCGCGTTTCAGTAAGCGTCGGGTGAGCGGTGTTATCTTGCGCGGATTTTACAATCGATCGTCCCAGTGATTTAAACCAAATTAAACAAGTAGATATTCCGCACGAGCGGAAAGCGAGCTGCGAGCCAAAGACGATGGAACAGATATAAAACGCGAGCACGTATTGAATATCCTGACGAACAATCTGGTACAAGCTGTTTCGTTGAATCATATCGATTCTCTGCATTTAATATTAATTACCGTGCCGAGCCCCCACTGAAAACGCATAATTTATCGTGCCATTGTTTCACGACTCTATAAACAGCCAGCTGCGACCGCCAGGCATCCGCGTATGCTACACGCGGCATATGTTGTTGCAGCATCGTTATTTTGTCAAGTTGAAACGCTATTTACGGGGACGCGATACGCCCACGCGACAAGCGCCGCGAAACAATTTAAGGGTGCAAAGAAAAGGCATATGCAATATACGTGCATCGCACGATAATACCTCTTTCACTGGGTATCCCTTCGCATCAAAAGCTCGATAGTTATTTCCTTCTCTCCTCCTACCCCCTCGCCGCCACGGTGCTCTCTACAGTCTAACAACATGTTTTTCTCGACACCCTTTCGAGAACGATGAAATACCCCTCGATTCCCCTTCCATTCGTTCATTCGCTGTCATTCATCCAATTTTGGCTAGAAACGGTGCAAAGCCCGTTCCACAATATACGAGGACACACAAGCGTACCATACGGGCGTATTTACGCGTATTTTTCGAAAATCCCTCAAATGTTGCGCAGAAATGCGGGTTTTGCATCGCAACCCTCCACCCCTCTGTCCCGGGCCATTTTCCAACCCCCACGTAATCCAATTTCCGTAGGCTGACAGGCCATCCAAATTTCGAATAATGATCCTGCGTCCTTGTCGCAGGCTCGAAACTTCGATGTATGCATTACAGGGTGGCTTTTGCGATAACCAGTCGTTAAGCTCATATTTTTGATAACAAATGAACATTGATACGATTAATTATCGAAGTAAACATTTTAACAATGCAAAAATATCAATTGCTCCACCCGCAATTATTCACCCTGCATTTGCAATTTCGATAAGAAACATATAAATCGAGGATGATTGGCCCTTAATCCATAAATCGCGGCCAGATCGATCGAATCGTTTCGAAAATCATCTGTTCGGGGAATCTAGCGAACGATGTATCGTTAGAGTGGTGGGGGATATTTGTGTGGTGACTATCCAAAGGTGGTAGGGACAAAAACGACGTGACAGGCCCTTCATGGGGCACCGTGTCTGCACCTAACAGTAACCTGGGAGAGTTCACATGGGCGTTAGCGTGCGAGGACCATAGATTAGCACCTTTTGAAGATCTTTAAATTCGGCCGAGGGCATCCAAACGTGGCTGTTCCCTTCTCGGTGCTTTCAAGAGTCCACCTTGTTTCCTTCGTTTGCCCATCCTGCGACTTCACTTGAATTTGATCCCTTCGTCGAGTTTTAGCACGGTCGAAAGAATATCCTCGAGTAAAAATGCTCTTCCACTGTCCCCTCGTTCGATCGAGACGGTCCGTGGAAATCGTAAAATTTATATCGAGTGGCTCGTTCTTTCGGAGGCTCGTTTGACCAGCACCATCCCAAGGTGGCCCCTCGGTTTTCCTACCCTCCCCGATGCCACGTGCCAATGACGCCTTCCCAACGCTTTTGACGTCTTTAAAGGAAAGAAAGGTGAAACGATTCTTCCTGTTACGGTCGTGCGGTTACGTGTGGTTTCGAGAAAAAACTTGGTGTTTATGTGCGATCTCTTTCGTGAAAATGCGCGATAAACTTCCACGTGACGTTCAACGGGATTGCGACGTTTCGGTGCCACTGATTCGCATACGACAAGGTTCACTGGATCGTCTTCAAGAGAAAATGTTCCAAGGCTGATTTCAATTCCTTTCGAGGATCACTTCGTTTACTGGTAAGCAACTTTCAAATGGTGATTTCATTAATTTCTTTATCATAATTCCATCGCCCCGTTCTCATTACGTTCGATTAATCCGACTTCGATATTGTCCCTCGTAGCGTGCACTACCACTAGCAGAAGCTGGCACGGTTCAATGACCTGGCCATTATTTCGTGACAGGAGGCACGGGTCTGTCAACTTCAATTAGTAATTACCGAGCTTCTGAAATGCATATTCGTACTATCCTCCGAATTCAGCCCCAAAGTATGGGCGTATATATGAGTCATATAGTAGGTTCCCCAAACGTCTCCCTTTTCTGACCGTGTCCATTCGCGTAGGGTGTCTCGTCGAGGCAAAGCCCGTCAACTTGTGTGTATACTTCTTTCTTCGCTGCTTGTTAGGCAACTCTATTCTCAGCCGTATATCGCTCTAGTCCCGATGATATATACGGAAACAATGCACGCGCGTACCGATCCATAGAGAAGACCAAAAGCACGGATGAAATTTCAGGATGAATCGATCCGATCATCTTCGTTAGCAAAAGTAAAATATTATACGGTCTCACTTTGTTACTGAAACAAAACGTCGTGAAAGTTCGATAACTTCGCAGAGATGCAAATGCGAGTGCAAAAAACAATTTCTGTTCGACAGAGAGTCGAGTGATCGGGTCCGAGGCGACACGGGTCCGAGGACTCCGTCACGTCCAAGCAACATGTCCTCGACGATGGCGCACGAGACGACGATACCGGAGTTGACGGAATTGGACAGCGACGGATCGAGTTGCGGGGAACGCGACGCCAGGAAACGTCTTCGTTTCGACACGGATTCGACGGGGCCGAAGAAGAGGCGAAAACAAACAACGCCCGTCAGATTCTCCTCCAGTTTGATGAGCGGCCTGCACGAGGAATCGAACGAGGACGAGGACGAGGACGTGGACAGCGAAGGTAAGCTGTCGTCGCAATCACCCATACCGAGTCAGTCGTCGATAAGGGACGAGAACCTGAATAACGAATTCCGCTGCCAGTATTGTAGTCAGTTTTTCGATAGCAAAGAAACGCTGGACGTACACCTCGATAACGAGCACGGTTCCGCGAATCAAGCGTCGCGACAAAGTCGAAGCGGTTCACCGGGCGCGGTGATCAAAGAGGAACCGTCTCAGCAACTGGACCAATCCGAGAATCCCGTTAATTTGCTTAGCGTGAAGAACTTCGCGATAAACTGGTTGGCCGCCGGGCAACACGTGCAATCGCACGCGCAAATGCAAACGCAGAACGAGGAGTCGTCGTGGCCGGGTCCGGCGAGCCAAATTCCCGCGTTACCCAACCACTTGCATGTGCTTTCCGGCTTTCCTACCGCGTTGGCGCAGTACATGCCTATGCCCGCGTTCCCTCTGACGGATACCAGCCCTATCCCAAGACCCTCCTTAGGGCCAACGCCGATGAGGATCTTCAATCCGGACGCGTACTGCGATCTGTGCAACAAAGAGTTCTGTAACAAGTATTTCCTCAAGACGCACAAAGCGAACAAGCATGGGATCTACGTCGATTCACCGGGACCTAGCGTCATGGACAATAACGTTCCCGGGCCTCTGTTCCCTGGCAGCTTTCCTGCCAGCATGGTTAAACTGGAACCACCCGCGACACCACCTACCCCAGCCGTGGCCTGTGATCTGTGTCAGAAACGGTTCAAGAACGAGGAATCCATGCGTAAGCACAAGCAAAAGATGCACACGGAGTCGGTGGATCAGTCGCAGGAGCAACAGATCAATTTGTCGCAAAGCGAAGACGATCGAGACACCTCGAGGGACAGTCTGGGTGGTATGGAGACGCTTTTCAAACAGGAATACGGACTGGAGCAGGAGGACGCGACGTACGTGCCAGCGCCGAGACACCTGTCGCCTCAATCGATTCAGCAGGCAAGAGACGCCGGTTTCAACGCCGATCGGCTACGCCGTTTGGGCGTGATAAATCCGGAGGCGTTCTGCGAGATATGCTGCAAGGAGTACTGTAACAAGTACTTCCTGCGAACGCATAAAATGAAACGGCACGGTATCGTCGTTCAGGACAACGAGAGATCGCCAAGTAATCCAGGCTCGACGCCCACTTGGCACCAAGTGCAGACGAGCCCGTTGAACTTGATCGTGACGGAGAATCCCGGTAGCGGCGAATCGAACGAACGGCCCGGAGACGATTACGAGTGCAAACCGTGCGGCATACGATTTCAAACGATCGGGCTGTACCAGGCGCATTGCCGGAAGATGCACGAGAGCGAGGAGCAACAGTCACCGCGGCAGGAGTGCGAGCTGGAGCCAACCGACCAACGGAGCGATTCGATCTCGGAGGATCTTCAAAAACTGCAGACGATGCTGTTGCAATTGAACGGTCTCAAGTCTGGCAAGGGATTGTCGTGCAGCGTGTGCGGAAAAGAATGCGAGAACAGGGCGGCTTTGCATATTCATATGGTGACGGAGCACGGTGCCGTGGGCGAAGACGCGACGTCCTCGCCGCAAGGGAAGTCACCCTTAACCGCGACCACCGCGTTCTGCGCCCTGTGCGGCAAGGATTACGCGAGCCAGGACGCTCTTAGGAGACACGTAGCCGAGGAGCATCAGCCGACGATTTCTAACACCGTACCACCGCTTCACACGCCTACCACCACCGCGACGACCACCAATTCAAGTTCGACGAGCCAGACACCGATAGAGAGGAAAGTGACGTCGATGACGCCCACGTCGAGCTACTGCGAGATATGCAACAAGGAATTGTGCAATAAGTACTTCATGAAGACACACATGCAAAGGATGCACGGTATCGAGATCGAGAACGGTGCCCAGATCGGCGGCGTGATATGCAACATCTGTAACAAAGAGCTGTGCAGTAAATACTTCTTGCGCGTGCACAAGCACAACACACACGGCATCGTCGACGAGAGTGCGCCCAGTTCGGTTAAGCAGGAGACACATGAGGCAACCGCCGTGGACGACGCCGCATTGAAACCGGAACAACTCGGCGATCTGAGTCACAGATACTTCACTCACTTCACGGAGGTTTGCCCGATCTGCAGCAGAAGGTTCCGCAGCATTAAGTGGCTGAAGGCTCACTTGATGGGCGACCACGGTAAGGCGGGTATCGACAAATGGCGCGAATTGGAGCAACAGTATCAAACCACGCAAAAATCGGGGAACAGATCGGTGGGCACGGTGTCGAAAAGCTCTCAACAGTGTTCGAATTTAAAGATACCCAACGGATTCGAAATCTCGCAACAATTGAAGTCGACCGATTACGCTGGCATCGGGAATCAAGTGCTGTCCAATTTATTGGGTACGTCGACCGAGGATCAACAGTTGAAAAGCTATCGTTGCTCCTATTGCAATTTCACAACCACCGTGTTACCGTTCCTCTTCCTTCACGAGAGGTCTCACGTGAATTCCCGCGAGAACGCCGAGGGAGAGAAATCGTTTCAATGTCCGATCTGCTCGCAAAGCTTTCATCAACCGGAGATGTTGCATCAACATCTCCTCACGTCTCACCAATTTCCCACTCTGTTCTCTCATTTTCAACCCCCGGTGCTTAATAATTTAGCTACGGACACGGAGAAACTGAACGAGGCCAGAGAGAAACTCGATCACGAAGCGAAGGAGGACCGTATAGGGAACAGTTCACAAGTCACTGCCAATCAGAGCGTCCCGGAGCCGGTGAGGAATCAACGACAGGACGATACAGCGGTCCAGGTTACCCCTCAGGGTGTCTATAAGTGCGCGCAGTGCGGTTACGCGACGACCAATTTGAATAGAATTAAGAAACACGTGAGGAAGGATCACAAAACGATCGGCGACCCAACCGACAGCGTGATCGCCGAGCTCAGCAAAAGTTTAAAGGACGTTGCCAATAGGCACAAGGTGCCAGCTTGCTACGCGATGCCGCAGGACATGAATTCGAACCCGGACAAGACCATCATGCAGCCGTTCCTGATTGAAGAGCAAGACACGATGCAAGCTGGCGAGGAATCCAGCTCTGAGAAACGTTTCGCGTCGGCTTTGGTCTATCTGCCGGTGAAATCGCGGATCAACAACGCCCTCACCGCGTCCTTCACCCTCAGCCCCGCTTGAAACCCTTCCTTCCCCACCCCCATAACTATTACCCTCAGTTTTACAAACTCGTTTCTGCGTTTGCAATTTGAGCACGTGTTATTAGTTCCTATCTAACGTGTAAGGAAATAGTTAGCGAAAGTTTATATATATTTTTCATATACGTGGCTCATCCGGAGTGTTCCATTCATCCCCTGTTTTTAGTATACGCGTACTACTACCCCGACAGAGACGATTCACTGTGACCACTTTTCGGATATTTCGCTGAGGAATTTTCATCGCGCACTTTACCGCACAGTGAACGAGTAGTACGTTTTTAAAAATACTCATAATATCGGTCTAATCATTAGTCTTGCTTGCCCGATGATTTCTTTTTCTACGATGAACATTCAAAGCGTATAAAATTGATTAAAGGCCAACAGAATAACCTGGACCCTGGTTTAAAATTCCTCCTTTTGACGGTGGAGAGGATAAGAAAAAGGGTTCCACGTTTGAATGCCACGTTGTTATACTGTTCCGATCGAGGAACGTCTTATATTGTACATATAGTATAATCGTATAACTAACACGAACGGGTGATCGAAAAAAAGTTCCTATTTTAAATGCGACCGACCTTATACTAGACCGTGTCTAATACTTCGAGCAAACAGTTTTCTTTGTTCCTTTTAATTATTCTCGTAATCCTATTTTGCTTTTTGCTCAAGTCCAGGAATTGCGAGCGAATGCAGGATGGTAAAAGGAAACGCGACGCCAACTCGATGTCCGAGCGTCGCGTGACGTATCCGATGGTTTTCATTTTCGCGATCGTGCTAGTCAATATTTTATATATAAATATATAGATATATATATATACGTCGTATAAGAGCAAAGTTGATAGATAGGGAAGAGGATTTAGAGAGGTATTTATAAGTAGACGCCGTTAAGATACGATAGAGAACACGGGGAACGAAGAATGCGACGATTTAAGAAGGAGGGTGGTAACGTAATTACTGTAACTTTGAGGGGCGAGCATGATTAAATCTACGGTTACAATATTTAGATATCAATGAGCAGTGAAAGCCAAAAAACTCAGGGTCGACACAGTATAACCCGCAACAAAAAGTACAATCGTATACACAGCCAACGCATCGCAGTTAGAATTAAAATAAATATAATATCGATAAAGCGTTTCGCGAGCCGCGAATATCAAATATACGCAGATCGATCCCTTCCCTGATATTTGGGAGACATCGAACGACCACTCGAGCACTCGACATTTCTTGAAATCTACGATTAAAAAACCTATACGCCTCTCTGATTGTATATCTATACATAAACTATATAGTTGTTTACAAGAAATAGCAGAGTGAAGGGTTCCTTTTCGAAATGCTGTTTCAACCTCGTGCCTTGCAGCTGAAGAAACTGAGAATCAAAATTTCGTTATCGCCATATATGTACGAATCGAATCGAAGTCAAACGCGATTCTAGCGTCCACGAGGACTAGAAGCCATTTATTTCTATTGTCCGTACGTACCGGAAACAATTCGTACCACGATAACTCTCTCCTCGTAATGGCAAATTTCTCTTTCTTCGACTACATCCTATTTCGTTTCGATTTTCGTACGCTCGAAAAATCAACTACCCGGCCAGCAGAGTTGATAAAATAAAAACTTAAAAAACTAACAGAGAGCTACGCTGAAAAAACGATGCGTACCTCGATCGTTCCTGCAGTATTTTCAGTCGAGTTAGCAAATTTCTCGAGAGCTACGGTCACTGAGCATTCGATCGAAACATTTTAAAAGACAGCTGTTTTTACAGTGGCACCGCGTGCATGTCCAGTCGATAGCCAGACGCGCAGCCGTCCCGACTTTTAACTCGCCTACCGAAAATTCGTTCCTTGCACCGTTGGGGTTCCTCGCGGTCCCTACGATGAACAAACACACCCGCGTTACATTTCCGCCCTCGACGCACGCCCACGCAATGTTGACCTTGGATTATGAAATAATAATCCAAGCGGCTCGTCTACGGCTACCTTCCTCTATTTACTCAACCACGTCCACGGCGCGAGCGTTTCGAACGGAACGCGATGGATCGTCCTGCTCGCGAGACGAGCACCCATTGAATATCGTTACGGGGGAAGGTGGTGGTCGGTAAATTGTGAACGCTCATCAGGCCGGGACGCGATCGGGATTTATGACGCATCGGAAGCAAGAACGGCGGTCTCGGTGCCCGGCCGAGCTTTTGTCTCAGTGGCCATAAAAATTTCCCCGGGACAGCTGAAATTCGAGAGAGCCCGCGTCATTTAACAGGGCACGTCCCGGGTTTCCCGGCGAAAATTCGTCTGAATTAGTATGCGCGCACGCGTGCATTAACATACTTTTTGAGGGGAGACCAGAAGAGGAATCGGCCATTACGAATCCATTGAGAAAAGGTGAGGAGGGTGTACGGAAATGAGGAGAAAAGCCAGCGGTCAGAGAAAACGAGAGAGAAGGACGGGGCGAAATTTTGGTTGGGGAAAACGGAATTTTTAGCGGCATTGTCGAGCCGACGAGTTGGACCCGGGCGAACGGTCCCACATCTGGTCCCCTTGTGGGAAGGTCGGAGAGGAGAAAGGTCACGACCTTGGCCGGGATTTTTCGGAAAAAGTCCAAGAGCAGAGAAATGAGCTGAACGAGAAGGGGAAAGAAGAGGGTGATCAGAGGGAGGACGGATAGACGGGTGGAGAGCACGTATTCCCCGTACTTCCTCTCCCCCTTTTGTCCATTTTTCTCGCCCCACGGACGTACGGTGACATGCAAAACGCGTGCGTCCATGTAAATCGGCACCCTCTTAATTGCATCCCATGGAACTATGCGTATTGTGCACTTAATGGCCCGTGCGCGGCGACGAGGGTCGTAGATTTTAATTATTGTAACGACTCGCAGTCGATAATATATCGGGCAACGCCGGGGGCGTCATGGTTTTTCTCCAACTGCCTGTAATTTATGTATCTCGCCACGTACGAGTGCTCCCGCGATTTAACCGCATCGTGGCTCGACAGAACGGCTCTCGTTTTCGGTTCCATAGCTATTCAATTTCACGGATATTCGCGGATCGTTCTCGATTTGCACGGAAAGAAAATCATGACGATCCTAGCATCCGAGGATCATCAAGTTTCACTGCAAGCGGTGGGTCCCGGAACAATTATTGCCTTGACTAACGTAATTGAGCGCAAAATCAAATTTTACCCCTTTAAATCAAAAAGATAGAAACACAAATTATATTGAACATTGATATATATATATTATATATATTATTGATAATATAAGGATATATATATATATATATAAAAATTAAGCTGGACACAGACTAGACACGTTTCGTACATGAAAAAGAAAATGGTTATATATACATAATGTATGGTCTGTATTATACTATTTAAATGAGCGTGGGTGTTTTGATAAGCGTTTCATGTAAAGTGTTCCGCGCGGCTAGGGAAATTATTTTTAGCTCATCTAGTCATTTTCGACACGGTTTACAATTCCAAAAGCTGATCTAGTCACATGACATAGTCGAAGAAACATATATATTATATACAACTAGCCTCGAATGGTTTATTGATATACAAGATCAATCGTATATTTTTATATAAGACTGCGAACTATAAAAGCTTTTCTTTTGTTACTTTATATTTTTGTATTATTTTGTATATTTATTTTTATTCACTTTTTTATTCTGATTTCTATACATTGATATGATCAGAGCGGTGTGTACAAATTAATAAAGCATTTTTCATTTCTTTCAGCTTTTCGTTTCGTATCATTTTCATTTCCTTTCGTTTCGTACTCGCATCAATATAAACGATAGCCCGTTTTACGTTCCCATTAAATTTTTAACGTTTGCCTCTGCACGACATCAACTTGTATAATTCAATTTACTCAGACGTCTGTCCGCCGGATCGATCAGTTTCACCGTTCCGTGTTTTAAAAGGCGCCTGTCCTACGAGTTTTTCAACGCGGAACAAAAGGGTGCTCCGACAAATTAAATGTGACAAATTGCTCGCGTGTCCCGCGCTTTTGTCCCTTTATCGAACAAAAAGTATAAGTCAAACATAACCGTATCCGGTTTCTTTTTCCAGTGGAAATTTTTTTCGCGCCACATGTATACGCGTAACGGCATAGCGTTTGAGGGGAAATCTAGGGAAAAAAAAATGAGGGGCGGACAAGCGAGGCGGGAGAGGGAAAAAGCG
Organism: Xylocopa sonorina; assembly: GCF_050948175.1. Classification (NCBI taxonomy): domain Eukaryota; kingdom Metazoa; phylum Arthropoda; class Insecta; order Hymenoptera; family Apidae; genus Xylocopa; species Xylocopa sonorina. The sequence continues at coordinate 7,729,625 of NC_135203.1, forward strand.
AGAGTGCGAGAGAGTTTCTTTTTCTCGACGATTCTTCGTGAGTGTGGCGAGGGATAATATTTTATGGGCAAACGAAAGGAAAAGCGGGTTGGTCAATTTTCAGCGAGAGGGAGAACGCGATCCAGAGACGTGAAACGCTTGCGCTATATCAGAGTTTTCCTTTCGGTTGATGGTCGGAGTCGACGGTTTGAAAAGGGAAGGCGGAAGGCAACTTTTCCTATCTTCCTTCGACCAACGACCAATGAGTAAATGACACACGGCTAGCCCCTACTCTCGTACGCAAACACACAAACGCACGTACACACCGAAAATTGGACGTCCACCCACCCACACCCACCGGGGATATGTATAAAAATCAATAACATCTTGCGGTTTCCAAGAGCTCCGAAAACGGGGGAATATATATATCGAGGGGAATCTAATTCCCTCCTGTAGACAAAAGAACCGCCAATTTTTCATTACCGTCAGCCTTCGGATATTAATTACAGACGATACCAATTTACCTCGTTCTTTCTCAACTAAAGAAAGCAGTACGTAACAGTGAAGTTGACTCTTTAAAAACAGAAATAAAATAGCGAAACAAATAGATCGTGTAATAAATCTCTGATCGATTTCATTCATCTAAGAATCCAATAACAATGAAATTTTTAGAGGCATAATATTATACGTATTTTGCTAGAACGATGTGCTAACATTTTATAAAGAGTCAGAGTGGAAACCTTCGAATGTGGGCGATGTTCGTTCATCGACTTATTTCCTTCCACCCCAAGTAGGATAAAATAATCGGGATCTTTGCTTTTGTTTCCCCGTCATTTATTTACGAAGGCGGCGGCGACGGTGATCGTGGTGGTGGTTGTGCCGTCTCGAAGTTCGTGGTAAATTTAAGAAAGGTATCGAACCGTACGCACCCCTCCTTTATCCCGGTCCACCCTGTTTCTCCTACTCATCAACCACCACAACCGCAACGCCGCTTATACCTTGACAAGGAAGTGAATTGCAATTATCAAAGCCTCCCCCTTCCCTCTCGAATCCATTCCCCTACTTTCGATACTTTCCCCCGTTTCGCCACTACCCTCTACGATCCTCCGTTCGCTTTCTTCCCCTTATCGTCCGGCAACTTGGAAATTTCATCCCCCCGTAATAATTTCGCCACCACCGGCACTACCACACAGTCGTGGCCGTCGTCTTCGACGATCAAAAGAATCCACGTGCCGGGGCGAGGGTCGACGAAATATTTCGCTACGTAGCGAATTTTCGTGAAACGGTATTGTTCGATCTTATAAATGAGGGCGTCACTGGCAAAGACAACGGCGACGGCCGCAGACAAATATCGAGACAAATTCGTGGAGCTCGTCGTTCCTCGTACATTTTTCATCTCCTCCGGAGCGTATCGTACCGTGTAACTTTTTGTCGAGAGAGAGAGAAAGAGAGAGAGAGGGAAGAGCGAAATATTTCGCCCTATGACACGATTTTTATCGGAATCGCGCGGACGCGTTTGAACGTGAACGCATAGCGTTGCCATCGATCGGATTGAATGCACTCGAAGCAGCGTGATAAACCAGCTTCATGCAAACGTACCTCCTTCCTGGAAACCATGCCACGAAGGAATGAAATATCACCGCCCAGTTCCCTTACAATGCCTGTTAGCAGAATCGCATAACATTGAACAAAAAATTCGCGCGCCCGCGTAAAATGAAAGGGCCGGAATTCGTGGAATCCTTTCATGGAGCTCACCCTCGTTTTTCGCCGCGCGACAAATACGCACGCTCTTTTTTTCTCTCTTTATCCGCGAGTCGCGTGCACGTACACATATCCATATTTTTTTCTAGTTCAACGATTTCCTAAGCGCGGAGGGGAGAGTGGGTCGTCCCGGAGAAATCCGCGATCCGGGAAAAACTTATCCGAACGGGGTGAAACCATCGACATTGTTCGAAGGTACGTTTTTCACGAGTCTGGAAAAGGGGCCGCGCGAAAAAGGAGCCATAACCCTTTATTTGTTTAGCAGCACCGTGGCGCGTGAAGCGTGCCGGGTGCGCGCCACGTCGCGCGCTTACCGTTTTCGACGAATTTCACCCCAAATTTTCAGCTGGCACGCACCCCTGCCCGATTTACACAATATTTTGGAAATCTTTTATAAGATTCCGTCCCATTCGTCCCTCTCTTGGCTTAACGTTGGCCCGCTTCCGAACTCCATTGTAACCGACCCGCCTCTCCCCTGTTTCCTTTCCAACGACCTGTCGACGAACGACCACGACGACAGATGGGAACGTGCCGCTGTTCCGAGGCGCACCGCACGCGCGCGACCAAGGGTTCGAGGGACGTGGAAACGAAGGAAAGGAGGAAAAAAAAAAAGTTTGTAAAACGCGTCGAAATCGTGAAATTAGGGTCGATGCCGGAAAAAAACGCGGAGAATTAACATGGGCATTGTGAATGGGCTCCGTGGACCGGAAGGGTGAACGGATCCGCGTGCACCCCTTTTACGCGACACGTGCCTTTCAGTTATCCGCTCCTCTCTTTTTTTCTCCCGACGTTTTAATGAAATCGCGTAAAACGGGAAACACGAAAGTATACCAATTCGATCCCTAACTGAAAGCTGTGTATCGCATTTTCGTTCAGAAGCAAGAAAGGGTACAAAGGGTAGTTGGAAAAATATGCGGTAGACGGATAGTACACAAAACTTCGAACCCGGACTATTTTTAGCATACACGAAAAACCAAAATCAGTTTTACGTAACGGTGCTTAATTGAAACTGATAAATGGTCGCTGTTATCCGCAAAAGGTGTAACACCTAAGTCCTCGACTACTTCCTGCCTCAGTTTAGTCTCGATTCGCGCCCTCGCTTCGAACCACAATCATATTTCATATTATATCGCGTACACATGTATCGACGATGTATAGAAAATGTTATTTTCAGTTACGTAAACTTGGAATAACCGCCTGACAATAATATCTCTCTGGTTGAAAACGTTACGCAACCGCAATGAGAAATTCCGAGCGCACAGAGATGTGTACACGGCGCATCGCATTATACGACCATCTTAAGTGACGTAACGGCTAATTATCCCGTACTTTTCTAAGTTTCGAGTGAAACGTGCGTCATGATCATTGCGATTCGAGGGCCGCGAGAAAATAAAAGAAAAAAAACGAAGAAATAGAACGGAAGTTAAGCTAAATCGGGCGTTCGAACTGTAACGTGTATGTACATATGTAGGTACCATTGATGAACGATTCGCGCGGGGATGACGTGCATAATACGGTAACGTGATACACGAAAACTTATTAAGTTCCTACTAACGTATTGTATAAACGTACGTATGTTCCTAAGTTAAGCTTTACCTAAGTAATCGAAGTTGCGCCACGCGTTAATGTTATAATTGGGAGGAACGCCCCTATTACAGTACTCGACCAACAATATCTCGATTAAACGCGTTTGGCAATTCTGTTTGTACGTCTCTCTAACACGATAGCATGTGTATGTACGTGTGTGAATTGTGCGAATTGTGTACACATATAAAGTTAAGCAATACCGAGTAAGCGTCGGGGCTACACCTAAGGATATCGTAATACGTAACGTGCGTAGAGGGCTAAGTCATTTGAGAGAAAATCAAAATTAGTTGTTAAACGGTACCAGCCAACGGCGATTACAAGTATTTAAGGTAAATCTACGATCGATAAGTACCACGATTCAGGGTCCCCTAGTTATTTCTCTCTTAGTGGTTAACAGGTGAAAATAGTGTAATTAAAGTGAATGTATCTACTCGGTGAACCAGAAGTACAAGTAAACACTGTTTCGATTACGAATTATTAAAATATATGGGTATATTTACGGAGTAGAGGCGCGTGTGCGGGTGTGCGAGTGTGTGTACATAACGAACGTGATCGCTGGAAATTAACGTGATTTTATCTGATCGCATACAGACGAGTATGGTAATTATGAACAACTGTGACGGCGGACATTAAAGCTGAAGACACAATTAGATTCGTCTGGCGTAATCGTAAATCTATAAACCGACCACTCATTGTCAGCGTCGATGAATGGGAGAGAAGAAGAAAAAATATAACGCGCGAAAAAAGAGAAAAAAGAATAAGAGCACGTATACAGTAAAATATTTTTTTGTGAGAATCAAAAATATACAAGATTATTATTTTTACAAGAGAAATAAAGGGGAAGAGAGGGAGGGGGGACGGAGCCACGAGTCTTTTTCAACATATAGACGAATAGCTTTTTTACTCAATAGAATCTTTTATCAAACAAACGAGGAATACCGACTGTTTATTAAGAGAAAGTGAAAAGAGATCCATAACTTTAAGCGTAACGATAGCTGTAACGTAACGTTAGAATACAGCAGACCGAATGTTCCTAATGTAATGCTTTCATCTAAATATATCTACTTATAAGTATTTACACGATAAAAGTTATAATATTTATACCTTGCTCTGCGCGATTTCCGTTTTCACTTACTTTTAACGAGGAGCAAAGAGATTATTATAGAAAAAAATGAAACGATGACTTAATCAAGGTCGAAAATTATGGAATACTGATTTGTATCTCCCAACAATACACGTGTGTGAGAGAACTGAAGTTAACGCGATATGCTTGAGCCGAATGATTGAAGAAGATAATTTGCAACGTGTCTAATTGGTATTCCTAACTTATACGAAAGAACTGAAAAGTCGCACGCTCGTTACTTGAGTTTAATACGAAGCAATTTGTAGGAAAATCGATTGGATTCTACCAGAGAACGAGTTCTTTTTTATGAGTTAGATGTACAATACCTTGGCGAACGTTACTATGCGAGTAATATCTTTTGAGAACCTTCGGCAGATCGGAACGCGGCACGTAAACAATTTCATTGTATTAATGTTCATTGTAACTATGTTTGGCATTCCTTTTAATGTAATTGTTGGCGATCGTTCTGAAACGCGATCGAGGGTACAAAAAAAATCGAAGGAGCGAAAATCAAAATATTCGAGAATCAAAATTACGATGTAAGTTCATAGAAGTTCGTTGTTCGTCGATAAATATTATTTGTTAGTCAAGAATAGTTGGATACGTCCAATAATATAGTATAATAATCATTAGCGGTGTCGTCTTCGTTTTCTTTCACCCCCCATCTTACCATTCCTCTATCACGAAATTCCAAATCGGTACGCGTTCGTACCTTTTGCATACGTCAATTCGAATCGATAATTATCTATTTACGTCAAAAATCGATAACAGCGTTCGTCAGTTTAGATATCGAGAAAAATTAATTGATAACGCGTCGTTCGATTCATGTTACTGTAACATGTTATTTAGCCTAAATAATAATGGTGTACAATCTTGTTGGTTATCAAAGAATTGGAATCCCAATCAAGAACACATCGATAAAGGTACGGATAAGTTATGAGTTTAACAAGGTCAATACAATGATCACCGATAGAAACGGAAGATCGAACATAGAGATCGTTTGCGTCATCAATCTTGGAAATTGATTTCCGGTATCTTAACCAATCCAATCACCGATAATAATATACGTACATTATCTTCTAATTTACCTTAGTCCATGCTATCGCATTAATTTATATTAATAGTGTGTATTCGATACTTTTCACTTAATCATGATTGCATATTCATAAAATAATTGACGTTGTTACGAAGTGCTTTCCATTATCTCTTTAACTAACATCATTTGCAACAAACAAACCTCTCCATGTACATATATACGTGCACTCGAATGAAGGTCGGCGGTAACTGTCTTTTTTTTTCTCAGGGACTAAAAAAGTAACATTTTAAATACAATACTCTAACGTATACACAGCAGCTGAGAGTTCACTTTACATTTAAATTTAAATCGATGACTGTAAATTAAAATTTATGCGGGTAGAATGGTAAATGGAGAATAATTTTAACCTTCTGGGATTCCTACAGGGAAACTAATTATTTATTCGTATATCTATCACGGGAAAAAAAAGGCGCGACAACAATGGTAATAAATCAGGATTGTACTTCTCTGAAATACCAATGAAACCGTGCATTTTTATTTCCTTCTATCTCTGAAAGAGTAAGCCGATGTTTTTTTTCGATTTAGTGTAATTGTTTAAGCGAGAATAATACAACGAAAACGATAATGCCTTCAATACCATTTGTATTAAATAAGTCAACAACAATTATAGCATCTGCAACAAAAACTAGAATAGTTTTGGAAAAAAATGTATACGATGATCAAGACTCACGAAAAAAAGACACGTACAGAATGTGTCAATCTTTGGAATCTACAGTAAATTCATCTAGATCTCAAACTGTGATAAATTCAAGAAAATTACTTATCACTTGTTGTCGTGCCAAATAAAACGAAAAATCCAAGTATAGTAATCTCATAGAAAGTCTTTGCTAATCAAACGGCGCATGATACGTTTTATAATGCTGATCAGAGCGCGAAAATCGTATAAAGTGGATGCATGAGGTTTTACAGCCACCAATAAAGCTGCTATAAAGTTTGTTTGCATTATAGTATTCAGGTTAACAGAATGCGCGAAATTTCACCAACAATGACAGTTTATTCGTTTATTTCACGGTAACCATATCAGAGGGATTAATTGGTTATCTAAGCAAATAACATTGGAATTAACGTTACATTAATGAACGTGTCCGTAACGTTTCGAATGCGACCTGTTCGTCGCACACGTTCACAATCGAAATACGTTTCTACGATTGTTTAACGAACCAACAAAGACAATACTATGCTTCAATTTGTTTGCGGGACTGATATCACCCCTTTAACAGAAAACGAGATCCAATGTAGGGCATTTACATATCGAAATGTAAATATTAAGGCACCTACTCGACCTACACTTCGGTGTTATCGTTTACAGAATCGGTCTCGTCAAATTAGTGTCCTGACGGTTCGCGTGCGCGTCGGACATGGCAGACCCATCGAAAGCGACAAATCAGTAAATCGTAGTTCCAAATGATTCACCATTGAATAGTGTCCCAGTCGCGGATTAACAGTGATTTCTGATGAATCGTCGAGCACCACTCAACTAAGTAACAGTAAGCAGTATCGATTGCAATATGTTCAACGTGAGAAGTTCAAATTACTGCGTCGATTACATTTTCAATTATCTATATTGGCACAATACCACGAAAATCCACTGATATATTTCTCGTTTGCTGATAAAATTATTTGTGAAGTGAAAGTGGTGCAAGAAGCCGAGGGAAAACAATAACATTGTCTAGATGATTGGTCGCGAGCCAGTGATAATCGAAACGTCTTTAAACGACAGCAGGCGTCAGGGACGTCATTGACGGCGTTATAATCGATTTGTCAATCTAAACTAACTGCAAGCATTTCGAATTCCCTTCAATTCTAACGGTACAGTCGAAAGTCATTTCACTCTGACATTGCCTTAAGGCATAGAAGAATCTATAGTATTCGTTCCCGGGTTTTCGAGCAATTACTTTAACAGCCGATAAGAGTCGATCGTAACGTCTCGTAGCTACATATGTAGCATTCGATGATGCGGTGTAGAAAATTTACGACTAACGTTACACGAACACGCGATCGAGGTACGTGTTGCAGGTACTTCCCTATTCGCAAATCGTCCAGCGTGACGTCATCGAAAAAGAGGAAGGTAAATCCCATTCGAGCCGCGTAATTGCACGCACGGAATACCAATTGTTACGAAATTCCTTCGAAAACGACCGCGCGGTGCAGCTGACGGTTTTTACATTCGTGCAATCGCGTTCGCCTCGCATGGGATACCGTAAAATGGAAATGAATGCATCTTCTCGGTCACCCGAGCGCTCGCTCGATCGGATAATATCGAGCGAACGGTTCGCTTGATACCGTGCAATAATCGCGTATTCATCTTCGCGTTGGGAAAAAAAGAGAACACTTCCCGGTATTACAGACTTTTTATATCCCGATGCTGAATCACTCTGCAATAGGAGCGTGCAATAGGAGATAATTAAGAAGAAGAATTGCAATAATCAAGAGAACAAGCGGTTTTAAAATCCTCGCAAACATTAAGGCTCGCGAGAAAAGAATAAAAGTGCAATTGGAAAAAGTGGATAGAACGTATTTCGGATGACTCGCGTGTTTGCATTTCCATCGCGTATGTAATATGCAAATGAGACGAAATTGGTGGCGCTTAGCAACCTTGATTTCACGAGTATATTCACCACTTGTTACCGAGAAGAATAATTGAGAAACGTCAGTTCCACTTTTTTTTCTCTTTTTTCCAGCAATCGTTCTCGCACCGTGTCAAGAACATTCTCATTGGGTTGAACCGTACCGATTGAAATTCGTGTTACTTGTTACGCGCACAGAAATTTAAAGGAACTACCAGAGAAGCATAGAGTGACGCGAAGCGTGGCGCTGATTCTGAATCAACTGCAATCCGAACGAAAATCCTTGTAGAGCAATGTAGCGAATCAATAAGTGATCTACAATTTACATCTATTTACGATAAGCCCTCCCACCATCGTCGCGTGAGATAGCACACGTATGTAAGTTCGTACGTACGTCCGGACAGCAACACGAGCGCATCCCTCCACACGAACGGCTGAAATGCCGACAAACGACCTAAAGCTTCCTTTATCAGTCAACTACGACCGCGTGAGGCAAACAGTCGAGTGAGTACGCGCGACGACGGTGGTGGGTTTACCGTGCGAAACTGCATCGCGCCTTCCACATCGATTGCTACTTCTTTTTTTTCCCCGCTTTCCGCTATCTCCTGTGTGTGCCTTCCCGTCTACGATTCTCACTACGAGCTGGATCGATCATCGATCACAGTTTCCAATCTCCGCTCGACGAAACCAGTTTTTCGTTTCGTTTGCTACTCACGTAGCATCACGGGCCGAGAGGAGTTCCTTGCGAAATCACACGCGACTTCTACAACGAGATCGAGCAAGCACCAGCCAGAAGTGGCAGGGTTAATCGAGTATCAAGGAACAATAAACGACATACTAGGAAACGTCGACACGCTGGCGCAAATTCTCCAATATATCGTTACTACGTAAGTACACATTACAATATTTAGTCGGCGTTAGATTCGTTTTTATTGCATTTTTATCATATTTTTTTCTTTTTTTTTAATGCTTATCTGCTTCTGACCCATGAGTAAGTTGTTTTACTTATCGATATCGTAAAACGTCTACGGCAGCGGTCATTCGAATAACACGAGTTCGTGCTCCGAACCGAGGAAACCGCGGTGAGGCTTTTAAACGATAACGATATAAGAGAGTGTTAAGGAAAACGTTATTTTCGGTGTTATAGTTACTTGAAAAACCGTGCTTGACAGATATCCGGTGATAATAGAATGTCACTCGGAAATATGCGGTATCGATGCTGTTATCGCGGGACGTTCGTGTACCTGGCCTCGGTCAAATATAATTAGCAGCAATTTCACTTCTGCAAACAGGTGTATCGCGTTAATTTTTGTTTCGTGTCTGGGCAATGCAAGCAAATCTATCATCGTGGGATAAAAAGTGAACGCGCGAAATCTAACATGATCCGGTAAAAGGAATCGCTGATAATATACAATTACCGATTTCACATGAAATGTTGCCCTCTAAGTAGATTCTCGTAAAATACTGCAAAGCTGTCCTCAGCTTTTTTGCGTGCGCGTAATTTAAATCCGTCGACACGTGGGCTCGGATTAATAGTAATACAAGAACTAAGTTCCTTGTGTCGTTAATGATACTGTGCTGATCCCGTGTATAGTGTTTCACATGCTATCAGAACGTCTAGACCAAGAGCAACGACATTAAAATAGTAGCGGGAGACGGCTATCTGCTGTCTGTGAATCCCCTTGTCTTTAATCAGTTTAACAAATAAATCACGGATCGATATTTGTCTATATTTATATTTTAAGTAGCAGAATCTTACGATAATCGATCGATATGCGATCGATAAGCTTCGAGGCGATTAACAAATAGCAAGGGTATTAACGAGGATTTCTGTTAATTTTTACATATCCGAACAGATCAAGGCTGACCGAAATAGGCAGGTCGGACGTAAAAATATCACAGGTGGATCCTGGACTCTGCCAATTTCGAAGGGGATACTACAAGATCGTTCGCCGACACCGAACTCGGTACGTGCCCGCAACAAATATCGCACCGTGTAAAAGCTACACCTATTTTTAGTCGCATAATCGAGGAAATATATCGCAGGTATGGTCGTTTTTCCGGACTCGTCGATTGAACCGACGCTGTTGAACGTAACTGATATAAAGTTAAACGACTGTGCGGATCGTGATGACCGATCAGCGAGCAGACCTAGCCGCATTGGAATTAAGGATCACGCGTTCACCATACCGAGGGAGAACATGTCGAACGGCAAGGATAACTATGCGTTGAACTTCGACTGTATAGAGAATGGTGTTGGTAAGAAGATGAACACAACGACGGACATCAAGGCGGAACCTGACGTAGTCAAAAAGGTGGCAGGTAGGCAGATACGTAGATCCGCGGTTTAGCAGTCTCCGAGTAGTGGTTTGCCGTTTAACCCATTCGCGCAGGATTTATTTCGCGCGCCTGTTACAAACAAGATGTGCATAACAAGAAATAATAATCGCGCGACTGACATGTAGCCGCACGATTTGTCTTCGACCGCGCATCAAACGTCTGGCTCGTTAATCCGCGTGAATGGGTTAAACGAAAAAACCGATGACGTTTAACTATAAATCTTGTCGCATTCGAATATTTGACTTTAATATATATCGCCTGTGCGAAAGGTCACAAACCGTACGACTTTTATAGACATTTGCTCATCGTCTCGATAACTTAACACGGGCGAGACTTACTTGCAACAGACTGTACGAAGATAACGAAAAAGAATCGCGTTGCTTCGTACTTGTGTATTCGGCAACCGTTCGGCAATCGCGATCGAAGTCTTCACTCGGTTACAGCGCACCCGATATTAACGATGCTGTGTTAATTAATCGTGACCGCGTATCGTGTAATGGAATTGCGAGTACGCGTCGTCGATCGGGATCATCCGTCGGACCGTGTTCCGTCCGCGGAAACACGAAACAATAAGTAGATATCGCCAGCGAGCGTATTGCAAAACGATCGAAGAAGAACAACAATCGTCCTTAGCGCGATAGCTTTGTTCATTATTGTCTATCCGTTGGTCTCACGCCGCGATACCGAAAGGAGTAACTGAAAGGCGTCGCGGGGTTCAACGATCGACGACGACATTTCGTTGGTTCAGTGTCGCGTATGTAATCGTGGATGGACATATCTTCCCGATGTCGGATTAGCGAAACAGAATGCGACGATAAAGAAATTTATTAAGAGCATCCGGCAGCTGGAACGATTAACGCGACGGTGACGCGCGTTTCGTTCCGCGACCCGCGATGACGTCCCGGTAGATGTTTAGTTAAATGTCGTTGAAATGTCGTACGGTGCAATGTGAGATGTGTTGATTTCTTGGTAGCGGGCCTAAAAAGCCCTAACGGCCAAACAAACAAAACGGACATGTCACTGCCCAATCTCGGTGGTGGATCACTTTCCAGTGGAAGTTCCATAGTGACGATCTCTTCCGTCGCAAATTCAGATCCCGGTCCTGATTATCATAATAACGCGGCCGGCTATGGCAGCAACACGTACAGAAACGAGAGATGGTATCAGACCACCACTCAAGTCGCCGTGCCTTTCTTCATCGCCGGGATAGGTACCATCGGGGCGGGCCTCGTGCTGGCGAAGGTCACGGTACGTTCTTTCAAACGTTAACTACGTGTATGGATGGATGGATGGATGTATGTAGACTTTAAAACGAGATCGTTGTCTCGGGTTCGATTATGTCGGAGGAATCGAAAAGTCGCACGCCGATCTGATCGTAAATCGCGTACTTTTCCGACAGTACGTTTCGCTTATCGATCGCGCGCATCACTTTTATTATAGCCCGATGATAATATTAATACAGACAGTAGCGTCTTTTGTATTTATCGCGTCTTCGCGTTTTACCTGTCGTCGAAATGATATACGATGAGAATCTTTTACGTAAATTATCCACCCATTCCCCCCGTTTCTTCCTTCTTGTTACTTAGATCCTCGTTTCCTCTTCAACGCGACCTGCATAGTGTACAATTCGTTCGACACAAACATTCGAAAATTTCATCGGCGTCTGCTAATGTAGAAATTCTTGAAACGCAATCTAGATTCCTGGGCTGCATTCCATTCGTAAGAATAGTCCGTGGAATGTAACCCTTTGACCCGTTCGGGGCAAAGCGTTGTTTGCATGGTCACATCCCAGAAACCGACACTTGTAATTACACTGTCATCTGATTGAAACATCGTGTGACGCAACGGGCCGAGTCACCGGCACTGAATGGGTTAATTCAATGTCGTCTCTGTTTTAGACCTGGCCAGTATTCGTCGCCGTTTCTCAATTGATCATTCTGGTGCCCTCGCTGCTGGGGCTGAAAGGCAATCTCGACATGTGTCTGGCCTCACGGTTGTGCACGCAAACGAATCTGGGCAACATGCACGGGGTGCGGGAGATCGGCAAAATGATTATTGGGAATATCGCGTTGGTGCAGATACAGGCGATCGTCGCGGCTGTTTTGGTATCGATTTTCGCAGTCGTGGTCGACGCGATAACGAATAGCGACAAGCACGCATTCAAATGGGACAATTGCCTGTTATTAGCCACCGCAAGCGTATGCACCGCCACAAGTTCTTGCTTCATTCTAGGTAAAACCATTATCATCGGCCGTAGATCAGTTTCCTGCCGCAATTACACATTAACTTGAGATCTGTCGATCTTTCCTGTTTTCAAATGGCAAACGCGTTTCACCAAACGACGCCAGCCACACGTATATGCAATAAATTATTACGTTACGTTGCTATTGCACGTTACAAGAAAGACAAGGTCGTGCCTAACGCGTTGGTTCCTTGCTTCAATTATTTCCGCTTTTTCCTCGAACGTGTCTGACATTTAACACGACTTTATATCAGACCGCGAGTTTCATTACCGTTCTTGCTCAACAGATTTTGTAATGATCGCCGTCATCATGGTCTCGTACCGGTGCAAAATGAATCCCGACAATTTGGCTACACCTTTGGCTGCTTCCTTCGGAGACGTCGTGTCACTCTCCGTGCTATCAGCAATCGCGTCGGCGTTATTCGAGAGAATGGGACAGGAGCCATGGCTTTTGTACATTATACTCGGCTTTTACTTTGCAATCTTGCCATTTTGGGTTTACGTGGTTCTCAAGAATAAATACACTAAAAACGTTTTAACATCCGGATGGGTGCCTGTTTTATCGGCTTTATTTATCAGCGGGTTCGTATACTTTGTTCATCTTCTTTTCCCTTCTTTTTTTTTTCTTCTTCTCTTCGTTATCGCTAATAAACGCTTAGCACAGTCCTTGAAGGCGAGTCGTGCAAAATCCTATTCATCGGTTATATTTTCGCACAGATTCGGCGGTCTGATTCTTAACCGGGTCGTCGACAAATTCAACGGATTTGTAATCTTCCAACCCATCATAAACGGAATTGGTGGCAATTTAGTATCCGTGCAAGCATCACGAATCTCAACGACGCTGCACCAGACGTCGATCATGGGAATTTTACCGCCGCAATCAAAAATGTTCGTCGCCCCGTGGACAGCGCTGTTTAAAGGCAGTAAGTGACGCAATTATAACTAAACGTTCCACGCGATTACACCATTTTTCGCAGTTCCACAATTGCATAATAACCGTTGGCTCCCGTTCTCTAGCGCCGTACGCGAAAACAGCCAGAATACTCATTTGCATGGCGCTTTTCGGCGAACTGATTTTCATCTTTATCGCCGATTACGTGGAGAATGGTAGGTCTACGCTGCACATTTACTTCGTAGTCAGTTATCTCGTCATGGCCGTTCTTCAGGTGAGTACGATTCCCACGAATCGGTTGTAACGGATATTGAAAAAGTGAAAGGTTCTAGGCCACCGTGATAAAACGCGTAATTTTTTCGTTACAGGTCATGCTGCTACTCTACGTTGCCCACATTATTATACACGCTATGTGGCGATACAAAATCGACCCGGATAATTCGGCCATTCCGTACTTGACGGCTTTAGGCGATCTTTCGGGAACGATATTCCTAGTAGGAGCGTTCTGGTTCCTAATAACTATACATCAAGAGTACGGCAAATAGGAGATCGGTTCAAGTAGCTAGATTGGATATCAACTTTCCGTCGAAAGTATCAGGCACGAATATAGACTGCGTTGGATCACGTCGATACAAAAGGTACTTCGAAAGAAAGAGGCAAACGAAGATCAACACTAATTAAGGGAACGAGCCAGATAGGTATTTCGCGGAAACGAGTATATCGTGTTATTACGGAACGATTTGGTTGATCCGAATCGAACAACAGAGCAAGGTGATTGTTATCTTTCACTAAGGGAACATCTTAATGGTACGTTAGTCGCGTTAATTAGTCGGATCACACAGATTGAATGTAACGGGCAGCGAGGAAATATGCCATCGGTCTTGAAATAGGTACACTAATAGAAGGAATAAAGTGCAATGATACTGATTCCTACGTAACTACTAGCTCGAGCAATATGCTCTGTCGTGATGTAATTTATTGTGATCTAATACGATCGTGCAGTCGTAACTACGTAAAACGAAAAAGAATCGTTAAAATATTAACGTGTCGACTGACGATTGCATAAAATCACTAAGTGTACAACACTTTTTTACGATTTTTTTTAATTACGCAGAATAGTCGAGGCAGCTGAATTTGAAGTATTTTAAATCTAGTTATGTATGTTTGTGCGCATTGTACTCTCCAATGTACTCTTAATATCAATGGAAGACCTAGTCAGTATTTTAACACTGATTGATATACGTATTCATACTTGTACAATAGTAGATAGTTTTTAAAGTAGGAATTTTAGATGCAATCTTCACGATAGGTATATAACGTCTAATAATTGTAGATAAAATTAACTTCGAATTGTTCTATCAGTCTTAGGAGTCTTAATAGCTTTTTATATGGCAATAAAAGTTATGTAGTAAAATTTTAATGTTACGTATAGGCCAACAAAGTACTTCCGCACCCCACATCATGGCACATTATAGTTAAAATTCAGTGGTACTTAAAATTAAAACGCTTAGCTGTGCCATGCGTTACAAAAACTTGCCAACTGTTTCTAATACTGTACAGTTTGTATACAAAGAGCATAGTACAATGTAAACGATCCACTTGTTAACAAAATAGCATTTTTCAAACCTCACATAGTATTATAACCCTTAAATAATAGTAAACTGCCTAGCATAGCGATCTGTGATTTAGAATGATATCTTTTATAATAAAACTGAAAAACTGTACTTGACAAGGAAAACTTAATACCTTCAAAGCAATAGGTTTTGTATTAACAGTCTAAATTATTCATAAACACAAATATCGATAATAAACATGAATATTTAAGTGATGGAAGTATTGTATGGATGACGATAAATACAGATCATTCGTAAGTAATACTATATTTGCAAACATGCTTCCTGTAGAAAGTGAAACATGATATACTATGCAAGAAAAGGAACTCCGTACTCAACCGTAAAGAATTCATAAATATTCGCGAATTGTATTATCATATGTTTAACATTTACAATTCAAATACACATTCTAAACAACACATCGCATACTACTTAAAACTAGAAGAAATGACTTATTCTTATATAACACATTCTTTGTCACTTTGTCGAGTAGTGCACATCTTTAAGGTTAGGTTGTTTTAGCGTAAATTTTGATACGATTATACAAAGTAAATATTATAGTACAATTATTACATATATAAAATAGTCAAAATTTACGTATATAAACAAGTACACACAAATTTCTATGCAAAATTAAGTCGATATCATTAAACTATAATGCACGAGATAAACAAGTTCTACTCTTACGCCGCCATGACACCAAATACTAAAATGAATTTGAATCTGGCGCTGAATGTAATTTGATTCACGAAATATGTACATTTAACAATTTAATATCAACGAAAACGTTACATTCTGCAAACTATTGAGCCAAACGCAATATCTTGTAAAGTTTTCCAGTTATTTGCAATACAAGATCGTGATATCGATTGCAAACCGTGACACATATTTTCAAATCATATTTAATAACTTGGATTTACAATTATTGAAAATCCAAGTTATCTTATATCCATCTAAGTAATTTTACACAAGAATTACCTCAAACTGTACTTTGTTATACGTAATTTTGCACTTCGTGAGACGCACCAACGTAGCGTTCGAAAGTGAGAGACAAGAAATACAAATAGTGACAAATTCCTGATTGCATTTCAAATAATCACATTGTTGCATCAACGATCGTTACTTGTGACAAAGAATGTGACAATTTTTCGTTTGAAAATCGAGATATTTTACCTTTTCGAAGATTCTCTAGCAGCAGCTTGACGAAGCCTCTCGCAACCCGCCAAAGAAACACGCGGCACTGCGCATACTTAATCGCGCAGCTATTGGTCATCCTCACGCGCGGTATCTTCAAAATGTATAAAAGGCAGTTCCATCGCGTTCACCGAAATGAAAGTTCTACCGTGTACCCATGCGAGTCCTTAGGAACCTTCGCAACTTGGTCTCTGCAGGTGGGGTACGTAACAAGAAGGGGGATGCTGGAACCTACGCGCGACGTTCACCCGAGACATTTAAACTGGAACAGTTCCTGTTCGTGTCCAGGAGACGCTACACAAATCCTTTCGAAGAACCACGCCGTTTCTATTTTATTTTCGCGCGAGTGTACGAAACAACGCAACGATTCGGGACGGAATTAAGCGTCATCGGTAGAAATTTCACGTTTACCTATCCGCGATGTCGATGGTGAGTGACACGACGATTGTTGATATTTTTTTCCGAAACAGTTCCTTGTGTACGGCTACAAAGTCATGGTACGTAATGATTTTGTCGAGGCATCGAAGCTTGATCGACGTGACCGAAAGAAAAAAATGAAAACGTGCCAGTGCCAGTGGTATGTACGCGAATGGTAGATGTTTTCGTACAACAGAACGAAGGCTGTGCGTTTCTATTGCTTATCGTTTCTACGTATAATTCGGCTTGACAGAGTCAGTAGTTAAAATATCGCTCGTTGATTCAATTGACCGCTGCCAGTTTTATTATATATGACGCAACAGGAATATGAGGCTGAGATTTTTCTCGACTGATCTCGTTTCCTCGTTAATCTCTTTCGTTCGTGTGATTTAGCGTTTTTGTCATTATCTACTGCGCAATACCTCGTATATTCATATCTGAGAATAGAGGATACTTTCTAAAAACGAACCTTTTCAATGCAAAGCGATTCTCGTGGTGCACGTTGATCCTGTAAAAACATTAGCTTCTATTTTCTCTCACGTTTTCTACTTTGTCCCGATGGTTCTCTTTATTTGGGAGTATAATAAAGGCGCATATAAGTGAAACAATAGGCACGTCCGAAGAATGTGATATGCATTGGCGTTGAAAAATTTTCCATCGTCGCCAGTGCACTTCGTTCCGATATCTCAGAACGAGCCCAGAATTGGTAGGAGCCACTTCCACCGCTTGACTAACGAAGGTGAGCGGTGAGGAAGGCGAAAGGGTGGTTTGACACGCACCGTTGAACACACGAATGTCTACCGTGGATACAATAACACTCTTGTCAGGCACAAGTGCACTCGTTCTATGTGAGGGTAACGAAAATGTGCGATCCGGTTTCAAACGTGATATCGTTACGTATTAGATCAGCATCGGTTTGGTAAACATGCATACAGCGCATTCCTCGATCGATATTTCATTATTACCAGCTCGACGATTGTTAATTGGGCAGCCTTTTAACTGGGATTAAATATTATGGATTAACACAATGCCCAAGATATCAATCGACGATGCGTTCGCTGCTCGACAATGACACGATGCACCGCGTTCATCCGCGAGCCGCTGAGCTCGAGACGTATGCAAGTTAGCCGATATCGTTGTATAACTTAACGAAGGATGAAAATTTTCATATAAATTGGTAAACGACAACGAGACCCAAAAGGTAGAACTGGAGCAAAGTTTCACCTAAAATATGAACAGCATTTGGATGTTTGCTTTCTACGAGCGTGTACATTCGAATGTACAACGGTGTGACGAAATCGCGAATAGATATCTATGTAATCCCTTGCAAGACGCGCCGTTGCGAGTCATGTATGAGCGAACCAATTCATAGTCACCTATTGCGTACAAACAGACACCTACACAGGAACGCAAACACAATACACGTGATATACGCTGTGATGAACGTTCGAGGATGTTGCTTCTCTCTAATCGCTCTCAGGCTGGGCTTTTAAACGCGTCTGATGCATGAAGCGTGCACGTCGAAGGGTAATTGTTTATTTCTGTGAACAATGCACCACGTGATAGCCAGACAGGTAACACCCGAGCCACGTTTGCTCAACGCTGCCGGATGATATATATCGCGATGACGATGACACACGACTAGAGATCGCAAACAAATCACCACCGCGGAAACTCTTCTTAGGTGCTTATCTTGGTACATATTCGTAACAAGATACGCTCGAGCACGTCAGCTTCGTGGTGTGTGATTATCGTTTCTGACTGGCAGATTATCTGGCAGTATTAGGCAGCGACACGCTGAGATATTGCAATTAATTTTTGTCAGGTGAAGCCATTCAAGAATTCACGCGATTGCAATTCCGCTTCACTCCCAGCAGGGTCCATCGATGTCGTCATCGTTTCGTAAATGGGGTCCAGCATTTTTTCCTTCGTTTTGTTTCGGTGACCTGGCTCCGATATGCCGTGGAAATATTAACCTCGAACACCTTGGCCTGATTTTATACTATAATCGTAGGAAGGATACTTTCTATAGTAAAAGGGATCCCTTAACGTCTACGCGGACTCTTATTTCCGAAACCGCGAATAATCCACGTTCTAGTTTAATTTCAGTTTCGTCTCGAATTCGCATTTCTCAACGGTGCGCCTGGCAAACGGGGAAACATTCGAGAATTTTAATTACAGATGAAAGTGGTGATCTTCTTTGTTGCGGTAGCGGCAACTAGAGCTTTACCACTCTCGAAAGTGCACGTGAAATTTATCTCCCCTCCACATATTTATGAGCACGGTATTACGACAGACGGTTAGTCCATAAATGTAATTACACGGCATATCGTTGAAAATCTTGCGTTACAGTCAATTAAAATTAATTTCTATCTTCCAGGGGATCGGACGATCGACCAGAGATCCTACGTTTCTATTGGGAGACGAAGTACAACAGGAAGCCCGCAAGAGTTCGGTACGGTACTCTTTCGCTCGTTTTTATTCGTACCAAGAGTAAAGCACGCGATCCAACAAACTGAATGGATTTAATTATGATCTCGTATCAATGTTCCCTTGCGGTTTATACCTGTTCGCAGGGCAGCGTTTACGCAACAACGGTAACGCTGCACCAGTTTACATCAAACCGGAAAACGCTGAATCCTTGTGGCCAGTAGGCGTTTTCATTCCGCCAATAGATATCAATGATCTCGGTTATAGTTCGCGGGAATCGAGGCACATGACGCCTGACTTTTCGAACGGACTTGGTGAGCGATGTATATGTATTCGATACGCAAGAATACTCTAATAGAATGCAAGGACACGTACGGTTTAATTCTAACAGCAAAAAGAGAAACGTTCGATTTACATTGCAATAATATTTCAGATTATAGCGACCCGTATTTGTTGACCGGTGAAAAGGCCATGGAGATTGTAAAATATCTTTACAGCCAAGGTGAACTGTTTTTCGACGACATTCCGCATGAAAGAGCGGTACTGAACAATCAAGAAGAAAGGAGACGCAACGGCCTTCACGATAACATATTGAAAAGTTTAAGGCCCAACTCGCCATTCTATAGAAACTTGATGTAGAGGGGCTTGTGACTAATTTTATTTACTTAAAAATTGGCTAACCAACAACCTTGATCGAGGAAAGAAGATAGACTCTAACCACTTTCGATACGAGAAAAAAAGTATCCGTATATGATATACAGATGTATGTATTTGCCACGATTTAAAACATCGATTTTGCTTGCTATTACGAAATTTTGGAAGAAACGCAACGTACAGTTTGTAATCGACAGTATCGCAGAGATATGATGTACACAAATGGTGGTGAACTGCATTGTCAATACAATAAAACATTTCACTGATCTATATGTGTACAACGTTCAATAATGATTTATTATACGAAACATGTATACCTCAGTTTTGTGATCGTCACGCGTAAGACACAAAGTTTATAAATAAAAAATAGAGTACATTTTTTTACAGACTTTTTGTTCGTTCAGGCTCGACAACAGATCGTTACTTTACTGGCTACACTTGGAAATCAAAGATATCACGTCAATATATGCTTAGATACAAGGAACTTTTTATACAATAATATACATTGAATGCAGTTCTGATTATCTCAATTGAACCATCGAAATAAGGCGTAGAGCGCCGTAAGGATCAACCCGTTGGAGATGCTCGATTTCGTTGCCCCATTGCATAGATCTCCCAAACAAAGGCACATGTACACTTTCTTGTAATTCCACACGGTGTGTGCGCATCTTTCCTCGCCGTCATCAGGACCTCGTTGCAGGCAAAGCCTTTGCGTGGCGGTACCATATTCTACGCGAGAGAACATTCTTTCATGAAACGATCCTCTATATATATATATATATATATCTAACGACATCCGTCAATCTCCTTACCGTTGTTCAAACCGTGTTGTTCGATTATCTTGCTGCACCAACCGGACGCGCACGGGACTGCGTCGACACCTTTCTCCATTTCGATCTGCGTTGAATTCATGGTGAAAGGATCCTTGCACGATCCTAATTCTCCCCTCGATCTACATTCTACGCATCTCCGGGATGCTTCTGAAAGGGATCACCGATAAATTACACTCCTACTCGCGACTTATGAGCACCAACGTCTTGTTTCGTCAGAATTCACCATCGAGGCTCTTAAATGGGTTCGCAATTAAAGGAAGAACAAAAAAAGAGAGAAACACCACGCTTCACAGAAAGGATGCTCTGTTACGCGGTGAAAGTATCACTTTGTTCACTATGTATGCGCATACGTATAAGTGGTATGTGCATGGAACTCACCGGCTGCGTTTTGCAGTAGAATCAGACAAAGTATCGTGGCCACTACGAGATGGTGCGCCCTCGAATTCATCCTATCGCGAATTTTCTTTTATTGATGCTGGCAATTTTTATTGATTCCTTCACTTGTGAACCGGGCCAGAGATACAGGAATGATCAAACTCAGCCATTTTGAAACTAAGCTACGACTAAGAGAAACGGACACGTACTCCATGCAGCTGTCCCTACCACTGCCTCCTTTCACTCGGCTACCTTTAAGGTCATCGCCTGTTCGGAGAAGACCTGGCAGAAAAAATTGTCCCAAGAACGATGACTCGATTGGTAAACAATTTGTACTATTAATACTTTTTTTCGGTGTCACGAACATATCATTCTGTAAGCGGAGTTTCTTCGTCCTCTCCGAAGGCGTTAGATTTTTTAGCAGCCACGGTGAATTTATCTTTCTGTCTCCATGTATAAATTAATCCACTGCAGTAACAAAATGAACAGAGCAACAATATGAACCCTAGATATCCCAAATGACGTAAAAATTCTATAAAAGACCGTATATGGTACGATCAAACTTCCGTTATCCGATACTAATGCTATTATTAATCATCCGAGTAGACTTTACCCTGCGTTAACAGTTTAGCTTTAGGTATAACGATAACTTTTAGTTGCATCATGTTAACTTTATCGATGTAGCACGTATAATTTCCTTCCTCGCGAGTGGAAACATCTGATATGCATGCGCACAGGAGGAATGTGTTATATCGTAGAAAATCATATGATTCATCTGCTCGATGTACCTATCAGATAAAGGGTTCCAAAGGCATCCACTATCACGCGAGCATCCGGATCCAATTTGCGAAAGGATCGGCGGATACCTTTTTCCAATGTAATGGAATCCTTCTTCCACGATACCTGCGTATCCATCGTTGACCTAGAATGTTTGCGTTTCGATGGAAAGAGTATTTACGCTGATACAGAAAAATTTGTTTACTCAGGGCAAACGACTGTAAGGTAAGCTCCTTCTGCAAGTACGAATCGTTTAACGTATTTGAACCGACGGCCTTTTATCTTTTTCACTCGAGGACACTTTTTACACGGTTCTTCCAAAATAAATTCTGGTAAATGGCGTATCGCGCTACTGACGCCAGGAAATTGTTCTTCCAGTAGGATCGCTCTTAAATAAAGCACAGCGTAATGAATGCGCGGATTTTTTTGCGTAATGAGAGCTCGCTTACTTGCAAGGTAACGAGGGACACTTCCGGAAAAATTTAACTACGAATGAATCGCTCTTGTTAGCGACTGTCTATAAGAATGATACATGATCTTAAAACATTTCCCTCGATCGAGTAATTCCTCCTTCTTACCATATTTATTTGTCGTTTTAATCGACATTTCCCAATACGTGTCCTGTAGCCTCGTTTACGTACGCAATGTTCGCATGGGCCCCAAGGCATCCATTCAGAAATGATCTGCAGAGTTATTCCGACCTCTCGAATTTCAGCGATCTCGCGCATATGCGAAACCTAATCTCGAGGCAATTTGATAAACGTATCGCATAAATCTGGAGCAAAATTAATAGAGGTCTTACAGCGAATCGCATGGTAACCGATGCTAAATGCATTTCACGGTATTTCTCCCATTCAGTTGCGTTTCCTTGTTCAGTGTACGAAACTCCGTGCTCTTTAAAAATTGCTACATAAAACAAATTTATTCGGCTAACTGCATTCAGAATTTAACTGAAACAGGCTGATTCACTACTCGTGAAATTATATTAATATCTAATTGCAGAATTTCAGAGTACTGCTGATTAAATAAAGAAATTCCTTCATTTTCATTGAATCGAAAGAGTAAGATAAATTATATCTGCCGCTTTAGAGGTAAGAGAGAGAAAGATATATAAAAAAGCTATAAGAAAGAGTGAGACAGATGTTGCCTACCCTCTCAAGAACCCATTGCGCCATCTCTGTAAAAAGTGCTCAAACTGATCGCACATCGTTATCGATGGCGAAGTAAACTACTTAAGACTACTAGCACCATCTCTGCGGAAAGAACCAGAACTAATACCCAATTAGTTTCAGAGTTTCTCCAGCAGATGGCACTAATAGTTCTTCAGTAGTTCACTTCGCCATCGATAACGATGTGCGACCAGTTTGAGCACTTTTTACAGAGATGACGCCAGGGGTTTCGCAGAAGGGTCCGTATCATCTGTCTCACTCCTTCCTATAGCTTTCATATATATCTTTCTCTCTCTTACCTCTAAAGCGGGAGATATAATTTATCTTACTCTCTCGATTCAACGAAAATTAAGCAATTTCTTTATTTAATCAACAGTAATCTAAAATTCTGTAATGAAGATGGGAGAGAGGGAAGCAGAGAGAAGTCAAGACAAGCAGAAACGAAGTCTGGAAGGCAATAGATATGTAATATAAAAGGTGATTCACTACTGAGAGAACTTTTTACAGCTGATGCTACATCTCAAAAGCAACAAAAAAGTTTACATAAACTTAAGTGCGATTTACAAAAATGGCAGAGCTGTTTTTCCTTGGAGCAGTACATACTTCTTGTAGGCATGCATACTGGAGCAAAACGTTTGGATGATGGTTTGGAGGATGCAATCAATAAATGAGTAGTGAATCACCCTGTATTTAGATAATTTGCAAATTAAACTAAAATCATTACGTTCGATTCTGTAGTTGAATTTATTTTCAGTTTCCTGCCCTTCCTCGCCGTGGCACAAGTAAATGCCAGCATCCGTTAACGCCAGATCTTTAATTACTAACGATAGCTCTGGGGTAGAATAGACTCTGTTGTACGACGCGTTATTATCCATTCCCAATTCGACTTCTTTCTCTGGATTCTCCCTGTAGCGATCTTGATAGAACCATATTTTCGACTGCCTCTCTTCTTTGTCGTTGCTATCGTATAAAGCAAATACAGTGACAAGATCTCTATTTAATTAATGAGATAGTACTTCGTACCAAAATCGACATTCCATCACAATGATTGCGTCAATCTCAGCGCTTATAAGTAAATATTCATCGTTTTCTTCGGATGTTACTAATCTTTCTTTTTCCCTACAGTATTTGGTAGGCGACACAGATTGATCGATCGAGACAATATTGTCCGCATCAACGGACGATATCATTAATAACCATAAGAAATTAATTTGAAACATGATAGTCAGATTAGTACTGATATTGAAATAAAACTGCAAAGTTCAAAGCTATAAGTATTTAATTTAGTAGTTACAGAAATAACATTGGTCAAATATCATTGTACAAGCGAATATGGACTCGTATAATTTTATTGTTTTAATTTAATATACTATTGAATCTCTGAATTTGACTGGGTGATTTCTTTTTTTAGTTTTATTATAGAATAAATTGCAACTCGATTTAGTGCAATTTAAAAATACCACATGATCTGTTTCAAGTATTCAAAGCTGTTTACCAGCCAATCAAAACGTTTGGAACGACGGAAAGGAACCAATAACGAAATTCACCGCGAAGCGGGCGAGCTCGAGGGAACACATACCCATAATGCATCATTGATAGCAACATGGCGGAGATGATTGAAAGTGAGTAAAAGTTAACTTATTCTTGATAAAATTAATATAACAAGGGCTAATTAAAAACGGAAAGCGGTTGTACAAGAGCAAGCAATGTTTTAGATTTTACTTCATTAATAAATAACATTCGCTTGAAAGTTGTTTACGGACTTATAGTTGGTCTTTTAATTGCGCTCAGGAAGGTCTGGTTTAAAATTTCAAAAATGACCAATACACAATTCAAGCGGGACAATGAAGACCTTTACCGTTTGAGAATTCATTTATTAACCAATACTTTTGATATAAATACCTCGCGATACATTTTATAACTTTCATAATATTTGTTATTCCATAGATTTCATTCTAATACGATAAGTACACACATACTGTTTACGGAACTATGTACAAGTTTGGTTATGTCCATACCTGAGAGCAGAATGATTTCTTGTTTCTTTTCGAAATCTTGGTTCGAACTTTTCAGTTTTGATCAAACTGAAAAAGAATATATTCTGTACACGTACGAAAATGTAATTGTGTCCGATCGTATTAGCCGTGTTGTACATTAATTTTTTTATATGTTTTGAATCTACAGAAACTTACTATGTGTAATATGAAATGAAGGTTTCAAATCTTGAACACAACATGAAATGTAACTTTCCTAGAGAATAGATTTCTCAATGATATTTGATCTTATCCTTTCCTAGTTAAACAACAATTACAAATGCATCACTAAAACATATTAACTTTGATCATTAATCGTAATAGGCTGATCATAATCTAAAACAAATTAATCAGAAAAATTAATATTATTTGAAATAAATAGCTCAATGATGTGTCTTAGGTGAGTCTGCTGAAACATTGTTATCTATGAAAAATGGAGGATACCCATCAGTTGATGAAATCAAAACTGAAGTGATGGACGATGACACAATGGACATGGACGATCAACAGATTTCAAACAATTCGACAGATTCTCACATGGATACAGAGGAATCTGATCCAATTCCTGAACTTGGGCCTGCAGCTTTGGGGCTACAAAGAGTAGGTACACAACCTCCTCCAAAGCCAAATCCTCCTAGCCAACCAGTACAAGTTTTAAACCGAAGAGGAATGCCAGCAAGAATCAGGAAGAAAAATAAATTATTTTATGATGATATATTAGTTAATCATCCTCATCATAGGTAAGTAATTAATACTTTATGTTTGAGGAATTGTTAATATGTGTAACATTCCAATAAATTTATCTTCCAGGATCAAAAAGGATCCTTCGCATCCAGATACAAAACAATCTCCTAAAAAAGTACCTAGACCTTCTCCTGCTAAAAAACAAAATAGAGTAATTAATGAGCCAAGAAAAAATAATACATTAAGTCAACCTTTACAAACTACAATGACTCCGATTAAACAAGAGAAAGAGCCAGATAAACCAATGCAACCTTCTTCCCCGGATCGTAAAATTGGACAAAAGATTGGTATGAGATTAAGAAATTTATTGAAATTACCAAAAGCACACAAATGGGTTTGTTACGAGTGGTTTTATAGTAACATTGATAAGTATGTATGAAAAAAAAAGTGAATTCATATATATACACTATTTAGCACAACATAATAGGTAAATTTTATTTCTTCTATATGCAGGACACTTTTTGAGGGTGACAATGATTTTATGATTTGCTTAAAAGAGTCATTTCCGCAATTGAAAACTCGGAAATTAACGCGCGTTGAATGGTGTAAGATAAGAAGAATGATGGGTAAACCACGGAGATGTTCACAGTCATTTTTCGAAGAAGAAAGACGAGAACTAGAAAGGAAGAGGCAAAAGATACGTATGTTACAACAGAGAAAAGCTGCGGATATTAATAGTTTCAAAGACTTGCCACCAGAAATACCATTACAACTGGTGATAGGAACCAAAGTTACAGCAAGACTGAGAAAACCGCAAGATGGTTTATTCACTGGAAGTATTGATGCCGTGGACACTAGTAATAATACTTATAGAATAACATTTGAACGTGCTGGACTTGGAACGCATAGTGTTCCAGATTATGAAGTTCTGGTGCGTATACATCTATTTTGGAGTTAAACAATTGTTTAAAAGCTTATCTCAAATTTTCATATATATTCATTTGTTATTTACAGTCTAATGAACCACCAGAAACAATAAGTGTTGCTTCGTTTGCTCAAAAGTTTAGACCACGACATGTGCAATACGTGCCATCTCCACCATATGCCATGAAATTAATGTCACCACGTCTCAACAGTGATCCTTTGATATCTAATGCTTCTGTATCATTGCCAAAGAAATCTCATATCGGTGGAACAATGAATGGTTATCCTTTAAAGTTATTGGAATTTATGGTTAAAGTAAACAAAATATTGGCCGCGAAAAAGGTTAAAATAAAGAAGTTAAGAGAGATGAACAGCGAGGCAGAAAAAAGACGATCGTTTGGAGAACCACTTCCGCCAGATTTTGAAAGAAGATATGCAGGGTATCTAACTGATTACTATTTTAATATCGTCATCTTACATTTAATGCTTTCCGTTTTCTTTATACGTATTCTTTTTGTTAGAATTGTAGTTGAATTGGAAAAAATGAATACTGCTCTGCAAAACTTCCTTAATGACGTTCAAGAGCTATGTCAAGAAATGGCTCCCGAACCTAGTGTGGCGGCCATGTTAGCTCCTTCTCATCTTCGGGAAAAGTGTAAGCAGGAAGCTACAGATATGGTTGCCAAAAATAATATTATTAATGATAAGGAACCTGGGAAAATGACCCAACTAGTTACAGACTTAACAGCTCTAATGCTTCAAGTTAAGGTAATTTGAAGTTCTATTTTTTATGTAAAGGGTATTCTCTTAACGTTATAATATATCGCGAAATGTCATCTGTGTTTTAGAGTTTGTCGGATTCTGATCGTAATGCATATGAATTAAAAGTGTTACAAGGCACTATGGAACAGATACGTTCAAAGTTAAGTCCGCAAAATCAACAAGTTTTCCAAAATTGTGTCGAAATACATATGCAACACATTCAATTAGGTCTAGGGCAAAGAGGTGCTTTAACACCATTTATGGCCCAAAGAGCTTAACAGATACAAAAGTAAATTTCATTGATACTTTAAAAAGATGTACAATATTAAAATAGATAAAACATGTAATACTATAACATTTGATATAAAAATCCAACTTTATTTTATTATCTTTTTATATAGGTTATGTCATTATTAAAGAGTACCTATATATATACATTATTAGAATACAAACGTCTGTTCTGTACATACCGTAATTCTAAAATTATTTTTTAAAAAGTCATTTTACGTATAGATACCTTCTAGAATAATGTGCTGTGCTGTTGGTTGCATTAAACATCTAATAATGTTCATGTTTAAAAGATTTACATGTCAGCTTTGTGATTTATATGCAATAAGAAATTAAGTATCTGTGGATTATTAAATCAAAGTTAAATTAATGTGGCTATTGTAAATAAAGCATGCATTTCGCAATGACAGCTTTCATTAACTTTATAACAGAAATTTATAATTAAGTTATCAAAGTAGCAATTGAACATAGATTTTATTTTGTAAAAAAGAATTTAATATTTTCTTGCTTGTGAATAATTACAAAGATTAATATATAATTAATACATTATATTGAAAAATAATTTCTCACTACTCTGTACATTAGATATATGCACAAACATTGCATAGTCAATTGTAAATACACTATAAATGATCAGAAATAATCCTTCATTTATTTCTATTTATAACCAATAATCTTTTATCAATGTCTTTTATCAAAGATTCCAAAAAGTTAAGTTCATATTTTTAATAAAATAAATGTAAATTTACATCACATATTATATAAGTAATTTAAGTATAAACATATTACTTGTAGTAATAAGGTATTTTTCATTGTGTCGACACAAAAGTCTTGAATAATCTTTTTAATCAATTTTATTTATAATATATAACTTGGTATTTATAATTATGATAATATAATTATAGTAATATTATGTAAAGAAAGGGTAAGACTTCAGATTATTTAATGTAATAAATATTGGGAACATTTTTAATACTTAACTCTCAAATATTCATGATGCTTTAAAAAAGTATACTTTCAAGTAATTATTCGTATTTCAAAATTGTTTGAAACATACACATATGTATTTGTTACACCAAAGGAATGTATGTAACTCTTATCACTTATATAAGCTTATTAGATGTGTATATAACATTACGTAGATGTATCACTCTTTAAAAGCAAGAAATTATTATGAGACAGGAAGTATGGAATATGAACATCACTTTTTAATGTTTAAAGTTACTCTTTTGATATTTATATTGTGTAAGGAGAGAAATGGATTTGTATTAATATATACATTTAACTGCAATTAGTTATACTTGCCATTTTGCAAATAACTGTAGTACAAGTTCTAAATAACAAGCATGTATTTTATATATTCTAAATTTAATTTACGTTTATTTGTTAATTACACGTTCTTCTATCAACATTACTTACAGTAATAGTATCATAACATCCATCTCGAGTGATAGAAAACAAAAGATTACCGTTTCTTATTCTAGTTCTATTTTACATGATATTTTAAATCAAGTAAAGTCATAAACAATGGCAAAATTGTTTTTGTCTTTAAACATTCATCGGTTACTCTTCAATACGAGTTTATTGCATTTTTTCTCTCGGTGGCATTAATTTTAGTATTTATAACCTCTACTACGTACGTTTATTTCTTATGTTTATTGAGTGCTTCCAATAACGCATCGGCGTCTTCGTCTGTTTTCACTCTCAGTAAAACTGGTACCGGTCGTGGTGTAGAGTCAGGTTTTGGTAAGCAAACCAACATTATTGTGTTTTTATTCATACGCTTTGTTGGGATACTTTCGGTAAGTAAAGTATTGAGCAACAAATTTCCCAAAGAAGTTTCTGCGCGTACTAATAATTGTGTTTTATCGTTTGGTGTTGGTTTTAAAAACAGTGTTCCGACGCCTCTGTCAGTAAAGTTACCATCTTTTTGTATAAAAACTTTACATCTATAAAAAATACGGAAATAATTCGTGTTATATTCAATCAGTGTGCGGTTATTATTTTTTTATGTTTACTAAGGTTGTTAAGTGTAGTACCTTTGTTCATATATAGCGCCTTCTTCTTTTACTGGCTTGAATTCTGCTTTTGGTGGTTCTTCATCTTCATCATCTTTTCCCTCGCTTTCTTCAGGTTGTTCTGGCTTTGCTACTTGAGCTCCAAATGAGAATGGTTTGACACTATAGAAACAGGATATTGTTAGAATTTTCTGATTATATTGAAATAATTAAGTAAATTACCTTCCAAAGCTAAAACCAGTTGATGTATTACTAGTTGCAGAACTTTGACCAAAGCAGAAGGTGGTCGCATTTGTTGTAGCGAAAGAACTAGTAACAGCAGTAGTAGTATTAGTAGTAGTACTAGTTGATTTTGAATCGGACTTTGTTTCTGGCTCATCTGATTTGTTATCGGATGCCGCAGGAGGTTTATTCAAAAATGGATTTTTTTCAGCATTCACACTTCCAAATATACTTTTGGTACCAGCTTTCTGGTCTACATTACCAAAAACAGATTTATGCGTGTCCGAACTTTGATCTGTACTAAAAATAGATTTCTCAGTGTCTGCAGCATTTTCTGACTTCCTAAATACAGATTTAGAACTTGTATTAATATTGCCAAAAAGTGGTTTGTTTGTTGAACCGAAAAGAGATTTTGTGCTTGGTCCTCCAAATAGAGAACTTCCAAGTTTTTTCCCTGCATTTGTAGTCTCTTTGTTATCGTTAGTATGTTCAGATTGTGCTTGTTCTGACACCGATGTTGACTTCTCTACCTCGCTTCCATGATTAGCTTCGATGTCTTTAAGGTATTTTTCATAATCTTTAAAAATTGGTGTTAAAATGCAAAACGGATTTGCATCAACATGAGTTTTAATCCATTGCGCTACACTTTCATTTAATCCTTTCAATTTTGCAAAATAATCAGAAGATTTTTTAAATATATTTTGATCTTCTTGATCAATATTAGCCTTTTTAGTACCAGCCGTAGCTGGCATCTGTATCTCTGTGTTTTCTTTCTTTTTTGTACCATTTTCATTACTTTTTGGAGTTTCATTACTTATTGGAGACTTATTTATGTTTGAGACCATTTTTGAAGAGGCATCATTAGTATTAGTGTTTGCATTGCTATTAGCTAAAAAGCTGAATGGTGAAGTCTGTGCTGTGGTTGTAGTTGAGGTTTTGAAACCTGTAAATGTACCAAATGCACTTCTGGTATCCTGAAAAATTTTTGATAAAATGTATATGTATTATGTGAAAAAATACAAAAAATGCCAAAAGTTTTTTACCTCTGAAGTTTGCAAACGTCGCTTTGCCCTTTTAACTACACGTTTTTCCATTACATCGTCAGAAGCTTTTTTAAACGTTCCAGCTTCTTCAGGATTCTCCTCTTCATCCCAATTATCATGATTTAATTCTGTAGCTGCAGATCTCTTACCAGCCATTTTTGCGAACATATTCTATGTAGACATTTAATACAAAATGACTTGCTTACACATTTGTTTTTTATGGGAAATGAGACAAGGAAATTAACTGTGTACCATTTTAAGCAACAATGTATATATTAATATACATATATTTACTAAATAATCACATTTACATATTAACTAGCATACAATTCTAATATATACATTAACAGTTTAATCAATTATGAAGAAATTGGAATTATAAAAAATGTATAAAAATATAATTTATATATCTTTTATATTAAATAGATAGAATAAAGGGAAAGGATATAATTATAATATAATGTTAATATTGAAAAATAATGAAATGTGTACTTTTAAATATATAAAAGGAACACTCGCAAAATAACCTTACAAACTGTTAAAGAGCAATATAGTGACTTTTTTGAAGTAATTGCAAAATAAATGAAATTATATCGTAATATTTACCAAGGTAAATTTCTCTGTATAAAAAAAGTTTAAGTGAAATATATATAATATACTTAGGTTTGTCAAAACATGTATTTAGAGTATACAAGGCTCGCACAAAGTTGAACACGATAGAATTAACAGTTTACGCGTGCGCATTTTTCAATCATGGTCGTACCATAGATGCAAGGAACAAGAGACCAAATTCTAGAAGGTTAAATGGCAAATTTAAGTCTTGAATTATATTATATTTGTTTCGTACAAATGATATTGACTCCTTTCAAATCTAAAATCATCCAGTAAGGTAACCAAATCTTTTTTTTTTCAAGTAATTTTAAACAGATTGAAGACTGTTAGTTCGCAAACAGTGCATATAATTTAAACGCAAAATTTGTGAACATTTAGCTACTATTTCCTATTGTACTATCTAAAATAAGTATGAAAATCATCTAACGCGTAAGTAGCTTTTTATAAATCAAGAACTGAATATATTGCATTCTATAGTTATTAAACTAGCCTATAAAAATGTGATGCGCGAGTGATCACGTGATATGCCATCACGTGCAGATAATCGATTTAAAATTTATATTCAATGTATTCTCTCTTTTTATAAAAATAATATTAATGCGTAGAGATTGGAATTTAATTTACATCTGAAGTATACTTCTCCTTATGTAATATAAGAGAACAAAATTAAAAAGTGCAAGGTATTCTAGTTGATGTAAGAATGAAAGAATTCATACGAAGAAACATATTACGTTATTTTAAATGAGTTCGCGTGGAAAGTAATAAAGGTAAATCGCAATGAGAATGGTAATTTAATTACGTTAAGATGTGTCTAGAAATGCGCAGAAATTCGATAACAAGCGTCCGTGTTTCACAGAATGAACTCGCCTCCTATTGTAAGCCCGGCGTCTCGTTTCGTAATTGCGAGTACGTGGCGCCACAGTCGTCGGTATTACCAACGTTTACTATCATAAAAGATCTACTTCAAGGAAATGTTTTCTTTGAACGTCCTGTATTTTTGTAAATTTGTAAGCGCAGTTCACAGATAGCGATCGTGTAACACAGAGGAGGAGGGCCGCGTAAGAATATCGTGACATCGAGTGGAAAGTGAATCCGTGTGGTACATGTGTTGGTTATATTCGGTTGGCGCGAAAACTTTCTTTCAAGGAGCGCGTCGGATCCCTGGGCACACAACAGAGCGGAAGGGACGAAGAGAGGGAGATGGTGAAAGAGAGAAAGATGGAGAGTTAGGGCTAGGGGGTGGGGAGGGGAACTCGAGCAACTTGGCACGTCCGTGTACGGAGGCAACAGTGCTGGTGGCAGCACAGACGCTCGTTGATGAGCGAACAATTCACTTTGGTGCGCGGTTTCGCGACGTTGTTTCGTCCGATCGGTGCCGTGAAATAAGGGTGTGCATATGCACGTGCGTAACGGGGCGATAAAAAATGTGTCTGTGAGATTTTTACCTGGGTGATATCTCAAAGTTAAAACGGTCGAGTGTCGTTACGGTAGCCGGACGAAACGAGTTGGTGGCTGGTGCGCGCCGTGCGTGCGGTTGATCGGAGCGTATACCGCTGCTCTCGTCAATTTGGTGGGAGCGTGAGAGTGAGAGGGAGGAGGGGTTTCCCGTCCTCCTCTTCTCTCGCTAAAATCGGCCGGATTTTTGAACAGGGAGGAAAACCGACTAATTTCGATAGAAAAATATGGAGATATCGAAGAGTTTGCAGGAAGAAATACTGACCGTGCAAAACAAACTGAAAAATGCCATACGCGATCATCAGGTGAGTCCCCGCGACTGTGCATGTATGTCGATAACGATTTAAAGATTGAGAGTACGAAGCCGAACGAACGAGCGAGCGAGCGAGCGAGTAAGTTAACGAATGATTCTTGCCCGACCAACGACTTTTTTCCTCCTTTTAATACGCAATCCCCTATCGATTGAAAAATCGAGATAACACATTCGATAGATAATCGACTTGGAAAGGCAAAAAAAAGTTCTCGAAAAGTTTCATTGTATCCTTCGAACAGAGTTGGCTGTTTTCAAGGCGTTAGACTCCGCGAAACAAATTCGGAACTCCGAATGCCCATTGAACATTTTCGACAGTTTCTTTTTTTGATTCTGTTTCTTTGGCATTCCCACGCACAATGCGTGCATGAACGCATGTACGCATCAGGCACGCGCGCGCGTGCATAAATGCACACCTCCTATACTGTATTTACGGAACTTGTTATTTCAATGTAGATTCCCTCAAGTTTCCTGAAACGATCAAAGATGTCTGGTATATGCTAGACACCAACGGAAATCGAGTCACTAATATGGCATACGTTTATTTTATAAAATTATATTACTTTTAATCTCTCTCTCTCTCTCTCCTTCTCTCTCTATCTCTCTCTCTATCTCTCTCCCTTCTATATCGGTTGTATATAAAATTGTGTTCCCTCTTCGGTTAAACGGGCGATGTTGCGCCTTATCGAAAGTGAAAGAAGCGTAACAAGTTCCAAAGGAACTTTTGCTTGCTTTCAATCATACTACAACCGTGCAGTGGTCATTTTTTTTGTACGAATCACATAAACTCGAAGGTGAACGAGTGTTCAGACCTTAACCTTTGTTGGTAGAGTGCTTCGACCGATGCGTCGCATGACTTTGAGAACCAACATTCTCTCTCTCTCTCTCCTTCTCTTTCTCTCTCTCTCTCTCTCTCTCTCTCTCTCTCTCTCACTCTCTCTCTCTATGTATATGTGTGCGCTTCTGTTTCTATCTCTCTTACTCGTTCATTCAGTTACTCACTTGTTCGGTTGATCTCCCTCTCGTTTACTCTAGCTACTATAGTCCTATACTCTCTCTTCCTTCTTCTCTTACTTTTGTCTTCACCTAGTTCGTTCTTTCTTTCAAGCACCACCATAAACTTTAATCAGACCGCGTAACGCGCCTTGGACATTTGTTTTCACAAACAAAATAATTGACTTTCACTTGATGTATCTAATTATTTTTATCGTAGGCATTTATTATTGGACGACGTACAAAGTAAAGCTAGCTTAAACTCGTGGCTCCGAACAAGTATTACTAGTTCTGGTCAATATCCTGCGACGCGAACACTTGCTTAAAATCCTTTGTCCAAATGCTCCTTCGCTATCGTGATGTAAGTTCATGCATAATAAATGACCAAAGGGTCGCAGAATTCCATCGGCTAGATCCGGATGTATACGTTCAGACGCTGTAAACTGATATTATCGAATCGTGCATAACGCGTGTACTCGATTCGTCTATTTACAGCGAACTTTTATTAACTATAGTAGGAACGGCTAGAGGGATATATGCGCAACGGGGGAAAGTTTGTCGGCGCACGATCGGCATTCTGCTCTGCTCTACCGACCTTGTTCGGTCTATATAATTCTTCGAAATCGAATATTTTCGATCGGCCACCACTTCGGGACGCGCATTCCATTGATTTACATCGTACATCGATTTCCAACGATCTCGATCGTTTTTGCAACGAACCTGTTAATTGTGTATCGTGATTATGAAAAATA
This sequence comes from Xylocopa sonorina, assembly GCF_050948175.1. Classification (NCBI taxonomy): domain Eukaryota; kingdom Metazoa; phylum Arthropoda; class Insecta; order Hymenoptera; family Apidae; genus Xylocopa; species Xylocopa sonorina. The sequence continues at coordinate 7,764,770 of NC_135203.1, forward strand.
CGTTTTTTTCCCCTAGCTCGTTGCTTGACCATTAATCGTCGGATAGATTATCACGAATCTATCAATTAGATTATATTGGATCAATATTCGCGCATGGAGTATTTGCCAACCGGATAGGGCAAACCTGTCCACGGCTCGATAGACATTTCAGTTGCACGTTTATCGGGGAAACAGGTGCGCAATGCTGTCTATCCGTAAATTTTTAACGTGTATTAAAAACTATTTATCTCGCCGTGTATGACGGGGAGGGGGAGGGGGGGATATGCTGATATGCTACACTGAATACTTCGTGCGCGTTTATTTTAATAACGCGCCGCGTATATATATTCTAACGTGCGTATTTTATTTTTATTTAGAACGCGATTGCATTCGCGTCCGATACGATTTCCATTAACGATCTTCCTTTCCTTTTCTCGTTCGTTGCGCGCACACGCGATACGAAAAAGTAATCGCCGGCAGGAGGGTCCCTTTAAATGTATTTCTAAACTCGGAAGAGACGCGCGGAGGTAAGGAGGACGCCTTTAAGTCACCTGGAAACGTCGATGCAACCGTTCGTACACGTTCTCCAATACGATCGAGACACAATGTCACGGTAATTGCGTCATTGCGCCGCAGAGGAGACGCCGCGGACGAGTTTATAAAAGCGTGCACCGACCGGGGATGCTACGAATCGACGTTTCGTTCCTATTTCCGAAGCGTATTAACTGATCTTGCCGTTTTCTTTTTTTCAATTCCAGATCTGCGTGGGCAAGCTGAAGGATGACCCGAACGTAAGTCGCTTACTTTTCCTCTAATCCTACGGATCAATCCGAGGCTCCGTAAACACGTGATCGTATGTATGTACGAGCAACTCGGAGGGATCGCAATAACGACGTTGCTCTCTCGCTGTACACCCGAGGCCTGCAGGGAAACCGAGTCCTCGCCACCGGTTATTTTTGGCGTTACAATTGATTTGCTGTATTTAGCGGATGTTAAAACGCGTGTGTCTAACAAACTTCTGTCGGCAAACGTCTATCGATATTCCTCGGGAGGAAGTTCCCTTCCGAATTCGTATAACGCGGCGGCCATTGTTTCCACGGCAATCGTTAACTCGTTTCGATTAGATAGCATAAACGTTGTCAGCCTGTGTTCGCGTTTACCGTATCGCCGTTTAAATGAAATTTTTCATGTTTATTGTTACGCGTTTTTCGTCTCTGCTATTATACTTTCAATTTATACTGCCGCACGAATATGAACGCGATTGAACAACGACGGATCGTATCGATTACGTGGGCCCGGTTAATTGTCCGTTTTCCATCGAATGACTAAACGTTATGTCACAATTGTAATAGTCGCGTGCATCCTTACCGAGGAAATTATACTTGCAGATGATCGCAGGTTTCCTCCGTTTCTTTTCCTGCTGTTCAGAGAAAGTCCCGCGCCTGATTATACGCAACGCTCTCTGCGTTTAAAAATCTGTATATCGCACCTCTAACCAGAAACGTGTTTCCTTTCGTTTTACAGAATACAGACATCCTCGGTCAGATACAAAAGATTCACTTGCACATCGTGTCGTTGGGAAGGTGCCAGGTAAGTTCAGAATTGATTTCCTCGCGTTTCACTCATTCGCTATGATCCAGGGCAGACATGTCCGTGGACGTTCCATATTTATGACTGTCCGTTTTGCGCGAACAGAAACGATGTCACATTAAATACCCTTATCGGCGACGGGGATCGTAGAGGGAAACGTTTCGAGATCGTGGCAGGCAGCGTCCTTGATTCGAGACAAACGAAACACCCGCTAACTCGATCGATAGACGCATCGCGCGAGAGAGAAATGTTTCAGATGGTATATTAATTAGAGCGATCCTGTTACTTTAGTTTGAAACATTTTCATCGCAGAGACCAATGTCGTGGAAAAAGACATTCCACGAAATGAAATGTCCTAATGATCTTGTATCCGGTCGATACGTGTTAAACGTTATCAGATATGCAGCGTGGTAGCTTGAAAAGTGTGCATCCCTTTGCAACGTTAAAGTTGGAAAGTTGAAGTGTGTTAGTGGTGCGGGAGTTACGAAGTTGCACAATCGGGCACCCAAACGCGGACAAGTCAGTTTCGGAAGGTATTCGCCACGAATTTCCCAAACGTTATCGAATCAACCGTCTCTGTATCGACCTCCCGCGCGCCAGGCTTGCAGTTTCTTCGTGGGACGCTCGCTAGAATGAGTAATGCACAGTTATAATTAAATAGCGAACTCGTTGAGCGAGTTTACCGACCACCTTTCCAAACTTCGTCGATCGCCTCGGAGATAGAGACGGATAAAGCGAGAGAGAGAGAGAGAGAGAGAAAGGCCCTTTTCCCTTCGCTCACGCACGATACATCCTTTCTCTTTCAGCTCTTTCGTAAACCTATTCGACCGCATTATCGTTCCTGTTACATTACGAGATCGAATGTAACGAGATCCAATATATCGGATACACGGTTCGATAACAATATCCCGTTACCTAATCGGGAAACGTAGCTAGTGGACTCACCGGGAAACTTTCCGCTGGACCCTGCGAAGGAGTTGGGGGAAAAACTTGTCCGTTCTCCGGGATCCGATTAATGCAAAAAAATGCTGCGAAAGGGTGCGAATCGTATCTCCAAGCCAAGTTGCATCCGTTGCACGCGCGATCGTCGCGTGAAATTCTACCAATCCGCATTGAACGCGTTTTCTTCTCCGGATTCGCGAATCGACGCGTCCGATCGATAACCGGGGCAACTCTAGCCCGAAGAGAGGCTCCGGTGGATGCGCTTCGGTATCGCCTAGCATCCTTTCCTAAACATTCTCGCGGTAATCCCGTCGACACGGATGCGCCTATTTCTCTTCCCTTTGTACCCTCGTGTTTCACATAGCCTCTTCTACCACCACCACCACCATCGCCACTATCACCATCCCTCTCGACTCTTCTGTCTGCAATTTTTCTTCCTCTCTCCCGTTTTGTCCCTCTTTCTCACTCTCTCTTTCCCTGCCTCTGTTGGCAATAAACGATCGATCCAGGTCGATTGCTGCGAGGAGCAAAGAGGAGATAAACGTAAACGGATAGAAAATGGATAAAGATGGAGTGAACCGGAGCGAAAGAGACGGACATGTACACAGATACACAGAGTGGGAGTGGGTGGATGGTGTACAGGGAGAATGAGACGGAGAAAGATGAGAGAGAGAGAGAAAGAGAGAGAGAGAGAGAGAGAGAGAGAGAGAGCGAATGGGACTTGGGTGAAAAGGAAGCAGGGTAGGGGCCGGGCAGAGGCGGAGGGGCTCAATCAATAAAATGTCCCGCAGAAACGTTTTCAGCTCTTTACGAAATCTCCGCGTTTTTTCTTTCCTCTCCTTCTCTTCTCGCGCACCCTCTCGTCCTCCACCTTGGCACATCCTCCTCGTCTGCCCCTGGTCTTTCTGTCGCTTTCTACGCTCATTTCACCGGGATCACTCTTCCATCGTTGTTCATTGTATTTCCAAGTTAAACGTTTTACTTCTGAAAACTTCTCGCAAGTTGCTCGTCACCCCGCCGAGGCGGTGTCTGTGTTGTATACAGGGGATGGAAACCCAGTCCGGCGAAACTTAAAAGATTATTAACTTGCCACCTACAAGATACCTGGGGATACTTTTTCAGCTCACGAGGGCAAATTTTTTATTTTCCGCCCTCCCTTTTCAGATGTTAATTAAGAATTATGACGTGGACGAGTTTCTGGAAGTTTTCATTTTATACGCTATACGAGAATATAGTTTAAAGCAACTGGAACGGTCGAAAATTTTCTTGGCAGAATGTACGTCACACCGACTTGGCGTAACAACAAACGAGCCATACGTTCCTCCTAATTTATTAACAATTACTGCCTTCCTCTTGCGTTCACGTTATTAGCACGCATTCGACATCTCTACGAGTATTGTCTTGATTTATAGGAGAGTGCCAGTGCACTTGAACGCATTCATATTTAAAAACGATCCGCGACACAGACACAGTCTGCCAAGAAAGTTTTCCACGATCATCATTGACCGAAGCTCTCACGCTCATAGTTTCCAATCTTAATACGCAGAAGCAGGTTGTCCAGAGGCTGCGCAAAGAGGTCGAAACGTTCAAAGCGGAGAACGCGAACGGGGCGAAAGTTTCCATCGCGTCGCTTCTCGGCTTGAACAATAATAATCACATAACGAATAACAATGAGACGAAGCATAAGACCGATGGCAACGACTTCACCACGAAGAGTTCGAAAGAGGACTATGAGGAGATCGTTAGAAACGGCGATGTACCCTCGCCCACGCGTCATCGTGCCGTATCTATCAAGTGAGTCCCAGTTCTCCAATTTCGAATAGCTCGCACGTGAGTTGTTGGATCACGCCAGCGCTCTTTTGTACAATACTTTATTCGGGATCGTTGTTCACAGGGAACGGCCCAGTTCGGTGGAGACCATTTCCGGCGAGGACGACGTTATCGAGGTTTCCATGGACGAGAATTCCAACGAGAAATCCGAGAAGGAAGAGCCAAAAAAGGAGTGTAAAGTCGACTCGACTGCAAAAATGAATTTCTTGAATGCTCTCGGTCTCATTACCACTACTACCTGTGCCGAACTGCAAAATAAAAGGGCTGAAAGGAAACGCCGCAGTACCGCTAATCCGCAATTTGTTTATTCCAGTCTTGAAGTACCAACGGTAGGCGAACGCTTGGAAATTCGGTCATTTTTTTATTGCATATTCTCTATGCGCATTGTAATATCGTTAACACTTCGTACGATTGCTTTGGTGTTTTAGAAACGAAAGAGACACTCGTATCTCCAATCCGGAAATGTCCCGCAAACTCGTCAGACAACCGCTCGCATGAACGGGCCATCGCCACCTCCTGTAAAAGTTGCACCGCCGAAACCAGCGTCACCACCAACCTCAAGGACGGTGATGAAATCTTTGATCCCCGTTCAAAAGTCCACCACGCGACCGAACATACTTAGAAACGTGGCGGAGAGTAAAGTTTTCCCGAGTAAGACCAAGGTTGAGAACGGTCCCAGTCAAATTCAGCTGCCTGTACCGACCGTAAAGACCGTTCAATCGATCGGCAACAAGGCGGTTCACATACCAGGCTTACCTTCCAGCCTGACTATTGAGAGGATCAGCAGTGATTCAGCAGTCTGTATAAGTTGTAGAAACCCAGGTATACACGGGGTCCCGGTCTCGCTTTATTTCGTTTCTATCTTTCGCAACGATCCGTTGAACCGTATATAACAATTTTATGTTCGAAACAGGTACGTTAACTGTATGCGAGAATTGTGCATCGAATTACCACGTGTCTTGCCACTCTGTATCACCGGCACCGCCAAGGATATGCCCTAAATGTGCGTTAATCGAGGAGGAAGAGATCGACGACGGCGAGGACGGAGAGGAGGAAGACGAAGGACGTCCGCCATTTAAGAAGGACGAAGAATTCGGTAAATCGTCCTTGGCTTTTGAGAAGATATCTACCTGTAGTAACGTTGATCGTGTGATTGACAAAAAAGTTCTTGTTTCCTGCAGACACTAGCTTTTATGAATGTTCGTGGCACGCTTATCTCATTTCGTGGCGGCACCGTTCGACATTATTCGACGTATAGCGATATATTATTAATAACAGAAAATAAAAAAGTAATAATATTAATGATAAAAGTGAAACTAAACCGGCACTTTTGGTTATACACTTGATAACTAGAAGTTAGCGTACGTTTTAAATGTATGCGTTAAAAAGAAAAGGTATCGCGCGAAAAGTAAGACGAAAGAGTACTTGTAGATAATGCTGACACGCTGTGTGAAAGAGGAGCAGGAAATTGTGTAACATGGGTCCACAATTTCTAGATTTAACGTGCAACGAGGTATCGCAGCGTTGCCGCAGACTTTATTGAACGTAAGCGCACAGAGAGAATAAACGAGAGAGCAGCCTGCCGGAAGAAGTGTCGCGAGTGAGACCGGCTCCTCGAATACAGCAGAAGAATTTGCAATTAAGAAGAACTTTTTGGTCGATCGTCAGTAATAGGGCACAAAAAAGCAACGTGTATTGAACGCGAAATATCTTGCAGAGGAGAAAGAGAGCGAAAGATATGAGCTGCGCAAGCGAAACTCGGATCTGAGATTGCAGGTTTACGAGTTGGAAAAACGCTCACAACTACTCGGCCAGTCCCTTCAGGTTCGTCCTGTGGCCTGCGTAGAATGAAATTCACAGATAATTCTTTTTTTTTTATTTGGAATGCCGTTCAGTTAATGAAATTATACGCAAATGTCTTCCATCTTTTGTTTTTTCATCAGTGAGAACCTGCAAGATCTCTACGTTTTTCTTGTTCATTTTCAGTATTATTTTCCAAACACGTGTCGATTATTTTATAGCGGAACAGTGGTTTTGGTTTATGAAAAAATCGACAAATTGGATCGTTATTGTTTCGGATTGATTGTTCATTGTATTTCGTGAAACATATTCTTACACTGTCTATGGCAATAAGTTTATTCGTTAAGCCGTGGAAATACGGTATGCACGATGCTTCCTTCTCGTACAATTCTAGTGCTGTGAAAAAGAAAAAAAAAGCCAATAGTTTCAATGTGTCGTGTTTATTTCTTAAACTACAATTATGTACTGCTTATGTATCTCGTCTTAGTGGGTCTAGTTAGTCATCGAGCATAGATCGATACGCGAGAAACGTTAAATGTGACGTGTATGGGAGGTACGCGAGGCCGGGAAATATTTGAATTTAATTCGTGAAATTCTGTTCCGAGAGCATGTGCATCTTTGTCTTGGTATTGTCAGATAGCAGATCGATGTGTATCCTAAGTTTCAATATTCTTTCAGACTTCACGAAGGCAACGGTACGCGACTAACAAATTTTCTTTTTCTTTCTGCAGCTACAGCAACGCACGCGCCAGGAATTATTAGGAAAGCAAGAGAAGACGCAGAGATCTATAAAACGGCTTCTGGACTTCATAAAGTTGATGCAACGCAGAAAAAGCGGGGATTCTCCTCCTCCATCGGCATCAGCCAACTTCCCTCCTCGACCTTCCTCATCCCAATCTCCTCCAACAGTGTCCCTACATCAACCGTCAACCAGTCGGACGTCGGGGCTTCCGCAACAATTAGCAGCGAGCATCGAGAAAGTTCCGTGCCCTACTCCTCTATCGTCCTCAACCAGTTGGCCCGATCGAGCATCGCCTATGTCGACAGAACAGAGCCACAAGTGTCCTACGCCTATCAGCTACCAGTCACCAGTGTTCAGTCCGACAAGCACCAGTCATACCTTATCGTCAAGAAAATCACAGAACCAGCCGCCAGAAGGGCAAGTCAGTCTTCCGAAGATCAAAGTCACGCCTCAATGCTCAACTGCAAACTGCCAACCACATCAGGCTACAGCTCTTGCGTTCAGACCGAAATCTCTGTCGCCAACGTTTCCTCCATGCTCATCGGCAACCAATTGCCCGACCTCGCCAGTCGTAACCGCAAGAAACAAACCAACCGCGCAGTACCCGCCCTCAACCGTATCATCGATACAGAGAATCTCTCCATCACGGCCGAGTATCAATTGGAACGATCGACATTCAACGGCAGAAAGTCCCGGGCCAGACAGCCAAGGAATAAATTTGGCATTAATCAGCTGCGATCCGCCAGAGCCACAGATATCCTACTGCCTTCCCACGATAGTGCAGAACCCGATAAGCAACTACAAATCGCAAAGTCCAGCGAGCCAGAGGAGACAACACTGTTCGGTGGTCGTCCAAAGTACCGGGCAAGAACCGGTGGTTTTCTCCACTCATTGTTCACAAGCCATAACAAGTCCTATATCCTCACCGATAATTCTCGAGAGCCACGAGACGTCGGCCCAGCTAACAAAGATACCTCAGCCGACCGGCAGCAGTTGTATCATCAAGGCTACCAGCTGGAGTCAGGCGAGCGAAACGAGCCTACGGTCCAATCGCAACGCGGTGCCCTCACAAAGTTCTTCGAGCACGTGAAATTGGAAGAAGCGCATATACCAGCGCCATCTAGAGCAAAGCTAGTACAGAAACGGGGCACGAGCTCCAAGAGGAGCGAGCTCGAGGTCACGGAAATCGCGGACGAGATACAATTGCCTTCGCCCGGTACCTTCGAGGAGGACTTCACCATCGATCGAGGGGTGAAACTGGAAGAAGCGCACGCGCCACCGCCATCTAGAGCGAAGCTAGTATATAAGGGGGGCACGAGTTCCGAGGGGAACGAGCTCGAAGTCACGGAAATCACGGACGAGATGCAACTGCCGTCGACCGGTACCTTCGAGGACGACTTCGCCATCGATCGAGGGGCGAAATTGGAAGAAACGTGTGCACCAACGTCAACCAGAGTGAAGCTAGTGTACAAAAGGGGCACGAGCGCCAAGATGAACGAGCTCGAAGTCACGGAAATCACGGACGAGGTTCAATTGCCTTCGTCCAGTACCTTCGAAGACGATTTCACCATCGATCGAGGAGCAAAGTTGGAAGAGACGTATACACCAGCGTCAACCGGAGCGAAGCAAGCGTACAAGAGGGGCACAAGTTCCAAGAGGGACGAGGTTGGGGTCACGGAAATCGTAGACGAGGGTCGATCATCTTCGCCCACTACTTTCGGCGACGACTTCTGGCACTCGATAGCGGAGGGGCTGAAGAGCAACACGCCGAAGAACGCGGACTCGTATGACTCGTACGAGCGTAAGTGCGGCAACACGTACGCGAGAGTCGGATGCGAACCCGAGGACGACGAGAAGGACGACAACGCATCGACCGACGCGACTTACACGAGGCACATTGAATCTCTCGCTGAAATCGTGCCGGAGAATCGGAGGGATCGGCAAGACTCAGCGTCTCTGTGTAACGCACAAAGCAATTATTTGGAGCTCCGTAACGAGGTCTCAGTTCCTGATGATAAGGCTGATTCCGAGAGACAAGACTTATCCAGTGGTAGACGTTCAACCAGCAGCAGCAGCAGCAGTAGCAGCAGCAGCACGAGCGACAGCGATACCCCGGAACAAGCGATGAGCAATTCTGTCAAATATTCCCGACGACGGTTAACCGGAAACGAGTACAAGGAGCGTCTGGGCATTAATGCTGTCTCTCCGGAAAGTATGCAAGTCCTCGAACAGTTCGAGTCGGCTATGCTGGAAACTGGTTGCAGCAACGCTGCCACTTGCTAGAGTTAGTTAGACTATGATGTGGTATTGACGTGCTGATTATGCTCATTGCTGACATTTATTCCTTTCGTCGATCGACTCGATTCGTTCTTAAACGTTAAGGCTTTCCCCGTGCGGAACACGTTACGTATTTCTCGGAAACCTACCGATTGGTCACACATACGAATATCCTTCGAATTCAATTCGAATCCGTACGCGTATTTTCAGTACTGCATTTGAATCCGTTACTTATCTAGGATACCTAAAGGTAAAAAGGGGTGATTAGGAGTGATTACTCGTAAGCGTTACCGAGCTTCTTAGGCAGTTCCTACTTTCTATACTGCCCCGGGAAACGTAGCAGTCGTTCGTGTATCACTACGTTTACTAAAGACACGACGGTAATGATGGTAATTTAACTACCATCGCGTTTCACTTTACGGAGATACAACGTTGTCTCAATCTATTGATTCTGTTACCTATTCGTTTATTTATTGATTGTTGTTCATTAGACTTTTCCTCGATCTTTTATTTTTTTTCGCAGTAGTTTTACTAAGTCGCGAGGACCAAGTTTGAATTTCTTCCAATTCAATGATACAATTTGGCGAACAATTAACGGAGGGTCATTTGTGTGAACGTTGCGGAGGAATCGGACGCGTTGGACGTTGGTTCGGAAAATTGATGAAGACCACGAGTTATTATACGATGATTTTACTGAGTTACGAAGAGCTTTGAACATTGAACGTTTCGTTGATATTTTCGATCCCGATGAGTAGGAAACACGCACATATCCGACAGATACTGGGCGATTCGCGAGGTGTAAGGAACTCTACGGTACGGAAGTCGAGTCATATTACCATACTGCCTTAATAGTAATTTAAAAATGATACTTTTTACAATAATTTCTTATGAATAAGCTCGAGGAACGTGTACGACTCAATAGACTGATTTGGATGTCGCCATATTGAAATTAAGATGGACGAAGTTGAAGGGAAAGATAATCAAAACGCGTTACCGTAATCGAAAACCTAGACGTTAAGGTTGCGTGTACGTTAAGCAGTAGATAATGTGTAACTAAAGCAACTGGCTATCTTAAACTTTACGATTGAGATAGAGTTTCTTGCGAATGAAGTGTAAGAGAAAGAGTCGTTTTTACTTTCTTTCTTCTTCTGTTCTTCTTTCTTCTACTGTTTTTTTCTCTTTTTACATTTTACATCGAAGTAAATGCTTCTTCCTTCGACGGGACAGAATATTACCATTATTTTTAGCGTATCGTTTATTCAATTCATAAGCATTTCCTTCGATAAACCGATGTAGCAGTATTTACTATACTTTAATCCGAGCTATAGACGGATAGGGTCTTTCAAGAGTTCGATCGTGCCGCACATTGCGATTTATACGGCGGTGAGCGATCACGAGGTGATCGTCGGGTTAATTTGTTCGATCGGAAATTTTGGACGTCGTTAATTGACCAGTCGAGTTCGTTAATCTATTTATTCCGTTTTAGTTTCTCCTCTCGCGGTAATCTCACTACCGCCAGCTTGTCCAATACATTTAAGTAGTTGTATAAAATGACAGAAAAAAAAAAAAGGAAAAAAGAAAAGAAGTTGTTAATGCAATGTAGGCAACGAGATCAAGATCGAAATTCGTATTTTTATGAATAAAGTGAAAGTGAAAGATGACGAATTTCCGAATCCAAACATTTATTGCGACAAGTTCCGTTCGACGGTTCCAATTTTTGATCTTGAAGAGACCGGATACGCAAGACGGGCGCGTCCCGTCGCAGCCACGCAAAGAAGCGCTTTTTTAAATTGATGCGCGGGAATAGGTAAATATTAGAATGGCGATATTGACGACACGGTATTTTGAGCGACGTAACAACTTTTATTTCGTATATTGACGGACAACGGTGATGCAGGAGGGGAATTCCCGACTCGGACAAACACTCGGCTAATGATATGTAAATATGGCGGAGCTAATCAAGCGGCTGTGCCAACAGGATGCAAGAAGAGATCGGTAGTGCCGTGTGAGCGTTCGATAGCCAATGCATTTGCGCTGGCCGGCACACACGTATCGTGCCGCGGCAGTAACTCGCGTACATATTTAATGGTCGCACGTTAATTGCGCTCTGTTTGCCCATTCCCCATTCTACGCTTCATTCCCGTACCTACCGCCGTTCTCGTTACCCTTTCTCTATACGCCCTTCTCCTTTGTTAGTTTCTGTCAGAGTTTAATTTTAACCAATTTATCCCGGACGCCGAATCGTTTATCATCGAGATCGCACGCGAAACGCGAATCCCGATGACTGATCGCTTTGCATTCTGTTTGCGATACCTTTCCGATTTGCTTTTCAAATGTCGCCACGACCGCGCGGCACGGTAGAAGCGATAATCACGTTTTCTTTATTCATGCTGTTCATATTTAGAACCGGAAGGGTTTACACGAGCGATAAGCGGCGGAAGTGACGACGTTGGATCGGGTGATAAAGTCGCTTGTTAACGGCAGTTATCGTGCGAGCCTCGAGCACCTGTTTCAGCGTTTTCTCGCCAGATGGACGAACGTCGATGCCATTTTTCTACGTCAAATTCAAATCGGGCTGCGGGTCGGAGACGTACGTTCGCATCCTACGATCGATCAAATTGTAACTTCGTAATAGAATGTGTGCAGTGAAATATATAACCACTTCCAGAATCATCGATTAGGGAGCCGCGAACGCGGGCAGGGCTATTGTACCGACTCTATCGCCGGCGGGAAGCAATCTTCGCTGAGAACGACAAAGGCACTTCGAGTCACGGTACCTTCCAACACTTTTGCATCGAATTTATCCGCTTTTGCATTCACGTCGCAGCTACGCAATTAATCTTTTAACCGAAGACGACGATTTAACGACGATTTTAGACTTTCATATGTATTTAAAAAGTATCGACGTACTTTAATTGTAAGTTCAAGAACTTAACAACTGTAGACCATCGACCTCGATTCAAAGATTCGCCGTCCTCGCTCGGAGATAAATTTTCGTACGGACCACGTATTCATCGAACAGAGAGGAGGGAAAAAGAAATGAGATAACGAATTTCCGCGCGTCGAGATTTACTTGCATTTATCGCGTTCCATTACTGCCGATGGACGATTCGCTCGCCATCAGCAACGTCGCCACCGCCGAGCAGCATCGGCGGTCCCAATTAAAAGCCCCTCATCGTCGCTCCGAAATTGATATCGGGAAACAAAAACGCCAATTCCAGGCGTCTACTTCGCGTGTTACGTGGACGCGCGTGACCCGTTCAATACGTGTGCAGGATGGACGGTTTTGCGCGCGGGTGCGCGGCCGCCGCGCCGGTCTTCGAAGTGTTAATTGACCGCTGCCGGTCATTACACGGTTGATCGCAATTAAACATCGCAATTTCCCGAACGGCCGTTCGGCTTTGCGCCGGATTAAAACTGCAACAGCGTCCGCGAAGTAACGCGGCTCACGGCTGGTTTTTCCGTTTGCACCACCATCGAGGGGTAGCAGTTTCGACCGTCTCCCGTCTCATCGACGGATCGAACGCGTCGCGACCGACCCGTGGACGTTCGCAATAATTGCTGCCGCGGCGATCGAATTTCAGGCATTAACGTTCGTCGTTAATCATTACGGTCCACCCGGCCTCTCTCGATCCCTTGGTTTTCACCGATCCAGCATAGGCCGCGGTCGCGCTGGCGTGTAGGTAATGCATTCGGGATTCTAGCCGTGTCGCGGTGTTATTATTCCGTCGCGATGTGTAAAACTAGTTGACGCTTCGTAAACCTCGATTTCACGCCTCGTCGACCTCTAATTAATGCAGTAGGAAATTGTTATTCCGTTACGTGCACTCTCTGCTACGTTCTATGCATTGTTTCGGATAGCTGATCGTAACGGCCGCCCGTGTCCGCCAATACCCTTCGCCCCGTCCACCATTTACCGTTCGCCTGGCATTAATCGTTCTTTCGTTTACGCCCGCGGACGTGTTCCTCCACCGGATTCCGCTCGCTGAAACGAGAGCCGAGCCTGGTGAAATCTTTATATCGCGCTGTTCCGCGCGCCGCGTTTATATCCAGACGATTCGTCAATTATGAAACAACGCCGAGGGTATCTCCGCGATGCTTCCCTTCGTCGAACGATTCCACCCCGTTCGCTAGTAATTTCTGTATTCCGTGGAGATTGATCGAGTTGCGCTCGCAAATAGACCTGCGAAGTTCGCGAAAGAATTCTACGGAATCGCAGGTGACTCGCGCCTTTCGATCGAGATCGACGATCGTCGCAAGTATATCTGTCCACTCGTTGAATCTCCTCGCCACGGTCCAGCTGAACGTGGACACGGCGAAAGTTTCTAACGACGGAACTTTCCGAGGCTGGCTGGCGTGATAGCCGCGACGTTCAACTGGAACGATAATTTATCGGAACGAGCCGATTCGTCGTGCAGATAAGCAGGAACGCAGGGGCAGAACCGAGCGAAACTAGAGCATCGGTAACGGAACGACGCGCGGTCCTTTTGGTAACAGTCGGCGGGCCCCTTCCAATTTGAAGTTTCTGCGAGGAACTTACCGAAAATTCGCTCGTCTCGCTCATTACCTGGCGCCCGTACGGCTGGTTCGGTTGCGAGCACACGGTAGGCCGTAGCTGGAGCGTAACAGGCGAACAGGTAGACAGCCAGTACGGGTCGCGGCGTATACTACCTCGTATACGTGGATGTAATGCATGCTAAACATGTCAGGTAATTAACGTGAGCATTACACGTATGCTGCCACCCCCTTCGTCACTCCGCCCCGGCACCCCTATCCGTTTCGTACACTAATTACAGCCCAGCTATAATACCAACCAACCAACCAATCGAACGTAGTTCGAAGTTCGTAACCGTGCCGTGATCGCGAGAACGGACGCGAGCCATCGCGAAACAATCCGGTTTCTTCGCAGGGGTGCTGGCCCCGTCGACGATGTCCCGAGGGGAAGAAGCTGCAGACGGTCCCGGTTGACGCTCGTCGACGATCGTTCGCGGGCTCGTTTCCACGGGCTCGATCGATGCGCGGTAACTTTGATTCGTCCGTTGCTCATTTTTCGCCCGACCAGTCACTTTGCTAACGGGCACCGGCTAACGAGATTCCGCGAAACGGAGGGGGACGCTGGATGGTGGAGGAGAATAGGGAGAAATATTGGATTCGTTAGGAGGGCTACGGGCCGCGTGGAATTTTTCCGATGGCCACGAAATGTGGGCTCGTTTAATGGCCACGGCTAGATTTAATGTTAATAGTTCGTTAAAACGAGTCCGGGACGCGGAGGGACGTCGGCGGGAGCCCGCATCGGTCCGCGAGGATTTCGCCTGAAAGACGCGGTCACAGAGAGCGAGCCGCGCGTACATGTCGCGTTATGAGGGTTCAAAGAAATTCTAATCGAGATACAGCCGCTGGTCTCGCGGCAAATTACACATACGGGTCCTATTACGTGAGAGAGAAAGAGAGAGAGGGGCCAGTGTCGATCGAACATCGTGCTGGCTGCCTCCGTTCCGCCCCGCTCGCTCGTTAGTACGGATATAAACGCGCGCGAACGGGTTTCGGGTAAAAATTCAACCGAGCACCTTACCCTCGGGCTATCTGTTCTCGATCGCGTGTAATCCTTGGTTTCGAGAATAAATGTTTATTCGACTGGCGTTGATAGAGGCGGGGAAAAGGGCTCTGGGAAAAGGGGAGACAGCGACGCATCTTTTACAATCCTTTAACGATGATACATTGCTTCGGAGGCTTCCCAATGGCCGCAATCCTGGCCGCGTTACTGTCACTTAGAGGGCGAAACCGCGGATCCGTCTCTGAGGATTCTCGCCGCGCTCTTCTCGAAACCAGTGAAAAGTGAATTAACGTATCACCGATACCTGTGCGTTCTGGGACTATACGATAAAACGGAAACGTCGAGAACCGCTTCGTTCATCATAGTATACGATACGCGGTACCATATATATATCAGTAAATAGAGAAATCGTGCCGCATGATCGTTCGTCGAGCACGCGAAAATTATCCAACGCATTAACGAACGGGCCAGCGATGCAAATGCGGTATTATCGCGCGATTATTCGCGAACGGGACGAGGGTGAGATCAGGAAAAGCTCGGAGAGGAGGCGCGGGTACCGGCGGAAGGAAGCGCGGCTGCGAGGGGCGGAGAAAAAGGGCATGGAAAGGTCCTCGTCGCGATCCCTACTTGGGGCGAGTACGGCCGTCGCGACGCGACGCGTCCACGGGACCGACGAACGGTTAGTTAAGGAACACGGGAAAGCACTTCTGAATCACTCCCGACGACGCGCGTCCCTTCGTCTCGCGCTACTTCGGATACCACGATACCGTACACTTTTCCACCAGATATCACTCCCGTGCATATATCAATTTTCCACTCACGTCACCGGCCGCCGCGCGAGCGTACGGCGAAAGTGGAATTTGCGGCACTGAGATACGCGGAATCCGATACGCGGTCGCACGATTTCACCGGTAGACTGCTAGACGCCAACGTAAACGCTCGCTCAGTCCGACTCAGCTTCCGTCTCGAAACCTGCGAGATTATCGGATCTTCGCTAAGAAATTAAGAGCGAGGGACCATCCTGTCTTTTGTCTCTACCATGGATCGTTAGGTTAAGTTGAAGACAGCGAGATGAGACGGATGTGGTTCGCCATACACGATGCTCGACTACTTAACCTCGCGATATAGTTGATCAGAAATGACTTTTATCCAATTTTTAATATAATCTTCCATTCCTCGTTCATCTAGAGTTTTCGTAGAGACGTAACGAGGCGCGCCTTTCGCGCGGACGATTACGCTAACGAATTTCCGCGCGGCGTTACAAGCTCGTTCGACAGAGCGACCGGTAACTTTGCTTTTAAGGAAGCTCCGAGGCAACCGCGATAACCGTTGTTAGCTCGAGAAATAAATCGCCGGGAACGATTCTCGGGACGTCCGTGGTAACGTTGTACCTTCCCTCCACCGCGTTTGCTTTCTCCGCGTTTTCTTACTTCCGTCGACCGCTCCATCACCAGTTCCTGCACCCTTTTTTTCCTTCCGCTCTTTTCGTCCGCGATGCCGCGAGTACCGCGAACTCGCGCGCAGATTCGAACTCGAGAGCGATGCATCATAATCAGGCGGTCAACTTACTTAGCCCGGAGTGCCGCGCGCTTAAGTTAATTAGCTAATTACTAATTTTAATCGGATGACGTATGCGCATCTCGAGGGATACAAGCAAACCCTCTTAGCAGGGGGATACTGAACTCGCCTCGTCCTTCTCCACCTTCCTCTTTTCAGTCTCTCGCCGCTGGATCGCTTCGTCTTCAACCCAACCCCTCTCTCGCTCTCTTCTTTTATCTCGCTTTGATACGCAGAACTCGCGAACTCTGCTACGCGGCTCTAAGATAAACTCGCCTTAATTGAGTCTAAGCAATTTTGCTATAATTCTTCGGCTATTTTTCATGCATTTTCGAGCCGCGATTTCTTTCGCCAACCGATAGGGCAAGGTTACTCGACGTCGTTCAGGGTGGATACGCGCAACACCACCATCTGGCGAGGCAGCGATCTTGAAACCGTGGATATTCCGGTAATATCCGTCGGGTGTTGCTCGGTGCTATCGTCAAAAGGCTATCAAGCTGGCCGCCTCACAAACGAGTTAACGCCGTCTCGTTAATGACGCAAAGCGATGTAAAAGAGAAATATCCAGCGCGTTCGCGGGGAATAAATATTTAAGGCGATTCGAAATGTCGCTGGGAACACGTTTAACCGGTATACGCTGCCCGCGTTCTTGTCTGCTCGGACGCGGCTTGATTTAAATTCGCTCATTTTCCGACCGTCACGCGACGTCTTATTTTTCCACGGACATCGGTTTTGTTTCTTTTTTTTTTTTTTTTTTGCACGGCTCGTCGATATTCCCGTTTCAGCCGCGATACCGCCGCTCTTCGTTGACGTTCACGCGTCGCGGAAATCCATCGGTTAATACGGGAGAACGTTTTATAATTAACCAGTCGCGTGAATATTCCAGGCTCCCGTTGTACTTTCTCAGACCGAAATAACCGCGCGGGCTATCAAAATGTTTCGAGGCGCATTAACGTTGCAGAGGATCGATCCGCGACGGGAGACAGCGCGAGTTATACCGTATAAAACTTCGCCGGTTCGTTTATCGGACCGATGCGTTATCCGCGCTCCACGGTAGAGCGAGATTTAGACCCCGGAAAAAGATTTAGTCGAGCGAGCCGATTCTTTGACTCGTCAATTAATCCGTCTGGGTCGTCGATCAATTTTTCCTCCCGCGATTCAATATGCAACATCGCCCGCCGTTTCTCGATCGAAACCGGGAACGATCGTGTCGGGGTGCAAGCGTTCGTGTAATCCGGCGTTCGCGAGTTTTAATAAAAGGGGAACGCTGATTCTTTTATTAAAAAGGCGAAGGGAATTTTAATGCCCTCCGACGCGATATAGGTGCGCGTATAGACGTGCACGTTTCCAAGATCAATTTTGGATCGCTCGACTCGACATCGAAGCCTTCCGCGTTAATTGGCGCGAGTTTCGTTCGCTTCCCTTTCATTGGGACTCGTCGGATTCGACGATGGTGGATCGGTGGACAAGCGGATCGGAAACGATGCGAGTCGCTCATTGTCCGCTTCGCGCGAGGCGGCGCGGATCCTCAAGGCGAGCTTAATTAGAATACGTATCTAAGCGGATTGAAACAGGAGTGGAACGACGTAGGACGATCCGCGAGCGCGTTCAATAATATATCATCGCGCGGACGTACGAGCGCGTGTGCACGCGGCTCCGGCAAAAAGTAATGAGAAAAAGACAAAGAGGCGAAAGCACGAGAGGGGAAATGATACGTGGAATAAACGAACGTGACGAAACGACGTGTGCACGCGTACCTAGACATCCGCGGCGGGCTTGCTTGCGGTTTAAGTGCACGCGCTTAATTAGCTCTCGCCCCTCTCCCGCATAAAATTACTAAACGCGTTATAAACCAGGTATCATTATATTCCGAGGTAATAAGATCAAACTTTAATTAGATTCCCCGTAAGAGTGCTCGTACAGGCTGCCGCACGGCGCCCCTGCGCGCGCGTCCACGGAACAACCCTTCGCGAAGGCGGCGCGCGCGCGTAACCGAACGACGAGATCGGCCATAGGAGAGAGTCGGTCAAAAACAATTATTAATAACACGAGCTGCACCGCGGGGACGCGCGACGGGATGCGAGCCAGGCGATGGATCGGTTCGCTCTTCGCGGAAGAGAGCGAACGCTGGCACGGTTCGCTCCGTTAATGAGGTGGGAGTTAATTAACCGAACTGAAGTGATATGGCAGACGGGGAAGAGGATGGGGAGCGATCGTGGGCGGAGGAACTCTTCTACGTGGAACGGAACAGTGGGGAAAAAAAAGGGCAGGAATCACGGTGCTCTCTCGAAGGAGGAGGAGTAAGTAGAAGGAAGGAGACGGAAGGTGGCGAAGAAGTAGAGAATGGCGGAGCCGACAGAGGCGAGGAGCGCGTGTTAGGGATTGAGATACGGGCGCGGGTAGTAATAGTAGCGCGCGAGGAGAGGAGGGCTTGGAGTTAGGGTTGGCGAAGGGAAGGGTGCACGTTGGGGGCGCGAGAACGAGAGAGCGATAGGTGCGCCGAGCAGGGCATGCGGGCTCGTAATTAGGGATCTATAATTGCGTGGAGTCAGCTAGAGCGGTTGAGTCGAGTGGCAGGCACCCAGCGTCACGTCGTTCGCACGTATACGAGCGCATTTGCGTACCTACGCGGCTGCCTCGACGGATGACGAGGAGGCGCGGGTGTGTTGGACCCTGTGCGTGTCCGCTGGCCTCTCTGTGCCCGACGCTCGCGCGGCTGGGCTGACTCTCTCGACGCGCGGGTGCATCGCTCGCCACCGGAAATGGAGTTGGACACGACGCCCGCAAGTAATACGGCCGGTTGCTGTGATCAACCTCGAGATTGAACACCGGCGCGATTATTGCGCGCGGCCGAGAAATCCCCTGTACAATTGCTACCAACAGTCGCCCGTCCGCAATTTCATCCTAGTCGAGGTGTAAGATAGATATCCTAACGTCGATCGCAGGGTTCTTATCACTTTCTCCTCTCGGATGATTAATCAGATTAAACACGTGGTACGGCTCCGTTATTTTTTTCCATTAATTCAATGCATTTGACACGCGTAGATACGCGGTCAGCGTCGGAGGAGAGACAGGTAGAACAGTTCTACGCCAGCGATATTAACTGTAATTATTAGAGATAGCCGGCCGGTTTTCCATCGCCGCGAAATAAGAGCGAACGTACGTGCGACTCGCGTAGGCAGAGCCCCGGGTTTCTATCGGCACGCTAATGAGGCAGATTATTCCCGGTAGACTGAACTGACAAGAAAGAAACAAGAATGTGCATAGGAAGTGGGTTTGTCGTTCGTATGCCGATAACGCGACATCGTATTCAGCCGCGGAGATAAGTGCATCTGCCGGCGATACGACGGTCCCGGGGCCGAGCACGTTTCCCAGCTTTGCGCTCCTCTCGCGCGACGGAATCGACCAGCCTGACCGGACGCCTTGAAATTCGCTGGGAATTCGCTCGAACCGCTGCGAAACTTAATTGCTCCGCGGCTCGCTGCCGGGGACCACTTGTCGAGAGGATAAAACGACGAGGATTCGATAACTCTAAGACGCGGACGCGTGGTCGTAAACGCAACGGTGGTTGCCGCTGGTTCAACGGGAGTAGAAGATTTTCGCGCGTATCGCAGCCTTCCCCGGGTAAACGAGGAGGGGAATTACCGGGAAATACGGACGGGATTTAACGGTAACGGCGGCACGGTGTATCGGAATCGAATCCGTGCGAGCAATCCAACGGCGGACCGAAAATTTCCTCGAGACGCGAGGAGAGAACGAGCGTCAGGACGAGGAGGACCTTTGCCTGGGCTCGGTCGAAGGCGCCGGAAAGGAGCTTTCCCTGGCGCGGTGCTTTCTTCGGCTTGGCAATCCTTCACAGTTAACGCCCCTAATCGTATTCATTAAAGTGCTCTCAATGCTTTTACACGGCTCTCAAGCTCTGCCACCATCTTCTCGCTCCCACTCTTTAAACACCCACGCTCCCCGCCTTCGTCCCTCTTTACCATCGTTCGCATCTCTCTCTCTCTCTCTCCTCCTCACCTTCTCTTCCACCTTTCCGACGGTGCTTTCAACGCCTGAGATCTTGAGTAGATTCTCTCTCCTTCGCCCTCCTCCCTGGTCTTAGCCTGCACTCCGGCCCACCTCTCCATCTTTACCACCCCCCTTTTTCCGTCACCTCTTTCTTCACCTCCACGCGGTCCCTTCTTCCCTTTCACCCTCTTCTCGCCGGGCGTCGCGAGAGCTTTTAAGTTGGCAACAATGCGCGGATTTATAAACCAGACTGAGGGCATTGTTATCGGCGAGTGATTGGAAGGCGGCGTTTCGACACTGGCCGAATACCAACCATTGGTTACCGTCCATTGTTGACCCCTTTATCTTGGAAATTCGTGCTCCAGCCACCTCGCTTCGCCACCCCTCATTCGGGTTCGCCCGCCAGGGACTCGCTAAATCACTTGGTTTTATTGATGGACCGCGGCCGTTGGAAAGGCGGCGGCCGGCGCGGTATCACGACTTTTGATAAACGGCCCATTGTGGCCCGTCCTTTCTTCGTGGTTTCTTCCGAGTCGCGAGACCGTTCCACGTTCCCCTCTCCCCCTCGAATCTCCTAATGCGTCTGATTCCCGTTTACTCTTCGCCGTTGGCCACCACGTGTTTCTTCGTTGCCGAAATTTCACTGGCGAACGATTGATGATCGGTTGTTGGCCAGCCACCCGGTCCCTCGATCCCTATCGATTCCCAATGCCAAGCCGGAATTCGAAAATCGACGGCGGCAACGTTCGATGGAACGCTAATGGCTCGAGAATTTCGTTCGAATTCCATAGGCGAACGAGTATTCGGGGTTGATGCGAGCGACGCAGCGCGCGCCTCGCCGTTGGTGGTACCTTTTTGCGCGCACGAAAATTAATGCCGAAACGCGCGCGGAGGCAGGCTAGCTCTGCATCCCTTCGAATTACACGCATCGGTGACGGTGGTTCCAACAATAGGATACGATAGGATGAATCGAGTTTCTACCCTCGGTTCGCGAGTTGACTTTCCCATGATGCGGTCGTAATCAGATCATCTCCACCCCATCGTCCTCTGCCCGCGTGTGTCGCCGCCGCCCTCCGACTGCTCCATCGGCCGCCGCCGCTGCCGCGCATACCCCGGTTTTTGTTTATTGCTTAAGTGGCTCCCATTGTTCAACCGGTTCACCGCCCGTTCACCGTTCCCGTTGGCTCTCATTTAAAAATTAATTAAAACCGCCCAGCGCGAACGGTGCACGATCAAAGCCTGCTTATCCGTTTCGAGTTATAACGAAAATACTAAAACGAATCCGAAAAATGGGACGGTTAATTACTTTTGTGCCCGTTTAACGGCGGACCTTCGATTAAACCGATATCGTGCTTTGCGTTAATAATTCTTGCCGGCGTCGGGAAAAAAACCGGAGGTGGCGCAAAATCGATATACCATTCCGAACGCATAACCAATCGGTGCACGGTCGAACCCACCCCTTGCGAGGTCCATCTCCGACACAAAAGGAGCCGATATCTACGAAATCGCGAGCGTGGCGAAAATCATTACGCGATTACGCGTCATGGGAACCCGTGGCGCGACGCGGGTACGACGGACAAATTTGCGCGTCCAAAGGTTCGCGGGGCCCAGGATCGCACAGGGGGAGGTTAAAGCGCGTTAAAATAATATACGTGGCGGCTGGTGCTGTAAGGGGCACGGAACAATATCGATTTTGGGCAGAGGTTCGCACACGTGTCTCGACGGTCCGACACGTGCCGGTTCGCTCTGCGACGGGGAAGCACGAGACGCGGGCAAGTATCGTTCACCGGGTGAATATCCGGCACGCGTGTGCGTGCAGAATCGCGTGGCACGTCGATTGATCCCGGTTGGTGGCGGTCATCCCGCGATCACTGCCCGGACCCTTCGCGCGCGCCCAGTTAACAGCTATCTTCCGATCATCTAATCCGTAATTATGCCGGCCGAGAAGCAGCTATTTGTACGGATAGACCGGCATTAGCAAGAGCAGCACGTATGAATCTCCCTCGGCTGATCGATGCTATTTTTGTTGCGTCAACTTCGCCGAGGGGGTTGCGCGCATTACGATGCAAATCTGCGCTCGACGACGCTTAACGTTCGATCTATCGGCCATTAATTGAACGTTGGAGAACGTTCCGTAGTCGAGCTTCGAGTGTCTCACCCTTGGACAGGGAACGAGTGGATCGGGACTTTTAAAGAAACGCTATCTAGTTAGAAAATTCTATCTCTGGATCGCGATCGATCATTTTCTCCCTTCGATCCGTGGTGAAATAATCCGTACCCCTCCTACGTCATTTCGAGCCGAGCGAAGTAGCGTAAATAAGCGAGCGAGTTTTTCTTTGCACAATATGTTGCGGGACCATTACTTAAGCGGGAGGGTGAGGCGGAGGCGGGTGGCAGGTTCTGCGCGGGGAGACTGGCTCTTACCTAAATAACCACTCAGTCACTCGCAGACTTAGCCAGGAAACGGCGGAGAGGCCGAACAAGTCGGAGAGCGAGAAAGAGAGAGAGAGAAGGGGAGAAGGGGGGGTAGGTTCGGTCCGAAGAGTTGCCGCGGACGAGGTTTGTGGGGGTTAAGGCCAACGGGGGGATGGCCCGATACTATTACGTGATGTAAGAGCAACCGAGCATCCAGAAACCACCCCGCCAGATTAACGAGGCCATTCTCCGATTGATTTCTCGAGAAACGCTACGACCGTTAACTTCGATATCCGTGCTCCGCTAGGCGAAGTAACTTTTCGTACGATTCCGACCCGCCATCCTTTCTGGGCCCGCCACGGCGGTGCTGGCGAAAGGCTTGCGCCGAGTATTTCGCGCGTTCAACAAAGGGCTGATTTATTTCCCGATCGCCATCCCTTGGCTCCGCGGACGTATCACCTTAATTCACACGCGAACAATACCTGTTACGTTGTTGGGAACAGATAACTAGGCTCTGCACCGGCGTTCGGGTCGCAGGGGAAATAAATTGTTTGGCGAAGAGTTGATTGCGCGAAGTAATTTGTTTTCGTCGTAACCGGGAGCCGGTACGTCGCGGGCAGGCATCGCGAAGAAATCAAGCCCCGCTTTGATATCCTTTGATATCCCCCACAAAGCGATCAGCCTAAGCACAATCTCGCAAAGCGTCGAAACGATCGACCGTTAATTTTCTGTTTCGTCGAGTCCGTTTAAGAATCACCTGCGGTGCTTTCCTCCGAGTGGTGTTAACCGTGACGCGTCAGACGGGGAGCAAGCAATTCCGCGTTCCTGCCCACAGTCACCGTTCGAATACCCTCGCTCGTTAGGCTTATCTACGACCACCATAGAAACTTGGCAAATACATTATGCGAGCATCGGCCGTGCTCGGATGATTGCCAAGGGTTAAGACACCCCTGAGATTCGAGCGACATTAGGGAGCTCTTCGACGTTTCGCAATTCTCCTCGCTTTTGTTCGAACGGGGAAGGAAAAATTTGGATTTCCATTTTTTATATACACTCGAGAGAGAGAGAGAGAGAGCAGGCTCGCGCGCGGTGCACTTACGAAAAAGTGTCAAGCCTCGAGGAGGAAAAGAAGCGGAGGGGGGTCGTATCCTCGAGTGCGATGACCCGTTGCTTTGATGTCGCGCGAAGAGCTCGCAAGTTTTCGTACAAACAAAGACCGTCGGCAAGTTTCGGGGCGAGCTTTCATTAGGACGCTTTGCCGCGGGTGTGCACGCGCCCTTACCGGCAGCGGTGTTTAAGAAATTAGCATCTCGATCGCGGAGGGGGGTTGCGCGTCAAAATGACACTCACAGGGAGACGAGGCACGGACGGTGATGCAACCGGGACTGGAGGCTGCGAGGCAAAGCGAGGTAATGGCGTGTCGGAGTTAACTGGTTGATAACCATCGGTTATAATTAACTCAACCTAACTGGCGAACAAGCTAACCCTACCAAACGCGCCAACCCGCAACCGTGCGTTTCGCTTGATGGGTATCGAGCAGCGGTTGCGCTGTCCAAGATTCCTCGCGTTGTTCGTCCTTTGTTCCCCCATTGGCCACACCGGCTATTAAGCCTCCTGAACAGAGATCCACCCGTAGAAAATATAAAATAGAATAACGTGATATATCGCGAGGCGTCGCGGGGATAAAGTGTCCGCAAACAAGTTCAATCGACGCCAACAGAGGCTACGCGTCGCTCGAATTTTCTTGAGGCAACCGGCGAGCCCGAGTTTCTCACAGGAACGGTAAACAACCCGTCGCCGGGAAGCGGCTTAAAAACGACACCCGGTACGATCGCTGTCACGGCAGCCGTTCCCGCTTTCTCGTTGCATTCTCCCGAAGGTTAATCCCTATTGTCGGCTGACATAAGCCTCTAATGGATGGAACCGATCCGCGGGACGGACGCTCTGCGTATTCGGCTCGCTCTGTTTGTCGGACGAAACGTTTGCGAGGCGCGAACAAGGGTGTTTTTTCGACCCTCCTTTTTTTTTTTCACCGGCGAACAACGAAGCTAGTCCGCGAGCCTGTTTCGAGGGTTTCCTGGCGAAGGACGCGAGCGCGATGATCGTGGAGTTTCGAGTTTGTGATTTTGTTTCGTCAGTGTGCACGTTTCAGAGGGGTTGTTACGGGCCATGGCCACGTCGAAGACGCAGGAACCGAGGATCCGTCTTCCGATGAACGAAACGGGCCAGACGGCTGAGGAGGCTAAACAGGGTGTCCGTTTCGGGTGGTTTAACGAGGCGAAACGAGGCACGGAGAAACGCGGTAAAAGGGCCAATCCCAATCACTTTTCCCGGCCAATTCCGTAATTTTCGCTAAGCAGAACGAATGCCCTCTCTCTTTTCTTTCCCCGGCTCCCGGTGGCGGCAAGCCGGCACGGTAGATTGCGGGTAGGGCTTGAAGGTGGCAGGGGGTGTGTAGGGTTGGAAAGGCCAGGCCGGGCCGCGCGCAATCATCGCCCAGTCTTTTAATTTCCTATACTGGTTGGAGAAACGGAGAGAGAAGGAGAGAGGGAGAGGGAGAGAAGGAGTGTGTGTTAGTGTGTACGGTTTCGCGTGCACGCGCGCGACCGATGCGTTCGTGTGAAACGGATGTAGGGAAGATAGGGTAGGAGAGAATGGGAGAGAAAGTTTCAAGTAAAGGAGAAGGAGCGGCAGAGAGAGGTGGAAGTTAGAAGGAGGAAGAAGAAGGAAGGGTAGGAAAGGAAGAGAGGGAGAGAGGAAGAGAACGGTGGCTCGTGCGCGAGGGTCGGCACGGGGTGGTAATTGGCTGTCATGGCTTCCCAGTTCTACCAACCGCCCAACAACCCCGAGAGATTGGTATCGCTTATAATTAACTTCTCCGTGCCACGAAGCCACCGTTTCCATCGCGGCGTCCACGAAAAAGAGAGGCGGTTACAAAGGAGAGATGGAGCGAGCGAGGGGTTAAAAAGCAACCGCGTGGGTGGCGGCGCTCGGGGGCGATGGTAAAAGTTTCGGTTGTGTTCGAAACTCGGTGCGCTCGGAGGATTCGTAGGCGCGACGACAATGACAATCGGTTAGGCGAGCCGATGGGGTGGACGGTCCTCCTCTTGTTTCTTATTCGTAACGTTAACCTCTCTCGCGCGGCTGCACGCCGGCCGTCTAACGGGGAAGATCGAAATTCCGTGTGCCCGGGAGCGTCGAACGGTGGTCTCGTTATTTCGTAATTTTCCTTAGGTACCGTAATTGGAACCTTTTGTACGCGCGTCGCTACTCTAACGAAGAAGATCATTAGCTTTGAGAAAATCTGGTAGTCCCGCAAGTTTCTCGGCGAACACCTTTGAAATGAGCTCACCAACACCTTTAGGGGTGGTTGAACGAGTTGGAAAGGACCGCGGCGAAGCCGTGCGTCAGGGTTCGAGGAGGATTTTACGGGGCATAGGAGATAGCGCTGTTGCCTCTGCCGCTCGGCAGAGGAAGACGCGACAGCAACGAGAAGAAAAGCTCTTTCACCGTGCGGAGGGACACGCGGGTAGCCGATGAGAAAGCTGCAGGAGGAAGAAGGAGAAACGAGCCGGTGGGAAGGAGAGAAAAGTCGCAGGATCGTGGCGAGGGAACCGTACCAGAGACACACAGAGAGAGGGAGAGAAAGAGAGAGAGCCGAGGCGGGTGAGAACGGGGAGGGATAGAAATGCTCCGAAGTCTAAGTAAGTAACATCCATTTCTATCCCCTACCATCTAGTCACTCCTTTTACTTTGGTTTACCTTATACTTTACGCGCTACTTCTGCGACTTTTTATTTGCAATTCCACTTTCCTCCACGACTGCCACCTTCTCGCAGTGGTTCTCAGAAACAGCCTCGGCGAACTGCATATTTCACCGCCCGCTCTCGCAATACCATTTGCCCGTTACGAACGTTCTGCTCGCGCCCACGCTCGAACGATGCCCGTTCTTAACTAGACCAGCGTCCGTCCGCGAATACCAATCCGGCGAGAGGAGCAACGATCGCCATGACACGATTTTGAGAATACCCCGACGATCGTCGCGGAACGAATTCTTAGGCGGGGGATGAAATTGCGGGCCGGCGCATCGCCGTGCCGCGTTTGTATGTATTCAATGTCGCGTGGGGTCCATGGAATGCCAGTACAGTCCTTCCGTAACTAGTTTCTGAGCAGGTCACCCCAATTAACGTTTTCACGTGCAACGCGCGTCCCCTCCGACCCCTCGCTTTTCCTCCTTTCTCTCTCTCTCTCTCTCCTCTCTTTCTGTCAGACCTTGCCCGCCACCAGCATTCGTACCCTCAGCAGCCGGCCTTCTCTCTGTTCCAGCGAGCACGCTGGCACGCTGGCACGCCACGCCAAGTCTCGCAGAAACTTATAATTGCGAAAGGAGTCGGCAATTATAATTGCCTCCGGCCAGCGGAGACGGATGTAATTATCCAAACACTCGCCAAGCGGCGCGACGCGAGCGTCGTGAAAATTGGGCACGGTCGGCGATAGGGTCGTATACTTTACCGTGTGTCCCAGGTTTGGAAAAACTTGGGGCAATAAGAAGCGAAAGGAGAAAAAAAAAAAATGAAAAAGGAAAAAGAGAAGGATTTAATCGAGCCCAACGGTCCTGTTTTCTCGGCGTCTCCTCGAATCTCGGATGGATCGGTTCGTGAAAGGGAAACGAGCAAATGGGAATCGGTCTAGGGGGGAGGTCGCGGGGCGGACGAAGCTGTAAATTTCTTTCGATTAACACCGCCACCTCGTAAGACGTGGCGTGCAAAAAGTTTTCGCGTTAAAGGCGCGAAGGACGGCGGGCTGTCTTCTTCGTTCTTCGCTTTACGAGACCGGGCGAGGGACGACAGGCAGCAGGGAGAGAGTGACTGGCGCTCGAGTAGTCTCAGCGCGAGGTAAGGAGCGAGAGAAACCGACCAAGGAGAGAACCAAGACTCCGGTCAATTAAGCGCAGGAAATTAGAGTTTTAATTACGCAGTCATTCAGAAAATTACATCGGGGGCCGTGAAGAAGGCATCCGCAATCACCAACCAGCGACGAGGACACGGCGTGCCCTTTCCTTCCGACAAGACCGTCCGACGATTTTAAAAAAGTAAATACGGATCGATGCGCGCCCGCCCCCTCCTGCCCCGCCGCGTGTTATCGTTTCCCAATGATCGTCCTCGATCGGAACTCGTTCCTTTATCGAACCGTAAACGACGAACGCGACACGACCGGACTACTTTACCGCCTCCTCTGCGAGCGAATAAATTGCATCGTGCGCGCAAACCGTGTCATTTTCCTTAACTGCCGCATTTAAATTCCAACAAATGCGCAACTCACCCTTTAATTGCTTCACGGGCATACCCGATGTCCGTAACTGCTCTCCCGCGAACCAGTAACTCGTCCCGCTAGAAACAGCTCGCGCGCTCTCCTCTGTTCCTCCGCCTTTTTTCCCCTCTCGTTCCTTTTCCACGTTCCCTTTTCCCTGTTCCGAATCCGCTCTCGAGCCGTCACGTGTGCCGTCGATTCGAGACTGATCGATGAACGATGTTTACCACCGCCGTTTCCATACGCGATCCACCGTTCCCCTCCGCCTCCCACGATTTCAACCCCGTTTCGCCGCCTCGCCACGCGTCCGGCCACCTTCGATTCGACTATCAAACGCGGCGTTGCGAGAGGAATTTACCTGGCGCCGTAACCGCGCGCAGGGAGAAGTGGGTCGTCGCAGGCAGCGGCGAGACGGAAACGGAAACGGCGGAAAAGTAAGGGGTATATGTGGGTCACGGGGAAGGTCAGCAGGGGGAAGGGTGCCGCGTTAAATTTAATTACACGTGTCCGTGACGGCTGTTTGAACTGGCGGGCAAAAGCTTGCGGCTCGGGTAAAGCTTGTCCGGATCGGTTCGGTACGGAAGTCGATAATCGTATATCCGTGGAAACGCGGCCGATATTCGGTTTAAATTGGTAGCAACGGTAACTCTTTAGGACGACTTTGTGACACGGCCGCGTTTCAGCCTGTCCGCCGGATTCGCTTGATAGCCGGATTGCAGTCGGCCGGCTTCCTATCCACCTACAGGCCCGTCGAGGGATCGCCGGGTGCTCCGGACCAGAAAGCCTGAAAACCAGAAAGAGAGAGAACGGAAGAGGTGGAGCTCGATCCCGCCAGTCAGATATTATTACCGATGTATGTTAAATGGAAAAGGAGATTGGTCGTTCGCCGCCCGGAACGGAATTATTATCGTTGCCCGCCCCCGGTGCCACCCCTCGATTCCTTATCCATCCGTATCCACGACGTTTATCTCGGAACGATCTAAGGAGGTCCGCGATTAACATTTTCAAGTAAGTTATTTAAAACGCGCTCGCCTTCCCGATTCAGCTCGATCGATCGAGGCCAACAGAGTCGCGAGACTTTTATCGCCTAAACGCAACGCATTTTTTATTACACGCGTGTCACGAAGGAACGATACATTCTCACGCGCAGAAATTAAATAGCACGAGTGGCGAACGCGAAGAAAAGAAATAAAAAAAACGGGCAAGGGATCGGACATCGTAGTCGACGAGAGGGCGCGAGACGAGACGGAAGCGAGCGGAATTTGAGCAAGGTGGGTCAGGAAGCGTGGTGGAAGCGGAAAAAAAATTGTTGGACGGTTGGCAAGTAACGGAGAGTGTTAATTTTCGGAATGAAAACGAGACATCCATCTTTCGCGAAATACTTGGCACTCGACGCTTCAACTCTCCCGGCCCATTCTCTCGCTCAACGCATTAGAGTAATGAATTAATTTCCATCCGAGCCTCCCTCACCCCCTTTCCCGTCCCGTGGCCCTTTCTACATCTCGCAGAGAGACCGGTCTTTTACCACTCGTTTAGCCCGCAACGACTCGGGCTTTCTCCCTACAGCCACCCCCCTCCTGTCGTCCTACACCGCCCCCGTTTATCTTCCTCGCTTTTGCATTCTGGATTTAAAGTCTATCTTCTTAATTATAACGGAGTGACAATGCACTCGCCCCTTCGCCCACCGCCGCCGCTTCTTTCGCGACACTTCCATTTTCCTGGAACTTACCAAGGATTCGTTACTCGCGGGCCATCGTCACCGATGTCGGTTGCATTAAGCGCCGGAGGAAATAACGTTTTCGTTGCTGTCTTTTTTTTATTTTTTCTATCCAATTTCGTTGGTACACGTCCTCGTTCCAGCCGGAACAACTCGCGTTTCGCTATTTACACGATCAGAGCCGCGGAAATCTGTATTACGACGCAATCTACCGACCCTCTTCTTCGCCGTGCGCGGTTCACCCTCGGCGTGTGTGCGCGCGTAACTTCGTCGATCCCTCCGCCGTGGCTTCGCTGCCATCCCGCACCCCTCGACGGCTCCCGGTGGCTCCTTGTTCTTTGGCGATGTTCGCGAGGCGCACGGCGCGCTCGTTAACGTATTCATGGGTTTATGGGACAATTAACCCTTTGAGGGACAGTATAATTACAGAAGCGATTAAACATCTTAACGTATAAACACGCCGGGGCCCTGGACGAGGTGCGTACGTGTAGGAGAGACTCGGTGTGGCAGCCAGCCGGGTAGGCAGGCAGACCGTTACCAATTAACATACTAATGACACGAGGTGCTTTTCGAGAGTCACTGTAACCGGCTGGCCTGCAGAGCTTCCCGTGCACGTATACCCAGGCTACGAGGGCCGCGTGTGTTACGTACACGCGTATCGTTAGCCGCAGCAACGGCTTTGGCTTACAATTATTCGCGATTAGGGATCACGCGATCGAGACGTTCCGGCGTGATGTTCGTTAAAATAATTGAACCTCTTCTCCCGTCGTCGCCGATGTCTCTCGTCGCGTCGATAACGAACAGTCGAAATGCTACTCGTCGGCTCTACCCCGTCCCGTCGCGCGCTTTCATCCCTCGATTCCGCGTCCCCCTCCGCCCCCGGTTAATGGGATCGGTTAAACGGATGGAACGAAAACGCGTTAACGTCTCGACGACGAACGAACGTAGAGGGGAGATGGTTGGAGTTTATTCTCGCGCCAGTCGTATAGCCAACAGTGATTTTTAATAGTTTTTTAAAGACGAGAGAAGGAACTCGTTTCCTCGATTGGGTCGAAGCGTATCTCGCGCGAGCTCGCGTAACGACTTTCCTAATTACGCTATCCATTAATTTTAATTGACCCGGTTCTCTTCTTTCGGAAAACGTTGATACCACCCGCGGAATTCGATTAAAAAGTCCGCGTTCGTTTACCGCAGCGTTCGCCTCGCGATATCGGACGTGGAAACGGGGGAGAATTCGAGTCGAGGCGTTCGATCCTCCGCATCGTTAAATTCTCGACTGGTTCTGCCATTTTGTTTGTCACCCAGTGGCCGAGTTTGATCGTCGCTGAGTCTCGAGTCGAGTTGAAACCATTGGCTCTGTGAAACGATTGAAAATCTGGCTGGACGATACCCAGTGCCTTTACCAATGTCATCGCGAAACCTTTGTCGCCGTCCATGGGTACGCGAAGCGAGCAGGGGTGAATACGGACGCGCGCCGAAAATCAACGCGTCCGTCCGCGTCGCTCTGGCGACCGAAATGCTTTTGATTTAATTAGCTAATTATAATGTTCATTTAATTAATATAATTGGACCGGTTAGCGGGCCGCGGGCGCAGCTTGCGCGGCCGTGACACCGACGGTGACTATTTTGCCGCGTTGCATTTAATAACGGCCATTAACGAACATTTACATTAGCAGTAATTATCGCGGGGCCCCGGCAGAGCGACCGTCCGCTCGATTCGAATGCATTTTCGCTCGTCACGACTAATCGCCGGCATCATCTGATTCACACAGCAGGGCATTCGAAACAGGCGACGACCGTATTCTTCCCAGGCGAGCAAAATTTAACCGCGACCCCCATCTGATAGAACAAAAGAACGTCGGACAGAATGAGAATCCCCGGAATCCAATATAAAAACCAGCGTTACTCCTTTATCAGTCCGTAACATCGTTAAACGCAACGCTTAACTATCTTAATTCAATATCCCCTCTAACCGTTCCTAGAGCGCGTCGCGCAAAAACAAGATCATTAGTCTCTTTCAACCCCGTTCCGCGACCACCCCCCAATATTCGACTAGCAAAATCTCCTCCCTCCACCCCCTCCGTTCTCCACCTACCCGTTGTTGCTCTCTTGTCATTAATTACGCGGTGCAATACCCGTCAGCGTAAACGAAGGAATCGCGATAGCCGTGGCCGGGCGAGTCGCGAGGCTGCTCCGATTGATAAAGATGACTGGCGTACAAAGTGCGTGTACATCGGGTGCACGGTAGAATGTTAAAACGACACGCGCCTCGCGGGCAATGGCGCTTGCGCATCGACATGGGTGACGTGCCAAGTGACGTCGCAGTATGGAGCGACGAGTGGCGGCTGTAGGACGAGAAACGAGGAGACGCCGGACGAGTGTGCCGAGCAAAGTCTAGCCGAGAGTGCGCCGAGTGGTTAGCGGTCCCGCGCGTCGCCTCGCGTCGCCTCGCGTACACCACTGACGACGACGACGACGCCGCCGCCACCGTCGCCGGCGCCGCCGCCGCCGCCACTGCCGCCGTCCCTCTTCATTCCGAAGTGAGCTGCCGTTGCGGACTAACCGGCAGCCTCCGCTCCGACGACGCCTCCGGTAACGCGTCGCCCTCGCCAGATCCCGTTGAGAATCCCTGGCGGACGCGGCACGCGCGCGCGCGCGCCACCGACATCGCCGCTATCACGCTATCACCGATACGTCACCGCGTGCACGACACCGCGTATATACCCGCTAATGAATTGAATTACTTTCCGTGCCGCGACTTCCCACCGCACGAGACTACGCGGCACGCGTACCTTTCGATCGATCGATATCAAGCGACAAGTGTGACTTCCAAGTGTTGGATATCGAGAGAACGTCCACCCGTCCTCTCTTCTACTTCTCTTTATTCCATTTTTTTTTTCTCGTCATCCACCACCGATCAAACTGGTTCCCTTTCTTTTCATCCTGTTTACAGCCACGAGTTCTCTTCCTTCGTCTTCTTCCTCCTCCTCTTCTTCTTCTTCCGTCAGTCGGTCCTTCGCGCTTGTTCCACGCGCGTTACTCCTCTCTTACAGTTGCTCGAGGACTTGGTCCAGTTCGATTTAGTGTGTTCATGAGTGTCCACTCGCGCCAAGGATCGAGGGAAGTACCTTGTCTCCCACGGTGGCTCGAAGCTCGAGGATTTCGCCGCGATCCTGCTTCCATTCGATTGGTGAGTACCACCCCGCGCGTTCTATCTATGCCTCGTACGTGTAGAATTAACCGAGACACCCTCGATTTGGCGGATGGGCATGTGAAATCGATTCACGATGCGACGAAACGGGCCAATTGATAGATCTTATTACGGTGTCGGCGCGTTGGAGGTCGTGCGGGTTGGAATCGACGCGGACGCAGGGGTGTCGATACGTACTCGGTGCTCGCGATGTTCAACGTGGCCGTTGACGCCGGTTCCGATGCGGGACGTTTTAATTAACGTCACCAGGGGCGAGTTTTTCACCGCGACGCCGCGTTTTCGGCCGCGTTCGTTACTTTCTGGCTGTCGCGTTGCTTTGTTTGGACTTCGTGGCGTGTGTAGCATGCGTAAATCGTAACGCCGGCACGTATCAGCAATTGACGCGTTGTTTACGTCCGCTGGTAGCGAATTCTAGCTGACACCAGTAGAAGAAGAAGCCGCGATATCTTGTTTTCGAGTCTAGTTTCTACCGCGAAACGATCGTTCGCAGTCGTTCGAAGTCAGATTTCACGCGTGCCATCGACGCGTTTGTTATCTCGCGTCTAAACATCGAGCGGGGTAACTCGAAGCGGAATGGAGCGTGCGTTTTCGAGCCGACTCGGCGTTCCGCGAAATAAATCCGAGGCGCGGATCGTACGATCCGCGCTGTTCAACGACCGGCGGATACGATCAGCCGCGGCGTGCATTTACGTTTCAATGGCCGAATGAAATTTCCGCGCGAGAAGGCGTTGTTTGCCAGACGGAGGGCCGCGGAGAAAGAAGAGAAACGGGACAGGACGAGGAAGGGTGCGCGGGCAAGGAGGAAGGGAAAGCGGCCCTCGTAACGCTCGCCAGCAACCCCCGCCGCGTCCGTCGAGGCATTAATTGGGTGGAGCTTTAATTGCCTTAGCGCGACCGACCACCGTTCCCGCCGAACTTGCCCGGAGAGAAGGGTGGCTCGAAGCTCGCGTTAACGTCCGCCGACCCGAGACCAATTTCTTCGACGATTACGATCACTCGATTAACCGATGGAAATTGCGTAGCTCGCTCTAAACAATTAGGAAATCGCGTACCCTGCCCCCGTCGCTTAGATAAGCGGGAGATTTATTCAATTTCGCCTCGTCGGTTCGGCTCGTCAGAGAATGGCCGTTCTCGGTTAAGCGTAACGACGAACGTGGTCAAGCTCCACGGTCTCTCGAGAGCGTACGCTTCTTTCTCGCGTATCTGATGTTACCCTCCCCCGCGCGATTCCCACCACCGCGACGCTCGAAACGCGGAGGCAACCAACCCCTAAATGAAATCCTGGAATTAAAGCCGTATATTAACCTCGCGGCGTTCCCTAAATTAAAAAACAACATTTTTACGACGCCGTGGACGGAGGTGCGGCGGGGTGGAACGGGGACGCCGAAGAACGGGAATCGGTTCGCGGGAATTTCTCTCTCCCATCGTTCTCCCTGATAGGATCGTTGCCTGACGTAGTCCTTGTTCTACACAGTCTGCCTATCCTCCGCGTCCAACCGCTCTCTCTCTCTCCTATTGTCCGTAGATTGCGTTTTTAAATTCGTCGAGCCGGCACGTGGCTGGGTTCGCGCGTTGCTGCGAAACTCGCGACGCGACCCCTATACGTGTGCACCCGCGTACGTCTGTACGCGTTTCGAGAGCGGTTCGAGAGCGAGACTTTAAATTTGCGCTTGAGAGTACTGGTCACGAGACGATGTATCATTGGCGTGATCGAGAAAAACGTTTAAGATGGAAGGAAAGTTGGGCAGAAAGAGAGCGACAAGATAAGCGAGGCAGGTCGGGGATGGTAGGGAAAGCGTAAAGCGTCGAGATTACCATGGAAATCCAGATCAGTCGCTTTGCATACTTTGGAAATACGTCCACGGAATCGGGTAAGGGTGTATAATGGAAGTTGAAATTGGTTGAGCCTGTCCCGTCTGGGCAGGCTATACCCGCCGCCGCGCTAGGTATCGAGGGAAACGCATTCCTTCCCGAAATTGCTTCGCACTCGATTCAACGGGGAAACACACGCGAGGCTTCCACCACGGGGTTACGTTTTCGCGCGT
Source organism: Xylocopa sonorina (assembly GCF_050948175.1). NCBI lineage: Eukaryota > Metazoa > Arthropoda > Insecta > Hymenoptera > Apidae > Xylocopa > Xylocopa sonorina. The sequence goes on from NC_135203.1 coordinate 7,799,749, forward strand.
CAAAAAATATACACGCGACCCGGTGGGCGAATACACATCCGCGTACCACTCTTCGGGGCTTCTCCTCGGCTTAACTTCCTCTGTCTCGCACTCGTAAAGCGTTGATTAAAACCCATCCGTGCAATGCGGTGGGACAGGGACGAGGCGAAGGTGGAAGGAGAAAGAGGGGTGTACGAGAGAAGCCGCGGTGGATGGTAGTGGAAGAGAGACGGGTGTATAGACGGAAAGGGTGGTAGGGTTCGAGAGGGGTTGCGAGAGCGGTAGAAGGTTTGAGGGCAGAGGAAGTTCGGGTGGGCTCTCGCGTACGTGCGCGTAAGTGGGTGCGTGCGGCTGTTGTACGGGTGCGTGTATGGAATTGTGTGTACGAGAGTGGGTGCGCGCGGGTGTTGGGGACGCAGGCGCAGGAGGATGAATCCGAGGGGGTTGTACGTGTCTACGTGTGCGTGTCCGACGACGATGAACAGAAACGGGGGGTGAAGAGGGAAAACTAGGAGGCTATAGGAAGCGAAGAAGGAGAAGAGGCAGGGTGAAGGTGGTGCGGTGGGTTATAACACAGGGCGGCGGGGTGGTAGGGTGGGTGAGTGGATCGTCGGGGGTACGGGGTGGTCCAAGGCGTTGCTTGCTTAATTACTAAAAGCTAATCAATTCCGGAGGAAGTAAAGTTTAAATTGCAAACTAAAGTATAGCTAGCTCCCGGACGTAACGCTGCAAAGCGATATTACCGCTCGCTGCATTCTGCAATTAGCCCGTGGTAAATCATTGAAAACAAATTATGGGCGGAACCCGCGGACGGGTTGCATGACCCAGCTACGATACTCTTCCACGTCCCGCGGCCGAGCCTGCCGGTCTATCGTTTTTATAAAAATATCAGCTCGCGCGGCTGGGTGCGGTGTAGATTGGAATTTCGCCCGGTAATACGGCCGAGTTCTTTCTCGTCCGCGTTAATAAACCCAATTAATCTCGCTCGGCTGCGATTTTTCATGTTCCTTTTTGTAACCGCCCGTCAGAGCCACGACCTCGGCATTCGCGCGCCGCCGCTACGCCGAGGGGAGGTACACCGACCGATTCGCCGATCGAAAAAACTTCCCTGCCGAGCATGATTCACCGCATCAGAGATCACTCGTGCGTTGACGATTCCTGTCGATTTCTTGCGACCGATACCCCGCTCTTTCCCTCTTTCTCGTCGACGGTGTAGCGCTTCCAGCGAGCGATCTACTCGCTCCTCGAATAATACGAAAAGGAACCAGTCGAAAGTGTGTTGGCGGATAGTTTAAACAGTCGGATAGAAGGAAAGAGACAGAGAGAAAGGGAGAGAGGAAGGAAGGAAGGCAGGAAGGAAGGAAGGAAGGAAGGAAGGAAGGAAGGAAGGAAGGAAGAAGGTAGGGGCAAGGATGAAAGGAGGCGGAGGAGAAAGGTCGGTTTCAGGTCGACGGCGGAAAGGGGAACGGCGGGTGTATATACAGCACTGAAAACAAGCAATAAAATCAATGTCGTTTCCGGCGATTCAATTCGCAAGACACATCGCACAATTTCACATACAATTTTACGGCAGAACGGCCAGGACTCCTATTTACTTCACGGCCGTCCTTTCCCAGCCCCCTATAACCGTTTACCCTCTTACCCTCTTACCCTCGCTCGGTCGCTCGGCTCTTTCTCGCCTCTTCTACCCGCGCTCCGCTTCTACCCCGCTTTTCTTTATCCTAAATCCACGGGAAATCGCGGGCATGCGATCATGCCGGCCGAGATCGACGAGTCGAGATCCTTTCGCGAACAAATCTTGGCTCGGTTAATAGCGCGAGAAGCTGCCGCGGGAAGAAACGAGCGCGCTTTCGATCGCGCCCACTCGATTCCGATGCTACGATATGCTAATCAAACGCTCCACTATCGCCATCGTTTCATGGTTGACCCTCGATATAAACTATTCGCCAGATACGCGCGTGCAGGTACGCGTGGAGCGTTCCCTCTAACGGGTCGCACGATTTTCCAACCATTTGCGACGATGTCATAAGGGAGCTCGTATAAATCAAAATTTGTCCGCGTCGAGTGGACAGCGAAAATACCCTTTTTTTTTGTTCGCAACGAACGCGACGATACCCACGTAGCGCTTAAGTTCGCGGCTGCGGAAGCAAGTGGCGTCCACCCTTCCGGGTCAGACTATTCTCGGTTAGCCGAATTAGCCGAAAAATGTCGCGAAATTACGCTCGCGTCGTGTCTGCGTTTAACGTATGGTGCGGACACGTGTACGGATGAAAACGGAGGCAGCTGTTGGCCAAGCTCGTTGCCGCGTTTCCCCGGTTTTAATTTCCTATTATTTAATCGGGCTTGTCAGTCACCGTGACGTTTATCAATCGCAAATTACGCTCGAATCACGCGCAATATGCGGATTACGAGCGTGATCGAGTCCACGCTGTTTGCAATTAATTTCGAATCAGCGGCGACTTTACGCGCGGGGCCACTTTCCTCTCGCGGCCGCGATAAATGTTCAAGTAAATTGGTAGGATTAATTGCGCAACGTGGCTGCCGGCGACGTTAGAGGAGAGAGAGAGAGGCCGGCTCGAGCGAGCGCGAGCCGGGCCTCGCGAGCCCGTAACGAGGGTTGCTGCGCCACACACCGAAGATACGGAACAGGCATCGATGTAAGGAAATATTTAAACGCGACATAATGAGCGGTCTAATTAGAGCTCGAGTCGCGATAATGGCGTGACGCGGATGTGTTTAGCCCCGCTGCTAATGGACCTACTAATGAGTTCGTAACGCGTGTTTATAACCTCCCTTCTTCTTCCCTTTAATCCTTCGCCCCTCTCGCGTCCCCCGTCGAAAAGCCACTTCCACAATGGCTATCGTCCATCGGCCACGGCATCTATCGACTGACGTCCCCCGATCCCTTCTCTCCCCTGCAACCGACCCCGCCAGAAATCACGCTCCCGGTTCATTTATCAATAAAAGTATTGGATCGACCGCGCCTGAAAGCGACGCCGCCGCTCCTAACGAAACAAAGGAACTGCCCCGTTAGTTATCAATTCGATATCGGTTTCTCGATTAATTATGCGTAACAACGTAACGCGCGCCGCCGATCCGCTTGTTATCAGCCGCGTATATCCGCGAGCGGATGGATTTCAAGGTTATTAATTATATTCCGGCGCCGTTCCGTCTGGACGTCGCGACGCTCTCGTACTCGAGCGAGATTACAATTTTGCCTTCGAGCTTACCACCCTCCAACCCCTCGCTTCGCTCTTCCGCCGCGTTCGACCGGCGATGGCCGCGCACTGGAATCGAACCGGATCGATCAACGTTTCGGGGCAATCTGATTTTTGGAGCGGACAACGGGGTTACCCGTAAGATCGTCTCGATCTGTCAGTAATTAATGCCCGTTCTCGTTTCCTGGCCTGGCTCGATGTCTCGGATTTCTGTACGGCGTCCATCGTCCGTATAGAGGAGGCTTCGACGATTATACCGGTGTCACGATACGAGCGTTGACCGCAATAATATCGCATTACCAAGATTAACGTGATCTCCAATAATAGATCGGACAGTGAGCAACCATGCCGGATTAGCTGACAAGAGAGAGGCCCCGTACGCTTGTCCGGAGCATTATTCTCATTATTCGATGCCCATTAATAATCGCGCAGCCTCGCTCCCTCGGTGTCCTTAAGTGCAAGTTCAATTTGATTCTCCCTTTGATCGCGTCCGTGAGCGCAATATAATGGCCACGGTATAAATATATCGGGCCCGTCCGCGTATTTGTATACGCGCGCACACTCCGTCTAGTCCGCACAATCGTCTCGAAAGCCTTTGTCCGCTCGTAACAAACCGTGCTCTCCACGAGAGCTACACGGAGGGTGGCCTCGCGATGGAGAGACGCGAGGACGCGCGCCCAGGTTCCACGAACGAAAGACGTCGAGCTGCGAGCCTCGCGAGCGGGATCGTAGATTCAAATGGTCTTCCTTGGACGGGCGGGTAGGGGCGGTTCGATTTTTAATCGGTGACCAGTCGCCGGAAAATAGCCACTTCGTCCCAGCGCGTCGCCTCCGCTCTCTGCGGCCGGCTCTCACGAGCAGCAGCTGTCTTTTCCACCGCCAAACAATTGTCCCTTCGTTCGTTTATCGAGCGAACCGACTCGGGAAGAATGAGCCGCGCCGATGTTCGAAAACATCCGAGCGAACGGTGCCGCGCTTCCTCTCGCGTCTGCGTACAAAAAGGTCCGCGCTTTGTGCTCCGTTCGCTCGCCTCGCCGCGTCTCCCTTCTTCTTTCTTCCGGCTCTCCCTTTTTTTCCACCGTTCGCTCTTCCATTCTTCGCTAGTCCAGTTTACCGATTTTCACGTGGCGAGCGTTGTTTAACGAAAGTTTTTGCGGTACGCGCGACGGCATTTAATGGAGCCTCCTTGTCAACCGCTCGAGGGACTTTTCGATGAAACGAATGGATATGGAGATGTCATCGACCCTCAACCGTTTCGTTCTCCGTTGAACCAAGTAAATTCTAACTGAAATCTTTCACACTTAAATCTGGAACGATAACGATAATTCTGAGAAGTGCATTTTTTGAAGAAACTATTGAGAGACCAGGCAACTAGTCTTGAAATACGATCCAAGCCACTCGTCGTCTCGAGCCTCGCGCTGTAAGGTCAGTATTATTGAAAAATCGCACGAACACTTGGCGCGCCACCCTCGCGAGCAAAATCGATGAGGTTCAACAGGGCAGAGGGTGAGAGAGCTCGGCTGGCCGACAATACTATCACCGCGGTTCGTTGAAGCCAAGTGTAAATAAATAGATTGCATCCCCGTCCCATTTGTTAGATTAGAATCAAATATAATTTCGCGAGGCTCCGCTGGTGTGGGATCTTGATCGAACGGCGGGTGCCGCGTATCCATTTTGCCGCGTAAATACGGCCAACCTTCCACGGAGTAATCTTTCGCGGCGCGTTAGTTACGGAGTTCGATGAGAAAGTTTCACCGGGGTTTTCCCGGCGCGATTCTTTAATGCATTTCGCTCGCTCGGCAACCAGAAGTGCCCTGGCTCTTTTCTCGACTGGCGCGCGCGCGCGAAACATTGAAATTTACGGAGCGCCGGGTAACAATAAGGAAACGTTTCAAGCCCGCTTATCGGCGCCAGCCCGTAATTGGATGATTAATAAAATTACCGGGCGCGACAGTGACGCGGTCCGCGCGATTTCTCCCCGATAATATATTCCGCCGCGAAGACTCGTTAGCGCTTTCAATGTCGCGCGTCGCCCATTTCCGGGTGACACGTACGAGTTTCTCGCAGATTGCCGTCGGCGCCGTTTACACAAGTAGAAACGAGAAATATCGTCCGTCGGCTAGCTTTCAGCCGATGGCTGCGATCTCTCTAATCGGAGCCATCGGAGCACGTGCATTTCGATAAAAAGAAATTTCGTTCCTGATTCCGGTACGCTCGAGGAGCGTTCGCGTCGAATAATGGCGCTTAACCGGTTACCACGCTCGCTGATTCCTGGACGTTCGACGAGTTAACGGTGAAATCTTTGCCCGTTCTTTTTCCGCGCGATCAGCCTCTACCTACGAACTTCCATCGGCCGTTGAAACGCTTCAGCCTCCACGGCCAGGTATATATCTCTTCGTCTCGCGCGATGCCTCGACAAGCTGAGGTAATTTTTTTTTTTTTTTACAAAGCAAGCGGTTTTAATATCGGCCAGTCTTCTGTGCGAGCCAAGTAGACGGTGGAGAATGAAATTTAATTGACAATGCCTGTAACGCGTAACCGGTTATCGTGCATCGTACAAAGTACCGGCGAGTGTCTCCATCAAAGGGGCACACCGTTGCGGTTCTAAGCGTAATTTTTCATCTGCCCGCGACGCTACGACTTTTCCAACTAGCGTATTACGTCCACGCACGTATTACGTGTGCATATAGAGTCGCTTTTAAATCCCACGCGTGTAACTCGGGGTCTATCGCAGTTTGATTCGATATATCCCGCGGAATTTGGCTGTCGCTCGACTCCTTTTCCGCGTTTCCGACCGGTCCCGTTGCGGGGGCGGCCATTTTCGCTATTGCACAATACCGAGTGCTTCCACGGGAGGAATAATTATTTCTGCGTAAATGACGATAATCGGGCTATTATTACATTTACGGCATTACGGCGGGCACGATATTACAGTAGTACGTTATTAGAGTATTGGAGGATGAATATTAATCGGGCACGTACGAGTGGTGCTTGTAATTAAAGTAGAAGCGTCATCGGACGGAAAATTAAATTAAACGGCGAGATAACCGGCTAATTACGCAATGTCATTTCACTGAACAAAAGCGAGACTTCTTTCCGCCGCGACCCTCTCGCGCTTGGCACGAGATGATGCTTCACGTCGGCGTATCGCGAAATTTCGCCCGTCCTGAAAAATCACCGCTTCAACCTCGCTTGTTTTTCCTCTTTTTTTTTAAGCGAAATCGTTTCGAACAATCGAAACGAATTAAATCCCCAGCGAGACGATTCTCTCTTTCCTCCTGTATGCACATCTCCCTTATTCTCTCTCCTCCTTTTTTCACCCTTTCCTTCCTGTCGACAATACATTAACGAACGCTAATTCTTGTCGCAGGTGGTTCGATCGAACGTCGATTTCTAAACAAATATTAAACGGCCAATTGGTGTTTTCCGCGTGGCCACCCCCTTGTTATTATAATTATCGATCGGCCATCCCCGTTTGGCTTCCAACAATAAATTAATACCCGGCCACGTTCGCACGCGCCCACCAACACGCGTACGCGCGGAGCTGATTTCCAATGACATTAAGTCGAATTACCGATCGCTCGTTCGCCGTCCTCCGCCAGCACTGCGCTTCGCGCGTCTTTCTCGCTGGTGCACGCGCGCGGGCGTGGTAAACGCTGGAAAACGCGGTTTTTACCAATTACCCGGTCATAAATTTCACCGGGTCCGGTGACCAATTATCTTGGAATTAGCGTCGCGCCGTTCGTCCTCGCAAACGATCGCGCGTCTCTTTCTAAGCGGCGGGCATTCGCCTCGCTAATTAGAAGAAAACCGAGTAATTACGCGCGCGCGGAACGACCTTTTTCCGAAATTTCGTCACGGGGTATAACCGACAAAGGAACCAGGAAATGAGAAAGAGAGGAGAGAGAGAGAGAGAGAGAGAAGGAATCAGAGACGGAACGGCACCCTCGCGCGGTTGTTTGGTCTACGTGCGTATGTGCGCACACGTCGCGAGCGAGAAGCGAGCGCGAACGATCCCGGAAATACTACTATTACCGCCTACGCGCACACTCGCGCCCACTCTCTATATACACACTGGAACGTTTAATTAATCTTACGCGAAATCAGCGAGCTTTTATTGTCATTAATAGCTCCGACCTGTATTTAAACGCGACGCTTTTCGAAGGGCGGCTCTCCGCGTTTAATGATTCCGCGACCCAAGTAATTTCCCCGGTAATTGGAAATATGGAATCGGTCGTTTGATAAAAGGCATTAGTAATGGCGCTGCCGATCCGTGATAAACTATTTATTACGCTCACCGTGACCGATACGCGGGACCGCGTTCGCCAGCCCCAAAGCTCGTCGGTGCTGCGGGTTGCTGGCAGCGCTTGGCTGAACCGGAGGAACGCGTGTGTACGCACATACATATGTACCAGTGGTGGTTCAGAGGGTGGAGAGGGGGTGGGAACGACCACCCCGTCGAGGCGACTCTCAAAACCAATTTTCGGGATTTCATTTGGAAAACATAACGTGCTCCGCGCGCTGTTTATGGGTTCCATTAGGAACCTGTCAGCCGGTGATCCCGCGTTGCATCCCCATACCACGGGGAAGGAACGCGCGATGCGATGCTGCAGCCGATACACCAATCGCAGGGTTCTCCGCCACCTTCGGGGACCGCGGCTTATCGGATACGCGGCCCTGATCCACCGAATATCCGGTTGATATCGGCTTTATATCTGAACGGGGCCATTGTTCTTTATTTTCTTCCTTTGTTTCTCCTTTGCCTTTTAATTGGATCGCGCTACCGCTGGTAATTTTTGCTAATTGAACCGTATAACAGTCGAGAGGGTGGTTCTTAACGCGGAGTACGGTTTTAGGAAATTTGGGCAAGGTTGGAGGGTGCGTTGGGGTGGCGCGCGCAAAGTTGATGGAATTATCCCCGAAAGATTGACGCTACGTTTCTGTATCCCTTAATATCCGTTGTATCGCGTTCGATTAGCGGTCTGATTTGTTTCCTGTCCAATCGAACGACGTTTCCCAATTAAGTTTACTCTAAATTGCGCGATCGCTGCCGGTTGTTTTTCTTCCGCCGCTCCGGATTGCTCGACGGAAAAATGCATTTCGGTGCACAGCCTAGCGAGGCCACTCGCGGCGTATTTTACGCATCGGGTGCGCGGACACCGATGACAAACGTTTGTTACGACGAGTTACAACACGCGCGGGCAATTCTTTCTCTGCCGCGCGATGGTTGATCGGTCGAAACTATTCGCCGTTGCAACGCGGCACGCTCGCTAATAAATCGATGGAATCCATTCGATTCGACGGTGCCCCGGAGAAAATTAGCGACTGGCTCTGGTGGTCTGAAACGATCTCTTGTTATCGAACGAGAGATAGAAATCGTGTTTTCGAAATGAAAAATAACAGACGAACTCGCCCTCCTCCACGAGTCGGGGGACAACCCCCTCTCGTCATTAGTCATTAAAAGTAGTCACGTAATTTCGTTACGCTATCGCGCAATTAAATCTGACGTTGTGATCGTGTCCCTGGTTGTATAAGAATCGCTCCCCGTAAAGTTGACGACGTCCCGATCCCGTAACGTCTCGAAAGTAAATTCCTTACGATATTAATACAGAAAGTGGATCTCCGCTAATGAGATTGCGCTCCGCGCCAGGGCGATGATATAAGGGGGTCGATTACGAGGCTCGTTCGTAATAACCCATTGTTCACTCAGCTGTGTATTTGCCGGGGGTATAGGACGCGACGCGTCGCGTATACGCGGCAAATAATGTAACGTAAATAGGGGACGGTTCCGCGTGCGCGATAATTAATTCGTTGCTTCGGCCCCGTCGATATCGGTAATCGCCGCGAGTTCGCGGCGCCGTTCGTCGTTTCGTCACGCGAATCCGATCGATCCTGACGTGGATCCCGCCGACGTGGCACCGATGCTCGGTGCCACGGCTGCGTCTCCTCGTTCGGCTGGGTTCAAGCATGGCCAAGCGAACCGCACGGAACCGGACGCCCGGTGATGGAAGACGAAAGTCGCTAGTCATCCGCCTAATTCGCTCGAAACTCGTTGTTCTGTCTTCTCTAGCGGATACGACGGCGACGCGGATGGAAAAAGTATTAACGAAAGAGAGAGCGGGTAGCGTGGAAGCGTTTCGCGTGGACTGAAACCTGGCTGCCACCCCCCCGGTTCCTTTTCGCGCGCCCTCCTTCCGTGTTTTTTTTCCCTCCTCGTTTCGTTTTGGCGGTTTTTTCCACGTTTTCGTTTTTGGCTCCGCGATATCGGAGGAACGATCCATCGACGGGGGCCGATCCCGCGTTCTGTCCACGAAAAAGAGACGAGGTCGGTCGTACGGAAAGACCGAGATAATTACTTTCGGTTTTCGGGCGTACGCTTGAGCGAGCGCAAACGAAACAGGCGTATCTTGCGGTCATGAATTTAATTAAATATTTTCCTGGCCGAATGTCCGCCGTTCGCCCTGATCATCTCGCCTCCTTTTTTCTCCTAGACACGGGGCAATTTACTTTTTTAATGTCCGTAATGAATTAAACGCTCTCCCCGGTCGATCCCTCCTTCTCTCACCCGCGCCATCCCCGTTGGGTTCCCTTTTGCCAACCGGTATTACCAACCCTCGTCTCACGCGGCACCGTTTCCTCGGTTCTTCGCTCCAGGCATCGTCCCCCTTGCTTCGACCGCCATTTTTATCTCAATATTCCTCCATTGTCCACGCGGCTTCGCCTCTTGCTCTCGAAAAGATGAAATTAGCAAGGGACGCTCGTATCTCATTCTTGATCCCGAGCAATTCGTATCCGCTGCTCGCGTTCCGTTCGCGCAGCCGCTCGTCGCTCAAATTTTTATCGCGCTACGAGTTTATCGTGCTCGTAAGCATCCGAGATGGCAACGGTTGCTCTTTCCGCACCGCGTCGATGTCGCGACACGATGTTACGCGAGCGTAAAACCAGTTTTATTCGCCCGTGAATAGCGAGTGTATACTTGGGAGCATAGATTATGCTCGCGGATTAAACTGCGATTCTATATCAGCGGTTCGTCGTTCCTAAGATTCAATTCCATTCAACACGGTGTCCCCTCTTTTCGACCTCGACAAGGTAAAATCGGATCTGACGAGACCGGACGCGAACGACGCGGTCGCGATATAGCGTTACGTTACTTGGTTCAACGTTATCGATGTCGGTGGTCCGTCCGTTGCCTCTTGGTTTCAACGTTTCGCAAGCTGCTGCGTCTATCTCGAGGATCCGTTACCTTTCCAGCAAACTTCGTTGATTCTCGTTCTCCTTGAATAACCAAAAAAAAAACTGTCCACCTATCGATACACGATTTAATCGAGCGACCATTCGATCGACTACCCCTCGGATAAATTACTATTCCGATAGAGGCTTGGTGACCGGGTAACGTGGCACGCGATTGTTTAGAGTTTCAGAGCGAAGCGTGGTCGTATCCAATTCGATAGATTGGTCGGGTAACGGGCGGGGAGTGGATTTTTCGTCGTCCGTGCCCGAGGAAAGGATTCTGAATGAGAAAGTAGGGGTGGCGGCGCGGATACGTAGCAGAAATAGTGGGTGGCTCGAGCCGGCTGGCGGAGGGTGGCGGAGGAGGACGGCGACATGCGTGTTTCCTCTTCCTTTCCTCGGAATCTAATTTCGTCGAATGTCATCCTCGAGACTCGAGAGAGAGTGCAGCGATCTGCATTCGAGGTTGAATCGGCCGATAGCAATTTCCAGGTGAGGCGGGGAGGGGTGAAGCTGTCGCGCGTACGACGAAAAGAGAGAAGCAGAGGGGGCGAGAGAGAGTGATCGAGGGAACGGAGGGGGTTGGAAGGGTCACGTTCGAGGGTGAGGTTGAATCCTGGAGGAGGATACGCTGTCCGTTCCCGGGGAAGTCTCGTCGAAGTATCGAGACCTGTATCATGGCGGCTATAATACATTTTTTATCTGATCGAGGGGATCTTCTTTATGGAGGGCGCTCCGTGCACGGTTCTCCGTTGCTCTCTCTATATCGTCGCATATGCACACGGTCGCGCGAGCGCGCGCGCGCGCGCGCCACCATTTACCCTGCGCCGCTCCTCGAATAGCTCGTGTACCCGTATCCTGTATTCGTATTTCTACTTTTTCTGTCCGTGCCTCCGTGGGGACCGTGTGCCTCGTTCCCTCGTACCGGCTGCGCGCGAAGGCGCAGTCACGTTTCCACTTTCATACCGAGTATATTCGCGGGGCCTCGTCGCAGGATAATGGGGTAACTCGTGGCGACCGTTGCGCGCGCGTGCGATCCATCCGTTATTCCTCGGATCGGAAAATTCGCGGAAACGAGGACGCGTCGCGGAACGCGTTCAGCGTGGCCGCGAGCGGAGGGTATTTAGCCGAGTAGAGGGTCCGCGCGAGCCGTCGCGCCAGCGATCGTCCCCGGGAAATCGTTGGAATTTACGAGGAACGATCTATTCGTGAAATAAAACAACGGCAGTAGAGATCGAAATCGAAAGAGGCGAAGGAGAAGAGGGTGGCGGCGGTCGTTGGGGGCGAGGGTTGGTCGTTCGAGACGGGGTAGTGGAGGGTGGTTCGAGCGAAGGTGCGAGCGAGAGAGGGAAAGAAGCAGGGGCGGCAGGGTAGCGGGGACCGAAGCAGAGCCAAAGACGGATGGTGGCGGCGGCTATGGCGGGGTGGCAAGGAGAGCTCCCTATCATGTGGGGAAGAGGGAGGGCGGTATAGGGGATTGAAAAGCAATTTCCCCGCGAGGGACGCGCGGTGTGTGGTCCGAGCTTTATATTAATGATCCAGATATATTATCGGACGTGACCGAAATTGCTGTCAAAAAACTCGGATATTGGATCGAGAGGAGATTGCGAGAAGGTCGCTCTTTTCTGGCCGCGCGCACTTCTACCTACGTGTATACATACATCTCTACGTACGTACGTACATACGGTGAGATATGTACGTACGGGTACGTACGTGTATGCCGATCGGTCACCGCGGAAAAGTCGTTCTAAAGCGGGCGCCCGTCCCGCGGATATTTCGTCTTCCCGAATTGACGGTTGTTTTTCGATTCGAGCGGGAAGGATGGAACGCGGGGCAGGAACGACATGCGATACGCGTTTCCGACGTGTCGACCGAAAATCCTTGGGTAACGCGACGGTACGTTACCCGCGGAGACTTGGAGGCAAACAATCGTCGACGATTCGAAACGTTTCTGTATCGCATTTCACATGCACAATTCGCGTTTCGCTCTCCACCCCCCCCCCCCCCCCCTCCCGCCAGCCACGTCTATTATTCTCGCGTATCACGAGATAATACGTCCTGTCGTTCGCCGGAGGTCGGACAGATCAATTTTGTTCGCGGATTTGCCAGCCTCGTAGCCGTGCGCGCCTAAAGCGCTTCGCGTTCGTTCGAATACTCGGGGCAAACACGCGAGACACGTTCGTTCGTTCCGTGCCGACTGGTTTAAGAGGAAGATATCGGGGGCCAGCTAGGTTTTCCGCGAGTGTTTCGCGGAAAGCGTCGATGGTTTCGCGGCATCGAGCCTCGGCGATTGTCGATCGGACTCCCTCGCGATGGAATATTTATAACCCTATAGGAGGCATGGTATTTGCAGAGAGAGGGAAAGAGAGAAATGGTGAGCACGATTTCACGTGGGACAAACGCGTCCCGCGCGAGTGTATGCGGGCCCGTTAAGTAGTGGATCCTGTCGCGTAACGTACGTACGCGAAACATGTTTTATGCAGACCCGCGATAAGTGATTAAACTGTAGCCTAGCCGTACCGGTTTCAAAACGATAAGCCTGGATAATGCACGGGTTTTCTATCCTCTGCAAATCCCGCCTGCGTACCTGTTGTGCCCGCTGTCGAGCGTTGTTTCGACAAAGAGCCGGACGCGCGTAGTCGCTCTCGATCCGTCCGCTCGACGCGGAATTAGCCCCGGCTGATGATCGAATCGGTCACGTTCGAAGGCGGCCCGGTTCTGCTCTCGATCGATTTCGAGGGGAACCGATCGGGCGCCAAGGACCGACTACTATCAAAAGGCAATCGTATAGGCGCGGACGCGTGTCTAATACGTCGATGGGAAATCGACGGCCGGTTTTTCTGTTAAGACGCCGCTGGCGCGAGGTCACGTTCCACGACTCGAAAGACCAATTTCCGCTGACTTCTATTTACATAGTTAGGTATACGGGCTGGATAATACGGCGCTGTCGAGTCGGTCGTACGGTCGAGCAAGGGATGGCGGGAGGAAAAGAGATAGGGTGAGAGAGAGAGAGAGAGAGAAAGAGGCCTGGGCTGTCCATCGGTGGAAGGATAGCTTGGCAGGAAGCGGGTTGAGGAGGGTATTACGGTAATACCCACAGTGTTTCCAGGACGGTGGGTAGGCGTAACTAAATTTCCATATCTCGGCGACTGTAATGCGCATTTAGCGGCCGACGACTACGACGTCGACGACGATAGATCGAGTTAGCGTTCGGCTGCCCATGCCTTTTTCCCATGTTTGCGTTTGTACTTTTTAATACCGCGTCTCGACTTCCTTTCTTCCCGCCTATCCAACGCTACTTCATTGCCGAACTTGATCGTTTCTTCCACTCGTACTTTCCCAACTTTATTTAACTTTGATTGTGCCATTAGAAAATAATGATTCCTCGCAACATCCTATCTCAATTATTCTGGCCTATCTGCGCGCGAAACGCGGCAAACATCCCTCGAACCTCTCCCCTGAAGGGTCATAATCGCCAGGCTCGATCGGTACCGGAAACACGGTGAACCTCCCTCGTCCCGCAGTCCTCTTATTTCTGATCGATCAACCGGGGCAAGGTCGAAAGGTCAAGACAACCAGCGAGCCGGCGCGGCTATAAATTCACGCGGCCATTCGAACGTGTATTTACATGCACGAGTAGCGGGGTTTGATTGGCCGTGACGTCGGCCGCTTCGAAGTGGCTTGCCAGCCCCTTGATTGGATTCTATCCTGGACACAATGAACCGTACATCGCGCGATCCGACGTGATCGAGCCAGGAGGCAGACACGGCCGCGGGGGTTGCTTAGAGGGAGGAGAAGAACGGTAGAAGGTGAGAGATTATTACGAAGCATTGTACGAAACCGCGCGAGAACTCACCCTCTCCTGCTCGAGTCGCGACCGCGCTTCGATTAATTCGCATCAATTACCGCGCGAATGTTTCTTCAACGACGTGTGCAACTATTTCTTCTTTCAACGCCTCGTTTCGAAGCGAGACGCCTTTCAGTGGGCAGCGTGGAATTGCTCGAAAAGGTAGAAAGTAAAAAAAAAAAAAAAAAATAGCAGTTTTTCGGGAACGAAAGTTGGGGTTGGATGAAAGCGAGAAAAATGAAAGGAGCAGGAGGCGGATGGTATATCGGTCACGTTCCGAGGGCGCGCTCGCACATAGTAGTTTGATACTGATTGACGCTTGTTCGCGCGCGGAAGGATTAGCGATCTGACTCGTGTGCTGGGCAACCGCGTCTGCGTCCTGGTTCTCTGCCTCGACGCGGCGAACTGGGTTTCCTCTGCTGGTATAACCTTTGCGATTCTCCGTGGCTCACAGGATTCCCTTTCCCACCATCTCCCTGAGATCTCCTCGTTCCTCGCATCCCCCAGAAAGATCGACGATCGAACGAATACGAGAACGCGAGCTACCTGTCTACCTGGAACAGTCGCTGGGTAGAATCGACGCGAGTGCACCAGAGAGGGGTGAACGAGGACTCGAAGAGGGCGATAAACGTGGGAGCAAGACGGAAACGGTTCACGGAGATCGCTTAAGAAATACGTAAAGCGAGAGAGACAAACAGCGGTCGAGTCTGTTAAGCAACGAGGGGTAAGAGAAAGAGGGAGAAGTAGGAGAAGAAGAGGAAGGCGATCGTAAGGGTGGCGGCGCGAACTGGAAGGACGGCGATCGGCGATGGGGATTTGCGGACCTCGAGGGGGCTCGGGGATCAGTAGGTTGGTTCGAGGGGGGGTGGGTGGGAAGGGGTGACTATACTTAGTTAGCGGACAATGCGGCCCCTAATGAACAGCCAGGGGCGGCCGGTAGAGCAGCCACTGGAGCACGCCATCTAGTCTGAGACAGACAGATTACGTTGCGTGGCGCTATACCGCGTTATCCACCCCCGGCTGTTGCATTCGAGGTTCGCATTGCGTGGCAATTTCGATTACGGCCTACCGTTTCGCCGTTTACGACTCGAGTAAACCGTATCGACGGTTCCTGAGTACCGTTCGGCCAGCTCTGAAACGTGAAAACGTTCCACGGTGCGGATTCGGTCCGCGAACGGCGGACGAGAACTCGGATGGGATCGGTGTTTGCCGTTTATGATCTCGTACGCGGGGCTAATTAGGGTATTTCGAGTCGCGCGTTGCGTTGGATCGCGTCTCTCACTCGAGAGCGAGAGAGAGAGAGAGAGAGAGAGAGAGAGAGAGAGAGAGAGAGAGAGAGAGAGAGAGAGAGAGCGTCGAGTGTTCAGGGGATGAAGAAAGTAATGAGACTTCTGGTTCACGATCGCTCTGGATTTAGATGTTCCCGAAAGTGGTACATAAGAGGACGTAGCAGCAATCTGTTCGCGTAGTCGCGTAACGCGGTTACCGCGATGAACGTTGATTTCGAGGGGCGTGTAAATTAATCGTAAGTTCGCGTCGAACTTTTGGTAACGTCGTTGAAATTTCGCATTAACGAGGGGCGTGTTACCGCATGGAAGATGTAACGAATGGGTTACGTACGTACGCGATCTAGCATCGAATACCGTCGCGGATTTAAACGTCCTGGTGAGATCGTCGCTGTAAAGCGACGGTGCTAAAGTCTACTTAAACGCGGACGAGAATATACGCCGGTTGGAGCAAAATAAAATAAAAAAAAAGGAAGAAAAGTACAGAGTACACGACAAAGCGTCCCGGGGACTTTACGATGCTGACGTAACGGTGTGCAACGGTGCATTAAACGCGCGCGTGCATTTAAAAACTTTAACATTGTAAAAACCGCTGCGAAACACGCGCTTGTGTCCATCGTCGGCGGATAACGCTCGAAAGAGTGACGCGCATCAACGGTGGCGGGAAAAAGAGAGCGCGAGGGGGTGGGTCGGAGGCGAGGGGGATGCATAATCAAGGTAATACAACGAACGATGCGGCGTGTCCGCGGCAATGGAAGAAACGAGCCGCGTTATGCCACGATTGAGATCCACTGGCTGCTGCGGCGGTTGTAATTGGATTCAATTGTTCCGCGTTAAATCAGTGACTGCACTCTCCTGCCAGTTCTCCATTCTGCGTCTATCCATCCGCTACTCCTACGACACAGCTCATTGAAACGACTCCGGGGTACAGCGCGCACGGAAAACCGAGTCCTCCGCGACGTTCGCGGAAGACGTGAAAAGAGCTTCCGTCGCCGTTTCCGTCGCAGCCCGGAGAAACACCGATTATTCGCGTAAATCTTTATCTCTCGTTCATTGTCCGCGGACGATTCGCGCGTCGTTTTTAATTAAAAAAAAAAAAAACATCACCCCTTTCCTCCTCCTGTTTGTACAGGCTTTGATCTTTGAACGCTCGAGCGTGTCGTTAAGCGCGCAACGGGGAAAGCATTCGTTCCGTCCTGCGAAGCATCAATTTCAATTTCGAATTTATAAATCGATTGGACGAGCGAAATATTTCGGAAACGAGGGAATTCATTTCGAATTCCTCATCGTCGCCGCTCGGTTCGAGATCGAGTGTAACGCCGAGCGTTAAAATAGTCGCTGGAACGTATTAAAAGTTACTCTTTCACGGGCCGATCGATGTCATTTGCAATTACATTCCTCTGTGAATTGGCGAACGGAAGGGTAGGGGATGAGGATTGCGCGCGACGCTTTCCGATTTTCGCCGCCGTGGCGAACGGAACGCCGCTTACCTAATACCCGTTGCACCCTTGCCCGCGCGTATCGATAACACGGTAAGTGGTAATTTTACTAATGGCGCTGCCACGTCCTTTATATTTTATCCATCGCTGCCTCTGTTCTTCTTCACGTCAGCCCATGGGAGGAGGGGCGGTTGCACTTCCGGAAACAGGGTCCCCGCCGCACGCGTGGCACCAGAAGACGCAGAGGGTGGCTATCTGTCTCGACGCACCTGGTCGGGAAAGGCGCTCCGCTAGGTTTCGCGCAAGGGGTTGGTTGCGTGCGAGCACGTCGCGTTGATTAACGAAAATTCCAAGGGTTCCACCAGCTCGTACGCGGCCCGTAGTAATTCTCGAGTTCACGCCACGTGGATGCGACACAGTTGCAAATTAGTGGGACCAGTTTCGCAGGGGGTGACAATTGCGCAATTGTTGTCGGATGTTTACGTAGCGATCTCGCAATTGTCCCTGCCGCGATCTAGCGGCTCACGGTTGACGTAATTGTTCCTTCAACGCGCACGCTTCACCGTGCGTGTTACCGAGGGAACTATTTTGCGCGTACGTCTCACCAAAATCGGTGATTTACACTCTCGATAGTCCCTCGTTAGGTGCGATCCATCTTGACGTCCTTAGCTATTAATGTCTTCCATACAATCTGTTGGATGGACGTTACTCGCGTACGTACGCAACCACGCGATCGCGCGTAGCTAAATTCGACAGGGCCAGAGAGAGAGAGAGAGAGAGAGAGATAGAGAGAGACACAATGCGATTGGATCGATCGATTTACATAGACGTCGAATACGTCAGCAGCGAAAATTAATAAGAGTAAATTAATAATGAAACGAGACACCCTCCCCCGTCCGCGTTACACCCGTTCGCCGATTTAATCTATTTACGCGCAGCTACTCGCCGCTCGCGTACAAAAGCGAAAGACTTTTCAGCCGCTAGCCCCGGCAACTTTAATGAAAATAGTTCTTACGTTTTTACCTGGGAGTCTCGAGGGGGGCTTACGCGACCCCTTAACGAAGATTCTAATTAAGCGAACCTCCCACATCGCGGCTCTAACTCACGCCCGTCAACCAACCCCCGCGCGGAACCCCTCTTCTTTCCGGCGTCGCGCTGTTTTCCGAGAGTGCCACGTAAAAGAATAAACGTCGGCTTGCTCGCGTCTCCCAGCACCGTTCACGGACACGTCCCGTACACGTGCACGTACACGGACAACGTCAACGGCAACGTCGATATTTCCATCCGCGGATGACGAAAGTCTATTGTACGCCCGGCAGAATAGCGTCTCGATAAATCCTCGATGTTCACGTTTTAAGCTTCTTTCGCGCGTCTACGCATCGACATCGCGGGCATAACGAGCGTAACGAGCAAACAGGTTGAGCAATCAATTTAATTTCTCTCCTCGTCCCACCTTCTCTTTCTTCCTCCCTCTCCTCCAGCTCGGTCCCCTTTTCTCTGTTTTCTTCTTTTTTTTTTTTCCACCCCTCCCCTTCTTTCTGTTCCACCTCGTTCCCGTGCTTCTTCCCTCCTTCGACCGCGCCACGTTTTTCCTCTTACTCCCCGGGTCTAGCTACTCGTGTGACGTGGCCTAGCTGTTAGTAGTTAAGAGCAATGGTTATAATGAGACCCCATTACGGCGCGACTTTTAAAATCTGTCTCTGACAGCTGGACCACGATGGATTATTCTTTATCCGCGGGCAACAGTTTATTTAAAAGTAACGAGACCGCCGCGGATAATGAGCCGTCCTTCTTTATTTCCATCCGCGCTTGTCTATGAACTTCTCCGGGCTTCGCCTCTCCCCGGGGAGAGGCTGGCCGCCGTCTCTCTTATATGGCAAGCGTAATTGAAGTTTGTATCCAACGTAATAAATGTCCTCACCGTGTGCCGTGTAATTAATAAATTCCGGGATTAAAGAAGCTCGCGCACCGGAGCGTCGCGGAATTCTACGGAGTTCTGGCATAGTTCTCTGCCTTCACTCTCTCTCTCTCTACCTGCCTTTCCCCGACCAGTGCTCCGTTGCTTTTCTACCGATCGCCGATGGCCGACAACGAGCGGACGCGGTGGATCTCGCGTTCTCCAACTACGACCGTCCGTTTCTTTCCGACGTCGCGTCCCATTGAAAACTGTAATTACAGGCAAAATACGTCGCTTCGTCGTATCATCGAGGGTTTTCCGATTCGAGGCTGGACCGGATGGATGCCGTGAAAAATTGCAAACGCGAAAGGCAAACGTGCAAAAACGAACGTGCGTTTCTTCCGTGCTCATCGATATTTACGCACCTAGAATCCGACCTAACGACCGCGTAACAACGTCCGCCCCCTTTTATTTTTTTTCCGCGGGACGCGTTCCCACCCCCGCTCGTTTGCGTCCCCGCGTCCCACCGCGTCGGACCCGTTCGTTCAGATCTCTTTTAATTATCAGTGCCGAATAATCGCTCGTTTAAAGCGAAATTAATGGATCTCCCACCGCGGCACCGTGGGGGGAGGGCGGGTCTGGCTAGATTTATTTTCCCTCGCGCCGCCACCCCGTTCACCTTTCCCTTCGGCGTCTTTTTCACGGCGTAACGACGGCCCAGCGTGCAGGGGAGAGGGGCGCGGGGTGCAGCAACGGCGCCATGGAATCTCCATAATTCTGGCTTACAGAAAATGACAGCTTTTAGCGTTGATGCACAGTTTATACCGGGCGTATTATTTTAAGTGGCGCTGTCTGTATAATTCAAGACTCGGGGGCGCACGGGGCGGGCGGCGCGAGGGAGACGGTCGAGAGGGTGCCGCGGTATGAGACCTGTAAGAGAAAGGGCGACAGAGGGTGGAAGGGTGTGGGTGACAAGGGGGTAGGCAGAGCGAGAGAAAGAGGAGCAACGGATGAGGCGAGCGGAGAGGTGAAACGAGAGAGAGAGAGAGAGAGAGAGAGAGAGAGAGAGAGAGAGAGATAGGGAACGCGCGCTGGTGTTACCGGGAGGGAAGGTCGACGCGGTAATGGCATCGTCGTGTCGCCAGCTTAAAGCTCCAGTGATTCTCAATCACGCGAATCCATTCTCCGTGTCCATCGCGTTGGCGCCAAGTCCGCGCCGCGGATGAAACGCTGAGATACTTTCCGCTCCGTCGATGCCGACGTTTCCTCCGAACTACTGTAAAATAAATAAACTCGGCCAGCACTCTCGGCTCTCGCTCCCTCTCTCCATTCCGTCGATCCGTCCTCCTCCTCTGTGCTACTGTTGCGACGAATTTGAATTCGTCGTTCGCGAGCCGGATAAAATGCGGTCGCTAGCGGCCAGCAGCTAGGGTATACACGTATACGGGGCGAGCATAATGGACATCGGTGAAGAAAGAAGGGAGGAACGTCAAACGGGTAGAGAGGAAAAAGAAGAGCAACCGGAGAGGCGCAGGGGAGGTGAAAAAGGAAAGGGAGAAGGAGAGGAGAAGAAAAAAGAGAGATGGAGCAGAAGGGGACCAGCTGCGGTTTCCTCTAATCTTTGTACAGACACGGCCCCACCGAATTAATACGAGAGCCTCGAAGAAAAGATAAACATTCCTGTGAATACTCTTGGGTATACGCTCCGGCGAGAGCCCGTGTCTGTATACGCGCACATGCGGGCAGCCGTGCGCGCAGCATGTGCATCGCCGTGGCAAGATGTTTTGACCGACGAGATCCCGTCGTCACGGATGTCGTTTCTGCTTAATTGTTCGCTCTCCCCTTCGTATCTTCCTTCTTGGCCACCGCGAGGACGGCGAAGCAACGCGCGACCGACACAGAGGACGAAGGCGGCGCCGCCCGTTGAAACGAGTAATCGTAAGTTCGTTAACGGCTACCCGCGAATTTCCATCGGTCGTTGATATTCCGCGCGGCGCGCAGCCTAATCGAGCCAGGGTTAAATTCACGGTTAAATTCCGATAGAGTTCCGCGGGCCGACGGAAAAATCCATCTTCGTTCGGAAATAGGCACATTCGACGACGTAAGTAACTCGAAAGGAATTTAAGGGACGATTGGGGTGCGTCGACGTTGGTTAAGGCCACGGGAATCGGACGGGGGTGAGTCCTGGCTAGGGAAGAAATCACAGGGGTAACGGAGACAGCGATGAAAAGGGGCTGATGGGAACGAGACGGAAATAGGGAGGGACGAGGAGCGAGAGAAATGGCGAGAGAGGGAGAGAGAGAACGAGGCCCGATAGACGTAGGCGCCGGCCAAGTTGCGCCGCTGATTGCACCACAAAGGGTGCAATTATGCGGCCCTCCAGCAATCACCGCGCATTCTGCCCGCCATTTGACCCCTCGACACCCCTCGACGCCCCTGAAACCCCACCGGCGCGCTTCCGAGGTACTACCTACCGCCCCGGGTACATAGCCCGGCACACTGGGAAGCACGACAGACATATCACCGGTCGGTGCCACCGTCGCTTTTTATTTAAATGCGCCCCCTCGACGAGCCGACACCCTGAATGCCCCACGGAGTCTATGCAATTTAACCTGGTGGTGTCGCGAGAAAAAATCTGTTAATGAACGATTGTCGGCTACTGGGGATTCGGATGAAAATATCCTGAAAATTGGACGCCTTTCTTTCCGCGTTCCTTTCCTCCGCTTCGTTCGTTCGTTCGTTTTCTCTGCTCGCGCGTACCTATGTACACGCGATCCGTTTTGGTCGATGGCTCGAGTTCGCGCGATTTCTTCGACAAATTTCTCAGTCGCTTGTCTCTTTGTAATAATAAAAATTCCAACTCCGTGAACGTTTGATCGTCTCATCGCTGCTCATCCGCGTGACGGATAGATCAGCCTCCGATGAAACTGCTCGCAGAATCTCTCCGCGTCGTTCGACGCTCCGGCGTGTACGCCAACGTACGAGCGTAATTTCTGGCTTTTTGCCTGTTACACGAGAGAACTCGCGACGTTGTACCGATTATGGAGAAAGGTCGAGGGAAGAACGAAAAAAGCGGCTGGAAAAAGACAAGGGCGGCGAGGAGACACCGCGAGAGAGGAAGAAGACCGAGAGATATCGTGAGACGACGACGAAGGAGGTGTGCGACGTAAAAAACGTTCCAGATGTGTTCCCGGCTTCTGAACAAGTTCAGAGTCAAGTTGCCAGACCTCGTCCCCTCTGCGGTGGCTCACAGGCAGGAAGTGCCGCATTAAAGCCGCTAATCTGCCTGTTTTCATGGCTCTCCGTCGCTCCTCGCTCCTCGCCGCCGTTAACTCTTTCCCGCTTTTGTGCACGGCGCTCGTAAACCGTGCGTTTATGCCTGTTAGTTAAGGAAACGAACGGTCGGAGGATCGATACGGGGATGAATGTCAGCGATGGGATCGCGAGAAACTTATTACACGGTCGCGGGAAAATTGCAACGCTACGTCGATCGTGTCAGTCGACTGACCGTGGATTTACACCTCTCCATCGAAGTGGCGAGCCGAGAGTCGTCGAAACAAAAAAGAGAGAAAAATGAAAACTCTGGGTCGGAAGATTTTACGCACACCCGTGCGTTTTGTCATCGGGCTGAGAGTTGTCGTATATTTTTAGACGTACATACCGGACGAGAGCAGGCCGAGAGCCAGGTTTAAAGTAAATTTTAAAAACGTATTCGCGTCGGCCCCCGGACGAAAATCTCTCCCAACGGCCCGTTTCTGTAATCCGAGGACATTAATTTGTTGGCAGGACGGGCTTAAGAGTGTTGACCCGGCCGTTTCCCCGGGGAACTTGTTGTATTTTCTCAGGTTATCTGGGAAGAATCCGGGAAACGGTCGCGGGCCGTGCCCGGTCAAATTTTACCCTCCCCGATGGCCGGCGCTTCCGTCACACACGGGGGGCGGATCGTCTCGTCGACTCTCCGCCCGACCGTTTGTCATACTTTACAAATATTGATTTTTCGATTTCGCCACGTGTTCCAGCGACGATCCGTCGTCCCGTCCGAAGATAAACGCTTATCGCCGTCCAGACTTTCGACTTTTCCCCGTTCCGACTTCAACTTATACACGATACGCACAGTCTCCAACGACGAATACATCCGAGCGTTTCGTTCTCGGTGAATTCACAGTGCCGCGCGAATAATCGAAATATCCTACGCTACGTCCGCGTTCCATTGATCGACGGTGGGATCGCCAGTCGAAATTAGGAATTGTTTGCAAAGTCTCTTCCGCGGCGAGCGCAACAACGAAGCTGGCGCGTATCAGTGCTGTCGACGGCAGCGATTCAGGGGCAGAGGTGGCTAGCAAGCAAGAACGAAGAGCGGGCAGAGCGGGAGGTTATTGCCTGTTGGGTGATTTATCTAGTAATACTAGCCGACAGGCCACGAGGCCGGGGGCACAGTCACGGGGGCAAACCCGGTGCCTTCTACCCCTACTCGTGGGGCCAACCGCCGGCACACCGGTGGAAATTAAAAACTCACTTTATTACACGTCTCATTCTGTGCTCCCTCGGCCACCTCTGGCCGCCTCGCGCGCACCCCCAGGCGAACCCCGTCTATACGATCCTCTCCTTTCCTCTTTTCCGGCTCTCCTCTCGTCACATCCTGCCGCCCCTTGCAGCGCCTCGTCCACCGCGGACCGACTTAATATGAGGCCGGCCATACCTGATGGAACGAATATTATTAAAGTTCGCCCGCACGCGAAACCCGTGAAATATCGCTGCTCCCTTCGCCCCGTCCGCCCGCACTCGCGCCCCTCTTTTTTTTTCCCTCCATCGCGACGGCCCGCGTCCCTTCTCTCTTCGCCGTCGTTTAGACCCTTCACCTCCTCTGCTCTCGTGCCCGCTGCCTTTTATTATCTGCCTCTAGCTTATACTCGAGACGGTAGCGAACTCTCCCAGAAGCAAAAATAATCACGGGTAAGCCGCGATGTAAATACGCCACGGTTTCACCGGCCCACACCGCCTCCCCGTCCCTCTGTCTTTACGGCTCTCATCCTCGCCACTCCTGCGGTGTGTTCCTATTCAACGGGGCGCGTTTCGATTTTTCAAGTTCCCGCGGAACGGGATGGAAAACCGGCTGCACGGGGTTGCCGGATCGCAGCTCGTTCGCGAACCACTCGCGAAAGTAACGTTCCGTTGCGCGATGGATTATTTATGATTCTATGCTTTTATCTGTATTACTTCGTCCATCGCGGGTGGCACTCCGGCTGCGCCCCACGTCCCTCTCTCGTATCCCGCGCTTATGTATTAAGAACGTTCTTGTCTCCTCCTGCGCGACCGGAAGCGATATCACGCCGCCAGACGATCGACGCATCTACTTAGCCTCCCTCAGGTCGAACCCCGTGTCGGTTTCGTGCGCGATTGTACGCCGAACCCGCGTTAAACTCTCGAATTCTTACCGTCGACTTATCGAACCGAGCATTATTGCCCGTTTCGCCTTCTCTCTCTCAGCCCCTCTCTCACCCTCTTTTTCTCTCGTCGACTAAATTTTCTCTCTCCGTCCGGGGGACGCCTCTGTATAATCCGCAGACAATCAAGATCGGTCGGCGGAGCGAGGCGGGTAACGCGATTGATTCAATTTCGAACGTAAAGGGAGCGGTTACGGCAGGGAAAATTGAAGCGGCACGTTGATCGGGCACAAAACGGCCGTGGAACATACTTTATCTTATCGGGGAGACATTGAACGGGAGACGCGAGGAGGCCCACCTAATCACCTCGCGTCGCAGCTGCGCGTTCGCTTCACCCCTTTTACACGTAGCCGCGGACCGGGTTACGCGCTACGTGTGCACGCGTGCGCTCCCGTGCATAGACCCCGATGACGTACCCGTCGGTATCTGGCTCGTTTTATTAATGTCAATAAGGCAATTATTGTCGATGAATGGCGTGGGTGGGTATCTCGCTCATACCGCTGCCGTGCCGAGTTACCTGCCCCCCGCCGGTATCGATGGCTACGAACCGATGCCTTTCACGCGCCCCAATCGAACAAGCCTCCGGGCTCGCTGCGGGGACAATTCCCTCGAATTCCCCTCGATTCTATTTCCCATTCGGCTCGACTCGATGGAAAATGGAAATAGTCTCGGTCCCTGCGAATAGTTGTAACACCGCCGCGAGACTTTGCGAACGTGTCTCAATTATAGACGCGAAAATTTTCTATTCTCGCTTTACAATTTGTAGAGATGCATCAGAGGGTTGTTAAAAATGATTCAGCGTCGAAGAAGAGCGTGAAACCGGGACTTTCTCCATCGTTGACTTCTTGAACGTTTGCGCGTCACTCGGCGCACTCGCTGAACGAAATATACGGGGGATGGGGAGAATAATATAGGAAAGAGGGGTTTCTCCAGTCTCCGCTAAGCAATATCCATCCACCCCACATGCCTGCCTGCCTGCCTGCCTGTCTGCCTGTTCGTATTATCGGTGTGTACAGACGGGCTCTCAGCAATTTATCCATTACGGTCTCAGTCGCGCGCGCACTATTATTGCATTTTTTGAAATTATTGCTCGCCCGGCATCGACGTCGCGCGCCACCATCTTGATTGACAGGCTGTGCGGTGCCTTTATCGCGTGTACACGCGCGCGCGCGCCGCGTACGCGCGCGTGCCGCATCGATTTATCGTTAAGCCTTTCCTTACCGCGAAGGCGTAACCGGGTATCGAGCCGTTTTATCGATAACCAAAGACGCTCGTTACCCTGTAAAAATTGGTTGCAAGCAGAGCCAACGATATAGGGTCTGGTTGCCTGCCTGCGAAGTACCTCGAGGGGGTGGGCCGCCCCTTACGCGCGTGGATCGTAGCAGCGTTCAGAAATTTTTTTACCCCCCTACGATAGGCGGTCCAAAGCTCGTAGAGTGGAGCGAGCTAATTACATTTGTAGGAATAACGCGTTCGCGTGTCGGGGCTCGATTCGTTTCCTCGTTAAACACACCGGCTATCCATTCATCCCGGCCGATGTGTCCATCAATTTCTTACGAGGCACGTACGCGCGTGGACTCAATTATCCGAAGTGTGTGTGTCGGAGGCTGGCCCGGTTTGTCCGAGGAGACTTGACGGCGGCGCAAAAGGCGGGCAGAAAAGGAGCGCGGTAATACATCGTGTCCGAGGCGACTGGAAGGATGTACGAGTTCGTTTGGGGCAGCGAGGTCCGCTGAGGCCCCCGGTAAAGGTTGGCGCGGTAAAAAATTCAGAGGGTGAATAAATCAAGGAGCGTCGTAGCAGCGGAAGCGGGCACCGCCGCCACGAGAAACGAGTGGCTGCTACGTAAGTGCGGCCGATGCGGCACGATCCCGACGATCCTCTTCTTTTGTACATACTTTATGGCGAGTAATGCGTGAAAAGGGACCAGGGTCCGTTCCCCCCCGCGCGCGAGCCTCCCGTTTCACCGTGGACATTCCCACGTATACGTTTCGAGCGTAATCCTCTGATCCGTCCTTAGGCGCGCGATGATTTAGGGCACCCCTTGCGCCACTCGCTCGTCGCCTGTCTTCTATTACAGAAATACGATTAGCCACGCTGGCATATGTATATCAGAGCGCCGAGGGCATTGTCGACGCGTCCTGTATCCCGTTATTCTCCGCTCGAGCGACGCTACTCGTTTTTCATTCGGTCCTTTGGCCGCTGAGAGATTCGCAGAATAGGGGACATTAATAATCGCGATACAACTGTTCCCGTATCGGCGCGTAATTTCGAGATTCGAGGCGTCTCGAAATACCGTTGAGAGACGGTTACCGTTGGATCCGGTTCGCAGCCTCATCCGGTGAGAAGAAGGCTCGCGTAAATTATACGAACGCGCGCGAGGTAAACGCTCGATGTCTTCTTAGCCCCCCCTCGTCCCTGCTATCTAGTCGCGAGAAAAAGGATTAAGAGGCCGGACAAGAAGGATTGCGAAGTTGAGCAGGCGTGAAAGGGATAGCAGTCGGTAGGGTTGGAAGGCGGGAAGCGTGATGGGGTGGTGTAGGAGGGAGCGAGAAAGAGGGAGAAACGCGTCGTCTATACGGTGGGTATAGATCGCAGCGTATCGTTGAGTAAGTTGGAAACGGAGGGTAGGACGTTCGGGGGGATGGTGGCTCATCTTGTAATGGACTCAGAAGACAGGCGAGTCGGCTAATGGACCCCTGCTCTCCCAGAAAGGCTCCTCTCGGTATCTGTGCCACGCGAGCATCGATGCCATCGAGTCGCGTCCTTCCAAAATCCTCGACCGCGTATCGGCGTTCGACTGTTTCCCGATTCTGAACGTGGGTGCACGGAACGATCGTTCGATTCCTCTTTTCCCCCCAGAATCGATCTGTTTTCCCTACATCGCGCGACGAGCGTCGCCTAACAGGCGAGAAACTGACCAGTTTTGTTTTCCGTGCTCGTGCTCGAAAAAATATTGCCCGTCGCGCGGAGGAAGGCTCGGGTGCCCGCGTGTTTGGACAACGGACAACAACGGGGGTAGCGTGTACCAAAATCGAGTTGCACGAGCACCAAGCGCTCGCTCCACAAATATTTTCCCGCGGAGATGCAAAACGGTGGGCATTTTTAAGAGGGTACACACAGGGTACACGTGTTTTCAAGCGAACCGGGCGACCCTCGTCGACGCGCGACAACCCTCCGCGGAACATTTAAACCCGACCACTCGTAAGCGTTGATACACCTTCGAATAGGAATTCCATCGTCGCGATTCGCAGGCAAAAACGCGACGAGACACACAAGAAGCCGTTCGCGAGTAATTAACGAATAATTGAAACTAACAACCGACCCGGGAGGAATGAAAATATATTTGATTCGCGTGCGTAGGTTCGCGTGTCACGGTGGATAGGATCGTCGAGGTGGACGGATAGAGGCTGGCTCGTCCGCGAAGAGGCGAGAGAGGGAGGAGAGAGTGGTACCCGAGGAAAAAGCAGTCGGAGAAGGAGCATCAGCCAGAAGTAGTCCGACTGCTACTCTCATCTACTCTCGCAGCGAGTCGCGCGCACCATCTTTCTTCTTATCCTTCGCTCCGGTCGTCCTTTCCCCGGGTCCACTCTTGAGAGTAACGTCTACCTCCGTTGATGGGCAACGGCACTTGAGCGGCACTAACACACGGCGGACCCGTGAGCGCGCTCCACGTAGCTGTCCAGCCGATGTCCGATACATCAGGTCCATGCATAATAAATCCACGGTAGCGGAGCGCGAGGAGCGCGAACACGCGCTCCACTCTACGCTCTCGGTGGTATCGGTCCGGCGGATGTTCGACGGAGCAGAGACAGGGGGATGCACTTCGAATCGAGTGGGAACTTTGAAAACAGGGCTGGTGGACATCTCCGTGGCTCGCGTATTTCGTACGCCCGCCGATCCGTGGGTGCCTTCATCCGGATATCGATGGGCGTATCGTCGAGGGACATTAACGTCGCCTGGATAACTTGGCCGTCGAATTTTTGCGAACACCCCCTCTGATCCCTTCTTCGTCCGGTTACGCGATGGAAAGTTGGGTACGCGGCCACTCGCGTGATATCGTCCCGGCGACGGACGGTGGATTTTCAGCGCGGAACTTTGGATTGGTTCGCGTTTAAAAACGAATACGTAATTATCGTTGCCGGTCTCGTTAACGGAAACGGACGTTGAATTGTGCTCGGGTGTTTCGCAGGGGGCAACATCCCGGGCAATTACGGGCGGGACGGGCAGGGTGTAGCTCGCGTGACTACGGGAAATTTAGGTTTTATCGAAGAAAAGCTCGATCGAATTTAGAAGTTGAAACCCCCGGCGCGCGGGCACTCTTAATTAACGAACGCTAAATAAATCCGTTCGGGGCGAAACTCGAATAGGTCTGGGTACACGGGGGTGCGGGTGGCAGACCGTAGAATTTATTTCGGCATCGACACGGAACGTTTCTTCGGGAGACAAGGGAGAAAGAGAGAAAGAGAGAGAGAGACAGGGTGGAGAGAGAGAGAGAGGGCTCTGTAGCCTAGCTAGCGAGCCAGCCGAGTGCCGTTTAGTTTAATACACGTAAAGCTACTCTCCGGCTGCTTTTTCTCCCAAATACTCTACTTCCAACCGGTTCGAAGTAGTATAAGTCGTGGACAAAGTAGACGGCGTACAGAAAACCTCCATTAAAGTCCCTAGAAGTGATTAGTACCCTCTCCCCATCTTCCTCGTCCTCTCTGTTCCATCTATCCCTACCTTCCTCTTACCACCGATCTCTCCGTGCTCCGTTCTGTCTGCGAATTCCCAGAATCCAAGGTCTGAAATCGAGATCGTTCGTCCGTTCGAGCTTCTCGCCGGCCGCTAGATCTCGGTCCATCGTTCGACGAGCGCGTCACGCGAGAACGACGAGCCTCGCGATCGCTCGCGAACGGTCCATCCACGGCATCCCCGTGGATCTGTTCCGCCCCGGCTTTTAAATTCAGCCCCGTTGGCACGCTTTTTGCGCGCGCCACCCCCGGGACGCGCGAGGCCGTCCTCGAGCGGTGAAAAACGAGCAACGGGGCTCGCGACGACCAGCCCCGGCAAGCAACACGCGACATTCTACGAAATTAAATTCAACGTACATGGTTTCGTTCTTGATTGCGGATGAAACCTGGCAATCGTTCCAATTTCATCTCTCCGGTGCTCGCGAAAAATAGAGGGAACGGGAACGCGGCCGGTTGTACGCGCCGGTGGTACGTGTAGCAGCGGCGATGATGGTGACGCGGCCGAGATGGGGATGGGTCGGTCGAGGAAAAAAAAATAGAAGCGAGAGAGAGAGAGAGAGAGAGAGAGAGAGGGAGAGAGAGGGAGAGGCTGGACGCGGACTGTAAACCGACGCGTCGAAATCCTGATTCGAAAAATAGAGCGGTACGTTTCCCGCGAACCGGAAACTTGGCGGACGTTAAATTTAGCCGCGCGCCGATCGGAAACGTTCGCCAGAGTGGGGGTTGCGAGAGGGATGAAACGGGGCTGTGTCGAGGGGGATGAACCGGGGGCAGGGGGCCGTGGTATAAAACGGCGAATCGAATAAGTTCACGGGAATGTCATTTCGCGGGAGTAATCCACTCTTTTCCCTGATTTAATCAGCGGCCGGTCATAAATCAGCTGGTAATTAAAAGAGACCGTTCGCCGATGGCGGCAGTAAACATGGCCTAATCCATTTCGCAGGATAGCTCATAGGTGTGGATTCTGGTATGGGAGTGGAAAAAAGGTCGTAGCCTTTCTAATTTAATCTGGCGAATGATTCCGTGATTCTCGAAGCCGCCGGCAACCCTTTCATTACTTACGTCCCCACCCGACCCCACGAGGCACCCTCGCCTCGCGCTCGACGGCGGCCCCGGAGCCTCTGTTCCTCCTTCGCCCCGCGGGCACCCTCCAAGAACCGGCGCAGAACACTAAATCAGCGACCAGTGTAATTTTTGTAATGGGAGGTGTGGCCTCGTAGGGGTGGTAGACGCGTTCTCCCGCCGGGCGAGCCGGACATATAGTAGGGATGCCATCCCTGCGTTCGCCTACCCTAGAGGAATGGTAGGGTACGTAGGGGCGATTTTAGGGGTGGAATTCTACGATGCGAGCACGCCGCTTCGGTGGTTAATCCTCCGTCGCTATGTCTCGACTCGGGTTACGATCCGGAGCGCTCTACTAGCCCCTCTCTCTCTCTCTCTCTCTCTCTCTCTCTCTCTCTCTCTCTCTCTCTCTCTCTCTCTCTCTCTCCGCACCGATTCTGCACACACGTTTAGCCGCACACTTTCACGGCTGCACAAAAGCAATTCCACCGTCGGTTTATCCTCGAAAGGACGGTAATTAGAGACACTTCTGTTCCTACGACCGATGCCCGCGTGGTTATTAAATCGCGCATCGTGGAAACGTTTCCATCTCGCGTACTCTCTCTTCCCCTCTCTTTACGATACCAACGACCCGCATGGCCTCGCCTTCGTTACTCGCTCCTTTAATTAACCTCGCATCGAATATACAAGTCAAATCTACGGGCTTTCGAGCGGGCTCTTAAAAAAAAACCTTTGCCTCCAGATCGCGAGATCCCCTTATTTTCATCCCGATCGGGTCCCGCACTCGACTCGTGGGAACATACTCGGAACCGATACGACCGCCGGCTTTGATCACCGCCTTAATCGACTCGATGCGGCAGGCTCGCTCCTTCGTTCCCGAGGATTCCGCTCCAGTAGCGGTTAAACTGCGCGGCAGCCGCGAATGGTTCGATGATAGGCGACTGCGGAGCGACGGTGGAAGGGGTGCGGGTCGCGTTTGATGGCGGGTGCAAATACGGGTTTCGGCTCGCGCGAGTTCCTCGGGTTTGGATACGGGTGCGATGACGGTCGAGTGCTACCGAAAGAGAGTGGGGCGATCGTGGCTGGCGGGGAACATAGGGGAAACGATGGAGGGGTGGAGAGACTGTGAAATGGTGGGGTTGTTGGAGAACGAGTGGGGCGGTCGAAGGGGTGAACGGTTCGGATAGTGGGGATTTATCACTTTCGGTGGCGTGCCGCTGTCGCACGCGGTACTCGCCAGTTTACAACCGACCGTCGAACAGGCGGTTTCGTGGCAGCTGTCGTTCGTCGTCGTCTGGCTCGTTCACGGTTTAAAGGACGCGGGATGTTTGGTTTCGCGATCGAGTAAACGTGATTCGCGATCAGAACCGTGGACACCTGTCAGATCTGTAAATTCGATCGATATCCCGTTGCTCGAGGAACGAACGACTCCGATTTTTTTCTGGAAGCACACTGATGGTAAACAGTGAACGTTGTTCTGTGCAGCTGGTGTAGTGTCACGTGACGGAGGGTTTCCGGAGAACGGTGCACGCTACAAGGTGTCTGGAGAAACTGGCTCCGACTTCGAGTTTTGTCAGGTAAATCTCGCTACATTATTTAATGCCATTCCTGTCGCGTATATATTGTACATGGTAATTTGTACGTGACACTTGATACGCAAATATTTAGTAGCTTTCGCCACCTCGTTCTTTTATCTCGAGTCATTATCGTTAATTATACTAACAGAACGGAGAGGCTCGTCGAAGGAATCGTTAACGAAGCATGGAATTTAAATTTCACGATTTCGAGCCAAGCGGTCAGGTTTGAACGCGATCACACGTTCAATTTAGCAGAGGCTTCCGGTGGAAACCGCTTTTGCCCTTTCCGTACCGTCCCGATTAACGTGCGCGCGCGCTCGTTCCCGCTCAATTCTCGTCGTTCGAAAATTATTATAAAATTCCGCGTGATCCGCTTTGCGCGGCGGAAGGTGGCGGATGAAAAAACTGTTCGACGGCTAAATGGAAGGTGGAAAATTACGCGCCGTTTCGAATGCTGGCGCGTTACTCTTGTCAACAGCCTGTTACCATCGGCAGTAGATATTTCTTTTATTTATTTTCGTCTGCTCGCGCGATTTATCGCGATATTTAGTCGCTAACGTGCACC
Organism: Xylocopa sonorina; assembly: GCF_050948175.1. Classification (NCBI taxonomy): domain Eukaryota; kingdom Metazoa; phylum Arthropoda; class Insecta; order Hymenoptera; family Apidae; genus Xylocopa; species Xylocopa sonorina. The sequence continues at coordinate 7,832,029 of NC_135203.1, forward strand.
AAGTTCCCTTTCCGTTTCATCCGCGCTGGTAATTGCGGCATCGAGGGCGACGCGCTCGTATGGTTGCCGTTAACGATACCGATTCCTTAGAAGCGAGGTTAATCTGCATCCCGTCAAATGCTGCTGTGGCGCATTGCTGCGCTGGCTCGCGCTGCGTGACGGGGCGCGCTCGATTACCAGCGGCTCGCGGCTGCTGGAATTTTTCAATCAACAACCGGAATTACCGTGCGAAACGAGACGTTTCGACGCGTTCATAACACAATGCCGCTTGTTATTACGAATAGGACACCGGTCGTTCGCTTTAATTGACTTTGATACGCCGCGCGGCACTGCCTGATGCTTATCCCCCTCCTGCGAACGGCAGACAAAAAAGAGAAAAAAGTTTCATTCATGAAAATTGCGTTCACCGGTTACTCCGTATTATCTACAATTGACCGTGGAATAAAAAGAGCCGTAGAATGCGAGCACTATTTTCGGCCGCGAAATTGACACGCTTTTTATATTCAAATCGCGTACCTCACTGGTAGCAGGACGTAGGCGATACGACGTAAATTTTGCTCCGCGGCACGTTCATTTTTAATGCAACAAAGTCGGAGGAATGCGAGAGATAAACGAGCTCTTTTTTTCAGTTACCAAGTCGCTTTAAGCGTGTTAGAGTATACGAATGCGTATAAAATGCAGAAATACTTTTTCCCGTCTATACTCGAACTGCTCGACGTTCGTGTTTCTCTCTGAAGACGCTCCGTTCGTGATCCGATACGGCCGGATATCGAAGGGGCTGTCCGTTGGCTGTCTCACTCGAGCAGAGAGAAAGAAAGATAGAAAGAGAGAGAAAGAGAGAGAGAGAGAGTGGGACGCGAGGGTATCCGGTCGTTTGAATTTCAATAATTGGCGCCAGTTTTAGTAGCGGGCGGCGGTCTCGTTAGTCGTCCTCCCGAACGGAGTGACTTAATTATTTCGTTTGAAGTCCGCGGGGAGACGAAAGAGGGTGGGCGGAGCAGGCGGGTTTTGGACGATGCACAGCCAGACGATCCGGTCTCTGCGATGCGCTCCGCGCCGCTCACAAATAAATTGAGAAAACTGGAGCTAGGGAGACGGCCGAGCGAGGCAAACGTTTATTTTACACCGACAAATTGGTGCGGCTAATTAGCTCCGGCTAAAAGCAGAAGTATGACCGTGACGACCTGCCTCGTGTCGCGCCGCCACCGATGCCGCTGTCGCAGAAGCGACGCGCGCCGTGACCAGCGTTCACCGTTGCAGCTCGCGGAGCAACCTCCGCGTCTCCTCGTACTTGGTACCCTCGTTCCGATTGAATCCGTGCCCGGCTGCAGCCTGTGCCCGCGCTTACGCACCGGATCGTGATAAAAATCGCAATTAACGTTTAATTACTTTCCCTCTTCTCGGCTCCTTTTCATTTCCCTCTCCCGCGCGCGGTGCAGGGACGGTGCAAGGCCGATGGTTGATTTTGGAAGGCAGCTGAATATCTTTACGGGCGATCTCTGATCGTTTCGCGGCGGCGGCGGCGGCGGCGTCGGCACGATACGCTCGCGCGAGGTATCTGTCGACGATGCCGTGGAAATTATAGGGGACCGTCAGTTGCGATATAATTTAATAATGCCGGCCGCGCGTAATGTCGTTCGACACGCGTCAGCGATAATTCCGAGGCGAATGTCCAATAAAAAGCCACTTTGCCCGATCGAAATATCAAATGTAATCCTCTTAAGTCGGGTGCACCGGTCGAACGTGTATCTCCACGACTGACCATCGCACGCTATATCCTTTTCTCCTCTTCTTCGACCTCTCTCTCTCTCTCTCTCTCACTCTTTCACCTCTCTATCTCCCTCGCTTCTTCCACCCAGGCAATGGTTCAAGTTCCTCGTCCTCGTCCCGTCCACGCGATCCACCCGCGAGCTTCTAAGTTAACTTCTAACCCCTCGCCCTTTCCCCGCCGTTTCCCGTTTCCCATCCAGAGGCGTTGCTTTTACGGCGATTGAAGCTTCCCGCGGGTCCTTGGGCACTCCGCCAGGTGGCAGTGCCGAGTCCTTCTGGGCGTCGGCCCCCGATATCCCATTTACAAGATTTTTCAGGAACACACGACCATTCTAATACCTCCCCGCTGGCTCGACCGACCGCGGCTCGCTATCTCGTAAATATCTTCCGCGAGAATTGATTCACGAAAGGTCACCGTATCCGTAGATCGACTCGATTTTTCATCTGCCACCCTTCGTTCGCCATTAGCGGACGAACCGTGACCGGCCACGCGCGGCGAACTTTGTAATTCGTTTCGTTGGTCGGACGCAAGGTAATGAAGGATTTACGCGAGTTTTAAGAGCGTCCGTGGGTCCCGGAGGAGAGGATTGCGGTGGACAGCGGACCGTTTCCGGTGAGGATTTCGCGTAACTGTTCGATCGGACGTAACGCGCGATGGATCAGCAACGGGCAGTAGAATAGGTCGAAGAGAACGGACAGGGCCGAGCGGCGACGCGCAATACCGTTGGCCCCCCTCTCGATCATTAAAGAACCATTTGCAGTTGCGCCAATGCCGACCGACGTTGAATAATTAACCGGCCACCGACTAAAATCGATTCATTAATTAATAAAGCGGCTACGCTCGCTTCTACTAATAACGTCGGTCCACAATTGAATAGAGATCGCGTTCATTAACTGTCCGTGTACTATTAGCAGCGGTTGCGGTACATTACGAACGAATCGAATCAACCGACCCGAATGATCGAGTTTATCGGGCCGATAAACAATTTTTCTGTCTCCCCTTTTGGTCCATCCGGCCGCTGGGGCGGCGGTCCCGGTCGCGTACGCGGACGTACGATCCGTTATGAGGTACACCTTACGTGTCCGCCTCGATAGGGCGACGATTCGCGTGGCGGTGGACGGGTTTCCGCGCCCTAAACCGCGAACAATGACGTCCCGTTTCGTGTCACCGGTCTAAAAAGACTTTGTTCCCATTGTTAAACGGTTCTCGCATCTCCCCGACAGGACTGCTCTCGCTATCGGCGCCTCGCGTCCCCCCCTCGCGTCTCCTACTCTTCGTGCCGCGAATTTTCTTTCCCCGCTTCTTCCTCGACGTCCCGGCAAACACAAACGAACCGAGAAAGAAACTTCGTTCCCCGGTAGGTAGCCCTCTCTATCCTATCTCTCTGTTTGTCCGTCGCTTCCTGGCCACCCTCTCGCTCCCCCGTCGATGGTCGTTGGTCGGGCGTGCCGGCTATTGGCCAGGATATCTTTCGATTATCAAGACCATCCGTAGCTACCGCCTTAGCCGAACGGGCGCCGTTGTCTTCTCGGCTCTTTCAATTAATGTTTTGATTGATTTCGGACCCTCGCCCGGAGGCACCCCGATCCCATCCCCCTTCCGGCTCGCTCGATCCTCTGCAGCGCGCGATTCTTCTCCTTAACCGCTCCTTCCCACGCTCGCGTCATCGATCTTCATATTTACCTTTTAAGCGTTCATTGCCTCGTACGTTCGTACGGTTCCGCGTTAGTCCTCGAGAAACTTTCATCGAAACACGCGACACCTTCACCGATTGGGACAACCCCTGCTGCGAGCAACCGCAATTCGATGAATCGTTTAATGTAATTTACTTAGCCGACTGGCTTTCTCTACGAGTCGTAGATTTTTTCCTCGAAACCTTCTCTCGTTTGAGGAAAAAGGAAGAAGGAATCTGGCAGGAGTCAGCCAGCAGTTCAGGGGTTGCTTAAATCAAAGGAGCGAGCGATTTAAAGTCGTTCGAGGGGAACTGGTCGGATAACCGATTGCCGCGGCTTTCTCCCGGGATTAACCGAGACTTCCGTTTCCGATGCTCGTCTACGTGCCGCGTCCACGCGGGCAACGTACCCCCTGTAGCGTTTGGCAACGTACGCGAGGAGGCGGCGACGCCGGCGTCGTCGACGCGACCAAGCACCAGAACCGACAGTCAACCCTCCTTCCACCCCTCGACTCGCTAGACGGTGTACACGAATCGGTGTTATACCGGTGGCTGTTTTATTGCGAGATTTGCGGCGTGGCCTCTCCGTGTAACAAGACTTACTGAGATCTTAATAGAATCTGAGACCACCCCCTCTCAACGAGTCCCGTAGCACACGGGGTAACGCCGTCTTCGACTACACAGCCCCGTAGCCTTCGTTTTCTAACTGTCTCTCTCTCTCTCTCTCTCTCTCTCTCTTTTTCTCTCCTTCGCCACCGTCCCTTTCGTTCCATCTCTGAAGTTTCCTTTTTCCGCCAGAAAGCTTCGTTTCCTCTCGTCCCGCCGTCGTTGCCCGGCCTTTCTCCGGCACGACGGAGGATGGGGAAGGGGAAGGGAGTTGACCCCGGCGCTGCATCCCTCTATCAGGGAAAGGGGTGCTTATTCTAAGCGTATATAAGAGGGGCAGAGGAGAATGCCCGGGGTGGGCTGAAGGGTGATTTATGAATATTGCCTACCCGAGAAAAGTGTATCGCGCTGCCGAGCCGCGTCGATTTTACCCCGACTTGGGAGGACTTTGAAGCGCGTACGCGAACTTTCTTCCATAACATTCTTGTCGTTCCGATTAGCGGGGACTGGTGAAATGGAAAACGGAGGGGGGTGGCTTCTCGATTGCGAGGGGTGTCGATCGACTTAAGCTGACTCTCGTCGTTTCGAAATCACACTGATCGCCTGTATGTTCGTATCGTTTTCGAAATTGTTTAGAGTGTTTCTATACGATTGTCGAGTGAAGAGGAGTTGAAAATTCGAAACGAATTTATCGGCAATGGCGGGGGATAACGATCGTCGATCGTTGATGCGACGAATTTGGGCGATCATCGGCGAGATTACGCGGACGCTGTAAACCACGTCGGGTCGCGGCGCTATTCTTCATCGTACGACGTAATTAATTTCGCGTTTTATCGCCGCATCGACTATTAATTACAGGCGGTAGCGCGAGCGACCGCGCCAAATGAATGGTCCTTCGGCCGACAATGGAGAAACCTTATTAATAAATATGCGCTCGCGCGGCCTCGCGTATGTTGGCCCCGCGCCGCGATAATGGCGATCGCGAAATTCGAAACACGCGTCCACTGTGTCATCGGGTCGACCTCTCACCCGCCGTGGACGGAATATTCAGAGCGACCGTTTTGCACCGCAAATATTTTGCTCGGACTTCGGACGGCAAACATTGCGGGGCTAACCGGCTCGAAGGTCCGAATAAATCCAGGATGGAAACTAATAAACGTTCAAAACGTCAAAATCAATCGCCACGATCGAACGTGCGCGTAAGAGAACGACACTGTTGAATTTTCAACATCCTCTTATCATTCTTGTCATCGAAGTCTGGGATTTTGTTCAGAGTGTTATATGTTTTTTATTTATCTGTGTGTTTGCGTGGAAATAGAGTTTCGAAATAAATGTACGCCTTGAAACTATTCTTGAAATTAGGTCTTTCCGATCTATCCTGAAATTGTGAATGGGACAGGTATCTGACAAAGGCCGCGGCGATTCAACTACTGTAAGTAGATTGGAAGTAGACTTAGCCCCCGTAAGTAGATTCAGAGAGCGTAAGTAGATTGAACTAAGCGTTAGTCAGCCATTTCCCGCGGGTGTTCCAAACTTATCGCGCTAATTGACGGAATAAAAATAATTTCTAGACTAAAACGATACAGTTATTCAGCGACGAAATATCGCAAACGATAAAAATACTCCAAAGAATGTAATTTTCATGAGAATCAATTAATTAAATGGAGACCAACAAAACGATGACTTAAAATTGATCTATTTTCGCCTGAACTTCGACATATCAATTTGGACAGCATCCCAGACGTCGTGCACTAAAGTGATCGGCTTGGCGTGGAGTGACGATTAAGAATAACGCTACGATACCAAGGTTAGAAGCATGGAATAAGAAAAAATCGCTACGAACGATCGATCGAGGGAAGCGATTTTACTTTGTATTTCCTTATTTAAATTGATCACTTTTTCGGATCAACCGTAGGAACAAAAATAAGTTTAAATTGAATTCCGTTCTCCGCTATCCGCGGCGACATCCGCGCGCATCCACCTACTATCTATCCCCGTATTCTTCGTACCATCGAACAATTCCATTTCACTTTTCCCAGCAGCCGCGAGGCTGTCGTCTCTCGATACGTCGTCCAAGGAGGGTAGTAGGTGGCGTTGCGCGATCCTCGTTTCTGGGAGGACGATTTAATGGGTCTACCGTCAAACGGGAAACGTTTCGCGTGGGTACGCGTTGTACTTTTTCAACGACTGGGATAAAGAAATAAAAAAAAAAAAAAGAAAAAATATCGAACAGACTCGTCGAAAGAAGTTACGTTGCAAGAAATTAGAAATAAACGCTGGAGAACTATCACCTCCAACTGGAACTTTTCCTTTCCCAATGCGATCTTTCGCCCCCTTCTTTCGCTCGGCTCGCTCGTACGGCTCGTTTCGTTTCTTTAATTCAATAGAGGTTGAATAAACAGCGGAACGATCGGGCGCAGCGTGGGAAGGGGTGGGAATTCCGCGGTTATTCGCGACAATAATCGTTAGCGTAGTTACTGGGTAATTATCGCGATGCTTCGAAAATATCTGAACAGGGAGATAGGAGAGACACGGACGAGGAGAGACGGTGGACAGCCGGGACGAGGGAAGGACAGAGAGCAGCAGCGAGAAGAATATTTTATAACGAGCTCTCACTACGAAAACAGCACCGCCGATATGGTTGCCTGCGCGTATAACGGCAGGATTGGGAGTAGATCTGTCTCCCCAGGAAGCTTGTTAGGCGTCGGCGAGCTCCGCTATCTTCTAATTGGCGATATAATGATTCTGAAGGATGGAATAGCATGGTCCTGAAGGGGCCGAGGAGCACCCTGCTCCGTACCTTCCCTTGTTAGGGGTGAAATTAAAATTTGGCTCTACCTCTGCCTTCTATCTTCCTTCTCCTTCTTTCTCTCTCCTAGTTATCGATCTTCTTTCTTTCTCAGCCGCTGCTCCGCCGGTTCCTTCACTTTTCCATCTCCTCTCTTTCTATCCCATCCACTCCATTCACCTCGCGCAGCTTCGCGTCCCTTGGTTGCCTCTTCTTCCCCTCGGCGGATTCGTTATGCGACCGCTGTGAAATTTATATGTCTTCTCGTGCAGCAGTCGGAGATTCGTCGCGTTGTTCGGATCTCGAGGACCTTTCTTAGAAAGGCTCGCCTCGTCGAGCATCGCTCGATTGCGTTTGTTACGCCATCGTCCTCTTTTCCGCCCCCGTCGTTCGCGTCGTTCCCACCACCCTCTCGTCCCGCGAGCGTCGTTAAAAGATCAAGAACCGATCCGCGGCGTTCGAGCCGCGCCGCGCGCGGAACGATCGCACCCTCGCGTCGAGCTTCAACCACCCTCCTGCCGAGCGGCGGGTCGAAATTTCGAGGCGGCGCCCATAATTGCGACGATTAAGCGCGTCCTCGCGCCGCGTCGGTTAATTGGACGAGCCTGGTTTCGAAAGTGGCGTATCAGCCGGCGATTTCGTTTTATATCGCCGGAAACTATGACTGACGAAATCAACGCACGGCCCAGCAGTAGTTAAGCGGCGATGCTTAATTAAACGTTAATCTCGCGCGCGATGGCGAACGAACGCGTTCGCGTTCGCGGTAGCTCCGTTTAGGGTTGCAGGTGGGAGGTGAAACGAAGAGAGAGGGAGAGGTAAGCAGAGTAGCGTGTGGTAGCAGGGGTAAAATTAAGGCTCGCCGGTTGATTCGAATTCTCCTTGAGAAATTTCCTTTCCCCGAGAACGCCCTTCGTGCGCTCTCTAGTAGTTACTAAACTGGTCGTCTCAATTAACGAAACTTGCAGCTACGTTACCGACTTCCAATTAGTCATAGGTTGCAAACTGTATCGCGCTTACTGGAGCGAGACTAATAACTTCTAGACCATGAAATATATGCATAGATACACGATGCAAATTAGTGGCGCACGGCCGAGCGGACGTTCACGAAACACTTGGCATACGAAAAATTTCGGCCTCCGCGGTGGTAATCCGACCTCGTCCGAAGGTATTCCTCGCCGCGACTTCTTCCTCCAACTTCCGCCGCTTCCGTTACTTCGCCTCGTCCTTCCATAGATTCCGCTAATCCGCGCGATACTGTTTTTTTCCCCTGGCGAAAGTACCGTGTTCCAAGATAGGAGACGTCCGCGCGTCGAAACCAACCCTGTGCTCGTAGCTCGCAACGATATACACGCACACCGACGACCGTCGATCCTCGGCGAATTTACGAAGGCCCTTGTCGCGCGGCTGATAGTTACAGGCCTGGTCTCAATTAGTAGAACTTACGTCGCTAGGGTCCAATTAGACGTAGGCTAGAAGCTACACCCTGTTTGCTCAAGTTTGCCGTACCTGTGCACCACCGTCCGTCGGATGGGGTTGCTGCCCGTCCTGTACCTACCAAGCCCGTTGAAGGTGTCTTTTTCCTACGCTAATGACTAATTAGCAGCCTCTCCACTTCACAGTATAATGACACGGGATATAGCCTTGAGCCGTCGGCTGGGATCATTATTAAACCCCGAAATTGCAGTCGTGCCTGCCGCCTCGTGTTATGCACCGCCTCGTGCCCTGTACTTTGCCCTATCCTGCGCTCCGCGTGCGTGCATACTCTCTCGCCACCCGCTCGATCCACGGCTGGAAGGACACGCGGCAAGATGCGGAACGTGACTCGACGAGGACGAGGGTGCGTTCTGATTTCGCTTCAACCCCTTTCGCGCGCGCCCTCCTTCCTCTCACGGCTCTCCTCGCCGTTTTCACCTTCTCGCGCATTTATTTCTCGCGTGCCTCTTCCAACCCATCGGCTCGTATCATCGCCGGCTCGACTCGATCGACGTTCTTATTTACATTCGATCGACGCGTCTCGCGTGGCCCACGAAATATTTCGAGTACCACCAGTGGATAAGGGATACGCGTGAAATTACTCGCCTAATTGCTTCGACGCTGAACACAATTAAACAGAGTCCCTCGGTACGCGCTGGAATCCGGACAAGTACCAGGCTATTCTTAATTGCGTGTCAATATTGCAGCGCGAACGCGGTCCTGCAACCTGAAACGGGAGACTGGTATGCGATCAGGTGATTCAAACGAGATCGACGAGTTTCACTTTGGTTGTCCAGCTAATTTTCATTTGTACGTACAGCAGCTCGCTCGCGTTCTTTCACGTCCATATCTAATAGTTCACTCCAAACCCTCCTGATACCAAGTAACATATGATACGAAGCCCATTCTCTTACGGACAAATTCGTTTCGTCCTCTCAAATAATACCTTCCACCCTTCCGCCCCGCACGGCCCTATACTACATCAAAACCGTTCCCTACCGTTCCCTCCCACCCCCGTCTTTTACATTTATTTATTTCCTAAACGTCCGTCCCCGCCGGCTATTTTATATTTGACATTTTTATTAAACCAGCCGCCAGCCCCGTGTCCGTAGCGACAGCGTATTTCGGGACGACATCGCTCGCGAGGCCGCCACGCTATCCTATAATACCGTTAGGGCAGTTTCGTAATCTCGCAGGGGTGCCGCCTCCTTATATTGACCGAATAAAAACTCGTTCCCATCACCGATTCGTCGATCGAATATCCCCGGCCTATCCAACCCTACAGCCGACGCGGTCCACGCTCTCCCACGAGTCGCTCGATTTCTTCGACCACGAAAGACAGTCGGCGCGGAAACGATGGCCTCCCCCCGTGCGCGACCCCTCCATAAATCAACTTTTCACTTTACGATTGCGTTCTCGTCGGGATACGACGACGGGTCCCTTCGGCTCGTGTAAGATGTTCCTTGCGCGAGAACGATTCCGCGCGGTGGGCCAGCGGTGGGCGCTCCAAAGAATTTTTGTTTCTCTTCCACGCTCCTCGTAGCGCGGGAACGCGTAAATCAGAATTGTCGGGACGGCGCGGTCAGCCGTCCGTCGATGCACCGTTGCGCATTGTCGCTGAATAATGGGACAGTAAATTGACGGGATTAATTAAATTTTATCTAGCGCATCATATCGGGACGCGGGGCACCGATAACGATAACGCGCGACGGAGTTGGATATTGCGTGCGCCTGACAAATAACCGTGCGGAGAGTTCGATCGGCACGCGTTACCGCACGCAGGATTCCCTTCTTCATTTTGTCACGATTCTTCCGGACGATCTGCGTCCGTTCGCGCGAGTTCGACTTGGCGCGCGAAATTCTTCGTCCCCTTACCCGGTTCAAATTCTTTCAGCCACCCCTCTGACGGTAGTTTCGCGTTCTAACCCCGCGACGATCCTGTCGATCGACGTGGCATCGAAGGGTGCTATTGTCGACGCAGAGAGGGTTACGACGGGCAGAGAGTCGTTAGAAGAGGATAGACGCGTGGATAGGCGAGGAAAAATAAATGCGTAGAAAAAATGGAGGAACGCAAGATCGTTTGACGAATCGCGAGGCGTCTCTCGGATACCGTAGGCGTAGGTGGGGCACGCTAAGAGGGGGCCAAGGGGATACGCGGGTAGAGGGATGATGTTTTTTTCCTCCGCGGCGCCTCTTTAATTTGCCCTCCAATTAACGGACGGGGTCCTATTTGAAAAATACCTGCCACGAGGGCTGGCAATTATACTCCTTCCTTTTTTTTTTTTTTTTTTTTGCGCCACGAGCGCGTTATTAGCGCTATCCGTCGTTCCTCTTGCACCGCCTCACCCCCTGTGTGTTCCCTGCCCTCCTTCTCCCTCATCTCCCGTTCCCTCCATCCGCGAGACCCTCCGCCCCGTACTCCTGTTGGCCCCCGTCCCACCATCCCCGTCGAGTCGAGCTGTTCCTCTTCGTTCCCACCGTCCGCATCCCACCACCCACGCTCGCTGTCACCCTCGCTTTTTACGTGCGTGTGGCCGCGTTCCGCGTATCCGTATCCGTGGCCTGGCCCCGTTGTATGGGTTTTACGTGCATCGCAAAGTGCGCGAGTGCTGGTGGCGGGTCCAACGGGGGAGGACACGGGGGGATGGCGGAGAGGGGTGGCGGATGGGAAAGAGAGGAACGGAGACAAACGGTTCGCCAGAGGGAGACGATAAACGCGACAGCGGGAGAGAGAAGGGAACAGATGGCGGGTGGGGGCGGCGGAGGGGCACGGAGGGATGGGGAGGTTGGCGGAGAGGGATGGAGCCGGGGTGCTGGCGAGTTAGAGGAGTGGCGTTTATAACTCGTGCCCGGGTCTCCAAGCTTTGAGAAGGCCAATTAGCAGCATAAAGCTACAGCTCGGCCCCGGGGCCGAGGATGTTTGTATGTAATAATGGATTGTTACTCAAAGTATCCGGCTAATTAATTAAGCCCCCGCGCCACGCCGTGCAGCCACTCACCATTTTAGCCGGCCGTCCTCCTTCCCTCGGATCGCCTTTAGAACGCGCTCGTTCCTACGAATGTGGTTGTCGGTGTTACTTTCTCTCCTTCCCTCTCTCTCTCTCTCTCTCTCTCTCTCTCTCTCTCTGTCTCTCTATTTCTCTCTTTCTTACTCCCTTGCTCTCTTGTAACTCGCAACCGCTTCTCACCGGCGCCGGGCCACGTCGAGGTTCGAACGGTTCCCCGCGATCGATGCTCCCGCCGTCCCCCGTCTCCACGTCGCCGTGGATCTTTGAAACGCGGCCATCGGATGCTGCGCCGGCTCTCGAGCCTAACTACGTTTCCGTGCATCGGGGATCGAGTATCCGCCGATCAAACTGGTCCAGTCTGGTTCGACGCATCGTTTATTTCGAACTTGACGATGGCCCCACGAACGCAATCTCCTTTTCTCTTCTTCAATTTCTCTGAAGCGCGCGTCCCTTTTTCGAAGCGATCGATACGATCGAGAATTCGTCGTTCCATAAATTCTACGAATTCGCTCGGATACTCGCCGGGGTCCTAATTAACTGCTAATTGAAAATTAGAGCCAGGCGATGGCCCCTCGAAGTATAATACTATGCCAAACTTCGCGTTGAACGTTGATCCTTCGAATGATACGGGCACGAGAGATTTAGCGCGCGGCGACAGACGACCGGTCCAATTAGCGTGGATCGTTATTGCGTGTTGTCGGCCACTTAGCAGACGCTTATTATCACGGCGTACATACGTGTACATTACGCGCCTGGCTCTGTCTGCGCGGCGGCATTGTTACGCCTGCACAATGGCAGGGAGACACGATTCACGATGTCGCGGGTTTAACGAGTCGACGTTCTTGTTACGTGTTACAGAGACCGTTCTAGCCGAAATCACGATGACGATGGACGTGAGCAAGACGGAGCCGAGTAAAAATGGCGCCACGCAACAGGAATGCGCTGGATGCGGGAAAGCGATCACGGAAAGGTGAGACGTCGGTTACAACGAATATCATTCCATAAATTTCCTTCGCAAAAAAAAAAAAAAAAGAAATAAGAAACAAATAGAAGCAAAATAATATGAAAAACTACAGTCTTAGCTTACTTAACCATAAGATAACCGTAAGAATATTGAAAAGAGTAGAGTAACGTCAGATAAGGGGATAAGTTTCCTCGAGAAATCGCGGCGAAAGATCAGCCCCGAAAGTGGTAGACTACTGGTCGGTAAGAACGGAAACTATGGTCGGTTCTTCAGGTATCTCCTCAAGGCCATGGACCTGTTCTGGCACGAGGACTGTCTGAAGTGCGGGTGCTGCGACTGTAGGTTAGGAGAGGTCGGTTCTAGTCTGTTCACCAGGGCCAACCTTATCCTCTGTAAGAGGGACTACCTCAGGCTGTTCGGGAATCCGGGGCACTGCGCGGTTTGCAACAAGCACATACCGCCGTACGAGATGGTGATGAAGGCGAGGGCGAACGTCTATCACCTCGACTGTTTCGCCTGCCAACAGTGTACTCATCGGTAAGTTGTTAGTCGAAACGAGAATCCTCTCGAAACGATTTCCATTCGCGTCTCTCGGTTAACTCTTTCGCTCTCGCGCCGTTCGCCACCCCTTTGTTTCACCCCCCGTCGAGGATGAACGAAGGAAACGGTCGACCCGAACGAAGAAAAGGGGACGGGTACGCATGCAAAAGTAACAAAGACGAGCCTGGGGGGTGGGTGGACGGCGTAGATACGACGGTTAGGGGAACGGGGCACGGAGAGAAATACAGAGGACGAAAGGAAAGAAACGGGAATACTGGTTTGCGAGAGTCACAGTCCGCCCGGGAGTTGCTTTACAGGTCAGCTGGGAAATCACCCCGTGCTCTATCCGTCGCGACCTCTTTCTCCGCTTGCGCCAGCATTCTACGCAGGAGGAGGCCAACTTCTCGTCGCGTCCGTCCTCGTTCGCCCCTCCCGCCTGTTCTCGATCCCCTGGGACCAGTTATATAATTATCCAGATACTGCTGACATTTTTGTATCATATTGCGCGGCGCGGCCAGTCGGGACGCGGTCCCTAAATGCCGAATGGAGCTCGCGACTTTCGCGACGGGTCGATGAGACGGACGCGGGTATTCGCGGTCGCTCGTTCAGCCAATTCTACGCGCAGGGTAGACCGTGCTCGCGTCCCTCGAAAATGAAAAAGTAATACAACTTTCGCGAACTCGTTAGCGGGTCATTTCGATCTCGGTGATATTAAACGCGGCTCGAATCCCTACGTTGATCGTTCTCTCGTCCTTGGCGCGATCACCCTTCTTTCCGCCGCCGCGGCGCGCTCTCTCCCCACTGTTCCTCTCGGTGTTCATGTTTTATTAAAGTCCCGCAATTTGGCTCAAAGCGATCCCCCACCCCAGGGTCATCCGGTCCGCCATCTGACGCGTAAATTACAACGGACACAGCGGCGAGTAATTTGCCGCGGATGTGAAATTTTATTGCCGCCTGTAACGAGCCTCGAGTAATTTCGCGACTTCGTCCAGCCGTCGTCTCCGGGTGGTCACGACTCGCGTGCCTTCCAACGCCAGCCAACGGGCCGCTGGCTGAGCTGCGACGAGGACGACGACAAGAAACGAGAAACAATACCACGACGAGAGAGAGAGAGAGAGAAACAAAGAAAGACAGGCGCATAAAAGTGGCGCGAGGGTGACTCGAAGACTAGGCGGCGGAAGAATAAGCTCTCGAGAGTAGCGGTCAATGTAAAGCGACGAAACCACGGAACCGTGGCGGAGCACAATGCTGCCTGGCTTATCGACGAAACGAAAGGTTTCGAGGGTAGCAAAAGCGAGCGGGCGATCTGGGATTGTACGTAAGGGTGGACGCGATGGACGCGCGCGGTACGGTCGCCAGGGTTGGCGCGGGGCCGGGCAGAGCCGATAGAGAAGGCGAAACGGAACAGGAGAATGTAGTTTGGAGCCAATAACAGTGGCTCGTCCAGGCGTGCGACAAACGTTGTACAGCTTCTCAAACAATGCGAACAAAAGAGCATCAATTTTACGTTTTTATCGCGCGGCATTGTCTATCTTCGACAATGGGTCGGCGAACGGGCAGCGGCGGTGCCGCCGCGCCGCCATGCCCAAGGCATCGTCGCGTTCACCGCGGCGCAACCGACTTCGACGGAATCAACGAAAACCTGCCTTTGTCCTCGTGATTTCACCCCCTACCATCGGTCTGCACGGTGTTGCGCACACACGCGACATTCTTGCGGCTCGCTGGCGAACCCTTCCACCCCTCCACGCCCTTTCACTGCGAACCCGGAGACCGATAGCGATCGGTTCGCTCGATTCGCGGAATCGTTCGTTCCTGAACGCGTTACACCACCGAACGCGAACGAAACGGTGACCTAATTAACGATGGGAGTTGAACGCGGTTCGGTGCCTCTTCGCGATCTACGAGCGAGGGCTGAATTTGTTAGGAAAAATCGTTGGGCAACGTGGAAGCCGCGAGAGCCACGGAACCATCTTTCACTTTAACCGAACGAAATTGCCGTCGATTAGGTTTCATTGGTAATTTAGCGTAGCAGCAATCTCGCCAATTATTCCCGTTTGATCGAAGCCCCCGAACGTACCGAGGGGCCGGATCGAAACGATTCCGGGCGTTTCTCGGTCGGATTTAGATATTTCCCGCGGCCCGGCTCGTCGAGTCGGTGGCGCGGGCGGGGTTCGGAGGATCGCTTCCAATTATTTCGCCTGTAAAAAACGAGCGGGCGAACTCGAGGAGGGCAATTATACGCGGGGCGCCGCGACGTGTAACGCGACGACTTAGAGTTTGCAATTAAACAGCAACAATTACACGGGGTAACTTTAGACTGTAATAACACAGAATAAAGGGTTGCCGGTGGCGGTGCCTAGCCTACCACCCTCCTGGTTAGAGGATGATTTACCGATCCAATTAGATGTCTCTCTCGCACTCTGGGGCACTCACACAAGGCCCCTCCTTGGGTCGCGTGTACGGATAGCTTCCTGTCTCGCGCGCACACACGCCTACGGGCGCACACGTACACGCTGTTTCACGCGCGGCTAGCAAGCGGGAATACGCGTCCCCCTCGACGTTTCTTCGATCCTCTCGAGAAGACGTCCGGTCAAATTTAACGACCGCCCAGTTAATGCCCCCGTCGACTACAAATTGCAGTTTGCCGCCGTGGCGGCGCTAATTCGACCTTCCCTAATTCTTCGTGCTCGCGACGCGCGCATCGAGCCATCGGCCAGACCGTTGCACGATCGTTACAAGAACTTGTTGAAATTCTGCATTCTACCTCGACGATAATGTCGCGCGCCGGTTCTCTCTCGTAATGTATTAGCTCGTCGCGAAACGGACCGCGTCCCGTTCGAGGGACGAAGAAACGCGTGAAACGCTAAACGTCTCGAAGCACCGGGATAATTCAGCTAAAGAAGATCTCTTCATTTAGATACGCGGTTGTATACCCAGCCGCGTAAAATAATGTCATCGGAGGTGCCTGTAGCGCGGATTAGCATAACAGAAGACGCGATAAAGTCGACTAACGAGTTCGGAACCAGTTCGAAATACGTTGTTGAAACCGCGAGTCTCGCGAGACTTTTTTCACCGCTGTATCTATCGGCTCGATCACTCTACATAACGCGAACAAGAGTTACCTAACAGCGGTATCTCGCGATGGATACAGCCGGACGCATCGTGGGCACCGCGTCGTATCGAGCTGCGATCGCGCGGCGGAGGCCTCGAAAACCTACACTCGCGCTAGAAACGAGCAATTAATCGTGGCACGGTCTCGTGGTTGTACGTAGCCGATACGGTTAATTTGCCGGGCAACGCCTTGCAGCTGGACGCGAGGCAGCCGGCCCAGCTTAATCCTCTTTTCTGCGCGGAGGAAACTCGTCCCTGCGTGGCACCGGAGCAAATTAAACCGGTAACGCTGCGCCAGGCACGGGTGGACATATCCCCGGATACGCGATCGCGCCGTTGCGACGCGGCGCGTATGCAAATTTTATTCAAGAAACCTGTGTCCCTTCAAAGAAAAGGATTCGCAGAGGCACGGGGAGCGTCCGTGAATGTTTTATTTCGTCGCAGGTGAGCTCGAGCCTCGGACCTCGTCGCTCCGGGGAACGTCGTAGACTGCATCGAACACGAGTCCCCGTAAAGCGAGTCTAATGGGGTCACGCATTGGCACCGGTTATTTTACTTATTTACGGGAAGCCTCGCCGTGTCTCAGCCTCGTTTCCCGTTGCCCCGTGCGATTTTTCCACGAATTCACCCACGTCCACGGAGCGTGGCCAGGCTCGCGCTCGCGCCACGGCGACCCTCGTTAAACATTCAACTGGAAGCGATCCGAGATGGCCAGCCTTCTCCGTGGATTGAAATTTTTTTTCACCGCTCGTGGAGTGGAAACCTCGTCTTTGGACCGCTCCGTGCGCGGACCAGTCTTGCGATCCTGTTCGTCTTCCGGTGGGGGCTGGTTAATACTTTAAGCGAGCTGTTGCGGTTCACCGTTGTTGGACCGCTCTCGCAGAGCTACGTCGCGTTCTTCTCTCCCCTCGATTTCGAGGTCGTCGCGAACGTACGAAAAGGACACGCTGTACAGGGTGTTAGGTTTTCGGTGTTTTTTAGCGTGAAGTAGCGCGAGACAAAGGGGTGGCGGAATTGGGGATGATCCGATTGTAGAAAGGGGATCGAGTTTGATTCGCCGTTTGTTCCGCCGGTTAGAGGCAGCCTTGGCACGTAATGGCGGCGCACACGGGAACAATTAACCGGGGGGATTAAACTGTATCTGGCACGGTGCGTGTTCAAAACGCTAGACGAAAGTGGAAAATCGGCGAGTATCGCGCGGCGGTATCGTGTCGCGGCAGACAGCTGCGCGGCTCGCGAGAATTAGAGGAATGGGATTCGCACGGCATTATTCGCGCGATCATAATAGAGAGGCTCTGGAACGAGTGCACTCGTGCAACATGATAATTCCGTCGGCTGGGGCTAGCTATGGGAATATCTGCTTCGATCCAGGCTGACGGAGGCGCGGCTGAAAGAATGTCCCGGCGAATCGTTAGTCCTTGTCGCCTCGTATTCACACCGTATTATTATGAAAACGCACGCGTACGGGAATTTCAATATCGTCGAATCGAATTTAAATTCTCGACAACTCGGAGTCGATCTACGAGCTATTAAACACGGACCACCCCTGCAGCGCGTGGCCACTTCGTCTTCAGAAATCGTCGCGCGACAAATTGACGTAGCGAGGTGGTGGTGTCACAGTCGAATACGTAACTACGAACCCCTCCAACCCCTCTTACCTCTTACCTTACAAATTAACTTAACCAACCAAACCCTCACGGTCACAGCGAAATATCAACCCTTTATCCAACCCAACCCTCGAAAAGAGGCCCCCAAAGAAGGAGAAGAAAGCCAGGGAGAGTGAAAATTCACAAAGAGAGGGGATGAGGGTAAATAGCAGAGCGCGGTTAGCTGACAGGCAATTGGCAAAGGGAAAGAACGAGAGGCAGAGAGAGAGAGAGAGAGAGAGGGCACCTTGAGAGCGACAGACCGGTCGTCGCGGCGAGAGATCGTCTCGCGTGGCTTAGACCGGAAGCCAGCAGGTGACGGTCAGCTGAATGGCCGGGCAGAGAAACGCGAGGCAGCGAGAAAGGGGCAGAGGGAGGTGGCGGAAGGGTGACAGGGTTGAGGGAAAGGGTGCGCGAGCGAGAGAAGAGGAGATGGATCGGAGTACAGCGTCATTTAGCAGACGACGCGTATAATGGGGGAAACGAGCGAAACCCGGTATAAGCTATGCTCGTCGGGAACGGCCGCGCGCAACGCGATAATTCTATTTGCCGTACGATTATGAGAGTATCTACCTCGAACCAGACTCTGCCGCTCTCGTATTTCGCTCTCGTATTTCCTACCGGGATCAAAGCGGATGTGAGACCGCTCGCGGACAGAAGCCCGATAATAATTATTTGTCCGACACGTTGCGATACGCTCGTTATCCATCGTTCACCCCCTGCGCCGCCCTTTGCCATTGTTTCTCCCTTTTTTTTCTGCGCGCGCGTGGGCGACTCTCTTTTTATTTTATTTCTATTTTTTCCATTTTTTTTACCCGTCGCGACAATCAAGCGATTATCGACGAGCGAGCGAGGGTGCGACTCGACCGTGGTGGATCGCGAATGAAAGGAACCAGCTTGCTTGTTTCGCTTCGCAGCTGTTTTTTTTTCGTCCCATTTTTCGCGAGTCGTTAAAACGATTCGCGATTCAGCAACGTTTTTTCGAGACACGCTGAAACTGACCGCGAAACGAGTCAGAGGAGAGACCTGGTTTCCTCCACCTGTAACGTAACAGGTGATGGGAAGCTCGAGCACCCCCGTGGCGCACCCCGGTGACCGAGAAACACGCGCGAGTTGCATACGGCGCGACACCAGTAGCCTCTCGTTTTCTGATTGCAGGTTCTGCGTAGGCGATCGATTCTATCTGTGCGAGAACAAAATCCTGTGCGAGTACGACTACGAGGAGAGGCTCGCGTTCGCCAATATGTCAGTACAAACACCCGCCTCGCTGGCGTACATCAAAAGGCAACTGCCGCCGACGCCGACGCCGCCTGGCCAGAACATGCATCCCGGTCACAATCCGCTGCAACCTCATCAGGGACTTGGCCAGTCGGTGGGTCAACATAATCACGTGTCGAACGTAAGTTAAGAGACCACCCTGGACTATTTCGAGCGTTTTGTGCGTACCAATGCGCGTAGAAACGTCGATGTCCCACATCGATCCCTCTATCTTATTTAATCGAATGGTTTCTGCAAGAGAAAAATGATTCGCGAGGCGATCCAAAGCTCCGTAGCACTTTCGACCATGTTCTTTTTTATAGTATCAATTAATCTATTTAATTCAGTCGGTAGCTGACAGGAAGAGAAACGACGTTCGCGGTTGGTTCTTATTCAGAATGACGAT
Organism: Xylocopa sonorina; assembly: GCF_050948175.1. NCBI lineage: Eukaryota > Metazoa > Arthropoda > Insecta > Hymenoptera > Apidae > Xylocopa > Xylocopa sonorina. Next base: position 7,851,271 of record NC_135203.1, read on the forward strand.
TTTACGTGCGCAGGGTCAGATGTCAGGGAGCACACCGATGGTGAACGGGACGGCCATAGGCGTGGGTGGTCCCAGGGCTCCCGGGGACATGAACAATAACGGGCTGTCGGGTCCAGCGTTAGGCCCGATGAAACCGCCGCCGATGTCTATGCAGGCGCCGACCAGCTGAAACGAGGTGTCACCCCCCTTGAAGAAGCTCAGATGTCTCAGCGGTTATTGAGGCTGTTGACGCTCGAACGACGAGAGGCGGAACGCGAGTTGGGAGGCATCATGTACGGACGAGGACGAAGTGAACGCGAGGAACCAGAGTGATGAACGGAGAGACGGACACGTGACGCGTTAGGAAAAAAGAAAAAAACGTAACTGTAGGTGGGTGTGGATAGGGGCGTGAAAATTGGGATGGTTTGTCGAGGGGAGTGGAAAGAACAGGGGGGCACGGTCTCCGTGAACAGTTCCGGACACTCGACGGACAGTTCCGGACGATCGAACGTTCTCCGTGGAGACTATCGTCGAGAGGTCGAGAGGTCGAGAGGTTATAATCACTGTGATCGCGAATTATATGAATAAATTTATGGAAAGATACGTTATAGGAACCGCACACGGGACGCGGGCACATCGCATGTACACGCGGACGCGTCCCGCGTGAACAGGGGCACGTTTTACGCACGTCTTGTAATATACGGTACAACATGTAACATGATAAAAAAATAGGCGATTCGTGTAAGATACGTTTCTAGCGAGAGGATGAACGATTAGACGTGTGAGAGAGTGAGAGGGTTGCGTGAATGTGGGCAGAGGTCTCTTGTAAATATCTGTACCGTCGACTCTGCAGCACCGAAAGACTATCAGTATACGCAGACCAATCGATGAATTTCCAATGGGTACTCGCGATTCGTCGCCATTCGACGTTCGCACGGCCGGTCAAGGAAGCGCGGCGACGTTTCGGACGTCGCGCTCGGTGAATCGTCGTACGAGTTTCTTTGTAAGTTAACTGTTTGCTGTTTTCCAATTTTATCGTCCTACCCGCGGGAACAGGTCTGCGGTGTGACTCGACGAGACGGAGGAACGGACGGCCGATCGGCCGGGTCGGGGGTTGAAACCGCGGCGACGCCACGTCCCCTTCGAGAGGAGACTCGCGGCGCAACGACGCGAATGTGACGAATCTCGAGACGTTTCCAAGAATCTCGATACACGAGGCGCTGGTGGAACGCGCGCACGATGGCTGATACCAAAGATTAACGATGTAAGTTTTCGATGCCCCTCGCGAGCGAGTCGAGACGATCTTCGATTTCGGTAATTCCGCGCTCGATGGAGCTTCGCGGGAGCTTGCTCGCGCGAGGGGTTTAGTCGTGGCTTTACGCTTTAACGCCAAAAGACGAACGAGAACGAAGAAGAGAGCGAAGAGGCGATGAACGACGACGAGGTGAGAGAAACCTCGATACCAAAAGATGGCTGAAAATCCGACAACCATTGCGTGCGCTGATAAACGATCCGTTCTGAATCACAGACGAAGCGAGTCTCGCTCGCGTGCACGCGAGCGAGACGCTTAGATCGCGAACAGGAGGAATTTGTCCGACAGCGAGCGAACGCGGTGACAAAATTCGCCGACCTTTCCCTCCTTCTCGATCTCGATGGAACGGAATCGCGTTTCCTCTCGGTCGGAGCAATTTCTCTGATCGCGTCGGACCTCGTGATTCTATAAGGTACCACAGTTCGAAACTACCGAATCGATTAAGTACAAAGAAGCGAAGTTAACGCGAAGAGGACGCGCTGCGAAGCAGGCAGTCGTAGGGTGAACCGTATACAGGAGAGAGAGAGAGAGAGAGAGAGAGGAAATTAGAAGGGAAGGACGAGACTATACGAGTGATTCGCGCGACAGAGGCGAACACGCACTCACTTTCCTCTCGTTTTTTATCCATCTGTATATAAATATCATTTATTAGCGCACTATTAATATATTTGCCGCCTCTATAGGGGCTCCCATTACTACCGAGAAAATATAACATTCTTATAAATACAACCACGGTTAGTTTCAAGCGTGTCTTCATTTCATCATCCAAAGGGCCTTCGAAAGACGTACGTAACCAACCGCCGTACGCTCTTCTCTTTTATTCCCGTATTTATGGATCTTTCCGCGACGTTTACTACCCCTCTCCCAGCTCTCCTTCGACGTAACCTTATTCGTATCGTCCCGCTTGGTTTTCAGAAAAAAGTCGCGGCGAAATCGCGGCTCACCGTGACGAGATCCACCGATTTGCGGAGGCTGTGTCGTCCACGTGGTATCATCAGTCGGGAATGCAGCGGAGGGAAGTCGAGAAAGGGGTGAGGAAGAAACAGCGAAGGGGAGGCAACGCGATTTCCCTAATGCTTTCCAGCCCACGGAGTTGAATGTTATTATGCACGGTGAAGACTTTATAATAGAACGTTGAGACTCTTTAAAACTCGCGGAGAGCGGATCCTCGAACCTCCCCTTCTTCGCTTCGTTGCGTAGACCCTCGCAAGGGATCGCGCGACCAAAAATTCCAAGGATCGCTTCGCGTTTTTCGTTATTTTTGTAAATTTGTAACAATAGAGATCGATTCGCGCGACAAAGCAGGGGCGTCAGTAACCGGGCGCGAGCCGCAGGCAGCCCAGCGATACACAGCGATCTCACCCCATTTCCTCGTGTCGTGATCCAACGGCGCTCGAGCGTGCATTAATTAATCGGGCGTCGCGCGAGCGCGGCCAGAAGGTGACGCGACTCTCGATCGCTGTCGCGTTTCGCCCGCCTCCTCGCCCCGTTGCCACCCGAAGTTGCATTAATCACGTCGGAGCCACGAGGATAGGGAACCGTGCCGGGCGGGCTAGGTGGTTCCTGGGTAGGGAAAGAAAAGCAGAACCCCCTTAAAATAATCTGGCCCGGAATGAAATCAGCCGAGGCAATTTCCAGCCCCCGTAGCCGACGGTGATGTTAACAGCGCGCCGTCGGTTTTATCCATCCACCCCGGGTGCCGTCCCTGATTCGAGCCGCGGTGCAACCGACAAATGACGACGCGGCAACCCCCTCGCGGCGGCCCACGGAATTAAAGATCCCGAGATAAGGGTGTCATCCTTCGCTATGCATTATGTGTTCGGCAAAAAGCTCGCCCCCGGGCCATCCTGGCGCTCCGCGTCTCGTTCTCACCATCCTCCCCTCCGCCCTTACACCGCCTCCTCTCAATTTCCCCTCTGGTTCGTCCTCCACATCCCGTGGAAGCCACGCTTCGTTGTCTTTGTTTCACTCGAAGAAGCTTCCAATTAATCTCCCTCGCGTTCTCCTTCCAACCCCCGTTACCACTCGCGCGAGCCGTGTCGCTGGTTCTACAAAAGTATCCGCGGGGATATCGTTTCGCGATCGCTGAGCTTCCGACGCGTCGAACGCGTCCATTCTGTTTGGAACGTGGATAAGTTCCGGTCGCTCGCCCCTTAAATTTCAATCGAATTGTTATTGCGAGGCGGGTGCGACGAGCGGAGTGTCACGTACGCGAGACGAGAAGTTTGGCGGGATCGAGGCTGAGGGACGAGGAGCTGGAGAAGGAGGCAGCGGGGCTCCTTTTGAAAACGGTCGTGTAAAGTAACTCACGGAAGCAACGGGGTGCACGGGAGCGCGCCGCGTTATGATCCGGACATCCTTTTCGGTCGAGGCGAATAGAAGTTCGACCAGCGTGGGCGCTCGTATTTCAGGTTTTATCGCTCGAAAACGTCGAGGGTGGGCCGGTCCGTCGTGCTCGACAAACCGTGCACCGAAAGCCCGAAAGGCGTACGGCGACTCGAAGGAGACGGAGCGGAGACTCGCGGCGCCTCTCCATCCTGGTAGATAACCTAGGGCACCCGATCGAGCTTCTGGTTATCGACCGTACCGATTGTGCGTAATCCCTGAAATAGAACCGCTCCGACGCGTTCGAGTTTTCCCCAATTTTTTCCTACTTTCACCCTCGACGATCTTATCTCATTAGGTAGTTGCTCGTCACGCTCTACCACTGTACTCGTAACTATCGCATACTATCCGTTACAATTGTGTTCGTGTGGAAAATCAGACGAGAGAGAGAGAGAGATCTTTAATAATCGGATAGACACTTGATTTTGGTATGGTAATTTCTTTCGAAAGAGATATCGTCGGAAAGAATGGAAGAAAGAAGAATTCATCGAACGAGTGACCACCAGAAGAGCGTCGAGGTAATATCAAACCGCGAGGGGGTGCGGGAACGGAAGGGTGGCGAGCGTAACTGTCGTTGGTCGAAATCGTAGTCGCTTTATCCCGGTGTATTGTCGGCGCGCATCCTAAAGCAATCATACGGGCGGCCGGCCAACCCACCATTACACGATATACTGCCTTAACTTCGGCCGGAGGAGCGACGTCGGCGTCGCCCTGCGTCGCGCCGCTCCGCGCCACGCCGCATCGCGAACGTTACGTATAGGGTGTACCGAAGGAAATAACCGTCATCTGTATTCGCGATAACATCGTAATTGAATGCGGTTGACGGGGATTTGCTGTACGGCAAGCGACCACCAGGCCCATAACCGTTCCCTTTTACCCCGACTGCCTTCGCCCACCCCTCAGCCCGTCCTCCTCTTTTTTCCCGGCAACCACCTCGTTCCGTCCATCGCCCCTCAGCCACCCTTCTTCCACGTTCCTTTCTTTTCTTTCCTCTCCCGCCTTCGTTCCGACTTCCTTCACCGTTCTGTTTCCACGACCACCCCCCTTTTTCTCTCGCATCTTCGTTCACCGGCTCGCCACCCACCCCTATCTCGCCAGGGGTATTAATCATATCGAGGTGCGGAAAAATCTACTCCGCCGACGTTTCGAGCGTGTCGTTGTACCGTCACGTATAGTCGAGACCATCCGAACGAATCGGCAGAGCGATAGAAGGAGAGAGGCGTCGGTCGCGGGGACAGGGTAACTGAATGGCGATACGAAGATAGGAAACGTACGAAAGAAAGTTTATGAGGGGTTGCCTCGTGAAAAGGGATTCTATATGTTCCCGTGTACGAAAGGCTGGACTGGTCGTTTGGTTGGACAAAAGAAGTCGCTGAACTCTCTTACATCCAGCGGTTGTCTTCGAACCGATTCCTCCGTCCCTCTGTACAGACCGCACGCGAACGTCTCAATTACAATCGAGACTTAACCTCGCGATCGTGTCGCGTCGTTAATATCGTAGCTCCCAGTCCAGCGACGAGGACCATTCCCATGGATACGCGCGTGTCCCATCGTTTGCGGCCGCGTCATAAAGGAGCAACCTCGTCAGGGTGTAACCGAGTGTGAAAAATCAATTAACAGAAAGTAAAAACAGCACTTGGTCGAGATAGGAGGGATTGTTCGAGTGCATCGATACCCGCTATCGGGCCGGTACAGGATCGCTAAACGCGAAAGCAACAAGGAGGACGAATCGAAACGGTGCGGCTGGCCTCGCGAGCCATCCCGGATAGATGATCGGTCCGTGCGGTGCCCGCGAGAGCTGCGGCGAACGCGCCGCTGCGCTGATGGGAAATACTTGTTTCCTCGGCACTGTCACGAAAGCTGATTGGCGCATGACCGTCGGATTTCGCGCTCTATTAATGGCCGTGCTTTTCGTCCCTCTATCCCGCTCCCACGCCCTGCCTCTATCTCCATCCGCTGACCGATCCTCCACCCGTCTCTGTCCTCCTTCTGGCCTTTCTCCGCGGCCTCCGTGTCCTCGTTGGCCCCAGGCTCGTCGACCATCCGGCTCGATCACGCAGACGCGTGCGAATTATTTAGCGAGTACGATTCGCGTGTACAGCGCGAGGTACTCGCGTTCAACTTCTTCCTGGGAGCTGCGAGGACGATCGACCGGCCGCGCGTATCAAGTAGTCTCGTCCCTGCGCGGGTCAGCCGCCGCTGGGGAATGTTTCGCAGGACTCGGTCAAGAAGCGCACCCGTCTCAACGGTCAGGATCCTCTGTCGCGGTCGACTTCGCGATGCATCGAACCCCTTCTTGCTCTCCCGCCCTCCCTGCTAAATATACCCGGTATACATTATTCGGCTGGTTAAATCGCGACTGCGGGCAAATAATTCAGCCTCGCGGAGGATCGATAAATTGTATTACATAAATAACGATCGCCCCCGTGACGTCGATGTTATCCAGCGATACGTTAGAATGAACTATCTTGCGGCGAATCACGGATGATACCCGTGATCTGTGGCCGTGGACCCGGCCAACCGTCGCCTACGCTGCCAGGAATTATAGTTCCGACACGTTTGCGCGGAAAGAAACCAGCCTGGAAATGGATCGTAACGATGTTTCCTTTTGACACGATGGGGTAAGGAGATATTCGTGTCGATGACCTTTTATGACTTGGGACCAGAAAAATGTACCGTGGAAGTATACTACCGTAGAAATGTACTAACGAGTCGAGAGGGGGTTGCAGGATTTATCGAGAGATATCGAGGGGCTGGTGTCCATCCGTGGAACTCGTCGAAGACGATTATCGCGCGTAAGCAGGGCATTAGGGGCTGGCTAGTTAGCGTCCGTGAGCCCCCAAAGTACGAATTAACGCGTGACCATCGCCCAGCGAGTTTCCTGCGCGACCTCGCACTTCCGTGAGTCCTTAAACCGCGAGGATACGAGCGTCGAGGACCGGAGAATGGCCCCAGGATCGAGCTAAGAATATTACCATTGGGAGAACGCGTTAGCCGTGCGTACTAATTGCTGGCTCGATAGTAATGACCGCGATATTTCAATTTCAGAGGACAATGCTCGTGTTCTCTCCGGTGGAGTGTTAAGTTTGGACTCGGCAGAGGCTGATTTAAGGATATCGTTCCTGCGAGAAAGTTGAAATATAAATTGTGTTTCATTGGACGTTAATTGGCGGCGGTAGCGAGATGGTTTGTGCCATTAGAAAGGCAAGCGATCGAACGTTTGATCGTTCTTATTTCAATTACCGTGAGAGGAGTTTAAATCGATCAAAGTGTATCAGCGTCAAGATCGAGGGCCAGGGAGGGCGAGACGGTGTGCGCGTCGATATTTCAATTTTAATAGCGGTCACGTTTGCGCAAGTAATGGGACAGCGGCGAGTGTACACAACGATTAAAGTATGTCCCAGGGAAAAGTGGTACATGCTAATTAGCCGGCGATACGTAGCCGGGCGCGCGGTCGATGCAAACTACCTCGATATTCCGAATTTAGGGGACAGGAGTTTCGTTTGCGCAATCAATAGAGCGGCGCGATTGAGGAGCGTGCCGGCGAAAATTGGAAATAATCAACGAGAAAAGTGGCGACAATATTTCCATTATCGTTCGCTCCTGACATTTTAACGCCCGCCCGCCGCCCCGTCGTTTCGCGGATATCGTTGAAAATATCCAGCCAAATGAGTCTATTAAACGCACTCGCCAATGAAAACGGAGAAATTGGCCGTTCTCCCGGAGGGATACGTCGTTATACCCGCACCTACCGGGAGGACTCGTTGACGAGTCGTCCGTTCCTCCCGCGGATAAATAAAACATTATCTCTAAGGAACAATTTACGCGTGTCATCTCCCCGCGTCGTTTGAATTGAAAAGATTTCCGCGGCGCTTGTCCCGCTCCCTTCCGCGCGAAAGAGGAATACCTGCGTTAATGCGTCTCGTTTAAGCGAAGCTATTTAACGGGTTTCTGATGCTGAAACGAGCTGTCGGGAATAGAAAATCTGTAATTACCGCGTCCTCGTGCAGATGTAATTCGCGCTAATTAACTTGGAGCCATTTTTTCCTCTCGCAGTCGTATATACCGCCTCTCGCTGTTTCACGACCTCACTTCCTCCTCTCTCTCTCTCTCTGTTCACGTCGGTTCGGATCAAGTTTGCCAGCAGAGGCTTTCCTTTTTGCAGCAACTCGCGTGCGCTGTAATTGGGATATGTTGGCTAATCGAATGACGCAATAACCGGCCGTTCCTCGTACGTAAAACGGCCGGATCGCCTCGTAATAAGACGATTCCACCGGTCGAAAACGTTCCCCGCCGACCCAGATAATAGAGCCGGGACGTTCGTCCTCCGAGCTCTCTTTCTTTCGTCGCCTCCTCCCACTCTCGTCTCGTCCGCGCCGCTCCTATTTCGTCTCTCATCCTCGTCTCCTCGAACCACGTCCCCGTGCTCCGGTTCGCGGCGTGGCAAGCCCGACGGGGATCGTTCACGATTTTACGAGGGACTAGAGTCGAGTATCGGTGGGCAATTATCCGCGAAACAAACAGGTCCGCGAGGGAAAGTCTAACGACTGCCGGGGTCTTCCCGGCGATTACCTCAAAGCAAACCGCCTAACAAGACATTGTTCCGAATAGCTTAGCCATTCTACCCTGCCGCGGCCCTTTTCCACCCTCACACCCGCCCCACGCCGGAACCTCTTCCCACATAGAAGAACCACCACATCCAGCCCGGGACGACCGAACCCGGCAGCAGTTAACAACCCTGGTCTGGCGACGGTCGTTAGCAACCAACCTCCTGCACCACCTACCACATCTACTCCCCCTTACCTACCATCCTAACCCCGTCGTTCGAAGCCTTCTCGCTCTTACTTCCGCGCACGTACCGCGCACCGTCTCCTAATTCAAATCCGTGCTCCGTTACCCGCCGCCGCCGCCGCCGCTCTGCGGACGGTGATGAGCGCGCGGGATACGTCCGTGCATCACGGAAACGGTCCGTTAATAGCTCGCACCCCTTACCGCATCGTCGAAGGTTAAATCGTCCGACGTAGCTGCTTTTCTTTCTGTCGCCTCGAATTCGAGTTCCTCCGCCGTCGCGCGTCGTCCACCGTTCCCTCGCGACGGTCTATTATCGGTACACCGAGAGGCGCCAACGGATCCTGGGGTGTTGGAAGAAATAGCGCTGCTGCTGGGTGAAATAGCTAGCGCGCTCCTTTTAAAAAAGTTCTTCCGAGTATATACTCCCGCGTTAACGGCATTATCGCCGCCGCGATAAAATCCCCTGGGCGATAATATATTCCCGCTGCTGGGCCGACGGGGGAAGAGAGGGCGGGGAAAAAAAAGAATACAGATTAAGGTATCCTAAGCACGGATTTAATGCTTATTTATACGCCGCTAAGCACCGGCATTACCGGCGTATTACGATCTCCAAGTAGTCGCGTGAACTTTTTCGCGCTGCCCACCACCGCGCCCCTTCGACCCCGTCCTCGATCTCTCTTCCGCGCGAATTAGCCGCCGCGATTAATTTTGATAATTCCCTACGACGCTACGAAACGGCGGAGAGCCGCGGGGGAAAAAAAAGAGAATCTTTGCGCGGCGCTTTATCGTGCCGCGAGCGCGAAACACGTTCCGCTGGTTCTGGCGGTCGTTAACGATCGCGAGATACGACTATTTCCAGGCTCAACGCTTGAATCGTTGGTAAGTTGGGACCGCGGAGAGACGGTGGGACAACTAGAAAGATCAATTTACGAGTCCGTCTGACTTTGGAACGATCGAGATTTATCATCGAGCTTGCCGTTCGCCACGACTGAACTTTCCGCCGCACCCGTGGCCGAGGGTCGCGCTTTAAGCATTTGATTACCACCCTGCAAAGCCGTAACGCGTACGCGTCCAACGAGCCACCGTTGCTGTTCGTTAGTAGCCGGAACGCCAGCGCTGCACGCGATTCCAGCCACCCTGCAAAGACAGACTTACGATACTTTGTTACTGCGCCGTTAATTTTAACGTCCCGTACGTGCCATCGATTTTCCTCTTTTTCTTCCTCGATCCGTTGCCGCCCGGAACACGCGTGCAAACCTTTATCTTCCGATACTTCCTTCCTCTCGTCCCGATATAGCTGTGCTTCGACGGTCGCGCAGACAACGGTGTAATAAATAAAATAGAATAAAAGGTACTTGTCACGTAAATCAAAGGGAGATTCGGGACTGGGTAAAACGAAAATCGGGACGCGGACACGTAATGACCCGTTCTCCTTAGCGTAATCGGGTACGACGATCGCCTATCTCGCGGCTCGATTCGGCCTCGTTAAACGGAATGCTTTCACGCCACCCTTGGGAGCAGCACGCCGGAGACATTATCACCGGTAGGCCTACGGAATTAATATGAGGGTGGCGTCTCCCTTCTTGCCCCGCGATACACCCGAACTTTCCAGTTTTAAATGGCCCACGAGTAATCGAAGATCTGGACGATAAAGGTGTTGGGACACGGAGCAATTTCGCTGAGATCGCTCGATGCCTGAATTAATCTACAGAGGAAAAAATAATAAATGAAAAGGAACAGTTGGGACGAAAAAATCGCTGGGATCGCGACGGAATTCCTAGACGAGCGATCGCGCGTGAAACGCGCGTATATTGGCCGGATCGGCAATTATGAGGGGTGTCATAATGTTTCTCACGAAAATCCAATTTGCCCGAAAAGCTGCCCGATAGGGCCGAGGCCGTGTTTCGATATTGCGACGCTCGTTAATACCGCGATTCTCTTCCGTCACTTTAATAGATGTCGCCGGGGAAAATCAATTCGTTCCAATTTGCCTAGCCCCGTCCCTCCTCCCTTTGCCCCTCTCGCAGGCGCGATGGATCGCGAGGACGCGATTCCGCTGGCGCGCGTCACGCGCGGCCCCGATTCATCCCTTAACGAGCGAGCGCCTTCGACGGTAAACACGCGTGTATCCTAGCGCGTATCGGCCCGTTACTCTTTCTCGTCCCGCTGCGTTTTTATTTACTTCGATCCTTCATGGTCCGCGTTATAATTTTTATTGGCTTCCGCGCGCCGACAATATCCGTTTCGAGCACCCCGGCCGAAAAAATGAATTGCAATATTTGCCGGCTAGATTGGCGGGAATATTTTCGATCGCCGCGCGATCGATCGATCGGAAGACCAATATAACGAACATTTTCGCGAGGGGGAAAAAAATAGAGAGAAAAAAAAAGGATAAAAATAAAAGAAGGGAATATAAAAATGAAACAGAGGGCGGGCACGCGGGTAACGCCGGGTGGGGGATGATTGATTGATTGATTGATGTTTCCCCGCCGCTACTTGAAGCTTTGTCGGTAATTAAGTGGATTAAGATTGCGAATAATTGATGAACGATCGGATGTTTCAGACTCGCCGGTTAAGTCGCAAATTATCTGGAAGAGTACGTAATTGTTTCTGATAGAAGGATTCAAAGCTGGGGTCCCGACTGCTCCGTTAATTGAATTATTCAAGTGACCAATGGATTCTTTTCCTCCGAGGCTAATGAATCCCCGATACCAGACAGAGACACGGTGACCCGGTTTCCTTTAATATATCGCGTCGACAACAATTTCTGTCAATTGCCATCTGCTCGATCCGACATCCCACTTTGTACGGATCGTTCGATCACTCTCGAGCAACAGTCTCACGCGCGAGTTGCGCGCGTGACGACGCGAGATTTTTCGCCGCGACTAAACAGCCGATAATAACAGCTGGCGGAACGGCGGGGTAGAAAAATCGACGCAGACGGGAACGGAAATCGGTGGTACGGGTCGATTAGGTCCTGTATAGGCCTCTGGGCGGCAGTGAATCGAAAAGGCTGTCGCGTAACAACGGCGGCCGGCTGCTATGTCAGGTCCACGGAGTGAAGTAAAATGGACTTGAAGGGTTATGGCCAGCCATCCGTGGGCTTATGGGCTGATCGCGACCGATAGAATCAGCGTTCTGCCTCCGTGCTTTTGCTCATAATCACTTTTCGATTAATTAAATTTTACGCCCTCTGTCGTCGATAAACATTAAATTTAACGGGCCGCTCCTGCCACGCCGTTACTACTCGTTACGGTCTATAAGCGCGCCGCCGCTGCCACTCGAAACGCGTGTGACACGCACACGTTCTCGCGTACGCGAAACGTTGCCCGTTTTCGTTGGCCAGGTCGTCGTTTCTTATTTTTCTATTTCCCCTATTCGTCCCTCCTTTCTTCTCTCTCTCTCTTTCTCCTATCGCATCCTCGACTCGCGTCTAACAGCTCCTCTGCTCGTCGAACGCTCGCGATATCAATTTTGACCGAAGGGGTCGCGCGCTCGCGAACTGCCACGAGGGGGGTAGAAACGAGAACTACGAACGACCGAATCACGGAGGAGGACGAGTGTTAATTGGATCGAGCGTCTGCAAGAATATCGGTTCAATTAAGAATGGTAAGTGGCTCCCGTTAATTTAAATTCCTCGAAGGCCCCGGCCCGTTTCCTTTGGCCCGCGACGCGGCCTCTCTCATAAATATGCGCTCGATAGTTAACCTTTTTCTCGTCGCTTTCGTCATTCATGAGCCTCGAGCACGAAGAAATCGAGCGGATAAAGGGGGAGGGAGGAAAGTCGATCGAATCGTTTCCTCTTTATTTCACTCGGTTCGATCCCCTCCTCCACCCGCGGCTAGGTTTCCCAGCTCGACGAAGCCAGAACCGGGGACCAGTCGGAATCATTGTACTCCCCGCTTCGGAGGACCGTGGAACACAGAGCCATTCTGGAGTCGGGCATCCGTGGGGCGGCGCGGGGCTAAATCTGGCGAAGGCGGTAATTAAATTAATTAGCCTCCTCGAGGATGCAAGGATACCGACCGAGAGAGCCAGCGGAACACTGGAACGGAGAAGGACAGCTCGTTTGGTTTCTTTTTCTTTAAAACGGTCTTAATTATCAGGGAATTTTCCCGGTTGGTTCGGTGCCCCTCTTTTTCTCTCGCTCCCTCTCTGGAGGCTCTCCTTTCTCTTCGCCCACCTCGCCGCCCTCGTTCACCCCTTTCTCGCTCCCGTTAACCACCCTCCTCCTCGTCTGTTCGCCAGGTCTTCGAGTCAGCCCTCTTCGTCCACGCTCACACTTCCTGTCTCGATCTTTCTTCCGGCTATTTATTAAGTTTTTACTTATGGCGGCGACCGTACAACAATCGTCCCGCTCGGACGGCCGGCGGATCGGATTCGCGCGTTTTCCGGCCGGGACGAAACTTCTGCCGCGGCCAGCCATGGAACGCCTCGCTCTCCGTGAAAGAAGCAAAGCACTCAGAGTAATTAGAAGCGGAATTATATTCCGCCGCGTCCTGTTTCAGTTTATAAACAAGGACTCTTAAATGAAGTTCCCCCAGGAAGAGAGCAGGACGGTTTAATCCCCGAACGCTGTGCGTTCACGTGTTTCCGATCCACGGATCCCGTTTCCTTTTGTCGTATTTTCCTTGCGCGAAATTCCGCGTCGCGACGTTATTTCCCGATTCTTTTTTTTTTTTTTCTTTCGTTATTCGTTAACGTCTCGCTCGTTAGAGCGACGTATGGAAATGAAGAGGACGAAGGGTGTCGCGCGTATTTCCAAAAGCGCGTTACATTAACTTTCTGTTATCAATTATTAATTTCCCAGCGTATCGATTGGCCAAATAATTGGACCTTTGGACCGCTAATAATGCAGCGAGCTCGTTCGGTTAATATTCATAAATTAGCGTTACGATAGAATTTGTTACGCGTGGAACTACACGTCCGATTGAATTTCGGCGCCGTGTCTCGACATTCCGTGTGGCAAATAGGGGCAAGATTTGTGATATTCGTGTACTGCGTGATCAATAAACGATAACGATAGTTCAAATAAATATAAAACGTCAGATCGAGAGAGAGAGAGAGAGAGAGAGAGGGAGAGGAACGTGCACCAGCGATACAGAACGCAACGCGACTGGTTAGACGATAGTGGAAACGGTAGCAAGAGTCAACCGCGTTCTCCCTGCATCGATCTCGGTGTTATCGAACACGCGTGCACGTTGAACGATCCCAAGGGTGCCGTAGCTCGATACGCCGGCAGCTTCGCCGCGCGACTGCGAAATTAGCGCGAAGCCCCACCGCTTCGAGTATTCGCTTCCAAGAAGAGAAGCTCCAACTTCCTAAGCTCGACCCAAGTTCTAAGGTCTTTCCGCCAACCCATTCGCTCCTCTCCGGTTCGTTCGCGGTCTTCCCCTAACGCGTTCGCGTTCTCCAAGCCCGATCCACGGCCTCGAGACTTCGACGATGGCCCCCGCGAACAGGCGACAATCGAGACGAGGGAGAAAGCCAGCAAGAGAGAGACAGGCCTCTCTCGCGTTTTAGTTTTTAATGATTATTGCACCCCGGCGCACGGCCCAGGTAGCTAGACATTAGGTCTCCCTTTCGCGCATTTGCATATCTTTCCAGCCGTTAGGAATTGCCTGCTGGCTGGTTTCGCCCGCCCTAACCAGGCTATACCGACTACCACGGACGTACTCCAACTTTTAAGCCCTTCTCCACGCTCCCCTCGCCGCCCTCCCTTTTTCCACCCCGGTCACCGTTCCTCTCCCGTGTTTCCTTCCTTCCTTCGTTCCTCCTCGTTCCTCCGTTTCACAGTCGCGCACCATCGCCGCCTCTTCGTCGCGCCGGCCCTGTCCGTGTCCTCCTTTATGCGCGCGGCAGCCGCGCTTGTAATTTCTCTCTTCCTAGTCTTCCCACCGCCTCCGCCTTCCCTCCTCCTTTAATGGCACTCCGTTTTCGAGTGCTTTAATTAACGTTTTGTCAGCCGTTCTTTAATTAGGCCGCTTTTGAAAAAATCAGTCACCGGAGCCGGTGCACCGCGCCGGGGGCGCTTTCGTTCGGGGACGAGTCCGAGATTTCCCGTTTCCCTCTACCCGCGAGCAGACGAGATCCCATCGGTCGCTCCATCCGGAACCGGATGTTTGCCTCTTCGACCAGACGGCCAGCCAGAGGACGAATTGTTCGCATGAACGATTGGAAAACTGGTTATCCTTCGATCGCGATGTATATATTGAGCGTTCTCTACGATTGAATCAGTTGGCGAAAGAAATTATCCAACTGTGGAAGCTATTAGACGAATGTTCGAGTTCGAAGGGAATCTCCGGTTGAACCCTTCGTCGAGGATTCCTGACGTTCCTGGTAACGATTTCACCGCGTGTATCGTCGAGATCGTTTCCTTGGAATCACGCTTAGCGAAGAACGATTCCACAGCCGCGATACTTACGCGCCATTAAATTTTCACGCAGTGATCGTCGAAATTCGCGCGAATGCCACTCTCTCCTCTCTCTATCCGACTCTCTCGTTATCGTCGAAGCGAGCAGGTTCATAACCTTCTCGTATCGAGCGCGGTGTGGTTTACACGTTATTTAGCTGGTTCCCTGGCGTAAGATTGCCCCAGCGAAACTGTTGTCCGTCATCCACCCTGTGCGAGACTCGTTCGCCACTCGTTCGGTGTTCTTCTTCTCGCACGGCGGTGCATCCGGTCACGAGCGACGCAGGATGGTTCCGCGCGAAATTGGCCCCAACGCGAAGGCTGTTTCGCGAGCGACAGCTGGATGGAAGAGGCAGGTGAAACGCGGTGAAACGGACAATAGTTGAGCCGCGGATGCCACGGACCCCTGTATAGAGATAATATCTGTATTTCATTAACATTATTCTCGAGCGTAGACTCGACCCGTCTCTGTGTGTTCCGTGCACGCCGCCAAGACCCCAACGAGGTAAACTGCTCCACTGGCAGGGGCTCGATTGTGCGTTCGAGGCCCCCTTTCCACCGGCGTCTTTGCCCGCGATCTTCCGCGGGGACGCGGCTATAGTCTCGTAATTAGAAACTGATTGCGCGCGGGGTCCCATTTAAATTTCTGCCTCTTGTTCGCGTCACCCTATACCCAGGTTTATTCCTTTATTTTAACGGAGTTCAACGCTCTATTCTACTTGAAGTGCACAATGCCCGAGTACCAAACGAGCATCAAGCGTACGACATGTATTTTATTCTCATTCGAATCGAGGGCGAAGTGGAAAGCTGATAAGCATCGTGTCCAAAGAATGCTTCGTAAGAATGTAATTATGTGGTTATTCTCAGTAACGAAGAACGACAATTTCTTAAGTAATGGAATACACGGACAGGGGGATGAAACGAACGGAGGATAACCGTTCGTGGCGAAGAAAAATCACAGCCGAAAATTCTCCGCGGGGGAAGTCGACGAGGGATTCGCGGTGGGCCGTGGTGAGCAAATCCCGCGGAACAACGTCGAGGCTTCCGGGGCTCGTAGCTTACCGTGGAATCGTTACGGAACAGAGCCGCGGAATTCAATAGCAACAAACTCGCTGCCGCGGATATTATTCGGCAGTAAAATTTTATTTCGCCAGCATTTATTGTTGCGTACGGCAAAGCCGACCCGGCCTCTCTACGCCCGCGTTTATTTGATAACGACAAATTATTGTTACGAGAAAAAATGGCGTCCTCGCGCCGCGCTCGCCCGATCCCGATGCCCTGGCTCTCTGCAACGACCACCGCCTATCGCTGTCCTCCTCCACGCCTGTGTGGACGCGCGTAGATGGGGCAGAGAGGGTTGAACGCGCGAATGGGAACGGGATAAAGAGGAGAGAAGAGTGAGAGAAAGAGAGAGAGGGCTGGCTTTGGGCCTGAGCCCCGACCGGCTATCGGGCGACGTGTCCGAACGCTAATCTCTCGATATTTTAGCGGATTTATATTTTCACCGGTTGCACCGCCGCCGTCGCGGCTCGATCCCCCGAGATATCTGCCGGGAAATGTACGACAGGCATATCATTCCTCCTTCGAGCCCTTCCCGTCGTCGTCGACCTCCGCCTCTTCCGCTACGTCCCCCACGAACGCGTCCCTTTCTCTTTCTGCACGAAGCTACCGTACCAGCGATGTATGCACGCGCATCGATGTTCGAACAGAATAACAGGGATTAACGGGAACGTCAGGGATGGAAATAGGGGTAAAAGCAGCCAAGTTCTGCAGAGCGTTCGTATAGTTTGGTTTTTTTATTTTTTTCGTAAATTCCCGGAGCTGGCAACGACGTTATTAAGCCGTAATACGTCTCGTTACGTCGCGTCGGTCAGCCCCATTATCGAATGCGCCCCGCGCGCACCCGCCTGCCCACCGTCCTACCCGCGATATCACGGATAATCACTGCGAGCGGATAGATTGTCGCGTGATATTTTTCCAATTCGCGGCGTTGGGATTTCACGTGTCAAAAAATGGACGACGTATTCCGCGACGCGTACGCGCAGGCAGGAGGAAAGAGAGCCGCGATGGCACTGGCAGAGGGGTACCGTGGGGATTTGGTGGGGCTGGTGTTCTGGCGTTGGCAGCGCGTTAAGTTGTTTCGCGTTATGGTTGTGTTATGGGACATTGGACGCGAGCGATACGGGGGTGGCGCAGCGGAGGCGCGAACGGTGGTGTACGGTGCTCCATATAGGCACGCGGATATATCCTGGCTGCCGATGCTACTCGCTGCACCTGATCCTGGTCGGCTAAATTGATGATATAATCCGCCATAACTCAGGATTACCGCGCGCGGAGCCCCCGAGTATGTGTCGGCGCGCGCGGAGGAGCCGCGCACCCTTCGACTTGCACCGCGGATATCGAGCATTCCGCCCCCCTGTACCTGCGACGTGCCCTAATCCCTCGCGTTCTTTCGTGTTCCCGGTCGCCTGCTCCCGTTACCTGCGTCGAAAGATCCTCCTTCGATCGCGAACATGATTTACAGCCCAACATTTCCAGGTGCTCCGACAATCCACGTCCATCGAGCAACGTGTTCGTTCGTAGATGTATTCCTTAAAACGTTCTAGCGACACATTCCAGATCTCTTTGAAATTTCCTTAATCCTTTCCTGTCTTTTTTGTGTCTGCTTTTACCTCGATTTTATTATTGCTAAGAATTTTTAATATTTAATATTGCGGCCTATTCAATCATTCTGTTAATTGGCTTATAGGATTAGGTAACAGGGCAGCGTTCGTAGCGCGCGTCGCTGTTCCATTATTATCTAGTAACGAAGGCAATTTATCGTTATTATAAAGATGCGACATCACGATCGATGACGGAAGAGATGTTCATCTTTCGCGAGAGAGTTTTCTCGCGAAACTTAGGAAATATTGTTACCGGAAACGGTGGACGTTATCGTTGAGTCGCGAACGAACCCAAGTTTACCCGAATTTCCAAGCGACGTTTCTCCATTGTCGATTCATAAACTTAACCCCGTGGATGCTCGCTTAACCCCGTCCCGTGGCGTAGTTCGCTCGACGAGAGAAGGGAGGGAGAGGCATAGAGCCGGTGTCCTTTACGACGCGACGTGTCCAACAGGCTTTTTGATCCTCCCCAGCGACCTGACGACCGTCTCATGCCTCAACGATTGTACACCGCTATCTCGCGGAGGATCATTGCACCCCTGCGAGCCCTCTTAGGTACAGTAAATGGCGGCACAAAAGAGGGGCTGAATCCATGCCAACTCTCGAAGCGGTGGCGGCGTTCGCCTCTTGCTGCCCGTCGTTCTCGACCAGCAGCGGGGCTCCCGCGCATCGAGGTATCGCAAAAACCTACTTAAAGCCTGATACCTACACGCTCCCCGCTGCTGTGTACGATCAACCACGGCGCTTCACGACTGCGAAGCAACCCTCGTCTGACGGCTGGCCTGTCTCATTGTTATCCAACGATCCCCAAGAGAAAGAGGGGGACGGATGACGAAGAGGACGAGGTAGAAAAAGGAGAGGAAGCGAGAGTCGGGACCAGACTTTCTGCGAGCAACGTTTATGGCAGCGCTGTGAGTTAAGGCCTCGTTAGTTCCGTGGGCCGCAACTTCCGGCGAATCGTTCCTCCGCTATGGCGGCGCGGAGGAAAAGAACTTCCCTTCTGCTCCTGCGACGGCCAGTTTTCTTCTCCGCACAGAAGGAAACTCTTCTCGGTGTTATAGTTGGTCGTTTGTCGCTCGAGCTTCGTTTCGTCGGCTAGTCCCCGTTATTTAACGACCGCCAGGGAACTTGTAACGAGTTGTCGCGACCAACTAGTAACTGGATTTCAATAATCTGCTCCCGGGGCCATTTCTGATTCGAGCAGACGCAATTAGCGCGACGACGACATCGCGGAGAGAACGGATGGAGTTAAGGGGGAGTGCGGCGGGTAAAAGAATTGGCGAGCGACAAAAAAAAGTTAACCGGACGAGCGGAACGCGGAATCTCTGGAACGTATGGCGCGGACGCTTAAGTCCGGCCATAAATATCGGCCGTTTGCCGGTGGCGCGAAGCATGAAGCACGGCCAGAAAAAATCCGTTTCTCAAATACGCGAAATATCGAAATTTACAGCCTTACGTAGCGGATGAAGGGAGGAGAGAAGCGGCTTTATGCAGATTTGTAGACACGCGTAACGGGCTGGGAGACTGTGGCTGTGGTCTCTACGCGTGGAACACATAGAATTAGCGAATTTTGAAATATTTTCGCTTTAGTCCGTCGTCGTTGTCCACGGTCTCGCGTCGTCCCTCGTTGATTCCACGTGTAACAGAGATTAGTGGCGCTTACAGCTCCCTGAGGGTACGAGTGCCGTACGAATCGCGCCACTGGTCCCATTCGAAACCTGTTCCGAAAGCCCAAGGATACACTAAACGCGTCCAAGATTTATACGGAACAGGAATAATTCATGAGCAACTGTACAACAAGCGGAGAGCAATAAATTTCCTCGCGATTATCCCACATTTCGATTGAAAGAATTTACAAATGGAACGACGCACGATCCCCAGCTAAATATGCTTCTCGTGCCAATCGTTCTGGCAAACCTTGCGACGCCTTACTGCCAGTTTTTACGACGATACGCATCCCGCAAAATCGCGTTCTTGTCGCTCTCGATACGGATCGAATGGGGAACAAGCCACGAAAGGGGTTGCTTTATGACGTATACACCGTGGCTCGGCTGACAAAGCCAAACGACAAGTGGGTTCGACGCGGTCACGAGGATCACGCTATTCGATAGGATCTAACAGTGTGCACCGAACGACTGCAGCCGGTTTCAAGTGCAACGATGAACATTCTACACTTTCCAGGCTTCAGAATAGATACTGCTGGTAAAATTAGCCAGCGTGTAATGATGCTCGGTTTATCGACCATTCTATTAACATGGTCGTTCGCGATGGGCGTGCATGTTCGGTCGTGCGATAAGGAATTATTGAAATGGACGCAGATAGAGTTTCATTAGCGCACTGATAGGCTGTAATTTGTGGAAAGCAAAAACCAGGGACGCGATAGTGCCCGCTAACTCGCGCCAATTTGCCTTTTCAGTAGAGCAGATACCATTGATAACAAGTGCAAGTAGGGAATTCGAACGACAGCGTGAAAGTTGTTACGATACTGTTCGTTCGGTTCCAGGGCCTGGTTTACGGAGTGGCATCGGCCGTGGCGCCACCGCTGGCACCCCTGCTCGGGTATGTTAATTAACGGTATAAGCTTCCCGAGCCACGGGCCTGTAAGGAGCCCTTTATATAACTAATTAGTACCGCTGGCATTCAGACTATTTACTTCATTTGGCTCGGCTTAGGCACGGCTACATCCCGCTTTTATTTCCACCCCCCTCTTCGTATCATTCTCGTCGCTCGCCTCACCCTCTGGCGCGGGCTCGCATACTTATCGCCGTTCTCACTTTTTGCCGAACCGTCGCTGTCAGAATTGTTCGCGAGGACACCTTTGATCCTCGTTAAAGAGCCCCCCACTCGCGTCGCCTAGCTTTTCGCACGAGCGAGTCCCGTCGGAACGCTCTCTCGCTAATCGACGTTAACCAGGGAGAGGTAAATCCGAACAGCGCGTGGTTTCACCGTTTGCTGTAAACCCTTCGTAAATTCGTTTGTCCCGCGCTGCGATCCTCTCTCGCTGGCGCGACCAAGGTATCAGTTGTTGTTCCCCGCGTTTGTGTTTTCGAGATTACTTTCAATCCAACTACTCGAGTAAGCAAACGAGCAGGCGATAATGATTAACGAGCGTGTACGTGCCACGCACGTCGCCGTTGGAACAGCGATTCTCGCGACAAAAGTCTTTCGTTACACTGCTGGCTCCTGGTAGCGCGACATTTGTCAACGCGGCGCCGGAGAAACCCACCACCCCCCAGATCCGCGATTCTTATTCCACGGTCGACCCCCGCGTTCCATCTTCGTCCCTTCGCGGCAGCAAGTTGGAAATTGCAGCGATAAAACCGCGCGTAAAAGTATAATAGTTTATGGAGTTAAGCAGCTACAGCGGGCCAATAAAATGTTCGAGCGCGGGTCCCGATCGTTCCTGCCGGAGCGGGTGACGGTTCCACGTAGCAAGCGTAAACGTAGGCCGGGTGCATCGATTCGTCCGGCAGCGCGTGACAATCGCGATTAACCCTCTTAACTTGCCAGATCCTATCGTTCCAATTATATAGGATTATCCGGATCGATACTACTTTGCTGCCACTTTTCTCCTCGTAAATACGTCCCGTTTAACCATCGACATTTCCACCCCCCTTCGCGCGAAATTACGCGGCTGCTAGAGGAAAAAAAAGGGAAAAATAATACGGCACAGGTACAAACACCGGGGGTACAATGACTGGGTTGTACGCTCGTCGGCAAGCGTTTGTGGACACTGTTTAAAAGGCGCCACTTATTTTTAGCTACCGGTGCACGATAACCGGGAGGGGTTGCGTTCCTCGTCGTTCGACCGACGATGCACGGTCCCTGCTGTAAATGTCGCGCGATTTCGCGAACAAAATTCGATCGAACCAAGTCGGAAGTTTAAAACGGCGTTATCACGCGTACGTGTATCGCGATCGCGTGGCTGTCGGAACCGTCTCGGTAATCCCGCGAACGATCCTTGCCAGCAGCTCGTCGAATCAATAATCCCCGACGATACTTTCCTAACCGAGCGTTGCCGCGAGAGTTAATCGGCCCGTTTACAACTAGCGCAGTGGAATCGCGGCCGATTGTTAATTACGCGTCCCAGAGGGGCGATGGGTAGGGGGATCGACGCACACAGGGACCGCGTAATTAGCGGGCGGCGGCGCGACGAGGAAACAGGGGGTAGCGGCGCGGGGGTGGCGTGGAAGACGGTGGCGAAAAAGAGGACGGACAGATTTTTCGCGGGCCGACGGAATTAATAACCATCGTTGGTGGTGACGTTCACCGGGTACATGCGCGACGACGGACATGTTTCGAGGCTGCCGCGTCTGCGGCGTTGCCTGCCGACGATGCTGTGCAAGATTTTTAATTAATCGATCGAGACGCCAGCGTCGAGCTGCCTGCCGTCGTTTGCGGTGCGGCTGGTTCATTAGAGACTCTTAATTAACTTGCGGCGCTCACGCGACTTCGTACAATGGAATATATATATGTATATATATGTATGTATATTTAGATATATATGTCCCTACCCTTATGTGTACAGGTACATAGAGGCGTGTACGTGTAGGGACCCGGTGCAAGCTTACGCCATTCAATTACATGTTAATAATATACACGGAGCGGAGTTACACTGGCTCGCTTTCACGCCGGAAACCCGGCGAATCGAATCCACTTGCGCATTAAAACCGAGCTCAGGGGTAATCTCGCCGCGGCCTACGAGTTCCGAGGCTGCGGCCACCGAATCAAACCGTGTTACGTCGATCGATCGGTAATTGTACGTTCCGCGCGACTCGAATCTTTCTTCCCGGACAGTGGGTCGCGGTGTAATTGACTGGCAGCGGACCTGTGTTTTGTACGAACAATTAATAACCACGCGCCGCATCGTTGCGAGGCTGCGGCCCAACGGTCGAGCTTGAAACGAGTGACGAATAGGAAATTTAATCAGTCGCCAGGTAATTGCAGGTATTCGTATGCCTCGTCGTTGAACGAGGTAGCGTTGACGAGTTTACGAAACGCTGGTAAGTGTCGCGAAATGCGCGAGGACCAACGGTGTTCCTCGTGAAAAATTCAATTACGAGGAACAACCACCGCGGAAAGGATAAAATCAGACCGACGAAGCACTTGAAAATGAATTCGCGTTCAATTAAAGCGCCTCGAACAATTTGCCAATGCGATCGCTCTCGTTATTTACCGAACGATAATTAACGATCGCGTCGTTAATCGTGTCTATTTGATTGCGTCTGGTGGAAGTGCGCGCGTACGCGTGTGCGCGGAAATTTATCAAAATGTCGGTGAACATTCACATCCAATAAAGGGATCCTCTAACGATCGGCCGCGCCGCGGCCCGCCCACTCTTTCGCTGCCTCGTCCCGATACGAGATACTTCCACAGTCTTTTAACCCATTACTGATCTTTCTAATCGTCGTGCTCCTCTTTTTTCTTCTCTTTTAATTTACAAAATCGGACAAATGATTCCAACGTTTAATAATATCAGCTCCTGAATCTTCTTAATCGCTTGTCCCGCGTTCCCATTTTGCCTGAAATCGCCCTCGCGAGAAGAACGCGAAAAGGCGATTCCCGTTTAATTAGCGCGCAATTACCGGATATTATTTATGGCGTGACACGAGAAACGGAGATTATTAGAATCTTCTTTGAGAAATAGGAGGCGCGGGGCCAGGCGGCGGGCAAGAACGATGCCAAGACTAGTGGAAGCTGGCAACATATGCTCAGACAGGCTTGCCACGAACGCGACCCGTATATATTAGAGAACGACATCGGTGTTTTCCGGCGGGCTGGTTAACCGCACTCGTTAAACGCCCCATAACGCGGCGCCTCCATAACATCTGGTCGTGGTATTTGTCGAATTACAACCTATGCACCCCGTTCGCTTTTTTGCACCGTTGTTTCGCTCCGCGCGAGGAACGTTCTCATCAAATCTGCTTGTTTAACCCTTAGAGCTCTGAATACTCCTGGTCGAAACGGTTCCTAGGGATGCAGCGCGGTTATCGCCGACCATTGCTGGGGTCGGAATACATTCTTGCCACACTGAACTGACTATACAAGACGCAAACAAAAATTTCCCAAAAATTGCCAAATACCCCCCCATCTGGGTGTTTTCGAAATTTCAAACTAAAAAAAAAGTACCTTCCCGTGCAGCTAGATTAAAAATTCCAACGGCATTGTAAAGAGCGTTCCCTGGCGCATCTTTTAGCATTAAACAAAAAAAATTGAAAACTGTACGATTTTAATGTTACCAGCTGTTTTCCATTCCCCGGAGAAATTAGATGAACAATGAACACGTGATGCACGTGAACAGGAGACGGCGGAAAGAGAAAGGCATTTCGCGGGAGATCGATACGGTGAATCGGTTCGCTGGCGGCTGAGCGGTTCGAAAGACTAGCTCAACAGCTCATAAAAGGGCGGCTGCGGAAAATATATATCGACATTGAAAAGTTTGTCGAACAAGCCCGGCGACATGTTGCCAGGATAGCGCCATAACTTAACGCCGTCGTCAATATGGGAGACGACCCGTTCCCTGCCTGCCCTTCTGTCCCGCCGCCGTTCTCTCGATTTCGTCCACATTTCAGCCCCATCCCCCTCGTAACCTGTACCTGCGACACCGTGAACCCAAGGGTAGCCCAGTAGCGAGCTACTTTTCCGAAACGATGGCGAATATGTCGCGGCGATTTAGAGGCCCTCGCCCGACACGCACCGCGCCGTGACGACAAACGGAACGGGGAACTTTCGCACCGTGCGGATATTACGTGCGAAACAAATGACCGAATTCCTTTCACGGTACGACGCGACGCACGTAAATGACAATAAAAAAATGATTCCTAGCTGCGGAGAACGTTCGCGCGCGTAACCAGCAGACAATTACTCGATACGCGAGGGTGTACGTAAAGAAGCAAAGGAATACACGAAAAAAAAACAGAAAAATCGTGCTCGACGCAACGAGGACAGCGGAATATCGTTTAGTCGTAGCTGAACAACGTAATCGGAAGCCAGTTTGTAACCAGCTTACCCGTGGCTGGTCGGATCGAAGCCGGGGCATAGAATTCGACCGGCCTCGAGTGGGAGCGCATCCACACCGACAAAGTCCGTCGAAGACGACAAGCGAAGCGACGATCGGCTGGAACGAGTTCACCGTGGAGCATTCCAGCTACGTACAGCCCTGGCAGCGGCTGTAGGCTGGGGTCGGTGCAATTAAGGGTATTAATTAGCGGGTACTTCATGGCCCCCCGCTCGCCTCTCCTGCCAGCCTAGCCCACTCCAACCCGGTTGTCCCCCGCCGTACCCCTTTCCCGAGGCAGCCTAGCCTCTCTCTCTCTCTCTCTCTCTCTCTCTCACCCTGTTCCCCGCTGCTCTCCTCTACGTCGACCCACCCTCTCGCGCTCCTCTCTCCTGCACCCCTTCCACGGTGCCGCTAAAGTGCACCGCACCGCGCCACTGACAGAGCAATACGGACAAGAGGTATACAGCTAATTACATGATTTTATGGCGATGTCCGGGGAGCCAGGAGAGGGTGCGCGATGGGATTCCAAGGGGGGTGGCGGCACAGGAACGTTCAGAGACGCTCGTGACGTCAGTGGCGAGCGGCGCAATCCGAGCTTCCGGCGAGGGAGGATCGAGTCGAACGGGGGTTGCAAGAGTTGTTGCGGAACATTTTCCTCTTTTCTTGTGTGTTTCCTTTCTTTTTTTTCTTTTTGCTTTCGTCTTTTTTTCGTGCCACCCTCTCCCCTCTGTACTTCGTTCGGCAGTCTCCTCTGTTCTCGTCGCTCTATCCTTTTTTTTTTTTTCTCTCGCTCGTTTAATTCGCCTCGCGATACGTCGCACTGTCGACGGGGCGCACTTTGTCAATCGAGACACACGCGTTTCATTCTTCGCGACGACGCCTCTCTGATGTTGTTCCGCCGCGGAAAAACGACTCGTCGCTCGACTGGCGGGAATCACGACGGCGCTAATTACCCGGCGCCGGCGTTTGCGCCCAGCGTCGTGCACCTCGATGAAAGTAATCGTTGTACGTGTTCTTGAACAAACTTCGTCAAAGGTGGCGGGCTTTGTGCCGAGTGAATAGCCAGTCCATTACCGACGTTGGAAACGGGGGGTACGTCGTGCGCACAGCTTATCGTACACCGATGACGGTGTCAAGGCGATATTTTTCGCAACGATTCGAATGTTCACGTAGATTCAAAGCCGTTCCCGGTATTAAGGAACGAGAGAAAGGGGGGGGGGGTGGCGCACGATTACAGGAGCGAAACGATGAGCTTTCTCATTAGAGTTAATTCCTTTGAGTGACTGGAAACGTATCAGAAACACAGTATCGTCGAACGAACGGGAGCTCGAGTTCCATCCGGCGAACCGTCGGTATCCGCGGCGGATGAACCCGTAAAGCCGCGCGATCAGGCCACAGGCGGCTCCGGCGGGGATGGGTTTGATATTCATGTATTTAAATTTATTTATTGGCGGGATTTTTGCTCCCTTGCGTGGGTGTCGGGCAAGAGGCGGCCGGGAGGGAGATGCCTGACCGGACGGCCGCTCCCGCCTCGCACCCTCTTCTCCCATCTTCCAGCCGACTGTTAAACCTTCGCCGGCTCGACAAGCCCTTCTGGGTAATTTTCCCGCTTAAAGAGATCTCGGCCAATTACGCGGCCTGTCCGACGGGCGTTGAATTTTAATTGGAAAAGAAGCGGCGAGCAGGAACCCTCCTTGCCGGCTCTATCGGCACGCCCCGCGGCCCACCGACGCGGAGTCTCGAGCGGAGTGTAGGTGCGCGGAGGCCACCGACTCGCAAACCCGGTCCGGTTTTGTTCTTGACGGCGCTCGAGCGACCGTGCAGCTCGCAGACCAGAGAATAGACCGGAGAGAAACGCCGCCGCGTGATACGCGGGTCCCCCTGGTTGTCCGTGGCAGGTCTTCCTCTCTTTCTATCTCTCTCACGCTCCACGGGTTTCCCGTGGAATTCCAAATGAGAGGATTTCACGGGGTTAGCCCGCGGCCAGGAGCGCGCGCCCATTAAGTCTCGCGATTAATCGCGACCTGCTGAATCTCTTACGCAAATCACGATATTAGCTATTCAGAGTTATCGGGAGCGGGGCCTGCTCGTTTCCCTCCCGATCCCTGCCGCGCTCCTTCGAATGGTTTCGATCGGGACGCGTCGAATCTTTTATCGACGCGATTAGATCTCAACGAGTGAAAATCCTTCCTGCTTGTTATCAATTATCGTTAACATCGTCCTGTACGATTTTGGAGGATGTAAATAGACGTGTGTAATTAGGCAGCGACGATAGCGTTGCGATTAGAAATATTGTTTGCAGTAAAAATGTTAATGGCGGCTCTGGCGGATGGGAGAGAAAAGGGGACGCAGAGAAATGTGCAGTTTAAAGGTAAACAACGAAACGTGTGCGACGAGGTTAAAGAGCCGTTTTAAAATGGATTCCGTCGTAGCAAGGTACGGGTGCTGCCACGTCGCGGAGAAGCAATAAACCATCTAGCCACCCCCTTACCACCCCCGTAATCAATTTCCTAAAGTATCCACATACGATCACGATCTTGGTTCAGGAATTCAGCTCGTTTCTTAACTCTGCCCCTGCTAACCGTGCAAACGTAATCGCGTTAATCGTCCTGTTAACACGGGACGCTGGAAATTCGATCGTGAAACTCTCGAGTCACTCCGCGCGAGTTTGAATCGCGTTTCTTCGAGCTCACTCGTACACTTTGCCGCGATTATTTTCGATTTTTTACCAATCTCGCAGTTTCTCGTCAGAGCTTCGCTTTTCCGCGAACGCGGCGAACGTGGACGCACGCGTTCGCGAACGCACACGTTTTTATATTGGGAAACTTTCTCGACGCGTGAACGTGCGAGGAACCGATCGGCTAGGGGGAGCTAATAAGTATCGGGAAACACGGGGTCCAAGTAACTTTTAAGAAGTCTACCACGGAGGGGTGAGAAGGGAGTTGCAGGTTTCCAGGTTTCCTCGAACACGAAGGGACACGGGGTTTTCCGAGGGGCTCGGGCGAGCCGGCGGTGCTGCTGGTCGGTACTTTATGAACACGCTTCACATAAATTGTCGCAGCTCTTTAAGAAATTGGAAAAAGGCGCGAGATGCTTGGGTGAAACAGCTTGCGTCGAGAGTGGCTCGAGAACTTTTTGAACTGCTGTATAGGACACCAAGAGCTGGGAGAAGGTGAAAGAAACGCGAGGAGAACGAGGGTTCCCGGGGGTGTATGCGTGCGCGCGAACCTGTGCGCGGGCTGGTGTGCACGGTCGAGCCCTTCGGAGGAACGTCTACGAGGCAGAAAAGAGGGAGAGCGGAGGCTTCGAACCGGGCGGAATAAAAGGTGACAAGGTTCTCTCTCGTCGATTTACGTAACGGCGTAAATGTATCCGTAGCCTTCGAGCAGTCGACGAGATGTCTCGTGCTTATCGAGCCCCTTTTTATATCTTCGCCCGCGCTTTGCAATCCGTCGTCGTCCCAGCAATTACGTAACCTGCAGCGATTCGAGTCTCGCGGAATCTGTTTCGTGTTCTTGGCAAATAAACGACGCGGTCTGCTTACGGAGACAATCGCGAAGACACGATCGATGGGAAAAGAAACGTGGAATTATTTCCGTGAACCATGAAAGTCCACGTGATCGAGCGTAAGATAGAAATTTGAAGAACCGCGATATTACCACGGGTAGGGAGGACGAAAATATAAAATCTGGAAAAGTGGATGGATTCGATGGAACCAATGGAAACGTTAAAAAACCGATACGAGCTGTTCTTTTTTATCAATGCTTGTTCAGGAGAGGGTAATTCGAGGATACGAAAAAAAGGGGAGGAGGCGAGCCGGAGGATGAGACAAGCGGCTCCGCGAGGCGCAAAGGCAAATCGATGCGTACCTGTGGGACACATTTTCCAAGCAGGTAATCTTCGTCGGCGGGCGAGATATTACATTTGAATAAACGTCGCCGTCGATAACCGCGACAGATCGCAAATACGGTATCGATCTACGCGAACTGTCGCGCGTAAACATCCCATGGGAAATGTTTGCTAATATCGATCATATTCTCATTAATAGTATATGGCTTTAGGAGGCGTTACAGGGGCTGCCTGGCATCGTCTGCGACTATCCTTCGCTATCTCGCGATCCACGTTCAGAACAGTTTCCCAAGTATTCCATGCCTCGAAGTCGTTCGCTTAACGGCACAGAAATTCAATTCTTAACACGACCGACGTGGCTGATCAAGCTCGCCGCGTACTACTGCGTGGTTCGACCTGTCAGCGACCAGCTCGAAATCCTCGCTCGTCGATCAAATTCCATTCCTAACGATGCGCTCTGATTGTTTCTCGATCGGTTCTACGAGAATTAGGAAACAAACAGGAGAAGACGCGATAAATTGGGGAGGGGAGAAAGAGCAAATATGCACGCGTCGAAGGCAGGCGCGAGCGTGAAAAGTTCAGGGACGCTGTTGTGCGGGTGCACACGGTTACGCGAGCGTGTGTTCGAGAGCACACACGACGGGGGGGTGGTGAACAAAAAGTTTCGGGGCGCGGCGGGCATTTATCTCGGCGGACGATGATAAAGGGAAACAGAGGTTCGCGGCGTGTTGGAGCGAATAAAACGTAGTCGCGGGCTGCGTCGAATAATGCCTATCACGGAGGGTAAATCGGAATTTACCCCAAACGCGAGCGAGCGAGCGAACGAACGAACGAACGAACGAACGAACGAACGAACGAACGAACGTGCGACCATATCTCGTTGGGCCCACCCCCTGTGGCCACTCGCCGCGTCCGCCGGTGTTTACCGCAATTATTAAATGTAAACTCATATTTCGTAATTGCCAAATATTGGCGGTCCGATCGGTCGGTCGTGGCCCGATGCATCTCGCGAGGGGATGCTAGCGCTCTCGCACGTTTTCATCCCTTCTCGCATAACAATCCTTCCCGGCGGCCCTCTGAATGAATTAAACCGCGACGAATCGATAAATGGATTCATCCCCTACCCCTCTGCGTCTCTCGAGAAATGTCTTTGAAAATCATCGAGCCTTTCCTTGATCACGGTCATCCTCCTCTTCGTCTCCTAAGCGCCCTTCGTGGATCGCCCTCCATCGAACGAAGCTCGCATCGATTTTTCCGCGCGAACTTTTTCGCTCGCAAAACCCGGGACGAGGGGCGGGAATCCTCGGTTCGAAGAAGTTAATCGGATATGCGATTTCCGATAGCCAACGGGGAGGCAAGGTCCGCGCTGTTGACGAGGGTTGTCAACGGCCTGGCGTCAGCTTGTGTAACTATTGGTAATTAATCAGAATCATCCCCGTATATCGTGTCCGTCGGGTGCGGTGAAGGTACCGGGTATGGGGTGGGGGTGGACCGGGTTGGTTGACGGTGGCGATGCCGTGTGGCGGTGGTGGTGGTGGTGTTGGTCGCGAAAGGGTAGTTAACCAGTGACGTCACGCCCGTGGCGACATCTGGTCCGGCACTAACCACCGGACACTGCGGAACGTTGAATACTGGACACTAGCCTGGCCCTAACTCTGGATCGGGATCAAAATTACCCTTGCGCGATCGCGTTCAGCCTCTCCTCGTCGGCAGCTGCTTCTAATTAATTCCGCGTTCGGCAACTTCCACGGTCCCCCTCACCCTTGTGTAATCGGGAAGAGCCCCGAGAACGATCGAGAACCTTAACGAGCGATAAATTTCTTATCCCGTCGTCTCGTTGTCTCGGGAGTGGCAGAATTTTTCAGAATTTTTCAGAACTTTCGCGTCAGTTTATTCGGTCATTCGTTTGCTGTTTCTTTTTTTTTTTGTTGTTGTTTTTTGCCTGTTTACGTGGTGGACACACGAGTTAAGGTCTAAATGGGGCAGCACGCGAACTTTCGAAACGAGCGTAAAGCGGATAGTTGGATGGTCGAGGCTCCGGTGCGTAACGCCAGGTTCAAGCACGTTCCTCCGCGCTCGTGGCTATCAATTGCGGCTAATCCTTTTTCAGGAACCGCCGGGAAACTCTTGTCCCTTTTCCGAGACGTGTCCCTTTGCTCGCGACAGGAGACGGCGGGCGTGAATTCGGTCGCAAAATAATTGCGCCACCGCGGGAACTTTCGCGCTTTATGGTAGCGGGCGCGCGGTCGCGTAATCGTGCGGCGTTTACGCGGTAATTGCGAGCGGCGGCGCACGTTTTAAAAGGGCGGAACGCAAACCCCTGGTGGACAGTTAAAGTCCGGCCGGGCCGCGGAACCGGTCATGTATATTAGATACCCAATTCCAGCGGTAATCCAGCCATAAATATCTTTGAATTATATTTTCCACCGTGCTGGACGCCATCACGAACGATTTGTTCTAAAAGGTGGTGGGGCGGAGGGTCGGACGAGTGCCGCGGGGTCCAAAGAGAGAGAGGAACGGGCTTTATTTAGCCGTTAATCGCTCAATTAAACTGGATCGCTCGAATTAGCTTTTAATCCCGGACGCTGCTCGTAGCGCGTGGGCGGTGTTTGAAAAAATCGAAATGAAATTTTCAGAACGACCGCCCTGTACCATATATTTCCTTTTATTTTTTTTCTCTCTCTCTCTCTCTCTCTCTCTCTCGTCCTTCGCATCTCCCACCTTCCGTACGCTCATTCCTATCCACTGATTTTCTATTCGGTTAACAGCTCCCACCCCCGAATTTTCCTTTATTACCGCGTTCGCATTAACGAGCGCGCGCTCGGAATCGGTCGACTCCTCTAAAATAATAAACACGGCGAATTTATTTATTTGTTTATTCGTCCGGATCGCCCCGGCAAAAACAGCGTTAATTTTCATAAAAACGGTTCCAGACGATAAATTCCCATCGACGCGGAGTGAAAGGAAAAATATCGCGATCGGAATGGCGAGGGTGCGCGCGGGGAAAATAGCGAAACAGCGTAAATATTTAAAATCGAACGGTATTTGCGAACCAGGGGGGGGGGGGGGGGGGGAGTGGAGAACGATTCCGCGGTACTTTTAGGAAAATCCAATATCGACGTCCAACTCTGCTGCTCCAGATTCGAAGCCTTTCGTTTTGTCTACCGCGGGAATGTAAACCGGGCTCGCGCGTTTTATCTTCTTCGACGATTCGCGGGCGCGTTCGCGCGCGACCTCCCCGGGCTAATCTAATCCCATTTACATCGGGAGGCCATCGCCGCGGGTGTACGGATTGACGTGCACGGAAATAAATGGAGACGCGCGTGCACCATCGCACGGTGTAAACTCGTGCTTTCTCCCCGAACAAATCGAACGTCGCCCCCGATGTAAATGAATTCCGCTCTAATTGCAATTATGTGCCCGGCGAGTGCGCATAAATGTTGCCCGTTCGCGCGATATATGACGCGTCACTCACGGTCGGGCCGTGTGTCATTGCGAATTTATGAAACACCGATCGCGCCTATATCCGTATCGGTCGAGTCTTGCACGCGTCATAATTCCAATCAATGGCCGTTATATATACGACGTTATATATAATTGGCGTGAGCACGAGTCGAGACGGTGGCTCGTTACGTATTTAGGGTAGGACGCGACTCGGGTAGGAAAGCTTCGAGACTCGACGCGGTAACGCAGCCTGGATCTACGCGATTACGTCAATCAGGTGTCGTTAACGTTAGCCTGCGCTTGTCGAGTTAATTTTCTGCTGGATGACACCAAGCGACGCACCGCCACTTGTTATCCGGAATTTCTTACCTTCGAGAAAGGGGTTGGTGCCGGGCGAAAAGCTCGAACGACGTCGTACCGTTCAGCAGCGAATTACGTATAACACGGTGTGAACGACGATCAATAATAAATGACGTTAAGCCGTCCTAGGCCAAATGGCATTCTCTAAGGGTAAATCGTTAAAACGCTGCTAGCCGTGCACGCCAATCAGCAGGCATACCGTGTGTAAATACGTGATGGAAATCCCCTGCGCCCCCTCTCTGTACGGCCCCGTGAAACGGCGGCCGCGTGCACTTCCCTGAAATCACACCATCCTCCTAACTGATTCGCTGTTTAGCCAGCCCGATTTATTTATCGGTCGGCCGTGATTAGACTTTCGCTTTACCACGGACACACGGCCGCGACAAACATTGACCGCCCCGATCCGGTTGATTTGTTAACGAACACCGTAACCCCCGGCTGGGTGAAAAACGCTTTGTACAGCCCGCGAGCACCGCTCGTTTCCGCTTCTTTCCCCGTTAATGCTAAATAACATCCACCTGTTGCTACAAAGAAAAATACGTCCGATCGATCGACGATACTTGCTCGCTACTTTGTTCGATAACGTGCAACGCGCTGAATCTGACGCGATGAATTCGAATCGCGTGGAGAAAATAAAAAAATTCCATCGCACAGGATCAAATTTCCGTCCTCGAGGAGGCACCGTTTGCCGAAATTCAAAATTCAAGGCTGCTCTGACAAGCGACGCGAACCCTTTACCAACCACGAGATCCCTTCGAACGCACCGTTGGAAAGTTCACCGAAGAGCATCGACGTGGCAAGAAGTTCGATGAATAATACCAGGGGGACCGGGTCGCATTAACAGCGAGCCCGTGTCCTCGGGAGTCTTCGACGTCATTAGTTTCCTTTAATTACCCCCGGTGGGTGGCAGCGTCGGGGCCAGGGATCGAAGAAGTCGGTCCGCAAGTTCTCGAGGCTTGGACGGGCGAGAGCGGTTCTCACGCTGGTTAGAAGCTTAAGGAAAAAGCACGTTAGGGGTGGGATAGCTCTGGGAACGTGGACACCCACGAAGACGTGCCCCTTTCGGGATGTCCTATCGTCACCCCGTGCTTATTCCGCCCCTTAAGTTCTGGCCACACCCGCAATCATGCGCAGTTTCCACCCATCGGCCAATGAAAGCACGAGAGCTTGCAAGCTCTGCTGAGCGGCTTTCGAGCCGAGCCACTCCGACAAACACCACGTGCCACGCGGCCGAGTTGCACGTGCGTCCGCGGAGCTGTCGAGCTTTTAAGCGCCGCGCTTACCCGACAGCCGAGCCCTTCGATCGAGTATACTTTTGAGGGAGAACCGTCGCGATCGAGTATTTGTTCCCGATTTTCCTTCAATCGTCCTCGAAAACTCGAAGCACGCGATTTTTTGTGTCGCGTTTACCATTATTCGTTCGTTTCGGTTGAATCGAGTTACGCTGTTTTCGCTCTGCATGCCGAGAAGGAAAGTTGCGAGCCCAACGACGAACCAAAAGGGAACACTGGCGCTTCCTGGCTCCGAAAGACAGACTGAGACGTAGAAGTAGCTGGCCAGTGGCAGTCGAGAAAGTTTGATACGATACCAGGGAAACGTAGAGAACGTAAGTAAGAGATTGGTTAATATTAGAACGCGGATAAGATTGATTTCTATGGTAGTCGAAAGCGAAGGTAGACGTCGGAATCGTTGGCGACGCGTCTGGCTGATATTCAACAGTTGGTCCTTCTTTTATCTTCCGAAACCTCGACCCTTCGCGCTACCCCTGCGTTGAGCCCTTAACAGGTTCGTTCTTACGTCACCCTCGATTTCAGTGGTGGGAAACTGTTTCTCTTGGATAAGCGGCTGTTGACAGCCGCTCCGTTTTTCAAACAGACGGAGATGACAGTAGACAATGTCCCCGTACCATTAATAAAATTATTTTTATACAAACATCCCCCTTAAATAATCTCTCTTGAATGAAAAAAAAATCATCGACAAATCTACGACCACGTGCAACCAGAATTATTCACCCCTTGATTGAAACGCGTGCGATTAAAAAGGGAAGGAAAAAGAATTTTCTACTACAATGTCTTCTCGCGACGAAGAGAAACAAAAGTGATCGCTGAACCCCGGAACACGTGGGGGGGGGACGAAGCGAGCGGAGAAAAAAGTCGGCGGCGGTCACGAGAAACGGACGGCGAGCGTAAAACAACGTAGCAACGTTTATCCGCTTATCCGCGTAATTCTTTTCGCGGTCCGGCCGGATGCTTGCGGAGGAATTCGCGAGCCGTGGGCAATAGGTGTGGCCGTAGGTGTAACATATTTATGTTGTGAACCGGCCGAGTGCGGGCAATAAATAGCGAGGCGCGCGCGACCGGGCATCGGGGGTGTGTGGGCGCAGGGAGACCAGGTACGAAGCGTAGGGGCAGTTCGTTGAGGCGCGGGGTTAGAACGATTACGGTTTCGAAACCCCTAGCCGTTCGACCGAGTCACTGCCACCGCCACTGGCACCACCACCGTATCTACACCCCCACCCACCCCCAAAACCACCCTATCACCATCTATCTTTCTCTCTTTCTTTCTCCCTGCCCCGTATCTCGCGTTTCGTCCCTCTGTATACCTTCCGTACAATCCTTCCCTCGCCTCCTCCGCGTCCCTTCGCCACGGTCCCGTCCGAACGGAGGCTGCACGACGCTTGAACAACCCTGTTCGTTTGTGTCCAGCCCGTATGCACGCGTACACGGAGGCATGCAATTTCGGTGTTAGGAATGCGCGAACGAACGTCACCGTGGATAATGTTCGCGGGTGGAGGGAGACGTGGTTTGTCTCTTCAGAAAATTCCACCGAGAAACGAGTCTCGTCGTGGACAACGGGGGTTGAAACGGTGTACGGGTCGTTTAAACCATCCGCGGTACTTTGAATACCGTCTCATCGCTACCTTTCACTTGTACGACGTTTAAATAATTGCATCGAGTTTCTACGAAACGAGTCGGTGCGAATAAATGAGAGATTGGTAACATTTAAGTTGGTTGTTTCCCGCGAAACGTTGGGATCGAGGGAAAAAAATGTCGAAGGTGAAGTTCAGCGAAATGGTTGATGTTCGAGTGCAGCTGCGTGCAGAGACAGACAGACGCGGAGGCACGCGTACGCGGCTATGCGGGCCATCTTAGGAAGCGAGCACCCCCCGGCATTCCAGCGATCTCGACCGATCGAGAATCGAAGGATAACAGGAACGCGATGCCGAGTGGGCGCGCGTGTGTCGGCTGTCCGGCAATCCTAATGATGCATATCTCTCCTCGGCCCGTTATGTCTTGAATGTCTCGACGATGCGATATCTGGCGGACCGGTATCGGTCTGCGAAGCCAAGAGCCAGAGGGCCAGCGAGGGGGTGTGGGTGGTAGGCGGCGGACTGAACGACGGGAGAAGCACGAAAGCTAGTCGGGATCACGGGGTGGGTGCACGGTCGCAATGAGGTTGAGAGCTTGCGGCCGGATGCCAGTCTAACCATGTCTAGCGTACGTTTACTTGCAAGCTTGCCAGACGCTCGTACGCATCGCCAGCATCTGAGCAATGCGGCTCAAGAGTCCGCGTCGCCGCTGACGATGCACTACAAGATGCGGCTCGTAGGCCGCGGGGATTGGCTCGCCAGTCGTTGGCCAATTTGGCAGGGGTGCTATGCCAGTAACGCGACTTGGCGTACGCGTACGCGGAATGGAAACGACGGCGGAGAGTTCAAGCGACGAGCGAATGGAACAAGTAATTTCTTCTCCCGCTGTCGAACGTGTCAGCCTCTTCAGCGAGGAGGGGCGATCTCGAGCTCGCGCGCTTGATAAAACGGAGAAAAAGTGTGAACCGCGCGAATCCCATTTAGCACGCGAACACGCGCGCGCGCGGGCGCAAGCAAATGAATTTTTTAAGTGTCCTTTCCGCGAGAGCACGCGCGTATTTCGACGCTTTCGGTCGCGATACCCCGACGAGATTCGAGGACGCGCGATGGGTAATAGGCGGCCGCGGAACAAAATTTTCCGTCCCACCCCCTCTGGTACGCGGTACGCGCACACCACGTTCCACCGGTGTGACGTGTGTGCGTGTATAACCCCGCGCATTCCGCAGCGAGATTGCGCAAAAATCGGGCAAAACAAACGCAACTAATTTAACTGCTTTCGAACAATTAATCCGAAGCATTTAATTTAATTGCGCCGCAGCCCGTCGAGACCGGGCAGCGTCAGTTGAAACAACAACCGATGCGAGACCCGGCCGGAATTTTCGGCTCGGCGCGTTCGACTCGAATTCTTTCGTACGCAAACAAACGAAAAAAATAAAAAAAAATAAAAAAAAATAAAAAAACAGAGCCGCGTCCACCGGCGCGAAATCAAACTGCGACCCCCGTGGACGTGAAAAGATGGGGAATAAATATTATATCGGGGATTACTGGCTCTCGAGATGTCTGGTGACGGCGAGAAAAATATATGAAAAATTTCGTTTTTCACGATTAGCTGGGCTGGAAGGGATAGAAGAATTGAAAACGGTTGCTGGAAAACGGAAGAACATCGGGAGGCTCGCGTGCAGGGGTCCAGAGAGAAGGGTTGCTCGGCGTGAAGCGAGCCGGTGGGTGGGTGTAATTAATAGCAAACCCGTATAAATCAGAGACAGGTTGGATGCACGTTGGTATGCGCCGTTACCGATGCAGGATTATGCCCAGAGGGCCGGTTACCCCACGACCCGCTAATTTTTCAAACGGCCGCCATAATGGTCCCGGCTAATTACTGATTTTTATCTACGCGAGTCGGTACCATGAGAAAGAGTCGTTCGAGCACGGGCAGCGGGGCGGGGGATGGAAAAAGTGAGCGGAAAGGGAAAGGGAGAGAACGGAAGAAGAATAGGATTCGGGTCACCGGTCGTTTTGTACTGCGATTTTAAACGGCAGAGGCATTTTTCCCCCGATAAACCGTAGTCCTATTATGACTGGCCGCGTTGTTCGAAGCGATCGGAACGTATTTTTAGCGATTCCGTGTTTCAACCCTCTCTGCGAGTTCCGGGCAGGACGGAAAAATATGTGAAAAATTTGACGCTCAGCTGCGGAACGACAAACAGCTAGCGCAAGGGGATTGTTTCGAAGCCGTTGGCGTTGATGCTTCCGATTGCTATTAGGCGGACGCCGCACGGAAACTTACCGAATCCACAGGAGGATTGTTGCTCGCGTGTACAGGACGTTTCAAGTTGCCGCGTGTTCGTGCGCGGGTGGATACAGCTAACTACCCCCAAACACCTATGTACTTAACGTAACCCATGTAAGCTCACGCTAGAACAAATTTACCTCTGCCTGCCCCTCGCCCTCGGTCCCCCCAGAGACGGGGCCATGCCACTCCAGAACCATCCACTTCGAGTAGTCCCTTCTCACCCCCTCTAATTCTCCCACGAAACACCGATGTTATGAAGTTGTGTTGAACTTTTCGCGAGCATAGTTTGCGGAACACCCTCGGGTGACTGCGAGGCTTACCTTGGCTCGTGACATATATCTACGCGCTGGCTCTCGAACAAACCGTCGCCGAGAGGGTGGACCCCGCCGCGGCGTGCCGAGCGGGGCTGAGCCGAGCGAAATTTGCGGAAGAACGCGGCTCAGCACGCGCGCGCCTCTCTTTCGATTTCGACCACGTCCCTCTGGAAAAGTCGGCAAATTCGTATCAGCTACCTGTTGCCCGGGACCACGTCAATCGACAGGTCAATGCGATAATTCTGGTTTTAATGAAATTCACGGCACCCGCGGCGCTAATGATGTATGTGTTTGGTCTTGGGAATTACGTTATTAACGTCTCTGGTTTTTGGGCAGCGAAAAATTCGAGCGTACGATTCTTTTTTTCCGATTTTTCGCCATCGAAACTGTCGCTGGTTGAAGCCATCTTTTGATAACCGAGAAACATTGTTTCGCTCAAAGAGGAATCGTTTCTAATTTCGTAATTTTACGAATGTTTCGCGGATCCGTCGACAGCGGCACTAAAAGTAGCGGTTCCCTTTTCCCGTCGAAAGTATGCGTGTGCAGCTGAAACGACGCACGCGTTAGGAATTCTCGGCACGGCAGTCGGAGCCAACAGGCCCGGCAGAAACTTACGGGCCAACTTTGAGGGGGGTAACAGCATTACAACGTTATTAGATTTACCGCAAGCACCTACCCCCGAGGCGCTCCTGCACATTACACACATAGCCGCACCGAAGTATAAGTAACCCTAAGCGACGGTGCCTAGAGCCTAGAGCTCCACTGTCTTCTACGTTAAATTATGCGCGCGTGCCTTCCAGGTACGAATGAGCAGCATTCCTTCTCCAAACCTCCTCCTTTCGCGGAGACCAGCGATCTAGCTGGTTCTCAACGGAAACTCGAAAGTGAATTCGAACGAAAGCAAAGGATGAAAAGTGAGAGAGAGAGAGAGAGAGAGAGAGAGAGAGAGAGAGAGAGAGAGAGAAAGAGAGTACAACGGAGATGGAAACGGGAAAGATAGAACGGTAGAAATTTCGGCGCGACTAGCTATTGAGTAGCTACCCTTAAGATAAGGGTGGCTTCACCCCGTCCCTCATACGTTTCCGCTATCTGACGCTAAACGGCACCGCTGCTCGTGGCCTTCCACGTAAAAGGGATGGTCCTGCCAGGATGGTTCTACATAATACGCCGGCACATTACTGTCGAAGCCCCATTAGATAAGCGGAATTTAGAACGGCGAGACAGGATTTTTGTACGGACGACGTTCGTGAAAAATCACCGGACCGCCGGCGTGGACGTTTTTTCTTTACCTTTTTAATCGCTCCCTGTCTTCCGTCCCTTTCACACTCGACGTACTCGCCGCCGCATAAACATCGCGAAGGTACAAAGGTACACGAGGGAAGAAACGCGCGTGGCCATTTCGGAATATCGATATCGATCACTCGAACGAGCTTTTTTGCGCGACGAAAGATCCCATTGTCACGGTGGATACGCTCGATTTGCTATCGCCGCGGACTGACATCAGCGAAACTGATTTCAAAAGCGGGAAGATGGGACCCGCGCAACAAAAGCCTTTACACGTCTCCTCCGCCCCTCCACCGGCTCATTTAAGGCTAACTGTCCACAACGGGGGTGCAAACTACCCTTATCTGCGGACGTTTATGCCCACGCCTTATCTAGAAACCCCGGACTGCTTCGTGCTTGCTAACAACTAGGTATTCTCTCTTCCAAGCCAATCTCCTTCCCCGAACAAAACGACCTTAAGTTCACCCCGTCCCTCTCTCGCTCTCTAGCAACTTGCCTCCGCTTTTGTCATTCATTTCTCGCATTCCCTGCACCGCTTCGCGCTGGGTTTATTTCAATTTCCTTCAGTCCAGTGTTGTTTTTAAAATGCCAAACGAACGATCGCCGTTCCTACGCGAGTTTCTATCGTCGAAAATCGGGGCGACTGTACGCGCCAGACGAGTCTCCGTTGGTTTTTTAATGAACTTCAATGGGGGTAACGAAGATAAAGTCTTCCATGACTTCCTGTCGAACACTGTGACGCGTGTTTTATTCGCTCGGTTGGTTCAATATCGATATTCCTTTCACGCGCTACCTCCAGGACATCGGTTGACGTGGCCCCTGTGTACCCGAGCGTGTATTTTCGAAACGAAAATTCAGTGCGCTCGCCGATTGACACGCGCGTCGTATCAATAAACTTGTTTTGTTTAAGTGTACGCCAGCGCTTTGATAGCCAAATTTTAGTCAAAAAACGACAGCCGCGTAAAAGAATCGAAGTTTAGTAAAAAAAAAATTGTTGGCTCTCTGCTCTCGTTTCTTCTGTTACGGCGTGGCAGTTCTGTGCCGCGCGAAGCTCCTCGAGCAGAACGGAGAAGGTGGCGATACGGAAAATCGGAGAGCACGATGTTCCTTATCTCGCTAAGTTCCCTTGGCTAGGAGAACGAGGGTCGCTGGCCGGTGGATGTTGCGGTGAAAACAAAGACGTTACTCGCCCCTATCTGGGGTTGTAAAATAACCGTCGAACGAGAGCAAAACAGCGGGGGTAATAAATGAGATAAGCCTCGGATAGATTCCTGCGGGAGCGAAAGGCATTATCGATGCGTTTCGTCGAGCGAACGAATTCCTCCTTTCCTTTCGAACCCATCGCTCTTTTCCTACGATCACGTCGACACGCGGGATAAATAAATATGTATACACGTATCGATTGTACGAGTCGCCTATTTAGATCCTCTCCAATTTATTCAGGTTTTTGTTGCGACGGGAAAACGCACGGGCGGGAACGTCGGGAAACAAGATCGGCGCTTGACTCGTGGAAAATAAAAACACGTTGTTCCCCGGCGGTACTTGTGCCGCGTGTCCCGGTGAATATTACAAACAAACCGGCCGATTTTCCGCTGATTTCCCTGAATGAAACGCGCCTAGCCGCGCATTGGTACATCGAACTAATTGGAAGTCTTAATAGCACTCGACGTAATAACGCTGTCGGTATCCGGGCGTGTGCATCATATCGATTGGAATCTCGAACGGACCCCTCTTGTTTCGAGCCCGCTCTTCCGTGCACTCGTTCTACCTCCGTCGACCGGCAGCGAATCAACAAACGGGACTGATTTGATTTCATTCATTAATTCCGGACGGGTTCGTTCGCCACGATTTAAGTCCGCAGCCATCCGCGTCTCTGGATCATCGGGGGACCGCGCGAGTACCGACTCCTGCCGCGCTGCAATAATTTCGCGTCCAACAAATCAGCCGTCAGGATATTTTCAACCCGGAACACCGGGTCGTTCGGACGCCAATTATCCGGCGACGACAATATTCCCGGTATTTTTGAAAGATTTAATTAACAGAGCAATTTAAACAGACCGCGAGAATAGTTCCCTCGACGAGTTATTCTTTGTATCCTATCGACTTGATAAGAGCAGGCAGCTCCGTCGTTTTTGTTAAAATAGAATCACCGGCTCGAGCGCCGCCTCGGTGATCAAATTAATCACCGTATTCTTCGCCGCTGTTGAATATCGATTCCGACATTACTCTCGGCGGGTCACGGCAAAAATAATCGCTCGGGACTTATAACAGGACCGGATATTTTCCCGAGCTAGGACCGACGATTTAATAGAATTTTTCTTTTAGCCGGTACACCGGCGGGACTCGTACGGGGTATCGCGGCGCAAAGAAGAAAGGCACGTCTATTGACATCCCGTAACCGTGCCGTGATTTAATATAAACTGCACAAAGCTCCACCTTTGATAGTCAGATATGAAATACTCCGGTCCGAGGAGTGCCCCTTCGAAGACAGCCAGCCCCAGCTGGAGGGTGCGCTCGAGCGTCTCGTCGGACTGCATCAAGCGGCGATATTTTCCTCCCCCTTTGGCCTGTCTCGAGGTTGAACATTCTGTAGCGGAGGGACGGTACAGGCCTCCGGTCTTTGAGAGCTACGCTATACGTTACGGTGGAATGTTTGGACCTTTGCCGTGGACGAATGTCACGCGTTTAAATTCCTTCCGAGAATTCACCCCTGATGAAGTGCCGCGAGACGCGATGAGTCACGGTGAATTTCCAACAACCGATCGCTTTGAAAAGTATAGTAAACTTGGTAAAATGTAAGAGTGTTCGAGTGTTCAGAACCATTTAACGTATACTAACGTTATCTGGTACTACCACTTCTTTATCGATACGCGAAGAGCTGTATCGAAGAGAAGATTCAAGAGGAAGGCACTCTTCTCGATACGGCGTGTCCCGCGTAATAGCCGCTTCAACGGCAGACTTTGATCCTTTATTACATTTTTACAAGCGATTACATTGGCCAGCCGCTGGCGATCCTCCGGGGCGACCTTATTTTCCTCGACTCAGAACGATCCGCCAGCGATCGTTCGACGTGGCATGGCCTGTGCCATCGCCTCGCCCCCGCTAGCCACCCCCCGTCTCTGTAACGAAGTTCCGACGAAGGAAGATATTGTTCTTGTTTGTAGCGGAGTTAACCAGAGTTCCGACTGAACCGTGGCTCACTCGCCCCTAATTAGGTTTAAGGGATTATAGAATTGCCTGGCAAAGTCGATTACGAGATTGGAACGGCCGGCGGGTGGGCGGGCGACGAAGAAGTAGCCGGGAGTTTTCAAGACGCGAAGCCTCTGCAGCCCGGAATTTATCGGATTTCGCGAAACACGGCAAAGCCAGCCTCGAGTGGGGGAGGGGACGTGCAAAATACAATCAAAGGCTTGAACAACTTTCCCGTTCGTTTCGCCCTCGAATACCGTTAAGTAAGGAGCAGATCGTCCGATTCCCTTTTTCTCTCTCCTGTTTCTGTTTGCGCGAAAGGAAAAATAATTGGAATATTAGTTCGAGTATCTCCGACGCATAAACCAACAGGAAGGCCAAAAATCAAATCGGTCACGACTAGCTTTGAGGGAGAGGAACGCGACTGAAACGCAATCAAAGGGTTCGACAAACTCTCATAAATTAATAGAGAAATCGGAACTTTCTCCACCCGCGAGCAGCCCCTCAATCAGAAGCCAATCAAGACTCGTCCGTGCCCTCTGTTCAAGCACGCTGCACTTTTTCCATCGAAATCAGAACATGCCGCCGGAGTAAGAGGCCACGATCGTGGTGGCACCGGGACGCGCGACCTCTAATTGATAGTCGTCGAAGTGGTTAACGGGAAATGATAGGTTCCGAGGGAGGCTCGTGTGACGAGGCGCGAGCAGAAGGTCGCGGAAGGCGCCGCTGGCGGAACGAGCCGGGTATGTGCCACTGGAAATAAAGGGGTTGCGGGCGTAGAGAAAGGGATAGAGAAGGCAGGACGGAAAAAAGGGAAGGCAAAGAGAAATGGGGGTGGTGGGGGAGGGGGTGTGGAAGAGGAGAGGGGGTTCAGCAATTTTAAACAGTCTCCGGCGACTCGATCCTACGGCATAGCAGAGTCCGACTAGTGAGGCTGAGCGTGCAATGATTGATGCCATGCCGGGCCGGTATGGAGGGGTGAAAGTGAGGAGGGCTAGAGGATCGGTCCTACGGCCTGGGGAAATTTAATTAACGTAAATGCCGCCGCCACGGCCGGCGTTACACGCCGTGTGTGGCAATCGCTCATATGCAACTGCCCCCAACCCCCGCGATCGTCCCTCCACCACCTTCGAAACTCATCCCACGCCGCTGCGATCCTTCCCTCGCCACCGCCTGCCATCCCTGTTCCGTTTCATCCCCCGCCGCGGCTGCTGCTCTCTTTCTCGCTTCCGACCGCGGCGAACGTGAACGCGCGGCGCGGCGCGCTCGAACCTTTCCCCGACGCGTATCCCGCGCGTACGCTGGCCCGATCGGCCAGCTGGGGGTTATTAAACGTTTCGAACAGGGGTAAGGGGCTTCGATTGCGGGCCGATTGATGGATCTTGGAGCCCGTGTTGCCTCGATCGACCGAATATCCGCGATCTCGTCGACCGTGATAAGTGAACGGGTTACGGCGCCGCTGGAAATAGTTCACCTCGATAACCCGCGAAATATGGGGGTGCGTGGGCGCACCGGTATTGTCGGACCGTCACGGTTCGCGGTAGGGAAAACGTGGAGATGATGGAAGAGAGAGTACACTCGCGGAGTAGGTTCGAAGATCCTTCCTTAGGGATGTTACCACTGCGTGTGATTCACATCGAGAGCAAAAGTAGTCAATTACGATATCATCGAAACGTATGATTATAAATCGTTCCGATTTCCAGCGAATGGCGAGTCGCGCGTGTAAATTCCAAGAGAGAGCTGTCTAGACGAGACGAGAACACCGGCGTAGAGAGTAAAGATGCGTATCGATCGATCCGCGGAACAGGTCGAAACGATCGGTGAACCCGTTCTCGAGTCTCGCAATCGTCGAACAGCGTTTTTGCGAGGGTCTGTACACATAAGTACCTTGAGGTAACGGCTGCTGCGGTGCCGGTACGTGTGGCGGTGGTCCGCGTGGGGTGAAATAGGGTGGCCTCGAGGTCGAGATGGGTCCGCGGAGGGCGAGGCGGGACGCGGGGCGCGTAATGGCCGCGGCACGTGGTGCGTGCCCCCATTAAACCGATCGCGGCACGGATTGATTTTCAGCCTTTCGGCATTTGATGCGGACAAACTTCGTTGTCGGGGTATAATCGAATCGCCGCGAGTGTCCGCGTGGCTCTGAACGCAAATTGACCGAAACGGGGATCGAGCGGCGTCGCGCGCGGTCGTCGTGAGTCCGCGACGCGACAGTTGGTTGGCGGACGAAGGGGAGAAAGAATTCGTCTCCTGGCTCGATACGAGAACGCTCGCGTAACACGATGATCTGATTATTCTCGGT
The DNA here is from genome assembly GCF_050948175.1 of Xylocopa sonorina. Taxonomy (NCBI): domain Eukaryota; kingdom Metazoa; phylum Arthropoda; class Insecta; order Hymenoptera; family Apidae; genus Xylocopa; species Xylocopa sonorina. The sequence goes on from NC_135203.1 coordinate 7,895,714, forward strand.
GGCTGCGGAGCGACGTGGCTGTGGACGATTCTTTGACGATTAGCAGACGGGCCGGTTCGGCTCGCTGAGCACGCGGCACGATCGAGTCCGCGCGAATCCGATCCTCTCCGACAGAGGTTTCGATCGTAACTTCGTTACGGCTATTTTATTTCCGAGGCATCTAATGGGTTTACGAGGTTTAATCGTCGACTGGCCGCGGCGATTGCTCGGAATGGGGCGCGGACAGGCGGTTCGATGATCGTCGGATCGTGTGGACCGGTTCGCGTTCGAAGGGGGCGAACGAGTTCGGGACGAAAGTGCAACGTGGCAGCGCGCGAGCAAGCAGCAGAATGCATTCGTGCGGTCTGCGGGCCGTAACTGCTAATTAGCGCGTACAGGCCTGTATGGCAGGCTCGAGGGTTGGACGGCCGCCGGTGCACGGTGCGCAATGCGCCTCTTTATTAAATACCATCGAAATTAAAATTATAATTGCATTCGCTACCCCTCCGTGACTCAACAGCGACTCTTCTCTCTGCACGGTCGCTCCCCTCTTTCATGGGACCCCTATCGCGGAGGATTTGCGGAGAATTAAAAATAGGGAAAGATCGTTCGCATCAAAGGGGCGTGCATCGATTAGTGTAGAAAAAACAAACAAGAACCTCTTACGAACTTTCGCTCGGGGGAAAAACGAACGGGGCAAGGGAGGAAAATAAAAATTGTCAATGGAAAGAACCGTGTAATCGAAGGGCCGTGCGCGTGTGTAGCCGTCCCTTGAAAAAAAGTATCCGGCAGCCTCTAGCAACAAATTCGATCATTAAACGAACGCGCGGCGAGGCACGTAGAGAGCGTGGCCGGTAGTTGCGCGTTTCCAGCAGGTAGGCAAAGCGGTTTTCGAAACGTCGATAGTAACGAGTGGTAATAGCACGATCGGCCGTTAGATATTCTAATTAGGGGTAACACGAGCCGGTACTTCGGTGGCTGAGTAAGGCATACGCCGTGGCTGGTTGAGATCGTAGGTGGAAACGATGCTGTAGCCAGAGACGGCGGTGGTAGAGGCAGCCAGTAGGTTGTATAGCCCCTGTCAGCCACTGTGCCACTGACGGCTCGCTAATTGCTCGACCAACCTCCAATCCACCGTGCCGCCCCTGCCTCCGCCGGTTGCGCGCCACCCTTCAAATCCAAATCCAAATCCATCCCTTCGTAACGGCCGATACTCTCTCCCGGTCCTTTCAGAATTACGTGCATGCGTTCGAGCATCGCGTATGTATAACGACGAAATTTCTCCGCGAACAACCGAAATAACTGCACGCGACCCGGCGATCGAGATTTCTCATCGATCCCGCATGGCCGCGCGCGTACAGCCCCCCTCCCTGGCCCTTGTTCCGCTAGACGATCCGCTAGAATTCGAAATTGCCTCGTCTATCCGCCGCCCGGTGGCTGTATGAATGCGATCGCGATAAAAGGGAGAAGATTCCATCTAGGATCGCTCGAATTGTTTCGCGGTCTCGTTCATTTTGTCCCGGCATCCGCTTCGATTCCACGCGAACGGTTACCAACGATCGCCTTCGTCGTTCTAATTGACCGCGATCGTTTCGACGAGAAACAAGAGGGGGGAAGGAAGAGGGAAAAAAAGCGGCGTGCGGAACTCGCTGGTAAATGGTGGGCGAGTTTGATTTAAGTGTAGCCTTGGTCGTGGACGGGAAATGAAAAAATTGCAAGTTGCGTGGACCGCGACACGCTTCCTCCCATGTGAAATCGATCGCGCGCGTCGTGCCCGCGCGAACGAATGGGCGAGTAAGCGAACGAGCGTATCAAGGGTCGGTACGGCCGCGAATTAATCGAGCATATAATCGATGCGCGCCTGTCGATATGTATGCATGTATATGGAACCCATCCGCCTGGTCACCCTCGTGAACTCGGGGCCCCTCCATCGTTAGTCAACAGTGCGCGCGGTAACGCTAATTTCTGCAGGAACGTGTCCCGCTGCTCCGTCAAAAAACATTCCAAACTACCGATCTGTCTTTACTCCCACGCCTTATGCTACCTCCCGACAAATCGTTTCGAGGATCCACGAATATTCGATACTGAATTTTCGAGAGCCACGAGATCGAGAAGAGTCGAAGAACGATGAGAGCGACCGCGCGATCGTTCGATCGCGATACGCAAGGACAAATCGCGCGATGTTTCGCGATCGAGGCCCCGCGGCAGGCTTCGAGAAATTAAGAGCATCGAATGACATCGTCGCGATATCTGGCGAATCTCCGCGAATGAACGGTGGCTGTCGACCGGGACGGGGTTGCGTGATAGCAACGATCGTAGTCGCAAATTTATATCTGATTTTCCGACGGGCACGGAAATCAGGGAACGGCGCAAAATTGATCTGCCTTCTGATTTATTACCGCGAACTAATAAACCCGGGTATCGAGCGTGACCCGCGGCTGTTCTACGGAACGAACCGATAGGTAGCCGTATCGCGGCGCCCACCGCCGCGACTAGTTCAAATCCATACTTTACAAAAGCCGCAGCGAACCGGCGTGGATTTCGATGTCGCGTCAAAACCCGTTCGAAAGCCCGTGCGTGGCAGCTGCGACGATCAGCCACGATTCCGTGACCGATAAACGCGTCGAGTCGTGGATTAGCAGCTGCCGCGAATCGGGCGGGTTGCTGGTTTTTTATTCCTCGCGTCGCGGCGAGGAGGCGAGGAGCTTGAAAAATGCCTCGAATGAAAACGCGCGGACGTCGCTTTAACGGTGGATGGGTAACATTAATTCGCGTTATATTATTTATTTCGATTCGTCGTCCACGGGATCGAGGGTCGTAATTCAACCCCTGTTCGATGAAAATAGTTTTGGTACCGCGTGTCTTCGCGTTTCGCGCGTTCGTCGGGAATTTATATGTTTCTCCAATGACAATACATATTTCATGAACGACAAACGAAATTAAACGACGCTAGATCGTCCAGCTCTATTCACGCGGTAATAAAAACCAGCCATTCTGTTAATTGTCACCTATGAGATATGATTTCGCGCAAACACGACGACGAGCGACGAAGAAGCGACACTCTGCGCCCGTTATTGGTTCCCTAAGGGTCCGCTCGTTGTTGAACGGGAATCGATTCGCTCGGTCGGGGACGATTTAAATCTTTCGCGGCAGCCAATGCGGTCTTGGCTACCGAAACGACGCGCACCACCCCCGATGGAAGCTTAGCAGCGAGACGGGAATTAAAAATGCAATCTGTAACGAGGCCGTCCAGGCGCCGCTCTGCTATACGAAGATAAAAGGAAATTAGTGGCCGACGTGATTGGTAGGATTGTACGCGGATCTTGGTAGGGTTTGTCAAGGTCCCCTGATAAATGAACAATCGTCGTAACGAAACGGCTCTCCCCCTATGAATGTATATCGGCCGCGTTATAATTCGAGCGCGGATATTTATGCGAACGAGGATGCGAATTCTATTTCAGCTCCCCCCAGCCGATACTCGAACGTCCACCAGAGACTTTGATCGGACGCAAAGTAGAAAATAAAGAACGCGACCCTTGCAATGGAAACATTTATCGTAAGAGAATAAACGGTTCGTAAAAGAAGGAAAAGGAACGCGAGCGCGCAGAGAAGGACAATTATAACGGACAGAAACCGAAGTCAGGGGAAAGGGTTCGGGAATAGAGGGTGGCAGAAAGGAAACAGCGGGATGGGGTCGAGGACAAGCAGCATTAACGCTCGAAGGGTTTAAATCGACACGCGGGATCGCGTATATTATATTTCTCCGTTTCATTTGCGGGAGACGTAAAATTAATTAAACAGCTGATACGTATGGGACGCCAACGGCAGAGAACCACCTCGTGCAGGCACCCTGGCCCGGAGGCAGGGGCACACGCCGGCTAAACAAACACCATCCCGGATCGGTTCTCTACCGGCTCAGGCCGGTAGAGATTTTCAATTTACGCTGGCCTCTCTCTCTCTAAGGGGATGTAAAAAACGCATTCCGCTCCGCCGCGCGGAATACGTCAGCGTGCATACCCGTCGACGTGGCCCGCGATAAGGAGAACCCGCGGTTCGAACAAAGTAAAAATCGATTCGGTCAAACGAACGAGTTAATCGAATCGGCAAGCCTCGACTGACTTTGCCGTCGAGCCTTCGCGTTCACGGTGGGATTGATCGAAATAGACGGATTGATCCCCCCGCGGATTTCACCAACGGAGGTGGACGTTCGCGGCCACGTTTGCACGCCAGAGTAGTCCGCGGCCTCGTCGAAACGATTATATTTTGGTAGCCGTTGGGAATAGCGCGACCGGTTGTTTAATAAAGGAAGCCGTTGGAACAGCGGCGCAGGTCGAAAACGGTGCTTGGAAGTAGATTTGTCGCTGGGAACGCGAAGGGTGCAGGAAACGCCATTCCTAATAGCGGCGTTGTTTTACCTACACGCCGAATTCGCAAATTACATTTGCATACATCCGCGCCTCCCCGAGACAATTTGGCCTCATAAACATAATTAATGGCGAAGCATTAATTCAGAGATTTTTCGCCGGTTGCGAACACATGTTACCGTGCGCCGCCAACTGTCTCGCAATTTAGCTAAATAATTACCAAACTTGCCCCCGCGCGGACGACGACGCATTGCCAGCCGCCGACGAAACTTCATTGGTAACGGAGTCGTACCGCCGTCGCTTTGCTCTGTTTGCCACCTCCTGTTACCAAGCATTATCGTCAATTACTATAAATTACCAGAGACGAAACGCGGTAACAATTTCGCGTTCTCTTTGCCTTTAATTAAACAACCCCCAAGAACCTATTCGAACTAGTCGTATAGGACTGGGCTAGAAATCGAGCGGAGACAGGAATCGCGTGTCCAGCACGAAGAAATCTCTGGTTACGAGCGAGAGATTGTCACAGGGACGCGTGACTAGAGTTAACCGAGAATTTTACCGCGCCAGCGTAGCACAACAGGGTACGTTACAGCCGATGGCTCGCACAGAAGCGACCGTCTAGGTGGACGTTCGCGTGCGGTCGAAGAAGGGGTGTACACGCGTATATGTATTCGCACGGTCCCTTGTCCCGGGGCAGGGCTGCCATCCTAAGCCGGCTTGACTAATTGGTAGCGTTATAATCATGGGTACACGGTTAGGTTGGTATTACCGCAAGTTATAGCCCCGTCTCCACATCGGCGACCGCCACGCACATTCGCGCGTAAGAGGGGTGCTTAATGACCCCGCCGTTTACGCAAATTTTCCCATTATGCGACGCGGTTTTGGCCCTGGCCCGGCAAACGGGACGATCCTGGGCCGAGGCCGCCGGAACGAGCGTCATTTTCTCCAGCCACGAGGGTGGCGGCGTCGAGCTTTTCGAAACCGCGAACACCCCTTTTGACGTCGACTCTGACGTTGACGTCTCGCGTGCCACCCCCTTTAACGTTCTCCGTTTCACCGTTCGAGTCATCGTTTCTGATTCAAGTTTCTCTTACTTTTATAGTCACTACCCCACGCACCCCTTCGCGTTCACCATAAAATCCGAGGTTCGATCGAACGGCAGCGTTTCCGTGATTTCGCGGTGAAATAATCCAGGAAGCGTTTATCGCCGCGGCGAGGGTGTCGCGTCCCCGGTAATCGAGAACGATCCGATTTTCCGTACACGCGTACCGCCTGGCCGCTTGGCCGCACGAGATACTGATAATAAAAAATCGCGGGATATAAAATAATTCAAACAAATGCGGTCTCGCACGAGGAACGGCCCAGCGACGATATATTCCGCCGGGCTTATCCGCGTCCGGTCATTCATATTACGTGGGAAAAAAAAAAAAAAAGAAAAAAAGGTGACGCTCTAATGGCCGGCTATCTGTAACGGTTAGGGAGTGGGCGAGATTTGTCGACGTCGCCGCGGCGGGGTAGAACGGGAAAAGGAATCTTCCTCGCTACGAAGAGGCTGTCGTTCGACGTTCGCCGATATCGCGGCAATATTGAACCGCCATAACGACAAAGAGATAACGATAAATGGACTACCGCGACGCCTCGCGTGATTTAGGGTAACGCGTTTTATGGATACGGACGGGTAATGTCCGCGTTCCGTTTCGAAAGTATACACACGCGATTACGAAAACACGATTGCGGCCGGCGGAAAATCATTGTTACGAGGGGATAAACGGTGGAACAAAACGCGAAAACCTCCGTGGATGCCCGGTATCGGCGCGGTGCGCGTCCCATCGGCTCGAGTCCCGCGGGTGTGATCACTGCTAACTAAACTTGTAAATCTCTCTGGCCGAGCTCGCTCTGGCGCGGGGCTGGAACCTATCCCAACTGACCAGAACGCATTTGTCTATCTTACGAGCGTGGTAAACGGTGCCTGCGGAAAATCAGTCGTGCCTTCATTGCCCCGCCGTCGAAACTAACTTTAATCACGTGTCCTGAACACGTCTCGGGTTAAGCGTCTCTACGATCGTCGGAACGAGCCGCGATTCTTTTATCCGCAGGGAAACCGCTCGACGACACCGTGGCTGATAATCGCGAATCACGCCAGCCGAGAGAAATCTTCCGCCATAAAGTTAGGCAGCCGTCGTATCGGGGGAGATTCTCGCGACTGCCGAGCATTAGAAACAAAAGCTGGGTAAACGAGAAGTTACGAGGGCCCTTTATACCTCTGGCTTCGCATCCGGTTGTCTCGCGTATTATGACTGATGTCTTAGTTAACCGTCCCGACGAGACGCTCGAGGTTTTAACGCCGGCAAGGGAGATAGAAGCGGGAGGGAAAAAAGAGAAAATAAGGAGAAGCTCGCGAGAGATACGCGAGCACTTGTGTCAGCCGCGCGCAACCACGGTTCGCCCCTAGAAATTGTGAGGGATGGTTATGGTGCAGCCTGCACGCGATACGATCCCGCGAGCGCTCACAAATCAAAGCTGCCGCGCGCATTTACGTCACCTTTCCGTTCGAACCAAGGAATATCGCGGAAAGTTTTGGGTCGTTTCGATTTTAATTCCACCCTTTTATTTTCGTCTCTAGTATCTCGACGCATCTGTAGCTAAAATAACAAGTGTAAATATCGACACGGTTGATCATTAATTTACCACGCGAGCCGTTGTTGCGATTTAATGTGGCTGCTCGCTATCTTGATCGTAATCCCGATCGCGAATAATTAACGAGTATTTAATATTTTCACAGCGGCTGGGAGCGGCCGTGTATCGCGCGCGTTTCATCCCTTTTTTCCACCGCGCGGTGGTTTTTTCGCGAACTCTAATCGCCACCGCCGCCGCATCCCGCGGTATAATATTTAATTTTTAATCCAAGCGTATTCAAATGCGGCCAAGCCTGGCTCTCCTGTGGCGCTCCTAATGGGAATACAATTTATTCCCGTGGCCGCGGCTTATTTTACATTTTATGCTAAATAAGCGGCGCTCTCTCGCCACGCGCGTCGTCTATACTCGCGCCGCCGATTAATTACGCGCGGCGTGCCGTTGGAGAACACGTCGTTATCGCTGTTTCACGAAGAACGAGCCACCGCGGACGATTTTCCACCGCGTTTTCAGTTACGCACGGCCACGTTGTTCAAGTAAGACGGGAGGAGCGGCACGGACCACGCTCGACTGCCATCCGAAGTGTATTATCTTCTCGCAGACCCTTGCCCGAAAGTTCCACGGGTAATATCCGACCCTCGTAATTATCTACAGCAGAAATTTGGTCAACGTGGCCGGAGGGTCGGCGCGAAACTCAGTTACAGCTTGGTCAGCCGCACTTGAAAACTCCCGCAGGCGTCTTTAATCCGTGATTTTTAATCGCCGATCGATTAAACGCCTAATAGGCAATCGTAGGCGAGAATTAACGCGCGACCCTCGCGTCCACCTTGCGTCTCCTCTCGATTACTACCGGTCCCTTGGCCACAGCCTACCTAAACGAATCATCCGCTCTAACGTCCTCGACCATTCAGCCTGGTTTCACCCGTGCCTCGTATCCGCGCGCGATCGAATGAGATATTCTTCCGGCGTTCGACACGTAGACGCTTCCCGCCAGCTCGTTTTCCCGTTCAACAAATAAGAAGTAACCGCGGTCGACCAGACTCGACCGGCTAATCGTTCATTGCTAATCGACGCGTTCCAAAGCGGGACCCGTGCTCATCGACTCGTCGACGAGTTTTACACGCCCACGCGTCGAATTCCGCAGGAAAGTCGCGCGCGATGGAGGGAACGGAGCTCAGCGAGCCGTTCACGCGCGCCTACGTGAAACGAGAACGGGGGCCGGGAAATCGCGACAGGTCTTACGATTCAATTACGAACGCGTACACCGAGCCAACATCTCCGCCGGCGGACGTCCGGCCTGAATCAGTGATGAGTGCCACGCTGCCTGTCTCCGCTCTCATTTCCGACAGGACGGACAGGAAAGAAGAAAGAAAGGTACTACTCCCCTTCCGGCTCTATCCGCTGCTCACATTTCGGCCGCCGGTTCATGCATTATTTAAGCCTCGGACCTTGGAAACGAGCGTTAAAGTCTCTCTACCGGTGGATTCCGGCCCGTGCTCGCTCACGGCTGCCGCCCTAAGATCGATCATTACGCCAAGCCGCGTCGGAAACGAGCTCGATTCGTAACTGTTTCTCATTTTCGCCAGCGATGACGGCTGGGTTCTTTGTGATTTAAATAAACAGTCATAAACAGTCGCGCGGTTATACGTTTTTCTTGTATGCACAAGATGATGATTAATATTCGAGGGGTTTAATAAATATTCCATAAACCGAGTAGCTGCTTACGTATTACGTTCTAATCAGGCTTAAGTTCGATGGTGGAAGTTCTCGTACCTAATTACCGATCGCTGAACCTCGCCCTTTATGATACACGCGAAATGTGAGTGTATCTCGTTCTCACAGTTCTGATTTTACTCCTCTTACGTTAACGCGTGATAAAATTGTGCGATGGCAATTTTACCTGTAAATAAGATTTAAGCGACCTACGTTCGATTGGCAGACAGGTTGAAGATAGAAGACATCGCGAGGCCGCGGTGAGATCGCGTGAAACATCGATCAATCGCGACTTCTTTGAAAGCCCTTTCTGGAACGGCTCACCGATCGGCACCGCCGCCGCATATCGGATCGCGGTGCTCCCGGCTCGTGTGTACGTTCGTTGCAAAATTCAAAGCAACGTCGGGGCAAATTTAGATTTCCTCCCCGGGAAATTCCGGACATAGCCTAGATCTCGATTTAGACCGAGCTAACGAGCCGGCGGGATTGAATAATTGAACGAATCCTAAACCTCGTGTCCGGCTATTACAAACGTTGAATATTAAAGGAACCGTTTCCGCGCGTTGATCGCGCGGCGGTTCGTGCACGCCGAGGACGAGCTGTTCCGCGACGACGAACGGGAACGCGAGTCGCTCTCTCGATCGACGCGTGAATTCGAGCAGAAAATCGTGGCGCGAGGAACGCGGGGGAAAACTCCGCCGCGTCTCACGGCGTCTCGAACAACCTTTCGAATGCCACGTTCCCATTCTACAGCCGGATCTACGACTCGTAATCCGAGTGGAACACCGGCCGGATAAAAGAGGGGACACGATCTTTCCCCGGATCGTTCGTTTAAAACAGTTTTTCACGGCGTGAGAAGCGATAAAGACGAGAATTAGATACGAATCGTCTGAGTCGGCCGTGGGGGACCGTGGAGGCTGCTGCTGCCGGTCGCGCCTCCATTCTTCTCCGAGGGTCTCGCCGCGCACCTCGGATTCTTAAGCACGATTTGTACGACCGCCATATTTCTTCGGTAAGAGCGCCGTTTGGTGGTAATAGTTGCAGTATTATTTACTGTTAACGGCCCACTTTACCCGCGTAACGCCAGCGAATTAACTTACCTTCCCGTGAACACGCGACACGCGGGATACTTAATCGTTACCAGACGGGGCTGCTTTTCGACTTGTCCGCTTTCGACTCGGCTCGTAATAATCGAACTTCCGTTTCACGACCGCGTACACGGTTCACCCTCACGATCGAATCTGGCTCGAGCAATAAAACACGACCAGTGGATGGCCGCCAAGCGGAACGAGGCAGTTTAATGTCCAGGCGAAACGAACGTTTTCCTTAAAAGATATATTATACGAGCCTCGGAGGCGTTAATCGCCGACAGGAAGCCACAGGCTCGAGGCGCCAGGCACAGCCACGATTTTATGGTACTTTTAGGCTAATCGAATCGATAACTAACCGAAGCTGTTATCAAATTATCCCGCCATTGGCTGGGAGGATAATTACGGGACGCTCGGATAAGCCGCCCGTCGACGAAAACGCGTATATATATATATACAAACTTTTTTTTCCACGCGAGTTTCTGGTAGCTGGGCGAGAAGGAATTTTATGCGCACCATAGAGGATATTTATCGAGGCTATTCCGGCCGATAATCTCGTTTTCGAGTGTAATTTCGACACCTCGCGATATTCACGCGCAGTCTGTTTATTAACCGACAAGTTATCGCTCTTTATTTTGCTTAATCGTGTTTTATACTTTGCAAGATGTCACGAGCACGCACCGCCGGCGTTCATCTCAATAACCTTTTATGAGAACAAACTGCAGAACAAGCTAAGTTTTATTGGCGCCATAACGCCGGGGCAACGCGTTCGGTAAAGCGCGTCATAAAATGTTTCGCCCGAATAATTCAACGTATCGTCAACACTCGAACCGGATCGGGGTTCCGTTCGCCGTTGTTCCGTTGTTCGCCTCCCGAAACCAGATTCCACCCTGACGTTGCGTACGCGTTAAACGGCGTACGCGTAACCGAAACGCGTTTATCGCTCGACGAGCGGAGCGCGCGCGTTAGAATTAGATGCGAGGAGGAGAAAAGGAACGCGTGCGCGTACGCAGATAGGGTGAACCGGGGCGCACGTCCCGATCGAACGTAGCTAAGATAGAAAGATATATATTATACGGATTATTAAGTGTTCGCGCATTCACTTAATCCCGTAGTGAATATCCCGTGGTATATCTCCGAGCCGATCAATCACAGGGAAAGGGAGCCGTGTAACCCCTAGCAAAGAGAGGCGAGAGAGCCCGGATAGCGACGCGTAGAATAGAAGAGAGAGGCGAGGCCAGGCGAGGGTGGAATAGCCAGGGAGCGGGGTAGAAACCCGCTCGGTTTCGGTTCTCCTCTGTTATTCGCACCGAGTCATATATCATTTCGTTATCATCGACTCTTTATATGCGGTTGCGCTCCATTTTCTGTCTGTTTGCTCCGTTAAACGCCGCCGCGCTGGTTTGATTCAGTGAAACCATTAGCCGGATTTCGGTCGCCGGCCGCATTTTCCGTTCTCGCCTATCGCTACCCCCCGCGCCGCTATCTCTGCCCGCATCATACGCGAGTGACTACCCCCGCCTATTATCGGCACGGGCCGAGCGCGAACGATAATACCCGCGGCCAGGGGCAGGGTGGATCGCCGGAAAAATATTCCCCGCGGTCCGCGAGCCGATTTCGGTATAAACAAAATCATCGAGCGGGAACCGAGCGCCGCCGTGCTCTCCGCTCTTTGATTCTTGCCTGCCTCGCGAGACGAGCACCGGCGTGTCCGATTCAATGGTGTATCGTGGCCAGCCTGCTCCCGCCAACGCGCGCGGCCAGAGAACGTACATACACGCGTGCACGCGTACAAATAACCGACGGCTCCGATCATTATTCGGCTCCATTGTCCGTTCGAGTTTCACGTTCGAACCGACCATCTCGCGTTCCTTTGTCGACGAGATTTTAACGCGAACGCGAGCCACGCTCGGGCGTTAATTCGATACTTAAAATTCTAACCCCGTAATCCCCTTTAATTGCGCGATAACAGCGGTCGCGGTGCGTTAACGAACATCGCGCTGGACGCGCCCGTTTCGACGCGGGTGGGGTGGTGTTCGTTTGAATTTAAATTATAGCGATCATATTTCTTGCCGCCGGCCGACGGGTGATACTTCCGCGCGATATCTCTCTCATCAACGGATCCTACGCGTCCACCACCCTGCGACCCTTCGATTTTTCCCGTGCCAAGCGATCGACGCGCATATTGCGTCCGCGGAAAAACCATCTGCGCGCGAGCGGTGAACGCGGACGCCATCTTGCCCGACAACCAGAGCTTCCCAAAGTGCCTGGTGAGCCGGAAACAACTGATAGCGACGCGGCACCGATCGACGACCGCCGCTCGTTCGAGGATGGGTTCGCGCCGATATTATCCATTGTCCTGCGAGCGCGAGTCGATAAACGGGCCGATAATAGATTTCACGGGGACGACGAGTTCATGCTCCGTTTCCTCTGTCGATGGCCGCCCCTGACAAAACGGGACCAATAAAACTCCTCTTTATACTTTTTCTCCTGCGTCTCGGTTCGTTTCCGTGGTTAAGCGACGAGTCGAAAGACTCCCGAGTCAGCCGCGAAAGTGGCAGCAGCGAATCTTCTCGCGGACCTACGCACGAAGGTCGACAGGAAATATCGTGAGAGCGACGGAAGGGGATGAATAAGATTCACCCTGGCGCACTTTCGGGGCGCAGTTCCGCGACGGCAGAGATTGCGCCCGGGGGTTGCAAATGGGGGTGTCAACGGCATCAGCCCTGTATTGTGGAACGTCAATGCCACGGAAACTAACACCGTTCCCTTCGCATCGACCCTCGCGTCCCCCCTCGAGTTTGCAGAGCCAGCGAGGCCACCATGGAACAAGATCTGTATTCCGTCCGCGTTCGATGCCATCTTACGCCTACCAGCCGTTCGATTAACCGTAAGCATAGTATTCGCGCGGCGATCGATTGTCCTTACCACGCGATTCTAGGATCGTCGAGCTGGGGATAGATATACGTTCGAGTTGAAAAATTTGTGAAAATCGATTTCGGTCATGGTTGTCGCGTCGAGTGTGTTTCGCGTTTACGTTAATAGGGGAAGCGATCGCTTGGTCTTGTCGAGCACCGATAAATTCGAAAATTGCCGATACCCGATAACTGGCTGTCAGAACAATCCACTTGTTCTGACACCTGTGTCACTTCCGGTTATTCAAAGCCCGCCGGCGTGTCGTCCAAAACGATGACAGCACCTTTGTCCGTCGCGTTCGAGTGGCGAGCGCGGTTCAACCCTCGACTATTATTGTTCCGATCATCTGATCAGTCGTTCCAAACGTCCCTGCGCCTCGTCCGCCATCTCGTCTTGGGTTTCCTAACGTTCTCTACGGCGCGTGAATTCATTTTTCAAGGTTCGACGAACTTCTCGCGAAAATATTAGAGGAGAGAGAGAGAGAATGGAGTGGAGGGTGCTCGAAAGATCGCAGCGACTTGCGGGGGTGTGGCTCGAGAGACCAGGTAACGAAGGGTTAAGGCTACCAGCCGCGTTTCCCGCAACGATCTCCGCTTTGGCTGGAGTCCTTATTAATAAAGTCGGATTAGCATAACTGCTGCTCGGATCCGTCGACCGAACTCCGCATAATTAAGCCGCGCCGATTGCTATCTTCGCCGGTGGAATTTCCAACCGCGAGATAAGTCGACGTCTACACGGTCCGAAGGAGACCCGTTCGAGCGTCGGCCGGGCAAACTCCGGGCGCGACGCCGTGAATTTTCATAATTACGTCCGCGTATCGAAAAGCCATGCCGCGCGGCGGGAGTTCGCCGCGGACAGATTGCACGCACGCGAGCGTATCGGTTAAAACGTTTCAGATCCGCCGTAATGGAGGAACGATAAAATTTTCAATTATTACGCCGCCGCGTTCTACTTCATCCGCGGTATAATTGGGGTTGCGATAATAACAGCGATGATATCACGCAGAAATATTTGGAGAGTCAAGAGACAGAGAGGGAGCCGGGGGGAGACCCCTTTTCATGCGCGCGTGTATATACGCGGTGGTTTCCTCTTGCGAGCGCGCGACGAGTACACGTGGCCGCCGATAACGAGTTCTGTCAGTGACTGCTGCCGCTGTCACGAGGATCGTCAACGAAGAAAGGGTGCACGTTCGCGTTTTGCAAGGCAAAAACTAGAGGCTACGTCACGACGGTATAACGGCTTATCGGTCGGTGCGGTACATTAAGCACGACCGTTTACTGGCGCTACCGCAAAACGGGGATGCTGTCGGTCATGCTGGCTGGAACGGGGGTGGCGGCGGGGACCAGGGGCCAGGGGACGAAGTAGGGTGTCGAGAGATTATCTTGTCGTATTCAATATTCCTATGGAACGTTCGGGATGATAAATCGTCCTTCTCGATAGGAAAGATGCGTTGGAACCACGTTCCAGGACCTCCGCCGACTCGCGCCTCAAGCCAAGGCCCCACCTCCGTTTCCTCTGTTCCAATTCAATAGCGGATGGCTCCTGGGGATTTCGATCCCGTTCAAGTGGCCAGTAACGTCTTAACTGGAACTGTTCTTTTACCTTCTTTGGTATCGCGAGCTATCTATCATCTCGCGTCATCAACTCATCCAGAAATATTAGTTAATTACAATTCAGTTTCCTTTGAAAAAAAAAAAAGAAAAGGAATAGCCGTTTTCAAATGCTGCGCGCGTTTCTCTAGCCGGAGATTTCTGAGTCGTCGGGCACGATGAACCCGTGGAAACCGCGGGATCGGCGAGGACGCGGGTGCGAATGCGTCCGCCAAGAAATCCCGCGGGTATCAGTATAATAAAACCATTAGAATGATCCTCGTACGTGCATTCAAACCGTATAAATATCCGGCGGAATCCCTCGCGCCGTTTCCAACTTCTGTGTAATGTTAAACTTGCGATAAATCCGAAGTACCCGGGGCCGGGGGTTGGAATCTCTTGTCCGTGACGGTTCACGGTGGCCGTATCATCTTCCCCGTTGACCACGGACAATAAATACCCCGTGGCGGCATACGCGAAACGTGCGGAACCCCTATGGCGCTGTCGCTCGTATTACGCGCGATATATTTTTTTCTCTCCCAGTGGCCGGGCGTACTTTCGAGGTTTCATTATTTTATGTGCATTCATCACGAAAACAATAACTCCGGTTGACCTTTCTTTTTCCATCTAAATCGGGATCGGCGCCAGTTCGATCGCAGCGGCAGCTATACCTCCCCTCGCTACCATCGACCCATTTACCATTCGCGACTTTTCGAAAGTCCACCGACGCCCCGCTACACCGTCGAGCATACGGTTGTGTTCGCGCTGTTTTTCGTAATTGCAGCCATGTTTTCCGTAGTATCGAAGCAAAACGAGGCGTTTACGTTATCTTTGTGCAACAGTGGCTCGTTCGGTTATCGAGGCTGACTCCGAGCACTCCGTTCATCATATTCCAGCGTTTTTGTTGATGTAATTACGTTATCTGGCTGACACCCGACGAGCCCCGATCATTAAAGTCCTAAGTAAAGGCTGACATAGCACTCCTCGCCCGGCTATGTAGACGCGTATATAATTATCGAGGCGTACACCGAGACGATGTTGGTGTCAGCAATGGTCATTTGCCGCTATCGGCTGGTTCACAGGCTATCCTAACTGCTCTGTCCTGTCTGATTATTCTCCGTACCCATTCTACTCCATAAAGCCTGTTAGAGAGCCGCGCGCGCGTGCATTATCACCGGTAAATTAGCGATTTCAGAGTTAATTAACGCCTATGGCTCGTCGACTGGTACGATACCAGAAGAATACCGGGACACGACTAATTATATGCCAATTCGAGTGGCGAACAAACTTCACGAGGACGGGTCGAACGGGTCGAATTTGTAATTGGCAAGTTGCAGCCAGTTTGCTCGGTGACCGCTCGAAACGGCGCAGATTAATCAGACCGAAGGTTGGCCAAGTATTTTGGCAGTAATTCCGCGCGATCGATCATTTCGTCGAAGAATCAACAAGTACCGTTTACACGCGACCAGCAGCCAGCCTTCTTCGTGGCCGTGCCACCGACGCCCAGGGTGTGCGTTTCACCGTTCCGCCCCCTAAACACGGACGCTTCTCGCGAATATCGATATATCACGGGGCGCGGTGGCGGCCTGACGTTTCCTGTCATCGCTTTAACGGAGCACCACTCGAATTAAGTGTTCCCGCTTTCGTGAACGAGTTGCACTCTTCGATCGGTCAATAACGAAATTCCTCTCGAGATCGGAACGCGCAGGGGGTTGCGAATCGTTCGAGACTTCGTCGACGCGTTCTTCCTTCGAATTCATCGTCCATCGGACTCGAGCGTCGCGTATTTTAATTTTGCGATGATACGTCACGTGGAAATGAGACATTTCATACGTAACGAGTCGCTGCAAATCATTCGAGCGCGATTCACCAGCAATTCCTCAAGATCGAGGTCACCACGGCTGACCACTGTTGCGTGAATACGCCCAGGCTGGCCGGAGAACCGATCCAAAGTTAGAGAAAGGTCTAAGGTTGAAGATAGCGCATCCATCCACGTAGAAGGGCAGTCGAGGAGGGTGTCCAGGTTATTTACCGACTAACTGCTAACGGCTAACCGTTCCTCGAGCGGTCCTAACTCACGCCCAACGACCGAGAATATGTCCCGAGTGTCCGGACCTTCGTCTTATTGCGGCGAGACCGTCTTGAATGAGTTATCCGGTCGAAACCAAGACTGGCTCGAGTTAATCATACCCTCCGCTCGGGCACGGATTTAACGAACGCTCGTGGCACAGGCGCCGAGTCCAAGACCGTCTTTGACGATTTCCTCGGCTCGAATGAAATTTCATCCCGTCCCGTCTCAATAAAGCGGTCGCAACCGCGTCGGCAAGTGAGGGAAAACAATTAATAAACATTCTTCGTGAAGAGAGATCCCGTGCTCTTTTCCCACCCCCCAGACTGCATACCGTTTGCGTTTGATTTACGCGGACTCGTAGGAATGCTAATTAAATCGTTGCTAAAATTTCTCCGGAAACTTTCGACGAGTTTTCCAACCCGCCCTCGCGAACGATAACGCCGGAACGAGGCTGTCAAAATTCTAATTCCCGCGGCTGATCGCCACGGATACGTTTCCAGGGTACGCTCGAACGAGCGAGTATTCGTCATCGAGGCTCGTGTCCCCTGGCCTGCTCTTGAAGCGTCGTGATTTCATCCCCCTACGACGGAAGGGGGAGAAAACGGACGAGGACGCAAAAACGCGAAGAAGACTTCGAGCAGGAGTTGGTCGGACGTCGATGAATCGAGCGAAGGGGGTGGCAGAGGAGGGTGGCGTGGCTCGCTTCAACTGGCGTTATCTTGCCGCGAAACATTAATAATAAAAGTTTTCGCGTCATTGTCTCGCGGGCGTCGCGGTAAACGGCAAACGAACGATCGTGAAGTGGCGGCGGCGGGGTGGCAAAAGGGTAGGGGCAGGGTGAGAGGGTGCGAGAGCCAGGGCCGAGGGAGAGGGAAAGAGGCGGTGAAGAGGAACACAGCGCGGGCACACGGGCAGCAGGAGACGCGGTTATACAACTGGTGTGCGCGTTTTGTCTTTGTCATGAATGCTCCCTTATCTTCCGCGAGTCCATCACCGGAGACCGGTTTTGTCCTGACTGGGTTCTGGCGTAGAACTGTCTGCGAATTGTAAGGAGACAGGAAGCTGGACACCGTGGAACGTCTGGACGCTCAGTTGGGAAATATTTCGAAACGTCGATCAGCCGCGAAACAAGGGTCGTGAGTTATGCGATGGGGCTTCGTCCATGGCAAGTATCCTCTGCATCTCTCTTTGTGCCTTTACATTCGACGCAGCGTCGATCTAACTGCGAGGACGCGCAACGCGCGTCGCGTTGCACCCTCTCGTTTTGCCGCCACTTCTATACCTTTTCCTACTCTTTTTTCTACGTTCGATTTTTTTCATTCGATGCGAGTGGGAATTCGTCTTCGTCAGAGGTTCGTCTTAGACAGGCTTCCGCGTCGTATCGCGAACACGGATTTTTAGTTCGTTCGGTGGCGAAATATATTGGGTATTGTACGGCTGCGTTGTAACATGCGAATCGATGCCTTTCGATCACCGGCTACATCTCTCGGCTGACCGCAGTTCCCTGGCTCGCACTCGCTTTCGGTAAAGGGATACGATGTAAATCAGTCTAACGCCTGGCCGCATGCACTGACCGCACATTAAGTAGCCTTGACCACTCGAGATGGAGGCAAGCTAATCTCACAGTCGGACTGTACGAGGGTCCTTCGTTCAGCGGCGGAACAAGCCGCCTGCCTCCGCTGATAAAGTATTCACCAAATTGGATCGCTCCGACAATTACTCCGATGGAGTTCGAATTAGCACGGAGGAACATCCAGCGTGAAATATATTTTTGTATTAGAGTAAAGGGCACTGGGACGAGAGACACTTTTAGAGAGTCGAGACTAAAGGCGTTGACTCGCTAATTCCGGTATAACTCCATTTCCGAATCCGACAGTTTTGGAGTGTCAAGATCATTTATAGTATTCTACGTCACGGTACTCGGAGTACGATCGCGTTAAATGCTCGCCCTTATTTCGCACGCTATTCGCGGCGATCCGGAACGTAAAATAGCCGACGAGGTCGGTTCCTCCGTGCAAGACGGTCCTCGAGAACGTTTCGCTCGTGTCAATGTCTCCCAAGCGAGAATCGCTGGGTCGCGTATGTGGAAGGAGGATGCCGATCGATCGTTAAGTTCGTGCCCGACTGCTGGGGACACTTACAAATTAGCCAATCAAGTTCTAATCCCAGCACGATTTACCCCAATCAGCCCGCATCCCGCCGCAAATACTTTAATCCGTCCATTAATCCTGCGAGATAAAAGTTTCCGAAGTAGTTACGGCCCCTTTGTCGTCGGCATCGACAACGTATCGGCTCGCGACCGTTCAGCCGATCAGGCTGAACGATAAGGACCGTTTCGATCGGTTCCTATCTGCGTAATTAGCGTTCGCTGAACGGCCATCAATCGTTGACCACGGCTAGTAGAAAAGGCAGGAACCGGACGTACGCAGCCGGGGGTGGCCGCGCTCGGCTGCTGGTACCTTCACGACGAATTCGTGAAACGAGAAAGCTGGTAAACAGCGCGATTAAAGTTCCGGCGGAGGGGGTTGATAGTTCGCTTTAACCCGGGAAGGAGATGGAAAAAAATTCACTCGGAGGCTCGCGTCACGTGGAACTCCTCCATTCGAATGGGATACGTATCCGCGCGGCGTAATCCCGATGTATTTAAGCGGAGGACGGGATTGAAAAGCAAAAAAACGTGGAAAGGATCGCGTGGGGATCGGCGAGGGTGGGCGGAGAGGTGCGAGCGTCGCTTAAATTTATGCTCGGCGTCCTAGCGGTCGTCCCCGGGCAATTTTTTTTCAACTTCAACCTCGGGCGATTCTCTGCCCCCGTACCTCCACCCCCGCTCACCAACCCCGTCTCCCTTCCTCTCCAGCCGCTAGTAGCCATATACAGAACGCTGGACAAACAACAATAAATACATTTTCCCAGGCGGGGTGGCAAACCCGGTGAGGGGTGGAACTTCCATGCGAGCACGTACGGGCATAGCTTAGCGTAATCTGACTGCACACCACCCCATTTCAGCCATCGACCCTCCGCGCCCACGACGTACGCACACCCCGTTACCCCTGCCCCCTACACTCCACAAGACTGCGGCCCACCCTCTCTCGTGCCCGTACCGGAGGAACAACGCTGGAGATGGAGAGATAGCGGGAAGGAGAGACAGTCGAATGGGTTGAAGGGAAAAAGAAGGAAGGAAGAGAGAGAAGAGAAAACCGGGGACAGAGGAAGGGAGACGAGAAAGAGGAGAAAAAAGGCGGAAAGAAACACAGAAACCAACAACGCTTAGCCACGGGTAGGGGGTAGGTGGCATCGCCACCTGACGAAAGAATTCCGCGACCTGACTAGAATTTCATTAACCGCGGTCTGGCCAGAAGGGGACAGAAGGGGAAATATGAAGAGAAAAAGAGTGGAGACAACGACGGGCCGCGTTTATCGGCGCGAAAGAACTTGTTAAACAGACCGTTTGTCCGTTCCGTCGTTTCCGTCGTCCTTAAACGGTCTTTGGACGGCAATTATCCGGAAGGATGACTGCTTCGACCGCTTAGCATTTTTCGGTGTATACTCGAGAGACTCTTGGCGCTATCAGTTACGCGGGTGAGCGAAACGAATTCGAGTACTCGCGTTATTGTTTCGAGAAAGGAATAGCAACAGTGAACGCACGAGTTGGCCAGCCTCTTATTTTATTTCATTAAATCTCTGCCCGCGGTTCAGAGCGATTTCACGTAATCGTGGGGTAGTTTTTCGTCGGCGGTTGGACGGAACGGAGCAAAAGTTTAAGCGGCGTTCTCAGCCGGTGTGTTTTCGGTCGACACCGACCGTTCGGAATGCTAATGCGTGATTACGCCGCCGCCGTGGTCGTAATACGTGAACTTTTTGTGCGACTCACGTGTGCCGTGGCCCGCTTAAAACATCCCTTAAATTACCCCCATTAGCAAGGGCTGAATGCCGGGTAAACGAGGATTTCACTGGCGCTGTTACGCGAGATTTATTCCGTAGGAAATATTCCTTTCGCCCGTTAAATTACATCGTTACGGACCACCCCCGCCCAAGTGTTGACCCAAACACGCGTGCGAGTCGATTCGTCGACGAATTTCGTAGAAACAGAAACAACGGTTAACGTTTAAATTTCTTCGCAACGATCACCCACACGGAAGCTGGAAAATATTATTCAACTCGAAGTAGTTTTCGGCGATAAAAGGATACCCCCGTAGAAGAATCACGAGCAGAGGAGTCGTAACACCGACTTCTTTAATTTCCCGGAAACGAGCAAGAGTGGCGCGTGTCCGCCAAAGGGGCGGAACGAGGGGGAGCATTCAGGACGATTTACAGAATTTAAACAGTCTCCAGGGGTAAGGCGGTAGCATGGCAGGTCGGATTAGCAGGCTGCCGCCGTCGAAATAATTCCCCCCTCATGGCTTCGCCCTGGCCGCCCCCTCCCCCCTTTCAACCTCCGGAGGGGGTGGCGGTGGTTACGTCCTTCCTGCGGGATAAAACAAAACAGCCAGCGGAGTATATTAATGCTCGGCTTAATGTGGCCCGCCTAATTAATGGACCGACTCACCGGATGCCCGTGCTCTCGTCCTAAAAGTAAAAGATAACGCTTCCGCAGGAGCATTATTAAAGACAAAAGCGTGCGCGGCCGGGCGAAGGCAGCCTGGGTAATTTTTCCACGGGTGCGCGCGGAGGCCGAGAAGGCGTTCAGAGCGGCGGAACGCGGCGACGCGGTTTTCATCGCGGTAGGTGTGTATCGCGTTGTTCACGCGCGCGTGAAGGGAACTCGGAAAATTTGGTTTTTCCAACCGAAGAGATTCCGGGGAGGTGGTGCCCTGGGAGTGTCGCGGATGCTGCGAGGGCGGAGCCTTGAGAACTGCATCGAGACTGCCCAGTTACGTCGATAAATAGAGAGACCTCCTTTCCACGGTTTTCCTTCCGAGCGAATTTCCCCCGACTCTCTTCGCCGTCGTTTCCCCGGCTCGTTCTTATTCCCGTTCGTTCCGAATGTTTAATCGTCGAGCGCGACTCGCGGCGTTAAATTAAATGCGAGGTGAATAGAATTCCCGTTTGCCCGCGCGTAACAACGAATTGATATGGGTACGAGGTGGACCGCGCGCGGCTAATTAATCGCAAGCGCAAAGGTATTTAAACAAAGTCGTGGAAAAGAGCGGGCGCTGCGACGAGCGGGCACAGATTACGCGGAAGTAATTTAATTACATTCAGGAGGTTGGTTAACCAAGAAGATCCACCGATTGGAGGACATGTTGGCGGTCGTCGAACGTGTACGGGGTAATCGAATTATCGTCGCTTTGAGGAGCAGCGTCCGTGGATGATCTGATCACGTACCTGATGAACAGATCGCCAGCGATGCGAGCGGCTTTCGAAGGGAAACCTCTCGTTATGGACCCTTCACGGTTACGTTCCAACGAACCGTTACCACTGTGCTCCGTTGGCTTTTCGACGATGGTAACTTCTACCAGAGTAATTAAAGCCACGCGAGGCACGAAAAACCGGGCTGCCGCGATATCGGTGAATAACCGGCGTTAATGTTGCTACAATTGCGCGAACCGCATCCGTAATAAGGCTACATTTAAATTGCTAATTAAACGGCTGAACCGTACGAGGTGGCTGCTTTTTATTTATAGGCATCGCGATGCTTAGTGACGCGTTCGCCTATTGTTCGCCGCCGGATACGATCGTGCTGGTGACCGTGCGTCCTGCGTCCGCGGTGACTCCGACTGGCCACTGAAAATTCCGGAACGAACTGGGAAATTGACCGACCGCGCGCGGAGGTCGCGGCCAAGGTTTTCGAGGTCGCCGGTGGTATTCAGGTTTCGCCTCCGCAGGAATCCCTGCGGTCGAATTCCGGTCTGCCTACCGCGAAAATACTTTTGTTGCTACACGCGCGCGGCGGGGTATAAGCGTTCGCGGTTCGGGTCTCAAAGGAAACCAGCTCCTCTGTCTATGGTTTTGCATCGCGAGCGATCCGGTACCCCAGAAACGTTACGTTCATAGCCCGCGAGCGCGCGATTTAATCGCGTTACGTTTTCTAATTAGAACCGCGTCATCGATTGGGACGCGCGGAGAATTCTGAACGCGTAACACGGGACCAGCCGACGTTCCCAGCTTCGATACTTTTCCGATCGGCATATTAACGGTGACTTTAATCAACCTACAATAACAATAAAATATATTAACGCCCGACATAAATTGTACGGGGGGGAGAAAGCGGCCGAATCGTTGCCCAATTATTATGTGGGAAACTTTGCGCGCATTCGGATTTAATAGTTTGCATAATTTACCTGGCTAGTTAGATATTCCATGAATCACCGCACTCGTAGGAGTATAAGCTTACGCATAATAATTGTACCATTATTTATATCATATTCGATGTATCGATAACCGAGCCGGCACGCAATGGATTCGACACGATTAATTAACTCGCCCCGATGTAGCCATCGAATTCGGGATACCGCCCGTTTCGAAACAATAATAGAACAAGAAGCGGCTATTATTGCATTTCGCGATGAAACTCGATAATAAAAGAACTTATTCGGCCGGTTCTTGCTGTCGGAAACTGCTACTGATCGAAACGGTGCTACCATTTCGATAACCGACTGCGAACGCACGAGTTTCTAATATTTCGAGTCTTTAATAATTAACGTATCAAAGGCACGGTATTAATATTTGCTTCGTAGCCTCAACCGCATAGAAGATATTAACGTCCCTGTAATATTGTGTCCAGGCTAAGGGGAGAGGACATATTGAAACCGCACAAACTTTGCTCATAGCATCCGCGGGTACTCGTAAATATACAGGGTGGCTGAGATCGAACGTCCCAGTGGACGTGGACGGGATTTAAGTCCTTTCTGACAGGACGATGGTATCGTACTAGTTAATGGACGATTTCTCCTTAACGTATCTTCTCCTTTCTATTAAAATAATTCGAATCGCCATCCCATGCCATCCCCTCGCGCTAGTAGCGAACTAAAATTTCGCGGAGTCATAAAAATATTCAATTTCTAACGAAAAACTATGCTGCTCGCCGATCGGTATTAAATTGTGACGGGCGGACTCGCGTGTCCGTCCTGCTCTGAGTTACAGTATTATCTTTCAGGCGAGCGGCAGTTTTCCAACGTTGAAACTCTATTTCTCAATTCTACGTGCGCGCAATAAAAATTGATACGCGAAACACCGCACGAATATCCAATCAGATGTATTTGCGCTGCGCGCTCTTTTTTTCGGGCAACGCGTACGATATCTGCCGCGGTCCAATAACCGAGCGGAAAACGGTGGGACGGGGCGAGAGGTATAACGGAACGGGCGAAGGCAGAGAAACCGGGCCGATTAAATAAACGTTAAAGCCCCGAAATTTCGTTTAAACGGCGCGCAAGGGGTGGATTATACATACGTCTTCGGGCGAGAACAATTAATGTTTATCGGGAAGGCTGGTGCGCGCACCCGTTGCCCGACAACCCGACGGTGGTTGTTTCCAGAGCTGGTGCCGCTTAAACGCGCAATAAGTGGAGAGAAGTGAGGGTCAAACTAATTCGATTCTAAACTCTGACCGCATCGCGCGTAGAAAGAGGCGGACTGGTCCCCGGCCGGGGGTAGCGGCGGCGGAGAGGAAAGCCGCCCACGCCGACACGGGGATGGACGCAGATGGCACTAACCGCGCCGTTAAATTCTGAACCTGTAACTCTAATTGCTCATAGACAAGCCGACGTCCTAGTGCCAGATGCCGTTGAAACTTGTTAAAAGCACGCGGACGCGATTACTCATTCGATTCCGTTAGACGATGATTTACCACCCCCCTCCCCACTGCGCGTGGTGTATAATCGACTGTTGATAGCGTGGGCCAAAATTAATTGCCCGATTGCCGATCTAATAATCGTTACGCGTATTAATTCCCGATGTTATTGTTATTCGTTGCGCCAGCGTTGTTTCGAGCCGCGGTGATTGATCGTGGTTCCGGTCTGTTCCAGGGTGACGCGCGAAGAGTGAACGAGGCCACGATGGACGTGACTAAAAGCGAGCCGAGTAAGAACGGGCCGGTGCAACGTGAGTGCGGAGGTTGCGGGGAGCTGATCACGGAAAAGTAAATGTTTCTTAAATATTCCATGCGAAAGCTGGCTCGAACGATTCATGAAGATTGTTCTCCTCAAATCGAAGGTACCTTCTGAACGCGTTGGACATGTTCTGGCACGAGGACTGCTTGAAGTGCAACAGCTGCAACTGCAGACTGGTGGAGGTTGGCCCGTCGCTTTTCACGAGGTCCAATCTAATACTTTGCAAGAAAGACTATCTAAAGTGAGTCTCCTTTCTCTCTCTTACTCATGTTCCCTCTGTTGTTCATATGTTTCATTTGGTATACCAGAATAACGTATTGGCGGATATAAAATATCGTCGATCTGTAAAATTATAATTCCATTCTGCTACGGACGGCGTTGACGTTCCGCGTTTCATTGTGCCGTGGCGCTTGTGGACGTCAATAAACGGCGAAGAGGAAAAGGAGACGTTTAGCGGACGTACGGGGCTCGACGTCGCGTACGGAAGCAACAAATCGAATTTTACAGATGAGTTTCCCTTATTGAATACACCCACGTCCCATATAAACAGGCGAGGGCAAATAAACCGTGTTGAGATTACAAAGTCCCGAGGGAACACGCGCAGGTGGCGCGTCTGCAAAGAGCGCCCCGCTATCGAACCTCCGTGGCCTTTATTAATGGCCCAATATTTGAGGATGGCATATTCGTGGTGGCCGTAAGCTTATTGCTTCCCATTCTACGGGAACTAAAAGTCTACCTCTCTAATGTCATCGGCAGCGGGGACGCGTCCTGGCGAATCGGATGACATAATATCCGTGCACACCCCCCCACGAAGGGGAGAAACGAGGGCCAATATCGTCCGAAAACATTCGACTCGACGAGCTCCTTCGCGCAATGAAATTAGTTAACCTCCTCCTGTTTTTCTATTTGCGCAGACTCTTCGGACACACCGGTCACTGCGCTGCCTGTAACAAAACCATCCCCGCGTTCGAGATGGTGATGAGGGCAAGAACGAACGTCTATCACTTGGAGTGTTTCGCCTGTCAACAGTGTAATTACAGGTAACGATCGGCGCAATTTACAAATATCTAATTAACACCAGGTTCTCTGTTCTATGAATATCGCCATCTCCTAATCAGTTTTTGCTGCACCCGTCGTATAAATGATTAACGCGGGAGGGGTGAAGTGCACGGAAGCTCTCGGCTATACGCGTAGCCGTCGGTGGTACGGGTATATAGCTCGAAACCCGGTCTCTCTCCCTCGCTATCTCTAGCGATATTATTTTATTAAATATAACGAGAGGGGATGATTAAACATTCACACCCGGGGGTGGTGAGGGAAGTCGCTGGTTTCTGCGAAGTATTCGTCGTGGCAGCTCATCCGTATAACAATTTAATTCGAGCCAACCCGGCCGTGTGCCTGAGGGGGGCGCCTCGGCTAAACTTCTGCAGCACTTCGCAACACTTCGCTTACTTATTCACAACAACCAAGTTAAGCTCGAAGCTGGCTCGAGTCGGTGTTTAAGTCGGTACACCCCGGTGGAATCCGCCGGATGAAGATAATCGGCGCAAGAATCGAGAAGCCGCGAGTAAGCGTCACGCTTTCTCGCCGGACTGAGCAATAAAGTCGGATTAATTACACCCTGCCCGTCTTCGTGCCCTCTATCCCACGGAATAATCGTTACTCTTAGCCGAAATTATTTATCGACCACCTTGGCAGCGTTACTCCTGCGCGGATTATTTCTTAATTTCGTGGCGACGTAATTTTTCACGTCCCTCAACAACCGTTCGCGCGTTATACCGATATTATGCACTGTAATCTGTACATCGTAACACCCCTTACGGTCTGACCTCTCCGATATTTCCGTGGGAACAGCTGACGCTTGTAAGTCTCGCGATCTAACGGAAATTCCTGAAAAATGGATTCATTATACCGGTAACGAAGAAGCGCGATGAAATTTCCAGCCGTGACGGGCGTAATTGACGCGAGGGGGTGGGTTGGCGCGGCGGGCCGTTGAGACATCTAGGCAGCAGAGGAGATCCGAGTGGAAAGTCGAGAGTTGGCGAACTATGCGAGCGACGTGTAGGTGCCTCGAGGTGTACGTCAGATGCAAATCATGCTGACTAATTCCCCGGAAAACTAACGAATCCCGAGGGCGCGCGCGGGCCAAATATCCGCCGTCCGCCCGCACACCTCTATCCGCGGGAGACGTTTTCGTGCGTAACCGCGTACCGATAATCCAAAATTAGCAAATTAATTAATTTCCCAGCTGGAATTATTCGCGGAATATTCGACGTCGAACGCTATGCTCCCGCAATTAACGAGAGCGCATCGATCGCGCGAAAGCTTCGAAAGTAATAGCTAAAGAGGGGTTCGCGTACCGTGTCGTTCTTGTTCGAGGCCGGCGCCCGAGGTTTCACAGGGGTTCGACGCCGGCATTTCGCCTGCCTAATGTCAGACTGCGGCATTTCTCTGACATTTCTCCCTGCGAACGCTTCCGTCCCCGGATTAACGGGGTTCTGTTTAACCGATATCAGCATCGTATCGCGCGTCTGGTTTGGATACAAACGAGGTACACGTGAGAGCGGGGCACACGTTCGTGCGATCGTAGACAGGATTAATCGGACGGGCGTCGCCGGCTCGAACCGGTTACATGTTCTTTGCGGAATTTAAAATATAAACCGCTATTAAAAATAGAATTTTGTACCATGTAAGCGAGCCCTATCGCGAGCGCTGGTCGGGAATAAAAGTAAAGAGAGAGGAGAAAGGAGGAGGGGAGGGGGGAAAAAGGAGGAACGAACGCGACGGGCATGGAGGTGCACGGGCAAAGGTTAGCGGCGCGGCATGCTCCTAGGGCAGCGCGCACGTGACTATCGAGCGAAGCCGATTACTGCTTAAAGATACGTCGAAAGTATACTTTCTTTCGTGGTCGAAGGTAACGTGCAACCCTTAAGGCGAACCATTGGTTAGGGGTCGAAGCGGTTGACCGTAGGTAAAGCGGAAACGGATGTGGCCGTTGGGTCACGCGATCTCCACGAGCCGAGCATAAAACACCTGAGTTGTTTAATCATACGCTCCTAAGCCGAGTCGTACATCGTAAACTCGTAAGGGTTTGCCCTCCGTCTCTTTTGCCCTCTCGCGATCGCCTCTTCCACTTACGTGCCTTCTCCCGCGGAGATGTACAGCCGGATAAAAGTACCCCGTTTATCCATTAACAGGTATGTTCCGTTCGGCTCGCGGTACCAATAAAAGTAATCGATACAATTGCCAAGAAAGCTAATCCCCCGTTCTAATTACTTGAGATCGACGAAGTGGCCATCGATCATTTTTATTTTAATTCGAAACAGAACTGTCCATCAAATTTTATCGAGATAAACGAGTATTTCGCAAGAATTACGACGCGACAGACAGACGCGTACGGCAATTAAACTTGCTCAAACATCCCGACTTAGAGGCTATAACAGGCTTTTTCGTCCCGCGATCCAACCGACGAAACTTCGAGCCCGTCTTTTGTCTATGAAAGCGCAGCGGGCATTGTCGAGCGCGGTATACGGCTCCTCCCTCTCGCAGGGCTATAGTCCATTGTTCGTGCTTATATTGTATTTAGGCATTACGTGTCAAGCCGGTTTAATTGTTATTGTTCCGCGGCGCTTATCGAACACGCTGCTCTGTTGCATTCCCACGCGAGTCATCGCCTGGGCTCGTAATTACTCGAAAATCATTAAACTTCCACCGAGGCGCGTACGAAACGCTCGGCCGAGTCACGCCGCCCGCCATTAATAGAAACGTTTCCGGATAATCTCGCAGCGGGCGGTGTTCGCGATGTGGAAAACACGGGGCAAGAAATTAACGATACGCGTGATATATCATCCGGGCTGGTTATGACTCTATTTCCGACGAACACGGGGCCCCCTCCTCGTTATCGGCCGCGTGTGTTCCGCGAGCGGCCGTACGCGAAGAGGCTTGGCTCGGCGAGCGTTTCGATGTTCGACCGTGGCGACCGCGATGCCGCACAATGTAAAGTTAACTCGCGCGTTACCAATTCACGCTCTTCAGGGGGCTACCGAAGAGCAGCAGCGCAGGGGTTGACGCCGGTGCCGGGTAGGAAGCCCGCGCGCAATGGAAAGAGCCGAGCCGCGTAGAAGGGAGCGGCCATTTTGTTTCCGGTGTCCCGGGAGCACTTCCGGTCACCGTCACGCAGTTCTGCGTCGCGAAGTGCCCTCGAGCTCCTGAGATCTCCTTTCACGATTATATTCAAATTAAATGCGGGAGTCTGACCGGTAATATACTGCCGCCAATTTAGCTACAACCCCCCGGAGGGTGGTTCGCCTTACCTCCTCCGACAACCATCCGACTTTACCCCGGCTGGAAGAATCCGGCGAACCGCTCTGTTTCTATCGTTTCGACGATAATCGTTCCTGTTAGAAAAATCCTGCGACCCAACCGCGGGGGATGAATTTCTCTCTACGCGCAGCCACCGCGTGTGTGTGTGTGTGTGTGTTGGCCGCGGCGAAAAATCACGGCGGATCCGGACAGACAGATCGGTAATCGTACACCAAAGGCATCGATCAGAAGCGAAATTTTGGTAACAGGGAAAAACAACACCCGGGCCGGACTTTTGTGATCGGCCAATAAACGCGCGACAGGCAAGGAATTCGCTTCCGGTTTTCGATGCAAAGCTTGCCCGCGTATCGCGTTCAAGCGCCGCTGCATCCGAACAGTGGGGTTTCAGTTGCACCATTTTCAATGGTGATAATCCGACGTACCGAGGGCCTCGTTGCACGAGCCGAACCAGCTTTGTCACCGGATAACCTAGACTCGCGTTGCCGGCTCCGGTAGCGCCACCGATAGACCCCTCTTCCTACCCCCTCCCCGTCCAACCCCCTATCGCTACGGCTCTTCCTGCGCCTCGTCCTCTTCTCCTCCTGTTCCACCCCCTTTTAACAACCCGTTTCATCCCCTTCGCCGAAGCCGCCTTCGAACGCCGGCCCTGTGTAGTTGAACACTGCGCCCGTGCGCACCTTCCTCTCTCTCCCTCTCTCTCTCTCTCTCTCTCCCCCCCTATTTCGCACAGGACGTACAAACTCGTGGTAATAGACGTTCCAGCGCGATTATAAATGAAACACGCGACACACGGGATCGAATTACTTGAACGATCGACGGATTCTCTGCAGGAACGATGGTCGGGCTGTGGGAAATCGAACGCTGCTCGCTTCTGTCGTAACGAGCTGATATACGTTTCGACGCTACCGCCACGCGCATCATTAGTCACGTATTTCGGGTATTCGAAATTACTTGTTTGGAATTTTCCCACCCCTCTGTGCACGAAGCGAAGAGTACGGATACGGACGGTCGTCGATCGCGACGTTCGTTTCACAGTTCTACGAATACACCCTCGCGTTACATCGGCGCCACCGCGACACAGCGCGCGTGCACCCGCACCGTGCATGGTAATCCGAGCCAAAAACTCTCCGAGTTTAATTGAACGCGATAACCGATGGAAATTGAACATTGCGGTCAAATGGCAACAGGTTCGGTAAAGGGCGCGTAGCTAAACCGAAGATACCAAATAAAAGGTTATGACGATCCGAGCGAACGAGGGAAAAAAGTACGGGCCTTCGATCGTGGATGCGTTTCGTACGACTCGTGGGTGGAGGATATTAAAACGAGAAGCGAATTTTTTCTTACCCAAAGTTAAAATAAAAGAAACCATCGGAAGTTTAAGATGGACACGTGTCGCCTTGAAGATCCTCGAAGCTGATAGCTCCAAGCGGTTCAGAGCGGCAAGTTCGTTCGTAGCCAGTAAAATCAGTCGCAATTGAATGCTCGATAGTTGGGAATCTTTGCGCGAAACGTTAATCGATCGCTGGCAGCCCGTGAACGTGGCACATTTCACGCAGCCGGCACGGATTGTTCGCCGGCGGTGCTTTTGGCGCTGACAATACCGCAATGCACAGGTTGGCCTAATAAAACTATGATCGCCGGATAAAACAGTGCAGTGCATGCTGGTAATTAGCGGTATACATAAATCATTGGCAACGTAGCACGTAAACGCGTACACACACGGCAACGTGTACCAGCGCCCACACCGTCACCCATTACAAAACCCACCGCGCTGCCCTCCCGCTTCGAGCCCTCCAACCCCGACAGTCGAGCAAACGAGAACGGCTCGTGTGTACGTATAATAGGCTACGCAACGTTGCAAGCTTGGCCCGCGATCATACATGTATACGCGGCTGAATCTTTGCTTTTGTTGCGTCGACGTTGATTTCAATGGAGGAACGAGCGACACGCTCGCGCGAACCCTCGCGAACAAAGGGTTGAATGGAATTACAGAGGATCGAACGCTCGATCCAACGTCGAGTCGAGGAGGTAGGAAGAAATCTGGTTTGCAAGAAATGTTAATTTCTCGAGCGAGATTCAGGTGCGTGGGACAACGAGTGGATAAGCGGCAAAAAGGATCGCTTATCAGAGAGTGGGGTACGCGGAAGAGATACTGCTCATGGCGTCATAATTAATTCGCAGCCGTTGCCGTCGCTTACGCCGGTGTACCGGTGTCTAGACGTAATCCTTGGATTTTTGAACCGCTCTCGTGCAAAGTGATGGCTTAATCTCCGGTTTAGGGGCCTTGTTAGAAAATGGACGTAGCTGAGCCTCGCATGGCTTAAACGGGGCATTAAACTCCTCGCGTATAAGGCATACACATGCCCTATATCACTCTGACAAGTCGCGATTAGTCCGCTCCCGGTTAACGTCGGCGTGCCGCCTTAACGACGCCTCGGCGCTTTCTGCCTATTTTAATATTTCATCGCGTGCATCGTCGCGTGACCGATTCCTACGTGATTCGATCCGGGAACGAGCGACGCGTCCCTCGTATTTCTTTCGGCGCATAACGACAAGCTAATCGAGGATTTTATGAATGAACTTCGCCCACAATTCTGCTCGACGATGTTTCTCGTTCGTCGATGACGAGAATCGTGACGTTCGTATCGTTTCGTTCAAAAAATAGGGAAGAAAAAGTAGGAGAAGGTAGAAGGAAAATGCAGCGCGGTAGAAATTACATCGGTGCCAGCTGTCAATTCGAACGGTGATATTAGCTGGTCGCAGCGTTCTCCGGCAACGATACGATACGAACGGGACCGACACGGGTGGATGCGAAAGTAGCGAACGAGAGCGCAGAGAGCCGCATGCGTGTACGGGCGTGCGTACGGTATGAGGCGCGCACGACAGAATAATTAACGAAACATCAAATTCCGTTAAATGCGGGAAATTAATCGAGCAAACACGAAATTAGCTGAAGCGGACGGCAGATACGCGGGTGTATACGCGCGGGGACCGGTCGCACACCCACACGAAAGACCCTCGCCATATTATATACAGGCCAGCGACCGCGCACAGATAGACGAGAGTATTTGCGTTACGTGGCCGCCGATAAAACGATACCGAAATTGCCGCACCGCGGCGAATGTCGTTATAGAAATTAATGCGATTTCCCTCGGGCTATCTACCCTGCCCCGCTTAGATTTACTATAACCGTGATCGAAATATAATCGAGTGCGTCCATACGATGCGTGACGCGCGAAACGCGACTCCTCGCGGCGCCATCCCTTTCCTCCAGCCCCGTTGAAAAATTCCTTTCGATGCGCGGACGGTCCTCCGCGCGTGCAACGCTACCAGCCGGGTCGGCTGCGTTTAGCAAACATCGTTCGTTTTCGCGCACCGTTGTACACGCGTTTATAAACAACACCCGGCGTGCCGTGAAATGTAATTTTTTCCCGGTGCATGACTTGGCATCAGCCGAGCCAATTACGAAAAACGGCCGGCTGTACGCGCGTCTGGGCGACATTACTCGAGCGAGACGCAACGCGTTCCCGTACGTAATTGAACCGGGTCTTTGGGAAAGCAACCGTGGCGAGTGAAAGAGGAAAAAGGAGACTCGTATCTCGAGCTACCGCGAACCATCGAACCAGTACGCGTTATCGGTCGTCGAATTCTTCGTTTCCGCGTAGACGAAGTCGCACGGCTGGAGAAACGCGGAGAAAAAAGGGGGAGGCTCGATCGGGAATTAGCTGGACGAGACAGTGCGACGAGCGTTTTAATAGCCGTGGCGCGATAATATCGCGCGGATTTACGTTCGACTGGTAAGCGAATTCTTCGCAAAGCGACGGTCGCGGCCGGGTGAATCGAATACGAGGGCCAATAAATAATGAGAGGCGCGAGAGATCGGGAGGGTTGGGCTCTCGCGCGTGACCGTCGATAAAATAATAATTACCGGCGACAATGCGCCCGGTACAAATTGCCCGTTAATTTTTGCCGATAAACATTCGTAAGCCCGCGTAGAAGCGAAAACCGTATGCACGGGACGCGTAAATAATGGCGAAAATACGATCGCGAAAAGCGCGTGTCCCTCCGCCGTTCGCGCGGGATCGCGTTCGAGTGTGTGCGCACACATCGACGGTCCTCTTCTGTCGCTGTTCGTGCATGCGGGAACGGTCGAACGTGCGGCGCTCGAGGTTAGCCTCCGCGTAAATATCGCTAGACAATAATTTCGTATGGTTATTAGCGATAATAAAATCGCAATTTATCGAACGACGCCATATACCCGCGACCATCCGCGATTTATAATCTGCGTTTCCGATGCTCCGTCACGATCACGCGTCGCGTTGAAACAATGCCCGCGACGTTACGGTTAACTGGAAAAATGTGTTTGCCCGTCGTTCAACGGTGGAATCGACGGGTCCGCGTCGGATCGTTCCGCGGGAAACGTTCGAAAGCGCGTTTCCTAATTACGGGACGATAAGCCAAACAACGGGACGGGGGCGACGCGTCATCCTCGCCCGCCTGTCTTCGCCAGGTCACAATGAAACTAAGGCGCAATCTGAAGCCTCGTTCCTCCCTGTGACACGTTGGTTTCTGAGTTACAGAGGCGTCTGTGGTAGACACCCCGTATCTACTGGGCCGCGTCGGAGTTAGACGACTCCGGTATAATATCACTTGTCACGTCCAACGTCAGTTCGGGAACCCAGACTATTCGGCTATTTGCCGTACGGTTGCAATAACAACGCGGCCATAGCTAAGCGAGCGTGGTACTCGTCGACGTTGGTTCTCGACAGCTAGCCCGGCTCGGCTCGTTTCCACGACAGTTCGCGATTACCAGATACCGTTCATTGCTTCTTATCTATAAACACGGGAATCCCTTTAATAAATCGACGCTGCGTCGATATCGACGCTGTCGAACCGACAAGTAAAGCCACCGTTTTACGGACTTGTCGCAAAGTGCTAGAAGCACGATAATAGATTGTTGTCCATCGGGGGCAACTTTTTGAGAAAAGTTCCCCGGGAACAGCCCAGGCGACACGTAAACCCAGTGGGTTCAGGGTCCCGTCCAGTGCATCAATTTCAACTTTACTCGCCGTCTCCCCGTTTTTAGAAAGACGCATTTTCTTCCACTTAACTTTCCCGGGCGATAAGGGCAGGCCCGACGTCGTCGACTACGTAGCGGCGATGGGACGCGAGCGAGAGGGAGAACGGGCCAGGGGTTGCTCGAACGCATGCAAAGTAAAGTTGTTCTTTAGTTCGTTAGCTCGGATCTACCGACAGACAGCTAGGGGAGGCTGCTTTCCGCTTTACTTATGAGACTCGAAGGTGAAAAGATAACCCGACGACATTATTCACCGTTGGAAAAGCGCTGCGGTGTTACAAGAGGGTTTTCGAATTCGTCGATCGTGTCCGGCTAACGTGACGCGATAAAACTTGATCGCGATCCTTCGTTCGAACGGGCTTTTATTCTCTACCTTTTTTTTTTTTTTTTTTTTTTCATTTGCAATCTACAATTGGTTTGCATTTGCGTTTTTCATTTTGTCGGAAATGGAGATGGCAGACGCACGGCGGTATTAACTATCGGGTTACTATTCGCCGGTGGTATTTGTAGGATACCAGGTACGCGGAATACACGTAGAATTGCGAGAGTTCGGTAAACCGTCACGGAAGCAAAACGTTCTCGTTTCGCACAGTTGGCATTGTCATTATGATCTCGTTAAAGCGAAAGTTTCGGCCAGCTCATCGCGAGGGTAAAAGAGGATGCCCAAGGGCCAGTCTATGGATGGTCTTCTCTTCGAGGGTACAGGATGGATTCGAACTCCCAAGGGTGAAATGGCTCATTCCGACGCACTTATCCGGCGCACGCCGTAGATAACCATAGATTAATGGGGCTTGGAGACTCGAAAGGCGACGGAAGGAGACGAGCGGAGAGAAAGCTCGTGTCGGGAAAGGAGGAAAAACCGAGGGCAAAAGCGAGTAAAGACATGTGTCACTAGAGAGAGCAAAGAGGAAACTCGATCTATAAGAGGGGGCGTTATACCTTACTCGGCGTCCTAGCTGATTTATTGTTTATTGAGAAATATGGCCGTTACTTGCCTCCTAAGAATTAACCCCCTTCCCTCCTCCTCTCATTTCGAACGTTCGACCGGCTAGTCCGTGATACAGAGAGAACGGAAAAAAGAGGACCGTGACGAAAGCGGTACGTCTATCATTATTTTTGCCGTCGGGATAATCCGAGGAATCGATACGTTGAACGTTTTCGCGTTCGTAGAGCTCCAGCCGGGGGATTAAATTTTCACCAATTATTGGATAATACCGTGTTAATGTTCGACCATGGACAGTCTTCGAAACTCCGCCAGCTTTACGCCAAGTTGATGGACTTTGCTTAATGCAAAGCCGACCCACAGAAAGGATTAGGCTAGCTAAGCCTCGCCAGCAGAACTCTCTCTCTCTCTCTCTCTCTCCGTTTCTACCCTCTAGGATATTCAGGATATTCAGTTATCAAGTGCTACCGGTCAGAAGGAGGCACCGTTAGAAGTCAAACAAGCTGCCCTAAGCGAGATAAGGTAGTTAACCGGACCCGTAAGTTACCATATAAGGAAATGATCCCGCGTTTTTTCTCCTCCCTCGATTTTTCTCTCGTAAACGGGCAATCGTATCAACCAAGTTAGCATAGCTTCGATAACACGCGCGATCGACCACGCGTTTCCCTGTATGATAATAAAGCACGGCCTAGCACGCATTAACCGAGCCAAGAAGTTCGCGAGGTTGCTTCCTGCAGCTAACTACGAACAAGATTTGGTAATTAAACCGTGGCCCCGTGCAACTTTGAATTATGCGTGTTCACGGTCCTGCGCCGGGGAACTCTTAAGGGACCAATTTGTTGATTAAGCCTTCGAAGTATCTTACCTTCTAATTCCACGGAGTCTCGACACGCCGTCTACCGAGCCCGAAAGCCGCGGTGGTTATATTTAAAACACCGTCTAGCCGGATCCGTCACTATTTCCGTACGGGCGCTCGTTTAAGGACGGCTCGTCAGGGTAAAATCGATCAAGCTTACCGGAATAAACGCGCCGCGTAAGTCATCTAATGAGTTTCGCCCGGCTAAATCGGCACTGGCGGATCTCTTTAATTGTGGGCTTAACTTTGGGGTTTGCATTCATAACCCTTCCGCGGCGAGGGGTCGCGATTATTCCGCCGTGGGGTGCAATTTATTAAATCCGTTCCGGTGTACGCTCGACTCGTACAACGCGCCTGAAGATCCCGCGCTTGTCTATCCCGCGAGAAGAAAAGGGACGAGACTCTGATGGAAACGAGCTTTAAACGAAAAAAAAAAAAAAAAAAGAAAAAATAAAGTACAAACACGAAAAGAGGAGGAACATCGCGAAATAGTCGCGACTGGTTTCCGTCATCCGTTTTCATTACACCACCGGGCATCGAGTAAATGACTCGCGTGAACTGCTTTGGAATTGATTTTAACGACAGGATTAACAGGATCGGAACAATCTACAGTTTCCGGTAGAATTACGCGAACGATTTGGATATTTTCCAGCCAAATTACAGGAACGTCAACACCATCGCTGGTATCCCTGTCATCCACAGTACTCGGCTATGCATCGAGGGCAGCGCGTTCTCTTTTCGAGCGTAAAATTGAATCAGCGCTTTTTAAACATCCCGCACGCTTACTTCTACGCGTTTCGTCCGCGTTATTCCCTTGCGTTTGATGGGAAACGTGAATCGCTCGCGCGTCCCTCGACGAACGAACGTGAAATTTTCATTTATCAACGTGGCTAAACGCGACTCGCGCGAGAATTAATGAAACTCGTTGCCTTACTAACGAAAACTGGCTAAAAAGCGTCGTCTATTGTCGAGGAACACGGTGAAAGACCATAACACGACGACAAGACGTGAGGTCTAGAGCAACTTGCCTGGAGCTCGGTCGCGAAACGACGACGAACCGAGCCGAAACGAAACCTCGACAATGCCCGCCGGTTAGGGTTACGGTTAGGACCATAGCTGCTCGATAACTTTCGATACTCGATATCGGTACATAGAAGATTTCATGTTCCCAAGATCAAGCTTGCACAGTCTGCCAGGGGCTACTTAACCATGGAAACTTGGCGAGGGACGTAACTCATGTTTAACCCGGTCCCCTTAGCGACCCGAAAGCTCGTAGACCAAAGCGACTTAGCGGACCCCGGACCTCCACTTCCGGTAGAGTCTCTCGAATACACGGTATGGCCCCCTCCATTCAAATTAGCCGGAGTTTATCTGGAATTATGGAGTACGGTAGCCGTACTTCTCCACGATGCCCATCGATGGGCGCGAGTACGTGCTTACGAGCCCAGATCGATCGACCATCGGCCGTTGCCATAATTGGCAGATTTCCTCGTTATATCTACCAATTAAGTTCTTGCTCGGATCCGCCGAAAACTGTTTTGTCAGTTTCCAGCGGGCTGAAGGACCAAAGCGTTTTGTCCGCGCGCCGTTCGAAAGCGAACGAAGAATGAAAAACAAAAAGGAGAAAAAGAAGGAGCGCGGAAAAATAAAAACGGGAAAATCGATGGTTCACGGGCGTGCACGCGCGCGTCGCCCGCGCGTGTGTGCGTTGATGCGAGAGCATTATAGTTCGTTGCCGTTAACTGGCAATTATGCAGAGTGGGAGCTTAGCCTTTCGAAATGGGCATCGATCGCGCTGACCATCCGTACGGTTATGCTACCACGTATCCAACCAATACGCGTCCGTGGAACGGAGATAATCGCGCGTAGAATCGGGGCTGCGATTCCTCCGCCTTTCAGCGTGCGTGGAACGCTGGAAAACGTTCGAGCGTTCCTTCCATTCAACCAGTCCCTACCTATCTCAGCTATGCATTGTCGAACCGTGTTACGCGGACTGCAACCACTTTGCTCGTTCAGAAATGAAAGAGAGCATAACGATTTTGCAGTTTAAGCACCTACGATCGTATCTGAAGTTCATTTTTACAGACCACCGTCTGCGATATTAATGTTCACGCAACGAAGATCGCTACGATACGACCGATGAGGATAGTTCGAG
Source organism: Xylocopa sonorina (assembly GCF_050948175.1). Taxonomy (NCBI): domain Eukaryota; kingdom Metazoa; phylum Arthropoda; class Insecta; order Hymenoptera; family Apidae; genus Xylocopa; species Xylocopa sonorina. The sequence continues at coordinate 7,933,470 of NC_135203.1, forward strand.
ATTGACAGACTTGTTCAGAACTGAAGCGTCAATTTCGAGAGATGAGGAGAGCCCGGCAGGCTTTTCTCGCAGTCACCGATGTCGCGGGTGATCCTGGAGAACTGATAAGTACCTGCTCCAGGCGAACGGTAGATTTATTGCCGAGCTTGTCGGTTAACCTCTCGCTGCCACCCCTTCTACCCATTCTATCTTTAGTCTCACCCTTCCTTTCGCTCTCTCTTTCTCACGCACACTCTCCGTGTTACCCTCCCAGCGTTCTTAGTATGGTTCTCCGGCCCTCGTCTTGTTCCGCGACCGAGAACGATTCGTACAACCCTCCCTCCCCCCATCGAACGAAACTCGACTTTCGTTTTATTGGCGGAAATAATCTTTGATGTGATTGCGCTTCGCCTTGGAACTTCTTTTTTTTTTTTCACCAGCCACGGGGGCGAACGAGCCGATCGATTCGCGATACGCGTAGCCGATTGAACCTCAAACAGCGGCAACCGCCTCTTCGGCTCGCATATTTACGATAACGTGTTTTTTCTCCTCTTTTGTCCGGGCTCGTTACATATTAATGCAAATCGCATTATCATAACGCGGACCAATATCGTTGAGAAAGAACGACGGAGGCGGGTGTACGTAAAAATGTCGAACAGTTTCGTAGATGGGAACGTTACGATGATCATCTGGCGCGGAATGAAGAACGATGCCCTGCGATTGTTCGATAAGACACGGGGTATTACAGGACGTTTCTCGATGACGACGAGGAGACGGCGAGCGGGTCGCGTAGAAATATCGCAGCTTCATCCCGGCGTTTCAACCCCTTCGGCCGTGGCAACAAAGCCACGCTCCCAAAGGTATCAACGACCCATCGTCGTCTTAATTTCCTTCGTAATCTAGGTTATTAATATAGCTTGGGGTCGACGCCGCGTAATTTCACGGCGCATAGAAATTAATAGAAAGACGAATGCTCCCTTCGCGCGATTTACAGCTGAATGCCCGAACGGAATGGCAAATGAAGCCTGGCGCCTCGCGAGCGTACGTTTTTGACGCGGGAAGAGGAAGGAGATCCGGTCGAGGGCACTCGGGAATCTTGAGCCGAGCGACCGGACCCTGGTTCGACGTCGATGGGACGCGTGACATGACGTAGAGCCCGTGAACACCTCCGCGTCAGTGTGCACCGTACGGGTCGGACAATGAGTCCCGCGATTCGAGACGTCGCGTTGTGTATTATCGAGTGGCGTCCCGACGCGTCTCCGCGGCGACATTTAGATAGCGACGTCAACTGTCTGCCGGGGGTAAATCTGTCTTGGAAGCAAAGGCAGCGCACTTCCCCCCGAAGCGGCAGGCTACCAGCCCTCGCTACCGAACCGAGCGAATTCACTTCTGATCGAATTAGCGCGTCACAGTTCCCTGATACCCCGACAGTCTGAATTAATTAACAGGAGGACGCGTTAGGTAAGCAGCCATTATCGAAATAAAGCGACCAGATACGAGGTGACGCCGCGAGAGACAGACTGGGGGGGGTTGGAATATTTATCGATATACTCGAAGTATGCTCGAATTGATGATACCCTAAAAATATCACAAGATACGACTAGCCGAACGTTGATATTGCGCAAATAAAACGTGGAGATCGATTGAAAGGTGCTTCGTCGTAAATTGTTAGCGGCGTGAGAAGTTTCCTCGAGAAGCAACGTTCTTATCGTTTCTTAAACAGACCGTGCCCAACGTCGCGCCGGGCAAACGTCTCGGCACGAAGGAGCAGCGTCTTGACTCCATTAACTTCACACTTAGCAGCACCTTAGAAACCCCGGGTGCTGGCGGAAGATCTGATTAGGGGTTCGAGTCTCTGCTAAACGCGTTAGTCTCGACTGTGGAACGTCGAAGGGGGTTGGGTCGTACAGCTCCATCAGGTGCTAGAACGGTGGCTCGGCGAGAATCCGTTGGTGTGGGAGGTCGCTTCGAGCCGCGGGGGTGGTTGTCTCTCCATAGTTTGATGCAAATTGAGTAGGAACAGCAACTACCAAGAATATAGACGCTTTCTCTTCACCCCCGGCGGGGACTACCCGCGATCGGGTACAAAATTTATTCCCTGCAACCACCTCCGTGCCGCTGCTGCACCGCCGCCCGCCTCGTCTCTGGTCTCGATTGCCGTCGAAGTGTTGCCGTTTGGGGTTTCTCACCCCCTGGCTTCGAGGACTCGCTCTGTTTGCCTACGAATCTCGGAGGCTTCCTCTCGACTTAGCAGCGTTCCCGAGTCGCGACGCGGGGATAACAGTTTGCGGCGCAAACCCTTTGCCCATCGTCGTTTACCGATTTCTATGCAATCGCGTGTCTGTGGTTATCGCGAAAAAATGTTGATACCCAGCTAGTTTGCATTCCAACGATTCAGAATTCGCGAGATTCATGTTTTCTCGGGAACGCACCTCGAAGCGACGCGCGTAGTCGCGATCGTTTTGGCGCCATTTAACGCCACTAATGCCCGAAGCGTTTAACATTACACGGAGGCAATCTGTATGGCGTATCTAGTTGAGAAAATCACAACACCATTATGCCACGATCTCGTTGCTCGCGTCTCCTTCTGTCTCTCTGTCGCGCACCGCCGACGTCTCGCTCTAATGTTCCCTTTTTATGGCGCACGATTCGACGCTGCCCCCGGGATCGATTTTACTTCGCACCATGGCACTTATCGTACCCCGTTACGGTGGAGCATTGCTTTTTACGACGGTCCATGCTAGATGTTCCGATCGCTCTTCGGTTTTCTCGCTATTTTCTGCCATCCTCCGTTAACCAGCCTGTTTGCTCTCTACGCGCGATCTTCGCGCTGGTTCCCACAGTCCTCTCTCGTCTCAACCGTACGAAATAACGGAATTAAAGGTACGGAAAATCGAAGAGTGATCGCTGTTCGCGATATCGGTTACAGACGCGAACAGATGCTATCTCGATTCAATTTTGATGACGCCACATCATCCCCTTTGCTATCAATCGCGTTACGTATCGGAAAGCGTTCTACCGTCTCTTGGATTAAATGCGAAATAAAGATCGGTTGTACGGAAAATTTGATCGGGGGATCTTTGATAACGCTACGCGAAAATAGGCGTGCACATTTTTGCGTGGTACTCACGTTACACGATGGCTGGCTCGTTTCGAATGCTGCAAATGCTCTGCATATCCGTGCAGGTGGCCCCGGGTAGGTGCTGAAAAAAATCACGTCTGCATTTACATAAGCGGCGGTATAAACCACTCGACTGAAATCCCGACATAAAACTCAAACAGGATCCCACCACGGGACAGCACATCCGTTGAATACGCAATGCCCGTATGTACGCGATGTACTGTCCCTACTCGAAAAAAAAATGCTTTTATTATTCACCGGTGAGTTACGATACACTAAGATATACACACCCCCTACGTTTACACCTACGTACGAGAGGTATTTTGCATGCCACGTCGCCGGTTCGCTTTCGTCGAGAGCTTAAATCCATCGAACTGCACGAAACGAGGACAGCGTTAACGAATATTAATTTAAAAATTCACGTTCCGCGATTGACGTTTCCAAAATCCTATTACTATTGCACCGTCGCATTGATGAACGTTCCGTTTAAAATTGGAGCACATCCGGTAGGTCACGGACAGCAAAGCATATTATACGGTTACGTGACGTACATCGGGATTAAATAATAAGAGCTAGGGCGTCCCATTCGTCAGAGACAAATCGCGGGAACGAACTCGTCATATCGCCCGTTTTGTACGTAGTACGTGTAACACGCGGAGAGCGATGTTCACGACGCCTGACGAGAATTTCAAGGCGTCAACGGTATCCTGACAAAACGATTTTCAAGTCCCTCGTGGTCTACGGCGCGGATCTATTGTGCTCGTTGGAAGCCAGCCACCCTCGCGGTCCTCGTTTCGAAGGTTCTTTAGCATTTCCGGCGTATCGTCCTTTATGCGGACACCCAGAAGACGCCACCGCCTTCCTGCGCCCCTCCCGTTCTCGCGCGCGGTTACAGAAAAAATTGACTTTTAAGCCGGCAATAAAAGGGAAAAATGCGAAATCTTTGATTTTTAGTGGCGCCTCCTACGCGCGTGTCCCTCTCACCGCCCGCACGGCGACAGTTGGTCGATGCGTATAACCCTCGCAGCAACCTTATTTCTCTTATATCGCAACCCAAGCACGTTCGTACTTCGCCACCGTTTCGAGATCTCCGTTCCTGTGTATATATACCACGCACCGCGTTGGATCGCTGGAAAATACCGTGGATTTCATACGGTGAATTTTAAGGCACTGTTACCTCGACGCTCCGAGTTATCAAATGGGAACCTCAATGACTGTTAGTGGCTGAACAATTTTTATATTCTAGTCACACGGTATTACGCATCGTATCGCGTTGCAACTGTATGTAAGTTTAAATTGCGATATTATGAAGAGTGTTAAAAATGAAAAGTGCCATTGGCGTGTCGTTGAAAAAGATTTCGATTCCGGTATTCAACGTCTACGAGGGGCAGGAAAGGAGCCAGGCGGTAATCCAGGTACGATGTAGCGTCTGCGAATCGAGTGGAAATTTACATTTAAAGGACCCCGAAGACACTCTCGGAAGCTACGACACCGGTGCCGTTTCGCCGGTTGTTTTTATTTTCTCGCAATTTCCTCGACGAGGCAGAACGGAAAACGGTCTTAAACGGAATTAGCACGCTTTACCACTCCGCCTATCTCCGGCAACTCTTAGCTGGAATTTCTTCGAGGCTCAGCCGCGTTCGAGGTACACTCGGCTCGATCGTCGCGACGACTACCTCGGAAAATTTAACCCAGGCACGCGTTTGTCTTGTTCACAGATTCTGCATAGGCGACAAGTTCTTCCTGTGCGAGAACAAAATCCTCTGCGAGACCGACTACGAGGAGAGACTGGTTTTCGCGAACATGGCCGTGCACCCACCCTCGACTGCGACGCTGGCACATATTAAGAGACAGGTGACCCATCTCCAGCCACAGGTAATTAAACATTTCGCGTGTTCTTTCGCTGGATGGATTTTAATAATTGGTAACGGAAGAGGCTAAGAAGAATTACATTCCAAATATTTCACGAGCAAATTCAAAGTGTTTTCGGTAGACTGTCTCGAGTAGTTCATCCTGGATGACAGTGAGTCGTTACGCGTTCGCCATCTGGCACTTATCAAAAACACCGTCACGTGTTGCAATCATCGATTACGCGGTCCCGCGATCTGCATAATCCCATGAAATACCGGTTGACATCCTTTGACAGCGATACCGCTATAAACGTGGTCGATATCCCTGTTCCGCCGCAGAATATGTATGCTGACCATGCAAGCGTATCGCGTTCCACCGCGTGACGCGGTCCGCTTTCGATCTGTCGGAGATTACGATCGTCGAGCATTCCTCCGGATGGCTGAAAACTCCTCAAGATGTAACCCCTTAAGGTGGGTTAAAGTGGCAGGTCGCTCGTCCTGACCCTCTCGACAACAAAGGACTCCCTCGAGGCATCAGCTATGCTTTACCGCCCCCGCCATCGTCTTACGAGTTGGGATATCGCGTGTCCTTATTAATTAAGCCCGCCCGTTAAGCAAGCCTCATCGCATACCGTAACGATCCGTCCTCTTCACCGGGACTGGAACGTGCGAAAGAATTCACTCTTTGAATAAGGATTTGCCAGCGTCTCCAGTGGAATTATTCGGCTAAAATTCACGCGACATCGAAGCTCCCGCCCTTTCCTGTCTCGAAAAGTATCCTCAGGCGCGATAGACGCGGGAATATTTCAAGCATGTCGTTCGATTCGAACAGAAAATACTAAAGAGTAAACTCGCCAACGGGTGATAGGATAATCTATTCCGTCGCGCGCGAATGAGAGATAAAACGGGAACTTGTTCGGCAAGTGTCGTTGAAGATATCTCTCGATAACCACGGAAGTCTACAGAGGACTGTACAAGTTGGAATTATGAACTCGTCGTCGGGTTAAGCCGTTTGGGTTTCTTGATTATCTTAAGGCAACAGCCGTGCTTCGAAACAATATCTTAAGCCCCCGCTGTACGGGCGGACCTCGGCCTGTCTGACCCAAGGAGGATCCGATCTACTTAATCCGGCCTCCGTCTTGCGAGGATGTTCACGTCCCTTTACATGGCTGCGTCACGTCTCGCGATTTGCCAAGCGCAATATTTACCGATCGACCGCAGCCTAACTCGCCTTACAGCCTAGCAGTAGTCGCAGTAGTCGAGATCGATAAATATTCCGACAAATCGCAATCTAAAAGGGCCGATCGTTCGCTCCCGTCGCGTCGATATTTTTCTTAGTAATTGCTTCATTTTTAGTAAGCCAGCGGTTTGAAACCCTGACCATCGAGGGGGCGATTCGCATGATTACTTAAAACTATCGTTAAGGAAGTTTCAAGACAAACTTTTAAGGCTGGTCGAGGAGCCTAGATTGCCGGCGCACACGCTCGAATTGTACGCATGCACAGAATAACGAGGTCCCCAGCCTGATGATATCAGACTCGGCAGCGTGTACTACTTATAATATGCAAATTTCCTCCCCTTAACCGTCCTGCAAGGGAACTGCGTGTAATTCAGGGGTTGCTAACCCTTGCGACTCTATTTCTACACCACGTAAGCGTTCATGTTCCCGCGGTGGCGGCGGTGGCCTTCTGCGTGCGCGTTCTCGCTGCCGCGTGCGTGGCTGTTTAGTTCAATTAATATCAGTTTGCACGTAATGTTCGCGAGACGAAGTGGCGGAATCCGCGTGCGCGTCGCGTTCGAACGAGAGGAAAAAAGAGAGGAAAGAAATCCGCCAAGGTAACAGGAACGGCGTGATCGCGACCGAAGGAGGAATTACGTGCGAAAGTAGAAACGGTCAACGATTGTTTCTCTCCGCTGTCGGGAAGAAATATTGCGCGCGACGTTGGCGCGCATAAATCGCGGTGTCGCAATCGCCTCGCGATTTTTCTTCTTCTAACACGCAATGACGTTTAGAGCGTGATTCCAGCGTCACGGTGAACACGAGCCGAGAAAACTTTCCAGCTTTCTAACCGTTTTCACGCGTTCCTCGCGACGTCGAGGATCGATGGGTGCCTAGGGGTATCGATTCCATCGGAGGGTTCACGGGGCGAGGGTTATAAATGACCGATGCCGCGAAATAACGGGACGTCAGGCTAATGCCAATAATCGCCGCGGCATGCTAATGTCGTTCGCGCATCTATTACGCTAAGCCTGATGGATCCCTCTTGACATGTCGTTCCTGGAGCGTGAATGCCTTCGCTCGCGGAGAACACTCGAAGGTGTCTGCTCGGTTAACATCGGGGATCGTTCTATTTCCACGTTGAATTGTCGCTTTGACATTTAGCATCTGAATGGAAAAGACGATCCTCGCGGGACAGCTGGTTTCCGGTGTGAGTTTGACGCGTTAGATAACGTCTGATCAACGCTTTGAATTACTACCGTTGCATCGAAAACGACGTTTGGTAGTCGATTATTGATAGCTCTAAATTCTTCTGCGAGCGATTACAAAGATATTCTTCGAAGAGATTTCATCGAACCGTGTAAAGATCGTGGGAACGAATCCGGCGGGAAGGACGATCAACAGGAGTTAGGAAGGAAAGGATAATTCGACCCTCGGAACAGCAGGCTCGTTGGTGGAATTAGACGTCGCGACGGAATGCAAAGTGGTCGCGCTATCTCGACTTGACAAAATCGAGAGTGAAAGAGGCGGGATGGGGACAGAGAGAGAGATAGAGAGAGAGAGAGAGAGAGAAGGAGGCGTTAAGATTCTTAAAAACCGCGAAGAGGGTGCTCATCCCGGCCGTGGCAGCTGCCGCCCCTAACTCTCTCCTTAAGCCGCGCGGCTACGGGAATGGCGAAGTTGCCCCACGGCTGAAGGCGGAGGACGGTAGTTTTTCTGATTGCCTGAGAACAGGCAGCTGTCCCAATCTTTCTCACCCGTAGCACCCGAGAGGATCTCGCGTCGGCTCTTGTAAATAATGCCCGACTGCGCGGCGTTTACGAATAACTCGAGCGTGCCAAGTGATCCTAGGTAAACCGGTAATGGGGGGGTGAAGAAAGGCGGAGGGTGAGTGGAAAAAAATACGACGGTCATCACCCTCGATAAATTCAATTACCGTCGTCGTATCCCTGGGCCCGAGCGCTCGTTCCGTTTCTCCGGCTGTTGCCTCTCCACGAAGAAAGCGACGCCTCGTTGAAAAGAGGCTTGGCCTGGCGCTCATCTATCAAACGCGTCACGCGGCTCTTTAGACGCGTTCAGGAAACCGTTCGAACAGGCGAACTTCTAATCGATTCGAAGATCGTTCGAGGGCTCCTTTTTATCGCGTCGCGGTAGAGTTGAAACTTCGTTCGAACGACGTAATCTGCCCCCTCCCGCGGGGGGACGACTGTAACGCGTTTAAAAATTGGCGAGAAGTCTTATTTTTATCTAATTTTCCCCTTGAGACCGAGCGGAATGCGGCGCGGGAAAGGGATAAGGGGCGCGAAGAGGTTCAGACGTGGAAAGAGCGAAACGGAGCCCGAAGAGGGAAAGAAAGGGAGACGGCACCGGGGAGAAGGCGCTCGAAACGATTATCTGAGTTTTAAAACAAACTCTCAAGTGTCTGCAAAGTCCTCCGCGAATCAGAGGGTTGAAGGTGGTGGAACTGGGGAACGGGGACCCGAGGCCGGGTAGGAGGTTGCGGAAGATAATATGCTAATGCCAAGACGGAGACTACATGGGAATTTAAGAGGATCAATGCGCAGTACGAGATTCGTACGGCGAATAAGGTATTACAACGTCTTCTATACTTCTTCCAGACGATTAGACCCCCGCAAGTTCGCGAGACGTGCGCAAACGACCTGAATTAGATTAAACTTCAGAATATACGTCATTCTTATTGGACGCAGGTGTACCGAAGCATGATTCGCTCGACGAAAGCGTTACCTATGATTCCGCCACGACATCAGAGGGAAGTCACTTCGAGAGTTAATTAAAAAATACGAAAGGAACGGAACTTCCAGTGAACCATTGGCACGTACGTCGTTTTTGTTAATGAACGTACTATTAGATGCAACGGGCTTGGCTGAATTTCACGTAAAGCTTCCGCCTAGCCCTCCGTACGGTACACGCAGAGAAAGCTCGCATGGGAAAGCCCAGCTTGCGAGCTTATGTGAGATTATGAGTTTAGTTGCGAAACAACGGAACGCTACGTGGTCTCTACCCTCTTTTGTAACGATTATGCGACTCGCAATGGAAGATGGACTTACTGGTCGAATCATTCCTTCTTAGAAAAAAGACACGGGAAAAGATCGTTAAATGTCTGTCAAATGTTTTTCGTGCAAAGTCCGCGAACTGATAGCAACGAGCGTGTTTTCTGTTAATTAAGGGCCATTAGGGGTGAGTCTGTATTTCGCAAGAAACTCCGTGGCTGTTGGGAACTCCAAATGATGAAGCACATTAAGGAAATCCTTCGCGATATAATAATCCCTGGTAAAATAGCGAGGTACCGGGCATTCTGTTCTAAATGATCCTCCTTCGATAAACGACGTGCCTAATTCTCATCTCGTGCCGAGGACGGTGGATAGCCGGGCAAGGATCGGAGGCACGGAGAATGGTGTGGAGGGTGGCGCTAATTTTTGCGCTTAAGAAAACCGGCACTGTGGAGGAACTAGCTCGCACCTGGCTGGTTCCCAGCCGCGGGAGATCAACGGACAAATGACACGCGATTCTCGTAGCTCCCGGCAACCACCGACAACCCCCCGGGAATCCCCTGATGCTCCGCGTTTACCGTCAGTTACAAACTGCCTTCGCCTTCTCGTCGAGTCACGATTAATGTCTTATTCGTGGCCGAGGTGTAAAGATACGTTCGCCACTGGCACGGTGAAGGTGCGCGACACGATTAACAGGGGACGAGTTATTTGTTTCTGGTATTATTGCGTGGCGTTACGATAAATAGAGTGGAAGACGCGTGGAAAGAATTCGAAAGCGTTGAAAATTATGAGATTTGTTCTTTTATTTAAACGCATATCCGAGTAGTTGGTCTCGCGTTTTATATCCGTGCGCCAGAGATCTGTGCCTCTGCAAACGATTTGCACAGCGCGTGCCAGTTTGATTACAAAGACGGCAGTAAATCCACGGGACAGTAATTCCTCCTCTGGCAATTGTAGATAAAAGTTGAATAAGTCATAGACTTAATTTAACCCGTGGTACCGACCAACAGCGGTCCGTAGCCTTCCACGGAGATTTCTTAATTACGTGCGGGGCTCTGGCCAGGGTTGGGGCGGAAAGAAACGGAGCGAGCGAGAGGCGAGGAGCGAAAGAGACAAAACGGAAGGGCGTTTGTATCGAGGTGAAAGGGAGAAGCAAAACGCGGTCCTCCGCTCGCGAGAAGGCGAAAAAGGGTTCCCGTTGCGGCAAGAAGATTTAGAAATTCTTCGCCGGGAGGAGAAAGTCGCCCTTGTAACGGTGATAAAGCATTTTCCTCAACGGCACTTTGTCATTTTTATCGTAATTATTTACGGGTTAATTACTGGGGCCCGAGTCTACGCGCGAATTTCCCTCTCGGCGTGTTGCACCTTGGACTTTCCAATTAAAAAGGGGGTACATTTTTCACGAGCATCTTTCAAGCGCATCACGTTCGAAAGAATTATTAAAGGGCCGGCACAATTTTTGCCCTCCCTTAACCGTGCCTCCCTCGGAACCGTTCAACCACTTTGTGGACATGAAAGTTTGCCGCGCGTGAGGGAAATCATGAGAATGGCAAGTTCGTTCGCATCGTGCGAAAGTTGGCATGATCAACTCTCGCGGAGCGAAATCATGGTTAGGGAGAGGATCTCGTCAGGAGGGGATGCGCGGCACGGTCTGCCGAATTTTAAGCCTGTATAATTTAACACCTTTGCCTGGCGAAACTAAGAGAAACTGATGGTGAAGGGAACAACGGAGCCAGAGATACGAAGTTTGAAGTTTTCAACGGGCACTTACCTATCCTAGCGGTATCTCTTGCTCCCCGTGGTACCCCCTCGCAGCTCCCACCGGCACTCTTTCTCTTCCTCTCTCTCTCTCTTTCTCTCTTCCTCTCTGTCGTTCCCCGGTGGAATATGCCTTGCAGATAGAGAGACGGTTAAACACCGGGAGACAAGTGGCGCAGGAGAAAGAGAAAGAACGGGAACGAGGAGGAGAGGATATCGAGTGAGGGAAAAAGATAGGAGGGATGAACGAACGGGGGAGGGAACGCCCAAGTTGAGTTGCTCTCGGCTGAGCTGAGATACAAGTTCGTTCTTCTGGCCTTTTGTTTTTGGAGTAGAACCGTAGACGCGCCGAAACGAGAACAAGTACACCGCGTCTAAAACGAATTCGTTAGTGGCGTCAACCCCTTTCGCTGCGCGCGAACGCCTCCCTCCTTCCGAGTTTTAAGTCTCCGTCGTGAATAATTGCTCGAATCAGATTAAGGCGTTGCCCGGTCGATTGATTGCGAATGTAATTATGGGACCGGGAGTTCTTTTCCACTTCTTCAAACCCTATATTAGATTCGCTTAACGCATTCAAATTGACTTCGTACCTGTTCCATTACACGAAAACGAAAACACAGAAATGTTTAATGACTACGCTTCGATCCGTCGATTTTCGAACTGCACCGTGGCAAGATTCATTTACGGTCGGTCGTGGAAGGTCGACGCACGCTTTGGAAATTTCGATCGAGTTCCTCGACGAATCCGCAGAGGTTGCAAAGCGTTCGATGTTTGCCCAGGTGTACGCAGACACTGCGACTGACCGTACATCAATTATTTGCACTGCGTGTAGTTATTTCGATCTCCGAACCAGTTCTAACTTTCCTTACCTTCTTGCTTTCAGATAATATCGCCTGGAGGGCCTCCGAGGCAAGTGAACGGAGAGACGACGCACAGCCACAACGGGTACGCGGCGCCAGCGAGCTCCAGCGCCCACAGCATTCTGAACACGATGAACAACTTGAACGGTATCAATGCACAAACTGCGTACGACACTAAATGACAAACGAAGTAAGCGACGGCGTGTCGATCGTACCGCTAACGCGTTGCCAAATTCGTTTAACGACACACACGCGAACGTCTTCTATCACTATTGTCGCTATCGTAGTAACCACTCGGAAGGTTAGCTCGTCACTGAAGTCACGAGAGTCCGTTTGCGCGTTCGAGGCTCGTTTACAAAAACGCCCGCAGGCGAACGAACTCTAACGACAACAGACGAACGGTCGCAAAATAATCAGGCATAGACACGCGTCACGCATTTCCCAGGAACCTGTATCTCTTCACGAATGTAAACATTTCCTCTTACTACTTGGTAACGTCTAATGAATTCCGGTGAAAATCGTTCGATAACCTTCACCAACGGCGAATGGACTGACTACTCGCGGTAATTTACTATTAAAATTGTATGTATCGTCTCTCGACAAGTTTCGCATCGTATAACGCGACGCAACGGACGCGATCGGACTCTGAGAGTCGCTGGAGTCGGCGGATCCGCGTGCGGAAATCATTGGTGCTGTTTAGGCGAAGTTTAGATTGTTCGAATTTCGGCTGAAGTGGATGGTGAAAAAAAAAATTCGACGGGGGATGGTAAGTGGACAGCGTATCGACGAGCAAGGGGTGAGACCGAGAGAGAAAGAGGGAGAAGCGTAGCGAGCGCGACGGGAAACGATGCGGGTAAACCGAATGCTCAGGGGTGATCAAAGTTTGCCCGTTCTTGTAGTCGACTTTGCTGTCCGTTGCGGGCAACGCCGGTAAATCTAGCTTTACCGGACTACCGGACCAACGGACTACCGCCGGTAGAACTCGAGGAATGGCCACGGGGTGAAATTGGTGAGCGAGGTCGAGTTGGCAGATCGAATCGGTAGCAACCAGCCAGCCAGCCAGCCAGTCAGCCAGCCAGCTAGCTAGCCTCGCCACCCCTTGGGGCTCATACGTTAGGGGGTGACTTAAGCATTGTTTCAACTTCGAATCTCCCTGTAGAGGGCCAGATTGATGTCGCGAACTTTTCCGTTGCCTTATTTGCGAGTCAGATAACGAGGCTGAGTTATGCCGAAAGTTCTTCTCTCTTTCTCTCGGATTGGCCGGGCAACGCGCTATCAGAAACGAGAGGAGCGGCAGCGGAGAATGTTTTATTTCCTCGATGCCATACGCTCCGGGAGATTTGTCGGCGGCACGCTTCTAGAAAGAGTTCCGTTCGATCGCTCGTACGATAATAGGTCTTGTACGTCTGTCGGGTACGATTATTTCTGCGGCAAACGAATACTTTTCGCCTTGAACGAGCCAGCACGTGGTACCTCGGCTCGTATATCTTCCTCGTTACCGGTTCTGCATGTTTGTTCTGCGTACCTGCGCGATCAAGGTAATCGTTTGCAGGCGAATCTATGATCGTTCGCCATTGCCAAGTTTTTCTATCGAGACGTATGGTTTCCACTGTAGCAAGCGTAACGTATACTTCCACGATACTCCACGGTTTCGCGAGTACGCGCCTAGTTCCTAACGCCGAACGTCTCTCTTGGATGAAGAGCGTTGGCGATCAGTAAGCAAAATGGGAACTTATACCGTCACGTACGACTACTACTAACCGAACGTCTAACCAAATAAACTCGCGTAGATTACGATTAATAGCGACTGTGGAAAGCGATCTCTAGCCACACTATCGTGCATCATCGATTATGCTCCATCGACGAACAATGTAACCAAGCTGCTTGTCTAACAAGAAAAAAAAAAAAATAAAACACCTAATCCATTTCGTCTTAAACGCAATGTGTACGGTGCATGTAAAAACTTCGAACGTAATACGTAAAGAAGTGTGTACGTTCGCTAGTATAGATATGTTTTGTATCATAGTTCTATCATAGAAATATTAATTAAAATAATATTACTGTTTCGATGTTAACCTTGTGTATTCCTTCGCACGATTCCCCGGCTATGGAGATAGGGAACGAAGTTACGGAAGAGCGTACGAATAATATCGATTTGGTAAGTTTAGAGTCAATGTTTCGTAATCCCGGTCGCTGTCTCGAGATTTTCCCTGCGTTCCTCGTATCCTTCGCGCTTCCTCTGAATTATTTAAGACCGGTACGTGATTGGCCGACAAATCCGGCGTGCCTCAATAATTTACCAATCATACGCGGTCCTTTGTGTTTTATACGCCACGTTTCGAATAAATCGCATTGCGTATTCAGGAGAGTAAGGATCCAACTCTATTCGGTTACGGGCGCGAAAACCCCTCTTCACGGTGTGCCCGCCGCGAGAACAAAAAGCGGAAGAGCGCCGACGTCTAGGATGAGAAATCGAGAGGGGTGAGCGGTGTATGGATTATTTTCTATACGAAGACGGAACGACGGTTTCGTAAGATGAACCGCTTATCTACGAGCGAACGTCTGGGTTGAGCAAACCCAGAACGGGAAACGACGGCGGCGGCGGTGGTGGAAAGAGCGAGCATTCGATGTAAATTGGCAATTTTTCTCGTGCGGCCCACGGTAATCATTGGCAATTAGACCACGGGCCACCGATAAATGTTATTTACGACCGCGATTACCCGCGGCGCACCTAGCTGCTCGAACGTCCGCCTAACTATGAAACCCTCCCCCTTCCGTCTAATTGGTCGGCGATTATTCCTGTTTGTACAAAATGTCGGTACAAGCGCCACTTTGCCTCGTCGCGAACACACAGGCGAAACTTTCTGTTGAATCGCGTGGACCGATTTAATGTGCACTGAACACGGAGGGATATCCTCGAACAACTTAACCAGACTGCATTTTATCGCATCCCCAGTTGAAGGCGTCGATCGTGCTTAAATCCTCTAACAAACCCTCTACGAATTTCCGGCTCGATTTCGACTAATCTCGTTTGAGAAAGATATTTTTCTTGGCGACAATGGGGGGACGTCGATTGTCCAGCGATGGTTATATTTTTCCACGGATAGGAAGAGGAACGGTGACGGTCGAGGCCGGGGTACCGTCCGAAAATCGTATTCCGTCCGGTGGACGTGATTAAAAGGGAAGAACGAGCGCATCGTCGCTCCTCTCGCGGTCCTTGGAACAATATTATTATTAAAAGCTGTGCGCGCGGCCCGTTGATCCACGTGAGTCGACGGAATGACGAAAAGAGTGGCGGCGGACACGCGGTGCCAGGGCAGGGTTTGGGGGCCGAGGGTGGTGGCCTCCGGTGGCCTCCGGTGGCCGAGGGTCCGCCGACGGAAGAGCGATTAATTAAAAGAGCAAAAACTGTTTTCATAAAATTCATTTGCGGAAATATGCGCCGACTGAAATAATATCCAGCCGATGAGCGCGCGTGTCCCGGCCTCCACCGCCGCGGCGGTGCCGTTCACGGGGACGCGGTGCTCGAGTGAAAAAGCGACGCGAATAAAAATGGAGGCTGGACGAAATGCGAAAGTTTTCGCATTTTTTTACGTTCGCCCACCGGACCGTGCGTAGATAGGTATATACGTTATCGCGCGGCGGCGTGTGTGGGTGCCGCTGCGTTTATTCTCTTGACCCGGCATCGTAAGCGTATCGCGCGTACAGAGGGTTACAAAGCAACCAATCTTCTCTGTCTTTTCCTTCTTTTCTCTGTCCGTTCTCTCGACCCGCTCTCGCCACCCCTCCACGTTGTTTCGCTGTTTCTCCCTCTTTCTCCTTTGTTTGTCACATTACCCTCGTTCTCGCTCTCATTCAATCTCGCAGCCGTTCGGCCATAAAAATATTTCTACGCCTTCCTGGATATTTTTTTCCTTCCGTTTGCCATACCTTGCACACTTTTCCGTTACCCTCTGGGCACCCGCCCTCTCGCCCGCTGCTCCTTCTCCGCGCCTATTATTCTGGACGACTAGGAGTGGCGCGAAGTGTGATTTAAACGCGCGTAAAAGTGGCCGTTAAAAGGCAAGAAAGCTCCTTAACTCCCGCTTTGATTGGCCAACTCGGTTTATTAAAACACCCCGGGCGATATTACATATTTTTCTTCTCGCTTGAAACCGTGCCACTTCAATGCTACACTGTATACACCCCCGTTTCTACCCCTCCACGGCTGGTGCCCATTCTTTCGCTACTCTTTGTCGAAGTATAAGGCTAGCTGCTCAAATAACCGTTCTCTCCTTCCCGGTTCCGTTTCTTTCTCACCCTCCGAGACCACCTTCGGGGCACTGTTTTACTACGCCTGGAAGAAGTTTCTCTCCCTCCGCCCCGTGCAACGAGCATCTTTTTCAACCCTTCTAAATGATAATCTCGAGGCGAGTCGCGAGCAGAAAGAATACAATAGTTGCGACGAGCTGCAAACGTAAGCCCGAAGTACAAAGCGACAAACGACGCGAATTGAAATCGCGTAAACACTATCCCTGTGAGAATCTGCTCGAGCCATAAAATCGAAAATCACAGCTAACACAATGTACCTACAATTATTACGAAGTTCACCCCTTCTCGCGACAGCTGGACTCCCTTTTGTAATATTAATTAATAAAGCAACTTCCGCACGGAACGAGATACTTGCTGCTAATTAAGAAATACCTAAAGCGCGTTCTTTTCTAACGTAGGGGCGAGGAGGCGGAAAAATAAGAAGTAGAAATTCCACGTTGCCCCGGCACCCTTGGATCGAGGTAAACTTAATCCTGAACCAAGTTAAACCAACTGTCTAAGCTTTTCGTTATGCTGAAACGAGCACGTGGAGAAGACGCTGTTCCTCTTCTCCTCTTTTCTATCCCCGATACCGGACGGTAACGCTCAACCTTTACTTTCGAGTACACGAATTATCCGGCGAGATTCTTTAAACGCCTCTGGACTCTCCGAACAACTCGGGTTTTTCAATCTTTTTGCAGAAAACAAGTTTCTATTTTGTTTCAGTTTTTACTCGTTTTGCTAGCTTAAGGGGGAGAATATTTCCCAAAGGGATCGTTTGCGATAAAAAAAGAGAGAGAGAAACAAAGGATGCAGAAGGCAACTCTGGGAACTTCGAATTCAAGCGGCACGAAAGGCGACGAAAAGTTTTACGAGCGCCACAGCCGTCCTGGCTGGCTGGTTTGAATTGCATCAATTAAAAAAAGCCGTTCCGCAAAAATTCCATAACGCTGTGGGTGGAGGGCTGCGTCAAATGTCCCTGCACATTCGCCGCTTTCCACTTCTGCCGGACGGTAAAACCTTTTCATTCTTTCGCACCTCTTTTTCGTTGCACCGCCGATAACGATTATCCCAGCGATTTCATTTAGCATTTCAGTCGCCAAATATGATATTTATTCCTATGCTCCTTTTATAGATTATATACGTATCCTTCCCCGTATTCGATCACCACACCGTACAGGAATATTTGAAATAAGTATTACGATTTATAACACACCAGTATCCGCGTTTCAATTGTTGGAATATTTCCGAGGAATACGTTCGTGAAAGGGCTCGAGAAGAATAAGATTCTACGACAATAGTACACCTGTAATAGCACGTATGTAAATGGCAGTCAAGGTATGCGAACTATGTTCTCATAATACTTTGTCCGGTAGGAGAGCATATATGAAAATGTACGAGAGGGGTCGATAATACCAAGGGTGAAACATAGTAACAGGGATACGCCTTTTTCGCCAGTCGTTGTTAATTCCATTCGAACGGAAATAAGAAACGAGAGGGAATAAAGTTAGGCAGTGACTGGGGCCAATATTTCGTTTAAAATAAACCCAGCAGCCTTTTACCTTTCCTTCGAAGAAATAAATTAAAGTATACCTGGGGAACTTCGTCGAGGACATTGAGAGGTTTCGACGTAAGGTGGTTGAAACCCGTGAAAAATCGCAGCTTGAAACACCTCGTTGCGTCCCCTCCGCCAGAACCACGTTCGTTTAATCAAGTTACGCAATTTGCGGAAAAATTGTAAGGAACCGTCTGCGATATCGTATCGTGGGACCAAATATTTCGGAACTTTCGATAAGTACCATTGTCTCGATGACAACTCGTGCATCGAGTCTCCAGTTTCAATGGATTCCTATAATCGTTCCTGTCTTCTTGCAAATACGAAAAAAAAAGGAAAAGAAAAGAGGGACTCTTTTTCACGTTAGCCACGAGCGACTGATAAATAGACCTTATCGCATTAAATCGGGGGAGGACCGTCGCTGGGTACTAATCGGCTACGATTTTTCCCGAAAAGGCAAAGCGGAAAAAGGACGATTCTTCGGGGAGTTCTCGAATGAATCGAGCAATCTTGAGGTCCTTTGTTTTCGAGATCTGCCACTTGTAAATATAATTACCCCAGGCTCCTCTCGGTCGTCCTCCAGCCCCACCTACACCCCCGGAACCGTCGGGTACTTCCACCTGGCCCATCCCACCGTCTCTAATTTGATTCCGCGGTTGTTTTCACCCACCTTCGCCGCCTCCTCTCCTCTGTTCTGGGCTTCGCCCACGCATTGTCTCTTGTCTCTTCATTCAAATTACCCTCCGCTTTCCCATTCTCGCGCCGCTACAACCTCTCCGCTCCTCTACCCCGCGTCCCTCTATAACCATCCAACCCCCGTTCATCTCGCTCGCGTACCCTACCCAGACCCAGCCGTTTTCACCCTTATTGTTGCGGTTTTATTGAATCCGCTGTGCATTGTCTGCGCGCGAGCGAGACGCGGCCGTTGTTCAAAGAAAATTGGCGCGTAGTTCGAAATACGCGGATATATCCGTCTTTCAGCGCGGGCTTTCCCTCTGCGGCCCGATGAAATCGAGTTTCACGGCCGTGTAAGTACGGTCAAAAGGTACACTACGCTACTCTGGCTGTCATTGTGCTACGGTGTGTCTAGTATTTTCATTTTTCTGCCTTTTCATTTCTTTTTGCTTTTTTGCCCAGTCTCCGTAAAACCATAAAATCGTTATCCGGTAAAACGGCCCGCGAAGAATAGAAGGATGCCCGCCGCTGTGTGTATTAGACCGACGCTTAAATGCATTTGCGTGGCTCGTGGTGCGCGTTCCACGCCTCAGAGACGTCGCTGATATTTTCGTGCGGTGCCTGGGATTCCCGTAAATACGGAACTACGTCGTTTCCTCTCGCGTATCGAATCGCGTCTGGGAAGGCTCCATTTCGTTCTGTATTACCCGGCATTGTCTCGTTTCCACGGATGCATAAATATGTAAGAAAACGGCGTTCGTGCCTGGACTACGTTTCGCTAGAGCGCGGTGGAGGAAATATTCGATCCGGGAAGAAATCTGTGCCGCGAGGGTTACGTCGAACCACGGGGAACGCGTCCGAGGGGGAATGCGAAAGAGCGTTTACATATCAAGAATCAAACGGAAATCCCGGGGAAAGTGTCAACACGCGAAGACGGATCGCCTTTATTTATTCTTCCATTATTTCCGCGCGTACGTTCGGTGGAAACGATAAACCGTGGGCCTGGCACTCGGCGAAAGATACGCAAATATTTTCCAATAACTTTCGAGTGCATGTCGATGGGCCGTTTCGAATGTTTCAGCGAACAAAATCGTTGCTGGCAAACAAGAGAAGGCTGGGCCAGAGGGGCGAGGAGGGACGGCGGTGTGGGTGGTTGAAAAAAGGGGTGCTTAATAGCCGTCAGAGACGCGATTGTTGATTCGTGTAATGAAATCAAGAGTAATCGCGAGGGCGATGGCTTTTGTCCCGGATGCATGAATTTTCAGCGAGCGACCATTAATTATTCGAAATTAAATATCCTCTGCAGGTTTTAATTAAAATGTTTACAATGTCGCCCATCCAGATTACCGGCGACATTTTGTGACGCCGATATATTAAAAAGCTACGGATTCATTCATCATGACTGGATCGGTGTCCATCGTGCAACTCTCTGCAACGAAAGGACGTCGGCTACGGAGGGAATAATCATCGGGGAATCAGCTTCAACGAATCATACCACGCGTTTATCGCCATTCCCAAATCCAATAATGCAATCGTGACGCATCTCGATAATATTCGTGTAATTAAAATTCCAGGACCTCCGCCTACAAGCTTTGCACGAGCCCCGTGCCTCCGCTACCAAACTCCCTGACTCTTGTGAGCAAACGATTCTTGTTTGTTTTGCAAACAAAGGGTTTCTCGTAAGGGTTGGAGAGACTTCGAGTAGAGAGAGGGAGACGGACAGAGTGGGTGGAAGAAGGACGAAAGGGAAGCGTGAAGGAGCAAGGGGATGAAAGAAGGAGGGGCGGAAAGTGAAAAGGGGGTGCTGGAAAACAGGGGCAGAATTATTACATCTTTTGTTCGAAGGCTCGAACCGCCCCATTTGCGGAATTGCGGATCGCGATCCAGCCGCGATTGCGACCGCTGAATGCCACAGGGTCGGCGGGGGCTTTTGTTAGTTTTGACTAATTTCCGCCAGGTAATCTGCTTCAATTCGAATTTCGCCAACCGTAATAGCACGTTACATAGGAATCCGGTAAAATTGTCTATGCGATATCTGCATTCCTGATTAGTTTACGGCTCGCTGCGACGGATAACCATTATTGATTCAACATTCGAGCTGATTTACGTTCAAACAAAACGATACGTTTCCGATTCCACGAGACCTTCCTCTCTTTTCCGCGAGAACTAGACATAACGGAATGGAGAACGCGACGATCGTCGTTAAATTTTAAACCGTACGCGTTGGTTGGTGCACCATCGGCGAAACCCAGCCCTAGAGCAAGTTTAATTCTTGCGGGTCCCATCGGTGACTTTATCGCGAGAAATTGCCACGGTCCGGAAACCGTCGTTACAGCATCGTTACCGTAAGAACTTACTGCGAGCATTGTTACGGCTAATGTTACCGAACTTGGTTAACTTTCAGTTTTACCGCCGATTCGGATTAAGAATTTATGGTAACGGGCGACTCTTCGGTTTATTCCCCGCCGCGGAAGAACCGAGGAAACGTTTTCGAGAGACATTTTAATTACCACGCATACCTGGTACTGGCTTGAATATTTATCTTTATGAAACGGGAACTAGATTTGACGTGACTGCGCGCACGGGAAATGGTATTTAATTCGGGACGCAAAACGAAGGAGACGAGGGATCGAAGAGGAAAAAATGACTGCAGCCATACCACTTTGAGGGACGAGTAATCAGAGAATAAGCGATTCAAGACCTGCGGTTGGAACTCAATGCATCTCAGGCTAGAGCCTGTTCTTGTACCGTATAATTCGATCCGTGCATCGTATCACCTTACCGTCGATTCGATAAATCGGACGAGCGTGTTGGACGCGACGAGAAACCGAGTAGTCTCGTAGGAAACCGAGCATACTGGTCTCATGTATCATCTACTTGCCAGATCGGCGCTTTCACCGGCAGTCAATTACATTAACGAAGAAACACGGGGTGACAAGCGAGCAAGAAGAGCCGGACAAAGTCGGAAGCGTATAACTTCACCCTGCTGCGAACTTGCTATTTTTGCTTCCTACCGCTATATAGTATCCACGACGGTAGCCGTACCCGTGGTGTGACGTTACAGAAGTTCCTCGACTCACGAGCTCGGCTAACTTCTGCTAATAACGAGGAGACATTAATTTCATCCGATTGGGCCCGGCGCAGACGTACCATTAAACGAGAAAGGGAGAAACGCGACGAGGATAAAAGTGTCTCTTCCCGTTCGGCTCGTTACGCCGACGGAGACCCTCGAAAACCATTCGAATCTTCGTTCCACGACGGGAACAGAGGACTATTTTAACCCTTCTTCTTTACCCTGTATAATCCTTCCCTGCGGTGGGTCTCTCTTGGCGGTCGGTATAATCGCGCCGCAACGGTGTTCCCGCGGGAGCCGTTGCTCTCGACACGATTCCTCCGAAGGATGAAACGACGAAAAGTTTAATGAGCCCGCCTACCACGCGTTCTCGGTCGGTAAAATTACCTTTTCCTCCTCTTAAAGATCCTCGATTTCGGACGGGGTTACGCATCCTTCGAATCGAATTCTACCAACGTTTCCTCCGATCTCCTATTTCATTATATCACATTTCACAACGAATTATAAATGACGAAATTTAAGTCCACAATTCGTTTCTTGTTAAACGCACGTCCGCTATAAATCCTCGCGCAGAGATGAACTATCGACTGCATGCGAACCGTGTAAGGTTTCACGACCGTTTTACAGCATTTCGAAACATAAACGCGACTAGGCACTAATGGACCAGCTTAAAATATGTAAGAGCCGCCTGCCCACCGGGTAGCGGGTAACAATAAACTAACACTTAAGACATACTCCAAGACACAATGCGAAGTCACACTCTTCGCGCTAACGATCTCACCTCCAAGCTTCAAGCTTCAAGCTTCTTGCGTCGTTGTCTCTCTGGAGATTGTTTTAATTGCTGCGGGATAGAGGAAGCGCGAAACAGCGGCGAAATATCGACAAATATTTAAATAAACCGCTGTCTGTGATAAATATCAGTATAGAAGAAAAGTAGGGCGGTATCGTAAGTTTTTTTTTGTCATAGGGGATGCTAAAATTATCGTGAGTATCCGTTTAGCGAAATTGTTGGGGTGATAAACTAATAACCACTCGACGTTGCGTCGAAATTCCTTGGTTAAACGAACGATATGAGACTCTGTTACCCGGTACGTCATAAAAGCTAACAATGATGGAAATATTAGTTTTTAAAGCCGCGCAGGGTGTCGTTAACAGCCTGAACCTTTCTCGTTCGCGAGCTAAAAGTTGCTGCCCCCTCGGCTCTCGTCGCTTTTCTTACGTCTCGCGTTTATAGGCCTTCTCGAGCTATAATTCCTTTTTCTTTCGTATACTTTCTTGATACGAGAGAAAGAAAACGTGTTCCCATTCGCATACTTTGCAAGTTATACGAGTCGGGTGTTATAAAGCGTGCCGAAGTAACTCTCGAAAAGTAACGTTTAATTTCGCGCTGGCTCGCGCTATTTTACGGTTGATAATGCGACCGGGGGAGCGATTTATTTAACGACGATTAATTCCTCAATCCTCGGGCTACCCTGATGTTATGAACAGAATTATCGTTCTCACGTTCGACGAACGTAATTGCGACCAGCATTTCCGTTCGTATATCCTTTTTGGCCGTCGTCTCTTTCGATCGCGACGACCGATAACGGCGGTCATTATAAATTTAAGCGCTTTTAACAAAAGCCACGTTAGCTCACAGCCGTTTCGCACGCAAGCGGCACTTTGCATGCCGCATTCCGGACGACTTGCCACCCTTGTTTGAACTGGCGAACTGGTGTTGCGCTCAAAGTCCGAATGCATAATTAATCGGGTTATCAATTAAAGGAGCGCCGCCGATTCGTGACCACTATGTACAACCGTCGAATCGCTGTTGCGCGTCGATATTCGATCAGGCCACCGAAAACGGAAACGCGTGTCCTTCGGTTTTCGCTTCTGATCGAAATCGCATCGACCCAGATCCAATTTTTCGTTTAACGATCGACCGACAATACTGTACGCGAGGACTTATTTAAATTGCGCTCGTAATCCTGCCGCTATTTCGATCTATCGAGCCCGGCAGACCTTTACGTGTTCCGGTCGAGGGAAGTGGACCGAACTAAAACGCGAACGTCTGTTCTGCCTTCGAATATTTACGTACACAATGTTCAGGAACGTGACTTTCGTGAATTTTGCAAGAAAATCTTATACATCTATCCTTTCAACTGGTAGGATTATTGCCATGTTGTTTTTCAAATGAAATTCACGTGCCATTTACATTCTGGATAAAAGTACCCTCGACCATCGACGTACGATCGATCCAACCGAATTCTCATTGGCGGAAATGCGCGGAGACATGTAAACTCTGAAACCAGCGAACTCAATCATTCTCTCTGTTCTACGATACGGCAAGGACTAACACGGTCTGTGTAAATACAGGGGACCGAGTGCACTTTGCTTGATATTTAATGCGAATGCCAAATCCTTCGGGTGCATTTTCGATTAGCGCCAAGGGAATCGTATTACTCAGCTGTTTTGTCAAGTAGCTGTTCATATATTTCTGAACGATGATACAGATCCGAGGAATATTACAATACAAAGGAACTGGACGTAATACATTGCAAAATGGCGAGAAAGTTGTAAGAAAAAATGATTGACTTCGTATTCTGTAAAAAATAATTCTATTTGAATGCGTTTAACTCACCATGTACAGCCACTGTGCTGAGGGATCTTCGAGTGAAGAATGCGAAGCCTGCAGATAGTACAATATAATAACTATCGATACGTATTTAATACAAATTACTTTAATGTACAAATATTACCTCGTTGCATCGATGATTTCACTGGTAAAGAAACAACCTCAAACTAATAGCTGCATACAAAGTAACGCGGAACTTGGAACCGAACCGAAATATGACCGACATCAAGTGTGAAATGAAAAAATCATCACCGACGGATGTTTTAAAACAATACTTTCTTATCAACCCGATAATAAGTCACTTAAACAATGCACTAACTTTCATTTCACATTTCGAATATACTATTTGTATCACTGGTTTAAATTACGTAGATATTTTGTCTAGCGCTAGTGCTGCGCTCTGTGAACCAGCAGCAGAGTTAACAGATCGAACAGTTACATGGTAAATAATACTGGCCTATCATTGGTTAAACAAAGTCAGCGAATAAAAGAACTCCAATTCCACTAATAGCGCATCGCCAATCTAATATTTTATAGTTCATTCATGTAGCAATCAGTTTGAATTGTTCGGCGCGGCGGGTTCACTGCGTTTGACACGGGCGGATCGATTTTTTACTTTGAATTAACGGCGGCTAGTGATCGTTATCGATATTATAAGTGTTATTATCAGTTGTGCGCATTAAACTTTTCGTCGTATAAAGTGGAGTGAAAAACTGAAGTGACTGTTTCAAGTGAGGGCAGAGATAAATGACTCATTCGGGAAGATTTCCACTCCACACTTGGCGCCGCTCACATTTCCTTATCAATGAGAGGTAAGTCGACAAATAACAAATACTACAATTATTGGTTACTCTACTCGCATTACAAATTAGAATATAATTACGTATTTGTCGATGTAACTATCAGCGTTTATCATTAATTTTCGTACTTCGCGTCAACTGATCGTCAGTAAAACATTGCGGCCATATAAAATCAACATGGTGGACTTTCGGCGCCGATGAAATTGATATTTCATTTTCAAATGTTGCAAATGAAATTTTAAAAGTAAAAGATATGATATTCTATTAAATATGTATTGCATTTCGCTACGTGAAATGCAATAATTTCATAAAAAAACATTGTTCATACAGGATATATACGTACAGTTAGAAGATATCGTAAACATTAATAGAGAATTTTTAACGTTTTTTATTAAATAATATATTGAATATTCTCATCTAATACCATAGCTCATTTAGAATGAAATTTCATGGTGGCTACATAGTAGTTAAATGTGAATTACATTGGTCGTTACTCGAGAATGATAATAAAGGATCTAAGTAGATAATGACGCCCAAAGACGACATTTCTTCTCGATGTTGATTAGTAACCTGGCAGAAGTTTAGCACTTGCAGGGTTTGCAACTGCATTGCTCGCCAGATTTGCAAGCGCATTTATCTGTAAAAGAAAACAAAAACACGAATTTAGGAAAAGTAGAACGGTCATTTGTTTCTAGTAAAACTACAGATTTAAAATATTTGGGGAAGGTTATTGCAATATTCTTCATTCGTGGCAAAGGTTTCTGGGAGAAATAACACTTGAGAACAATAGAACCCATTCATTTTCTCCGATCAGAAACTTCACCGTACTGTACAGTAAGCAACAGTCACGGTTAAACGGTCGTTGCCCGAGCTTACGAAAAAAAAAGGGTACAGTTGGAACAAAAACCCGTGACTACATTCCTTCAGAGCAGCCTTCGTGACTTTGTTAGAGAACAAATATATCCGATACAAATCTTGTTAACGAATATGCAGCTTTTACTTAATAATTGAAATCGAAAATAATTGAAATTAAATATGTTTACCTCCGCATCCGGAGTCGCCGCACTGGCATTTCTCGCCACATTGGCATTCTTGGCATTTATCTAAAATAAGACAAACGTTTTAAGTAATAAGTGAAATAAGAGATTGCTGTAAAAATCCTAAACAGTTTTATTGAGGAAATTCGGCCTGTTAACTATAGATAAATTGCTCAAACTCATCAATTGCGCGTTGCCCGTAATAGCGTTTGATTAGTAAATTATTCCATTACTTCCTGCATGGACCACCAACGCCAAACGCATATCGCATAAATTCCAAGAAAATTCTACGTCTTCCAAGAATTTCTGATTATTAAATTACACATTCATTTACATAAAACGTTCTTATGGAAATATTTTGAACGCGATCTTCATGATTTATACAAACAATTAAGACTGAAGAAGTAAAACTAGGTATCACTGCATAGAAAAGAGACTCGAATAAAAACTATAACAGTAATATGAATGTAAAAAGTTACACGGGAAATTAATGCATATTGGAAAGCAATATCCTGAAAATATTAAAACGTAGATGAACGTAAACGGCATTACGAATAGTTTCACCATAATGTAACGAATTGCAATGGAAGTTGCATCATGTTAGGATACCAAAGTAAGATTCAAAGTTAAAAGTAACTTACCGGAGCACTTGTCGCAACCTGGTCCCGGCATTTTCACTTGCAAGCTGGTACTACACGCTCAAAGCTTCGAATTCTTTGGAGGAGGAATGATCACTTGTCAGTCGGGCCGTGCTTGTTCGAATTTATCGATCACCCCCTACCACTGTCCACCAAGTATCCGGGCGGCGTGTGCAACGAAGATCGTGCCATGCGCAAATCAGGAGTGTACAAATCTAAATAACTTACAATGTTAGGCGCAAATTTTAAAATTTCGAATTTTAAAATTCCGAACATTTTATAACACATGCTTCATAGCTTTTCCGATATTTAGCATACACCTGTTAGAATCCTTCAAAAGTTATTCCTCATTTGTATCGTTACATCAATATAGATTTTACAATTCAGTCAGTCGGTGAATAACAAAATTTCTCAGTTATTCTATTCAACTAATGTAACAATAATTTCGTTGTTACGAAACAACGGAATTTTGTACACGTTGCATTTAAGTCTAAATGCTATTGGGTAAAATTAATCGTAGGGAGCAAAGATACAATGTACATCCCTGTAGAAATACAGCACGAACCCAATAGGAAACGTTCCACGCTGCACGACAGTACGAGATAAGAACGTAGGCACTTGATTCCAACGAATCAAGTCGAGTCCATTCTAGAAATTTTATGCAAAGAAATAGTTCAGTGACTCATGTTATAACTGGAGTAATGAGTAGCGGCGTTACTCTATACATTTCTACGTAGTTAGTTAGAAAGCACTTGTCTATGCCATTATTGCTTCATACTCCCTCTCTCTCTCTCTCTCTCTCTCTCTCTCTCTCTGACTCTCTAAACATGAACTTATTTCATTATAGATCTTTTTGGAGTATAAATAACATAAGATGAAATTAACATATCATTTTATTAAAAAATATTGCTTTCTTTGAAATTTTTTTGAGACTACTTATAATAAAAATATGAAACATTAACTTTATTGTAAACATATAAGTTTGAACTTAAAAACCTCTCCGATTGTGAAGAAAATTCGTTTTATTAGCTGCCTGTTCTATGTGTATAGACTCATCTTCTGATTCGTAATTGATATCATACACTTCATTGCTTCCAGTTATTTTCCCTCTTTTTACTGAGTTTATCCGGCCTGGAATTATTTTTCAAATGTAGGTTCTTCAGTTCTAAAGTAAATAATTATAGTTTGATATGATTTAATGTAGTAGTACCTTCGTGTCGGATAACAACTTTACTTTCTGCTGCTTCAAGCAATTTCTTCATGCGAGTTCCATACTTGGGTGATTTATTTTCTTTTATCTAGAAATACAAATAATGAACACACCTTCAAATTTAAAAAAAAAAGCTATATGTATATATACAAAAGTATATACCGTTTTAACTTTTAAGGGAAGCTTATATGAAACTTTAGGAAGTATAAAATGATTCTTAGGTGTACTACCATCCTCCGGTGTTTTTATTGCAAGTATCTTAAAAAAAAAACATATATTGCAAGCTTCTACCAATTCAAAAAAATAAGTTTAGATATATCTTTAATTACCTCCACTGTGGGTGTATTTATTTTAGGAGACAAATTAAGCTGAAGTGGTGCCTTTTTGTCGGCTTTAATTACATTCTTCACTGGAGTCTTTTGTTTTAAGTTTCCACTTGGTGACCTCTTAATACTATGTTTCACAGGTGTAGAAAATAAACGATTTGTTTTAGGACGTACATTTTTTATAAGTGGCATATTTGTCCCTCTTATGTACATACCCACTGGTGATACCACTGTATTATAATCAGATCTATACAAGCCTTCCAAATGTGGACTTTTTAGAATGGTACCTTTTGCTGTATTTTTTGTAGGACTTAACATTGCAGGGAAATATATTTTTTTGTTTTTACAACTTTTATTTGAAGGAGATTTTCCTGGTGTGGTGAAATATTTTGGCTTTAGAGTTTTCTCTTCCTTTTGTGTTCTTTTTCTTTGTTTCTTTGTTTCATCAGTATTGAAAAGTTTTTTCTCTAAATCTTTAATACCTTCATGTTTCGAGCCAGATTTTGGAATTTCTTTGCAACTAGTTTCAGGTGTGCTAGGATTTGAATTTTGGAGTAACTTAAAGAAGGGTTTTTGTTTTTGCAAATAAGTTTGATAATCTTTACAAGATATCAAAGTATTCAAAAATTTAGTCTCATCATTGTTCAATGAATTTGATTCATTGAGATTAGCAAACATAGGTGACATTCTTAATGTTTTTTGTGCTTCTATTACTTCTGCATCTGCATTAATTTCTGTAATAAGTCTTGCTGTATCAAGACATCTTTTTCTTTTTGCTGCTATATCTTCTAAAAGCATCTTCCCTAATTCATCTGGATCTACAGTTATATAGTTTTCAGATGTGTCGGACCTCTCATTTTCAAGCTCATTTTTCTCACTCATTTTTCTGAATTTTTTCATTGAATATGATACATTTTCACACTGAATATCTGTTGATTTGCTTAAGTCTTTTGATATTGACTTCTCCAATTGCAATTTGTTTAAGGAGGAATTTTTAACAAAACACTTATCTAATAAATTTTTTGAATTATCATTATGATTTTCTGTGATACTAGAAACCTCTAATGACGCCATTTGTTGTTCACATACAGCATTAATTTGACTCATACTCAATAACGAGGGCATTGATAAGCTTCTTTGCAAAGGTTTTGGGGATTCTTTGTCTTCTGGAAATAATCTCTTACATTGAGCCTCTAGTAATTCAAATGATATGTTACTGGACGCATTAATATTACTATCACCACTTCCACCCCAAATATTTTTTGAAATTTTGTCAAAGAACCGCTTTCTAATTATATCTGTACCAGAAGTAGGTTTAACAGGTGTAGATGTATTAGTAGCAGAATGTAATTTTCCACTGTTATAACTTTTCAAATGACACATTGAGCTTGTAAGAAATGAACATTGAGATATGGATTCTGGAGATACCCATTTAGGGGGAGATTCATCTTCTATAAATTTACACATCTTTCTGAATTCTGTTGTTAATCTACTTAAATCTACAGCAGATGTATTAGCTGTACCATCATCATTATTTATAACAGATTCCTCAATAATAGTCAAGAGTTTGTCAGTGAAATCTTTCGGTGCATGTGTAAATTTTTCAGATAAACGTTTCAATATTGGTTGTGTCTTTGAAACTTCTTTGATTTGATTCAATTGATTATCTAACGAGCACAGGACAGCTTCAAACATTTTTGCTTTAGTATTTACATGTTCATCCTCACAACTTATATCACAGATATGTTCCTTTTTATTTGTACAATTTGATGGAGAAGCTTCCTGTAATACATTGGGTATGCTTAGTTCTGTGACTGCAAGTCCACTGGATTTATTGCCATTAATATTGTAATTAGAATCTCTCTTTGAATCTTCATCCATTGTATTAAGTTGTAATTCATTATGGGAATCAAGAAATTGTCTGTTGGGAGCAACTTGATCTGAATCTATACGTTTGTTTAGATCTGGTGCAGATCGAATTTCATTCAGGCTGTCCTCTGACAGAGAACAGTGTGTATCAGTGTCGAGTTCAGAATATTCTAAAACAGAAGTTGTTTGGCTTATTGAAAGTAATCTAGTACGTTTCTTGAAAAACACCTGTACTACTCCTTTTGTACTTACGGAAACTATTCAGTGAATCTGTAAAATCATCGGCACGTCTTCGATGTTGACTCATGTTTCACCACTATCAAAAAATATCAGCTATGGTAAATAAATAATAAATGTTTGCTTATTTGCATCCAAACAATACTGTACGGCGTCCGTTAAGATATTGCTGGTGTAAATCCCTTTAAATTATCAGTGATGCCAATGTATTCCTGTAGTTCCCATAGAAAATTATTTATACGTTATGTTGGCAAAAATGGGGAATATAAGCGGCTATAGATTGAAAATATAACCATGTTTGTTTACTGTTTCCTCTCATACAAAGTTATTTAGGTAGAATTATATAAAACAACATTGAGACATTATTAATATTACATAGGCTTCTTTTGCTTACTTCTTTTAATACAAGTGTACTGTATCTATATACAGAATATATTATAGCACTTTTGAGTTAAACATAATAACCTTCATGAGTGCAAACGAACAATTAGCATCGAATGTTTCTTCCATTATCACATTTGATATAAAATATGCAGAAATTGCAAATAAAGTATTGAAAGAAACAGCTGACAGCTTTGAAAAAGAACAGAACTGTATGTATATGTATTTTAATATTTTGCAATTATTATTAATAATAACTGTTTAAGCAGCAATTGATGATTTTAGTTTCAGAGACTGTTCTTTTAAGTATGTACAGTATTTTTGGTTGTGTATTTGAGAGGGCATTAGAATTGTACGAACAGGGACGCGTGACTCATATTTTTCCCTCTGAAACAGTTGGTGTTGCACCCCATACTGACAAAAATAAGGTCAGATATTTAGTACAGATTAAGGGTCTATCAGGAGCAATATATATACTTTTCCCTGATATCAATTATTGTACTTGTGCTTCCTTTAGGTACGTAGAGAAATAATGTATTGAGACACTCATCTGCATTATACATTATTTTAACAAAAAAATTATTAAATAGTGCATTTACAGATACCAAGTATTAAGCGATAGATCTTTGTTTACTTGTAAACACGTTTTGGCAGCTTGGTTAGCTGAAGTTACAAAAGAAAAGCTATCCTACCAATATCTAGCTGAAAAACAATTCCAAAGCTTGCTATTATATCAGATTTCCAATAAATATGTATCCTGAACTAGATACTTACAATTTGGTCGCAAAATTAGGAAACCTTAAAACTTTTGTTCATTTATTGAAAGCAATTAATTTCAAAGAGGTACAGCAATATCAAGAAGTGTCCTTTTCTAAATTTTTAACAAAAATCAGTCATGTTTCACTCGTAAATCTTGTTGCTTATATCTTTTAAGAGTGCCACTTGTTGTGGAACTGAAAATGGATTGAAAGTAACAGTAGAAGATGCAAAATGTGTGCAAGCCAGCGCTTATATTCCAGTTCAGGTGTTTCAAGTATTCAATTTAAAGGAAGATGTTATTTTTAGAATAAACTTAAATATACTTGTTGAGTGCCTTTGTATGTTTTGGACCAATATAAATTGTCAAGGAAGTTCAGTGTCTCTACAACTTTTCTATAAAGTATATAAATATAATATATAAAGAGATTATAGTTTATAAACTTTATTGGTAATTTTCTATTAATGGATAGAAGTTTCCATTAGGGCACCGGACATCCTGTAACAATTCTTATAGAGGAAGATGGTGTTATAATAGATTGCTCTTTAAAAACCCAGGATCCTGATGAGTTACTAGATTTTCACCTTGATTCAGAAAGTGTTCTAAACAAGGTAGTTGTTCAAACCGAGTTGTTAAAGGACATCTTATCCGATCTTGATCCAACTAGTGATTTAATTGAGGTAGAATAATACAATCTTAGTTAGTTTTATCAAATTGCAATTTCGGAGTATTACATTCTAGTAACATTGTAGATTCTTTTGTCACCTTCTCCTCCTTATTTTCGAATCAGTACAGCTGGTTTAGGTGGAATCTGTCATATCGAATTACCGCACGACGGCGATTTAATTGATAATTTTCAATGTACTTCAACAGCCACATCCAGTTACAAACTTGCACATATTAAACCAGCTATGAAAGCATTGTCGTATGCTAATAAAGTGTCCTTAAGAACAGACACATGTGGATTGTTGTGTTTTCAATATATGGTTAAAACTGATGAAACACATACTTGTTATATAGAGTATTATGTAAGAATTGTTTGCTTTGATATGATGTGATATACGCAATATTTCGAAATGATATATAAATAAATACGATAATTTTTCAGATTTCACCAGTGATAGATCCTGATGAGTAATTTTGTTGTTAATGATAAGAAGATAAGATTATCAGGAAAGTTTCTAGTATTACTCTTTGATATTATAATTTTTTTTATCACTTAAATAAGTTTCCAGTTAGTCGCATATTCGTTGTTACTGTATCTTTATTGTATTCTTATATAAATGATTTTCATACAAATATGTTAAAATTATTTTTTTATTTACCGTGAAACTGACACGTCAAAATATGGGTTTAACATATTAGCATAGAAGCATGTGAATGATATTTAAAGATACATAAAAAATATATAAATTTTCAACACTTTCGAGACTGTGCATACTAATCGTTTATGTATACAAATGAATATAAAACAATATATTCGTACGTTGTATCATATTGTAAATTCTCAAAATTTTGCTCTAAAATAATACCAGCTAAGTTTAACGTTCATACGTTCATACGTATTATTGTGCGTGTAAAAAACGTTCATATTTTTATTCTATTTTTTACATTTATCAAAACAAATTGCTCGTCAATTAGCGAGAATATCTTTCGACATAGTCTAGCGTTGAGGAATGTTTTTTCCTCAAATATAGGGTAACAAAAGGAATGTTTTCATATATTTTCGTATTCTATTCGTCCTGGGCTTTGTATATTCTCGTACATACTATGTCATCGACTTTCATAATCTGTAACATAACAAAAAACATCTATTTACATATTTCTATGACAAATTGTACACATATAGAGTGTACCCAATATTTAAGCTAAACTTCAGTAACTTTTTTACTGTCAGTTTTTTACTTCAAGACTTCGAAACAATTACTATTAACTCCATTATTGAATTTCTTATTAAATTGTTCGAGTCACGAATACACGCGTGAGGAGTACGCCGTAATTGGCGGACCTTTTGACCAATGACAGAGACATTATTATTATCGTCAGACCGTTCGCCCTTTTATCTTTCGTTGTGTCGTCCAACCTTGCAGAAGTTCCATTGCATGAAATGTAATTCAATTGAAAGACTAAAAGTTGTAATTCCTTAATGATCGAAATTACTTAATTCAGCATTAGTTTTTGTCGGTCATCATTAGTTGTTGACGATTGACGTAGCAACAAGATAAATATGATCTTCGTACCTTTGTTATATATATCTACTATGATTTTTTGTTTTTTGTATCTCATACGTACCGCTTTCATTTCTGTCGGCGTGAATTCTCTTTCAATGGTCGTCTGCTTCTCTCCTTTTTGGATTTGCATGAGTTTATTTCCCTCTAGAGTGCACACCGTCTTCACTTTTCTTCCGTCCGGAGTTTCTTCCTCGAACTCTTCGCCGAGCTTAAATTTTATTTCGGAGTTCTTGAATGGACTAGTCGTTTTCAACGTGTAGACACCACTGTTCTCTGTTAATTCAACCACGGGACTCACGCTGCTGCCCATTTTACGTGTCAGCAGGCCTACACCTAGAATAAAGGAAATCGCAACTTAAAAATATGAATATGCATGTACGGCTCTAAAAGCACAACCTGTTCGAATTTACGAAACAATACTTCTGTATCCACGTATCACTTGTACATAGAAGGAACGCGTTGGGTGTCTGTTTTAATGAACTTTACACTCCGCAATGTCTAGATAAATTGTATTTAAAATCAATATTTACCCAAGCTTTTCAAGTAGTCATCAAAATTCTCACTCGATTGAAGCTTGTAACGTTTTCCGTACAAAGCGGCAAGCATTTTGAACAACTAAAACACGACGTGTAGCTAATGAGACTGAGAGTGAAACTGAACGATTATGCTCCTATTGTGTTTTTCATATTGCCAACAACTGCGCGGTGTATATCAGCTATCAATTATACAGAAAACCTTGTCCGTTACTAAGCGACGCACAGTGCAAAGTTTAAAGTTTAGACTTTTCAACCTGATATTCTTGGCGCGTATCATTTAAAATGAAGTTTTGGAACGTCACTTTAATCTTGTTTGTTTGCATCGCGTTACAACGGGTATATACGATTTCCATGATATTTGCTTTCAACTTATTCGAAGCCTGTCTCGAGCACAATATTTTGCTGGAATCTTAACATGTCAGACAACCTTCTAGGCAGAATATTACGTAACCGGTATCGGTACTGTAAGACGCGGCTATTGAAAAGTGATTGTAAACGCGAGATCTGAAATATCATCGCGAATCTGCGAAGGATATCTGAATGCTTGCGCACGGCGATCATCGATACAATTTGTTCCTTCTTTTTCTTCCTTCAGCCTCCCTCGATTCGAGGATGGAATAATTTATATTCCTTGTCCTCGTATTAGCCGGTGCTTTAACGCGTGGGCGACGCCGATCAGAACGAGCTTGTACTTTTATTTAATTTCCGGTAACCGTATGAAGTAACTGGTTGCAACATGATAGGAATGCGAGGACGCGCTCATAGAACTGTTATCGTTTACAATGCGACTTGTGTGAATCGCATAGAACGTTTTTCCAATGTCCCCTTGTCCTTGTTTTTTGTCGAAGACTACCGTCAGCTATCGATGAACACGGTCAGTGTATTCCTTAACGAGTCAACACTCCGTAATTACCATGCCATCAGTACGATTCGACTGACAATTGCGATTTATTAATCTTCCCGGTATATTAATTCAAGTACTAAATTGGAGTACAATCGGAGTACTCCGTCTATAGCACATGGCGGGAATTAAGCGTGAGGTCGGGTCGCTGCGAAGCTACGGGAGCATAGTTCAACATATTAAAATTGATTATCTTATTTATCATTACAATACGTTACCAGCCCTAATATTATAAATGAGATCGTTCGTCTGTGGTCAGATTAAATTTCCCGGTGTTAGAACCGGCTATGCGTTTCGTAACCATGCACAGCCACATCCCTGAGATTCGTCTGGATCTGCTTTAAAATATCCTATTATTCCTATTTTACTTCAATCGTCCAAGGCTAATAGATAGTTACACGGTGCGTGTATCAACGATTGGATTTTCACGAGCACTCGTTACACGTGTCGATGAGGAGGATTCCTCGTTATCCGTCTTATATGCTACCTTTAGAATTTTAATATTCGATAACCAAGCCGATCTGTCTGGCCTGGCGTCTTACAGAAGTTGTTGCTCGATAATATTGTATGCATGGAATACAATCTAACAAACGTACCACCACTCCCACTGGGCCATTCGTGCTATATTTACCACGCCACACAGCAACGACGATAACGCTCGATACCGACACAATCTGTTTTGGACGAAATTGTAGCAACAATACGCAACGCCTGTCGTGAAATGGAATTCGCCGTAGCGTCGCCTACGTTTAATTCTGGCTCACGGGGGAATGTCCTTCCGCGTTGGAAAGCGATCAGAGCGGCATGCCATTAATCTATACGGGTACGTACCGAGCGCCTTCATGAAGTCGTCGAAATTCTCGCTGCTGGACAGCTTGTACTTCTTTCCAAGGAACTCCGGCATGGCGATCGATCAAATCTGCCTGGACTCGAACACGTGACCAAATAATACAGGTCTGAGATGATGATCTGTGGTCGGATCAGATATACGAGACCTATGAACCGACGTTCACTGTCTTGTTGCCGGCTTTAGACTGACTAGGATCCGAGAGGACGAAGAGCGTTAAAGGTACCTATGCTCCGTCTGAATTCGCTGTACACTCTCTTTCTCTCTCTCGCTCTCTCCCTGTGCCTCCCTCTTTCTCCGTTTCTCTTTTATACTCCATTCGTCCTCTCTCGCTCCTTTTCATTCACCCCCTTTTCGCCCTACTCTCGATCGATCTCTGTTTCTCGTTCGACTTTCCTCTCCCTCCTTTCGTCTTTTATTTGAAAATCTCCCGTCTCTCTTCCGTTGTTTCACAGTCGTGTTTGGCGGTCCCCTCCCGGAATATTCGCAGCTGCTACGCAGAGACGGTCTTTCCTTGTTCTCGCACAAAATTTCTTCCTCTTTTGCCTTTCATTATACTACGCTGTTGTCAAGCGGTTTCTCTTTTAATTTCCATTTTTATCTCTGCGTCTTCTTGTCCCATTTAAAACGTTTTCGTGTGCATGGTTATCGTACAACGCATTCATTAAGAACGCAAATAAGAGCATAATTGCAGGTAGAGGTCGAAGGATGATTCAATGATTACCGAACTCATTATCAGTTTTGCTCATCGCGTCTAATGTGCAACGGATAAATCTCCTGCGATAAAACTATAAGCATCGATTTTAAGCTTCAATGATGTCTTCTATGGATGGTCAATTTTTATCGCGTACTCATTTGCAGTTTCTAAATTTTAATTTAAATTAATATGCTGAATTCATTTATTAAATGAACTTCATCTATTAACTACTTTAACACTCTAATTATTTAATCGTGGTCGAATACGATGTCTTGATCATGCGCAAGTATTCACCTGACCAAACTAAAGATCCACGTTCATTGGTCAACGAGCGACTACGCGCGCGGCCCTGACCAATTACAGCACGTTATAGTTAAAACTACAAACTTAATTACGATTTATGATACCAGTTGGTCGCACGGGATCGATTGGCTTTAATGCAGCTACATAATTTATATGATTCTCCAAGAATTCCCGATATCAAATGACTTTGAATAAATTATGACAAGTTTTTTGATCACATTTAGCTGTTCGAATTTCATATTTATCGAAATCAAAGTCTTCGGTCTTCCCATTGCTCCGTAATTCTATGAAATCTAATTGATCTATAAAAGAACGATTAATTCAGTTCGCATTATCATAATTAATTCCTTCTCTCGGCTTATTCATGTATCGAAAACGTTGCGAAAAGTAGGTATACCAGATCGCATGCTCGATAAGGGAGTGTAGCATTTCATTCGGAGCGAGCAGCCAGCGTCGATTTCGCTGCGTTTGCCAAATGGTCAGGCATGGTCGATAACGGCGCGGTGGAAACGCGACGACGTGGCCGCGGCGTGTCCGCGTCCATTCCCGCTGAGCACGGTGTCCACGATCGTGTAGCAAAGCGTACTCTGCGTATAACACGGTACGTCTGGCAACGTCGAAACTTGCGCGAATTCCGCATCGACGACGGTGAGAACGCAACTCATCCTTATCCACCGCGTTCCATCGCGAACGGTTCGAATCGACCGCTGTAGCTTACGAGCCACGGAACACCGATGCATCCTCATTTCGCAAGGCTCGGCTGCTATCAAGCTTTAGAACGACCGAAAATCGCGGTCACCTTCGTGGTTATCGTTCGATAACTGGCTCATTTTTCGCCGCATTACGTAATTCCACCACGAATTTCCTCGATTCCTCGATAGGGCAAGCTATTTATAGCAACGGATGATGCGTTTCTTCGCATACGGATATCCGAATACCTGTTGGGGACCCAGCTTTTAAAACGCGTCGAGGACCCTAGACCTTGAAACAGAACCAGTGTTTCCACCACCACCACCGCCGCCACCAACCCTCTTACCTGAAGAATTCTAGACCCTCCGCTACTTTTTTTTTAGAGAGGGTCAAACTTTTTTCCTGTAACTCCACCAGCTAGAGTAAATTCTTCATACTTCTTGGTAAGAAGTAAAATTGCAAATTTTCGAAACCAAAGTGTCGGATCAGTGGTTTGGGGATTGAACGTAAGAGCAGCAACCGGTGCCAGCTGATCGTCAGATTTGACGGTGCGGCTGTCGCGTCGGTGGCATTGCCGCATTGTAAATGCGACGACGAGGGATCGGGCAACGAAGAGGAGCGCGTTCGCGCTTACACGTCCACGAAGCGAGGAAAGGAACACGGGTTCCGCCGCTCTTTTCAGCCACGGCTGGCCGCGCTGAAGAGATTTGGCAACGTTGCAGTATGGCAGCGGCATAGATTCCGCTCCGCAACCGCAACCGCAGACCAGCCTAGCGCCATGATGCCACGGCAAGCTGGCCGTGCAACGGTTTCTCCGCAGTGACGCGCAAGCTGTCGGCGACGGCGTAGCGACGCACAAGCTGGACACGCTTGCGGGATTATAACGTTCCGTCCAAAATTCTTTCTGCAATTATTCACTCGACGGGCCTCGTTCCTTTTTGGCCTCCACGCGCGATACGAATCTCGTATTCATTGACCGGGAATATTGGCCAGCTGGTGCGGCCGTGTGCACACACGCTCGGCTTAATCCGAATCGATACACCCGTATCTTTCGCGTTGGCCCGTTCGATCGTGTCGTGCAACACTCATTTTTCGCGATCGATATCGTTTAACCAGCGGTTGATTTCGCTCCGTAACGCCACGCGGCTCTTCTTTGCCATTTAGTACTCCAACATTTTTGGAGCTACCGAACGGCAGGGAAAAGACACGGAAAGGGGTGAACTCTACCAGGGGTTGGTAGGCTCCGTTTCACTCTGTCGCGCCGATATGTTCGATACGGAAAAGTTTATCGAGGAAATCGAGAAACGACCGGCGATTTACGATGTGAATCGCAGCGAGTACAACGACCGTAACGCCAAGACGACCGCGTGGGACGAGGTCTGCCAGGTGATGGTACCGAATTGGGCGGGCTTGACGGACGAGGAGAGAAACGTGGAAGGTATACTACAGCCTCTTGCGATCGATCGATCCGGATTCCTCCACTTGCACTTACTCGACCCTGGCACAACTCCTCGTGACCGTACCTGCAGCCGTTTCAAATTCATCCAAACACTTCGCCCCGGTTTCGTTTCTTACGGAACCGAATATTCTCTTCGCTAACCAGAACTCCGAGTAGCAAACGAAACCAACAACACTTCTTATCCCCTCTTATCCCGGAGACATCGATTACTCATTGTTCCCCAACTCTCCTTGAATATCGACACCGAAAGACTAACTTTATTATTAGTCAACAAGCTGACGTCGCGTATTCGTCCTCTGCTCTAAAACGTAGACCCGTAATCATTTTCAGAGAAAAGTTTGCGCGGCAAATGGAGGAATATCAGGGACTATTTTATGAAAGAGCTGAAGCTTCAGAAGTCGCAGAAGCTAGGGCCAGCTGGTCGAAAACGAAAGAAATACATGTATTTCGATCAGCTGTTGTTCCTGATGCCAACGGTGGAGAATAAACGGTTGGTATCTTCCGTTAGTCCGTGCCTGGGGATCGTTGGTAATATGTATAAACGCTCGCGATACCCAGTTACGATAGCTCTGTGCCCCTACTCGTGTACGTTACAGAAACGCCGGCAACACGTCAGGTAATTGCAAATCGGAGGAGAGCGAGGGTGAACCTGATAATCCTGTGATCGAGGAATACGACGTGCCATTGACCCACGCCGCTCCCTCCATTACGACGACGGGCGCGTCCTATAAAATGTGCCCCCGTTACCCGAAGCAGCTTTGCGAGACGTCGCTCGCTTCTTTCGATAATGAAATCCACGATATCCTGTCGTCGAACAGCAGCCAGCGGGTTGCTTACGACGAGGACGACTACGACAAAATGTTTCTGCTCTCGTTGGTGCCGATCTTGCGACAAGTACCGGAAGAGAAGAAGCTCGACGTCCGGATACAGATACAGCAAATCTTGGCGATGGCGCTCCGTTCCCCGGACAGTAAGCAATGATCATTTCGACGCAAACGCGATCGAACGAACCGGTGAAACGAAACTACCGTAGACCACGATACGTACATAAGTGTGCTCGTCCACGCGAAAAAAAAAAACGAATCGATTTCTTTACTTTCGCTCGTGTTAGGAAATAATATTGCGCAAGAAAGGCGGACGATATCTTCACTGATTGAGCATTACGGATAAAAGTCTTTTTTTTTCTCTCGTTCCGGACATTCGTAGAAGAACGACACACTTGGAATGCACTTTGTTTGCCTTCGTGCTGATAATTCCCGATAACATCGTAGATAGCGGATTGGAATCGTAAATAGAAAGAAAACCACGATAATGTTTGAGGACGTTTCGAACGTAAGGCTTCATGGAACAATTACGGTTTATCTAATTGCACTTCGTGTATCTATGTCTGTGATATTACGCGAGGAAAACTACATTTGACACGCGTGCAGGAGCGGACAGACCATTACCTTGGGAAAGGTGATGTAGTTGTTCCCCGCACGTAATAGGACAATGATGATATATATGTATTTTCGTAACTCGAAGTAAATTCCAGTGATATATACCGTCGATGTTTATGCAACACCGGCACCGTGTATATGTAAATGTTTCTCAACAGATTAGAATTAATAAAAATGCAAAAATAGTACACCGGGTAACGTTACTTTTCGTCGATACGGAATTCGGATTCAAATTTGTTTTGGGATGTGTGGACAGGTGGCAGCACCGATACCGCATTCGAACTTTCCGCCTCCCGCATTCGATACAATCGATAGTACTTAATTCAGCTATTTAGGTATTTAATTAAACCGCGAATTGTTCTATCAAAAGACATCCACTTAAGTTCCAGACTTAAATATTGTACTTGTAGCGATATCCACCGATCGTCGCAACCTGCTATTTTAATACCGTGCGAATGAATAGATTATTAAGAATGTCAAATAAAACTACCACCAAACTATTGCGAAGGGTATTTAATTCATTGCTTAGTCATCGTACGAAATGAATTATCATGGCGAAGAATTAGCGCGCCATCGAGGAATTAAGTATTCATTAATGGCCGTACCATCATTTACATTTTGATACAACGAGGAGATATCGAGGCGGACACTCGGGATCGACATAAAATCTGACCGGATCTTAAGGGGCCTGATTTCACGCAGTCGACTGCTCATAATCGTCAACTGGAGAGGGATGTGTACTTGTATACGTAAGAACGAGTCGAGTGCTAAAGCGATTGCCTTAAGTCGGGCTTAACGTCGAGCTACTGTTTGATCTTTTTATTGGAATACTCGTTGCTAATCTGAGACGGATAAGAGCAACGCGATGCCAGCGAATGTAGACGGAACGTGCGTATCTACTTGTCCGGATGTCATCACGCTTGTCGCGTTATTTTTACAGGGTGCAAACTGGATTTAATTATCTGCACTCGCATCCTCGGCTGGGCGACGTTCCGTTATAGGATATCATAAAACGGCATTCACGCAGGACGTCTAATTATAACGGTTAATGAGAATCATCCGGAATTCAAATTGACGACGTCCTGTTCTAGTTTTCGTCAGCGGGGATACAAAGAGTGCAAAAAAAAAAAAAAATAAAAAAAAACATGATTTCGTTATTTTCGTGGGCACGCTGCGGCGAATATCGATTAAAAATTCCATAACGTAAAAAACTTCGCGGTATCCACAATCGCCGCTTTTCCAATCGCGGTACGTAATCCTAATTACCCCTCATGGGTATAAAGCAATTTCAATCGAAATTTTCAGTTGAATCACTTTAATAAAACGTACCAAATAAATTGAATTTCAATTTAATCGAACTAAACAGAGCCGCTCGTTTACCGAAATATGTATGAAAACAGTGCTTTCATATCGAAGCCGATGCGTGCACCTAGTATTTTAACCCACGCATTTAAATATAAACCGTCAGTCATAGGCTATTCATATAAATTTCATAGAACACGAACTCCTTCCACCGTGATATTCGATCGAACTCGTAGATAATACATCTCCTCAGTAAGTTATTGTTCTCTTTATACGCTCACTGAGTATAAAGCTGGAGAAGCCCTTCTGATTCTAATTCGAGGGGGGTGAAAATTGACTCTGCGATTCTCTGGGCGGAAACTCTGAGTGATAAAGAATGCATTAAGCCATCGACAAGGACAATCGGCCACTGGTTTGGAACGTCAGCCGCGTAAACATGCAAGGGTTACCAGCAACTAGTGGCGTTTGCTGACGCTCCAACCCTCAGTGGAGCAGCCCCTCTTTCCCTTCCATTCACTCCCTCCCTGAATAGACACAGCCCCCCTCTCGATCTCCGCGTATCAACCCGACTCCCTCCCGAACGCTTCTCTCACCCTCGCACGTTCACCGTCCCCCTCTTCCCGGGGTCTATCTCTTTCCCCCTTCGACACGCGCGGCTTTCTCTCTGGCGCGCGCGTTCTTCTGCCTCTGGAGCAACTCGCAGCATCCATCGGCCCGCTCCGGACTTCAGTCCATGTCGAGAACGCGGCACCGCCGGGACCCTAAGGACCCTTCGACACTCACGAATCCTTAGACATTGCGTGATAGCGGTATCGAGGCGAAGCTGTTCGTTCGAAACCCGCAGCCACGCACCCAACTGACTCGTCGTTCTGTCCACCGAATTTTCCGCAAAACAGACCATTAGAGACCGCGATTCTTCTGTTGGCAAGCAGCTGATCCCGTTCGATCGACCAGTTGGTGTCCATTGATGGTACCGAAAGATCTCAGTCTCCTTCCGTCGATCGTCGGGGACCTTATGCTATCGGAAAGCCCAGAGTGATCTCGACGATCATTCGATAAAGCTTGACACAAGTTTGCTACCAAAGCGTCGAGATCCACCTACGTTCGTGGACGACGAAGTCGTGCCGTTCTTCCGCTCGAATTTATTTGCCGCTCTAACGAAAAGCCTGTGCACCATAAGCAATCCCGTTGGTAACGGACGTCTTAAGGGGTTACCGGAGTAGAAATTAGGTAATCGCGGCTGATGCGGTTAGGAGAAAGGCGCGCGAAGCGTGATCGTTGAGGGAGCGACAGCTGGAAGGGAAGAGGAGCCACGAGGGCCCGCGAGGAGACTGAAGAAGAGGGATTTCCCGCGAGACTGCCGGGGGTTGTTGCCCAGCCCCGGGGAAGCGGACATCGGGCCCGGATGTTCGCAAGGACGAGACGCCGGAAACGCTGCCACGTTGGAAGGGAAAATATTGACGGCCGTCAACAAGTTCCTTACGACATCCCCTTTGGTTAACAGAGTTAAATTATTGATGGTAAGTTTTTCTCTC
Organism: Xylocopa sonorina; assembly: GCF_050948175.1. Classification (NCBI taxonomy): domain Eukaryota; kingdom Metazoa; phylum Arthropoda; class Insecta; order Hymenoptera; family Apidae; genus Xylocopa; species Xylocopa sonorina. The sequence continues at coordinate 7,976,670 of NC_135203.1, forward strand.
TCACTCGCTCTCCCTGTACCTTTGACCTTCTTCTCCATTGGCACAGTAGCTCCCTTTAAACTTTACTGATTGCAAGAATAGCTGTTGGTCCCCGTGTCACGCAAACTACCTACATGAAAGATCGTCGCGCGCGTCTTCAATCGGTCGAGAGGGTTGTCACTTTGTCCCTGTAACATCACCTTAAAGTAAGAAGTGTGTTGTCGATAGAACGTATAATACTGAGGTTATGCGGACAGTTTGGTTGGGTGAAAGAATACGGAACGCATCAGATGGGGAAACAAAAGAGGAAACGTAAGAGGAAACGTCGAGGGTGGAATTCTTCTGAATTTTTTGGTAGCGGAGTATCCGTTGTGCTCTTCTTTTAGGACATCGTTACGTTTTGTAGCAAGAAATAAGCGGAAGTTCGTGAAACCGGGATAATTCGAATGACATTAGAGTAGCAGTAATATGTTTGAAATGCAAACCCTAAGCTGTGCAGTTTTTACTATGCAGCCATTTTCTGGTTCGTGAAAACGTAGGTAGTAGGTTCTTTTCGAGAGTAGGTCTTCTGGTTTACTCCCACGACGAAGTGGGAATTTCGTGCCAACGAAATGGCCTGTGGAGACTTTCCCCTCGTTTTTCCAGGCCTTGAATACCGCCTGGGTGGCGCCTTTAATTGCACACAATTATCTAACTCCACGCCTGTCTGCACGCCATTACATCTTTTTCTACCACGAACCCATTCAGCACGGTGCCTTCCTCCTCCGAACGTTCCCGCGGCTCTCCAGTTATGCTTCGATGGGCTCGCCTACCATAAAAAGGTGTGCATTAAAGAATTAGAGTGCTAGGTTCCAGCGAACGATTCGTTATATCCGATGCATATATATCTTTCGCGAAAGGTCGGATAGAGAAAAAAAAAAAGAAACGATCCTCCAACATAATACGAGGCTTGATCGTCGAGATACAGTGATTCGAACAGCGGGGAATTTGGTGTTTTGCCAGACACGTAATTTCACGTTCCACGTTCCGGAATAGAGTGAAACCATTGGTCTGACGGTAATGCAAATCGATGACGCTCATATCCACGAGAGTCCTTATACCTGCATTCCTTGATATTGCTCCAAATTGCAAGGCCATACGTGCCAGCTGCTTGCCAGATGAAGCAATCGAAACACACTCCATTTCCCTCGTTCTAACTTGTTGCATGCCCGTCCCTTTCTGATACCGCATCCTCCTCACCGATTATTGTCGGTTTGATGTAAATACCGTATTCCCGTCGCTGATAAATCCTATAGAATCCGTCGGTGGTATGTAACAATAACTGCGACTGGAATGATCAAAGGGAAGCCGATCATAGTTACCCTCCTATCAATGACGCAAGAACCGTTGGTTTCGCGAATTTACGTTCGGAGTTCGATACGGTATAAACCGCTTGGCGTTCGATTCAATTTATCCAAGAAACTGGCATCTCCGTTACCGATTGTTACGAAGGAACAATTAGGATTCCTGGTTGCTAAAGGGAACAAATATGCAGACGCAGCGGATACAGATGTACTGTGCGCTTCATCGATCTCAAAAGGGTTTAACCCACGCCGCATCAAACTTTACTTCGTACCAGCGATCCTACCGAATGTTTCACGTATAGTCTTTTATGCGAACATGTTCGTGCACGCGGGTACCTGTTCTTTTTTTGCAAGCAGCAGCCTCTCGACGAGGCTGTTTGGCCCGTTCAGAACGTTTCAGCGGCATTGTCCTCTGCCGGAACGGGACCAGTCCTCGTAGGTGGTCCCGGCTGTTCTCCGCCATTCTCCGCGTGCCATTATCATCGGCGAGTGTTCGCCGCCAACGAGAACTCGAAATTCCAGCCGCGCACGGTGGAGTACGCGCCGGAGACAAACGATCAGATCGCAGCCAGATACGAGGTGGTTATTGAAAGAATAAGCGACTGGGCAACTTCTGCCTTGCCCGAGTACGAGTGGACACTTTGAATAGCAAGGGTGTAGTCGCGCGAGAGTACGTCGCCATTCATCCATCCGCAAGTGTGCCATTTTATCAGTTTACTCGACCCGACGCAGTAGTACGAGTCAGCCTATTAACTTCCCGAACGAGATTAGCATTGTTCTTCGTTCACTTTGAACGTCGTTGCGATTTTATTCGCTCGACTTCTAAGTTCTCTTATATTTTGTTCCTCTTTCGATTTATTCCGACCGTTATTTAAATTTTGATACGTGTCCCCAGTAGTGCGAGCGAGGCCGATCTTTTTCTTGAAACTAGCCAGGATTTATTGGAAGGAAAATAACGAGAAGACTGTGTTTGATTTAGTTTAAAAAGTGCACGAAGCGTCTCCCCTCGATGGTAGTTCGTTTCACGTGTTCCGGTATCTCCGGAAACTGCAACAATTGGGTTACGAACTTCGTCTTCAATCGACTCACTTCCCTGACCTACCTTTTGTAGATTACCATCTACTTAGAGATCCAACAACTTCCACAAAGAGAAGTATCAGAGATAACTGGAAGACTATCCACCTTAAACTAAAGCCCGTCGAGTGTACCATTAATGAAATATCTATCTATCGACGCTTCTCGCTTTTAAACGACCTTTGGTCTATAATGTCGTTCATTTCGAGACCGCATCCTGCCGTGCGACACGCGATAGGCTCAATTTGTCGACGATCATTCGCTGCGCGTTCCACGGGAATCATATTCCAGGGGAAATGAAATTTTTGTCGAGCATCTGTCCAAATATCCATCGAAAATCTCAGCAGGATTTTGCCGGGCGTTGAAATCCCTGGACGTTCCAGTATACCGTGAGCCACGGCTATCGAATCAGCTTCCATCAATTATTCGGTGAACCGATCCGCGAATTAGGATCGCGTCGATTCGGGTCGGTCGCGTTACGTTTTAACAGGCTCTCAACGAAATGTCATCCGGGGCGGTTTGCAGTTACTTTCTTCATTAACGAGATGTTTACTCCGACCGTTGGAAAAATAATTATCCCCGCCTAATAGCATCGAGTAGGTTTGAATGTTTCAAACAAACTCCGCGGACCTATTCGGTTTTCTCCAGTTTTAATCGACGAAGCTGTGCCCCGGTGCAGTTTCAAACGGCTCGCGTGCCACGTCCACGTGTAATTGCACGTCGTTAAACGTAGATTAAAGGGGCGTGTTGACGGTAGCAATTTAGTCCCGAAACCTTGATAAAAACCGGACTGGCCAGCCGGGTTTCGGCAATGGAACTCGTTTCGTACCCGCTGCAAAGCGTACAGGATCACTTTGAAAATGTTAATGAGCCAGGAACGAGTGAGCCGTTAGTCCGGGCAATTATGTAGCTGTAGTCTTTGAATCGCCAAAGGAGAGGGCAGTTATTAACGTTACCCGTGGTTCATCAGCTAAGTCTAAGGAGCAAACTACGTGAATGGCAGCCTCCAAGCAGAGAGTCGACGCCGGGAACTAATATATTCGTTATATTCGAAGGATTTTTCATCAAGCGTGTTCCGCGGGAACGACGGAACGTATTTCGCGTTCACGATACACGGAAAATATGCGTCTCGCGCTTCTATCTCGCGGTTATCACATCGTAACTCGCTGAATATAGTTCGCCTTTCTTTTCCCTTTTGATAGCCCGCCTGACCGTTTTTTCTTTCATTCCCCTGCGTGTTTTACAACGTTTTAACAGGTTTTTTTTTTCATTCCGTTCCACGGAATGGGAAGAGGGACTCGCGTCGAAGGAGGATAGGGAGAAACAGTGGGATGCAGCGGAAGGCTGAAATCTAATTAGGCTATCCCATTTTCCGCGGTAATTTGTGAGAGATAGGTGAACGTTCCGTTATTTTAATTCGCGCGGAGCCTCTTCTAAGTTCGTTTCCAAGGCGGAGGAAGGAATTCTATGCCAGTTCGTAGTAGCGCCGGCCACTTGATTCTATTTAGTTCGTAACGCTCCCCATGTAACGCTCGATTTCGATTAAATGAAAAAAACGGGACCGCGCGGGCGAACGTTTCGCTGAATAACGCGCGTAACCCGTTCGAGTGCCGGTTAATTTCGTTCTAGGTACGCGTTAACGGTGATAACATAATTCCCGAACGTTATTGCCAGGCGAAATCTTTTTCAGTGGCGTGTTGCAGCAGACAACAATAGGCTTTATGGAAAATTTACGACGGAGCTTATCCATTCGCGTTCACCTTACGTAAACCAAGAAACGCATAGCCGAGATGCATTCCGTCTTCCAGCACCAGCTGCCATAACGAGCCACTCGAAGCCAAGAAAAAACGATCGCGACGGAATGCACGAGAGAGTCGTAGAACGGCCTATAACCTTCGATACTTTTCCCTCGTCTATCTTCATATCAACGTTAGACACCGCACGTCGTGAATTCTTTAATCAGAACCAAGCATTCTTCGCTATCTCCCTTCGTTGCGTTGGTTCTTATCGAGAATCAGGTGTACCTGACACGGTGCGCGTCCCGATTAGAAGCGACGCGTACGACGCTGAACGTCGTAAAAAATTTTATTCCAACAAGTTGGCGGCAGAAAAAAAAAATGATCGCAACATATTTATTTTCTCCCGGCCCGTAAAACGGGGAAAGAGCCGAGCGACGTAACGTTTTACGAGGACAAAGCGTTTAATTGATATCGTCCCATAAATTTCATCGGTTCGCGTATCCCTTCGCGATACCCATTCCCGTTTGCGGAACTTGGAGAAACTGTTGTTGGCGAACACCACTAAATATCATTTCTCTTTCTTTCCCCTGGTTACTGTTTTCTCGTCCGCTGGTTCACGGTAATTGAACGAATTTGCAGTACTGCGCAAAAGTCTTACATAACTACCCACGCTATTTCCTTCCCGGGTAGGTACTTCTCGATACTATTGCCACAAATTGAATCGTTATACGCGATTCAATCCAACGCAGGATGCCCCGTTACGTTTCGAGCGGTTGCCCGCCCGATTAACATACGAAATTACTTTTCCGCCGAAACGAAGCATCGCGCGATAAAACGTTACTTTATCATTTCGGCTTATTTAGAGCCGCGAAATCTCCCTGGCGGCGTTTATACAACGATTTATGAGCCTACGATGTTTGCAATTCACGATAAGAGAAAACGGTTCATCATCGTTGTTATTATTAATATTATTATCTCAGGCGAACAGTTCGGATTTGTCCGGCAGTGTCTCGAGGAGCGCGCCGGAAATCCGTGGATCGAGCGTGCGGCGGATGCCACGGATTCGAGTACCGGTATTCATCGATCCCTATCGCGCTAGAAACTCGAACGGGGCGTGCTTTCTTCGAAGTATTCCGATTGTTCGCGCGCACAATGCGACTTCTTGGCCGCGCGTTTCGAATCGCGGCTCCGGGTTTAACGCGGGCCACCGTTTCGCCGAAATGGAAAACGTTCCCGAAAGTGGTTTCTTCTTCCTCTTCGAAATGAAAATTCTCCGGCACCGTCGCTGCGTTCTGGCGCAAAAATATTTCATCCGATAGTTCCCCACAACCGGATACACATAAACTATTTCATATGTCAGCGAATAACTCGGGTTTCCCGTTCCTCTCTTTTCCTCCCTCCCTTCTCTTTCGTTCTTTCTCATTATCGATCAGTTTTTTCATCCCACCGAGTAACATTTCGCGGATGATAAAACACGCGAGGTTCTAATTAAACGCGAACATTAATCACGCTCGGAATACGCGCGTGGAAAGAATTCGATGAGTGCATTAAACCGGACTGTAACGAATCAGAAGCGTACGAATTTATCTCAGCTGGTTAGCCAGCCAACGAGGGACCGCAGCTCGTCAACGTTCGCCATTCGTTATAAATTATTTTACACTTACGCACGCTATAAAGCTCCCATTATCCGCGCTTTTAGCCAAGCTATTTGAGCATCTTGAATCTTAATTGACCGCGTCGTGCCCTCGCATTTGTCCAGATAATTAGCAACGCGATGTCATTAATATCCACCATCGTGAAGCTGGAAAGATAACTCTCCGTATCGCTTCGTTTGCGTCATGGAAACGCGACGGACGACGTTCTCCAAGAGGAATGGTAGATTTCAACAGTATCAAGGTATTTCTTTCTGACGCCATTGATCGTATAAATGCCTCTCCGTCTCTCTCCACGATCCTCTGAATATATTAGGCAAACGAGCTCGTATTTAAAGCAGTCTCGTCATCCACGGTATCGCTCGCGGACTACCGGAAAGACGTTTCATGGTAAGTTCGCGTGATAACTCTATTCATTGTCCTAACTTTCTTCGCGAACTTCTCCATCGTCGGCTTCTACATGCGTTTCGGTTTCGCGGACGAACGTAAATGCGAGAGGGGCGAGGGCGGTTAAAAAATCCGCGCTACCGACGGGAAGTATATCGCGGAGGATAAACCACGGATTACCGAAGAATATGCAAGATGGCTGGGAAAATTAAGCAGCGGGAGATATCGCGTTTCGAGTAAGGAAAGCTTCACCTGAAACGAATAGTAGGAATTATTCGACGAAAGGTCGAAATTAAGTTATATTTAGAGCACTGTCGGAAGGGCAAAACGGGGGATTTTCTGCCTCTCAGGAGTGCGCGCAGATATCAGTGTACAGAAGAAATGTTATCTTTTTAAATGTTGCTTGATTTATGGCCTTAAATACAGAAAGAGACAATTTTCAGAAAACTCTTAAATGCTTTTATAACCGCATCGTATGACATGACAATCGATCTCGTTTCAATCGCAATGCATGTTTGAATACAAATTATACTCTTTGTACATCAATGGGATTTCTTTCGTGTAAAATTGAACAAAAGACGAGCAAGAACATCGTACAAATATTATTCAGGGAAAAATGAAAAGTTCTTGGCTGGCGGAACGATATGTATCGTAGTTTGTTTCGTCGAAGTTATTCGAATTTGTATCCGCGGTAATCTGTTCGAAGTTAATCGAAACTGGAGCGAGTGGATTTAAGGAACAAGATTAGGGCTCTAATATAATTTATATTTATGGCGTTCACCTTTATTTATATATTACCCGCGAGAATTTCGAGGGGCTCGCGATAAATTGAAGACGCGATCGGGCTCGTTTATCGGATGCTCCTCGTAAATACACCGTTCTCGAGAAGGCAGCGAATTTTTGCGCAAAGACAAACACCGATAAAATCGTGAAATCGTCGTTCATCATAACGCTGCGCGATTTATTATCATTGATAGTAAAATATACGAGCACCACGCTTGCAATGATCGTTAAAAAAAAAACATACATATATATATAGAGAGAGAAATACATACATCGATTTCGTAATTTACTCTTACTCCCCTTGTACCTCCGTAATAAAACTCTAGAGAAAACATATAAAATTTGTGTTATCTTTATGAGGAACGATGCATGCACGAATATAATCGTCGTAGCCCTCCCGCATAATCATATTTTATTCCGTCATACAGTCGGTGGCCGCTGGTATCTATGCACCACCGCCAGTAGCTATTGTCTAACCGGAACGCTGCGACTCGTGCGACAAAAAGCGGCGAATGTCTTTTTGTCGTCGAGCAAATAGCGCGGTTCGACGTACTGTCCACTTTATCAGATCCACACTGGCTCGCGCAGGTTTAATATTCGGAGATACGGTATCTACGGGCGATGGGTTTCACGGGATTACACAGGGCATTTATTTGCGACGGGGGCTGCGCTTCGAAATTTTAGACCACTAGCTGGAGGTAAACGCCAAACGTTAGGCAACTGGCTTGTATCCCCCGTTGGCGTTTGCCTGACCGACGCCTGGGTTCATTCGTACACGTCAGCCGCTGTTACGGCGGGCCAACGCGACGAGATAAATCGGCGGTAATTAACGCGAAGGGCATCGCGATAAAGTCGGTGGAGCCAGCGGCGTTTTAAAATTAAGACACGACATGCATCGATCTCGTTCCGCCGATAAGTAGCGGAGCGAGTTTCATAATCGAGCCCCCGACGCGATGCTCCTGCGAGCATCCTCGCAGGGTGCGGTGGAACAACAGCGTGAGTTGGCCGACAATCCATCCAATTTTTTTCGAGAGAGAGACGCAACGTTGGTTAGGACTTTTTTAAAGCCCTCCTCCAATAGCGTGAAATTAAATCGCCACGATCGATTTTCGTCACGTTACAAGCCGCGTCGAGCGGACATTTTTCAGCCCAGGGTATACGAAACTTAACCCAATCCACCCCTTTATCTGTCTCCCTTTCTCTCGCCCTTCCCCTCTCTTTATCTCTCCGCCATTCGCCGTTCGATCGCAATCGGCGTGACGCGCTTCATCTGCATATTCATCGATTGAATATGCAAACGTTTCGTGTATCGGGCAACACCACTTACAGGTCCTTCGGTTTTTTTCGACTGTTTCCCCAACGGTAACAGACGCCACTTTCGCGGGGAAATGATAGTTAAGCTTTATTTCGAGCAACGTCGAGGGAATAACGGGGCCATCAGGAGTGGAACGACGGAACGGCGACCATTAAGCCTATAAAATTTTCAGCCGAAACGGAATCGTAAAAGAATAGGGAAGAGAGAACGAAGGGGCGTGTCTGGTTTACCGAAAGTATGAATATCGAATAGGTAAATCTGCCCGAAGCTTATACCGATGGCACGGTCATAAAGGAGCGTCTATATTTTGTAGACCGTACCGATGGCGTACAACACAAACACTGTACGCTCACTTTTTGACGTATGAATTTTACTCTACATCACATTTTCATATCTCACAACGAGTTCGTGATCGTAGTTTTCTGCTCGACGTATACATGACTCGTGCAGTATTTAAGAATATTTGTTCCTGAATTCCTTATAATTTAGTCGGCAAATCTGGATCCTAGATGTAATCCTGCTTGAAGAAACAATGCGACGAATCGCATTTTTCTTACATTTTCCTCCGGAACTCGACTAAACGCGGACGCGATTAAAATATTCACGGCATTTTTAAAATCGCTTGTTCCTGGGTAATCCTGAAGTCCAGCGCGAGCTCTGCTCGAGACAGGGCTTCAGACAATTAAGAATCTCCTTGGTAATCGTAGCACTTTTTAAACAATTAACGGAGGAGCAACTGCGTCCGCTGTAATTAACCGATAAGCAGCCCAGCCCATCTCTTTTCTCAGTTCCACGTCGAATCGCATTGTCCTCCATTTTCGCGAGCTCCTCCGGGACAATTCGCCGGAGCTAACGAGTTTTCACCGACTACGACGCGAAAGTCGAGCTTCAGTAATGCGAAACGTCGCTGACGTAGCGACATTTTCGAATCTTCGTCTCCTTCCGTTCCCCCATCGTCTCTCTGTCTCCGATGCGGCGAACGTAGAAACATCGAATTCGTTTCCCTTTATACGGCGCTACATAAAGCGCCCCGATCGGAAACCGCAAAACCGGCTGGAAATCCGTCAGTTATTTCTTCCGCTTTGCATAGCCAACATCTTGCATTTTGCATGACAAAACGCGATATGCGTGATGTTGTCCGTCGTCTGGAAAATCGGATGCATCCTGTTTCGACGCGCGGGCTCGCCAAAGGTCCTCGATATGAAATTTTAAATTTTATCGTCTCACATCGCGCACTTTTTAGCATCGTTATGCTCGCCTCCTCACATAAATTCGTACGTGTCTATCTATATTTCACGATGAGGGATGGAGCCGAACTGATAGATGTAATAAAGACGCTAGTTCGTGCATCACGTCTAGAGCGTGACCTGGTTTGCAGCGTTGCAAAAAAAAAAGGATTTACTCATTGTTCCCATTACCTTGCTACATTTTTCCGACGATCGACTTTTATTACCTCGATTTATGACAACCGAAAACTTTCTATCTACCAGGTAGACGCGTTCTCCTCTCGCTGTGCACGAGCCGCTCGTTTGCTTCGCATTAATTCTACCAAATTTGAGACCCGACATCCCGAAGATGTATGGAGTACCATAGGAGCGATTAAACGCGGGAACTTAAGGGTTCTTGGGGCGGTTTCATCCGTTACGAAACCGCCGCTACCTCCGCGGCCGCAACCTCGGCCACCCTTACGCGCTCACCCTCACCCTCGCTGTTCGCTTTGTACACGTTGATCCGAGCGTTCCGGGAGTTTCCCGGTAAAATGTAGCCGGGCATTAGAAGGCTTTTGAAAAAGCTCGAAGCACGTCGCGAACGGAAACACGTACTTCTGCCAGGGTGAAAGCACCCGAAGAGAGAATACCGTGATAAACCTACCACCGGCCGGGATATAGCTATGAAACTCGTCCGCGGCTCCTATGGAAACGAAATGGCCGGAAACGATGCTAAATTCCTCCGAGTATGTTGTCGCAGTAGACACGTAAAGCCCGTGTCTCCACTTAGGCGGCGTGATTCGGGGGATTTGCGAAAAATGCTCCATCCCGCCCTCCCGGGATAACGCTTTTATCGCCAGTTTCGAAGTCGGATCATATATTCCTGTCTCGATCCGTCTCCGTGGCTGGTGAGATACGCGCGGCGAGGATCGAATCGATTAATGCGTTTTTCGACCGGGCTGAACGGGACAAAGGATTTAATGGACGTGGCTGAGAATTGGTGTCTTTGATCCGCCGTGAACAGTCGCGTCACGGAAATTGGCGCTATTAGTCAATCGAGACGATCTCCTTTATTGTTACGGCTTGCACGGGATCTATTAACGTCGCCGTCAGGTGTTTAAAGAGCCGTACAAATTAGACAGACGCGACATTATCGCATAAAGGCGAGGGTGGAGCCTAACGCTGCTATGGTCTAACTCGCTAATGTACGCGATAGAATATTAAGGGGATAACAGCGACGAGCTGTGCGTTAACAGTGAACATACACCCTGTGCATCGGTCTGGAAACTAACTACAGCTGGAGAATGCTGGTATTGTTACAATTTTACCAGTGCTTTCTGAAACGTCACTCGAGGGTCCTTGTTAAAGAATAACGGTTTCAACAAAAACCGGATGAAAATTCACGCAGCTGATGTCGCGCACCGATGAATAGTCCCCGCGTTTTCATTCGATCGTCTTCGAGGGATGTATCGTTGAAGTATAAACGTTTACTCCACTCTGGGAAGAAAACTGCACGCGTAAAATTCTACCGTTCCGCTCGTTGGGAGGCAGAAGCTTTCTTTTCGTTTGATGATACAACGCGACAGTATGAAGGGCAAATTACGGCTAGCCCGTTTTCCCTCGAAACCTCGAATCGAGAGAATGAAAACAATGCGGACAATGGGAAGCGCATAAACTATCGACAGTTTTTGCCGCCGCGCGATCATTTCCTTTCTCATATGGTGAATTACAGCGGGGAACGGCGCGTCGCGTGAAATCGGTCGTAAACGGGCGGTCAACCGCAGCGCTAACGAGTTCGCCCTCAACGCGTTTCTCTCCCTTTCCAGCCAGCCGATTAATCGGTTAATTCTTGGTGATTTCGTGCGTTCCCAATTAACACTCGGCGGGCGCGTTTCGTCGTCCGCGCGATCAAACTGCGCGACGTTTCCAGTTGTGAATTTCGCGGAGTTTACAGTTTCCAGGACCAGTTCGGCGCAGTCATGCACAGGCGTTTACGGTGAAAGTTGAGGACACAACGTGTTTTGATTTATAGCTCGCAGTAACTACTCGAGTACTCGCGGGTTGATTGAAAATCGGGAGGGAGACGGGGATGTAAAAGGCGCTGAGAGGACGCCGGGGTGTTATATTTTAACCCGCCGTACATCGTCGCTGATATAGTGGGCTGTGTCTTATCTGGTTATCTTGAGAAACGCTCTCGAATATTAGAAAGATTTTGAGACACGAGGGCCTGCGGGATTCTCCGGGCAACGCTAGCCACTCGTTGATTAAATAGTGTCGAGCAGGCAGTTGCTTACGTGCTTACAAGATGCAGGCTTGTCGTGACTGTTTGCTCGATCAAATCACTCTGATGCTACAATGGGGAGGGACAGTGGTAACTGCACGTTGTCTACAAATTGCGCTAGTCCGAGATGGAATCTACGAAGCTTCCCGTGTCTCAGTCAAGCCTACGAGACTCTAAAGTTGTGGACCGATGGGATTACCATGTTCTCCAAAAGTTAAAGGTACCACCGGGACCACCAAGACCAAACGAGACACGTTACTTTTCTATTCTAATTTCGTCCATTCTACAAATGTTACATCGGACCCTACTTCCTCAGGGGCAGCTTTTCTCGAGAGAAAGAATTAAACGTTTAATGACAGCATAAACAGCCTATCTTCCGTATGCAGGCTACGCGGACGCGGCCGCATGCAAATCGTCGAACGCGCGTGCAAGCCGGCCGAAGTTTTCTCGTTTCTCGTTCAATCAAAATGCAAGACAGCGTGATCGAGCGTCGCGTCTTATCGTCCCTCCACCCGACCCTCTCGTAAACTCTCTTTTTCCTCCGCTGCCCCTTTTCGTTCGACGTTGTTTCCACGCCGCGCGATTCCTGGATGTACGTTTCTGGTCCCAGTTGCGTTACAATCGCCGGGAGCGTGTTTCTCTCCCGGCTCGCACCGTTGATTTACGACACGTGTACACACCCTCTCCGACCCTCCGCAAACGTTTCGATTCGCCCGCCCTTTATGACCGCGTTTCGCCGTTAATTGACGCGTTTTCAAAAGCAAGCGAATAATCGCGACGAATAATTACTGTTCAGGCTGCCACCTGCTTTTTCCGTGACACGCGTGTTCGCTTTGACGGGAATTCCGATTCGAGTTCGCGAAATTCGCATGATTTTCGCACGACGTCCCGTCAACCTCTGATCGCACGCTTTTAATTAAACGTCTTAAGCCATCCGGGTCCGGGAAATTATTCCGTCCAGCGATATCGACGGACATTCCATTTCGCGAGACACCATTTCATTGCTATGCAAAGAAAGCGTTCTTCTAAGATCGCCCAACTCGTTTAACCAAGACGCGCATATTTGGCTATATCGAAATACATTTACGATGATCCTGCGTCGTTCGATCCTTAATTGTTATCCCACGGATCCACGATCACGAGATCTTTGCGTACCATACGCTTCGCCCTCTAATTATGAGTCTGTTAACGACGTAAACTGTTAAGACCTTCCTCAAGTGTTCGTCGCCTCAGCGAGGGCCGTTCGACCAGACGCTCGCTCCTTCAAGACGGGTTAATTAAGCGGCACGTTCATTACGGCGTTTAATCGAGTTAGAACGGCTACGGTCGAGTCGAGGTTCGTTCGACGAACAAATTTCGCGAGTCTTTTCCGCGAACGAGGGTGATACGGTCGGTGTGAACGATAATAGCCGCGGCTCCGCGAGGCCAAGCCTTTTTCCGCGCTTCCACCTGTTCTACCGGTTGACGAGTGACCAGTATGGTAGTTAGTCTAGTCGTTGCCGCTAATGAAGTTTCCTCATCGACGGGAAAATATTCAAAACGGAATTGAGTGCGCGTCCTCGGTTAGGAATACCCTATACGGTACGATGTGTGTCAATTTACTAAATGATCGCAGTCTTAAATGGAATAGCCAATCTCGCCTGCGGACTTCTAGCGTGAGATACGCGCACTGTACGGTTGCAAGTAAATTTCTGCAGGATGGCCTCTCGGAGTTTACTTTCCAGGGGTTTCAGAGAGTGAAAACGACGTTTCGGAGGATCGCTAACAATGGAATTTCCAGTTAGAGGTCCCCTGGACAGACGATTACGTGTGTCGCCTTGCCCCGAGTTATTTCATTAGCCAACTGGCGTATGGATTCTCCATGGCTTTGGGGCATCGTGGTAATTGAATTATCTGCACGGTAGATCGTTGAATGCGATGCGCTGGTGCACCTTATTTCGGTCGCGCGTCCACTTTGCTTTCAAAGTCTCGCTGGCGGTTTGTTTCGAGGAAGAACCTCAATAGATCTTCTATACGGTAGAAGAGCGACAACATTATTTTCTAATGCGTTCTTCCTAGCACTCTTTGCTTTCATCTGAAGACAGGAAGGGAATTTTAATTTCGCAGCCAATTACAGGCAACGTTCGATAACGGTTAATAGGAAAAAGCCTTGGGTCGTTAACAGTCGCTTAAGAAAGGAATTAGATCGTTTTTGTAATTAAGTATCGGAGGCGCGTCCATTTGCAGGTTTAGCGGGGAGCAGCAAAAAAAGGGGTAGGGATCACGAACGGAATCTCGAACTCCTGGTACGGGTCAAATAAGAATACCGGTCGCTTTGTCCACGTTAGGTGGTAGCGATGAAATGTAATTTAAATTGGCGCACGACCCGAGGAGTCGTCGAAACCGAGGATAAAAGTGTCAGGAGCGATCGTTAGACGCGTGACGAGTTAACGAGAATTCGATTTTGTCAGTGTGCGTCCGCGTTAGCGGTCGGGGTTGAATGAGTCGGGAATAAACGAACGAAAAAAGAAGAGAATCCCAGCCGGGAAACTCGTCCCATCGGTCTTTTGTTATTAAATTTCGCGTAACTTTCTGTGCCGGTTGACTTTAAAATTCGCAGGTCCCGCCCGCGCAGGATGGTCCCGAGTATTTCTCGTTCTGGGTCAGCCATCGATGTCAGCGTCGAGAGGGTTCGCGCGGAATTCAATAAATCGAAGGTCTTTCTCCCGCCGCCCTATCGGAGTCATTTTGGTTTTTCGCGCGACTCAGGGAGACGTGCACGCGTCAATGAATTTCATTTACCTAATTTCTTTCCTCCCCGTCGTTGCGCGACGAAAATGGGGGAATTATTTTCGCAGCTGGTAAATTACGATAATACAGGTGGCCGTGAATTTTCGCCTGGGAAGAAACAAGATTTATAGGCCCTCGCGTTACGTGAGCTCGATTTCAGCGGATGATTAAAGCGGACCTCGCGGGATTCTTTCTGTTCGTCCCTACAGAAATATGCAGCAATTTAGCGAGCTGTCTATCCCCGAGGTTTATCGTCGCAACGTGTTACGTTGTGTCCGGAAATATCACCGAAGGTACCCGCTTTTATTGTCGCGGAGTAGTACCGAGCATCGAGGGGTCTCTAAACAGAGTTAGCCGAGTCATAACTTCCTTTCTGCCGCTTGAAACACCCTCGAGCTATGTTTGCTTTTCTTTTCATAAATCAAGTCGACTGAAATACAAACTCTTACACGGCCGTCCGCGTGGTTATTAAATCCACGCTGCCGCGACGTCCGTTAATGATTTCCCTCGCCGTGTAATCTTCGTCGTTTAAAATCGCATCTGGTTATATACCATCCGACGAAGAGATACAAATCCTATATTAATTCACTGAACTGGATTCCGCGCAGTTTCGAGGATTATTTTACCGTCGAAGTCCAGTCATACAGCGTATCAATTGCTGGCATTAATTACTCGGTATTGATATTGTCAACGATACATCCCGCACAGAGGAAGTCGAACGCCAAGTCGAGCGTCGAGGCGTTCAATCGATTCTCGTCACCGCGACGAGACGCGATTACCGTGAACAGCTGGAAAACACGTTCGTGGTTGGCTTCTAAACCGCGCGACCGATAAACTTCGTTCCTTGATATGCCTGCGGGACGTGTTCTCAAGTTTACAGCTGCGAACCTGGGAACGCCCGCCACTTCGTGATCGTTACCAGATCCAGCCACATTTTTCCGTCTGCTTCCAGCTAGTTGACTGTCGTTCCCGTGTTGCGAACTTTCTTAAACTTCACGTCGGTCGTTTTATCGTCCAACCGCGGATAATAACGCGCTCTAAGATAACCGAGGTAAAAGACAGAATACTCGAATAATTACAGCACGCGGTGCAGTAGGATCGTTGCCTTGGTTTAGCTGGAGGAGATAACCCAAAGTGTCTTCTTTCCAACTTTTTACCAATTCCACTCTACTGTCCCTTCTGTGCCGCGGCGAACTGTCTATCGTTACGCGCGTCGAGCCACCTGTGGCTACTCGGTCGGCTCGATCCTCCACGGAACAGAGAACGTTAAATCGCGTCCCATAAAACTCCCATTTTTTTTTTTTTTTGTTTAAACTGCAAAAGGAAGCCTTCCTTCTTTTTTCGCATCTCAAATACCAAGACCTCCGTCGCTCGCGAGGAATGAAATTCCTTTACGAGTCTACGAGGAGGCGGGTAGGTCACGATGCAGGAGAATACATGAATTTACTTGAGAACGATTTGAAAAATGTGAAAAATATGTTCGCAGACGAGGCAGAGCAGCGGGACGGTCGGGAACAGCGAGGAACAAGAAGGGACGACGGGCAGCTGTTCCCAGAGGACGTCGACGGCCACAACGATAACGATGACGATGACGACCACGCCGACAACGCCGGCGTCTACGATGACAGTCGCGTCGATGGCGTTGCCATTCGTACCCGCGGAATCAGAAGCATCGATATCGTCGGCCACGACGGAGCAGGAATGTCAGTGGCAATGGCAACAGTCTCAGTTCTATGCGACGACTTGCCCGATCACAGCCACGTCCTCCACCGGGTATTTGCCGGCCTCGTCCTCCGCTGAGGCCAGCAAGTTGCCGGCGAACGTCCTCTTCTCCTTGCCCGCCTCGCCCAGGAGATCAGCCCCTGTCTCGTCCAGTAAAACGCCTGCTATATCCAAGTCTCAAATGAAGGGTGAGTGGAATTTTAATAAATAAACGAACGAAGAAAAATTATTGCGTTGACGACAGTGAATGTATATTATTTACCGAGATCTATGTACAATACTCGTGGAGATAACCGTAACTTTCGAACAAAGGTAATGTTATCGTCATTCGACCTAGGATCCGGCGAATTATCTCCAAAGAACTTTATATCCCAATGAATGGTTGAAAACGAACAAACAATGAAGGGCTCTTTCGCCTCGAGTTTCCACTGTAATATATGATGACACCACCGAGCAACGTTTCTCGCTCGAATTTAATGCGGCGCACCTCGACGATGTCCGCCCCTCAACTTTGTTCTTATTCAATCCATGGGGTTGTAACGGATGTATCGGGCGTCCTTTACGGGATTACTTTTTGCGAGCATAATATAAAACACGAAATAAATATAAATCACTCGGCCTGGGGGGGGATGTTTCTATCGCGTGACAGAATTTATTACTTTAATAATCGTGCCGGAAGAGTCCGGCGCGAATTCATGGGGATATTAAATGTTTTTCATTTTGGACGGTATCTAGTTTTTAATGGTTCGCCGCAACCAGTCAAATAACGATTTTATTTGTATCGCGTTCGGTTGACCGTGTCTCGCAGTCGCGCGTCAATATTGATATTAGAAAAATCGGCGTATCGTTTCTAATGCGCTCGCCGATACATCCAGCGCGACGATTCGTTAGCTTCGATGATTCGGCACAACCGAAAGGAACGTCAAGTAACTTTGTTACGCAGCTTATGATTTCGCGTAAATTGGAGAGGATCGGACGTTCGGATTTAGCCACGGTTACAGCCCGTCACTTCGTTAGCGCCGTCAAAACAACGAATAAACCGGTGAATACGAGGAGAGTGGCGCAACGAGTTGTTCCCTCGACCCTGGCGTACGTTAACGATTAGACCGTACAGGGATATGGCGGGTTTTTCTAATTAACGCGAGATCTCATGGCAATCGCTGCTTTTCACATTCCACGTCACTCGCAACCTGGCGTACAGTTTCTCGTAACGTTCTTTCCCTCTTTTTTTCAACTCTCATTTCGAAATCAGACTGGCGTCACGTTTCCGCCAGTTCGCGCGTGTTTGATGGAAATGTCGGCAGTATTTAAGCCCGGCTCTTTCCGATTTCTACGGAAATTTTTAATACCAAACGGGGAACTGTATCTATAAAAAGCACGAAGTTAGCGAAACGAGTTTTTACGACTGCAGGAATATGTCCACCTATGAAGTCTAAGTTAAATTGCTGGACGGCGATTCGTCCAATGACGAAGTTGAAGGCGGAACGCAGTCGCAAACGGAATTCGAATCAAAGAAATCCCGGCTACGTGGAAACGAGGCTCTCGAATATGCCAGACCTTTTTTCCCCCTTTTTAATGCAAAGAAATACGCGCGTCTACGTTGACTTAAGCCCCGTACCTTTTTTGAAAGGCTGTTTTATATCGCCGCGGAGTTACAGGTTGAAAACGGCAGCCCATCCAGCCGATAAAAATCGGGTTATCTTCTATGGGATATCATTGATTAATGGACGTTCCGTGGAAAGCACCCTGCGTACGTTCTCCTCAAAGAGGAATTACCACTCGCTACACTTTTCAGGAGACGAACGACGGAGGTTTATGGACGAACCGCGCTTCAACGGAACGAGAAAATTACCGCGTTTCATGGAGACTAATGGTTTAATCCTCGACATAACTGCGTCGTTATTCATACTATTTATATCCACTCTAGAAGCCTTCGAAAGGCGGAATCTGAAAAACAGTCTCACGAGATGCAGCCTAATTCGGAAGTAGTCTTCCCATCTTCCACCCTATTCTCGCTTAATCGCGCCTCTTATCCCGCGACTCGCGAGCGTCTTCCAACCATCTTGATGCCCCGTTTCTCGTTGTTCGTGAAAGAACCGAGCGAATAACATCGCGAAACCGTGAACGCGTAACCGGGTTAAGCAGAATCAATTCGCCGATGTGGCATCCCGCGCGAAGCTTTTCCTCGCCATTTCTTTCGCACGTTAGCGCGAAATCGCGAGCGTCCGTCCAGCGTCCCTATCTACTTCTCTCACGCTCTGTCTTCGGCTCTGTCTATCGGTGGTGCAGGCACAATAGCGGGTGGATACGCCGCAGAATGTACTTGTAGGAAAACCATAGCCGGCGGTACGTACAAAATCAATGGGCCGTGAAACGAGGCTATTAAACGGTCGAGTCAAGCACCGACGATCCAAGTCCAACCAGGGCTGGGCTTCCTCATCGTGCCCGCCGCAGGCATCAAACATCGCGGAATGTTATCGACCGGACCGTTTAATCAGCTCGAACGACCCATTCCACTCTAACCCTTCGCCACGAAAAAAAACCTGCTGCAGACCCGGCGCGTGTTTCACGGTTCCTTCGACTCATCTTCGTGACTCGCGGTTCATTACCTCGGGGCTCTTTGATTTCGATGCTGGCCACGTAATTACCCACGGGACCACCCTCGACCGCTTTTCCTTTTCTACTCTTAAAATAGATCGCCGTCTGCTCGTTACTCTTTGAAAATATATCGTAACAACGACACTCTAAACGCGACCATTGGAATTTAAATGACGATTAAAGAATCGAGGCGATGGTGGGTTGTTAATCGTATGAAATTTCGTTATTGCAGAGTTCCGAGAGGCTTTCAGGCTGTTCGACAAGGACGGGGACGGAAGCATCACGAAGGAGGAACTGGGCAGGGTGATGCGTTCGCTGGGACAGTTCGCGAGGGCTGAGGAGCTGCGCACTATGCTCCAAGAGATCGACATCGATGGTAAGCTGAGCGTACCGAAATAATTCTTCGATATTAAAACCAACGTCAACGCGGGGGTAGAACAAATAGCTAGCATGCATCAAAACAGCCAAAGTGACCCAAATGCCAGGATGGGACGCGGCGTTAATCGAAAATTTCCTATTAATGCCCGGGGATCCCACGCGGAATCGAAGCCGGTCAGTTCGTTAAAATTCATGGGACGCCGTCCTCGACCGCGTCACTAAATTCATTAGCCCCGCTAGTTCGAATAAAGTGCAGGCACGGGCGTAAATCGTTCCGTTACATTAGCAACGCGGCCCGTAACACGTGCCGGGAAGATCCATGGGAACAAGCTGGCAATCGAGCTGCCTGGAGATCCTCGAAGTTCACCATTCATCCGCGTAACCACGTTGGCCCACTTGCAACCTTTCTGCCCGACGGCATCGGCTTAATTGCGGGTAATTTTCGCGAAGTGTTCGCCCGCCAGACAATAGGGAGGACGTTCCGCGAGCGGTGCCTCTTTATTAAGTCAGATCCACTCACCCTCCCGCGACCCTTTCGACCGTACACTCTTCGCCCCTTTTCGCTCGACGCTATACCCCTGCGAAACGACGGAACGGTCGTTACGTTCGCCCGTTCACGCTCCGAGCGGGTTTACTCGGAATCCTCTGCTTTCCATTGTTTCGATGGCCAATTACGAGATTCGCTGGGAGTTCGCGACCGAATCAGGAGTCGTGTATCTTGTCTGCGATCTTCTTGGATAACTTTCTCGTCGCACGGATCCATAGGGGAAATAGGAGGGTGTGGTTCGAACGGAGAAGGGTTGAATTCTCGTGAAAATTAAACCGTACCGTTGTTTCGACCGGTTGAGCGGACCAGCTCGAGATCAGGCTGAAAGAAAGTAGTTGGCTCGCGTGACGCGGATACGTCTTGTTGCGCTCGACTTGGCGGCGTTACACGGAGGGTGCATGTAAAGGTATCGGTGTACCTGTTGCTGATTCCTCCGCCGGGAAGAAAGCCACCACTTTTATCGCAATCGCGAGAGTATCGTCGGCCCTTCGCTTTACGATTTCGTTAATTCTGCTTTAACACGGCGTGCAGCGCGGAATTTAAAAGTGCTACCCTGCGAGACGCGACAGGCTGAGAATTCCAGGCACCTAAACGCGGGGGTGGTTCCGCGTGAATATGGACCATTCGAGCGAGAATCGTTTCGCGGGATTACTCGCACGTCCCAACAACCGTCACGCTAGCCCATTCGCTAGTACGAATCCGAAAGCTGTCGTCGTCAATTGCGAGCCGTGTTTACGGCGCGTAAAATTTCCCCTCTCTATGTCTGTCGCCGCGCGGCGTCGCTCGTATGGCGGCGAACGAGTTGCTCGTGAAAGGCCTGATCGCGCTGACAGAATTTTTATTTATTTCACGATCCGCTGGAAATCATGAAACGCTTTGTGTAGGCGAGCAGGCTTCGCGTTCAATCGGAAACAATAGTGGCGCGTAGGAGAACTCGCGAAACGTGCCAACGTATTCCTGTTAGCGAGGCACCAAAATTTCGGCCGAAACTTCGACGATACACGTATCCGGTTCGCTCTTTTCACTCCAAACTCTGATTCCCGGTAATTGAATTTCGTGTACCTTCCATCTGCGACCAATAACGCGCTCCTTAACTTGTCCTCCTGCTGTTCGTTTGCTCGGCGACTTTTTAGCCGGTTCCATCTGCTAACTTCAGACCTTGATTACAAGCTGGAGCTCTTTAACTCACCCCTACAACGCGCACGGTAGAAGTTAAGAAAGCTTGATTGGTAAACCGTTCGCTGCTCTCAAATACTTGCACTTTTCACTGGCAAAGTACAGCGCAGGTGTTATTTGCACGTTCCACGTCGCGTCCGCTCGTTTCGCCGTCAATCCTATAACGATCGTCCGTCATCAGTATTCCACAGCGTCGCTCCTCCCTAATCGACCGGTTCGTTTAATTGTCCCGTCGAATACCAGGGCGGACGGAGTACGTCGTGATCGAAAACGGCCGTCGTCGATCCGACGTCTACTTCCCTGGCCTCGTGCCTGGACTCCGCGGGACCGCTTCGGATTTCGATACCAAAACCTCGTCGACGGTGCACGAATAATTAGAAGTAGCTACGACGAGGCTTAGCGGAGCCGCGGAACGAGACCACCGCGCCTATGTAATCGAGATCCGTTTCACCGTGGATGCACCCCGTCTCGATGAATACGCCCGTCCTGGTGTGGGTGCGCGCGTCACACACCACACTATCGAATAAAAGAGGGAGGGAAATATATCTGCGCGGATACATTCATGCCGGGACAAAACAGGAAGAAGAAGCAAAAGGGAAAAAATATCGCGAGAGATAGAGAGCCGCCGATGGGAAGGCGAATATGAAAACGTCCCTACGCGATGACATCCATCGCGTCATTCGAATGGCAACCACTCCGCGAACGAGCGGCATTGGCCCGCGTGACTCGTGGGAAATGTGTGTAACCTTTGATTTTTATCGCACGTTCGAGGCATTTAGAATACCAGAGATTATATCTATTTCGCGTTATTAGTTAATTAACGTCGAGTCCTTCGAGCAGCTGCGTTGCGTCGTCGAGTTCCAATGTTCGTCGCGGCGCCGCGGAAAGTTTGATCAAATTCTGTGCGCGTCGGTTGGATGTTTCTGTCGGTGGTGGCAAGTAGACCATTGGTATGTACCAGGCGGCATGTACCACGCGTGTATAGGCCCCTCGTTCTCGCCGCGTAGCTGCATGTCGAACGTCAATCGAACGGGCGTTACGTTGTGGTATTTAGCGGCGCGGACGGAAGTTCCGGTCGGTCGATCGGCAATGGCGAGCCTCTCTCCGCGTTTCTATAACTTGAATCGTTTATTCATCGGCGGGAACGGTTCGGGAACGGGCGAGTTTCTCGAATCGGGGGCGCGAATTGATTTTCGCGACCTCGCGGAGTCAGTTATCGCGTCGCCCGCCGTGTTTCTGGCTTTCGTGGGAATTAGTGGACGTGAGAAATTGGCTGACTGCTCCACGGTTGGCTCCGCGGGACGAAGCCTCGAGAAATTGAAAACAAAAATGTTCAGCTCGACGAAGTTCTCCGTTGACGATGCTCGCGAAGCGTTTCGGCTGCATTATGTCTGTTATATCGTCGCGGATATCATCGTGGCGAATGGAAGGTTTCGAGGTATAATACATTGCGCTTAATCGAAACGAAAGTTCGAGTGCGTTCGAAACTGGTCGTTGGAAAACTGGCGCGACGCAGCTAGGAAATTGGCGAGCGTAGACGCCCGATTGCGATGGGGGTGCAGTTGGAGAACGTAACGTCGGAAGTTCCTTCGAGTTGATTTTGTAGACGCTCCGGGGCGCGCACCGTTCATTCGAAGAACAAGCTGCGCGCAATTCCAGCTGAAATTTGAGATACACGCCTGGCTGATCGAACGAACGGAACGAACCTCGCGTCCAACCCCCGCGCTTTTCTCCACGGTATTTCGAATATATTTTCACGACCAAAATACAACCGCGATCGAGCGGGATCAATAACGAACACTCTTTTGAACGAATTTCATTGTGCGGAGTGTTTTTAACGTGTCGTTCGGGAGTTCGAAACGTGGAACGGCGATGCAAGATGAAGCCACATTTTGGCGGGTATCGATGAATAAAGCACTATTGTGACCATGCACGTGGAAAGGGGTGGCGCGTCGAACAACAATGCTTGGGAATTTTCTGCTCCTATTTCTGGGCATACCTCGCGCCCGTGCTTTTAAATATACATGTACCATATTATTGTTTCCCCCGGTGGTGCTTGAAAACGTGTGCCAGAAACAGATTCACGATTAAAAACGGTTCCTTCATCGCCGCAGATGTGTTTGTGTCCGATGTTTACAATTTTCATTACTTTTATCGGCTACATCGATGTTTTCCGGCATCGACGTTGCTCGAACAGTGTTTGTTTAACGACGATATTTGCCAACCAGTGTCGCGAAATATTTCACGTCCGCGGAAATCACCTGTTAGTACAATGAAACATTTCACTTACGAAATGAAAACCACTATCATACGAAATGATAGAACGATTTTATGCAAAGTGGCTCGCTCGCCGTTTCATTTCGATTTCGACGCTGATGAAAGGAGCATCGCGTATCAAACGGAAGTGTTGGTCCCGGCACGCGATTTCGAAAACAAGGGAATTAGCGGGAACCACAGCGATCCTATTCACGTGGTTTGGGAACAGATCGATGTTACACCGTTGAATAAATAACGATGCCTTCGCGTAAACGTTCCGCTTCAAACGGCTGTGCCGTGCGCGTTTCAAAGCAACGCGTGCTATGAGGAATCAAGCGAGAGAAGGAAGGAATGCATCAGGATGCGTATTTACTTGAGCAGTTGCTCTGATTGAGCACAGAATGAGCATTAAACGAGGATATAAATGGTACGTAGAGTAGTTAGAGCAGAGATTATTGCTTATCCCTGCAAATGATTCTCCTCCGGCCTTCCACGAAGCTACCTCCGGAAAATTGAGAAAATTTCATGGTTGTTTAAAATAATTTTCCACGCTTTAAAATGATATTATCATTACCACACGTATACCAATTTAATGTTGTGGAAGGTACACCTGTTTTCGATTTTGCTACTGCGATGAGTGGTTGCGGTTGATTGCTTTGACGTCTGTCGAATAGACGCGTTTCCATATTCAACGAAATTGACGTCGATCTTTACACGTGGCTTTGTGCGTCGCGAATGCGAAATAAGAAATTGCTTCATAATCATGAAATGTGGTTGGGACACGGAAACGGGGACGACGAAAATCGTAGCCGGAAACTCGATTTCAGACGTATGGGAATCGATACGGTGGATATTCTTGACGAAACCATGTTAAAAGAAATTGGATAGACAAGGAGAGGACAGCTCTGTGGAGGGCGGATGCTTCTATCCGTACCAGCCGCCCTTGTTTTACGTTTTTCTTACGGTTCGAGCCGGAGCGTTGTTGAACAAATTGCGGTTTATTTAGCCCCGACCCGTTTCGTTGCCGTTTATGCCTACACCGGTTTGCCACCGCGTCGATCAAACCCGCGGCGAATTTGAATTCGCCGTCTCCGCATCGGTAACGAGGGATCCCCGCTGTTGCCACAGCGTCTCGACAAACCCGTTCTGTTTATCATCCCCCTTTCTCGCTCCGTTTGACACTTTTATTCGCGCGCAATTATTCATAAGTTCAGCGCCGTTTGCGAATCGTGAAAATCCGTGGACAGAGCGCGATCGGAAGCTTTTTCGCTCACACCTGGCAGAACAAACGAGCAACGTTTGTATTTTTTCAAAACCCAGTGAGATATCGCTTCGAAGGAGATTACATTTTCCTTGGACAGCGATCGCACGCTACGACCCATACCAAAGGGGTGGCTCGTTTTCCGCTCCGCTCTGCGCGCTCTTTGTCGATGGATTCACCAAGTTACGACGATGATCGCTTCGTGGTTGCTTCGCGTCACGGTTACTTCGATTACGTTGATCGCGTATTCTCTTGGAATTTATGCAACTATCACTCGAAATGCGGATACACGGACAGGGGTGGCGCTTGTCTTCGTGCACGCTCACCCTACGCGGGGGGTGTAAGTACGCGGAAAACTCGAGGAAACGGAAACGAGAAAAGCGGAGTGAGACGCGTTCTGCGTCTAGGTATGCGTGTGCAGAGGTAACCAAAGGGTTCTCTCGGCTGCCAGACTATTACTGCGTCCGTCAGACAAGCTGTATCGCGTGCTTGCCGTTGTTTCACGCAGTGTCCCGGTTCCAAGGCGAGACCGTGTTAATTCGTCGTAACAGTACACCAATTAAAACTTGCCTGTCAGCTTAAATAACGCGATCATTTACAGTAACGATTTCGCGTGTCGAGCTCGTTCCTTCTCGTTAGGTCGGGGCGCTCGCAGGATATTTCAGACGCAATTCGAACGTGGCTATGCAATTTCACGTTCCGCGCTCGACTATCAGAAAACTTTCCACGGTACTCTCTCCTTTGTGCGTTCCATAACAGTTTATCAGGCAGATATTATCAGCGGGAATTTTTTCAGCCAGAATCGATCGCCCGCGAAGTGATAAGCGCTCGGAACGGTCGACTTCGAAAAGCGCGTGCCTCGCGGAACAAAGGATCCGCGTGTTTCCGCTTGGATCTCGGTTCGTCGATCCAATTTCTAGTCGACAAAAAGGAAGAACAATCGTGCCTGGGTGACTTTTCACGCCCGCACGTTTAATCGCTGGACAAACGAACGCCGCTTATCTTTCCGCGCGCGTACGCGATACCTACGCCTGCATAAGTTCACGTGGACACGGTGCCTGGGAAGTTAAACACGCGATTATGCACGCTTTATGTATAGACACGTCGCAAATCCTGCGCCGCGGACGGGTGTAATCGCGTTTAAGTCTCGACGTTTGCGCGGAATAACGTTTAAGCCGCCAGAGACGAGGAAAAACCCGGAAACGTCTAAGCGACGGCATCCAAGACACGACAGCCTAGATCATCGAAGACACACGTTCGCGTTTGATGGATCACGTTTCGCCGTTGCTTTCGAGCCGCGCGACGGCACGTTCCCGCGTGTCCGAGTGCGACCGATCGACGCTTTTTCCCGACGCGAAGTCGTTAGACAAAAGTCGTTACGAGCATACACCGTTGGGTGACAAACCATCTCCCACGCCTGCTCGTAAATCACCAAGATCGCCATGAACTTTTATTTCGAAGTCCGTACAATTTCTGGCTTACGGTAATCCGCGAAAAACTTCCCTCCTCCTCCCACGGAAACTCTATTTAACCCTCGAAACTTTAGCTACATCGCCAACATGCACGGGAGACGTTCCCCGGCCGCAGAAAATTCCGGCAGCGAACGAGGGACGTGCCGTTTAAGCGCGCGAAAAATTCCCAAACGCTTTTCCATCCTTCGGAGGCATTGTCAATAACAGAAGGTCGAGACAACAGCCAGCATGCAGTCTGTACACAGAACGCCTCGAGTGCTCGCTCGGGCGTGATCGTTCGAGAGGATTCCTCCACCGCGGGGAGCTGGTTATTTATTTAAAGGGCAGTTCCAAGGAAGTTATGGAAGCCGCGATACGATCAGAACGATAGCTTTCGATGATTCTTCGCCGTGGAAAATTGTAGCCGTTCCTCCGTTGGAACCTGCTGATGGATTTTCGTGCATTTTAGCTGGTACTTGCCGGTACCTCGTTCCCACGAGCATTATCGGCGAAAGAATTCGCGCAGTGTCTCGACCAGAGAAATCTTCCTCCGATTCCGGCTAATATTTTGTCTCCCTTCCCACGTTCTACGCGTGGCGAACGCGAGAGGGAACAAACGAGGCGTTGGAAATGCATATAACGGAAAATGTGATTTTTCCGATGAAATTGCGAACAGACGGGAAAGCTGCTTTCGTTTAAGAACGTCGGGCTTGCACACATTCGTGTCGGGAAGTTCGTTAATCCCGCGGTTCCCGTGCTTTCGTCTCTCGGCTTGTCTCCTCTTCCGTTGATCGAACGAGTGGATTCTACCGCGCGAGGAGAAAGAGGGTGAATCGAAATTGTTGAAAATAGTAAAACAGGAGAAACAGCGAAAGCGCGTGGGAAAGATTTTATCGGGACAGAACGAATAGCGTGCTCGCGATAAAGTGCGGCTTGGAAAAGAAGGATAAGGACGAAGAAAAAAAGGGAGGGAATCCTTTCACGGTGTGACATTTGCAGATAAATGGCGGCCACCTTGCTGCGGGGAAAATTGAAAAAAAGGCGGAAACATACGCCTAAAAACGAAATGAAAACGCGACGTTGGCGTAAATGATGCGTTCATTTTTTTCCTCTATGTGTTTCTGTGATTCCAGGAGATGGAAATGTCAGCTTCGAAGAGTTCGTGGAAATCGTGAGCAACATAGGCGCGAGCGAAACCGCACCGACGGACCAGGATCAAGAGGAACAGGAGCTGAGGGATGCGTTTCGGGTACGTTTTACCTTTCATCGTTCCCTTTTTTTTGTCTCATTTTTCTCTCGAATCCTCGACTGTTTGAACGAAATCGCCAGCATGGAAAACTCGCGCAGATATGAATTCGTTAAACGGAATGCCTTGTTCGTTTAGCGACTCGATAATCGCTCGGATGTGTCGGTCGCGTTCTCCGGCCGGATAATTTCGAATTGATGATGGCGCGACTTTTTATTCGAGCTACTAGGCATCGTGCCACTTGACGAACGATGACGGAAATCGATCGGTTAATCCGAGTGTTCGTGGGGGTACAGATTAGCGATGCGAAAGGTTGAAGAGATGGATTTATTGGACGGGGATGAAGGCGCGAGGCGTTGCTGATCGTGGACGATTAGACAGGTGGTAACTATTGAAATTACGATGAAAATTAGTGGCGAACGAGCCTCTGGTTATTGACCTATCAATATCGCAAGGATTAAGAACTTGTCCCACTTTTTTAGCCGAGCATCCCCGCGTTGTACGTTGAAAGGAAGGAGTACGTGTAGGTTGGGGTTGCGTAATTCGCGTTGAAATTTTCGGCACACGTTCGCCAGGACGAAACATAAAGCCGCGATGTTGCTAGCCTGCATTCCTATGCGCATATATAACACAGTGCCTGTACGTGAGAAATAGCGGTCCGTTAAGGAAAACAAATCTCCGCGAGAACGGAGTCGCGAGGGAAGCTTTACATTCGAAATCACGCAAGCTACGGACATCAACGTTATCGTTATTTCCTCGACGACTTACGTCACTCGTAGCCAGTTTCTCACTCGGTTTCGTTAATTGGTAATCTTCGCCATTGACGATTAAACACGCTAGCACCATTCCAAGAATTTGCAACGACGCGTCGAGAGGAAAGTAAAAAATAGCCGCCTCGTTAGCATCGAACGTTTTCCTGTTCCACGTGTGCAGATTGAACCGCATTTGCGTAACATTGAAAGGAACGTAAGAAACGCGATGGTTAAAATGGTTAAGTCGATCGCGTGATCGAGGACGCGGCTCTTTGTTCCAGTGGAACGACGACGCGGCTCGTGCGCGTCCTATCTAGACGCGAATACAAACGTTTCTAATAATTGTCAGATAACGAGTAACGAACGACAGATTTCGTTCGACGGCACAAAGCTTTGCGCGCGGCGTCTACGGAGTTGTTACAAAGGAGCCACGTCTGACCGATTCCAACGAATTTGTCCGACGAACGTGCAACGGACCGCTCTGCTCTGAAACGGCACGAGCCGAGTGGATAGTCGCGGTCATGAAAAAACGAGGAAATCTGTTCGAGAGAATCGAAGACGGGCAGCCCATCGATCGCGGGACGAATCCGATTATAAAACGGGCCGGCAACACTTCGTAGAATATCAGCTACCGCTTTGCGCCAGTGTAATACAAAATAGTAATCGCTTCCGGGGCATTCGAGCTAAAGAACCTGTCGATTCCTCGAATAGCTGAGACGTTCGGGCGATTCGTCCCGACAAACGAAACATTCCCACCCAGCGCTCGTGCCCGATCGCAAAGGGCATCTGAAGTACGCGATACTGAATGTCGTCCGGGTGTGCCTTTCGCGCGGCGAACACGACACTTGCCTTGGCGTCTTGTATCCTTTGAAAAGCGTCGCGACGTGTCGGCGATTTTAAGCTGCTATGCAGCGAAGCGCGTTAAGTGGAAGCCTTTCATTCGACGGTGGAAACTAGGTCCGTTCGAACTCGTGCGCGACTCCCTCGACGCGAAACCGCGCCACTTTATTACCCCGGGAACGCTTGCCCCTTTCCGGGGTAGCTTTTTTTAAAACGGTCCTCGTTTTCTTTTTCACCTCTCTCCGACTGGCGAACTTTCGCCTCGGACGGAGATTCATCGCTGTTGCGCTGAATATAAACGAAACGGTAGGACCGTGTGCTGGAATTAATTGATCATAAGCTAGCTGGGATATTATCGTTCGTAACCGCCGCGGCGGGTAAAACGTATGAAAATTGGATAAAACGTTGAATAAAGCGACAACGCGGGAGATACGAGGAAGCGTGGCGCATTTGTCCGCCGACGAGAAGTTGTAACGATTCACCAGCGTCCTCTAACGAGCTTTCGGTTTATCTGCTATCTTCCCGTTTCCACCCCACCCCACAATGGCCCACGACGATTTGTATGAAATACGTTCGTATCTGGCGAAAGTTGGCTGAACTCTTCGCCGGGTGCCGGAATGAGCATTCATCCTCGTTCAACGTCTGCGTTTTAAACGGACGGCCGAGTACGTATCGACGGTAAGGGACGAACGTTTCCCTGGGATGGCGTTAATAAGAGAACGAACGCTCGATCGGGGTCCATTTCAAAGTTCTAATTGATAAATTGAAGTCTTAACGAGTTCGCCCCGCGACGAAGCCTCTCGGCTATTGTGCAACACGGACCCCCCCAACCCCCTCAAAGCGTCCGGCTGCGAGTAATTTAAAATTCCCTGGAATCTAAGTTTTCTCATTTGTGTCACAAAACCTCGATGAACTGTGCTCTCCAACCGTGACCCCTCTTCGATTTGGCAACGCGACCCTAGTCGTCTTCGAACTGGATTCGATCACGAACAAGGGGCTGTTTCTCGCGAGACGAACCGTCGTTGCTTCTTTGTCCCCGTTCCGCGAGCGCTTTATAATAATTCCTACGCTGGACAGGCGAATAGTTTGGCGAACTGGACAATGTTCGAAGGCAGCCAGGATCAAAGACGAGGCACCGTGAACGATGGAAAGTTTCGGGCAAGAACGCGACGAGTCTCGAATTCGAGGAGGACGATGCTCGTCGTGAGACTCGACGCCGTCGGCCCTCCCTTCCGGCGGTAAACTTGGCCGCGTATCCGGCAAATCGGGAGACGGCAACGGAAAACGAAGAAAGTACCGAACGCCTACGCGCGTGACGCAATCAAAGCCGTATCGAACCGATGGGATTACGTTGGCCCTCGCAAATCCCCGTTTAACGTACTCCATCGCGCTGCCGCTTCACTTGTCGCTATCTTGATTAAGGAAGCGTGTTCCACATTTCGGTGGTCCCGATTATCCACCGCCGCTATTATCGATTTTATCTCTGTCCAGAAAGGATTATTCCTTTTATCCCGATCACGATGAAACAGTTTCTCCACGATCAATTAAACGCGATCGTTTATTTCTCGATGCATCGTGATATATTTCTGGCGGTGGCTCGCGGTTTTACCTGCCTGATCTCGCATTTCGCGAACAAATTTGCTCAACTCAACCAGACACGTTTTTGTAGTTGAAACTTCTTGAGGAATTTCGGTATACTCGATCCCCAGCTTGTTGTTGAACTTTGCCCCGGTATATAAAAGCAACAAGTTCCCGTGTACCGATTTTATCGTTCGCGAAACTTCGCAAAGCCTCCCTGTTATCCGGGTATCGCACACTGGTAGACGATCGTGGTCGCGAGTTTCACCTGGCCCCGTTTTTGACGAGCGCGATCTAAAACTGGTGCGTATAAATTCTCTCATCCGGTTCTTGGTTCCATTCCTGACCAAGACGCGTTGGAACGGGGGCGAAAATTCGCTCGGGTAATCTGCGAGATCGCAGGAAGAAGATTTCACCGGTTCTCCAGTCGCGCGCTTAACGTCTCGACTCTTGGAACGGGTCTGAGCTTATCTTGAGGGACAATGGGCGAGAACGCTGCGTAATATAATGGCCTGCTCCCATTGCGCGTGAAATTCAACGAATATTAAGCGGAGAACGAAGCCGTTTCCTAATTGAAACCTGTATTGCAGCAAACGTAATAGCTGGCCACTGTAACTAACTAAGTACTGTTTGACTCGCGGGTCTATACAGCATCTAATGTACTTTTAGAGCACTTTCGGTGTAATGCCTTCGTACTGAACGTGAAATAGCGTGTTCCACTGCTGTTCCATTTTGTTCGAGTGCTAATATTAAGCGATACGGTGAGCGCGCTGAGGAGAACGCGAGAAATACTGCAGCGGCCCGTCGAGGTATATTCAAAATTGAAATTTAAGACAAGAATTGATTAACCTTTCCAACACCTCCTGGCACTCCACTCGCCACGTTCAAGGAGTAACCCTTTCAAGAGCGACTTTCGAATTCGACGAAACTTTTCTGCTGATCAACTTTTCCGCTGATTAACTCATCCGCGACGTTTCGTCAGCATTCAACGTGGAAATTGATAAGGCCAGGACGAGCGGGAACAGTCAGTCACCTTTGGGGGCCAGAAACGCGCGAAGCATGACGCTAATGGAGCCGCCCGCGATCGATTTCCGTATCAAGATTCCCGTTCAATATCGAGGCTGCAAATAGTACTGACCGTCTCGATGAATATTTAAAGCGTCGACGGATTCCACGCTCGACGCGTGAAATAAACCGGGTAGCGAAAGTGCCGCGATATATCCGTAATTAAGCAACGTCCAGACTGGAAGGGGACCATCGGATACTCCAGTTACCGTGGATCTTTTGTCTAGCAGACGGCTAAAAGGTGGCTTTCAAGCTGCGAAAGGGTACACGTACGAAACAGCAGGTAGAGACTGCTGCTGGCCTTACGTATAGAAGAGCGTGTCCATTAGTTCCCTCGGTGGACGCAGCCTCACGACCACCGTAACGCGATTCAATTCCTTGGCCACTCTTCTGTTCGATTCCTTCGTAAGACTCGAATCCATCGAGTATACCTCACGGGATTCACGGGCCAATTTACCAAGCGAGCCGTCTGGTAAGCAGCCAGTCGAATTTCCAGTGAATTCGGTCGTGAAACAAAAAGGGTGCAATTGGGGGAAGCAAATTGGATCGCGCCAAGTGCAAACCTCGATGTTGTTCCACGTCGAGCGAGTTGGTTCTTCTTCGTACCACGTAACGAAATAATACCCGTGAAATCTCGCGGTGTTATGGGAAACTGTTCGATTCTTTGGAGAGAGAACGAGTTTTCTGTTGATATTCAATTCGCCAAACTTTATCAATTACAATATTTCACATAAACAACTTCAGAACTGTGTTGTTATTTAAATTTCATTTGTATACGGTCGACTCTCTACCATCCGTACAGACGGGGTAATAATCATAATAAGTTGGAACACATAACAATTTGTAGCCGTGCCAGTCGTAACTTCCGCCGCGACAATACTCAACGATCGTTTCATCGATTTCCACCAGAGAGAGAAAGAGAGAGGGAGAGAGAGAGACGAGTAATAATTTCCATCGAGATTCGCGTTATCCTTGAAAACGCGTACACATATCGGGGGCCAACCGGGGTGCTCGTTGAAGCAAACATTCCCGCAACGCGGAGTCGACCGCCTCGCTTGGCTTCCTTTTTTCTCCGTGGCCTGGCTCGGCGTGCGCTCGAGTTCCGAAAGTCGATAATGTGCTTTGGACACGCGATCGTACCTATTCGTCCTCATTTCCAGCGCAACGATAATATACCACCCACGCGCAGTTATCGTACATACATATTAGTTGGTCGAACGAGCTTAGCCACCTCGATACCCGAAGCGAACTTCGTCTTATCCGTGCTGGCCGTCGCTATAAAAGGCCGTTTCTTTCGCGCGGAAGCTCGCGGAGAACTCCGGTTCCCGTGCGAAAACACTGTAATCGACTGGGTGTTTCCTCGCGAGGAGCACGCAACGCGGAAACGTCCGCTTAACTCGATTGCACGAGTGTCCCATTGAAAAATGGGGGCTGAAAATGTTTGCCTCTCGTCGCGGCCGTTTTGCTCGGAATGAGAAAATCGTGCGCCGGCCA
The DNA here is from genome assembly GCF_050948175.1 of Xylocopa sonorina. Taxonomy (NCBI): domain Eukaryota; kingdom Metazoa; phylum Arthropoda; class Insecta; order Hymenoptera; family Apidae; genus Xylocopa; species Xylocopa sonorina. Next base: position 8,009,564 of record NC_135203.1, read on the forward strand.
TCGCGAGGCGGTAAAGAGGGCCGTTCTTTTGTTCAATTTAAGGGGACGAGGAGCCGCAAACGTTTGTAATTTTCGGGCACAATGGCGCAAACGAAGGGGATGAAAAATTGCCGAGAAAGTACACGGGAATTCGTAGAAGGGTCACGCAGAAAGCTTCGGATCCTCCGTGGAGACAAAGAGTCGGTTTTATTTCCCGTTTACACGCGGACTGCACGAAGACGGCCGGATCCTACGTAATGTGGCCTCTCCAAATCATTTCTCGCCCCCGTTTATTATTTACCAGCTCTTATTCCGCAAGGTATTACGTTAAGGATAAAGGTCACCACAACCGGTAACCGTGTTCTGGTAGCAAGCACCGTGGTGCGGTGCCAGCGACGACAAAAGATCGCACGTTATCACGCACCAGATGAACTCGACTCTTGGTAGGTTGTTAGCTCGAGCAAGCGAATTTAGCGAACCGGCGTGATTACCGCTTCGTTGATTACGCTACCTAAACAGTGTGCGCCAACGTTGATTTAATTTTCCGAGGTGCCAGCGGAAGTAGAAGCGCGCAGTTTCCTGTACACCTTTGCTAATAGAAGTGCTTCTTCGAGTTGACGTTCGACGGTCGCAAACAGACGGATGATTTGCATTTTCATGAACTTTGCTGATGGTAATCAATTGAAACTGGATGTAATAATCAACAAATCGATGAATCGTCTGCACAGATTCTCGGTTCGCCTCGGCGCACTTGATGAAGCGTTAGAATAGAAATACTTGAACGGGTACAAGAAAAGATGTATATGAATATGTTAGACATTTAGGGAAATACAACAGTTTTTAGCAGATATTCGTAACAAGTATGCTAATCTTTTTTTCCGAGCACTCTGTTCGTATTAGCGGCTGCCAGAAGAATTCACTCTGCCGGGTATGGGTAAAAGGGTGCTCGTGTCCCCGAAAAAGTGTCGTCCTGCCAGCCATTATACAGTGTATTAGAACTGGTAGCCCGCTTTATATGCGCGTCGCACACGCCTCCGTGCACTCGCGAATGCGTGCGAGGGAAAAGGGTTGCGACGGATCTTCTCGCGGTCGAGGCGGGGGTTGCGGCGGCGCCCGGGCGTCGCAAAAGGAAGCGTGTCAAACCGTTCCGCCACAATACATTCTAATGACTGTAGCTTCGCAGCCGGGCCACAAGGACTTTCACCCTCCCGTCGTTTTCGCGTTCTATTCTTCTTCCGTCGTGTCGTCTACCCGCGCTTTCCCGCCCGTTCCACCCTCCCGGAGTTGGCTCCACCCTTTCCTCCCTTTTTCTTTTTTTCTCTCGCCAGCCGGTCCACTCGTTCCCTTTCCTCGTTCAGACCGCGTTTACTCCATTTCCTCGAGCCAGTTTCTCGATTATCAGAGATACAAAATCTTGCTGGCCACTCTTCCTCTCCGTTCGCGATCTTGCATGCATGGATTGGGCACGGAGACGAAACACGATAAACCATCGTATCGCTGTCGCGATCCAACTTTCGTCCCCTTAAAGAGTTCTTGCATAATAATTCGAACGATATCGTCCCAGGGAGAATATTCGCTCCTCTCGTCCGTTAACGAGTCTCGCATTACCATCCTGGCCAGGAGTCAATTTGTCAGTCGGCTGAATCCGAATCGACGATATTATTCGATTCATTATTCGACGTTAAATACCGCGCTCCTTGGGAATATTATTTCTTTAATATCATTTATTAAATCCGATATCGTCTCTGTATTAAACACACGCGAAATGAAATAGCGAATCAATTGATATTTAATCCGTCGTTTTCAAGTGTACACGCAGAGGCGACCACTTGTCTCGCGACCCGACGCGAGGTAAGAAACAATGCCGTCTTTCCATTAACGACCCGTTCCTCCTCTTCGTTCACCGTGGCCTATTCTCGAAGCCATTACGCGCGTCTACGCGCGGACACGCGTCGTGGACCACGCTGCTCGTTCTTGCCGCGCCATTTACTCGCGCGAAGTCTGCCTGTGAATTTCGAGGATAATTCTCGCGCAATTATCCCGCGCGCAAGCTGAAACGCGGGCGGCAACCACTTCCGACGGCTCGAAAAATTAACGGAGTTTTAATTGGTCCATTCAGTTTTCGTAGCACAGGGCCAGAAGCGAGCGATTGTCCATGGTGGTTGCTTCGCTCGATCCGAGAATTAATTGGTTTCAGACGATGGAGGGGTTCCGTGGTAATCGAGCCGTTCGAAATATTCAAGGCGATGTCCGATTCACTTCGCGCTTCCACCTTTTCTTTTTTTTTTTTAAACTCCACACCGTCCATCGAAGATCATGTTTGCCGAAGGCCAACACGATTTTCGTATCGAGTATCCCGCATTTCGCAATACCGCCGGGAATCAATTAGAGAACGACCGTGGGGAAGAGAATAAACCGATTGCTTACATAAGCGTGGAACTTTATGAAACTTTGTTACGAGTCACCTTCGCTCGGTTCGTACCTGAAACGGTACGAGGAATCGATTAACGCCTCCAAGAGAGAGCAGCAATCGAACGTCGACATAATGACACGCGACAAACGCGACTGGCTGCGTTCGAACGTATGAATAAAAAACAAAGCTACGCTTCATTATCGATGCTCTTTCGCTTATTACAGCGAGCAACAAAGCGATCCGGCCCCGGGGGCGCGTTCGTTTCCCAAGGGCGGAACGAACGATTCAGCCGTACGTCCGCGTCGAAAGCTTTTCGCCTCCGATCCTTTTAAATCGTCTAACGCGCGCGCTTAAAGAGTTTAGCGAGCCGGCATTGGGGTCAGACGCGACGTATCGCAGTGTCCCGAGTCGATATTTTAATCTCCGTGGCCTGGCGAGCGCGCCGGCAGCCGGATTGTAGCCAGGGACCAGGAATAAAAAGGGTGAAGAGGAAAAGGGAACGGGGTTGGGAGCGGAACGCGGAAAAAAGAGCGGAAAGCGTGGAGCAGAGCGAGAAACAGCTTCGTGGGAACGGGATAAAAGCGACCAAGTAGTATAGCGGAATGGCTAGTAAGATTTATTGCGTTCGAGAGGGTGGCAGGGTGACGCGAAACGTTGAATATTAGCGGGGGAATAGCTGACAAAAAAAAAAAGAAAAAAGGAAAACAAAGACGAGTATCTCGCCCGGTGCCATTATTCTGCGTTTTGCATTCGGAAAAGGTAGCCCCCGCTCCTTTGTGTCGCTCGCTAAATTAAATTACGTCGCTGGCAATCGTTAGGGGGTTCATTCAGAGGTAATTAAATATGGATTCCCTTGATGCGTAGTATCGGTTGGACATACGGTCGTTTCGCGATCAGCTTTGCCCGCCCGCGTGGAAAATTGAGTTTGAAAATAAATGACTTGTATGCCGGCTGGTTACATCGGAGGCTTTAATTTGATTGGTTAACGATTTGGTAGATTCGAAGTGGTCGCCCCGCTAATTAATAATCACGCCTCGGTTATAGAAGACACACAGGGCGCATAAAATATTGGAATCACATCTGTAATGCTTTGCACTCGCGTCGAATCCGTGGAGTATATGTAAATCGTTGCATCGAGCGACGCTATAAGTTATAGCCGCAAGTGCACGTAAACGGACGGGAAAATGGAATAGCCTGGCGTGTCGCAAAGGGAACGGGACACGGTAAAAGAGGAAAGTAAAAAATTCAGATCATACCCCAGGAGTATTGATAGGCAAATATGCTGTGCACGGGCAGGCCTTTGCGCGGATGAAAGGAACAGAGAAACCGATGTAAATCGACGAGGGAACGCGGTATGTAACCTCGCGCAGTAAACATCAATCGTGGACAGACATTTTCGCGGACCGCGGGAAAGCTTTTTCCACCGGGTAATCTATCGCCCCTTGATCGACAGAAGTGACCTTTCAACAGGTTCACCTAGCAAGTGCAGAACGAGCTTTTGTCCCTCGCACGTTTTTTGAGCGGGCCACTCTTTTAATATCGTGGCTCGTGTGGTATTTAAAAAAAAAAAACCAATCCGCAGGATCGACCCGTCGATTAAGACGTGGGTGGACTGTTCCACCCACGGAACAGGGGGCGTCGCGAAGAATTGGAGCGGATCTTAATATTCCGGATGCGAGTGGACCGACACTTGAGAAACTCCCCCGTTCTTACAGTCTTGATTACGTTCGTCACGTCCCATTGTTCTAACGCGACCGATTATCGTCTTATCGCGACCGCGAACGCCGCCACCCTCCGACTAATCCTTTTTTCGATTTCACCCTCGACGGTAGTCCCGCGGGTCACGCGAGAATTCGACGATTTGTCCCGGATGAAGAGCACGCGCCGCGATAAAACTGGCGAACTTCTCTTTTGGCTCGTTCGCGCGTTATCTGACTGGCAAACCTGCCGCGGGGCAAAGGGCATGATTTATTCGGTGACTCGCAGCAAGCGTCTCACCGCGAGACGAATGAGGGTATGCATAGGAGAGGAAGGTAACGCGATCTTGCTCGAGAGATCATAGGAGGAGAGAATGAATTGTAGTCGAGAGATTCTGGGATATTAATCTTCGTCTCGTGCATTTGCATATATATTGTGTACCCCTTCATTGGATTATTTCCGCCGTTTCCATTTTTAACGCTAAATATTTGATATCGCCGGACCAGGGGTTTCGTTGAGAGGCGCAGAATTAGCAGGAGATTTAATTAGCGATAGATTTCCCTCGTTGGAAACCTCGTGCAGTTATGACGCAGTTTCAAAGGGTTGATAGTAGAATATGGTCAACGCGCGATACCTGTAGCGGAGCTTGTACGCGATTAATCGCGTTTAACCCTTACAACCTTTACGACTTAACGCTATTATACGAATTATTCGTCATCTGCGCACGGTTCGCACGGGAATTACCGTTGACCCATACATCAGATATCGATACTTGCCTCAAATGCACAGCCTCCCCCTTCGTTTCGGGATAGAGATCGTCCCGTTTGCAATATTCAGTTTCGCATCTGGTCGATCCACGGAAAAACGATTCGTCAACGTGCCGCGTAAGTTAATCAATTAAAGCGATCACTTTGATTCGAGAGCGGTGGATTCGAATCGTGGCCGGATAAAGTCTATTCGATCGATCGATCAATCAGTACGGCGGATAGCTCATTGGCGATATTGCCGCGGAAAAATTGCCGCCATCATCGCGCGACATCACGGTTCCGGCGTGCGTTTGCGCCTCGATTATGCGAACGACAATACTGTTAATTAGCACGCGTCCACTCGTCGGCTCGACGTTTACGCGGCAAAACTATCGACGCGGGCAAACAATGGAATAGTTAGGGAGCCAAATGATCTAGCAATTATTCTAATGACCCGTTCGCAAGTGCCTTGGGCGAAGCAGCCAGGACGAACGCGCGCACCGAAACGCGGGATCTCTTTGCGCCGGCAGTTTTTACGCTTGCCCTTTCCCATTTCCTTCCACCGTGGCCGGAAACGGAGCCGGGCCAACGATTTCCAGCCATCGGAGAAACAGAAAAGTGTGTAATCGTTAAACTGTAATGGGAGAATCGCTGACTTCCGCGAACCTGGAAGCCGTTCGATTCGCAATCACCGTCTACCTACGACGCTCTTGCCCTTTTACCTCGAGATAAGGGCGAGAAAGGAGAAGATAGAACGGTACGCCTTCTTTTGTGCGCATGGAAGAAGATTTCGAGGATCGAAATGGATAGCAGAGTCGTCGTGCGACGATCCTCGCTGGTATTGTTCGCAAGTTCAAAGAGTAATGGTTGCCGTGCTTCTGTTAAATGTTTAGTTACTTCGACGTTCTACTTGTTCGCTGAATAACGCTGGAACTTCATAGTATTCTGTCAATAATCTTCCACGAGGTGTGCTGCGCGTGTCGCAAAGTAGGCTTCGAACGGTGGAGCAGCGAGGGATGCCTTGTAAGAAGAATCGATGCGTGGCTGCGTTTGAACAGAGAGCGACTGCATATTGCACTCGCTTAGGGGATTCTATATATTTTAAGCCACTCAATTTTTCCTTCTAATTCCGCCCAGCTTCATTTGGTAAAGAGCCACGCGACGCTGTGCCGCCCTCGCTCCCTTTTATAGCTGCTTGTATCAATTGCATTAATTGCATCGCGTCAATTGCATTACGGAAAATTAAAGTGCAGAAATAATCCTGCGCGTTCTGAAACACGTCATACATAATTTCCATCGAGCTAAAAAAGCTTAAAACGGATTTCAAATTTGTGCAAACCGTGTCGATATTTCGCATCGCAAACTTCGCGATCCGTCGGAGTTAAAAATACAAGAAAACGCGATAGTTAAACGAGTCGAAATATCCGTTAAACAAACGCGCGAGCGTCTGGGTATTAAAAGCAGAAACGTTTACCAACCGTCGAACATCGACGCGTATTTACCAGAGACGAATTTAGTAAATATCCGAGCAATATTCCGGCGCAACAACGCGCCGTGCAGAATATTTGCGAACCATATGGCAAAACAAGAGTCATTTGTAATTAAATTATTCCTCGAAACCCGCGGAAACGTTCGATCATGGGATATCACGAATTATCTCCATCATAGCTGAATGCGATTTGTCCAACGACGTCCACGATTTACGTGGTCTCGTGAATGTAACGATCGTCAATTGTTCGCATTAAACAAGTGCAACACACGGTCCACATTTCTTACGTCCCTCACGATCGATCACGAATACCATCAGCCGCTTGTCCGAAATGGACATCACGGTTTAGTGATGGTCGAACGCGCGACTCTTGGAACGTCCCCGTGTTTCCCTCGCCAAGGCAAACCCATTAATTTACCGGTAACGAAGCGGACATCGGAGAAGGGTGGCTGCATCAAGGTCGAGCGGAGGAGCGCGGAACGCCTGTGTACGGAGAGAACGTTCCCAGGAGCGGCATCAATCCCAATTCTATTCCCACGAAAAGCTCGATGGTTCCGTGGCTGCGTCTGCGACGCGACGCGAGACGATAAATGATAGACGTGCGCGTCGTTATTATTCCCGCGGTGGCATTTTCTCGCGCGGCCATCGACGCCCCTCGAAAGATAGCCGCCCTACCCACCAACGGAACGGCCGTCCGCCATCTCGTTTCGCGCGGGTATTCCATTTATCTCGAAATAAAAGAATCTATTTCGGCGGGTGATTTGTGCGGCCCAGCCCGTACCCTCTTTGTTCCTTGATTTCATCGTTCTCTCTTCTATAGCCTCCTCCATTGTCTCTTTCCAGGTGTTCGATAAGCACAACCGTGGATACATCACCGCGTCCGACCTGAGGGCCGTGCTGCAGTGCCTGGGCGAGGATCTCTCCGAGGAAGAGAGTACGTACGCTTATTTTTATCCTGTTTACGTTAGCTTGAAAGCCTTGTTACGCGCAACTAGTGGCGCGCGTCGAGTCGTACGCGCGCGCGTTCCGATTGTTTAGCGTTACTTTTAATTTTCGTCCTGCGATCGGTCAACAAACAAGCCGGAAACGTAAGCGAATAAATGCAAACGGCAAATACAGGTACACGTCGAATAATGACGAGCGTACGTAAGTGAGTTATAACGGTATCGCCTGACACATGACGGGGAATGTTTCTTCTGGAAATAGAGGGGAAAGTGAAAGCGATAATTGTTGTACGAGCGTATTAGCTTGAAGACAACAGAAATTGGTATTCTGCGGATTAGGGAAGCCGCAAGAATCATAAAGATATCGTGGAAAGTTGCAGGTCCTAATCCCCTCAAGTGTTTTGGGACATTTGGCTCTTATTTAGGTACGTTCGAGCCTGGCGCTGAAGTAGAAGTGGCTTGTCCCCTGTTGCTACTCAGACAACGCGTCTCGTAACTACTACGAGTCTCTCCGCTGAAAATAACGTTTCTGATGTTTGATATTTTACCACGAAAGCGAGTAATAAGTCGAATTTCCAAAATTATTCGCAGCGATCGTAATTCAGTGGTTCTGTTATTTTATTCGAAACGATCGCAAACAATCGTCCACGCTTCAGCGTTAATTGCGCCTGATGGATTCCGAGTTTAAGCGAGTCGGATATATTGATTGGATGTTTGTAAACGCGCGAGCAACAAGGGTGGAGAGGCACCGTTAAAAGAGGGTGCCGTCTCGCGGAACGAAAACGAGGCGAGGAGCTCGTGGGAAGTTTTCACTTCGACAGCAATTCCGCGCTTGTCCTACGTTCCCGCGACAAATCGAATCCAATCTCGCCTCGTTGACGCCTTCTTTAAAACGCGCGAACGTGAATCGAGATACGGTCCATCTGTCGTGACAAATTTCCGGTGAAAACTTCCGCGGGATGTAACCTCGAGATCGCTGCAACGTTCGCGCGCACACCGAAATCCCTCGAGTTATTCGGGAAAAACTTCCGCGCGGAAATTTTCCAAAATCCAACTTGCGCCACCCACTGACGCAACCAAAAATTTCGCGGTATTTCCCTGTGGAAAAACCGGGAGATCTCCCCTTCGAAAACTGATGTGGCAAAACTCCAATATTATCTCGAAGGTTGCCCAATCCAAGAAAATAAAACGAGGGCGGTGGTATGTTTATTAGTATCCCGAAGCGGAATAAGATTCTGGTAAGGTTCGAGAAAACATCCGTCCCCTTTGTTCGCGTTCCCTGCTGTTTTCCCACGGGATTAACCCTCGCGGCGTGCTCTCTAATTCTATTTGACGCGTCGTTACCAGTTACCTCGAGTTCGACGCGGTGACTTTCAACCCCGTGAAAGGAAGCGGAGAACGTCTGATCTCTGGCGCGCGAGAACTCCGTTTTACCGTGAAGAACGAGACGCGCGTATAAACAGACGTGGTAACATGACCGAGGCTCTCTCGTTATCCCACTGTCACGCGGCAATCTCGCGGACCTCTTTGCAGAGTGAACGTCGCGTCGTTTGTCCTCGTCGTTGTTCCGATCGATCTGCTTGAATTTTTCGCCAATAGAATCTGAGACGACGAGGCGTCGTCGAGGAATTGCGCTGTTGCGTGGAACGATGCTCGCAATCGGAGCTATCCTTGAAAATTTCCCGATATCTGATGAAAAATCGGACGAAAATGAACGGGGTTTGTTTCTCAGATTTATTAAAAAGATCTGACCGTTGCCTTATCGCGTAATATTAAAGCAGAATTAATTGTTGTTGTTTGTCTCTCTGTTTATCGCTCGACGTTCCGTATCAGTTCGAGTGTTTACGGGCAAGGTGGTTTTTCTCTCCCCTTTATCGTTACGACAATCAACCGAGCCGGATGAAGCGGGTAACAAAGTTAACTCGCTCGAACAGGCCGGTGAAATAACCGCGGCCCGTGCAAAAACAATGAAACTATCCACTCTCACCCCCGGCGGCACCCCTCGGCCCGTTTACCTCGTAAAAGTTTCACGATGCGAACAATCAAGTAGCGTCTCGCGCAAATTTGTCCCGGGCTTCCGTTAATAGCGCGCGCAATCCTGTGAGACGAGCAAATTACTCGCGTGCTTCATCTCCATTCAGCTCCATCTATAGCCGGCTACGTAATAATCCGTCCGATCGGTGGGATGAGGTTACTAATTGACCGGAATCAATTTGTGCTGCACACGTATTTCTGTGTACGTATTAATAATTGCCGCAGGACTACGAAACTGATTACGGTAATGGGTAATAACGCTCTTCGAGAAATTTAGCCAATTGCGCGACACAATTCGAGGGTAGTCGTAGAACGGTGAGGTTTTCGAGAAAAACAAGGGTCGAGGGAAAGGCGATGCCCGGCTCTCCTGGAATCGATACGCAGAGATCGACGTTATATATTAACGGCATTCAGTCCCGCACGGCTACGTACTCGGCGCTTTTAGTGGCGATAAGTTCTAATAGAAATCGACGTTCGTTGGTGAAGGCTTGTACCGAGGGGTTGCTTTGACGGACCTGAGATAATCCTGATTGATATTGACGGGGGAACGCTGCAACGATTTGCCGCTAATCGGTCGTAGGGGTTGCGGGAATTGTTACGCTCGCTACCATTCCGAATAGAAAGTTATTTACCATCTTGCATAAAAGCTCGCAATTAGGAGGATTAAAATTAAACGGCAAACGACCGATAAATTACAGAGCCCGAGTCCTGTATGCAAAAATACTTACTGGAAAATGCATAAACCCCGGCCAGGGAATGAAAAGGGCCGTTAATGTGAAAATTCACGGGAGCGGCATTTGCATGAGTTTATCGAGTTATGAAAATAGAATTAAAATGGAAAATCCGCGACGCTGGCTCGGCCGCGTCGCGTCTGACCACCGACGCTCGTTTTTCACTTTACCCCCGACACGGTACACGGGGTTACACACGAGGTACACGTGTCGCGGTGGAAAACGGCCGCATTATCGAGGCGTTTTTCACGCGCGAAAAACGCCAGCCGGAATATTAATCGCGCGTCGCGATATTTCGCGCGCGAACACTCCGGGAGGTTCGCGCGAGAAAAACGCGAGAGGGAAAAATTAAATTGCCGCGCGCTGCCGGCCACGTCAATTAACATACGATCGTCCATGGATGATTTTAATCAGGCCAAATGCAATATTTGCCGTGTCACTGAATGCCTACGGCGGACACACCGCTAATGCCGGTGATATTAAATTTCAACTTCCCGTCACTCTGCCTGGCAATTTTGTAATCAATCCAACCGAATTGTAACACGTTCCGTGTACGCGGTAGACATTTTTCAAGAATTCTCCTCGTTCGACAATTTTACATCCGTTTAAATTCACGTTGCAATATAGCCGTAATATATTTTAATATAAATTAAGCGGAGGACAAATGAAATAACATTTAATCATAAACTGTCCCGCTTTGTACATTTACAATTCAATTGGTTATTGTATTATGTGAACAAGATATATCGCGCTCGTTACATCGTATTTCATTACTTAAAGCAAGTGTCGCGCAAAACGAACTATTAGTAATCATTTTATGCGTCCCCTTCGAGGATCGATCTTTACGAATCGTAAAGCTTTCGACTTCTAAATAACAAACAAGCTACGCGCCGATCAGTATGTACGATAAAGTAACAGCAAGATAAAGTAGAGAGAATACAGGACACAAATCGTGAACGCAATCCTTTGCCACCCTGCTTGCCCGAAGACTTACCTCACAGATTCCGTTTGAAGCGCGCCAGATGCAACATGTAAGCCGCTTCTCTTGTGTGTTCCAGTCGAGGATATGATCAAGGAAGTGGACGTGGACGGAGACGGTCGGATCGATTTCTACGGTAAGTCCAACCCTCCATAAGACTCTCTAATAATCGGAGAAAAATACGAGTGCTCGTAACAGGGGTGGGAATCCCTTCGTACCTGGCCTTCTCGATCCTCAGCTCGCGTGTGCGTCTTCTTCCGCGTGTTCGAAGGCTACGATTGATCGATGCGTGTCGCGGACCAAGGTCAAGGGAATTTCGTAGCTACCAAGGGGTGGAAAAACGTGGATACTCGCGAGAGAAGGGTCAGTAGCAGAGAAATTAGTTCTCGTGGGCCAAGAAGGTTTCGTGACTAGAGTTTCTCGGTGATCAGACTAAAATCGGAACCATTGGGGGTGGTCCCCTCGATTTTCCTCTCTTTTAAATTCCCATTTAGCTCTTCACCTTCTCCTCGTATATCGTGTATTCGATGTTCCTCGAATGGGCATTGTCGGGTTGAATTATCAACGATAAAACGAAATATTTCGATCGCGATTATCCTCCTCACCCTTAGGGACGAAGGGTAGGTACATATTCCAGTGTACCTGCGATCAATTTTTTTTGAACGACACGGGATTCGAGGGAACACCTCATCCATGGTGTAGCTTCCGTACTCGTGCCGCGGGATCGCGAGAATTTATACCGCAATTCGGTGAATTTATTTTCTTCGGGGGCCACGAGTTGCATACAAAATATGTTGGAACGGCCAATATGTCTCTGAAGTGATTCGATTCTAGCTGGGGGGAAAGTTTCAGAAATCGTATCTAATTCTATGCCAAGGAGAGCCTGGAGTTTTGCGTTTGTAATAGAGGGGTGGATACGGTGTACGGCGGATCCTCTGCGGGGAATCGACACGGGTATCTGATAGGCGGGCCTATTTATGTTTATGGCACCGTTAAGGACACTTGGTTATCTAACTTCGAGAAGGGGGACCAATATTCGTTTTTGTTCCAGAATTCGCACACGCGCTCGGCGAGCCAGGGATCGACGACGACGAAGAGGACGAGGAAGAGGAGGTGCTGTCCCCGGGCTACTAGGATTTTACCTATTCTCGTGTCTGTGTTAGATAGAACGAATTAACGACGAATCAACCGTCGACGGATAAACCTGTTCGTCAAAACATCTTTTCCTCCTCTGACATTCACTTCGTTGCATGTAAAAGAAAAAAGAAAAAAAAAGACGTCGACGATTGAAATTTCACTCGCCGTTCGCCGAAACGATTCCTTCGAAACGTCCTAGTCTTCTGATTCTTTCGTTCGTTGCACACATCGAACAAAACGAGAAATGAATTTAAAGATATATATATCAAGAGAGAGTAGAAGCGTCGAACGTGGAAAGAAACGAAAGAGAAAGTAACGAAAGGAAAGACGAGGTGAACATTGAAATTCGCGCCGACGCGGAAGATGGTTGCGTTTCGAGTCAGTAGGGTGTGCCACTGTCCGATCGAGGGACGAGCTCGCGGCGCCACTTTCAACCCGATAAATCGGCCTAATCGCGGGGCTCGTTATGTTCGATCAAAGTCGGAGGACCGTTTCGACAAGCCCTAATCGCACCTACCGTAACATTTATAGATAAAACGCCTGGTGTGATTTTATGTTACCCAAGTTGAGACGCATCCAGCTATCCGTCGATCAGTTGCTTTCCTCCCTTCTGCCTATTACTGGCGCGTGCCGCCAAATACGAACGGCACCTCAATTGAACTTACCGAACTGAAGCGCACAACGTCTACTTTGAATTTCTTCTACCTCCAATATCATTTAAGTTTCGAACGATACGATTAATTATAACCGTTATAAAAGTGAACGAGTTTGTCAGTCTAGTATGTCATTTAGCGCTAGCATTTTTCTGGCGTGTAACGCGAAGACGAAAAAGGCGGCTCGCGTTTCGTGTAACATAAAGTCCCAGCAAGCGACGCGTCGTCTAATTCCCTTCGTTAACTGTGCTGAGAAGAGTATCCACAATAAATCTTCGTGAATTATGCTCAGCGACTAGCGTCGCGCGACGAGCGAGAAGATCGGCTTGAGAAGACGGGGAGACGATCGTTGGTAAGGCGATCCCTCTAGATTGAAGAACGCACAGAGAAACGCGTTTGGGAATTCTATAAATATAACTATAATTAATAAAACATTTCACGCGATCGTGCTCCTCTTCCGAAGCAAACGCTGATTACCTCGCTTTAAATGCACTCGTCGACTATTTTCGTGTCTCGGTCGCCTGTGTCAATGTAAAATAGCGACCGGTTCGTTATCGATTTCTTCTCGTAAGATATGTGGATTTTTCGATTTTACTTCCCTCTCTCTTTCTCCCTCTCTCTCTCTCTCTCTCTCTCTCTCGTCTAATCTAAGTCACACACTTTGTGCTCCATCTAAAGTAATGTAAATTAAGAACAATCAGCACTGCAGCAAACAGTATCGATTGCATTGCAAAGTCACCGGATGGAGGATCGATCGAGGACGATCGATCGCGACTGTTATCGGATCGCGTTCCCGAAAATTCCATGGGAACGCAGACGGGACGCATGGACGACGGAAACTGGCGCTTGCACCATCTGAAAACTCGAAATGCCGCGAATCTCGATCGAGATCGCGCGGTGGTTGAGTCGCGAATTTTAAATGAATCTTGATCGCTTCGCTCACCTTGAGCTTCGTACTGTGTACCTTATTAACGATATCTCACTGTTACGCCAAATAACAAGAGCCGCACGCTGTTTCAAATATTTTAAAGGGTCTAATAAATCCAATAAACAAAATGGTTTCCTGGTACGTGTGTTTTTACCGACCCCATCCACTCGAAGGCGACAATAGCCGGCACGAACAGATTATGGAAAATAGGAGCGGATAGAGATACGGCGATTAGCCGGTTTCTCCTAATTGGATATAATCCATTCTAATGTAATTCGCATTGCGGCTCGCTTGAAATAGCTCCGCGAATAAATAAGCTCCGCGGAGTGCTGGATTAATTCGTTGGATAAAAATAAGCATCAGCTTCTGCTAATTCTATTTCGTAAGCGAATAAGGCGGTAAAAAGTTGAGAACAGATCCCACAAAACGACATCACGATAACCAACAGTTATTTTTCATAAACGTTCATTTTTATTAGCGATAAATAAACTTACATATCTTTACAGTAACAATGTCCTCTCGTAACTCTCGGAAAATATGATAATATCTATCCGCAAAAATCGATATAGATCAAGACTTCCGTTCCTTCTGTCTCATATGTATTCTTCCCGATAATATTGTCCCTCTCCGTGGTGTTCCATACCCGACACGACGCATTCCGTTCTCCATACCTTTCGCCCCGTAAACGAACAGGCACGGGTCGCTCGGACAAACGAAAAAAGATCGGTACAGGCGGCGTACAGAAGGAATCTACGTTGCGTGTGTGTCTTATATGTGGCCTACGTATGTATGTATGTACGTACGGAGCCTTACGCTTCCTTTAATAAATCCTAATGATAGCGAGCATATACAACTGTCGAACATAAAAAAGAAGAAAAAAAAAACAGAAAGAAAAAACGAGGAAAGGGTAAAAGAAAGAAAACGAAAACGTAAGACGAGTTCGTTAAGTATCGAGCCGAAGAATTTGTTCGATCATCGACCGTCACACCGACGACGCCCTCGACGTTCGCGACGCGATCGAGGTTCACGGGCGTTCGGTTCCTCTACGTTATCCAGCTTTGACCGTTCGCTGGTTTCCGCGTGGCCCAATTGTAAATCTATTATGGCTGGAACATTCTTGTTAGACGAACACCAGTCCATTCCGGTCGAACGCCTGGCGAACGCCTGGCGAACGCTTGGCGAACGCAACTTCCGCGAGTTCGTTGCGTCCGCTCAATCTCTTAATTACCGCGGATGCTTCGACGTCACTTTGTTTCATTTTCTTTTTCTTAGTCCTGTTCATCGACGAAGAAAGGGCTATACAGTAGTCGAAAAATATGATCCGCCAATGACCTCGAACAAGGCGACATACATGATATATGTGTATAGATGTATGTATATTTTACCAGTTAAGAGGGAAAAAGCTTTCGTTTAATGATTCGTATGTGTATATACGTATACGTATATATGTATATATATATATGTGTATATACCATATTTCTTCGGTTTACTCGTCAGAGAAGCAGTATATGTACACGTGTATAGTTACGGGTACGCGCGTCTAGGCGCATGTATTGTGTGCGTGCTATCGAAGTACATGCAATATACGGCTGAGAATTAGTCAAAACCTTCACCCCTCAAATACTCCCCGTACATCTGACTTTAGCCTGGTGCAGAAATGGAAAGTTCGCGCGCGTTCGCGTGGACAGAAAAACGGATCGATTTTTATAATAAATACATCGTCGATTGGTCTTCTTTACACTTTTAGATCGAACCAGCGTGTTTCCCCCCTCCCCTTCTTTTACCTCCGGTCTTTTATTCCTTTTGGTTTGTCAATGTGTGTATAATACGCGTTCTAGAATCGCCAAGGACGACATTTTTCTTGACCGCAAAAAAATGAGCGTCCTATGGATTCGAAACGCTAAGAAAATCTCGTCAATTCTCTTCGATTCCGTCCATTCTCTCCCACTGAAAGACATCGCGTTCGATCATCAAAAAAATGCTCGAAAAAAGAGGCTCGTCTCGACGATTAACGTGATCGCGGGCACGGTTTACAAAAGTTTTCGTTTCTTAAACAATTAACCCTAATCGTCACCGATGCGAGACACAAGGCTCGTTGGTTCATCGAACCACAATTATATAAAAAATTAAGTGTCCTTCGTACACTGCGCTGCGGTCCCTTGAGCAGTCGAGGTTTTGGCGCTTCTCAAGTCACTTCATACCTCCCGATTATGTATATGAATCGTTACACTTATATTCGAGTCCAATACTTCTTGTTTCACGGTTTAACTGTCCATCGAAATCTTAACCATCGAAACCTTTCTTCCGTTCACGTTCTACCTCTAACATCAGTTCCATTGTCTCTTCTTTGTCCAGATCCATTAACACCCACGTCCGACGACGACTCTCGAAACGTTTCCTCGAAATCGCAAATTACAGTCCACGATTCAACAACAACAACAACAGAGAAGACTCTGGAGGCCATCGATGACTCCTCCCGTGGCTTACGCGTGCTCTGAACTCTCGTAAAGTACAACCGAAGTCTCAACATGCATGTTGGTGGTTATTAAACGCTAAGTGTCCTTAGGTAAGTAACATTTAACCGCGCACAACGTTTCCTTTAAGTAGCTTGTGAAGCATTTTATATCGTTAAGATATACTGGACGAGCCGCGACGACGGCCTCCTCCGTCGATCCCTCTCGAGACCGACGTTCGACTCGCGAATACACGAGACATCCCGGATCCGTCGTCGCGCCCGTTGCTCGAAAACGAATATCCTACCCTCGCGCATCGATTACCTTGCGACGTTACCAATCGACGCGTTAAATCGAATTGTTCGTGACGCGCGATCGGGAACGTCCGTTCTAGCGACATCTTCGTACCGAACAGGAGGACCGTGAACGCGAGATCCCGCGGAAACGGAGGGTGATCGAACAAACCTCGTGAAATCCTCCGCTAAGCATCGACCGTCTAAAGAGAGAAAAACCGATCGAACAATCGCTACTGGCAGGAGAGTAGCATGGCAAAATTAGTCCGGAAGACTAATAATAGCCTTCGGCGAACTGTCGCGCGCGTAACTCGTCGTCGTCGTCCGCCGCGATCTCTCGTTCCGCACGATCGATCGGGCCAACGGTGCATAGAGCGTCGATCTCATCTTCTAGCCTTCTCCGTCAGGATTCGGGGCCTTCGTGGCGGCGAATCGCAACCGCCGCCTTCTGACCACGGAGAACGCCGATAACGGTAACTTTCGACGGTGATGCGAGGATGAGACTGAAGCACGATTGTAATCCCATCTCGCGACGGGTCTCCCTCAAAGGACTGGCTCCTCGTCGGTTTCGTCGTTGTCATCGTGCCCCTGCGACTGGCACTGAACCACCGCGGACGACGCAGCGCTCGCTTTCACTCGTCGTTGTCTCTTCTGATGATTGTTGGAGCCGGTGTTACCGCTGCTGGTGCTGGTGCTGGTCAAACTGCAGCTGGAGCTAGCAGGACTATTGCCCGCGTTGTTCACGGTACCGGGTACCAGGTCCGGGTCCTCTCGTTGTCCGTTGGCGTCGATCAAGGGTCTCAACGCGGTCCTGAGGGACCAGTAGAATCGCGGATAAGCGCGTTCCTGGTGTAGTATCAGCTCTTTGCTTTGCTTCAGCTTCTGAAACGGAATCGGAACGATGTACGGACGGCTCGAGTAGGTATTCGAGTAGTTGGTAAGCGGGTCAAGTGCGATGCCATCGAGGGAAATGCGTGAGAATTATCGATTGCGTTTAATTAAAGCGGGGCGTAGAGGGTGAGGAGGGTAGGCAGGAGGTACGGCAATTAGAGGTATAAATAAACGGGCGAGGGGCTCACCTCCGGAAGATCACTTGACCTGGTTTCCCGCGACGCTAACAGCTTCTTGCTCTCGGCGAACTGCCTCAACGCCTTCTCTCGTACGTAGACGTACGGCCGGATGACCCTGAGATCTTGGCGGCGTATGTAATAGTGGGCCTTCATGGTTTTCAATTTACCACCGTGGAACACGGAGACGAGGAAGCCCTCGGTCAGGTCGTCGAGATGCTGGCCCAACGCCAGCACGTTGTAATTGTGTCGTTTGGCGATCGCGTATAGCTGCGCCCTGGTCGTTCGATCGCAGAAGCTGCACGCTCCGTTCGCGTCCGTGGTGTCCTCGGGCTGGTTCTCGCCTGGGTTGCATTTGGTCTCGTTGTTTTGTTCCTCGTAGAAATAGGGGATGTCCAGGGCCTTCAGATAGCTCATCAGCTCCAGAGGGTCGAACCTGTTCACGTCCACCGTCGCAGCGCCGATCTCGAAGTCTATGCCTTTCGATCTGACGTAGAATCGATACTGATGCAACGTGTGCAACAGAGACAGAGAGTCCTTGCCAGTGGTCGAGAGGCAGACGAGTACTCTGTCGTTGTCTCGGATCATGTCGAACTCCTGCATGGCTTCCAATGCTGGTTTCCAGATGTTCTTCGGCGGGCAATGCCATTGGGTTCGCGACGCTTCGCTGTTTCCGTCTTTCGATTCGAAGTTCGCTCCTTGGTCTCCGTCCTCTTCTTCTTTGAGGTCGCTCGAGCACTCCTCGTCTTCCGAGAAGTCATCGTTCTGCCGGACTTGTTGCTTGCAACTGGATTTATTCGATAGAGCGGTCATCGAGGTTGCCCTCGGTTTGCGACCGTAGCTATTCGTGGAGTTGGATTCCGCGCTGCTGCTGCGCTTCAAGTCTACCGAGTCCAGCGACTTGTCGCTCTCGTGGAAGGACAGATTGATACCGCTGTCCTGCGAACTAACCGAGTTCACCGCCGAGTAGATCTTCGGAAGGATCTTCCGTGCGTCTCCGATCTCCAAACCTCCGCGTTCCTGGGTATCGTCGTCGTTCAAATCATCGTCCAGGTCGTGCACCACCTCTTCGTCGTCGGTTTTCGATTGATTGCGAACCATCTGTTCGCTCTCCGACGGCTTCATCACGTATATCACCGTTTCATCGGAGGAGCACTCGCTGGACATCTTGCTCTCCTGTTGCGTCAGTTCACCAACCTTTCCAGAGATCTCTATTGGTCCGCTTCGTCTTGTGCTCGACGTTCTGGGCGACGTCGACGGGAGAATTCTCCCTCTGTCCGGAGAACCGCATCCATTAGATGACACGTCGGAAGCTGAAGCGTCCGGGGAGTGTCTGTGCAGTCCGTCCACCGCGTTCACCATGCATCTGATCTCAGACTTCACCTCGCTTGCCATTTCCTTCGAGAATTCCATCAAGTACTCCGCGATGTCGCTAGCAGTGAACGAGTCGTGTCTCGTCTGTTTATCCTCCACGGAGAGCTGGCTAATCGCGCTCAGGTTGCGCGAGTGATGCTGGGGTGTGTTCTCGGAGGTGTTCGACTCGGACAACGCGTCGTCTACTTTGGAGATCACCTCGCGGATCTCCGACTTGATCTCAGTCGCCAGCTCCTTGGTCACCTCCTTCACGTACGCTCTCAGATCGTCTTCGGATCTTTGTCCACCGTTCGTAGATATTGGCGACGATCTACCTCCGCCCACGAACTTTTCCGTGTAATCGCTGACAGACGAGTAAGAGGACGGCGGCGAGGTCGCGGTGTGACAGTTGAGGGACAGAATCGAGTGACTCGGACTGCCGTTGTCGAGATCGAGAGAGTTCAATTCCGTCTGGCTGCTGCAGCTGCAATGGAATCGTCTGTGCTTCGAGGAACCGACGTTGTTTCCGCTTAAACCGAGGCTGGTCAAGGTTTGCGGGCTGAGCGGTATCGGCGACGACGAAGAGGACGCGACGTTCCGGTTCCCTGAATCGTTACCACCGCCAGTGGTGCTGCCTAGAGAGTTGCACCTGGCACGACCCGCGTTAGCAGCGTCTATCAGATCCCTCTGCTCTTTAATTGGCCTGTTGCCCGCGTGTGACATCGTGCCGATGGCCGACGGCGTGACCGCCTCGCCAACCGCGAATCTGACGGGCATTGGCGAACTTGGGCAAGTAGCTGGCGACCTTTGGCCGGTCGTGCTCGCGTCGTTGCTTCGATCCGTACCAATAGAAACCGGTGGTTGTTCCTCCTCGTTCCCGCTGCCCGGACTAGACGAGACTTGAAACTCGGCCGCGTTCAACAGGGTCTTTCTGACGGTGCTCAGGACAGGTAGGCTTCGGTGTCTGGGCGAGGTCGATGAGATCGGGACGTTACCAGTCCGCGGAATGTCGCTGTTCAGTCGACGGATGCTGTTAGCAAGGGCCAGACAGTTCACCAGGCTGTCGTGCGTGGTGGTCGGCGTGTGATGGCCGTGCTTGTTCCACGCTAGCATCGGGTTGAAAGGCACGTCTTGCTTCACGTTCTGCGAGTTGCCCAGCAGGAGGTCCTGCGCCTCGCTGGGCAGCATGAACCATCGCAGGGACTCCAAACGTTTCGACACGAAATTGTAGCTGCGATCGATCTGCAGCGGGTACCTCTGCGCCATTTTCCGGGCGCGGTTGAAGATGTTCCGCGCCATTTGCAAGCAATCGCCGTAGTTCTGCGGTAGCACGCCGGAACCGGACACGCGTCTCTCGGAAGCGTTCATCTTCCCGTCCGTGTATCTGATCGAGCTGAGCCACTTTCGCTCTTTGAACACGCTGTTCGTGTGGTGACGCCATTCGCCCGTATCCGGATTCAGCACGTATTGCGGTAGCAGCTTCCAGCCCTCGGTCGCGACCATTTTCAACGCCTCGAGCACGAACGCGACTTCAGCCTCGGACATGAAGTAAGGGAAGGAGAGTTTCGCGAAGCCTGGCCTCAAACCCTCCGCGTTCGTCTCGTCGCTGACGACGCCGCGTTCCCTGGAAAAAGGATCAGGTGACACGGTTAAACGGCCGTTAACGGTTTACGATTCCGCGGCTGTACGCGCTGTCGATGCCGGGAATTTCGAATTTCTTACCCCTCTACGAGCGCCTTCTGGTATTCCTTGGCGAGTTCCTGGTCGATTCCCATCAGGTCGTGAGCGTAGCGGCCGGCGCAAGCGCAACCGCCGCGCGCCTGTATACCGAACACGTCGTTCAGCACGGCGCAAACGAAGTTGTGGTGAAGGAACGTGCCTCGCGGATGGCGAACCATGAACGAGAAGATCGGCAGCCTCTTAACATTCTGCGAGCCGCTGCCGAGCAGAATCAGTTCCGGAATCGTGCGTACGTGTGCCAGCACTTGCCTAGTGAGACAGGAAGCATCGGTCACGTCTCGAACACTAACGACTGTACATCGATCGATCCAGCGGATCCGTCGTAATTTTATGCGCGATCGTCGTCCTTTGTCCGAAATCAATCAAGGCCGTTGCTAATCTCGCTGCACAGCTGAGAATTCTCAAAAGAGGACAAGTCGAATACAATAGCTACACGCGTTTGCCACGATACGTAACCGTGGACGTAGCCTCAAGCTGTCAATCGATCGCGATCGAACCGCGACTACGGGAGGTCTGGTATTCGGGACGTCCACCATTGCTCGCCGTGAATATTCCTAGGGTATCGCGTCGGTGTCTCTCCGTCACGAGGATAACACGTGTCGCGGTTTCACTCTCGAAACAAACAACCGTGGCGCGCGTCGATCGAAAGGGATGACATCATCGTTTACGACGCGATAACGATTTATTGGCGAGCGAATCGGCCGATCGATTTTGGACAAACAACAACGATTCGCTCCGGTCGATAGCGATATTTTTCGAACCGGTGTCCGGAGAGAAGAAACCCGTGTATACCTGGCAATCTTATCTTGCCGAGCGACGATCGCTCGTGGCGTCACGTTCTCCTTCAATTGGACCGCGAGTCCGCATCTGATGGTCTCGACGACACCGGCGGTGCCGCTCTCCTCGCGCAGCTCCGGGTCCCTGTGATAGTGATGGGAGTCCCTCATGTCCTCCGCGGCTATTTTATCTTTCAACAGGGACCGTTTGGTCACGAGCACGCCGGGGGACTGCACACCGCCGATAAACTTGTGCCCAGCGAAAATAATCGCGTCTTTGTGCACGGTTGTCTCGCTAACGCTGGGCAGATGCGGGTTCATGTCGATCTGCACGTACGGGGCTGAAAAAGGAGAGGCGAGGTTTTATTTTTGATAACAGGCGGAGAGGGTAAAAGAAACTACCCGATACGTGGGTCGCACGCGTGTCGTATCGTACGTAACGTACCACGCGAGCGATAAGACCCGTCTATAATTGATCGATCGTGACTGAATTACCGGACACGATAATGTATTTTTGTCGCAAAAGGGGACAGACAGAGAGAGAAAGAGAGAGGGAGACATTGCGTCAGGACGATGTCTCGCCTCTGTTTCGACCCGTATATCGGCTCCCACGGGCTGATCGTTACCTGCTGTGGTGTAATCCCAGACGCTAAGTGCCCCATACTGGTGCAGTAAGAGGGTCGTGGCGACGTCATCTGCCAAAACTCCGGTTATGCAACTGGCAGCGCTGAAGCATCCGATCATTTGCGTAACACCCTCGCTCCGCATTTTGATCAGGCTCCGCTCGAGATCGTTCAGGTCCAAGAAACCTTCCCGGGTCTCGGCCACTCGTACTATCTGCGTTAGTCGTTACAACGTTAAATAACTGCGCGGCGATTATCTTGTTCCTAATCGTATCTTTTTTTCTTTTCTTTTTTCTTGCTTTTCACGTTTCGCATATCTTTTCCTTGGCGGTCGTTACATAGAACGTTTCTGAAATAGTTAACAATTTGATACTATCGTAAATGTTCTTCCTGGATTATCTGGAATCTATTAGGACTACTGGAGAAAGTTCTGCCCGCTTCCTGATGCATAAGATCGCCAGATATAAAGCTACTAAAGGCGGCTACCGGGCGACTGACAAAACTATTTCACTTTATTCTGGCTGGCGTATGCTATATAAAATGTGCTACATAAAATGAAGGCCAGTAGGAACGGAGTCATCTTACGGTACGACAATGGCTGGGCACACGTGTCTTCAATGACAAAAGAAAAATAAAGCAGCTCAGCTGGGAGGTTTCTTAGTCATCAACCATATTTCTCGGATATCGGTGCTTCTGGTTTTCATCCGAAACTTTTCGAAACGGTGACGTAAAGGTCGTCGGAGCAATAAACGTTTGCCAATTGCTACTTTCACTCGAAGCAAAATTTCTCTCGTCAACGAGAGCCAGAAGTCTCGCTTTGTTTTGAAGCGGAGGAGTTTCGTACGAACCCCTGGCGAGTCGGGGCCGTTTCAAAGGAAAGAGTTGAAAATGGCTTCCTTCCGGGGCAAAGTGTGCCACGCAGCCACATTCTGCGAAGTGTCGAAGGCGCTGAGGAGTTTCTCAGAAATTTCCACGCGCAGGAATGTTTCAAACAATTTCTCCAGCATCGCGTTAAACGTGTTCCAGAATTTTTCATCAAAGAACAGCCTACGAGCCCCCATTTCAGAAACGTCCATTGTGTAGCAACCGTTTAATATCCATCACGACCCGGATACGTGTATTTATTTACATGTCGAAGCGGATAAATAAATTATTCCGAATCACGTCGTTAAAAGGTTAACCGTAATTCATTCCGAACGACTCAATAACATCCGATCGAAGGATCTTTCGGAGAACAGGAAGGATTCCACGACGGTGACGTAAAATTATTCTCCATGGAACGTTCAATGTCTTCCACGACATTCGAACGTCATCGGGAGCAGCGTCATTGAACGCATCCTACGTTTCTACCAATGCGAGATTATCTTTGGTTTATCCTACGGCGATGAAAAAAAAAGAGAGGAAAAAAGAGATAATTGATTTTCTTACCCTGACACCGTGCTCCCGCCAAGGGCGCAGATTCGCATGGTGCTCGAACGGTCCCACGAAGATCACCGTGGACTTGGAGAGATCGAGGTGTCGTAGAAGCGTGCGAAGGGCAGCTGCGGTGCCTTGACCCGTGAACAGCACCGCATCCTGCTCGCCAGCCCCCACTGCATGCCGAACAATGTCTCTGGCTTCGTGTCTGCAAGGTACCTCACCGTCAGGATATATCGATTCGTCCTTCCGCGATCATTAACGATCGTAAACTCGATCTGGACAACTTCCAAACGCGTCCCTCGAAAACGCTTCCCCCGATCGCTTTGTTTCTTTGTCGGCCGAGTCGAGAAACGCGAACAGGCGGAAGTCTATGGCCATTAGAACGCATCGATCTGTCCTTACGATGTTTCCTATCGACGTTACCATAAATTTATGACCGCCGTACGCATCGTATGTCAATGGTAAGGCGTTCGATCGAATCCTTCGCGTTTCTCTCTTCGCGAAACTGTTGATATACGAACGACTAGCATTTGAAATAGCTAAACGAAATAACTCTGCGTTCTTCGAAGGATTATTTTGAATTCTGTGCGTGGCTGGCGTGCGAAATAAATGCGGGAATCACGCGAGGAACCCAGCTTCGTATCCTAAACGGGGCGTGGGGTTGTTGTGCCGATGGTGTGCGGTCGACCAGCCGGTAAATGGTCGGGGCTCGACTCGGTGGATATTGATCTGGGACATCAGCGCCAGGGAACGGGACGCCCAGCGGAACCACCCCCTCGCGGTACGTGTAACCGCGTAAGATTTCGGGATAACGGGGTCGCCAGGCGCGCGAGGCAACCCCTGGGCGTTCGATCGGGGCGGAACGAGGGAACGCCGCGGCGGAATCGGCGGAAAATCTCGCGGCGAAATAGAAAGGCGGCGTGAACGGTCGAGCGGCGCAGAAAACGAGTCTCGTTTACCGCGGAAACGGCACGTCGACCGGAATCGTAGATTGCGCGCGCCGCGCGGTATTCTAATATCGGCGTAGGAAATCGGCGATTAGGAATTCATAGCGCACGTTCGCGTACTTTCTAACGACTCGCAACAGGCGTGCTCACGCACCGATCGTAAAAAGGACGACGACCGTCGAGCCGTGAAGGGAGGAGGACCCGCGTCGCGAGTACACCGCGAATAGCTTCAATTCCGCGATTAATAGGCCGGCCGGGCGTTAAGTGGAGTCGGTTCTGGGAAGCGGCAGCTGGTGGACGCGGATGTGTCGCGGGCTCGACGACCGTGTACGAATGCACGCGCTTCAACGTGTTCCTCGTCGCGGCCTCGATCGTTATCGCGATGGTACAGCTTTTTCGGTAGCTCCCCCTCGCCGGCCGCGAGAAAAAAGAACAGAGGGAAACATTTTTTGGTGGGGAGACTGGCAAAAAAAAAAAAAGAAAACGAGCAGCGGAGAGAGGGCGTCTCTCGAATGGACTCACCTGAACAGAGAGGATTGGAGGCTACAGATGGACGTGGACGCTCGGGTGTCGCCCAAATATGGCAGCACCTCCTTGCCGACGTACTCCTCGAGAAATTGCAACGACCTCCCGGACGCGGTGTAGTCGCAGTAGACCACTGTAACAATAAAGCATCGGGCATTGTGAGATAGGCACACCGTACGACTTTCAATTTAACGCAAAAGGGAAGACGGAAGAGAACGAGGCAGAGGTGGAGGATGCGTGGCACTGATGGTCGACTTTGCCGAGGCTCGCGTACGGGAAATCGATCGTCCGATGGCGATAACGCGCCCGCGTGTTTTATTCATGCGCGCGTTGCCAAGCGTTTTCGAAAATTCAAAGGCGTCCGCATCGCGCGCATCCACACGTGGCCAGCTCGACGAATCCAACCTTTCCACGCTTTTCCCTCGCCCCCATTTTGCATTCTCGTTTTGTTATCCGTCTCGTCCGTTCGTTCCGTTTGACGGGCCTCGAACGTGATGTTTTACGCAAGCTCGCGATAGGCGATTTAAACGAACGGTGAAACTGCCAGCTATTATTCGGGCTTCGCGAAAGCTCCGGCGCCAGCGACAGTCGAACGTTTATTCGGGTGCGTTATGTAGGGTGTGGCGCTTAACGGCCGAACGAGAACGCGAAGCCCCGTTCGCGATGGAAGACCAACAAACGAAACGATCGCAGAAGTCGTTCGAACGCGGCGATTGCTGTCAAAGAACGCGAATTCGGCGTGAAATTATAGCTGGTAGAAAAAAATTAGGTGGGTCGAGGATGGGGCCTCGAGGCCATTCCGAGATCGTCGTACCGTCGAAACAGGACCGATCCAATGATAGACACGTATCGAATCCAAGGTCAAGAGCGGGAAAAAAAGTCGGAGGTCACGATGCGTCGAGCGACCTTTAACGCGACCTCGGCTACGACACGATTTCGTCTACATTCCAAGCTCGCGTTCGACCTATATGCTCGGTTTCCCGATGATGCATCTATTTATAAGGGGAACGGTGCAGAGCTCGTTGCATGCAAACGAGCGTCCCCGTTAGATCCGCGTCGTGGTGCTCGTTTCGGCGCTCTCGCGCGAAAAAAGACCGCGATACACGAGATCTAAACGACTCGGAAGAAACGGCACGATTGCGAAGGTCGTGGCGCGAAAAATCCCGAGCATCCTCTCGAACGGCGCCACGCTAGATTTATCCGATGAATTATGGAAAACGACTCGGTGGAGCAAGGTCGCGCGCGCTCTCGAGCTTTTTTTATCGAACGGTCCGCCGCGTCCCGAATTCGCCGCCGCCGCCGCCCTTTTTCGCGGGTACCACCCTGTACACGCGCGTCGGACCGTTGTCGGCTGTGTTGCGGCCGTTGCTTCCGCTGCTATTTCCAGCGCAGCCAGCCAGACCGAGTTTACCAGAAAATGGAAAATGTTTATTCAGAAGCGAACGGGTGCGCCCGGTTTCTCTGGATCCTTCTCTAGATCGCTTGCCAACAAAGGTTTACATACGGTCTATACAGTGTGCAACAAAAGTTCCCGGATTATCTTTAACTTGCGCTTAATCAGTCGTTGCGACGAAATCGTAAAAAGGAAAGGATAATTAATAACGAACACGGTGAAAAAAAAAAGCCACGCTGAATAACTCTGTTTTCTTTTTCAACTTCTCGATGTTTGCGCTCGAGCGTGTAATTAGCGCTTAACTTTAACAGGAACTAAATAATTAACTTGTTCCGTCATCAGTTCGCACGCCACTTTTTTGTTTTATTTTTTTTGCCAGATACATTGCATTACTTTATGTACCGTTACGGCAGATACGTGCAAATGAACGTTCGCGCTCATGAACGAGTAACAAGCGAACAGTTAATGGAGTTGATTATTTCTCTCCTAACTGGAATTAAATGCTGCGTTTCCTCCGAACAAAACGGAACGCTACTAATTGCTCGAAAACGCGTATCGTCGTGAAGACGGAACACTTTGGTAATCCGGCTGCGGACACTTTTGCTACGTACTGTACGTTCGCGCAGCACTCAGACAGGTTTACTCCGCGTAGAAGTGCCTCGAGAGGGAAAAAATCCCCTCGACTCGAGAGGATCAGAGGGAGAGAAACTTGGAACAAGGTTCCCAACGAATTCCACCTGTTCCAACGAGCAACTAGTTCGCGAACAGGCTTCGATCGGCGGTTGCGAAATATTTGGATCAGGCGCGGCGTCTAGAAACGATCTACCGTTCTACCGTGGAACGCTCGACGAGGAGCGATGGCGGTTGTGCCCGGGCTGTTCAGCGGGGGCAAATCGAATCGGTTTATTGGCAGGGAAAGCCAAGGTAGGCGATGGATATAATGACTCGCAGGTGTGCCTTACGAAACGTAGCCAAGAGCCAAAGCGCCCAACCGGTCCCGCGCGGCACCCTTAGCCGGAATCACGGCCCGGTTTAGGCGGCTCCCGAACTATTCGACGCGCGACGGACAAATCGCGTTGTTGGTTCCGTCGGGCAGGAACGCGTCGACGAGTTAACGATAAGTGAAACTTAATGGACGTTTCGTAACTGTCCAACGCCGGTTACGTAAAGCGTTTCGAGTGTACTCAAACAGAGGCATTATTTCGCGGTGTGCAGAAACGATTATCAGATAGGGAAACGGTCTTCCGCTTTTACTTTTCCTCCGCGGCATTGTGCGTGGAAGTCGCGGCCGCTTTCTTACGGCCGTCTCTAACTTTTCCCCTGCTGAACTTCAGCGTTGGTTAATAACTGTGATTTGCCGGGTGGGGACCGATGCAACGTGGAAGTGTAATGAACCGGAGGAAAGCGCCGATGTCGATGGATCTTGAAATTGTACAGGAGCCAAGAAACACGGGTGCTCGAACAAAGCCCCGCTTGACATCTAATTCATTTTCAGTGTATCTTATCTACTCCCCCCCGCTCTGATTACAATGCCTTATTTTCGTACCATTATCAGGCCTCGTTATTTGCTCGTTGGCAATTTGAATTTTTTCAACAAGCATGCCAGGAATTAACGCGCTCCAAAACAGCGCGTGGCAGACGGCGAAAAGGGAATTCTAACCTCCCCCTCCTGTCTGGAGACCTTAATTGAGTGTTTGCTTAATCAACGCGGTAGATACCGCGCGAGTCGAGTAACAGTTCGCCTCCATCGACGATTGCGGATTCGAAACCGTTTCGACGACTCCGTTGGGAATAATTCGAATGCGCCTCGATGGGGCAGTCAGCCTTTAATGTCAAGTATACGCCTCCGCGGGCGAGCCTCGTCGCCCATACTCGTCGAGCCGATAGCAAATCTCGTCGTCGATCGGCAAAATTACGAACAGGATCGCGAGATTACCGGCGAGTCTACCTCGAGCCGAGACCCGACAACTGGACGCCCGTCAGAACGAACTTCTCGTAATTGATTTCGATCGTGGTCGCTAGCTGGGTTTTCTGCGCCGACTGGCCAGCGGCGCAATCGAAACGCAGACCCGTAACCTCGTTGCAGACCACGTTGGAGTCTTTGCATACTGGTCGCTTTCTCTAGCTCGCAGGCACGAAGCCAGCTCTCGTTCGTTTGAAAAAAAAAGAGAAAAAGAAGAAGAAGAAGAAGAGGAGGAGGAGACGGAGGACCGTTGGTTAATCGCGTCACGAAAGGTGAACGACGAAGCGACCAGCGAGCGGACGACTCCACGTAGGAGCGAATCGTTCCGCGGCACGACGGGTTCAAGGCACCGCAGGAACTGTAACGAACCGCAGTGGATTCGCTTCTGGGCGTAGTTTGACCTGAATCCTCGAAGGCAACTGCGATACGATTGCCCGAACGACCGTTCGACCCCGACACGGGAACTATTCGCGACTGCTAGCGCACCTTAGCCCTCTTCAGCCGGCTCCGAACTAGAACACGCGAGTGTCGCGGCGAACGAAACGCGCGCGGCGAGAAAATAGACGGATGGAGAGGACGTTCGCGTGCTCCAACTCCGGATAGCCGTCTCGGATGAACGGTAAATTACCAGTACTCCGCTTTCCAATTAGCCTTCAATTACAGCCGGACCGGCCGGTCGACGGCGGCACG
This sequence comes from Xylocopa sonorina, assembly GCF_050948175.1. Classification (NCBI taxonomy): domain Eukaryota; kingdom Metazoa; phylum Arthropoda; class Insecta; order Hymenoptera; family Apidae; genus Xylocopa; species Xylocopa sonorina. Next base: position 8,038,537 of record NC_135203.1, read on the forward strand.
CGTCCACCGACAAGCTAACTGCTAAACGACAGGTTAGGCTCCTCCTCGAGCGTCGCAATTAATTCCGGGAAAAGTTTGTCCGGCGAATTGATTAATTCGATTGGCAGGAAGAAAAAGCGCGGATAACGCGTGTAAGTTTAATAGGAAAGACCTTGGCTGAGCTGATGAAAGACTGAAGACAAATTGAACTCGTTGAGCGCGAGTACGCGGGATCGAAAATAGTCCGTTGGAATGTTGATCAACCGTTGAGTTTATCTAAAAGTTCGCCGCGTGAATTGATTAATTTGGCTGGCAGAATGAAAAAGCGTGGATCGTGTAGGTAAAGGTGATACAAGAGATGTTGGCTGAATCGCGGTGGAAGACCGAAGACAAATTGAGTCGCTTGGAAATGTGATTCATGGAATGATATTTGTTATTAGGGGGTTGGATTTACCAGAAATTCGTGGATCGTGTACGTAGGGTTAAGAGGAACGGCGCTGGACGAATCGATAGCGGATTAAAGGGAAATCGAGTCACTTAAGAGTACTCGAGGTACTCGAGGATAGTCGTGGGTGCGCGGAATGTTAATAAACTGTTGGTTTTATCAGATTTACCGGATACATGGGACTCGCTTTCAGCGAGATCTGGCAAATAACCGTTCGAGAGATATGCAGCCGTTTACTTCGCAAGCTATTCTATCTTTGCACAATTAAATATTTACGTAACGTCCGCCCAAGATGGCGGTGATTTGTTTGAATGATGTGTGTTTCATTTGGCCTCTGGCAAACATGGCTGCGTTGCTCAAGAAACATTAGATACCATCCATCATCTTCAATATGAAATAAAAAGGAAATAAAATTCCCTCGAGTTAAGAATAATATAATAGTTAACTCCGCGTGTCTCTCTCGGCTGAAAATAAATGTTGCACAACCAACGTAATATATTTAAATCGCAGCAATCAAAATGCACGAGCAGATGATGATTCGCAGGCAGACCCAGTAAATAAGTATGCGCTGCGCTTTGTTATTCGAAACGCTGGTTAACTCGACGTATCTCCACGCCATTATTCAAAATAACGCGACAGGATATGCCGCGTATCCTCCGATTTCGTCTCGTCGCGTGCAGTTCTTGGAAATCCTCCCTAACCTGAATACATTGAACGCCAACCAGCGAAACGTCTCACCAACCCCCGTGGAACGGTCCTCAGAGCGAGAGGATCCGTTTTCGAGGCTGGAACACCCCCGTTGCTAAGGGAAAAGGTCCGCGGCTCGAGTGTACCGGCGATCGATCGTACCTCGACGGTCGACTCTTGCGCGACGGCCTTTGACGCTCCTTCGATGCCGGGGAATGGAACGAAATTAACGCTTACAATTATCGCCGGCAGCTGGCTCGAGAACGAGCGTTTCTGCGTGTCGGCCGACTTCGCTAACTGGATTACGCGCCGCTCGTGTTCCGTCGCGGATCGTTCCGGCCGCCATTCACTTTGTTCCCAGTTACACGGCAATCCGGGAAATTGTGCCCGAGGTCGGCCAGGCCATTCCGCCCCGTAATTGAACGCGTCGCTCCCTCGAATCGTGCATGCGCGTCCATCGCGAAAGCTCGCGAAGTCGATTCTTCGAAACGAATCCTGTTGGCACGCCTGTTGCGTTTCCGTAGTCTTCAATTCCACTCGTTTGTTTTCAAAATTCTCTCCGAATGTAGTCAAAGATTCGTGGAATATGCATGGCACGCTGCGAGGAAATACAGCACATTTTCGAACATGACAAGAAGTTTCCAAGAACTTTTTAACGCACGCCTGTAGTCATCTTCACGAGTGCTAATAAGAAAGGAATTTCATATCAACCATATCGAGCTTATCAATTTCATTTGTACTTCGACTGGTGGCTTATTGTTACAAGTTACACACACGTGCCGGTATTCATATGTCTTTCGCGTTACTTTATTTCCTTATCGCTGCACTACCGCACTTTATTGACGTTCCGTTCATATCAGATTGGTTGAAACGACGCAAGAATCAATTCGCGTCCCATCAACGCCGATAATGCTCCGATTCCAACGTTATAATTACTACTTAAAGCGAGAGTCAACAAACGATATCCTATTCACCAAACGATAATCCCTTTATCCGGCAATCGCGCGTCACGATCGCGGGGAAACTGCGGATAAACAGGCCGCTCCTTGACCAGACGGCGGATAAGAAGCGCGGGGAAAAATAGGAAAAAGAAGCACCGATCTACGAGACACGGATAAAGGCCTCGTCCGTCTACCGATCGAGCCGAACGCGACCCAGTTTCGAGTTCGATTAACCCCACCAGTGCACCCGCGACGATAGCCTATCCGTGTTCTTCGAACTCCTTGACTCGAGTACGATCGACCTAAGCGACAAGTTTCTGTGACCACTCCGCCATGCGGACGGTTATTCGCGTTTATTCCGATCGGTATGACCAACTTACAGCCACGACCAGTCGTTTATCCACTCTCGCGGAGGTTCCGTAATCGACGTCCCTCTTCGTTCCATTCGAAACGGATCGAAAGATGTTTTCGAACGCGAGCCATTGGAAAAAGGACATCATCGATCAGCCTTTCGTGCGGCAGATAGGCTATTTAGATTGTCGGTTAATCGCAAAGATAAGCGAATCGATCGAGCTGGTTGCAATAGGCAGATCCACGCTCAGATAACGGGCGCTCGTTCTCTTTAAAGCTAGCTAAGACTCGCGAGTAATTTGGAGCGGAATGCTTCGATACATCGATGCCCTTCGCCGCGATTCCAATCGCGCGGTCCCCAGAGCGAGACCAGCAGCGTGGGCCGTCGCGTGGGTGTCGCAGTCGTACTGCCCACTTTCGTTCCCACACGCTCGACCTTCGAGGGAACAATAAATTTCGGATTAGTCAACCGGGACGCCCGATCTGCTAGGCGTTCACCGTATCCGCCAGATTCGCGTAATCTTTCGCGCGAGCGATTCTTCTTCAATGCCAGGTACTGTGTCGTGGGACGCACGGCTGATAAACTTTGGTAGCTCTCAGCAGGATTGTGAATGGCTGAAAGAAATGGTATCTGATAAGAGACGGCGCAGCTGCGGCGAATCGATTTCTTTATCACGCGTGACGTCATCCGTGATCCGCGACTCTTTTTTTCAAACGGTGTTAATCCGTGCGAGCGGCGGTACCACGTTTCCACGTTCGAGTGTTTATTACGGTCGCCAAGATTAAGGTCAGCATCCAAGGTGGCGGCGAAGAACAGCGAGCGTCGAGTAATTACACCGACCTAACCACCAGCCTGCGCACCCGGAACTGACGCGAACGCGTCCTGTTAACGAAAGATCGTCCGGTTAGCAACACCTTGGGCCAAGATCATCCCTATCGCGTGACAATTAACGCTATAAATAGCGTCCCTCGGTCGTAGGTGTGTTACGGCAACTCTTTCCGTGGACCATGCGTCAGAGGAAGCGTGGTTGACGAGCTGTCTGCCGGTGTCACGTACGCGTTTCGCGGCTGCACACAGCGCGGCGAACGTTCTTGGAATCTTTTACGAGCGCCAAAAACCTTCGCAGTCGCGCGGGCAGAGCCGCGGAACCGGGCCGCGAGGGGACACGGCGAAGAGAGGGTGGAAGCCTTTCGAGACGGTGCCCGGCACTAAATTTGGAACAAGGCTCATATCCAACGTCGCACGGTTCGGCGGAGGGCGTCCGCGTGAGCGTCGTGTGCTTGCGACCTAAATACGAAGGGACCACGGAGGGAATGAGCGTGTTCGCCCCCGTCCTGGCGGGGTCGCTTCCATGGAACGGACCGAAATAGTCACTTTCGCTTTGTAACAGTCGCTGCTCGAGAGATACGTGATTCGCGAGTTCCTCGGGTGCTCGCTCGTCGAACGCGAAGAATAGGTCGCCCCGCGTGTGGTCCCGCGATCGATTCAACGGAAGGGTGGGCGATGGAGGGCGAGGAGGAGTCGGTTAGTTTGGCCGTGGAAACGACACGCTTCCTTGTTTCCCGTTCGATTCGAGAGTGGTGGCAACCACTTTCCGCGGTCGGGGGTGGAAATGGAAATGGAACAATTCTTCGCAGTCGTTCCTCGTTAATCGATTTTTTGCGGCGTGAACCAAGAGAGAGAGAGAGAGAGAGAGAGAGAGAGAAACGGAGCGGGCCATTATCGCGAATAGTAGGTCACCTTGCGCGCCTCCGTCGTTGAGATAATGGCGGCTAACTTTTATCCGTTTTATCTGGTCTGAATAAGTGGTCTGGCGATCGCTGGATCCGCTGCACAGAGGCCGCGATTGATCACCGTTAGGGCGGCGAACGACGATCTATGGCGACTCGAGGCAAGGCCACGTGGAACGCGACGAGTCCGCGTGGATCGTAACTGGATCTAACTACCGTTGCGCGGCTGGCAAGGTGGCGGGGAGTTATAAAAACCGAAAGTGATTAAATCACCGCGCCACACTTCCTTGGACCGTTTAACCCTGGAGCAATGACGCATGAATGAAGACGACCCGGTCCCCGATGCTGAACTTGGGGACACGGATTATGATTTACGGACGGACGGCGAAACCGGTTAAACGCGCTGGACACTGGGATCGTTCAGTTCCGTTCCGATGTAACACGGCTTGTTGTTTTCGCCAGCTACGCTCCTCTCTCGTCGATGATGGAATCGTCGCGAAAGAAAAAAGAGAAAAAAAGGAAAAAGAGACGAGAAATATCGAAGCGAAACGACTCTGATGCGTCAGCTGTTGCCATTTCGATAACTGCGGACGACCGTGGTCGACGGATAATAAATTTCCTTTCGATACGGACCGCGTTATCGTTCGTTTACGTAAGCGAGGGCGAGCGAAAGAGGTTGATTTGAATACGATTTTAATTGGCATCGTTCTCATCGCTAATTACTAATTTGTTACGGTAGAGTAACAGTTTCGAGAGGGAACAGGCGTAATACCGCGAGAGCACGTACGGGCACACGTGCCCCGTTCCTTCCTGGATCTCTCGCTGGATCTTATCGTTGCGAGATGATCTAATAGCCCCGCGCGTAGCTTGGAGTGGTTCACAATTAGACTGGAAAAGGCAATCTATTTGAATGAACCGATAGTCGGATACGTGGCATTTAACGCGGCGGTTATGCAATGAACATTAACTAACCACTGATTCAACAAACCGTGATCGTAACAGATGCGGGAATAGTGGGCAGGCGCATCGATTACGTTCTATCCAGCGCGGTGGAGTGTCATAAGAGCTGTCGGTATATCATGTTTTATGTATGATCCGATTCTGTTATTGTTATTTCATTTCCAACTGGCACCGACCGCCTACACGCTCGCTCGTAAACGTCTTTCCCGAAACGCGTCAGATTTTATCGCACGGACCGGTTAACTCCGCGTTAGCCAAAATCCTCACGCGACCGCCTACCGCGCTCCGATTTCGACGGACCAGAGGAACAGAGGCGGAGGTGTCACGATCCGAAATCAGGGATGGAAGGCACCTCGATAGGGAAAGTAATGGCGTCGGTAATAGCGGTGGTAATCGCGCGGCAATGTATCCGCGTAAACAGCCGATCGAGGCACGAGTGGCAGAGCGCACTCCCTGGCCAAGCGCAATTACCGCGGCGAACTCGATTAAACCTCGCTCTCGCCACGCTGGGCGCGGTTTATTTTATGCACAGACACCCGGGCCCTCTCTGTAATCCCGACGAGCGAACGGAAGTGATCGAGCGATGCGCTCCGCCTCCGGCCGTGCATCCATACCGATAATTCCCTCGTGCCGTTGCGATGCGCCGCGATATTCGTTCCGTGATAACCGAGCATCGAACATCGCCTAACTGCGTTCTTAACGAGCCCGGTGTTTAAACAGTTTCGCGTCAGGATTTCGAGACGAGTCAAATCAAAGGTTTCCGTTCGGGGTGAAGCGAAGCAGAAACCTTTCGTTCGAATAGTCCAACGTCCAATCAATCGAGCCTCGTTCGATAAGTCTTCCGAGACTCCTCTCCTCGCGGACGGTTCACCGGCTCCGATTGGTCGCGCGTTCCACGCGATCGAAGAGGGCGAATGCGTTGGGGTGGTTAGCGCGACGCGTCCTCGTGCACGCGTGCGGTAAGGCACGAGCACGTAGACGACACGCACGCACACCGAACCAACCGCTTAGATAGCGACTGGCCACGCGAGGTAACCACATTAGACGTGTGCTGCATTAACACGTGGTTGGTCCGTTGGCTGCATTCGATTACGTAAGCGCGAGGTAACCGAGGGCAATGTCAAGGCCACAGTTTGCAACGTGTTTCCGCGCGGCTCCCAGCGTCGCTCTGACCCTCGACCCGTACTCTCATCCCCCTTTGCGGTGCTACTCCGCACGATGGAAGCTGATGGTTACGCGTGATAACGCGGTTTCCACAGCGTGGGCGGAGCGCAGCCCCGTTCTCGGTCGAAAACACGATGACGCGCGGCTTCTTAGACCTTCGCCAAATCCCGAAAGACCCCGGATCTTGCGCAAAAAGATATTTGGCAACGACAGAGCTTTCCGATAGAACGGCACGCTTTTTGTTTGGCTTCGAAGATGCTCGCGATGGGTCTACTGGTCGCGGCCGTTGCGAATCGATTCGTTATTCCCGGTGACGACGCGTACACGCGTACCCTGAAGCGCGCTGCTCCACTTTCGACCCGTTCCTCTTCGCGGAAGCGCGTGAATGGGGAAGCTCGACTACTGTCCAACCGAGATTATTTGTTACGCCAAGCCGGCCGCGTCAGAAAACCGTTCTCCGTACCCTGGAAAACATTCCTAATTGTTTACGTCAAACCCGCAAACGTACGGCTTGCGTGCACCTTTGACCTTTGATCGTGGCCGTCTTCCTTTCTCGGATAGGCCTAGGCATCGAGCACCGGCGATCGCCCGTACGATTCAGGCCCTGAATATTCCAGGCGAAACCACTGCCGCGAGCCGAGCGGCTGATCGGACAGCGCTCCGCGTTCCTATTCTACTTACAGTAGAAAGGTTTCGCTCAAGCACACCGTTGGTTCGCGCCAAGTGGAAAGAACGCGGGAACCTAATGAAAGATTCAACGATGATGGAAGTATTACCTCGCACGGATCGAGATAAAGAGGAGAAAAGCATTCGAACTGCTGTTCGAGGAATTCTCGGAAAAAATGTAGGCCGTTCGTAGCCGCTCCTCCTCGATTCACCGCGATCCTCGAATCGATTTGTATTTAATCTCCGCGTCTCGTCTCGCAGACAAAAAACGACGACTTCCTGTTCGATGGACGCGCGTCTAAGCGTGTACCCGTCGTCGATGTGTCAATACTCGTGGATCGCGTGTATAGAGGCGCGGCATTGTATCTGACCGTTGATGTAATATCAGCCGATTCACAGCTGTCTCACGTGAGTTAATCGTGGCCTGGCTTCTTTCATCGCGCTCGTGCGGTGTTTCATTTTAATCGAACCGACGCGTGTCCTCCTCGTTTCCGCGCAATCAACGCGACGAGTGCTCGGCTCGCGAGCTGCTTTACCTCGATCATAGTCGCTCGTCCCGCGGCGTAATCTTATTTGCTTTTCCGCCACGGAGACCGTTAACAACCGTCGAAGACAGGAAAGAAAACAATGAAAAAAGAAAAAAAAAAAAAGAGAGAGGAAACGTGAAGAATTACATAAGCCAACGAGCTCGTTAACGAGCAATGCCGCGACAAGGTAACCGGACCGCGTTATCAACGTTAAAGCGCGTTTGGAAATTTATGCGGCACGCGGCACAACGAACACGACTCGAAAAGTAAGCTCGATCCGAAGCTGTTGTCACCGAACTTGGACAATTAATTCCGTTCCAAGCTCGGCTGATAAAATGTTCGAAAGATTTTCGCGGACGATAAGCGCGTTCCAGAGCAGAAGGCAGCCGCGATAAGAATTTTGTTTTTTTCGTCTCGGTGCCGCGGCGTCTGCTCGTGCCACCGTTATCTAACAATTAACGCTCCGCTGGGGCAATACATCTGTTTCGCCGGCTGTGTTATTCATCGTGTGAGCAATTACGCCGCAAAACGTCCGGCCTGTTGTTGTTCGCCGCGGCGTTGCGTGCGGAAAATTATAAATTCGCGACAGGGAAAACAGGTCGAGCCGCGATTACCATTCGACCGCGACGTTGCAAATTTTCGAGCGATTCGTATGTAGCCACACGACCGCGAGGAGTGTTCGTGTTCGCGCGAGGAATCTTCGATATCTGGCCAGCGGTGTCGTCGATCGTCCGACCAATTATCGTCAGAAGCCGCTCGCTATAGCTGCTGTTTACGCCCCTGGTATATTTCCTCGAGCGTATCGCGCGCGAAAGTCGAGTGCCGCCCGCTAATCGTATAAATAAATCGCGCGGGATCTTCGACGGTGTCTATTCTCGTGGCCCCGGATGTATTTTCGACGTCGCGGTAACCATTCGACCAGGAAGCTATTTCGGAACCGGAACGACACACCTCGTCACCCACGATCCGTCAAAACACCGCGGAATCACGCGTCGCGCCGGACATTGGCCGCGTTCGATGCTGATTTCACCGTTCCGTCGAAGAATCCTCGCGGCTGGCAATTTCCGCTCCCAAACCGACACGTGCCCGCGACCGTTCCTCGAATTCGCGAGACGCCTATCGATTCCGTTTCCGTGACGAATCGCAGCTTTTTCGATCGCCTTCTCGTTCCCTATGCGGACTAACTACCACCCAAGGCTGTCACGAATAACACCGTCGCGTCGCCGCACGAGGATCGTCCATCTCTTCCACTAATGGCGGTCTCGCAACGCTGAATACGTGTCGTTCGTCCGTCACCTTTATTCTTGTAATGAATCAACGTGGCAGGGAACGGGGATTCGCTGGTACCGCGTGTGCCGTAATAATTTCGACGCGGAAAGTCGCTATACTTATTTGGAAACGAGCCATAGCGTGCTCTACTTAGTAGAATTACCTCTCAGGCTTGCGTATAGATTCGCAGAAGCGTCTCGTATTGACGCGGCGGCTCGCATATAGTGCTTCTCTACTGGGAGAAACCCACTTCAGAGACGGATTCGCCACTTAAAGACAATAAAAGAACGCGCATAGTCGCGCGACCCGTTTAACCCGAAATGGTATCCCTGACTGTTGCCACGATGAGTCTTCTCATCGGTTCTTATATTTGCAAGCTCTTTTATCTCCGACGGCAAACTGATTTTTTCAAACCGTTCGACGATCGTTTACAGGCGGACGACTGGAATGTTAATTAATTTCGCTCGAGTTCCCATCGGTTATCCTCGACATTTTTCCAGCCAGCGCGGACTTAATTGCACGTTACATATCGGCTGGCGGGATAAAAAAAAACCGATAGATCGGATTAAACTGGAAGTAGAACCGGATCTTTCGCTTGTTAGACGATCGCATCGGCCAATTGAGCTATCCTTAGCCCTATCTACCCGCCTGGCCTCTATAATCGAGCACGGTGACGCAATAAACTACGCGAAGAACGTGATAGGTGCGAGCGAAGCCTAGTCTACCCCGAAGGGGGAGCCGTGCTCCTTTAGTTAACACGGTTTGTCAATCGCTGAAAATCTATTCGCGATCGCAAATAAATCGTCCAACCATTACACGGACTGCGTATCGTTTATTTCGAACGTGGCGAGAGTCCACTTCTTAATTCTATAAATGCCCCACGACCGCACTCCACTTCGGCTACTTCGCCACGGTCTCTCATCGAGCGTATTGAAAGATTCAAATGCCTCGCGCACTTGTAGCGCTTATGAATATCCAATTACGAAGGCATTCGCGATTTGGCATCGCTTTTCCTGCTGTTACTATGCGCGCTCGCGATGTAATAAATAGTAGCCAACAAACCAATCTTTCACGGTTCTTCCGGGCTCTTAATCATCTCCCAAACTAATCTAACTCCAGGATGAGTAACAGCTTATAACCTAACGTTCCTTGGCGTTGGTCGAAACCGAGATTACTAATACCTTTAATTACGAAATTTTTCGCAGAATCTAGCAGAATATTATTATACACGGTAAAACCCGCGAAAGTGTCGAGAGATCGGTTTCGAGAGAGAAATTCGCGGGCAGACTCTCCACGGACTGTCATCGCCTCCGGAGGCGGCCATCGGGGTCGTCCTCGCAATAAAGAACGGCTAATAAAGCGATAAGCTTCGCGATCTCGAATTACGAGTCGCGCATGCACGCAGTTGCATCCAGCCGTCGCATGCTTACGGTTACGTAAAGTAAAATCGTCTCGCAACGAGTGGAACCGATCGCGAAGGAAACATCGGATACCAGGCCGACACGTTCCGCGGGCATGCTTAACGCCGACAGATTAAGGTCGTCGATAAATCTAGGATTAATCAGCGGTCACGATAAGCCGTAGCCACGGTTTTCTGGCCATCGCGCGATGAGCTCTATTTTTAGAAACGCCTCGAATCACCGGAGATTACGCGATCCTCGTACGATTTCGATGCTGCTCGTGCATGTCACGCGGGATGAACGGCTCGTCGTTTGCAAGTCACTCTCGGTTTCAGCGTGAATCGCGAGTTACGTGGCGTGTCCTTTATCGCGGGAACTCGTCCTGCGTATCGAACAGATTGCACGTCCAACGGAGCAGCCTCAATTAAACCGATCATTGCTGGTATCTCGCGCTCGCGGTCACTTCCGACTGCTCGTCGACATTTTATGTCGCGAAACGACGCGAACCTGTTTCGACCGCGTCGACGATGGAATATTATGCCGATTGCATCGTCAGCCGGAGATTATTTACCGGAAACAGGGAATTTGCGTTTCAGCCGAAACGACGCGATCGATTCGAGAGCGAACTCCATGGACGATGGAACAATAACGGAGTCCGCATGGATAGGATCGCGTTGGCCCGACCTTGTTTCTGTTTTTAGCGATCCAAAGATTCTGGCCTCGTAGAGCGTGGAGTTAACGTAACCGACTCTGTGCAAACATTTGCCATGAACGCTATCTTCTGCACGTTCTCCCTGGCTATTTGTAAACAGAGTCACAACACTTTACGTATCATTTCCCCGAGCTCTGATAACAACAGTATCGGAAATTTCTAACGCCGCTTTAGCTTCTAAGCTACATCGCAGCGCCGTCTAATCGTAGATATCGAAGACAGAGCAAGCTGTTCACCCGTCGATTTCTTTTTAAACCCATGATCGCGACTGTCAATTTCTTCGGATCATCCGTATCTACCTTGAGCTTAATAGCAACGCTATAAACTAATAAAACCATTTGGAAAGTAATTAACTGTTTGAACGAACTTTTAAAATATTTTATCTTTGCTGATCGGGTAAAAGAATATCTCGAGATACTCGGATTCGCAAAAGAGGAAAAATTGGAGGATTCCGTTGGTGATCGCGACAAAAACAGAGACTATTTCCAACGGAACGCAAGAGGCGTTACGTAAGAGACGTCTCCACGCGTGTGGAACAATACGGTCCCGTGTACGTGGAAACTCCTGTGCATGACTGGCCGCTTGATTCCCGAGGCCATTTTCTAGACGAGCGAGGAAAATGCCCGCTGCGAGCCCGACGCCAAGTGCACCGATGACGTAACGGTCAGCGAGAAACAAACGAGCCGGCGGATGCGCGGCCATTACCGCTAATTACGCCGATCGGACCGCGATTTCGTCGAAAACGATAGTCGCAGTGGTCGATCGTGTCGTTCGCCAATGCCACGCTAACGTTCGCCTCGCGCTCATGGCGTGACACGTCGGGCAACCGTGGCTGTGAATCGGCAGTATGCACGGAACCAGCATAGAAACGTTATCAACCGCACCGCGATAACGACCCGTGTGCTCGCCTTTGCAAATTTGATCGCGATACGAAACCGCGGACGCGTATCGATGCTCGTTCGATTCCCTGGCAATGTCATAACGGAGTTTCGCGAATTCGGAGCCGAGGTTCGTTTGCTGAATGGAAATCTACTTGATAAATGATTCACTTGGAACGCTGCGCGAAACGTTGCGTCGAATATAGGCGGTTGAACGCGTGTCCAGAGCGTGTCGCAATCGAGCCAGAGAAATTCGAGAAATACCTGAACGCGGTGTTTGTCCGGTGTCCGGTGCCAAAAATTCGCGTCAATACGCTCCGCGGATAGAGCCTTCGCTTCGATTCGCGTACACAAACAGCCGGAACGAGTTACGAGGTGGCTTGATTTCTTAAACAGCTATTTCTACATTTCCATAGGACGGACGATAGCGGGAACGTGCCGTCGATGCGGCGTCGCGACGTGATTTTCACTGGCGTGTTGATACCTCGGTCCAGTTGGCGCAAGGCCGACCGATAAATCGGTCCCGGATAATTCTTCGCGATTTCACTCGCAGCGCGAAAACGGCCGCGAGCCACGGAGAATCTCGCGTCGCGGCTGGGAAACCGATCCAATTACGTGTTCGCTAGGCGAACAGAGAAAGAAAAGAGAGAAGAAAAAAGAGTTGCAGGATTTTTGCCAAGATCCGTGAAACTTTTACCGATTGCCCTCGTTCCTTAATCCCGCGCATGGACCGCGCGGATTCAAAAACAACGCGGCGGCTGTTTTGCGACTCGCCTGCTGCTTTTGCTTTCACACCCCGTTGCAATCCGCTCGCTGAAGCACGACGCGACACCGAGCGCAAAAAGGCTAAGTACACCGCCCCTCCGGCGGTGTAAAAACCGATGCTCCGCTTTTACCACCGTCTATATCACGAACGGGACGCAAATAGAACGCGTCGTCGCAAGGTAAACAGCGAACGGATGTTGGGACGTGTGAACCGAGGAACGCGTTAAATCGCGACGGGAAACGAAGGAGGTGTCGTCCGTTCAACCCTTCGTTCCGCCCAGTGGCCCTCGAACTTTGCAGCGTCGAGTCCCGCATCGACGAGAGCGTCTCATCGATCTCGAGCGACAATGAGGCCCTCGATCGGACAACAGTTCGCAGTTGTTCGATCCGAACAGTTGCGAAATAGAGCTAACCTTCGGACTCTCGGGTCGAATACATTGGAGTCCACCGATGAGAAAGGGGTCAGAGCGTGGAAATTGCGTTTAGAAACTGGACGAATGTTCGTGCGTTGCAAATTCTCCGCGTCGACTGAAATATGATTTAACGAGTGACTATAGTTGGCTTTCTATCAAAGTTCTCATTTTAAGCGCGGACAAAAAAGATATTCGTGCGGAGTGTTAGCGTTGCAAAACTCATGGCGTTCGCCGAAACAAGGCTCCCTTATTTAGAAGCGAGGCAGAATCCGCGTGGTCATTCCAAAGGCTGTTACCACACCACGGCCCTCTCCTATCGAGCGTGATTTCGTTTCGCGTGTCGCAACGCGCTTCGCGAGAGCAAAAGAATCAACGGATCGGGTTCGCGGGGCCCGAATTCGAGACCGAGCCTTTTTATTTCTAGGACGACCGCAGACCGGTCGCGTTTGGAGACTGGACCGATTGTCACTTGTAAAAAAAGACCACGGCAAAAGGCGAATCCGGTGATTTCGTTTGACCTAATAAAAGCCCCTGCGGACGGACCGTGTTTGTTCCCTCGTCGAAATGAGACTGTTTCCAGGGAAATCAGTCGATTTGTATGCGCGTGAATGAATAATGCACGAACGTCACCCAGGCTTCGACGCGCCATTCGAATGTCTCGCTGAGTTTCTTACGTATACCGTGAGATAAGAGCCGTGAATTTCCGTGGATCGAGGCAGGAAAGCGCGAGTGATACGCGGATCGCGTCATCGAAGCGTGGCGCCGTTATCACCTTCGAAAATAATAGCCGACGTGTTCCGGTTTACGTAGCCGCGTTCTAAATAGGCTGCTGATCAGCTCGCTCGGATAAGATGGAAAGTGACAAGCCGTAGAAACGATGTAAGAGTCGTTCGCGCTCTTTTTCTCGGACGTCGAGCGAGAGTCTCGCCATAGTCGACGTCTGACACTGACGGGTATGATCTACTGCGAGTCACCTCGCGAAGGTTCCTCGCGTTCTCCACTTTTCCCATTGCGTACACGCCAAAGTATGCGTGACATTTCGAAAATCCTGTCTTCCGTTCCACCTGCAATTAACGCTGTTAATTATTTCACGTGTTTCGAGTTACTTTCGAGGTATTCCGATAAGGCACGCAACGGTTGGTAATAACGCGGTAACGATCCACTTTCGATGCAAACTGTATCGATCGGATCGAAAATCGTACGCAAAATTACAAGACGAACAAATTCTGATAAAACGGTCACGTGTCAAGTGTGAGCTACCAAACCACTTATCGTATCGAGTTATGGAATTTCAACGAAAGAACCGACCGAAGCAATTACCCTACCGCGATTCGAATCACTTGGAGAAGGCGTGAAACGTGAAACAAGCCTCGCGAGAAAACGGGGCAACGCTTCGATCGACGCGATACGCGGAGCTAGTCAGTGTTCAAGGTCCGCCCGGTTGGAGGAAACGTATTTTCGCTGGTACACAGAGGTGGCATTGTGTGCAGGCCTGTGGCGATCTCGCGCGGTCCGAATCGAACGCGTAACCGTGAACGGTTCCGCTGGTGAACGCGATTTCTCGTACACTTTATCACTAGACGAGAGGGGGGAACGGAGCGTTCCGATGATGTAATCGGGTAACGTAAACCGCGGGCGACACCGGGTCTGCCAGAGTCGGCCGATGGCCAGCGACCAATGAGAAAACGTGGCACGTTCGTACACCACGGGCTCGTCTGTACGATCCTTTCGCTGGCCTCGTTCCCTGCCGCGCGTTTCTGATCGCGTTCCATGCCCGCGCCAGGATCAAGGATACCCGGCTCGGGAATTCGCCGTCTGGCAGCCGTTCTCGACTTTCGACGTCCGCGATTCCTCGCTGCCTCGCGACTTCGCTGCTTTGTCGCCGCCAGTCGATACTTTGAATTTGGAGCTAGTCGATCGCTCGAGGTCGTTGCGACCTTGTTCTTCCCCCGATCCCACTCTCGCGTATCTCTCCTAGCGAAGATCATATATTTATGACTTTGAGCGAGAAGCATACGTTACCTAGTATGCATCGCAAGCGGCGGTCGACTAGCAGCACCTATCTGAATTGCGAAAGAAGTAATTTAGCATGCCATTCATAGCCGATGAAGAGGTCGGTACGAGCGGCCAATTAATTTTGACAGGGGGAGGATTCTAGATTATTTATGGCGGTCTGTCCACCGAAATGTCAACAAGAAAGGGACCAGACGTCCTACTTGGCTTGTTGTAACATTGAATAGAGCGGCCGTCCGCTCCATTACATTCCTTCGTGATTACAAATGAAATCTCATTACCCGCGAACGATACAGCGCGGAGGCAAGGCGAAATAGATTGCAAGGCTCGGCGAGCCTGGCTACGAGCGTCCTTTAAACGTTCCCCGGCTCGATGTGTGCGCGAGTACGTGAGATCGACGCGATGGAACGACGCGAAGGATTTATTCCAGAAACGATATAAAACCGACGACGAGACGCGCGATTCGAAGTAGCCCCGGTGAAGTTTCGCTTCGGAACGGCGCATAAAGCTCGGGCTGGAAATTTTGATGGTCGACGAATCGATAAAGGCGGCCACTGGGAGCGTGGTTAGCGCAATAAAAGCGGTAATTCAGGGCTGTCGACGTTTTCGCTCAAGGAGGATCGTTATTTGCATACAGCGGAGGCATAGCCGTGCCGTTTTTAACAGCTTTCTCGCCCCTTCTACTCCTTCCTCCTTTTTCTTTTGTCTCCCACGCGATTAGAATTCCCGTGGACGAAAACAATGAGCACGCGGATTGCCTGCCACTCGTCAAAGGTGAAGTGGCAACGATCGTTCAGGTTTGCCGGATGGCTGGGTTAAGCCAGCGGAAAACGCGACGGAGGTCGTCCAGTGGACAATGCGCAATTTAACGCGAAAGAAACGGCGGAGTGCAGGCTTCCGCGTTGGAAAATGATATATGCGTGACGATCGAGGAAACGGAGAGGAGCGCGGCGGCGACGGGGACGTGCCGTGGCGGCAGGAAATCGGTCGCAGCGCTATTAGAAACGCGGCCATTTAACGCCGTCGCTGACGATTGTCAGCGAAATTGGATAATGCCGCTGCGGAATTTCACCCGCTCACTTCCTTTCCAGTGTTTCCACGTCGCATTAATCGAGAGTTTACGTATAATCGGCACAACAGACGTAAGGTGAACGATACGCGTTTTGTTTTCCTTCTCCCATCGCCGGTTTTATTGGATCGTAAAATATGAAACGGCCGCCTGAACGCTGCATTTATTGTATCTGCTTAAAAACATATCGCAAGCCTACACGTATAATGTTTTACAAGCGATTCGCGTATCTTTATATCGGAATAACGAAATCGCTGGTAAAAATGTCTCGATTCGAAGAGCCGGATAATTTCGCGGACGATCACGCAGATATATTAATTATTACAGAAACGAAAGTGCGGTTATTTCAAGCTGAAGAAGCGGACGTTTTGTATATTGCAATTTAATATATGTATACGAGTTAAGTCATAACAGCCTGAGGCTGTATCTCGCCTTCACGTGCCGATAACATGTTCTGTTTTTTACATCGCATGTTCTCTCTCCCTCTCTTTTCCTCGCCCTCTCTCTTTATTAAGCATGGAATATAAAAAGACTTTAATAGACAAACGTATCGTTCTTTTCATCTTAATTATATCGATGTTCCCAAGTTCTAATTTAATAATAACAGTTCTAAACGAGCGTGTACGATTGGTGCACTTATCCAATTTACATCTAACTCTTCCGGCAATTTCTACTCGGATATTACTCTCTCTCTCCCGATGCGAAGTCGATTATCGAGCCTCGCGCAAAGTTGTCGCGGAGGAGGCTCGTAAACGAAACTCGTAGCGAAATTTCATCAACTCGAACGAGCCCGAGGAGAAGATAACCGTGTTAATATCTTCTCCCTCGCGCTCGACAAGGCGAAACGGTACGGCGCCCGCTTCCACCCCGGAAGGGAAAGAACCGTCCCAGGAAGTTTCTTTCCCGCAGCGTCTCCCGCGGGATCGAATAGGAGCACCCTTGACCCAGTTCTCGTGCCGCGTGCAGCAACGTTTTAATCCAATAGCGAGCTGTTTTGCCGTTGGGCAAACAACCGGATAAACAAAAAACAGGATGCGCTGGCAAGTGCGGATGAGAATCGGGTTCCAGGTTTCCAGAACACCCTCGGCTACCTCGATCGATCGAGAGAGCAGGCGATGAAAATAACGCGAGCATTACCGTCGATAGAAAGTCCGCTGTCTCAGCGTGCGCGCATCAAATCAATGAAAGCGAGTGCCCGTGTTCACGGTCAAACGCGTCTCTCGAACGCTATGAAAAATCGACGGCGAACAAAAATGCTCGATTTTATCTACTCCATCCTGCGCTATAGTCTTTTTTCTTCGCACGCCTCCGCACTTTCCTCGATAATGACTTCAACGATCTCACCTATCGACTGTCCCTCGCGCAACCCAGTTTTCGATCGTCAGAATCAGTGGACACGAAAAAGACTCAGTAGAGGACGTCGCGCGTAGAAAGTGATGAAGCGTTTCCGGCTCTCGTCGCGAGACCTTAACAGGAGACGATAACGAAAGGGAGAAGATGTTCGTGGACGACGGAGCTCGAGTATGAGAGGAAGAGGGAAGGAAAATCGGCTCGTGTCGCGTCGTGGAAGGGCAGAAAATGAGATTAAGAGGAAATGGCGATGCCGGACGACATCGAGGAGGACGTCGCTTTTTGATCGAAGCGAGGCGAGGGAAAGCAGTGGACAGCTTCGCCGTGATACGCTCGACTTGGCACACGTGCGTCTCACCAGTGGATGGTCTGAGGCTTTTGTAAGTACGACGGATCGTCGACCGTCACGAACTCGATAGAATCGCGGCTACTCCACTCGAGCCGCTCGACGGCTAGCAAAAAGGAAAGAAAGGCGGCAGAAGAAGAAGAAAAAGAAGTAGAAGAAGAGGAAGAAGAAGAAGAAGAAGAAGAAGAAGAAGAAGAAGAAGAAGAGACGCGTGTGTTGGAGGAACCGGGGACGTCGAAGGCGGAGGGATAGGTGTCTGGTACGCGATAGGTAGCCGTGCTCGAACTGGCGAGCGGTCTATAGGCTCGGCTTGGCTCATCTCCAGGGCATTGTCTTTTTACGATGACGAGTAACCCCGAGGGCTGATGCGACACACCGGGTGGGAAGGGTGGTCTCCCGTGCCCCGGATGAAGAGGCTCGCGGCCCGTGCAAGAAAGGAAAACAGCACGGCCTATGAATGCGACGACCTGGAACGGATCAGGAACGAGCGATGGGTCAACGCTCGGACGAGAGGGAGATAGTTTTTTCTTGGTCGCTTTTAGATCGTGGTATAAATATAAACGGAATCGGTGCACGGCTGCTCCCGTGCCGGACTTCTCGGTGACTCAAAGGGAATAACGATAGACACGAGCGCAACACACCCGGTCGATGCAACCGGCGGCGGTTTATTGCGAGAACGCAACGCGGAGGCCGAGCTCGCGGGTCGTTCGCCACGGAGAGGATTTTTCGTCCGTCAGGATGGTTACGCAACGCGCGCGAACCGTCGCGTTTCGACGCACGTGAGACGACCGTCGTCGACGGCGTGCTATCGTCTGGTACCCGCGACCTCGGTCAACCCGTGGGTAACTGTCGACGATCCAGCTGCGAAAAAAAACTGTCGCGACTGCAAATCTTTATCATCCGTTTCTCCCTTCGTAACGACGCGTGTCATCGGTGTACCAGCGTTTCGCGAGCAGAAGCAACGTCAGTGGAAAAGTTCGTCGGTCGAGGAAAATCTTCCACGAGCCGAGTCGCGAGGACGGTTCGACAACCCCGAAAAGAAGAGTACCACTGGTCGGGAAGGGAGGGGGGGAAACGTATTCGACTCCCGCGACGCCGTGAAAGCTAAACACGAGATTCGCAATTTTGATTCACAGGCATCGTGCCAGGCATCCGCTTCGCTGGCTGAAACGTAACGAGCGTCCACCCTGCGCGAGCCTGGCGCTACGTGAAAGTACATAGCCGCTCGTTGTCTGAGCGTAATGGCGGTGCGTGGCTTATTCCACTGCGCGGCGTGCGCATGCGGTCGCGAAGCCGACGCCGCGTCGGTTATCGGACCGTTTAGGGGACAAGAGGGCTTGTGTTGCAGATAATAAAGGTTCATTGTCCCTCCTGCAACTGTCTGTACCAATTATTTCTCGTTTCGACATTCTCAGCGGACATTGATATTCGTAGAAGCAGCGTTCGAGTACATCCGCTCGGATCGGCCGAAATTACGGTTTAACGAGCTGCTAAGAGGTTACAACCGGTCGGCAGTTTGTCAATCATTTTTACTTCCGCGATCGGCTGGGGGAAAGGGATGGCGGAATGATAGTAATCGACGAATATCTACCACGGGGAACGAGAGAGAAAATAGGCGAGATGAACGTTCCGATTGCAGCGGGTTGTTTGGTTAAACTGCCGGCGAACAGTTTTACCGCGGCACCGTAATTAATCGCGCGATCAGCACGGAACTAGAAATTTCATCCTTTACGAGGGAATAAAAGGACGCGTAAAAGGTTAATCCGATAAGGCAACAACGAAGACACGCTTTCACGCGAGCCCCGCGCTAATTCGAGCGATAAAAGTTCCATAAACGGAACGGCGACACGATAGGTGGACTCGAGGAATTACGAAGCGGGCGAGCATCGTGTACGCAAACAAGTCCGAGTGAGCTGGCAATTAGGCGCGGGCAGTAATGTATTTTATGAATATTGGCGTAGTTTACGAGACTCCGGTTCCCGCGGACACGCAGTAACGTATGACGCGGTCCAATCAATTTCACCATTACCAGCCCGATAACGAGTCAATCCGGTGGCTCGCGTACTTTCGTTCCCGATTGCAAAATCGGCCACGCGGATTATGTTACGCGGTGTACTCGTTCGCGGCTGTTGCACGCCGCGCGAGGTTTTCACGCGACTGCGAAATCACTCGCGCGGCCGTTCACCAATTTCATCGGAGGGATCGGAATGCGCGGCGCGACGCGCGCGGCGTTGCTCAAACGGCCGACAGTGGAGGAGCCTGAGAATTGATCGGACGACTCGAAAGGTTGTCCCCCGCCGCGCCTAATTACCGAGTTCGAACGAGCCTCTCGAATCCCTCCTGTTTTTCGAAAGTAATTGGACGTCGGAGCGGATGGAAATGGAAAAACAAAGGAGTCGTTGAAAGGCAGTTACGCGAAAACTGGGACGCCGGCTGCGAGGATTGGAAGTTGTCCTCGCGTGTAACGTCCGTGGGCGTTTCGAATCGAGCGACGACGTTCTCTGTTTGCGTTCGCGGTTCACGGATCGTTTCGATCGGGTTGTGTGCATAAGTTACAGCCCCGACGGATCATCCTAACGAACTCGTAGCCGCTGCACCGTCCTACTTTTCGGACCTCGCTCGTGGGAGCGCATAAATAGAGAATCGCGTTACTCAAGGCCTCCTCTATCGCGAACGTTGCCATTAGGAAACGTTCTTCTCTCGATCTATACGTCTCGCCCCATCCACTGTAGAATCATCCGAGGTAACCACAATTTGTCAAACGACGATCTCCGCGGTTTCACAGCCGCCATTTCCGCCGCGGGGCACGCGGCTCGGCGTGGTCGTTTGACGTCAGGGAAGAAGACGCGGGGACCGACGACTGTCACCGAGACGGCTGATCTTTTTAACGAGTTCCAATTGAAAGGAAATGGAGTAATGAAAAGCGCAGCGCGGATGGCGCCCTTCGTCAGGGGGCGCCAAACGCGATGACACGCCGACTAACGGTGTCTGCTTTGTAATTCTAATCGTCGTTTCCGCTCGCTCTTAGCTGACCCCGTTTGAACCGCAACTTCGTATCGCGAGTACCACGGTGAGGCGAAATCGCGAATATTTCACCGGCGACAGACGGAACGAAATCCATCTGACCCCTAGCTCGCTCGCGATATAACCGATTACGTGCATACGTATCTAATTGTGAGCCGCGTAAGCGAATCGCGCGCAACGCTGAACGCATCGGCAGAGGCTGGATCGCGATCCAGCCTCGTCGAGAGGCTTAAGTGGTAGCAGATTCTAATTGGCTTCTCGTCTAATTTAATCGACACGCCGGGCGGCGTCGCGAGAGCGCTCGCGTCACCGGCAGCTCGTTAGTCAGAGAGGCCTGATCCCCAGGATCGGGAATTGACGGACGGTTTTGGGTCACGGGCGTACGTAACGCGGGAATATTTTCGGTGCGTTCGCCGAACCGGTCGCGTGTTCGCGCGAGCGTGCGTTACCGTTAGCTACCGGCCGGGCAACCGGCGGCCAATCGGCGGACACGCTCGCCGCCTCGTTTCTTCGAGAAAACGAGTGACCGTACCGGTACGCGGAGAGGCCTCTCTTGGCTCGCGCGCCATCCTGGGTCCCGCTTCGTTCCTCGCCTCGTCCAGAAATATTTGCGAACTGACGCACGCGAACAGCCACCGCGAAGTGGCTGCGATCGCGCGACGCGACGCCCGATCGAAATAGAAAGCGTAATCGGAGCAAGGTGCGCGCGGAGGGCCACAGCGCCTCCCGCAACGGGGCTGTTTTCGTCGCCAACGATCGCCGCTCGATGACTGGGCAAATGTTTACCACCCGAGCCACCCTCGCGGTGTCTCATCGGTCGACTGCTCCGCGTGATTCTTTCGCGGAACACGCGATCGATTCACTCCAGGGACGCCTCTTTTAAACGTCAATGCGGAGGCCGTGTCGACAGCGGCCGTAAAAGTTTTTTTGGAAAACAACCGTTACCTTCACCTGCCCTCGGGGGATAATCGAACGCTAAGAATAGGATGCGGAACGCGGTAGTTTTTTTCTTGCGAAACTATGCTTTCTCGAGGAACTGTTCGACTCGAGGAACAGGGTCCGTGCTATAAGCTGCGCTTCATTTATTTACGCGTTTTAGAAATAGGTGAGGATAATGGATTTATCGATAGTCTTGTACACGTTGAAATGTTTGCACGTGGAAATCTGAACGCCATCTCGGCGCGCAGCGGCTACGGGGTATCGTTATCGTTGATAAACCAAGCAGGAAACGTTCTCCAAAACAAAACGCGAGTATCGATCCTTTTGTTTTCCCGAGTATCCTGGCTTCGCGAGCCTACGCTCGCTTTTAAAAATACGCGTCTGATTGATGAGCCAGCGAGTGCTAGCGCGCGCTGCCAGTGCCGGGAGCAAAGTAAAATTAAAGCGAATTACAGTGTAATATTAATCTGGCGACTTTTCACCGTCGCAGGTGACGAATCGCAACGTCCTACGAGTGCACCATTTTGCGCTCGCATTCCGATCCACTTCATCGCGAGGTATGTAAATCGTGTTTCACGGGCTTATTTCTGGTCGCATCTCCTATGTACGCGCTGTGGCTGGTCCGGTGGAAATTATTGCCTCAAACGTTACTTCAAATAATCGAATGTGCTGTACATATGTAATAACCGAATCGAAAGTTGGAGAGGAATTTTCTTACAATCAGTTCCGTGACTTCAAAGACACTCGAGATGGTAATATTTTTTTTTTTCATCTCTTCCCTGTCCACGTCGACGAGGCCAAGAGAGCTTAGGCATGCAAATCAGGGATCAGCTGTAGCAATTTAAGAAGTAAAATTAACTCGCTATCGAGAGTCGAGAGAGGCACTCGTGCTATCCAGTGTCGCTACATCATTTGCACATATTTCCATAGAAACTCCTTGACTCTCTCTCTTTCTCTCTCTCTCTCTCTGTCTCTCTCTTCATCGCGTATTGTGCGAAATTGCAGGTACAATTCGAACGTACGTACACGAGCATACATTAAGCTCTCGCGCAACGATGGCCTGGCTATTCGCATGCAGAACTTCGTCTCTTCCGGACGTATCACCGGTTTGGCAGCTCGCGGGCTTTCGTAATATTTGTATAGAGGAAGGGAAAGTGACTGAAAGAAACGAGCGGCAGATGAGATCAGCGGTGCCGGTGCCCGTCGCGAAATGGGCAGCTCGTCGAGCCTTTTTCGTCCAGCCAGCCACCTTCGCGAGGCTCGACTAGAAAATTCGTCGCCAACTGGCTTCGATTAATATTTTTTTATCGCCCTCTCGAGCTCCCATTGGTCGTAGGAACAGGGAAATCGGCCGATCGATATTGCGAATAGACGAGGGAACCATGCTCGGTCATGCGGCACGTTGATTCGTGGAGCACTTTCACCCGGACCCGCGTCAGATCCAACTCTTCTGGATCTTGCATGTAACGTAATAATTTAGAAACCAGACGTTAAACTCGAACCGCGTTCCAAGAGAGTTTTTTACCCCTGCCGCGAAACGGAGCCGCCGGTGCACGGGTTACCTTGCCTCCGTACCATATAATTCGCGGGCGTCCCGATTAACCGGAGCGGGTAATTCGCGGAACGATCCCGTCGGTTGCCGCGCGACGTGCACGTTTCGCCCAGGTTTTCGTAGACGAGATCGAGCACACGGCCAGGCGTCGCGAATCTTCCGAGAAGCAACGATAACACGCGTGCATCGTTGAGCCTGGGTACACACAGTAGGTAGAAATCGCGCGAATCGAAAGATAGGTGTTAGTTTTGTCACAGATAACTAGATAAGTGTTCGATCGGCAGCGAGACGATGGAAAGTTCCCGCGGCGACGGTGCAGCACGCCGACGAGATTACTTTCGTTGCATCCTGCGCTCGACGCTCGTAAAAATACAGATTCCACGTCAACAGCGTTTATATCTCGCGACGTTTCTTCGCAAGCGGTCTCTAAATTTTTAGATACACCGAACCCAGTTAGTCTCCTCCTCGCGCGTGCAATCTGGATAGACCTCGCGATCTCCAACGTAAAAATAAAACATTTTACGACCACGGTCTACGGTTCTGCCATTGCTCGCCGAATATCCCCAGCGCCGTCTTTCGGTTCTATCGAGAGGGGGCCATCGGACGATGAAACGGGTACGAAGGATGAACGAGGGCGGTAGCGCGTGCGCGCGAACGGCGAATCGCTGCCTCTTATCGAGGGCGTAACGCGAGGCAATCCGATCTGATTACCGGCGAACGGCCTTCCCTGGGAACTATGCATCAAACCAGGTCCGTTCCTCCATATACCTGCCCGCTCTCTCCCAACCGTGAAGTCAACGGACGATCTTAACCCGTAAATGTCGCCCACAACGGAACCAGTTTCGTCCCGTTCCATGGCGTCCGTGCCCGCGCGACGCGACACGTTACAAGGGAGGGGAGGAAGGGTTGCTGTGGCTGGACAAAAGGGAGAGAAAAAAAGAGTCGCGCTAGCATCGGTCGGTCGAGAAGATATGCAACGGGAGCAAAGTGACTCGAACAGAGAGAGGGAGAGAGAGAGAGAGAGAGAGAGAGAGAGAGAGAGGACGAGAGAGTGGCAAGGGACCAGCAAGGGGTGGCGGATCGATAGCACCGACCTTGAGACTCGTCGCCGCCTCGGTACGCCCGAGCAACCTCCGGTTTTCATAAAGGAGAATTACCGTTGGGAAGAGAGGACGAGCCACGCGGACGTACACGCGAATTCTCTGGGTCGAGAACGTTTTGGGCGAGCGGCTCAGAAGCAGAAAGAGTAAAAAGGAGAGAGAGAGAGTCGTCGCGAAGGAGGAAACAAAAGGCGGACGAATGATCGTACGATGCCGTGGCTGCGAATTTTCGTTCCGAGACCGTACTTTTATGGTACGATCGACAAATATATATATACGGATGTATCTGTGTGCGTATATATATTTTTCTTTTAGTCGACACAGCTGCTATTTGCGTATATACCCACGCCCGCGATAATACACGCTTCCACCGATCGCACGGCCATTTTGGATACACGGTGACGTCAGCGACGGAATCCGGGAAACGAGCACCAGAGAAAGGCGTGTCATCCGTGGCGGCCCGGCAATTTTCCCTGGTGCGCCCGTAGCCTCGTGATCTCAGATCGCATCGATCCGCGACTATTCATCCGGGAGCGGTGTCGAACACGCTTCGAACCATCTCCCTCTCCGTCCGGATGTATTTTTACACCTATCCCAGTCCCCGAAGGATTGGTCGAGAGTCTGACCCTTTGTTACTCTTGTTTCAGCAGGACAAAAAAAAGCAATAAAAATCATGCCAAGCCCAATTTCTACTCGAAATGGATGGCTGCCTTTTGCTCTCTCTCTCTCTCTCTTCACATTTCCCCTTTATGATTTTTCGTTAACAATGGGCGAGAGCATCCACCAACGTCCGATGTGCATAACCTCGAGTTCTCATCGAAACGGGGAAACTTCAGCGTACATCCGGTGCACGCTATTGTGTGGCATCGCGAGTGTCTGCTCGTTCACGGTTCGTACGTATCGGCTCGAAACCGAGCTGCTTTTTCGTACCTCGGTGCAAACCTTCCCGCGACGCAGCTGGAATGTTTTCGAACACAGCCTCGAATCGGGTAAACGTGTGCAAGTGCGAACCGAACGCTCCGCAACGACGATCAACCATTAGCATAAGTTACGAGTATCGAAGGTGTAATAATAATATGAAAATGTGCACGAGTGATTGAAGCTTGTTTCTAGAAGACGTAGGAACACGCTGATCGAGCAAAAATGGTAAACATCTCAGGAAAGATTATTTTTCTTACGATATAACACCTCTCGTGAACGACGGCTTTATTACTAAGCGATGACTCGCACCGTTTCACGTGAGGAATAATCACGTTACAGAAGAACAGTCTACGGTAAATCCAATCAATCCGCTCCTCCTGTCTAACCGAGGAGGAATCGTGATTGTCCCAGTTTCGAAAAGCATTCCACGTACAGACAAGATTTGAGTTTCGTCCGCGATACGGATACTTCGTGCACGCGCCATTAATTAATTTACCGATTAATTTCGGTATTCATAAAAAGTGACAGCAGGATCGAAAGGCGACAGAGAAATCTCGGTTCGAAACTGAACCGGGGAACTGTTCTATCGCGAGGCTAACCTAACCAGACGCGAACGAGTTTACATAAACGAACCGCAATGAATCATCGATATAATTGGCGAAGAGAGAAAGAGATCGCGGCCCGCCATCTTAACTACTCCGACAGCCAAGTATTTCAATTCGGAGGCCAACAAAAGGCGGTGAAAACAACCAGAAGTGAAACTTTCTTTTCGAGCCAGCCGCATGCGAGGCGATCGGTATCGCAGTGTCGCGTCGCGATATCATTCACTTCCCCTTGCGGTGGCCGCGGAATTTCGATAACGACGCTTCTCTTCCGGTTGCACCGCTCTTACGTGGTGCGTAAAGGCGTTACGTAACGCACGAGAAGCAGACCGAGCAGAGCGTAACGATCTATCGGATCTACGCACGGTCGCCGCGCGGGTGAACGTTCGGCAACGCTCGTAGGCGTTCGGTTTTGCTCGAATGCCACGAATCGACCGATTTGCCATCTCGTCCGCGCCATTGCTGATCCGCGGCTATCGGCTTTTTCCTCCTCTTTTTCTTTCCTTTCCTCTTTTTAAACATTACCCTACATCCCGTATCTACATCCCGTTCCGACTCCCCTTCTAGCTTTACGTAACGCTCCGATCTTTTTCAGTTTTATTTCCCATTCGCGCGTCTTTTTATTTATCAACACACGCCCACGCGAGTGCCGTCGCGTTCGAAACCACGCGCCAAACCCTCCGCGTCCTCGATCGCGAAACGAGCGCTGGGGAACGCGCGGAACGCTCCGCCACGGAATATTACCCCGATATCGCGTCACGTATTCGCGACGCAGTCCAAGAACTTCGTCCCATTTTCCGCGGACGCGCACGTACGATCGGCTCTTTTCATTCTTCGACGCGTCGAACGAATTTTGCCCCGCGAGCGTGACAATATAACGTTACGTATTCGCGGTGCAACTCTACCGTTCCGTTTCCACGGTAGCGTGCACGTACGTTCGTCAGGTTCTTCTTACGAGCCGGTGTTCCGACCTATCCACTGCCGTTTCTTTCGTCGGCTGCGCGGCCTTTAAAGAAAACCGCATTTCACGCGAGCTACGTTTCTTGCCGCCCGTTCCGCCATGCCGCCTTCCTTTCTTTTCCTGCTTCCTCCGCGAGGCCGCGCGCCCGTCCGTCGACCGAGACGGACGTTGCTGGCCAAAGGTCGGGATTGTTTCGAGGCTCGTCAAATACAATTACACATTTTAACGAGCCAGCTACCACCGTCCGATCGCGTAAGAATCACCGCGATCGAACGGTCACGCGAGCCAGCCTCGAAAGAAACGTGCTAGGCTCGAGTCGCGAGGATTACTCGCACGTGGACTACCGTTTGCTACCGTGATACGTGTACGCGTCCTCGACATATACGGGCTTACGTGCGCCGGGAACATTTAAGTCTTGAACGCGAACTGGCATCTGTTGGAAGCGTATGACGTATCGTTCGATCCATCTTGGTCGGGGATCTAGATTGCCGTTGGTTTTTGTTCATTTTCTTCGCCAACCCCAATCTCTCCCTCTCTCTTTCTCTCGCGCCCTCTTTCTCCGCCTGTCTTTCTCTCCCTCGCGAGGTTTACTAAAGTGTGTTCTAAAATTAGACGATGACCGTTGGGTTTGCGCTTTTATCGGGCGAAATTAATCCGCAGAAAGTTTCTGCTGGTCGCGCGACATTAACGATACACGGTTAATCGAACGGGGCAGCGTTGATTAACCGGGTAAACGACGTTTAATTATTCCGTCGAAAAAGTATTTGCGCAATTTTCTGAATAATCGACGGGTCAGGAGGATCAGCGCCCGTATAATTCTCGTACGTTGTCCCGATAAGCACCGACTCTACACGCCGACCAGCTGTGCCGTATAAAATGCTCTAATGTAATAAATTGCGAACGAGCACCGCAGACGCGGACTGGTTAATACGTGTTGTAGAAAGTAAAAAATGTTCCTCCGTATCTACGGGCAAAAAGTAGATAGCGCGTAATCGTTGCGCAGATACACTCGCGTCCACGCTCGTTTCAAATTCAACGACTCTTACTTCTTTCGCCCCATCGCTTTGTGCGTACGCGCATCCTGCCCGTCCGCGCATCGTTCAGCTCCGACATCCTGAAACAGGACTTCGGCACAATAATACGCGAAATGGCATCACAGGCAAACATCCAAAGCGATCGCGACAAGAACAATGAACAGTCAGAATCGTGACGCGTATTAAATAATATTACATAACGCCCGGATGACGTTAAAAACAACAGTTACGTATCACGGCAAACGCGAAACGTTTCTAAAACCGGATCCGTCGCATACATTTACTAGAAACCTTTTTCCCGACGCGTACTTTCGATCGGTAAAAAGTTTTCACCCGCGAGCCGGCACGTATAATCGCGATTCCAAACGCACTCCATCACCCTGCCTCGGTGGAATGCTTTCACGAGATGATCGGACCCGCTCGGCGAGATGACGTTGGTATCCTGACAAACTACCCATTGTCCATCTCGCGATGCCTGTTGCACGCGAATACCAGTCTTCGTAGGTAATTAAACCGGACGATTACCTTACTCCTCTCGCGGGACGTACACGATCGGAAAGCTATTATTTCCTGCACGGTTGAGTCACGGCCGCGAATATAAGCGCGTTCCTCTGGGCAAAGAGCACGAGTTCCTTCGACGCGATCCTTATGAGGAAATCGGGACGTCGTAGGACGACGCGACGACTGACCCGGCGGATTTCATCTTATCCCGTTACCGGACACGGAGGCAACCGCGAAGCGACACGCCGCATCCATCACCTACATACGCGCGCAACGCGCATAGATCGCGATCGTTTTCCGTTCCTGTTCCCCATCTTCGTGCTCGTTGAACCGTTTCGCGGCATGCGCCGCGACCCGATTGCACCGCAGCCTGGTACCGAATTAATTCCGTCAGCCTCGATCAAGGTACCGCGCGCGGCAGCCGAAAAATGTCGATTATCGCGGCCGTCCGTCCGCGAAGCGTGACTATCGGCTGCTGTCCCGACCCTCGAGGAGCGTCGAAACCGGATGGGCTGGCCGTGTCCGGCTAGCAGATGAAGCTATCGCCGCGAAAACCGGTGAAACTCGAGGACGCGTGCAAACGCGTAAATTCAGGCAACCGTGCCTCTGTTGCTCGCGATTTACCTTTTTTGTGAAAGTAGATCTCTCTTTCTCGACGGGTCGGGCGAGCATAATTCCGTCCTTGCGCGCCGCGAGGAGGACTCGCGGACACGCTCCCGCGCACCTCCGCGAGAAAGGACGTTACGCGCAAACAGCGGCGACAATGCGTCGCGCGGTCACTTTCCCGCGGCGAACGAATTATTATCGCCAAGCCAGGCGAATGGGTGTGGCGAACGCGATTTCTAGGGAGACGTACGTACGTTTGATCGATCGTCCGGCTTTTTACGAGGACGCAGGTCGACTCGAAAGGGTCCGTTTCCGAGAAGGGACCTCTCTCTACCTGTCCGCCGAATTTCGAGACGAATCCTCGCCATGCGCGAGTCAGGATTGTACCCGGCGTCCTACCATCCGCCGGGTGACATCATATCTATTTTCAGTAGCGCCAGATATCTAATATCGGACATCCGCTGTAATGGAACCTGAGATTGCATTGCTCGGCTATTCGGTGTACATAAACATTATTGTTATCTCGTGTGTCTTATTCGAGTACGACTACGAAGAAGACGAGCCGCGACGATAATTATCGAGGCGTCCGCCACATCCACGGGTTTCCATCGCTGCTGTTATATTACTTATCGTATCGACTATTGCGCGCGTGGACAATTAGATACGCGTACGTATCCGACTGGTGCGTCACCGGACAATTAGCCAGCGCGAGCTCCTTTTTTCCATTCGCTTTTTGCTTCGACAACGTAAGCGGGGCACGGCTCGTAACAGTAGTCGACGCGGGAGATACGTGGACCGTCAAGGTGCCATTCAAGAGACCGTGAGAAGACGACTCGCGCGGAATATGCGCGGGACGATAGCATCGGCTCGGCTTCGTTTCGCGAGGCTCGCAAACTCTGATGTAACGCGAATCTCTTTCACCTCCGGTTCGTTCGGGGACGACGCGCGACCCGCGGGAACGCGGCTTGGCGAAATTCGATTCGCGGCTCCTTAGAATTCCGCGCCCGCGGCGCGTTATCCGAAATTCGATTTCTCGGATCGAGGTCGCGTCGACTTTCGAGGAGTCGAGAGAGCTCGCGAGCGGAACGGGACGACGAGAGGGGAAGGCAGGGGGGCCGCGGGGAAAACGCGAGGCGTTCCCGCGATTTCGTGAATAAAGAAAAAAAGGCGGCGGTGACAGCATCGAGCGATATCTGGGATCGCGCGATTTCTCCGCTCGTACGTCCGAGAGCCGCGGTCGAATTCGGGACGTGTACACGGGCATCGCGACGACACGTGAACGAGATACCACTACCACGGATCCGATGACTTTTCAACGACATCGACGTGTTGGACTTTCAGCTCCGCGTGATTAACTCCGCGGATAGTAGCCAGTCATCGCGTCGGTGTGTGACGTGTCGTCGCGGCGCGCCTGTGAGACCGTGGCCCGCGTCCCGCAGTAGAATAAGCCCGTGGCGATTAACGACACGGCCAGACAGGGAGGCCGCGACCATTTTGGCCCGGCCACCGCGATACCATCTGAACGATGGCTTCCTTTTTTCCCTTCCTTCCTTTCTTTCCTTCCTTTATCAGATTTGAACCGCGTGCTTTCACCGTAACGAACGAAACACCGTGACGAAAGCAGACGGACACGCGAATTTGTCCATCGTCAAGCTGCTCGAGCAATCGCCGCGGAATCACTCAACAGGATTGTTATTCATCGAAGGCTACTATCGGCGATCTAGCCGGAATTTCAAGCGCTGCCACGTGAATGGAAAGAGCACGGGAAACTAGAGAGAGAGAGAGAGAGAGAGAGAGGAAGCGGAGGGAACGCGAATCCGCTCGCAAGCTAAATTACGTTGAACAGGACTCGTTGTTTCCTCGCACAATGCTCGTCGTTATGTCGCCGGGTTTTATTGCGTCCGCGCGGGGCTGCGCCGCAAATCATGCGGCGTTTACGATCGTTCCGGCGTTTCGAACAGTCGTTCCGTACGAAACCGGGGGAAAAGCCGACGTATGCCAACGACGATCCCGTGGAAAGTTGCACGGGGGACTCGAGGCGGGCAGCTCGTGGGCGTTGCTCCGCTATTACACCGTCCGAGCAGCTAGAATTAGGTCAACGAGGTGTCGGTACGCGCAACGAACTGGGTCACGCGTTTATGGGTGCTTCCACGAGCCGGACGATCGATCGGATTCCGTTCGTGTACCGTTTTACTCGAGAGAGTACGATGTACGCGGTATAATCGAACGCCTCGCGCGTCCGATAAGAGATCGGCGAGAATTTTAGGCGTGGACTCGCGAAAGCGAGCAGAATCGGAATTTGCTCGGGACGATAATCTTATCGCGGCCGCCAGTATAAGAAAATATAAACAGACATTCGCAATACCCGTGCATGCGAGCCGCCATCGCGATATCGCGAATCGATATCGCGTCTGCTTTTCGATGTTGCCAATGTGTTCTTGAAATCTTAAGCGGATACCGTTAAATAGTTAGAAAATGCCAGGGACTATCGCGAATGCTGTTCGAAACGTATCCCTCTCGTCGTCTCGCTCCTCCAACCCTTCCCTCGCTCGTAAATCACTCGGCTCGGGAAATATGGCATCGGCACAGAAGATGTTCGAGATACGTCTCGCCGGTTGACCTTGCACTTGACGAAACTATCCACGTGGCTATATCTGCGGCGATGACGACACCGATGATGTCGACGCGGCCCCAACAAGCTAAGGAGGGACTTTCGTTTTCGTCTTCTTTTTCGTGGCGATGGTCGCGCCCGTGTCCTTGACTGTGCCCGCCTCGATAACGCGTGCTCGCGTAGTAGAAACCCGCTGACTGTTATCGCGTTCTTGCACTCGTGGCTATCGTTCGCGGCTCGTACAAGGTGAGTCATTACGAGGGTTCGCCATCGCGGCTCCCGTGGCATCCTCGTCCGCTGCAAAGTGCACCGTTTCCACGCTTCCTTCCGCGTACAGTTTCACCGTTTATATTTCGCTGCGCGTTGCACGCCGGCAACGGCTTCGCGAGCGGTTCCGATCCGATCGCGGAACGAGGAGCCGGTGCATCGGCGACCTTGCGCATCGACGTTCCTCGAACGGATGTCGGCGCATCGCCGGATCGAACGACCGGCACACATCTGGCCCGTCCGTCGAGAAACTTGTTTTTCGACCGTTGGTCCGACGTGTTTTTTCGTCCGCTCAATGAATCACGCGTCTCGTTCACGCTCCGGGTTATTAGCGCTAATAGCGTCCTCGGTGGTGCCGTCGAACGGGTTCAAACTCGGCGTACGTATCGATTCGGAGCGATATCCGCGTACAAGTCACGCGAGATACGACGCACGCGAACGTGTGGGTGACGACGATAATTGCTTGCCAGATTACGCGATCTATTAGTGGACGATGTATTTCCGTACCTGATCACGAGAATAGCAATTTCGCATGCGTCGGCGGAGGGGCACGAGCGTAACCGTGGATTTTCTTGGGTTTCGCGAGTTCCTAATTTGGTTTTCAAACAAGAACAACGAGTCGTTCGTACACGTGTCCCGCGAGGCTCTTCCAGACTTCCATTCGTGATCGAAATGACAAATGGACGCGGAGGAAAAAAAAAGGAAGGAAAAAACCAGATGGAGCTAACAAAGTTCTTAATATCGCAGCTTTTTACGTCCACCGCTGTTACAACTACGAGGACGGCTGTGACAATTAGCGACGTTTAAAAGGATCGTTTCGAGACCTCGCGCACAGTGGCGAACGAGAAACGGCATTCTTCCACGCTACTTATTTACATGAAAACCGGATGAAACTTCATAATTACTCAACAACAACGGATCCCTCCCTTGGAACGTATCCATTATTCAACGAGAGGGCGGGGGGGGGGGGGGGGGGGGAGAGGGGGATGGGTGGAAAAAGGACGCGGTTAACGAGGCTGGCCGTTCGAGAAGAAAAATCTCGAACGCGTCGGGCAATTTCCTACGCAATTGCGACACCGTCGTTTATCTGCTATTTACACAAATCGGTCGGCAGGCACCTGAGGAACGGTTATTATAGAGAGGCCTCGCCTCTGGATGCTTCGCGAGGGGAAATTAGATCGGGCACAACCGGCGCGTAACCGGAACGCGAGGCACACTCTAATGGCGAGCCGTTTAAAATGGACGGCGGTGGCAATTTATTTGCATCGCACGTGGCCCCGCCACCCTCCGTGGCCGCCGGTCAGGAAGTGTGCGCGTGCACACGAGATCCAGGAGCATCCTCGACGACGGTCACACCCAAATTACCTCCCACGATCCCGCGTTATCGATATCGATAATACAAGCGCGAACTTTCCGCTAAAATCAACCCGACGCGTAATTACACCCATTATTTACTTAGTCGCGCGCGTGTATTTATTTTTCTCCGCGACACGTTCCAAATAATACATTAAAAACAAACGATATCGCTCACTTGGAAGGTTAGAGTAGAGGTCGGGCGTGTGTTATCGAAGCAATAATAAAAATAATACATAGAGCGACAGCAAGACCGATAACGGAATATCTGTTGCATTTATTCAAGAACGCCAGAGATATAGATGGATAGCTTAAAAAAAATGTCGCGTATCCGCGCAAGGGTTGAGAATCGGATAAAAATGATCGAAGCGATATCCGTCGACTTTCAACATCGAGCGAAGCGCGAGCATAGATACTAGCAGCTCGGTCGCCATGCTTGTTACGTACACGCCCGGAAGAATCAGTGGTCGACTTCCGTCCAGACTGGACTGGCTTGCCCCTCGAGAGTTCCTGCGGCGTTTCCGTAAATCACAGCGAAATCGAGCCGCGGCTCCGCAGGATTAATCTCGATGGTAGCTCGTTTTGGCGGAGGCCAGAAAAATGGGCGACCTTCGACGGAGCCGCAGGCCAACGACACCGAAATAATACGAGGCGCAAACACACTCGTGCCGCTGAATATTTAGCAGAGTTGACATACGAGTTCCCGTCGCGGTACCTCACCGGTGTTTACGTTGACGAGGGAACGCTTGTATCGCGAGCCGTGGCTCGCGATCCCGCCTGGGCCCGCGGCGCGAAAGCAAAATACTCCCAGCGGATTAATTATGCAAGCGTCGTACGCGAGCGAGCCCGGTTCGCTCGTTGGTTGATCCGCGAGGAACGTAGCGACCAATGGAAGCGCCCATCGCTCTCTTCGTGGCGGCGTCGTCTCCATCGACAGGATCCTCTCGTAAGTCACGCGCGCGACCGTGTTAACAATAACAATACGCGGATCCCGCCGAGCGATATCGATCGACCATGGTCGCGAACGGCGAGCCATCGTTCCCTGCGCTCCTAATTGGAAGATGCTCGCGACGGTGACGCGAGAGGTTTCCACGCGGTGCACCCCAAAGTATCGCGTTACGAAAGGTATACGACGAGCGCACTTGTAAGGCATGCCCGGGGCAGTCTTCGGCGCATAGCGAAACAGAGTTCGAGCAGAAGCGTCTGAAACCGCGGGTCTCGACACCGGCTCCAGAAAAACTGGTCCGTCCGTACGTGACCTATACGCGTGTATACGTGTATACGCGCGTTTAGGTGGGACGGTCTAGGGTTGATGAGATGTAGAGGAAAGAGAGAGAGAGAGAGAGAGAGAGAGAGAGAGAGAGAGAGAGAGAAAGGGAGCGAACGAGACACAGAGGGGCAGAAAGGGATGAACTTTAGCTCCTCATTCGGCGCCGAGAAGCACAGCGACACCTATCCGGAGCGGACCAGAAGAGTCGAAGCTTCGAGAGGCTTCGATTTTATTGATAGGACGCAAATATATATATAATTCGTAACGGGCCGCGTTGATCGAACGATGTTGACGACCTTAACTCGACGAGGGCTCGTGGACCGAGCTAGACGCGTTCCTTTGTGTCGCGAGCGATGCGTGCCGCTGCGTCGGCCATGGGAGGCAGACGGTGCGGAATAGAGAGCGAAAGAGAGAACAGTCGTGTCAAAGGGGGAACGGAACGAGAGAAAGAGAAAGAGAGAGAGAGAGAGAGGGTTTCGATGTGACGATGAGGGTGGTAGGGGATAAGGGGGCGGCAGGGGCGGCAGGGCCGTGAGGTGGCGGTAGGGGTAAAGACTATATTGATCACTGACCTTTCCTGCGGCCGAATGGTCCGAAGAACGTGCCGTTCTTGCCGATGACGTTATCGTCGATGTACTTGAACAGTTTCGTGGTATCCTCCCCTTTTTTAGCGGTGATCGACTTGACAGGACGCGGCGGGGCCGGCCTTTGGCTGCCGGTGGTGGTCACCGTGCTCGGGTTGACCGCGTTGCCGGTGGCTACGATCGGTGTGGACGTCGTCGACGTCGTCGCGGTGGCCGCGGCGGCCTGCTGGCCGGCGCAGCTACCAGTAACAGCCGGGGGGCACGTCGTTTCCTCCGCGAGGGAGTTGATCCTCCGCTGCGATCCGCTCCAACTCTTGCCACACGAGATCTTCACGGAGCAGCTCATTCTCTCATATTAGTCGGGTACCGCTCAGTGTGCATAGTAAGGGTAACCACGGGTCGACGCACGCTGCAACGCACCCGTACCTCGCATGTACTCTGCGAGACGCGCGACACGGACGGGGACGAACCGCGCACCTGACACCAACGCGCGAATTACACCGTCTTACTCGTGAGACGCGTTAAGGCTTCCCTTGGTAGGTCGGTGCTCGTCACTTGCCGGACGACGGTAGCATCGTCTGGACGTGAACGGACAAATTCGCCTCTCCCTTTTGCCCCTCTGATTTTCTGCTCGTGTCGCCCCGCGTTGCACTCCCGACGACACGTGTTTATCACTGCTGCGTTAATTGGAACGGTACAAGGAGGGTACCGCGAGGATTCTCCGTCGTCCTCCGACGATTCCGCGGACGTGGAAACGATCGAAGAAACGAGAGAGAGAGAGAGAGAGAGAGAGAGAGAAAGAGATGTCGGCCTACGGGCCGAGGAAACGAGTTCCGCGGATCGTCTTCTCTCTTTTAGATCGCTGTTTATTTGGACGCGATACGTGCACACCTTTCGTGCTTTCGACGAGGACCCTTGGATCGATCTTCCAATGGTAGACAAGCGGGAGACAAGCGGGAACGGGTCTGTCTTACGCTCAGCTTCTTCTGTCTTGCGGTGTCTCCTCCTCCTCCTCTTCGTTCTCCGTTCCTCTTGTTTTGTTTATACAGTCGCGCGAACGGGTTAAGCGCGACGTGCGTCGGATCGACTCGGGCTTGCGATTACTTCCGTGATACTTTATCGAACGACGTGCGCACCGCAAACACGTACAACCTCGTTCGATGCTGAGGCGAGACTGAGTGTCTAGCGGACGAGTTGCCCGGTTCGCCAATGACGTCACATGGCCACGCAGGCGCCGTTGAGTCTCGCTTCGCCTCGGGGCATCTTCTCTTCTCTGGGTCGGCCGCGCGGGATACGCGTATATACTTATTGTTACAGCGAAAACCTAGAACGCGCGTCCCTCTTCTTTTTTCCCTTCGCGGATTCCTCTTAAATCGCGCGCAAAATTTCGCAATCGCCTATCCTCCTGCTCCTTTCTGCGACGCGCGCGGTACGCGGTACTCGCGAACGCACCACGTCTCGTGCGATTCGTTGGAAAATTGATTACGAGCTCGAGGCAACGACGGACGCGTTCTAAGCGTGTCTCGAATTTTTTCGCGATACCTTTTTCCTTTTCCTTCATCGAACAGAGTACCACGGACAAGGCGAAGCGGTTTTTCAAAGATAAAGCCGAGGTTCGCTCGAAGCTACGCGCAACGATTCTCTCCGAGAAACTGTTTGCAAATCCATCGGACCGTAGCTGCGCGGAAAAAAGAGCGGCGCGTTAAACTTTTGACTCGCTAAGTGGAGAAAGATTTAAATAGATATCTCGTGCTTCGGAGAAGCGACTTATTTATGAAGCATTGCCAATTTATGCTCGCCTCGCCTCTACGTGAAGCATGCGAATAGCGATACGTCAATTTTAGAGTTCTACGTACTCGAAGGGGGCACAAGTAAAAATCTATTTTCTCCCAGCGATTCAGTGGCAATTACGCAAAAGTAATTGCCCAAGCCTCCCCCAGATGTTTCGAGCCGTATCGATTTAATCGAGTATCTGCGCCTCGTATTGTAAATACAAACACGAACTCCACGATTAGTTTGCTCGGTTTTATCTCCGCGGTTTTTCTCCGCATCAAAAGCGAACGGTTGTTCGTGTATCCGCTTTTTTGGTGATCCGTGCTGGTAATCGTCGAGCATATGGCCAGATACGATGAATATAGGTCACCCATAGGCACGTGCGTCTTCATATTAATTGGAGAACAGTCAGAATCGTTCGGTAACCGCGAGTTTAGCGCATCGATTGTATCGAGCCACGTCGACCGATAGATGCAAAAAAGAGAAGAGTCGAGATGATAGCAAGATTTGCTCGCATCCTTTGAAAACTGCCGCTGGATATTCAGCGTCACCCGATGACGCACGAAGGAATACGTACTAATCGTTCGAGAGTTGAACGCGGCTCTCCCGACACGCGAATCATTGAAACCTCTCTACGAGGTAATCGTCGTTGTTAAGAAATGATTAACAGGAAACGAGACTATCAAACGGCGATAAACGCTTCGCCGTTCCCAGCTACGTCCCCTTGTAATTAAGGATCAGTGAAATCTCTCTGGTTTATCACCTTTCTTTTTACACTTTCTACGAGTATTAACGACCACTGTAGCAGTGGCGTTTAGCAAAGTAAGCGAGGTGAGTTTCCCCGATGGGATCGATAGACGAGGAAGCGTGGCGAATGCTTCCTCAAAATCAATGATATTCTTTTCATCGCGTCCAGTTGGAAGTCGTAAAGAGGCTTTCACGACGACTCGTTCGAACGTCTCGCGATTTGTGTAAAATTGCAGCTTTGAATATGTCAACCAACAAGCGACTCATCGTGGCTATCACGGTTCCTAGACACAGGAAAAGAGGACGAAACGAGGGGAAAAGGAAGCGTCCGTTCGTGAGCCAACGATGTCACACGCGAGATGAACGTCCGCGCGAAGGAATCGAGGCAGACAGCTACATTCGTTCTTCGTTCTCGTCTGTAACCCAGCGACCGGTTAACCAGAACCACACGCCATCGCTGGCAAAGCTCACGAACCGTACGCGATCGATACAGACGTTCATGGAGGCGTTGATAATACGTGAACTCGAAGTCACGAGTCGTACGGTAATGACTTTCGCCAAATCAACAGATAGCGTCGACACATGTTTACCGCTCCGAACAGTTGTTCTTCACGTGGCGCTTTCATGCAAATATCCTTATCCGTTTCGCCAATTAACTTTTCGCCAAACTTCGTTTACCATTACCGAAAAACATAACCGTTCGCACGAAAGACTCTCGATTACCACCTACGAGAGCTTGAACGAGTAAATAGTTCCTGGAATACGATTCTGTCATCGTTCGAACCAGTGCACGAACCGATTTCGTCGAAACATTGCGATCTCATGGCAAACTATACGGATCGTAGTTACCCAACTATTTCTATGTACGTGGAACGCGTCGACTCACCAAATTTTCTTTTCGACAGATAACACTGGGGATTCCCAGAGCAAGAACACGTATATTTACGTACGTGTGCGCGTACGACGCGAGAGATAGCGTCTAATAATTGGCCGGGTAACGCAACCGGGTCGCGTTTATCGTCCAAACGCTCCATGGCAACGAATTCCAATGGCGAACCCTGTGGCTTTCGCTGCTAAGCTCACGGACACCCATCGTCGTTCGTTCACACGCGTCGATCGAATTGTATCGTCGTCACGATGCTGAAGTTTCAAACCGCGACCAAGGAGGAGCTGAAATTGGCCGCGTCCATCCAACGACGCCGTCAAACGGACGCGGAGAGGAAGCTGCGGATCTTCAATCCGCGGTACAGAAAAATAGGGGTGAGCGCGCGTCATTTTAGAATCGAACCCTTTAACCTGCGATCGTACGACTGATAATAACGATTTTTGAACCGTGACCACCACCGCAGATAGACAAGGAATTCCTGGACAAACAGGTCGCGGAGAAGAAGCAGCAACGCGAGTTGGAACAGGCCCGGGAATCAGAGCTCGACGAGAATT
Source organism: Xylocopa sonorina (assembly GCF_050948175.1). Lineage (NCBI taxonomy): Eukaryota > Metazoa > Arthropoda > Insecta > Hymenoptera > Apidae > Xylocopa > Xylocopa sonorina. The sequence continues at coordinate 8,077,488 of NC_135203.1, forward strand.
TGATTCGCGGCAGCGAGCTCGCGCTGTTGCTGGAGAAACGACAAGAAGAGGTAAACTGTCAATTACCCTTGGATCGTGAAAGAAAACGTGCTGCCTGATGATTAATCGCCTCTCTCGCGGTGCGATCGCTTCGAATTCCTCTCGATTCGCTCCCGTTCTTTGGTTCCCCTCGTTCTTGCGTCCCCTCTGCGATGCTGTTAAAACGGAACTGGTATTACACCTGTCCTTTATCGATCTTCCAGACGAGGCGACAGATCAGCAAAGAGATCGAGCGTTTCAGACAGCAGTACCAACGAGCCGAGCATCGCGACTCGCGTGGTGGTTCGAGGAGCACCGAGGACGATCTCCACTTTGGCCAGATGTAAGTATCGTCGCAGTCAATATGGTTGCCACACGATGGTCCAGGCTGCGAAAAAGCTGATGGCGTGGCTGCGTAAATATTTGATCGTCCAACTATGCAGATTCCCAGCGGAGGATGATAACTCGAAGGAGCGCGCGAAGGCGCGAAAGGAGGAGCTGCGATGGTGCATCGAGAAGCAGAGAGGCGAGCGATTGCAGGCGGAGAGGGAACGCCAGGAAGCGGAGAGAGCGTACCAAGCAGCCGTCATCTCCAGGGACAAGCGTGCACGGGCGTTGGACCAGATGGAACGGGATTGCCGTCGAAGGTTGAACGAGGCGACCGCGCGGTTCAATCGGGCGCTGGTAAGCCCTCTCGCCCCTGTTCCACGGGTCCTTCGACGAGCCGTGCGCGAGCAAAACGAAACCCACCGTGCAAAGAAACGGATAACGATCTCGTTATTCGACGATCCTCTCGAGCGTACCGCTCGCGCGGGGACAGAAACTGAGAATTTTCAGATAATTAACCGTCGCGATGGCTCGTGATCGTATTAATTAATTCCGAGCCCCTGTCCCGATCGTAAACGAGCCGCAAACTTGAACCGCGAAATGTCAAAGTTGAACGACTATAATTCAACGAGAGCTAGCCTCCCGCCCGTTTATAAATACCCCCTGTGTCATCCGATTGAAGCGCGCGAATCATCGTCGACCGCCTGCAAGGGCCGCGCGGTTAACCTAAGCCTTCGTCGAAGGTGAGGCCCGCGTCACAGCTGACGACGGGATCGCTATGGTCGATGAGCGAATCCAATGACGTCACCACCGTATAGTACACGAGAATCGTTCCCCGTCCTTGACTCTTTCTCTTTTTCCCTTCCCCACGGAGAAGCCGCGAGCACGCCGCTCTCCGTGCTCGTTTCATCCTCGAATTCAACGGGTCCGTTCATCGTTTACAGGCGGAGGAGCAGGAGTATCGTCGCCGTTGCGAAGCCGTTCAAGAGGAGGAGGACAAGAGAGCGGACATCTACAATCACGTGACCGGGGACTTCCTGACGGAAGCTAAGGAACAGGCGGAGAGCACTCGTGGCCCGCGGAAACCGTTGGCCTCGCGTTACAAGGGGATGACCGCGGACGAGCTGAGGGCCTTCAGGGAGGCGCAGGCACGCCAGCTGAAAGAGATCGAGGTAAAAGCCTGTCGCGCATCGAACGCGTTCTACGTTGAAACGGTGCCAAACGGTTGCCAGAGCGGCGAACAGTTTGGCTCGCCTCACCCAGGAACCTTTCCTTTTCTAGGGAATGAAATTAGAGGAGAGACGAAGGGACGAGGAGTGGGACCGTTTGATGAACACCCAGGCGGTGCTGGCGAGCTCGTATCAGCGTGAGATCGACCGAAAGAGAGCGTAAGAATTTTGCGGTCGAGCGCTTTTAAATCAGGATCGAATCGATCGATGCGTTGCAGGGAGGCGTTGAGGAAGATCGCGGGGGAGAACTTGGAGCTCGCGCAACGGCACAAGTCCGAGCAGGAGTACCTCAATCGGGTGATTTACAAGAACAAACCGACCGCGGAGTTCTTCGAACAATTTAACAGGGATGCTCGTTGAAATGCAAGCCTTTTCACGTACACTGATGCGAATAAAGTACTTTACTAACGTACGTATATACGGGCAATTTATTTATAGCCGTTACGTCGTACTTTTTTTTCTCTCACGCGTAATTAAATATCGATTTTAACTAAACTCGCCTGCTGGTGGTTGATTAAATTCTTTGGACTATCACGAAAGCATTAGCGAGTGCAGGGGTAATCAGCGAAAACGGTAATTATGTTTGCGAGAACTTGCGCGGTTTACTTAGCTCTATGCTCGATCACAGTGTTACCGACGCTGAGTTACGTCCTTGTTTTATCTTCGAATTCGATGTAACTTAGACTCCCCAGACGTTAATTTGTTAATTAGCCTCTGTTTCAAGTTATATTATCTCGTTTTAGTAATAAATAAATCGTTTTTTATTATAAATATTAATTTTATTACTCGTGGCGCCATCTCTGCGAAAAGTGCTCAAACTGGTCGCACAGCGTTATCGATGGCGAAGTGAACTACTAAAAACTACTAACGCCATCTCTTGGAGAAGCGTTGAGACTAGCCGGTCATTAGTTTCAGTACTTTCCCCAGAGATGGCACTAGTAGTTCTTAAGTAGTTCACTTCGCCATCGATAACGATGTGCGACCAGTTTGAGCACTTTTCGAAGAGATAGCGCCACGTGCGAGAAATGAAGTTTTGCAATTAAATTGTTTATGTTTGCAGAGCGTATTTGAACGGCGTGAGACGTACCGATAAATATTGCAAGTATAAATTAAATTACGATATGGTTATCATAATGTTTATTATCACATAACATTGCAAACCATAAATTACCGTAGCGATAAAATGCTCGATGTAGAACATAATAATGCTCGCAATGAAAGGTTAGTCCTGAGGTTATACGTAATTTTTGTTTTACTTACACTGAACGCGTCTGATAAACTTTATTTACCAGCAGCAACGAAGGAGATAAGATTCTTGAAGAACAACAAGAAATTGTGGAGAATCTCAAACAAGATTTGCATGTTTGCAAGGTATTTTTTCAAATTGATCGCGTATCGTTTAGTGCACTTAATAATCTTATCATTTATAGGTAGAACAACGTAATATACGAGCTGAATTGGAAGCTCTTAGAAATGAGAATGGAAAGATTAATGATATTAAAGAATCCTTTAATCGTATTCATGGCGAGGAATACGAGGATCAAGGTGTACATAAGAAAGAGATAGCGAATTTACAAGAGCGTATTTTGCTACTGGAAAGGGAGAAAGATTCAGCTTTGCAATTATGGCATATCTCCCTGAATACTATAAGCGCTTTGGAGGAGGAGTTAAAAAGATTTCGCACGGATGGAAGAGGAACAAAGTTTTATCAGGAACAAGCAAATGTTATTAAGGAGAGCTATTCAGAAGCTATCAAAATGCTGGAGGAGAAGCTTGCACAGGCTAAGGAGAATTTCCTAAAGCATCAAGCTCTGTATCAATCTACTAAAGAGAAAGTTGATGCTTTGACTAAGGAGAAAAATGAACTTTCAGAAAAGTACAGAAGTCTTCAGGTGGATGCTCAAGATAAAGGTCAGTATCACATACTTACAATCTACTATAACGAGTAGGGATATAATTTTTATGTTTTAAAAGACAGGAATAATCAGGTGACAATAGAAACACTGAAAAGAGAATTAGCTTATGCTAAGGCAGAGACCAATAAAATAGTACAAGCAAAGTTGGAATTGGAGAAGAAATTGACGGAAGTCAAAGCGTATACTGAGACTGTACTAGAAAGAGATAGAGAAACAAAGAGTAAAATGGCAGAAGCTATTGAATTGATAGAATCTGCGGTTAGAGAAAAAGATATAGTACTTCATCGTGAAGCTCTTGTGTTGGAAGAGAAAGTCAGATTAGAGCATAGATTAAATGTAATAGCTAATGAATATGACACAAAGATACAAGAATTGAATAAGAAAACTAGAGATGAAATTGAATTAAATATGAAAAAATATCTGACAGAGATCAATGAGCTTAAGGCAGAGCTGAAAGAGAAAACAATTGTGGCAGAGAAAGTTCAAAGAGAACTGAAATTTACCGAAGAAGAATTAGGCAGAATGCGTAGGGATTCTGATGTCAAATTATTAGAGTGTGAACAGAAAAATAAGCGAATGGAACTTCAGTTACAAATGTATGATGAGACAATAGCTAAGAATAAATATGATGTGGAAATTAAGCAATTGAAAGAAAAAATTGTGCTTCTTGAAAGTAAACTGGGTACATCGAATGATATATTACAAAAGCTAGAACAACAACAAGCCAGTAATATGCAAGATCAGGCTAAAAGATCTGAACGCGAGAATAGAGATATAATGAAACAATATTCTGATATAGAAAATCAATTAGCTAAAACGTTAGGTGATAAAGAGAATCTTGTTTTACAATTAAAATCAATGAAAAGTGATTTCGAATATGAGATACAAAAGAGGGACAATGAAAGGAAGTCTCTTGAAAATAAAATTCAAGAACTAGAAATCAATCTTCACAAGGCAACATGTGTAAGGGAAAATAAATTAAGGGATGGTGTTACTAATGAAGTAAATCCATATGATGTTAAAAATAAGCCTAGTTTTGATATAACGTAAGTAAATGTAATTCATGTGTTATTTAATATTATATTATACATAATGGAGTTCCATTACAGGGTGCAAAATAAATGTCATTGCTGTCAATCGGTATTATCAGATCATATGAATAAATTACAAGAGAAATTTGACAGGAAAACGAAAGAGTTGATCAATCATGTTCAAGTTCATCAAAAATTAAGTAAAAAGTATGAAAACTTTTTATATATGTGCGACTAAGAAATCATTGATTACTTTATAATTGGCTTTATACTTCAGATGGAGAGATGAAGCAAAATCTTTGACAGTTAAATTTCAAGGGAAATCTAAGGAGCTAAGAGGCAAAATAAATTCATTGCAAAAAGAGAATAATGAATTAAATAAAGAATTGTTAATTTGCAAGCAACAATTAGCACAAGATGCGATGCAAGATATACAAAGGTGTGTGTCTATTACATCTCTGCAATAATAATACACTTTAAACTGATGGGAAACATTTCATTTTAGATTTAATGAACCAAGTGAATTCAGGTGACAATACTTTTTAAGCACAAGAGAGCTTTCCAACGGATATCTAATTGTGTAAATATTACAAGAGTATGTAAATTTATTCACATTAGAAATACATTTTATATACTACAGATATATGTTTTCTTTTTTTTTGTTTTTAAATGAAATCTATTTCTATTTATTGCAGTAAAGTTAATACCGTGCTTACTCTTTGGATACAATGCAGGCTGTAAATAAGCTTGGAAACCAATACAACGGTTCCTCTTCACCCTGTTCGTCTAACCATGCCAATCCTTCTTTTACCATGTGATTTAGAGCTTTCTGCGCTCGGTCAGGTTCCCATTTTAACTCTTTGCATAGCAGAGACTTTGAAACGAATGCATTTCCGGACAAGCTAGCTTGTTGTAATACAGCACTATGGTCCATGCTTAATTCACCAGGAACAGATTGTACTAAATGTTTTCCTCTGCCGATGGGAACAATGGAAAATCCGCTTCCAAAGATCTTTAGCTTCTTGGCAGCGGCTAGTAAGTCTTCGTTTGTGATCTCTTGATGCTCTTTTCTACGACCTCTGGCTTGAACCAATCTTGTTCTCAGTTCATCCAATGATATCAAACCACCGTTCTTATAATTCGTAGCCATGCAAACTTCAACGATTTGAACAGCCAGCTCGTAATAAAAGTCTCCTATGCCAAGGACCGACCAGAATCCTTTCCCAGAAGCTAACGGATCTACACCTATCGATGCACACATCTCGGTGAATTGTCGTCGGAAACGTGCATTCTTCTTGATCTCGCTTTTATGCTTCGTAGCGAATTCCTCGAGATTCATGCGGAACGTCTCCATCTGCTTCGTCATCTGTTCGAACTGGTTTTCTTGGATCTCGGTACCTTTGTCCCTGTACTTTTCTTGTTCCAATTTTTGTTTGTGGATCGCACCGACGCCTGCCTTACGTCTCATCGCGCGGCGTGTTCCGCAACGTGTATCGCAAATTAAAAAACGTACGATCAAGAGCAGCGACACAAAATTCAGACGCGAGATGCTTTCAAATGATTGATGTAACTCTCATGTTTCGTCGTTTATCGGTTTCGATTCTGATGATATAACCTAACATCCGTACATCAAACGTAATACCGTATTCTTTTACTACCGCGTATTATGATTTCCGGAGGTGATCACGACTCGATATCAAGTTGTTAATTCTGATACGATAGAACAGTTCATGGCACGCACGATTTGTTTAATAATGTAGGAAACTTAACGTTTTATACGTAGATCGCTCGCGATACTTCCGACCTTTTGCACAAGGTGTCAGTTGGCTTCAGACATCAAAATTTAAATATGGCGTCGGCAATGGAAATTGATGATGAAGAGAGTGATTTACCAACCTCGAGTAGCAGTAAAGGGGAGAAGAAACGGTTCGAAGTGAAAAAGGTGAGGCAAGGATGTAAAAGGGGAATTCTGTGAAACGTATACACGGTTTTTTTATTTATAACATGTTAATTCACGATTTCTAACCTTATTTGTGCGTTGTCATTTTTATTACATTTGCACGCAGTATTTGACCAAACTGAAATTTTCTATTGCAGTGGAATGCTGTTGCTCTTTGGGCATGGGGTACGTATTCGGAAACTTGATTCGATTTAGGATTTTCAATCAAGTTTGATACATCTACTCGAACACTTTTCGCTCGTAATATTCGTTGTTAATTATACAATTGCATTGTGTTTTACAGATATCGTAGTAGATAACTGCGCGATCTGCCGTAATCATATAATGGATTTATGTATCGAATGTCAAGCGAATCAAGCATCGGCCACTAGCGAAGAATGTACCGTAGCCTGGGGTGTATGCAATGTACGCATTCTATTACGATAGCATTTTTGTTACGAAACACATTTGGTATCGATTGCAAAAGTTAAAATACTTTGACTTTTTCTTTTAATTTTTGGATACATTTTTATTTTTTGCATAGCATGCATTCCATTTCCATTGCATCTCACGTTGGTTGAAGACTCGACAAGTTTGCCCACTTGACAATCGAGAGTGGGAGTTCCAGAAGTGAGTACAATATACAACATACAACAATACACAACTTGGCTTTTTAAAGCTTTCGGGAATTTTTTCTGTGTCTATAGGAACAGTACAAGTGATTTTTCACGTGTCTCATATAATTTCTTTCACATGTACAACAGCTTTCACATGCAACGGTTTTGCTATCTTTGTTTTAGATACGGTCATTAACTGAATGCGTTCAACTACCGCAAATATCGGAACCCTCAAGAAAGCCAAAGCCGGCGCAAGTTTAATTACATGTGTGAATAAAAGACAAAGTAAATAATCTGTGGTTGTATCATTACAAAAAAAAAAAATGCAGCGACATATCTACGAGCATCGTGGCAGGTCTTCTGACATGGAAAATAAACTAAAAAAACACAACGAGATTAGTATGTTATTGCACCAGCATTATCAAGTTCTTAATGCTACATGTATTGAGTTGGAAGAGCAGATACTAAAGCTATAAGGTATTGAAATTTTCTTATTCTGTCGGTTACTCATTATATGGCAATGTAACTTAATCTTAGGGATTCAAATAAAGAAATATGAGATAAGTAAAATGACATAATTTTCTACTGAATAATAAGTATATATTAAAGTATATATTTTTACAGTAGCTTTTAATGTATCTGTTAAGAATATTAGTGTTTATTTTTAAGATTTAACTCAGGGTTAAAAGCAAGGATAGGGAAATAGTATACTACGTCGGTGCATTTCTCTGCTAGATTTTTTTTTACCGAATCTTCCAATGATCCGCTTACCCGATTTTAAGAAATTCCGTCTAGTAAAAGTTTTGTCCTTCCCGTTCGCAAGAACGGTGAACTCCAGTAATCCACCCTTTTGATCAGCAGTTTTTGTACTTCAAATAGATATCGATTTCCTTGAGACACGTAATAAAATATTAAGTAACGTTGTTTTCAATGTTTTTAAATTAAATACATTATCCTAACTCGCATACATGTACGTTAATTGCATTTGAGTTAATTACATATAATCGTGCGCGTGCCTTGATTTGGTTTCTTAAGATCTGGGTCTTCGGGAAGGCCGATGAAGTTTTTTTTTCCCCAAGGTGTTAAGTAAAATCAATCTCGTTGAAGTAGCAACGACAGGTTTGTAATAATAGCTTTTATGTTCCAACAGGCTGCACGGCTGTCCTACCCTTACGCTCTTATCATTAATCCGTGCTATTACGGTACACGGATTCTTAACGAGACACAACAGCCGCCTATTGCCGTGACCCATGACGTCACGTCGAGGCCAATCGATCGCTTCGAGATCATCTCGAATCCCTTTTCCAGTTCTAGTGTATTCAAGAGGTATGGGGCAATACTTACCAGGCGGTAGAACGTGGAGCGCCGACGAGCTGGCTTCTAATCCGGGCATACAGCGAAAATTACATCCTCGGAGACCAAGCGACATTCACCAGAGCTGCCAGGGAGCATTAGTAAGCCTTTCCGCTCCTGATTTTTCCTTCTCTCGCTTTCCTTTTTCTTCTTCTTTCCCTTCTTCGAACTTCTTTTTTTCTTCCTACCAAGCTTACCGCTTCCACCTCGCGTAGTCTTCCCCACAACAGGGGATCCGGCACTGTAGAAATGGGATATTCGTTTAAACTTTAATTTCCCGGCACGGGGGCATGCGTTTCAATAAATCGCAATAAACGAACGAACGACGATGACGGATAATACATCATTGCCGAATTTCCACGGTTATTTTCAATCGTGCGTTCAACCAGAGCCAGAGTTTCGGGACATCAGTAAATATTTATAATTCAAATATTTGAGCCGGCAGGAGATAAAGAGAAACGGGGAAAAAACGGGATGGGGATGGAGCGGTAGGTGTAGAGGAAACACGTATAATCCGACAAGTGGATATCGATGATTTCCAGGAAACAAGTTTCGCGCGATACATTGGCAAACGCGGTGGCCACCTTAAAATATTTACTTGTCCGCGGAAAATGAAATATAAATACGATTTGCGTGGTGGCCCTCGAGATAGAGGGCGATGGAAGGTTCGGTTAGGGGGACGACCACAGGCGAGTCGAGGAGGCTCGAGAGGGCGTTAGGGAGGAGGCAAAAGGGGTAGGCCAGAGGATGGGAGTACGAGTCGCGAAGGCCTCATTTCCGCCGGAAACAGAGGTTCCCTCACCCTTGCTGCGAGTCACCCTCTCCTCCCTTCGCTCGCTCCTTGTCTCGTTCAGATGGCGGCAGAGTCCAATCGAATTAAATACATTCCCGAGGATCGTCCAATCGACGACCTCCGACGGTGGTTTTTGTCTGACGGCCGTACTCCCAACACCACTGTCATTTCTTTTCGCCAGCACCCCTGCCTTTCTTCAACCCCCGTTTCGCGGCCGCGAACGGCCAGCCATCGCATAATTTACCTGTTTTTACCGCTTCTTTTTATCAGCACGCCACCGCGTAGCGTGCAGCGAGCATATCGAAAATTCATTAAAGCTCCGTGTAATTGGGTCGAGAAAGAGAACCGCCGCTGACCCTCCGCCGTGGCTCCTTTACGCTCCGCTCTCGCCGAGATAATTTTGTTTCGAACGGTCGGCGATTTCACGTATCGATACGTTTTCGTTGCGGTCGTAGCCGACCAGAAGAAACCAACTATCGCCGCTTCTTTCGACGAAACGATTATTTCACCCGTGGTACTTCCAGTAGAAAAAAAGGAAAAGAAAAAAGAAGGGCAGAGAGAGAGACGAAAGAGTTTCCTCGGTGGAAAGCGTATTTCGAATCTCCGTGGAATCGAGGCGTTGTAGCTAGTTGTACGTTATATTATTTAAAAAAGTTTCCCGACCTGGAAGACCATCCATTATCCGTGGCTTCGATAAATCCGCCAAGGTGTTCTAGCGCCTTGTGTTTGGCGGATATATCAACGTTTCCTCATCCCGTCGCTGTCGCGACGCGTTTCCCTCCTTTCTCGGCTTCTCCCTTTCTCTCGTTCCGTTTCACCTAACAACGCGGAGTTTCGAATCGACGGGGGTTACGAGGGCGGATCGGTAAACCCGATAAATTGCAAGATTTCTCCGTGACCAGTCGGCGAAGAAGCGTCGCCGAGTCCTCGCGTATTCCACGCGAGAGCTCGCGTGAACTCGCGCGAAACGTTCCGTATTCGATGGAACGTTAAACAGAAATTCACGCAGTCCTTGATTACCACGCTTTCAAGGTGTCCCCTCTATAAATAATCTCGTCGTTAATAATAATCGATATTCTTGTTGCGTGGCCGATTCAGCCCGATAATAACTATTACCGTTAATAGATAACTCGTTATATGATCATTACGGTCGCAGCTTACGGGGCAGCTTTAAATTCGACGGCAAATTAAATTAAGTAAATGGAATGCGAGCGACGGCAATGGATTGATACGTGAGTCTCGTTCGTACGGGTGTCTCCCGTAGCAATCGTTTCGAATAAATTCTTGAAATCTATAGCCAGAGACGACACCTCGCGTGCCTCATTGATATGCAAACCAGCGAGTCTAAGATTTTTCGTCCATTTCAATGTCGAGCGTTCGCCACGCGAGTTTTGCAGATTGCATTCGACCCTCGGGGTCGGTGGGTTGCCTAGGCAGACAGTCGTAGAGACGGTAAATCCTCGTTAAATCCGCAAATAAAACACAACCTACGGGCGAGCGTCGCAGGACGGTGGTGACGGCTGTTCCTAACACCCTACGTTCTTCCTCCCATCGTCGAAGATTCATGCGCTTTTTACAAAATTCGTCGGGACAATTATCGTTGCGTCAACTGTTTACCCTCTTCGATAATAACAACGACGACGACGGCGACGACGACAAATAAGATAGAGGCGCGAACCACTTTGATGGTAGCCGTGTTTCATCGTGTTCCAATTTCCCTGACGGGAAAGTTATTTGCAGGACGAGTCGCAATCAGGGCTCCGAAATCTCGACGCGGAAGGCGGACGGACAGTAAGTGGAGCATTAAGTTCGAAATTTCGGGACACGACGGGTCCGCGTACAAGGTATTCTTGGTGGACGAGTCCGAGAGCACTCGATAGGCTAAGTAAATCAGAGGCCTTTGGTCAAGAGTACCGCCTCCACTCCGTTTAGGGTAGGAGTTAGACGGGGTGCTTGGGTAGGGTGGCGGAGATAGGAGGAGGGTGGTTTGCAATAGCGGTGGCAGGGGCAACAAAGGGTTGGCTAAGAGCTCTTCACCGTCCACTCGCTCGCTTTCTCCAACCACCGAAGCATCACCTACTTCTCACTGCAGCGAGGCTTGGTTGCCTCGTGATGTGATTGCTACCGAAATGTGTTTACCGTAAACCGTATCAAACTGTCGGCCGTCCACCATCGCCGCCGCCGTCGCCGCCGTCGCCGCCGTTACGGTCTATCTTTTCTGTGGGGTACATCGATAAAAGTACGCACCTCTATCGATTCGCGTCAGCCATGGTGGGATCGCGTCCTCGTCCTGGCCGCCGTCGGGCCACGAAGGAGCTTTGAAACGGCCCTTTTCCACCCTTTGTCTCCGCAGCCAGGTTAGAAGTTACCGTGCAGCCCAGCAGATGCTGTGGACAACTTTGCCTTCTTTGCCTTGTAACGTAGTTATTTGCAAAGGATCGCTTGCTTTCTTTCCATTCTTTCTTTGCCATCCTTCTCTTTGTTTGCTCAAGTTAAATGGTAATTAAAGATAGGTCGGAGGGTAACCCTGGCGACTTTGTGTTTTATTTTCGCCTTTTTTTTTATTTTTTTTTTTATTTAGTATAACAGTTTTCTTATAATCATCGTATGAAAATCGCTGCGGCAAAAAGGACGAGTCAGTAGGGGGTTTGTACGGCACTGTTGGATCTGCTCTTGTAACACGTCTTCCATATCTCGAACAAACAGATGGCAGAGTGGAACCGGTAGAATATGGCCAATGGCATGGACACGTGCGTGATGATCGTCCATGCCCATACCCCAAAGAATCGTAAGTGGTCGGGTCGAACACCTGCGCGGGATTTCTCCAGAGTGTTCACCGTCCATAGGGCGATGTTGACCACTATCAGGAACGTGATTAACTCTTTGCCGGGTTTATCGTTCCTAGAGCAACGTCTACCCCAGGCGATCTAGAAATAATCATTTAAGACGGAACGTTCAACGGGATAATTTCTCCTCGACGAGATAATCACGGTCTTACTTTAATGAGCAACGTTTGACTGGTGCTCTGTATCAGAGCCAACAGATCTGTGATCAATGATAACAGCCAAGTCGGTCCCATCGTCAATATATCGCCTACGACTCCAAACAGACAATGCAGGTAGACTCCGGCTTGAGCAGCGGCCAATAAAGTAGTGTCCAAGTCCGATGGTCTGACGATCTTCTGCTGCAGAGCTTGCAGCTTCAACGTGCCCGCAACCGAAGCGATCATGCCTGCAGAAAATCGTCGAACACTTATTTCGATCCGAAGAAACGCACGGAATAGACAGATAGATAGATAATTTACCCAACAGGAGTATGGTACCGTCCAACGCGGTCACCTGAACGATCGCAATGTTCACATTGGCTTCCTTCAGTACGAAGAACATGATCAAACTCAATATCGTCGCGGCGACGATCAGAATCCCGCCGAAGAGACCCCTGGAAAGATTCGCAAGAAAATGTCGGAACGGAACGGTCTTAAAATCTCAACGATATCGCATTAACAAATTAACGGATTGGGACGGGGAGGATCTTCCTATCGATTTAATTAAATCTCCGGCCTGACCTGTGAGAGCTGCTGCAATCTATGCTAAGGTGATACGAAGACCTCGTCGAGCTCTCGCTCTTTGCATCGATCTTCTCGTCCACCCTCTTCCACATCTCGAACAGTATCACCGCGCAAATTAAACTGAATTCAATTGTGCAGGGGAAAAGGAACGGACTGGCGTCTCTGAGTAGGGACTTCAGTATCCCGACCTCGTTGTCGTGCGTGTGGCCCAGTTGATCGATCTCGTGTTGCGTCTCCTCGACCAACGCCTTGGCAAACAAACGGAATGCTTGAGGACGCGTGAAAAATTCATCGTCGAGCCCACGCACTCGGTTGTTCGACGAATTTTCCTACCTTCCGTCACGCGGCTTACGAAATGGTACGCGTCACCGTTAATCGACTACTTTGATTTCACTGGAAAACGGGGATCGCAGGCGTAGCCGCTTTAAGTCGCGTTCCCATCGATACTGGAGTCAACAGCGTGTATCGACTTTGATAAACGCCGAACGAGGTTAATCGACACCGACAGCGCTCGTTGGAATTAAAGCCCGTCGAAACGTCGAGTACGCTCAAAATCATATCATTTTCGCTGACGCGTTTTCCTTTTTATTCGATTGGATTATCGATGAAACATTCGCCACTGTTCCCGTGCTCGCACCGTTGTTTGATAAGGGCAACGAACAAATTGACTCGGCTAACGAATTAGTTACACACGGTGGTTGTGTTTTCGGCTCACTTTCAAAGTAAACTCGACGCGGATAAAGTACATATCAGGTTGCCTCGAAACGCGACAGTTTACAAGGTTAAAATAGTCGCCGGTTTTGGCGCATAGCTCGGTGTACCTGCAGCCACTCGCATAGGTTGGTCGCGATCATGTGCATCAGGCCTAACTTCGCGAGGGCGGTGTGCCTCGCCAGACTGAGACACTTGCTGTTGAGAAATATGAAGTGCATCTGGGCCGTGACCAGCAACAGCCTGGCACCCGGTGTAATCGCCCTGAACGGGCCGGAAGCTATTTCCGCCCCAATTTGCAATCCCGTAAATACCAACGAGCCGGCGCCAAATCCCACCGCGCCAAGCCTCAGACAAAAGCTGCCGTACTGTTGCGCCTGTCGAACAAAGATTTCATTGTACCTGGTTTTCGCGCACGACGGAATGCGGCCCGCTAATTAAAAAAAAAAAAAACCCATCGACACGATCCGCCTCAACCTCGTTTCGGAAAATGTCCACGCGCTGAATAATTCACCGGTTGAATCGTCCCCGTGGACGTGGTAATTGGCCAGCGACAGTCAACAGCCGCGCGGGTCGAAACACCTCGAAAGGGATCGTTCCTGATCGTTTCTGACGCTTTGTCAAAGACAAACATCGGCCGCGCGAGGCGAGAGCACCTGATCCCAGGTTCATTTCAGGGGCGATTAAATATTTTCGATGGGCAAACTTTACCTGGCAAACGTCCGCGCGGTCACCGTTCTCGTCGAGTCTCAGGGCCTGCTCGTTCTTGTTCTTCTCCGTCGGGTGCCTCACGGTTTTGTCCCTTAAGACGGTAACGTACATCGCGATCACGAACGCGACACTGACCACGTACAGGTACAAGTAGAATCCCTGGACAGGCGAGGTAACTCTTAGAGATAGAAATCTTCTGGTATCGGTAAAGGCGCGTGTATCACCTTGTTTAAATACACTGGTACCCTTTCCGTCACGCTGGCCGTGACGGGGACAGCGAGTCCAATTACTATCAGCAATTTCGCGTAAAGGGTGCTCATGATGGACACCATTTTCCAATGACACGTTCTCTTCTCGACTGGCTTCAACGGATGATCGATCATCTGTTGCTTGGCTGTCGAACGAAATTGCCAAATATCGTCGGGTGTACTCGCCACTGAAAACGATGAATCTAATCCGTGCTCACCTTTCGCGGGGTCGAAAGCGTGCACAGGTACGTAAACCGCGTTGACGGGCGACAGCGGGAGAAAATTGGGTCTCTGCTTCTGCAGCTCGTGATCGTTCTTCTCCGCGTGATTATGATTGTTCAGCAACGGCATTTTGCAACCTGCCGTCTGACCCGTTAAAAATTCTTGATCCTGAGTGATGCAGGAGGGTAGCGACATGTTGCTGCCTATCCCTGAAATCAACGTCCTGTCGAAAGGGAATATCGAGAACGAGGCCGATTAAAAACTACAGCAGGCGGAATTTGTTTTACGTTTACAGAATACTTGGGAAGTATTTAAGCGTGCCCACGGGTCCAGTTTCGCGTCAATGCGCGTTGGGAAATAAATTGAAACGAATCGCTGGACCGTCCGGCTGAAAATATTTCGTTCGAAAACTGAATTCAATGATCGCGAAATTATACGCTTTCTGCGTTGCAATGTTTCACCGGTGACCACGCGGGACGGAATAATATTTTAGCTTCGATACGTTATTAACGCCAGACACGATTAAATCAATCGGACACATTTCGCGTGTATTTCTGTCGCGTCTCCATTCGCGTACACACGTGCAATCTGGCCTGGAAAATATCGAGAACGGAAGGTTGGAGAACTAGAATTGATATTACCCGAGAAGACCCCGACGATGGTTGATAACGGCAGTCAAGGACATGCTCTGTCTCCGTAGATGCGATATTCTTCCTCGGGGCGACGACAGGTAGTCTTTTCCATCAGCCTCTGAGGATAGAGTTATCGATGGTGGGGCGTCACGATTTTTCAACTCGGAACTATTCCACCAGGCATTGATACATTTTAAAAAGTATACTTTCGATCGAGGTGCTGCTTCCTATACGTAGTTTGGTACCAGTTACTTACGTCGTCGTTATATTCGATTGACTCTTATTCATAATTTATCTTGGTTGCCCTCTGGATCGGCGTGACGTTTGCTAAAAGAGACAACAGCGTATAAACGTGAAATACTCTTCTTTTTATCCTTATTACTTCGGGATGCTATTATAGAATTCACGTAACACGCGACGTACGGTTTAAAAGTTCGTCTCCCCCTTTCTTTACGCAAACCTCGCGTTACAATCGTTTCGGTTTATTCACCGGCAATGCGTCAAACTTTCCAGCTCGTCCCGGGGTTGGATAAGCCAGCAGCGGCGTATTTGCTTGGCTGTTCTCGCGCGGAAAACTTGGAAATTTATTCGCCGTGGAAATTCGCCCGCGTTTTGAATTTTTAGTAGGCTGGCCAACTTCTTTCCTCGACGGTTCGCCTCGTCGCGTTCTAAACGGTCGCGACAAAAGCGATTCTCCGCGTGGATCGTCGTCGCGCTCGCGAAACCGCCCCAATTACCGACCACGCGTCCCAACCCCCGTTTCGGTTATTGTCTCCCCCGCGAAATTCGACGACTCTCGTTCAACTAATTTTTCCATCCACGAGGTGAACTCCCACCGTTGTAACCCGTGTCTCGTCGATCTTCCATCCGCGCTTGGAACGGCTGGGAACTCCTCGTAGTCGCGGAATCGAGGCGAGCTGAAAGTTGCGCCTTATTGAAGCCGATTCTCCCGACTTCGCGCCTACAGAGCAACGCGCGCTGACACCGACGTTGTCGCGTAACCGGACGAACTTCGCCAACTTTCGTTTGAATCGCGTTAAACGAATCCCGGTGAACTGTGTGACGCTATCGGCGCTCGTCACTCGAGCGAAACCGTCGCCGGGTAATGCCATTGGTGTTACGCACACCGGCAACTATTCTCGACGCCGTGAATCGCGCACAAAAGCCACTTCGAGCGCGCCTTTGCGGAAGGTAAGCGCTTTCATGCCGTCCGTCGACGGCGTGCCTCGTTGTGCCTCGCGTCTCGTCCCGACGAAATTTCCAACGGCGAGTGTCTTTTGCTGTCCGTCAACTAGTTTCGCGAATGTAATCAGGTCTGAGTACGAGTTGCACTGTTCAGTCTTGCACGTACACCTGCTCGTGTATACGGGAACTGTAGGATTTCTTCCAGTCGGTTAACAGTATTTGGGTCAGAGGAGTAAAAGTGTAACGCGGAAGAATGGGTCGGATCGATTTTTCGCCAAGTCCTCTTGGGAACTCGTAGAACATCTGAATCGAACGAGAGAAAGGGGGAGAGAATAAAAATGTAGAACGATTCAACATCGTTGCTGTGTAAAAATTCCTGTAACGCGTCACACACAGTGTCCGGTGTTTCTCGAACATGTCGAGCGATGGATGATGGAGCACGATGCATAATAGAACAGCACGCGTTATTACCTTTCACGTAGAGCAATTAGTTGGTATCGTTCCGGAGCGTTACAAATAGTCGTTTCTATCGGCGAATCGGGGAACGAATGGAACACGAACGAAACGTGGCGAAATGTGCAGCGTAGGAAAGCGTTGAAAATCGCGAGGAAAAATCACAGTCGTCGATCAACCCCGATGCGCGTACGAAGACGTCGACGCGAGCAGCCACAGATCCGCTTTGTGACTCGCTCGCTTCTGTTCGAAGATCCCAAGCGGCATCGTTCCGACGTAGAACGCGCGACAAACAATCGGTGTCGTCGCGAAATTAGCGAGGAATCGCGAGAAACGTCGGTGTCGGGACCGGATATAGGTATGCCATCGGGGGAAACGCTTGACCGTGCCGTCGATTGAACGTCCATCAAGATCGTGCATGATTAATGGCGGCCGGCTGAACGACAACACGCTCGTCGATCGATAACCCGTATGGATGTAACTCGTAGCTGTTGATTGTTTATTTTCGCCGGACTATTCCTGGACTAGTCCTGGGATAACGCGGCGGTATTTGCGTTCGTCCCGCTTGATTACCTGAGAATTTCATTTCTGGACGCAGTTTTAGAGAATAATCGGAGCAAGAAATCCCTGCCCGTTCGAACGTGCAAATTTTCATCGACGTGCACACTGGCTGTTCCGTTCGTGGAAGAACGGCGACGAGTTTATCGAGTACACATCGGACGGTCGGGAATCGCGGATGAAGCGAAACGAGTGTATCGATGAAATTTACGTTAATCGGAAAACGTGCAGTCTACACGGAGGGTGGACGTCCGGGAGCCGATACGTACTCATAAGTGGAGGGCTCGTTGAGCAGATTTCTGCATAATTTTACGAGACTTTCGCTGCCGGCCTGCCGGAGTTTATAGTGCGATTTTCTCCGGCGTAATCTGTACAAACGAGCCGGTTAAGTGGAGTATAAGCCGTTAATGAAGCCAGTATCATCGTCCGCGTGGAACGCCTCGACGTGTTTACCGAAACAGTTGGAAAATTTAGACCGTGCCCGCTAAAAGGCACTAATTGTAGGCGCAGCCGATAATAGTTAGTATCTGCAGCCTAATTACCGGTCCGATGCGTGCAACGCCGATCAATTCGACAAATCCCGATTTGCATCGGTTCGTCGTTGTCCTTGCCACCTTTGCATGCCGCTCGTTCCGCGCGTCGACTAATAACGCTTTCTGTCCGTCAATCGAACGTCGGTGATTTCACGATAATTAACGACCGATTTCGTGGGCCCACGGTGGAACGGTTTTTCTGGCTTTGATCTGGCGTTTCCCACGGTGGAATTGCGGCGAGTGACAGAAAGGGGGACAACGTAGAAAAAACGCGGGAGAAAGTAAGGGATCAAAGAGACCGTGAAGCGGTGCACGCGCGATTTCGACTCCCAATAGAGTTCAGATTGACGAGAATAATTCCGCTAGATCCGCCGGTTTGACGGCGACGTGACGATGAATAGTAATGCTCGGATTAGATACGGTTCCAGTTTAATAATCACATTTTACCGTCACTCGGGGGATCGCGAACTCGGTGGCTCGTCTCCACCACGCGAGGACGAAGTTGGAAAAAGTACAAAAATCAAGGAGACCCGACTGGTGGTCAACCCGACGCTGTCTGTGCTTTACCTACTCTAATGACGAAGATCAAACTAATCGTACAGTATAATCTGCAACATTTTGCAATGAATTTTGCCACAGTGGCAACGAGATCGAGTATCAGAGTGAAGTGCAGGTGAAGCTCCATCCTCGACAAAATCGGTAATGACGCGAATGGTCCTGCCAGGACGACGAGCAATCAACCGGAAGCGTGCTCGTCGCTCATCCAAGCCAGGAGTCCCAGCCTATCCAACCCGCAGCCTCTCCGTTCCTCGATTCTCCCCTGTCTGTCCTTGGATCACTTCTCCTTCTCTCTCTTTTTCGATTCTCCCTGTACCCCTCTTTCGTTGGCAGTCTGCGCTGTTCGGGTTCCTAGTTCTCTCTTGAACCGGGCCATTCAGCGGGGACGCCCTTTCGCGAGACTCCTCTTCCCGACGGGGGCGAGAGGCGGGACCAGGGTGAACCGGAAGTGCCCGGATATGAGTTTCCGGCGCGGACAATTTGCAGCGCAAAATTGAATGATCGACTCCGATAACCGTCGTCGCTCGTGCCTACCTATGTTGCCTGTCGCGCTTCAAATTCCAAAGCGACGGCGTTGTCGTCAGAGCGTCGACAACGACCGGCTGCCTGCCGCCATTACGACGATTCGTTATCGTCATTACCGGGACGAAGGCCCGTTCGGAGCTTGAAAACGGTTCAATCCTAGCCTGGCCGCCCGGCCATTTTTTCCCCTCCCCGCTTGCCATTTACGAGCGTTTCCTGTTTTTCTTTCTCTTCGAACCAGTGCATCTATTTCAACGTAATTTGTTGCTCCTAATTGATCGGTCAGAGAGATTCGCGGACCGTCAACCCGTCGATTCACGGTGTATATTCGTCAGATAGCGGTAGACGCTGGAGACCTTCTAATTCCCTCGACCGGGTAGTTTCGAGTCGACGGAAGCCCCGTCCGAAAATCGCTGAATGAAATTTCAGAGCGGCGAAACTGGCGATAATAACCGGTTACTTTGTGCACCGGTAGCGAGGGCACGCCGGTCAGGGGCGGTAAAATGAAAGAGGGAACGGTCACAGGCGAAGTCCATTTGCCGCACCGACGGAAACGCTGATACGGCGTAAACTGTTTCCACGGGCTGCGAAATAAAGGTGACGCTGTAGCTGGCGGCGTCGCAGCTTCTGGCCAGGAGGGAAATAGGCACTGGGATTGATTCGAATTGCCAAAACGGTCCGTTGCCCGCGACGAGGCTGGTTGCCATTTTTGGAACAGCGAAACCTTCGGTAGAAACTCGACCGCAAATGGCTATTTACCTCTTCTGGTTCGCTCGTTGACGCTCGTGCGGCTCTGTTCCACTCATCAGTCATCCAGTTACTCGTCCCCAAACCACCCGCCAACCCTGCCGTCCCTTCCTACGCGCGCTGCCCTGTTTCGCGCGCCCTCCGGCATCCCCGTTGGCACCCACGGTCTCACCCCTATCTGTTAGCGCGCGCGTTGCCCGTACGGCATCGGTGGCGCGGCAGTTTCGCCTAACAATGTCTATTGGAAGATTTATTCCAATATTTTCAATTAAAGTTAGACAAAGCCGTGTTTGATAACGCCTGCGTGTTTCGCCGCTCTAGTTGCGGAGGTAAAAATAATATAGTACGCGCGAATGATCAGGAGTGGCTTTCACCGGCGCCACTCCGCAGCCGAGCTGGAGGGATGAGTTCCACAAGGGTTGGTCTTCCTCTCTCTCTCTTTCTCTCTCTCTCTCTCTTTCCCTCTTTCACTGTCGGTCTGTATGGAGAACGGACTAGTTGTGAAACAGGGAGACATCACATCGCGGATAGAGGGGTGGGTTCACGAAGAACACAGGATTTCGCGTCTAGGGCGATGGGAATATTTTTTTTTTAATTCCAATAACGATGATTAAATCCTCTGTAACGGAGATAGACTGATACGTGCTCGTATCAGATTTGGGCTATCTTTGAAATCGACGCCGATGGATTTCCTTTGACACATTTCGGTGATTGTAAAATTAATTCTTTCGTCTCTAATTATTCAGAGGGAGCGATCGACCATTCGGATGACTCGGATGACACGGATAACGGCGAAATTACCGTTGCGTAATCTAAACTGGATGTCTTAATTAACGATATCGCGATGATAGATTATATAATGATAATTCTCGCATTGTTTGCGACGATTTAAACGGAATCGAACGATCCCCCGGTGAGTTTTTTCAGCCAAAAGCAAACGAGAATTCTTCTTGATAACTTTAGCTACCTCTGATCTCCGTTCTTATGTAAATTTACTAAAGAATTCCCGGGTACGGTGCACCGTTTCGCATTCTGCGTGGCGAACGATAATTAGATGCCTAGCGGAATACCCGCAAACGTCACGTGGCTGTCACGAGAGCTGTCATCGCCTTCTGTTCGCGTACACGTGCGTGTGCGAGCAAACGGGTGACAGAGGGACGGTTAGAAAGAGAAGTGCAGAGAGAGGGAGAGAGAGAGATGGAGGAGAGGCATGCACGTATCGGACGGTGCGACGGGCTGATTCGCTCGGACAGTTCGATCACTGCCTCGTATACTTGCGACAAGACCGGAACACGTAGCCCCGGGGAGCGGCGGTTGAAGGCGGTGAAAATGGAATTTGAGTGGCATCCGGGGGATGCTGTCTGTATTTACGGTTCGATATCAACTTTTATTTCTGGCCCGGATAGTCCGCCGTGTGTGTTCCAGCTTGCGTCAATGCGTCAGATTTATAGAATTTCGACCCCGCGGAATTATAGGTTTATGGAATTAGGGATCTATCAATTAGCGGCTACCCTGCCGGTGGAAATTGAACGCTACAGGGTTTGCGAATTCGTATAAACGCAATTTCCGCGTCGACGCGCCGATTGATTATACGGGAGTCGGGCGTGGGAACGGAAACGCGTACGGGAAAGCGTATCGTTGTTCCCAAATACTTTTCCTTTCACAAATTTTAGACTAGCAGGTACTCGATCGAACGCTCGAGGTTAGTTTTTTCCCCCCAAAGTCAGCCTTTTTGTTTCGACTCGTCTTGTAGTCGACTCACCCCCTGTGCGTTTCAAACGACACACCGATATCTTGCCTTTCGTCTTTGAACGTAGATTTTTGTCAAGTATAACACGTCGAGCAGTAAACGACGCGAGAAGGGTGTATCCAGTAGGTTCCAGCGAGTTATTCTTATCCCGTCAGTTCCTCCCGAAGGTTGCAGGTGCACGCATGCACTCGCGAGAGGACGAAAATCGATCCCGCCTCGGTTGAATACAACGCTAGGGTAGGATGACCCTTAATAATGCGAAATACGGTGTGCGGGCGAGGCGGGAGAGGGGTAGGGGATGTCTGATGTCGGCGGAGGAGAGAGGGTTGCTGATGGGGATGAGGATGATAAAAAGGAAAGGCAAAAGTGGGAGGTATCGAGTAATTGAAGAACAGAAATGGTTCGACGAAGTAATAGGGTCGCTATGGCGAGGCCAGGTATTGTGCCAAGGAGGCCAGAGCGTTTCAATGGGAAGGGATGAACGCGTACACCAATGAGACCAGTAGCGATTTACGTCGAATAATCGAAGCTGGTAACTCGAACGCGTTACGTCCGTCCGTTCTATTATATGAAAAACTCTCTGCTCCCTACAACCGAATTAATCGTTTGCTCTGCTTTCCTCTCGTTTTTTTTTTCTTTGCGAGGCTAGTTATTTGGCGGATCGTTCGGGCGGGGGGACGAGTTATTCAACGTTTTTCAAGTGTCATTCACAGTGTCCTATTTGACCAGCGTGTTGGGCATCGAAACGATTTTCAAAACGACCAGAGTCGATTTCACGCGAACAACTGGTCGACGTTCGCGCTACAGAACTCGCGTCCCGATAACGCTCGGATTTCGTGCGGGGGGAGTGTCAGAATAGAAACGAGAGAAAGGAAGGTTAAAAAAAAAAATAAAAATTGCAAAAAGAGAAGGAAAAAAATACGGAAAATAAAAAAAAGCAAGCGCGTAGCTACAAAATACCAACCGATAGGGGTTAAAAATAAATCCGAGGTAAAAGAGGTGGATTTCTATAATGTTTTTGGCGTACGTAAATAACATCGCGTTCGCGCGTCTCGTGACGCACGAGCGGTGACGCGAAAAATTTTCTATCGCTCGGAGCCCCGCCGCTCGCCAACCCCTTTGCGACTCGTTTGACAGATACAGTTCGTGACGTTTAAACGATTCTCACGCGGCCGATGCGAATTCGCGCCTGTTCGACCGGCGATTTCGCATAGCTATTCATGCAGCCAGCGATTCACACGGGAACCGAGAGCAAGAGGTGTACGGTCGGTGTGTATTTAACGGCCGGTGGTTCGCGTGGAATTTACCTGGAGTGCACGCGTGTGCCCAGACGTGTACGTGCACGTACGATGACACGCGTCCAGCCATTCGCAGGTGATAGACAATTGGGGGGGCCGCTTCGTTATTATGCCATGCGTGGTGTGATTTCCAATATATTGCGAGCTGCGAGCGTCATAGCGGTCTGTTAAGCCTCTCGTTTCGGCCTTCGACGTCCAAATGACTGGTCGAGTCGCTAAGAGAAGAGTGTTCGCTCGATCTGTCCCGTTAATGGCCAATACGCGACACATTTCCGATTGGTTCGACCTCGTTCGCCGACTGGATTCGATGGAATGCGCATCTCCCTCGTGCGTACCTCCCCGATACGTTCGAGTACACGAGTGTACGCGCGTCCCCGCGCGTGTGTAAATACTGACAAACCGTATAACGAGGACTAACGATAATGATGTTAACGTAATCGGATATTAACCCCGTGGATTAACTATCTCTGTCGGAACCAGATTGCGTAGATGGGATCTAGCACGTTTCTCTGTGTCCTCTGTAACGAGCTATAGGCAGAGCCTGGTGACGTTAACGGGAAATTGATCGCGAAGATTTCCAATGCGAGTGCTCGCGTACACGCAGTGAAAGTTATCAGCTCTCGAGGAGATACCGAGGGAAGGGCGGAAGAATACCAGAAGGGGTGGTAGTGTAAGGTCGAAGTTTAAGGGGTTCTCGACTCGAGAGCGAGAAAGAGATTGCCACATGCTCCGGCAACGTGACTCCGGTAAACTGGTAATACTGATGCAAGTGGTAATACCTAATAGCAGCCCGAAGCGGTGTCGGGGCCAACTCCTTCTAAGTGAATTAACTCCGAGTTAATCTCGAGTTAAGTAAACCCCTAAGTAGACCTCTCGAGTGTCTTCCGTTCTTCCTTTCCTGGGAGGCCTTCCTCGCCTCTCCTCGCCCCGCCTCGTTGGGCCTTCCCCATCGTGCGAGCGTATGTAGCGCGAGTACCGTGTGATCGTTAACGATTAGGATCTTTCGAACCCTCCTAGGGTTACGAGTCACGCCAACTTCCCGGGATCTTTCTGTTTTACTTGCCTCCCCTAACCGCCGTAATCGAAATGTACGCCACGCGGAAATAAACCTCTCCGTGCACCCGAGAAACCCTTCCCGCTTAATACACGTACGCAATTTCATCGTGAGATTCTTCTAAATTCGTTTTGTCCGCGATGAAACATTCTACGGCGTCGCATTTTTTAAACCCACCCCTGTTCATTAATATTAACGATTAAGCGACCCGGCTACCGGCCATCGTTATACTCTGCAACCCCTTTTTTTTCATCGGCCGGAGACGGGTATTAATCATCGCGCGGCCGCGCTTCGTTCTCGCGTCATTTTTTCTCCGTTTCGAGATTTTTCCTTTTTCACGTCTGGCAAGCGCTAGGCCGGAGTTCAACCGCGTTGGAGTTATTTTTTTGCCCGATTTTTTTCCACCGCCCCCTCTGCCCCTCGCACCTCTCCTGGTGCACCGTGTACACATAGTCCCCGTGCGGTGTACGTTTGCGTACGATATTTATACAACAAATGGAAAACGTTGCGATTCGCGTTGGTGACGCATCGTCGATGTGGTTGCAGATCGTGCAGGTTTCGTTGACAACGAACCAAGTCGTAAAGAACGGCTCGCCTGTCACGAAACCCAGACGTTTGCATCCATGCCTTCCTCTCGATTCTCTTCATGCTTCTCGTCCGGGGCTGTTTCTCCTCGATACTTCCTCTCACGGTATACGTGTCGTTTCAAAATGCGAGAACGCCACGCGTCTCTGCGAACGAGAAAAAATTGGTTTCGCATCCGTTCGTTTCGATAACCCTCGGTCGATTCGTTTGGGTAACCCGGGACGGTGTAGGCTGCCGCGTAATTGTTATCAAGTTCATTTACATCGCATTAATGCCACGATGAAATTGCGGCACTCGCTTGCTATCGGGCCGATCGTTAAATAGAGCTCGCGCTTAATCGGCGTGCACGGCATTACGCCGGGCGTGCAACAAAATTATAATCCGACGGCCTCGCTGAATATTCCGGTAACTATTAATCGTCTATCGAATATGGTTAATAAGCACGCTCGGTGCGCGCCGATCTATCGGCTATTACGCGTTGCTTCGAAGGCGTGGAGAGGCGCGGTTGTATCGCGGATGCCCGCCGGAACTGGTCGAGTATTGGACAGGGGCGGAAAGAATCGTGCGATTCCAACGCGTACAACCGTTCGAGATTATTGCTTGCGCGAAGATCCACTCGAAATGCAGCAATTCTGTGGATTCGTTCGGTTCTTGCGATACGTTTGCGCATTGTTCGTGAGAAAATGAGTGACGAACCGAGGTGGATAACGATACAGTAGCTGAGAGAAAGAGGCGGGCGCGCGGACAGAGAGAGACGAGGCGAGCCAGGGTGGAGAGCGACAGGAACTTAATGAAATTACGATGTTACTTGCCTGAAAGACACTATTCAGAGGAGGGTACGCAGACGGGCAGAGCGTAAAGTCCGTGTTTGTGTCGCCGGCTACTTGTCCGCGTACACACACGTCTGTAGACACACATGTAAGGACGCATGCATCAGAGAGTAGACGGGGGTGTGTGTATAACACGGTGGCACTCGTTGACGCAGAACCGCGTGGATACACAGGAAGGCAGGATACCCGGTGTGCATACGTACGCGCGCGTTTGTGCCCCTATAGGCGTAGAGACGTGTATCCGCCGGGGTGCATCTGTGCTCTTTCGCCGTAGGAGAGCTTGGCGCTCGCAAAGCAACGGGAAGAGAGCTTTGTGGAAAGCGCAATTGACGGGCCTTCCTATTAGTAGACGAGGAAATATCGGGGGAAAAAAAACGAGACGAGATGGGAAGGAGAGGCCACCACCGCTGATGGCAGACCGGTTGGGACGAGCCGCTCTACTTTTACGGGATGAACGAGGAGAAAGAGTGCGAAACAGGGAGAAAGGGAGGCAAAGAGATTGGAGAGATCGAAGAGAGAGAGAGAGAGGAAGAGAGTAGGTGGGATAGAGAAAAAATGTGAAAAAAGGAAGAGAAAGCGGAGGGAAGAAAAGTGGCGTGGGGCAAAAGCACACTCCCCTGCGTTTCCTCCCTTTTTTTTTCTCTCCCTCGTTTTTCCTTTCTTCCAACGTTGTTCCTTTTTTACATTAAGCGGCTAAATTTCCGCGTGTGCCTGGCTATGTTGAATATTCGCCTGGAAAGCCGTCCGATCGGCTTGCGTCCTTTGATGTGCCACGGCCTTTTTGTTGCACGGCGCTGAAAACACGAATCGATTTTGCGCCGATTCGCGCCGAGGTGTACAACTTTCCCTCCTCCTTCGGGGCTGCTCCACTTCGCGCGACCCCTCCATCTATCCGCACGGCCCCCATCGGTTCTTCCGTTTCCAGATTTTCCGGAGCGCCACCGTTGGGAGACGCAATTTGCGTTACTTATAATCGGCGTAGGTGAGGTTTCACGATGAAATCATAAAAGCCCCGCGTGTTCCCCGGCGCGTACCGTGGAAAGCCTTTTGACATTTAAGCGGCGCGCACGGATACGCGCGTCTATCGACTTTCACGGGGAAACTCCATTAATAAATCATGTTTACGAAAGGAGAAAAAAAGAAAGACGAACAGAGAGGGGACACGGAGGCTTTGACGCCACGTGCTAATGATCACGGATGATCTTTTTCTTTCGCGTCGCACGGTCCTGTTAACGGTCGAAAATTAATCGTTCCGTCTTGGCCGGATCTAACGTGCATACCTACAACGATTGATCCGATTGACGTCCGCTATATACTCTTTCATCCGTGACCTGACGCTATTCGAGTCGCGTTTCCCATTCCTCCCGTGTATAGGTAGACGCGGCCATTGTTTGTCGAGTGGCGAGGCACGAGATTGAAACGGAAATCAGTAGGTGGCTCGTGGACCAAAGTTCGATCTTTGCCGCCGTTTGTCCCGAAGGCATCGTGACGCGGAACAATGCGACAGCATCCTATAATTATGTTAAGTACACCGGCGGAACACACGGGTGCCGTGTGTAGTATGGCAACTGAACTACCACCAATGCTAACCGTGCACTTGGTTTACAGAGATTCCCTCTTGTAGACGGCGGCGGGGGTTGGCGAGGGGGCTTGTGAGGGGGCGCATATTACGAGCCAGCCTATAACCTAACGTTGTTACGGAGCAACGCGACCGACCATCCCTGTGTGATCAGACAGTAACTAACCGCATCTGGGTAGACTCGCACACGTACACGCGGGTACGCGCGCGTGTTCGAGTACTTATCGTTGGTTGAGTGGAAAATGTAACGTGTATCGAGTGAACGACGGTAAATTTTATCGAGGGGTGGAGAACGGGCGAGTCGCGCCGCTTCCGGCGGTGCCGCGTTTCGATTTCCATGGAATTAAAGACCGGGAATTTGGCATTCGCCGATGAAATGCGAGATCCCGAGCGTGTAAATAAATATTCAATTAGTTCAACCGTGGAGTTTCATCCCCCGCGCTTCTGCCCGCGCCGCGTACCCACGACAAACAATTAAGTGGGTCGACAGAGTTTTAATCTTTCGTTCCGACGGGTATCGCTTTTTCCACGGGGAATAAGCAGATAATAATCATGGCAAGTTTCTCGCTGGCAACCAGCCGAGCGGCTAGCCTATCGACGGACTCTTAGTCTCGCGGTGACACGGGCTGTTTCCCCGCGCAATTGACACTGCTACGCAAATTGGTGTCCGGCTACTACACGGATCGTTCCTGGACGCAGCGTTCCCATTGGCCAGCTTTTAACTCGTACCGCGATCATTACCAATTAACATTCGCTAACGAACAAACTAAACCCGCCTGCCTCTTACTTCACATCTCTGGGAACTAATCTTTCTCGCGGTTAGCGAAACGTAATACCTCGCGAATGGCAATTAACCACGAGCAGGAAGAATCGTTTGTTTGCTCCGGTTCGCGTTTGCGCGTACGTTAGAATTACGCGTTAGCGTGCAATTACCATCGATGGTGTCCGCCGATGGTGGACGTGGAAATATCGGTGCCGGCCGGAACGATCTCGCCTCACGGAGAGAAAAGGGGGAGCCCGTAGATCGTAGCAGTAGCGGTGATGGCTGACGTATCTGTATTCCGTAGTGACGGCAGACAAGCACGTATATCAAATAATTAGATTTCGGCCTGAAACGTCAATAACCATGTCAAACCATTACCCGTACGAGACCCTGTCGGCCGGTTCGTTACTGGCTGGTCGGTCGACCGGCCGACGGATCGACGGGGAGGCCAGGCAGGAAGCTCCGCTCGCCCGGTCCGCCCGCCACGACCCTGCTTGCCTCGACGTCTGTTCGCGAATTTAACCGTGTTAGCAAACAACTCATTTAACAAAATTAGGGCCCGGAGCGTCGCTTAAAATCGGAGAAACAAAATTACGTTTCGCAGCAAAGGGGTGGCCGAGTGGAAAGTAACGGGGCGGTTCGACGGGAGCACCAGGGCTGCCTTCTTTTCACCCTGCCGATTTCTCGCCTACCAGCCAGAGAGCGGGATTGCGCGTCGTCGCGTCGCGTCGCCCGCTGATTGCTAGGGGGAGGACATCTCTCGGATATTTCTTTGGAAATGAATTTTACCGAAAGAAGTCTTTCGGTACGGGGATCGAGTCGATATCGAGTCTCGGGGAGCCAGGCGTATCGCAGCGGGGAACGGCGAAGCGAGCGGGATGAACGGGATCGTCGCCATCGACGTGAAATTGAATCGGCCGACGGGGATAGGGACAGACTAAGAAGATTTTTTTCCCGACCAGGGGGAAGGGAAACTATCTTCGAATCTTTATATTCCCTCTCCTTAAACGTATCTAATTTTAACCTCTTCGAGCTGGAATTTTTTCAACTATAAAATACAACTAAATATTACCAGCGTTGCATCGATTCCATCTCCTAGCCTGAGGAGCGATCGATTTCTGTAGAAACAAATTCGAGAGGGTCTCGGCCGGAAATAATGATTCCGGCCAGGTTTCGACAATTGCAAAATGTATCGTAGATTAGCGGTATAGAATGGTCGGTAGATAAAAGGGAACGGCAAGAGCGAGCAGGCGTGGCGATAGCGGAATGGGTTTGTTTAAAGCGCGAAGGAAACGTCGGTGATGTCAAACGTCGGAGCCCAGGACGGAACAATGGGCGACGTTGCGCCTTCCGTTCGAGATACGATTCGTCGTAGTCGTCTCGTTGGTCGCGTCGGTGCGCGCTCGTGGCCAGGCAATCGCGCGCACAATTGTGCACGCGTGTACAATTGTGTGTATGTCTGTGTGTGTGTGTATATACATAAATCAGGCCTACACAGTGTCGCGCGAAAGCCGCCGCGGGTACGGCTATCGCGGCCTCGCCATCTGACAGCCTTCCCCCGGCTGTTCTCCTCCCTTCTAACGTCATTGTTCGGACGCGGCTGTGTATGGGCAAAACTTGCGTGGGGCTGCGCGACGAGAAAACTTTCGCGAACAACTCGACGGCCCTTAGGATCGGTCGCTGTCCGCTGGAAATTAGAGCGACAAACGCGAATTCAATGAACCGGCTATTAAAGTTGCGAAACCGCAAGGCAGTTCTGATGTTTTCGAGTGGATCGCTGCGCGGGGAGGAAGAACGGGTTGTGTGTTTGTAGATTAATCTGTTCTAATAAGGACCATTGCACGCGCGTATTTATAATACATCTATTCACGTGTAGTTAAGAATGATTTATGTTGCTGGTTAAAAGCTGATAATTTTGCTAATATAAAGTCACGCACGTGGTGTGGTTCGCGGTGCGAATTTTACCGGCATTTATGACAGGAATTACGAAGCTATTTTATTTTAATTGAATGTCAAAATATTGTGCCGGTTAAATTGACCAACAACGGCATAAAGAGCTATTAAAAGAGCCGCGAATCACTCGGTTAAACATCCCGAAATACGTGTTTAAATATTTGTGTCCCGCATCAGAGGCAGCCAGAGGAATGTTTCTTAATTTTCATTAACACACCGCAGACTTCTCGGTTCTAAAGTGAAACACCGTTGTTGTGCGAACGTCCTGCTTGTAGAAGAAATGACGATTAGAGCCGCAAAAGTGGTTAAAAGAACGTTCTGATGAAATATTAAAAGCAGAACGAAAAAAGAGATGGCATTAATACGGTCGCGGCTTAAACACCGAGCTAACGGACGAAAGGCGAAATATGTTTTCCCGTTTCGCGAAGAATTTTATTTGCTCGCGGCCTCTGACCGTTATAAACTCGGCCTGATAGCGGAAACGTTTTCATAAGTGTATCGCGGGCGACTTTGCAATTCGAGAAATTGCATGAACGCGGCAAAGGGAGGACGAAAGAACAACGCGTCGAGCACAGCACGCGAAACCAACCGCGAGGCTCGTTTCAAAATTTCACCCTGCTAATTACGAAAGTTCGCGAACCTCTGCTTTTTTTCCAGATTGGCGGCGGCAAACGTTTATTTGAATTCCTCGTATAACTTTGCTCGCTTATATTTTCGTTATGTTACGAAAACCGCTGGTGGTGGGAGTTCTCATCGATCGACGTCCACGCAGCGAGTGGGTAGAAGAGAAAAAAAAAAGGAGCCGAGTCGTACGCGGAACAAATGCGCCGTGTAACGACGCGTTAACCTTTCGCGTCGAACGATCGACGAACAATTTCTACTTTCTCGATTGTCCTGGCATCCATCTTCCCTCACTTCACCCTCTTGTTGCTCTTTCTTCTTCTTCTTCCACTTCTTCTTCTTCACCGCCAACCTACGTTTCCCCGTTATCGCTCGTCCTCCCTGTTTCCCTCTCGCCGTAGGAACAAAAGGTCCCCTAGAGTTTCTTATTTAATTAAACTTCGTGAAACAGCCGTTAATGAATTTAGATATCCCGATGCGTTTCGCTGCTGGCAAAAAGACACGTCCTGAACGTCTTCTCGGTCAGAGATTGCGTTTTCACAGCCCCGACGCGACGCACCGTGAGACGCTGGTCGCGTGATTAAACCGACCGCAGTGGTACGAGTCAACGTTATGTCAGGCGCGTTCAGTCGGCCGTGTCAGGCCTAGAAAGTAGATTAGAATGTCGCAGTAGAACCGATCGTAGTAGATTTATTTTTTGTTAGGCGATGAAGTGTTACTGACGCGTGATAAATTTATTCTAACAAATTTTTGGAGTTTATTCGTTAAAATTTATATGTACATATATATTCACTTCAGAGAGGGAGGCAAACTGCGCCTGCATCGCAAAATGTCATATTTTCCGTACCACCGTTCAAAGGTCGCGCAAACTGTTTCTGCCAGTATATCGCTTGCTTTTTTTTTCCACGATATTTCATCCACCCTTTCAAATAACAATATTCGTGTCGCTATCAATTAAAGTATTCATGAAACGACATCAGATACGGACAAATGTAGCGCCAGAGACGTTGATAACGCGAATAAATACATTTCGTAGCAGAAATTCGATTCCAGTTTAAATTGGAGGTCGAGTGATATTTCTGAGAATCGATTGTGCGTCCGATTTCACGATCCTTTAAAATCCCCGTTAGTTTTGCGAGTCGCGGTGCCTGCTTTCCCAGTGAATGCACGCTTGCATGAATATGTATCGACGTCAACTCGTGTCTCCTCGTAAGCTTCAGTTTGTCTTAAGGCTGATTGCTAGGCGTACGTCAATCATTGGATGAGCAAAGAGCCGTGGACGTGAAGCGGTATCATCGAGTTTCACGCAACACGCCGTTTCGTCTGATCTCTGAGGGCATCGTTCGATCCGATCCGGTTTCTCGTTACTCACTTCGAGACCCTCGAACACCTCTGGTAAAGTCAGTAACGTTGACAGTCATCAACATGTGTTTGTTTGCTGCGTTTTCCTTGCAATTTCAAGCTTGTTTGCTTCTAGACAGATATCCGTTTAATGCGTGCTTAATTATTACATTTATCTGAGAACAGATGCGTCTCTCTTTAATCCGGCTATACAGAGTCCATTAAATTTCCTTGTTAATGAGGAATACAAATAATTTCTCCGAAAACGTATCACATTCGATACTCGCGGGTGCCATACAGCAAAAGGAAAAACGTCAGAAAATTAGAGGATAATCGATATACCAGAGCGAGGCATGGTTAATTCACAACTCCAAGCTTTTATTAACAAAATTAATTGCAATAATATAAATTAATTTCATAATTCAGTAATTTAATACGGCTGCCTTATTAAACGCGTTAGTAATTAATTTAATTCGATAATAGTTGCACGGTTGCAGGTGGAAAGAATAATAAGCGCGTTAATAGAAGCTCTTTCGGTTTCTCGCGTTGACGTTAATCGGTGACAAAGGT
This sequence comes from Xylocopa sonorina, assembly GCF_050948175.1. Classification (NCBI taxonomy): domain Eukaryota; kingdom Metazoa; phylum Arthropoda; class Insecta; order Hymenoptera; family Apidae; genus Xylocopa; species Xylocopa sonorina. Next base: position 8,109,703 of record NC_135203.1, read on the forward strand.
GAGGAAGATGTAATGCCAAGGGTCTCTCGCAGCTTAATAAACAAAATTTTTACCAAAGCGGGAACGAGACTCGATTTCCATTTCCGGCTTCATCGCGCTTTCCAATTAAAGATCGCGTCAAAGTTTCTCGCGCGACGGACACCAATTTCCTCGCACTTGCCCGGCAAAGAGACCGACTGGATACGGAATTCGCCGTAAATTAAGTTCCCGTAGACTTTGATTATATGCGTGGGCTGCATTTGGCACCCTCCGAAGGGACCAAAACGTGCAGAAGGGACCCGAAACCACGTCGGGGCCATTGGATCCATCGCGAGCTCCTCGAATCGTCGATACTCCTCGATTAATCGGAACGTCCCGTCGCCTTCGACGCCGGCAATGTTTTCAATCGCGCTCGCGCGTCACGAACATCGCGTAAACGAGCAATATTTCCGGCAATTAGGCCCCGGTAAACGCGTAACGACGAGACATTACTCGCGGACAATTATCGATTCCGCTGGCAGGTGGCCCGTTCGAATTCGAACGAATCGTTGGCCATTTCGCCGCGCGAAATACGCCATGTTAATTTTCGTTGCCGCCGCGTAAATAGGCGTTAAGTTTAACTGCCCGTGATGGCGCCGCGACGCTGCCATCCATTTCGCGGCATCGACCGAGCCCGTCCTCCTGTTTTCGTGCCTTCGCCCCGAGCCTCGCTGATCCTGTACACCGTTTCGCGAAAACTCTCCGCGAGACCAGACAGAGATCGCCTCCGTTAAGCCCGCTAACTGAAATATCGCCACGATAACGAGAACGTACGCGCGGATGGAGAAAGAGCTAGAGCGCTGGAGGAAGGAAGGGACTGGGGGGAAAAAAAAAAAAACGAGAAAACAGAGAGTAGGGTATATACCTGTGGTCATATATATATATAGGGGGAAGAGAGAGATCCAGGAGAAACGGAATGGTATCCGTTTCTAACAGACTGCTGTAACAGATCCTGCTCTAGCGTAGAGTGGGCCGCGCACAGTCTGGTATATACTACTGGATGTAGCTGGTACACGCGCGTATCACTGGCTACGGGCAGAGAGCTTATCGGGATCAACGGTCGTTTAGTATCATTTTATCCGGGGGCTTAAGCGTTAATTTTTCCGAATAAACTGGGTGAACTATGCGCAGAGGCTGGCGGCAGTGCGTGCGGCCATTTACCGAATTTACTGCCAGCCGATCTGTTTCGGATTTGCCCGCGAACTACGGCCTCCGAATTCGATTGCGGCTTTCTCGATGATCCATTTATGGTGGCGATCGCGCGCGGACCGCGAACCAGCGTTAATTACGGCCTATCGTGAACTACAGTTTTAACGTAGAACCAGAGGAAAAAACGTTTCGTCGAGAATTTTTTGTCGCTGCTGCGTTCGCTCGGTCGCCTCTGTCCAACTTGGATCGGTTCGAGCCGGGCGAGTGTTGCGAGCTTTCGGTGGATCGCTTTCGATTCACGACGCCGACGGGTCGACCTTTTTCGATCGCGATGGAAATTCGAGCGTTTATCTGACAATTTACACGACGATCAGCGAAGCAGGCACGACGCCAACGGGAAACGCGGTTAATTGTTTATGCGAGGCAGATTGAATCCCCGCTTAATGATTCATCGTGTCCAATAGATCTTGAAATTGAATACAAACGTTAATGGGACCGTGACGGAACGGTTCGGCGCGATTGATGAAAGCGTTTTCGCGGCGTCCGTTCGGGCGTTTAACATAAATCCGTTTCGAACCGCCGATTGATAACGCGGATGGTTCTTTGCAATCGTACCCGGTGGATTATCACGGTTTCCTCACGGGTCGTCGTTATAACTCTCATAAATTTCGAAAGACTGCAGAGCCCCGTCGGATTAAGCCATAATTAAATCGAGGATCGTGGCCCGCAAAGGTTTTCTAACCTCCGCGAGGAGACATCGCAATCATCTTTTTATTACCAAGGCTCGGGGCCTCGCTCTCGGTGAAGGCATCGTCGCTTGCCACCGCTAACGCTCTCTCTCTCTCTCTCTCCCTCTGAAACCTTAAACCAGTGGAATCCTCAAAGCAAGAAACCAGAGAGGACGGTTACTCGGCAAATGGTCCCAATTATTAGGTTCAATCGGATAATCTAATCCCGATGCGATTCACCGGGCTAGCACAGGTGGTCTGCGGTTTAATCGCGACTCGACGCGACCATGCCAGGGCCACGGTGCGGAGCGTCGAGGCCAAAAAACGTGGCGCAGGCAACCGGCAGCAGAGGCTGGCTTACGCGAACGGTCAGACGAGCTTAGTATGCATTGCATGAAGGCACCGCGTATATCCATTATATTACGACCCCGTACCCACCATTCCCCCCCGTTCTCCTCCCAGTCCCGACGCCCTGCTATATCCACTGGAAGAGATTTTCTGGCGGATGGTTCTCCGCTATTATCCGGGTGCTATCTGCTTCTCTCCTCTCTTCATACCCCATGCGCCCTCTCCTTTATGTGCACCCGTTATATGGAGAGGTATTTACCTGAATGCGATCCCGGCCGTGCGGCTCACGTGTGCCTGCGACCTAGCCGCGCCACCAGCCCGCGTTACCACCGTGATATATTCGAGCAGCCTGTGCCACCGCCGAAGCACCTATGCCCCGCTTCAACCGCAATCCAATGCAAGAGAGCGTTGAAATGCAGCAAACCCCCGTCCGTACGTTCGTACTCGCGTTCAACTTGCTCGCGTATGCGCACCCATGTAACGTAGAGATACTACCCTCGTACGTACACTACATGGACGCGCGTGGGAATGGTGGATGGATAGGTGTACGCGGTGGCAGTCGGGAGATCACGGCACGCGTGAACGGGTAGACACTGTTCTATCGCGAGGCGGTCGAGCGTCAACCAGGCTAAGCGTTCGGTGAATTTGCGTTCGAGCCGTTAGGAACCGAGTCCACGAGCCCTCGTTCCCGTTAACGTCGCCCAGCTATTTCGTGCTGTTTCGGCGCTACATTTCGAGCCGCTAATGGCGTCTGCAGATGTGCACGCGCCACCTTCGCGGAGGAACGAGATGGCGCGGGCCCATGGTCTCGCACGAATTGCCCTTCGGGCTGTAAAATAAAATTTTACAACGTTTCGAGGCTTCGTCTCTAATTTGATCGCAACCCGTTTACCCACGGGACGCTATCACGGCCCATTACGAGGGAATTTCATTTTTTTTTTTTTTTTCTTGCTCAATCTACGCTCGTCCCTCTCCGTCTCCCGTTGCTCTCTCCGTAAGTCTGGCATTAACCGTTACTACCGCCTCTATTTCGACCGCTTTTCGCAAACGATCCTCGTAGCGTTTCAGCGGCGATCGCCAGGGGAATAGGGCTCGCTGGGTCAGACCACCGCGTCTGGAGATCGTTTCTCCGGCGCGTCCAGATATCGTTATCGTTCTCGCCGCTCGCTATCGAAACGATCTCCGAAGGAACTTTAATTGCGACATCGTTCGGGATTCGACGAAAGACGGAAAACAATGGGGAGGGGTTCGATCGCGGCGAGATCCTCGCTATCTCGCCTCGATTATTTCTCATTATTCTGTTTCTCCTTTTTAGAGTGTTTCACTTAGAACCGCGTAACATTCCATTCACCGTAAAACCCACCTTTCTTTTCATTACGTTAATAGGCCAGACGAGAGTTAATTACTTCCTCCTGGCTACCGAGACCCTTGACGAACGTATCGTTTCACTTTCCCGCCCTCAGTTTTCCTCTCTGTTCGGCTATTTGTCTCGGTTTCTTTCTATTGGCCGAACGTGTCGGGACTGCCAGCGACGCGATGAAAACTCGGACTGTGGTATAACGGACCAGCGCGCGAAGTTCATTGCCTTGATTTCGTATGTACGACATGGAAGTGCCACGGGAGAAATCCACGTCCCCGGTTTTATTGCTCGTTTCGCGTCGTCGTCGAATCACGAAGCGCTTGTCCGATACTTGGCGTCTCTTCGAAGAGTGTGATAAAGAGAAAGAGTGAGGGAGATGGGGCAACGTTAATGTCCATCGAAAAAACCGTGCCGCCGGCAGTTTCCCACGGAAAATTGATTTAATAAACACGCGAGGGTGCGCGGTGGGAGTGGATGACGCCAGGGTGAGAGCCGGTTCGTCGGCGCGCGTCTCGATTTTCGCGTTTCATGAGCATAACAAATCCGGCAAATCCGATTTCGCCTTCGCGGATGGAGCGCGTTCGCGTCGTACAACGTTATTCCGAACGCGAGAGGTATTCGCGTCGCGTTCGACGCTGATTCCGCCGTCTCGCCGTCCTCCTGGCTTCTATACACGCATCTTAATTGCGAACGCAGGCCAGGTCCTGTTTTTCCCCGGTGCTGGCGAAGAAGCACGCCCCCGAATCGATCACCGGATCCCTGTCTGGAATCAATCATTCCTCGAATTCGACGTTGCACCCGACCATTTTCGAGAGCAACGAACCACTCTTCGCGATTCCTTTCACGACACCGCCAATCTCGTTTCCAGTCACGGGGAAATACGTAAACGAAGATAGACCTAGGCTCGCGGATGGGATCGAGGAATATGCGCATCCTCGAAGGCAACGAATCGCCTCGAGTTTGCACACCGCACGGTTATATGGGGCGACGTTTGACGTCGCGCGACGTTTTATCGGAGGCATTTCGGAGGTCGAACGTTATCAGGGATCGTTTCTTTGAGCGCCCCTCGTCGATGAAATATCGCGGGGCGCTCGTGGAATTTGCAAAAAACTTCCTTGGCCGCGAACGAGAAATCTCGAAGGCCCTCGACCGTGTAAGTGGTGTGCAAGCGGTCGACGCGAGGCCGCGGTAAAAATATCCTCTTATATTTCGCCTCTTTTCCCGGAGCATCGGCGAAAGGGCGCTGGTAAATGGAACGCGGAGTACGTTTACAAATATACCGGGTGTACAGTAACAGGTGGTGCAATAGAAAGGAAGGCGATACTGCGTGGAAAGCACTCCAGCGTCGACGTCTCTTCCGGCGAATCAATTTTCAAAGAGATCCCTGCCTCGTGAATCATTTCCGCGGGACAGCGTCGGAGATTGGTTCAACTACTTTTCCCGGCGAATGGATTTTTGCTAACGAAAATTTCAATATTTGAATATTCAATGATTCAGGTTTAGAAGGGCTGTTTGCTTAAATGGAAACAATAATGTTGCAAAGCGGCTTGATTCCCTGAATTAGAACGTCCGTGGATTACGTGCAAACACAATAGGCTACCTAAATGAAATCCAATAAAGCGAGCGTTAACGAAGAGCGTACACGGGCTCGATCAGTTTTGAAATTAGCCCGATTCGAACACGGTCGAACTGTTCGATGAAAATAATACTATTTCCTGTACTCTTCTTTTATCAATTCTCGCTCGAACGATAGAATAAAAAATGCCGCGCTTCGAACGGTACAATCGAACAGCATCGTAAACGATTGAAATCGTGAAAAAGTGCGGGGCTCGTCGTAGAGTCAGTGCCACCGCTAATCAATTATCCTGCTCCCGTGGAAATCGTTTCAAGGACCGACTTCGTAACGACCTCGACGTTTAACCGCGTCGTTACATCTGCTAGCGCCAGATTAGGGGCGTCGACGGGATCCTCCGCTACGTTTGATTATCGATCCAACCGATGCGAATCGTCCGAGTTATCGCACGACCAGGTTCTACGTTTGCTCCTCCTCCGGCAGGCTCTATCTTCCACCGAATATCCATTCTCTTTCGCGTCTCGCAAGCTTCCTACGGCCTCTAACCTCGTGACTAGTGAACCGTGTAAGAGGCTGCCTGCTTTTTCTAATCTAGCTCGCCGGGATTGACGGCCAGGATCGAGCTTTAAGCAGCAATTTACATGTAAGCTTCCCTGCCCGGTACCTCGTTCCTGGGCGTAATTACGTTCGCACCAGGGGTAACCGTTGCCTGTCTTTACCAGAAAATATAGGAGGCGCGAGCCGCGTCCGATGATCGCGTCTACGTAGCCCGATGGATACGTTCGCCGAGACCCTGTCGGGGGAATTTTATCGATTCTCGGTCCCGTCACCCTCTCCGCACCCCCGTTCTCTCACCCTCCGAGCCGCGTTTCGACGCGATCGCGTCTAAATCTGATATAGACCTCGTTCCTACGCGCTGCTCACGGTGTGCAAAGTATCGTCGGATACGTCGAGGCACAGGGATGAGGGAGGCGATTGAATTACCGCCACGGGGATTCGAGGACGAATTTTTCGATAGCTTTCGGGATTGTGCTATCGTTTAAGTTTAGTTCCGGGTGGAAAATATTCAGATCACCATCGTTGGTTCTCCGTTAGACGAATGTGAGGGTGGAATCGTTTAGTTTCAGCGTAATTTATCGTGGCATGTCATTGGGAAAATTCAGTGGATCCTGTAGCAGCTCTCCGCTGCTAACGCTCGTTGTTCTAAGAATCGTACCGTGGAGTTAATTGATCGCGAGATGCAGGCGTGGCCTGTTTGCTCTTACTCGTCTGCACTTTCCCTCCCCGTTATTACTCTCTGACAATTGAACTCGACCTCTTGAAATCGACCTCGACGCAGCCTTCGCCGCGAACTTTTTCAGCCGGGACATCGATCCGAGTTCCGCGCTAGAGGCCTCCCCGTTACCTCTGTCTTCCTTTTCCGACGCGTTTTATCAATCTTCCCGCATCCTCGCCGCTGACGAATAATTTTATCACGCGAAAACATCGAAATTCCCCGGTGGCTCGTACTCCCCGCGATTAAAACATTCTTTTCGCATCGCATTTTTAATTATTCCGCCCCGCGCCACTTGCCGCGTACTGCTAGGTAGACCCGCCCACCGGTGCACGCACGCCCCGAGATTTTCATATAAACACTCGACGGTCAGAAACGTTTTATTAAACAGCGGATAAAAACAAAGAAAAGAGAGGGGCAAACGAGAGGAGGTAAAAGAGCAACAGCAAACCGCCGTGGTATTTGCGGGGATCGTTGCAAATTAATTTTTATCGCGGGTGTAGAAGCGGTATTGGGCGCGGGGCTCGACCGATTCGCGGCAATATCGGTCGAACGGAAACGGAGAAAAACTGTTGACCGTGGACAATGAGAGGGGCTATGTCCTGCTGGAATAGGTATCCCTACCATTTCATTTCGTTCTTCCCGCTATCTCTGGTTTGCAGCTCGTGTTTCTATCCAACCGGGCCTCTATGGCCCTTCACGGTGGAAACCATTCGTGCATTTCGCGCGAGCCCAGACCCTTCCTATCGGTTTCCAATTTTTCCACGTGTGTGTTGACTCTCTGTACTGTGCTCTTTCCCTCGCCTGTTTGTTTCGTTGTTTTTCCGTTCTCTCTCTCTGTGTTTTCCCTTCTTTTTTCTTCGCTTTGTTTGGCCTGGTTTACCTCCGGCTGACAAGACGAATCCCTGGCTGTGTCTAATCGTTGATGGCTCGACCTGACATCGGGTATGATTGGTATCGAGGTGAGTCGTGCACGGCTCGCGTGGACACGGTGTTTCGCGAACAATGGATTCGTTAGCTGGAGCGGCTTATTGGGCACAGGATTTTCCTCCGCAGCGGTCCTCTTGCGTGAAACGCACGGAAATTTCCGGGGATACGGTAGTAAAGGATCCGCTTCCAGCTTTGGCGAGTATGCGTTCTAATGAAAATAAAAAGAGGAGAAACGAGGGGTAAAAAAAAAGAAGAAAAAAAATGAGAAAAAAAGAAAAGGACTCCGGCGTCCTGGTATAACGAACGAATCACGAGAGAGGAAAGGTAACTCCGCGAAATATCATGCACACTCAATTCCACTTTGTCGAAAGTTTCCCTGTAGTCCCGGTCATTATAACGACGCTTTGTTATCCATCGTACCGTCCTGTTCTTCCGCTTGCTCGCTTGCGCGCGTGCACGGCCACGCTCCTAACTCTAACTTTCCGACGAGCAGCCCGTGAAAGCGCGGCTCGGCGCGCACAGCCTCGTTCCCGCGACAAGAAGAAAGAGAAAAAGAGGAAGAAAAAACGAAGGAAGAAAGCTGGAAACCGAAGGTAGTGTAAATTGAGCTTACAATCCAATCAGCCGCCCCTACCACCGTCGCCATCCCGTCGTCTCTCTTGCGCGGTGTTTCGAGCCTCGTCAGCTCGAGAGACGGAAGTGAAACGAGAGGAGAGGAAGGCGCAATCCGTTAACTAAAAAGAAGTGGACGAGAAAAAGGAGGTAGGAGGAAGATCGGGCGCGAGACGAAACGCGGGAGGCGGCGAAGCGAGGCGAAGGAAGAAAGGGATGGTCAGGATCAAGGAGAAGCGAGCGGGCGGAGAAGGTGGGAGAGTGTAGGGCAGCGGAGAAATAACCCCGGAGGGTTGAAATAGCGATAGCACGATGAAAGACGAGAGAGAGAGAGAGAGGGAGGGAAAGACGATCGAGAGAACTCGGGAGCACGCAGATATTTCCAAGTACATTTTTGATGGGATTTTTAAATGAGCCCCAATTGCGTTAAACGCCACGGAGCTCGACTTAAGGCAAGATTTCCTTAAACGATGTTTCAGATTCTCAGGGATCTTGGTCGGGCCGTCTCGTTAAGGGATGAAGATTAAGCCGACGACGTCTTGTATTTCTTCGTTCGTCGCGGCCCGTTCGCCGGCTGTATTAAGACGCGCCGATTTCACCCTTAATCTATTCGAGTTCCCACAATCTTCTATTCCGCCTGTCCTCTCTATCGGGCTATTAGCGCGACGGACCGTCGCATAATCGGTCGGGAAGAAATTGCGACCGTGATATATACCGCTTCGACGAGGTTTCGCGTTAATACGAAGGAGATATCCGGGCCAGCGGTTAAAGTGAAAAGTGTAAAAGCGTGTAACGAGGAAAAGTTGAAGTGTAAATCGCGGGATGGTCAACTAGCTGATACTTTGTTGCCGCGAAATCGTCGGTATAGTTTCTTCTTTACGGTGGTATATAGTTCCTTCTTCTAAAACCTCGGGGAGCACAGAGGCGGCGGGGATGGTAGGAAACCGGCGCGGATAGGAGGGTGGTAGACGGGGGAATGACGTAAAATAAATTACGCCGAGTTTAAGCGCACTTTTACGGCGGCGATGGAGCAGGTTTTACACAAGAAACTTTGAAACCGGTTGTCAGAGGAAATACAGGGTCGAGAGGGACGAAACGAGGAGGATCGTTTTATCCTGATGAGCACACGAATATCGTCGTGTCGCGCGGGGACCGTTTGAATCCACTGTCGCTGTTGCTGCTCCCCGTTACTAATTTCGTCGGGAATCCTCGTTCTAAAAGCGAAGACGAACCACGCGAGAAAGGCGCCGGTTCAATTCGAGGCGAGTACGACGTCGTTACATCCGCGTGCACGGTTATTAGGCCCCGTTTCCATCCGTCGGGTTCGATAACGGAACTCCTTTATTTATTACATATCCGTCTCCGCGATAAGCTCCTCCCGGAGAAATTCGATTTCCATTACCAGATTCGATGTCGTTGCAACGTGCACCCAGGGCGCCTTCTAGAATTGCGTCAGACACTCGACGATCCACCGGTACTCCGTGGCACGAAACGGATTTCAATCGACTATCGTATCATCCGACCGCCTGGGCTCCCTCCAAGGGATAGAAGAAGGGATACACGGGGAGTGTACGTCGCCGTCAATATTTTCCGCGCGATACGAAATTCCATGGGGCAATCGATCATCGGTGGCGTTCGAAACGCGTTCGCGATGCCAGGAACGATGATTCCACGGCACTCGTGGGTACATTATATTCGTTATGAGCGTTCGATCACCGCGTCCCTCTTGCTTTATCTCTCATCGCCACCACCGCGAGCCTCCGCCACCCCTTTCGGTATCTGGCCTCCCTGTCTGGTCCGGTAGTTAATGGATACTTATCGAATTAAAAGTTCGGCGTGCCACGCAATCTCGCGGTGCTAAGAATCTAATTAGCATTTAATCCCGTTAGCGGGGACGCTAAAACCCTCGGACGATCTGGCCAGTCCCTTGACTCGGCTGCACGCCGCTCGGAGAAACAACGCGCGGTCCTTTCAGCCGTGCGACTGCCCAGTATGGCAAACTGTTTCCCGTGGTCAGAGTATTTCGCAAAGTAATTAATTCCCGCGGAACAAGGCTGCGCTCGCGACTACACGCTTACGGACACGTTACGTACATAAACGCGCAAACCGTTCGTGACGGAATTGTTTAACGATGCCTAGCAGCGGACGGTTCGTGCTCGCGGCTCCGTAAACCGATACACCGATGCGACGTAATTATATTTGACGAACTTCGACGACGTTACACCCGCGCGATTTACGCGGCGACACGCGCCTAGATACGGTATCAGGTTGATAACGCAGCCACAGATTCATAATTCCCCGGGCAACCTGCCGATATTTAACACGTACAACGGAGAATTACGGCACGGAATCTATCTCGTGGCTATAGCCGCGGGAGGGAGATCGTTTCATCACGGCGTTTCCTCCCGATGCTCGTGCGCGACGGAATGGAAATATGTTGCGCGTGTACGTGCGGGGATGCTTGCGACGCTAGGCTCTGAACTTGATAACGTTTATTACGCGTTGCACGAGGGCAACGCAATAATTATTCGCCGCTTAACCGCCGCGCGACGCTGTATCGGATAATGCTACGATTACGGCGGAGGCTCGCTCGTTCCGCAGGCCTCCCGTTGACTCTCTTTGTTTCATTTTTCTTCTCTCCATGTTTTTTTTTTTTTTTTTTACTTTTATCCGTTTTGTTCCGAGCTGAAAGCTGCTGGATGGATACAGAATCCGACGACAGACGATTAATCGCGACAGTGAAACGCGTTCGAACGGAAGGATACGCTTAATTGGATTGATCAACCGGACAGTGTCAAATATTTTTTCCGCGTTGTACCTCTCGTTTGCGCGCGGTCAGACGGTATGGAAAAGGTTCCCGTAGAGCTGTTGGGCCGATAAAACTTGATTGAAAGTTTCAGTCGGACGATGTCGCGTGTTCGATGCTCATCGATTCGACACGGGAACTATTCTATCAAACGGTCCGGTTGTTGATAGCGCTGTCGGGACAAAAAGAGCTCGACACCGTGGACGAGACTCTGTTTTCACCGGAAATTTCGTGCCTCGGTTATCGATATCGATAAACGTTCACACGGAAGAAGTACGGTTTATCGATCAATAAAGAGGCGTTCGGATTTGGTCGGTTGAAATGCGGCGTCGCAACATTTATGGAATGCAAGTTGTTATTTGGTTATCCGGAGAATGGATTCATTCACGGCGGGATAAACGTTTAATTGCTCCACGAGCCATTGCGTACGGCCGAACAGCGGTGTTTCGACGCTCGCATTTTATTTATAAACGACACATTAACTTCCGTTTCCGTGGTAATTGAAACGGCACATACCGTGACGCCCGCTACGGATATTAGTCCAGGATGGAAAACGGCGACCGATAACAGCGTTTTTTAACTTTGTTCGCGACGATACTGCGTTCATTGATTCCATGAAAACGTGAATGCTTTAGCAGTATTACCGTCGATCGATCTAACCTATGCCAATAATAGAAAAGTGGCTTAATTACCTGGAACACGTCTCTGTGTCTTTCGCACCTCCAGCGTCGTTGGTTTCGATCAGGAACGATTTCGTCGGCGATTCGTCATTTGGTCGATCTTCAATCGGTCTCATCGTACGTATCGGCAGTCACAGGCAAGTAGCGTATCGCGCGTGGATTGGACGAAAAAGTAGGTGGTGTCGTTTGGATACGCAGCGAAAGTTGAGCGACGGGTCGAGTGGGTGGCGAGAGCGAGGGGATGGAGAAAAAAATCTGGCTGGAAGATAGGTGCGGAAGCGCGTTGAACCGAGTACGTGCTTTCCTTCGAGAGTTTGGCGCGCGACTGTGCTACTGGGGCCAACCCGGGCCACCATCAACCCTCTTATGGCTCTGTCCCTTCGTTCAAACCCCTCTTTACACCCCTCTCTCTTCGCGCCACTCATCTCTCCCACCCCTGTTCGAGCTCCCACCAGAATTCTGAGCGTGACATACTCCTCTGTCTCCCTCTCCAACCCCTCTCCGCGCACTCGCTCTCTCTTTTCCTATCCGGTAAGTTCTCGCGTAGCCAGCCGCCTCTCTTTCCCTTCTACGACCCGTTCTCCACCCCTTCTTCATCGACCTCTCTCCAGCGTCCACCTCTCCCGCGCAGCTTCATTACAACACCCTTTCCTCCGTGAGCAGCTTCATCCCCCTTGTCTCTATACCACGACTATACACGACTATCCTACTCTCTCACCTCTGGCCACTTGCTCGGTTACCTACCCCTACCAGCTTTTCTCCCTTTCTTTCTCTCTTTCCCGCCACCACCGCGTCACTACCACCCTCCGCGTCTCTTCTTCCTTCCACGTTATCCTTTGTCCTCGCTCTTCTTCACGCACATTCGTTACGTCTTTATTTCTCCCTGTTTAGACAGCTCACTCTCTTCCACCCCCACCACCGTCGAGCTACTCTCTTCCGTTTCGTCGTTCGTCCGTCTTCTCTCTTCCTTTCGTCCTTTTAGTTCGTTTTTCGGGGAAGGGCGGGGTGGTTTCGATACCTCCGTCCTCGTCCGTTCTCCAACCACTTTCCCTCTTGCCCCTGGTCCCGACGTTCGCCGTCCTCCGCTTCGCCACCGATCGCCTCCCCCCTTCAACCCCGTACACCTGCCTTCGTCATGCAAGCAACCCCTTCCTTTGACACCATCGTGAAATCACCAGCGATGTGGACCGGCGGTTAGCGACGGTGCGCGCGCCGCAATTCAAAACTGCGGTTAGAAGGGGTCGTCGAAGATAAGGATGAGCCCTAAATATAGCGACATGGTGCTTAAAAGATCTCCTCCCTCCGTCGCTCGGGGATCGTCTCTGCCTCCGCCGTTTTTCTCGCCTTACGTGCTCCTTTTAGCGCGGCCACGAATTCTCCGCACTTCCCGCTCGAATGCCCGAGCCCCCCCAATAACCCGTTCGACATGCGTCATACGTGGCTTAGAGACGCCCGGTTTCCTTCGTACGTGCGCTCGTTAATTTTTCGATCGACTGCTAATGGCCTCGCTGTTCGAGGGCCCCGGGAAATTCTAGGCGCCACCCCCCCGAACGTCCGGTGGTTCGAGGACCGTAACAGGAAGGCGGGCGCAGGTTACTTTCGAGACTGTTTGCGACGATGGAATCGATGTTGGCTGGAAGAATGAAACGGAACACGCGAGCCACAACCGTAAATAGATCGGCTTTGCCTTTCGCAACTCCGATCTCCCGCCGGGTTTTAATAAAAACTCGAACCCGATGCTATAACTCTGTGAACTTTTGAGGACGGGTCTCTGTGAAATAAGAAAGTATCCACGATAACTGCCGAACGAAATCCGATCCTTTTCCTCGATCTTTAATTCCATCGATTCCGTAGCTGGGTCTGTGATCAACAGTTCCTCAGCGTCGATTCCCTCGATAGAGACGCATTAAACGCTTCCTATGACGCTGCTCGCGTCGCAACGTCACGCGTGTATAAATAAAGATCGGCTAAGCCTCGTCCTGCTCTGTAATTACGATGGAACTAAGCTGGGTATTCTGCGGATCGGTGATCCTCCGTCCTGGGCGCGGTACCACCGCTCCAGAATCTCCGCTCGGACGAAACCAATTTGGAATTAATGTAACGTCCTGCGAAATTAACGTGACGTCCGTCCGGGTGGAAACGGGTCGACTCCCGATCTCTCAGGGAACCCGAAAAAACCGCTCGATTTATTTCGTGGACGCTCCGCTGCCAAACGCGCGAGGACTGGTAATGTGATCGATGGAAAACGCGGAGGGACTCTAGGCCCCTTACAAATTTATAGGAAAATTACCATTTTCATAGGTACAAAACCGTACCTTTACGAAGTAATGCAAGTTTAACCCACTACCCGGTAAAAGTAACCTCTTACAAGTAGCAGTGGAGCGGCGGGGAAGTGTGGCTGAGCTCCATTACTAAACTTAATCTGCCGCTAACCACTATCGCGGACCAATCCCACAACCAAACTGTAAGTAAAGAAGGTTAACCACCGAGGTCTCGAAACCTTCACTTCGGCGAATAAAACGGTAATACGGATTAAACTGGCATTCTTTCCGGCGAGGCTGCTAACGAATGCGAATCACGCGAATGGTCCGACGATCCTGCACAGGGGTAGTAAGGTCGAATCTACTCGTACGTCCACGGACAGAGGGATTACTCGTGCTAGATTAGATAGCGGATCGTGGCGCGTTAAATGAAAGGCGACATCAGGAACAATAAGTACTCTTTGCTGCTTTATGTACGTGTGCTGGACACCAAACACCCCGTTGCTCGTTTCAACTCTTCTCGTTAGCCGGTAGAACGACCTGTTTCACGAGCCATCCGCGACGACGTAGCCATCCGCGTTCACGAATTAATAATCCTGCGAGCCTGAGGAAAGATTTATATGGTCGACTTAGAAGAAAGGCGGGAAATCGCGGTGAGCAACGACAATTTGTGGCTCGTGGTACTCGTTGCACGATGCGAGGGAGCGATGAAAGAGGAATAAATATTAGTGGCAGCCGTTTTATCTTTTTTTTTTTATACAGATTTAATGGAAAATTGTTAGGAGTGAGTTCTTGGGAGGGTGAGTTGTAACTGGAACAGAGATCGTTTGAGGAATGTCTAATGAGACGTATTAGAGAGTCGCGAACGTCAAACCGTACCAGATTCCAAGCGTCGAACAAGCAACACGGTAGAATGAAGCCAGTTCACGGAAACGCAAGAGGCATCCCATTTCGCATTAGATAGCTATTGTTTCCAGGACGATTGTCTGGAGCGCGAAGTCGACGGTATATAGGATAAGGGAAATACGTTTTAAATATTCTCCGATATCCAACGTCCCAGCGTGGCGCTGTTCTCCGTTCCGTGGTATTGCTAGGCATCGATCGGGTCACGATGCTCTTTTCGTTCGGGAAACACGAGGTGTCCGATCATGGGACTCGTTGATCGAACGCTCTCTCCCCCCCAACTGTTTCTGATCCTGTACGGTCGGGGCGATGTATAATTAATCCGACGTACGAATTTCAATTAAAAGTTTCATGCACCTGGCCGGCATTTCGGTTTTCTTTCGAAGACAAATCGGGTTACAGGTTGCACCGCGAGAATAAGTTTAATTTAGTTTCACTTTAATTCCTCGTACGTAGCAGCGGGCGACTGTAGCCGAGGTTTCCGGCGCGTCTCCGCTCGTTCGATCGATCCGCAGGTAAGGCGTCACCTGCTACGATTACGACGGGGAATACGGCGAAAATTAGGAATACAAAAGAAAAGCGGGGACGCTGCAACTGAACGAGGCTACCAAGCGACGGTAGGCTCTGGGTGACGGAGAGAAAGAGGCGAAAGTGAGACGAGAGGAGAGCCAGTGCCACGGCTACAACCCTTGCCGATAAACCGACACTATACCAAACCCTTTCCCCCCGGTTGACAGTTTACTCGCGGTTCACTTGTCATCGGCAAAGATACAAAGATAATTGGTCATTGGGGTATGCCTAGGAGCGGGTCGGAGCGAGATAGACGAAACCAAGTACTTTGAAGAGGACAAGCACTTTGAACAGATTTGCTTTGGCCGTTGTTTCGGCCTGGTATTTTAGTTTAGATCAAAAGACTGACGCTACTGGCCAATTCAGCCGTATCTAAGCCGCCGACTCGCGCCGTCTCTCTTCCGTCACCGGCGTGTCGGTACCGGTCTGCCTTCCTGTCTATTTATCTCCGACCACGTTTCTACGGATCTCCACTTGCAGAATTCTCTTGCATATATGGAATATGCACTTCGCGTCTATCGCCCTTTGATGCCACGCATAATTCACGTCCCGAATCTGCCCGCAAAAGGGACACATTGGAATTGGGCAAAATTGTTTCGCGGCCAGCCCTGCCAGCGAACCGTTAATAAGATTTTCTCCTTGTCTGATTGATAACTCGGCTAACCCCCTGCTAATGCCAGCATTTGTCACCTCTCTGATTCGCGTCCGTTAGATAGCAGAGGTGACCAGAAATATTAGAGACCGGCGAACGTGAAGACGTAAGTGAGACAAAGTCTGGTCTTTTCTTATCAAAGAAATTGTCCTTGAATTCGCCGTTCCAGCGGACGTCTCGTACCGCAGACCTTTTTATTGAACAGGTCCGTTCCCCTTTTCAAGAATATCGTCAGACGATCGAGCGACTTTTCAGTACCGAACATAATACCGAGGAGAGAAAAGACGCGCGGCGCAGGGGGTTGTGGCGGAGGGGAACGGGGAGAAAGGGTGCAATGAAAATGGCGGTACGAATGACGAGGAGATTCGGGAGGCGGGGAAACGGCACCGTCGAGCCTAGGACAGGCATGCATGGTTCACGGATTTGCATCTCAATGGCAAGTAATATAAATTACACGTAATTACCTGGCCGTTCGGGAGAGCCGTGAATTTTATTCCGCTCCATTTCGAGGTGCAGTCACTTCGAGTGAATTCTGGCTGCGGGATCTCTGCGCGAAGATCGTCGCGATTCGAACGCGAAAAGCTGATAACGTTCGAAAATTAAACTTCCCAAATTATGCGTTTCTTTTTACGACTGTTGCAAACTTCGAATCTCATTCGAGAAGATGAGCGTATTGTTCGCGGGTAAACCGGCGCGGTCTTCTTTATTTAACGCGTCGATTTACAATTACAATCGCGGCGACGTCTGCGGCACTCTGAGTTACAAGAAAGTTTTTCAGCCGGTTAAACCATCCAATTATTGTCCGCGGTTTCCAACTCTAATAATAAACATCGAGCGCGATAACGAACCCCATTCCAGACGCGAAGAAGCTACGGCGCTCGAGCCCCTAACCCGCCAGTAACGTATCTAGGATGCGCGTTGCTCGATCATCCCTCGAAACACAGTGATATACAATTATTTCCAAACAGTTCCCTACATTCTTGCAATAAAGAAACATCTCTTTAAATTCGGTATTTAGTTCGCAGCTGATCGTCCACTTGTTAGCGTCAAGTGGCGTTCAATTCTTCCACGCAACGCTCTATGTAAATAACCAAAGACAACATTCTATCCAGCAGCTACTCGAATCGTAGGTATAAACGAACACGGTACACCTCGTTGAAGCCTCGTTATCCGTAAACTTGAGAATCACCGAAAAGAAAGGCGCCTCTTCACGGCCCTACATTGTCGGCCGTCCGTTTCGCGTCCCGGCGATAGCATCGCCCGGCGTTTAATCTTTCAAGTTTTTCCTCGAGATGCCCGACGGTGGAAGTTTTCCAGTTTGCCGGGAGGAAGTAAGCCGGCTGAGCGGCCGCTAACTTCGACACCCCGGCCCTTTTTAATGTTTATGCTTTCGAGGCGCTTAACGCAGCGCGCGCCGCGCCACCCCCATGAATATGGGCTACGAAACGGTTAGGCGCGCGAAGTTTCGCTCACGCCACGAGCCGCGACTGAGATAATTAGAGAAATATCGCTTAATAAAATTGGCTGGATGTTCAGGCGGGCCGAACCAGGGGGTTCGCGGCGACGGGTGGGGATGAAAAGAAACGAGGGATACTCCGGGGTTGCACCTGATCCTCGTGCAGCCTCGAGTAGCTCTGCCTCCCACCTTTGCACCGTCTCACCCTGTTATTCCGCTGCAGCGAGAGGTTCGGCGCCGCGGCGATGGCAGGGTTTACGCTGAAAACATGCATGCTGAGCACAATCGAAACTTCGCTAAGTGCCTGCCAACGGCTCGGATTAGTCGAGCCCGGGTTACCTTCTCCGGCAGGAAACACTTGTAATTACACGAAACTCGAAGTTTCTCTTACTTTGATTTCAATCTGGCCCGCGCACAGCGACGCGTAAGGTGTCGTTTAGGAAACTTCCAAACGAATAATCCATTCTCGGCCTCGTTGCGAGATTATTCCGGCACCCGAGCCCTGGGTCTCGCTCGTTAGCTACGCGGATCGTTCATATTTTGCTTCCCCTTTCGCTACTTTCGTTATTGTACACCCCGGTTCCTTTTCGCCGGTGTCTATTCCGCGTCGTCGTATCTGGACCGGGACGCGTAACGCGTTTAAACGACGGGATTTTAATGAGAGTTCGTCATCCCTGCAGGACGGCCAGAAGGGGGAACGGCGGAACAAGGATTTCGAATGGAGAAGCGACCGATTTTAGAAGCTATAAGTCAACCCCGACGCGCAATTATCTCCCCCGCCTCCTTCAGCCGTCAGGGACCCTCTCTATCATCGTTCGCCACGGGATTCCTGCCGTGATTCGACCCCGCAGGGTTATCTCTTCTGAAAATGACAAAAAAGAACGGCGAGGGAAACGACGCGCGCGATGGAACCGTTCCGGGCCCTACCTCTTCACGGGCTTCGTTCTTTTCAAAAAAGCCATTATTTCGAAATTGCGGAAGTACCACGATATCCCTTCATTTCTCATTTCGAATGAAAGGTCCACATACCTCGGTGAAGACGTAAAAATTTCTGAATTCCGATCTCGAGGTACACTTCGTTTCCCTATTCAACAGGTATTCAAGATCCAACTTTTCCCCTTTCTCTCTTCCACTCTCTTTTCCTCTCTTGATCTATTTCGCCGAGAGAGGTTTGTAGAGAGAGATTTCATACTCGCACGCTATTACTTCAGCCACCGGGAAAACCTTTAGCCAAGCAACTACCACGGAAGCTCTTTCTTAAAGCGGCTCGACGAAACGTCACAGCATTATCGCTAGCGAAAATGATCGAAGATCAAACAGCGAGGCAGCGCGGAAAAATCGCGGGACCAGAGGAAACAATTTGCGCGGCCCGTTCTAACGAACTCGACGAGGTCGCATCCCTCTGTTCGCAGCGGAAAACCAGCGCGGTCTACGAGCATTGTTCCGGATTAAAATTCGGCTGAACGAGGCGCGACGTCGACGCGGAGAGGGTCGCATCCCCAATTCGGCCGTCAGCTCGACCGAGAGGGCTGTATCCTTAGGCGCGTGCTACCGTGACTTTGCTACGACTGATATCGATGGGCAAAGTAAAGGCTTTGACCGAGGTTCCGTATGTAAATATACTTTGCGGCCTTCTCTGGGACGATGCCTACGAGACACCGTCCCCGGACAAGGGTTCGCCTATCGATCTAGTGCCCCGTCCGAGTCGCTCCGATCCTAGAAGAAGAGGAAGAAGAAGAAGAAGAAGAAGAGCGAAACAAGCTGTCGAGTCCGTCGAGGATTCGACGCGGAACAACCCAGCAGAGCGTCTATGCACTGGTGTTCCTTGGATTCCCTATGAGTGGATAACGAAATCGTTCGCTCTGCGCGTCCTTCCTTCCTCCCTTGTTCGCCAAAATTTTGTACCACGCGGATATCGACGCTCGAAGGGCTCGGTTACAGTTTAATTATGAGGCATTCCCGATTTTTCGGGCAACGTGAAACAACATTCTGGCCCAGCGATTCGAACGGTGCTCGATTAAAATTAAACGAGGCCGGCTGATCGATCCTCGGTTTTTTCGTGTATGTACATACCACTCGGCCTACGTACCGATGAATCGCGTCCCATTTACGGTCAGTTTCGAGGCAACTCGGACGAGGGTCCAGTCGCAAAGGGCTGCGAAAAAAAAAAAAAAAAAATAAGAGACGAGGATGAGAACGACGACGACGACGACGTTCACGACGGCGGCGACAACGAGCAAAGTACATTCGTCCGTGGAACGAACGGAGGGGTTTGGTGTATCCATCTGGAAACGCCTGGACGGCCACACACTTTACCCTGCTTGCGTCATTACGCTCGCGCACCTTTTCTTTCGCACTTCCGTCTAATTGCTTTGCTTACGTGCCAAGGGGTAGGGAGGGTGGAAGGGGGCCACGGTGTCACGTGCCGTGGCTGCGCTACAAGCAGTTCCATTACTTAAAACCGAGCTGCTGGAAAATTTCCCTTGTTCTCCTTTGTCGAACGTTAAATCGTACGGACGTACCTTTAATTTCGCTCGGCGCAACTTTGTTGGCTCTTCGTCTCCTTCAGCGAGCGCCAGGCTTACGATAACGACGATAATAACGACGCGAGGGCTGTCGTGGCTTCTTTCGAACGGGGAGGGACGGTCCCAGCCACGAGGGCCGCTCAAAGGCGTCGCAATTTGGAACGATACAAAGGCAGACGCGTCGCGATGTTCGCACGGCGATTAATCGGCACGATTGATCGCGGACGACCGTGTCTGCGTAGCACGCGACCGTCGACGTGTCAACGGGTCAAAGGACAACGAGAGACTGAACGATCCGCACCGGGTGGGTGCTGCTCGTGATCGTCGGTGAGACACGGCCGTCCTTTGGCAATAAAACGTGACGCACGGTCGAAACAGAGAAGAATCGCGTTATGCCAGCGTGCCACGGCTCTGTAACTATGCCGGGAGTAACCGTGACGGGAGCGGCCTTCCGGGTGAAACCGGATGTTCGTTGAAGTCTATTACGCCTCGGTGTTTAACATTGTGCAACGCCGTAGCGCGGGGAGCGTGTTGAAATTTAACTGGTACCCGAAGAACGAAAGATCCTCAAAGCACGTTCCATGCGCGGCTTGCTCTTATTTATTTCCTGGCATCAATTTTGCATTAGACCCGCGTTCCTCCTCTATTCGTCTAGCGGAGGCTTCGTTCTCCGTTTTCATTTAACCGGACGGACTCCCTCATTTCCCTCGCCGTCTTACATCGGCGCATTTTCGTTCGCCTCGTATGTTATCCAGTTTCAAGCGGGCAACCTATTTATTATACGAAGCCAACGGCGTCTCGCGTCTTAGGGATTCAATCAGGAAGCGTAGAAAAAGGGCCGGGGCTCGCCTCATCCTCCCCACGGTTCTGCCTCTGAAAATTCGCTAAATCCGCCGGAGGGCGGCCTCGTTACAGGTGAACAGAAAGTTTTTGCCCGCGGTAATTTCTTCGTTCACCTCTCGGGGTAACGTGCATTAAGCGATCGCGGCGAGGATGGAACTTAATATAGGTGCTAATCCACTTGAACGTCGACCGGCAGCTATTTTTTTCCCTTCTCTTTTTTTTTCACGTCGATCACCCAGCGGGGCGAGAAACGTTGGAATTGAACGAGAAAGATGCCGTGATAGAGCCAGGCATAGGCAGCAGCCTGTGCTCCTCTTCGTAATACACACTGTCACAAACTTGCCTGACAATAGATCGAACTGACGCGGACGGTCGACAGGAAGCGCTTCCCATTTCGTTTGTGAATAGGTACGTACGCGCTCACACGTTTCGAGTTCTTGTGTTATAACGTCGAATGAACGTAGCGAACCGGATCGCCCTAGAACCACTCTCTTCACCGGGACCTATGTTGCGGAACAAAAAAAAAACCTGGTCATCCGATTTGATCATCCGCCGTCGGTCAGCGCGCCTTCCCTAATCGAAACCGCTATGTTCCCCATCTACCACCCGCGTCCCAGTTATTTCGCGTAATCGACCATCCCCGAAAAGTAGATTTCGAGTTTCGAACGCGAGTTTCCCTCGTCCTCCGTTCTCGAGGATCCTGTACACCGTCGAGGAGGCAAGCTCGTGACCATCGAGACGGTGGCTGAAAATCGGCAATCCCGATTTACACCAATTCGCGGTTACAAGTCAGCGTTCCGTAAAATCGTCCGTCGCGAGTGTCGCGCCCGCCCTTAGATTTGCATAACGTCTGCTCGCATGCGGCGCGCGAACTGAATCTTGATCTTCCCGGGAGTAGTCAGGGGTGAAAGGAGTCCGGTGGAAAGTACGCGATTCAAAGTGCCGCGGGACGGTGCGAGAGGGCGGGAGTTTTTAAATGCAAACTTGATCGCATGAATAAAAGATTTCGAGGAGGGACCGAAGTGCACGAATGCCAATGCGATCTGACAGCAACGTAACCGCATTACGGAAGGTAATTGCCGATGTAGAATGACGATGATTGTCGCGTACACTCATCTGTGTACACGCCGTGTATACACGCGTCGTTTTCCGTCATCGAGGCTCGTTTTCTTCCCGGTCGGCGGGCTCTGCCACGGGATAGAGGAGAATCCGCAGGGTTCAATCACCGCTAGGTGATCCCTTGCCGTGGGTCTCTATGGCACGGGCAGAAGGTTTAAATTGAAGTAATTAAAATCCAGGCATAAGGCAGAGCTGGCGAGGAGGGAGTCAGAAAGTTGGCTATTGTCAGCGGGGAGCGTGCGCCTTGTTAAATTTCTCGGTCGAGCGCAAGTCCCTATTCCAAGTGGAGCGAAACGGATGGCCAATGGCCAATGATGACGCTCCATCCTTCTTCCGCTTACGCGGCTTCCTCTCCTCGTTTCCCTTCGTCGACTTTTTCGGTACCCTTTCTGCTCCTTTTTTAAGGTCTCCTTCGCCCGCTTTCTCGTCGCCGTCTTTTCCCTCGCACGCTCCTCTTCTTCTTTTTCCCGTGGATACTATCTCATGGGAAATCCTTTGAAAAAGAAGCATAAAGAGGCACGCAACTAACGTATAAAAGCGACGTGATACGGTGATTTCGGAAGAAATCTTGCCACGATTTGTCCACCTTCTCGCGATTCGATTAGAAAGTTTTCGCTAATTTTTTTTTTTGCAAGAGGAAAGTAACGCCAAGCGAGAATAAGGTTGAAATGTAAACGAGGCGACGCGAGACATCTCGCGCCTTTCTTTCCGTTCTGATTTTAAGTAGCTTCAACGCTAAGACGATGATTTCGCGACGTGTCCCCGCTGTCGCGGCCAGACGACAACAGAACACCCGGCTTTTGCGATACATTTCCAATATTCCCCGACGTCTCGTTTGCATTATGCAGCTCGCGGAACTATCGACATCGACAACCAGGCCGATTCGTTCCCGGTCAAAGAAATCGGTTGGATTGACATCGGATCGTGTTATTCGCTATTTATTATCGTCGTTCTGAAAGCGTCGCCCGTATTCATTTCGCCGGCCTAAACTAGGCGATCGAGTGGCCTTAATCGTCATCCCCTCCGATAGAAATTGCATACAATTTTTAATGTCCTTTTTGTTCGCTCCGAATATTTTTTTGTTTTT
This sequence comes from Xylocopa sonorina, assembly GCF_050948175.1. NCBI lineage: Eukaryota > Metazoa > Arthropoda > Insecta > Hymenoptera > Apidae > Xylocopa > Xylocopa sonorina. The sequence goes on from NC_135203.1 coordinate 8,132,596, forward strand.
TCAAACGCTTGTTTACCCCGTGATATTTTATATTAAATACGAGAATTTATTTGCAACCGTACGAGGAAGATGAAAATAACAATTCCCCCTCCCTCCGTAACGGCGTTTCCCTCGAATATTTTATTTTTCCGCAGCGGTCGAAACGCGCTCGCCGTTCGATACCGGTTCGCAAATAACGATATCGAGCGGCACGCAGGGAATTCCTCGCAGCCAGCCGTGTCGTTCGCCTCGAGAGGTTAACCCTTCGTTTCGTACGCAAAACGGGGGGTGACGGGGTGGGCTTTTGATATCGCGTCGTCGTCTGCCCGTATCGGTTACACGCGCGCATTTCGCTCATTTGCGAGCGAAACGTAGGCGAGAGATCATTCCGAAATGCCGGCCAGGCTTGATCGCGCGCGTTCATTTTTGATGCTCGTTTCGCGTTCGCCCGACATTTACCGCGGCACAATCGAATGCAATTAAAATATTCATGCATCCGCTTGCGATTTAAAACGCTCGGGGAACAGAGACAATATGAACGGTTCACGGGGATTGGAATAATTCGTTTCAATGAATCGATATTAAAGGGTAATTGTAGACGAGAATCAACAAACCGTTCGGTACATTATTCGCGCAGGACACTTGGAGGTGCGAGAAGGGCGCACGACCGTAACACGGAATGTGTAACCACACTGTTAGATGTCCTCGCTATTGACGTTCACTCCCAGGCTCTTGATTTGATTAGCATCCGCTTCGAGATGCGCAAACATCTCATCATCTTCAGCCTGTCTCAGACGTCTAATATCCATTGATGCGATTTTCTTCAAAGCGTGCGGTCGTGGTACCTGTAACAGTGGATAAGCGGATTTCGGTGCATCAGACCCTAATACTCGGCAAACACTGGCTTTAATTATCCATTATCTTAAGCGCAGCGTGCATCGCGCACAAAGGTCAGTCCCGGGACGAGATGGATCGAAACGATCGAACATCCTGCCGTCGGCTGGATCGGTCTGCCGGAATTTCGCCGGCCGATTAACAATGCAGTTACCTCTGGATGCTGCTGAAGCCACTCGACGAACCCTCTCACGCTCCTCAGATGCGTAATATCTTTCCAAACCACTTCCATCGTCTCGATATCCCTGGGCACGTTCTCGCATCGCAGCCACCTCTCCCGCACCTGATTATTGGGCGGCACGAATCGCAGCTCCCGCGGCATAGCCGTGCCGAACGCCCTTACCCTCGCGGCTCTTTCTTCCGCTCTGGCGTCCCTCGCGACGTGTCTCTTCGTCATGTTCAGCTTGCTCGCGCCGGGACAGTTTCTCGTTAAGGCTACCTCCGCGGGCACCACCGGCATCTCCTCGATCGATACCTGTTGTTTAGAAGAAACTAAGAATAAAGTATTCAGATGCAATTAAACAGAACAGCCGAACAAACTTTTCACGAGTTTCGAACACGGAGACGGAACACTATCCACCCCAGGGCGTGCTGTTTAAAGTAATTAGAGTCTTGCCCGGATATTCCGCGGGAATTAAATATTCCCCGATTGTGCCTGGATCGTCGTCGCGAGCAATCGCGTTCTTTTTTCCCCCCTCTGCTCTTTTTTTCCACGAGGACACGGGTAAATATCGGGTTGGATTAAAAGTTGCCCCGCGAGACGCGAAAGATGGATGCCAGCGGTATTTCTGTATTTAACCTGCATCGCTCTGCAAGCTTCCGCGGTGAAATCGATTTCGAACATGTCCCGGAGAACTTCCTCGTCGATGGCGTTATCCGTCCCACCTAAAGATTCGACCCACTGACAGAAGTCCTGGCATATCCTCTTCATCGAGTTGTCGGCTCTCATCTCGAGCGTGGCGTCCGGATCGTAGCCTTCGAGGTCGCGTTTGGTCAAAGGACGCCACGTAACCACCTGACGCGCAAAGACATTATTTCTTTTCCTCCCTTTTTCGCTCGACGTTTTCTTTCTTTTTTTTCTTCCTCTTCTCTTAGTCTCCCTTCTGTCGTCGGGGAATTATGCTATCGCTATCAATCTAATATCGCACCTTACGTCTTGGTTTCATCAGAAATAGAGCGTAAGGATTGTATCTACGATGACCCACTTTCCCCTCGTCGCATGATTCGGTGCCTCTCGGTGTCGGTGGATGCACCTTGATAATTATAAAAAGGGCTATCTTTAAAAAGATGAATCGAAGTGGAGCAACTTGTTAAAGTATAAATAGTGGGCCGAGAACGCGTGTGCATTGGAACGCACGCGTTTTTCGCTGGAAATTTACCTCTAAGCTGGACGAAGTTTCATGGACAGCTTGCTCGTCTAGCCGAGCGGTTCCCTCGACCTCGACTCGAAACACAGCTTCCTTTTTCGGGTAATATTCCTGCATTCCCAATAGAGGCGCAACGAGATTGTAGGTCTTTAAGGGAAGGATTCGTTTGAGGAGCCGGGAGTTGCAAGGCGGCGGCTGACTCGTGGAGAAAAGTAAGTCAGAGGGGAACTTGTCGGGGTACAAATAACGTTTAGATTCGACTAACAACCCAGTCAGCGTCGCGGCTATCCTTTTACGTTTCACCGCGATCGAATCGTCGTTCTCAGCACTGCTCGAGAGGCGTTCCAAAAATTCTTTGCACAGGGCATCCAACATGCTCGTCGACGTAGAATTCTCGTCAAGGTTCTCGACGATTCTCGCGATCTCGTTCGAAAGTGCGAGCGGCAATTTCGTCTCGACCCTCGTCGAATCGGACGCGAGTGGTGTTTTTAAAATGTTATCGTCGCGGATCGTCTCCAATCCACTCGATGCCTCCTTTGACGCGTCGCGATGCATTTCCGTCTTATTGGACGCCGTATCCGCTAATACTGGAAAGCTCGAGCAGCTACTTCCCTTTCTGAGTACAGGCCGTCTCTCCGTGCGCGTTTCCTTCTTTTCGAGCGTCAATTTCTCCGCGACCGACTTCGCTTTCGTTAAAGGAGGCGGCGCGGGTTTTCCCTCGTTGACGGTTTTGTCTTTCCCGAGAAGTTCCTTGGGCACGGATCCCGGTTTTTCTGAAACGCTCGCGTAATCGTCGGTGGACGTGTTCCTCCTCGTGGACGTCGATTCGAGGAAGGCAATTCGATCCTGCAGGGTCGTTGGTTTTCTGTTCCTCAAAGCTCTCAACGGGTCCAAGCTTGGCCTGAAATTCGTGGGAGCGTGACATGGTACCAAGTATTTGGGCTTAGGCTGATCGTCGCTGATCGAGAGGACAATCGAATCGTCTTCCCCGGAGCTTCCACTGTGGAACGAGGACGGAACTTTCGTCCGTTCCAGAGACGTAACTCGCGCAGAACTTCCCGTAGGGTCGTTCAAATTTGTCGAAGTTATATCATCGTCTCGCTGATCCCCTTTGGCTTCCTTTGTAATCGCTTTACACGGGGACTCTGATTCCGAGATACTCTTTTGCCCCGCTGTTTCTGCTAGTTGCTCGCGTTTTCCTTCGAAAGAGGAAGCAACCGCTGTAACGACCCGACTTTTAGAACCATTGGATTTCTCCTCGAATGTAACGCGGCTCGTTTCAACTTCGTGCCCGAGGATTCTTTCTATTTCACTTTCAAAGCTTGGCATGCTGGCAGAAATAGAGTCGCTGTCTTCGGAGGAATCTTTGAATGACTCCGTGACGCTTACCCGATTTATGATCCTTCGTAAGGCGGTTCTGGGAAGGGATATCTTACGTTCTAGGGGCGCTTCAAATGGTTTCAACATACACGGCAAGCATCTGTCTCGACTCTTTCTTTGGAAAGTGGACATTTTTGGAATCAATGATAGAACGTGATCGAAAGCATTCTCCCATTTCTCTGGGTACACGAATTCTGGACTTGATCCTGATGTCGAACGCGAATCCGTGGGAACGGTCCTCGATATCGTCTCGTCAGATTTCAGAGTTTCGAATTCAACATCAACGCGTGGGAGTTCGATGAAATCTTTGAACGACTTTATTTTAGGAGGCTTTCCGTTCGGTCTATGTCCCTCGATGTTCAGTTCTTCATCGTCGTTCGATAGAGAATCACTGTTCGATTTAAGGAGCGATTTTCGTTGCAATCGATCCATAGTTTCGAATTTGAAATCTGGATTTCTTCTCTTCGTTACTCGTTTCAATGCCTTATAAGCGTAACGAGCGGAATACTTTAAAAAATCATCATCCGTCATCCCTTTTCGACTGTCCTTTTCAATTTTGTCTATTGTAGACTGATCTGTCGAAGATTTTTTATCTCTGAATTCAGCAGTTTTACGTCAGGGCTGATCCTTGACATTAAAGTCTTTTTCCTCTGGCAATTTTAATTGTTTCCGTAACTTATTCAGCGTTAATTGAAAATCTGACGATGTAGGGAACGTCTCGAGATCTGGTAGAGTCAAAGAACCGCTGCTTTGTACTTTTAGCTCATTTTGGTTACTGATAGGGACGCGAATATGATCCACTTTGTTGAAGAGAATTTTGCCGCAACTAGGTTGAGGATCGAGGGTGTGTAATTTTGGGACTCGTATAACTTTGCTCGACGTGGCAAGATTGCACGTTCTACTCAGAATTTTTGAAGCAGCTTGATGCGAAGTCATTAACGACGGTGCTGTAGGAATTAACTTGCGCAAAGAATTGTTGGACGCCCCACAATGCTCTACAGATGAATTAGAAGAAGAAATTTGTGTAGAAACGTTATCGTTAACGCGTGCGTGAATGTTAATATATTCAGAATAATTTTTGGACGGAAGGTGAGATGATAATTTGAGAAAAGGATTCCTTACTACGATCAATTTTTCCTCCTCATCCTCGCAGAACTTCTCCCAATATTCCTTCGACTTTGGAATCGGATATTCCCATCTGCTAACCAATGAATTTTTCAGAAATCCAACCATGAAAATGTAAAGGCACATTCGCGAGATCCACGTACTTTTTTCCATCGATTTTGATTTTTCCTCCACGGTGATTATACCGCTTGCATTCGGGCTTGCACGAGGCACTCATGTTGCCTGAAATTTCGGAATCAAGAAGCGTGTAAACGTCAATAACTATTTGCAAGTAAATTTGATCAGCAAACACTGCATCGTGACATCTATGGAGCTGTGCAGCTCGCGTTTAATTTCGACTATCGATCAAACAAATTTTTACCCAATTCAGGACATGCGTATAGGACGTGGTGGAGGGCACAGTACTTTGCAACCCCCACGATAGGGGTTGCTTCGCGACTGTCGGTTAAATCGATGATACCGTTTGAAGATACACACCTAAAACTTTCTTACTGATCAACGAACGTTTAATACTGTCATTACGTATCAGCTAGTGTACCAGTTAAAGTAATTCTAGTTTTTCTGTATACGGTTACTGTTCTCTTCAGTATTTTCTTGTGTTTTCCATGGGGTACCGATAATGCCAGCTGACGTAAAGGAATATTTCTTTTGAGAGGTATAATATATCGTATCCTGCCATACGATCATCCAGTAATAAAAAGCTAGATCTATAGACTCGTAACTACAGTCGAATAAAATGTTAATGTAACTTTAATATAAGTTTTAATATAATTATATATAATTTTATATAAGCAAATATATCATACTTTTATTTTTCATTATTTTTATTTATTTAACATCCTCTAATTGTATATTGTATCATTCTTTGTTACAGCAGATTCGTGTTCAACGTACTCCGACGGAAATTCCCGACCGAGTTTCGTGACCGACAGCTGGCCGACCTCACGACAGTAGCTCTCGAGGCGTGGCGCGGCTCGGTAGAAACTTCGTTTCTACGCGCGTAAATCCTAAATACGAGTCGTTCGTTTCTGCGTGATAAGTTTGTGATACGTTTCGCGATTCGTACGGATTGTTCTCTATTATTCCATCGATGTTTCACGCGTGTGTGATCGCGTGTGAATATACGAACAACAGTGACTCAGCAGCTTGCTCAAGTGACGCTCCAACTCACCCCCTTTTTGGACTTACAGCGGTACCCTGCCAGCGCGTTGTTCGCTACATTCGATTTCCGTTTCTCGTAAACGTTCGACGAAAACGTTACGCGATAGTTACACGGTGTGCTACGATTTATTAAAGACGCTCGAACGTGTGAAGTTTCTCGATAGCCGTAATGTATTTTATATGATTCGCACGCCGCGCACGGGGCTGTTTTCCACTCTCTGCAAATGGAAATGTCACAGTTGCGGTCGTCGCAGTTTCGAAGTCTCTGGAACAGGCTACGTTTCGGAGTTGTGCCCGCCGTCAGACAAGGAGAACACAACAAGAACGGTGAGTACGTTCTATGCATAGATACACAAGCGATAATCTGTGACGTTAAGCGATACGAGTGGTCATTGTGGAACAGTGGCAGGTTGCCTGAAACTAAAATCACGTGACCACCTCGATCGTGGCGGTTCCTCGAACATTACGATCCCATTGTTCCCTATTCAATCACGAAGCTTCTCTTTTACAATATTTCAATTCTTTCGTGTTTATACGTTTTCAATATACATCCACTGTGACGATGGCCACCGAGCGACATTGAATTCCCTGTTTACGTTCCGTCGACCACCAACGATGAATACCGTGATACGTATAATGCGCGGCAGAACGGCACAATACATTTCGAGCATTATATCGATGCTTTTAATAATAACAAAAAAGCGTAACAAAGTGGAATGGTTAACGAAGTAATATTTTTATATGTATTCAAAATGGTTGCGCGGTCGGGTTTCGCTACAAATCTTGTAAAGGAATAATAATCACGTTTCATTGTAGCTGACGTATATACTTTACATGATGCATCATTCAACATTTATTTCTTTTTCATAGAATGTATTCCTCTCAAGAGGATCGATATAATTTTCAAACCAAATCTGATCCAATATAGCAGAGCAGAATTTTTTCTTATACTACGCAGTTCCGCGTCCGCTTTCTCTCGCTTCCCATTTAAAAAATGGTACAAGTCCCAGGCACGATCCGGCCGTAAACTGGCCGAGGGAACGCACTCCGCGGCGAGCCAGTCGCGAATTGGCCGCGCGATCGGTATTCTAACCCGGCCTCATCTATCGGTCAATCAATCTTCCCCATTCACTCGTTCATTCGCGTGGTTCGGCAATTCTCGAACGTGTCGCTGACCAAGATCGATATTTCGAAATCCTCGTCCGCGAGCGGGTGCAGAAGGGAGGGGGTCTTTGATCCAGTGCGCGCGGCTCGCGCTGCGGGACTACATCGGGACACCCGTTGGAATGAGTAATTCGTGGTTCGGCAGAGTTTGACAGTTCGCTAAAAAGCTCTCTGTACCCGTAGGAGGCGGCTGACAGTCAGTCGGAGCCCGCGTTACGCCGGTGTATCGGCGCGCGCGTGCCTTGTCAGTGTGCCTTCCGCCCTGGATCCGAAATCTGGTTCTCCGTTCTCTAATGCCCTGTTCGCGCGCCGTCCTCCGTCCGCTCGAAAAGGGGGCCCCATTAGCGCGCACGATATTCCACGATCAAAGCGTCTTTTCAATGGTTTCGATAATCTGCTCGATTGACGTCTCTATCGACGGTGGGTTTATTTCCTTCCGCAAGCAGTTGATCGCATTTTCGCCTGTCATTACTCGCAACGAGTTTACCGGCGATCACGCATACGGGAGTTGCTCGGGTTTCAGCGGATCCCGCCGGCTAACTATTGTTCCGGTGTTAAATAATCGTAAATCACGGCAATCAGTTGGTCTGTAACATTATCAGATCAAAATTAGAAAGCTGCCCGTACTTTAATACGGCCGCCCTTTAATACCCGGCGAAATGCTATTACGCCCGGTCTGTAATTAATTAATGCCATCGTAGCTTGAGTGGGATAATTAAACGATGATTAAACTAATTCACCGACGCCTCATCAATATTACGGCAGATTTATTAATTATCCGGTAGCACTTGCGAGCAAATACGGATGGTAATCGATAACCGGTTTTAGCGGCACCGCGCGGCGATCGCGTTTTCGCGGCGAGCAGAACTTATCACGACGCGGTGGATTCGTCGTTAAGATCGTCGCGCATCCCCTTTTGACGTGTGACGCACCGTGAGAACGTGGCTTAAGGTAGTGCAGAGGGTCGTAGGTGGGCGCATAAACGCTCGTATTAGCGCCTGTTCCCGGCTCGTCCGTGAATGCTCCGCACACGTTCGAAACACGTAGGCCAAGGGATCCTAGGAATATTTGAGCAGCGAATGTCTAAGCAGCATCGAGTATCAGGCGGCTGTGCTCGCGTTGTTTCGACGGGGAGCGGTGTGACGTGGCGAAGTTAGTTTCGCGAACCCCGATGACAACGATAGCGAAGGGCGGAGGGCTCCGTGTTCACTGTAAAATGACATTCGTTTCGAGCGAACCTCCGTCGTCGTATAGACGAGAACAATGGCGGAAAGGGAGGGTGGTGGAGTCGTGCTGGAAGTTCGCGTTCGCAACTTGCTACTCTTTCCGGGTTAACTTCGCCCTTAATGTTCGATTCGTCAAATAAAGAGTAACGAAAACCCGCTGCTAACTTTTAACCGTGTTACAATTAGTCTCCGATGGGCAGAAACTTCTGTTCTCTTTAACGATCTTCTTAAATTATGGTTTACTACGAGAGTCGCGCGTGAATGGTCGGGTGTTATTAGGGGTAGAAGAAAAAAAAAAGAAAGAAAGAAATTTGTTGTGGTTAAAAGCGTGGGCTGAACTAGTTAGCGCGAATAAAACAAGAGGAAAGTGGGAGCAGCCGAGGGTTCTGGTATGCGATATTACCCGTGGGCTCCGAGTTAACGTACGGGGGCTGAAACAAGGTGAGAGCTTTCGGAGCTCCCGGAGAGCTTTAATTTAACTGCTGCATACGTCAGACATATTAAAGATACTAACTCTCGGAGCCGCGTAGCCTCCCCGGTGTTAACCGGTCCGTAGCTTCTTGCAACTGGCTCTTCCGAGGCCCTTATGAAATTTTACATCGGCCGCCGTTACCTGAACACACCCTCTTGTCCGGCGCCTTGGAATTTTAAAAGTAAGGTCGCCATCGAGCCGCTCTATTAGGGAATTAAGCTGGGTAGTTGGCAGCGTTACTGCTGCCTTTAATCGAGCCGGTAGTCGAAGGAAACTGTCGAGAGTTTTCGAAAGGGGGATGCTAGGAAAATGGCCAATTTTGGATCTCCCCGTCGACGCGATATTAGAGTTACTTTAACTTCTTTAACGAAAACCTTCCTCCTTTGACGAATTCGATCGAAACGGTGGGCAATCAGTTTCGCGAGAGGAAAAATAAAATACCCCATGTCGATGGTTACCCGTTGCGCGGCGGATAATTAGAAGTTCCCCATGGTAAAGCGATTGAAACAGGCTGTTAGTGGGATGGGCGCGCAGACTGGGTGAATAAATTCGGGCACAGTCGGTCCCCGCCGACTTCGAAACGAGATTAGAAAGGTAACTTTGTTCGCCAATCAGCCAGCTCAAGAATTTCAACTCCACCGAAGTGGATTCCTCCGGAGTTAAGGTTACTCTTGTTACACGCTCCGTTTGTCTCGATCGAAATAATTCGGGGCGCGTGCGCGCGTGCGAGAAAGCTCCGAATGGAACGAGCGACACGCCGCGGGTTCGATTTATTTGGCCCCGTTTACATAGCACTTCCCCGTTATTCCTCGAGGCATCGCCTCGTCCAATCGTTCCATCGAATTACGGGGGTTCGTTTCGTTCGCCACCCCTTCTTCTAGACCGCCTCGTGCCCGACCGTCGCTAATCGACTGACGGTATATATCGGTGAGCCGCGACATTATTAGCGGGGCTCCCGGGCAGAAATTACTTTTATCGCGTTGGCGTCCGTAGGAAAGCTAGGTAAGATCACTGGCTGAAAGTTGGCGCGAGTCGTAAACGAAGAAGGGGAGTACGCCGCTCGATTATGGAAAATCCCCTGGTGTCTCGTTCCTCGCCTCTGATATTGTCGTCCTTTCCCCTGTGCTCGTACACATCCGAGACATTGCGAGCAGACCGGACGTCTTACGCGGATCCATGGGTTGGCATACTCGCAAGTGGAACAGACAGGGTCGTCAGATGGGTGTAGAGAAAGAGAGAGAGAGAGAGAGAGAGAGAGAGAGAGAGAGAAAGAGAGACAGAGGAAGAGAGAGCGTGGGGCTGGAGGGTGCGGAAGGGTTGGTTAGAAGTGGAGGCGGGGGTGGAGGAAGGGTTTGAACCAGAGGACGAGGAGAAACGGGCTGGCGGAATCAGAGGAGAATGGACCACCCCCTGTTATCAGCTTGGAGCCAGCCGCCTTCCCAAGCCGACAAATTACTACATCCCCACCATCGCTATTCTGGTACCAAATCAAGCCCCATACCGGACGCCCGTGTCTCTCCGTGTCCTCTGCTCTCCAGTGAAAGATTCACTCGTCTGATGCTTCACTCGACGATCGCTCGTGTCGCGGTCTACAGGGTGGCAGACTCGTCGCACAGTCGTCGCCTCGTCCTATCGGATCTTCTTATTCCTTCGAGGAATAACCCTTGCCTTAGCGTTTGCGAGTTTCCTCCATCGACGAACATATAATATTTCTTAATCCCTGTAAAAGAAATCTGCTCGAATTATTTGATAAGATTCGTTCATCGAGACACGATGGTTCTATGTAAATTTTCGTTTCACTGTTTCAGAGCCGGAGAAGAATGCCTGTTCCAGTAACGAGACGAAAAAACTAGATTTCCCAGCGACAATAGAGCAGCTGTAATCCTTCTTCTTGCCTTTTTCTTCGCCGATGCGGATTACCACCGGTCGCGAGCACTCTGGTATCCGGTGCAATACCAAAGCGAGACTCCACGGAATTTTTCAACCGATAACGTATTGTTAATAAACCCTGACCATTTATTTCGCTCCACTCTGTTTCAACGGATGGGGACATCTCATTCGAAGGAAAAGATAGATAACGAGAGGAGAGTGGAAGAGGATGGAGACGATGGGAACGTTTTGGGGGCGGGGAATGGTATGCGAGGTAAGGTAGGATGACGTCGAAACGTATAGCCGCTGATTTATAAAGGAAATAATTTCGCGGGCGCAATTTCTTATGTCGGGTATGCGGCGGCGTACGGTTGAACAGCCATGGTGGCACATCTACCGTTAAAATTCATTACTCCTGCTAAAAGCGGCCTTTAATATCGGGCTGCAAAGCTAAGGATTCCTTTTTTCTCTCCCTTCGCTCCTTTCTTTTTTTTTTTGCGCGCGCGGTCCAACCATCGCGGCACACCGCGTTCTCCCGTACGCACACGCGTGTAACGTGTACCCGCGTATTGAGCGATTCCACGCGGGCATACGGGGGCAAAGGGGTTGAAACGGACCGCGGCTCAACGCTACTTCCGTTACAGTATGTTTTCAGTACACCACGGTTACATCGTCGCTACGAGATGAAGTATATTTATCGCGCGTTGTACCCAAAATTACGCCACGGGGGTTAGATAATTCTCCACCCTTTCCTCTTTTGTTCGCCGGCCGTACTTTTCGTAATTCAGCCGTTTCGGCAGCAAGTCGAGCGTTCGCTGTCCATACAATAACCTCGGCCAGCCATACTAAAATTTTTATTGTTCACGACGAGGTTACGCGCGGGCAACGCACCAGCAAGGGTAACGAACCGACCCCCCCGTACGAGGCCGACAAGCCCGTTCGCTGTTTTCCAACCCCCCATCCCCCGGAAACGTTTGTCTTGCGAATACGCGGAACGAATCGACGCGCTGGTCCCCGGGATATGAAATTCCCGACCGGGAACAAGTCGATAACGTTTAATTTCTCTCTGATTCGGTTGTCGCCACGCGGAAAATCTCGTTCCGATCCGGTCGACGAAGCATTTTTCCCCGCGATTCGAAAATTATGATCTACACGGGAAAAGGTGGTGGTAGCGGGACACGCAGGGGTATTACAATTCGAACGATTCGTAGATCATCCTCGATATTTAACGAAGAGGCTCGAGTTTCTATCCCCCTCGGTTCACCTGGCGAATTGTACGGGAACACTTTTTTTTTTTTTCTTCAAAGTTTCCTCAAACGGATTAATATATTTGCAACAGCAAAGGGATCAAATTACTGTCGCGTATTCTGGTCACGGTATTACGCCTGAAAAATAGAGTGTACTCGGCGGTGAATTTTTGATGAAATACTTAGGCATGCTTTACGCGGCTCGTTTTCGTCGTCGTCACCCCGAGACTAAACAGACTCCCTTATAAACGGGATAACAATGTGAAAAGAGAGAATAGTGGACAAGGTAAAAAAAAAAGAGGAAAAGAAGTAGAAAGGAAAACAGCAAGCGGACCCGTGGAAGGCGGCAGAAAAGAAGGAATAAGGAAGTTGATGAAATATTGGAGAGCGGCTTAGGTGGTACAATATTCTGTTGTAAATCGTTCCTTTCCCGCGCCAATAGATATCTCTATATATACATAGCTCGGGTACGCGTCCTCTTGTATCATTCCCTTTTCTTCCTTTTCTTTTCTTCTCCTCCCTTTTGTTTCTGCTCCGCTCTTGTCGCAAGAGACCCTTTGGATTCGCGCAGAATGAAGGTCCGTTAGGAAAATCGAACGTTCGATCCGCTGAATATCTATAGGCAGGCGGCTGCGCGATTTGCGAGATGTTAATGCGAGATGATAAAATCACGGACGGATCGTAGAGCTCGAAACTTGGTAGTTCGAAATTTTTCGTGAAACGCGTTTCTTCTCAGTCCGATCGCCGTCGACGCGGCACTCGTCGTCGTTGCACGTCGTCGACGACGAACGGACACTCGATTATAGATCGTTGGACTGTAATTTCATTCGTTTGTCGAGATCGTTCCAAGTGTCTGGAGTACCATTCATCGGTAGAACGATTCCCGTTCGATTTGCAATAAACGGCTGGACATCTCTCGCTTCGTCGTTCGCCCGCGACGATTCTTTCCCCGCAATTAAATCGCAGAGAAAAATCTCAGGCGAGACAAAAGGCGTCCGGCTTCTACATTCCTTCTTTGTAATTTGCTCTCCTCGCCCGTCCCTGCTACACCCTCCCGCGTCGCACTTTTACCGGGAGGATGATGGAGAACCCACTTGGAGCGAGAAAAGAAAGTCCTCCGGGCTCTCGTATTTACGTGCCAGTTCAGCAAAGTACCCGGTACTGCTTGTAACACCATCGAACGATCAAACGTCCCTTCCCGCCCCGTACGTCTCCCCCACCGAAATCTCGTCTCGAGTAGCGTGTAACTCATCGACGATAAATCTCCTCGGATTTTAACCTTGGTCCGTGATCGTACCGAGCAGAATCTGCAGATTAATCAAACAATTTGACAAGCCCGGCCGGTTTAGCGGCCGGATAATTAATTAAAATTTCATTCAAAGATGCTATCGTCGCAAGTAACTTTTCCCGGGTAACTTTCCAAACGTTTCAACTAATTTATCGCCCCCGTGCCTTTCCCTTCCATTCCATCCCGGGCCGGAGTTTCGGGTAGTCGAAAAATTTCGCGCTCAACCGTGTCGACAACTATGAGCGAACTTTTGCATTCGGAGTTCGTTAGCCGTGTTCCAACCCCATTCCACCCCCTCCGGCCCCTGTTCTTGGTATCCCATGGGGGAGACACCCCAAAATTCCGTGGGGCGGCTGACAAGAGCCGGAACGGAAGTGGGATGGAAAATAACGTACGACATTCGGACGGTGTGACATTTATTAGACATTAAGTAGTAATACCCGCGAATGGGTCGGACGGGGCTAGCAGGGTAATAAGGGTGGGCTAGGAAAGCCGTCATACTAATTGTAGTAATTCCGGCATCCACTTTGGATATTTAATTAAGTTTCCGCTGACAAGCATCTACTTAGTGGGGAGTGAGGGAAAGGGTGAGAGAGGGGAGAGAGAGAGAGAGAGAGAGAGAGAGAGAGAGAGAGAGAGAAGAGCAAGGTGGTTCTTACATAGCGACGCGCTTACTACTCCCTGCTTCCATCAACCCTCTGCTTAGCTACTATGTAACCTACCGACCTGCTTAACTGCCGCCTCGAAACCTGCACCGTTCACTAATTATTCAGTATCTTGCTACCTGCGAGCTTTTGCCGTGGCAAAAAAAAGGGTAAATTAACCGAACTTTATTGCCGCGGTTACAAAATTCCACCCTGCATTTCCTATGAGCCCGATATATTCCGGGTGCATTTAAAATTGTTTAGAGGATTACGCGAGCGTGTTATTAAACACGCGTACGAGTCTGAAATTGTTAATGAAAATATTGTAAATTGACAACGATTCTGGAAAATGATATGTTTGTTAAAATTCACCGACAGGTACGATCCGCGTTTAAAACGGTATGAATGATGTTTCGAGCGCGGACGTTATTCCTACGACTTGGCAAAGTTGGTAGGCAAAGAGGGCTGTCGCGGATCGTTCGATGGTGATTTAAGGGGGTGAGTAGCCACCGCCTAAATATCACGGCCGCTACGATCCGCCTTGGTGGCGGCCGCGGTACCGCACGGTATTCCTTCTATTATCTATTGTCCGGGCCAAGATTTTAGTGGGGCAGTATATAAGAGGGGCTAGACACGAATGCGGTCTCCCATTCGATTCCGTAAAGTATGAAGCTATCAAGGGCAATGGTCCGAAAAGGCCGGCGCAATTACCAATAACTCTTTGACATGCCTCCGTCTACGTTACTTTTTCCACTCGAAACATTTTCTCGTTTTGCCTCCGCGCACCCGGGGAATTCGTCAGAATTGTTCGCGGAAATCGAACTGACCCGCACCGAGCCCGCTCCGCCGCTGAATAAATGTAGATGCTGCGCAGGCGAAATTTTCCTACCGGTTCGAGGAGAGAAAAGAGCGGCAGACGGCGAATGTATCGCTCGTGGGGCACACGAGCGTCGCGTATCGAACGATTCGACGATATCCGAAGGGTGGCTGGTGGTGTGGGTCGCCGATGGCGAAGCGAGGAAGATAATGACGGGCGAAGGGAGGGAATGTTGGTTCACGGCTTGCCGAACCGTGTCCTGTATTTCTTTCTCGTCTGTTCGAAAAAATAACGATTCCACCGGCGGGCTTTTTTTTCGAAAAGAAACCGGCAAAAGTTTGATTTCGCGGACCGATCGGCCCGCCCCCAGTGCCAGGAGCCACCCGATGCGAAGAGAAAGGGGGCGGCAGTCTCTTTTCGCTCGGATGAATTTCTCCAGTTAAGTAATCCCTGCTGGTGGGATTCGGAATGGAAACAGTGCGAGCGCACGGATAAGCGGGATAAGGATCCTCTAACACCTCCTTCTGCTTTTCCTCCAACTGTTCTCGTCCGTCTTTCTACTTGAGCGCGATCCTCCGTTCTCTGCTTCCCTCCGCGTATATATTACATACAGACGTATATAATATAGAACATAGTCTGGGGAACTCGTAGTTGCCGGTCTGATATCAAACCACCATTGTTTACGAAATATCGAGATTCTATCGTGACTTAATGGAGAGGCAGATCGACGTTACGACGACCGTACAATCAGACTGTTCCTAATTCCGTTTGATTCGCGATACCGAGTTATTGAATTAAAACGCGGATTGAAGCCGGATCGAAGTGGTATTCGAGCCGTTAATTATCTGAAAAACACCGAAACGGTGGAAAACATCAAGTTTGCTTCTTGTTTATCGATCTATTTTAACATTCACCCACGCGATCACTTTCCACGCTTATCGAACGCGAGAAAATTCGAGTACACGTCACAGATATGTTATAATCACACTGACAGGACGTAGAGAAGTCATAGGTATCCCCTCAATGGATCCGTTCCGATTCATTATTCAGGACCATTAAAAGCTTCTACGCTGATGAGCACAAGATCCTATCTTGAGATACGGAAGCGAAGTGATAGCGAGAAAGCGATAAGTTGCGATAAATTTATGAATAGAATAGAACACGGTGTTCCTCAGTCGATATTGAAAGCTCCACTTAATACAATCGATCTTATATTAACCTGATTTGTGGCTCGAGTAACGAAGTTTATTGGGAACGATCGATAGAGTTATATGGACAGGACGAGGAGGATCGTAGCAGCTTTCCGCGGAAGATATCCGTTACCTGACCGTCGAAACGATGAATGTTTACGACCGACAAGTGAATTATGAATACGCTCCCTCCAAATATGCAATTATTGGAAACGGGAAGACGAAGGATCGCACTTTCGGAACCGATCAGAATTGATCCCATTGTTCGACTACCGTTTCCGTGCCGCGGTACTTAAAACGAACACATCTGGTAGTTGCCAAACGAATCACCGACCCGCAACATTTATCGTTTAACCTTCCACTTTTCCTATTAGGAACTTGCTGGGGAAATTGTTGTGTAACAAATCAGGGATGGACGGTGAGGGAAAAGAAGAGAAGGGTGGTGTACGCGGTGACGCGAACAAGTGGCAGTTCGATTGCGCGTAGGTTGTATTAATTATGTTTATTAAGCGCGCGTTGCTCGAGGGAAATCGTACAAAGGGTCGCGTACGCCTAGCGGTTCGAATGCGGCCGTCTTTATGTGCGAACGGCAGCACACAGCCCTGGCTCCTTCTATAGTCATGCTAAACAACGTCGAGCTGGGTCTCGCGCAACGGCGTTACAAAGTGACGGCGGCTTCGTGTTTAGTGTCGGACGTTGGACGTCCATGAATAATTAATTTGTTCGTTTCTCCGTCTGTCGGGTGGCGCTCGCCTGTTGGTCGGCGGTGAAAAGCACGAAGAACGCGCGAGCTTGCAACGTGGATCGAACACCGATGCTCCGCATCCCCCTCGTCGTCTTTAAATTTCTCGGCTAACCGGAGCCACGCGATTGATTCGAGCGGTTGAACGTTACGCGGGAAGCAATTGGGGGAGTCTGGATTAATTAAGGCCGTTCGACGGCTGAAAGCGGGCTGAAATTTTGCCGAGGACTTTCCGAGTTTCCCTCGCTCCCTCGCGAACACGTATTGGCCCCGGTTGTAAACGGGCCCGCTAACGATCGCGATTAATCGACGAATAATTCCGACGCGTCTTCGCCGCGAATTGCTCGATTCATTATCCCTCGACTCGACGCGTGCACCCTTGTTTCTCTGCCCTATCGGACGCGGCGACGCGACGCCATCCGATACGGTTTCGGAGATGAACGATGATGATTCCCGTCGAAGATAGAATCGCGTTGTAACGCGCTCGTGCGATTCGTTATTGTAAAAAAGAAGGGGGTGGGAGACGCGACAAATCTAGATTAAAACTCGTATGCTTCACGTGTTACGTGGATTACATTCGTTCCGATCGGATCTGCTGATACATCATTTCACGATCGAGTCTCCTCGACTGCTACCTCGACCCCTTGCCATCCTTTCTTCTCCACATTTCATTCCTACGATCGAAAATTCGTATAATTACACGGAGTGCGGACAATTACAGTCGTACCCGCAGTGTGCAATGATGTATCGCAACGATGTTTAACGGAGTTGAGTAATAGGTATCGAGCAAACCAATTAGAAATTCATACGTTCCAGTGATTCTATTGCCGGATGTAATAGCTGCTGTTTCGTGTACTGTTTATGCTGTACAAATCGACTGCTCGATGCAGAGGCTACCATTTTCAATGGAAATTGCTCCTTGTTCCGCGCGATTTTCCCTCGATAGCTACATCTCCGTGGAACAGTCATCATTTTTCTCGTTACGCGTCTAACCGCTTTCAATTCGTATACCATCCTGACCGAGTTCTCCGAGGAAGGCGATCGTAATCACGGTTAACCGTAAAAGATCGCGCGTTAATTAAGGGACGGCGTCTCACGAATTAGCATTTGTAACGCGTGGACCAGGCAAGCTGGTAGCGAAATTTCAAATCGACCGGCTACAATTTGGACGAGCATTAAGCAGCGTCGTATCATGCATAATGCACGGAACATCGCGCGCCGGCTGGCCTTCCGAATATAAGTGGCTCCGCGTTTCCAGCGCGGAGCGTACCCAACCCGCCGCCACCGCCCCGTCCCGGGGCATCGTTTCCTCCGTTTCAACCGATTCGTCGTCCCGGGTGCTAAGTACCTTGGGAGAGAACAGACGGAGGAGGCTGAACAAGCCGGATTACGGATTAGGATCAATTTCGAGTAGTTCAGGGATATGCACTGTTTCACCCGCGACGCTGCAACGAATTCGTTCTCTCGCGCTTCCCCCGTTTTAAACGCGGCCACGGTTTAAGCTTGTTGCCTCCTTAAATCAGTCGGCTGCCTCGCAGATAGGCGCGACGCGGATCATCTGACTCGTTCCATCCCAGGGCTTGATTAACCGAACGATTAGCCAGGCGAAAATCTCGTTCCCTATTCATTAAGACCGCCATCTGTTTGTCTGAGTCTATCGAAAGTATTGCGTCCCCGTTCGATAGGGAATTACAAGTAACATAAGGTGTATAAGCAGTATAGATAGCGAGAATAGAGATAGTCGTACTATAAGTAGTATAGTCGCAAGTAGTGCAAGTAGTGCAACGAAGCATTGACGCAACGAAACAGCCGCGAATTCGAACGGTCGTTGCTTAAGATCGAGTCGTAGGAAACAATATCTGGCGGCAGAGGAGCAAAAAAGTCGGGGCGGGTAGAAAAACCGTCGACAGAAGAAATCGTTTCTGGTAGAGCTTGTTTGCCGTTCGGCTCGCAACGCGTGGTGCAGCGGGCGTTAACTAAAATCGAAGTGATTTCGCGCCGGCAGGAGGCATCCGCCGATCGAGACGAATAAACTATCGGAATATTGAAACATCGGCTATCTGTGCGGGTGCGGTAATCGTTCGTGGATAAACGTGCACGTGTGTAAACGCGCGCCACGCTTCTCTGTGTGCGCGCGTGTACGCTGCCATAGTCACGGGAAAAGCAATCATCTCGGCCGGACGCAATCAACCTCTAACACACGTTCGGTCGTCGCTCTCTCGCACGCTGCTAGAGCCGGATTCCGTTTTCGACCTACGTAAGTCGCCTGCTGCGGGACACCCGTTATACGGTGGGCGTAACGCGGGACCATTGCCTGGACGAACGAATCGTTTCGATTCTGATGGCGTGCGGGAAAAGATTGGCCCCCAGAACTATTTCTGGTTAATTTGTTTTTCGAAGTACACATCCAGTTTTCGGCTCGTATAAGTTCCCGTGAAAATCCCTAGTTTACTGCGATAGATTTCACGCGTCGTCACTACGGTTACAACGTGGCAATCGATGCACGCTTGTTTCGTATATATTCTGGATAAAAGAACTCCGGGACGTATAATTAAACCAGAGTCAGCGAGACCCAAAGATTTCCCAGACCAGCCAATATAGAACGCGCTGCGGTCGGAACGCATTCCTGGTTTCTCGTGAAATTTCCACGTTACCTTCGTTCGCACTTTTTTCTCGTTCCGTTCGCTACAACATGCACGGCCGTTCGCCAGGACCTAGCTTAAACGAGAACGAGAAAGCTCGCGTTACCAAAAGCTTCGATTCCTGAAAGAAGACGGACCATCGGCCAGGAGCAATAATAAGTAACCATCGTAGCACGCGATTTAAATGGCGTCGAAACGCGACAGAGGCGAAATTCCGTCCTCGGAAACGCAGTTACCATCGCGCGTAGCCAATTTTCACGGAGTACGTAGGCTGCGGAAACAGGCTGCGTCAGTGGAACGAAGCGTTTCTCTTCGCGGTGGTTTATGTTGTTTCGGGGGTTTGGAACGGGGGCGAGAGTTGATGTCTGACGCAAATACGGGATGGCTTGTTCGCGGGGAACCCGCCGGTAAACTTTGGATGACGGCAGTTAACCGGAATCAGGCCGAATCGATTATAACGGTCGGATCGTTGCCGCGAGATAGCACGAATCGACAGGAGGGGGTGGAATTTAATGGAAAACTCGTCGTGTCGCGTCGCGTCGCGGAGCATCGCGAACACCGTTCGCGTTACTTCGCTAACTCGACTTCCTTCTTCGATAGCGGTATGTATGCGGGGCTTGGAGACAGGAAAAAGAGAGAAAAGAGTCGTGGGATGGCGCGAGGGTCGGTGGAAAGGCAGAGGGGTCGTGGCAAGGAACAGAGAGAAAGTGTCGGTGACTATAGGGGAGGTCGCTTGCGACTTTTTTCGCTCGGCTCGTTAATGTGAAATTTCTGGAGGAAGCGACGAAGGCCCCGCCGGACGTCACGTCACCGACTTTCAATTTCCGGAACGTGGCCGGCGTTACGTCTCTCCGCGGCCTTGCAAATGAGAACCGCTGCGACCTCCGTCGACGATCCTGTCCCATGTACGAGCACCAAATTGATTATCACTGCGTCGAAGGTGCAAGATGCATGCCGGTTTCTCGCGCAAATCGATTCGAGACGGCCGCGATGGGGGACGGCTACGAGCCGGGGTCGATCGCGCGCCAAATACTACGACGACTCCTTCGACCCGCTAGCGAGACTCCGATGGAATTTCTTCGACAATGGGGATCCACCTCTCCTCTTAGCTCGTCGTCTCTTTTTTTCACGCCCGCGAGGGGCGGAAGCGACGTGACCGGAACGATGGTCGCGTCGCCTCTGAAAGGCGAGGAGGCCAGGGTATTAATACCGCGCATCGAGATATGAGAAACACTCGGTTTTAATTTCGTGTCGTTGAAATGAAACGTCGATCCGTCGTTCCCGCCCATTCTTCCATCCGCGACGAAAGAGAGGAGCGATTAATTCGAACGCGCGCAAGTTTCATCGGAAACTCGTTCGGGCTATCGCTCGGGACTGTTGCTCGCGGGTGATCTAAAGTTGAGCGCGATAGTTGATCAAACCCCCGCGATTCGAGTATTCAATGATGTAGTTAGGGGGTGTCTGTCTTGGGCGTTTATCATCAACATCGGAAATAGCTGTCCTGCCCGAGCGTGGCCCCCGGCTAGAAGGCTCCGATTCCTCGTAGATCACAAAATAGTCGACTGGTGTAAAGAGGGGTGGTCGGGAGCGGTGGCCAGCCCGGAAATTTGGAAGTCGGCGTAGCTCTCGGGGATAAGGGAGTGACGCGATAGTTCGCGGACATTGAAAAACCGATGGAAACGCGTAATTCACGGTGGATTTGCGATAAATCCGAACCGATGAACGACGTAATACTGTAATCGGTTAATGGATGAGGTGGCGGATCTAATTTGACGCGTGTACCGGCCGCCCCGACGCAAGTTTATTTACGCTAAATGGAAAACACAACAGCGCGTGCGGCGTGATACAGGGAAATTCCAATGAAATTTTAATAACTCCGGCTGTAACGGTAATTCGTCATTTGTGAAACGTTCGCCAATAATGCCGGGTGCTTAAATCGCGTAATGCCGAAATACCTTTAATCCGTTGCCGCTAGTTTTTCGGCTGCAACGTTCACAGAAGCTCCTGTTAAATTTAGAAAGATCGCAACTGTCCAGATTCCGTCGCAACGACGGACACTGGAATTGCATGTACCGTTCGATATAGGATTCCAGGGTTTAACCAGACCCCCCCACTTGTTAGAAATATAATCGGTTGTTCCAGGGGATCGTGTCAGAGCCTGTCGTGTACAAGCACCTTAATCCAATTTTCAACAATGTGCCATAACACCTAATCGTATTCAAGTGAACGCCGTTTTTGCGCCCACTTCCGTCGACGCGTCGCGAGATCCGGTCCGCCGTTTGTGGCAATTTTAATACGGACTCCGAACCACCGGGACAGTATCGCGTCGCGAAATAGACTGCCCGGTGAGTGTGCAGGGCAGATATCGTGTAAGTCGGACTTAAACCTCTCTTCGCCACTTTCGCGGGACAACTTGCACGCTCCCCCAGTTATAGGGAACGACGAGCAGATACCAGCGCCCAACCGTCTCTGGTTTTCACTTTAAAAAGAATTTCTTCGTTTGCCCGCGGAACGCTCGATTAATCGCGTATCAAGTTGGACGTTCGATCGTGTTCGCGTTTTAAAATCGTATCTCGTGGCTCGAGGCATCATTACGATTCGCGTATCGTTTTACGCGCAACCGGTGTTGCGTTTAATTCGCCGCGCGGATATATATATGATATATGTATATTTGACGTTGCATCGAATGCCTGTAAACTCTATTTGCTGCTCGCTCCTTTTGATGGATTTGACAGGGACCAAGTTATAGACAGCGCATAATCATCAGCTGATCATTATTCAGTCTATTCATCGCGTTATCGTGTCCAGACCGATCCGCGATTCGATCGTGCAATATCTGGTGCGTCATTTGTACTCGTACCGATCCGTAGAGTGACCGTAACTATTTCCAGGATTTTCAGACATTCATCGCGGGCAGAGGACAGGCTCGTCGAGAGGGGAATAAAAGATTTGACTATTCTCGAAGAATTGCCAGGCATTGCGATCGGTTGTGCTTTTCGTGTCAGGTGAAAACTCCTCGAAACGTTACGGATTCGGGTGGCAGCGATGTGGACGCGCATACGTACGTGTACGTACGTACGTATCGGACACAGATAAGGGCTAAAATAGCGTGGTACGGTACGGAGGTTCGTATTGTTGTTGAGGTGAGCTCGCTGGTAATGAAAAGAACTCCAAACTCTGTCTCTCTGTGCTTTACCCTTTTCTCGTTCTCCCCCGTTGTTCCCATCCTCCCAATTTCTACCGTACTCTGTCCCAGTAACTGGCGTTCTCTCCTTTGCGCCGTTTCCTACCCCCCTCGTTCCTTCTTTTTCCCTCCTCCGCCACCATTATCCCTGTGAAGCCCGGGGTAGAGAAGCGAGTGCGCCCGCCCGCCGCCCCTCGTTCGGCTCGGCCTCTTGTTTTAATCACGGCGCCACAAAGTACGCCATTGTCTTGCCAGTATCGGTCTGAGAAAGTATCTCAGAAAAGGCGCGGCCATCTGTATGCGCGGTCCGGCGAGAGCAGATTGTAGAGAAATCCGTCTGGGAAACCGCTTGGCTCATCGCCGTCGGTGCACCTGTTTTCCGTGCGGCCCGCTAATTCGGCCAGATCAAACATAAAAAGCGTTCGACGAAACTTTAATCCCTCGATTAATATTAATCTCTCGAGGTGGTTGCCGGAGGAACGATCGATCGTCGAACTCGACGGGGTGTACTCGCGATGAAATCTTCCGTTTCTACTTGTTGACTACGCTCTGCGAAATGCGAAAGGGTCGGCTGATATTGCGTATCTGGAAGTTTACCAGTCTCGTTAAATTTTTATCAAATTTCAGAGGAGGTACAGGTAAATCGACGATGACGATCAGCCGCCTCCAGTTTTTGATCGGGTACGTGTCGCGAATCCCGATGCGACGGCGTCGAGATTCCGCGCGCAAAATCAACGGGATACAAAATCGGGGCTAGGGCGGGGAAACGTAAATCGCACGGCAAATAACGCGTATACGTGACGCAAAACGTGAACGCGGTTGAAAGGTTCGAGGCTGGAAAGCATCGGGGAACGGCGATTTCGAGCCGGTCACCTCGAGTACCTGTAAAACATTCGGTTTTCCGAGTGGACATCGACCGCCATCGGGGTTTCATTGTAATTTCGTTTCATTCGCGTCGTTGGATATCACGAAGCTCGCTGGTGTAACTGCGTAATCTGGAATGGAGATCGTCGAGCTCGAGATTTGCGTTCGATCGTATTCATTCTGATTACTCGTCGCTGCTAACCGGAATCGAGCGAGCAAGTTGTCGGTGGTGGCCTTTTATTCGCAGCGTCGTATCGAGATTAGAACGTTAACCAAAAATTATGCTCGTACGATCGTTAGCGAGGATGGAAAATTCATTTCGATCGAAGGGGGACGCGAGGAGGTTCGCTGGTGGAGGATTGCGTTCATCATTCTTCGACGCGACAGTCGGGGAGCGATGGAGTTTTTTTCACGGGCGCGAAGATACCGGGTCGGGGCTTGGGAGCGTTCGATTATGTATTGCCAGGGTAACGCGAGGCGCAGTGAGATGCAAGATTCGGAGACAAACGCCCTTAAAGGAAGTATCTTGGTAGCACGGGGGTAGAAGCGACGCCAGGGGCGAGGCGAAGGTTGGATTGGCGAGAGGGCAGGAGAGGACAAGTAATTTCCTTGGCGGAGGCGTGAGAAGCATGCCGAAGGGGGTGGGTAGAGCGCGGGAAGGTGGTCCAAACTAAACTAAATAATATTGATGGCCAACGGAAATTGAAAGCCGTTAAGGTCTTCAGCGTTGCGGTGCAAAACGGCCCCGCTGCATAAATAAGACGGCGTGCATTAGGATTAGGCCAGTGCCTCTCAACGTTTTATCGGCCGTTTTTCTATCAACGATTCAACAGATCTCCAGACGCCGTCCGAGGCGCGCATCTAAACCCACTTACAAACTGCTTTCTGATTACACGGTATCGGGAAATCATCAAAGTTTCGTGTAGCGCCGCGTCGACGAAGTATTACATTTTTCATTGAAAATACGAACCGCGCGTGAGACAGGGTACACAACGAAATCCTTGAAAATCTCGCATGCAAAGCCCGTGAAACATCGACGCTATTGGATGCGTTCCAGTTAGCATATTTTCCTCGCTGGAAAATAACGGAGACGTTTAAGCTGCTAATTTATGCTACATCCCCCGGACACGGATACGAGAATGTACGGGGCGGAAAAAGTCGGTCCGTGGGAAGAGGTGACGATGTTAGGGAGATTATGATCCGCGGGAGAGGACGGTCAATCAGGTGTCGCGAGACGGAGACGGAGAGGACGAGGCGAGAGAGTCGAGCGAATTTCGAGCTGCGACGCGACGGAACGCCGAAAGTTTTCACGGAACAAGGCTGGGATCGTTGGCTCATGCAAATTCGACGTAGACGTATAGCGTAAATGCTGAAAAATGGCCGGCTTAAAATATGCGAGAGTGTACGGCCGGCGATAGGTGAAACTGTAGCTTGCAACACGCGTAATAAGTCGGTCGATGTTACAGTCGTACTTCTTTTTCTGGTTTCTCTGGCGGCCTCGAGGCCTGCGGGGTGTCTCACCAATCAACAGTTTAGCTGCATGCAAGGCATCATTCTCGATCGTGTCGTCGATCGTTTCACCGATGTATATGTACGCTAATTTTTCTAGAGCCTGTAAGTTTCTACCGGATTTTAACATTCCGTTCATTCTATGAATCCCCGCATCGATTTAATTGCAATAATTTGGACGTAGAGGAACGCTGTGCACGCGTGTTACAGAACGTTCCCTCGCATGGATCCCGCGCACTGTTAAAATTCCACGCGAATAGGAACGTTTTGTACCACGGTTGCGAAACGCGTTCACCGCTGGTATGTTTGAGCGCAGCAAGATCACGTTAAACGAATAATTGCCACGTTTTACGGTGTGCTCGATTACATCAAAAAGCGTACGGTTTCCGGTTCATCGGCGAGCGCCGCGTGGCGTTCGTTAATTAAGATCGACCGGTTAATCAGCATGAAATGTTCCGGTCACGAAGGTCCTGGCTGTCTGGCTCGCGTTCCGCCGTTCATGCGCGCCATATATCCGGATATATTTTCGAGTTTTATAACGATCAACAGGTTACGGATGCGCATTTACCTGCCCGGTGCCCTGCATATTCCTATCTCGCGGAAATCGTATCGCAGTTAATATTCGATCCTCGTTATCATACGTTACCGCCGTTTAATATTAATTAGAGGGCCGTTGCGAGTCGGTCGTGCGATTCCAAATAGCCGCTGCGCGATCGCGATCGCGAGTTCGAACGCGTACGTGCCGCGCGCGAGGACCCAAAGGAATCGCACAATCAGTCATTCGAGATATCGTTTGGGCGCGCGCCGTCTGAAAAGGGAGAAATCTCGCCTTGGCTTCATTATCCTGACAATGGTCGGGGTTGCGGTCCAAAGCGCAATCCTCTGCAGCCTTCTTCCGACTCTCTCTCTCTCCCTCTTTCTCTCTCTTTCCCTTCCATCCTCACCATAGCTTCTTCACCACGCTTACCCCTCGAGCACCGAAAACCATACAGACCCGTATTTTCTACTATCCCTTTTCCCTACCCTTTTCCCTACCTACCTTCAGACCACCTCGACCGGCCGATGCACGCATAATAGCAGCGAAGCTGTGCCATAAAGCGGTATCCCATCATAAAGGCTTCTTCAATCCGGGAACGAGGGGGGATGAAGAGGAGAATTGGAGTGAGAATTCTCTCTCTCTCTCCCTCTTTTTCCTTCCCCGTCCTTTTACCCCTTTCTCGAGCCGCAGCTTCTTTCCCTTCGTCTTTCCACCGCTTGCTAACCGCCTCGTTCGTTCGATTCTCTTTCCCACCCCTTTCTACTCTCTCTCGGCCTCTATTCTCGCGTCCACGTTCCACTTGGACCGCAACGGCGGTGCAGGTTATGGCATTACTCGAAGAGGTACGCGAAGCTCGTGCGCGGGAGGGGGCAAGGAAAAAGGGAGGAATAAAAGCGGCGAGAGGAAAAAAAAAATTGGCGAACGGAGGGGAACTCGCAGAAGTGTTGCGCGGTCGGATAAAAATAACAACGGAGGGAGGAAACACAAGGGAATTCTTGATCTTTTAGCGAGCTGACGCTTTTAATTCACAAGGACGCCGTCTCTTTTTTAATTGTGCTCCCCCCGGCGACGTCGTCATCGCCCGGCGGCACCTCTAATTCTATGTTTTGAAGTTTCTTCTCGCCGCCGGCTGCCCCGAGCGAGCAGCTGCTCCCGTAGTTTGCCCGTCTGAAAATTTTCTATTTTCCGCCGACCACGGGGATATTTTTTTACGATACGGTTTTTTCGCCCTCCGACGCCCTGCTGCTCGCGCGCTTCACCCTCGCGCCGTTCCTCTACGCGCGTCTCCCGTTACGTTTTAATTCCGTCCAATAAAAATCGATCGCGGCGTCGGGAGCGTACCGTCGAAAGAGCCTCGACGATAAACGGTCCAGCGAGTCGGATACAATTTTCGACGATATTATGTTCGCCGTTCGGCGGTGGGGATCAATTTTTATGCAACAAGATAGCCGACTCCGCGGGAACAGCAAAGAAATAAATTCGGCTCGATGGTATCGATATCTCCCTCTATCGGGAACAAGTGGCACGTACCTATAGGTAACTCGACGTAAAATGTCCACAAGCATGTCTTTGTCGTGTTCGCGGGACGTAATAAAAGATCCGGTGGAATTCATGAAGGAAAGACGAATAGTGAGCGCGTATTGCGACGCGAGTCGTTGGAGGGTACCCAGAGGGCGAACGAAGGGAAGGGGACCAGTCCTCGGACGTAGATGGGGACCGACTTACGAGCGGCTTATGTTTCAATTTGTTCAACCTCGAATAAAATCGCGTTTTACGAGACATCGAGGCACCATCGTCCGACCCTCGTTCTCCACCGTGAACCGTGAAGCCCATTTCACCCCCTCGTTAATAGAGCCCCGTTAGTGGTGGCTATCACTGGAATCCACGGGGCTGGCTGATTCCTGTAAACTGGCCTCGAGGCCAATTAATCCACGCGCTAGTTCCCCACGGTGAGAAACAAATTCGCCAGTTCTGTAACCTTCCACCGGGAGCAACTTTCCCCTCCGAGTACTTTTCTGAAAATTACAAGTATTCTGGTTCTGTCGAAAGCTCGCTTAAAGAAGGTCGATTTTGGGGTGATCTCGACTCGAAATTTCACTGAATTGCGCAAAGTCGATTCAGTTGGCGGAATTCACGTGGAACGAGGGGGGCAGGGGGGGTAAATCAGAATCAGTGGACGCGAGAGCTTCCATCGAACCGCACCTATCGCGCGGCAGCAATCAGCAACGAGAAAGATAAAACGTCCCTGCGGTCGTACGCGAAATGCACGGGCGGCGCGGATCGTTCCCAGCCTAGGGGCATCTCGAACGATCAATCCAAAGTGCTTCCTTGTTCGTGGGCAGGATTCGTCGTGAAATCTATTCGATCCTATCGTCCCAGACCCACTTTCGTCTCGACACATTCAGACGTACGCGGTAGAAACAGTCAATCAATCTGTCTGCTCCTGCCTCTCGACTCCATCGCGTTTCGCGCTGCCTTTTTGACTGCGGAGCCTGCAGAGGTATCGTCTGCGTCTCCTGTGGGAAGCGCGGCAGCCCAGGGTACACGAACGTGAAACGGACGTAAGAAGATGAATACACGGGACGAGAGAAGCGGGAGAGGATCGTTGGCTCGATCGGACGTTTTGCGATTGCCATTTTTGAGCCAGTCTATTGTCTCCGCCCCCGTCAGGATCGTTATTCTCTGTCGCGATCGACTTCTACCGGTGTTCTTTTTCGCTTTTCCATCCCCTGATTCCGATTGCTCGCGTGCCATTTGCCCGGTGATTTAATCGATCGAAGGCGTTCAGACGTGCACGTTTCGCGAGATCGACGATACGAGAACGGAACCGTGAATCGGTCTTCAACAGGTACCATGGCTGTCGCGCGCCGGCTAATGGTTTGATTTAAAAAAAGAAAAGGATCGAATTGGATAGAGTCGTGCAGCGATATTATGATATAAACGAGAACAGGTCTGGGAGCGAACGTACGAAGGGTTCGATGCGAAACGAACGTTGCCAGCCGAGTCGAAATATTAACGAGATAAAATGTTGCAGGATTATTACCGGAATTTACATCCGCGCGTCCGTGTGCGTGCGTGTCGGGGTACGTACAGTCGGGTTATTTCTAGGAACTTTATTTGCAGTAAATACAATACAATATTCTCTATCTAATTAGATAATGGAACAGCCTCGCGCACAATCTGTTCGCTTTCGTGTGTTCTCGTTGAAATTATTTATTTATACGAGATCTACGCTAATTTACGTTGCCTGGGGCGCACATGCCGTTATGCACACATTGCTATTTAGAGTATTCGCAGCATCGTTACGCACGCACACATTATCACTGGCGACATCACGCGGTACTGATATACCGCTAGGAAGACCAGTGATTGAAAAAAAGATTTGCACATACTCGTATCTTTCAACTTTGAATTTGTATAATATTCCCGCGATATAAAATTCTTCCAGCCGCAGTAAATTAATATTATATCCTTTGTATTTCAGATACAACCAACCCTTGGACACCACTAGAAGCGTCGCAGCGCGAAGGGTTAAATCTTGGGACGTTTCTCACTCGAGGGCTCGCTCACGCGAAGACGCGTTTCGGACGATCACGTTCCGACCGATACGTAGAATCATCTGGGGAAACGCGAGAGAATTAACGATAACGCGATGGAATTTATTAAGCGAGCTCACGCAGATACAATCTACCGCAAATATGACACTTGCTGCGGCTGGGCTCGGGGGTTGGAGGGTGAAACACGGACGACAACGTGCAAGGAAGGAAGTGGGCACGGCCTGCAGCGTAGGACGCGCGACCGAAGTGAAAACTGTAAGTTTATGGAGGAAGCTGCGCGGGGGTGAAAAAGTCGCGGCCGACCACGAAGATGAAAGTGTCGCAATCTCGCGCCCATAATTCCCTTGTTTAGGTGGCGATCTATTTTATCGCCACGGTATTAACGGCCATCATTTAAAGGGCGAACTAAATTCTCTACACGTGGTACGTGGCGCGCGACGTACAATGAACCGGGATGAGCATAAAGTGACCTTTTTACTCGATGCTTCTCATCGGGGGTGGTTTACATACGTCCGATGCAAATGGTTCCGGACGTTATTGGTTGCCGGAGATAATTACAGACATAAGCGAGAGGGTGCCTTGGTGAATGGGAGAGCATCTCCTTATGGATCTTTTTTTTTTTTTTTATTCAATCGAACCAAATGGGTCAAGCTGTTTAATGCAAACCGCGGGGAATAATGGAAAATACTATGCCGCGGCGTTGCCCCAGCGATACGGGATGCAAGTACGCGTATTTCGCCGGGCGATATTGAAAGAGAAGTTTCAAACAAATCCCCCTCATAAAATTAACATCCCCGAATACGTCGGGGATTAAACGGGTAATATTTTATTCTGATAAATTTGATCAGCGCGCAATTAAATATTAAACCGCGAAGGGAGAACCGCGAGCCGGTTCCCACCGATTCACCCCCGGCGTTGTCGACGCGTCGTCGAAAGCCGTGAGTCATCTCCGCGAGACCTTCCGCGGCGTTTACCAGCGATGTTTATCGAGTCTCTTTCTTCGTCAATCCACTCGAATTTACTTGGCGAAATACTCGCCGGAGTTCCGTGCCAAGCTGGACTAACACTAGATACTTGTCGCTCGCATGATACCATCCGGAGGAGCTTATCCAGCTGCGGGAGGAGGGGGTAGGAAGAGCGAGGGGATGGAGAAGGGACAATGGTTGGGGAGAAAAGAACAGCGACAGTCCGTGATAAGAGATAGGGGGGTGGGCTGGGGATGGGGGTGGGAACGGGAAGGAGAGCGTTTAGCGAGTGGAGGAAGAGAGAGGTGGTGGTTGAAAAGGAGTGGAGGCGGTTAGGAAGAAAAGGAAAGGAACGAGGGGTAATAGGGAAGGGAGAAGGCGTCGGTGCATGCGCAAGAATTTCACACGTGAGCCCGCGAATCCGCGAGAGGCTCACCTCGAGCGGTAGACGTCCTGGCGGTTCAGTGTCGTGCGCGAATTCGTACGCGGCGCTTGCCAGCTTCCATCCGTGCCGGGGCCACCCTCGTACGGGGTCGATCGTTTCGATTCCAGAGTCGCGTCGAACGAGCAGACGGTAGACAGTTTGGAATATCGCATTCGGCCGGGGAGAGGTGCACGGATCGATTCCGTCGGTGAATCATGAGCGTGGAACGCGCCGGCGAGACACTCGTCCCTCTTTTCCGCCACGCAGATTATCCTAGGGAGAACTACTCTTGACTCGGTCGCTCTCGATGATGAATGACTTTTAAGAACGAACAGTCGATTCGATCAGGATGCAGCGTTTCGACGACGACCGTCCGACAACGATGGGGATGAAATGTCAGATGAACAGACTGTCGCGAGTGGGTTAAGGAAAACGAAAAAAAAAAAAAAAAAGGGAAGAAAGAACGCGCAGCGCATAAAAGCAAGGGGAATAAAAAGCGGAGAGGGAAAGAGGAATATACGTTCACCGTGTGAATTGATGGTAACGCGACGGTATAATTAAAATCGGTAGCTGGCGCGGGCTCGCAGCGTCAGGGGCGGTGGAATAAATTTTCTGACAGATTAAACACAGCCGCGGTAGTAATTTCCCCATTAACGAAAGAACAATGGTAATCGTGATTCTGCTGGTAAACTTGGACGTTCGTCGCGCAGGAACGCTCTGATCGCGCTCTCGGCTATCCGAAAGTTCCACGGTCGATTCGTCGCCGGAGGAAAGAGTTATTGAAATTCAACGGCAGGATAGGAGGCCATCGCGATGCGCTGGTGAAATCGATCGAACCGAAAGTTATTTCGGTGGTCGATAACATCGTGGGTTGTCGTGGCGGGTCGTCATTACCTTCGTCATTGTCCATACATCGCGCGACCAGGAACCATCCGAGGCTGGTAACCGCGGCAGCAGTTCGTCGATGGTCTGCAAATAGCTGGACAACGGGCGTGCAACGGCATCGGCAACAAAAGCATCCTGTGTATGTGCGCTACACAGTGGAATCCCGCTCGTAATGACTCGTAATTGCGCGAAGGAGGAGCCAACGTCGTGCTGGAACGATTTAAGGAACACCTAGCGCCACCCCCGTCCCTTCGACCCCGCACCATCCGCCCCCTCCTCCACCCCACTGGCTATAATGATTAGGTGCACGCGACTTCAAGGATTACCTGGTTGAAGTGCGGTGAGCCGGGGATAAGGGATCGCGGGTGGACGTATCTGAATACGTAACGCCGACTTTCTACTTAGCCGAGATAGGTTATCGCCATCCGAGCATCCAGCCTGTGTCCTACGTAAATTACAGATCGCCCGTTACGTCGCTGCAACGGTCCTGCCTCGCGCCAAGAGGATTCAACGAGATTTAATTAACGGGTACGTGTCAGTTTTACGCCAGTACTTCCCACCCGACCGAGACGTTAGACTCGATTTTATTTTCCGCCGTTTCCTCTCCGTCGCGAGCTTTCCTTTCCACCTTCTCCTCCTCCACCTCCTCCCCCACTTCCTTCTTCTCCTCCTCCGTTCGCCAGCGCTCTCTTTTTATTCCGTCTTTCTCTCGCGTCGCGTGTCTGGTCGGGTCGCGGTCTCGAATCATTCTCCTTAATGCCCGTCGACGACCCGTAAATCTCGCTGAAAAACGTACTACCATCTCGTCGCTTCTTCCTCCGCCTCCTCGTCCTCCTTCTCGTCCTCCTCCAACGCGTACTCCAGTCCTGGCCACGCTCTCTCGTCCCCCGGCACGGTCGCTCGCTTTCGCGTTTCCGCGGCTCGATGAGCTTTCATCCTCGAGCTAACGAGCTCGATTACGCTCGTCGGATTTCTTTACGGGAACGGTCGCGCTCCCGAATCACAGTATCCGACCCGTCTCGAACGGCTCGATCTTTTCCAGCGGTGATTCTCAAGCGGTGCCAGAAATCTGCAGGCAGAGATTGTTTTCTTTCTTCCCAGGATCGTGCGTTCTTGCGTAACGCTCGGCGATCGTGAATGGCGATGAGAGGAGAGCGCGAACAATGCATAGCGCCGCGGCGGAACATTGTAATACCGCCGTTAACCATAATTTCGCGAACTGGCGATAACAAGTTCGCCGTTAAAACCAATATATCCCGGCACGCTCGCGATGCAATTAATTATATCACAGATACCACGATTACGGGGAATTATCGAAACGTGTAGCTTTCGGAAATTCATCCAAGCTTCGCGGTCCGGATACTATCGTTACCGTTAATAGCATTCCAGGGATACTTTTTCTTCCTCTACGTCCATCGACCCTTCAGAGGATATTACGCTAAAACTCACCTAATATCCCCTGAAATTGCTGGCGCGCTGGAACCGGGTCGAATAAGAATATCTCGCAGTGGCTCTGGTCCACGGATGAAAGATGCGTACTCTGCTTTGGGATTCCTTCGGAAGCATTCATCATTCCGCGTATCAGGCTTCATTAAACCGGCTGAATTTGTTTGAATTCCGTTCCGCTACCGCGGTCAAACATCCCCGGGCGCGATTCAAATTCACCGGAATAATTGCCGCGTACCCACGCCCCGGACGCGCGTGTGTATTCGTGTCTATCGGAATATCAATCCTTTTTACTCGATTTTTTACCCCACCTCTCGACGAAAAGTGGCGCGGTGCACTTTCAGTCCCGCGGAGGTTGTGATCGACGTCCGTTTTCGTTTTCCAGAGTACCATGGACACGTCGCCGACGTTGAGTATCGGTGGCTCGAGGGCCAGGGCAGCGCTGCTGACCACCAGTGGTACCGGGACCGGAAGTACCGATAGACGCGTCGTCTTTTTAGCAAGTCAACCGACCGTTGGCGGTAGTCACGAGACCAAGACCTGGCCGCACCATTGGTCACCGCACACGGTAAGTACCCGACGCCATTTTCGAATCACGCGTCTATCGAGCAACAAGCATCGAGATTTCGTTTGGTACTCGCGAGTTAACGTTAGCCACGGATCGTCGGTTTCTTCGCGCGACGCGTGCAGGATCGCTCGAAGCGATAGTCGCGTGTGGGCGAATTAGCGCCTGCACGGACTCGGGGTGGTTTGATCGATGGTCGTGTGGCTCGTTCGATATTCGTCCGGGAAGAATAACAGCGGTCGGAGGGCGGCCGGCTATAAATTTGGATTCCGTAAAATGTTTAAACGCGTCCGGGGTGGGGGGCGACAATTTCGTACGGTTCGCAACTTTTACGAGACACAGATTTACGGCCTCGCCGCGCATAGGTCGCGG
This sequence comes from Xylocopa sonorina, assembly GCF_050948175.1. NCBI lineage: Eukaryota > Metazoa > Arthropoda > Insecta > Hymenoptera > Apidae > Xylocopa > Xylocopa sonorina. The sequence goes on from NC_135203.1 coordinate 8,166,112, forward strand.
CGTCCCGATCGAAATTAGAACGATTGACCTATCGACACGCTTCGGCTGGCATAATCACTTGAATGGCGGCACGCGGAAATACGCGGTCCGCGTACGTGTAACCGGGGGACGCTGCGAGATGGATGGCGGACGCAGATAATAATTGATGCACAGACGCGCTGACACTCGAGATCACACGCGGCGGTAGGTGTCGAATCGATCTGGTAGATGTTTCGAACGCGCTCGCTCGTTGTTGTTTGCCGATGACGTTTGTTTTATTTCAGTCGCGCTACGAGGAAACTTTTTTAGTACCCTCGTACCGCGAGTCAGATCGAAGCGGACATATTTTATTTTCCAGGCTGATTCGTCCGCCAGAGTTATTAGGCTGGCATATTTGAACAGCGATCTATAACATTGAATCGAATTAGGGGGTTCAATTAAATCCTGGTTAACCAGTTCGTTGTTATCAGTCCGTGAAATTTAACTAGGATACGGGCTGGTTCTGTCATCGTAATTTCTGTTTACCGTCCTGGTAACGTACGTCATTCTAAACGTCGTTCGTACCAATTTGATGTGGGATACGTTAATCGTATGCGGGATGCGTAAGGAGGGCCGTCCGATATTGGGTCGCTGAAAACCATCCCCTCCGTTGGTACGGAAACGTGCGCGACGAGCGAGCAGAGCGAGCTTGTTCGAAACTTTTATTCCCAGAGTCACGTTTCTTGAGATTTATACGGTTTACCGAGCGCAGACATTCAATTACTGCCCTCTCGAGGAGTGGCAAGATTAGACTCGCGTACGCTCTCCGCAGGCATTAGTTAAATTTGTATTAAATGAAATAGACAGCCGCTTGTTAGGAGCTGGCGTCAGACGTCCGCGTTCCGGGTAAGAAAGGGTAAATCTTGGCCGTGCGTGGCTTTATGGTCCCATTTGCTCGCAAGTCGTGTAACGGTCCACCGTGTCATCAGAAGTCCCTGGTTAACCCATGGAGAAATTTGCATAGTTATTCGCCATACAGGACGAAGGTCGTTACAGGTTGACTCGTGGAGTTCTAAAGGGAAAATTACCTGGTACCGTAGTCTCGTTACCGATCCCCTTCGTCTTTTCGTAGCGTCCAGATCACGGCGCGGCTGAATTTTTAATAGGGAATGCGGCTCGCCCTCGGCATTATTGGCTATACCTGTACGGTGGCCTTTTTTTCGTTAGGCGTCGGTTATAATCCGACGCACGTGGAACGAATTTCGGGCGTTATTCAATACGCGGCCTGGCTCGCTTTTATTCCGCGTAACGCCGTGACGTTGGAATAAAATTGAAAATACATTTCGCGCGGCGGCGGCGGCGGCTACTCGAAACATTTACGCGGTCGCAATATCGCGGTATTCCTTTACCCGCCGTTTTCAAGTCCGCCGCCTCCCCCTGGCACGTTATTAAAGGCGTTTATTTTAAATTTTCAAGTTAACTCGCGTTCCGTTGCGCTCGCCAAATAAACACGCGATATTTCGAAGTAATTGGAGCAAACAATGCCCGAGGATAGGGTGCGCGGATAAAAGTAGTTCGACACTACTCGTCGGTTGAGTATACGGACTAGTGTGCTCGATGGAAGGATCGCGGTATTATTTACACAGCTACGCAAACAGAGCTACGATAATCAAAGACAAATGTTGTTTGCTGGGATATTACCACGGTAAAGCGCTTTAAAGTGAGACGTGCAAGCTTGTTACGCTAATCGGTCGTTAACTACGCGCCCGTGTGCGTGTACGCTCGGGCTCTGTCTATACGCAGGTGCATCGGCAAAGTCATCAATAAAAGGCGCACCTTTCCGTTCCATACCATCTCGCGCAAAGCAATTTCAGTCTGGCTCCCAGAATAATTTCGATCGCGCACTCGATCCGTAGACTACTTTCGTCTTCGTAAAAATCGTCGACGAACTGTCCGCGTTTCTCATTTGCTCGCACGCTTCCGCCCTCCTGCCCTCCTCTTTGCTCCATTTCTCTATTCCTCCCCTCCAACCCTCTGCGGCATCCGCCGTTCTTTTTCGTTCTTTTTTTTTTTTTTTTATTTTACGCTCGCGAGAAATTCACCACGAACGTCAATGAAAGTTCCGATTCCCACGAGTAAAAATTTCTGAGTTTCCACGGCGGACACGAAGTTCGCCACACCGATTTCCCTACCTGCTGTAAATCAGGATCGCTCGATGACATTTTTCCGCGAACCTACCGTCCCTCTTTCCCGTCCGCGATTTCGCCCCATCCCGTACTCGAGGATATTTTTTCCCCGTTTTACAATCCTCTCATATCTCTCTACCCCCCTCCGCTACTTTTCCTTTTTCTTTTTTTTCTTTCTTTTTTTCTCTCGTTTTTTGCTCCCTCGACCCTAGGCTCGAGACTTCTCCGGGGTTCGCCGCCATTCGGCGGGCTGCCTCGTATATCCGCCGACGTCCATTCGTATTCCACGACTCGCTATATCTGCCGTATCAACTGTTTTGTCAGTTTTCGGCGCCGCCGCCGGATGAATGGGACTTCTTCTTCGACTTCTTCTCGCCCCCCCGCGGTTCTTCGTTAAAAATTATCGGCTGCCACCCCTGCGCGCCGCCACGGGGATTCGAAATATATCGAGCAGCCGATAATGCAAAAATAATAATCCTGTTTTTGCGCGGACCACACCGAGGTAGATATCCCATTCCAATTGCCCCTCTCTGTTTTCGCGACTTTTACGCCTCCCGCCCGTTGGCGTAACATTAATTGACTCCCCGTTACCTCTATCGTTTATCGTTCCTCCGCGTTTCCCGATATTTTTTCTCACGCTCGAGCGTTCAATTGGAAGAGGAATTTCAAGCTTCTCGATATACGCGGATGCGGTAATTCGGTTTGCAAACGAACAGATCGCGAACGCGCGTTGCTATAAATTATCGCGCGAGAGAGGACTCGCCCTCGGATTATCCGCGATAGGTTTCCCTTACAAACAGGGGACGCGAGTACGATCGCAAATGAAATTTTTGATATCTGCAAGAACCAACCACTCGACGTAAGGGAAGACGGATTAGAAAGCATCTGCGAACTGGTATCGACGCGACGCGGTCTATCAGGGGATTTTATTTCCGCACAATGGCGAGTATATATCCAGGGCGACGAAGTTGGACACGTTCGAGTTACAGAGACAATGTAAGGTGTACCTAGCCGGGTTGATCGAGCTGCTGCGATTTCTGCGGCGTTGATATATGGCCGCCTATTTATTTGGATCCTGGTCGAACGAAAGGGGCCCGTCCTGTCTTCTGTACTGGCGTTGCTTAAGTGGCGGAGGCGCGCGCGAGTTCGCCGATTGACAAGGAGACCAGGGGACAAGGGTACTGAATTAGTGCCACTCGAGTACAACTCGGCGAGATTGATGACTGCTCCCCCGTCCCTGCCCTCTTCCACGATCCTCCATCACGGTCGAAGGAAATCGACGTTACGCACAGGTCAGACGTCAAGGCTTTAGAGTAGTACAATTGGCCATTTAATAGCTGTCGATCAAACCGAACCGCGTTCCCGATATCATCGCGAGGGGATAACCATCGATGGGACACCGGATGCCCTTTCCGCGGTGGTTAGTTCCTCCCACCTCTTTTGTACCGGCACATTTTGCAATCTGGCAGCCTTTTGCCGCGTCGAAACCCCTTTCGCGAAATAACCATCTGTCTAAATGACCGTGTCGAAGGAAGAGGGTTGTTTGGTCGACGAGGCCGGATATTAAGCGGGGCCAACAATAGCTGCGCATTCTTTCCCCGCGTGGCAATAAAGTGCTGGCATTATTATCATTATCGTAACCGCGTTGCATTCTCTCGCTGCATCTTTCAACGACGTTCGCACGCGTCCTATCGATCGTTTTACCGTCGCGAGTAATGTCGCCGTGAGGCATCCGGTGACGATTTCAGCGAGAATCTCCGCACGAAATTAACACGTTTCGCATATTATGGCTGTTCTATAATACTGGAACCGTTAGAGGAGACGATACTCGGAAACTAGAAAAAATCGATAACGTCGAACAGGTCTGGGTGCTTCCTCTCCCTCCGGGTGCGCGCAAGAAATGGCCCGCTTGACCGAATGGAACTGGATATATGTATTTGACCGTAGCGTTCGTAAGAGTCGCAGGGCGGTAGATTTTTCGAGTAAAGTCGCGAGTTCTCGAGGAGGGCCGCGCGCGGTAGCAGCCACGAAATGGAATTCTTCGACAGCCGAGAATACGCGGAACCACCCTAGGCACGGAGGGCAAGGATTCTAACCGGCAGAATGAGTTGGCTTTGACCCCCACCAGAGCTGAGCACGGCCCGGAGCAAATTGAAAATGGGAATTGGTCCTTTGAAGTTCGAGCAAAGACCCGTCTATAATCTTCTTAATAATTTCCCCTCTCGCCCGTTTCTCCCACTCGCCCGGGGATCATCTCGATTTCACCTAACTATCTCTTTCTCGGAGATTGCTCACTACACGCTTTCTCGGCCGACGTGCTCTTCGTCGACTGCTCGACGGCTGACGCACCCCTTCCGAACCACCTTACAGCCGTGAGATGAACTACGCGAGAGTCTCTGTTCGACAACTTCGAGCCGAGACTCCGACTCGCGGTGGTTGGAATGGGTTCGAGTAATCCTTATCGTCTTTCGAAACGATTCGTTTGTCCCTGCCGGATGTGTAACCGCGTAACGCACGATTAAACGCGAATACAGGTGTACGCGACGCGTTCGGATCGCGCGAAAGAACCAATGAAGTTGGAGTGGAACGAATGTTTGATTACCAATCGAACCGATGGCGTAACCAGCTGGAATGTCTGCCGCGGTAACAAGTTGACTCGGGGCTGTTAACGATGCATTAAATAAGTGTCGGTTTTATACAAATTAATCGGTTGGTTTTAATGGAAAATTGAAGCGAATTAAACGCTCGTTAAATCATTGCCGTTGGTAACCGAAATCGTTTGCCGGAATCAAATTCAATTAATTTGGCAATCACAAACGGGTAAATGGTTCGCTTAATATTAACGAAAAGCGCGGTTCAAAGTCGCCAATCCGTTTGATTAGGAGCCTGGGCAACCTCTTTGCATTCATTGGACCGGGGACGGACGTTAGCCGCGACAAACACTTCAAAGTGATTTATTAATGGTTGTAACGCGCGTACCAACCACCGGGGCCGAGCCATATGCGCCCACGGTGCACTCGGAGGAAGTATTTTTTAACGAGCGCAAACATTTTCTTTTTACTACTCCGCTAACGACTCGACCGCCGGCACAGGGGGATGAAATTAAAAATGATTTTGCCTAAGGAACGCTCTCTCTCTCTCTCTCCCTCTCTCTCTCTTTCTCTCCCTCTTTCATCCGTCGAGTTGTCGGAAAGGAAAACGTGTACCCGACACGAAGAAATAATGCACGGCCGAACGAAATAACCCAGTTCTCGAATATTTCTCTGCGCCCCTTAACTTCTTCGCCGTTGAGCGCGAAACGCATTGATAAATCTGAAAGAATCTCGGAATTCCCGTGAAATTAGATCCCTTCTAACGGTTTAAGTTACGATTCTACCAGGGATCCCGCGTTTTTCCGGCTCACCCTCCATATTTTATTCAATCAAACGTCAGGTTACGTCTCCACGGGGTAGCTCACTTTGGGACTGCCGCGGCGGTCGATTCCTCTTCTTCACCCTGCGAGAGAAGAAAAAAGGAGGAGGGAAATAGTCGAGGTAGGGAAAAAAAGGAGCACGGCACCCCTGCAGAGAGTGTAACCAGTGCACGTCCCTCGATGCAACGACAATAATAAAGTATCCAACCCGGGCGAAGCCCGGAAAATAGGCATCGTAAAGTGAATTCATCGCCCGGCTATGCGCACGGACTTGTCGTTAACGTGCCGCTCCATCACGACTTACGAGCACCTTTTCTGCTCGCGTGCACGCACGAAACTCGCCGGTTTTAAGCACGGACGTTTACTAGCTCCGCGATGCGCATTACGCTCGAGATCGACTTCGAATTTCTCTCGCGCCACTAAATGACGGATTTCCGTACGGTTGAACGCGGTCGAGAACTCTCGTCGGACGTAAAATGCCGCTCGGTTTCCAATTAAAAAAAGCTTGCCAAATGACTGTCGAAGCTTCTCGCGTGACAAACACTTATGATATCGACGTTTCCTCGTGTTTCGCGTTGATGTTTCGTCGAAAGAGCTCGAGGACTATTTTCGTCCCATCGACTACGACAAGAGGAGATTCTGTGCAAATTCTCATAATTAGAGATGGTTCATACTTCGCATTCAACACGGTTCCATTTACTCCCGAATGCGATGTTAACCGTTCGCCAGGCGAGCCTTCTTCCTTTCCGTTGAAATAGCAGGAAAATCTGGGATGCTCCTCGCGACTCGTAAGTCTGTCTGCGCGCGAAAGTTATTAGGGCAGCGTTAAAGCTCGTCCGAGAATGGTTCAGAGACATTCGTCAGCGGTGGGGTACGCGAAATTTCGGACAGCTCGCGTAAACGTGCCATTACGGTTTCTGAAAAATAATGTGTACCCGTAAATCGTTATATCGCGATAATACAAATGCTTACAGCGGTGCGCGTGTCAGGGAACGACATCAGCAACGAGAACTATCGAGTTGCGAAGGAAGAACGACAGGGGAACATCTGCCGTTGCGTACAGCGGTTAGCTAGGAACGAGCGAATCGTTAATTTCATTTAACGCGAACCACGAATTCGATTAACGTCGTGCCTGACAATCGAAATGATCGTCGACACCTCGACAGTGGGTTCCATCGAACCCGTTACCGTTTTCCACCCTACCGTTGCCCTCGAGGCCTTTACGTTTCCGATATCCGTAAAATTCATCCGCGGCCAGCGTAAACCGAGGTTGTTTCCGGCAGCAATTACGCGTACTTGCGATCACGCGATAGCGAAACTTTTAAATCGACGGTTCGCAGCAACGAGACCGATAGAGAGAAATCGAGAAGGTTGCAAGCGCGACGGCTGTGGGTAGCAATCTTGGGACTGTTAACACGGCGGTGCTCGAGGAAATTTTAATAGCAGCGTTCCGGAAACTTGCACCTTTTCAGCGGCACTTTATTCGCAATTAGAAGCATGATGTACGATCGCGAGCGTCGAAGAGGGTCGCAATTATATTCCCTCCTCTCCCGCGAAACAATGGTAGCACACCGTTTGGACGAGGTTTAAACAAGCCGCAACAAGAATGCACAACCCCGTCGAACAGGTATTCGAAACGAGTGTGCTTGTTCCGTCGTATCCGCTTCAGTCACCTCGAGAGCGGGCGTGTCGATCGACGCCGTGCTTGACCCCGGAAGACAGGTCGTTAATTTTTTACACGCCCCGGCAACGCCGCTGCAATGCAAGCCGCCCGGCCCCTTTTCACCTGACGTGAACCGAAGTGATTAAAGATGCACATGCAAAGTCCTGCGTGGCCTCTTGCGCGCTGCTTCTCCCTCTCTCTCTCTCTCTTTCTCTCTCTTCTCTCCCCGTTTTCGTTTCGTTACCTTAGCCCGTGTCCCTCCGTGTTCCAGCCGCGTGAAGAATTCGCTCGCGGAAACCTTATCCGGGCGAGTATCTCGCGGGCGTGCTCGATACCGTCGCATAAATCATTTGGCAATTCGAGACGGGGCTGAAAAGAAATCCAACCCTCTCTGGCTGGCTCGTGATTAATTCCATTCGTTAAGCATGGATGGTCCATTCACTCTCTCTCTCTCTCTCTCTCTCTCTCTCTCTCTCTCTCTCTCTCTCTCTCTTTCTCTCCTTCTCTATCTCTTTGGGTCGAACGGGTCGTGGCCAATTTCACCGCGGAACGATACGAGTCACGACAGAGGGTTTTGTGCGCGCGAGTGCGAGCAACCATAGATAACCGCAATAGGGAAGGTATCGCGAAACCGTGACCAGTACCGCTGTTCTCTCGTTCCGCTCGGCTCGCGATTCCAATTTCCCGCGGCCTCGCCTGTTCCCCTCGAACCGGATCGTTTCTTCGTTCGCACCGTTCGTTCGTTTCTTCAGGCTTGTCAAGCGAAACTGAAACTCGATTCGTTCGATCGTAGGTCGATCCGTACGGTGGTCGATCGTAATTCCGGCCTGCGGATCCTGCGAGCGATGTCAGACGCGCAGGATTCGATGCCTTGGACAGGAAACGGCGAGAGGGGGCCTCGATAGCGCTGGTAGTTAAGTAGCAGCGAAGGGTAGTCAGGTTTAAGCGCCACCTGTGCTTGTCAATTAAGTTTACGCGTTTCTCGGGCCAACATCGCGCAGCCTGCCACCCAGCATCCCCCATCACCCTTAGTTATTCTCGCTCTCGACACTCGAGCAGTTTCACCCTGTTTCAATCCCCGCCCTCTCCGGTTTCCTCGTTCGCCTCCGTTGCCCTTTCTTCCGCTCTGTTACTCTTCGCAACCCCTTCCATCCAGTGTTACGGCTCCCGGCCCGCGAACGCGTTCCCCAGCTTTTTCGCTATTTTCCTGCGCAGGTGTCGCGCGATCTCGCCGAGCGTTATGAATTATTCGCTCGTTGAGGTGGAAACGTCTCCGTCCGCGGCGGTGGAGTTGCGACCGCGTGAAAGAGTGTTCCGCGGTTTTTACTCGGCCGTCTGATGAACGTGACGCGAACGTAAAGCGGCCGCCAAGGAGCGGTTGGGGTTGCGTTACTTTGAAATCGTAAATCATCGCCGAGTCGGTACTAAGCGCGGAAGTTCCCTACCCGTTTCCCTTCCGTTTAAGGTTACCTCGTGCCCGTCGTGTTTTCGAGATAAGCGGCACGAGTACAGCGCACTTGGGCTCGCTCGAGTTCGGTCTCTTTGGTCAGCCACCTTCCAATTCCATTTACGTTACGACCACCTGAAAATTTCATGTCCCTCGCTCCTCACCGCCTAGACGAAATATCTTCTTGTCCCTTTTTCGAAAATGTACACACACCAGCTTCTCGTTTCCGTGGTTTTCGCCACTCCCCGGCTCTTTCCACCGACGCCGTGTGATTGACAGACTCAACCACGAAGGCGAAACGCGATGCTCGTTCGAACTGGCAACGAATCGTTGAAAAGCAGGGAGAAGAAATTCACCCGCACGCCAGTAATTGTACATTATTCAACGTCTTCGTTTTCGCACGGTTTCCTCGGGACTCTTAAGCAATGTCCTTCGCAAGAGTTCTCAGGGCTAGTGATCTCTGTCGCCTCTCGCGGTAGTTACTCCGTCGTCGGCGACCCTTAAAGGGTGCTGCGCGTGATTGTAAAACCTGCCATTCCCGTGGCCAGGCCCGCGCCAAATCGGAAGATACGACCCTTTTACGATGCAAGGAATCTTCTGTATCACCGTGCCACACCCTCGAGTAAGTACAGCCGCGGTTACGCGGCGTTTCGCGGCTCGTACGCGAATTCTGTCGTTCTTTGTCGCGTGACGTATACTTGCCCTCGTGAAATGTGACCACTTTCGAGGGACATCGCTCGACAGTTTCTTTCGCGAAATTGACTTTTATACAGCGTCTCGTCTCGCGTGGTCTTTGATTTTTTAAACTGAGGGAAATTAAAATATTTAGCCGCGTCACTGCGACCTTACGAAACCACCCCCAGAAAAACGTAGCTCTCGAGCGTTACTCGGTCCTCAAAGAACGCGAAAGGGGGTCGTTCAATTTTAGTGTCGCAAATTGGCTATGAACCGTGAATTCTAAAGGACCCGAGCTTCCAATCAATCACATTTCAAACTTCAGTCGAAGATCTCGAAGTTCGACCAATAAAGTTTCCCACTCGATCGACTATTTAGTCCCACGGTTCCTTTATGCATCGTTCGAACTCTCCATTCAGGATGAATTTCCTAAATGCCTCGAGACCCAGAAACAAGGATTACATTGAATTTTCGTATCGAACATCAGGCGTTCCCGTTTCGATCCTGGGCAGAGGAATCGAAATCGATTGTCAGTCGATTGACTATCGTCGTGGTCGCTGTATTCGGCCAGTGAAAACGGCATTCAAGTACCGAGGATCGCGTTACAAAAGCTCGCGGTTGATTGTGATGCACGCCATTTTCACGAGTCGAACGATGCGCGTACATAACGCGGTGCGTATTGTAACCGGGCGCATAATGGCCACGGGATGCCATATTTCCGTTTCAGTTTCGCGGCACAGGAGCCTGCTGGCTGGCTGGCTGGCTGACTGACTCGGTGACTGGTTTGCTTGCTTACACGTTCGAAAAATCGGTATTTGTTATTGCCAGCCGTGTACGTGTATGCGTGTTCCCCATCGAGTCGCGTGTGGTCCGCCTCGGTATCCCGAAAAATGCACTCACGGATATTGCGCCGACACGAAAGTAGTGTTCGGCTCCTCCACCCTTTCCAACGTGGCTCCTCCCACATGGCTGAGTGCACCGAATTGTTATTGCCGAACAATCGATTTCTGATTCCGCCAACAGTCGAAAGACTTCTTGCAGGATCGTTCTTCCCCTATTTGGTTTCACTGTTCCGCTTAGCCTCCTTCTCCCTTCGTCGTCGGTCATATAATCAGCCTCTTCCGTTTCGTTTCTCGGTTAATTGCGTCTGCGGATTTCCTGCGAGGTTCGCGTCGAATGAATTTCGGATTGGCTCTTGGCGAGAAATAAATTTCGATATCGAAATCCCGGGAGTCGACGAATTTACTCGCAGCCGGGTGGACGGCTCTTCCACCGTTGGATTTCCAACCCCGAAACGCAATCGCCGTCAGAAATAGATGTTTTGTCGGTAATTGGTGTCAACAGTTCTAAAACGGGTCGCAACGTCACGGTAATTTCGCGCGCGATGAAATGAAATTCTGCGCCATGGCGTAGAATTGCGCGCGACGCGGCTGCCACGGGGGAGGCTCGCTAGATTGAAAATAATTACGTACAAATAATTAATTACTTAATGGATTTCAGTGCTTTTAATTAGGAACGCCTTCGATTCGTTCGCGCGTCCATCTCGAGCGTCGACGATCCTCGGCGGAACGGAAGGACGCGGAGAATTGGCAGAGGCGACTCTTGTGCCTTATGCTACTCGCTTGGTTTCCACCTGTGCTCTCATCGCGAGCTTAAATTGTCTTCGCTAATTGAACTTGTTAATATTAATTGAACGTCCGCGTTTGGAACACTGAATCCAGTGTGCAGTGTGTGCACAGTCGAAGGCATTAACCGGGATTGTGGCGCGGGTCTCTTTAATTTAGTAGCCTCGCACACCTTTCCTACGGCGTGTTAATTAATAATGCACGATAGCCCCGATAACGACGTGCCAGGGGGATCAGATAATTCCACCCGGAGGCGTGCTCGCGGTCGGAAATTGGCAGGTTTCCTAAGACGCGATTTTCCCTGGCGTTTAATCGAGTCACGTGTAAACAACCACTCGACTTATCCGGGGAACGCGGATGGCGAGTGCATCGCACGCGAGAAATCGGAACGACTACGCTCGAAACACAGCAAACTCGTTTCCCCGCTTCGCCCAACCCCTTCTGGTTCCCGTCGCTGTTTTCTACTTTCTCCCCGTCCCGTTTTCGCCCGGTTCGGTTTACGGCTCCAGATTCCCGTTCGCCACCGCGGCGAGCTACCTCCCTATGGGTACCACCCCTTTCGGACCAAGTCGACAATCTGATTTATTTACGTTCGAGTAACGAGCGCGTGGCCAACCGATCGATACCGTTTGACCGTGTATTTCCCAACGTGTACGTGTACATAATCGTGTCTGTAACCCGTTACGGTGGGCGCGTAAACGCGCTCGGAGCTTAGTAATTATACCGGAGCACCCGAGAATTATTCATAATATTTGTGGAATCCGCTGACTGCTGCCTCTCAGCTTCAATCCCGTTTTATTATGAACCGTCCAGCGCGCGTACCCGAGGGTTCACGTGGTTTCGCTAGTTGAAACGCGCATAATATGCACAGCTGGTCACGTGTACTACTGTAAAACTCGAGCAACTGGGCGAGTCCCCGTATAGTTTCAAGCGAAGCCATACTTATGCCCTGGACCACGCGGTTCCTCGCTGGATCGCGGCTTGTAACCCAGCGTTTCATCGTTCCCACGCCTTAGATTCGCGTTGTTTAAACGTTCGTCGCGCGGTCGTGCTCGTACGATGCTCCCCGCGTTGTTTCTCGTAATTATCGTAACCGACATTCGCAAACAAACCGGTAAATAGAGTTTTAGAATTCCTCTTGGTGCCAGTTTTTGGTGCGCTGAATAAATTACTCGTTTTACGGTATCCCGCTGGTCGTGGAAGCTTAATGAAGAACGTGCGTGCCGAAAAGATTAAAAACTCCACCAACGGCAAATATTTGAAAAGATCCTGGAAAATGAAAAATTGCTACGCGAAACGTTTGACGATTTTTCCCGCTGAAAAAAGATCCGAAATACTCTGGGTCTATGCGTGGTCATTCCCCGCTTCATTCCCGCGGGATGAAATGCGCAGGCGAAGAAAAAAAAAAACCGTATCAACGACGCGGGCGGTGTTCGTATATCCAGCACTTTGGGTACGATCAGCATCAAACTCGATTTCGCTTGGATATAAATCTCGGAGGCCCCCGACAAGGTGTATCGTGCCTTTCCAAGAGGTTATAGGAAGTCTTCGTGCCGGTTACACGGCGGTGGTTGCGGCGTCGAAACGACACGGGGCGAGGGTTGAACGGCGGGAACGGGGGTGGGTGACGTGGATCGAGGCTTTGGGGGGTGAGATGCAGAGGACAGGGTTGGGAAGCGAAGCACACGAATATAGATGGCAGGTACGTGTTGTCCTGGACGACCAACCCCCGAGCTGCACTCGACTGATTTACTGCCCTCGTCTTTGGCTCTGGGGTATCGGATTCGTCGAAGGTCCGGTCGAGGGTGCCAATCGAAAGTTGTATTAAAACGACGATGCCTTACACACGATACCGCCGCGGCCATGGAAATCCTTCTTCCGCTGTCACTTGTCGCGGCTCGCCATAACCAAAACGAAGGACGAGGGGGTGCCGAGTTATTCACGAGGGGGAAGTTTTTCTGGTTACGACGATACCCCGCGTCGCCGCGAGTTCCACGCCCGTCCAGGTTTTATTATGCGAGGGACGGATATGTCAAATGGCTCGGTGACGATTCAGCGGGGAAAAGCGGAGTACGATGAGCTTTACGAGTTTGTAGCCTTTTGACGCGCGCCAATTGAACGTTCCAGCGGACGCCCGATGATTTACGACGCTCACCACTTGCCAGTGGAATACAGTTCGGTGCGCGAACTTTTCGAACTCGATCTCCTTGGTGCCTTCTCGCGGTTCCTTGCTCGAGACAATACCCGCGCCACGTCAGAATTTGAGATCGACCGAAAAATAAAAAGGGACTCGAAACAATTTGCAAAATTCCCGTCGTTCGTTGGCCGAACGTTTCGTGTATCAGAGTCGCGCAGTATCCCCTACGCTGTCGCGTATTTCATCGAGCCTCGTATTTTCAACGGAACAAGCTATCTTGCAGAATTCGCAACGAGCCATCGCTGGCCGTCCGGTGCAAATTGCGAAATCAAAAGCAGCTTTAACCGTGGGATTGTCGAAAAAAAAAGGATGGAGCGTCACGGAGGAGCACGGCACGGGGGCGAAATAATTCGCGGCTCGCTCCTCTTTTCAGCTTGTCCGAGTGGAAAAATATTCGCGCGCTGAAACGAGATAGAGCCGCAGCGCGGAGAAATGTACGGTGCCCGTGACCGGAAGCGAAAGAATATTTCCCCCGTGAAGAACGCGGGTATTCGAATATCCGTTCCGAGGAGATAATTAAATCGTTCGAAACGATCCCTCCCTTTCCCTCTCCGGCGAACGAACAAAGGGCGAGAGTACGTCGTCGGCCGCGTTTGTTCCTCCCGAATGGCCAGAGCGACGCGAATGATCGAACAGCTCGAAAAGGGGTCGAGGCGTGTCGTTAAAAATTTGCGAGCCCCGCCAGACAAATGGCGGCGATCCTTATCGCCGGTTGTACAGCCCGCTATTAACAACCACCGCAAAAACCTGCAATCTGAGGTCGAAGACAAATCGCCCCTCGTTGCGCGGCGATCTTCTCTGTAACTCGACGTAACCGCCATTTGTTCGCTGCTGCGGGTTTTACGTTTCACAAGACCGAAAGAATTCGCACCAGTCTTATCGTTTCTGGTGTCAGCGAGATCGCGATGCCACACCGCTCCACTGGTTGAGAAAGGAAAAAAAAGATATCGCGAATAATGGAACGGATGCCTCCTCTGTGCGAGAAGTCGGGGCCATTTTTTTTCCATCCCCTCGCCAGCTCTCTGTTCTTTCTTCTTTTAATTTCTGGCGACGAAAAAAGGCGGGAGAGAGGGTAGTTCGTCTCGAAGCCGATTCCAACATGATTAAATGATCGCAGGTTCTCCGTGGGTAGAGATAGGCGGTGGTAGCACTGCCGGTACCAATAACGCGTTCTGAATATTATACGCGGGCCCATAAATAAACCCCGAGGAGGGACCGACAACCGGTATCCCGTTGCGACGAAATACCGCGTTCGGATGGCTTCTGCCGGGGTAGCCAGATTAGGATTCGGATGCAGTCGCTGCCTAGGCGTCCCGCGGGACCCGCTCCCGATGGCGTAGGCCGCCGGAAAGGTTTCGCGAATAAGGTCAGACGTATTATACAATTTCCGCGCGCCGGAGGAGGCAAACGTTCGCGGGCGTGTTGGCCTTTTAGGAGGGATCGTAAATAAATCTGGATTTATCTTTGGCGGCCTGGAAAGCCTCGAGCGTCGATCCGGACGTGATCGATGAGACTAAAACGGGAGAGGATCCGCCGGACCTGTCGTAAAACAAAGAAACATGACAAACAGCCCGGGACTCGTTCTTTTTTTGCGTCTTTTAAATGGCGCCCGAGTCGTACGTCGGGACGAGAACGTTTGCGCGTCCGTTCGAATAGTATCGATCAATCGAATGGATCCCCCTTTTTCATTCTCCTCCATTTTTTCTCTTCCTTTCCCGTCGAAGTTGTTATCGCGGCGAGCGGACTCGTTCGATCTCGAACGTCGCGCGATCGAATATTAAATACCGGTTGGTTGACCTCCCATCCGCTCGCTCCGGCGTGTCCCTTCGCCTCTTTGTTCCCGTTTCTCGTTGGGCGGTAATCTCTAGCAGAAGTTCGTGAGACGGATCGTCCCTGGGGATGAAAAGCGACGCTCGCCCTCGTAACCACGCCGTCCGAGCAAACAAACCGAGGGAAGGTACACGTTTCGCCAGCCGGCACGATTCAGCGAAACCGAGTGGAGAAATAATTTGGCGACGACCACTTACATTAGAGATGTGCCGTCTTTCCTTCGACCGAAACTTCGCCTGGGATCGAGACTCCGTGGGTCCACGGAGTCTGCACGCGCGGTTTACACTCCTAATTCCGTAGCTCGCAGCGTACCAATGAAATTAATACGTTCGAGCATGCACGCGAGGGACTACGAAAGGCTGGAAAGTAAAGTCTCCACTCGGGTGGTTTGAAACGAGTTCGAACAGCCAGCCGTGGAGAGGAACAACGGACCGATCTCGCTTTATCCTGTACGAATGATATTGACGTTACGGCTAATAACCGAAAGGAAGAATAGAAGCAGGCTCGTCCCGCCGCCTACTCCATCGAGCTTCCATCGAGCAAATAATCGCAAGGAATAATAGTGATCGATGCGTTGGGAAAGGCGGTCGCGGCTCGTGGTCGACGGCAGGGGTAATGGCAGAAACGTTGAAGCGACGGGGGGCTCTGAGTGGACAGGAAAATCGACAAGAAGTTAGGCGGACGCGGGATAGGGAAAAACCACGACCGCAGGGAGTTTGTTGGTGTGTACCCTTTGGAAGGCGACTGGGGTCGCGCGGAGTCGGGTGCGAAAGCAAGTCAAGAAGGATGCTCGTTGGTAACTCTTTGGAAGGGAGCGCGTGTCGGGAGTCCAGTCACGTTCTGCGATCCCGGCGTGAGACACGAGTGTACCTCAACCTTTGCACTCCTCTTTTTTCACTCCTGTACCCACCCCTCGTAACCTTCCACCTATGAAGCCGGGACCTCCTCAAAGTGGCTCGATGTCTGCCCGCGTTCCACCCCAACCGGTGGATGCGTCCCGGACGGCAAAGGGCGGAAGAGACGCGCACACCCGACGCGTCGCCCCTGCCGTTGCGACTGCACGCGCTTCTGCCTCTCCGGATTTCCTTGACAACTTTGCGAAACGTTAAGTTTCAGTTTCGCTCGCGGACTGGCGCAGTCTGGCGCGCCGTGGTCGGAAAGTTTTCGCTGATAGAGAGAGAGAGAGAGTGAGAGCGGACTCGTTCTAAATAAAATGGAATCACGTACGGCGTTTCAGCTTGTTTCCGTGCACGCTCGAGCCGGGAGCTTTCGCCTGCTACGAAATGGCGGCCCACGCGCGCGTTTATTAGCCTCGCCGACTGATCGCGTTCCCCCGGTGTTTTTAATTGCTGCTGGATTTACTTTTAACTCGACGGTGAACGCGATAACTCGTTTAATCGGCGATTGGTCAAGTCTCCTTTATTACTCTGTCTGTCAGCAGACTGTATCTAGATTTAATAGAATCGGTAAATTACATCGGCAAATATTTGATGCGCCGTGTTGATCCAATGGATTGCCTTCGATCTAATTTCCATTTGAGAGTAATATCAATTTCTGTCGAAACATACTATTTTTACGGGATACACTCTATTTTCGTAGACAAGAAAATGAAAAAAATAAAAATGAATGGTTAAACGACGAAAATACGGGAACGGGCGTCATTGTGGAGTCGGGTAATACAAAAGCGAATGCGAAATTAGTGTTCAGAATGGATTCATACACATTGGACGGGGGAAATAACGTTTCAGCCGGAGCAGGGCGCGGTGTTAATTTAGAAATCCGGGGAAATAGACGTCGCGTCGGGCCGTGGAGGCAGCCGGGAAAAGTCGAACGGTTTTTGGGTGGGAGCGGAACAAGGCCGGACTGCTTGTTCGAGCGGTTATTTAGTGACGCTGGTCGGCCACGTTATTTGAACGGACACCCTCGGTTTGTTTAGCATTTTACAACTGACGGCTTCGCTGCTCGCCGCAAATATATACGTTAGCGCGGCAAATTTTGCAATCGTTTCTACCCCTACCAGCGCGGCGCCCCTAGCTCTGCCCTCGTTTACAAAACTTGCGACCGCGGTTAACGAACGATTAATAAAACGGCTGATTTATAATTACTCGCCACTCTATTCCCTTCAATTACCGTCGACGGTGCACGTCCTTCGCATTTAGTTGCATTTAGTCGCATTTAGTCCCTGCTACGGCGTAGGAATCTCGCGTACAGTTATGGCGACACAATTTTCAACCCCCGGATTTTACATCCGTTTGTCTATTCCCGTCTCTAATGGAACCGTGCATTATGCATCCATTTATACGCGTTCGTTTAACGCGATTTAAGTTTAAATACGATGGTAATTTCATCGATATTCGAACGTAGGGACGAACGAAGAAGGATAGGAACGAGGAAGGAAATTACAGTTGAAAAATATCAACGATTTTTGGATACGGTCGAAAGAGTACAGTCAAGTAAGCGATGTGCCTCGAATAATTTGTTGCGGGAAGAGCAATATTTTTCAGCGAATTTAATGATTTCGAACGCAAGAGAGTACACCGATTCTGGCGCAACAAATTTTCCGCGTTCCGGCGCGGAAAAACGACCGATATGGAAGGAGCGTTACAATTCGTTCTCTTTTTGTTCCCCCCGTCGTTCGGTTTTTCATTTTTACGTCGATCGGATCGTACGTGCGCCCAGATAACGGGCTAATTAATTGTTGCGCGATATCAAGTTTCGCAATTAATCCGGTAGTCTTGGCGATTCAAATTAAATGCGTTCTAGGCATGTTTATTTAATCTTTGCAGGGAATCCGGCCAGTGGTCCATTCGGGATTTATACGACTGCGGATTAATCATTTCGCTAATGGAATTGCAGGCGCTATTAGAATAATGCCCGCGATTAGTTTAAACAAGGCAATGGCGTAACGAATTACGCGATTACAGCAGCGGAAAACGCGAAAAGCATCGAGCCACACAGTTGCGACCGATTTCGATGAAATTTTCCTCGCCGTCTCGTTCGATTCGATTAAAGACGACACAGAGATTAGTGTTCGTTACTTGGTTCGAAACTCAGGAATGCATCTAGCGGGGTCCCTGAAGCACGTACCAAACTTTCCGACTACTCTTCTTTTCTGTTTTCCCGACTTTGGCTTCTCCAGTGATTCTCTGATAACCGGCCAACACGTTAGGAATGTCGATACGTCGTGAGATATCGCCGTCAGTCGTGAATTATCGACAGGAAAACGTGTCTCGATTGGCTTTTTCTTGTCCCAATGATGCGTATACATTTTTCCAATTAGACACACGTTGGGAATAATTAATTAGCGCGGACATCGAAACCACCAAAACGAAAGCAACGTACAATAAACATGAGAAGAGTATGTACAAATTTTTTGCCACGTTTGTCCACAATAATTTTACGCTCGGTATTGTACGCGGTTTTTATAATCCCGATGAGCAGACCCACGAGAGAATATGATCTGCGATTTCAAATGCAGTGTCAATTTTGCGGTACACAGAGCTTTTTTTTTCCCCAAATAAAAGTCTATCAGTCCGGAAATGTGTATAGAATTATCCGTGAAAATTGTGATAAATCTAATAGGTTTTTTATCGCGTACGAGATGTAAGCACGCTTCGATAAGTACCGATTCCGATTTGCGTTTACACTATTCGCGCTCCACTGATGCAGCTTTACAAACAACCCTGTTAACAGTTATATTGTTTCGGAGAAAAATAGAATCAAAGGCACCGAGGGAATCAGATTTGCGTGGTTGGTAAACGTAACCGTGTCTCGCGTGCCACGGCACAAAGAAATCGAAATCGAGTTCCATCGCGGAGTAAGACAGGTAACGCGCGTAACTCGCGCGGCCGCTGGCGCAGAAAGCTCGGTTTGTCCCGTTCAGGATCCTACCGATTGTGCGGCAGGAGCAGCGGCCACAATGGCCACGAATCGCATTACCCTGCGTAACGTCATTAACGGATCAACCAAGCAATCGTCACTGGCTTTGGCCCCGGAGTTTTCCAAGCGGCGGCGCACCGTTTATAACCAAACGCTTCCCTCGGCCGCTGTAAACAACCCCGTAACATCTGCCAGTCGGTGGAAAAACGGTCCCGTATTTTCCACGGAAGTCGGTGCAACAGTCGCCGCGTTACGAGCTTCCTGTTTCTCGCTCGCGAGGGGTGGGAAAAACGAGGGAGCGGACAGGAGACGAACAGAGAGGACGCGAAGGGTCACGTCGATTCCATCAAAGGGCAAAAGGCAGTCGCGCCTGCTCTTTCCAAACCGGGAACGATTACGTCCGCCGGGAAAATTTGACCGGAAACGCGCGGTGGTTTAGTGCAGTTGTCGAGCGACAAGGAAGGTGGATCACGAAAAAAAAAAAAAAGAAAAAAAACAGGAGAAAGGAGGGAAAAAGAAGGAACGCGAGACGGATGAACGAACGAAACGGGCCAGAGGGAGGCAACGGAATAAAAGGAAAGAGACAGAGAGAAAGAGAGGGGGTGGATGGGTGAAACGATGCCGAAAACGGGAAAAAAAGATATCGCCTCGCGGTGGACGAGGAGATTGGCATTCACGGTTAGTGAAGCTTCGCTGGCCGCGAATGGAGAACGAGGTTTTCGAGCGTGTACAGGCGGGATAGGCGAAGAGGTGGGGGGGTAGAAAGCACCTATCGGGCACGGTCGGTCAATTTAAACGGAAAATACAAAAAGTAAATTAGCCGGACAGAACGAGCGTTCGGCGGTTTGGCCAGCGCGCTCCGGCTGGCCGAATGCGAGCTGCCGCGTCACGTGTGTCGGATCGTGCGGTGCCTGCGGTCCGCGGATTTTACGGACACCCGGTATATTATTACAAGCAGCGAGCGGCCGCGCCCGCGAACAACACTCCGTGGGGGTTAAACATACGCACGTGTGCGTGCCAGATCGAATCGCCATATGTCCAGGCGACATGCCATTACGCGTTCCTGACCGTGGGGGTTGCGCCCCGATTTTAGGTACCCGGTCGCGAAAAAAAACTATCTCACGCGGCCAGAATGAAACGAGCCCCCGCGGCACCGATATCGGCCTTGACTCTTGCCATGAACCGGAGCGCGATCAGAGGCGCGTGTTCGAGCAACATTCGCGCGACCAGCATGCATACCATACGTAGATCGATGCTGAGCCAGGTGAATTTATGAATACACAAAAAGTTTGCCGGTGTAACGTTGCAACGCCGCCGATGGGAACGTGATTTCGTTTGCGCGCGTTTGTTTTCCATCCCCGATTTACTCTCGGAATCAACCAGGGGGGGATGCGTCGACCGTTGTCCACGATGCTAATTTCTATTATAATCGTCGCTGGCTCGGATGGTGGGAACGAAAAAGTTGGAAAAAGGATACGATCGAATGTTCTTATCTCCATTTTCTCCCCTGCTCGTTTCTCATTTGTCCCGGCTTCCTATAGCCGATCGTGTGCCGTGAACGTCGCGCGGTTCCAACCCCGAGAGTTTGAATGGGGCTACGCGACTACGGGCTTCCTTTCAACCCTGCCGTGGCGCGCACCCCTTTTACGTCGATTAATCGTCGCGCGGTCGACGAACGAGTTAATAATTCGTCCGGCGCGGCTGAAATCTTC
Source organism: Xylocopa sonorina (assembly GCF_050948175.1). Lineage (NCBI taxonomy): Eukaryota > Metazoa > Arthropoda > Insecta > Hymenoptera > Apidae > Xylocopa > Xylocopa sonorina. The sequence continues at coordinate 8,186,696 of NC_135203.1, forward strand.
GGCAATGTTTGTCCCCGGTCTCATTGGGCCGTTGGTTTCTGTTTAAGCGCCAGCCTCTCGGAACTCCTATTCACGATATTTCTTGGAGCGCGAGGGATTTTATTAAGAGGGTACCAGACATTAAACATACCTCTTGTTTCCCCTTTCTTTCTTTGTTCCTTGAGCGCACTTTGTTTTCCGGACGAGGAATTCTCTTCCACCCCGGCTCGCCCTCCCGCCCCTAACTCCAGCCCACCACCCAGCCCATCATCCCGCCAGGTTCTGGTTAAATTTCGCGCTACTTTCCTTCGTCTTACGGGCTGATCTCGCCGCGCCACTTCAGTTCCTGCAATCCTCGCGACGGATGCGAATTTTTCACCGTCGACCTCCCCCGTCGTTTCTCGATCCTCTTCCGTTAGTTGAAGCTGCTGCGCCAGTCGCGAATATAAATTACTGCTCCGCGATTCGCGGATGATCTACGTCGGAGTTTTCCAGCCTGAGCCGGAAATTCGTTGTTGTTGCTGCTGCTGCGGTCGATCGGAATACACGCGCGTTATCGTTTAAATCTCGTTCGCCTATAGCGTCTTGGTGAAGTCGAATTGGGGTACAGGGTGGAGTCGATGCTCGATAGTTACCACCCGTTTTCGAGAATGGGCAGGTGTCATCGACGCCTCTTTTTATTTTTCGTTCCCTACGCCCGGATGTAAATTACCGATCAATGATTGTAGCCAGTCTGGTAATCCCTCCGGTCATGGCGCATATTCCACGGAGCGTGGCAAAATACCTGCAGTTCTCGTTTGCTGCGGTCGCGCGGCGGCCAGGCGTGATTAACAGCCGCGGTACCCTGCGTTATTTCGTCTGTGGCTTGCTCGTTACGCAGCTGCCATATTTATATTAAAATTCGCGAGCAACGAGGCGCGCGGGAGGGTTCAAGAAGATCCGGAGACAAAACGGCCCAAGAATGTCCCCAGCCGGGTGGGTCTCCGTCAACTGTTTCGCGTAAAGTCCAACGGGGAACAGTGGACGAGGGAGGAAGGACATAAATTCGTCTTATAATCGTCGAATCGGGTCGTAAAATTGAAAGGAATTCTCCCGCTCCTTCAGACGTCATAATAGATCACCGCTCGGCGCAAGAAAGGTACCTCCGGCTCGAAAAGTTACTTCCCTCGATTCTTATCGACGTTAATCGGTTCGAGAACCAATAAGAACACGACCGTTCCCCGGCAATATGACGGTCGCGTCGGTATTTTATCGCGATGCCTCGCCCCGTCTTTTCTATTACGCGGTGAACAAGTGCCGATAATCGCGGGCGGAACAGGTGGGAGGAGGGGGTTGGCGGAGTTTTTGAAAATTTATTACGTCGCTCCTTAAGCATTGGTAACCGAGAGAGGCGCGCGCCCCTACGGGCGGCGGGATATCGCTGATTCATCGATATCGTAAATAGAAGTTTAATTAATTCGCCGGTCGGTTAACCCGGCTGACAGGCAGACGCAAAGGAGAGAAGATCGGGATTACGCCGATGGTATAAGGGCTTGCTTTAAGCTGCGGTAATATAGCCTCCGCCTCTTATGTTCCGGGGCTGGTTGGTAGACGAGGCAGCGGGGTCAGCAGATAGAAATTAGGAACGGATACGACGGATTTCCCCGCAGTCCTTGGATCGTAACGACTTTAAGGTTACGGGAAACCGACTTATAAAATATACAGGGTGTCTCTGGACGGACGGCGCGGCTGGATAGGCGTGCCGTTCTCGAAACGAGTCAGACGTGCGGGAGTAAAATTGAATTTTGCTAATTTGCATCGCGCGTATCGCGCCTGTCGCGGCCAAGTTCGATAAGAACGTTTCGACGTTTCGCCCGATCGCCTTCGCCTGGACAAATAATTTATAGTATTGGTGGACTTAACAAAGCCGTGAATCAGTCACGGCGGAGAGGGTTCCCGTCGTGTCCCGGATTTTCTAGGGCGGGAATTAAAATTAAATATTGGCAAGGTCTCCGTAGGCGAGCGTCTCGCTACGGTTGTAACACGGTTACGGTTGGTACGGTCATTTTACCTTGCGATGTTTGTACAGAGCATCCAATTATTCAGCGGTATCAACGAAATAGCTCGACTGCCAGACGATTTGATAAGATTAAATCAAGATTAAATTTACCGGCGCACCGTTGAATCCGAGGGATATTTGCATACGCCCCGTGGAACGTACACGTTACGTACACGACACGATTCCGTAAGTGCTGTCTGTTTCTATTGCAGAGCAGCGTGTAACCATTCCTTTTTTTTTTCTTTTTCTCCTTTTTTTTTTTCTCGCCTGCGACGCATTCACGGAGATTCAAACGTTCCGTCGAAAACTACGCCCCCGGTTTTTATTTCGCGCGACGATCGTAAATATTTAATGGCAGCAGGGATGAACCGTGAACGAAACTCGGTCAACAATCGTATTATACATACCGGCGGCGAAACGGTTCTTCGTTACTCCCACGGTTAAATTGTTCGCCGTGAAAGCAGCGTTCCGTCATTCGGTCGTTTATTCGATAACGTATCCTCGCAGATGCATCGTTCGCTGCCACGGAGAACTATGAAATTCCTTTATTTATCAAGCAATGCTCTTAAGAAGAGTATCCCGTTCCGTTCTGGTCTTTATAAGCCACCGTTTCACGTCCAATCGAATTATCCCGAGCCACTTTAATAATAAGATAAGTTTAGATAGCGCAACGGGCAAGATAAATTACTTGGTATCGCGTCTTTTATTATCGACCAGGAAACGTGAAATAATAGACGGATATTTCTCATTTTCTAATGGATTGACCGACTTGGCGAAATTGCGGTCCGATTACGGTTACGCCGTGGGGGTGGCTCGATCGCCGGGTCGTTTAATATTTATAAAATAGACGACTTCGTTGATTCCATTGATTTTAAATTGAATAAACAGATATCGTGTGATACGCGATGAGAAAGGAGGGGAAAAAGAAAAAATAGTACGCGGTAGATTATAAAAACATGCTCGGTGTGAATTGATTACTTTGTCCGGGTTTCATTTTAACCCACACCGATGCCAACCTGAATGATTGCTCACGCAGGAAAACTAATTAATTTCGACCGAAAATTTGATTAAATCGTATATTACTAGAGAGAATCGCCGGTTAAATGGATTTTAAAAATACCCGCGCGCTACCGCGATTCAACCGTGCTCGTAACATGCATTGGTATTTTTTAATCGCTCGAACTTTTCGCAATCCCGCGGCAATCGAAATCAAGGCGGGCACGAATGGTTTCTCCCATTTTTGCCCCCGTATTTCAGCGAACTTACAATGGATCCGTTAAACGGGAAATTTCCAGAACGACGAGCGGCCCGGGTTAATAAAAATTTCCGCGTGCAATTACAACGGGCGACGACGCCGGAAGTATCGACGAGCCGAAATTTTTTAATCATCCGCGATAAGTCACGGCAAGATTGCTGACAATATCCGGCGAGCGTGGACGGGGCTACTCCATTCTTTACCATCTCCGGGTGTTCTCCTCTCGAATTTACGGTGCGAGCCGGTGTCACGCGTAAATCTCCGCAGACGTGGCCAGCGGGAAATTGGAAAAGCGGATCCGCGATTGGTGATTCATCCAGGCGAGCGCGTACATCGATGCATATTTTAATGACGAATGGAAAGACGCGATCGTTGCTGGTTCCGCGACAAATCCATCCGGCCGCTGTTCCACCGTATACCGCGCGATCCCTCCTATTTTTTTTTAATTATATTTTTTATTTCTCGTCCGGGATATTTCTTTTTCTCTTTTCATTTCCTCTTCTCTCCCTCTTTTTTTTTTATCGTCCAGCAACCGTGAATTTTGGTTCCCATTGAGCTTCGCTCATTTGCACCTAAATCAGCTCTCGTTTGAATAACGTTAATAAAAGACGACGCATCGAGGGTGTTCGATGTTTGGCGATTCATCGATCGCGCGGCGGTGATCCGATTTCTTCCTTTTTCGTTTTTTTTTTTTTTTTTTTTTTTTTTCGCCACTCCCCTTCTCGCTTGGCGGTATTAAAAATAGACGTAGAAATTCGAGAAGCAGTGATCAACTATTTCGATTGATTCCCGTGGCCGATGTCATCCGATGCTCGAGCGGCTGGCCGTCGCGGCGGTTATTTAACGAAAGAACGGTAACGCTGTTTTTCCCAAACGAGGCGGAATGCACAATTACGCGGAAATTGTGCGCGAAATAGTTGCCCATAGAAATTCCGTAACGACGCCGCGGGCGTTTCGAACCAGGAGAAATGGGAATTAAATTTTCAAGGATCGTTATTGCGGCTGACGTTTGTCGCAGATTTTCCCTGGCCACCCGGCCCGGCCCCTTGTTCATTCCTCCCCTCCATTATTAAAGGGAAACAAACAGCGAACAACCCGGGGGCTTGTCTTCTGATCCAGTTGCGGCGCATCCACCGTTAACCGGTCGTTCACGTCGAATCGGACGATAAATTCGTTAACATGGTCATTTACACGGCGGAGAGCAACGGTAATGCCGTGAATCGGCGATCTAGCACCGTATCCTAGCCACTGTTTCTCGCCGGCTTATTGTCAGCGCGGAACGCTCGAGTTAATCGATAACTGGGCGAACCGTGTTCAGAGAGCATCTCTAATATTCCTATTGTCTTGGAACAGACGTCTCTGGGCGGTCGCCGGGCACGGGAGCTTTCTATAGAATCGAGAAAAGACGAGGTCGGAAGCGGGAAGTTGGCGGGCGAAGTTGGTCTCGCCTAATTTCCCATCCGTATCGGCGGTGTTGCGTCGCCGGAGAAAGAGAGGGTGGAGAGCCGGCGGGGGTGGATAGAGGCGGATGGCGGGCCTCGTTTCCGTCCGGATTTATCTGTGTACGGCCATATAATATAATACAACTCGATACCCAAGTCTTAACCGAAGTTTCTAGCCGCATAGCGTGCTCATGATTAATCCCAGTTACGTTACGGGGGGGGGGGGGGGGGGGGGGGGAGGAGTCGTGAAATCATCGCGAGGCTTCGCCCGGAACTTCCGGCCCGTGTGTATTGGTGGAAGAAGCGGTACAGACGGGTAGACGGCGATGCAACCGTCACCGGTTTGGTAAACTTCGTAGTTAGAGGCGAATCTCGTTCGGCGACATTAGTTGGCTGACGTCGCGATTAAGCGTTGCAATAAGCGCCTATTTACGTCGCGACGCGCGGCGACGCGCGCGGACGTCTTTGAACGCGGGACGATTGAATAACGACTACCGGCGACAGGATGATGGATATTTCGATGGCTCGCGAGATAGAACGTGTTTCGGTTATCGGCTTTATTTTATTTTTCTCCTTTTTTTTTTCATTTTCTATTTCGCCGCGAAATGGAAGTCGCTCGGTTGTCAGTCGATTCTTTCGCGGTTCGGTTTGTCTCGAATAGTCACGATTTTTTGGTAATCGATCGATCGCTGGATCGAAAGTCAGGAGGGAGAGGGGAAAATACGATACGGGATCGATCTAAAGTCGCGAGGGTGCTCGTTAATCGAGCAACCCTTACGAGTCGGAGTAAGGATAGCGGCGCAGGGGTGGACTCGTCGCGCGTAATCTTAAAATTTCAAGACGGAACGGAAGGAAGGCGAAGATGAGAAGGCGGAGGAAGCGGAGAGATCGCGTGAGAAAGGGAGAACGGACGATAAGGCGAGTGTGGAAGGAGGCGGAGGAATGGTAGCAGAAGTCTATCCGTAGGAACGTGCGACTAAATGAAAGGAATGTAAATCATAAAAAGTTACGAGCTTTTAAATCTCCTACAAGGTGGTGCACGTTCGCTTTAATTACCTTACATCTCTCATTCCTCCCTTGGCCCTCCCTCGTCGAGGGGTGGTTCTCGGCCTCGTGCTCGGTCCCTTCGAGAGAACGCCAGACAGAGTTAGACGCATTCCTTCCTCTTCGCCACCCATCTCGCTCGTCCACCCCTCATCCACCCTCCCTTTCTTTCGCTTCTCATTTGCATTCCGCGAAAACGAGTATCCCCTTCTCCCCCCTCTTTTCTCGCTATCTCGTTCCACTCGCTTTACCATCCACCGCGGTCCTTCTCTCACTCGGTGAAATTTTCCTACCGCGGATAGATCACCTTCAAGAGGGCCGCGCTCTTGGGGATAATTAGCTACGTGGCCGTGGAGCACTCACGTTCTGATATGCGGTGTGTACCGTAGGGGAAAGGGAAGAAGAGGGAGGTTGAACGCGGCTGGTGAGGCGCAAGGGTTGAAACAGATGGAACGATGGTTAGAGGAGACCAGAAGATAGAGAGGGAGAGAGTGAGGGCCAGGCTGAGAAGAGGGTAACGGCTACGAAAAACCATACGTACACGTTCAGGGTACGTTATTAACGCCACCGTCAAGGGATTTGTGCTCGCAAATGCTGCGCGACGGAGATATGCAATCTCTTTGGATAGGGTTGCAGCAACGAGCACGCGGTGAATTGCTTTCTAAGCGATCGTGTGATATGTTGAAGCGTGTTCTTTTAACGGACGTCCAAGATGTTTCATTCTGAATGCTTCGCCCCCCTGTGCTTTTCCAGCTCATTAACCAGGATACGTTCGAGCATCTTTTAATGCTCTTCCGTACCTACCCGCAGCTCGTTAAGTGACCGATGAAAACGCGATATCTCCTGGGCGAGATAATTAATAGCCTTCCGAAACGCAGCTGAGGGTACATCGAGGTATCGTTCGGCATTCATTAGTCATTCGCTTTAAAGGCTGACTCGCGATTTCGATCGGTACATCCGTTCGCGATGTCCCGGACGAAAGAACGAAAAGGAAAGGGAATTTTCGAGGTACACCGCTAAAACTTGGTAACCCCGACACGAGGCTAATCACTACGAAACGTTATTTGAACACGCTCGTGTAGTGGGGTTAATTAACGATGTTTGGTGAGGTCGTTCGGTAGACTTGCGTCCAGTATACTCACCCCTTTTGCTCCTCGTGTCTACGGAACCCTCCGGGACCGAGAAGCTACCCTTGTTTATGTTACGAGGGATGTTTGGGAGGCTGCTATACCCGGGTGTCTCCAATCGAGTATTCGCGAAATTTCATGACGTTACGCCGCTTACTCGGGAACTACCCGTCCCCGGCTCTCGCTGGCCTCCCCAAATTCGATTCGAATCTGCCTGGCGTGCGTCCTCCGCGTCAGCCTACCCTCCATCCGACGCCTCGTTTTATCTTCTCTTTTTCTTTCCTTTTCTTTTTTTCTTTACCGTTTCCCTCACTCCACCTGCTCCATCATGCGTGCATCGAACAAGACGAAACGGTGGAGAAAAATTTCCAGTGATATTCCGCGACGTCTGACGCAACGCGCGTGAATTTCCGTTCACGCGTGCAATGGGCTCGGCTCGCGCGTAATACGTGTAATATATAAAGCGTTGTAATACGTTATGGAAAGGGTGGAGCGAACGTCGAGCTGGATGGGACATACGTCATGAAGTGACAGGCGGAACAAATGGAATCTGAACCAGCAATCCTCCGGTGTAAACTGCTTATGTATTGAAATCCGCTAGACGTCATACACCGATGATCTAATAACGGAATAAGTATCGAACGGTGCACTTTCCGTGCGACTTTATCGGGTTTATCGATTCCTCGCATGAAGAAATAACAGAAACGTTCACGGGTAGAGTTTGTACCCACCCGCGACTTGGCGAGAGAGTCTTCGATTCGATCCTGAAATTGAACACTGAAGTTTAACGCGAGTAAAATCGCGCGATTCTTTTTCTCCCCCCCTGGAATCCCAAACGAGACCAGGAAACTCGCGCTTCGTTCTGTTGACCGATGCAAATTTTTCCGTTACCGATGAAAGAGCGAATCTTTAGTCGGATATGAAAACAAACCTTTTCGATCCCAGCACCGGCTAGAACCGGACGAGTTCAAAAGAACCTGCGAAACGTTTCTATCGTAGTTGGAAAACTTCCGCTGGATAGATTAAAAGAAAAAATTTTCCGGACTCTTTATGGTGGTGGTCGGTTCGCACGGAACGATGGGTAATACGATCGCGGTGAGAAAAATGTCGGTGCGAAATCAAAGCTGTAGCTCTCGGCCGGAAGTGACCTGGTTCTTCGATCTTCGCTGTATCTGGGTTATCCGCGGCTTCGAAGCCAAGACTCATCGACGTACTCCGCGGCTATATTATTCAATCTCCTCGCAGTGTCTTCGGATACGCTCATATCCGGCTCGTATCGCGGATTCTGGACCCTCCTTTTCCCGTTTCCACCGTTTCCACGGCGGAACGCGGCGCAGCGCGGGGCAAACGAGGCGACGAAACGGAACACGTTCGACGATGTTCCACGGTAATAGCGAAAAAGCGTTTCGACGCGAGCGTTCGAAATTCCCGATAAAAGCTCCATTCGCGGGTGAACGGGAATTTAAAAACGTGGCAAATCACCGCCGCGCTCGTTTCCCGCTTGTTCCTCGTCCGACGATTAAATTAAAAATTATACAAGCCGCCGTGAAATGTAATTTTTCGCGGCCACGCGGTTCGCTACACGTGAATTTAATAACCGGACAATGGAACTGTTTGATCGCGCTACGAGCGAGAACTCCGGAACGATAAGCAGTTTGAACGTCAGACTGCGAGTTGGCTAGTTTGCTACCGTTCGATATATTGTAATATTAAGGCGTGTTTCTATGGTTTCGAAATTATCGTGACGTTGTCGAACATCGTACATCTCTTTGTAGCGAAGGGTGTTCGTTCTAGAATTTTTTTAGCCACGCGTTTCGCGAGAATTAACTGCCAACGATTGTTTCGAATGGACCAGTCGTGAAATTGAAAAAGAAGGCAATTAAAAATCCATTTCATTTGAATAGAGTACGCTCACAACAACAGAATTCCAACTCTCCTTTCGTCGAGTGAAATTCCTTCAAACAACAAGCTTGCAAAAAGCGCAAAACTCGCGTGTACGCGTGTCGATTTTACACTGGAATCTTCGTTACACCGATCGATGCCCCGGATTCAGATCAGAAGATCGGTCCACACACGCTCGCGTCGCTCGAAGGATCGCGGAAGCGCACTCGCTTGGACCCTCCTGACGGCGAGACGGGATCAAACAATCGTCGCGAATTAGCTGGCGAGCAAATTGGCGGCGTTGGCGAGAGACAATGGGCTCGCTTGGTTGGGTCGCGAGCAAAAAAAGGTATCACGCCGCGGAAAAATATGTAACTTGTTGACACGGTCGATCCCTCTGGGCAGGAATGTAATTATGCAGTCAAATGAGATTGTGGCATATGCATGAACCCGTTCCCCCGGATCTCCCTGCAGCACCACCCCCGCTGACTCGATTTCGCCGTACGCGTTCTCCCGTGCCGCATCACCCACGCCGCGTTGCTTTCTCTTTACCACGCTCGCCCCCTCTGTTTCCACCCCCGTGGGTCTATCCTTCGCCAGTCGTTTGCGGGGATTCGACGCGGTCCCGCGTCTCGGCGAACTCTTAACGACGCACCCAGGTGTCGTTAAAACGGCTACGATCCGCGCTCGTGACTTCCAAAGGATCCTAACTTCGACCCGTTAAGTTCCTACCTGCTCGAACTTATATGGGTTACAAGATCGGGACGGTTCATTAACGCGAGCTGTTGTTCGATTCAGGCTGTCGAACTGGATCGGTTCGAGATCGCGCCAGGTTCGAGATTAAACGGTGGTGGGGATTCAAAGTGTTCGTACGCGCGCGTTCACGTGTGCCGTTCATCGTTCGCACGTCGTTGGATTTCACCGAGTCTAATTTAACGAATAGAATTTCCATCGCGGGACCCGTGGATCCGATTGGGTTTCCATTTTCCCTGGGACCGCCGCAGGCGGAAACAAAGGTGAACCATGATTTATAAGACACGTAGGGGGAACGTGCGCCCGGGCGAGAAGCGTCGCTCGAGCCAGGCGGGGAAAACACATCGTGGGAGGAAAATCACATTCGAGAACACGCGTCCGGAAGGGAGACACCGAGGATAGGCTGGGGGAGACTTGTCACCTCGCGGTTTCATTACGGTGATGTATCATTGCGATAGACTTACGTTCCCAGACGGCGACGCGCCTACACGTGTACCTGTACACCGCGAACCGCCGGCGTTATTTTATATTTATACGTCTCAGGCTTGATAATTCATGGAATTTTCAATGGGCGAGAGGAAAGAAAGAAAGAGACAAATGTTTCATTCTCCGTGAGAAAAGGTTCGCTGTCTTTTGCCGCCTTCCGATCCCGCTGGACGGTTTCTTTCGATTTTATTCAACGTTCAACAAGGATCGATTGTTATTAAATTAAGCGTCGTTAAAGGCTTTTATTACTTTTCGTTACCAGTCGCCACGAATTTACTTGTGGCCACGACGCGACGATGCTCGACGTAAAAACTGGAATTGAATTTACGTTGATCCGCGTGCTCGAAACGGAAACTCGGTCCTCGCCGATTATAGAGAGATCGATCGCATACTTTTTGCGGTCGCCACGCTCTTATTCCGGCGATATATTTCGAGAAAGGTCAGGAGGCCGTGCATTCGCCAGCAGTTCTTCCCGGAAAATCTCCTCGCGGACGTGACAGATTATTTTCGAATCGCTTTGCCATCGCGGGTTTGCGTTCTCCTAATAAAACTGTATAAAACCACGCGGAGTCGTGCATAGCCAACCAGCTACCATCGACTGCTCTGCCATAATAAAATTATACGATTCTGGGTGAGATTCTTAATTGGAAAGCGCGTGGGAGTTGTCGTTCCGTCTAACCAATGCCGATCCCAGCCGGAAATCGAAACTTGGCTCGACGCAGTGTCTTTGTCCGTAGTAATGCTAGCAATTTTGGGAATTCCTCGGCAAGCAGGGATAGGGGTGCAGGAGAACGAACAAGAACTTGCCCGGGGATTCTCTGCGCCGTGGCAACACGACGCGGCGAGCATTATCTGGCCGAGCGAGCCCAAAGTCTTCGGAAGCCAAGACGATTCCCGCCAACCGACGACTCCGGGATTTCCGCCACGGTGTCTTTAGTATCCATTGGCCGAGCGATCCCTTCGCCGTGGGATTCGCTCGATCGATGGTTTCATCGAGAAACTCCTCGTCCGAACGGGATCGAATCCGTTGTCTCTGATCCACTGTGCGCTTCGCTTGTTCCTCCTCATAAATCACCGTGTTTCTTTGAAACTTGGGACGATTCGGTCTGTCATTCGCGCTGATTAACTCCAGAGGAGTTGAGGTCCAAGACGGTTGGAATAACACCGATTCGAGGCGGCGAATTTCTTATTTTCCCACAGATTTCCATCGATCGTTTATCTTGGAGGTCGTAGCCGATCCATCGGCGGTCGAATAGAGGAAACACACTCCACGCTACACCCAATCCATTGGTCCCTCCTGTTCCAACACCTCAGACAAAACCAAACGACAGTCACGCCAAGAACAAAGTGCGATAGACTCGTACCAAGTTTCCTGCCCGGGGGTAACACCCGGCGAACGTGCCGCGGAACTTCGATTCGAACACCCCTTCGCCGCCACGACCCACCCGCGATCCGATTCGCGCGAGCCCTCACGCGTGTCTATGATACAACGCAACGGAAGGAAAAACTTTGCGCAACGAGGTTTAATCAATATACGCGATCCAGGGGGTTGATTGCGCCCGGTGGTCGCGTTTTACAACGCCGTCGAGCTGGCAACGAATTTTCGCCGGCCCGTATACAAATTGATTCGCGCGGCAGACAAATAGAACCGCGCGTCGTTTATTCCCTTTCACGATTTACCGTTCGGCATACACACGGCTTTGCCCGCCCAATGTCCACCACCCTGGCCACCCTCCCGGCAAATTTTCCGCCGCGGAATACATTACGCCACCGGCACGGCTAATCGGGAGAGGATCGAGCGCGTCTGATTAACCGAGGAAAATACGAATCTCAAGAGGGACAAAGCCACGACGTACGGCTCTGCGGGCGAGGGTGGATCCGTGTCGAGACCTGGACCAGCTTGTACGCCGGTGAATACGCGTGTATTAAGAGGGTGGAGGGTTGGTCCCCGGGATTCTAGCCGAAGAGAATACCAATAGCAGTTTAACCGACGCTGGCCGCCCCGGACTAGTAAATTTACGGTCAACGTCCAAGTGTTATTATGTCGACTGTTCGATTGTACAACGCGCGGGTATGGACCGCGATGAAATTTACGGTGGCCCCCTGGATATACGCTGGCGCCATTGTTCCCTCTGAAGCTCGTCGTTTCGCCGTTTCTCCACCTATCGTTTCTTATTTTTATCGCAACGACGCGTGCCAGCGCGGAACGGTTGCCGCGCGTTTCAGATCGCGGCGGCTCGCGTCGTCTCGACGCTAAGATTGGATGGGCGATGGTACTGCGAGGCGCGGGACGATCCATCGGGAAACGTGGGTACGTGTTTCTCTTTACTCGTTTACCGACGCCTCTCTGGCGGACTGTAATTTAAATAATTGGTAGAGACAAGGGAACAGCGCGTGAAAGAACTTGGCTCGCGGCACGGCGAACGGTCTCCTTTGATTACTGCGCCAAGTCATAAAGAACGCCAAGTGTTTGTGGAGGGACAATTAAAAAAAGGAAGGGAAAAAAACGGGGAACGTCGGCGCTAGAGGTTCCTTGGGTTAGGTTTAATTACGGCCGGCTCGATCGCTGGATCGCCCGCTGCGCGCACGCAAAACGTAAATTCATTTCGTGTTCTTGCCCGCTTGTTTTATGTTACAGTAATGAAGATGTAATAATGATAATGGGAATATTGCTCGCATTTTAACTGGGAATAACTCGAACGTGCACGCGCGCATACGTACCGTATCGCGGGTACACGAGAACATTATGGAAATCGGGGATTTTTCTAATTTCCAGTAGCGCAAGTCGATAAATACAGATACCGTGTTTCGTAAAATCAATTCGAAACGACAGGACGCGGACATACATTTACTTAAAGATGCACGTTATTAATCACATCAGGTGGCAATCGAATATGGAAATTGTGAAATGCGGATGATAATCAATTTCGTACAGGCGCGTGGGAACGAATTCTCGCGAGAGTCGATCGCGGGGCCGAGGAGGCGTCGAATCGGCGAACGAAAAGTCGATCGCCCATGCGAGATGACGATCCAATAGGGTTCGACGTTGTTTCTGGCGCGCGATGGGATATCGCTGTCTATCGGTATTTTATTCGCGCGTGCGATTCGTTGAAATTCGCGGAGCGGGCAATCCTGGTGCCGCGGCAAGGAAAAATACGGGGGCGGGGAACCCGTCGGCGTCGGCACGAGAGGGGCTGCGGAGATCATCCCCGGGGAGACGAGTCATTTCGTACACGCAAGACCTTCCGAGCCCGGGAGCTACGATGGATACCAGCGATATATCGGCGGCGCCAGTTTACATCGCGATCCGCAAACGATGCGCATCACTTATGCAGCGACGTGTTCCGTCTCTTTGATTTGCTCCCAGCCTGCTTTCATCCCACCCGAAACCGTCGAGTCTACTTTCCACCCGATCGAAATGAATTTCCCTGGTTAGGGTCCTGTTTTCCCGCCTCCTCCCTGCTTCTCTGCCGCGCGACCTTAGCCGCGGAGATACGTCGACGTGCACGCGAATGGGAAAATTGTCGGATCAAAGGACACGTTAAAATTGTCGATCGACGGGCTCTCGCGGAGAGCAAATAATCGACGAGTTTATATCCAGCGCTCGCTTTTAAACGTGACATTATTATATTTCTGTTTTATTAAACCGCGAATCGCGTACGGGTATCAAAGGGTGAGTTCAATGTACAGGGCGAGCTCGGCTGTCTTTGACTTTGCTCTCATCGTGGCTCGATTTTACAGCCGTGGCCAGCAACCACTCCGATGTACATTTTGCAAATGATTCATCTTCAAACGTTTCCCTCCGGTTTCGTCCGTTAGAGATCTCAATCCTCGAAACGAGGAGAAATTTCACCGACCCCTGCTGCCTTTTAAGTGTTTTTTCTTATTTCGCAAGATAGAGTTCGTTACGGAGCGCGCGCCTCGTAGATCTCGCGGAAGCCCCAGCGATGCTTCGAAACGCGCGAGGCCGGGAAAATAAGAACATCCCGCGGAAAGAACACGGATCGATGCGATTTAACGTAGCCCAGGACGGAAAATTGATATCGACGAACGTTTCGACACACGGCATAATTTGTCGCCCGGCATGGAGGCCGCGCAGAAAGAAACGGCGGGGTGCGCGCGAACGGTGCAAAGCGCACGGTCCGTGGCGATAAATTAGGCGGCTGAATAATATATAAGCGCTCGGTGAAGTAATAAAGCGGTATCGGTGTCGTGTCGACCCCCTGCGAAGCTGCCAGTCGATTTCGTGGAAATCGATTATCGATATATCGTCCCGCGGCACTCGTCCACCATCGAACCAGCTCTCCATCCCTCTCTGTCACTGTTTTTGTCCCCCTTCCCCTCGATGACTTCTTGCTTCCTCTTATTTGATCTCGCCGCTCCGTTCTCCACCTGCACCAGCGCTGGTACACGCGAGAAACACGCGTAGACGCACGCACGCGTTCGAATCAACGAAGCAGCAAAATAGTGACCGCGGGGTGCGCGCACCAGGGTGTCGATGTCGGCTAGGCTGGATGCAGCGTGGACGTACAAGCGTTAGGACGAGGTCGTCGAGGCGTTTCGCTCGCTGGAAAGTACGCGAAAGTTTACTGCTGATGGAGTAGCGCATTCTTCGATTCCGGCTTTACGGTCAAACGACGAAGCGGGCATGGGACCCTCGCACGCCCCCCTGGGCGCCCGCGCGCTTCCCATTTCTCGAATACTGCCATTCTTCTCGTGCCGCGACGTCGTCATCGCGACGCGAGCCGAACGCTGTTTCATGATATTCCAATACGCGAAACGGACTGAGAGGAATCGAGACATTTCTCGCCAGGGAAGGACCGTCAGCCCGTTATCCTTTCCAACCCCTCGACTGTGACACTCCGTCTCGGGGTTTGCTTTGCGTGTTTCAGGGTTCGTCGTCGAGTTGTTCTCTATTTTAGAAATGATCAGGATCATGAATAGGTTCCTCGACTGCGTTCGGTTTTATTAAATTCCGCCTGAAAATTACTGGTCCGGTTTTCTAAGTACGTGTTAGCCAGCCGCGTCGATGCGGAACAGTTTTTCGATAGAGCCGACCGCTCGCGCGGCACCAGATTGTTGCCCGAATAGTTTCCCCCGTGCGAATCGCCGCGCACGGGGGAGGCCTCGGTAAGTGTAACCGTGTAATCGTTAATTTTATCGATGTTGCCGCGTAATCGACGCGGCACGGTAAGCCGCGGCAGCTTGGCAATAATTCGACGATGTTAACCGGGCCATCGTGCCAGCAGCCCGGTCGCCATCGCGGCCACCACGCGAGCTACCCCCGTCGATTTTGCATACACGAACGGGGCGACGACGCGCCTCGCACACCGACCTCGCCACCCTGTAAACGGTGAAATATTTAAACGACGACTACGAGGACCGCGCAAAGTACGTCTGATGTTAGCCACCCCATTAGCAGCCAGGGGATGGAGGGGGGGTCGTGAGTAGCGTACACACTTAGCGTCGCCTATAACCCTAAACAACGGAGTGACGAATTGCTCGGCTCCCGTCGGGTTCATCCGCGTCTCTCGTCTTTAACGCCTCTGCGCGGGGGTGTCTGAGTGAAATTCTATGACCGTCGAGCCACGCTCGGATCGATCGAGTCGAATCGCTCGAATTTTGAGCGACTCGATGCCGCTTTATTAACGCGGACGAGTGCTCTGCTTGACTTGGAATCAAGTTACCCGAGGGGTGGCTGACACGCGAGATGAACGGCCAGCGGAGGAACCGTTTCCTCGTGTCTTTCGTTTGCCACCGTATCGGAGGCGAAGATACCGTCGTTCGATTTTTACGACGGCGCCAATTGATTTCGAAACGGCGACCACTTTCCCCGACGCGGACTTTTTATCTCGCTGGTTTTATTCACCCTCCCGTTAACCCGTTCATCGACGAACAATATTTATGAATTTAATATCAAGTTATACTTCACGGACCGTCGATACTGCGCTCGGAATAAAATTGAAACGACAGAGTGATACATGCGGCCACGTGTACGCAACAACCATCCGTGGAGGACAACAACACGAGGCAACGGTGGCAGAAAACAAAAAGCGAACGCGCGATAAAAATAATAAATGATAACTATAGGTGGAGGTTGATCGATTCCAACGGACGAAGCGAGCGTGCACCCCCGCGCGAGCATGGTCCAACCGTGTGAACTTACGTATTTCAACGGCGTTCGAAATGTACGGGTTCTTAGTTTCCTGGGTCCGGTCAATAATTGGGCTTCCATCAATGGCTGTTCGCTGACATTCGGTAATTCGCGTGCCAGGAAAACTCTGGTCCGAACGCCTGCTGGTGATTAACGGGGTTAATTCGTTGCAATTTGAGCCGACTAGTGCCAGCGTCGATCCACAAAACGATACAACCCTTTCCGTCCGCCCTTCTATTAACCCCCACCGTCCAGCCGCCCCTAACGCCCACGCAACTCGCAGCCGGAGCAGTGTGTTCGTAAATAATTTACGAGTGGCGATTGTAATTTTGTATCGATCGTGCCGTTGACCAACGGATCGAACGCGTCGTTGGACGTCATACTGGGTGGAACGAAGAAGATTGCCCGGAGGGGGTGAAATGATCGAGGCAATCCGATCGGACGTCTCAATTTTTAAACGTACGTGTACGTAGCCTCCGTACGGTGTCGTTCGACCCGGTCGATCGATGGACGGAGGGACAAAAACGATCGCTCGAAAAGCGAAGAGCGATAGGCGTAAATGTACGATTAAATCGAAACCAATATCCCCGGATCGATTAAACGGAGAAGAACTAATGGAGCCGAGGCGGGATGGGCGGGCTGGGCACGGTGCAATGGATCGAGCGGGGTTCTATTTAACTTCGTTGGATAATAGATTATTAAGCGGTCCTCTTGGAAAATTTGTTCGATGGCGGATCAATAAGACACACTGTTCGCGAGTCATCGGGTCGCAGCAAGTTTTCTGCAAAATGCTCGTTCGATTTTACTTACAGTTTACAACTTCAGCTAGTAATTATAACTGAGCTTCCATTTGTTCTGAATTCATTAAGCGTGAGATGAAGTTATCGTGGAAATCTTTCGCTAAGCGCTTCGATGTTTCAACAACCCTCTATTAGATAATGGACGTAAGTTTCGCAAACTGATGCCAGACTTCTATTCGTCGCTGTGTGTAATTCCACTCGGTTACGATGGCGGTGTATATTCGTTTTCGTTTTAAATCGAACTCGATTGGCTGTGAAAACGCGACGCGTTTCCCTTCCGCACGGCGGGGTTGACGACGGTAAAGATTGCAAGCTGCAGCGGGGGATAGTTACCGGCGAGTTGGACGGGGCGCTCGAAGTAAGAACTTTTCTCTCCGGGCGAGTTTTACGCTTAAGTATTTATTATCTTTTTATTAGCATCATCGGGGTTTATCTCGGTGCCCGGGGCAGAAGGAGGCGACGGAGCTTGGTGTAAAAACGTTCCGTTTAATAACGGCGTCGCCCGTGAATATCAAGTACATTCCGCGAACTTCTGATAAATATTTTATGAACCCAACGGTTCGAGGGTAGGGCGAACAATCAGATTCGATGCCCGCGGACAAATTGAGCGTACCAAGGGACACTGTCGTCGAGTGTCGTTTGGTGGATTTCTGAAATGTTCGATCGAAACATCCGAGTATCCGTGATTGGACCTTTAATTGCGATGCATCGACCCTTTCTGAATTCCACCCCTTTAGATCGGATGAGAGAAAGAGGATGGTATCGCGTGGAAATCTTTCGTAGCCAGGTTCGAAGTGGCACGAAATTCTTTTACACACGTATGCATGCGAGTACGCGTGTATGTACAGAGAAGGGAAGTGTGGTTACAGTCGAGAGAGACAAAGACGAGGGAAACGGGGAATCTTCTCACGTAGCGTCACTGCGTCGTAGCCGAGTAAGAGACAGGAGCGTGGAAACGATCGTAAGAAAAGTAGGCGATCCCGGTCTCATCTTCGGCATTCTTCCCCTTTTAAAATTAACTATCAAAACGTGCCTTCCTGTTCCTTTATCTCGCAGCTAAATACCTTGCCGTTTCGTTATTAATAACGAGAGCAACGGCAGAGTGAAAGTACGTGCACTATCTCAAAGCGAAATTCATGGAATCGTTTCCGTAATAAATTTCCACGATGTAATCTCGCGCACTTGACGTTACACTTCTTCGCGGACCGATTGCTTGCTCGGTTAATCGAACATGCGGATAGATAAGTATGCACGCGTGGCAAATGTGTGGCGCGTTGCGTGTCACAGATTTCCAGGCACCGTCTCCATCGTTCAGCACGTCGTCGCATAATCTATCTATAAGTTAAAAAAAAAAAAAGAAAAAAAAACACAGCCGACTTGAAACAATGCATACGTATCTGACAGCTGTTTCTTATGTTTCTGCTTTCTCCAACCAGTTCTGACTCGCAAACGCCCTTTTGGATCTAACGGACGATACCTCGCGTGTAACTCAAAGCCTTGTGCGTGAGCTTAAGGGAACGGCCAAGGACGAAGACAGCCGCTTAATCCGTTTAATCCGGCTTACGAGAATACGACTGGTTATCGTGAATACCCTCTTCGCATTACTTATACCGCTATCCAGCCGTTTCGAATATTCGCTACCAACCGTGTACTTCCGGTCGGTACTGCGGAAGGAGGAACGACAAGGAACAAGGTAACACGAATCCATGTTCTCTTTATCGATCGACTTCCTCTCACTAGAAGATAGATCTACACCACGTACGCACCATAGATAGCATTACAACGAGAACCGCCTAGAGCAATGCAACACCCACCCCCCTCCCTTTTGTACAACTCTCCACGCAAGCAACGCATGACTTCCAATCTCTACCCAACACCGGTTACATATCGTTCTCACACGGATAATTAGTATCCACTGCCTGTTAGCGATTATTTCTCTCGTCGAACAACACGGGCGGAGGTGGATGATGCGGAACGTTTCAAAATCCGAGACGAGCTCGATCGTCGTCCATCGGGCGAGAGGCCGTCGCGCCGGGGGTGAACACGTCCGAACTGATTGCAGACGCAATCTGGCTGGCAATCAACCGCGATCCGTGCACGAAACGTAAATGCGAGACGAGGAACGTAACGCGCCGGACGAATTAAACGGTACAACGAATAACTTGCCGGACCGTGTACGTACATCCGCCCGGACGTTTTAAGAGGGTTAACACGGAGAGTATAATTTAATAGGTATTCCCGCCGCGATTAGCGTTCCCCTCGTAATTATTATGGGAGCCAATACGTGATCCAATGAGAGCGGGGCTGTTTAATGCAAATGGCCGACGTCCAATATCAGCCCCGTGACGGGGGAGGTAAAACGCTGGCTTCTTTGACCGTCAAAGAGCTCCGGAACTCCGTCTAGCCGGGTCCTGGGTACCGCCAGCAGTGGGTGGGCACGAGGAGGAGAAGGCGAGGGTTTAGGGAGTCGAGGGCGGTTTGAAGAGGGTGAAGCGATTCGATCGGTCGTGGACTGGAGATCCACAGGTTCAGGTGTCGTAAAGCTTGGTGCTTGCAAGCCCGTAAGATAGGCATTAGCATGCATAGGTTGGCTCGACGCATTTAGCAAACTCATCCCACCGGGGCAACGGCATTCCCTATACCCAGGGTCCTCTTGGGCTGTCTCTCGTAGGGTTGGTCGACCTAGGTACGGCGTCGAGGGGAGGGAGTAAGTTCGCCTGAACGAGGAGCCGGAAACTGAGGAGGCGAGTCTTCTCGCGTGGCGTGCTCCTTCATCCGCGACACCCAGTCGAGGGTTTTCCTCGCTTTTTGTCCTGGCGCCTCGCTCCGGCTGGTTACTCGCTCAAGTATGCATCAATTTTGCGCCCGTACGCGTACCACCGACGACTGTTTCCGTTCTCCTCTACCTGGCTACGCTCAGACGGTGTTTATTAAGGGTGAAATATTTCGGAAGACGTGGCGAGGTTTTTACGGTTGCCCAGAGCTGGAGGAGCTACGGTTCGATACTAACGGCGCGTTTGACTGATACGCGCCTGTACTGGTTCGTGGGTAAGAGGGATGATTTAGGATTCATGGAGACGCGGAGGAATTCAGAATGGCGGGATTAGATGCAAAGGACTTGTGGGACACGGGACGGGACGCTGTAGACAAGTAGTAAAGATGTTATGAGCCAGTATAAATTTGTAGAACTCAAGGAACTACGCGTAGGTCATTACGATTCTGTTGAGTACAGATCACCTCGGGTTTCTTGGGACACCCTCGGACCCAAGCTCTGTCCTCGGTTGAAACGCCAGCTCTGCACGGGGTTCCACGGGTTCCAAACCGTTTCTATAAAGTCCTGCGGATATGGCGCCCTGAATGTCAGCTTCCATGAATTCTGAAAGGTCTCTATAAAATCCCACGGAGCCTAGCTTCTCGAATATCGTGCTCATCGTGTTCAGAACGTTCCCACGGTGTTTCTCAAAATCTTCCATCTAGGGAAAATATTTTCACGAGTCCAACATTCCTTGAAGCGTTACAATTTCAGAATTATAATTATTTCCATCGGCGAGTCACCCATCGCTTTCGATGTTATCCTTGAAATGTCACGAAAATTGCGTTAGCAAAAAGCTCCCCGTCAATTCGTTTCCCTTTTTGCCGGAACTTCACCGCTAGACAAACATCGATAAAACATTTACTCTTTCTTACCCTGCTACATTAGCAAATTGCCTAGCTATCTCCGGTTCGTCCGACATAAATAGAGTCCAGACAAGTTTTCGTTTCTTCCGTACGTTTACCCAAAGCGAACCATCTCGTCGCTCGGCTCTGTTAATTACCAGGCAAAACGAACCACGCCTCGACCGCGTCGTATTTTTCTCGTTGAACAAGGTGCGCTGGAGAAGGGAAATAAAACGGAAGCACGTGCACAGTCGCAGTCTTGCACTGGCGACTGGCGAACAGATCGGTGGTCAAACCGATGGATCGAAAAATTGCATTTTTACACAGGTTTCGATAGGAATTATGCATCCGACCAGCAACGTCGTTCGAGGAGTTATTCGCGACCTGGACCGTGAATATTCGAGTGGCGGGAAACGGCGGCTGCGGCTCTCGTAAGGTCTTAGGAAATATAGTCAAGTAACATGTGCAAGATAATCCGAAACTGTTCCCCGTGGTGCCGTCTTAACCCAATTTCTCTGGTGTCTATCGTTACAACGGACCGGTTATTCACCACTTCGGTTCCGTTCTCCACCATATCCTTTCCCCGGCCTCGTTGTGCACAGGTACTCGATAACACGCTGGCTGACTACTGCCTGCGGCTTTATCTCGCGGTTCGCGTGAACCATCGACGATTAACTGCCACGATATCAATCTTCGCCTGGCTAACTGCTTATTAGTCGACCAGTGTACGCGAGCATTCTTTCTCGTTCGAATCGACAGAGGCACAGATTCGTTTTGCCACTTTGATTCGTCCTCTCGGAACTCTTTCAGTCGTGTATATTATATTGTAGTAACGGTGGAACGGAATATTTGGTGTTCCGTCGCGATATTTTGCGGTCTGCGTAAATTTCGCGCCAGCCACGCCACTTGTAACGCGCTTGTGTTCCAAGCAACCCTCTCCCATGAACATCTTGGTTAATGGACACGTAATGTGAAAGATTCTCCGGAACACGGCTAATTACCGTTGATACAAAGTTTCGGGATTGTTTGGGGCGACCGTGATATAAGGAACGAGACGTTATTAGGCAGTTATGGGTCCCCATAGGTGCAAACGTGTTCTTACAGGGTAGTATACGTAGCCATAACAGCAAAGCTAAGCTGGTATGCTAATAACGTGCCGTCTACACGGGCTCGCGCTTGCATTACAAACTTCAAAGCTGAATAATTTTCCTATTTACCGGTTTACCCTCGATCTAGCCTCGGATTTTTATACTAATTCAGCGAAATTATTTGCGCAAACTGAGGTCGCGATTCATGATGGTCCACGTCGAGGTAATTCCAAGGAAAGCAAACGAACCGTCTCCTCGTGAATCTTGATATATTTTCAGTGGATAAAACTGCGCGGTGGTTGAATTCCAAGGTACGCGCCTGGTTTTTTTTTCTCCCCCGTCTCTTTTTAGCAAACGCCGTGGAACTTGCGAGAATTGCGAGTTTCGAGTTTAAAGAGTAATTATGCGTACAACTGATTAAATAATCCAGTCGCGGGGAAAAGTTTGCCGCGTGGAACTGGGTTCCCCCGGTTCCCACGGGTGTTTTTTGAACTTGTCACCTCCTTTTCGAGCACCCGCGAGTCCTTCGCGCCCACGCCTCGCCCCGAAAGTTGCCGGGGAAACTTTCGAAAATAATTTGTTCGATCGCTCCTCTGTTCTGCCGTTGCGAATCGCGCGGAACTGGTACGCGGAGACGTCGCGAACGTGTCGCAACTTTATCGTCCCGACGCGATCCCCGCGTACAGACCAGCTTCTTCGTTCTATTTATAGCGGGAACGTGCCACTCTGGTTTATTTTTTCGAATTAACAACTCCCGCGCGACACCTTCCCCCACCGTTTCTGCCCCCGAAATTCTCGCGACATTCAGAATTTATACATTCGTTGAAAGTTTTAAATTTCCATTCGAACATGGTAAACTTGAAATTTGATCCGATTCCGAAGTGACGGTTAATGCATATCGTATTAGACCGCGTGAATAATTAAGGGGGGCTGGTGAATAACCGAGTACGAAATTTATAAACTAATCTCGATACCACGTAGGAGCATACGAGCAAGACTATTCGAAGTTTCAAGAGCTATTCCTCGAAGCATTTCACCTCGTTTCCACGATTTTTTCGAGATCTTGCGAGAATCTTACGTTCGCCACGATCTCGAAACGATTTAGATCACCGAACCAGAATCATTTTCACGGTTAAACGGAACGACGATTACGTTGATAAAAGGGAAGGAGAGAGTTTTAGATTTCCGATAATGTATGTACGCTCGAGTGAAAATAAAGCCCCCGTTTAAACATTCAACGTTGACCCTGTTGGGACAATTTCAGTTGACAACCGACGTATTCGAAGCTCTAAATGGTCGCGACTGTTCTCGGTTGGTGTCAAAAATACAAATCCCAGAATCAGTCCATCGAAATGGAACGGAACGTTGTTTCCAGTCGGTGTTTGCCAATAAAAGTCACCGACAGAAGTGGTTAGCCGTTAATCCAGTCCGGCAAGATGATGGATCGACGCTGTGATGAATGCGAACGGGCCGATCGACGGAAACGTTCGCGATCGGAAATTGTCACTTCCGTCGGACTAATGCCCTTCCGTAGAAGATAACGCCCGGCTGTTACGTAACTTGGACCATCGGAACGATCGACTACCCTCGCGACTTTCCCGCGTCGCGCCTCATCCCCTCGATTCTCACCCTTTCTTCCGCCTTCCTCAACCCCCACACACGTCAACGGCCGTTTAAAGGGTCGCGACGATAATTTCGACGCGTTACGCTTTAAATATTCATCGTCGCCGACTGATCTCGAGGCGAACCCTCTGAGAAGTCCGATATTCGCACCAGGTCGCAGCGCTCTGCCGCGCGAATTAGAGGATTCCACCACTCGGAACGTTTCAATTTCCGTTCGAGGAAAACTCTGTATAAATACTTGGAACTGCGCAAGCACCTTAAAAGAAAGACAATTTACATTTTTCGTTCCTCTCCTTCCCGTTCGCCGTTCTCCTTCTTCGGCTCCGCCAAGGGTAGGACAATCGTGCCGTTTTTAAGTTCGACGGGAGGACGTGAGCGTAATTTTTAGAGACCTCGTGAACGAACGCTCGGCTCGTTAGAGAAATTCTTTCCCACCGCCAACGCTCGAACGCTCGCCCGTTGTAAATCGATGGTAACGAATCGTGATTATAAAACTTAAGCGGTCTCGTCGAGTGGTTTTTCCGGGGGTTCTTTCGACGGGACGAGGTGTTTCGAAGGGGAAACACGCGACCCCCGCGCGTACGCGAGTGTTCGAAGGAATGAATGCGCATTCCGCGAGGCGAGCTCGACAAATTGTTTCTCGCCTTTGACGGTGGCCGGGGGATATGGCTGGCAACACTCGGGAGAACGGAACGTGGGGAGGGCGAAAGGAGGAAAAAAAAGAGGGAAGAACGCGGCACGGAATGGAGAATAAACAGAGGAGGTGGGAGAACGGGGGAAAGGAGGGAAAAAAGAAACAAGATTTACTAACGGCCATGCATAAGCGGGTAAGTCGGACTGGGTCGTAATTAAGGCAATTACCAGACTCTCGAGCGTGGAAGGTGGCCGAGGGCCGCTTAAGTACTTCTCGCGTGTACCCTCGGCGCGCACCTTACAATGTTGCAATTATGCGAGCCAGCCGCGTAAACCGGCGCTATTAAAACGGCCGGCAATTAGTTTGACGCGGGAGCGCACGCATCCGTCGCGATCGCAATTTATTGAAGAACCATCACGGGCTTACGACGACGCCGTGGAACTTCGCGGGAGCTCGTTAGACAACGCGTTCGATGGAGTCTTCCGGAGGCCTCCAAACGAGCGACTCGTCTGCAACCGGTGACGCGATTTAACCGAGCCTGCTCTCTCGTTCGAGTGCTGTATTTCGAATTAACTCGTTTTTCATTTCCAAACGGAAGGTACACAATTATCGTTCTGTCTGAATTACGAGGAGAGCTCGAAACGATCTCGAACGATTCATCTCGAGACAGGAAAAGGAAGAGTTTCGCGAATCGTCATGCGTCACGCTTTCGAATTCGCGGGAAGCGAATGTCGACGCGATCCTCGACGAGGGTGGTTTTAAAAGCGGTGGTAGCGGCAGCAGCGCTTGGACACCGCAGCGGCAGTCAAATTGGAACAATCCCGGATAATTTTCGTATCCGGTCGCGCGCACCAGCCGAAACGCATTTGTTTGTTTTAATCCGGCCGTGGCGAGGGGTGCAGCTTCTCCCGCGAAACGTACAGCCGTATCCGCCGGAAAGAATCCCGCGGGCGTCGGCCCGATAACGGGACGGCCGCTAATTGTTAACCGCCGCCGCGATGAACAACCGGAATTAATAACGACAATTACCACGGCTGACAGTTCGCTTCGGGGTGTTCTTCTTTATCGCGTTTCCCCTCCCGAATCGAGACGCGAATTCGCGAACCGGATCGCTGCAACCGTGCCCGTACGCGCGACCCTAGTAACGTGGGGGTAACGAGGTAATTGCTAAAGTTTATCTCGGCGAAGACGGGAAAAATTAATTACAGAGAGATGGCTCGACGTTCGCGCTTCAACGTCTCTCCTCTCTCGCCTTTGTTTTGTACACGCGTTTACGATCCGGCGTAACGAAGTGTTTCAGCTTCCGACTGCCGGTTTTCTTGCGTCCCGCGCGACAACCAGAGACGCGGAACTGAACTCGGAACAATTATCAGAGAAAAATTGCCGCGTTTCCTCGCGGACGCGACGAGCTGCTCGACGTTACGTTTTTCCGATAATTAAGGAACTACTCGAGAGAAATAAGAAGCTACGACTCCGGCGATCTCTATATAATCTCGCGAGTCCGCGTTGTTCGCGACAACGGGGGTGCTCGTCGGCTACTTAAAGCGCGCGTATCCACCCCAGGTTGCTAACCGTACGCGACGCGTTAAGCCGTAATCGGGCAAGTTCATCTTGAACCGGCCGGTAGAACAGGAATTAATTATAGCCGGGATAACTGGCCGGTCGTATACTGTGCGAGCCGCCCTCTCCCTCTCGTTCGCCACTATCGCGTTCTTTGTACGCGTTTAGCTTCGAAAGTACTTTCCAAGTTGCCCGTTTCCATTCTGTCTTTGTCTTGTCGCGATGCGCGGTACGTTCATTGTCTTTGCCTTCCAACTCTTGCCTCTAAGCCGTCTATTCCGACCCTATTCTCTCGCTGCCTCTCTCTTTCTATCTTCTGTTGTTCTTTCCCCGCTGTCTTCTTCACCCCCTATCGGCCAAGTCCTCGTTCCCTCTTACGGAGGACGCGTATGCTCGCGTGCATCTTTCTTTTCTTTTTTCATCCCCTTTCCAGCGGCGTTGATGTTCATTCTTTGTACTTTGGTCCCAGTCACCGCGGGCATTATTTTCATCGTTTATTTTCGCGCAAATAACCAGCAGCTTGACGTGACCCCAAAGGAATAGGATCGAAAGAGTGAGCTCGACGGGAGGAGTGAGAAATAAAAGGTGGATGTGCGAGTGGCAGAGAAAGAGCAGGGGACATACGGAGAAGAAGCGTACGTAGTAATTGCACGTAATTAAGCAGCTCGTCGAGGAGGCGGGGCCTTAATGAGAAGATTACGAGGGTGACGATGAGTGTAATTTATGTGTATCCAACACTTCTAGTTAGTTGTGCCAGACGCCTCGACGCACGGAAACGCGAGACCTCGTCAGCGACTCGCGAGTCCTCTTTTTCGAACGCGAAAGAGCTGTTGTCAGATCGCGTCATTCGTTTCCCAGCGAAACGAGGGTAATTATATTTTTGGTTCGAACGCCGTTCTCTTCGCTTCCCATCGGTCATTTTTCCCCGGTGCCCATCGCGACCATCGCTCGTCCATTTATTAGTCGACCGTTATGGAGCTATTGAATCACGCGAGCAATTAACATCGACAATTGGCAATTTGGCCTATCGGGTTGTTATCTCCGGGCCCCGTAACTGTTTTCATTTGCGACTGTACGCGCGTCCGCGCGGACGCTGAATCACGTTCGGCTGTATTCTTGCGACGTAATTGTATTAATTACATTTACTTGCGTTTCAATTAGCAGGAGGCGCAACTAATTATTTCACGGGAACAGGCTGCGGTACGGAAGCGCGGTTTAATACTCCATGCCGAATCGATAATTAAATGTCGGCCCGTAACTCTATTGTCTACTTCCGGCCCTGTGCGCACCCCCTTCGCCACCCATCCTCGCATCCTTCCACCCAACCCCTCCTTTATTTATTCGGCCGATTACTCCTGTCTGCCAGATTATTTCCCCAAAGCCTCTTGCGATCGATGCGAGCCCACTTAAAGAATCTACAGGTCGGTCCTCTGCTCGTCGTCCAGATTCGATTGCTCGTCTCCGATCTACCACGCTACCAGATTGAACGCTACAAACCTATGTAAAAGTGATTAGAAAGCTCGCTTTCAAATCGTGAACTCTTCTTATCCCAGAATGTTTTTTGAAGCTATTTCAATCAGCGATCGACCTGGATGAATCAATTATAGCTGCTCGAAAACGCTCGAAAACGAGCCACGAGAACGGTTGGTCGTTGGCCGCGTAAAAAATAGCCGTCGCGGGGCGAATGAAAATAATTTCCTGTTAATTAATCGCGTCGCGGGGCCAACGGCGCGAGCGTTCTTCCACGATCGACCGCTCGCGACAGAGTTTCCCTCGTTTGCGCGAGTTTCCACGTCGCCCCGCGCGTATTAACTATTCGCCGGCCGCGCTCCGCGCCGCGTAGCCTCATTAGCGAGCGCTAGGCAGAGGCGCGCACCGAATTACCGAGTACCCGCGGCTGTAATACAAATTGCATGAAAACTGCTACCCGCCGGCCGCTCGTACGCGCGCTTTGTCCGCCACGACGAAACACCGTCGATGCCCGCGCGGTAAACGCCGTCCCGCGAGTATGTTAACGACACGGACCGGCCGGAAATTTGCATGCCGCTCGATTTTTCGGCCCCCAGCTTGCTATCGCCACCCCCTAGCAAGCTGTAACGTTGGCGCGGAGAAGGACGGCGAGCGAGAGATCGGGACGGGACGATATTTTCGTCGCGAACCGCTAATCCAATTACGATCTCTCGCCTTGGCTTAACATCACCCCGCCCAAGGGTGTACGCGCGTTTAATCGCGATAGGCAACCACCAGTTGATTTTCTTTTTTGCGCGTGGTAATTAATAACGGCACGCGGATACCGATCGCCGGATTCGAGAGGGCCGCGGTCGAAGTGGATCGCGGACGTGACGCGAAAGCGATTTCGTCGCTCGAACGGAAGATGAAACGAGGGGGTGGACGACGCAACGAGGACGGTTAGCGAATGAAATATGCAGGGGACAGTTTTATCGGGTGGCAGAGGGGTGTAGCGGTGGGAAAAGTTTCGGTACGTTTGTCAGTGGCGCGCGCAACGGTCGGCATTAATTCGACGGGCTACGAATTTATGGAGAGGAGCGGTCGCTCCGTGAAACCGTGGCCTTTGAATCTTGGATGCTCCCTGCACCGGGAACCACCCCCGCTAAACCATTTAGCTTTTACCTGGGAGAGCAGGAATAGTCGGCAAGTAGTCCGGATAGGAGAGAAAAAGCGTCGCGAAAGGGGGATGGCGGGTGGTGGGATCCCTCGGTGGGAAAAGAGCTCTTGCTGGGGAGAACTCAAACCCTCGAGCTCATTTGGCTCGGTCCTATCCTTTGCCACTGCTTCTCTCTGCCTCTCTCTCTCTTTTGCGCGCATACGCACGCACACATTCGCCCATAGACTCCCTTTTCATTTCTATCTTTCTCGTTTACCCGCGTTCTTTCTTTGGCAGGCATGGGTTGCACAGAAGCAAGCAATACCGCCTCAGAGATTCGACTCTTTTGCATATCGAGCGACGCTAAATCCTGGTCCTGTGCTTTCCGAACGTGTAGCCGGCACGTAAAGGCAACAACTGACGCGATATGGGAGATACGGGGCGGCCGCCGCGTTCCGTGGAACTGCTCAACATCTTGCGCTTATACCCTTTTGATGCGCGATTTTATAATAAGAACCCACAGGTCCCTTTCGAGTATCGCTCTCCTGTGTACACGATGAAATGGACCACCGTGTTGGAACGTTAGAACCGGTCGTTGCATTTGATAAATCACGGCTCTCTCGAGCGTACAGAAACATCGCTCGTATCAAATCCTACCTAGCGATTAATTTCGTTCGTTCCATTCCCTCGTTGAAACATCGCGTCGAAGGGGTTCGAAGGGGACAGGATGTCACTCGAGAGGGCGTCGCGGGGCGTACCGTTCCGATAGCGCAACTTCTGGCTGTAACAGTAGGGAGGGGTGGCCAGGCACGAGCCAAGGTGTCGGTTGTTTGGTCAGGGAGGTATTAGGTGCTATCTAACGCCTGTGTTGGCATTTGTCGAGGAGCAGCAGGCCTCTCAACGTGTTCCCTCGAGCTACCACGTCTATACGTCCCGCGCTCGTATTCCTCTGTGCGCGCGTGTACGCGTGCACCCTCTCGGATCGCTCAACGGGACGCGCGTCCGTGTGCGAGCGATTGGCGGACGCAGCTACCCTCTCGCGCACGTGCGCTCCCCCACGTACACGCGTGCCTGTCCGTGCACGTGTGTCCGAGTACGCTGGCAATTTCCTCGTCGTTGTGTACATACATCGATAGCCTTGAACCGGCCACAGTAACGGGCTCCCGTTATAGTTGGTACCGCTCTATACGCCTGTGCCTGTGCACCGGTGTACGTACAGGGGTGTACACAAAGGCAGTAGCGGTTAACCTATCTGGTGGGGCGTGAATAGAGTGTGCCACTG
Organism: Xylocopa sonorina; assembly: GCF_050948175.1. Classification (NCBI taxonomy): domain Eukaryota; kingdom Metazoa; phylum Arthropoda; class Insecta; order Hymenoptera; family Apidae; genus Xylocopa; species Xylocopa sonorina. Next base: position 8,216,104 of record NC_135203.1, read on the forward strand.
AGGCTACACGATGTCGGACAGCGCCTCCTGCTAGCCGACACGAAGACGGAAGGGGTGTTCGGTCGGTGAAAGGACGCGCAGAATGCGGCAAGATGTCTTGAAAAGCTCGCCGGTTGGTGAACAATCGGCGGGGGGGGTCGGTCTGTCCGTGGAACCCTCGCTCGTCGATGTCATCGTCCCATGATTCCTTCCTTTCATGGACTTTGGATTACCACGAGGCCGGTGGTGCGGCACCGAATGGACAAATATTTGCTGTCTTATTGTATCAGTTTTCGTAGGAAATAGAGACTCGATTTGTCGAGTCGCTCCTTTTGTCGCCAATCGAGACGTTACCTTCTCCCTCGCCAACCACGGTAACCAATCTGTGCAGCGTACTCGCGAGAAATATAGCAAGACGATCGTAGAACGTTCGAGATCTCTGCTACCTTCTACAATCTTGTTTAACGAACGTTCGTCTTTATCTGCTTCGATGCGGAGGGGGAAAAATTTCGCTCGAAATCGTCAACGATCAAGACGCGTTTTCGTGACGACGCGGAGTCGCTCGCGAGCGCAGCTAGGTGACGGATTCTAGGCGAGGTATCGGACGTAAAAGTCCCACGTGCCGCATAAAATCTGGCCAGCGGCGAAACTGGGAATCGAACTGGAGATCGGCGGGCCACGAGGCGAGCCCTCCACTTTATATTCCGCGTGGCGAGCGCTGATGCAAGCCTTGGCTTGCCGCCTCGGCCACTCCGTGCGGCCCCTCCCTTCGGGTCGAGATCTCCGTTCGCCTATCCGGCGAAACTGCAACGGGCAAACATAAACCGAATCCGATCCCCATCACTCTCCCGGCTTGTTCGCGGCGTTTTATTCGCGTGCGCTCGCCCCGGCTCCACGGGCGGACAGCTGAATCAGACATTGTTATACACCGCTGGCGTTGACCGGCTGTAAACGTCTTGTCCGAGCAGCATCCGCGGAGCCACGGGTACGTGCTCAAGTTTCGCCGCTGCCACTCGCTGTTTCCCTGTTTACCGGGCTGAATCTGCCCGCGTGTCGACTTTAGACCCGTTAGTCCGGTTCAATTTCCTGATCCCGCCGCGGTTTCTCGACAACAACCCCAATTTATGCCGCACCTGATAACCGTTACACGCTGGACGGTGAACATTTACACCGACGTGAAACAATCTCTCATTCGTTGCTCGAGGAAGAATTAGAGAGGGAAATTTGATTAAATTCCTGTCTCCACTGATTGTCAAGGGTTTAAGTAACTTTGCTTACTTTTAACTTTACGGGTATTTTTTGTACTACTTCGACGTAGACGATAGGCTGCATAAACATATCTGATATATGTGAACGGTCGAACCGAAACTGATGATCGTCGATCGGAAAGTTTCATTGAAAAGGCAGCAGGCTGATGCGCGCTCGGTTTTCAATCGCGCCTAGCATAGAAAGGGGATGGTTTACCATGTGAGGAAGGGGGGTGGTAGGTCGCTTTTGAGAGGAAATCGACACGCGTCAACGTGTCCGGCCGCGTAACGATGATCAGAGATCGAATAACCGCGTTTAGGCGAGCGTCGAATTAAACGCGCGCGACGCGGCATCCCCCGAAAATCCATTATACTCTTATTTCGCGAGCCGCGCTCGCGTCCCCGGAACGGTTAGCGAGCGGATTGAAAAAAAAAGAAAGGAACGGTGGGAACGAGGAAAACTGGAAGTGAAAAAGGAACAAGACCAGAGGAGAAAGGAGCGGAACGAGAGGGAAAAACACTCGCGAATAATGCCGCGATGCGAAATGCACGGTTCACCGCGCATAATTACGAGTACACGACACGCTGGGAACCCGGAGTTCTGGAATTATTGCGGGACCGAAACGAGCGCGGGCACGCGCGCCCGCTCACTGCCGAGAAAGAGGCAAAAACGCGATGGAGGAGAGGGTGGTGTGAGGCAGGGAAAGAAGACGGGGGATTGGAGAACAAGCGGCGAGGAAAGCAGGAAAATAGTAATATTCGGTGCTTTTGAATCCCCGAACAATTAGCTGCAGGTTCCTCGAGAGGCCAAACAGTTTAAATCTAATAACGCTGCCGCAACCCCTGTATCGCGCTCCTTGCATCTTATTATCGTCACCCCGATTCGCTCGACCCCTCGTACGCCCATCTCGTTTGTCGATCGTTGCCTCCCGACCTTGGTAGGCGCTTTGTCTTACTCGTCCTACGTTGAACCAGTGACCGAATTATGGTTCCATGGTTAAATGGGAACCGAGTGCTAGTAGATAAACTAGTTGTTCACGGTTCTGGCTTGCCTTCTCAGTTGCGTGCAACGGGTACGCCGTCTCAATTTCCATGAAAAAAAAACACGAAAATCCTTTCGCAACGACACAAGGGAAAAATGAGTAAAAGATGTCGCATGATTGCCAAAAATAAAGTTTCGACGATTAAAAAGAAGGGAACGAAAGGTGACGAAAAGCGGAACCATGGAAACGGCTGACGGACTATAGAATAAACAAACAAGAAACACGTTTATAGTATCTGGGGGAGAGAAAAAAGATTGGTGGCAAATGACAGCTCTGACACGGGATCGCGGATTCAATAATCCGGCGCTATTCAATGGCGAAAGCTGAAAATAAATACAGGAAACTTTTCCCACTGATCGCAATGGGCTTTGTCAGGCCTCGAGTAACGCGTACCAGGCAGCATCGAAAAGTGAACATTAAAAGAGACCGCTTAAAATACCATCGAGTTTAGAGCGTTCACCAATTTCTAGTCGCGGCGATGCAACGTATCGTTCGTGGATAACCGATCCATCGTTTGGTCCGTGGTAACGATTTTTCTACGCGCATTTTCAGACCCCGGCTGTTTCATTTGAACACGACCGCACCGGCGAGAGGCGGAATAAACGCGTAGAAATTCATTCCTCGCGGCTGGTTGTTGATTTGTTTTGTTTCCGCCATTCTGTCTTTCGCTCCTTGGTGCCAGCACAAATTTTCAGCGGCCTCCTCATTTGAATAATCGCGGTTCCCACGGTTGTTGGTGGGTTTCAAGTGCACGCGAAATACTTGGAATACTTGGAGAACGCGGCACACGCGATAGGGGTGGATATTTTCCGGTCTCGTATCGCGGTAAATACGCGGTAAATTTAATCGTGGCGAGAACAACCCTTTCATGAAATCACTTGGTGCACTATCGTGAACGTAACGTACGTCGGATATCGCGGATAAATGTCCACGAACACGTTTCCTCGATGATCCGAGGCTGGACACGACCGGTCGAGTGTCCATGGCCTCCGCGGTTCGCGGTCTCCTTCGTCGTTAGATTAAAATCGCGGGGTAGCTGGCTACGCGGTTAGGGGGTGCCTCCTGGCGACGAGCGCGGAGTGAGAAATTAGGGAAGGTTTAACAGTGGCCACAGCGTGGCGGGCCGTGCTCTAAGTGATCGTGGATTAGCTGCAGGAGGAAATGTAGCGGCGCGCAGGGTGGGGGCCGAGGGGATGGGCTGTGGGGGTGTGCAGTGCTTGGCAAAACCATGCGCCAGCCAACTAATTACTATGGCACGGGCCACCGACGGCGGTTAGAGCCGGTCCGCCAGCTTCAGTCATGATCGTTACGGCCATCCGGCTGCGGAGGGTGAAATTCCAGGCGTTTGCCAACCTCGGCCACCCTGCTCGAAGTCAATGATGCTGTACTTGCGCTCATTACGGGATATAGCTAATGGTAGAAGTTCAAATCGACGTTAGGTGCCGCTAACCGTCCCGGTCACCGAATCAATTCGCGGGTATCGCACCCCCACGGCCGAGAACACTTTCCCACGTCGAAGAGTAAACGGAAAGATAGTCGAGGATGCCTAAGAGCGAGGGTAACGCGGCAGCGAAAGGTACACGTATACCTGTAGGAGCACAGGATAGGGGTAGTGGAAGGGAAAAAAAATTGTTGAACCAGCGATGCCTCGTTTAATGCGATAACGTTCCGCTTTTGTCGAGTACATTTCTGGCCCGGAGGAGAAGGCGCCATTTGCGTTGCTCGCGTTACGAGCATCGAGCGAAAACAAAAGGCTGCTGTGGGAGAATGTCACGAAAATGGCGGAATAAAAGCAAAGTTCGTGCGGCGTTGCCCTCGAGTTTCGGGTACATATTTACGCGCGTACATAGAGGGCGGCGCGTCACGTGTCGGATGGCCTAGGGGGCTGTTTCGCGTGTTTCGAATCTCGGACGGATAATCAGCGGGTGGATCGGGAGCCCTCTCTCCTCGCGACGAGGAGAAACCGTGAAACCATGGGTTAAGAATGGGGGCCGGGCAGAAGAGAAAGATTATCGTCGCTTACTCGAGGAGCGGGGGAAATGACTGGGTGGGTGCTAATTAACCAGCCCCGAGTACTCTTCGGTCTCTGACACGAAGGCCTCCTCCTCAAAAGATGTTTACGCCGTGAGAGGATGCTTTAATCGAGTTGAAGAGACGAGTCGAGTAACCCAATTAACTCTCTCTTCCGTTACTTCTACGCCGCGCTTCCGTGCTCCGCCTTCGCCCGACTCTTCGACTCTCTCTCCCTCCATCTTTCGCCCTTTCTTCTCCTCCGCCGTGTTCACTTCGCAGTCGCATCGGCATTCGACTTTCAGCGCCCAGGTTCGCGTCTCGCCCGCGAGCAGAAACGTCAACCGTGGCTGCAACCGCGAGACACGCCGCTCTCCCATTGGGGAAAAAACATTTTCCTTCGCTAACGGAACAACCACAGCACCCTGGGACAGAGATTTCGCGCGACGCTGTCGCGACCGTTGACGGACATGACTAATTTCCCTAATTGAAGTCTCTCTAGCTTCCCGACCGAGCTAGGCTCTGTTGGTTCTCGGGGAACAGCCGTCTTCGACAACGTTTCGTTCCTTTATAATATCTAGTTACGCAGTTTAAAAGTTGATCGTTCCTTTTGTTGATCTTCCACGTTCGCGAACTTACTTTAAACGCGGCGAGTTTTTCAACCAGCGGCTCCGTAAGTCCTTGTCTACGCTAATTATTCAATACCCTCTCGTTCGACGTGCTCCGCTGTTCAGAGTCGAGTGCAATAATCGATCGATCAATATTTTCGAGCAAAGAGAGCCAACCGTTCCGTCATTACGGCGCAAATTGCACCGCGTATCTATTTGCCCGTCAAACATAATCAGAGGCACGACGAAAAGAGACAGGGGCTAAAGTCTTCGTATTAACGTTATGAAAATCCATATTTCCCGTAACACGGTGGTACCAGCGTGTTACCAGAGCAGAGGAAGGACCAACAATACACCCTAATTACAGCCTAATTAGGTTGAACAAGTTTTTCAAGGAACATGTCAGAGAGGCGAAGTTCGCCGATCGAGACAAAAACGGCACGCAATAAAGGAGGAGAACGCGCTCTTTCTCTACGTGGCTCGTGAGGAACACGATAATTATATAATTCCCGGCGAAATTTTTCGAGGCGGAATGTTTTCCGTATCAGCGTGCTTGTTCGACTTTAACCCGCTGCGTTGGAGGGTTTTCACTCCGAAAAATTTCACAGCCGCTCTCCGTCCGACACTCGGCCCCCTCGTTAATGAATACCAAGCGAGCGCTCGTGTTCTCCGTTTCCGGTTCATAAACGTCACGTCGCGCCGCGCCGTGCCGCGCCGCGCGCAATTTTCGGCCGTGGGTTGCGTACCGTTAAAAGTACACAGAACCAGCTCGATGGGAACCGAAAATGTACTAGCTTCGCTCGAATTTGCCGCGAGCGTACGAAAAGTACTCTCTCCTGTCTCGTCTTTCGAGGGTCCGATGTTCACATCGGAAAAGGCACGTTTACCATTGATTCAGGCGGCGGTCCGAATTTCCTGCCGCGCTCGCGAATTCGCGGGTACGAGTTTATTTGAGATTTCGCGTAAATATCGTGAATACGTATTTCCATTTGAACGTTAAACGTTTGTTTTGCGCCGGGGCTCTGATAATGCCTCGAGAGAAATTTCGCGAATGAAATGTATTTTCGTTAGCGCCCCGCCAGAATACGAATAAACGTCGGAAACGCCTGGGCACGCACAATAATAGGAGGGTAATGCGAGCGATGAAGTTTGTTTAAGGAGAACGCTTTTAATGAAAATTCTTTCCCGTCACGGTTGTTTCTTTACGCGCCATCCGTTTACATCGTCTTCGGGTATTACAACCGGTTGAAACAAACCGCTCGATATCGACGGTCCCTTTTATGAATCTGAAATTGCAGTTAACAATAATAACAGGATTCGAATATTTCCATAAAACCCCTTTGTCAACAGCATCTTCCTCCTGCGCATTACAATTTACTCTCATTTCTGCGCAATATCAAGGGCTTTCGTTCGGTTCTACTTAAAACTAACACAAATATACATTTCTTCTCCAGCGTCACATTGCTCGAGCATTATTCCTTGCCATCTGACCGAAGTTTGCATCGTAAAAATGTCTTCACCGTCTTATATGCGTCTCTGATTATTCGTCAAACAATTTTTACAGCTTTGTCCGCAAAGAGGCGCCTGGTTGGTGAAAACATCGGGGCTGGTTTCTTTCAGGCGGGCTCCCTCGAGGCGCCCCACTGTGTAAATCAAAGAACAGGTGTCACGCGTGACTGGCTACGCGCCCTAAAACTTCTTCTACCTTCTCCTCCGCGACTCGTTCTTCGTTCTCGTTGAGAGTTTAACAAGGAAGTTGAACTGAAACGAGTCGAAGTTCCCGAAGAAACGCAACGATGACATTGTAATTAGTCATAGTGAATAGAGGCGGTAGGGCGATGCAATTTTAATTGCACCCAAGCGGTCGGTAATCGGAATTTTTTTCCACGGCAGGAAAAACATCGCCACGATGATTCCTTGGTGCACGTAGAAGGGTGAATGCTTCTAATTACAGCGGAGAAATTACGCGTAAAACAGAATTTCAACTCGGTAAACGGCGCTCGCGTCTGAGTTGCACATGGAAAAGGTGCTCGAAATTAATTTCGTTCTAACGTTTCAGCGGAAAAATCGCGATTTATCGTCGCTGCGCAGCAATAAAAATTGCGCAAAATGGAGGTTACTTAAAAAAAAATTAGCCCCCAATTCAAACTTGTACTTTTCGCTGAAACATTCGAAAATGAAATACAGACGGGTACCAATTAGATCGCGCTTGGTGTCGGAGCACATTTCGAGAATCTTATTCCCCGATCGTACTGCTTTCTCGTCAGAGGGGGAAGAAGTCGCGGCGTATAATTATTCGCGACCCTCCTGTGCGCGAAGGGCTCGCTCGCGCGATCGTTAAGGGTAATCGGGTGTTTGCAGTAAAGCGACGCGGATTTTGATAACCCCGACGTCATCACCGTAGCCGGGATTGCCGCGCGGAGCTTGATACTTTCTCGTAACCCGAAATTATTACTCGAAACGTCACGAAATTGAATCAAAGTACCCGTGGCTGCGAGCGTACGTGGATGAAACGCGTTCGTCACAGGCAGAGGGCGAACGAGAGAGAGAAAGGAGCAGCGTCCCGCTCGGCTTAACCTAATTGCAGGTAAAGCGAGCACCGGTACCGTAACGCGGTTATATCCGTTCGAGCTTATCGTCTCGTGAGTTTTCTGAACGCACCTGGACCCCGACTGACGTCGATTAAATCGTCGTTCAACGACGCATTCCCCCGGCGCGCCGTGTAATCGTCGTCAATTAGCCGATCGGTTCAAATGGCCCCCGTGATTTCGATACTCGAGATTGGGAAAAAAGCCGCTACGAATTTCGACTGGGCGATTTTCCAGGACTCGGCTATCGGATCTCGAACCGATAGCCTCTCTTTTACGAGGTATCGAAGTGTGTCGTGAATTCGAATTACGGTTCTTTGTTGGTACGCTCTAAACCCGCCTAAAGATCCATTAGAAAGCCATGAATAACAAGCGTATACTTAACACTGCACCCCATTTTGCTCTCGTCCTATCTAAATTTAATCACCAAGTAGTCTCTAATTTGGCTGAGTCACGCATCGTCATAATTTTCCGATACCTTTCGTTCGCTGCGAGAACGAACGCACTCGTCGAAATCATCCCCCTTCGGTCCTCTCGTATCCGGCGAACACTCTTTCCATCCGCCAATCGCGCGGTACGCTCTCCAACAACGGCTACGATTACGCTGAACGATAATTAGCGGTAATCGAGGGATGAGCGTTTCATTCATTCTTCCATCGGTTTGTTACACGTGCACACCGGCGTGACGGCGATCGATCTCAATTAAGGGTGCCGCGTGACCGCGTTACGTTGCCCATTGGCCATTCTCGTGCGTAACAATCAGCTGTTGATACCGATAGGACGCAGTTGTTGCACACGGAGGTTCATTTCAGGTCGTTGTATTAAAAAAGTGCTCGCAACGAGTATCGTCGCGTGGACGAGAGACTCTCGAGCTGGGTGTCGTGACACTCTGGTCCAAAGCGTGACACCGCTGATCAATCGACACGAGAGGTCACGATCTCGCCTCAGCCACTCGAAGCGCGAGCCGCGTACGTAATCGCGTGTCGCGCGGATAAAACGCATTAAGGGGCCCGCATAATCTTCGCATCGGACGAAATGGTAAAATAATGTCGCCTCTAAGCGGCGGCTAAAGGGCCCCGCTCGTAATTACTGTAAAAACGATATGATTACAGGAGAAGGCTGGCGTGCAGCGCGGTTGCATTAACCCGCTCCCGCCTCCGCCCTTTCGACACATGCGCTCTTCGAAGCGTACACTTATGCACGCACAAAACAGTCGTCCCTCCCCTTCTTCGCCGCTCTTACGTGTGGCCCAGCGAGGCGCGTGGGTGTGAAAGTACGAGCATTAAAGCCACGAGCGGTCGTTGGGTGCAACGGGGGTGGCCAGGGTGGCGGGCGATTTGTAGCTGCGCCGGAGTTATGGCCAATAAACTACGCACGCGAATATAACGGGTCGAGTGCGGGGTATAGGCGGGAAAAAGAGAGAGGACCCTTTCTGTCTCTGCGGGGCCGAGGGTCGCGCTCCAGCCTCGATAAATGAATATTTAATCTATCTTCTCGCGTGGGTGTAACTAATTTGAAGGCAACGCGCGAGAGCGCTCGGCCCTCTTAAACGCCGCAGCTAAATCTCGCGAATTCGCACCCTCCTCGTTCCGCGGATACGTTTCGCAACCCGTTGTCCGGATCTTTTCAAATTCGTATATCGTATCGCGCAAAAATTGTACGAGAGGGGAAGGTAAGTCAGTCGACTGTTTCGATCTCAACGAGTTGGAACTCGCGCCGCAAACCTATTGTTCTTCTCGATCATGTTCGGCCGGCGGCATTGTGCTTAACTCGGTATTAATTATCGTGTCGTTAACCAGAGACATTGTCCGTGTTAACGCGCAGCTGGAACCGGTTCGTTTCTGAATAAATAAAGTTGCGAGCGGATGGAACAATGGCGGGACAATGGCGGGAGCCGCGCGTACTTTATGACGGCCGGAACAGATAGCAACAGATAGAGTTTCCGCTTTCTTTTTCGCGGTGGGATACGCGATTTCTCGAATTTTCGGAGAGCGGACTGCAACCTCGAACCTTGAGGCAGGAACACGTCGTTGTGAAAAGTGATAAATTGAAAGAAAACAAGGTGGGTACGTTCTCGCGTATTAATTCAAGATGCGTGCTTGAGGCGACCGAGAAGGAGAGCGGAGGGCCTGGAATTGCTTTGGCTCCGGGTCGTTAAATTCCCTGGGACCACCCCGGTACGTGTTAATAAAAAGGGAGGCTTATCTTTCTCCAGCCGGCCATTAACGAGTCCCGTCGCGTCTGAACGGTGGCTCGACGGGGTTGATGACAAAAAATGGTCGAGTAAAATAATATCGCTCTTAATGGCGCTTAAGTAAAACGCCGCTCGGAACGACCGAGTCGCGAATGGTTCCGTCCAAACGAATTGCATCTTGTAGCTCCCACCGAACCTTTCCACGAGAGCACTCGATCTCCCAGCACCCCCAGTCGTGCATTCTGTCGCGTTGGGAACACGAAACTCTGGGGTTCAACTTTCAATGGCAAATTTATGGTTCTGATATCGATTTCACCTGATAATCCTAATCTTGGGGGAGCGAATAGAAGAGAGTCGGAGGTTTAAATCTTCGTTATTTCGGAAATCGCGTTCCACCCTCTTGAAGATGGATGCTCCATCGAATAGGCGAGGAAGAACGCGAACGTCTGCCTCGTTATTGCGGCTCCATTGCGGGATCGCGATGTCTCGGTAATTGGAAAGTTCCACGGTCCGTTCGTTTGCTCGAAGGAACCGGTACCTCACTGGCAAAGGGATGGAACCGAGCTGGCGATATCGCGTAATCATTGCACGGTTTTGGCCGTGGGAATAACCCGGTTCCTTCCTTTGATGGTCGTCGGAAGTATTCAGAGAATCTTGAATACGGTTTGTCTAATAAGTCGCGCGTCAAAAGGTACCAGGCTGAGTGGCGCTTCATTAAACCTCCCGAAAACTTGTCGGCTGATTAAGACGGATGCTGTGCGAGTAAAAGCTACGTATATTTCGCTCGACACCTTTGGTCAGGGTTTGAGACGTCCCTCGTGGTCGTTTGAAGAGTACTCAAGCAAACATTCGCGTTTACCCAACAGTCACTGGATTCTGAAAACTTTTTATTTAAATAAACCAAAGCTCTTTACTGTTGCGTTGAAAATTTTCCAAATAACGCCACTGATAATCACTAAATTCCGTTTAGCAGAATTTCAGTGGAAAAAAAAAACGCGAGGGCGGGAGTATTTTAGAAAAGAGAAAAAATCGTATCTTTCGGAAGAATGTTCGAGTAGCAAAAATGCGAAAGTGGAATTCTGCTACGTCAGTAAATTTTCCGCATAACTTCCCAGGGATATATTCTGGCACTGTTAGGAGGAACCAGCGATATCTCTATCAACCGTTCCCGATCGCTCGCGAATTAACACGTTTCAACATCCCGGGGTCTTATAAAATCTTCATTGCCACGATAGAATGCAACGATAAACATTCCTCGTCCGATGCAATTCTTAAGCGTTACTCGAACACCTCTTTTTTCTTCCTCTTACTTTAAGGGATGAAAGCTGTTTGTCTTACGAAGGAAACCGGAGTTTTCCACGCCGCATCCACCGACCCCCCCCCCCCCCCCCCCCCTCCCCTTCCGCCGTTCCTATCTGTACCTTTTTTCTCTCCGTTGCTTTTCATTGTTCCAACACGATCGGTATTCTTTCCCGTGGAAATCCCGCTGGAAAGAGGGTAGCGGCACGGGATAGTAAAATTTTATTGACCCGCGAGGACGGGAGACGGCATCCTGGCTACGGGGACGAACGGAACGCAGACCCGGACGATTGAAAGCTCGCCTCGCCGTGAAAGGACCGGGGAAGTATTGATATTATGCATTATGCATGTACGGGCCTATGCAACGGCACCTGCACGCGAGCCACCGGAACCGTACGGTGTGGCCGATCGCCAATTTCGAACCTTCGATCCTATAGATTATTAGGACGGATTCTAGTACTCTTGTTGCTGGAAATGGGTGCGTGAAATAAAAGTTTCTCGGGATTCACCAAAGCAAAGTTCTTTGTTCTTAGAAATTTGAGGACGCTCGACAGGAAGATCTGGGGTTCTGTCGCCTAAGAAACAAATTATGACGCAAAATCTGCATGTTTTTTTTTACGTTGACACATCGAAATAATTTGATACTTGTTCACCTCGAATGTATATGAAGAGGAATGCAAAGGATAAATCTATTGTTTTAAGTTATTTTAATTGGATTTTTCAGTCAAATGAAATGGTAGGTGCTGGGATATTGAGTTAGTCCGAATGGATGCCAGCTATTCATTTCGTGCGCAACGATCCTCCAAGAATTTATTCGAAGTTTTAATCTAAAAAACGGATTCCACGTGTCTTCCGTTTTATTGAAGGATCCCTGCCTCGAAATCAAATATTCGCCTGCACAAAGATTCCTTTAACAATTGCTCCGCCCGTACATTGTTCCGCCTCTCATTGCGTTGCGTGGGGGATGTTGATCCGTTGAAGACGGGTTCCTTTCAATAGGGACCGTAATTGATTCCTGCGGAAAGAAGCGGCGGTGTTCTCTGTATAGATGGCTCCGGCTCCCTATGAAATTCAAATTTTCCGCGCGCTTAATTTTCCTCGCGTTTTCGAGTGGAATAATCAAAATTTTCAGAACCGGTATGCAAAGTGGCCCGCTCGTAATCCAGTGACGCGCGAAACTACCTCGTTCACCAGTGAAACAATAATGGAACACACTGGCGGGTTATTTATTTCCCCTTCTCTCGCCCCTTGTTTCTCGCCTTTCTCTCTTTTTTTTTCCATCATCGAATTTATTTTGAAACATCGTTCGATCGCGGCTGTTTCCACGCGTCCAAAAGCCGCGTCTCCCAAAGCAGCGTACCAAAGAAGAATCCTCGAGGGGTCGTGGAACAACGCCTAGGGGTGAACAAGTTTCTCCCGAGCACGGTTAAATAAATCAGCGACGCGTTGCGTGCAGGCTGTAAAACGAGTTTTTAATTTAAACGTATCCCGGCGCAAATACGTAATTTCCATGATTTAGCTGCGCCCTTCTTTTTGCGAAACCAGCCCCACCCGGCTTTTTTCTTTACTCGAGGCTGAATGAGATTAAAAACGGATCTTTTCGCGGGGAAAACGAGCCGCCGCTCTTTCCGGGGATGTTTAGGGATAATGGGAAACGGCTGGGTGTTACATTCCTGAACGATTGCTCAAAAGCTTGCCGACGATTACTGTCGCGCGGCATTAGCGCCTTGTTACATCCCACTTTGCCACGGATATAGAGACGAATACGTAACGATAAAACGATCGACGCACGATCAGCCACAACTTGTCGCCGCTTGACACAGATAAAAATTCGCAGGGATCGCGTTAACAGATCGTCGGAAACGCAACTCGCTCGTAACCCAATCGTCCTACTTGCATCGTCGTGGAACGCGAGAGCGGCTGGAGAAAAGGAAGGAGTAAAAGCGACGCGTGTCGCGCGGCAATGTAATTTCCAGTTACACGGGGATCGAACAATGGCGGCCACCGAGCGACGGGGCGCGCGTGGATTTCTAACGGCCTAACGCGGCACCGGAACGCGGGATGTTAAGCAATTTCTCCGGCTGATTTCAATTTCAAATTAACGCGTTCCCGATGCAAATTAACGGGGATCGCAGCCGCGTCAATATTCATCGGCGATTGTAAGCGGGTTAGGCGGTTTTTTACTCTCGCCAGACGGCCACGAGCCGCAGCCACTCCGTAGCGCGGCCACCCCGTTTCAAGCGTCCAGGATCGGCTCGTTCAACGGCCCCAACGAAATATCATATCGTCCGTGGCGATGGCTGCGAAGTAAGCCGTCGATTCGCGCGACCGGCTTAATTACCATCGAGATTGACTCGAGACAACTGTAATTAAGAGGGACCTCGGGCTTTGAGGTCTTAGCAGTCGAGTCGGAGGAGGACGGATAGAGGACGGCCTAGCGGGGACCGTGGCGGTGACGAGAACGAGACGGCGAGGCGTGACGGGTGGTAGGCGAGAGGGTTGGGCGAAGACGGGACTGCAAAGACGGAGACCATCGGAGTACAGAGGAGATCGGTGGCTTATTTGCATGTAATGGCTCGAGCCTGACTCGATAACGAGATCCAATGGTGATCGTCCCCGCGCGATCCGGCTTCAAATGTGCTCCGCGAGCTTTTATTTCGCTCGGTTATTTTCCTACCGAACTCCATTACGCCGATGAATATTCATGCACCCGTGAAATAGAATTAGACGATGAGTTATTACCTTGCCAATTAACGTCAGAATGCGGGGGGGGGACACCGTCGGTGTACCGTTCCGTGTTAAATATTTCATGACAGCGGAATAGCTGGTACATATTGCGGTTCGTAAAAACGTTATCACGATACGGCAGAGTCCGGCATCAGGAACGGTTCATTATGGTCACCGGCTGCATTTAAACCAGCCCCGCTTTTCATCCCTTGCGTCGAGGTCTCGAGCGGCAAATCCGACTTAACCTTTTTTTTTTGCGCGCGCGAGCCTCTCGCTCTCTTTCTTGCGCCCGTCTACCGCTTGAAACACGCGTGTACGAAGAAAGAAAAAAACAGGGCGAGGATAAAAAGCCGAAGAAGCTGGGCAGAGTGAAGGTAGAAACAGAGATCTGCGCGAGGTCGTGGCTCTAAGTGGGTCTGGTACGAAATTCATCGCGAAACTGGAAAGAAAGAGGAGAAGGAAGGGGAGAAGGGTTGAATTCAAAGAAAATCCTGATTCATCCCGAGGAGGGACATACGACTCGTGCTTTTTTGCTCTGTCATCGCACCGTTCCCCGTCGTGCTTCCCTCTAATCGCGTTTCGCCGCCTTTTCGTTTCGCAACCCCTACTTTTTCGTCCCTCTCGCAACCGACATGGCCTCTCAGCCGTCTGTTCCTCGTCCCGCGGTCGTCGCGTCGAACGTGACGTCCCTCGGAACCAAGAAACAGCCAGAAATAATCGAATCGCCGACATTCTTTCCTCGAGAGTCTTAATTTGCTTCCCGGTCGGCGGGCTCGGCTCGTGGAAACGCATCGAGCTGAAAGTTTCACCTGGCATTGTTCTTTAATTCCGATCTGAAACGAGCTCGCGCAAATGAGAAACAATTTATCATCGATGGCGGTTCCCTCGATTTCCCCGTTCCCGCAATTCGTGGCTTATAGAAGTTTCCAGCTGGAGAATAATATCAGAATAATTGTCCGTTATACATTCGTACTTCTATTCAGACGGTATCCACCGGCTGGCTGAAATTTAATAGCAATTTCCGAGGCTGTTTAACCGCAGGGAGAAAAAAGTGCTCGCTGACAGCCGCGAATCGACAAAGAACGTAGCCTCGAAATAACCCAATTCAATAACCTCGATCCCCCGGTTTCGATCCCCTCAGACCTGCCGCGCGTTTTTACCGCCTCCATTTTCCTGCCGGATGCGCAGAGTCGATACTCGAAATCCATTAATAAAACGAATGAAAAGTAGAAAACAAACAGGCCAGAAGAATAGGAAAAAACATAGACAATAAAAAGATCCGCGAATCTCCTATTGGAGATCTCCAATTAGCCTTCGAGGTTCGCGTTTTCATTCCGCTAAAAAACGGTGAAAAAAGAGAAGGAACACGGGAGGTTAACAAAGGGTGTACAGGGTGCGTTTACAGTAGTAAAGGGAGACGCGCTCGCGTCGGGTGCTCTTCCGGAATTCCCGATAAACCACAATCGACTATGACGCGGGCTCGATCATAATGGATGCGCGCGACCCTCTCCAAGTACCTGTGCATCGGGGTGCGAGCTCGCGACGCATTTACGCGGCTTATACGTGCCTCGAGATCGTCGTCGCCGTGGTCGTTCCAAGCCGTTTCTATCCTACTCTCGACGCGATCGCAGCTACAGGGTTTCGCGCGACTGATCAACCGCGATACACCTTGTCTGTATTTCATAATATCGAAGTTGCATCCGGTGTTACGGGACGAACTCTTGCATTAACGCTGAAAGGTCTCGAACGTTGCCCTCGTGGTCGTAGCTTGAGATAGCGAAGGTTGTGGGAGTGCAAAAAATTGCTGTTAAGGGCTTAATATGGGGGATGATGCGGAGATTCCTTGGGACGTGGGTTCGCAGGGGTCGCGTCGCAGTGGGATTCGTAGTCGACGGTGATAATCGAAGGGATAATAAAAATCGACGTCCAAAGGGGTAATTGGAGTTTATCGTGGCCTCTCCTCGCGGCTTGCGAGTCGCGCTTATTTTACTGTTTATTTTCAGGAACGTAAAGCAAAGTTACTTCCGCATTAATTTCTCGTTTACGGAGGATATAAATTCAGCCCGCCATGCGGCCGGTACTTGGGCGATTCGTGGAAAGTTTCTCACCCCCGAAATTGAGGGAATCTGTAATACGCGAGAGCCATCGTTTACTAGTGTCAATAAAGGAGCGAAACGATCACGACTAGAGGGAATAGAATTTCGTAACGAGCGGGTCCGCGGTACGTGCGAGGCATTCGCAGAATGCGGGAGAGCGGGCCGCTCGATCGCGTTATCGTCGCGCGCGCACGATTCGCGGTTCGAACGCATTCATAATGGAGTCGATCATCGCGGACTGTGTAAATTTCGTCGTCATTAGCCGCATGTATATTCAGAGCGAGCGGCAGCTTCGACGTCGTAATTCATCAGCGAGCACCGTGGGTACATTGTCGACCATAATTCATTCGTATCTTGGCCCCGTGCAAACTGTACACACCCGATACACCCGAAGATGTGCCCCTCGCCCCGCGACGCATTAGGCGTTAAGCGTGAAATATTTTATCGAACGTTTTCCACGCCGTCGTTAAACTCCCGCGGCGAGGAGATAGAAACCGTGCGAATATTTCGCGGAGCTCCTCGACGATCTTTAAAATCGCCGTCTCGCGTAGAAATTGTCAGAAGAGGGGAAGCAAAAAAAAAAAATACCTTAGCTCGTTGGTATTCCACGTGTGACAAGCTCGAGTACGTTTTCTATTCGACGAAGGAACCCGCTGAGAATTTCATTCGATATTTATCAACATGTTAGGCGCCTCCTTCCCATTGAGCGTCGCGAAGGGTTATCAAAGATAAATTAATTTGTAACTCTCGGAGCTTGATTAGAAGGGTGGAACTGAATCGCGTACAGACAGCCACGGTAAGCCCCGATGGTACGTGCCTGCGTCGAGATATAATCATTCTGTGCCGCGTATCCGTTCTCCACCTGTCCCTCCCAGCCTAAACCTCTGCTCGTGTGCCAGCGCAGCGCAGCCGTTTCATCAACCACGAAAAGCGACCACTAGACGTTTCGACGTGGATCATCCATCAATTGCGTCTGCGTATCGAGCCGACAATCCCCTGTATCCGCCCCTCTCTGTCTCTCTCCCTGCCATCCCTCTCACCACCACCCTCCTCTTCCCTGTTCCTGGCCGTTGGTCGGTAAAACTGTGCGAGCGAGAAAGTGTATGACGAGGGCAGAAACGAAAAACCGCGTATTAGATCCGGCTCGAGTTTGTATCCATTACACGTTCGTTGCACCTTCTCTAACTATCGCGGATGGACTTGTGCGCGGCCGTGAACGCGAAAGCCCGCGTGGCCGCGTGAAACGCCAGGGATCGAAGTTAAAAGGTTGTTGTCCTCCCTATCGCAATTGGTACACGTAGCGTTCGAGTTCATTTCGCTGCTACGCTGAAGGCCACTGTTCGAAATTTAATCCAGGAAGATCGATAATTGACGGACGGCTGTTAAATAACTTTCGTATTTGAGGCTGATCTTCAAAGACACACTCCAACATCGCGAGCATGGTATCTTCAAACACATAACATCCCCTATTTCCGCGTAAGAAGAACGTCGCACGTCCTATATATCCAGCAGTACACGCTTGGACCACTGTGTTAATTTACCCTGCAAAGTAACCGTCAACAGGCTCTAAGATCGCGGGGTTGAAAGGGTTTCGCCTCGAGTGAAACTCGTTTGGCAACAGGGGCGAGTAAAAGGGGTGGTCGAAAGCGACGAAACCGTCGACGGACGGTAATTCGTGGGGGTTTCTTCTTTTTTTTAACGAGCGCGCCGCGGAAGGGTGGAAGCGCGGATTCATAGGAAGCGGCGCCCCCGTGTCACGTAGTCAATAGCCTCTAGGACGCCGGCGGCACGTGACAGCGTCAACGTGTCAACCCCTTTATGCTATATTGCCAAGCATTATGCCAGTGTATTATCGAACCTTCCTGCGACTACGGTCGCACGTGCCGCGTTCCAGCCGCGATTCTCACGTAGCCACGCTCGTCCGTTGGCGAGGGTGTGTACGTACGTGCGGCTGGTCCGGCCTGGATTTCGATCCGAGCCGGAAACGCGTCACGGCCACACACGTACCGATACGTATCTGCCATATCGTACCTATCGAAAACGATCCGTATCACGATCATCTTCTTCATCTATTGTTCGCTGGACCTCATCGCACCCTTTGACGTTACTTCGAGGAGGCAACAGGGGTACACGTGGACCGTGAGGTTTCATCTTTGTTAGTCTCAGTTAATCCTGGTAATGGATGGAAGCGCGAGGGATCGGTAATTGATCATAAAGAGGCGGTGATTGAATCAATCGGATAGACCAGGATGTGATTGAATATTTAGAGGAGACTCGTATAAGAATGATGGTCCGAATAAGCGATTGTTTTTAGTAGTTGAAACTGACACAAGCAACGAGGTTGTCGGTGTATCGATTAGATTTATTAAAAGAGTGTAACCGGTGTGCACGTCATCTGAGATCACTCGAAACGACAAGTGATCCAATTAAACCGCAGACTCCCCTCTTCAACCCCCGCGAGCTCGTTCTCCTTGGAAAGAATAAATACCACCGTGGGCCAGTTTATTCCCGACGAAACGGTTGCTCGGCTGGTCGCGCAAATATTTGAGTGGCCGTGATGTTAACGAGTCCACCGGATTTATTTAGCTTCGCAACGGCGAGCGGCGAAGGTGCGATCGAGCGACACGCGGGCTCGCAGCCCCGATCGAGCGTGCCGCGCGATAACAGCGCGACGACTGCATTAATTGAAGCGCTTAACCTTTTTTTCTCAATTATTCACGATACAATCGCGTTAGGTGGCTCGCGTGACGGCTCGTGCGAACCGCACGCGTGAAACACGCTGAAATATGTACCGGCCGCGTAATGAAGGTATGTTTAATAAATAGCCAGCCGGAATCACGCCGCTTTCGCGTTATTCGCACGTACGCGCCACTTGTTGGCGTATCAGCGCGCGGATACTCTTCGCTAATTTCGAACAAAATTTACTAAAATTCATAGAGGACACGGCGTATACCTGTAATATAAATTTATTTTCATTTTTCATGCGCATTCGACGCTCGGTAATGCAGGGGATGAAACGTAGCTGCGGACTGTACGTATTTCGAAATGCAGAATACGCACGGAGCCAGGGTAATAAGTTAATACCGCTGTGTTCTCGTTTGCGAAGGTAAATATTGCCGAAATTTGCTCGCGCGTTGACGTTTGACACGGAAATACGTGACTTTTTAGAGGTCGACGAGCGCTGCTCGAACGTAAAACGTGTTATATTTGAACTAGGATCTCGCGGTAGTTCCGCGGATTTATCGCAATACTTTCGCGGGAGTATACACATTCCACCGTTACACGAAGCGGAGAGTGAACTAATAAACGTCTCTCGCGAAAGAGCAGCGCGTCGTTCGCCGATACTGACCAAAGCTCGTCGTTCCTGGTTCCACGAGCGACAGCACGAGTTTACCCAGCAACGTTTGAGAACAAACCATTAATTAGCAACTCTTACTCGAACAATACGGCCATTATACACCCCCCCGCTCGAAACGATCCTTTGTTTCACCCCGAAGACGCGCCCTGAAACTTTGATCACCGCGTATCATAGTAATAAGCGGGGGCGGCATATTTCACGGTGTCGCATTTGTATTTCGCAGCGTCCCACGTCGATCGTTTCGGCAAGAGAACGTTTCCTCGACGCGCGGCGCATTTACGATTCCCGCGCAGCTGTTTTTCCACGGGCCCGCGGCCCTATTAAACCGACAGAGCGCCGGGCTCTTCTCTCGAGAGGACAACCATCGCGCGCGTACATTAAAAATGAACGTCTCTTTCCAAGCGCGGCCGACGGAAAGTAGGCAATGAAGTTTCGCGCATGAGCGGCTCGTAATAAAGCTGGTATCAGTGTGGATAGTTGGCGAGAATAGCCGCTCTATCTCTCGTTCGCTCTGTCCCTGTCTCCTCGTCAGCAGAGAGACGCGATTTAGCGGTTTGCACCGCGTAAACGGCATCGCAGCCAACATTATTGTAACGAGAGGGAGAGTGACCGATAAAAATATCGATTCGAATTTAATCCGCGGGAAGGTTACGCTCGATCGAGCGGAAAATCGGGAAACGGCTCTCCCGCCGGTTTTCCGGCTCCCTCTTATCCGTCCGCCGTCGAACCGTACCCGGAGGAACTCGCACGAAAACGGTCCCGCTTTCGTTCCGAATCGGATCGATCACTGAAAATTCATCGACCATTGTGCTCGCGCTAATTAAGGGAAAAATTGCCAGCTGCGGTGGTTTTCCGTGTTACGTCACGCCGATCGATTCGCCACTCGAATATCGTACAACGATAAAATAGTATTCCACGCTAATGATTCCGAATCGGTATAAATTTCATCACGTCTCGGCATCCCCTTTAATTTCAATCCGTATCGATTACCACAAAAATAATAGCCCGTGAACTGATATACTCTCAGATATTTCCTCCTCGATATTTACCATTCCCCAGTCAACAGCCTATTATATTCGCCGGCTGAACCGCGCCGCTACTCGATCGCAAATCAGTCGCGTCCTCGTCGTCGAAGGGTTGGTAAACACTTAGCCCGGTTTCCGTGGGACGTGCCTCGCCCGTGGCGCACGCGAGGCTGTCAAAATTACCGCGGGGAGAAGGTCGCCCTCCACCAGGTGAACCCTATTGCCCTATATTCTCGAGGTCAACATCCAGGTCTGGGTTAAGATTCTTTTCTCACGCGGCGAGGCTCGACGAGGGGATGAAACCGCTGGATGTCCCAGAGGAGGGTGGGAAAGAAGTCTCAGAGAAAAATTTTCGTCGTCGATACGCGTCAGACCGCGACTGCTGGCATCGGATATGTATGACGTCGCGCCGCTGACACGTTTCGGATTCGGTAGGGCGACGTATCCGATCGAGGGGAGCGAGCGTGGATGATCGCTGGAATCCCACGGGTCTGTCTCTTATGCATGTATGCTGATACGAGTGATGGTTCAGAGTGCAGTCTAGCCTTTGCCATTAACCAGTACTTTAAATGAATAGAATAGTCAGACTGCTCTTGATATATTAAATAATAAAACAGAAGACGAAAGAGTAAACCGCAAGAAATAATAATTACCAGTGGCAAACCTTTCGTCTTCCTCGCGATGAGGATTCCGCACGCGTGCAGACGATCGTTGATTGCCTTCGTAAAGCTTCCGT
Source organism: Xylocopa sonorina (assembly GCF_050948175.1). Taxonomy (NCBI): domain Eukaryota; kingdom Metazoa; phylum Arthropoda; class Insecta; order Hymenoptera; family Apidae; genus Xylocopa; species Xylocopa sonorina. The sequence continues at coordinate 8,237,014 of NC_135203.1, forward strand.
TTTATCTTGGTTTCGGCTGGCGGTGTATCTACGCGGTTCGCACGCGATACATACAAACGGAGGCAGACGGTTCTTCGTTTCGATACGCTTAGTTCGAAACGTCGATTTCGCGACCGTACCCCGTAAACCATCCGCGATTCCCCATTTCGGCGCAGGCACAATTTTCCGTATGATTTGTGTCGTCGGATAAAAAGCCGTCCCGTAAACTATAGTTGTCTTCATATATTCCGGAGTTTCCGGAGCGTCGTTGACACCCGCTACTGGCGGAGAGCACGTGGTGGATCTGGAGGAAACAGGGACGTTAATCTTCGTTTCCATATAGGAATGTTCCTAAGAAGTTTTCGAGTTTTCCACTTTGATACGTACACCACCGGCAAAACTCGAGAATCATTAATTTCCATATAGATACGATCAAGAAAAGAAATATTCCCATCACAATAAGGGATGACGATTAACCCTATTCTCGTCCAGCGTTGAAATGATCCACGAGTTCGAAGAAACGCGCGCACAAGTGTAATTAGTCCTCGTACGGGGTGCGTGCCGCAGGAACATGAACTCGAACGAGGTTGAACAATAGCTTCGAGACTTTGACATCATCTTGGTTCTGCCAGAAAGTAACGTCGACCGGAGAAAAGGCAGAAAGGAAGAAAGCAGCAGTTGAACGAAGGGAAAAGGAAATTATTCTAAGAAGTACGAGACTAAGGTCGAACAAGCAGGGAACGTCGAAATGGGGTGGCGGAGGAGGCCAAGAGATCACGATTCGATCGCAAGTGAAACGAGAACGAGACACACGGACCCGACGACGTGGAACGAGCAGTTCGTGATTTATATTCATAACTTTAACACGAGGCAAGTTGTAGTCACGTCGCCGTGACCCTCTGCCAGCCGCATAATTTATGTATTGTATTTCTCTTATGGTCGGCGTTCGAGGCCCACGGTGTCGAAATAAAGTCGAGCCACGGCCTCTCGTGACGCGTTGTCGCCGCTTGAATTATCGAAACGGGGGTGGCTGGTACCAGCCACAGGCGTGTAACCGGACGAGTGGAGAAGCATTGCGACCGTGCTCGTGAAAGATTGGTATTGATATTGAACCGTGTTTCCTTTTTCGCGTAGTTCCCCGGTTTCCTGCATCGAGAGACTGCTTTGAATATACCGTTCCGCGATTTTATTCCCCACGCTGCGTTCTAGCGCGACTAATTTATTTCCCTCTCCCTCTGTTTAAATCCTTATGGAACGCGTCACGCTTACCGAACGTGATGCTAATCTAACGTCGCATCTCCGCGTGTACAGTAAAATGTAAATGGAGACTATTAACGCCACGAAAGTTGGATTAACCTTTTAAATATTGGCGGATTCGCGTTCTGAAAAATCACGCGACCACCTAGGAAAGCGAGCGTCCTCGAACACCCGCCGCGTCAAGGGATGTCGCTGCAGACCGTCAAAGTCCACGGTGGTTCATACATTGTGCAGCTTACGGCGAGGCACGGGTGTCGAGGCAGCGAGGTATCAAAAATAAAGAAAAGAAACAGCAGAGCTACGGGAGGATGGGGGTTAAGACTGGGCCGAGCATAAAACCTTTATGCTCGAAACTCTTTCGTACGTTCAGTTCAGCTGCGGCGACTCGAGCCGCCTTGCCGTTTAATTACGAATTCTAAAGCTCCTTCGCCTACTGGCGAAACACAGGCGTTTGTTTCTTCCGGTCTTATTGCCACTTTTACGGTCCACCTTTCGGTGTTTCCGCAATGAAATCGGTCTCTGTTGCTCACCGTTCTTCCGCCTCGTCGGCCAAAGATCGTATCGATTTCCCGAGCGATTCGCCGAGACCGCGGGAATAATAACGCGGAAACATTTCGCGAATGATCCCTCGAACCGCTTCGTCGCTTTCGAACTCGGCTGTATTAAGATAAAATGTTTCCATTTCGCTAAGAACTCGCGAGGACGTTTAATTATCGGAGCTAAAATAGAACAAACTGGTAATCCAGTGAAGTAATATTTAAAGAATGAAGATGTTTCATCTAGACGAACCCTGAGAGGAAGCGTCTCGAAACGATTCAGCGTGATATCGTTTTTATGAAATTTACAGAGCATCCGGGTCTCTGGGAAAAATTAACACACCTTTTTATAGGTCGACCTCGTCGTCTCTTCTTCTCATGAATTTCTAATTAACCGTAGGACAAGAAACTCAAACAACCAACTTAAAAGTCTGCTCAATATTTATCACCCATGCCTCGCGTCCCCAAACTGAACGCAACCGTAAAGGAAACCAGCGAAAAAGCTTCGGATGTAATATTAAACGCGAGCGAAGGAACGAACCGATTAAAAACAAACTTCTCCGTCGATGGAACTCGTCCTCTCATTGGACGGGGATGAAATTTATCATCCTAGATTGAAGTGGCTCGCTTTGTGCGGCGGTCTCGAGCGGTCGTGTGATAATTACGAGGTCGTAGGCCGTCGACACTCGAGCGTACGGTCGCGCAGGCTCACGAGCCACCGACGGAATAAGAAGCGGAAAGTCTTTCACCGGATGGACGGCGAGGGGGGCGGCGAGGGTCGGTGGAATTCCGGTCCGCGCTTAAAACGCGTGAGCGAAATGTTTAATTTACCCGCCTTACTGCCGGCTAGTCTCGAGCTTCCGTTCCAAGCTGTGAATATTCGCGAAACTCGGTGCTCGTTAAACAGCCAAGCGTAATCGACGATTTGTATAACCTTAATGACGGAACCACCCCTTTCGCCTCCTACATCCCTCCGCGTCTCTCCCTCTTTCCTGCTCCCCTTTTCTTCCTCTTACGCCTTCCGTTAATTCCCCCGTCCCTCCTCTATTTTCTATCATTCCCTCTTTCTCTTCCCGTGGTGCCCCGCGTAGTCGCTCGGCCCAATCGTTTAGCCAGGCTTCACTTCCGTTGATCGAAGGACCCGGGAACCCGGTCACGGCGCGGTGCCTTATTTTTAATTAACGTAGTTGCCCGTTACCTTGAAGCTTATAACGCAACCCAGTTTCGCCCGGTTTCGGACGAGTTAAAACAGCCGGGCAAGAAGAAATAAGGGTGGAACGTGGGAGTGGATATCAAGAGGGTGGCGGAGAACGGAAAATTGTTAAGACGTCGACAACGACGCCGGACCGTTTAATCGAAAACTTTACGAGGAATTCAGAGACTTTTTTACAAGCGTACGCGCGATAAAACTTCGCCTCTCGCTCTGTTTTTCCCCCCCTCCTGCGCTACGCTCGACCTTTTTTTTTCTACCCTTCCCCTCGTCCGCTTCTTTTTCTTTCCCCTTGTTCTCCCGCTACCTTTTTTCGCCCGTTCGTCGAAACTGTAGGCTACATAATTGAACGCGGAGAATAAGGGCGCGTATCGATGCATAATGCAAACGCGTCCCGTGCAAATTCCCCGGGTCCCCTGTCCCTCTGTCCCTCTTCGATTCTTCCTGGTCGTCTCGCTCCGTCACTGCCCAGAGAAAATATATATACGAACGCCGCGCATAAAATGCGAGTCTTTCAATGTCGTCCTCGGGAGTGCTACTTAGCGGATGCTGCGGAAGATCAGAGCCTCAACTTCCGACTATTTCTTTCATTCTTCCATTCTTTCGCCTAGCCCCAACCCCTCCCCTGCACGATGTTCCGGCTCGCCCCTTGTTTCTCCGTCTTTCTTTCATAAGCTACATCCCCGTCCACTGCATCGTCTTCTCTCTATCTCTCTACGCTCGTTCGCTCTCCCGCTACTCGGCTTCGTACTCGTTTTCTGGCTAGAATCTTTTTTCAACCCTCCCCTTTTCTCTGGTCTAGCTTTCTTAACTCTCCACGCGGTGGCGGACCGACGCGGATGGGAGGTCTACGGCGGGTACGCAAATGGGAGAGTGAACTTGACTAAAGTTCAATACGCGGATGGATAGCCGAGGGTAACCGGAGGGCAACGGGGACGGCGTCGAAACTTTTAAGGTTACAAACTCAGTCGAACTCGTTCCCCGACAGTTGGATTGATTTTAATATCGACTTTGTTCTCGAACTCGACTACTGCCCCGCTACTTCCGCGGTTTCTTTCCCATTTTTCCCCGACGTTCTCGCCCCTTTCTCACCAACCCCTTCGTATTCAACCGTGCCCATCGAAGAGAAGAACCGCCTGTTTAATTCCACCTCGTCGGTGGATATCGAAGATCGCCACTGTCTCGCCCCAGGAATATTAATCGCGACACGAGAAAACAAGGGTTGACGATTTTTCGCTCGATAAATAAATCCTGGTTAACCTCGAACCGGGGGCGCGATTCGCAAACAGCGTCGACCGTAGCTGTCGTCAGCAGCGGGTAGGTTGCTCGATCGAAACTTCGCAGGGCCAAAAGGGCGCCCGGGCTAACTTAATCTTTCCCCAGCTTTCGCAGCGCAGAGTCGTATAAACGAATTCCTGGAGTGTCGCGAGCGAGCGTCCGCGGCCCCTGGCGAGGGAACGATCGTGACGGAATTATTTATCGCGGTTGCTCTCCGCCCGCAGCAACGGGCGGAGAAGGTAGCCCGGCCGGCTCTGATCCTTTTTCCATCGTCGAGCTTAATTGAAAACACGGATAAACGATAACGAACGGGGGCTCGTCGCCGCGGAAAAATCAGCTAGATCCCACGTTAAACATAACAATTATTACACGGTTAAATTGGAGATCTCGTTATTACACGTCGTTCCTTTTAACGCGTTGTCGATAGCACGTACCGTCGCTTAATAATTCAACCGCCGGCGTTGTTATTGCCCGCGGAGAGATTTTCGTAGTATCCGCGCAAATATTTTATCCGCCCCGATTCCAGCCGCCGCCTCGCCCCACCGTCGCTCGTCCGCCAACCCCCGGGTGTACCACGCGCCACCGCGAAAAACGCTCGCGAATCCCCGTAATGCAGAATTTATCTAGCGAAATTGACGGCGAATCGTCCCGGCGATCGCCGCGAATGGATGTAGCCGCCCCTCCAGCCCCTCCCAAACCCATTCCCCGGTAACAAGTATCCGATCGCTCGCGTTAATTAATGTTTCATTCGATGCACTCGATATTACTTATCAATTTGATACGCGTCAAATTATTACCGTTGCTATTCCCTGTATTGTTTTAACAAATTACAGGGAAATTGCGATCCCCTCTCCCCTTTCATCTGCTCTGTTAACGATTAGCGCCACCTAGCCGCCAATCAATATTGTATTAACCAACAATGCACAGGGGGAGAACGCGCGGTGGTTTTGTTTATCGCGCGGCAATTTCGCGCCTGCGATACCGGGAGGGGCCGAGGAGGCGAGAGACCGGGGTTTTCGCGCCTCGTTTCAGGACGTCTCGCGTTTCCGGCGGATACTCGAGAAAACCGGTTCCCAGCCCCAGCATCAACAAGTTCATCGCGTAGTTCATATTTATTCCGCGCGCTGCCTTTTATGGGCCGCGTTGCTCCGCGAAACGCTGCGAACGTTTTCTCGTTCAGAGCGAACAGCCGCTGTAAGAGCATCCCTTGCATTTTGTAAGAGGTTCCGCGTTAATTGAAATTGGGGGAATTCGCTTAAACTACGCTCGAGGTTCGAGATGCTTTGCAATTCGATCGAATCGTTACACGATATTCGATGTTATAGTTCCATATCGTACAATGGCGAACGCGGAGAACTGTGCAACCTAACGAACAACTATTAACGTAATTAAATGTCGACTGTTAACGCGAGTAAAAAATCCACTGGCTCGAAATGAACGTTCCCAATCTTCGTGCAAATAACCGCGCTGTTGCACATCCGCATCCCCCGGATTGGAAAGCGACGTCGCGGCGGGTGACGTCGCGCGAAAACGGAAGGAAGTTTTGATTAGTTGCGGAGGGAATTGACGAGGAGGATCCAACGCGGCCGGAGTCGGTAGCTAATTCCGGAAAGTCGAGCGTCACCGGTGAAACTCCCTTACTTCCGCCTTTTCGCGGGCACCGTGCCGGCCGCGGATCCCTCGAACGCGTGTCTCGCGTCTAACTCGTCGCAATTACGTGATTGCGGCCGGCTACGCGCTGGGTTAACAGCGACGTTATTACGCAAACGGCACGGATAATTGTTTCGAGACGATTATCGCAACCTGTTACCCGATCGCCTCGTTCCACCGTCCTCTGTCCCTGCCCCACTACGGCGTTCCTCGTCGCGATCGATGTCTTACTTACGAACCCCTCCGTTAATCTAGACGATTGCCGAGTTTCGTGAATTTCGTCCGCGGAGATATTAAGACGATAAAATTGTTCCCGCCGTCGCATGAGATTGTAATGGGAACCCTTTCGAACTTGGAGAACGTTCCTATCGTCGAACGGATTAATTTCACTGGCGCAGTTTCTATATCACTTTACGGTTTTCTTAATTATCTATCATTCGATGGGGGTCTGGTTACCTTCACCGCTTTGAATCTGTAACTTTCAGATTACTCTGAGTGACTATCTGTCTCTAAGTACCATCAAAATTGAATGTTAGCTAAAATAATATAATAAACCAGTGAAGTAGCTGGCAAATATACCAGGTGAACGTTGCACAAGAACTGAGTATCCCCAGTAACGAGTTAGACGCCACCGAGCGTCAGCAACGAAAGGAGTAACGAAAGAAGTGGTACGAGCCAGCCGTTGGTCGGACGCGCCTCCATTCACCCCTGTCCGTCTTAACGTATCGTTACGAACGAATTCCCGAGATGGGAAATAAGCCATCCGCGCGCAAGAAGAAGGATCGCGATGGTGAAGCTGTTCCCGGTCGGAAACTCGGCAAGACAAATTGCTGTTCTCAACTATTTTAACCTCATTTAAATATCAAATTACGTCGGGACGGGAAGATTATCGCGCGTGCCACGGCTGGGTGGGAGAGACGCGTGTTCGCCGCTGTTGCGCGTAATCACGAGGAATAACCAGCCCCGTCGGCTTATTTAAATACAACAACTTTCAAATTGGGCCCATCAATCGCGTCTGCGAGGCGTTCACCGCGCAGAACTCGCAAGAAGACGGGACGGAAACTCGTTGCCGCGGAATTATCCACGGTTACGGTGATAACCGGTCTCAGTTTAAACCATAGACGCAGCCAAGTATCGAGCCTGGTGGCGAACCAGTCGCGCAGGAGACACGGCACGACGCGGAACGAGGCGTAATATCGACGAAACGAAGTAACGAGTGGCTCCTTTAACCATTTCCTTCGGGTACACGGTATTCGAGGCACGCGCCGCTAACTGGATGTATTCAAATCACAACCAGCGTACCCGAGAAGCAAGAGAAATAGTTTCACCCCTTTGCTCACCCCCTCTCTGTCTCTCTCTCTCTCTCTCTTTCTCGCTCTCTCACCTCCTTCGCCACGGAACCACCCTTTTCACGGATCGTACAGGGTGGACTGTTTAGTCAACCCTCCCACGCCTCTCTGTCCGCTCCCTCGACCTACCCTTCCAAGGGGTAGACGGACCAGCCAGCCCCCGCCACTGGGAGAATCTAATAATCGTGAGACTTCGTTTCGCAAGGCGACAATCTCGACGCCGATCGAGCAAACTCGATTTTTACTCGTAATTAAACTCCCCTCCACCCACCCTGTCCTGTACCCGTGACTCTTTTCGGCTCCACCCCCGTTCATCCATCCATACCTACCCCCCGTTGCATCCTATATCCGACTCCCAGCTTCGATTCCATCGTGTACTGGAATTTTACAACGATCGAGAACGCCCAGGCGAACTCGGTTAGTTCACCAAGTTCCGCACGCTCGTATAGGCAAAGGCGGGCATTAACGAGGATTTCTTACTCGCGGCGCGGCCTTTAACCACGGCAATTTCCCGTGGTCTTATTGCCGCCGCGAAGTTTTTCGCGGTCGAAACTTTTTGAGATATCGCGACGGTGGCGGGTTGGACGCGAGCAACCTGGGGCTACATTATCGTCGCGATGTAACGTTTAATTGCCGAATCAATTTCTCCCCGCGTTCTGCTCCTTTCCCCGTAGCTTTCTTCCTCCTCCGCGCTCCTTTCGCCTAGCGACCCCCGCCGCAGCCGGTCTTTCAACCACCGGTGAAAGCGCGGACGGGATCGATCGTCGGGGGTTTCTTTCATTTTGAAATTACCCTCCACCGCAGCGAGGGGGGAATCTGGGTCAGGTTAGAATCACCTCTAATACCGGTCTCGACTCTCCCTTAAGTGCAGACACTGAAAATAAATGCCTTTAATGGAACACGGTCCTCCCTCGCCGCGATTCCCTCGCGAGGCTCGCTCGCGAAACCGAGGGTAACGCGTGATCCATGGGAAACGCCGCGGGTAAAGAAGTATAAATTACGCGAGTCGACCGCGTTAACGGCCACGTAATCCGAAAGACATTAGACAAGGCCTCCGAAGCGAGTTTCGCCGGCAATTCGCTTTTATTCAGCCGCGTGCCACCGGTGGCGGGCACCAGACGAAATTAACCGACGATGATTAATGAACGATATGAAAATTGGATTTTCGAATGGGAAATCTTCCGCGGCGGGTCTTCAACGATATCGTAGCGCTGGGAGCGTTACGAGAATTAACTATAAAATAGCTGGTAGAAGCACCGAGAGCGGTTACGTTGTATCTTTTATACCAAGATTCGAATGCACTTCCTCGCGCTTCGAGCAGCAATTCTATCAAGTGGCTGCCTTACAACGAAACTGTTTCGACCTACTTCCTGCCGGTGGAAACTTTAAATTAACCCGAAAAATTGCGGAACAACACAGTGGCGTGCATTTTAATAAACACCACTTCCGCGGCACACCGGCCACGGCGTATCCGTCTCTGATTTAACCCTCGAACAAATTCTTTCACCCTAAAACTCGACCGGATACAAAGTAACAATCGTGCCTCTTAACATTCACGAGCGTCCAGAGTTGCGCGCTCGTGGAGAGCGTAGCTTCGAAGCGACGAATGCACTCGTTGCCGCGGTTTGACCCTTTCCTTGGAAAATTGAACCAGTAGATGGGGGAGGGGCGGGGAATGGGAAACGAGCGAGGAACGAAAGTTAGCCCAGGACGGGAGCGAACTTTTTCACGCGATTCTATCCGCAGCCGCGGAAGCGGAATCGCATTATCCACCGTACGTTTCGTTTCCTCGTTTTCCACCCCCTTCAACCCTCTTTCTCCCTCTCTCTCTCTCTCTCTTTTGCCCTCCATCGTTTTCTCTTTCTTGGAGCTACGCTCGTAATTCACCCGGTTGCGAGCCTTCGTTCCACTCGATACAGATCGATCCGGGCATCGGGTAATTCCCCGGCGACACCGTTTTTCCTGACATTTTCCTAAAGCGCGACACCGCGGTAAATACTCGTTTGCCGTTAAACGGTTTTTCCGCGTCAGCCATCGGAAAATCCGCGATGAAGCCACGCGGGGGCGGCGAGGGGAAGACGGTGAAATTCACTGTGACCGCGTGCAATGCAGTTCGATATCGTTTCGCGGTGCGAACCTGCGGAAATAAAGGGTTCTGACCGAATCGATGATCGGTGAAACTGCTGCGTTCCGAAAGGAATAAAAATAATTAGAAGAGACACTTATCTCTGTGCTGCTGTTATTTCATAGCGTTCGACGCGCAACAATAAAAAACGTAACCAGCCGGGGTGTAGGTTGAATCATAACAGTATCAGTTTTATTTCATATACGCGAGACTTGTCGACTGTCGAGTCGATGTTTGCCAACGTCTATCCGTTTATTTTCCACGGACATATCCAAACATCCGGAATGTTTCGATGATCCAAACGAAACTTAGTCGCGCAGCGTTGATTCGGGATCGCCTCGAACATCGAGAACGCATAGGGGATGAAACTGTCGACATACGTACACGGTGGGAACTGTTCGTTACGGAACAGGTCGCGTGCACCGTTCGAAGTAAACAGAGCAATACACACAGGGGTCCGATTAGGCAAATTATGGATCCTAATGGACTAATGGTAATTACTCTGCCAGTAGGTTCTCGCGTCGCCCCTACCACGCGTCGAGTCTCTTATTTCCTCCTGATCCCCGCGTCTCTCGATAACGCTCCCGTCGACACTTGCGAATCATTAATAAAACCAGTCACCATTACACACACGCGCGCGTATATATACACACACAGAATACACTCGAGCGTGCAAGAGGCGACTCGGGTATGAACGAGAATAGCAGAATGCAAATTGAAGGGTGGTGGCCGGTGGGATAACAGAAGGGCTGGCCAGGATTTGCATGTAGAAATCTTAAGAGAACAAATTTTTCCCGTAACACCACCCCCGTCTTCGCCCAACCCCCGACTCATCCATTCCCTCTACGCTCTTTTACTTTGTTCCGCGTCTCGCGCCATTCCTCTCGATTTGCATACAAGATTGCGCATGATGCTCTTCGGCACGGCACGTTCACCACCCTTGACTCACCCCCTCTCAATCTCGCCCTCTCTCACCCCTTCTCTGCCTCTCATTTACTACCTAGCAGGCTTCTTTCGCGTCTAGCCGTGGCGCCACGTCTCGCCCGTGCTATCCCCTTTATCATCCACCCTTGTTTTCCGTCCAGGGCGAAAGAAATGCCCGAAGGTATCGAATAACGTGACGAGGGTTTTTAAATCGAGTCCGTTCTCCAAGAAACGCGCCCTAACGTCGCATCGCGATTGATATCAGAGCTAACGGTGATCGCTTTAACGTATCGATCTGATTTCTGTTTTTTTTTTTTTTTTACGTATTTGACAAGGGAATACCTTGAAGGAGTATTCCATCTGGCGTTTAATAAAGAGGAGTTTAATACTGAATTGTAAACCGTTATTTTGAACGCGGGAATTATACTGCCGCGCGAAGTGGTGTGGGTGGAAATAAAGTTTTATTAGCCGAATGGAAAATATAATAGCAACGAGCCAGGGCGAGTTTTAACTCGCAGAGAGATATTTGCGAGAGCTGCATTTTTTCCTTGGAATTATTGACAATATAAAAATGGTCGATTTAAAGTACGGAATTTGACGATAAATTTCCTCGCATTTCCGCCGAGCCTTTATTGCCCCGAGCTCCCTTACCCCGTGTTCCGCGATACAATATCGAAACGAATAATCCGCAAATTCTCGGCTAATTGTTTAATTATAAAATTACACTCTGTAATATAGAAATAATCGAACCGACCCGCGGTACCGAATTCCTGCTCGTCTCTCTGTTTACACGAGAATTTTACCATTGCGGTTAATTAATCATTGATCAGAGGATCGTGTCGCGTTTTCCTCTACAAACGCGACCCTCGTTTCGCGACGAGCGCAACCAGGATGAACGAGTGTACGATTCGGAAAAAAACCTGAATTTTCTATAAAACTCGTCGGAACCGACCTGCCGCGCGAAGTAACCAATATGAATATCGAATTTTCCGTTTCGGCTGCCGCGGATCCAACGTCAGCTTAATTAGAACACACTGGCGGCGTCGATATCCATCAGAACGTGATCTGCTTACTTGGTGGTTATTCGAACGAAGCTGAAGATCAAGTGAACGGCATTGCGGCTCGAGGCTCTTTTCAGATTTTCCACGCGAAACAAAAAATGCCCGTATCCCCTTTCTATCTCATACTCATTCCCTTTTTCTCTTCGCCCCTTCGTTCACTGTCCGCGAAACATTACAACGGGGGGAGGGATGCAACGTTGGTTACCAGTTAGCCTGTCGATGCTCGCGGGAATTAAATTTGATTATCACTACCGTGGTGTAGGCAGTCGGATACGGTTCACCGACTACGACCGCCTGCGGGAGCCACCGGCGAATTTATATCGTTTTTTTTCCCCATTGCACCCCCTTTTTTTTTTGTTTCCTCCGTCGTAAATACCCCGACACACGCGCGCCATATTCCATGGACCGATACGTTCGGTCCTGTATCGATCTGCGCGTTTCAATTTGCCCAACCTTCCTCTCCCTTACTCATTCCGTGTCGTTTGCCATCTCCTTATTTAGAGCCACCGATATACCGTCTCTATTTTCACGGTTATTCTACTTTCCGAGTTTTCTCTGATTTCTTCCTCTGAGAGAAAAAGAGGGAGAGAGAATGAAGTAGAGAGGGCTCTTCCGTGGGATGTGGTGTTTAATGGCAGTTTATGAGGGACGGGCGACGGAGCGCGGTTTAGAACGCGGCCACGAATGTATTATTTCAAGCGGAACCGAAGATAAAGACGCCGCGGTGGGTGGGGAAATATGCCGTCTTTCAGACGGCAAGAGCGTCAATTCCCACGGAATATTGGCTTCGGGGTGCAAGCGCGCCGGGTGAAGAGAGGCCGGGTAACTCGATTGGTTAGAACGATCTGGCTCGGCGAATGTAGCAATTTCGTGTCGGAAACCGTGGAAGGTTGAAGTATTTTTGTTCTGCCTGGTTTTATAGAAGAATTCGCGGGCTCACCGGGGCTCGAGTTCACCGGGGCGGTGACGGTCGTTGCTGTCTCGCTCGGTGGAATTTCTACCTGTGTACCTTATCTTATTACGTAATGGCCCCTATCGTAATGGCCCCCGTGCCTGCGTATATTATAGCCCAATTATCGATCCGTTCGAATAGATTGCCTATCTTAATGCCAAATATACAGACGTCTTAGGTATGGCCCTATTAGGCGGTATCGCTGACGAACACACCATCGAACGATTATATCAAAGTATAGAACCGTACGCACACCAATTGGGACCAATTAGCGAGTGGAATAATGTTCAAGGTTCCTGTGTGAAAAATAATCTACACCCGCTCGTATTTCTATTCGTAAGTATCGTACGTATCGCGTACGCTGGTCGATCTGTAAAGAGTCGTCTCAAAGAGATTCCACAGCGCGATTCACAGAGGCAACCTCGTACGCGAGACTCGCTACGAATGGGTCCACGATCGTGGAAAATATCCGAGTACCGATACGCCGGTTGTATTCTGATTTATTCGGCGGATTTCGCGTTCTCCTTAGTAGTGCAGCCGTGCAGCGTGTACAAGCCTGTCAGACTGGGCAAACAAAGTATCGTATATCAGATACAGTGGTGGCAGATGCCGCGAGCATAACGGAGCCACCCTCTGCAACCCTCTGTCTCCCTCTCTCTCTCTCTCTCCTTCACCCAGATTTCCACCTTCGAGCCCCGCTCCTTCGCTCTCGACTCACCTTCTTCGTAAACTCACGATCTTATTTTGCGAACAGGTCGAGCGACGCCTTTATGAAAGCGGTCGAGTGCTGGGTATTAGCATAGGAAGTGGAAGAGCGCACCCAGCACTGCCGCGGCCTACAGCGCCTATCGAGCCATTCCTCTTTCGATCCGCACGCCGCGATCCTTCGCGGGAGCAAAATTAAATTCTTCGTCCCCTTCTTTAAACGATTCTCGCGAGTAGCCGCTGTCGACTATCGCGATCGATCTATCGATTACGGAATTCAGCGGTTTATTTCGCTTGACAATTGTGCTGTGCCAAGTGAAATACCGTGGAACAGGATCGTCTGCTGCGGTATTCGAATCGCGAAGGGGGCGGTCGCTTCTGCGGCGCCGATCGAGGCAAACAAAAATAGGATTGAAACGATTACGAGGTACAAAAGCCAGCCGGCTCTCCAGGTGCGCGGGTTTAAAGATTAATCGAGCCAACGGTTGTACCTGTTGAATTACAACCGGAGTATTTACGGCAGAGACGAGTCCGGGCCAGAAAAGAGCGTTTAATCGCGCTCACGGAGTCGTAAAGCCCGGCCCGGAAGCTGCCACGCGAGATCGTATTAATACGGAATGCCACCGCTTCGTAAACCGCGGCCAATGTTTAAATCGTAAACGCGTGGTCTAGGAATATCAGGCTTTCCACATGTCCATGCGATCCTCAGTTAGACCTTCGACTCTCGTGGCCAGCGATTCTTACAGGTCCGTTAGACTTGTACGTATCTCGACTACCCGTTCGTTTCATAATTAATAACAGCTGCGAGAATTTTTCTCTGGTATAGTATTTAGAGTGTCGATCAGTCTGATATTATCGAAGAATAATTATTAGCGATTGAAATACGAAATAAACGATTACGCTAATTGACATCGTTCAGACGTTATTTTATTTTATTAAACAGTTCCGTGTTTGCCGATACATCTACACCTACGGATAATTAAAAACTAATTAATTACAGGCGTAAATTTACGCAGTCCTTTGAGAGAGTCGCGCGCGTTTCACGGTTCCGCGAGGATTGGGCGCGGCCCCACCGGAGGGCCGCGTCGAAGTCATTAAGTCGCGATCATTGGGGTCGAACGTAAATTTCGAAATCACTGGCCGGTTGTTTTAATTAAAATTTATCGCGGACTGGGCACGCGACGGGGAGAGAGGGGGCGTGATATTTTCCTGAGCCGCGTGGCGGATATTCGTGTCAGTGAACGGCGGAGCATCTGATCCCTGAACGGCCGGAACCCGGAAGAAGCATAATTGCTTTTCAACTGTTCGCATTAAGGTCTTGGCTCCGCAACGACTCCTAACCATCCGTCTGCCACGTTAATGAAAAAGACCGCGCGCACGCGGGGCCACGCTCCACGGATTTCACCGTTGCGAGTTTCAGCTTTTTTTTCTCTCCCTTCTTTCCGCCCGCCAACCGCCCCTCTCGTTTTCCCCCCGCTTTGGTATCAATTTAATTACCGCTAGATCCCCGGGTGAAATATGCAGTTCCTTATTAATGCGTCCAATTAATTCGCGAGGAAAGCACCCCGAACAAGGGATCTTGACTTCGGGAGGATTCGTTCCCGAGCACTCGCGCGACCCTGGTCCCGGGAAGATTACTCGTTTTTAAGCCACCCTTTCAATTAGTATCGACTTTTTACGCGCGGTTCTTGTACCCCGCTCGGAAATCCCTGAACTCGATTAATCTTTCCTGGGATACTTAAAACTGTGAGACACTTAACCCCGGAACGGGGTGACTCGAGTCTATTCCAAGCTTTGTCCCAAATTCGAATAATTGTCACGATCCAATACTGTACAGCTCGATGATACTTTTCACGTGTTCGCGTTGTTGAAGAAATATTTAAACGCAACTGTGCAATTTTTAGGCGTATCGTTAAAAAATGTGCACCCCTCGGAGATGTGAATTCTCCGGGATTGAATCTCTCTGATTAACCTCTGGTTAACTTATTCAGGAAATATGAAGATCATCCATAAACTACGAATTACCTCGATAACAATGCGACGCGGAAGAAGCATTTGCCCGGGACGAAGAAGGTCGGAGGAAAACAATCCCGTGTATTATTTCCGTGAGACGGGTTGTTGCTCCCGCGAGACCCGAGGGAATATCATTACCGATAAGAAATCTCGTTAAAACTGCGGCCAGGGGCGTCTTAAAGAAGTCAATTTTCCACATCGAGACGCCAGGGACGTGCGTACGGAATAATTTCCCTTACGACTGGCAGCGTTCCGCTCTCATTTCCCGTTTGGGGATCAAGGGGGACCGCGTCCGTTCTTGCCGCGACGTTTCCGCTTCTCGCTTGTTTGCGCCGACAAGAAGAGACGAGGAAGCGAGCTGGCGGTCGTCGTTGAACCTCGTCGAATTACCTCTGGTACTTCCCGTCCTCCAGTGTGCGTGTATACGAGCCACCGCATTGACGTTTAGCTGGCAGGAATTAAAGAAACTCGAGGGGCACCGCGTGGCTCGAGCGCAGGGGGTGGAAAAGAGGGACCACGCTAAACGCGAAAAGGCCATCGATAATCGGCCTCGAGTTGTTAATGCGAAACTGATCGAGGGAAACGACATTCTCGAGCCCTTGTCGTGGCAAGAAGACGCCGGCCGCCTGGTATTTTCCGGCGAGTTCACCCCATTAAACATTTTTGCTATCTCGCCCGGGATCTGTTCGAGGGTAGACACGAGGCCGAACAGAGGAACGGCGTAGGGAAGGGCGGCGGTGAGAGGCTGTCGGGGGTGTAAGCAGCGAGGGAAAGGGCGGAAGTCGGTAGGGGGTTGTGCGAGCTAGACGCTGGCACCTGTTGCTTTTCCAGTCGGCTCTCTATCTTCTCTCTCTCTCTCTCTCCCTCGAACTGTCCTCCTCTTTCGCTCTCGTCGCTCTCGTCTTTACTTCTTTTTCTCTTTCATTATTTTTCCCGTCTCTGTTTCTGTCTGACTTCCCTTCTTCTTCTTCTTCTTCTTCTTTCTTTTTTTTCGTTCTTTTCTCTTCGCCTCTGTCTCTACGTTTGCTTATTCCTTTCACTCCGCGGCCTCGTTCTCCCTGATTCTTCCGCCGACGAGAGGGCGGCCGCCTCCGGAGATTGAAACGCGCCACTCAAGACCACTTACGCACTGGCGGCAGATGAAATCCCATGTTCCCCGGTAATCCTTTCGAGCACTGCAGTTTGAGCGTGGCGCCGTAATGAAATGTTCTCTCTAACGCGTATGGAGGATAAGTGTCCGACTGAGATTATTACCGCTTTGAAATTAATAATCGCGGCTCGAAACAAATACCCGCGCCACCCTCCCTCCGGTGCAGAGTAACAAGACGTCGTCTAATTAATTCCGTTCGATCGATTCGACGCTGCGCCGCGTCCGTGGAAATCGGAAAACAGCTCGGCCTGACTAATGATCGCGCTTAACTACTTAACCGCGTCTCCGTGCGCGCTCTCGCGCCACCCACCGTTTTCGACCGCGAAAGTCGCGACGAAACGCGAATAAATGCGGCGACATAAATCGCGTGGGAGACAATTTCGAGCGCGGACGGAATCGCAGTGCGCAACGATGGTGTGTACAAACGCGCGTCGTTAAGGGATATAACCCGGCTCGTCCTTTGCGTCGGCGGTCGCAATAATCAACTGAGGGTTCAGCATTGATATTACGTGTCCTACATTGCGGTGTACGACGCGTAGATAGTCCCCATTCAGCGGCACGAGCCACCAATACACGGGGAACCGCTCGAATGTATTAGAGGAATATCTTTGTGACGCGGGCTTGATTATGAGGTTCGTAGTTCGCCAGGCCTGCTCGCTCCCCAGGCGCCCCTCGATAGGTCCGTCGTCCTCCGCGTCCCGTCTACGACGTGTTCTCTGCGATGGCTCGTATTGCTCGTGGCCACGAGCAGCCCGGGATATCACTGTCATTATCTCGATCATTATGTCGTAACAACAAAGGAACCGATACTCGCGTCGATCTTTGAAGGAAACGAACGCCACGTTAATGTGGCCACGGGTTTGCGCAGTCGTTATCAAAAGTCGACCTCGCGTGGGCCTTTAATAGTCCGTCGAAGGGGTTGGTCGTTGGTTAAATATTTAAGGGCGCGTTTGGGTAATCCACGCGCACAGCTGATGAATCGATCTTCGTTAAGAAATTGGGTTACTCGTCCAGGTTTTCGTTGTTGTTCCGGCGTAGGTATTTTCTCGCGCAATTGTTCCGTGGAGGGAAAAAGGCAGGTTGATCCATTATTATCGGATCGCCCCAGAGATGGACGTCAAGCGGATTGGTAGCGATGCGTTTTCGACGCCGACATGCTTCGTGAAAGTGCATTGATTGTGAATTCAGTGTGAAGTAGCCTCGCGGGACCAATGCCGTTGCGGTGAATCGTCGATCATTGCCCTTTAACGACCCGGCCGGATGCACCGCTCGAAAAGGGGATGCTGGCCATTACGTATACACAGCCGTGGACGCCGTCGAATTTATTCACGAGCACTGATTTATTATTTTAAGTACACCCTGCCCTTTTCTTTCGCGCGAACGCATCTCGCAACCATTTTCAATATTCTCTCTGTTTCCCACCGACTTTCTGATTCACCGGACGTTCACATCTCTCTGGACGTCTTCGCAGTTGCGCCCTCGTTTGACGTTACGGTCCGCTGAAAGATGGCAAAGGTGGAAAACGTGTTGCTCAGCTTGAAAATTCACGAGGTTCAGCGCGTAATTCGGAATTTCAGATTTACGGTGAGCATAATTCCGAAAACAGGTCGGGCCACGGCGGTGATTTGAAGCGGTTGTCGCGGCCATTTCGGTGCTTATACGGGGGTGAATGAATTTTAGAGTACCAGCCAGCCAGATAGATATACTGCCAGCTGGTATAATGGATAGCGTACATGGAACAGCACACCGTGGTGTATCATCGATCATTGCCTTTTAATGGCTCAACCTGTGTGCTACTTAAAAGGGATCGTGACACTCTATAGGGGATACGTCTAAGATAAATCGTCGTCACTGCCAGCTTAGAGTCAAGTGTGCTTTAGGCCTTCCCAGGCTCGAGTACGTACAGGTACGCCCTCGTGTGTGAGTGTCCGTATTATACTTCGCTTTCTGCTAGACCAGGATTACAAATACCGCGTCCCTTCTATTCCGCAAGGGTCTTCTCGTACCGACACGGGACGCGATTTTTCAACGAACACCGCTCCCAAGCATTCCATGAATATCTACAGGCATATTTATGATGAAATCTTATCGAATCGAGATCCACTTAATCGGCTATCTTATCCCTCTTTACAAGTCCTCGATTGCATCCTAAAAGAGGAAGCATCTCGACCCCAGTCGTCAACATTGTACCAATCGTCGAACTCCCTCGCTTCTTTCGAAGCGAAAGAAGAAATCAGCCAACTACCCTCCCTCGTTCCACCGTGCTCGAGTCATATCCTCGGATCGTATCTCACGGGCCCGAGTCGAACCACTCGGCGCCCCTGAAACCGTGCTCGACCAGTTCAAAGATCACCGCCGTAGAACGTGGAAACACTCGAGAACGAGCGACGGGGGCGGAAGACAAAGGCGGAGGGATGCGCGGTGTGTGCGACAGAGCGGTGGGAAGAGAGCCAGAAATGGGACAAAGTGCGCGGTGGTTAGACGGAAATAGGGAGCACAAGCGAGGGAGAAGAAGATCCCGTGAAGGAGATAGCGGCGGCTGGCGAGCAAACGAGTTTCCTCGAGTTTGGACAAGACTTCAACCGTTTAGCGGCGGAGGGTGGTTTTCAGGGTGGGCCCCGGCTGCGAGCGACCGCGCGCCGTTATCCGATGCTGGCGAGCCGTGCCGGCGTAAAAGTGTTGACCGAGGCGGCGCGCGCGCGAGGGTTGCCCCGTGCTTTTAAACGAGCTCGCGCGACAGACCTCTTCGAACCAGCGGCGCGGCCGGGGTTAAATACGCGGCGCTCGTTAAGGGAACCGCGTGCGCGCCGCGTTACATTCCACTTATGACGCGGCGGGATTACCGAGCGCGAGAGAGACTCTTTGGACGGTTCGGTCGGTTGGCTCGCCGCGCGTTTACCTCTCGTCAAAGTTCTTTGTGGCGCGCGCCATCCGCGCGCCGAGGGAAACGCCGGGCGTCCCTGCGTGCATTGCCAATTCGAGCGTTCGCTTCGAGGATTCCGCGGAGCGTTCGCGCTGTGCTTTCTATTCGGAGCTGGAATTAGGGTTGAGATTAATTGGGTGCGACTTGGGAGTTCTTTTTCCGTTCTGTTTGGTAGAACAGTGACGAGGACGGATCGAGAGACACGCTTTCGACGTCTCACTCGCGACCAACACGAAGGCGATCTGCGAGTTCGAGAGTATCTGCGATACTGATTTTCTTGGGGAAGAAGCCACGTATCTCTCTTGTTACGTCACCGACGCCCCAGAAACGTTACTGAAGTCGTTGTTCGCGAGCCAGTGCTCAGGCCAGTCGGACTTTGGCGAGAAGTGAACGACACGGTAAGAGAGGGCTCGCAAAGCCAGCGAGTTGAACGTTAAGGGGGTAGAAAGGAAGATAGAAGTTGGAGGAGAAGCAGGAGGAACGGCAGTGTTGTTGGCGAGGAGGAAGAGGAGTCACGAAGCGGCTATAAATACGCTGCGCCACCTGCACCTAACGTCCACCTACGTACAGACCAGACAGAACCGAATCGTGGTGGCTCGTTGCTGGAGCACGAAACGGCCGCCTCGTTTCGCGTATCCGGCCTCGTTCTTGCTCGAATTAATGCGCGAAACTATTTTTCCTCCCAGCAGCCGTAAAGAAAAAGGGGGTGAATTAATCCTTTCGCCGCTAAATACTCCGACCTTAAGACTCTCCGTAACAGAGGACGGTTAACGATCTTCGATCGTAATTACTGCTCGAGCGTAATATCCCGCGTATCGTGCAACGTATCAAGGGTTGAGCAACATCGACGGAATTTCGGAATTTTCCTGAACAGTTGATTATATCTCTGAAAGGAACGCGAACGTACTTCCGAGTTTTGCGGAGAAGTATGTACATTCGTATTCAAAACACGGCGCGAAATGGTGGCCAAGTTTCTCCATCCTCTTCGAACGAAGTGCACTCGAAACGCAACCCCCATAACGAAGGTTTAATGCGATTCCCGAGATCGTGCGGCGCTACCAGCTCCAGGTAATAGAGTGCTTACCGATATCAATTGTCCGACGTGATATAATTTCCTCGCGCGATAAGTAAGACGAGTGCGTTCCACGTGCACAGAGCAATTCATTCGACCGGTACTCGATTACAGAACGAATGCTAACACTGGCGACACGTTCGATCGGGAAAGGGATCGCCGCGTCTCGTTTGCAACTCGACAACGCTACAGCGATCGCGGCGGGGTGGTTTTATTCGTTTACAGGCTGGGCGCGAACAGAGAATCGCGCCTGGTGGATACATCGCGGCAGGGATATAAGGTTACTCGATGCCGCGAGCTAAAGCTAAAGCTCGCGGTACACGCGATATCGTCTGGTCGCTGTTAAAAGGAATAACCAACGAGGACGGGGCGAACGGGAAACGGAGACAGCGCGAGGGGTGGTTGCGAACAAAAAATAAATTTAAAAGGGAAACGGAAAAATGAAACGAAAGAAAGGGGTAGGAGGACTCGTCTGATATTCATTGTGCGAGCGCGGGCACATTAAAAGCGGCGAGTCAAAGCGACGCGATGGCGGGCGTTAAAAAAGTCGAGCCACCGCTAACATCACCGACCCACCCTTTTCTTCCTCTTTTTTTTTCTATTTTTTTTCTTTTTTTTTTATTTTCGTTTACGCGTCGCCTTTTAAATCCGACACCCTTGAGCGTGGATTTTAAGCAAACAAATACCTATCGAATGTATCACGCGGCGAAACGAAGGCAGCGGACGGTCTGCGCCCGGAAAGCAAAGGGGGGCGCGAACGGAAGGAAAAAATAGCATAAAGTGTCGGCGCACAGAGGGCGACGAGGGAACGGAGGGGGAGATGGAAACAGGAGGTAGGTGGAGCTCGGTACGCGGTACAAGGGTAGTTTACTACGAGCGTGTTAATTAAACAAAAAGCCACCCCGTATACCAAGCTAATTAGAGTGGCTCTCTTACCAGCTGGAGTTCTTCGCTTCAAAAATATTTTCCTGCTGCTCCTCCGTGCGCGCGAGAGAGCAATCCTTTCCCATCTTCCCGTGTACGTACCGTTGGATTTTCCTTGCGTTACTACCTTTTTTTCCTCCTTTTTCTTCGCCTCTTCACTCGCTCATTTTTCCTACCCGTGTTGTTCCCGCCGCCCCTCCCTTCTCATCCCTCGGTCGCGCGTTACTCGTTCGTTTGTTCGTTTCCACGGTACCTGGCATTCGAAGCTACATCGTGCGCGTGGAGGCGTCTGACGCGCGCCTTTCCGCGACGTTCTGTCGCCGCGCGCGGCGAAATGCTTCTCCGCGCGACGACTGGAATGCATCTGGTTACCTCCATTGTTGCATCCTCCTCCGAAAGGATTTCTTTCGATCGTTTCTAAGAAATCGTGGGCATCCAAGGATTAGATTAATCCAATTGGAGGTTAATATTTCCGGAACTGTTCGAAAATTATCGTCATCCCCGCGCAAAAGAGCAACAATGCTATCGGATGCAATGCCACGTGTATTCGTAACGCATATTAAATAGTTGCTGGTTAACCCACGCGTAACCTCGCTACCGTCCACAGGTTGATCCAATTTTCCAGCTAATTTTCGTCGAAGCGTGACCGGGACCAGGCATTGTCGCAAAAATTCCCCCGCGCCAGCCATGTTTCACCTAAACAAATATTTCCCGTACCAGCGACTGGGTGGTTCCTAAACTTTTAACGAAAAACTCGCCACCTGCCATCGAAAACACGGAACGAGGAGTTTTTTCACCCTCCCACGGGTATCGTCCAATTGAAATCAAAGATTCAACAAACGGCAAATATCAATCGCGCGCGCCACCCGTCGAGGATCGCGATCTTGTCGGAAGGGTGGCGCGGTTGTCCTGCTGGCGGACACGGTCGAAACAGAGGGTGAAGACGAAACAGCGCGATGGACGGTGGCGCGTTTTATTCGATTCAACCGGTCTGGTCTCACGCAGCGACAGATTCAGGGTGAAAACGGACCAACCGCGATTAGGATTCGCTAACGCAGCCGCAAACAAACACTGCGGTCGGAGAACGATGGCGGACGGGGCGAGCGAAAGAGACGGAACAGGGTCAAACGAAAGGGCAGAGAGGGGGATGGGATGAGAGGGAGAGAGAGGGTGGACGGGTTAGGAAACAGCGAGGGACAGACGGGAGGAGGAAGGGCAGAGGGTTGAACGGAGAGAGGAACATCTGCGATCGGATTAGCGGTGAACAGTGGCGACACTTCCGGGTGATTAGGCTGATTCCGCATCCACTCTAAGCCCGCGCTTACAACGCTGCTGTTCGATGGACTACCAAAGCTCTGTCCGTACAATTCGCATTACCGCTTACCTCTGCTCCCTGACTACTTCCCTATGAAAATTCCGTGCTCGTTCTAGCTCTTTTCGCACGGGGATTCGTCGATTTCGAGAACGACGTTAATCGATAGTCGTCTCTGGTTGCGAACCAGAGAGCTTTTCGCGAAGTAATACCAGAAGAGCTGCTTTGTCGCGAAAAAATGTACTCTTCAGTGGAAACGAAGAAGTTTTCCTTGGTATCGAATAGAAGAAAATTGTGACGATCCTGTTATCAAGTACGGTGGATAGAAAGGGGTAAATATCGCGGTGGACACGACGACGATTTTATTCCGAGGGTGAATTTTATGAATTTATTCGGAATGGGCGATAAATCGCCAACAGGAGCAGTGTGATACGCGAGCAAATTGAATTCCTCGTGCCCCCTTCGGGGGATTGTCGAATTTCACTGCTCTCGACAATCATCCTACCCCAGAAAAGAAGAGTTCACCGGAAGATGAAGCCACTCGATGCATTCCGGGTGAAAACAGCCGTGTGCATAGCAGATATGCGACGACAAGCAGAATGCCGGTTGCTTCCAGCTGTTTAACCCGCCTCGTAGACCTCTATTCCTTCCTCTTGTATTCTTTCGCCCCCGCGCTATTCTATTTCGTCACTTTCGTTCCACGTCTTATGTTGGCAAGCGTGAATTTGTGAAATAGAATACATCGAGGATGGCGTTGCTCTCAAAGTCCTTACTGCGAGGATAAGATTACATAGAGTTCTGTTCTATACGCATACGCAGAAAGAAAGAGAGTTTCGAGATATACGAACGTAATTTTTCTTAAAGTTGATTCTATACGTATACACTTCTTAATTATCGACGCGCGAAGCGTTCAAATTGCTCGAATCCGCGTTCGCGATAACACCCGCTTCATTGTACCAAAGTTAAATCAGTCCCATCGTTTTGTTCGGTGGCGTATTTTGGTACTCCCCTCGTCCTACTTCCTTGTTGTTTTATCGCCCGCCTACGCACAGTCTCTCTTATTCTTCCTCATTCCCTCGCCGGATTTCTCCACAGCCGGTCCATGGGAACGGATAATAGCGTTTCTCGTGCCGAGAGGCAGTCGATCGAGGCGGAACGCGGCCTGGCCCGCGCGTACAATCGCGTGAAAATCGTCGATGAATAGAGGGTGAAACGCTTAACCGTCAGTGAAAGTGGCGTGAAAGAAAATAAGGGTGAATACTGTGAGCAGCCGTGAATGTAGTACAGTCGAGTGACTTTCAGTCGGGAGAGATGTCTACGGGATAAAAGTTAGCATAGAATGCACGAGGTAAACTTTCCCCTCGCAACCTTTCCGGGCACGCCGCTCGTGAACCCATAGAAATATACGTGGTGCCAAAATATTGACAGCAACGATTTATTAACAAACCGGATCCCCGGTCACGCTCGTCACTCGCGCACGGATCACGAATCGTCTTAACCCAGTGTGCCACCCTCGCTGAAAATGTAACCGCGACCTCCATTGAGTGGCGCGATGGAGAACAGCAGCGGGGTCTGTACGCGGTGCTCGTCTGCCAATTAGCGGAAGATTGAACTTGTAATAACCGCGCGGCGTCGCTACCACCGCGGACAATCCTTTAATAATACCCGCGGCCGCTATTCAATTTCCGTGTGAATCGAAACAATTATTATTGTCCGCGACGCGCGATACCGTGTGAACGCGCGGCGACCTGTCGAGGCCACCCATCGGCCGCCATTGTGCCCCCGCGGATATTTCCATAACGATTAGTACCGTCGCCGTTGCACTCGATTTCGTGACATCGTCGCGATTCTGAAAACCATCGCTGTCGCAACTTCGTCGCGCTAATTTGACTAGCTTTCTGGTAGGTGCGAAGACTATGGGCGCTCTATGGAAACTTAGAGAAATCAGGGCAAGCAAATCGCACCTGTGTGGTAATAGAATTTAAGCAGTTCTGAACGAAGAGAGAGAGACATAAAAATGTACAATGTGCTTGTTGCAGTAGTAATATTCACGCGATAGATGCAAAGCAGGCAACTCTGGAACTTACAATTGCCCGGGACTCGCGGTAAGATTCGCTCAAACTCGCTCGCACGCGCATTCTTCCGCGCCATGTATCCCAACAACATCGCATTCCCCGTCACTGTGTTTCTCTATTCCTCTCGCTCGTTGCGGGTACACCGCACACATTCCTGCACGACGTACACAGTCCCGTCCATCTAAATTCCTGGCGCCTACGCACTCTTCGCTCGCGCGATAGCCTGCGCCACGTAATCCCAAGCATTTTTCGTTCGCACCCCTAACGCTCTTCGTTAAAACGTAGCCACGACACGAATTTCTCAGCCAAATAATAGAAACAGCTGGCATCGCAAACGCGACGACTAATAAGACTCATTTCCTCGCGACGCGAATTCATCGGATAGCAAAAAGCAGGAAGAGAGAGGCAACACGCACCCCCCAGGATCGCGTCGACCGAGTCGACTAATCGCCTCCGTGGTAATTGTATCATTCCGCTAATAACTGGCGGTGGTAGCAGCTCCGTCGATCGTTGATTTAATTGCATCGTCGATAACCTGCGCGCGCGATCGCCGCGCGTTGTTTGCTTTCCCCGCGAACGTCGAATCGCCACCCACCCCCTATTCTAACGAACGAATTTACGACTGGAATCGGCCCGATGGAAACGTATTAGCCTTCCGTTCCGCGGGCACCAAGCCGCGTTCCTTATTTTCCCGCCCGCCACACCTGTTGTTCCTTTTATCTTCGTTTCCACCCCCTATAATCGACATAAATCCTCGTTACCAGGACCCGCGCGCGTATATCCCCGCGCGTTCCCGTGGATTTTTCATTTGTTGTCGAAACGCGCGGTTCAAGTCGGCCCGCCCGTTAACTATGAATTCGATATTCGCGCGGAATATTGGCCAGCGAAATACGAGCGACGGCCGCGCACGGGTTAGGAGATTTATACCGTCGGTCTTCTTTAGTGGGTTTATCGCCGGTCGATGGTGTCAACGACTGCGGGGGGCGATTTATCGCGCGATTTCCGTCGCGCGCCGGAAATAAGTGCGTCCCAACCGTCGGCGTTATTTCGCGTGCCTGGAGACGGGCGTTCGCGTCGCAAACGGGGACCCGCGAACGTCGTCCCGACGAAATTAAACCAGCCCCGCGACGGGACTAGGTCAACGCGTGACGACGCCGTCGAGATGCATACGCGACGAGTGATTCTATTCCGGGAACAATCGTCGGGGAATCACCGTGCACTGGGGTTAGCTGGATGTTTTATGAACCGCGGGTACAGCGGCCCTTCTGCTTAATTATCCATCAGTTATCAATTATCGTACGTTTCGGATGGACGCTCGTTGCTCGAATTTTAATCGCGTATCTAACGCTGGTCAATGTTACAACCATTCGAATCGCTGGGCGAACTTTTCTTAGAGCTGCGGAGAATATCGAATGAATGTCAGCGCTGCGATCAATGGGAGATGTCTAGCAGTAATTCGTCGGATTGAAGGGACCGATAGAACAAGTGGATCGTAACTGTCGTAATCAGACGCGAAGCGACGTTTACTCGATATCTGATGGAAGGTTCCGTGGTTTAAATTACCACTGGAGATTGCGCGTCTCGATTTTTTAATTAAGATACCCTCGATCGTATTCGAAAACGAGTCGATCAGCGTGGAGACTGTTTCTAACAAGTGTCTTTTGCTTTTCAGACCGGTAACGGTTACAAATCGCCGGAGGAGTCGCCGCATTCGGAGCACAGCAGATTGAGGTGAGTGAAGAAGCAGCCCTTTCCGTCGTGCTTGAGGCAGTTTAATTACATTTCACGACACCGCGCGTCAAAGAGGGCCACCGTGTGAGCTGTGCACGCGTTGAAATTTCGCGCGGAATATTAGCGGTCTCGCGGAGACGCGAGCGTTGCATCCGCGGCGCGATAAAGTCGACAGAGGATTCGAGGCTTCGCGCTCGCTCGTGAATCCATTGTTACGGCCAATTACCGCGGCGAACAATACGGCGATCGATGCTTGCTAAGCTCTGAAATCAGCCTTATTCATGGTCGATACGTTGCGCCGATTTCACCTTTTTTCTCTCTCACTCTCGCGGCGAGAACGAACGAGACATTGCCGCTCGATTTCCATCCGCAGCACCCATTCGAGCAACAATGAATTTTCGCGAAACGACGATCGATCTATTGCGCCGCGATTTAAACGAATTGGGGATTTCGTTTGCTGTTTTTAACCGGTCGATTGACTTTCTTTCGACGAGTTTCGTGTCGCAATGGCAACGATGATGAAACCAATGGCTACGAAGTTTGTTAATCTATGCGTCTCATTGAGGAGCGTCGATTTTCATTCTAAATAACGCGTACAGTAGCTCGCTCGAATAGCTGTACGTCAACGCGTGAATGCGAGCTGATGGAAAATAGTTTGATTAAAAAAGACAGCTGACGAGCAAAAAAGAATTCGATTCGAATTTCTCCACGCGGAACAGAAATTCCATATGCGCCAAGCTAATAGTTGTACCAGCGATCGCGTACGAATTCCCACATAGGGAACAAAGGTGGTCCGTTTCACATATTGGTCTTGCGGGGCTGGCTTAATTAATCAAAGCGGCCCTTATGTCTCGATATTTCGCTTCATATTTGGTTTCGAATCCGGGACGAAGTACGCGTGCTCTCTACATGCGTGTGAAAAGAGTAGAGGTGGAAAAAGAGGGAAAAACATTTCCTCGAGGAAATTTTCTGTTAGTGAACTCGTCGGTAAAGCTGTCTAGCTGACTTTTGCCTCGAAATTTCGTTTAAATAGTCAATTACTTTATACGGAAACAAAATACACTCTCAATTGGGAATTGGTCACCTTCAATACGAAATTACATCGAAATCGTATCGGTGCACGACAGTTCGTAGTTGTCCATATTTCGAGAGACAAGCGGAAGTAGCGGTGAAACGGTGGTAGATGATAAATGTCAGCGTTATTTAAGATCGAAGTCCACGCGGAAGCAGCGGTCCCATAAAGACGAGGGGATGGAAAAAAATATCATCGCTTTCGCATTTCACGCGAATAGTGGAAGGATTTGCAGTAAGGAAATCTCATCCACTATACGTTCAATATCGGTTCCTGCTGATGGCCGAGTATATTCTCGTCTCGTAACCGCGATACCCATTCCTGGGGCCATTCTCAAAATACAGTGGCAGCTCTGCCGTTCGGCGATATCATCCGCGCGACACTGCCTTAAGTCGAGCGGTTCGATTACGTAGCTGCTCGATGCCACGATTTCGGAAAAAGAAGCTCCTCTCGGATCCACGCGTATACGTTACGCGTTTTACGGAGACGGCTGTTGTTAGTCGGGACGCAGATATTTGCGGCTCGATCGTCGTCGCCGGGCGCCGTCGTTTCCACGGGCGAACGATCGCGATACTTTTAATAGGGGATCGGGGGTTTCGTGTCTGCGGCGATGTAACTGCGGCGAAAGGGCGTGCGGACGGGAACGATTATCTTTCATTACACCTGCGATTCCCAGGTGCAATGTGTTCCAATTAATCGCAACGAGCGGTTCAAGTCCGCGCCCGTCCCAAGGGGACGAAAAGGGGAAAAGGTGCCGATTGGCAGAGGATGGCCAGGCGTGGCACGAGACGCCGGAAGTTACGCGAGAACCGAACGTCACGGTTCCGAGGCTGCGGGAAGCAAAACGTGCTCGTGATACGCGTATAGAATTCCCATCGCCCGGTTCCGACACGCTCGATTATTTCTGCGCTGCGAAAAAGGCACACGTACGTACCGCGTTACGCGCACCACTCCGTCGATAGGTTCGTTGGCGAGGTATAGAAAAAATCTGTTGGAAATAATCGGAAAACTAATTCGACGGGCGTATCGATGTTTGTCATTAGCTTCGAAAGGGAGTTTTTTCTTGAATTAAAAATAATAACCGCGGCGGATGAACGTCGCTGATGGAATTCGGGGTGGAAATTCGTTGGATACAGTCGGAGGCGGGCACAGAGCGGAGATATTTGGGATAGGGTAGATAAATGGCATGTTCTGTATGTCAGAAATAGCTGACGCGAGTTCAGAGTGATGAGGTGTAGCTGACTGCCTCCGCGCGTTCCATCCGGCTGTCTAATAGGAGAAACGATTTTCTTTGCTACTGCATGGGGGACCCACTCGCAGGCTTTTCAGCCCCGAATGCTGGGTAAGCACCGGCCATCGATTATTCAAGGTGAACCTTTTCGTAGTTATTTAATACTCGATCGATGCTCGTATGTATAATGTATTAAAGAGCACGGCGGCGCAACAAAAGCAAAGACGTCGTCAAAGGCTTCCAGTTTTAGCTCGTCGTTTCGGTAGGTCCGTTGAGCTTCCGAACTCGAAGACGTTCCATCGACTTTACGGGTGTAACAGTTTACGAATTCTCTCGGTGTATCATCGAGAATTCTGTACCAAATATAAACCAGACACCGGTGATTTACGTGCTGCTGTGTGTATACCCGTAGAAGGTATTCAAATTATTAGTAAGTGTTATCGATTAACCGTGACGGTTCTTCGATTACCTTCGACCTCGGCTACGAAATGATTCCCTCTTGCGGAGGGGCCTTGGTAAGCCGAGTCGACAATCTGCACGAGCTTAGACGGTGCTCTCGCAAAGGGTCTTCTGGCCGCCTTTGGTTATCGCGCGTCAAAACGCGCGTCCCTCGGGGCAGGCTATTTCCGGAGAACGCGAGGGTTTTAAATAATTCTGAATTATCGAAAGCGGAAGTTCTCCTCCGCGAAGCGATCCTCTTAGATTCCGACTCGTTTGACCCGTCGAGTTTAATCTCCGCCCGGTGGACGGTGCACCTGCAGTTTTTTCCATTTGTCCGGATTGTACTTTCGCTGGATTCGACTGTAGGCCGCCTTACCTTCGAAACTTTTAATTCAATCGAGAAGAAACGAGTTTGCGAGTAATTTATATCGCTGCGGAGGAGGGGCGATAGGACGGAGGAGGGTATTGGGAATCGGTTCATCGGCACACGTAGCCTGCAACGTCCCATCGATCGACCGTGTCCGCGCTATAAAAACCCCAGGACAGAAGGGTGGCTCGCGAAGCACGAATCGCAGCCGGACGCTTCGACCGCGAGGCGTGAACGCGTCAAATTCGTGGCGTGGCGCGTAAACGCGAACGCAATCGGTATTTTCGATAGAATTCTCGCCGCGTCGTCGTGTCGTTCGTCCCTCCAAAATCATCCCCGACACCTGCACACGTACACGTGTACAGATTCAACACACGCTCGCGTGCAATAGACGCGAGCAACGCGTTCATACGCGAGCCGTCGCTCCATCAACGGGGGCCCTTCTTTCTGCTCGCTTCGGAAACGAACCCGACAAACGACGCGGCGGCTGACGCACGAGTACTCCATCATCTTGTTACGTCGACGCGTCGTCGTCGTCGCCGTTGAAACGAGTTCCTCGTAGCTGCGTTCGAGAGCCGCTTAAGCGAGCGATTAATTATGAGCATGCGATTAGGCATAGCCGTTCGGAACGGGTGGCTCGCGTGCCGACCCGTCGTCGCGAGGAACCGTTCGTGACGACGCGAATTCGCGTGGAAATACGCACGCGTCCTCCCCTAGCCGAGACGAGTAGTTCTTCTAGTGGTAACCCCGACGCAGATAATTGGCTCTGGCAGCCGCGAACTTTTAATTGGCTCGCCAGGACCGATTTCGACGCCAGCGCGCTGTGACCCAGACTGATTCGTTCGATGATTTTTCGTCCCCGTTCAACCGGAAATCGCCGTGAAAAATAATCACCGATCGACGCAGGTATGGGACGCAGACAGGGTGACGAGATTGTCGCGACGCGGGTAGAGGAACGAAAGGGTGGCTGATACCGATGGCGAACGGCGAGGGGGGGACGGGAAACGTTCGTTTGTACGCGTTACAATTGTATACCGTGGGTTTGTAATTAACGCGGGATGATCGGTAACAATGCGACGGATTAATGCGCTGAAAATTCGCGATAATCATTCGCCGGATTAACGGATTACGTTCGCGACCTCTGACGGAACGAACGAAGCAATTATCCCCGAGTTTATTATCAATAATTGCGCCCGCGACGGTCCGTCATCCCCCTCGGACAGTCCGACGTCCCCGCGACGCGTTCTCTTTTTACTCGTTTCCTATTTTAAATCTCGTTAAGAAAGCAATATTTTCTACCCTGATCCGAAAGTGTCCGCGGCGGGATTAACGAATTTCACCGGGCGAGCCGGCTCTCCGCGGCGGATGAAAAACGATTTCCTTGATCCTTAGATACAGCCAGAGGTCGGCAGCGAGCGCGGCGCCCGCCTCGAATCCTTATCCCCTCGGATCGAATTGAAAGAAAATACTTCGTTGTTATTTCAATCGGCCGGCGTCGAACTCCGCCGCAAAGCTCTGATTACCGCGCGTCGTTTCGATCCGTCCCTCCTAGACGTGGTATCGATTAAAGCCTCGAGGCTCTTTAACGAGCGAACGCGATCCGATCCGTTCGACCGTTCGCCGAACGCTCAATGCCGCGCTATTACTCCCTGTTTAACGCGAAACGACACGTTCATTCGTTTTCATACTTGGAAGATAAATTGGTAACCGCCGCGGCGATGGATTCGGAAGTACCGATAGCGGATGAGAACTTGGCGAAATGGTTGATCACGTGGATGACTGTGGCATTAAGGCCTTTATTAAGGCCATTAGCGGGGTTATAGAGTAGTTTTAAGGAAGCACACCAGAAGTGAAGAACCACTTTTAGTTCGCGATTGCCTCTGGTCACGATTTCGTACCAGACTACACAGGCAAACACTCGAAGACTTTCCCCCCGTCCCTGAGTCAATATTGTACTATTGTCCCGTCGAAATCTCTCGCCTCTGCGCAGCCACGACGCCGTTTAAATTCATTTACCCCCGCGATGATCGCGGAATTACCGAAAAGTAACGGGCATTTCCGCTGAATTAAAACAGCACGCGCACGCGCGCGCGCGCGCGCTCACAGAGGACGACGGTGTTTCGAAGCGCATTTATACGACTTTAGATGCACCGAATGGCATGGAGCCAAACCAAATCCGGGAACTTTCGCCACTATTCAAAATGCCCCGCGAGCTACCCCAGGTCTTCCCTCCGCGTGTATTATTAAAATAGCAATTACCTCGCTAAACGGCGGCTCCCCTCCCGTCAGTTGCTGCCGTTTCGTGTACGAACACACGTTTCTGAACAATGTGCACGGAAGGGACAGGATGGACTCGCCCCTCGATACCCGTGGCCTGTTTCCAAGTTAAACTCGGAGACGTTCGTCGCGAGGACCGCGTCGCGACGCTACAGACAGCGGCCGTAAACAAAACGGGAATTTAGGCCGCGTTGCTGGAACGGAACTGACGGCGGAATCGGCTCCACGCGGTCTTCACGATTTCCTATATTCGAGCTTTCTCTCTCTCTCTCTATTCCCTCTTGTTTTCTTCAGAAATGTATGATCCAGATATTGAATTTTCGCTGGTCCATACTTATTGGACGTTTCCCGGTCGCTGACTTGTGGACTGTCGAAAATTGGACGTTTTTAGGTGACCATTTCTTGGTACGCCTGAAAGTAAAAACTCTGCGTCTAACTCTGCTTTCTTAGGGATGCGATGTTTTGAGATATCGTTACAATATTGTTATTCGAAATTTATGTTTATGGGGGGAATAAATTTTCACGGCCGAAACGGGACGTTCTCGCGGAGCGTACCGTGTACGGCTCCCGAGTACTTAAGCCGAGTCGAGTTTCTTTGGTAATAAATTCCCCTTAGCGGAGAACAAATCACGCTCTGGAGGGCCCTCGCGCAAGGCAGTTTCGCATGTTCTTCGTTAAAGTAACAAACAATACCGGCAACTTTCTCGCTGATGGTCGTCGATAAAATTCAGTGAGTGAGAACGGGTTAACCGGGCAGCCAGGTGGCTCATTATCAATGAGAGTGCGGTTTACTACTTGTCGGTCGAACGAGTCGTTGGCATTTTGAGCTTGCGACGAAGATAATTTCGTGGACAACTCGATAAGTGTCTGGTACATTTTAGCGATGCCAAAACGAAGATGAAAATCCATGATCGATCTATTTCCCATTCTTTATTCCCATTTCAATATCGTCCGTTTGCTGAAATTAGGTACCTAACGTGACAACTCGACGGCTCCAGAAATATGCAAAACTGATTTACGAAGGGTTCACGGTAAAAATTCGATTCGACATGTACTTCCATGCACGTGGATCGAGAATGCTGATAAGTTTATTGAATCATGTGGCGGATCTAGAGCGCAATTTTAATCCCATAATCAAGTAAAACCACAGTTCGATGAATTAGTTAGCAAACAATGTAACTACAATACGATATAAAATAGATACTGCTTAAATAATAACGATGTAATGAATATTTCGTCCGACTCGATCGCGTACGTACATATTCCAACTCCGTTGAGTAGTACGAATCCGTATGTAGTCAGACAATAGTCCAGAACCACTTACGCCGTCAAGACGTCGAGGAAACCTCGTGTGTTTTCGCTTTTGCGTTTGACACGAGTGGTGCCAACGACTTGGATCAAAGTCCTCGTTTATTATGAATGGCGGTGGAACGTTTAGAAACCGCACGATGGATCGCGCAAGCTTATACGTTCTTGCAAACCTGTTTCCCTTCACACGATCATTGATTATCATTCGTGGCATCAAGCTCGTAACCATCGACGCTCGCAGTCACTCGAAGTCTCCTGTTATTGGCATTCGCAGTCATTTGAACGTCGCGGGAAATCGAGGAAAGTCGGAAACGCCAGACTGTAAGGGGCCAAAAGCCATTCGGAAGTAATTTGAAACGCAGGTCCCAAAGTGAGCGGTTGAAAATTCGCGGCTCGAGCTTCACGGCACGATCTGATACCTTCCGAATGTTTTCGTACCAAATCTCGTCGCGCTTTAATCCGAGTTCCCGACACGTTGCTCCATTCACTTCGTTCCGTTCGTATTACTCGACAGAATTACCACCCCCCTGGCGCGCGCCACCACCAGGACGGAGACGGTGAAGTTGGCTGGCGTCGTTCGAACGCGATGCATCTCGCAAATAGGAAATTCGCCTAACTGCAGCGACGGGGTAAGGTCAGCGTAACGCGTCCGCGTCGCGAGACTCGCGACCGCGCCCGCCTTATCCCTCCGGCCATAGGCGACGGAACTCTTGGAAAACTTGGCGAATAAACTTTCCGCTCCCGCGAGAGCGGGCCGCGCGCAGGAGGGAAGACTGACAGGGAAGAAGGAACGATAGAGAGGACGGGAAAAAGAGCTCTATCCTCCGGTCTAGCCGACGACGCGGTGTCATCTTGACGTAAAATATGGATTATTCCGGGCATTTGCATTCGGAAAATAAGCCGACGAGCCGGCGTTCAACGTGAAACGAGATCTCTCCTCTTCTCGCCTTCGTCTCTTTCTTCCTCCTTTTCTTCTACTTCCACTTCTTCTTCTTTTGCGCCCTTCTTTCCTCGCCTCTTGCCTCCTCGTCTCTGTCTCTCTGTACTCCATCGAAACGGAGCTCGACAGAAGAACTTGTCGCAAAAGTTTCGCGGTAATTATCGAATCGTTTGCCAATTCATCGGCAATCGACGCGAAAGCTACACCGTTGCCCCTCGATCGAAAACCTTCCCCACCCCGCACCCGTGGCGGGTAACGGTCCAGCGGCGAAAATAAAAATCCGATTTTCCCTTCGGGAACAACTTTCTTCGCCAGGAAGCGGCGGCCCGCCTGCGCTCTTGTTCGCCGATCTTTTCAACGGCGGAACGCCGTCGAGAGTCGTAATTAGATTCCTCAGCATTGAACATCAGCCACTCGCTCGCTCGTTTGCCCAACCCAATGCATTCGTCGATGTTAATTACTTTCCCGTTGCGACTGATGTTGATCGATTCCTGTACACCCGACGTCCCTTATACGTACGTCTCGTGTCAACGTCGCCGGTTGGGAATTAGCGTTACTCGTGTTATAAATAAACGAAGGTATTTCGATTCGAGCCATCCCGTGGACGGGTTAACCCGAATACGTCGACGTCGCGCGCTGTTAAGTCGACGACGATCTTCGATCGATATTCGACGTCTCCTGTCTCCATTATTTCGGCGATTTAGTTAATGGCGTTAGAGCGGATACGAGATCGACGGTGATCGACGTTACCGAATTTTGCATCGAGGAATGCGAGGAACCGGCGTGGTCTAATCGTTATTAGCGGCGACAGGCCAGCAGCAATGGTGACGCGATTGCGTTAGCGGCGTGGTTTGCGATGGAGCCTGTTTTCCGAAACAATTTCGCGCGATCCGATCGCGGCCCGTGTCAACGGTGTACGCGTCTCCCCCGTGTTTTCACGATCAAAGCTGTCAGCCGTTTCTCATCGCCTCTTTAAACGCAAAGTGTAGCGTCGGTGCTTGTTATCCCGTACAACGTTTCATCCGTCCCGTCGTCACGATTGCACGGTGTAATGGGCGCATAAAAATCTATGGGACACGACGAACCAGTTTCATACCGTTCGTATGGGGCGGATAAAAGTAAAGTGACCGTAGACAATGGAAAGATTTAAGTGGAGAAAATCGGGGTCGAACGTGAAGAATTGAATTGCGTTTGACGTAGAAAAAAAATCAATAAATAATTGAAGATCAATTTGGCGAGATCATTTTTACATACAATTAATTAATAGTATATTATAGTCGCGCGACTGGTCTAGAGCGGCAGTAAAATAGCGAAACTCGCGCGCCGCCCCTCTTAAAGCTGTCTCTATCCGTGCGTCGTGAAATTCACGATTCCGTTAATAATTCGGAACGAATCGGCGTCGTTCGTTTCACGGGCGATTAATGCGGCCCCGTTCCAACAATTTATCGGTACGATCGGCCGATGTTTGACCAATTTTACACCGGGCCAGAATTAAGGGGCTCGAGATTTCGCCGGATGGAATCCGAACCATCCGGAACAGTCGAAAGGTATTAATAGACCACAGAGGATTGTTCGGCGTCGTTAACGAAGGGGTTACTATTTAATGTAACCGGGCATGACCCCCTCTCTCTCTCTCTCTCTGCCTCTCTCTCCGTACCCTATCGTCCGCTTACCCCTTTCGAAATTCCGCCGCCATTCATTTCGTTCCCGGCGAAGCCCGCTGTTGAAGAGTGGCGTGCATAGCGGTGGTTTCTGCGAAGTTCAAGTAGATTTATGCCACCGCCAGTGTATCTCAATTAATTCCACCGTGTGTACCTACGTACACGCGTACCTATCCGCCCGTAATATTGTTGCTGTCGACGTGAAACGAGCGGCCGCGTGCAGAAAAAAATCTCAATTAACGTTTACTCACTGCCGGAACACGCCGACAATTAGCCGGCTCTCGGTTAGTTTGTATACGACTCCTCTACATTTTTTTCCCTCGCTTTCTTTTTTCCCCTAGTTTAATTATGTGGTCCCACGTTGGTAATTTTTATATTCGCCTCGATTTTATGAGCTTTTTTTCGAACGCCTGATAATTGACCCCGACCGCGTTCCCGCGGGAAAATGTTTTTAATTATTTTACCCGTTCCTTTGTCGGATTTCCCGGCAGCCTCGCGACCGGGCGGAAGTTGTTCGATCTCGAGCAGAATGGCTAATCCCTCTATCTCGGATCCCTCTGAGGAACCACACCGTGCACCCTTGCCATCAACTCCATCAGCTAACCCGGATCGAAGGCACTCTTCTCGCCACCTCTCTTAGTCTCTCTACGAGCCTTCTCGGAACTTTTTTAACAACAGCCAGATCATGTCCGAAGTTAACACCGAATCTTGTTGGCAAAAGCCGAGGAACTTCCCCAGCCCCGCCAGTTGTTACCGCCTCAAACCGTGGAAACACGAGTCGGCAACGCATTCTTCCCTCGACCACGTTTCCTCTTTTTCCCTCGACTCGCGCATTGAACGAGCTCTCTGCACGACGATGATTCGTTATCTGCTACGGCGTCGTCGGGGCTCGTCCCGCGAAATATCGAGGCACGCCAGAAGAAAAGAGTGACCCGAGGAACCCGGAAGACAGCGCGGGCGAACGAACGAACGAACGAACGAACGAGGGGGATGACGAAGGAAACGGAGACGCGTGGAGGGTAGTAAAGGGAGAAACAGAGATGGCGGGCGGGAGAAAGAAAAAGAGGTCTGTGCACGCCCTCGTAGATGGCCTCGGATAGGCGCTTTGTGCGAAAATGAAAAAGTCACGAAGGCGGAAGGTAAGAGCGTGCAGACATAGAGGTACAAATACACGCGTCGAGGGACAGAAAGAGAAATTCGTAGCACCGCGGGCCCGATATACCGTACGTCGAGAAAATGTGCTCCGAGGCCTGAAATCGATGCCCGCCATCGACGTCCCTAAATATTTCCCGCTGTTCCTTCCGTCCCTGCCGCGTTCGATCGATCCGCGAATATCTCAGCAAGAAAGCTTTTGTTTCGCCACTCGTTTCCTTTTTCTTCTCTCCTCTCCTTGCACCTGGACGGATTTATTATTACAAGTTTCGCTGGCGCCCCCAACAAGTGTCCCGCGGACATTACCATTTTTCCCTTCTTCCATTGGCATTTAGGGCGAAGCTTATTGCGTCGCATTCGCGTATAAATCGCCGCGCGAAATGACGCAGAAAGGGGCAACGGGATCGTTTTTGCTCGAGCATACGGTGAAACGTTGGATGGTAAAACTTTTCCACTCGACGGGAGTCATGGACATTGAGAACGCGTGTCGTTATTCGAGCGACATTTTACAGGTGGCAGCGCGCTTTGATAACCCACAATATGCAATCGCTATTTAGGTATCCAGCGCGCGTTAAAGGGCTTCACGACCCTATGAATATGCAATATTTCTCTACTTTCGAGTAACGCGTTCTGCGTTCACAATGCACGTTGCATGGACCCGGGAATAAAGCGTATCGCACCCCCGCTCGTCCCTCTCGCCCTCGGGACCGCGATTTTTTCGTACGCGTCCTCACCATCCACAGTTCCCGGATCGATCGTTTCAAAACGAACGGACTCTCCGATATATTTATTCTCGTGTTTAGCTTCACAATTTGTTCGCAATTTTCTACGAGAAATAAGCATACGGTGGAATTTCTAATAAAAGTTATCATCGTTTATTTCAAACTGAAATACCTCGCAAACAAAAAAAAAAAGAAAAGAAAATGTCGCACAGGTTCATACTCGCAGAAAATCCTAAAATTGTCTCCGTCGAAAACGGTACCTATGCTCCATTTCAAACGAATCGAATCAGACTACACTTTACCACCGTTTCAATGCAACCCGGTCGATCCTGGAAACGCAAGAACACGCTTCTCGGCTGAACGCGCAATTCATGTTTCTCAGTAGCGTCCCCGTTTGATCAGCGTCGGCTTTTTTCAGCCACGAACAAGAGGCTTCTTTGCGTCTACGATCCCTCCACCGCCGCTCTTCGACGCGTCCTACCCTTTCACGTCGGACCCACGCGCGACTCTACTCGTCGAGGAATAAAACGAGTCCGCGAGACAGGAGAACCTCAATCAGCAAACACACTGTCGGGACGTCATGAATATCGGGGAATTGGAAATCGGTTAGCCCTTGGGATTCGACGACAGCTCGCAGGCCGCGTCTACGAGCGTTTTCTTTGGATATCGCCCGCCTCCTCCGACGGCTCTACCCTCCGCCTCCCTGAATCCCATGGCGAAATCCTCGCCAAGACGTCCTGCGAGGAATCCGGAATTAACGTTCCCGCTTCCTATCCACCTCTCGATATCTCTTACCACCGCGCGCCCGGAACTCCCCGCCGTTAGGTCGCTCTGATATTTGCGTTCCCCGATTTCATCGTAATTGCACGGATTGGATCGGATAAAGAATCCGGATTCTACTCGGCGACGGCGGAGTTTCCTTTTGTTCCTTCGCTGGTTAAAGGTCGCTCGAGTCGCTAAAGGTGTGCTCGTTGAAAGTTTCACCGGCTGGCCGAAGTTCCCCGTTGCTCGCTTCAGACGACGGATCTCTTTCAGCGAGGGCTCGTTTTACGGAATGCGAGGATGAAAAAATGATAGAGGCTACGGTTTAACGGAAAACTCGTGGACCAGCGTGCGAGAGCTCGCGAGCCGTTTACGAGCGATCTCGGATACGCGCGACCTTATCCGAAATCCGCGGGTTGTTTTCTCGCGCTTCGCGAGCGAAAGATTTTCGTATCGACGTGGCTGTATCGCGGGGAAACGGGGATGAAATAAATGGCGCGGGATCACGGCGCGATGGGAAGAGAAACGAGGAAGGAAAGACTGCTTGCTCGAGATCAGCTTCCGTTAGATTTATCCCCCGCCTCTATTGAGATACGATCGTTTATATTTCCGGAAATAGAAATCCGTGTTCGATCCGATTCCGAGTCTCATCGCTCGGGCGTTCAGCTTTTGCTTGTGTACGGGATCCTTCCTGCGCGATCGAAGACCGGGAAACGTATCCGGAGCGTGGCCGTGAAGTTTCACCTTAACGTAGTCGCGGCTGTGTTATCCTCCACCGGATGTGAACGGGCTCTTTGACATCGGGACGAGTCGTCATCCCTGCGACTGTCGTCTACCATTATTTGAATTAGTTCAAAGATAACATTTAAATAGAGCTCGATCGTTTGAATCCCGTTTCGCAAGAATGCCGGCTATTCGAAGAGCCTGCGAAGCTTTCTTGGATTTACCTTGGACTAGAGACAGGTTCGTGATCGAATTACTTTGCTAGCAGCTCGGTAAACACAATATTATATGAAACCTCCTAGTCTAGCACCTGGCAAAAATCCTAGCGAAATCATCAAGCATCCTATCACAACTTCCGTACCGTGCTTCTGGGTACGGGGAACGAGCAGAGCCGGGACCAGGCTTCGCGTAAACCGGAAGCAATTTCTTCTAACCCTCATCTCCCGAAAATGAGGTTAACCTTTGCACACCGCGGCGAAGGGGGGATGGTTGGCAAAGCCAGGTAAGTTGGTAGCGCGGAGCGGCTCACGTCCGCGAGAAACGATCGCGGGGCCAGCGTTCAGATCGCTGCCGCGATGGGTTGCCTTGTTCCTCGCACGGTCCACCGGGCGAAGACGCATTCGCTAAGCCTGGAAAGGGCGAAGGGACGCGTAGAAACGGCAGTCATGGTGCACGCGAGACGAAAAGGTTCCCGTGGGGCCGCATTATCATCCGACGGCACTACTAGCTAGCTCGTTCGAGGCGGAGGTGAATCCTTGGCGTGTATCGCGTACGCGTACCTGCATTCACCCCTATACACGTGTATACGAGGCGCATTACGTGCGATTTCTATGGGAATGCGGCCAGCGGGGCTGGGTTTGCATCCGAAAGATAACCCTGGAACCCTTCTACGTTTCACCATCCCCTATCGCCTCCCTCTCTCTCTCTCTCTCAGCCTCTGACGTGGGTGCCCTTTCTCCCTGTCGTCTCAACGAGCGCACACCGACAACGCCATGTAACCCAGTAACAACGGACCAATCATTTTCCAGAGAAATTGTCGTCCCGTACAGGTTCGCCCTGTATCTCGATTAGATCCACGTGGGACCCAGCCAGATTTTACGCGACACGACGCCATTAGAGGTAGTCGCGAACGGGTGGATGCCCGGATGTTACGACCAGTTGTTTCGGTTCCTAGCGTACGACGTTTTGTTGATTTTTACCGTGATTCTACCCCCTTTCGGGGTGGATGGTTACCAGATGATGTTCGCGAAAAGAGATTGCCTTTATTTCTATTAATTTGGGCTTCGTACTTGAATTTTGTGACACGTTTTGCGATCAATGGGAAACTTCTAGCAGAGACGATGCAAGACTTTCGAAAGTTGGTGTCGCTTCGTTGTTCTTACAAGGTGCTCGAAACGTCAGTGAAATAAGTGCAGTTATGCACTGTTATAAATTCTCCGCGTGTCGACTGCTAAAACTCGAGCCCCGTTTTCGCGCCTCTGACACCGTCTTCGCTACCTCCATTTGCTGCCAGAATGCGTCGAATCGAAGTTTTCGAAAGGCGCAATTATTCCAGAGTTATCATCGGAATCGTCGACTGTCCTCTGCTCTGAATTCGTCACACGATTTTAGGGAACACTTAGGGAACTAGTTTCGCAAACTGTAGGGCACCGGGAGTTTCACCGAGCGTCCAAAGTGGCACGCGATCTTCCAACAGTTTTTGACTCGAGAAGCTTTCAGTGCTCGATTAACATGCCTCTTCGCCGCGATCAGAAGTTCCGCAGACGGAACGAAATAGAATTTGTCGAGAGTACGAGATAAAAATCTTCGTTTACGCTCGCCGCTTGTAACAAGCGAAACTACTCGGAGCTCGAATGTTTTCGAAAGACAAGAAAGAAATTAGTTTCTAAAGGCTGTTGGAAACCGATGCGCCCGAGGAAACTCCGTATCGTTAGGGAAACTTCTGTTCGCCGGCGAACACGAGCCACTGTTACGCTTCCACCTCGGGAAAAGGATTTTAAGGACACCAAAGAAGGAAACGCCGTGTTCCGAAGTTAGAGGTTTGTTAGTCGTTTGGTTATCTAACAGCCGTCAGACGGAAAGTAATTAGGTCTGGCCCATCAGTTACGTAGTTGCAACAATAAATCGAACAGCGAGCATCTGGCGTGTTTGAACTTTAGTTAAACAATTCTGCTGCGCAAAATTTTCAACAACTCCACATCCATCCCCCTTTATCACCAATGAATACCACTGTCGTTAATTAAGCTCCGTTTCGCCACTCTCACATTTATGTTCATCAGAGGTCCTGGAATTCGCGAAACGATGTATCCACGCTAACACCTCGAGGGTTATAAATAAATATAGAATCAAGAGGGATGCTCGTTCTTTTACGCGGCGTCAGGCCTACTTCCCGCCGCAAACTTGGAAACGTTTCCGTCGAAGGAATTGAGTTAAGCTCCCGAGTCACGGGGTGCCGCGTTCAAATGGACATCATCAACAACGATGTTGATACCAGCGGTCTTACGGTGGCCCCATAAACTCGAGACAAACGGCGTTTAAGAGTTTATCGCTTCCGTGAGAGGGGCGAAGTGGCCGCGTTACGGAGGAAATACTGCGGTGGAGGAAACGAGATACCAATGGACAACGGGACCAACCAAGAGGGTAGATTCTTACGTCCGAATTCGCTCTCGTCGCGGTGCCACACGTACGCTTGATCATCGTTAACATCTTTACGAGCATCCATCAACTTGACGATGATCACTGCTAAATTCGAAGACCGTAGAATGATACTTTACATCGCTGAGTGTATCGTAATTGTTGGTACAAGATACCACTGTCGTCGTGCCTCAAAGGAATATTCAAATCAGTATGTAAGACAGGCGAACGGAAACAGATGATCTCATGGATCAATCTCGTCCTTTGACCAGCCTCCTTACTGGATTTTCCCGTTCCACGCGATGCATTGTGTTTTGTGTTATGCTTGTATTAGACGACCCTTATGCACAACGCAGCCTGGACCAGCATTTGCTACGATAATAGGGAGAGCCTGGTAACTCTGCCTTACCTAAGAGCACCTCGTATACAGATCACCATTGATAACACCAAATCTCAACCTGGTTCCCTGTTTTGCTTGCAAATTTTCCACTATTCGATCACTGAACACTACCAATTATTCATCGTTCGCGTGGCTACTACAGGCTTCTTCGATACTAATTGCAAATTAAGTCTGGACACTCCTACGCGACGAATGAGGAAGCCCACGAACACACGACACTCCGTTTTCAAATCGCGATCCCGTTCGCTTTCAGGACGTTGATCCATGGAAACGGACCGGAAGATTCCGGAAAATCACGGCTGTCCCGAGACTTCCGTGGATCCTGGCCACGGTACGTCCGACCGAAACGAGCAGCAGACTAACATTCTGAAGTGAAACTTTCGTGGATCTCTGGAGGACGAAGCCGTGGATACGTCTGTACACCGGTATATTCCCGCGGGTCTGTCTTCCCTCGTCCCAAATTTCCCTCGGTCCTCCCACTCCGCGTCCCACCCTCGTCGGTCACAATCCCTCCGTGAACCTCGGTCTTTCTCTTCCGAGCGATTGCGAAAGAAGACGCCGCGTTTGACGCCGTCGATGGCTGCGACGCGACGAATCCAACGCAAAAGCCAGATAAACTTCTCGGATACGCTGATACGTCGACGCATGACCCGGAGTAAATTCGGAATTCGGCGTCTCTCCACCGACTTTACGGTACTTTCCCTCCCGCGTTACCATCGAGGGACGTTCCGCCCGGTCCTCGAGTAAATAAAGGAAGCGAAAGAGAAGTCTCCAGTCGCGAGGTTCGGGAGTTTGTTTAATAATGCAAGCAGATTGGCTGGCAGAACTCTAGCGCAGTCCAAAGAAGGATATTCAATTTTTCCTGCGTCCTTGTCTGCCGCCCGGAAATTAAAGGCACACCCATTGTGCGCCTTTGTCCCGTTTGACTCGCGTGACTTCTTTCTTTCTCTTTCTTTTACCTCTCCGCCTTGTCGCCATCCTTTCGCTTTCCCATCTTGTTACCGCTGGTGTCCAGGAGTCGACTAGAGGTGGTTGCGTGCCACGCGACGCGCACCAAGTCCCCGTCGACGCCGACGTCAAGCTCGTTCGTTACGCGAGCTACGTTTTTCACCGTCCCCCGTCGTTGAAAACCGGCCCGGTCTCGGGGGCTTGATTAATCGCCGGCTCGAGGCGTCGCGTCTTTTTGCCGACGCAAAAATTTGTTGTGCATTCCACGCGGAAAAAAATCGTTGCATTTATGTGACCACGATGGGGGTGAAGTGTCATCGAGCGGGGGATGATAACGCGTTCCCTTTTTACTCTCCGAGTTCCTGTTTCCTCCCTCGGCTATCCTGGAACGAACGGGGTAACTGGGTTTAATCATTCATACATACGAAGATAGATACGCATACTCTAGGAATGTATGCGTACATATAAATATAGGTTAAATATTGGCTCATAAATTTTTTAGCTATTCATTACGGTTTCATTGCCGTGCCGCTGAAATAGTTTATTATTAACGTTAATTGTTGTTTCACGCAACTTTTCAATAGTTGATCGAAAATAGTTATTAACCTATGGTATACTATCCGATGTATCTTTTTTAATTTCCGTTCCACGCGTGGAACGCGTTAGCACTAATTAACGAGCAAAAACTGGAAAAGCTACACCCCGTGGCGCCTCGAACTTGTTATTATTAAATTGAATCGTATTAAATTTTCAACAAATAACGACGCGACCGCGAAAGAACAAAATCGAGGCTGCAAAATGTGCGGACGTTAATGTTCTAAATAAAGGTAACCCGCTATCCCGTATAATGGCACTTGCACGACGCAGCAACGAAACAGAGGGACAGAGAGGAAGAGAGAGAGAGGGGCAGAGGGGACGCCAATAAAGATCGGAACGAAAAAAGGCAGTCGGTCGCGGAGCCTGGTAATCCAGATTACAGAACGTTTCCCGTGCTTTTTGCGGCTCCCTGTCGGCCTTTCAATTACCGGAAGCCACGTTTTATTTTCTCCGTGGCGCATCGCGCGGCCCGGTAATTAGGTACCGTGTATAAATTTGTTAACTTTTTTAAAAAATTAATGGCCCACGCGGCACCGCCAAAGAACCGCCCAACCCCTCGTTGCTTCTGCTTTGTTTCCCCGCGGAATTATTTGGGGGTCTCGAATCCGGATTGAACGCGACGAGCAAGGTTAATAGACCGGCCGGTGTTCCACATTCCACCGCGCTCTTAATTAAGAATCCCTCGAAATTCGCGACCATTTACCAATTGTCTCTACCAAAATGTTGCCAGCTATTATTTTATCATTTCCAACGGTATCTTAAAGCAACGTTCGAGCTCATTTCCAAGCGTTATCGGTGTCAGTTTAATTACCTATTTTACACGGCGCGGTGTATGGGCAAAGGAAGACGAGCCTAATTATAAACCGTTTCTAGCCGCCTGCATATCGTCCTCTCACTATCCGCGAGTTACGTGTTCGACAAATTGTTTCGGCGGCGCCGCTCGATTTCAGCCAGCTTTCAGCGTTCACCAATTATCGACGCGTTTACAAAGGGCGGTCAATTTCTCTCGCGATTACAACGGCGTCCGCGGCGATTTACACGCGGCGTGCA
This sequence comes from Xylocopa sonorina, assembly GCF_050948175.1. Taxonomy (NCBI): domain Eukaryota; kingdom Metazoa; phylum Arthropoda; class Insecta; order Hymenoptera; family Apidae; genus Xylocopa; species Xylocopa sonorina. The sequence continues at coordinate 8,281,525 of NC_135203.1, forward strand.
AATATTTCAACGATATTTCAATAAGCACACACGGCGATACGCGTTATTACCAGCGTCGGGGAATGATCGTTGAATATTGTTGATACGCCGACAAGTGGATATGTATGATGTTTGCAGGGAAGATGTATGCTGATGCTAATGCATCGCGATATAGAGAACAGCTAAACTCCGTGAACCAGGCGCAGCGGGGATTTCGATATTTGGATATTGTTCAGAAATCCGTTCTAACGTGAAATATATTCAGTGCGCGGAGAAACAGTATGCGACATCCATTAAGCTTCGCAGGGGCATTATCCGTTGATGAATTGCTCGAGTGAGGCGGTTACGTGGTCGATCTTTTATTAAACGCCGACCACGCCGCTGTATTACGTTCGCTTTCGAATACTCCGGTGAAACGGAAAGCAGTATTAAATTGGAAAAAGCAATTTTTCAACGCTTTATAGGTTTCGAGTCCCTCCTGGCTCTTTTCGTCGCGGCCCATTCATCTTCATCCCCGATGCTCTTTTACACGGAATAGCAATATTTATGACAAAAACCGACACGAAAATTGCAAATTCACTCGGTTTTTATTCGTTTAATGTTCCCGATAAATAACTCCCGTGTTTCCCAGAGAAAATAATCTCTCTGCGGGGAGATTATTCCGGTATTCCCGGGCTCACTTTGACCGATCTTTCTGCTTCCCTCCCCGCCGTTCACCGCGTAAGAATTCCGAGCGTGATTCGAACTAGTCCGGAATTAAAACTGAAATCCCTCTCTTTATCCCTTATTTTACCGAACTACCGCATAAAAATAGAAACCGTTTCATTGGCCTGTTATAAAATTCAATTACCAACTTATCCGGGAGCACACCATTCACGGGCGTGGAACTGCCTCATAAATACAATCCCCGATCCAATAAATTTTTCATTTTCATCGTTTATACGTTTGACCCGCGATGGTCGCGGCGATCCTCGTCTCTGACCGTTAACCGGGGGCGCAACCCGTCCGCCAAGCCGAGTGAAAACGATCAGAGTACAGCGGAATCGAATTATCCTCTGGAAACGGAAACCCCGGAAAAGAAGTAAGACGTTTCGACGGCGAGCCGCGCCGCGAACGCTCGCATTGTTGATCCTGGACCCGGGGCTAGGTTTCTTTCCCGCGGAGCTTCCCGCGGGAGGCGGTCAGCACGGGTTACCGAAGTCTGATACCTCAAAGCGGAACAACTCATCGCGTCTTTCCCTTTGCGACCGCGCCCGAGTAAAAGAGCACTTTTCTATTAGCGAGCGCCGCGCGTTCACCTAGTTGCCTACCAAAAGGTTCAGGTATTTATTTAATAAAACGCGTTTAGAAAGGTGGAGGCTGGGGCGAACGGGGGGGGGGGGATGGGGCGGGCGAGATCGCTGATTTGCCGGATAAAGGGATGCTGGACAAGCCGCGCAACCAACGGCAAAGAAATTCCCTGTACCTCGTAACCTGCTCGTGTCTAACTTGCCTCCCCTCTTCCTACTATCGAAGTCTCTTTTCCCTCGCCTCCTAGCCGGTATCCTTCGTGTAGTTCTATTTCGAAACTTTGGAACGAACGCACTTTTTATGCAGGAAATCGCCAGGACACGGCATCAACGATCAAAGAACGGAGGGCCCGTGGTCTATGCTTTGTTCGCGTCGCGAAATCCTTTGCGGAAATTCTTTCCTCTATCTCATCGTAAATTGTTTTTTTTTTTTTTTTGCGTTTATCGAAAAATCTTGACGGAGAGAATTTGTATAGGGAGAAGAATCGCGCGAGAACGATGGAGCGATTGTGTCGCAGGGATGTGCACGCCCGGAGTTTTGAGTCCTCTGTGAAATGCAAGCGATCGGACTGCATGAAACGTTTCGATCGGGTTTCTCGTTTTTTCTAGCGGTATTTAGAGACAATAGAGGAATCAAATGTTTGTCAGGACCCTCGTTTTTCGTAATATCGATCAAATTACTAGGTCCATTGAAAGCATCTATGAAAGCCATCAAGCGATAGGTTTTCCCGCGGGGACGCGTAAAATACTTCGATGAAAACTCTTCTCTTTGCTCCGCGTCGAACGATTCGATGGTCCGAAAATCGTACCAGAGTGCGAACGATTTTATTTCTATTCGTTTACGCGTTTGAAAAAATGTATATTTAGAAACACGACGCGCAAGTCACAGCCCAGCTTCATTTTCAATCCTCCATTTCGCTCAGGTACACCGGTACCATCGCCAAACCCGTCGTTTATCCTTGGCTACCCCTTATATACCTTTCATCTCCCATAAAATCCCCCGAATTACCAAAGTCAAAAGGTAATGAAAAATCTAGAGGTCCTAAATTCCTGGAGCACCGTTCGATCCCCATAATCGAGGTGATCGAACGAGGTAACGGAAGCGGATATCACAATGGGACGTCACCGCGCTCGGAGGCTGGGACGGCGAAGCCCCGGCTAATCGAGTGGTAGGTCTTGGAGCGGACCAATAAAAGATGTACGAGGGGGGTGGAAAGAAGTTAACCCGAAGACGGGGACCGGAAAAGGCGCGGGCGAGTTTTAGGGGTGGATGGAACGCAACGTGGAGCCAGGGGCAGAAAAAGGGATCGTTCCCCGTGAACGCTGAACCGAACACGACCCGACGTCGCTTTTATCCGCGGCGAACAACGACTTGGCTCCACTTTCAGCCGGCGAGTCCGCGTTCCCCGGCCATGAAAAGGCGTCGCGAGGCTTCGTGGACGGGGTCGAGGGGCGAACGTTGCTGGAATTTGTCCGTTTCATTTACCACGAGATATTTTCGGCCGTGGAAGAGAAAAGGTGGAGCGGAAGGCGAGGGGCTGGTCGTACGGACGAAAGTTATATTGCATTTATTGCGAAATGAAGTTCCTCGAAGCGACTATTCGCAGCGTTCTCGGGCAACCCCCGACGACTTTCCTCGCTACCAAAACGTTCCTGGCGTCGTCGATGTGAGACAACGAACTGGTCCCTTTCTCTCTCTCTCTCTCTCTCTTTCTCCTTCTCCCACGTATATACACACATATGTATATATGAGTGTTTCTCTATTTCTCCCGCGCTGCTATCCTCTGACCACCCACCCCTCGACTCCTCTCGTCGCTCTCGCACCCCTTGCCTCGTCTACGGGATACTGTATGGCCATTGTCGAGATTTTCATTGTGCTCCGTAGAGGAGAAGAAGGGGACGGACTGTCCGAGCAGGCGGTAGTTTCTAACGAATTGGTCGGCCGGAAACTGTCCTCCGCCCGGAGCAACCTGCTGGGACCCTGGCTAAATAGGAGGCTTCCTGCGGGTTCCGGACGTACTCCGTTATTCCCTTTCTCTCTTTTTTCCCTCGTCCCGCTCTTTCTTCCCTTCCATTTCTGCTCTTGTCTTTTTTTTCTCCCCTTTTTTCGCTAACTCCCTGTCCAGCCTTTCCTTTTTCCACCGTGTCTCGATGGCCCAGCGAGAGAGGACTCTCTCTCTTTGGGTATTCGCGAGAAGCCAGTTCTGTCTCCGGCGACTTTCTCGAGCCGACGGGCCAGAAAAAATTTCTGCTCGCCCGCCGCCTCTAAACTCGATCCGGCCTCTGTTGATTAAACGACCTTATCAAACTTCCATTACGCTACTACACTATAAACTCATGAAGCTAGTCACGCGACAGGGAAAACTGTGACAGAACCGAATTCAATCTTTTTATAAACAGCTATAAATTAGTTATCCTCTTTTTCTTTCTTCGTACGTGCAAAAAAAGGTACCCTTTCACCCGAACGGGACACCCGCCGCAGCGCGGGACTCTCCTTTAAATCACCCCGCTCCAATCTGCCTCGAATCTCGACCACGGCCCAGGGTTCGCCGCGGGAAACTTTAACGACGCTGTGCTTCATCCGGCGATCCGCCATCTGGTCGGTCCACGGCCGATAACAAATTTAATGGGTTCGATTCCGTCGACGCGGGGACGGGTGGCCCGTGTACACACACTTAGCGTCAACGTCGCCGCGCCCGGCTTTGCGGGGCCATAGAAAGTTTCGAAAGGCGGGGAATATTAGCTCGCCCCGGCGAGAGAAGCAGCCGTCGTTCTCGCGGGCCGGGGCGAAAATTGAAACGTCGCGCGGCGGCTCTTCTGGGCTTTCCCGGGTGTAGCGCGCGTCGCCCCGTTACAGAGATCCGACGACGGTAAAAGGAGGCGCGCTTTGTATCCCCCTGGTTCGCGTGCGCTCGCACCCTTTGCTCGTCCCACGTACGGCGAGGGCGAGGCGCGGACGCGCGCACAAAAGCGCCCACTTTCTTTTTACGTTCGAACCGGGCGAAGAAAGGACCACCGTTTCGTCCTGAGTAGTTTTAGTCCTATCACGAACCGCCACTCTTCTCCTCGCTGGCTGTCACGCGGACGCGCCTCGCGGTATTGGCAGACTCGCTCGATTGTTAGTCGATGCCCGCAAATCGAGCCACTTATATAGAGGCACCCAGAGACGGAATTCGTGAGAGCACTCTGAGGACATTTACATGGTCTGATGAGATTTCGGCAAACTTCGATTGAACGACGCTAGGAAATCGACCGCTCGACAGCAAAATCGAATAATCCTTTTGGTATATTTGACCATTCGTTACGTGTATCAAACAGAAGGAGCAATCTTTTTAATCCTTGCAACGATAATCCTTCAACAACCAGCGAGGATAAATAATCCGCAGTCGAGCTTGTACAGAAACATCCAGAGCTGTTTAGCTGCTTAAAAGGAAGTAGTCTAGGAAACAGAGTTCCAACACGATGGATTTAATGGTATGGTTATACACCATCGGGTGTCCGAGAACACTCGTACGCGGCGCATTCCACCCTGTCTCTCGAGTCCTCCTCCCAACGCGGATAATAGAATCAGCTGACGGCGGCTGAACGAGTGCAAAGAATGAACGCGGCTGGTCGAGATCGAGCAAAAGCGGAGGTGGATGGCTGATAAAACGAAGAGGCGACAGGATGACATCGATGACGAAGTTTAGATCAGATTCAGCCAGCGATCGACTAAATGCTCCATTCGTGTCTCATCCTCCACAGCGTCTTCCTCTCTCCAGCAACTTCGTCGATATCATTTTTTCCTCGATGAAGATTTACGAGCGAACACGGTCGACGTGTGCCTCTCCGTGAACTTATTGCTCCCTTCGGTCGGCTGTTACGCGGCGGGGGAGACGCGATCCACCAGGTTGCAGCGTCTTTTCCAGGGCATACGGATATTGGCCCTTAAAGACGCGTCTTTTAATTTGTTCGAAAGAAACTTCAAAGGCGGGCCCCGCTTACAGAACCGCGCGCGCGCGCCTTATGAATTCGCCAGGCGACGAGGCTCGTTCAATTTACTCGAGAGCATATTGTTAACCCGACGAGTCCTCGCGATGGAAGCGCACCGCGGAAATGTCGACGCGCCCTTCGTGGCGAACGCTGATCGACGCGGTTCAGTCGGAGGATCAGACGACGATCCCGGGGGGTGTTTATGGGGTTGAAAATTCGCGCGAAGCTTCGATCGGATCTAATTATGCTAAACCTGCTAACATCGGATTAATACGAACGGACCGCATAATTCACGCCGGCCTAACACTAATAGAATCGAAAGGTATTACACACTGGTAATTATGGACTAAACTTCCTAAATCTATAATTGGCTATTGTACACGTTCGTATCGTCGGTGGAATTTTCTGACAGAACTGGAACGAATTACGCGATCCGATTCGCGTTGTGAAATTAGATAAACGAATTACAAGTAGAAGATGGACAGAAGAACCGTGTAGAAGTTGCAGTTAACCTTCCAGGAAATTCCTGAATATCTCCGAAGAGAGGGACGTCGAGTTTACCAAACAGCGAGTCCAGCGAGGAACCGTGTCCCATCCCGTTAATTTCGCTCGATTACCTGCGCACCGTTATATATCCATCAGCGTGGACACGTAGCAAAGCAAGAAACGCGGCAAAAAGTCGCGAGTAAGCACGCGGCGAAGGTGGGACGACAATTCTTGGCGGCCGTTGCCGTACCCGTGCCTCTGTCCGGCTGGCAAATAGCTCGGTTGAATAATGTATCCTGTCACGGGGTCTCACCAGAACCGTTTAACGTTCTTTCGTTCCCCGACGAGCACAATTTGAATTTAAATCGCGAGTTAAACTCCCATCGATAAGACGGATCGAATGCTCGAACGCGGTGGTCGGTCGTGGGAAATCGCCGGATAAGCGGGGAACATATTCCATAGGCGGACAAATCGCGTCCCTCGATGCCCTAGCTCTTCCTTATCTTCGCGTTAACGGGTTTGAAACACGGCGGTGGTAAAAACGGGGCATTGTGCCTCTTATTAATGCCGCGGTGGGCATTAACGCCGAGATAGAGACTCGCGCGAAGTTAGCTAAGCCCCGGTACCGTCCGCGGTACGCCCGCGCTCTCCTATTTACTACGGTGTATTTATCTTGTCAGCGCTGATAAGATCCGCGCGAACCCCCGAAGCCACGGCCGCGTCCACGTCCAAATAGCGTGCGGGGCGAAATTTTCGCCGCGCAACTAAATTGTATTCGGCGGTTGGCGAGATTTCCTCGCGAAATAATTGGCGTTCCGGCGCGAGCGGCTGTTCGCCGGTGCCTGCTCGGCCGCAAAAAGCCCCCTCGCTCGCGGTCGCTCGCAGATAAGGTGATCTCTGCGACTGAAGGGCTTGTTACGCGGGGGTCGACGGTGTCGGCGCCCGTATAATCCGCTGCCGGCTGGACGGCTGAAGGACTCGATTAAGGGAAATCGAGCAAACTCGACGTCACGTAGTAAAAGCCTGGCTGTGGTGGCTGCGTCTACAGGGACGAAGTCCATCCGTGGAGACACATCCAGCGGGATCGGCCTCCCTTTGCCTCGCGCTGCTCCTTCGGCTAGTTACGAGCGAACCACCGCCAACCCCTTATCTCCAGCGTAGATACGTGCCTGTCGGATTAACGCATTACGGAAGTTCCGCCGCGAGAGCTCGGTGGTAGTCGACCTAAAAGCCAACAGCCACGACCGTCTACCGTGTCCCGCGGTGCTGGCCTGAGGTTACAGCACGCCCGGGAGATCCGACGCCTCCGTGGAACATCGTGCCATGCCGATTCGACGCGGCGTTCGCGCCTGCGAGCAAACCCCGGGTCCTGGCATTCCGCGCGAGGTCCGCGCGAGCTTTCGTACCGGCCTTCGCTATCGTCGACGATCGTAATTCGAGCCACGCCGGGACGATCGTCGCGCCTCGCACGAAGACTCGCGACGAGCGGATTGATCGAACGCTTTACTGCTGGATTTCTCTGGAGCGTTCGGTATTCACCTCTGCGCCTCGACGAGATTGATGACGCCGTGGGCCACGGACGGACGCGGGGTACGAGGGATTTTTGGTAGCCAGCGGAGGTAGGACAGAGTTGGCAAAGATGATCACGAATTAAGATAACCCAGTTCGAGGAGCGAAGCGCGGCGAGGGGCGACGAGGCGGAGCGGTCGACTCCGAACTAATCTCCTGTTTGAAGGTTCAATGCATGAAGATGGCAGCGTTCGGCGCAGCCCCGGGACCACCCCTTGGGGTCGGCGGTTGCGGCGTAGAGAGATAATGACCCCTGGGGTACCGGCGGCGGGTCGAGTTAGAGCTAAGCGCGAATAGTTTTCCTCAAAGTCACGCCGGATTCTCTCGCTATCGTGCATTTTGTAAGGGGACCGTTCCGCCACGGGTACGGCTCCCTTAATCTTTAACAAAGAAAGTTCCGTGCGCGAAGGGAGAAACAGATGCTTCTGTCCGGGAACTGCGGAAGTTTAAGGAACTAACTGTGGAACTGGGTGACATCACGTGACTCACGGACGTCCCCTTTTCTTTCGCCGCCGGGGCGATCTCGCGCTCGCGGAAACGGGCATTTTTCATAATTAGCGAACCAGCTCGGGGAAGAAACTTTTTTTTAACGAGATTAACATCCGTAAAGGTAAAACTGTTAACGATACCGGAAATCTTCTGAGATTACCGAAATATCCATTAAAAGTATACTTTCACGACGGATACATTTGCAATCGCCGTGGCGAAACAGCAGTAACCCGAGGACGATGGTAGAAGGGAAGGAAAGAACTAAGAAAGGAGAAGGCCATGAGAGGGACAAAGGACGAGCGTGCAAGAACGCGGGGGTTGGTAATCATAAAATTCAACTCCTATCTGTTCGTTTGTTTGGCTTGTAAGCCTTACGGGTAACTGGATAATATAAGCTAGCAGGACACGAGGAGCGAGAGAGAAAGAGAGAGAGAGAGAGAGATGCGGTTTGACTTTGGCCGCGGTGTGCCCGCGCAAATGTGTGCCTAAGTGTGTGTATACACGTAGCAGCCGGTCGCGGAGACCAAGAGGGAAAAGCTGTCGGGGAGTGCACGGGGGCTACACCAATGTTTGAGTTCCGTCTCGGATGTCGCTTTGCTGGGTCCTCTGTCGCTCTGTCTTTCCATCCCTCTGTCCCCGTTCCTTTCCTGCAACCCTTGCCTAGCTTCCTCTCTCTCTCTCCATGGAGTTCTTCGTTCCATCCAATCCGACCGTCTTGACATCTGACCTTGCTCGAGAAAGTTTAGTCCGGGTTAACGGAGCGCTTCTTTCGCGTGTAGATAGGTGTACCCGTAGCCGGTGAAAAGAGGAACGTACAACACGCAACGCCACGTGTCGAGACCTATCCCCGTCTGGCCTGTTGTCGATGCTGTTACTGAAGTTTCAGGTAACCCCTCGTAGAGCTAATCGATGGCGCTGAGATAAGAATAATGGATGGATCGGATTAGAATTAGGGACAGATGGTAGCAAGGGTGTATCGAGGGGGTTGTTTTATGGATCGCATTAACCCACAGTGATTCCTCGTTGTTTTATTATTTGAACGCACTGCTGGTACTTTCTGCTTGAAATTAGATTCAGAGAGGTTACAAGGGTGGTTAAGGTGATTACGATGGTTGGCTCTCTGAAGTTGGAAAATTCCAAATTCAAATGCAAATGGTAATAACTTACACCCCCTCCCATCCAGCAAACACAATGATTCGCATCGCAACGTAAAACCTCTCCACTTCCGATTCACAATTCCCGTCCCACCTTCGATCCTCCCTCGTCGAGAAAACAAATTGCCTCTATTCAACGCCCTATTCGCCATTCACCCGAATCCAGCCTCCGAGTAACAACGTTGCCTTCATCCCACCATCGAGCGGAATCTCGCGATTGAAGCAAGAGAATCGAGAGTGGATCGCTTAACGTCGACGTGGATTCGATTACTCTGGTCAGAGAGGGGGGCTGGGAAAGAGGGCTGGTAATTAGCCAGGATTAAAGTTCCCCGTTCCCCCCAGCAATTTTCGTCGAGTTTATTGACTTAGCGTGAACCGTGGGTGGCGGATGGGCTCGCGTCTGCAAAACGGTTCCGGGTGACGTTTAGTTTCGAGTTAGACCCGGGCGTGAACCGCGAGCGGGCCGCGTAGCCGGGTCAGAAGTGGGCTAGTCGAGCCTGGACAGGTAGCGTTAGGGCCGAGCAGCCGACCTCAACTCGCTGGGCACGGAATCGCATTAACCGTCGAGGCGACCGTCGACGCGTTAGCGCCCCCGAAATGGTACTCGCATTGTGCATCAGCCGCCGGCCATCGCCGCCCGGATCCGGCAATCCGTTTAGTCTAATTCCGTCGGACGGGAGCGTAAACTCGTGCCAAATTAATCAAACGTTGTCCACCGTTTACTGTTGCGCCCGCCTCGAAGACGTTCCGCCGCGACGGAACTTTCCCACCGTTCGATACGATCTGCGGGACGCGGCTAGTCGCAGCATCGACGCGGTCCCCTTTTGTCCGAGCAACTTTCGAAGTCGTTTCCCCTCGGTGAAATTATAATTACAATTGCCGTCGAGTTAATTCGCGGCTAAGAGAGAGAGGGAGAGGGGGGGTGGCAGCGAAGGGTGGGCTTTGGCTGGAAATTTGTAATTATAATCGTCCCCCGTGGGAACAGACTCTCTGGGACTTCCTTAATAGACGACCCTAGATCAGCTGAAGTAGACTCGCTCTCCGTGGACGCTCTTCTTTTATTGCTCGACAGCTTTTAGCCGAGCGGTCACGAGGATCCGCTGATTGCTTTTATTGGCACCGAGGTTTATTAACGAAGTTTTCAGCGCGTTTACGCCAAGTACATTTCCCGAGGACGATATTAATGCAGTTAAACGGTTAGAGCAGGTTGGGGGAACGGCTCGAAGAAGTAGAGGGACGCGCAATAATCGGAATCAAGTGGACGTAGATGGGGTGCGCGCGAACGATAGTTTTTCTGTGATTGTTCAGAAAGTTATTTGTCGCTCGTGTAATAGTAATTCGGTCGCTGAACTTGACGTTTCAGGAGGCGAAGGATCGAAACCGCGGCCACGCAGGACGAGCCTTTAATATTTCCTTTACGAGCGGACACGATTCCATTAGCAAAGTTTCGGGAACCAGCGCCGGGGCCAAGAGGGACCGACCTGTTCGTTAACGCCCGCTGTTTTATTCATTCGATTAGTTTCGCCGGCGACGTGGGATTTTCCGTGTGTCGAGTTACGCGGCACGTACGTGTGCGGCGCAAATGTACGTGTCCCACGCGAAACCGACCGACCTCCGCCATTTTCATCGACTTGGGCCGCGATTAATACACGGATCGATACTTATTCGCGAGAGCTACTTCCACCGCGGTTGCCCGTCTGTGATTTCAAACATCGAGCACCCTTCTCAATACACTCACGTCGTTCATCAAATTTCATGGCAAACGGTGCGGATAATTTAAATAGCGGTCATTTAAAAATAGGAGAAAATCGTGAGGCATCTCGAATTTCCAGGCCGCGCGAGCGTGTACACCGGCTGAAATCAAGTCCGTCAATTTTCCTCGGCCATTCGTATTCGTCTCGCCCATTTACCCGTCGAAGGATCGGGGTCGCGATCGTCCAATCGGAGCAGGATTTAACGCGTAAACTTCGTCGCGACTGGCATTCGGCCGCGTCCACCCCCTCGTTGGGAAGGGAAACGGGTCGCGGGCAACATGCGCGCACCAACGGCGACGGGGGCGAGAATCGGAACATAAAATATTGCTAACCGCCTCGCGGCCGAATTTAATTCCCCGGGCTGAACTCCGGGAGAACGTCGAGCAGGCAGAGGGATTGCCAGAGGGGGTGCTCGATGGTGAAAAAGGGGGTGATCGGGGGGTGCGGTCGGCGGCGCTGCCCTCGTCGAGATAAATCTTCCTGTCGATGGCTCACCACCGTTCGGATTAGAGTCTACATTTGCACCTACTCTGCCCCGTTAGTTCGCCCTTTTCCACCTTCTCCAACCCTCCTGTTTCTCGGGGCCGATACTAGCCGGCCGTGGAAAAGGCCGGTCTCATAAATCCGCCTGCGCTCGTTATAAATTCAGTTCCCGGTCGGACGCGCGCCAGCCAACCGACTGTCCGCCATCGGAGACGAGGACCAAGGAGAACCGCGATGCTGGATCCAGCCGCGGCGAGGTGATCGGACGGCGTGGACGGCGTTATTGGGGTTGTCGCGACAAACGGGCTGCCGACCGTTCACGGCCCCGGGCGACGGGATAGATGCGTTTCTGATGTGAACAGGATGCTACGAACGGGAGCGTGAGAGATGAAATACGGCGTTCGGCTCGGTTGCTCGTGGACAGCAGCGGTGAATTGTGTTTCTGCGTTTAGAGGGGCTGGAGGTTGAGTGATTCGCTTACGGTGGGAAAGAAATGGGTGTTCACGGTTTCAACCGATGATAGCGTTTGATAGCCGCGTTAAATGTTTAACGCGTTCGAGGGAAAAGGGGCTCCCTTTTTTTCGAATCGACGGTGTTTCCACGAAAATGAACTAGAGCGTCCTCTCGATGCTCATCAGCAAAGGTACTCAGCGCTTCGACAGAGGTAGTCATTTGCATGTTGAATGAAATTTTAAGAGCGTCCCAAAATGTGACGCGGCGTGTTCGCAAACTCCGCTTAAACTGGTTGTCGCACTTACGGTTTACGGCTGTTGGCACACCGCGATACGCTATACCGATGCCTTACGATTCCCTGTTACATTAGAGCCAACTTGGCGGACGGTGCGGCAGAGTACAGATATCGCTGTTACTTGTTACGCGTCGTATAAATTTCCCGTTGATACTTCGGTTTACACCCGATGATCCCGGCGTGCCCAGAAAACGTTTCCATCAATCGATAACGCCAATTTCGAGGTACACGATCCCCCCCGACGATTCGCGTTTCATCCCCGCGAGCTGTTCGCGAAAATTTACACGCGAAACAAACACGGGAACGCGGACATCCCTCGGCTCTTTCTCGAATTTCGACCTCTCGCCTGAAATCGGTCCGAGGGGTCGTTTTTTCGGCGAACGCGCGACGGACCTCGTGGTTGGGCGCGCGTTCGCACGAAAGGAACGGCCTACGGACCTCGTGGCGAATAAAATATCTCCGACAGACGATACGGAATGCGAATCCTGCGGGGGAAGAAGACGCGAGTTCCGCGGTCTCGAATGAGAAATGCCAGGTTTCCGCTTGGCCAAGAGGAAATGTCAACGATACCAAAGGCCAAAAGTCATCGGATATCCTAGCCGTGTCGAGGGGACGTCGCGTTTCGTTTGTCGAATGCCCAAGCGCGCGGCGAACGCGACGGTATTCCAAGCGAGCGTGGTACAAGTAACGGGGGCGGGCTGTCTTCGTGACTCAAAAATTATTACTCCGGCTGACAGGGTCAGGATAGAGGGCGGCCTTCGCGTAGGGCTGTTTGTACTTTATTATTCATGCTACATCTGAGCTGGGACGAAGATTGAAATTACCCTTCGTCGTACCCTTTCCGTGAAAGCGTTTCCCGGCCGGGGATGATGCATAAATTAAAATGGCTCGAGGAGCGCTCGACATTGTACGAGACGTCTTTTAATACGTGAGAAGTGCCGTGGAGAATTGCGCGAGGAAGAGAAAAATGGGGCGGCGGTTGAAATATGCATTCGAGTTGATATCGCACTTATGTACGAGGACGGGTCGGGATATTTCGGGAAGAACCGAGGAATTAAATGTGAAACGCGAAGCGAGCTCCGTTCGCTACGTGTCTCTCGTGTTCGAGGACTGGAAAAAAAAACAGGCGCGCGCAAATTTATTCGCGAGAGGCGACCCGACCGGTAAATGAGCGATTGTCGAGCGAAGTGTTTTTCCAACGTATCGGCGAATTCGATCCGCGAGTTAACCGATAGGCGGCGAGCAACGCGAGAACAAATCGAACGGGCCCGAGAGTTTACTTTTATTTCCCCTTTATCCTTTGGCCGGGCTAAGTGGAAACGAGGCTTTCCTTGAGGCAGGTTACGGTCAAAGTCGAAATATCGAGTTTGGTGAGAAAAGGCGGTCGGGGATAAGAACAAAATAGGGAAAGAGTACGCGCGAGCGAAGCGACAAAGGGGCGAGAGAGAAAGAAGGGCGGGCAGGATCGTGAGAGGGAGCCAGAAAGTGAGAGAAGGTGGAAAAAGGATCGTCCCTAATCCGTGAGATCGAGCCGGTAACGTGATCAAAGCGGCCCCCTTCCGGTCTCTAAACCGATTTCCGTGGATTCGTAGAAACCTACCACGTGGGTGGATGGATTTTCCTTCTTCTCTCGTTCCCTGAAACTTCCTTTTCCTCGAGCTTTTTCCCTCTTCCCTTTGCCTCCTTTTGCCACCGTCGACACAACCCATCCAATACACCCACCCCCGCGCCCTTTCGTCCGGCTAGATATCAATTACTTTACTATCTCCGCAGCCGTGGTGATATATGTAACAGAATAAAGATAACGATCGCCCTTAAATTCTGGGACCGCTGGAAGCGAACGTTTCCCTATAAATCTGGCCGGATATCGGGTTTCGTTACGTTTATTGATAATTGTTTCGCTCCGCGCCTCCCCCACCACGGCTAATCGATGTAATTTACGCGGATTCATTAAAGTCGGTAATGAAAAGGGGACGGTTTTTGAATATCCATACGATCGGACGAGTCTATTAAACGCTCGGATATATTGCGAAACACGGGACGGGGGATACGTTCCATTAAACAAACTGACATTTTATTGTAAATATCCTCTGTCCCGTTATTAACAGACGCGAAACGTTACGAAACACACAGCGATCGTTAAACAAACGTGAAACAATATTTGACCGGAGTAAAGTTACAAGCTGGTGTCTGCGACGTATCTTCCATCTTTCTTCGACGCTCGTCCGCGGATTTTCGAACCGGTTAAGGCAAGAAGCCTCTCCGGCACGAGGGATGAACGAATTCAAAGTTCCGGATCGAGTTTCGAGTAATGAACTTCAAGGCCAGCCGGCATTGTTTTCAAGTAACTCCAGCCAGGTCCAAAGCTTTTTCCACCGTTCAAAGATTCGAACAGAAGCGGACGAGAGCGCGGCTGCAAGTTATAGCGCGTTTGAGATCAAAGAGACGGGCAAGTTTTCAAATTTTCCATCGCGCGACTGCAGGGAATAAGGAGAAAATGAGCTCGTTTCCTGTTCTTTTGACAGGAACGTGTTTTAATTGCGGATTAAACTATCTCGTGCAACCGTAAATGAGCCAGAATAACCAGAACATAATCTCTGTCAGTCAGATAATTCCAGACATCAATTTTGTCCCTCAATATCGATTTTACCCCTTAATTCGAATGCACTTCGAATATTTTCAACTACTATGCAAATATACTAAGTTTCAATAAAATCAGTGAATAACACAAAGGTAGATTCACCTGCGAGTCGTAATCCAAAGCACACACGTAGCGCATAAGCCGCCTACGCGTTCAACGAAGGATTCGGGGTACACAGTAGCCCGCCTTTGATGTCGCAACCAATGGATGTGTGTACTCGTGACTGATCGACACGCTGTCGACACACTGTCGACGCTCAGCAGACGGAGCAAGAAGTCTCTCGTCGACGATATTCCGGTGCAAAGAATACATTAATCAGGAAGGTAAATTTCAATACCGTCGGAACCGCCTTTGACGCGTCCGCAACCCTCCGCAGCTAGATCCGGACGTCCCTGTACGGACAACTGAATCAATAGTTACCTTAAACGACGATTCGTCGAATTTTATTCCAAACACCGGGACGCTCTGTAAAAATTACACACGTCAAACATACGGAAAAATGCAATCAAAGAGGGAAGAGAAGAGAGGGTGGGCAACCAGTGGGGGTTGCACATCGGAGCGCAATCAAACGGCGTTATTAACGTCGACAGATCAAACAGAGAGACGACAAACAATTTTACCGGGTCGCGCTCCGCACTGATTCCATCGGGCACCGATACACCCGGTGATTGCCTTCGCGATATTATAATTCTCATTATCTTCCGTTGTTTCTACAAAAGACATTATTAAAACCCATTATGTACATATGACGCCGTTATAAAATCGGCGCGCACGCGAAACGTTTGAGCGCCGCCGCGCGCCGTTCGGGGAACACCGTGCCGGTTCTCGATTCTCGAGCCGTGAAAATCGACGTGAATTTCCAGGTTGTCTTCAGCAACAGTATCGGGCCCGCCGATCGATCATCGCGGCCGGGGTGTATCGCGCGGGGAAACCGGCGGAATGCCAATGACGATGATTGATATTAATGACAAGAACGATCGAAGCGCCTGTAGGGAGCCAACGGGGGTGGTTTCGAAAACGAATCGAGCGGAGGACGAGGAGAGAGGCCGGCGTCGGTTCGGTTGGCGTGTATGCGGGCGTTAATAATCGGTGCACCTGCCCTTTTAATTTACTTCGTCGGCCGTCCCAGCGATAAATCGATGATAGAGCCGAACGATTGCCCTGTGAATGCTTATCAGCCCGTTAAACATAACCGGTGGGTCCCGCATCAAAGCCGTACGACGCGAGACACCGGATCTCGAGCGGATAAAGTGTTTGTTTTCGCGGCCACCTCGTTCCGCCTTTAAAAACGGGTACGCGATTTTTTGGGGTGGGCGCGCGGCGTAAATCACCGGCCGTTTCGCGATTCACGAAATCGTCCGTGAACGGCGACGATCGCGGACAAAACGAGAGAGGACTGGCCGCGGTCGCGTATTTCACGCGGATTCTCGCCGCGCCGTTGACCAATACGTCACGATCGTCGCCGACCAACGACGAAAACACGAATGGGATTTTTCCGGCTTCCACAGGGCTATCTATGACCACCTCTGATGCGTTTACCGGGATTTTTCGTGTTTTTCTTCTTTCGTTTTTTTTTTTCCTTTTTTTTTTGGCGGTTTCGAATGTGGTGCAGATTTGGAATATTTTTTGAGGGATCCCGGCGAAACAGGAGCCACCGTGATTTTTTGGCCGAGTTGGGAATTAAATCAGATAGGCAATCACCAAACGATAATACGATCGACTGTGTTCTCGGTAATATTCATTCTACGCGCGTTCATCCTCGACTTCCCGAACCACCCTGCTCCTTCGGTTTCTATTTCCCAAATGTCACGGTTAACCCCCAACCCGGAACCGTGCTACCTCGAGATAATAATCTCGAAGAGGAGGTAAAGATAGGGAAAGAAACTCACCCTCGGGTACGCGTTGAATTACGAGAGGCGCACGGGACAGACGGGATCCACGTAATTGCTCGACAACGATAATCCAGTCGCGGGCCGCGAGACATTGTCGAATATCAACTGGCGGGCAATTTTATTTCAATAAAGTGCCCGATGCGGTGAAATTGAAACGGTCGTGGTGGAGGAGGCGTTCCACTTATTCAGAGAAAAGGAGAAGGAGAGGAAGCCAGTGGGGGCGGTTGGGGAAGTTGGGCGTAATTTCCGTGGCAAACTAGACAAGGAGTGCCGCGGTTCGAGCGGTCGTACTGTAAACCTCTGGCATTTTTCATGGAAATTGCTGAGCAATTTCCGCGCTGTCCTACCGGGGGAAGAATAGTCGGAGAAAAGGACGGAGGTAAGATAAAAAGGAGAGTACAGAAATGGGAAAGGGGACGCGCGAAAAGGCGGGGATGCGAAACGAAGGGCCTCTCGAACGACATGACGAACGAGTCTCTATTTAAGGGCAATTCGAGCTGAAGTATATGTTTGCGTTACGACGATAGCGCGCCTAGCAGGAAGGGTGAGGCTGGCCAAGACATACCTGGTGGCATCGACAGCGCCCAGCAGGCCGACCTTCTCCGACGTGTCGTCGTTTCTGTTTCGTACGCTCCCCGAATTAACCCCTTTGCGCCGTTTCGGTCCCGCTGAAGTGCCACAGAGCTGCGGTCTTCAACTAACCGCCCGATAAGCCGTTGGCTTCCCGGCAACAACGCAGCCAGGAAAATAATTAACCTGTGTGCCGTCGCGTACGGGCCCTTTTCAGACGCCACGTTCCCTGATCGGGGCTATGCGGGTTTCGAGAGAAATCTGACGTTTCGTCCCTGTGAAAAGCTAATTTTTCAACGACCAAAGGAAATCTTCGATGGAAGTTGTTTTTAAGTCCAGGACAATCGCGTCTTGCATCTATAAAAGAGTAATAATTGCTTTAAACCTAGTCCATTGTTAATACGCTTTAATGTATTACAAGTCCACCGCATTCGCGTGCGCATCCATTGTGGATTAAGTAAAGAGGAGCAGTTTCACATGCGAAATTAACTTCTACACGCGAACCAGAGAGATTTTAATCTCCGTACGGTCAATTAGTCCGAATGCTGCGATAAGCGAACATCACCTGAAAGATTACAGACGAAGTACAATAATTAAAAGTTAATCTCGACGCCAGTGTGATAAGAATATTAATTATACGACGTGCACCGTAACGCGAGCAGAGCCACCAGGGAAAAATGCCCGTATGGGTCAAACGAGGAACCGAAGCGATTAATTTGTTTCCCCGGCGAGGTGCTCTCTACAAAGTTTAATATAATTCCGCGATCTTTACAAAAGGATTTTCAGGTTCGTTAAACGTGTCTCTGAAAGCTCGCTCCATGCTCGCGTCTCCTGTTGAAATTTATCGACGGCAAACAAACACGTTCGACGGCTCCCCGTTTTTCCGTTCGACGGATCAGAGGAGTCGCAGAGCGGCGGTTATTCGCACGAATTATACGCGGGTACGTTCGTAGCTTCTTTCCCCCGGTCGTTCGCGACAATAAGCGTCGCGGAACTATTAGTTTCGAGAGATTCGGTGGATGCTCGAGATTCCCCTGGAGCGTGGTCGTTGCTCCTATTCGAGCAACGCCAGCCCGTCCAAAGGAATTCTGTCGATCGTAATCGGCCAAACTGCCTCCATTGTGCTATCCCAGTTTCCGACGAGTTCCACCACCGGGAGATTGACCTTTCCGATGGAGTCAAGTAGCCTTTCGAATTTTCGACCGAGCAGCAATTATTCTACTCCAGTCGCGTTTCGACTAACTTCCGACCGCGTTATACTTGAGGGTGCATGTTAATCGCGAAACTTATGTGCCTGTTCTATAAATACCGTCCGGAAGGAACCAGTGCCACGATATTCTTGGACAAAAGTTCCTACGATTAGTAAACTTAACTGACTGTGTCCTCTGTGAAATTGGGATCGCGTGAATGTGAGTTCACCCCTTCGAATCAGCTGCGAGCGACATGACGCGATGGCCTCTTAAAACGCGTTTCTCTTCGCGCAAATTTTTATTATTGATATCGTGTCGAGTGCTGTAATACAACACCCGTCGAGAGAAAAAGTGCACTCTTCTCCACCGAAGAGCTTCATCTTGGTCATCGCATTTGGAATTCATCGCGCGCCCATTTTCGCGTGTCCCGCATTCGAGCGCATCAGAATGCCGGTCCGGCTGGCTCTCTCCTGCACGTAAGCAGTCGGCCACTCGTTTAATTCGTTTTAAACAAAGCGCTATTTATCACGGAAGTTGCGTGGCCGCTGTGCCGAAGGGGGAGCGAACAACAAAAACTGAATAAACGAGAAAGAAGGAGGACAGAGATACACGAGTACGAAACAGGTGGGGGGAAAAAAAGGACGTACAGCACAGTCGTACGTTAGTACAGTGATAATTTCGCAACTTGTAATGCTCTTTGGGCTTGGAACCGTGAAATTATGGCGGGTGGCCGCCGCTAACTTCGCGTTACGTCAAAAGTTCCAGCGACCGTTTAACATACGTCCGACGGTATTTATGATCCCGCGAATATTTCCGCTTTGTAATTGCCTCTTGAGCCTGAATCTCGCCGCGTCCCGGTTTCCCTTGTTCCGCGTAACGACTTTCGAATGCGCGTAAAACCGTCCCTCGTCCCCCCGACCCGATTCAATCCGACTTTAAATATTCTCGCGGTTTCGCAGCCAAGAAACCATCGTCCCTTCGATCGATACCTGTTTTCGCGATTATGCTTCCGGCATTTTTAAAGGAGAGTTGCGGCACGCGGAACTTTGGTAGAATCGATGACAGAAAACGAAGCAACAGGGATGAAGATGATTTGGTGAACGCAAAACTAAAGATGGGGAAAGAAATATTAATAATAAAAAGTATATGTCAGATGGTATTTAAGAAATGAACAATGTTTTCAGCCAGGGATTTCTCTCGTGGAATAATTATTTCGAAGAAAATCGTTTGTTTCTGATGACCATTCATCGATCCCAGAATATCCCTCGAAGGCGCGAACTCTGAATAATTAGAATGTCAAGCTCTCTGGTCGATTACTTCCACGTGGTCGCATTCTGTTTAAAGGCGCCTGGGACCGGGCTGGCGGTGGAAATTAATATCGAAAATCGCGTTGGAATCCGAAAAAGCTCGGCGGATTAAAGACCTCCGTTAAATACAATCTTCGATGAGGCGTGCAGCTGTGGCAGCATCTCTATAATCGTCAACCGACCGCTATCTACCACCTGTCTTCTCTTTCTCTTTTGCGGGATTCTCTAGTTTCCGGCTATTCCCTTGCTGAAAATCGTGTACCTACCGTCTAGTCCTGAAAAGCAAGCTAGCAGCTCTCTCTCCCTCTCTGCCTCTCTGTCTTCCCTCGCGGGGGCTTATCTTCGAAGCTTTTAATTTCGAGCGACCGAGCTCTTTATATCCGCGAGAGGTATAATTATCTGCAAGAAGGCAGAGGGGCGCCATTGAATATTTTAGCTCTCGCTTCGCTCTTCCTCTCGCTCTGTTTTTTTATTTGCCGTCTTCCTTCGTCCCTATGTAGCCTCTCTCCCTCTTTCTGTTTGTCTATTGGTCTTCGTATTTCTCTTCATTTGCCCTCTTCTCACTATTTTCCTTTCTTCTTGTTTTTCCTTGTTTTTTTTTTTTATGTGTTCCCTTCTCGTTTGGACGGTGTTCCGCGCGAAGCATAAAACAGAAGCGCGCATTCCAATGGAGCACTCCGTGAAGACAAACGAGGAAAAACTGAAGAGGGTGAAACTAAAGGGAGCGCAAGCCTGAAGACGATCCCGTTCGAGTCAGCCGAGCAACAACCGAGAGATTAGGCCGCAAAGTTACGCCCGCTATTTTGCGGATAGATTTACATAAGTTCCCTCGTTCCCTTGCTCTTTACGTTCTGCCTCCCTCTCGCGATTTCCCCTTCACCCCTCGCACCGTCTCCGTCCTCCTCCTCTTCGCCCCAACCCCCGTCTCCTTTTAATTGTCCTCCCTCTCCTCTGAACCTCGTTCATTTTTCATGCGCGCCTCGACCATCGCTAATTATCCGCCATTTGATAATCCTCCGGTCCACCGCCGCGCTCCCACGCTCGTCCGGCGTCGTTTTATACGCAGCGGACTTCATCGACCTCTGGTACTCGCCACGCTAGTTTGAAATTCATCGGTTCCTTCGCTGCTCACGATCAAACTTTTTTTCGCTCCCGGGTGAAGAAGAATATGATCGTGCAGCGAGCATGGAGAGGGGTTGAAAAAAAGGGTAACAAGCACTGCGCGCGTCAGCGGAAGTGATGTACCGCGGCGTGTTTGGACGCAGGGCACGTATAGGGGAAAGCTTGCGTTCCTCGAAGTAAGAACCGGGGATCACTCTTCTCACGGTTCTGTTTCTCTTTCCGGCCACGGCCAATTCCCAGCAGCCGGTGTGCATGGAACGAGCATAAATCGTTGATAAATCATCGGGAACGAATGGCCTGGTAATTACCGGCTTATTAATTGCTGGCAATTGTGCTTTAAACTTCTCCGCCTTTTTTTTACGCGAGCACGCATCAACCCTTAAAGAACTGCGGCCATCTGTTGCCGTTGAGAAACGGCGTAAGCTTCCTTGGAGTTTACCAACCCTCAGAAATCTACCACTGTTTTATCCAAATGTGTATCAGAATGGTGGGAACCTTTGTAAAGTAAGAATAGAACGATGTTGCGCGCGTTGAACGTTCTCGTCGAAACTGAAACGTTTTGCAACGCGTTTGATCCAACTGGACAAAGCTGTTCGTATCTCATTTAGCTTATTTGTGATTTCAGGATGACTCGGGGACAGACAGGCTGGTCGGACGAGCCGTGCACGTCGACTGGCGGCCGAAGCGTGGCACGACAGTCGGCGGGGCCATCGTCCAGAACGACGCCTCCCATACTCGAGGACCGCACTTCCGGCACGACGGCCTGCAAAGGCGGATTCAGGTTAGGCGTCTACGGCTGGAGGAAGAGGTGTTTGTACTCGCTGGTGCTCACGCTGATGGTGATCGTCATACTGAACCTGGCCCTCACCGTGTGGCTGCTCAAAGTCATGGGATTTAGTTCCGTAAGTTTCTCCGACGCTATAATATTAATCGCGTCTGCTCCACAATTAGTCCACGAGACATCGAAACCTTCTTGTCTCTGTTTCTATTACAAGTCTGAGCGTCAGGTATTACAAATTGACAGGCTCAACCCTGTTCTCGGAAAAAAGGTCACTAATGGCGTACAAGAATATCCCTGCCCTTTTCTTGAATAATCATTGCTGTTACGGACTCGTGACATCTTAACCTACTTCTTCGAATACGCCATTAAATTCTTTATTCTTCAGCAGCTTTCTTGGGACGGTCTGTTTTGCTCCCATTTCCAATCTAATTATTCGCAAGTCTTGTAAAACGCATCGGTCCCTCCATTTGCCGCACGAGATGCTTGATATTTCGAACCCATCGTTGTTCGTTAATGAGACGTCTATTCGCGGTGTTCGTTTGATATCCACGCCAGGAACTAGAACAGGACGTGCCCCTGGATATGCAAACCGGCTGGCAATCATCATCTCTGAAAACAGGCGGCTGAGCGGCTTTTGTTCGGTAATGAAGCTCAATTCACGACGTTCGAGCAAGATCGTCCCGTGTTCTTCGTCTAATCGATGCAAATAGGATCTGTCTCGCGTTGCTTGTTGCGCGTGTAGAAGCATCGGTTCCAGGCGAGCGCCTCGTGTAATTTTCGACCGCTAAGTGGAGTTAGAACGTTCGCTGGGTAGAACCGAAGGGCCAGCGTGATGGAGAGGCTCGAGATTTTAATATCATCCAATGGTTTTTTGAATGGAGTGATGATATATTGTTGGCTCGAGCCCGCCCTGGCTGATGAGAAGACGAATTGAATCATCTGTCTTGTCGGACGGATCTATCACGCCGAGGATGGTTCAAACCGTGCTACGATCTCCACTTGATATATTTTAATTGATTCTTTTCCCCTCGAAAGATTCATAAAAGCAACGTGACACGATCAAAATTAATTATGCGCGTCGCAGCGTTAATAAACGCTGATAAATCAACCGCTTCAGCCGATGCAGTGCTCGCGTGTCTGACCGGTGACGCCTAGCTCTACCGGCGAAACGAATAGTGTGCCAACTGCGCGACTTCCATCGCTTCTATCATTCCAACGCGAACCTTCCCGCCCCCAAAAATTCAACTGAACATCACAATATCTCACGCTCGCTAATAAAATCAACCCCATCGCGTCTCGCGAAATTAATTTCACGCGAGTACGCGACCGGTGGAAGAACGAACCGCCGCGACCGAGCGCAGATAAGATCCACGCACCCCCTATCCGAACGAGGGCGAAAGAGGGTAGCGGTGGCAGGCCGTTTAATATATAATTGCCGCAATTGCCGGAATCGTAGCATCGTTTTGGGGTATCGCGAGATCGTCGTTCGCACTTGGCGCGGTTCTTCGCGGCGGCCGGTTAATTCACGGTTTATAATTAACCCGAGCCCCTTCCGAGCGGGCGTGGACGGGGGATGGCTGGCGCTCGTTACACCCGCCGGGCCTGATAACAAGCTCGTCGAAACGAGCCCCGCGCGATCGTTAGAAAAAGCCCCCGGTTGTTCCGGTTGTTTCATTATCGTTATTGCCGAAATCCGGCCGCGCGAAACGCGATATTTAATGGCGTTGAGTAATATCGCGGGAGAGGGGTGGGTGTAACCTTTCGACCGGCCACCGCCACGGATTTATCGCGGCCGCGTGCGAGTGTCGCGGGTGTAATTCGACGGGCAGCGAGTAATTAACGCCGGCTAGAGTCGCGTTTGTATAGGTCGCAGACGGACGAACGATTTCCCATGAACGAGACGAGGACGTACAGCGCGGGATAGATGATCGTTTTAGTGTCGTTGGTATTGCGGAAGTTGGCTATAGAATTTTTCGTGCAGACGACGAACGAACGACCGTATGCCTGATAAATCGAGTAAATTCGTAACTGGCTCCATTTTGATGTAGTATCGTCGTTAACGTTAGAATTCGGGAGCTATGCCCCGTGCGTTTTCAATTCAACAGCTCCATCGAAGATTAAGAATGTTCTCCCCTTTCTTTTGAACGTAGCGTTTAAAGGTGTTCGGTTGAATCCATCGACAAGCCAGACGAGGACGCCTTAACCCCGTCGATTAAGGTAAAGACGATGGCGAAATCCGTTTCTATATCCCTGTTCGAGTGAGCTACACCGTCGAAACCCCGGCCCCCGCACCTACATATCCGCCATTATCGAATTTATTTGAAATCGAAAGGAGCCGCCGCCGCCGCCGCGATCAGGCGCAACGATCCCTCGATAGAGGCTAAACTCGCTGGAAATTGAGTATCAATCCGTAAGTAAGGAGTCTGCGAGCAACCAGGGATACCCCGTGGGAAATGTAAGCCTCCGCCACTTCTTTCCCACCTTGGTACGTCCGTTCCTCTCGCGCAGGACCATCCGACACCCCGCTATCTCCGCTCGCACCGATTTCCAACGTTTCTACCTCTCCTCTTCTCTCGTTCTCTTTCTCCACCCCGTTCACGCAACGGTGTTACCCGTGCCATCCCTCGTTCCCTTGTTTCTTGAAGCGTATTCTTTGCCCCCGGCGATGCCGTTCCCCGAACGATTCTCCTTGACGCGGCGTGAGTAATGTCTGTCGCTTTCCTGTTCGCGAGTCGTAAATAAAACGGACATCCGGGATCAGCGTTATTGTAGAGAGAAAAATCGTTCGCTCATACCGGAAGGCTGCTCTAACTCGTGGATATACGCTGTAGAAGGTATTCCTTTTTAATGAAAGTGACGCTTGCGCGACCCTAAGCGACTCTAATTCGTGTACGATTAAGTTAACCGAAGCCAACGATCCAGGACTTCTCGTAAACTTAGCATTTCTATTAGGATCGGTGACGCGAAGCGTCTCGGACGCGGTTGGAATTACTTTATTGATGGATAGCATCGTAAACCGGGATTCTTGGGCATCAATTCATCGCCACTTGCCTAGCCAGGGATTCCCCAAAGGGGTTATGTTTTCACATTATCGAAAGCGTACGATAGTGTCAATATTTATCGCATCGCTTTCCAATTTAGCTGGCACGCGTAACGTTCGCAACGGTACGATCTCAACCCTTACGATGATTCAACCCTTACGATCGAAACAGAAATCACTCGGTGCTCCCTTTCTCGTTTCGCAGCGAGCAAAAGCACGAGGAATTATTAAACCACAGCCGTCCGAATACCTCCACGAATATTAAGTTCCCTCGAAGCCACCGTGCTAATTTCGAGTACAAATCAATTATGAAATGCCCGGGCTGTAAGTCGCGACAGGGGACACTACATCAGGAAGAATTACACGGGACGGTAAAATGCAAACGGTGTCATCCGCGGAGCGTGAAATGGAACGGCGCGTGTTCGCCGGAGCGGGTCGGTTTATAAAAATCGCGTCGTTATCAGTGACAGTGGGAACCGGGGGATCGCGGGCTCTCCGCCGGATCTGAAAATTCCTCGAGACGTGCGCAGTTGATATCCGCGTAGAAATTTCTTTAGTCTTGTACTAGC
Organism: Xylocopa sonorina; assembly: GCF_050948175.1. Taxonomy (NCBI): domain Eukaryota; kingdom Metazoa; phylum Arthropoda; class Insecta; order Hymenoptera; family Apidae; genus Xylocopa; species Xylocopa sonorina. The sequence goes on from NC_135203.1 coordinate 8,306,560, forward strand.
CCCCGTCCTATCTGAGCGAGAACGCGATGCACTCGCGAGTCAGGAAATATTTTATACACCTACTCCTCCGGCCGCCCCTCCCGTCCCTCTCCCATCCCGGTCTTATCCACCATTCTTTTCCGTCTATTCATATTTGATGAGCGAGCGCGGAACTCCTGGTTCGTGAAACTCTTTTTAACCGCGGCGTCGTGGAACCATCTGGCTTTGGTCGATCTCGCTCGCGAGTAACATCCTCGCGATATTGAGTTGCGCTTCTCGATTAAAACCTACATCATTAGACACGCGGGAGATGCTATTTTCACTGCCAAGAAATGATTACATTAGGAGGTCTAAAAATGAATGCGACCTTTTATCGATCGTACGTCGCGTGTAATATCACATTTCAATTTTACGCCACGGGTCACGTAGGGGTAACGTCTGAATTCAGACAAAATCGCGACGATCGATAGAACCGCGCCGTAAGAATGTAGATTATCATGGAAAGCCTCGAGTACCCGAGGAATTATAATAATTCGGAGGATTCGACGCGTACCAAATAATTGTACATTCGATTACGATTGAATTCCCTGGCTCGACGGTACCATCTTATCGGCAACTACCCCCCGACAAGCGGCAAACGGGTACTCTTTCGTTGCTGCTCCGCATATTCCGCTCCTCGCTTTCGGTAATCTAATAATTCGACGGTTAAACTTTATCGGGACCTGCGTAACCGCTCCTCCGCTTTTGTATCCGCCCCGGCCTTCGACCCTGCTATCCAGGATGTCTGCTCGCGATTCAGTCGTAAAATTTCGTTCGCTTACATCGCGGATGTTCGCGTCGCTCGAGAAACAGAATTTACTGCGCGAACTCCGTCGTAAACTTCTCTACGGTAAGAAGGAAATTCATAACTAGCGACGTTTCCAATATCTCCGGCGGATCGAAAGGTCTTACGAGATCTTCGATTACGAACAATATATAATATAACCTCGAAACGTTATGTCGTACGGCACCGTATACAGATACTATATTGCCACTAACGGCTTTACGTATACAGGGTCGTGCCGAACAGATGCCCCACCTAGCTAATATCGCTCACGGAACCGACCCGTATAACCCTCGTATATCCATGGAGAATTCACCTATATACACCGCCCTCCCTATATTGCACCCGTTATGCTATGTATATCCCGCGTTACGTTCGTTTCGAGTGTCAAGGTGAAGCCTGCCTTGCGACATTCCGACGTCTTGTCTTTTAACTGACGGCAACCGAAGGCATTCCTTCCTTTCGTTTCCATTTTTCTTCCCTCGTCGTTGGATTACTTCAATTCGTCAATGCAGAAACGATAATCAATCGCGTACGAAGAGTTCTAAGCATTTCACGCACCTATTTCCTACGCTCGTGAGGTTTTTTACATTTTTCTGTCAAAGGTTCACTTTCCGTTTCGATCGAAAGAGTTATTCTTCGGAAAATTGATAAATAATATTTTCGCTTAATTACCAACTGGAATTACAGTCTTTTCTCCCGTCATTTTTCCATCGGGTATCCAATTATACGCGGCGTAGCCAGGCGACGAATCGATAACGAGAGGTACGGGGCTCGATAACAAAAGGGCCTGTAAAAATTCGGGAACAGTTTCCGCGGGCTAAATAAATGATGAAAATTTGTAAGCGTTCGCGAGGAGAAATATGGCCGTTTCACGGTACCGGGGCCGACCAGAATTCTATCCGGTGCGTGCAATAAAGTCGGATCCGGCTGTGGGTGCACAAGGGTACCGAAATTTTTGCGTTCATTTTGTCAACAAGCGAAAGTCGACGGCCACAAATCTCCAACAAACAACCATGGATCCAACACGAAACGTATCGAACTGACATTAGTTCGAGTACGTCTACGAATCACTTAACCACCCCTTCTATTTTATTTATGCCAATTTCTTACAACTCCCCCGCTCTCATAGCCGTAATATAACCTTGAGATATTGAAATATCGAACGAACTTTGGCAAAGTCTGAGATCGATAGAATTTTCGTAGAAATCTCGCGTTTTCCCCGTCATTGAGCCATAGTGGTCCAATGAATCCTGCGCGGACTATGGCCAACTTGTCGAGGCGACGGAACGTAACGGCGAAGGTCAACGGACGAGAGGGCCGATCGATATTGATTCATCGGAAAAGTTGGCCGCGGCCAGGCAATAAATGCGTGAGAAATGGCCCCGGTCACCCTGTATACATTACATATAAGCGGTGTGTTAGTATTAAAGGATATCTATTACACCCCGGCCCGGCAAGTGCAAGTGCAGTATACCCGGGCACGGCGCCATGAATTTTGAACGTACACCGGTGCGCCATAGTTGTTGGCCGGGTCGGAACCAGGTCGAACAACGGACAGACGAGTTTATCGTTCCCAGGGATTTCAGCCGCCGGCAGGCGCACGTACGATTTTCTGTTGCACTTTACGACGATCACCTCCCGCGGCTTCGACGTTTTTCGGTAATCCTGACGGCTTCCCGTGCGGACAGCGGGAACCGCCGCCCCGGGTCTGTTTCCGGGGAGAGGGGCCCTTTTCAAGAGCCAGGTAAAAGGAAGTTGTCCAGGACGAGAGCCTTCGAGTTCGAGTGCCAGAGCTTGCTGGAAGGTAGCTGTGTGTACTTACAAGCCGAATACTTCGGATGGGATGGAACTGTTATTTGGTTCAAGAAAATAGTGAATTTCGGGAATAAAAAAAGGGGGACGGAGGGTGGAAAATGACAGAGGTAAAAGGAATGGTGAATACCAATCTTAATAAAAGGTAGGTAGCCTGCAAGTGGTAAAGCTTTGATAGCATGTAAAAATATTTGATAATCCTTGTTACCCGGGTCCTGGCTCGCGGATACTCGCTGTAAAAAGAAGAAAATTGTTTTCTACACGCTATTAGTATCGTTTCGTCGTGGCGACGTGTGTTAAAAGCGACGTGGCAGTGTCACGGACGCACGAGGCGGAGGAATTTATCGGCTGGTCCGAAATAAAGTAATTACCATGATGGCGGCACGGTGACGCGGGATCAAAGGCAGCGGGACGAGCGAGAGATGTCGAGTTATTAAAAATTATAAACAACGCGGTTCCGGGACAAAGTTTCGAAGCCGTGGCCAGGACGATGCGTGGGCGGCTCATTCGCCGGCTTTTCCGCGCTTTTCCGTGTCGCCTCGTTTGCCGTTCGTTCGAAGTCCTCGTCGTCGTTCCTCTCTCTCTCTCTCTCTTCACCTCACGCCCTCTACACTTTTCACCCCCTCCCCTCGTTTTTGTTAATATTTCTCCCTATTTTCCTCGTTCCTCTACTTTTTCCGTCGCGTTGCTTCATTTTTAATCCCCCATGACCACGCGCGAAACAAAAAGAGGAACGAGGGAAAAGGGGGAGCAAAGTAGTTGAAAGGAAAGGGGAGGACGCGGTGCACCGAAACAGAGGGACGGCGTCTCTCGTCGCGCTGGGTAGGGGGTGTACCTTCGAGGCAGAGATTAATTAGAGAGCGGAGAATACAATAAATGATTATATCGAGGAAGAAGAAAATGACGAGGCCAGTGACGGAAACCGAAGAGGCCGTGGCGAAGAGGAGAACGAGACAGCTGGAAAAGGTCGCGGGAACGCTGCAAAGAAGGATGCCACGGTCGAGACTGTACCAGCATTAATGATGCCCTTAGGGCGTCCCGTCTCCTGGCGTCTTCTTTGCAAATTATAAAAAGAATTGTTCCCATTAGTGTATAAAATGTACATGTAAATATATATATACACGTTGATTTATATATATGCACTAGATACTCGAGGTACATGCATCGAGGGTCTATGTGCGAGTGTATCGTGACTGAAATAAGGACGAAAAACGATGAACTATGGCGAAGCCCCGTGTCTGTTACCGCCTGCCTCGTTATCTTAAGAAAATAATCTGCTAGGACCGCTCATTATAGAGCAGAACCATTTCTTCGGACTATCTTTCGCGTTTTATTCTTCGGCTCTCGCACACCCTTACGCCAGGCACGTATATACGTACATATCTCGACACAAAAGGGGTTGAAACGCGGATACAATGGGCGTCTCTATTCGCCCCGTTCAGACCGGCGAATGTGACGATTGGTTTGTCAATTAGTTAACAATTCACTGGCATGGCATCGATAATGATAATCACGCTGTTTCGATCCGTTCGCTCGTGGGAAAATGATTCAATTATTAATCGTGACGGGGAGGGGGAACGTGGTCCAGGGTGGTTCGAGCATCGATTCGCGAAATAGTGGCCTCCTTTTTTTCGTTGGCCTTTACAGGCTGTCATCCTTATCGATTGTCTTGTCTGAAAAGTTTTACGTTGAACGACCAAGACAATGGCGCATAATGATCGAAGAGAGAATAGAGTATCGGATGAATAATTTGAAGTAATTCGAGACGGATTCATAAGCAAAATTGGGTCAGAACAGAGTGCCGTGTTCTAGATTTTTTGTACAACGAACACCGGCGACGCGGGAAAAAAGATTTGGACGTACGTGGCTGGAGATTATTCGCGTTCTTTAAATTGTTGATATCCGGCGTGCGTGAACAAAGGTTGACGGCGAACCTCCGGGGTACGCGAGCCGCGTTAAAACAAACGGAAAAGCTTAAATAAACGTGGATCCAAAATTCATCGATTCCCTTTATCCAAACGTTGCTCCTGTCTCTACAACATGTATTTTATTTCGATTGAAAACCGTGCCAATACGCTCTACAAACCGAACCACCCGACAAAACATTTTTTACTTAGACACTCCTTTTCCCATTTTCATTCCCTCAAAAAAAGGTTCTTCTTAAACTTCGTACTCCATTATAAGATAAGAATGATTTTCAAACCACGCTACTGTATCACATTCTATTTGCCCCTGCTCTTAGTGTTGCTTCATCACCTTCGAGAGGTCACAGTCAACCGTCCCCTTTTTTATTTTTTACTAATTTCACAGAGACGAAAACGCAGGGCAAAGAACTAATCCCAGTCTGGGGAGCATCGACGGATCGCCGGCTGATGGACCGTGCTGCTTCAGCCGCGAAATCATACCGGACGTTGGTAAATCCCAGCCGGATATAGGTACCGTCCGCTATCAGTACACTCCGCGATTTAATCCTTGCGCCGTGCGCCACGTAAAATAACACGAAATTGCAATGTCGCGACGGGGGTGCGCGGGATGGTGGGACCGCGGATGGGTGGCCCGCTTCCTGGACGCCGTGAGGGCGAGCGGCTCGCCACGTAGAGGGTGCTGACAGGACCGGCGAGTCGGATTACTCGGGGCAGAAGTTAGACGACTCCTGTCCAGCTCGGGATAATTACGTGAGGTACCTTAACGTGGTGTAGGTACCCTGGCGGGCTGCACATGTGTAATTACTAGTGCGGTTTACAGTTGCGTATAGACGGTGCACGCGCACAGATTTCTGACCCGCGTGTACGTACGCGTTTCCGTCGGGAGGCACGTATGAGGCGTGCATTTCTCCGCAGCACCCCTCGAGGGGGTTGTACGCGTCGCGCGCGCTCGAACGCGTTCGCTTTGCACCTCGCTTCTACGTTTCGCCTCTCGATGCCTCCTGCGGACTAATCCCAATGTTATGCTGCGTATCCACCGAACGAACTTGGAATTTTGACGAGAGTATCATCTCCTTGTTCCGATTAGCTCTTGTTTCGATCGATTAGCCGGTCGATGGATGGAGGAATAGAAAAATTTAGACGTAGTACTGTGCTCGGTGGTTAATATTCGCCTGTTAAATTCTCGAGCAAATTGATGCACGGCAGCGAAGGAGGCAACAACTAAATTGGCGAGGCTGTGAAAACGCAGTTCGAATGCCTGTAAATAACGCGCTTTGTATTAATTTATGGACGGCGAGCAGCCGTGCGCCGCGGTGGTCCGAGGGCGTCGTTACGATGATATACGCGTGCACGGGGTGTTATTTGGATTTCATTACGTCCCGCTCGGAGTACTCCCCGCGAGCACTCGCCCCCATCCAATGGGTGCTCCTAAGAATCTCAAGCAGTCGGCCGTGGGAAAATATCGGGTCAGCTCGTTTCGCGATCTCGAACGATCTCGTGGTCGTGAATCGTTAAACAGGCTGTGTATTCTAAATACGTAATAGAGTATAATTTCGCTCGATTTCGTGCGATTATTTAGTACCCCGAACCAAGTGCCAATAGGAAACGTGTATTGTAATATGACACAATTCTGATTCGTGACAATTTTATAACGATAAAGGCGAACATAGCGACGCGGTTTTGGCAACGTCTGGCGAAAGATCGCGGCGCTCGGTGCGAAAGCCTCCGCTCTAACAAATTGAACTCTTTTAACCGGAACGTGATGCACGGACGTGTAATTACAAAAAGGGAATTGTAAAATAACTGCATACGCGAGCGGCGTCCGAGGAAACATCGCAGCGATGCCCGCGATCGACTCGGCTCGATTTGATTCCGCGGTGGAATCGAATTCAGCTAATTTCATCTGGTCGCCCCCCTCGCCGCGTCCGCCGCCCTCGAGCTTTGCAACGAACGAAAGTTGGGAAACGGGCTGATCGCGTGTCGGTAGATTAATTTTCATAACTGTGATTATCGGATGGATATTGCGCGACTGTTTCGTTGATATTCCCATGAATCGCAGCCAGCCTGTATTGGGTTATCGTCGTTATCCGTGCCGATTAATTGGATGGAAGTCGACTTCTCGACTGCTTTGTTGCCTATGGGAAGGATATAATTACGTTGCCGAGAAACAGATACGAAAGATCGAGTCCCTTTGTTAAACGTCTACTCGCACTACTTGGGGGAACAAATACTGATGTAACTACTTACGGAACGAGCACAGTGCGAGTTAAAGTCCGCGCGATGTACTTGCGCAATTTCGTCATAGTTCTCGCCTTCGTAGCATGGAACGAAGGCGGAGGCACTGGTGAACCTGTCCCAGACACACAGGAAACACTTAACACCAGGGCAAAGTACATTTGGACAGCCATTTAAACATTCGGACGGACGGAACGCATTTAACCCCCTCCCCCTCGAGCAAGAATTGCAGCCATTGCGTAACGAATTCTGCAGAGTGTTTAGCGCGAATGCACGAAGTTTGTTATTCTACGTCATCCCGTTATCGTGCCCCGACGTGGCAAGTTTTTTAAGCCAGCCCATCTGCCCGCTGCGAAGTTGGCGCGATGGTTTCACCCTGAAATCGACGAGCACACCGCACGAGCGGGTGTAACCCGATAAAAAAAAAAAGCTCTCAACGGCGGTGAGTTCAAGTTCGAGCCGCTAAAAAAAACCCGCGTTCTACATAAACTAGCACGAAAAATCGAATTTAAACGACTCCGGTCTAGAAAACGCGAGCAGGCAAACGAGATTCGAAGTGCACGCTTCCAAAGATAGCGGAGATATCGAGGGTCTCGCTTTTAAGCGCGACCTAGATATTCGTTTCGTCGTTGCGAAGACCCACTTCCCACCGAAATCGAACGCTTGCATTATCTCGACACTTTTTTCCAACCAAGAACTCCACGAAATTCATGCTCTTAACCCTCCCTGCGCGATACGATCGTACGTGTACGGAACCAGATTCGCGTGTACCAATATAAACTAGAACCACGCAATATAATATATGTACGATCATAAATCGAACAGAAAGCTAGTAGCAAAGAGTATTTCCAAGACACCGTGAACCATTTTCGAAGATCGACTCGCGCTCCGCCTCGAGATCAAATATTCGCCAGACCATTTTTTCTCACGGATGCGCAACCCTTTTGCAACCGTGGCGGGTCGAGAGGAAAACTTAAAACTTGGAGGAAAACAGTCGGTCAAAAGTTGATACCGTCTAGCCGGTTATGGAACGGTAGGCAGTGAAAAGTTCAACGACGTCTGTCCCACGGCTTTCCCATCGAGGCGAGACTCGGCTCGGTTCACCTTTCCGGCGTACGACGATTCTAAAAGGCAGCCACGGCTATGGCCCTCTCGACGCCATTGGGGTTTACGGTTACGGTTAAGTACAGAGCAAAGAGATCGTATCGTTTTCCGAACGATTTGGCTAATCGAGCGGCGGCCCGGCGCGGCGAGAGGGCACCGGGCCGCGGCCGCAGCTATGCGCATCCGGTCGAACGGCGCCGCTTCCGCCCGCTTCCGGCTGCGGGAGTTTAAACAGGGATGGAATCTGGGACCGTCTCTTTTTCTAGTAATGGCCGCGATCCATTTAATTTGTCGGGCGGTTTAGAGTTAATTCGACTCCTGTTAAAAGAGAGACAACATCGGAGCTGCTAACGTTGACTACGATCTTCTGAATAACGTGCAACAGCCGCGAGATTATTATTTTACATTCTCGAACACTTGTGTCTCTGACTAATCGAATTTCTTCGTTTCCACGCGGGTTTAGGAAATATCTTGCAGAGCCGATGCGACAGTTATCTTCAGGGTGAGTAATGGTCTTCCAAAATTAATTTTAGAACCGACATTACGGGCTACGATGAATTAAATACGAAGAATAATTTCAGAATTTATTTTCGTAATACGAAATCTAGTTACTTGAAATTTTCGACGAGATCCACAACGTTCTCTCGCCACGTTGACAAGTCTGGATCGAATCGATCGAGCTCGGGACGCGTTTTGCAGCCAGAAAACGACGAAACCGCGATTGTTCGATCCGAGCAACCCCACTCGAGTTTACTGGCTGCTGCCCAACTAGCCGCATTTCGTAGCAAGTGGTCGCGATAATAAGTGGAAACTGCGGGACGGCGTGGCGCGTGGCGAATGCTTCCAACCGAGTGGCTAATCATCGGAAACCAATGTAGAGGCGACCCGTACGCGTACATATAGCGAACCACCGGGTGGTATGCATTTTTCGAAGGCTGACGTTTCAAGTTCGAGCAATCTCTCTTCCCTCCGCCCCTCCTCGGAGACGATAAGCCGATGTCCCGTCGCTTGAAACGCAATTACAGCGCCGTTCATCGGCAACGTAAAAAGATGAATCGTCGATCACGATGGACAGGCTTCTGAACGCTTCCGGAGAAGCAAAGACAAATGTGTGGGCCCGCGTTCGACGCTCGGAGGCAATTATGTAACGCGAAATTGAATTTTTTGCGTTCGAAAATTGAACTGTAATGAAGGCGAGGGTCGAAGTCGCGCGGTGAGGCGGAAAACTGCGCAAAGTTTTTGAGACGAACATGCAGGATGAATCTACCAGCTAGAACGAAATGGGTAGACGCTGCGCCAGTGGTATTTAATTAATATACCTGCCGCGCGACTCGTAAAAATTTCTAGAAAAAAGGGCAACGGAGGGTATGAGAAATGAATAGAAGGGTTAAAGATGAAGAAGAATAGGGACGGCGGGGAAGTAACGGAAACGGAAGCGCAGTTAGAATCGACGGGCGAGGGAATTTGAACGTAGGAGGCCTACGGCTTCTATTTTCCATCGACGATCGCGAACGACCCAGAAAGAGCCCTGACAGAGAGGCTCGTTTATTTCCTGACAGTCATTTCCTCTTCTTTCAGGAGGGAATCGGCTCCCTGAAGGTGGTGCCCGGGGGGATCGAGCTCAGAGGTCAGGCCGCCGTTCTCGACGCCCTGGTGGCTTCCAGCCTGAGATCGAGACGTGGCAAGAATCTCGTGCTGGAGTCCTGGAGCAACTTCACTGCATCGGCCAGGTCGCACGACGGCCGACTGCTGGCGCGGTTCACCGTCGGTGAGAATGTTTCGCGGAAACGAATCAATCCACGAAAAATTTTACACATCCCTCGGCTGAATCGATCCATCGCATAATAAAAATGGAACAAAACCGTGAAATTGCCTGTTTGAAATTTCCGATTTCACGTTCCGCGGAAAAGTTTCAGCCCGCGAGGAGGGTAGAAACAATGGAACGCAAAGACCAACGGTACAGCATTTTTGTTATAACATAGCGGTTCAGAATTAATGGCCGAGTGGATCGATCGCGAGTGGATTTGCTCTTTCTTCATCGCGCGAACCATTTCATTGGAGGCTTTCATATAACTGCGATCCGATTTGTTCTTTATACTAGATACAAAGATTTATTTATGCGCGCTATTAATGTCCTTGTCCATCTCCATGGTGATCAGAATTTTTGTGTAATTCTGTGAAAGCGCTGGTCCAAACGCAAAGGAACGACAGCGCGGCTGTGCAAAACTGGATGCACAAATGGACACGCGTAATAGGTGTAAATAGAGGTAAAACCAGCGCGGGACCAAGTCCTGTTCCGATAAATGAGAACGAAAACCTGTTCAATTGCGATTATTCGGCGTGCAAGTTCGTTTGTCGTGTTTTAACGTAATGGGACGTTGTCGATCGGTTCGGAACCGTTCGGAAGGAACGAATCGATTCGGAGTAATGGCTGGGGTTAATTTGAACCGTTTCGAATTGACGTCTAGTTAACAGTTGGTTTTTAATCGGCGGATAAAAAGTGCAGGTCGTACAATTAAAAGCCCGAAAGGGCTTCGAATTGTAACTAAAAGTTGCACGGTCTTTAGAGCCACGGGAATCCGATCAAACGTGGAATTACAGTTTAGCGACGGGATTCGTGGGATCGCCAGCGCGTTCCAAGACGAGCGCGCGGTACGCTCTCCACTTTTTCCCTTTTAATGGTGCCAGATATTTCTGTCTTGCGTCCTCTCGTAAAACAAAGGGACGAATATCGATAACAGACAACGGTGCGTCTGAGCGAGATGTGTCCGTTAATGGACACGAGCGTACCAGTCGCATCGGTTTTACAACGATGAAACTAAATCGCGCGGCAATCGGTGTCGAAGGTTCCGTCGCTGTGCATTAACGGTGACAACGATCCGGTTTTCGAACCGTCTCGCGGCGGGAATGGTTGAAACGGCGAAAATTATTCAATTCGTCCGAAAAAAATAAAATAGAAATACGCAGTCCACCGGAGATATTTCCATTTTAATGTCCCCTATTTTCAGCGACCGCGGGTCTTCCGCGAGGCATTCAAGTACTCGAATAAATACGACAGCTGTTCCGCAGCCACTAAAACACTTAACGGTTGAAACGAAATCCCCGTCCTTTGCAGCCGCGATTTAAGCCCGACATTAATTCGGGGCACGTAGAATAAATACGTAAACAGAGGTCCGTTTTGTATTAGCAACGGTAACACAGCAAACTTAGACTCCATTATCCCCTCGGCAACGTTCAGAGAAACGTGATTCTCGGTTCTGGTCGATTTCTAAAGCCGGCCCCGTGTCCCACTGAGGAACGCCTGGCTCTCCCTTCTTTTCTCGTCTTTTCAAGTGAAAAATGGCGGACGAGCGTCTTTTGTCCACTTTACAGGCGAGGATCGCGTGGACTGCGTGTCGAGAGGCTTCCGGATAACCGACCCTCGAGGAGGAATTCTGTTCTCGGCGGACAAGGAGCAGGTGGTGGTCGGTGCGGAGATGCTGAGGGTAACTGGCGACGGGGGCGCCGTTTTCCAGGGTAGCGTTCAAACGCCTCTGGTCAGAGGGGAATCGGGCCGTGGCCTCAGGTAATCATAAAAGGGGAATCGACGTAAGTGAATATTTCCCTACTCGCATGAACCTTCTACAAAGAGGAGACTTCCTTGTCTTCCGATATATTTTGTTTGTTAGGTACATAGAAACAAACAGACGGTTTCGAGGATGTACGGAGTATTCCTTTTCAAAAATCCCCGTTCGTGAATCCCATCTGTCGTGAATACTTCGAACGCTCGTGAAATTAGTGCTTAGAACGAAGAATTCTTTTAAAGGGGATTTAGAAAACGAATGCCAGTCATATCAATTATCGTCGAGTAGTCCTTACTCGAAGTAGACCGTAGAATTACTTAAATATTAAAATACTCTGTCGCAGTAGAAGCTAGTCTGGCGAATAGCCGATACCATTGTCCCATATTTATTCCGGGACTTCCAAAAGTGGCTGCACGACCCAGTTGAACGAACCCACGCCACATTTTCCTCTTGGATCACTCTATCTGTCCGATAATCATCCTGGATAAAAATGTGGCTGTTTATAGAAGTTGGTTTTGATCGAGTTCTCACGTCAGTTTCGCGACCATCTATAAATGATCGTGCCGAGTAGCGCCGCGTTGTTTGTCACGTGGAATTAAGCTTTTATAGCCACATATTAATAGTCGTAAATGGCATTTTAGTTTCAACTCTTTATAATTTCTTTTTTAGAAAACATCGATGATCAACGCCAGATAGACGAAACGAAAACCATTTGAAATGAAATCGTATAACTCACGGAAATATTCGTTGATAAAACCGTCGTATCGTTCTTATTGGATATTGCACCGTGTTTCGTGTAATACTATCAAACTTGTTGCTCTGTAGTCAGTTGCGATCAATACAGATTAATGAAGACGAACGATCGTTCGTGGTCCTTTGTTTTCCCGTCCGTTTACAGCGGTGCTGTAAAAACTATTTAAATACTAATTGTATTTATGCTACCATTCGTGTTACGTTTAATTAAACTTCCTCTCGAGTGCTCGTCTCTTAAATTTTCCGTCATTTTTAATGGCAGTTTCACGTGACCATAAAACTCTGACGCTTGTCTTCAACGAGACTTCGTATTAAGACGCGAAGGCAGGTAGCTGACGTGTCACGGCATAAGGAATCGCGACGACTCGAAAGAACGCGTCACGGACGATGTACCAACCCCCGCGGTTATTGATAGTGTCGCCGCAATTTACAGACAGATTTACGATTACAATCAAACGCTGTTCACGTGGAAAATTATATTCATAAGATTGGATTTATGCCAGATATGAAATACCGAGGAGATCCGAACGAGCGAGATGACGGTGGCCGGGGGGGTTGGTATTGGTAGAAAAGACACGGTCAAAGACGATGCTTTACTACTCCTTAGAAAGGAGGGATCGATTATTGCGAGACTGACGCTGCACTCGGCTGAATGCCATATTATTTTGTCGCGCGATATTTCTCTCTGTTTACTCCTACCTCACGTAGCTGAAATTTTTTATTAAGACGTTTATTAATACACTCGTCCGCCCTCTCACGATCGTAGTAAAAGACGGGAGTAAATCCTGCCATCTCGTGGACTACTGCAAACAACAATTTTACGCCACTATAAAACTTCCTGCCAACAGGCTGGAGTCGGCGACCAGGTCCCTCAAGATCAGCGCTCCCCAGCGGATAGCGATCGAGTCCTGGGCCAACGAGATCTCAGCCTCCTGCCTGACAGACCTGAAACTGCAAAGCGTCCACGGCGCCATCAGGCTGGACGCGAAGGCGCTGTTCATGAAAGGGTTGAAGGCTGCCAGCCCGAGCCAGGGCCACTCGTCGAGAGAGCAACAGCAGCAACAGCAACACTCCTCCAGGACGTCAGCTCACCAGAGCCAAAGGGACACGACCATCTATCAGTTGTGTGCCTGTGCTAACGGCAAACTGTTTCTCGCCCGGTCCGAGGGTACCTGCCAGGCGGACAAATCGATTTGCTAATACGCGGACTCGCGTTAGACTCGAATCGATCTACGTTTAAACGATCCAACCGAAGGATCCTCGCGAGAGGAGACAGACACCGGTCCAGGACGGTGATCGAAATCGTCGCGAGAGCTCGTAGAAAATCCATGCTGGTGGTGGGTGTACAGTAGTTGAAATCCCAAGATCGCTCGAGGCCTTCCGCTTTTCGCTGGTGTTTCCGTTCTAGAGCGACGACGGCCGGGTTGCCATCGCCGTTTTTATCCCGCTGGATCCGAACGAGGAGGCGCGCCGCCCCCCTCGCGAAGAGGATAAGGACACCGTCGGTGACCGTGTTCCTAACGACGAGGTTAATCCCAGGGGATATAGTTCTTCCAATTACGATGGATCGCGTAGACTCGGCGGGCCGTCGACCAACGACTAACCCGCTGCGTGAATGTATATCTTGTATATCGACGTGTATATGCGACGAATCCGCGGTGTCGCGGATAGACAGCGGCTGATAATCAAATCGTGTCGTCCCGTTCCTGTCTGTCCGCGCCCTGTCGTTAGAACGAGTCCGTTTTCCTGATTCGCCCGAGTACTTCATCCTGCTGGTTTCTTTGCGCAAAACGTTCGCGTGGTCAAGTCGATAGGCAACGATTTGCAGTTCCTTTGAGACCGAATGAACGAGAGAACGAGAGAGAAAGAGAGAGCGAAAGAGAGCGACGACGGCGGGTGTACGAAACGGTGTACCTTGGAGCGTTAGAACTATGGTTTCCAGCGTGCGCCCTACGATCCGTGTGTGAATGTGCGACTGCGTGTGTGTATTTTCACCCGGTCCCCGAATACGCCGATTAGAGAGAAAGAAAGAGAGAGAGAGAGAGAGAGAGAGAGAGAGAGAAACGATGGCGATTAGAGGAGCGTTTATTTTGGAGCATGTTTTGCGATAAAGGGAGACGCAAGTGTAGTTCACTGTAAAAGGATCCGGTTGTGCGATCCAGCTTGCACGCTGTACATCGGCTATGTCCATCTATTTATGTATGTGGCAATAAAGTCGTTATTGTTACTATTATTATTAAACGGAGCAAGATATCCTTTTTATCTTCACGTTTCGCAGGAGGGATCCGTAGCGGTGGAGAATCCTGCGCGTCAACAGGTACGTAGAAACGTATATGCGGACCTCTTGTCTCGGACTTCCCTTGGCTCGCACAATCTGAACCACATGTGCTGATTTTTGAGAACTATTCTCGGTATTCTAGGAAGAAATGGCATCAGGCGGAAAATGGCAGCGACCTCAGGAGGAACCAATTAAATTCATTATCCCGTGAACACGACCTCGCGAAGAAATACTTCTACTAATTGTTATCGCGGGAAATCCCCTTCCATCGAGCTTCCTTCAAGAAGCAAAGCTGCTCAGCGTTCTATTCGCGGACTGATGTTTTTAATATCGAACGAGGGGAACGAGCAAAGGCCAGTTCCTATAGATTTCCGTTCGCCGAGAACGCGGTGTCGGCGCGCAGCCGCGGGACTAGCATGACGGCGGCTGCACGATAAACGATAACGGGGGCGAAATTAGGCGAAACGAAAATAGTTTCAAGGGAAGCCGATCTCGCTTGCATAATATAGTATATGTCAAGCGGGCTGACAGGTAGCAGGGGGCAATCTCACCTAGTAGCCCCTTAAACGGCTCTGACGGCAAGGTAATTTTCTCGGAATTCGAGATTAAAATTGCATCCAGGCTGGGAAGGGAACAAAGTGCGGCCTCCCGGTACGAGCCCTCCGCCCCAGCCACTACGTGGAGGCTTCGGGGTGTAACGACGGCGAGGATGAAGGCGGAAAAGGGGGGATCGAGCAATCTAACAAGCGGCGGGAACGGCCGAGGGAGACCGCGAGAGGAACGTAAGCGGTGTGAATTAGCAGCGGTCGAGTAAAAAATACTTGCCGGATGAAAAATGCCTCTTAGATCCCTTTGTATTACCCTAAGACGAGTGGGATCCGGGAACAGCGGAGGGAACGAGCTGAAAATACTACCGACCGCCGCGGCCGTAAATTTCGCAGAACCCACCCCCTCTAGGCGACTTATACTATAAGAACGGAGAATTTAACATCGATACAATCGTAGCGGGTGCTACCACGCAGGCTGGTTTGATTCAGAATTGTAACAACCATAAGTATTACTTTATCCGTCTCGATCGGGCATTCGCTTGTTCCCCATTTTTGAATCATTGTGTACACGCCTTTTTCGATGGAGACATTCCTGTACGATGGAGTCTGAAAGTCCTTGCACATGCAATCTCACTATATACTTCACTCTCCTTCCCTCTCCCTCTTTTGGTGCAGACATTCCAAGGAGACACAATCGCGCACTCTTTTGGCAGCCGTTCGTTCACCCTTGCATTTCACGCGATCCAAGCATTCTTCTTTCGCACTTTCCATCGTGTAGACTAAATACTATTCGCTCACTGTCCCGACACGAACACACTTCATTCATACGAAAGATTATGTCGCACCCGCGTGAGGTTTCCTTTTACGTAGCTATCGTATTCTGTTCGTTCGATTAACGCGATTGAAAGACTCGCTGTCAACGTTGCTGATGTACGAGGCTTGTGACAGATAGGTATCGAGTCTTTTACTTTTTCAACACGATAATCGCGATCAAGCTACCCAAAAAATCCCAAAAATGGAAGAAGCAAAGGTACATCGTTCGACACAATTACGCAATCGAAACCAGCGATTACAAATGACAAACATTTTAGCAACCGCGGCGAACACGGTCTCGAAGAAACGACCGGATAATTAATCTGGAATCCATTCAAGAGCCATTACCGCGCTCCGACTCCGAGACTGATTAATTAACCAGCTGCTTTGTTTATGCAGTCCCGGGACTATTACCCTGTACTTCGCCCGGTTAAATTACTCGCACGACGCTCGAGCGGCACCGAGACACGCTCACACTTTTCTGTCCCCGAGAGCTAAGACCACCGTCGACCCTCCACCCTCGTCCGCGGTTCAACCCTTCAGCGGCGCGAGACGCCGCGACTAGCCGTGGCGAGAAGGTCGAGCCTTGCGGACACCAGAGGCTGTCGGACGTATTCTGCGGGCCGTGAAATTGTCGCGCGGCCGATAAACCTTTAAATACGAATTAGCGGCACTCGTGCCGCGCTACACGTCATCCCCGGACGTTTCCACGCGCCACGTGCTATCCAGCCGTGGCTGCGCGGCACCGTTATAATTAGTAGCTGGTTTCCGCGGGTTCGCCTGCACCGTCCTCCTCGGAAAACCCTCGGAGAGGGACACCCGTTCGGTTACCGGCCGATAGCTGTACGCGTAATTAGTTTTAACCGGGACCAAACGGCCCGTACTCGCGGAAAATTCGCCAAGGACGTCCCGTTGGCTCGCCGCCAAACGGCAAAGTGAATGCAACGATTACGAGCGGGAGAGGTTCGAGAGTAGACGCGCGATATATTTTTCGATGGATATAGGGAGGAAGGAAAGTGAATTGGAATATTGAATATCGAATTGGGACAATGGTGGATTTCGACTAGCCAGGGCGGTTTAGTGGAAATTTTGAACGTCTTAAGCTGCAGGATCGCGTAACAAACGAACGGGGCAGGAAGTTCTTCTTGGCTTCTTTTCATCGGGGATTCCTGGGATTCTTTTTGGGGAAGCTTAGAGGGAAGTTTGGTAAACTTTCCGTAAAGTGTCACCGGAGACCGTCCGTGACACGCTCGTTCCGGTTACAAAAGGGACGCGAACCGACGATCTCTAATTACGTCGCGGAATGAACTAAAAATAAAGAGGGACGACGTCCGAACGGACGCGACGAGTTCGCGGCAGGTCCTCCTCGGTGACGCAAAAAAGCTCCTTTAATCTTGTTTAATCAGTTCGCGCCCGAGCCGAGGATCGCAAAGAAATCAATTCCCCATCAACCAGGCTCTTTAGCCAGAGAGTCACGTTCGCCTAACGTGGCTCGAGGAACGATGAAGAATTAGAGACAAAGGAGAGCCTGGCGGGGGTGCGCCGCGCGGTACGGGGTAACACGATGAACGTTCTCAGAGGCCGCGGTAACGTCGTCATTGGCTGGTGTGTTTGTTTAAAGTGTAAATGCAAATTACGTTGCCTCTATAACAGGTTGTTGCCTCGCGAGCGGCCTCGAGGGCGGCGCGAGGGACAGGGCGGGTAGGACGAGCAAACGTTTGCGAGGTAAGGAGATTGTGCCGGCTGTAGGGGTGTTCGAGGACCGCGAGAAACTAACTCCCACCTCGCTGGCTGGGATAGGATTGTGTCTGAGATAGGTTGAAACACTCGCTCTCGCCCTGGGAAGCTCTCTCGCCCCCCGATCAGGCCAGACAAATGGATAAATTACTCCTGCTTGGCTGGTGACACTGGCGTCGGCCACGTCGGCCCTTCGAGTCACCTCTGTCACAGCCGTTCGAATTCGATTTCACGGCAGCCGTGCCGGGGTAAAAATAATATTAACCGTGAAAAGAAAGAAGAGACCGAGGTCGATGTTCCTTCGAGCAATTTGTCTCCGAAGGTTGGCCACGACTTTTCACTTCGAAATTCGAGACATTTCCTTTCATTTATTTCGCCGCTTTTGTGCACCTCCGTGGCGCATCGCGCTTTCGATAAAACGTTTCAGACTAAAGTGGCGTCCGCTATATTTCATATGCGACTGTGCCGCGAATTTATGAATATTTCGGCTTGGTAGTAACTGATACCAAGTTATAATGAAATAGTTGTTTCGCGGACACAGTGACAGAGCGCGAAAGTGTACATTATGGTACGTGGCAGGGGTGGAACACCCTACCATTAACTCTGTTTCGATTTTAATACGCTTCGTTGTTCGATGTTAGTTCGTTACTGCCTTATTATACTGCAAGTACTAATTTTACCATTGACTTTTGGCAAGTAAAGTATATTGTTACTATTCGTTTGATACGCGGTGAAAAAATGAAGTTAGCATCGTGAATTCTTCATGCTGGCGGTGCCCTGCTAACTTTCAAAAGTGTGAACAACACGCTCCACGATCGACGCGTTGAGCTCTCCGCCCTTCCTCTTGTAAAACATTAACGAACCATTCCAGAACATCCGAACGAACAACCACGAGAAAGCGGAAACTCCGCTTACGGTGTCCAGACATCGATCCCCCCTCAAAAATTCAAGCAGCCGTTGTTCTGATCGAAAATTCACGAGTGTTGCGATGTTCCTGAAAGTGAAACTCTCTCGGTTAAACCTCGACGAAACGGAAACACTTCGTGGCGTCGATCGTTTGTCCAAGTCGTCAGTAAACAGTTCAGCGACGCGATCCTGGGACCAGCTGCGCTACTACCATGCGGACCTGGCGAAGAACTTAAGAAGAAAGAGAGGCAACGCGCGTCGATCGCGAAAGTTCGGGTCAAGTCGAACATGGGAACAGCGATGAATGCCTCGAACGGAGGCAGACGGCGAGGGGGCATCGTAATGGCGGCTAAATTCCAGCAACGACCGGATGCAATTTAACGCCAGTCGTCGTGGCGCTATCATCGCCTCGCTGATGCAATATCTTTCGAGTTTCCGGCGTCTAGTTAGCGCGGAACGAGCTGTTGATAAATCTCTCCCACGTTCGTACCCCCTGGCCGCACCCTGCCGCCCACCCTGCGCCCACCTATGGCTTCCCAGCGAGTTCCTCCGACCTACGTTCAGCCACCCATCGCGCCGACACCCTCCCCCGCCTCTTCAGGCACGGTATGTGCAGGCCATTTCTCGACAGCGGAATTACATCCCCCAAATTGTAATTTTGTCGGGCACCACTCTCCGGCAACACCCGCATTATTTCCCCCACCGTCGCCGTTTTCACCGCCCCCCGCCAGTTCAGCAACCTGCTGGCATCCCCTTGGCTAGCGAACCCCTGTCACCCCCTCGACGTATGCCACGGACGATCCTTTTCCAACGGAGGAGAGGGAGCAGAGTTCTTTTCGGCGCGCGGAACGACGTCGTTCCCTTCGCGTGACACGTGTCTGCGAATGAGCATCGATTTCCGGTTGCCATTGGGACCGCTATTCCCTCGGCTGCTCCGTCTCTCTGTTCTACCACGAACGCGCCGCGTAGAAAAGAGAATTAGGCGTTCAGGTCGATACGTGCGGAGAGAGGCTGTCCGAGGCGGTTGGGGTTCAAGAGGGAATCGAGTGGAGCCGAACGGAGGCGGTGTTGCTGGAAGATAAATCTATAGGTGAGAGAAGGTGTTCGGTCGAGTGAATTCAGTTCAGGAGAAGCGTTCGTGGGAATCTTTGTAGGCGCTCTCGATCGGCGTCCTTTATCAGCTTGGTTCGTCGTTTAAACAATATCAGAGAGTAATAAAGGGAGTCCGACGGGGGAGTCGGAAATACGAGAAATATCTAATCGAGTACGTGGAATAATCGAATCGTGCGGAAAGACGGGAAGTGCTCGAAACATTCGGGTCGCGGTAGTGCTCGGTGTGGCTCGCTCGTGGTACCAAATAGAAGGCAAAAATGGAAAGAGTATAATAATCGTAAAACCGTCATGGCATGTAGCTCCTTTCCGGAAACGCGATTAAACCTTCAAGTAATGCGGCGCGCGCAAAAAGGGGAAGGAAAGCGGAAAACACGCGAGCGCAACGCCGGCCAGGTGAAGTTCAAACGGTTGCGAAGATTAGACCGATCTTCGAGCATTACCGGCAAGGGGAAAGTTTAACGACGTCGTTGGGAAATTAATTATTAAACCGAGCTGATAATCGTCTCCGAGCATAGAGTAGCCGTTAACCCTTTCAGTCTAACTCACCGAGGTTACAGGGCAAATTGTATTGGATTACCCCGAAGGAGCCCCGTTGGCTTACTCCATGGAAGCGCTACCCCGCCGCGAAATGAACGTTAACCAGGACGCCGCACATTTCAAGCTTCATCCACCTCCTCCTCCTCCTCTCTCTCCAACAATTTCCACCAAGTTACTTCACCCAACAGAGAGTTTCAATATTTTTCTACTTCCCTTTTGGGACACGAGAAAGGGTTATCGAAGAGGAGAGGAAAGTTTCGCTGATTTTCTTACACGCGCAAAGTAATAGTTGAAGCGAAACGTACGCGCGTCGCAGTAATCGGGACGATGACGACCGATAAAATATTTATAAAAGCAGGAATTTGCATAAAGATCCGCGAGCTGCTCGTAATCGTCGTGAATGAAAATTGGAACGATCGCCACACATACTGGCGCCATTAAACGGGACCCTTTCGCGTCGTTAAAATTCCGCCGGGAGAATCGACGGGCCATAATTGCGACATCCGTCGATGAAAACTCGCGGGAACGACGGCGCAAGCAGCAGACCGTTTTCGAAAGTTCGAACGACGGGAATTCGTCGGTCGGGCCGGATTTTATGGCGGCCCCGTGACCGCCGCCACGCACCTGCACAGGTTTTATCGCGACATGAACGTGAATCGCGGCGCGAGCCAGCCCGGGCCTCCCCTGTTTAAAACTTGCCGGATAATTAACTAAACTAATTAGCGCCCGGTGGAACGAAACATCGACGTCTCGGGAAGAGTGACGGCAAGTAGACGTCGGATGAGACTAGCAGCCGTGTCACGGATAGCCTGATAAATTCGTGGATAAAGCGGAAACTTCGGCTCCTGGAACGAAATACCTTGCGACTATCAATCATTCGCTCGCTTCCTCTTCCGCCCTCGGTCTTGACGTTCAGCAATACGATCGGCCGTACATCAGTGAGAATAGCACGGAACTTTTTAACTCTGACGGCCAATTAACGGGCCGCCTTATCTAGGAACAATCGCTCAAAATAATCGTTCGCAAATAGAAACGAAATCGTTCTCCACTCATCTTCTCCATTCGGTCTTCGAATCGATCAGTTCCCTTAATTTAGAAATTTCACAGTCAACCAACGGATTTATACGTTCTCTGTCACGAATGTCAATCTTTGCCAACTCTCCTTCGCGAAAATATAATTAACCGCTCGAGTAACGAGGGAAGTGTGCATGGAACGGGCGACGTGAAAACGGAAATCGCATGGAACCGTAGGCTACGAGGACGTTAACGGCGTTATTAGTCCCATTGCGCTAACAGGAACGAGAAAAGGGGACAGGAGAACGGCGTTGGGTGGCTGCTCGTTGAAATCGAGCTCGATCGCGCTCAATCAATCAAACGGAGGCAAATCGAGTCGAGGAGAAGAAAAGGGTGCGCGAAGGGAGGCGGGGGATGCAAAAACGAGGGGGCGTCGGGAGGAAATAGGTGAGAGGAGAACGGAGGGCCAGGATGGTAGGGAGAAACATCACAAATCAAAGAAGCGGTGACAGTTAATTCATAACTCGCAACCCCGTAGCTCTTTCGAATTCCCCAGCCGCCTTCATCTCCCTTTTACAATCTGTGCCAGCGTCGCCAGTTGCGTGTGCACCTCGACGAGCACCCCTTTCGCATTGATACACACCCGAAGAGCGCATTGTTGCACTTTTGTTCCAATCCCTTATTTCTCCGTTCTTTCGGTCTTGTTACCGCCACCGGTGTTCTCCGCTTCGTTTTTTCTCTCCACCCCCATCCCCGTTTTGTTTCCCAGCCTTTTATGTCACCGCCGAACGCTACCCACCATCGCGGCAACAGGATAAATATTATAATAGATACGCCGCGGAATTTTTCAAGGAAATGAAACGTGCGCACGTCCGAGCAAACAAAGGACACGCATTCGATCGTTCATTCATTTTTCGGGACATCGCTGTTGCGCGAATTTCTATCGTTTTCCGGAATTACAGTAAAGCTGTACCACCCTGCGATTAATGCATAAAAAGTGACGTTAAGGTTCCGGCAATTTAATAGAAATTTCCTTCGGGCATTAATCCCGATGCACGGTGGACAGATAATGCGATTGTCAGCTCGGAATGAGCGCGATAAAAGTGGCGCAAGTCCCCCGGACACGGTATCGAATAGATGACAACCGGCGTTAAGCGGCGGTTGCGCAACGAACAACGAGAACGAATTACGAAAGCAGTTTTCGTCTGTATCTGCCCGGTCGATCTGGCCGCCTGCAACGTACGTGCACCGAATGGCCGTCCATAACTCATTTACATTAATACGGGGTGAACACGAATGTCTATCCCTCGGATATCATCGCGCAACGATAAAAACCGATGGGAATGAAATATACACCGGCCGGATCTTGAGCGTCGCGCATACATCAACCCTGAAACTGCCGGCCCGATTGCTTCTACCGCGGAACCGCAACTTTATTACCGCGCGTATAATCGCGCGTTCCGCGTTCCCTAACGATTCCGCCCGGCGCGATTAACGTCGATGGTAATTCGACGAATCGCGTCTCCTCCGTCCCCATCCACCGTTACCAGGGACGTTGTTCCAAGTTTCGTCTGCTCCATCCCCCTCCCTGTCAGCCTGGAGTTTCGACTCGGAAGACTGGAAAATTTCGGGACGACGAGGAATCGACTTGGTACCGAACGAGTCGCGTCGCGGGATGCGAAGAGCTCAACCGCGACGTTTCCCGTGCACTCCGCGCCACCCGTCGTCGCGCAGGGCAGAGAAAAGGGCGCAACTGTATCGCCCTCGACCGACGATGGGAAGCCAACTTCAGAATTCCCCGTTTAACGACGCGTTTCCATGAAACGGAAGTTTCCGTGATCCATGGACCGGTAAAGTAGTCAGAAGCGGCGCGTTGCCGTTGAAATATTTAACAGCCACTCCGGGCGCGGGAATATCGAACAGGTGCGTCACCGCCTAATCCATGCTCGATGATGGGAATCGATGCGGGGGGAGCCTGTGTGCTCGTCGCTTTATCCCTATCAGCGATGGTTTGTTAATAAGAAACGAGAACGATGTTTCGTACCAGACGACATCGACCGTCCCGCGTCGCTATTCCATCGACGACATCGTCGCGCTTCCTCTCTCTATAGCACCAGCTGTCTATCCATCACTTCGTCCCGTTCCCAATAATCATCGCGACAGCGTTCGAGTGATTCGTCTAATAAAAGCCCGTCGAGTGGCCGCAGCGATCGCCACCCGTGCTTTAAAGGGCATAATCCACGCCTGATAGGGCAACATTATTGCCCAACGCTGGCCGGACGGACCGTATCATTATCTCAGCCGGCGCCATTACGCACACGGTGGGCCAGGCCGCCTCCTTTCGATTCGCGGATTATGCCGTTGAATCACGCCAACTCCGCCGCCCGACTCGATCCTGGACTCCACCGTGTGTCAGCCTCGACTGGGACTAATAGGCGAAATTAAACTTAGGCCGCGGCGGCGTGCTGGAGAACGACCGCCGCGGAAAATGGACGGACGTTGAACGGTCGAGGGGGTTGCTCGCTGGAAATTATTGTTACCCACCCATCGGCTCCCTCGCGGGTTAATAACGGGACTGGCGCGGTTCGAGAGGGAAAAAAAAAATAGGAGGAAAAGGGGAGAGACGAGAAAAAAATGGAAATGGAACTCCCTCCGGGTGGAAAGTCGGACGGGATCCGTGGCGTGCTCGTTCCGTGGCGCGACGAATTAGAACCGGCGGATCGGTGTAATCGAATGGCCGCGCGACGCCGTGTTTGATTTTATGCCGTGGATTTAGCTCGGTTAGTATAATTGCCGCGGACGTAGCCGCGTCAAATTGTTCTCGTGGAAGTTGTACTCGTTGAAAAAGTAATTGGCTTTACAGAATGGACTGTGCGCGCGCGCGGGGTTTTTACACGCGGTACGATGCGAATGGAAAATCGAACGGGCAACCGTCGTGCGGTCCTGTTAAAATTAAATCTTAGGCGACTAATTGTTTCTCATCGTTGATCGATGCATCGGCGCGAAAGACAGAGGTAATCGACGAGTAGCCATCGAGGCGACGAGAATTTTCCAGCGTACGGCGATCCCCAAGGGGTGCTCGCCGCCGCGTGACGAGATCGAATGCTAATTCCTTTAGGCGCCTCAGGGCCGGAAATTTGAACGGGATTAGGTCGGGACGGGCCACCTCGCCCCGAAAATGTCCGCCATCGGTAACAAAAAACCGGACCACCCTGCACACGAATTATCTGTACATCGTCCACTCGAAACGACCGTTCCGTTAAAGAACAAAGTTCTCACCACAGTCTCTCGCGTCCCATTTTGATCATCGTCAATTATCTCTATCTCGTTCCAAATCTAACTAATAAATAAAAATAAATACATACAATTTTATAAAAAAGTTCGCTGGTTCTTTTCATTATCCATTTCGTGCTGAACCGACAACTGACAGTAGAATAGCTAAACGATCAGTCAGACACTAAATTCACTTAACCAATCAATCACAAAAATTGCACCGCATTAAGTGCAACTGCACTGTATCAAAATGACAACCAATAGAAGTCCAAGACTTGTTTTCAGAATCCTCTTTACTCGCAGACCGGTTCAGAAGCTCCATTAAAATCAATTTTTAACAGTTCACACTTTCGAGATACCATCCTCGGATTCTTCTTCTTCCGTTATTGTCCCTAAGGTACGATCCGGAATTCACCCGTGGCTATCAATTATACCTCATCACGTTCGCGCGATTACCTGGTAATCCCCCGGGTCCCCTGACCATCTTCACCCCAGCGTCTTTCGCGGGCGGCTCGCGAGCCCGTTTAGGAAAAGGGAGCTCGGTTTCATTTGCGAGGATACGACCGCGCATATAATGATCATTCAAATGGTCGTCGGGGGGATGTTAGGATTCCCCGACATTGAGGGATCGGGAGACAGCGATCGCGGCAAGGACAGACGAAGAAGAGGGACGACGACGGAGGCGAGGGATCCAGTCTAGGAATACGGTGATCTGCGGTGTGTGATCCAGGCCATTAGGCAAAGCTTCCTCCGTCCTCGTTCGCGGTTCAGCCCCGTCATCGCGCCCTCCTCTTTTGCCTCCCTTTCGAGAATCTCATCGGCACGCTAACTGAAAAGGACCAAGCACATGTTCCACGGTTTTTGCGACGGAAAGCTCCCTCTTCGGGACTGCTAAGTCTGCATGCGCAATCCGTGGCACGCGCCTTCCGAGGATCCATCCCCCTTTCTTCGTGGCTGCGACTCTGCCTCGTTACACATGCCCTCTCGCGCACTGGTAATTTGCCGTTCTCTCGAGATGATTATTCTTCTATACGGATCGGTCCTCGGGAATTCTTGAATCGCTCGGACTAGCGAAAAGCTTGATATGCCTTGGAATTAGGGGTGGTTTTCAGAGAAAGGGTTTGAGAAGGAATTATTACACGTACGTGTTGGTACTTAATAACTGAGAGAAACCTCGAACGAGAAACATTTATAAAGTAGTAAAGGAATCTACTCGAGTATAATCCGCTCGCGTTTAACCCGTACGAACGAAAATTACTTTTTACCCCGAAAATAGAGTTTCAAACGAGGGAGTGCTGTTAATTTTTGCGCGACTTTATTAAATGTCATTAACAGCCGCTCCTCAAAGGAAATCGTCGTCAAACACCGCCCCTTTTACAAGCGTAACGCGATACATTAGCAAAGGTGATTTTTCCCCCTTTCGCACTCCCGCGCTACTGGTGTGACGTACGTATGAACGCGATCGCCGACAAACAATTTGTCCCTTTTTCCCTTCCTTTCCGCTGTCACCTCGCCACCTTTTTCCTTCCCGTTCACTCGTGTAACCTGCTCCCCCATCGACTTTTTATTATGCAAACCTACCCCCCAGGCTATTTGCGCATGCAAACGAAAGCGAAAAAAACCGTTTGGCCTCTAATGGATACGGCATGGCGTGCGAGTATAGCGCGCGTAAATCGCCTTATCGGTCGACCAATAGCGGAAGCTTCATTATCATCCTCGATGTGCACCGACGACGACGTCATCCTGCCATTTTCTTTTTTCTCTTCTCACTCACGCATCATCGTCCTCTGCGCGGAGGGCACGAGATCAAAAGAACGCGTCCCAATTCGACTGGGCCTCTCCCGCCTCGTTTCTCAGTTACCCTATTATCATTAATTGCTGAACGCGTCTGTCAGAGTAGACGATAATTTGTCGAAAGGCAAGATTCATTGAACGTCGAAATCTAGGTTAACGCATTCTACCTCCTTTTTAGGGCAACATGTTGGCGAAATGATAGTAGTTGTTTGATCGTCGAAGTTCTCGAGCATCGATCGCGAATAATATGTAAATTTCTGAAGAATTTTTTAACGCGATACTAAATAATTGTGAAATTTATCACGCAAGAGATTTCAACCTGATCCTAACCCGCGAGATTCTTTTCGACTTCCCTTAATTTCCCCTCCCGTTAGAAATTCATGGCTGAAACGATAATCCAGGGGGAGGAAATGAGCAATTGTTCCGGTGAACGACTAGCTGTAAGATCATTCTCCGCGGCATTAGGACTACGGTCGAGAGGCTGTTGATTATTAATACAGAAGATAGGAAAACGGAGGTTCGTTTCTCGAGGCTGTTTCGTTCTCATTTCTGAAGCGCCTACATTGTCATCAAAGTAAGCTTCTTAAAGTTTCCGCCCTTATCCCTGATCGTTCTCCGTTAAAATGGTTGGCCTCTATCTTCCGCTAGGGTCCGGCAACCTTATAATCCGGTCATATCCCCTTTCTAAAGGATCTTCTCCAAAGACGATGAAGATCACGGATACTCTATCAGGCGAAACTTCTCAATAACATCTTTCGTGTGGTTTGCAATTTCAGACACCGTTCTTTTCTTTTCTTTTTTTTTTTTTATTCCCCTCGCTTGCGTCCGGATTCCGAGGATACTGTTATCGGCTTTTTCGAACTTATTGAAGACGATCCCTTGAGATTATATTTGAGATTGTACGCTAAACTAATACCTCCTCGCGATAGATACGATGGATTCGAAACTTTCTTGTAAAAGTAATTCTTCGCGCGATACTCTTTCGCCAATATTTGCACACTTTTTCGTCTCATCGCGTCACATTTCGCAAACCAAATTCCCAAAACACAACCCCCGCGTGGAGTGACAGCGGGGGACCGTACGAAATCCAAATAAAAAGGGGATGACTCCCAGCAACGAGGCATTAAAAGCCACGGGAAGTGACGTGAAGTGGCTGACGCTCAAAGCTGCACGACACAGAAGAAACGACGGGGACGAATGCTGTACAAAAAAAAAAAAAAAAAAGAGAGGCACGCGATTGAAACGTGAAATATAAAGATTCTTTAGCTTCGAGCGTGCCAGGACAGTTGACGCAGATACTTTGCCATTTTTTCCCCCTCGTGCGATACGTGGCACGCGCGTGTGTGCGTGCTTTCTGTCTCTGCCTTTTATCGTCGGCTGTCGTTACCCGGGCATCCCCGCAGGGGTTAAGTGGGCGAAGAGAATTTCGGTGGGATTTGCGGCCGTGCGGGACCGCGGTCGCGTCTCCCCGCGTTTCACGGCTAAATTGCCGTTTCGCGATTGGCAGCCCGTCAACGATTCGATGCTCGAGCGGTCCCGACCGCTGTTATCATTATACAAGCGCGTATATACCCGGCAGGATGTCTGTGGTCAGCTGGTACACGACACCGGACCGCATAAGCCGACGTACGGATTTTTGTCATCGGGAGGACCGCCATTGCGCGCGACCCTCCCTACCCGGAATGACGTTTCGGTTGATTTCGAGGGTCGCGGGACGCGAGGGGTGGCCGCGTGTACCGGTGGCGAGGTTGGGACAGTGAAAACGGTGAAATGGAATCGACGAAAACGACACTAGCATCGAAACTGATAGTCGGCTACATCGGTTTTACGTGGATCATGTTTCGACAACCCTTTCGCGTGTCGCTCGCGGAACGCTCGATGCGCGGGGGAAGATACCCGCCTCGTCGCGCTGTTCGTTGAAACGTCTACGATAGAAAAATAGCGGAAATGAATTTTTCGAGGTTGATATTATTAGCTGAAAATCGCGACGTATTCGGAAATAAGCGAATATGGAATTATGGCATTTAACGGAAAAACGATTCGACGCGATGCTGTACAGTTAGCGGAAGGACTTGAATTTTACATTCACAGAGGTGACATAAACGTTGTAATTAACCCCGTCGAGTAACTTTCTCGCGTGTCCCCCCAGCCCTCGAAATTCAAGATCAAGGAATTACGACCCACGCTTGGTTATTTATAGCCTTGGGTATTTTAATTAACCCGAATCGAGTCATCCTAATTCATCGGAACTATCTTAGAAGCCAGCCACGACTCG
The DNA here is from genome assembly GCF_050948175.1 of Xylocopa sonorina. NCBI lineage: Eukaryota > Metazoa > Arthropoda > Insecta > Hymenoptera > Apidae > Xylocopa > Xylocopa sonorina. Next base: position 8,335,045 of record NC_135203.1, read on the forward strand.
CGTCACCCATAAACCGACTTAATCCCGTCCGCGCGCGCTCGCGGGTCTCTCCCGTTAAACATTCCGGCACCGGGACGGATCCTTTAACGAGTCGCTTTGCCCGTTAAACGCGATACCGCCGTTACGATCGTCCGCTTTAAGAGGGAGCTCGTGCCCCTAAAAGATTCATGAAAACTGCGACGCGAAGCGGTCGTATCCCTCTCGAACCACCCTCCAACCCCGTGGACCATCCCCCCGCTTTAAAAGCGAGCAGTGGCGCGCGCGTCCCGTCGCCAAGACGCTGTCGCCGCGGCGATAAGTCAACCGTTCGCGAAGAAAATTGTCGACGGTGGCGGGAGGGAAAATGGGAGGAGACGGAGGAAGCAGAGAGACAGGAGACGCAGAATTTAATAACCATAGGCCGTGACGGGGACAAGAGGGGTTGGCTGCGCGGCGTAAGACATGGATGTAATCTCTGGCGGTGTAACTCATACGTTAGGAACCGTGGGACACATTCCAGCGTCGCTAACAAACGCCGCTCGGCATGCACGGTGGCTGTCCCGGTTCCACGTCGATGGGATCCCCGTCGACGAATAAGGGCTGAGCGGCGGCATAATTCTAATTTTATTGCCGCGGCAGGATGCGAGCTGGGACGGGCCGCGAACGAGACGTCGGATTTATGGGCAATTTTTCTTATTAATTTTCATAAGTTCGACATGCGAGACGACGCGCGCCCCTACAAAGCCTCTGACCCTTGTTTGAAGTCGCGCGGAGGAGACGCGCGCCAGCCGGGGAACGGGCGGCGTTCTCCGCCGCGTTTTACATCGAACCGCCACGACGTCGTACGTTGGTTATATTAAGGGGTGGTAGAAGAAGCTCGCGATGCCGTCGGTTACGTCGGGGAACGAGAACGTAGACAGTGGAAAGCGTGATAAGTAATGGAGGGTTGAATGGGGACAACGAATTCAGGGGTATATTAAAAAATTTCTTCACATCCGGTGAATTCCATGAATTCGTAACAGACGCATAGTGCGCAATCATACTTTAGAGAGGCAACGCTGATGTTTAATCGATGAGCCTCGTTTTTGCGCGTGAGACTGGACCAGGAGTTGCAATAGTGTCGAGAAACGTTCCTCGCGTTCGTCACTTTTTTTCTATATTAAATATAATTGTTCTCGATCGAGTATTATATATGATAATCGATGCTTCCTCTCGGCTGCTGGGTAGATCTCGAGGATTCCGTCAGCAGAAAACGGAGATTCGCCGTTTATGAACAGAAGAAATTGTCGAGGATCAACGGGAGTAAGAAACGGGAGGGGAATTTTTCGAGCACAGTGAAGTGGAAGGTCTTCGACGTTCCGAAGCAGTAAATAATAGAGCGTTACGAATGGATGTCAGTTGAGGATGCGTAAAAAGAGCGAGGCGGAGCAGAGTGAAGGCGCGAGAGGTTACGGAAAACGGAATAGAAAATTGCACGGTAAACTCGTGCCACCGTTCCCACCTCGACGTTGTAAATTGAAAATAAACAGGCGAACGAGGGGCCATGGGGAAATTATTCGTCGAAATCATGGCTCGTCCGATGAATACCTTTGAAATCTATGCGACGATCGAATCGAACGGGGAACTGGACTCGATCAATTATGTTATATTAACCGGCGGCCGTGAAGAATAAAATTCTGATTCACCGCTATCCCACTCGCCCTATAGAAAGAGGATTCCGCTTATTGCGTTCGGTTGCTGAAGCGATCGCTTTCAATTTGCACCGTCTCGAGGAACTCGATTCCCGTTATGCGTTTATATCTGAATGGACACGGGGACCGTTTATATGACAATTCGAATGCCAGACGGAAATTCCGTTTAATCGTGCCCTCTTAGCACGAGACGGTAATAAATATCAGGGAAATTTTAATACTCTATTCGTATCAATGGAGATAGGAAAAAGATTCCAAAGAAAGAGGAGATATCCGATTAATTCCAAATACCATACGTTCGATAGATTGTTGATATCAATAATCGAGCGCTCGTACCATTCGATTGCAAAAGTACAGCGCGCTGAACTGTATAAGGAATTTCAAATTAATGAAAAATATTATAGACGGAGAGGTGATTCACCCTTTGATAAACGCGCGCGAACGCAGTGATAAGATATGCACTGCAATATCATCGGTCGAGTTTAATTACGGACGCATACGCCTTTCATTCGTCTAAAGCTGAGATATTTCTCTCCATCATAATTGAAGAGGGATAAAATGGAAAAAATAATTGTGAAACTCCGTCAGAATTGTCACATTTCGTCAGATTCATTTATGAATCATCCCTTCGTGCACTTCTGCTTTACCTACCCCTATTTTCGTAACCCACCAACCCCTACGTTCCTCTACTTTACCTACACTCCATCTGCGCACCCCTACGTTATCCACCCCTTTTACTTATCTCACGGAATTTAGCGAAAAGCGAAGCTTGATGATTCATTTTTCGACTCTCCCTGGTATTTATCAACTGAAGAGTGATCAGAATGAGTTAAACAATTACAGATAAAAGAGTAATCTGTTGAGTTAGCCACTGTTCTCAACGAATGGTTAATCGCAAGCTTTTGGAGTCTTAAACCTCCACCTACATAACAGAACTATGAAAATTCCACTTACTGAAGAGAGAGATTGAACTTGGCATTACATTCACAAACTCCTCTTCGATTCTCCACTCATCAGAGAAGCAAAAGCTTGTAGATCAATCGAAGCTTCCATCAAATTCACAACAGCGACCGTGCGATTTGCTATACCAATGGTCCAACCTTCTAAGGATATGAATTTTCTCAGAAAGTTGGACACGGCCGCGAAAAGTCCAGGATCGCCTCGCTTACGCGCGATTTATCCAACGAATCGCATCCGTCGCGCCTTGGTCCAAAGCCTGGCGACGAATCGTGCGGAAAATGCGACGCGTTGACGGGAAACTTTCCCCCTTAGAGGTTGGTGGTTTTCATGAAACGCCCTCGAATCGGAGGGAAACTTCTTCGAAAAACTTTGGAGTACCTTCGAATGGACGAAATCGAATGAAATTGGGATTGGAATGTTCGACGAAACGAATACATCATGTCGTCTATGAAATTTTAGAAATCTTAGAAGAGAAGCCTTAAACGGAACCCAAACATCACAAATAAATCTCTCCCAAATAAGGACTTTGTTCACCCCAACACACCCCATTGTACTTCATCTAACGACCCAATCCTTATCTCGACAAACTAGGCACGGTATTAAAGAAAAACGAGGGTGTGAATCGTTACGACGGACAAGCGTTCATTTTATCGCTGTAAGAGCTATTACAGGTTGGATATTATTAACTGCTATCGCGTACTTTCACAGAGATTGGATTGGTAAGATTAAAAGCATTCACTCTGCACCCTGGTCCAAGCCAGAGAATTTCTCACCCCTGTAGGGCTCTCTTAAGTGACAGGTATGGTTTCTTAAGTATAATGTCTGTGGTTATGGTCAACCTTCCTCCAGTCTGCCAAAACCAGTGAAAAAACCACCTTCTTCTGTTTAATTATGGACTTTTCATTTCTAGTTTCGTGCTGTTTCGCTCTAGTATGCATGCCTGTAAGAAGCTACATCAAAGATTCCACTGCTCACCCCTGTACGACTCCAACGAAAATTCTCTACCCCTTTTGCGAATCAGACTTAAGTTCATATAAACGTTTTTGTTGCTTTTGAGGTATAGTATCAACTGTAAAAATTTTTCACACGAGTAGTGAATCGCGTGATATATTAATTTTGTATCGACGTTCATTATTTTTAGCGGAATTATTTTTTATATAAATATACCTTAGACTATTTAATTGCATCGATAGATAGAAGAAATATTATACTATAACTATTTGTATTATATAAAACTTGAGTTTTATTGCAATTTCTTGCATATTTTAGTAGTTTTATTGTAATTTCCTGTATGTTTCAGTAGTTTCATTACAATTTCTTGAATATCTCCCGCTTTAGATGTAAGAGAGAGAAAGGTATATAAAAAAGCTATAAAACAGAGTGAGACAGATGTTACCTACCCTACTGAAGAACCCCTGTCGCCATCTCTGTGAAAAGTGCTCAAACTGGTCGCTCAGCATTATCGACAGCGAAGTGAACTACTGAAACACTAGCACCATCTGTTGAAGAAGTACTGAAACTAGTTGGACATTAGTTTTTATACTTTTCGCAGAGATGGCACTACTAGTACCAAAATAATCAGTGTAATTATTGATAGCAGTATTGATTCGTACGTGTGAACTTTGGTATACAAAGGTTTTGTTTTCACTGGATGCCCTTGTTAATTGCTTATAAACCTTATCTTTGTATACCCTTTCTTCTGTACAGCAACGACATTATCAATATTACAGAAAACGCAATTTAAACTACGCATAACCTGTAGTTTTCTACAGGTCTAGTTTACTGAATAATTAATTGATTAACAAACCGCTTATCTTCTCGTATGTTGCAACTTCCGAAGACACAGTTTAAGTTGTTATGCAGTGTTCAGATTAAATTCTCCTAACGAATATATTTATTTTCAGTTGAAATGTTAATGTTGAGGTTATGGGGACAGATCAGCAAAAAATTCTTTCACGTTCAGAAGAGAACGACGAGAAGTGTACAGTCGATCAGAGATGTGATCTTAAGTGGTGGAATTATCATAATTAGTGGAATCCTTATCATTTGGTTATCCGTGTTTCTTTACACAGCGTTTTACTACGCCTATGTGCCAAGCATCTCGTATGTGAGACCGGTGCATCTGTTTTTTAAGTGAGCTTCACTTCTCGCTTGTACGGTAATCGTATAAAAGGAATTGTCCAATCTTGAGACATATTTTCTTGTTTAAATATTTTAATCTTATATGTTTCTCACGCATAAAGAGTTGTTACATGGATCTCTTTTTTTATCGCAGACCATGTAATGAACAGAAAGGGATTTGTAGTTTCCCTTCTGCATATGTGCAATTAACGAGCAAGCAGCAACTCCTAATGGTTGGGCAGCCTTACAAAGTTAATTTGCATTTAGAGATGCCGGAGTCGCCAGCAAATAAGGAACTTGGTAAGTTCTGACTTTGCACGATTATGGAATAATACTTATTTAATGTAACATTCAAACAGGTATGTTCATGGTCTGCGCTGAATTACGCAGCAGGGATCGCACCCTTGTGGAAAATACATGTAAATCTACTATGCTACATTATCGTAGCACACTATTGCACACGCTCACAACACTTACGTTTTCACCTATGATGATTTTTGGTACCACAGAGGAGAAGCAAAATATAGTCCTCGAGTTGTTTGGTAATTTCGAAGACGACCAAAGTCACCCAGTCACAATGATTTATATTGAAATACAATCGAGGCATATCGAATTCTATTCTGCAAGCGTTACGATAAATGCACAGCTATCAGGCCTGCGTTACTTAATGTTCCATTGGCCGATTCTTTCGGCCATCGTTGGTGTCTGTACAAATTTGTTTTTCATAGCACTCGTGTGCATCCTTTCCTATCTCCATTTTACCAGCTATGAGGACAACGGAGACGATGAATTTAATTACAAAGAAGCAAAAATAGCTGAAGAGATAGAGGAATATAAGAAAAGATTAAACATGGAAGAAGAGGAAGAAGAAGAAGAACGTACAGTTAAAAATGATCGTAAGTCATTAGTTTTAGTTTTTGGAAAAGCGGAAGTATAAAGTGCAATTATTTTTAAACGGACATATTTTTTCAAAGAATCATCAGACACGTCGTCATCAGGATTCTCTTTTGTCCAACCATCACATCTATATGGTGTGGGAGAAGAATCCCGTTCTTCTGATGTTGAAATCATAAAATAGTCACAGTCCGTACACCTTGGACTTAATCACAGAAAAATGTCTACGAGTATGTAGCTTATAGCTTTAAGTGAGTAAATACGTGTCACAAAAATATTTCCTATTCTATACTTGAATACTTGAACTTCTTTTTTATTGTAATACTTATATAGGGCAAAAGAAAAGTTTTCAATAAAATGGATACACATAAACAATTCCTATCCCTCGAAGAATTTTCCAAAATTTGTTACGCATCATTTTACCACTTACCATGTTGAAAATCCCAATGGTGAAATAACACGGGAGGTTTCGAATTTGGTATTTTTCGCGGCTAAGCCGACGACGTTATCTTCCGGAGTGAAATGGAACTACTAGTGTTTCGTAGATTTTAAACGCGTGCGAACATGTCTACGAACTCGGTGAATTTTTATCGTTTATTTGATACGTTTCTACGCGAATAACTAATGGAGAGTGTGATAAATGTTCGTACATGTTTCGTCTCGACTTCGTGTCACTGTAAACGAAGAGACGGTCGGTGTTGTAAACAATACACGAGAAGCTCTCGCGACCCGTGCGACGTCACAACAGCTTTGAGGTCTTTGGTTGTAAATAACGCGATTCAATCTGTATAAAAGTTTAGTGCGTAAACGTATCGCTGAGTAGAGGAACAGAACAGTTAAATGCGTGTCGTGTGTGCTTGCTCGTAAAACGCAAACGGTGTGTATACGATGTATAAATACCGTGGAACCGGTTTTCTCTGTTATTCGAACCTGGTGCAACGCGTTTGAGTAAAAAGGGGTGCCCAAGGGGGCAGCACATGAATTTCGGCGGTCATCTTGTGTTTCTTCGCACTCGTTACTCGAAATTCGGACAGGTGTGCCACTTTCTTCCACTTTATTTCCTCCCCCTGTTATTTTTCTCCCTTCTCAAATGATCCCCAATTATTTCAAGGCATTTTCAACACACATATATGTATACAAGACACTAATAAACTACCTCTAAAATAGAAAACTGTAACCTTACCACGTTCTATCATAATTGTTACTTGTCATCTTTGTTACATTAGTTTTTACTTTACAGCTGTAATAGGTGTCCTGCAATGCGAATGCTACTGTTACACGCTTCAAAGAACTGCGACGTATCTCGTCGAAAGCTCCATCGACTGTAACAAGGCATCGTTTAATGATCCGGTAAGTATTAGAGAATTAATCGAACGTAATGTCGACTGTTTTGGAAAATTACCAATCTTTCGACATTACTAAACGAAGTCGCATTTAAGTTAAGGGTAGTTTTTGTTGTATCTATAATTACTAAACGAACATTCGTGAAGCTGCGATTCATTTGTTTCAATCGAAGCGTAAGTCTTTCTCTTCTAGTACTTTGTATTTTTTATAGTTGATTATTTATCGAACACGCAAAAGACTTTCGTATTGAATTTAAAGTAACATTGATATCATCTATACTGAAATACATTTCCAATCAGGCATACTGATTGTAATATAGCTTTCGATGATTGTTTAAACGTTGGCCGTTTATGTTTATTACAGTTTTATCGAAATTCTATACGCGTAGGCTGAAATCCGCGAAAACTGTTTATCACTCGTTCGTCATTTTTCACATGAAAATAACGTCAGTCAACGGTTCGATCTTAATAAATTGAATACTGCTTTCACGCTCGGTTTATTGACTTTCCAAAATACGGGAAGCATTGATTACACGCGGAAAAGCATTCAATGTTCAATCAACCGCCGTTGACGTTTCCAATTAATGAACGCGCGGGATGCCACGTCCCGAAATTACAAATTTTTTAATTCACTCGACGAAAGGCAACATCGTGAAATCGCTCGAAATTGATTTTAACCCGTCTACGTGGCCGCGAGTCACGGTGTTCCGCTTCCGATTCTGTCGGAGGCGACTACGAGAGAGCAATCGTTTCGAATCCCACCCCTTTAGCCCGAAGGAGGAAACACGATCGACACTTTTCATCAGTTTTCAGAAATTCCATTCAGCGATTGAATTAAAGACGCAAATCGTCGCACATCTTTCACGTTCCCGTGGTAGGAATCTTCAAGGTAGATTTACAGGTACGCGTTTCGCGTAGTCAGGGTTTCAAAGAAAAACGTTCCCCTCTTTGAGTCGAGCTCCAGTTACACAGACCTAGAAACTCGATGTAGAACAATTGATCGACGCTCTCGCGGTTACTCTGACCAGAAAAATTTCGCAGAGAACCGCCAATGATAACGCGAAGGAACGTAGTACAACGACTGCTTTCACTCTTTTCCCTTCTGGCACGTCTTTCTCTTTTCTCTCTGTTCACTTTCCTTGATCAGTTCGTTTTAATGAGGTTATTAAATCATAGCGGGGAAATATTTCGACGCGGATAAAATAATTAGCAGTCATTAATTCGATCGTCCACGGTCGTGTTTCAATTGCGGCAGACGCGGCGAAAGTTATGCCGGCCGGAACCCCCTGGCTTCCGATTTCAGTAACGATAAGCCCGTTTGCCCGTGAAAATGGGAATGATAATGAGCATTATCATTTTTACCCTCGTTATAGGTATCCGACTTGGAAACGGTTTTGCAATTAACCGACACCGCGAGATCGCTCGCGCGAATAGTTATTATCCTTCCCTTTCGATTCCACCCCCTCCTTGTCTGGCTTCGCCTCTCGCGTTCCCGTTTCGAGATGAACAGTTTCGCTCGCGAGATAATTTTAAATCCCACAGCGAAATAATCGATGAACGACGTTTCGAGCCATTATCGTGGTTTATTTATTCGCACGAGGGGAGGGAGAGAATATCGAGTTCCCGCTGAAACGTCGATACCAATGAACGCACTTTTAACAGTGTTCCGCGATCGATGCAAAACTCATAACAAATGCGTCCATATTTAAAGAGCGGTTTACTCGCGCTCGGCGCAACATCGAGCGCGAGCGGAACGAAATAAAATTGCTTCGCTGCGAGCGATCGAGACCAGTTTATGCGAATCCTGCCCGCCGACGTAACGCGTCCAGGCTGTAATTGAACCAGTTTCCCGATGGTTTCCTGCCCGGCGAGGGGGATCCTTCTCGAATAATTAGCCGAAGACCGTGACACAAAGAACGAATCCTGGGGCCCGGTTATCCCATCGAGTTCGCGCGGTCTGCTGATTTCAAGAAATTCAATCAGTTGGCAGATGGCCACAGGCCGCGAAAATCTAATTCGTTCAACCGTCGTCTGAGTGAAATCCAGCCGAATCTAATAAAAAGAGATCGAGGGTTACTCCCCCTGATTTCATCGCTTCTGTTTATCTCGTTCGTTTGAAAACGATCGCGAAATCTCGCGATTCAATATCGAAATCGTCTCTCCTTGTTGATCGATCGTGGATGTTGAGCAGTTCTCTCAAAGGATATCTGGGTTCTTTTCGAAATTCGATTTTATTTCGATTTAAATAAGTACATCGAGTTTTAATTTTCCTCGGATAGAGATTCGTTGTTCCGCTCTTCCTTCGAATCTTCCACTTATCGTTATGCGAATAGCCAAGCCAATTCCGTATTCTATAACTGTTTCGAAACGATTTTAGCGAACGATGCTCCGTACTTACGCATTCGAGTATTCACGCGCGATGGCTTCTCGGAGCCGGTGAAAGCGTCTTCGATCGTTTCTACGTAAACCGGAAAAAGCATCGCGACGTACACGGGAAGCTAGCCGAAAGAAATCGAGGCGAACGAGTTCAGGTAAACCTCGTTCGAAGTTGCGAACTATTCGCCCGTTTGAATCGTTTCGTGGTAAATTGTTCGGTTTGGCAATGAGGTTGGCAACGAAAAAATAAAAGGACAGAAAGCCATCTTCGTAACGCGTCACGCGACTCGAAGGAAGGACATCGCAGATGGAATTTCGCTGAATTCCAATGGAATTATCGAGCGTGCATCGTAACGCGTACAAGGTAACAGCTTTGATATGCAAATTTTTGGCTGAATACGTGCAAAGTTGTTCGCTCGAATATCGAGGACTTCTGTTCTCTCGATGATTCACATTCGTTCCGCAATCGTCGCGCGAGACAATTAAGACTCTGCGGTATTCATCAAAGAATACTACTCTTATTATCATTTATTAATTTCGATGGGATAACTTGTTCGACGCGAAGTGAAAGGAATAAAATAACAACTTTCGCATTCGAAGGTAACGCGCAAGTATTACCTCGAAGCCATTAAAATGGCTTTTCTCTCGGTCCTTTAGGGACCAAGGCGAACCTTTTTCTCATATAAAGTGCGATGCGACTTAAGTGAAATAAGACGCTCGGTATTCAGACGATACGCGTCAGCCAATCGACATAATCGCATCTACTCAGCGTATAATTACAAGGTTACTTGAACAAGTAGCGATCTTGGAGCAATATCTCTTCATCGATTTTACATAATGTTGGTATTTTCGTATCGACAAATCGAACGAGTCTTCTTGAACATACCAAGAAAGAAGATACCATTTTCAAGCGATAACGAGCAGGCCTTCATGATTAATACCATCCATACGCTATCTTGCACCTACGCTATCTTGCACGACCGTTCACTTTGTATTTCTATTCAGTCCACCTGCGAAACCTGCAGCCGTGCAAGTGGGCGCAATGATCGTCAGGTAGTTAGAGACTCCCGTGCGTCAGGGTGCTGGTTTACTCGCGGTAAACCGATTTCTGTAGCAGGCGACCGGGCTTGTTACTCATTCCACCAGGTACATAATCGCGCATCGTGGTTTTCGCGCGATCGCCTGGCCGAGCTTGGTTGCGCGCTGCGATAAGTAAATCCACATTCCTGCAGAGGGCTCGTATCGTGGACGAGCAACGTCCGCGTGGACCGGTTACCGGTTCCAGTTGCCGAGAAATTGGAAATAAAACAGTCACCTCGACGATAGACTTATCCAAGCGGCGGTACGATACGCGTCCACGTCGATCGGGCGTTCTTCTGCCAGCCGACGTGATAAACGCTTTGGCCCAGGCCGTTGGAACAGCCCCGCTCGTCGACCGCGGCAATTTATCTCCGTAGCCGCTGGTAATGAGGTCGGTGATGTCCGCGTGTCGCGGATCCCGGGACGAATAGAGGGCGACAGACGGGCCAGCCAACTTTCTGCAATTTCGAGCCATAATTTCCCGACGGTGCCGTGTGTAATACGCGCGTCGGTTTTCGGGCCCCTAGCTTCGAGGCGTGCCAGTTTCCATCGAGTTTCCTTCTGGTTCCGACTCGCGGAGGGAACGCGGGCAGACGGTTCAGACGGCGCGTTTGACCTTGTAATAAAGTTGGCCAATATTTCCACGCAGCGAAACGAACGCGCGCCGCGATTCAGGAGCACGGGGCACGCCAGTGATATTTATGAGATGGCCTGCATCGCGCGTACGGGGGTGAGATCGACGTTAAATCGTCCCTCCTCGCTGGGGCGGACGTCGTCGGGACGTCGCTTGAATTTTTACTGGGCCTGGTCTTTCTTTTACCACCGGTTAATCGCTTCGTAACATGTGCATGCGTGGCTGTAACGAATCGTCTCGACATAGACACAATAATTGTCCATTGAGTGGACGAGGCGTAGTGGTTTTTCAAGGTGGCGATCTTGCGCTCCGTCTTAATGGCAAAGTGGTCTTAATGGTAAGAGTAGCGCCGCTATCGGATAGGCGCTTTTATTTATCGCAGGTTCGATCGCGAATTCGGGCACCGTTCGAGTCCAATATTGTGCTAACTTAATTACGCGACACCGGCTAATTGGAGAAGTTTGAGCTCGCATTTAAATGCATTTCAATCTCGTTACCGGGTTTAACGAACGTCGAAGAAGCGCGGGCTAATTTTTCGTTAGATCGATATCGGAGTGCTGGGTCAAGTTAACGACGACCGGCTAATTGCTTAACACGTTTTACAACTTTCTATTCCCGTTACGTGTACAGCCGATAGTGCGCGCCTGTGTGCTCGTTGCGCGTGTATAGAAATGATATCGAGTATTTTCTTCGGTACGTCTGTCATCGAGAATACACAAAAATATCGAAGAGGCTATTATTTTCTGCTTACTATACATGTACATTTTACGATGAATATATTCCCTTGTATTCTTTTGTTATTTGCTTGCTTTCATATTTTATTGAATGCAAATAATTCGCAATTTATTTGTTTACATCGTTTTCGATAAGCTTTGCGTTTCACCGTATCCAACGTTTGTCCAACCTCGTATCAAGCAGCATCGCTCGCACGTATTTATTAATAACCGCCGCCATTAATTTTAATACAGAAACGAGCGATGTATTTCATCCAGCGTAGTTTAATTACGCGATAACGTCTCAAAGCTGTCGGTATAAAGACCGTGAAAACGGTCTTTGTTAAGGGCCCCATTAAAGATCCGTAAAATAGACGTTGCGTCGCTAATTGATGCTCAGCAAGCGTAGAAGTTTGGATAGCTTCAAGTTTCCTTGTAACCACCTATCGGAAGGTATTCGCCATCGATTTGCACCCGTTCATTCACTCTCGAACAGCTCCCAGCAGCTGTTGGCTCTAAATTTATCCGGCAGGATCGAAAATATGCGTTCGACGCAAGGTATCTCTCACTACGGTCCAGGTATCGCGATCTAATCGTGGCCAGTTAAGTCGCCACGTGTTTACACGGGTCCTACAGCCCGGTAAATGAACTCACGTCGTTCCGCGCGGAGAACAATTAATCGCCCGTGCACGCAATCACCTCGGGCACGTACCGTTCCAACAGCTTCGTTCGATTGCTCGACGCTGCGACGTCTCGAGCCGTCGATGCCGTCGATCGTTTAACGGTAATTGGCACCAGGCGACGTAAATACATTTTTCAACCATCTGAGCGAAGTTGAACACCTCTGTTCTTCCCGTCAAGGTATTGAAACGAAGCCGTATCTTTCGTCAAGTCCGTTAGTCGCGCGTGAGTTGCGCGTAATCGCGCATAGCCGAATGCCAGCGGCTCAATCGTCGGAAGATTGAAATATTCGACCGGTTTGTCGGATCGCGAGGCCGTAACGAGGCTCGCGGACGACTTTGTCGCGCGTGGAACGGATCGTTCGCCGGGTATCGGCAGAATGTGTCCACGATGCGAGTGCGTGGAACCATAAATCGAAATCGTCAGGGAACAAGCTCGTTTTCTTTTCGTCCCCGCGCACGAGAGAATCCACGACGGAAACTACGGCGACGAGAAAGAGCGCCGGTCATTACGGTCGGTCCGCGTAGGAATCTTCCAGCGATCCGATCGAAGAACCGTCGAGGAACCCACCTCGGCGTAGCTCGTTAACCGGGTCTGTTTTGTTCGAGGACTCGCTCGATTGAGACACCGCCGGTCGAAAAGCTTTTTGCCAGTCATTTTCCGAACGAACGAACCCAATCGAATCGGGGTGTCGAGCGAGGGTGGCGGAGGAAAGAGGGCGGGATTTCGCGTTAAACGCGATGTTGAAATGCTCGCCGGAAGGATATTGCGTAGCGGCGAACGTGTCCACCGTGGTGGCGCAAGGAAAATCGATAAATCCGTGTGCTTTCGTATGTGATACGAGATTAAAAATATTGGAAGCTTCTACGCTCGCTATGGAGACACGGCCAGCCGTTCGTTCAGAGCACTGACTCCTTCGAAGACGTTTCACGAGGGAACGGGGTGAGAAAAGTAGACTCGACTGGAACGAAGCGAGAGTAGCTATCGAGGAGCGTTTTAGCGGTACCAATATCATCTCGAGATCGCTGCGCGGATATGCGAGAAGTGCGTTCCAGCGTACGCACCGAGAGAGCAGAACGTTCTTATCAACGCCTACGGTGTTGAACGGTGGCAAGAAAAATCCGTCTGAACGAGCCTTGAATCTCGAGCCCGACCCTCTGCTCTCACTCTCCCTTTCTTTCGCTCATTTCCATGCAAAAACACGAGGAATGTTTTCCCTCGGAGCTCGTCCGTCGGCCACTATGCGTTCTCTCGCCCAGCGGGGTAACGCGCGTTCCAGAATACTAGAAGGGAGCGTAAAGAGCGTAGCCGGTCGCCGTCACTCGTAAAAGCCGCTCGTCATTACGATCGCGGCCGAGCAGTGTCTTTTAACGTCGTTAGCTGGCGAGCCAACACCAACAGCTCGCGAACAATCGAGGAGATGGAAGTTGATAGACACTGCCGCGTAAGCGTGGCCCCGGATTCCTGAACCGGTCTCGAGGCGACCGCGGTAGAGCCACCATCTTGTGGCAGTCGGTTTCTGTCTCTCCACCCATCTCGAAACCCGTTCCTCTGCGTGGTGTCCCTACCTGAAGCCACACGACAGGTGCCAGCGGCGTACGCAGGTCCCTAAGAACCGACTCGCGTTTATATTTATAGTCCTCGACGACTCTGCGGCATGGACGCGCTTGTGTATTTCATCCGTGAGATTAGGCGAGACAATGGGGCCCGGGGAGTAATCTGAAAAATGTCAGAGCGAGCCTCGAAGCGTAGGAGACAACGAGCGAACGAGCGTGGAACCTGTCCCCATTTAGATTATCGTCCGGCTCTCCGCTGTTGGTTATTGGCCGAACGGCGGCGGTTCTTGCCCGCGACTCGATTCCTGGTTAAACGCGATTGTTTACCCCGGGACACCATCGCGATATGGGCGCATAGAATGCTGGGAACACCTCTGACTGGTCCACAGATCGAGATACGACGAAGAAACGAGGGGGGCGATCGCGTGCAAAGCGTTCGATAACCAGATCCAGGTATACCGCGTTCCGCTTGCGAAATTAGGTGAAACAAGGGCGATCGGGTCTCGAGTCTGGAAAGAGAGACCGAGGCGCAAAAAGGGCTCTCGACGCTCCTCGCGATCGGAAAACCAGTTCCTTGCCACCCGATTGGGTTGCTTGTTGCGGCCGATTCCTGATACTTTCGGTTGCTCGTGTCTGTCTGCCCTAGCTTCATTATATGTATATCCCTGCGGTGAATTCGAGCGAAGGAATGGGTATTGTATGTGGGACCGCGAGGCGTGAGCGGTCCCTGGTGGCGACGCCATATGTAATATCAAGTGGAACAATCAGAGGACGGATGAAAAGAAAAAGTATCGTAACGCCGGATCACGGGTACCAGTTTTGGGCCAGTGGTTCTTAAAACGATCGAAGGCCTTGCTATCGAAAAATTTCGATCGCGTTCGTTTATGAACCGTACGCAGAGTATAATCGGATCTCACGTCGCAATTTCGAACACGGGTTCGATTAAGTATTCGTTTACTCCTCGCACAACAGAAATCTTCTTACTGCGTTCAAAAGGTTTTCTTCAACGCGGAGGAGAACCTGATACAATATTAAATTTGAACGGGACGGCGATTTAATAACAGGCGCCTAATAAAGACGAGAGATGCCTGGCAAGCAAACCGCATATTTCATGGTTGTCTACGCTATTTTGAAATCACGTTTTAATTAATTACACGGGATGCTTGTCGGGGCAAAGATCAAAGGTACACAAAATACCGGTTCTCGAGATCTTAGTTCTATTGTTTGATGTTCAGTCGTGCTGCGCAACCCCTTAATTAACGAACAGAATCTTTGGTATCCTTGTAACTCATTTACATTACCTCGCAATATTTCTTGTTACGAAATATTTTCTAAACCACGAGGAGAGAATAGCCTTCGAATGAATTAAAAACCAGTCCCGCTATGCATTACACATGGTAATATTAAACTTGGATGATCTGATCGATACCGTTTAATTCCTCCTCCATTTTGTTGAATGAATTGTCGAATGAATTATCATGTATTTTCGTCGTAAAGATGTTAGTAAACGTGATTACCTTCCTCGGTTAAAAGCTTAATGCGATTAAGATGTAATACGACGATGTGATTGAGCGTATAATTAGCAACCAAATTATGTCCGTGCTATACTAAATTTTGCAAAGTCTGAAACCTAGCCAACATGTAAGCCCCTTGTTCCTCTCCATCAGCTAATTTCGATCCGTTTCGAAGTACCTAACTGACATTTGCTCTGATTAATTTTTAAATCGTCTAATTTCGTCTTATTTAAAGCCTGCCATATCCCCTTAAATTGTTAAATCCTAGCTATACCCGAACGCACACCATTTTTCAGCTTTTAATGAGTATTATTAAATTGTTAACATCGCGCTTGTAATTTCTTACTGTTGTGAATTCCAGCTGTCTGTGAATTCCTACGGTTGAACGTTCCTTAAAATGAAATAAATTCCTCTAAAATTAGCCGCGATCCCTGTCTCGTGCTTTTAACGGCAAATTAATTGAAGAAAGGAGCGCTTCATTGAACGAACAGACTGGGGACCGCCTGCCCCACCGGGTAAAGATGGAGAGACGTAGACACCCGGGGTAGAAAAAGAATCATTTTCGCGGGGTGGCAGAAACTGGGATGATCGGCCATCGAGGAAAGCTTTCTCGCAGGGAAGTTCGAGTAAGAAACTCAGTCAACGATGGTCGAGCCGTGTGATCGAGTTACAAGGGCGAGGCCTCTTAACCGGCGAGACCTCGACGGCGTCATTCAACGGATATACAGCAGAGTAAACGTTTATTTAGAAGATATCATCTCTACCTTTCTTGAGTCGAGTAGAGAGACCTGCTTCGCCGCGTCGCGAAGGGGATGCTCTCTCCCGCCGACATAATCTGCGCGAAAGTGTTTACCCGTGGAAACGCGATCGCAGATTGCATCTAATCTCACGCTGTATCGCGACTGCTACCTCGTGCCACCGTGAACAACCACCAGGGGACCTTTCCCGGAGACTTTCGAGAAATCGATGGCAGCTGACGAGACACGCGAAAATTCTGCTCGTTTCAAGAAACCACTGTTTTTCCGTTTCATCAGAATCACCGCCGAACTGGCAATCGTAATTAAATCACGCGACCATCGACGGGGCTGTATTCGACGGTCGATGGTAATAATTAATCCGCCCCAGTTACAAGTTATCCTTTACGGCGTGTCGGTTAAAGCGTCGTAATCAACCGAACCGTTCCGAAGGAGCGGAAACTGCATAATTCAGCCGACGCGTAGACCCGGTTAATCAGGAATGGCGAAGTACGTGCTTCATTAATATCATTTATTTATCGGCGCACCCGGTTTCGCCGTGTCCCATGAAGCTAAAGGGGTTAATATTCTTGGGAAATTGGAAGATATTATTTAACGAACGACGAGCGACGTGATTAAGTCGCGGTTTATTTAACCGAGTTGCGATTGAAACGAAAATTTTCCGCCGCGAGAGCTTCCGCGACGATGAAACACCGAGTCCTGCCCCGAAGTTCGGATGTAATCCCCTCGAATGGTTTAAACGGTGGTCTTTACATGATTTACTAACCCGAATCCGCCTCTTTTTAACGATTGCACTCGAGGGTTCCGGAGCGCCGGGTGTTTCGCGATCCCACGAACGATCGACGTAAGTAGCCATTTCACGGTGAACGAGTTAATATTCTTGGAAAATTGGAATATTATTTAATGAACGGCTACCGGCCTAATGGGAGTGCACACAGTACGTATAACGCAGCGTAATCTGGCTGTTCCTGTATTCGTGCCGTACATTGCTACATAATTAATAGAAACAGCTGTACATCGCGTTGTACATCAATTTGATGCAATTCAAGATTAACTCGACGCTAGCCGGTGGAGGATTAATACCGTTTACTACCGTACTCTGAGCCCATTGGTCGTTGCACGGGATTTTTCAACAATTTCTTCTCTGCAACGTTACCCAATTCATCTCGTATTCTCGTTGGACCTCTTTCATGCGTCCTATCGTATTCAAAGCCGGCGATATCGATCGATCGAACGAACGACTCGTGAATGTAGTTAGAAAATTGGGTTAGCGTCGGAACGTCTGTTTTTCTAGAACAATTTCGAAACGAAACGAGCTTGGAGCGAGTCAGGGACACCTTAAAAGTCTCTCGAAGTCAGCAGGCTTTTAACCTGGTTGGAGCGAGTTGCTCGAGACGGTGCACAGGTACCTGCACGCAATAACTCTCGGTCGAAACAGTTGGCGGCGCCGTGGGAATGCATCGGGAAATTTGCTTAACGGCAGCTGCAACTGGAGTAGACCGTAGGAGAGGCCCTTAGGCCAGGGACGATTCCTGTTGACCGCAGCGAGACTCGCTAAGAGGTATCAAGGGACATTGTTCGCTGGCGATGCGAGAAAACCGGAGGAAACGCCGCGAAGGTTGGAGCGTTCGAATCAAAGGGTGAAACGGTAACGAGGGGGGCGGAGGGAACAGGAGGAAGAGAGCGCGCGAGCGAAAACAGAACGTACGCGTGGATTCCTTGCGGAGGAGGAGGGTTACCATCGCGTAGATACGAAGGAGCAAGAACAAGTAGACGAAGCGAGGTGATGGAGGATGGAGGAGTAGACGAGGACGAAGAAGAAGTGGTGGTATAATGTCCCGGACGTAAAACGGGCGAGGAAACAGCGGCTGTGCCCGGCTTCGGCTCAATTAAATGATCGTCTTCTCCTCGAGGGTCTCGGTAGAGGCACCAGCCATTAATTTCGAAACATGGGGAACAAAGGGTCTGCCTCGGAAATATATATTTTTTCCTCCTTTTCTGTCCCTCTCATTTGGTTTGCACTCTTTCTCCCTTTTCTCGCTCTCCGTATCCTTCTCTCTCGTTCTTTCTCGCTGGCAATCTTAGCCTCTCTTGCCATCCGTCGGACAGGCTCCTCGCAGCCTCCACCTTTTACCATCTCGACCTGCCGCTAAGAGGAGCGAGATGGCTAACGAGCAGGACGAAGACACGATTCCGTGTATCTCGGTGAAGGAGAAGAGGGAGAAGAAGAAGGCAGCAAACGCCGCAACCTGCTCAGCCTGCGGCTACGTTTCTCTTTTCCTGCGGTAGCAAGAGCCTCCATCAAACCACGCTTCTTTCTGTTTCTCTCTCTTCTTTTCATTCGACGTCTTCGTTTTCGTGTTCTGCCAGGCGTTCACCGTCCCGCTCGCACCAGCATCTTTCCTCGATCGTTCCCTCTTTATCGCCGCTGCTCCGCGTTCTCCAACATCCCTCCACGAGCGCGGTGTGTGGATAAGGCTGCCCTCACATCGAGTCGTACATTAATATTCCAGTGGAAGTAGACGAAGGGTCGTCTAGGCGTGGCCAAGGTGTCTAGCGGCGGCTTGCCGGGCGGGCTGTCCGATCCGTTCCTTTTCGTTTTCGCGTTTCCTCCTGCTGCTCTTTTTCCACGACCATCTCCTTTTCCGCGTCGCTTTGCCCCTTTCTCGCGGCGTTCTCACCGAGCGAAAAACAGATCGAGGTCGATCGCTACCCGATCCTGCCCATTTCGATGCGCAACTTTTTGCAACGGACACGCGTCTGCATGTGCACGTCCTCGGTTTTTAGCGCCGATCTCGGCGATCAATTTCCACGGAGTATCGTTAAATTGGTAACGCGAGCGCAGGCGTACGGAAGGAAACGTAAGATAATTATGTAATTATGTGCGTCGAGATACTTGGGGATACACTCGACCGACTCTACGCGTTGGAGTTAATGAAAGCTGGCGATTTTTATTGGCCTTTCATCCCGTTATGTCCCGCGGGTCTGCGACGTAGAGGAAAGGCGTGCAATCTGGGATTTTATCTCGTATACAGTTAATGAGCGGCTTCTCGTAGGTGTTCCTTGCCGTGAGGTATTGCTATATTATGTCGAACTTTGTGCTTAACGGGCAGTATTAAATGGCAGGATGTAATTTAAAATTTGCGACGGACCGTTTCGGCTGTTTACCGAGAACATCGGCCTGGGAAAACGTATTAGAACTGTTCCGTCTTCTCGTTTCAACGTCACGATGATCTTCTATTCCCATTTGATCGCCTCTGCTGGGTTACTCGAACCGTAGCATGGTAAACCGTGGCAGATCTATCCCGGAAAATTTTATTTAACATCGGCGCACACATCGCCTCGTACTTCTCTCTTTCGTTTATTCTTTTCTTCGGTGGATTCCAGAAACGTTGTTGAAGATAAATCTACCGCGGCATTTTAATTAATCATCCCCAGGTATCTTTGTTTGGCCAAGCGTGCCACGCGAAACTCACCGCCCCCGGTACCAGCGGCGAAATTTTTGCAAGAACGATAACCTGCAAGAACGTTCCTGAAATATTCAAGGTACACAAGCGGACTTCAGAAAGGGTTTTGCGTTGCGTTTTCACGACTTACGTGTCCGGTTGTTTCTTCTCCTGGACTCGCTTCCACCTTGTATTTATCGTCCTGGTTACGACGCCGGCCATGGTATACAAGTTAACTTTAAATTAAAGTCTCCCTTAAAACGGAGGAAAATGCCAGTTAAACTTGTTCCAGCGGATCATAAAAAGATCCGCGGCACGCTATATTTCTTCGACGTACTGGTTCCGTCGATGATATACTTCTTACCTGTCTAGTACTTGTGTGATACGTTCGATATTTTGCCGCGTTGTAAGCAACCTCGATTAAATATTCCGACACGCGGTAGAACTGTCTTTCTGCGAGGGTTGGCTGTTCCGGCGCACCCTGTACGCACATATACGCGGACCTCTGTACGATCGAAAGAGGATTCGAACTTGGCATCGATACAGCTCCGACTTAGCGTCCTATTACGATCAAAGGTATTAACCGTGTGCATGTCGCGTATTCAGAAGGTCCTTACGCATGTACACGTTTGTAGCTGGCCACGCGAACGAATACAAATTAGTCACATTTGCTGTTACCATCGATGATTCAATGGTAACGAACTGATTACACGGGCAACAGCTTTAGCAGACGCTGAAGAAGGTAATATATTCGAGTATTCGCTAATTGCAGCCCCACGCAATTAGACGTATTATTCCCTCTAACTAATAGCGACGTGCCAATTAGACTTACGTGAGACTTGCATACAAGCTTGAATGATATGGTAAGCGCGCGTTCACTTTAGCAGTCGATTAACCGCGCATCCGTTCAGCTGTGAACGTTAAACGCGTCCTAAGGGAAATTCTCTGAAAACACGCAGTTTCTGTTTGCGTTCAGAAAATATCTAATGCCACGTTTCCATCGTCGACGGAATCCATTGCGATGGCTCCGTCCTTCTTCAACGGCTCGCGCAGCCATCCGGTTCGCCTCGGTCAGAGGTAGCTATCGGTTTTAATTAAATTTTTTTCGCGATACGAGGTGAGAGCACTTTTTACAGGTCCTTTGTACAACCCCGTGTTGTGCCGTTCGTTTTTCTCCAACTCCTATCCGCTTGTTTCTACAGACTTCCGGACCGCAGAGGTCAACGGACCGATGAGGTCTGTTCCGCGTTACCCATAGGGAAACTATAGGGTTATCGTACTGAGTTGGTTAACGTTAGAAGACGATCGACTTACTAGTTAACGAAACTGCACGACGAGATGAAGTATTTACACGCTGGGATATCTGGTAGGATGGAAGGATTGAGAAGGGTAGGGATAGTTGATAGGGAAGAGCAAAGTAGCAAAGGTGTAAGACCTGGTGGCCGTGCAGAGGAAGTTTACGATCTTGCGGAACAACGTGGCTTACGGCCACTAAAAAATAGATTAAATTACACGCGACAAACTGGAGGGACAGAAGTTTTATCCGATCTGTGCTACGGCTAGAATGCCAATACAGAACTTCGTCGCGAAAAGCAAAAATTACGAAGTTCTGCTGGAAGTTTGAAGAAATTTTGTTCATCCTGAATGTTCGCCGGTTACAAAGCTGGTCTACGTTCTATAAAGGAATAATGCAAAAAAGAGAGGAGGGAGAAAAAGGGAAACGGAAGCGTGAAATCATTGAATGTAGATAGGGGATAGAGGAGCGAGAGAAAGGGAGAAAGAGGGAAAGAGATGGACAGGTCGGAAACAAATGTGATTCGCCCGGACGAGCAATTTACAGCTCGAAGAATATGGCTTGGCGTGTAAACCGCATTGAAATTCACGGCGTGCACGGAACTGTAGCGGGGTTGAACTATGGGCAAGCTGTTGCAACTTGCTGTTTTCTCTCCAACCCCTGCCCAGCTTGTTCCCCTCTTCGTTCGTGCTATCGTCCTCGTCCTGTCTCCGTTTCGTTGCCATTTCATTCCCGCCGTATACGCTCCCTTCGGCATCCATTTAAAATCCCCGGGTGGCGCACCTATCAGGTGGTCTACGTTACGCTCATACGCGTGGAATTCCTACGCCGACCCGGAAAGACGCTACCGGAAATCGTTTGTACGCCTGCCTCGGACGCACGCCCCCTCTGCGAGAGAAAGGCGTCCTGCAGAAGCGATGAACTGCTACGAACGCGATAAAGTTTCCCTGCGTTTCGTACGCTTCCACGTTTCGCGTCTTATTTGCGCGGAGAAATATGGAAAACGATAACTATCTGTTGACAAACTGTTCTCCAGTTCCTGCGTCAAAACTGTCTGAAGGATTGTTTCTCCTTATCTCTGCTTCTCGAGCGATTAGTCAAACTTCAAAGACACGTTACACCTGTCTCTAATTAAGAGATCGGAACGGTGTTAACTTCGTATTGTACTATCAAGAAACGAAGCGACACGGCGCGCGACAAGTGTCGTACACACGTGAAGCGAAAAGCTGTCTGACTACGGCCAGGCTGCGACTACTTGTTTCCGCTACGCTCTGCGTATAAGAGAGATCGAGATCAAATCGCACGGTTCGCCAGGCACGTCGACGCGATCTCTCCACCGAAGGAAATCGATGCCTGTCTAGAAGGGAACACAGTCGAGCCTCGTAGGAGTGCCTCGTTGTTTTGATTACGTTTCCAACCGTTTCCCCGTTCCCATCCGTCCCTCTTAACATTTCACGATGACTTTCCTCCGCGAAACCAATTGCTTTCCATCGTATGCACGAGCCTCTGTCTAAATGGATTTAATTATTTCCCCGGACATTCCCAGCCGTCGATCTACTTCGCGATACGTCCACAGAAGTCGACTACAGCAATGATGATTAGAATAACGATCGACCAGGATCGTTTAACGTTTCCACTGGTTCTCATCAGCGAACCGCAGGATACGAACGTTTTGCCGCGCCCCGCCATAGTTGGGTCGCGGATAATTAGGACGGCCGGGTATTATATTATTAATCATCGTTAAATCCGGCTCAGTCCTATTCCTAATTTCGAGGTCCCGTTAGCCGCAGGCTTCTGTCTTGGTCTGGAGCGTTTCGCCGTGGCAAGTATTTATTCCCGGTGTTGATACATCGACGATATGGCGGGAGGATGTATTGGTCGTCGTGCCGCGTGTGCAGAGAAAATTCCTACCGCGTGTACCAGACGAACGGGTTAAGTATAATGCGAGCAGTGCGGTGTGCAACTTGGCGGCGAGCATCGCTGCCAGGCGTGCAGCTCATCGAGTTTCGTCGTAATTCCTCAGGATACACAACCGTATCCTTTCCCGGTGATGCGTTCGAGAGAAAGCTGGGTAACCTTTCAAATCGAGCAGGTGGCCCGGTAGGCCCGCTTATATTTTGTCGATTAGTTCTGGCCGGAGCTCCTTCGATTCACGGGAGGCTGCTGTTCCAGCTCCTTTCCCTTCACCCAGGGCCGCAGCTCATAACTCAGCCAGCTCCGGGTGCTCCCGCAGACAATCGGTTGCATTTATTTCGCCTCGAGTGGAAGAAAGTCAAATTTCCCAAGTCGCTTTTCATTTCCATCCATTTCCATCCGTATCGTTCATCATCGAATTTTATTCGCCGCGTGAAATGGATATACGGCGAGGCTTTTACTACCGCGAACGATAGCTGGAATACAAAAGGGATTGATACCCGACGGTCTGGAGCCGGTGGTACCCGCTGGATAAAACGCGTACACCGTTTATTCTCCGTGCTACGAACACCTTGCATAAACATCTCGCGCAATAATATTTTACACAGCCGCTCGTAAAGGAACTTTACAGCCGGCCATTTTTCCGCCCCGTTTCTCTCACTCCCGTCCAGCCTCTTCCTCTCCCTTCTTCCACGGTCGCAGAAGTTCGTTAATGGCTATAATAATCTTGACGCTAATGTCTATCATTCTTAGCGCGTATCGTTTGCAACATCTCGCGGTCCACCGTCTTCGCATTCGTGTACACTGTAACGTCTCACCCGGTGGAGCGGCTACAGTGTACCCCAAACGGCCATACATATAAACAAAAAGAACAGCGACAAGTTTGAACAAGGCGCGGAACCCAGTGTATTCTACTTAGCGAACTTCCGTTGAATACAACCCCGTTGGACTTCCATAGTCCCGCGAGAGACGTCTTCTCAGTAACGAACCAATTGTTCACCATCGCGAACGGTGAATCATCCTGACTGAAAAACGCCCGATACGGCGGAAAACTCTGGGGAGAGACAATTTGTTGTTGAAGAGCCGGACATTCTTCGGCCAGTCCCAGCATCCGGCGATCCGATCCTGGAAATCGAGCTGGGCAGGCTGGCACGGTGATGGTAGCGGTGGCGGTGGTGGTGGTACCAAGCGACGACGTAGCACCACAATGCATGCACTTGCCATCGGGGAAAGGTAGACGGCCCCGACCTTGATGCGCGTGGTTCACGCGTGCCCGAAGACCCACGAGCGACCACGAAGTCGACCGAAGCTGGATAGGCAAGAGCACGCCTATGCCGAAGAGAAAAGTGGTTGCCCAGCCCGCTAAGGGTTCTCGAGTGCTCTCCTCCCTCCGCTCCCCGTCCTCGAACCCTTTCACCCATCCCTCCGCCCTTCGTCTTCCTCTCACCTCTACCGGTTTTTCTATCCTCTCTTGGTTCAACGCGCGTCGTCCCTCCCCCCAGCATCGTCTTCGAGTTCTTGCTCAGCTCGCCGGCAAAAGGGGGACGGTGGAGGTTGCTCGTGCCTGAAGCTTCACGGAAGCTGGAACGGCTATCGGGCCGTGATAGTTGAGCTCGACTAGCTGCTAGGATGGGACCGGTATTTCAACTTAACCGGCCAGTCATCCGGACCGGCAGTGTCGCTCAACCGTGGCAAGCTTTTCCGCTGCCAGCTCTGAGAATTATGTCTCCGTAGTTCCCCCTTTTTCGTTTCAAATTGCCCCATGTATACACACAGCCGTGACGCGCACCGGCCATCGGCTGGTTTTTCCGCGTTTTTTTTTTCTTCTCCAAGGGATACCTTTCCTGTCCCTCATTGTCGCTCTCTCGTTACCACCGACTTCCGCCGCTAATTACCCTATCGTGTCTTCCAGAGGGTCTTGGGTATTCTCCACGCAGGTCTACCCACGGCGACGTCCAGGCAAAACAGTGCACGAACGATTCGTCCAAGGCCGCCGGTTACTTCTGGGACGTTTCGAACTTTACTTTGATTAATTATTTCGCCGGAACCGCGTTGCTCTCGGCCATTGATCGTTTCCCGATAGTTCGCTCTGGTTCCCAATGAGACGAAGAAAAATCCCGCGGGCAATTCCGAGCCGGAGTTTCCCTACCTTCGCCACCCCCTTCCCGTCGCCAGCAGAATCGATCGAAAGTTTCGTCAACTGGCGGCCACTTCGTAAACCAGTTCCTAAACAGAGAGGGCGAAGATTCAGTTGGAACGGAGGACGTATAAGTCGAGTGGGAATCGGCTGAGAGCAGCAGAACGGGATGAAAGATACGTGGCGGGTCGGAAGAACGACACGTTGCCGCCAGTACGATCCAGAAAATGGTCGAGAGCTTAGATATCTGATATCGACAGCAGTGAGATACCTTATCGCAGAGAGATCATACGTTACGTTTTCCAGCCGAATACGGATATCGAGGATCGTCCGAATGGAATCTCCTTTCCCGGTTTCTTGGGACTCGCTCGAGATACTCCTATGATCCAGTAGGTGCGCCAACGAATCGCATCTCAGCTTCGCGGCATGGAACAAATTAGCGTCACCGCCGGCTTGTCCACGATCGAATCTTTAATCTCCGTCATCTTGCAGCTTCGTTCGACCGTGTCCTTTGGTGGAAATCTTCGATTGATATCGATTCGATATCGTTTAACTTTCCCGGAACCTCGTTAACTTCTTCTTGTTAGCTCCGTTCATTAGTTTCTCCAGTTTCGTATATCAAACGTTCTCGTTAGTGTATCTTATCGATGGTGATTCACCTCGATGAACATCCCCGGTGTCTCGTAATCCTTTGATAGCTGTCTGTATACTTTCCTTCAAGTACAATTCCCGTTGCTGGCGTTTCCCCTTTTTTTCCCTTCGCGCGCTACGGCAATAATTGACGCGGTTTCCTTTACGAGCCTCGCAGGCGTCCGCCGGTTACGAGCGGTCTGATGCCGTTTCGTTACACCGATGAATTTTACTTCCGCTGCGTCCAAAGTGCGAACGACAAGAAACGCTCGATTCTAGCGTCTCTTTTTTCGCGGACACCCTACAATTTAATGCGTTTTACTCACCATCGCCGTTAGGATCGATTTTTAGCGGGCGTCGTGATTAACGGATCCGCCATTTTGTTCCTGCTGCGAATATAATTCTCTCCCGTTCGGGCGCACAGAAATATTCTAATCGATGCGAATACGATTCAGGACTGTGCTGCGAAAAATACTTGGAGAGCCACCATACTGAATAATCTTGGGATTGACGCATCATAAATTATAGCAACGTCGACTTCTGGGTTTCCTTTATGGCGCGAACTCGTATCCAAGAATGACGACATCGACCAAGCTTTCGCTCAGTGATTCGATTTCAGAATACTATATAACTTTCCATTCTTGCGATCCAATTGAAATTAATCTGAAATACGGTAGATTAGCATTAATTAATCCCAACGGAAAGTTCACCCGTTGTCAATGAAAAGAGTCGGTGAGATAACCTACTGAATTACCAGAGGAAAGTTCTTTAATTTAAAAACCCTTCACGGAGAAGAATTTGAAACGAGGTGAGAAAAGTGAGCGCACGCGTTGCGAGGATTCCCGCGAAGAAATTGGAGGAGCGTAATTGCCGATGAGGATACAACGTGGCGCAGCGATCCGGTTCTCGAACGAGATTAAAGCTTCGAAAAGGTGGCAGACAATAAGTCGAATTGCTACAAGAGAAGGTACCATAGACACATGGGAGCGATCGAGGCGATCACTAACGCCCGTCAACCTTGATCAGCTAGCCGTTTCAGAAAGTGGTCACACGACTCGCGCCACGGTACCGAAGAAGGTCGATGGAAAGGACGTCGATGTCTCGAAGAAGGCTCCGGTGAGATTGCTCGATTTGTCCATACAAAACCGAAAGGATGCGAGTGCGCTATCCTTCGGGAAAGTTAGCTCGAAGCAAGCGACAATAATGCTTTAATGGGACCGGTGCACGCGATCTACTTCGACTCTCGCTACGCCCAGTACAACTCTCTTTCTCTCTCTCTCTTTCTGTCTCTCTCCCTCTCTCTCTGTGTATGCTCAACATGCACACACGTAGCTGATTGCATCCCGGTACAGCCGTAACTGCACCACTGTACCTTCTCGTGGTTACATTCTAGATTCTAGCCCGTATCGGCGTTAAACGATCGGGATTAGCCGTGGCTCGAATGTCTCCTGTTAATGTAGGGATATCGTGTGCAGCCAGAACTGGATCTTGTTGACGTTTCTTACGGCGACAATTAATACGCAATTTAATTGATTCATCGCATAGAGAGAGGGGGAGAGGAAGGAGAAGTTAACTGATATAATTATTTTGATAGTATTATGTCATGCCTTCCAGCGACGGGTAAACGACTACGAAACGATTAGATTATGGGTTTTCCATGGCAACGTTTTCTCGATACAAGATCGTCCGGTGGCAACGAACGAGACCATTAAGGTTGCATCACGGGGTTGCGTCACGCTTTCTCGTCGCGGAGTTGCAGCACAGCTGCAGCCTGGGACAACACGGCATTGGCGCACTCTTACTGGCGAAGTTTCTCAGAAGATCGCCGGGATCGGAATGTCGATCGGTCTTCCATCTTGGACAGCGATTTTCTTTCTTACAGCGAGCGCGCCGGACGATATTACCAGCAGCTGTCGCCGCGCGTCACGATCCGTCACGTACGCGACATGCCCGATGATTTTAATTATTACCCGATGCGTAGCATCACACCGCATACCGCGGCACGCTTTTCGCAGCCTACGATCGCTATTTCATTCAGCCAAGCTCCCACGTAATCTCGAGCTTGTAGACAAGCCGGTGTAATTGGAAAGAATTCGCCGGGAGAACTTGCGGCAACTTTTCTCCTCGCGTTCTCTGTATTTCCGCGATTATAAACGTGCCCCTTGCTAATAGAGATTGTAATTGAGTTTTGAATCTCTCTTTCTCTCGCTCTCTCACTCTCCACCGTTCCCAGTCCCTTTCTAAAGGCGAGCTAAGGCGGTAGAAAAGTTTCTGATTTTGAGAAATTACGGGAAACGCTCCGCCTCGGAAGTTTTCCATGGCAATCGTTAAAAGGGAGGAAGAGAAAGGAGCGCGAGAAATTTCCTCGGACCAGAGGATGGTTTTGTATTTATTGCTACCGTTACAAATGCTTCCTCCGATGGTACGAGGAGTTCTGCGCCGTCATTACGAATACGTAAAGATGTCGACGTTAGTGCGATATTGCCAGTCGTGATTTAGGGTTCAATACCGTCGCTGCGACGAGATAGATATTCGCGTCCGTGAAATGCAGCCGCGAAACGCAGATGGCTAGGTACAGCGAAGATTGTTACACGCATGTCTGTACGTCTCGAATGATTTTCAATGATCGAGAGCGTGCTATCACGCTACAGATACGCGTGTCGATCGTAACCTGGTTCGTTGAGCGTGAAACGGCAAGAAACGTGATTTTCATTGGTAATCGTACTCGAGTGAGATTATATCGCGTCAGGTTCGTGTAAAGCTTGCTCCACGTTCAAGGAACATTTTAAAGACGTAACGTCGAGTAAATGTTGCGCGTAAGTAGAAGTGAACGCGGGTAGCCTTTTCTATCGCCGCGAGGTTCTCCGTCGTGACTCATCTAAAATGGTAACGGCGGTTAATAACGAACCCTCCCAGTTCTCTATTCAACGACTTTTTATCGGTCGCTGGGACGAAAAATAAATCATTAGATGGAGCGAAAAAGTTTCGTCGGTTTGCGCCACTCGTGATGAAGCATTTTGCGTCTCAACGCTCGGATCGACTATAAATGCGGCGAGATTGAAAGGATCTCGAATGATCGCTCCTCTCGTTATTCGACACTTGAAGTGATGTGTGTCAAACGTGTCTCTTGGTTTACTGGTCGGAGATGCGACTTCTTTCATGGAAAATATTCGCGCGTGTCGATTCGAATACGCGACGCTTTCGCAACACCGTCAACTTCTCCAATTATTATGGTATGTCGAGTCCCACGCGAATAATGACGCGAGAATACCACGGTGAAGTTTTTCAGAGGTCGAATATTGCCGTCTTGAAGTACAGCCTGGAGTGCGAAAGTTCAGTAACATTGGTCGAAATATACATAAAAGTTTTCCTTGGCGCGCAGTCTGTGTTACTCGCGCGAATGCATGCCTGATAGAGTGCACACGCGGCCTGGTTGTATATGCAGCCATGTAACATGCAGCTTGAAGCAGAGAGTGCTCTCCCGTGGATATGAAAGTTTAATGCTTGAAAGATAGGGTCAACTTGGAAATTTAATGACGTTTTATCCCCGAGTATGGCCGGTGTTTGGAATTTTTGTAGCTTGCGAGTCGGTTCCGTTGCGAGAACAGTTCGGGATAACGCTTTTAAAACCTATCCACGAATTCCCTTTTTCTTCCACATTACTTTCGATACATTGATGCATTCGAACGCAATTACCTCTATCGAGCCACTCCCGCACAATGGGTGCTCTAATAAAATTTAATTGCATTTACGGTTGAAGCGCCAAGCTCTGGAAAGCTTTGTCGAAGAAAAAAAAAAAGAAAACAGGGAACGAGTGTAAAAAAGCAAAGCATCAAAAAATTCATCGGCTCACGCGTCCGTTGTAAGTTTGAAGCGCCCTCGAAACTACTATCGAGCTTTATCGAATGTTTTCAGATTCACTACCGTGTACACGCGCGGGAAAAAAAAATACTATTTTTTTTTTTTTTTTCGTTTGGTTCATTTCATTTCATTGCGAATCCGCTGCAGCTTCATTATACATATTGTTAAACGTTTCCACGAAACGCAGACCCGTCCCGGTACGCCGGGTATCACTTTGACGCGAATCGAAAATCCCATCCGAGGGATTAATTCTGATAATAGCGACGCAGCCCCGGGCTGGAAAATCGGCACGAAACGATGGAATTCCGTGGCGAGCACCCAGGGCTCCTTTTTTCTGTAACTATCGCAATTTCGGCGTGTAAGTTCCAAGATAAACAAGGAGCGTACCAGTAATGAGATGTTCGCAGGCATGTTGCTGTCGAGCTCCGTCACATTAACTGTTTTCCGTCCGCAAACGCGGAACATTAACTTTTCCGCGGGTTTTCGAAGCTGTTGTGCGCGCAACGCTGCCTCATTCGACGGTAAGAGACAGCCACAACAGAGACAATACGTGTAAATTCGGGAGGGGATGGAAAACTCTCTGCCTGTAAATTTCGAAAGTTTTATTATACCTCATACAGCTCGCTCGTCCGTGATTTGGGTCAGCTATTTTCGAGTATCTCGCTTATGTAATTAAATTTAAGCTTCACCGTAATGCCGACGACTTTTTCCTCTCTTTTTCTCTCTCTCTCTCCCCCCCCCCCTCTCTCTCTCTCTCTCATACACACGCACACGAACAAATTTTCGTAATATCGGATTAAAAGTGATGGGAGCAAAGTAGGGGCGGGATAGAGAGGATGGATGCAAAAAATGAAAACATTAATCCTGAAATTCGGTCGCACTCGTAATATCGCAATATACAGTTGCCGAGGATCGTATGCGCGTTTTAATTTGTCTCCTAACAATTTGATACTGTGGAATTGAATAGCTCGCGTTGATCTGGCTAAGCTGACTGGCACGATTTTCCGCTAAAACGCTGTTCTCTCGCGGAGGTATAATTGGATCATCGTATGTAAGTAGAGGTGATTGTAAATGCCCGCGGTTTTCGTTCGCGCAAAGGTTTTTTAATTGCGACGGACCGACGGCGAGTTGTCCAACAAATAACGAGATAACAAATTGGAGGACGGTTTCTTTGAAGTCTCGTCCCCGGTAGGCGGGTAATTATTTTCCGACGCGGAATAATTGGCTAACCTTCGTGACCGATTTGCTTTATACCTGCCTTCCACGGATGGCGAATAAAAAACGAGGAGGTAATCGGTTCAACCAGTTAACTCTCGGTCGAATCTAGGACACAGGCACTCGTCTTGTGTTAATAGTTTCGAAAACTCTAATTCTCGCGTATACGACGATAATGGTGCTTATAAAATCGACACGTTTACTTTTTCAAACGTGCACGTTTCAGGCGAATTTTAATGAATATGCTTAACCGCACGGCAAAACTAATTTAAAATTCGTCCGTCCCGTTCAATATTTATTCGGGTTTAATTCCTTCGTCGGTATGGTGGGAAAGTTTCACCGTAATCGGTTTAATAATTTTATAAACGAGGATCGCCTGCCTTTGTTTCTCGTTTGTGAAAATGTTCGGTAAATTCGCACGTACTCGAAAGGTTGTCTCGAATGAACGGTCTCCCCGTTCGATTGAAAATCTGTTTACGCCCGCTACCACGTGAAATGTAATTATAAATCGTACGCGATCCGCGGCTCGCGAACGACGATCAAACTATGTAAGTAACACCGAGACGCGATCCCATGGTATTTCAACTGACACCATTGGTCTCGATAATGGCCTCTCCGCGAACGAGCAGGAGAAATGTAAATTTGATTAAAGCCACGAATACAAACGTTCCCTCGGTAGATTGAAATCAACGGAACGCAAACTGGAGCGGGATACCGCGAACGTAACTTTTTTTCTCCCCGTTCGCCACTCGTATACACGTTTTCGTTGATTATAAACCGTTCCGGGATCCGTAGTTAAACCGATTGCTACGTTGGATTTCTGTCGTCGACGGGTTGCTCCTTCTTGTACCGATTACACGAGTCGCGATTCAACTTTCGTGCTCGACGTCACTTTAACTCGAGTGAAACGAGGAGACGGGGAAAAAAGCGATGGGGTACGATCAGTTCGGAATATGGAGATTGGATGGAGTGTTGGCACAATCCTCCACCGTTTACGCGAGCAAACTAATTTCAATGAAATTTTACATCGTTGGCGAATATTTGAATTTTAATTACTTAATAGAACGGGACGCGGGTTTGTTACGTTTAACTGGCGCCGCATGGGGCCGCGCTTTCTGCAGTCTTGGCTGTGTTATTAACGGTGGATATCTTTGAAAATGGACTCACGGTCCGCGGGCCTTGAAACGGTCTCGAGGAGGGATTTAAACGTGCCTGGAGTAAATGAAATCGCGCTGGATGTAGTTAAACGGTATTACGGCTGATATACACCGAATATAATAGAGAACTGTAGACATTACAGATCCAACAATGTTCTCTTAATTTCTCCGGCGAGCTTAATCGTTGGTACTTACGCATTAAGGGAGCGGGCAGTACGTGTATGCGCGTTCCATTGGTAGAGAAAGCACGATTCGGGTATTATTCTAGCCACGTGAAACAATCGCGAAAGGAAACGTTCCCGGTTTCATCGATCATTCCCGCGGACGCTTTGTAATTAAAAGCGCGGTGGAACTCGGCGCCGGTTTTGGCGCGCGTATTCTAATTTCCACCTGTGCATCCCTCAGGTGACAAATCATTTTTCACCGTTTCAAATTCACATCGACTCCGATCCGCCGCCGCGTTAATTAAATCTTCTCCGCCGATTAATTGCCCGGAAATGGCCCAATGCGACAGTTGTGAAATAAATTGAACCGAATGAAACTTTCCTCGTACATCATCCCGTTTAACTTACCGTCCGCTTTAAGTCCCGTCTTTTCAATTGTACAAATTGCCCTGCCCTCGCGGAAAATGCGAAATCCTGAGATTCTACATACCGTACCAGCGAACGTCCCAAGGGACGAAAACACCGGCACACATTTTCCGCGTAAGCACTCGGATAATTCGTGTACAAGGGGATCTAGTTTAACAAGGATATCGTCATGCTTCTTTCGCTCGCCTAGGCTGATTAAGAAGACGCTGGCTGGATGGCTGGCTGGCTGGCTTAGTGAACTAATTTGGATTATACCAACTACTCCCTAGGCAACATTAGACCTGTAAATATCTTGCGCAAGAGACGTCAGTTCCATTTCACGTGCAAGTCTCGCGATCGCCTCCGGCGTCTAGGTTCCCTCATATAGCGCAACAGCTCGTAAGGCTATTAGCCATCCTTTCAAGGAGACCGGGCTCTTTTCTGCATTGAGTGTCTTTGGATTTAAGAGCGCCAGCCCTCTTCGAAACTTCCATCTTTTCGCTCCGCGCCTTTTCGCACGGCACCGTAATCATGAATAAATTAACAATGGACATACTTTACGAAATATCTTTAAGGGAGGAACTGCTGGTGAACTTTGAGCTCGTTTAATCTATGCAAATGAATACATCCGTGGATTAAATATCATCCTGCCGTGCTCGTCAATTTTCATATCTACGCGCATTAAATAACTTACGGAATTAAACGGGATAACGAGCCCCGACAGCTTTTATTACAAATACTACATTTTTCAGTAGCCAATCCAATTTGGAGTTTTAAAATTCCATCGCGATTATTGGCGTATCGGTAATCGAGAACATTAACGCCGGGAATTATCGACACGCATTAACGAGTAATACAATTTCCAACGTTCCCTCGGAAGGACGCGAACACCGTCCGGCGATTCGTTATCACGGAGTAGAATAGCGATAACATCTGGCTCCGCGATGTGTACCAGTCGCAACAGTGCCAACGCCATTAGTTTCAAATTGAGCGAGTACAGTTAAGAGGGGAAAAAAGTAACGCGAGTTTAATAAAGCTAATCTAGGGGTAACTGCTCGGTGAGCGAACACGCGAGAGATAAGGCCAATCAGCTCGAGGTCGCAAGCTGCTACGAGGTATGCCTCGACCGTGAGCGAAATCGAGTCTGGGTGAGACTCGGTAACGACGCTCACTGTCCTTCGCGAGTCGATTGTACACGCTCCTTTCTTCATCCCTTCTCGATCCCACCCTTTTCCTCTCTCCCTCTTCTACGCCTCCCCGGTTGACATTTGTTCCTTGTCGCTTTATCTATCCGCTATTTTTTTTAAGCACCATTATGTGTAATAGCGCACTTTGTGTAATGGCCAGCCTCGGCACTGTCCGTGCTCGTTCGGTTGGGCTCGGCCACGCGAGCAACACGCGATCGCCAACCTGCCTGGACCAGTTCGAGATCTTCCAGGTAGGTCTGGTGGGGAAAATAACCGGCCTGATCTCCCCTGTGCGTGTGATTCGACGCTCACGGGTGTACGTGTCCGCAACTCTTTTTTCCCTCTTTCTTCCTTTTTTTTCTTTCACTGCGGGGCTGCCGTGTGGAGAAACCGAAGAACGAGGTCCAAGATGAGGACCAAGATGGTAGCGAGCAGGACGGAGAGCCCGTTCTCGAAGATGCCGGGAGGCTTGACCCCGCCAAGAATCTCGCATCTGCTCCGTCTGTCCTTGTCCCTCCTCGTGTTCGTTTGCTTTCCTTCCCTCTCGTCCTGTATCTTTCCCCTATTCTGTCTCTGTCCGTCTAAATCTGCTTTGATCTCCTTCTTCTTCCCCACCTCGTCGCTGCCTCTCTCTTTTGCCCTCCTCTTTCTCAACCTGACGCTGCTCAGGGACTAATTTACCGACTCCAAGTCGGTTCTACCTGCCAGCCTTGCTACATTCACGGATACACACAGGAACAACGTGGTATACTCGCGCGCCGATGTGTCAGGGTGTAGCGTGGACGGGGATGGGGTTGAATTTATGTCTCGGGGAAGTTGTAAGGTCGAAGGTGGGAGTTTCGTGATGCTGTTTGGCAAGATTTGTTGTCGTTTTGAGTGCGAAACGCGCTCAGCCCGCATCCCGCTTAATAATAACTCCTGCAATCCTCCGAAGATTTCGAACACGATCGCTTGTTTCTTTCCCTCCATTCTTATCCGTCTCGCGGAAAAGATTTAGAGGGTTACACAGTTGCTTATGCAAAAACAATGCAATTAAAGGAACAAAACTTGCCCGGCACGGTGCGCCGTTTGTCCCGACGAGAAAGTTTACGTCCTGTCCGCGGCGCACCGCGACTACTAGCTCAAAGAAAGTGTCGTCCTTTACTTTTCAGCTTTTCTGCCCGTTGTTCCTCCGAGCTCTCTTTCGAGTTCTTTCAGCGGGGTCGCAAACGAGTACGAGGAGAAAGTACGACGAAGTGAAGAAAGGGGGGACGGGGGGAGAGAGAGAGAGAGAGTGAGTAGGGGGACAAAAAAGGAAAAGGAAACACGAAGACTTGGTACTATTCAGGCCGGTCGTACGCGTCTCCGAGCCCTGAACTGAATAAGCACGACGAGCGACTACGACAGACGGAAGCTTCTCTTTAATTCATTAAAACTTTACGCATGACGTTTTAGATATTTATCTCGGCAACCCTTTTTACCCGCCATAACTCCGCGCACTTTGAGTCTGCCTCAGAGGCTCGACTACCACACACTTTTATTTCTGCGCCGCGGTTTCTCTTTCTTTTCGCGTACCCCTTCTATGGCCCCATTCCACCCCTTTTCCCTCCGGCCCGATATTTTACTCTTATTCTTCCTTTCCCCTTCCAGTTCCGCCGCTTTTCTGTCTACCGTCCCTGTCTTTACCCCGATCATCTCATTACACTCCATTCTATCTTGTTCGCCTCCCCTTGCTACTTCTTTTTGCGTTATTGCCCTGTCGTTCCGATGCCGACCGAGCCCCATCAATGTTCACGATTTCTCAGCATCCGAAGCCTACAGTTGAACCCAGCTTCTCGATCGAATCGTCGATTCCTTTGTCGCAAAACGGAAACGCTTGTTGGCGTTAATTTTTTATGTTACGAGGACACGGAACGGAAGCTGGCGTAGAGTGTGGCATCTTGAAAAATCTGTTGATATCTTGGTTGATAATGCGTTTCTAATGATGCTATTTCGCGCACAGGTGGCGGATGCCGTGTTGCAGCCCGTCGTCTTCATTTTGGCGGACGCTGAGGATCGAGACGTTATGGGGAACTTGAGGCGCCTGAGCTTCTTCCGGTGCGGGTAAGTAAGCAAAATCGATTTTCAACGCTCTAAACTAAGCGTGACGCGAGCAGCTTCAATCGTCCGATTTAGATTCAAATTTCCAGCTGATATTGTTGCCAAAGAAAACGAATTTGTCTCCGCGATTTTCCCTCGCTCTACCCCCATATTTTCTTTCGTCCTGTGCACACTACACGCGACAAAGCTGCGTCGATATTTACAGTTCCCTCGCAGAGAAGGGTGGTACGCCTGAAACCACTTTTCTGAGCGTGCCTTCAATTCGTTCGTCGATGTTAAGATCTCATTTGTGATGGTGTATCGTTGATACATTATATGGAAAGTAGTAAAAAAGGAGGGGGAGGAGAAGAGGTCCCATTTTGTATGGATAGATGAATAGGGATGAAGAACCATTGAGATCCGCGAATGAAACGAATGTTTTTGTAAAACTTATTTACAGACGAGTATAATCAGCTGATACAATGTGGTTCCCCTGAGGCAGTTCGGTATAAAGTAATACAAGAGAGATTGTTAATTTTAATAGACTGTTCTGCAGTACTCCAACTTCTTTGCTTTTTTCAACTTTCTTGAATCATTTCGAAGACCGGAGTGAAACGAGCTGCATCTTTACGTTGCTCAAAAGTGACTAAGCAATTAGTAAACTATAATTATCGTAAAAATCGTTGAAAATGCTGCGCAGACTGTACGCAATCACCTTTTGATTTCAATTCCATTGAAACGTAGCAAACATTCGTCTCGTTTGAAACAGTTACATTCGTCTTTCCTCCCTCTCCTTTTTGTATTAAACCCGAGGCGCGCAGGATGCTCTCGAACGATATTCGCTTGGTTGAAACCAAGCCTCTAAACGAAGGACGAACGAGTTTCTTAGCCGTAACCTGCTGTTATGCCCCCGCTGAGGGCTTAGCCGGTTTTGCAGGTTGAAATTGGCTAGCCGTCCGCATTACGGTGTCATTACGTTGCTCCTTTTTGCGGCAATCCAGTTGCCGGTACGAAATTCGAGCTATGATACAGAACAGCCTAGACGACCCACGAAAACCAGCCGATCTGAATAATTATATACGTTCGAAACTTCGCAACGTTTCATCTTACGCCACGGGCCTATTATTCCCTTGAAAAATGAAGGACCCATCCAGTCCCTTGCGCACGGGACATCCATCGATATCCCCGATCGATCATTACCACGGACACCATGGCGAATTCAATTTCGACCGTCGTAAAGGGTATTTTATTAGCCGGCCTAATGGTCGTACGGCAGTGTTAAAAGCTCTATCATTTAGCACGATCCTCTTTACATACGCGCCGACAACGGTCCGCGTATACTTTAAAAAGCGAGCAGGCGTCAAACGCGGGGTCGGGTAACAGACAAACGATGCACGGCAACAGGGTTAATAATCACAGTTGGGTTAATAATTATACGCGTTAGGCGGCATATGTTCCGCGTTAATATCCGGCCTTCGATTGGAATTACGATGCGAAATCAATGCTAATATCGCTAATCGATTAACGAAACGTACACGCATCGTCATGGGAACGAGTGCCGCGGCCAGCTGCCATTCTCATGCATCGTGTACCGATGCGAGCCTTCGTTGACAATATTACAATTACGCGCTCAATTATTTTTCAGCCAATTAGTCCGCTCGGCCGGCCGGCAGCCTCGCAATTCTAGTCTACGAGGCGAGGCTTTGAATTGAATTTTATCGGGGCGCAATGGATTTCAACGTTCCGCTCTTACGATCATCGAGTTTCCTTTGTCGGTCGAACCGAGCTATTTTGATAATATATTGAATAGGTGGCGGAACGAATGGTTCGATCGTCCGGCGAATTTCAGAGGCGCCTCGGGTTTTCGGAGGTATTTTAACCTATAGAAGATCCAGCCACGAGGAGATTCGCAGCGCGAGTCTCCGCGAGCGGGTTTTAAAGGCGCGCAGTGAGCCTGCACGTGCAGACGGTTACGGAGCATTCAGCGTCGCGTCGCGGTTTTCCCCGTCTGCCATGAAACGGCACGTATTCAGACTAATCGGCCTAAAAGCATTTCAAGAGTGACTCATCGTCATTGCGACTTTCGCGGAACAGCTCGCGAAAAGAGGGGGGTAAGGGAACGAAAGGGAAGATAAACAGGGTGGCTCGCACAGAGTCACGAATACGTTAGTTTTTCCAACCGTTTGAAAGTGAGCCCCTCGACGACAGAGCCCATCCCCGTACCGCGATACGTATTCACCATTCATCGATTCACCCACGCGGTTACCTTCTTCATTCGGTTAATCAGCTACTTTTAATACCTTTTTCTCCGCGCTCGTCCACTCGCGGACGACGGGGTCTTTCACGTCGAGTGAGCTCGACGAGCGGAACACGCGACCGCCTCCCTTTCAAACGTCGCACTGAAAATCGTTTATACGCTGTAAATCCGTGGTATTATTTGTCGCGAATGTTGAAACTCGCGTGATTTCTGCTCTACGAAACCACGGAGGAGCTTTATCGTTTCTAGCCTTTCCGTGCGACAATTTCGGTCTGTTCGTATACGTTCGCGAAAGTACTCCTGAGAGACAGGTATAAAGCAAACAGGAGGACGTATCCTTTACCCCGGTCTCTCGGCTGATATTTTACGACGTTTCGTTGAAAATGAAAAGTTCCACGGCGAGAACAGGACAAAACCGGATAGGCCTGTAATTTCTTTCGATCGACCCGCCTTCCTCGAACCAATTAAGGTTACGGGTTCTCCTTAACGAACGTGGTCGCGGCTCGAAATCAGAACTCCTCTTCGAAAGGCCAATCGGATAAATTCCACGGCAGCAAACACCGATCGATTCAGGATAGGGGGCGGTTAGCGTTATTGAATCGATGCGATAAAGTGTTAGGCGTTAGATAACGTTAAGTGCGGTCTAAAGAAATCCTTATTCGCGCACGTATGGTGCTGGAGAAGGCAACTTCGCGTCGATAAGACGTCTTCGTGCGAACGTAACCCTTATATAGCAGTTGAGCAGCCGTACATACAGTTATGGTCGGTCACGTTGGTTCACGGCAGGGCAGACACCGTTACGTTGCGTTGGAAATCGACTTTTCCCATTTCCTTAAACGTAACATTCTGAAATTCAGCCTGCCTCGCCTTACCGCGGATCTATTAGCGGGGGAATCGATAGGACTGTCTCCGTGCTGCGAGTTTGCATCGTTTTCAATTCGATTCTCCCACGGCCCGGCACATTCTGCTCCTTCGTACGCACTGCCAGGCCGTGCAATTTCCATATCGAACAAAGGCCCGAGTATTTCTTCGTGTTCCACTTATTTCTGAATATAACTTGCAGATTGGGAGGTGCCCGGGAACGGGGCCGCCCTCGAGACGATTCGTTACGTTTGTACGAAGCCTTATCAAATCTGCGCTCGCGATATCCGAAAGGAGGAAAGAAATTCCCGGGAAATTCTGATCTGTCGGGGCGAAATTGTAACGCGAAAATTTCCCCGGTCCACCGTCGGTACGTGGATCGCTTTCGTAACTATAGTAAATACGCCCGGAAATTTGCATTAAGATTTACATAATCAGCGTACGTACATTTGCCTAGATTCAATTCGCGCCAGACAATTTCGGCGATATTCCACGTAGCCGGGGCACCGCGAATCAGCGACGCCGTCAGAGGAGCACAGACCAAGGGGGTAGCTGGGGCGTGCGCTGCCGGGGTGGTAG
This sequence comes from Xylocopa sonorina, assembly GCF_050948175.1. Lineage (NCBI taxonomy): Eukaryota > Metazoa > Arthropoda > Insecta > Hymenoptera > Apidae > Xylocopa > Xylocopa sonorina. The sequence goes on from NC_135203.1 coordinate 8,374,507, forward strand.
AATTAATTCTTTGTGGCCGGCACATTTGCTGCGCGGAATTCGCCTGGATTACCAAGACTTCCGCTGGCTGTAAACGAACCCGTGGAGTGGACTGATCTGCCGGAGATCCGTATGCGCGTGGCGTTGCATTTCATTAGAGTGAATGGTAGTCGCGAACGAGCCACCGGGAAAAAGAAAGTCGTGCCAGGACGGCGGGAGGGACGTTTGGCGAGAAAGGAGCCGTGTCCACGTTGGTCCAATTACCTCTGCCTCGTGAAATCCACCGGCTATCCTCGTTAACAAAGCCCCGTGCGTCCGCGGAGCATAATAAATTTCAATGTTTTTTCCACATAATTATAATTTGGAAACTTTTTCTATTTCGTTAGGGGCTGTAAATTAATATAGAGTCGGCGTCCCATTTCCCTCACCGTGGCAACTTCTTCCTGCGCCGCGTTGGCCCCGTCTTTTCTTCTTCCACTTTCTTTATTACTCGAGTGTAACGCGTTTGATAATTTTATGCTGGCTCGTAATAAGGTGCCTTCCGCGGGTAACTTTCGACGAAGGCAACCCCTGACGAAACTGCGAGCCAACTTTCCGCCCTCCCGTCCCATCCTCTGTGTTTCTCTGCCCTTTCGTTTCTGGTTTAGTTTAACCACGATGTTGCGTTGTTAAGCTTTGTTTTTTTACGTGCCTCCAAGAATGAAATTGTTTTCTTTAGAACGTTTGCAGCCGCGGAAGCAGACAGGCACTTCTTGCGAAGCGCTGAAAATGTTTTGCTTTCGGAAAGAAAATATCGCGACACGCAGTTTGCGTGTCCTGTTCTTTTTTTTTTTTCTTGTCTGTTCGCAATTGCAGACCAGCGGGGTATCGTCCGCGCACGCTGTAAAGGAGAGCGCAGACAGAGGATTATTCGCGCGCCGGGGAAATCTAGATTTCGTGTGCTACGCTACGAAACGTTTAGCCCGGACCCGCTTGTTCCGACGGTATTTATTCGAAAACTTAATTATTCTCGCAATTACTTGCGAACTTTCACGCACGGGGTCGAGCGTGCTTGCTCCGCGTAAATTTACATTGTGATGCTGTTTCGAAAGTTCCCGTTAGTATCCGAAGATGACGTGAACTTCTCTGTACCGGCGACAGAATGTTACGCGGGAAATTATCGTCGAAAGTTTCTGGTGTCGACCTTTCGTCGATTTTATCTTTTTTGTTGGCGTAACACTGGCGACCGTAGTCCCCGGGAATCGCGTTCAGAACTTCTTGCATCGCAATCGGAAATGCATAAGATTATAACTTTGAATATTCATAGCCTGCCATGTAGATAAATCTGTCCAGGCTGGGACTGTGCTTATTGTTAGCGCAGCTTCGACCTATTCCGATCCCTTCCAAGTAGTTACGACCCGTTCTGGCCCGCCCTGACCCGCGCCACCTCGAATCCACCCCCCGCCTTTGACTCGCTTGGCCAACTTCGAAGTCGCGTTTCATACGCTCGCAACGAAAGAACATCGAACAGGAAGAGAGTCGCGTATCGATTTTTCTCTTCGTATCTTGGCGCACGTACACGCGACGCCGCTTACTGCCGGAAGATATCGTGCTGCCACCAGAAGTGCTCACCCCAGATACAGAGATTTAAATATTCATAAACCGTGAAAAATGACCGCGTACTATTTATCGCGGGTCATATTTGCCGCGTGTATTTTGGCCAGCTGCGAGCTTGCCTTACACCACTGCGCCTCGTATTAAACGCCCATCTGAAAGCGTCTTGGTACCCGGTTGCTCTTATTTCAACGGAACCCCCGTGGGAAAGAGACGGAGCTACTCCTCCAGTTTAAGGAATTTACTTTGAAATCCTTTTGTTCTCGTTGTTGCTCGGCGCGTCGGAGGTTGGTCTCGTGTGTAAAGGGCGACACAAGGAAAAGAAAAACGGTGGCTTTGAAAAATGGGCTCGCAGTGCCTTCGCGCTAACGCGGATGTATTTAAGGGCCGTGAAACAACAGAGCTGAGACACGTCGGTCGCTTTGTCGGCGCAAATCGTCCGAAATTCGGCGTGATTAAGTAACGAGTTCACACCGCGTTTGGGCCGCGCCAAGGAACCAAAGAGGCGAATCGTTCCTATCGAGCAACAGACAGAGACCAATGAGAAACGGGGCTCCTTCCTTTCGCCTCTCTCGAAAAGGCAAGACCGGATACGCTCGGTCGAGTGTGTCATTACAGAAGCTTAGGCGAACGTAAGCTCGCCTCCATCGCGCCGGTAGTAACGGGAGGAGCGTCTAAGAAAAGATAATGCTCGCGCGAGACTGTAATACATTACCACAGGCAGCGAAAAGAGGAGGGTAAAGAAAAAAAAAAAAAACGTTAACATCCTGTTTTCGAGAGTAGTTTGAAACGTTCTGTATACCGAGATCTATGGTTATAGACGATGCTCCTCGCAGCGTACAAAGCGTATAGAGCTGATCCTCGTTACGCGAGAACGCTTGAAACTTCCTAGATTCTGGCCTGGATTTTAAATTCACGCCGCGTGAACAGCCCCCGCAACAGCAGCATCGCTTCCATCGAAAAATGGTTATAGTTACCCGTAAGTCGAGCCCTTTTGTCTTCTTCGAAGGTATCGCAGGAATTTGTTAATCCACTCGATCCTGGCCCCGCCTCGCTACAAGCTCCTTGCTCGGATGCAAAGGAATGTTGCAGCAGCGCGAAATAAAATTACGTAATCGCGGCGACTCGATCCACGTTACGGTAGAAGAACTTTCGGAAGAATGTCGGTTTGGCCCGTTTTGCCACCCTCCCTGATCCTCGATAATGTCTCTCGCGAAACGGAGATTCCACGGTCTGCCGGCTTAATTGTCTGCGGCGCGCGACAATAAGAGGCAGCTCGACGATTTCGGATTCGCATCGGATGAGGAATTCGCGCAGCCATCAGCGTGACGTAGTCGCTTCCCGGACAATGTTTCGATTACATCCAGACGGCACAAACAGAAACTGCTGGAACGTTCGGAATGGCCGTGCAATAAAAGTCTCGTGAAATCCAAGAATCTCTCCTTTCCTCCGTCCCCAGCTGCCTCGTTCCGCGTTATCATCTCGCTTCCTTCTTCGTGGTTTCTGCTCTTAAGAAGCTTACTTTCAATACGAGAAACTGGAAACTTGCACGGTGAGAAGATTCGACGATCGTCCGTCCCGTTTTATCTACGGAACGGTCCATCTCTCCCCGTTCGATCCTTCGTCCTTTCTTCGAGGCGCCGGCTCATCAGCCTTAGTTCGCGATCCTCCAGGTTTCCTATCCATCGGTCCATTTCTTTACCTCTTGGTTGTTTATGCCAGTCATTTCAATCCAACTTCCGACGAGTCTGTTTTTATATCGTGTTTCCAGACGAATCTACGCGATCGAAATCGCTCGCTTTGACTGTGGAGTAACGCACGGTGGTCTAATTCCTCTTCCTCCGCTTCGTCTTCCGTTCGCCGTAGAAGGAGGTCACCTTTTACGGCCAGTCCTCGATCACGATCGATACGTCGCCGCGTTAACTTTCGCCCGAGCTCGATGCAATTAACGAGGGTTTTTCCTGGATTTCTACGATTACGTGACCAGCGAAACCGTCGACTCGTCGCGTTTAAAATCCACGTGTCTCTTACTTGTTGCGTCCACGTCTGGCACGTAGTAACATACGGATTTTCATTGCCAGTCAAAGTATGTCGCAGGATTACCATTTCTTCGCTCGACTACTCGCGTGTCCCATTACAAACCTTTACTCGCTTCGGGTACGAGGACGTATTTTCATCGATCTTACGCGCGATCCACTTTTTTCCGTCTACCTGTTTTCTGTTCCTCGTGTCCTCGTTATTCTTAGCAAGGGTCTCGACGACGTTGTTACGCGAGTCTCTCCACCGCCGTTGCGCCGCGAACAAATTGTTCTACATCATAAGTTGCATCTGGCCGTTACTAGGTCGTATTTTTCCGACAAACATGACGTTTACTCGGCCGCGTTCCGCCCGAGGTATCCTTTATCCGTTGCACAATTTAAAGCTATTGTACGATTGATATGAAATTATTATCTACCAGGAAGATCGTATAACAAACGTGATGGACGAACGGCGTGCCTGTAACGGGAATAACGATCGTTCTTCTCCTTGCGCCACGTCGTACCCCTGGATAGAAAACAGGAATCGCAATAACTTCTTATTCTCCACTTACATCGGATGTTCGCGTCGTTAATTATGACGATCGTTCGAGTTGCACGGACAATCACGGGAAACTGGCCGGGAGTACAAAGAAAACGATGGTCGTTGAAAGTTGGCGAATATTCCTCCGCACAATAGGAACGCGATCGTCCCTATCGAATTCTCATTCCGCAATCTTATTCCACGTTCACCGGCGAGACTATAAATATTTTTAACAGCTCCTTAAAGACTTCCGCGGAATTCTACGAAGTTTCCAGCTGGAGAGTGACGAAATAAGAAGAAACGAAACCGGAAGTACCAATAGTTGAACGAAACCCGATGAAATCCCGCAGCTCTGTTCCAGTATTCTATTCGCTCGGGGTAAAGTTCTGTAATGGCCGAAGTTTAGGTCCTAAAATATTGAACGGTATTACAGTTTTCGAGCGCCGCGTACATTTACGTAGGACAGGACCGTATCAAACGTTGCCGTTCGGCAAAGTGCGACAATTACGATCGTTTCATCCAACGCGGTTCCGTTCATTTGTGCATTAACGTAACCGAGCTTAGCATAAATCATTTCGGTATTCTGTAACATGCCATACTGTGGTCGATTAACGCGGCATTAATGTGGCAATTAGAACCCGATTCCTGTTATTCCAGCAGGTAGTGATTAACGCGTCGGAGCTGCATATTGGACTGACAACCGTTTTTCTTTAAGCCCTGTCCGCACCGATGCATTACGAGCGCTACATGAAACAGAACACGGAAAACTATATAAGATGGATCTCGAGGTGGCGAAGATAGCACGGTCGTGAGGATCTCGAAGGCTATAGAAATCCATCGAAAGGGACCATCGTAGGGACCTTGAAGGTCGTAAGAATTCTGACGTCCATGGGGACTCTCTAGATTGCAGGGACTTTTAAGCGAAGGCCACAAGGATCCTTGGAGATTTCCAGGTTCTCCGTTATCACGTAACTCTGTGCTTGTTCGTGTCCTTCGAGACGAAGTGGTATCGTCTCTCAAGAGTCTGGCGCTATTAATATCACGTCCCACGAGTTTCACGTCGCGTCTCACGAACTCGGAATAGTTGTTGCCATTTTCCGCGAGCCTGAAATTGCGTGTACCACGTTCTACGAACCCCCTTAAGTCATCGTTATTGATTGCTCTGTTAATTTGTGGATGTCACGATTACGATCTGCGATTTCAATCGTTTTTGTCCGCTAATAGGCGTGCCGCAAATATTTATCCGCGTAATTCGCTGCGATATTGTGTACGAGCCTTGACGATGTTCACGCGAACATGCGATCGCGCTCGCGTCCGCGCGTGCACTCGGAGAGAGGCTTGCTTGCACCCGAGCGTCGAGCCTCGCCGCTTCGTTGTTCACGCGATCATTAGAGTTCCTGCGCGCTGACGTCTTATTACGCTCCTTCTACCGTTTCCACTTACGAGCCCTGGCATATTAATGACTCTCCCCGGTGTCATTAAGAAAAACGTCGGCGAAAGAAAAGTCAGGGGTCTCTTCCTAGGCCATCGTGCAACGCATCTGTACGCGTCTCTACCACTCGCACGCCGTTCCACGTCCGAACTCGACTTAATTCATTTTCCCCGACAAAATGAAGAATCTACCGTGCCGGATGATTTACATGCCTCAGATCGTGTATCAGAGAACCCGTTGGCGGGTGGTGCGCGGGACCTCGAGCGCGGACGGTACTTTCATTAAAGCGTTAAACATTTCGCCAACCTCGAAACGAGATAAGTAATTATATAAGGTATTACAGGATGTCCCAGAGCGTGCAATAATCGCTCGGACGGCGGCGGCGTACGCGAAGGGAACCATAAACGCAATTTGTACCGCGGACAGCAACCTACTCTTCCGTGTCACATCGGCGCGTGAGCGCGTCGTACGTCCCTCTATCTTTTCAACGGGCACCGGTTCGTTTGCTCTTAATGACTTCACGGGCGAACACGCGCCGGCCATTATTAATAACCGTTGCGTGTCCCGTTTCATAAACAAATAGCGTCAATAATTCAATAATCGGACAGCGCGTTATCGCGAGCGGAAAATCTGTACCGCGTCCCATATTCCCGTACGTAACGATCTACCATCTCGTCCCGCTGTTCGAAGCAAGTCCGCCTAGCCGTTGGCGCGTACGCACGCGGAAAAACAATGAAACGATTTTTGTTCCCCCGTAGAAAGCGGGCATTGTTTTCAATGTACACGCAGATACACAGCCGCCCGCGTCACCGTGCTCAACCCCCAGACAATCCCAGCCCCGTTATTCGATACAAACTGCATCGGGTAGTCCGGAATTTTGCTCGTCCGTGCGATACGCACGAGGAACACGATATCCTTATAATAGCATTTGCGCGAATGAGAATCACCGATAGCGCCGGCGAAATAGAGGAACGAGCCCCGGCACCGGGGGTTCGACGAGCCGAGCTCTTTCGCCTCTAATTTGTCTTCCGGCGGTGGCACCTCTTTGGCAACGATGCTGCACGTTCTAAACTCCATTACACTGATTTTATTAACAATCAGATATTCCGTACTCCTGCTGGAATCCTCTCCGGTTCGTTATCACCAACGATAGAGCGTTACATTTAAATATGGTGACACCGTCGGTCTCATCGTCGAATCCCTTTTGGCTTTGAATACGTAAAAAGCCGCCGCATTGGACGGAGCGTGGGGAATGTTCATATCACGCTGAATGCGAAAGTAATTGCTTATTTATCTTTTCTTTTTTCTTTTTTGCTACACGCGCAGGCGGGATGCAAATTCGTGCACGTTAAAGTAGCGAGGTCAAAATAATACTTTCGAGGAAGGATAAGTGAAAAATGAAAGTTACAGTGGGACGAGGTAAAGCGACATAGTTTTCGCAAACTCGATCTATCTCGGACGGTCAGGAGGGAGGCGTTACAGTAGTAAAAGTCTAATAAAGGCGCGACGAGTCATTTTATGCTTTCGCGTGGACGTCGAGCGCACATTCTCTCGTTCATAAAACATTTTTTAGACATTTAAATAACACCGCCTTATATTCATTCAACGCAGCTTTCTCGCAATCCGTTTTCCGCGCCGCCCACCCTTATCGCGGCAATCGCGCGATACGCTCCGTTATAAACGCGTCGGGCGTTACGTAATAATTTCCCTGGAATTGGCCAAGTTGCAGCGATTCGAATAAAATTCCTTTTCCTTTTTTTTCCCCCTCGATGCTTTCCACCGCGAATTCCCCGCGCATCCGCGTTTGAACAGAAACTAATTTCAAGTGCATCGCGAGTTGCTGCGCGCGCGAAATTATGTTCCGAACGAATCGGTGGAGTTACGCGTGATATTAACAGAAAAAAAAGAGCAAAACCCAGGAGACAAAAGGGTAAATAGAAGAGAGGAAAAATCGTAGCAGCGACGAGCATTTTCACATACGTCAGCTCGTTATAACGGTAAATGCTAAAACATTCGCATTTGTTGACAATCAATTTGTTTACCGGAGTTTCACGCAATAGCGACTTGTCGGTTCGCAAACACACTGTCTGTCAAACGATACCGAATCTTGCATCAGGAACGATCGGGGTAGCTTGGTAAATAATGTTCTAGTTTTTCTCCCCACGTCAGGAAAAACAAAATTGCTTCTCTGCACTGTTGATCCAATCACGTTGTTGTTGCTGCACTAAATCACGCCGTAATTGGAAACAATTTTGATCGTAACTCGAAACAAAGTTATTATCCCTCCCTAGAATTACGCGATGGATTTAGTTTAGTCCAATTTATTTTCATCAGCGACTATACGACATTCTCATGGGCCGTAACACCTGTTAAAATCGTCGGAAATTACTAGAATCATTACGAACTGTTTATTCGAGATCAATAGCATTCTTCCTCCGCGAGAGGCAATAATAACGGCTTTGAAATTGCGCGCATCCGGTGTCGACGTCAACGCGGCATGAAATCGCGACACGCGAAAAAAGCCAGCTCGAGAGGCCACTGAGAGAAAGGGTTGGGGGTACGTTAGACGGCAATCCGAAATGTCGATGCGAGACATTGGAATGCAAATTGCGAGTAGGTCGAGCGTGGTAGGTACACTGAACGGGAGATGTATACGTATCGAACCATGGGACCGATAAAAATTGCAGTCTGACGATCTTCGAAGAGATACCGTGGCAAGGGAGAAAATTTCCCCGACGAAGTTTTCTTCCCGTGCCAGTGATCTTACCGTGGAGCATGTTTCACAGGTATAACGACAGCAAAGAGGAAAACTCTGCGAAACTCGGGGAACTCGTCCGCCCGACTTATCGACTTCCATACATTTTTCAACTGGCACGGAAACACCGACCGTGCTGTGATCTTGAAATTCTCCTTACATTGACCACGTCTTTGTCGCTTCGATTTCCCCCAGCAATTTCTCCCGGTCCGTCAACGCGTGGAATTTCCATTTCAAATATTTTCGTTCACCTGCCGCTTTGCGCGCTCGTTCGTGCGAGTACGCACCGTTGACGAGCCGAGTTCCCAGACGTGGACAAATGCCGTGGTCTCGCACGGTTAAGCGAGGCGAACGCGACGAAAGAAACGGATCGACCGACGCGGAGGATCGTAATTTCGCCGCGCCAACTTCTCGCCACAGCTCCACGTTTGTTCATGGTTCGCGCGACATCCAAATAAAACAGCTTGATTAGCGCAATAATCGCGACGAATCGGAGGGTTTTACATTCACCTGCGCGCTGATGAATATTTTATGACCGCCGTCTTGTTGGCTCGTGCATCGTTACGAAGGTCCCATCTCTCTGGTCCTCTCCGTTCGCTCCTCGACGGGAGTCCACGGTTCCGCGAGTACAAACGCGTACGTGTGTACGTGGTCGTGGATCTTTATTGCGCGCGTACGCGTCCGGGGGCCCTGGAAAAACTTGGCCACGTTGTAACCAAGTTCGAGCGAGTCGCAGGTGAATTTGTCTCGGCGGTCGAACTTTTTGCCCGTTCCGTCTCCAACTTTCGTATGCGGATAAAAATTTCCGAGAATCTGGTCGCATTGTCGCGGCACTCGCTGAAAAATGGGCGGCGACGAGTGAATTCGCATTCGTCGTTCTCACACGTACGATTTAACCTGTTGATGTCTCACTTGGAATCGGAAAGCACGCTTAAGATAAATCGCGCGAACTTTCCACGCGCGAAAGAAGCAAAGTTGTACGATCGTTTCGCGACGATCATCAGAGATTCGTTTACGTCGGTACTTGTTCCCCTTTTTGTCACTTACCGAGGAGCCCTCTCGTGATTAAGTTTCGCCGTAGATAATTACACGCGAACGAACAACGCTTCTTTGATTAAGGAATTCGCCCGGGGAGTTTAGTAAGTCGTAAGGTGAAAGAGGGCGAGGAGTTGCGAGGGAGCGAACGGGGCGGGGGGAATTAATGCAGCTGGAGAAATCACGAAGAAATAAATTAGGACAGCGAGGAATATTGGACAGGACCAACACCAGCTCGTGATTTTAGGAATAATAAATTCCGATATCTTTACGAGCGGGGGCGTAAATTTAATAGATAACAAGCTCGACTCAGCGGAAGGACCCACCCCCGCTTCTTCAACGAAGTCCCGCTCTATGGCTCTTGTCTATTGGACGCTCGCGAAACTACGGCAACTTTAATTCACCGGCTCGCTTACTATGTCGTAACTTCCTCGAGCGTCATTTCGCGAGTTCGCGAGCATACACGTTAAAAGGCCTTTAACGACCGCAACTCGGAGCCTGTTTCTCGAATCGTATCCTACCCTGAATCTTTCTTAATCCTCGAACCGGACGAGGCAATTAGTACCAGTCCCGTAATTACCGCGATTCTCGATAATTCGATCTGTTCGGTTCGACGTCTTCGCGTAGCCGCAGATTTATTGCCGCGCCGCAATCTTCTTTCTGCGGTTGCGTCCTCCGGATAAGTCGTCGACTCTTCTGCGTGTTTGCCGGAACCCCCGAGCAAAGGTACACAGTTTACTTTCGTTAAACAACGCTGTTGATTTAACAAACGCGCGCGATGCAACTTTTTATCGCATCGTTGGGGTAGATTTAAATCATGCAGTAAGGAGGAACGCTTTGAATCTCATTAAGGGATCTCGAAAATGACGCGCAGACGTGTCTAGACGACTCGTATAAGGGTCGCGAGACGTATCTGAAGGCTCCCCCTCAGGCTTGTCCTTGAAAATATGCCGCCCTTTCGTGATACTTGGAGGACTTTACAGGGGTATCATACGATCCACTTGAAATACCGTATATTTCGAGGCGTTTCATCGTCGTTTCCGCGAACACGGCGCACCGAAATTTCCGTATGTCTTTCCGATCGCGCGGCCAAAGTCGTAAGAACAGGGGAGGCAAAATTAATGATATCTTCCGCCCGCGATAGATCTACCGTGCGTAAATACTCGCCGCGGAGATTCAGCAATTTACAAACCCCGGTTATTACCGCGGCGCAGCCGGCATTTTTCGAAACGGAAAATCCACACGAAATTAACTGGACTATCCCCGCTATTAAATAGCAATAATTGCGAAGCACCTGCGCTACCAGCCGTAAATCAGTTTCGTGGATGCTCGCGGTGCAGAAGTGCAATAGCCCCGTGCATAATCGTTTTTATTCATCCCTCCCGGTGGTACGCTCGGGTTTCGTTGCTCCCTCGAACATACAGATGTCGGACAAGAAAGCAATCGACTCCCTCTTCCCTGCTATCTTTCAGAAACATTATGTTTAGCCATAGAATCGCGATGTTATCGAGGAGCACAACTCGAGATACTTGGCCCGCAACTCACGACTCCCCGATCATACGTCTGGAACCGTTCCGTCGCGGCGTCGTGACGATCGTGTCCGTAATCTCTCGAGGACGAACGACCAGAAATTACCGCAAGGACGAAATTGCGAACAGACCTAGGGTACGCATTAAGCGAGCCGGTTATTTCCCCGGTGCACGGCTACAATTTACATTCTTCTCTATCCTCTGCTTCACGGCTCTGTCTACCGATCGCTTCCAATCGTATACACTATATTGCGTAAACAGACGGAAAGAGAGAGAGAGGCAGGAAGGGAAAGATAGACCGAAAAGGAGTCGAACTGGTAACGGAGGCGGGGTCGTACGGAGAAGGCCTCGAGAAAGAGATCTCTGTTGGAGAGGGACGAAGAAGTTTGTAAGTCAAGAGGAGAGAGGAAAGCAACAGCAACAGCAGCAGCAGCAGCAGCAACGGCAGCAGTGGAGTGGAGAAGCTGCAGAAGGGGGCCGATAGGATGTTGCGCACCTGCTTACCTCCGGGCGGCGTAGCACTTCTTGTCTCAGCTATTCCTGCTCCCTGGTGATCGTCCTTCTTCAGCTCGTGCACCCGTCTCGGCTCCGATCGAACGGGAACGCTTCTTCCTTTGTCGTGATCTGGTTACGCAGGATATAACCGGGCAGGGTCGAACGCTCCTCTCGGCACCGTCGATGCGTCACGGTGATGTTGTCTCAGGTATTAGCACGACGCTGCGGAAAGTGTAGCGGCGCGTTCGCCGCGCTTTTATGGGAGATTAAAACTGCGCGTCGCGGTCGTGGCAAGCGGTAGGCGCCCTGAATGCCTGATGATATACACGCCATCACGCTGGTTCAGCGAACAGCGGCGACGTCCTCGAAGCCAGACTCCGGGACACTTTGTTCTGGAGTCATTTTCGATTAGCCTCGTGCTTTTTACCCGCTTCGCTCTGCCTCCGGAGGGTATTCCGGATGTATTCGTCGCAACTTCTAGCCGCTAAAGTGGCAAAACATACTTCCTTCCGATGTCGACGGATGATGGATATCGACAGCTCCCCTTATTCATCGCGGTTAGTCCTCTCGATGACGGAATTTTTCGTGCACGACGTGTTAAATCGTCGACGCATCAAGATGTAACCAGTCGAGTAAGACGCATCGACGTATCAACCGATCGCGGGCGATCGAACTACACGTTCTAGGATTTCGAGTAAAAAGCGGCATCAAACCTAGAACGTAATAAGACGCGGAACTTGGCAATCATCCGAACGGTTACACCGGTGCGTCGTATTGCTTTCAGATCAGCTAATAAGCGGTATTAGACCGTCCGCTCGTGGTATAAATCATTGACCTCAGCGAAATCACAGACCGAGCGGCAATGCTCGGTGATTTCTCTGACCATTCGAAAGAAGTCCGAAGAATTAATCGATTGTCGTAATCGTGGACGTTACGTGTCTCGTAACGGAAAACTATGGTCCACGAACCAGTCTATCCGCATCTCGGACACACACTTCAACATTCTCCATTGATTTTTAATGCGATTTCCGCCAATCTCCTTTCAGATATTATGTTGCTACGACGTGTTTCCAGCGTGTTTTTTTTTTTTTTTTTTTGCCAGCCTGGCTCTGTTAACAGCATAGTATTAAAGCTTATTGAAATCGCACGTCCATTAGGCAGGATTATGTCGAAACGCGAGAACGAGCACTCGAAGACTGGAATTTCCCTGCGCTCGATTCAATGCTTTTGCAATTTTACCATCTATTTATCCTTTCCATTTGCGGCACGAACGTCGGCCGCTTTAATTGACACGCAAACGAATTGCACCCAACAAGAAGTGTCTAACGCGATGTTATCTGTTACGAGATGTCTTATTTAATACATTCCTTGGCTGTCATGGATGTTGCCACGTCGTTCCTCCACTGTTTCGCTCTGGTAGGATGAAAATATAGTTAGAACAAAATCCAACGCACAATTAGATGAACATATAAATACGATCATACAACGTGACCGTCAATAATTCACGAAAGTGCAACGGGGTCTTAAACATCGATTGTAAAATAGTACTTTTTCACGTACTTTCGCTGTTGTTTCGTAAATGGACGGGCGCGGAACAACGCCTCGCGCGATGGTCCGTGGAAAACAGCTTTTTTCCAAAGCACCTGTTCCGAACAATCCGTCTTTGTTCGGGGCCTCGACAGCATCAGCGGCGAACTTTCATCCCGTGTGCGTCTTATTTACCAGCGAAAAGTTTCTCGCGCGGAATTACCCCGCGGCTTCCAACGGTCGATGAATGGCTGCGAGTCGTCGACCGGCGGTCGGCACCAGCCGCGGCTTTTCGACTGCCGTCAGTCGCGCATCGGTTCCACCTATTCATTACCACTGGAACGTAACTTTCCTCGGCCGAATCTTCGCCACGGTTCGCATTGTACGACACAGCGGCTGGTAGCCGAGCCGGGTGAATTATCGCCGGGTACGAAGCGCGAATCCGAAATCTTGGCCCGCGGAACAGCAGAATTTAATTAAAGCCAGACTTAACTATTTCTCGCCTACGCGTTCGCGAACCAGACGTAATATGTGTACGCGAGCGTGTGTACACGAGCCAGAGGGTAGACGCGTTTCCTTGCGAAATCCCGACACCTGCGGAGATGCTCTCGCGCCCGTTTCACCCCCCGTTTCTTTTTTTCGTCCCTCCCGTCCGTTCGTCTCCTTCGCCCGCTCGCGCTCTTTTTCGTTTGTTTCACTTTCTGGTCCAGCAGCCTCGGAAATTGTATGCCCGGGCACTTTTTCACTTAAGAGGGCGGCGCCGTCTCTCCCGTTAGCCACGCGAACCACCGTTTTCGCGGGATTACGACCGGGCCAGCTAATTCGAAACGACACCCCGGGCGAACGCTAGCGAGACGGACAAGAACGTTCCACGGGGTTATTTCTTAATTTCTTCTGGCAACGTCGTAAATTGGAACGAGACGAGACCTTGTGGACTCGCGATAGCTCAGCCAATGGATGCCCCCACATTTAACATTCCCTCTAAGGGACCGAGTTTGTCAAATTAGCAAACATCTCACGTGCCCGTACTGCCAATTTCGCTGGCAAAGGCGGGCCTTTAGACGTAGCCAATGAATTTTTATCGTCTTAACGCCACTCATCTGTTCCACCGTGGACGAGGAATGGTAATACTTAATCTCACTAAAAATTCGACCGCAGTCGGTTCACGTAGATCCTTTTCCAGAAAGGATATTTAAATGTATTACCGCGGCACGGGCCGGCTCGTGAGAAAATTTTCTGAAATTTCTTCTTATTTTCGACCGCGATGAGGGCGAAAGAAAATTATTCACTCCTTTATCCATCTTGTCTTGCCCGTGGAAGAAGCTTCTTACGGTATATCGTTTCGAGCAGCCTCCGCTGCCTCTTTGTCCTGCAAGGGAACCGTTCAGGCGAATCTTAAATAAGATTAGCATGCTCCCTCTCCCTTTCCTCTGTTCTCCAAGACTTCCCGGGGATTTCCCCGTCGACGTCGAAATTTCTCCTTTCCAGGCCGGCCGCTGGTATTTTTCGTTCGGCGTTCCTTCGCCCGCCGATGCCCGTCGGATGTTTCTTTACGTTTTGCCTTTTATCCGGCACATCATTACGGGATAATCAATATCAGTTCGCGGTTTTCCCCCAATTCGGGGCAATAAAATCGCCTGGGTGCGAGGGGCGAGGAGCGCTCGGCCGGAAGTCAGTGGCAAGGAGAATGGAAACACGGATCGGAGGGAATCACGGGGCGAACGGTTCAAAATGAAAGTTTTAGAAGACAAGGTAAACGGCTGGCTTTCGCGATGTTTAATTGGGTTCACCGTAGGAACTCGGTGCGGCGTGTGTGGTTGTGGTTTCCCCCGTGTGTAGCGAAGGCAGCGGAAAATAAAAAAAGGGGGAAAAAAGTCCATCAGATTTTTCAGCGACCGGTGGCGATATTGATTTTCGAAAAGCCAACTAACTCGGGTATTCCTGCCGCGGGGATGAAATTTGTACTAGTCACGGTCGTACCTCCAGAATTTTCACTTTGCGGCCTGCTTGCCTGCCCGCCGTTTCGTGACCGCCCCACGTCCAGGCCTTTTTCCTCTATTTCCTCGCGTTTTCCACTCTCCTTCGTTATCTCTGCCTTTTTTTTAACCACACCTCTCTTTCTCTCCTTTCGCCGCTCTTAACGCAGAGGGGAACATTATCTCGCCTCGGCTCGTATTGCCTCGACGAAACGTGCGCAAAGTGAAACAAACGATTCCCTCGTCTCTGTATCCCTGTGTTCCGCTCTCGAGACCCGCGAGCCGTTTGCGGTCGACTATCTCACAGCCCCGGTCACGCTGAAGACGCAGAGGTACGGAGCAACTCGTAAGTCACCCTCCTAATTTCGTTTACCTCCGGAAGACTTCAACCTGTCATACCGTACCGATGAAGATTTATCGACCGCCTCGAACGGTGGTTCGCGTCTTTTGCGAAATCGCGCCAGCCTGCCGAAAATCTTGTCCCTCGCGATATCGCGAGATCGATCTTCGCCAGGCGTCAGCGCGATGAAAATTTCGTCGAACTTCTCGAAAAGCGAGCGCGTTATCGCGGCTGCTAACGAGCATCGTTTTAAGTCCGCTGATGGTTCGGCTCGCTTAAGTGTGTCGGTTAATGTTTACCTCGCGGTGAAAGTGCAATCTAATTTTATACGGCGATAATTGACTGGATTAATTATACTTTGCTCGTCGAGTTTCTTCGATCGACATAGAAATCGCCGGTTTCCATTCGAAGTTTCCACGTTGAGGCTAGTCTGATCGACCGCCTGTCCACGTTAATTAGATTAAAAGATACGCCCACGGGGCCATTTTCGGAATTTTTATATTCCGTTCGTCGTGACTTTCTATTATTATAAAAAATAGTAGATAATAAGCCTGGACGAGTACGGAATGGCGAGTTATGCGTATTTTAACACGCACTGTGCACGCATGAAGGCATTTAAACGATATAGTAGTAAACAATTCGTCATGGAAAAAATTTTACCATGCATTCCGATTTATCTGAACAACCCGGTAATGCACCGGCATATATGCATTAAATAAATGCACGTAAAACGAGGGGAAAAAAAATTGAATGAAACTTAACCGAGTCGTGCTGCTGTGTTCGGATACTTTCATTATTCATTGTACATCGTGTGACGTTGCGTCGTAAATCGAGTACCTCGCAGCACTGTGCGCGTTAGATAAATTTCGATAACCTCTTCTACGAGAGCCGGCACCATTTTCGCAGCGTGTCATTAAACATTCCCTCTTTCATATCCATCTTCGATTGAATATTTTATGAGCCCTCTTTAAAGATGAATCGTAGAATCGCTGATGAGCGCTGGAAAAAGTTTCATCCGTGTCCCTCCCTGATCCTCGTTACCATCGTCCCCGAACTTCTCGTTCCCAGAATCCGTGCTTTGTATCACGAACGAAGGGGGATAGTTCGTCGATGGGAAAGTTGCCTCCACCGCTTTATTCCAGTTTGCCTGTTACCGCTAACCGATGAGCTAATTATTAAATAACCAGCTGTATCGACGCTCACCCGTTCTCGCTTGCACGCGGTCGCGTTTGTCGACTTTTGAAATATCTTGACGACGATAATGCACACACGCGTACGTTTATGAGTTCACTCTTTGTAACCGCGTACGTCGCGGCTCGATATTAATTAACGCGAGAACGGATACGAAACGCGAATGGTACCATTCGATTTCAAGTTAAGGGAAGCACCGGGAACGGAGGAGAATAGGGCGAATACAATAAAATGGGTACCCGGCGAAAGCGTAGAGGATTTCGATTACGTGAAAATTAATTACAGCTCCGATGCGGAGTTGCACAACGCAAGCGCCACTCTGAATATCGAATTTTTCTTAATGAAGAGGGCTTCATAAAAAGAGCGGTCCGTGTCACGGGAAAATCGTACAACTTTCCTCAAAAATCTTCATTTGTCCGTGCGATACGGAACATCCCTACCGAATAGGTACGTTCTGATAACCGTTATCGATAGATCGTTCCGCGGTACATTTAATTAATCGAATACCCTCGAACGGACGAGAGAGACTCTTTCATACTTCCCCGCGCAATATGGACGTTTTATGCGTGCTCGAAGGAAGTAGCGATTTATTGCTTCGTTTCTGCCGGAGCACACGAAAGCGATAAGTAATCGTATTAGAACGTTCTTTGAGGAACGCAAATGAGACTTTTCACGCGTTTTTGAAGAACCTACCCTCGACTATAATCACGTTTCGTCGAGGAGATTCGATGAACGATACGATCGATCGTCGCCATATAAATTAGAAAGAGGATCTGTTATTAATTCGCGACTCAAACGAGTCCATCGCGGTCCAGTTCTCAGCTTCCTTGTACTATTTTGAATTTTATTGGCGCAAAACGCGGCGCTAAACTGGTTTCCCAGGTGTGTTACCTTTGAAAACTATCGGGGGCCATAATCATGGGGTTCAAAGATTATCATCCTTTCATTTCCGTCCCTTCGAGCTAATCAACGAAGCCACGGCGCGGCTTAAGCGGTGGAAAGAACGAAAATATCAGCAGGAAGGATCGCAAGAACACGCTTGGAAACGCTCATCGGGAGGAAACAAAAAACGCGTAGACGTTGCGTTCGGGTTGGGACACAAACTTGGCTGAATCATCGCGAGGGTTGGCCCTGATTCATAATTGCAAAATTGATCGTCCTGTGTAATTATAACTCGTCCCCGGTAATGATCATTAAACGTAAGAAATTATAGGTTGACGATGAGGAAGAGTGCAAAAGATAAATCAGAGATAAGGTACGATTACGTCGACAAAGTGGTAAGGTCGTCGAAAATTTTGAAAGCAGGGACGATCCAGGCGTTAGTTAAACAATTGTGGTTTACGGAAGACTTATATTATCAGCAGAATTAGTCGAAGCGAATTAATCAATTTCTCACCCTCGTGACTTGGCGATGGTCCCTCGAAAGTATTCCCGTTAAGAATATTAAATTATACATAATGAACGTCTTCCTGAAACGAGGGTTATTAAATCACTGTCAAATTTCCAGCCTGTGACGCGTAATTAATGACTTTCCCGTGAAAACTCAGCCTGAGTCAGCGGCCGATTATTTCTAAAAGCGTCGAGGAAGCGGACGCACAGATAGTTCTAGCTGTTTGTCGCGATACGTCGCATAATTAAATTGATTCAGTTTCGCATCCAGTCCAACCCGAGTCCGCTCGCTCATCGTTTAGAGGTGGTAATTACAGTTTGCCGAGTCCGGGTTTGCAAACGTGTATCAAGATCGAGATACGACGCGCGCACACTCACCTTTTGACAGCTCATTTTAATAATTGATTTCGCGAAAATTTATGGTTTTCACCCTGCGCGACGTACCCACATATAACTTGGAACGTTTTAAATTAGCCACGCGAGAATGATATATTTGTACAATAGCAGAGGGTGTCTCTGATGTAATATCCAGTTTCAAAATAGAGGGAGAGGAAATTGCGAATCAGTTTAACATTTTTCATTCTACCGTCGAACGAAATTTGAACGTCTTCTCGACGTTAATTATCAGTTGGCAACGATTGCGCGAGCAGACGTCAGCCAAAGTTCCTCAATATCGCATAAACGTATTAGACTCTTCGAATTCAATCATGAATTCCGTTATTTCCATCCGATATGCACGAATTCATAGACTATTCTCAGACAGCGTGGGACGAGCCTCGAGAACGCAAGGGGGCCGGTGAAACGTATCATCGATGATCGATGGAAAATGGTTACGACTCCGCGATCCCTCTCGACAAGTGCGACGTGGACGTGGAAACGTTCGCGAAAGAAAAGATTTCCAAGCGTCGAGTGTTTCTCTTCGATGGAAAATGGATTTTTCGTGACGCGAGAAGTAATACCGCGAACGGAGTGACGCCTCGATCGGTGCGCGAGACGTAACGCGTTACGTTGGGGACGTGTACGCTTATGCGGGGGTGAGAGGGTGAATTAGATCGGGGCCACGGAAGAGAGGTAATGAAGGAAGAGGTCGCGTGGTTTGTTCGAGCCGCGAAAGATCCCTTGTCACTCTCGTAGAAGCCACCACCTGTCGCGATAGCGAAACACCAGGGCCGTAAAGGCTTCTCTCGTGAGAGGGAAGGGGTGGAAACGGTGAACACCGTATAAATGAAATTTCACCAGGGTATTGGCGGAGTACGAGCTGGAAAGCCGTGCGGACGACTGTTTCCTCTTCTTGTCTTTGCCGGGATTCACGATCTACAAAAAGCCAAAGGGGAAACGTCTCGATGGCAGTTTCGGATTTTTGCGTTCCCGACGATGGAACGTGGCCGTGTGGCACCGCGACGAGTGGTATCAGCGGCAATTCGGGTTCAAGCACTCGTACTATAAACAGTGGGGGTTGTTGAGAGTAGAATGGTCACCGGACGAGGCTGTTCCCCGGAATAAGAGTACAAAGAACATTCGACGAGGCGGTAACGGTGATACAGAGCGGCAACTTAACGACTGCACACGATAACGATTATTGTAATGATAATGGGAACAGCGTTCCCCGTGTCAGTTACATCTAGAAGTTGCATCCAGCGGGAATGATGCGGTACGATATTCTGTTCTCCTTCATTAGTTAACTATTAACCTCGGGGTTAAATCGAGTTAAGGTTTTAATACTTCGGAACCGGATACAACAAGATACCCTAGTTTAGTGTTTGGATAATTGATTTCACTAGAGGTTATTTTCCCACTTTCGCTTGAATTAATTATAATCTCATCAATTCAAGCATTTTCTATAAGATCTTTACCCTGCGATATCGAGCAACATTGTTACCTTGCGAAGAGTTCTCGATTGAAACCATTTTCGGGGCGATTTCCACCCTTGTACCCGGCCCTCGATGACGTCGGATGAAAGTCGGTGGATGTCGTGAAAATTGCGTTGCATTCTCGCTTTTGGACCGGGGAACAGGGAAATTGCGGCGCGTACCGTGCATCCTAAATATTTACCAGGCTCTCGCAGTTACATTGCGCAAATATTCTATTCGCGACTGAGAAAACACGCACGTGGCTGCCTTACCAGGGGGGAGCCCTCTCGTCGCAACGCCCGAGGCGAACTTGATGGCTCCTCGAGTGGCTTGTCCGAAGTCGAAGGTGCAAACAACTTGTCTTTCGACTCCCGGGGCCGACAGCTTAACAGGGGTAACTGTATTCGATCGTGGTCACTTGTTCCTGCGTTAGGGATTAACGAGACAGCTCGTGTTGGGGTTAACGCCGACACGAACGTTATACGCAACGTGTCTAAAACGTAACTCGCGATCGATGAGCTATATTAATGAGAGGCTCGTTGAAGTTTTTCTCGACGGGGAAATTATTATCCGCGTTAGTGGCGATACCCGGTGTTTTAATTAAATTCAATATTATAAATGGTCGGGAAATTGGCGCCGAAGAGGCGTTTAAACGGATGTTTTACGAATTATCGTAAACGGGTAAATTTTCACAAGATAGTTCATCCTCGATTATCCTATCGGCAATCGTGTCATACGCACACCCTTTATACCACCGGTTGATACGCTCGACTCCATTAACGACTAGCCAATTAATTGTCAATTAATTTTAATCGGTTTGTTATAAATTAGTGCGGCGAATAAATATAACCGGGGTGATCATTATTCTAATGAGGGGCGATTCGATCCAGTTATCGGGCGAAAGTTGCTCCGTTCACGCTCGAATGTAGGTCGACTTCCTGATATCTCTTTCCAATAATTTCCATTAAAGCAATAACCTTACGATTTATAATCTCTCCGGCTAAACCATATCTCGCCCTAGCTATTCTTCTATTCTAATGATAATGGGTTACCAAGTTCGTCCTCGATAATACCCGAGGAGGATCCGAGTCGGGAGCAGTTTCGATCGTACACCCGCGCAACCACCGTTCGAGCGTGCCCGATCTTCGCGAAAAATCGCCCCCCTAATCCGTACACGTCAGAATGACAGAGTTTCACTCTGTACCCGTGACGCTCGCGTTTACTACCCCCTCTTGAATCGTGCAATCAACGAGGACGATCCTTCAACGTCACCCGCCGGCTGACTTTCTCGATATAATGATCCGACACTCTCGCCGGCTCAAAGATTATTTCGGAAACCGCCGTTCGAAGGGTTTCTTCCCCGTCAGGTGGAAGTTCGGCTTTAAAGTGCTCGCGCGACGAAAGCCCTTTCACACTTTGCGGCGCGACACCAGCAGGCAAGTTCCCTGGCAGGAAATTCGAACGGTTACTTTGAGGGATATCTCGAAGCAGGGCAACTTCGCGGAGCTTAGGTCAATGGCCGAATTAATGTGCAAACTTCGACATAATAGTTGCTCCTCTTAGGGGTCTTAACTATCGAGTGGTTCCCGAAACTCCATCGGACAAGTTCATTAACCGACAACACACGTTGCGTCTTTCTTTGCGGCCTCGATCTTGGCGAGGGTGCGTGCACCCTGCCGCGGTGTGCACCCTCGTCCCTGGCGGATTGATCGCGCCCGCCCACCGTCGCCGATCTTTCCGCTCGCGGGGCTTGCATTTTTCATTCACCTCGATTAACGATTCAGCGGCGGCCGATCAATTCCCGTGGCTCGTCGGTGGATGCAATTATTTCCGCGTCGTCCCAGTCGCGCGCTATCTTTGGTCGCGAGCACCGTTTAGAATCGATCCGGATCCGACGCGATCCGTCTCGTCGGTTCTTCTGTCGCCCGACGCGGTTGCCTCCCGTCCGCAGGCTCCGGAGGAAATTGAGTTGGACGGACTGATTCCCGTGGATTGACGAACATGGCACGAATTGCGAGGTGTGTATCCCGATGCAGCCGGTAACAAAGGAATTCCGCGCGATCGGGATTAATTACGCGGTTCGTTGCGATATAATTCGTTCGTTTAACGCGAATGACCGTAGTTTCCGGGTAACAGGCGCGGTCTTCGCAGAAAGCGCGTTCTCGATCGTATTAACCTTTCCAACTATGCTCATCGCAATGGCCGCGCGCGTTATCGCTCGTTAATCGCCCGCACGTGTATTGACGGGGCCGGTTACCTGTTATCAATCGAGACGTGAATTAATAAAGGTCAGAAATAGTGAGCAGAAATTAAGCGCATAATTTTCACGGCAATTATGTAAAACGTAGCCAGTTTCACGAGGCGGTACACGCGTCCGCGGCCTGGGAAAATAAACCAGCCGCTATTCGTTTGCAGTCGAAGTCAATTATGCGGAACAATGCTCGGCGATGCGCATTGATTGTCCTTTAGTATTTGCAAATTGTTTATTACGTATAAATCCGAATTATCGAACACGAAATAGCGAACTGCATAGCCGTAGCGTCGGCCTGTTAGGCGGCGAACAGCATTTAATTCCTCGGGTTAATAATATATTCACGAATGCACATACGCGCCCGTGGCACTTTTTAAGCAACCCTCGGGTTACTCGTTTCTGATCGAGCAACATCTATCGCCTCTTTATACAAGTTTCAGCCGGGAAAACGCGTGATCTTCGCAGCGGGGGTTGTCCGAGGCATCTCGTCTGAATTGCACGATTCATTTCACAAAGTTTTCTATAACACAGCGTCATCTGATTCGTTCCTCGATAAGATGCAACGGACTTCCGATACGATTCCATTCAAGACCGAGCCCCAGCAGTCAAACAACCCCGGGTCTGTGAAGACGCGACTGTGTCACGCGACCAACAATAGCACGGATTAAATTAGGAATCTGCTCCATATGGCTCGCACAATAGGCACGGATAGGGGGTGAAATAATCCACCGTGTACGCGATAGCTTTGTCCAGATTTGCTGGCTAAATGGTTGGCTACCATTGCGTTTCAACGCGTGAATGATGAAACGGACAAAAACGGCTTTCCACAGGACATTTGTAATGACCAATTTTACTCCCCTAAGTGTCGACCATCTTATCGCGAAATGAAATTTGAGGGCTATCATTTTTCTTTCGCACTGGGGAAGTCTAGGTTGGTTAGGTTAGGTTTGGTTTGGTTTGGTTTGGTTACACTAGCCTAACCTAACCTAACCTAACCTAATCTAACCTAACCAAATCTAACCTAACCTCCTCCCGTTTATCACTCTCCCCTCCTCCTGCCATGGTGCAGGGGGTGATAATGGGGTAGATGGTGATAAACGAGAGGAGGAAGAGATGGCGATAAATGGGATAGGTGTGGAGGGTGATAAAGCGGAAGTGGTGGAGTCGTTGATAAGGTGGCAGAGAAAAGGATGATAAAGAGGAAGAGGGTAGTAACATTGGTCATTTTTGCTGCAACTTTATGATTAATTCTAATTAAGACTAATTTAGTATTTCCATCTGAATGGAGGAGCGTGAAAAATCATATTCAAATTCAATTTTTAATATGGGCATTGTTCTGCCGGTTTCCGGATGGGTTGTCGACCATTTTTTTTTTCGTATAGATACATAAAATACTAATCGAGACATTTTCGACGGCTACGCTCGAATTTAAAGCAGCAGTGACTGTCAGCAATTTCCTATTTATTCAAATCCTGTCCCAGGTGGACGATAAAAACGATTGCGGCTGAAAATAAATTATCAGCAATTACAACGTTCCTTTGTTTTCTGGGAACGAGCGGGCGTTCGATATTACAGACGCGAAAAACGAACGACGTTATAATATAAAGGCAAAGATAACAATGATAAATGGTAAAAATGAGAGGGACGAGGTTTGTATACGTGTGTACGCGGCATTATGCATGCACGCGTGTATGAGGCACGCAGGAATCAACCTTCATCTCGTTATTATCGGATGGTTTTTATTTTCGGTCAGCGTTGGAATAAATCGAAATGACGCGTTAAACAACTTCGTCCGAGTTAACGAGTTTCTTAATGAAGTTTCGCATTGGCGAATAATATGGTTAATCTCGATCGTTCAGCGCGCGTTGTAATTCAATGCGATTCAATATACACGCACGTCTATTCGAGTGCAGAAATTTTCCCCGGGAGTTGGAATTTTTTCACGCGTCCCGGTTTCCGATTCGCGTACATGCCCATACGGTTAACTGTTTAATTCTCCGTTTCGGTTACGGATACGTGTCGTTTTCACGAAACGCAATTCATCTCTCCTCATCGCAAGCGGTTGGCTGTGTTTTCTCGTGTCGTTTTGTTTTTCGAAACGAGCCGCACACGCGCATCGTCGATCGCGTGTAGCGATTCATGGTGGCGGGGGAAATAAAAAAAATGCAGGAAAATAAATAAAAACAGAAATAAATAAAAACAAAGCAACAAAAAAAAAAAAAAAGAAAAAACATGGAAATCAGTATTCCGACGACAACACACTCGAGTACGAGGGACACGTGGGGTGTCACCATCGACGCATTCGGCGCGTCGACACGTTTTGTTTTCTGGCCCCGTGTCAGCCCAGTCAATTAACGTGCTCCGTCTTTCTATTTTATTTCCGTTGGTTTTGTTTTACATCCAGCACCCCCCGTGATTCTACCACACTATCTCCCGCCCAGCCTGGCTCACCACCCTCGGTACGCGTCAACACTTTGTTTTGATCACGTCACACCGCCGGGACGAACGGATTGTCGGCTTCCCCCGGGATACACGGCGCAGCTTTTAATTGCACTCCCAATTAGTGCACGCGCCCGATCAAGAAGCACTCCACCTGCGGACGGGCTCCGACGAAACACGTGTCTAATTATCAAATCCCACGATCCCCCAATCACCGTGGATAGTCTTTAGTCTCGTTCGTTTTAATCGGGGTGTTCCTCCTTCGAACGTACCACGCACGCAAGGACACGTCCCTCCCTTTGACTCTTGTGCGTTCGCTTCAAACGCGTCCTCCCCGCCGGTATCGACAGTTTTATTTCCCTCCCCGGATCTTCTCTCTCTCTCTCCTCTCTCTTTCAAGCATCCTGTTCTATGCGTTCTTCGTTTTCCACTTTTTATTTTGCGAGAAATCACTCGAGTCGTTAATAAGAAGCTGGTAATTACATCTTGCGAGGAGAAAATTTTTATTGCTGGCTCAACGTTGAATTCGTTAATTATTCTGCTCAGAGGTATCTTCTTGCTTCCTCCGGCCCCCTTTAACGGAGACATCCATCTCCCTTCCGTTTCTTTAATATCATTTATAAAGACTGCATTCCCTTTCTCTTTATTAGACGGGCTTGCTACGCTGTTTAACCGGATATTGTTGCAAGCATTAAAGAAGATTTTCTTGTTCAAGCAAGTATGGCACCCCGCGACTTTCACCGTGGATACTTCCGCGCCGTGTTTGTCGTTCCGTAGCCAGAAATTTTTCCTGGGATTAAACGGATCGATCCAGATGCTGGGGGGAGTGCAATATTAAATTTTATGCCGCCGACATTCCTTTTGTAATTTCGTAATTTCTCGTGCAGATGTTTCGTAGCGCATACGCGCGGGCTCTCTGTGCACGAGCGGGCGCATAACTCCGCGAACCTTTCGCGCAGGGGATCCTCTTGCATCGTAATAGGCAATCGATGGGTTCGCGAGAATGCCGCTCTACTGTAAATTCAAGTTAGCGTACGTTAACTACGCTCTCCTCCGTTCAACCGGGCTACATAACAACCGATCATGCGCGGCAATGTCCGATGCGAGTGCATGAATTTTGCGTTTTATTCTTCCACGCGGCGGTACCCCGGGATAGTTCAGGGAATTCCTTCGGCTCAACTTTCCCAAGTACCAGGTGCCGTAACAAGGAATACTTTCCGTAAATTACGCGCACCTGTAAACGAACAACTCGATGCACTTAATACCAAGTTAGCCCCGCATCGCATTTTCCCGTTGGACGCGTGTCGCGGCGCAGCGAAACGCTCATTGCCCCGTGGGCAAGCTACAATAGTGCTTTATGATATTACGAACAGCGGTGGATGTCGGTTCTGCCTCGTAAAAGTATATACTGTTCATATTCTTCGTTTACCAGACGAGAATGGTTTTACGAGGGACAAAGGGATTAGCCCTGTAATGGAATTAAGTCAATTTCTATTTGCAATCGAGATTTCCTCTGTCGAACTATTTCGAGGATCGTGGAACGGATTAACTCGACGAGTTAAATTGACGTGAAACACGTCGCATCGCGACGCGCACGGCTACGGCATCGACGTGGTACTTTATTAACGCCTAAATCCAATGAGACGCGGTGCACCGAATTTGCTTACCGGTGCATTATTAACAGCGTCGTTCCAACTATACCAGGCCACGAGCCAACGGTGCAGCCCCTGATTAAAACTTGCGCCGTTTCGTATTCATCGTTCTTCGATGCTTTTATCGTTCCCCGATTGGCCATTTAAAGACGAAACGTCCCGTCCGTCTTAAGTTTCTTATGTCACCGGCGACACTCGTGACAAATCGAAACCGTTCTTCCGTCCGCCGTAGATTCATTCATCGTTCGCCCATTCACGATCTTTTTGCAACTCCACCGAGAACGTGTCTTTTATCGTACTCGAGCACAGACAAGAAACGTTACTCTTTCGACGCGTTTGAATTCAGAATTTGTTTGCCGACGTTCTTACATTTCGACTTGCTCGCCCGTGCGAACGGCGAGCGAGATGTATTATATTTTCAATCGTAACAGGCGGACAGGCGGAGAAAGAAATAAAAAGATCATTAAGCTGCTTGGCACCGGTGTACAGGCTGCACTAACTAGCCCGCTTATTATCGCGTATGAGACGGATAACATCGACCGTAGGACAGTGCTAGCCTCGCAGAAGCGGCATAGAGGGGTGGAGAACGGCAGGGACGCCAGGATGACATTAACAAATGACTGCATGGCTGAGCTTCTGCCACCCATTCCCCTTCCGTCACCCCCTACCAGCAGCCTAGCACCCCTACTCCGAGCCTGGCTCTTTCTCTCTGTTCAACCCCTGCGACCGGGTCTCCGCAGCTTAACCGAGCCAGGACCGCGCATTCGCGAAATCTGGGCAAACTTTTGTCATAAATAAAGGGTAAACAACGCCGCCAACCGACTTCCACCCCCGCGCACCCCTGAATCCGTGAGCTCCAGCCTCGTAAGTCACTCCTTCCGCGCTCCTCGCGCGTCGTCCACCTTTCTGACTTCTTCTTTTCGCCGGTGATACCACTCGACGAACTTCCATGACCCTCGAAAGACTCGAGGGGTGGAAGTTCGAGGCAGCGACGCGACGAGATATCACTTAATTGATACAATTTCGCCGGTGCGGTGTGCTTCGTTCCGAGTTTTCCTCCCTTCGCGTTTGTGATATTTTGCTCCTCGACCACCGCGATACGCCAAGTATCTAATTTCGTCGCGGGAGATAGTCTGGCTTTGAGGTTTTGCTCTCTTTCAATTGGCACGCATTACAGTTAAGTGTATGTAAAGCAAGAATTCAGGTTGCAAATCGATGGGTTCGTACCCGAGGATTACATATTACCCTCTTTTCGAGGAGTAATGATATGGGATGCGTACCAGTACGTCATCATCCAGTACCATTGTCCGCGCAAGATTGACGAGGATCCGGAGGCATTTGCCGCGCCTACGCAAGCGAGGTACATTTTTTCCGTGAGTCCACTTGAGGAACGAAAACAAGGGTCGTTCCTGATGAGTATGACAGATGGTTAGGGACTAATGGGGGTACGGACGCGTGGGAATGCGTAGCGAAGTCGCTTAATAGTGGCATCCCCGTTTGCTCGGCATCCCTCAGAATCATCCGGTTGCGAGGGTATAACAAGTGGAACAAAGACAAATCTCTACCGCAGACTATCCCATTATCCAGTGTATATTCTCGTGCCCCGAATTTCTGCCCCTCGATGTCCCGTTCTCGTTTCCGTGTCGTTCGCCACTGGCATCGTAGATTTTAAAAGCACGCGAAATAACGTCTTCCATTGTTATAAATATTTTTATTAACAATTACGACCGGTAGCCGTATAAATATTTAATTGCACAATGAGCTGCAATGTTCCCGTTAATGGTCGTGTAAATTATAAAATAATATAACCGCATGAATAATAGAGTATTGTGGATATTTACGCAGCGCATGGTAAATGTAATGGAATAAACATTTAATTCCATTCCGCTGACTAAAACGAATTAATTAGGCAGAGGCGGTCGCTCGTCCGTACGTATTGATTTTTCTACTGGATTTTCCCCGCGGTGGATAAAAATCACTTACTCGTCGGTGTCCAGGAGCAGCGCGTTTTCTGGGCACGGGCGCTGGAGGCGAATGAAAAAGCACGGGGCGGGCTGTCTTGCGGGGTTCCGGGTAGAAAAAGCAGACCTTCGAGTCTGTTACGTTGTGTCGCGTCACTTTGGCGGATTAATTCCTGGCCGGGAGACAAATAAACTCGGTCTCGATGCGCCGCGATTTTCCTTCTGCATTGACGAGTCTATGCAGATTAATTGAAGTGTAGCAGCCGAGGCAGCGTCGTAATCACGGCCCGGGCAAAGGGGATGACGAGGATGAATTTGCTGAAAAAGAGGAACTCGCCGGAGATTAATTGAAACGCTCTTGCCGTGGCTAGGCGCGGGCGACCATTGCGGAAACGACGTTACTCCTCCCGTTTAAACGGAGGGTTCCTTATTCCGCGCGCGCGCGCGCCCGTCTTTGACCGATCGCGCGAGCTATCGGAGCCGTAATACGCTCGCGATTTAAATGGGATGCAAAAATTTCGATACCGTTCGCTCGAATCCGTAGGTCTTATTAGTGCGAGTGGTTATCGAGTACCTTCGACCGTGTCGCTCGCTCGTTCGATCGATGAGGAAGTGGATAACGCTCGACGCTCGATTTGGATATTGGTCAGAGCCGAGTGCGGTTTTCCCTTCGTTCCGAGCGTGCGACTATACGTGATACGGGAAAGCCATAGGTCGGGGGTTGCGCTCGGATCGGGAGAGGAAAACAGGTGGAGATTCAAGTGGTACAATTAAGATCGATCTTTCGACCGTTCACCACACCGATACAGTCGTAATTCTCTTGTCGACGTTTCCTCTTCACGTTCCGTTGACGGTCGATCGCGTTCATTTTCTTGAGTGCTCGAGTTGCCTCGAATCGGCTCAAATCCTGTCCGGGTCGCGCAGTCGGGAACCAAGGACCCGGGAGCATGCTCGCGGACAGCCAAGGGTAATCTGAAAATGGAGGCTTTGAAATATAATAAATATCTTGGAGGATAGCGTGTCTCGATCGTTTCACGGCACTTGCGCGTGGAATTATGGCTCGTTCGCACTGTATGCATCCACTTTATGCGAGAGAAAGTTTTATTACCGGTACGTTACCAGTGGCTGCTCGCTCGTTACGTGCCTCGCCGAGCACGATGTTTTCCATAGTTCATCGGTGATTTTAATCAACGCCTGAAGTTTACACAAATCGTTCAACTATGCTTAATTGAACGTCTGTTGTATCAATATTTACGTGTTACAAATTTAACATCGGCACGATTGTTTAGTTGAACTAATTCGACGGCGGTGCAGAACGTGTTAGTGGAACGTGCCAATAATTGATCATCCACCGCGCAATAAACAACAATTTTTCGCTGCCGTCGAAGAAAATCGCCGCGCTCGTGGAAAACTTTTCTCTCCGCTTTCACCTCGTCGAAGGGGTCGGATACACAGATTGAAGAGGCGAACTAACCGGTGTTTGGTAACACGTGCGACGTCTATTGCCGGCTTTATCGCTGCACGCGGAAACGCGACTCGCCCCACTGAAAAGGGGCTGCGCTCCTCTTTTTTGTGGGCTCGCGATCCTGCAATTTTTTCGCTATTAATTTCAGTGTCCCCTTGGCATGCGGTTAAGGGACGGCTACGAAATCAGGGGACGGTCGCGGCGCAAGAGGAATGGGACGCAGCGTTTTGCGGTCCGCGCGGCCATTGTGCGGCCAGGTCTGGTACATCTGACAGCAGGCCTTTCAAATTCATAACGCTTTTCCAATATTCGTCGAACGACGTGCCATCGCGAAGGGTGTACCTCGCGTAGGTTCGCTTCTCCATCCTTCCCGTTCGTCGCTTTCCTTTCTCTCGTACGAGTCGCTTTGCTAAGGGACGACAAATTAGACGGCAATTTGCACCTCCACAGCCTTGGTTGCGGTCGAATGAAAGAGGAGCCCCGAGGATTTCCAAATGAATATAGCATCGAGCAGTTTCTGGCTGATTGTGGGTTGTTTCCTCTTTCGAAACGCCGCCGGCCCGTCTCGAATCCTATTTCCAAACGACTCGAGCAACCGTCGTATACGCGTGTACATACGTAATCCTCGTACTACACGGTACATCGAGGACCCTCGGCAATAAGTAACGAGAGTCATCGTACGACTGGAAACTCTCAGCGAAACTAACGTTAGCGTTTCATTGAAATTCGAATCTCTCTTCTACTTCCTTACACTTTGGAGCGGATCGTAAATTCCCATCGTCCCACGGATTTATTAATTTGCGATCGTTATATTTTTCCCTTAGAGTTTAGGTACAAGAATACGCGGAGATTTATGAAGCAACGGTAGTCAGAGATTGTCCCCAGGGATCGTGGAATGTTACTCCGATAGGAGATTCCCCGTTTCGGTGGGAAGTCCCTATTTGCGTGGGTCGTAGGTCGAAGCCCTAAGAACGGCGATCCTGCGGTGAAAAATGAGGCTTCCGGTGGCCGGTGGCTAGCAAATCACCCGTTCCAACGACCTGGCCGCACCGACCCGCCTCTTCCCATCGCGATCTTTGTATTCGCGAGCCGTATCCACCCGATCGGCGTCCCTCGTTTTCGATGAAAAATAACGTCTCCGCGCGGAAAAATATTTGACGAGCAAACGCGCCGGCCGAGCGGACGGTATTTGCCGAAGCCGACGACAAATATAATTTAAACTTACTTTGCCGGTGCGCGGTTAATAATTTCAACCGGTACGAAGGCACGTCGAACGACCCGCTGGTTCGTCCTGCGCCACGGTGGTTCCATTCTAATGAATGCCCCGGACTCGACGATAGCCACGTACGAGCTTCTTAACCCTTCCGC
Organism: Xylocopa sonorina; assembly: GCF_050948175.1. NCBI lineage: Eukaryota > Metazoa > Arthropoda > Insecta > Hymenoptera > Apidae > Xylocopa > Xylocopa sonorina. The sequence goes on from NC_135203.1 coordinate 8,405,293, forward strand.
CAATTAAACTTTCCATCTCGTCGACGAATCTCCGACCCGTCTATCGCGTTCCGTATCGAGCTTTCTGTTTTTCGTTTGTTACCCCGTCCGTCGGCCTCCCCGTTTATCGGGGCAATTAATTAACAAGGACCGTGGGCAACGATCGATCCGCAGGTGGAATCCGATGCTCGACGGAAAATCAGCGGCAGAGTTTGCCCTTCGTTCGAAAATTCGTTTCCCCGATGCTGGCGGGGATTTTCGATTTACCGAAAGTTTCGAGGCGCACGAACGATCGACGATCGAGGAAAAGCGCGGAGGAGGTGGACGGGGGTGGTCACGAATCGAGGACGGCAAGGCGGCGCGGCGCGGGTCGCGGAAAAAAGTTGGCTGGATTAATTTACTACGACGAGTAGATGGGTTTGTAGCGATATCAACGGCGATCAATTAACGGAATGAACCGGACTTGATTCGCGATGGAAGACCCTGCACTTTTTTCTCTCGCTGGTTTTTTTTTTGCCTTGACCATTTGACCGGGCTTCGCCTCGCCAGCTGTTGCGAATAAAGAGCCAACCGGGCAACGTTATACTCGACTTTTTCTACGGTATTACGATCGATGACACCGTTGAAAGGAAAAAAGGGGCGAGCGCGGGGCGGTGAGCGCAGGTGACGGGATGGTCGAGGACAGGGACGAGAGGCGGAGGGAACGGGACGGATGCTTTTACGGTGGAAAACAGAAGAGAAATAGCGGAGAGTAGAGAAGTAACCGAGTGAATCGAACCTATCGTAGCCGATATTCGATCGTACTGATTCAGTGTTTCCATTAAGACGGAGGTAGGGAGAAGCTTATCGCGATGATAAAGTTCGCGACGGGGTCAGGGGGATTTCTGGCCACTTGTACTCGAACAGTCTTACTTCGCGGGAGATAGGGGAAAAAATGTTCCGCGTCCTCCGATGGAAGATTTCGAGAGACGTCCCGCGACGGAGGTCGTTGATTTATACGGGACAGAATCTCTTATGGGGACAGCAGGTCCGCGTCGCATACGCTCGCCGCTTAAATTATGGGATCCTCGGCGAAATATCTTTTAAGAAGAATCGTTCAAGGTATCTAGGTATGCGAGAGCCGTTTTCTCGCCGCCGGTTGTAACGTTAAACCGCTCGGGATACGTCCCGCGTCTAATCGCGTGTAATCGATGTCAGGGTAATGGCGCGGGGAAATTAATGAATCGTGTGTTTCGCCACGACGCCTTCGAGATACTCGATCGAATTCTTTCGAGTCCCTATTTTCGACTCGATGTTCGTTTAGAACTGCACCGAGCCACGAAATTTCCCGGAAATTGCCTATGTCGAAGGATCGGCGAACAACTGCGTGGCAACTTCGGGGAACAATGGTTGGTGCGCGAGAGCAAACGATCGAAATGGACGCGGCTGCTGTTTAAACGACGAAGCGTAGGTACAATGGCCCGTTCGGCGTTCGTTTTCCGTGCGTTCGAAAGGAGGCCACAAACGAAGTTTCAGATCGAAAACGAGATTACCTGAAAGCGGGCCGCGCAGCCTCGCCGGTCTGACAGTTACGTTCGCCTGGATAGGAGGTCGGGCCCACGCGAGCGGCTCGTACGTTCTGGTTAAAGCTGATTTTAATTAGAAAGCCCCTGCCGTGGCGTTTTAGTGCGTTTTTACCTCCCATTTTAAACTGGTTGGCTGGAAAATGCATTTCGCGTCATTAAATGCGCAGCGCGCCGCTGTCGTTTTCGCTTTTAGCGAAAGCCAGCCCGGAATACAAGTAGAAAGCATTTCGTCCCTCGTATCTGGCCAGACCCGGCCGCGTGCTTTCTCATTTTTACATTATCGCCCGCCGGCGTGCGCGCGGCGTTACATCTTTTTTCCTCCTCCACGGACCGTTCGCACGCTCGTCTCTCCTCTCGTCAAGGAGGGTCAACCTAAGAGAAAATACTTGCGGGAAAGTTGTATCGTGGGCCACGTCTCTCTCGATCCTCTCCGCCGTTGACTAACCCTTTCGCTCTTTCGCGTACGAAAAGCCATCGAGCGCGAACCGTACCGGGTACAGACTACGGGGACGTAAAACGCTTGAAGGCTCGCCATTTTTTTATCACCGTATGGTGAACACGATCGTGACCAGAGATCGAGCATGCACACAACGGACTCGCTGGTAAGGAACGTCGAACCATAAAAACCGTGCATAAGATGGGTAGGCTTTTATGCTTTCTTATTTCATCGCTTCGAGTAGAATGAGAATGAGCATCCGTTCGCTGAATCGTATATCGCGCTAATACGAGCACGATACGAATGACGACTTATCGATGAAGTATTACCTCGTTCTCGGGGCTATCGCAGTTCGAGTTTTACTAGTGAATCAGCCGAGAATATAGGTTTCCCTTGATGCAGCCCGGCCGGTGCATCGAGTTACTCGTTCCGTTGAAAGCTCGTAAAACGAAGGGGTTACATCAGCCCAACAAAACCACCTATACACATCTGATGTCACCGTAAACTAGTTTTCCACGGGGCAGAGCCTCGTGCCAGCGTATCGGAATCAAGGTATTACGACGGTGTCCTTTCACTAGGCTCTTGAAAACGTCGCCATTCGTTTCTCTTCCTCCGTATTTCTTCTCGTTTTTTTTTTCTTTTCTTGCCTCCATCCCTCCCGCGTCGCGAAAAGAATTCGTAATAACTCGTCGAATAGTTCGGGGAACTGGGTCAACCTCTGCGCGGAGTCACGCCGGAAAAGTTGGTACAATAGGCGAGCGTAAAACTTACAAGCAAATACCTCGTCCGCGGACGGAACGACCACGGTTGTTCTTCCAAGGAAGAATTTAATTTCCGTCCCAACTGCCGGAGGTCTGTGTTGATGCGCGAGAATCGCTGCTACTTTTGAAGTCACGGGGGCCGCCGTTACATCAACGGGAGATCGTCGTTAAATCACATTTTTTTCGGAATCTCGCAGACGCTCGAATGAAATGCAATTTCGTCCCCTCCCCCCCACGCCCACCCCCGTGGGAATGCAAGCGAACGATTAAGGGCGATCTACGATCGTCAATTCCAAGCGAAATTCGATTCACGGTTAATGGTGAATAACGACAACCCCCAGAGTGAAATATGGTTATAACGAAACCGTTACAGGTGGCGCGTACCAGGGTCGCTCGTTGGGGGGATATCATGATACTTGAGGCTGTTTCGGCTCGTAAAATCATGTTCGCGTAATTCCAGCGGGCGTGTTGCGCTCGTTTGAGGTCAAGCCTTTAAGCTTGCCGCGGCTTAAATCGTTTTGCAAGGGCGGGCCACGTTAAGGAGAGATTGCCAGCGACAACGGAACCGTCGGGCGCACTCGTTTCGTCCCGCAATTTCCCCGAGCCTTATCGTTATTATCCGTAAACGGCATTAACGAAATTATACGAAAAATGTTCGCACGTTTCAAACGCTCCTCCGTTCGCGGGAGGTAATTTCCTTTCCAACGCGGGGAACTCGGACAAACGGAGGTAGGTAAAAGAAAAGGGGCAAGCCTCCCTTCGAATTGTTGCTCGGTTAAATCAAAACGGAGGCGGAGTTTTTTTTTATTTTTTGCCAAATATGAAAGAGCCAACTTTACTACCACCTCACCCCCCCCCCCCTTAAGGGATGGAAAGCGAGTTAGAGGAGACATTCGTCGGAGAAATTTTTGCGCTTCTCTTGACCCGTTCCTGGGCCGCATTCAAGGCTGCACGGTCTCGCTGGTGAATATCCGCGGTTTTTTCTTAGGCACAGCTTTGTTTTGCAGAAACGCCGAAACAAAAGTGGGCCACAGCCTACTGGGCGAACGACGCCGTCCGAAAACGGTCGTGCTCCTGCGCGAATATCATTGTTTTCAGCTTCCGGATGATAGTTGCGCCCGGCGAATTTCTACCGTTTTGTTCTCCCTTCCGCACCCTGGTTCGCCGTCGCGAGTTACCCAGAAAATCCCTCAGGTTATTATCGAATTTCTCCCGACAATTATCAATTTGTCACTCGCCGACGGGGAGGCAGAACTTCGTTCGTTTCGCGACAGAGTCGAAGAATTGGCTCCTGCGATAAATAACAATCCGTTAATGCCCTTTACACAGCCCGAAATGGCCGACAGTAATCGATCGGTCGGTCAATCAATCAATCAATCCATCAATTAATCTGAATATGTCTCTCTAATCGTCGAACGCGTATCTGGTACATTTTTCGCATACACAGCTGCGCCAATCAGCAGCTAACGCGCAAAGCAAATAAAGTAATCGAATCAATTCGCTTATTCGCAACGCATTATTTCCAATGGACGCGAACGAACGGAGGACGCGCGATAAAGCGAACCTGAAACCTACCGTCGAGAGTGGAAGAAACGTATTCCGTCGAGCGCATAATAATCTTCCCGGCTAATAATGCTAATAACAGCGCATTCACGTTCACGCTTTTGTCGTGGCTGGCAGCCATTGATAAGCGTTACACGCCGAGAATCATCGTACGAGCAGCCTCGAAGAGGGTTCCCCCGCGCGGGATGGCCCATCGCTTTGAACTCACTCATAATTGATTTCTAGTCACGTGCCTGAAAAACACGATCTCGCGGACCGGCCCTTCGACAATAACCGGTGTACTCTTGCAAAAGCAATTTCACCGTTGCTCCTCTCTTCCCGGCCACGGCTCGCGAATTGCCTTCCGTTCCCTGCTTTATTTATTTCATTGTTCGCCGGCCTTTCACGTGCGCATCGAGTCTCCGACTGTTAGCCTATTTCCGGTCGGCTTTGTACGATGGTCAGCTGCAAATATCGTTGACAAATCCTGTCCGCGTTGCGCTCCCGTTCCGCGAATCCGAATTCGCTTCGCTTTTTCGCATTTTCGTCCGTTTCTATCCGCTGTCCCGACCGTTCGGGTTTATTCTGCCATCCCCCAATTTCGTTGCTCAGATTCACGTCGCGATATTTTTCTCTCGTACCTCGAGAAAAAAATCGCCGAGCAGTTCAACCGTGTCGTCTGAGATTAAAATTACGTAAGACGCGACGCCTCTTATCAATAAGAATCGACTGAAATTCAAACGGCAGCTTTTCCGCTCCCATTCCCAATAATTTAATTTATCCGAACGCAGGCCCGGGTGTTGGTTTGCCCGGAAACAATGCAATTTGTTGTCGAGCTCGGTGAAAGCGGAGCCACGCAGATAGACCTTTTAACGAAATCTATGCACGGGGTGGCCGGGGTCGGGGACGAGGACGGTTCCTCCACGGTCTACGAGGCCATTCTCGCCGGTATAATACGATTCGTATTTACCTATTCGCCGTAGCCGTCCTCCTCGTCGTCGCAGTCAGCATCCTAGCGGCGGGCGACGCGCGTCGACGCCTGGCTCCCGAGCAATAATAAGAAATTGATAGTAAAGGAGGCATAATTCCGAGTATACCGGCATTCGGCCCCCATGAATTTTTCATGAATTCCGGAGGCTGTATATATGCAAATCGAGCTATTTTCACGATTCGGAATGCCTTAAACGGTTTAAATATACGACTGGGAATAGACGAGCGGCGGAACGTAACACGGTTCGCCCCTCGAGGCCATTAAGTTTTCACTTAACCCTGGCTTTCTCCCCATTACCTTGTGTCACAACGCGACCGAATTACGCCCCGGCGTTGTCTCACACCGTGGCTTCTTTCGTTCAACCGTGACCACGGGAGATTACCAGATAATCGACCAACACCGGACCCTCGTTACGCGAACTTCTTTCCTGTCCCGCGTATCATCACGCTCGAACGGCCATTCTTACTCGATCTCGCCCTCGAGATAGTTCCGTCGCCGCGTTCCTCCCGCAGGGAAAATGTATCACTTTTACGCTCGACCGTTTCGAAAATTAGATAAACGTCAACGGGAGTCGAAGCAGAACAATGAAAAGCGATACGCGAACGCGAATAGATGTTTCGATGTGCGTCATAAAAAAAAAAAAAAAAAAAGAATTGAAGACAATCTATCGTACGGCTTCGCGAGTGAAAATTGTAAATGATTCGATGATCCATCGCGCGAATTGTACGAGCGGACAATTCCGGAACACCGTGTTGTATGCAAATAACTATGTGTATTCAATGTAAATGGAATATTTCACGTGGTTGACCGCGAGCGATTAAAACAATTTTTCGCCCGAGCCATCGCGACGGGATCACTTTGAATGGAGACAGAACCGATTGTTGTACAACGCGCATTTTTCGTACGCGCATTGTAAAACTCCCGTCGATTATAGCGTTACCCAGGCCCCATTAAAACGGAAGATCGGAAACAGGATATTCCGCGGCCAGACACCCATTAACGGGTTAAAGTCCAACAAAAGCTTATTTATCGCAAACAACGCCGGAAGCGGACTGAAACGGTCAGCGGAGCTCTCTTCGCGGGTACCTCTGCGATGTTAACTGCTCCATAAGGATACACGTAAACCGTGGATACGCGTTGCAGGTAGACGTGCATACGCCTTAAACGTTAACGGCTTCATAAGGATGCACGAGAGATGTTGGGAAACTGTCTACGTTTTATCGGCAGTAAAAGTGGTGGAGAAAGAGAAAAAAAATATATATATATCGAAAGAGAACGTTCAATAAGTGGATTACAACCGCACGGTTTCAGACGTGTCCGATAACGAGATTCCCTTGGAAATCCGAGTGTTGTGACGGGGATGCGGTTGCGGCTCGTAATTTGCAGTCGATTCGTGACGAAGTACATGATTCGTTTAATTAAAAGGCAGCTGTGCAAAGAAAGGGATAGAATGAAAAAAGGAGAGAATAAATAAAAGGCTGCAGAAGGAACAGCGGTAAAAGGCAAGAAAGAAGAAACTTCCGCGGAGTTGTCAAGTTGTATACGAGGAATAATTTAGCCAAGTGCAACGAGAGCTCGTAATTAGGGCAGAGGTCGTAAAAGTTTCTTGCGGCGCAGCGACGCCGTGTCGCGTTCCTCAGCCCGCCTATTTTATTCCGCCACGGAAACTGGACCCCGACGAACGAAGGAAAACGGTTGAATAACACGATCGAAGCGTAACCATCGTATTCGGCTCACGTGGTATTGATTAAAGGCTCCCCTTTGAACTCTTTCGCTCACGGCGTACGCTCCTCTTCTCTTCGAGCAACCCTCCCGGCCCTTCGCTCGGAATTTCGCGAGAACCTTTTCACCGGTCCCTCGTGTATCGAGAAATCTGCGGTTTCGAAGGTAACAGTTTGGAAGGCGGCGGCCTCCCGAAACGCTCGCGTCGGTCATTTCGCCGACGGTGCATCGCGAACATCGGTACGGATTTTAAACGATCCGTCGGACGTGAATCGCGATCGCGTGCAGTACTAAAGACCCCACCGTAATCTTCGAATTTTCTCTTCCTCGAACCGTCTTCGAACCGCTCGTCCGGCGATCGCCAGTGTTTCTCAAAAAGTTCCACGTTGCATCCTCTTACGCTCGATGCGTTTTTCTCGAGTGGAGTCAGATTAGAGAACGGGGTGGCGTTGAGGGAAGGTAAACGAAGGCGAAGATCGACGCGCGAGAGCGCAGGTTCACCCATAACTCGGCACATCCTAACCCGCTTATCTTTGTATCTATCGAAAAATCGACGGAACTCTGTGGGTTCGATTAATAAAACAACCGACCGTTTCCTCGGACGTAATAAAAGATCCGCTGGATAAATAAAGCTGCCCGGGGAACGAACGCGGTAACTTCGAAATAGTCTGGTGCAGATCGATCGGGATACCTACGGTACGCCTCCCCGTTGGCGGAATCTTCGCCCGCGGCGAATCGAGTTCCTCCACCCCCTCTCTCTCTCTCTCTCGATATTAACTGGGGGGGATCCATAAACGCAGCGATCTTCTTAAGGCGTTGTGCAAACCGAGAAAATCTCTGCCGGCTAGAGGGCGGATTTTGGAATGGGTTGCCTCGAACCTGGTCGGGGGGGTTAAAGGCGGCACCGATTAGGGTAAACGATCCCGGAGGGTCTCGAGACCACCCCCGTCGCCGCTACCTCTCAATCTTGTTCGCGAGCTGACATTAAAACTTCCCGGAGAACCACCGTGTCCGCCTATTTTCGAAACGTCTTCTCGTTTGTCGCGACAGGATCCTGATTTTCAATTCCGCGGATCCGGAACCGAATCCAGCGTGCCGTGCTCTCGCGGATTATTCTATCCGCTTCCGCGGAACATCCGTCTCCCGTTTTGCGTCGCGTCCGTTTATCTCCAGTCTCCTTCGGAACGGAGCCGTCCTCCGTAGCCACTGGGTTTTGCAAATTTATCGAGTTGCTTTTGTTTCGGACATCGCTGCCCGCTTGGCTGTCGTAACTCGTTCCGCTTCTTCGCGGGGTTACCTCTCGGAGCGACGTGAATTAAAGGGGAGAGACGTCGAGCATTTTCGCTGTTCGCTGGTCGGTAAACATTTTTCTCCGCGTAGTGTTTTCCATTGGAACCGAGTAGCAAGGATTCGCTGGATGAAAAACGTTTGATATTCGCACGGGTAGGTAGCCGGGTAAACTACTTCCGAATTACCATCCTGTTTCCTTAATGCGGCGAAGCTTGCTCGTGTCGTCCGTGGCAGCACTTGCCCAGAAAGTTTGCTGCACGCCAACGAGCTTGTCATTAATTACCCGATTCGTCCATTTAACCGTGTCGAAACTCTCCGCCGGGTTAGAAGCGTGCAATTCAATGACCGAAACTCCGCGTAGCCCGAGTTTTTGCGTGCGGCTTGCCCCGGCTGACGTAGACAGAAGGAAGAGATCCCTCGTCTTGCCCGTGTGCAGAAGGATACGAGCGCGGTTGCAGGCTCTGCTGCGGTCTTTCTCGCTTTGAAACCGAGCATAATTCGCGGCCGGCTTTCATCCCTTCGAAGAAATCCGTTCCTGCGGCGTGCGAGCATTTTTCAAAAGCGTCTCTGCTAACCTTCTGGTATGCAAATTACTTTGCCGAACGAAACTTCTGTCCGACGTCCCGGAATTCGCGCCCCGCGATATACGACCGAATCGAGGGAATTTTTCGGTGGTCTGCCGATCCTGAATCCGAATTCGAACGGATGCTAATTAAACTCGGACGGGAAGGGATGAAAAAACGCAAGAACGCCTCCAGGGTAATCCTATTTTCCATGCTGCGCCGTACAAAATAATCACGGTGTACTTGTTCTTGCGAATAATTGAACCGATGTTTTTGCCCCGGTTGTTGTTTGAAAGACCGCCAGCTGAGCGCGCGAAACACGGCTCCCTCTCTCTCTCTCTCTCTCTCTCCCTCCCTCCCTCTTTTCAAATTCAATTTCCCCGATGTATTTCCGTGGCCGCGGCACATAGAACCATTGCGAGAAGATTCTTTCCTCCGGCACAATCAACCGTGTACGTGTGCAGAAACGCGGTGCCCGTAAAGTTGCGCCGCGTACCTTTCCCTTTTCCCGCGGCCCCGCGCGTCGTTCTTGCCACCGCCTCGTCCCTCCCGCGTGCTCGTTCTTTGCGCGGAGTCGCGCGTCTGTTTTTCTTTCGCTCTTGAATACGTAGACGCGAAATACGCGATATACATTGCTGGCCCGTGGAAAAACAGTGGGACTGCTTTTGCGCGAGCGACGCCGTCGTCGCCGGGCGAGGGTCAGCCCCGTGTCTCTCGTCTCCAGCGGCAGCCTTCTGAAAGCAAAACAAACGCCCTCGCAATCACGGCCTTTGTGAGCGGAACGAGCTTTTCCTTCCATGCCCGCTGGAAAAAGTGGAGCGCGCCGAGGATTCGTTTATTCGATAGAAATGCAAGGAACCGGGCGCAGGCACCGGAGGACGGTGGGGCCGTTTCCGGAGAACGGTCGAGGCGGACGAGACGGGGGTTGAAAACACGCGGCGAGCTCTTTCCACCCAGGACCGTGGAGAAATATCATTCATGAAGAGTTTATGAATGGAAACACCGGTACGTCGCTCTAATAAGATTCCGTATCGGGCTCGTCCGCGTGTCTTGAATATTTCGTCGACGAGGGGCTCGACTGACTTTGACGACGGCTCGCGAGTGCCGCCGGTTGGAAGTCGCGAATAAGCGGGACAGTTTTTCCTCGATGCTTTCGAGACGCGATGCTTAATGATATAGAACGACGACATTGGGTTAACCGTTTTGAGAAGAGTGCGAGAAATCGCGTGGAAATCATTTCGCCGAAAAATACGATACTTCATGGAAAGTATACGAGGGTGGAAGTTTCATTTAAGGAAACGACATTTCATATGCACGAACCTAATATATGTTACGGCCCGTGGATCGGAGGACGATATTTATGGGATGGTGCTAATATTTCACGCATCCCTCGCTTCTCCCAACGGCGTCATTAATAACAAATATTTTGTGATTAATTCGCGATATTATACGGGAACGGATCGTATAAATAATATGTACACTCGCGGCCGGCCACGCAATGCAACAAAGGGCCGTGGAAATAGTTAATTTATGAAGGCAGAGTTTCGCATCTCCCGTTTCAACGGCCAGAGAAAGATCGTCCCGCGTTCTCCTTTTTTCACCCCCGCTCGGTTTTCAGAATTTTTCTAACGATATCTTATTAACGCGATAGTACTTTGCCAGCGTTGCGCGTTTGTTTGTTGATTTATTTTACATTCCGTTTGCCAAGCGCTATTAATTAAAATGAAATCATTCGCGTGTATTTAATTACAATCATAGCCGTAGAGAATTCCGGGGTCGGCGATGTAACGTGCCATTGAATAAATCAATATTCCGATATCGTTTTCACACAAAGGAAGTAAACGATGAAAGCTTTACGACGGCTATTGTATCTGCTATTTGGTAAATGGGGAATAGAACAATATTATGCATCCTGCCTCGTTTATTATTTCGACGTATCCCGTTGGTAACAAAATGTAATACGCCATCGAATACTATTTGATATCATCCAAACCCCGGTGACGATTGAAACCGCGGTGACACGTAATTCGAGTCATTTTGACTTACTGTCAAATTACGCCCGAATACGCTCGCAATTTCACAGTCGAAATCACCTTATATCGCTAACAGGTTGAAACGCTAACGCTAACACGGAAACAGTATGCAGAAACGATATCGCGCCATCGCGGATCGCGTTCGCAGCTCGCGCGATTTCGCGTTCAACGTTTCAATGAAGAAGCTGGTTGTTAATGAAAAGTCGGTCGGGAGAGCGTTCACCATAAAAAATACAGCAACGATGATACCGATAATAAAAAGACAGTTGAAGTTTTCAAGCTGACTCGCGATTGAAACCCAGACGGTTCTCCGTAACCAACAAACTGTAACTCCTTTCGACTTGGTCGGCAGAAAACAATCGCGTGTCTGAACGGTGAAAAGAGTTCGCCAGGAACGTACCGCCGCGAAGGGTGAAGGGAATTGAATGGGAAAGGTGTGCCCGCGACACTTGCAATGATATTTTCCAGGCGAAGGAGCGCGTCGACACGTTCCATGCAGAAAATTGCGCGGTGCGATGGCGAGTCGCGCGTAATAACTACACTCGTTTAGCCGGATTGATATTAATTTCCAGAGGAAACACAGCGTAACGCGTCCGAGCAGCGGCCTAACATTTATATGTGACATCAACCGATCGCTATCTGAAATTAAATGTCCACCGGCTAATTTCCCAAAGTGAACCGTCTGAAAGGTATGCGAAGTAAAAGGATTCGATGTCGTGCATCGATGGCATTGACGGTACGCGAACAAATAAATTGTCCCGGCTCTCGGATAGGTATCGTTTAATTCGATGATATCGAGTCGGATATAGCCGTTGGGTGGCACGACTCGCCTTGGTTGGGCAGGCGTAACGACATCGAACGAGAAATGTTCATATCGTCGGTTTATCCATCGATGCCAACTGCCAGATTTAGCTGCGTTACGAGAAACGATCAATTTGGGGTAGAAATTACGCTGGTCGATGTTGCTGCGAAGGAACCAGGAAGAGTGACACTCAATAGCAACCTGGTCGTTAAGGCTTTCCATAAATTTCACACCTATACTTCACGCATTCGTGGATTTCGATACGAAAGGATGCGAACTCGCGCGGTTCCGACAGCAATACCCTCCGTTTCGTCGTCTATTACTTTCCTATTATTTTCTGACACTCCAATTTCTCACTTTTACTTGGCGACGGTCTCGAACGTAGATGAAACCCGGTGAGATCAGACGTTGGAGAGAATAAAGACAGTTTCTCCGATAATAATTGCTTGGCGGCAGCGTTAGAGCAGAAATAGCGCAACACTCAACACCGGGACCAAAGTCCATTTGGATCACCGCGATATGATGCTTGGAAACCGTTAAAACTTTCCCGAAGGAGCACGATCTACGGTGCAGCTACCGTGACGTAACATTGTTGCCACGAGTCGGGTGCGGGTTCCTGCAGGAGCATTGAAAAGTATCGGATAGAAAGACACCTCTCGCCTCGCGAGTAACACGGTTAACGGAGACGGTAATTATTTGATCGCCGTGGCCAGAGCTCCCTCAGCTTTCATTTTAACGCGAGTTGTTTGTCCGCTGCGACGCTGCGAGCGGCAGAGTTCCCTCGATGATGGAAACGAGCAGATGAAGGAACGACCGAACGAACGGGGAAACCGTTCGTGGGATCGCGGCGGTACCCGCGAGAGGGTGAAGGGAACAGGTCGGAGTTCCCGCAAGTAGCGGGCTCTCTGCGGTTATCCGAACAGGCTTTATAATTAATTCCATTGTTCGAGGGGACCGGCATATATACGCTCCGTCTATATACGTACATAGAGGCTGGCAATGCCAACAATTACGAAGGACGATCGTTGGCCACCTTGCCGTTTCCTTTACGTGCTCTAATACCGTTAATCACGTAACGTTGCGCGGTCCCGATTGGCCTGATCGTCGGACGCCCATCCCCGTGGCTCGCCGTGCGAATCGTGTCGCCCGTGATCGCCATTTCGCGTACAGGAAACATTTTCGTTCGAACCGCGCCGGAAATGATCGCGTCCCGGCGCTATTATGGAATCGTGGGCGCGAATCGAACGGTCGCGCGGGGGGTGTTACTGGTACACGTATTCAGCGGCGTGTTTCCACGCCCGGTCGTCGGGTCGACGCATCGATCCGATCGTGGGAAAAGTAACCACGGCCGGTCGAATACGAATCCCGTTGTCGATACCGGAAAAATGCTCGCCGTTACCACGCGGCGGAACGCGTCGAATATAAGGTGCAACGACGATGCTACGACCGCGATACATTTGCGGCGAACTTTTCGTCCGATTGCCATCGCTGTTACGATCATTGCCGCTTCTGCCGGTCTTATTTCTCACGCGGAATCCTGTTCCGAGTCCCTTTTATCCAATCTAGCGAAGCGCATCACCGAAATCCCTCCGTTTATATGTATAGTCGCTTGGGCGAGGTACGCCCTTCCGCCCACACCCCCTTCTCCTTCTCTCGTGTTCCATCCATTTCTCTTTCTCCGTCTCCCCTCATCCTCTATCTGTTTTCCCAGCCCTGGTTTTGTACGTTCCCGACGTGGCCGGGCTGGAAGCGAGCTCCTTAGCGGAGTTTTCGCAAGAATCTCGTAAACGGTGGGTTTTCGAGCGAGCCACAGACCGACGGGAAAGCAACGCACGTCCAGAAACCGGGTGGCGTGGGGTAAGAGTTGAAGAGTGGCGTGTTACGCTGTCTGGGGGGTGGGACGACGCTCGAGAAAGGGTAAATGGACGGCGTGTTGGGAGCTCGCCGTGGCAGCGGTAGCAGGGATGCCGAAGAAGAGGTTCAGAGAGAACCGGTTGGAGGAGGACGGAAGCCAGAGAGAGGGTTAGGCAAGAGAGGATATGGAGGCTTCGTTCGCAAAGGGATGATGTATGATCTATCCGTGGCACGCTCTGCGGTGGCGAGATTTTCAGGCCCTAGATCTTCGCAGCCGGCCAACGCCGTGGCCAGCCATCCCTCGAATTGATGGTGACGCTCCTCGTAAAAATGACCCTAATGCATTCTTGTCTGAAAATCTATCCGTCTTCGAATTCGATACACCTGCGCGCCGCTCACGGAGAGCGTTGTTAACCCCGCAGACGCATCGAAACCCAGTTTCGATCAATCGACGATGGTATTCGATTATTTAGATCGATCCGAGACTCCTTGGTTTAACCAATCAGATCGCCAGCGGTGCGACTCAATTATTCAAGGGCCGAGAAGCGGCACGAGATGCACGGTGTTTATTAATGGCGACGATGGCGTCCATTACGGTCTACGGCGGGCTGCTGGGAACAAAAGGTAATTACGCGGCAACAATTCCATTTGGCCCGCGTAAAGTCGCGTCCTGTATAAAATTTGTCCGGATGCTTTCGACCGCGACATTCACCAGCCATCGTTTAACGCGCCTCGCTCACTTATATTTTCCACGGCGCTTAATTTGATAACTAATGCCGCGTGCGGCTCCGATAAATCGCACCGCGGCCGGACGTCCGTTTGCACGCGGAGAATTTCACGCGGTTCGCTTGCTCGCCCTCCGTCGACCAGCTGTATACACCATTAAAATGTGTAATTTAACCGGTTATTGTAGATCCATTGCGGCTTTTCTAACGAACCGCGTTCCACCGGGCCATCGGTGCGCACCGCTCTTCGTACACCACCAGTTATTTCGCACTTGGAGCTTTTTATACATCGTAACTGGACTGTACTCCGATCGGCAAGCTTTTAATTGCATTTTTTTTTTTTTTTTTTTTGCCAGGCTCTGGCCCACATTCTCACGTATGTCACCAGTTCCCTGTTTTCATTCCCCCGCCCCTTCGACACGTAGACTCGATCGATGACAATTTTTGAATCGCGACGAATTCGTTGCTGCGACGGGGGATTCGATTTCGTGCCTTTCCGAAAATTGAACTAGGTATTGTCCGCGTATCAGGGTATTTTTAGAGAGAAAATGGCGGAACGTTCATCGATATACGCGTGGAACCCGGGAATGCCACGGTTTTTAATTGTTTCGAGCCTCATGGTTGCCATAAAAGCCGTGCCAATTAATCACACTTGATTAGTCCGTTTGTTCCGGGATATCTGTCAGTCGATACCGCGCGAGCCGGCCCGCCGTTAACCGGGGATGCATAAATTCCGAAGGGAATAAACGTGTCGGCATATTATATGGTCGTTCTCGCCGACGACGGACCGGGGGGGAGTGGCGTATCGCTTTTTAACGCTGACCCCCAGCGACGTACTGACAATTCTTCTTTCCAATTTAATGGACAAATAACGAGTACCGTAACGAAGTTTCAGCGTTGAGCTGCCGCGAAAATAATAGCGTCCCTGGCGGAACGCCGGGGCACATTAGCTCGGGAACTTCCAACCGTTACGCTATTTCGACGTACCTATATTTCAAAAGTCAAAGTTCCACCGGCGCCGCTCGAGCACGTTCGAATAAATATCGCTGACCGTTGCCACGATTTATTTGTTCCATCGACTATCGGCGTTAAAATCGTCGTACCACGGCGGCGGGGTCAAGCGTCATCGAAAAGAGCGCGACAATCGTCCGGCAATATTTCGCCGCTGCGTATTAAAATATCGACGCGCGTGCACGGACACGCAGACCCGTGGATACGTATTATAAACAACATCCGCGTGCAGGATATCGGGACGATCGTTCGCGAGTTCGCAGCTCGCCCCGTCTCGTCGCGGTGTCCGGAGACAGACGGAGTAGTTGTCAATCGCGGCGTAAAGCTTCGACACAGCGAACCGAGCAGGGTGAAAAGAAAGGAGAGGAAGCAAAGCGTAAAGGCAACTCCGTATGAAGAGCGCGCGGGATTCGCGTTTCCACGGCTCGTGGATGAACGATTAACGAGAACGAAAAAAGAGGGGGCGGAGGGCTAAAGAGACACCGTGGCGACTGGTGGCGAGCGAGCGCGGGGATGAAGGAGGAGGCAGTGGGTGAAAGGGGTGTTGTTCGCGGATGCGCGCGGAGAATACCCTCGCACAAAGCTCGAAATCTTCAGGCCACCGTGAATGAGTCTTCGGAGGGAGGAGAAAATGGAATATAACCCTTTGTGCGACGCGACATCAGTGTCTTCGTTCGCATGGGATTTGCGCCGTGCATACAGCTAACATAATACAGGAAGATTGTAGATACAAGGTGGGTAGATACCTGTAGGTCGGTAGGACGTGTAGCGTATATCGTTGCACGGATAGCCTAGCGGGGCAGAGGTGTGCGAGGTCGGTGAGCGGGACGCGGTTGGGTGCTGAACGGGACGGAGGGGTGCACCAGGGGGTTAGAGTGGTCGCCAGGCATAGGACGACCAGGAATGGCACAAAGGTAATGGAATCAGGTGCCGCGTGCCGTGAATCGTATATGTTCCTAGGGGTTCTCATTTGCAGACGTAGATTCTGCCTCTTAACCAATCCGGGACCACCGTCTAATTACACGAGTAACTAACACCAGCGATTAAGGAAGCAGTTTTACAAATAGGACACCGTTTCCCTCGATCACCGTCGTTCGAGCCCTCGACGATCCACGGCAAGAGTTTTAATTAAAAACCCGTCGACAGGTCGAGATTGATAATCTTGCCTCTCCGAGCACGGTTTTTATCGTGCTCCACTTGGAACGGTGTTTATCGGTGGCCACTGCGCATCGCGAGCATTTTCCAGGGTTCTCGTAAAACGTCCTAATTTTCCCTTCCCCTTTTTTTGTTTGTCTCTGTTTTCTCTATACGTAGCGTTTTGAAAGTACCCATTATCATGCGGGATGCGGAGCATTGCACGGTTGGGATTCTTTAAACAAAAGGAATTTTCTTTTTCCTCCCTTCTCTCGCGGTCGCTCTGTGTAGGCGGTTTAATCGCGCGGCGGTTCGAACGACGATAACCTACTTTTTCTCGAACGATAACAGAAACGTGACGTTTCCCGATGACAAAGGCCCGCGCGATTCGATTCGATGACGTATCGAAGTCTTGACAACCGAAGAGCGCTTTTCGCTGCTATCGCGGTTAAAACGCCCCCACGGCCATGGCATCGATACGCTCTCCCCGTGAAACGTGATCGTGCGTGCGTTAAGTGCGCTCGTTTACGCCGCCGCTATTTCAATGACACCCCGATCGCGTGGAAACGCCACGCCACACGCGGCCGCGATCGAATTTGTGCGCGTCGATTGATGCGACCGATATAAAATCATTCGTCCCCATTTTCGACTGTTGCGTATCCGCGGACGCCATTAAAGCCAGTCGAGTTGGAGTCGACAAGGGACCCGCGACTCCAGCTTTGAAAAATTTCCCCCAGCCATTCTGATTTATTTCTTGCTGTTTAAAAGAGCCTCCAAACCGACAAACTGCGAAGCTGTTGACTCGTCGAAATAACCGTGCACATCGATTTGCACGGGGATGGACGAAACTCTGCGGTACGTTTCATAAAACGTCGCGAGGGAAACTGTACGCGGTGTTAAATGACAACTTTCCGCGAGGCAGATTCCAGCAGTTCAGGACAAAGCGTATAGCGATACGCCACCGGGATACGAGCTCACGATAGTCTGTATCTGGAACACGTAACCGCAACCAGAGTGTTCGTTCCTCGAAGGCGTCTCGGGAGCCCCTGAAAGAGACGCGTGGAATAGCTACCCGTTCGATGGGAAATGAAAGTTTACAGGATAACGAGTGCCCTTTGAACTTTCAGCTGCGATATCGTCGCGCGGCACTTTGGAAATCCGGTTTTCTGAATTTTCCAAAAAGTGTTGCATTACGAGATTGAAATCTGGCTAGAGGATGAGAAAGGGGTGCGCCGTCGTTCGCAACGTTGTAAGGGGAAGATGGGATCTACATCGTCACGTAACGCGTATCCGTTCGAAGTTATATACCTATCTGGCTCGTAACAATATTCGATAAAAGGAAAAGCAACGACGACGATCGATGGGATAATGGATGGAGGGGAAGGGGACAAATCGTAGAAATTCGTCGTTTAACGCGACGCGTTTTATCGGCGGGCCGTTTAATAGAACGGAATTTATCATTTTGCGGGCAAAAGGTGTGCGGGAACCGGAAAGCTCCGGATACCCAGATGGGTTTTGTTGGACGGTTTCCTGTCGGAAACCCGAAAGTTTCTGGCTTTAAATTTCAGCTAGCCGTTCCGGGCCACACACCGAATGTTTCGGATTTGCAGTTTTCCCGTTACCCACGTGCAACAACGGATTCGCGCCGCCCCCGCAAGTTTACAACGGTGAAACTTTATAATATAAAATAATATTTTTTATTAACGCGCGCGGACGCCCGCGTTTTTATACGCCGGCCCGGCTGCGCGTTTCCGTCCGCCTGCCATCCCTCGTTCTCTGCTGTTCTTCGTACTTTTTTCTCGCCTGTCTTTCCTTTTTATTTTTTTCATTTTTTTTTTTTTTAACCCCACCTCTTCCGTCCACCCCCCCCCTTTTTCCCCTCTCGCTTTCGCTTTCCGTTTCTCTCTGTCTATCTCGGTTTTTTCGAAGCGTCGCGAAAGTTTGGAGTCGACCCGGTTGCCGGGGCCAAAGCTGGCAAGCGAGCAGAAAGCTCGAGCTCGCCCGTGGTACACGCGACGCATTATTCAATGAAACGCGAACCAGCTCTGCCGTTGTGTACGCGTGTACGTGTACCCCGTGTGTGTTCCGAGTCGCAAGTTGCATGATGAAGTCAGTCAGCGTGCACAGAGCAGAGCTGCGCTCGGCCGCAATTTCCGTGTCATTGACATTATTCCTGGCAAAGACTATAAATAGAGGGAATCGATACTCGACCTATTCATACACGGCCAGCGGAACTCAATTTATCGAAACTGTTGGCTAACCTGTTCCAACGTTGAAATCGTTCCATCGTTGATTCCACGAACCGTATTCTTTACGCCCGTTACACGTACACATCCCGGCTACCATCTCGAGACTCGAGATTCGCTGCACACGAGATGCATCCCCCTTCGTGGGTCGAATTACGTAACGTTTCGTTTGGAACCGTCTCGTCGTCTTTAATCCCCTGTACTTGGATATTTTGGTCCTCGGGGCTGAAATTTTTTTTCATTTCTCTCCCTCTCTCTGGAAATCCTCTCCTCCTCGTGTCTCGCCTCCCTTCGCCGCAGCGTCTTTTAGTATTCTCGCGTCTCGCTCCGGAGCCGGGGTGGAAACCGAAACGCAACCCATAATTCCTCTGTGGCCGCCTCTACCCTCCGTGTTCCACGAACCAGGCCTCTCTTCACTTCGACACGACTTTCCTCTTTCAAACGTTTCCTGTTACGCGATCGCCGCCACATACCGTGAGACCTGCCCCTGTACGCCAGCCAGCGCGAACTTTTCATCCCGTGCTCGTTTGATCGTGTTTCATTTTTAAAAGGAACGCCACCGACGTGCTCCCGAGCATTTTTTTAAAGAATCGCCTTACTCACGGGTCCGTTTCTTTTTAGACAGCCTAATTATTATCTTATCGGATCGTTGTCGGGGAATCGCGCCCCTTTCAACGGCCGAGGAACGGCTGCTCCAATGGAATAACGTCGCTTCATCTCGCCCCTGTAATCTGTCCGCTTCCTTTTCATCCCTTCGGGCCTCTGACACCTCGAATTTCCGTTCGTTCCTTCCTTTTTATCTCTCCCTCCCAGCGTCCTACCTACTTTCCACCCCGCGCGGATCCAGCTCGCTCCCAGCAAGCTCCTCGAACAATGTTACCCAGATGAATGCGTGACGTCCGCCCGAGCATCATTTCATATTTGATAATCTTAGGATAATCCGGAGCGTGTCCCGGGCGCTCGAGGAACTTTCGATTAAGGGTATTCAGCCCGGATCGCGTCATTGTTCTCCGAGGGCTGCTCGTCTTTTTTCGTCTCCCAGAGGCGCATGTGACACGAATACGCGAGAGAACGAGAAATATGGAACGCCAGAAACCGACCGGGGGAAAATCCGATGTTCGACCCTGGGCTCTCCAGGCTAGGAGCAGAGATAATCAAGTGTAATTCCGCGCGACGAGGCGAGGGAAATTTTTTGATTTCGTTAATCGTTTGTCAGGAGGAGATATCGACGCGTGGTTATCCCAGGCCGGTAGCTTCGCCTCGATCAAACGGAGCGTATCCGCTGCTTGGTTTTTCGTCTCGCGTCGGGGTAATCTGCCCTGGGGCACCGCCAAGCAGGAACACTCCCGTTCCTCTCTTTTTCTTAACGTTTTCTACGCCACGCCTTTGCGCTCTCCTTTCCCTCGTATAATGTACGTCGAGTTAATTGGATGAGGCGGCCTCCTCGTGACTGTTCAGGCCACTTCAACGACCTGGCCGCGGCTAAACTCGTGGAACTCGCGATTCTTAAACGCTCCGCCGCCGCCCGCTGCGACCGAGCAGTCGTCGTCGATTAAATTACTCCTGTCGACATTAGCGAAAGTTATAGTCCGGCTCTGATTTCGTCTTCGACGTTTGCCCTTTGATGTCTCTAATTAGGGACTTGTTACTATCGGAATGTGTAAATGGCCGACCGCCGCCTCCTTTTACTTCGCGACGAAAATCATTATTTATCGCGCGCGCGTCCAGTATTATATTAGCGTGACGGGACAATATAACCCGCCTCTTGTAATTACCCTTGTTCGTTACGCTCAAAGTCGATTGCATTCCGGACTCATTACGTACCGTTCTCTATTCTTCGTCAGATTCTAACGATGATTGCATAAATAATGCTACTCGAAGGGCTTAGGGTGGTATCTGTCTCCATTCGCTTTAATTGGATTCTCGACTTGGAGGAAATACGTCCACACGCCCTATACTTTCCAATGTGGCACGTCTGATCGAATCCTAAATCTTCACAGTTGCGCGAGATCGCTAATAAACGACATACCTAGACCCGACCAACCAGTGCATATATGATAAAATAAATGGTACACCCTGAGAGTGGCTTTTCATAGTCACTGCACGCGATTCTAACCTCCAGCTATCGCAGTCTGACTTCATAAACCGCCGCGTCGGACTTTATCGACGATTAGCCGGTTCGCGCTTTTTCCCGACGCAGGCTCTTGTCTCGGCCCGTCGTGTAAACGGTCCTCGACTTCGATCGGGCCGTAAATCGGTCCAGTTAGGGACCGTTCGACCAGGAAACGAGCGCGATAGAATTCCACGGGACGGCACAGGCGGAAACGCACGCTGAATTCCCCACTCGCTCGAGGAGCATCGAAATTAACCAACGTTTTATCGGTTCGTAAAACGGAGGAGAGATAAATTCGGTTTTAATGCGGCACGATCGGGATCTCCCTCGGTCAGAATATCCCCCTCGGACCGGCAACTTCATAGCCGCGTGCCCGGCTCGAATACGTATCGGCGAGCCCATTTATTTCACCCGTTGCGAGTTTCGCGCACGGCTTTCTTCCGTTAACAAGCCACTCTCGCGAGCGGAAAAACTGGCAGTATCGCTTCCCATCGGGCAGATCTCGCTGGAGAATCATTACCGGACGGCGGAAAGTGTCGCTCGTTATGTTCTCACGGCCACACACAGATTAACTTATTCCACCTGTGCGATTGTCTTTTTTCTTCTCTGATCGCCCTCCTGGCGAGTTTCAGGGAAACAAGTATTTTACGCTTGCTATATTATTCTTCGTGCGTTCGCTTTCTGACGTCGACCCCGTGCGATTGCAATTACGACGCCTTTCGCGTGGCAGAGTGTCACGAAACGAAACGAAACGAATGGCGAGTTCTTAAAACGTGTCTTTCCCTGCGCATATGCAAACGTAATGCAGTGTCGGACAAAAGGGTAGCACTGGTGGACCAACGGGAATAGCAGGTCGTCGAGTATCGGTGAAATAGGGGTCGGTGTCGTGAATTTCATTCTGGGGCTTTTTCTCTTTCAATCCCCGGTCCGCAACGGCTGACCATAGCGGAGGCAAACTGGCCCCGTGGATTCCGACGGTAGTTTGTCAACGTGACAATGCGCGCCGTTGTTACACCGCTAAAGTATTGAGCGGGCGTGTTTACATAGGCAGATCTCGTAAGCGTTGGATATCAAGCCGTCAGGCATTCGCGTGCAAAATTGCTTCGTGACGTGTTTGTCGTTTCGTTCGATGGTGTGTGCGGACCGTGGCGAAATCACGGTCGGTCCATTGATGGGGTGTGGAGCCAACGGGACAGGAGAACGCGTGTTCCGACCCGCGAGAAGGATTCTGGGGTTCCCTCTCGTCGATGCGTTCAGCCGGTCATTCGAACTCCACGCGAAGACGCGTTGTCCCTGGGTCAGTTCCATGCGATGTCTACATCTTCGTTGACTATACAAGGTCTTCTGTCATCTGTGTCAATCTCTGTCATCTGACTAGAATCAAGAATATCTGGTTTGAGTTCGTGGTTCCCTTTTCGAGCGAAATGGCTTGCAGATCCATCGAGCCAGTTGTGTCACGCTTGTACTACCCATCAGTGGCTGTACATCTTAGAATCTTGCGACAACCTGCACGGTGGGACACCCTGTACAAACGTAGGAGACACTGTTGACACGATCGCGTTCGACGATGCCCCGGGATGGAGCAGTAAAGCTGTTTGCTAACCGGTCCTGGCGACGCCGCGGCACCTCGCAAGGTGCCAGGCGTTTACGTTATATATCCACCCGATACGTGGGGCGATAACCGTGTCGAATATTGCGGAAGAGAAATTTATCGTCGCGCCGTCTCGAGCCGCTCGATAATTTTCAATGGAAATACGAAATTACTACATCGAGATACGCAGGAGTCGCGATAGGTGGACACTCGCGCGACCGTAGTTCGTTAGCCAAGGTTTTCGCCAGTTCTTACTGGCTGGATAGAAACGCTACCCCTCGTCTATCATCCAACCGTGATGGCAATCGAGGAATATATTATCGACGATGCAATCTCGCGGCGGTTAAGACAGATATACGAGGATAAGGGTAGCGCCGACCTATTCGTAGATTGAAATCTTTGCTGACGAAAATTGCCGCGCGGTATCCACCTGCCAGCAGCTTTATTGAAACGTTCGCGTGTTTGGAGACCCGACCTTGCCCGATTCCCGTGAGATTGCCGTCGATTAAGTTGTTATCCGCGCCAGGACGTATTTACAGGGCAGCTACTTCGATCTTTTCCACCGGTTGGTCGAAACGGATCGATACATACCGTTCGTTAGTGCATCGGTCTCTGTTCACCATAGAGAGCGAATCCAAACCCATTATAGCTGGAGTGCATTTGATCGCAGTTAATTACAATTCGATTAATCGTATAATTTGGATCGAACGGTAACTATAATTGAGCCTTTTGCCACGAGGACGAGTGTCGAACGACCGTGCGGCGTATCAGCCATTCATGGACGCGAGATTCTTTAAACGAGACGCCACTTCTTTCCTCGCTTCTCCACGAGTATATTTAACCAGGCAGTACCAACTTCTCAATAAACACCTCGTTTAACTGTTTTCGGTTTAATTAAAAACCGGGCGACTAATTATTTACACGCGACACAGAGGCTGTCGTCTGAACGCTCGTAGCGAACGGTCGAATTCGTGGACGTCAAAAGAAGCATCGTTTTAAGCACAGCCCACCCGTGTTCCGTGCTTTATAGTTTCATGTAATTAGTCGCCGTTGGTACGTAACTTCTCGGGGTCGCATTTCCAGTCTTCAATTACGTCGTTCGGGGCAACTTCTCGCGGTTCGTTTATGATATAAGCGCCGCCGCAAACAGGCGATCCTTTTACCTCAGCCCCGTTGAAAACGTCTCGGACGTATACGTGCTCTGTACGCGTCTCGTTCCGTTAAGTTAACACACCCTCGCGGACTCGCCTCTCTCAAAGAACGGACGCGCTCGTGGCGCCGGAGTAGATTGGCCGGCGGGCTCGTCGGGAATACGGTTCTAACGAATTTTCGATCTCTCCTCGTCCCCGTCATTTCCATTTTGACAGGGCGACGCGTGGCGAAAAACACGATCAAAGTCATTACCAGTTACAGCGGCGTTAATTAAGAGAAACACGCGTTACGCGGGGGTGCAGGTTGGGGGGGCGGACTCGCGGCGCGTCGATTAATCGAATTAGTTAGAACAGCTTGTTGTCAAAGTACACCGCAAATCGCGGCTCGATCAGCGTAAACGCGCGCGCCCGTTCGGTTTATTTTCCAGTTACCATTCGTATCGGCGTTTCTGCTTCAATCAACGCTTCGGATGTTCGATTCTCGCGCGATTTACCGTGTTGTTGTTTCGCGAGAGGGTGCAATCAAATCGCATCGCGATACCGTCGACGGGAACGCGGAAGGAACCGGGACGGGATGCACAGCGCCGAGTAAGTTCGAAAGTATTTGCAAGAGCAGGCTGCTACGATAATTTCACGGTGTTCGATTCTCAGGCGTTCGTCGACTTTCAGTCGAGACGGGTGGAATCGAACGGGGGTGGCGAGCGGTAATTTAACTATTCGATGTCCCGTCGGAAAGAGGGCAGATTATCGGTGCTGCATAGATATTAAACGCGCAGCGTATCGATTGGTGTGACACGGCGATAAATTTGCCGGCTTTCGCTCATCCATTCGCGAGTCTATCGAATATTTATTAATTCATTAAAACGAGCCGTGCCAATGTCGCGTTGGCACAAATTTGAGCGAGGCTGTTCGCCCGATAAAGGGAGCGGAAGGAGCGTCGAGCGAGAGCGTTGACTGTTTCAATAGGTAAACGAAGGAAATCACGATCAAATTGACTCAGGGGGATCCCAGATTCTTCAGGCGCAACAGAGCTCGAGGGGATTTTAAAGATGCCTCGCGACAGGCATTGATTTTCTCTCGGACTACCGGCGGGACGCAATAATTCCGTGTACTTTTCTCGATCCTCTCTGTTCCGAAGCCTCGACGGCGAATCAATCGCTTTAAAGCTCATTTCCTCGACGACCCAATCTTGCGCGCTCGATTTCCGCGAGCGCTTGACGCGAGCGCGTTCGCCACGGGCAGAGAGATCGACCGACGCACTGCCATCGGCTGGCATTCCAACGTCTTCGGAGCGGAAGTCTTGATTGCATCGATTAGAGCTGCTTGATTACTTCCATCGCGCGGTTATTTCTATTATTTGTTTGGCCTCCATTCGCGACGGATAAACACGACCGCTTCTTGTTGCTCTCGAAGGCTCGGGTTTTTATACAAATATTGAAAGTCAGTTGGTCAGCGCATTACGAGGGCTAATAGTGGCCATGTTAAATAGAGTTTTGATTATCCAGCTGACTAATGAAAAAAGAGAAAGGGGTCTTCGAGTTGAATCAGCTGTTTGATTGCATACTCCGGTTACTCGAGCTCAATTACCCGGTAGTTTCTCCGCGTGATCGATCGATCAGCTAATTGATCGATATCAACGATCAGCAGCGTTATTCGTTTCTTTCGTCGTAGTAAAAAGGAGAGTTTAACTGTGTTCGTCAGTGTTTGTAAATTATTTGCACATCTGAAGAGGGTATCGACGTCCTCGACTTGTCAAGTTCTGCAAACTACCGAAAGCTCGTTAAAAAGTGTTTGCAACGCTTGCCGGAGCTCTCTTCGCCGACTGTTTCAACAATAATTAAGCCGTACGTGGGAAAAGCACGCTTTTCCCGGTCGTGGGGAGTAGCTAGCCGTAAAAACGAGCCACGTTTCTGTTGTGTACCAGGCGTAACGAGGCGCAACGAGATGCAACGGTACAAAGTAACGAGAAAGAGCAACGCGGCCGTCTTCGAGGCGCGCATAAACTTCAGGACCGTAAAGGTGCCGGTGCACCAACGATTTGTCCCGCCATCGTGCGCGCGCTCATTCCCCGGATTCGAGACGATTTATAATTCGAAATTGATCGTAATTTCTATAGACCATTGCTTTCCATCCGCGATGGTAAGGATATATTCTCGCGTTACCGTTTTTCTTCTACATTTTGATAAATTTTCGGACGGAGATTCTGAATACCGCGCGAGCTGGATGGGAGATCGCAATTTATATTCCTTGAATAATTCTTCGATCTCATTATGGGAAAGTTCCTCTTCTCCTTTTGGGTAATTTTTGGCTGGAGGTTACTGAATACATATCATGAATGGTGGATGAGAGATTATATCCTTCGCCGTCGTCCGTCCGCGTTCGCGCATCTTGCCAACGAGCGAATTAGATTTCATTCATTCTCTATCGTCGATCGAGCACGAATTTAACTCGCGGCTGCGACGAAATCGCGGAGAAAGTAAAAGTCGGATGAGAACTGGGAACGTTCGCAGCGGGGCGAATCGCGCGGTTTATGCACCCGTCGCCGAATCTCTTCAACCGCGAGTTCGCGAAGTGTCGTGACGCAAAAGGGGGGGGGGGGGGGATTTGAATGTTAAAGATGCTCCGGGCGAGATTAGCGAAATCTTGGGGGCCAAACTATACAACGATTGTCGGCTCTTGGTAGGCGCCGGTAATCTACGGGCAAGTCCGCGAGAAGAGGGCGGAAGACTGCGAAGGGAAGAAGACTCTTTGCGCTCCGAGAAGTCTAACTAAGTTTCAAACTAAGTTAGTAACGTAGATCCTATTAACTAGTAGGGTAATACGGGCCAAGAGTCTTATCGTAGAAATTATCTTCCCTTTATACGATTCCTCCTTTTTTAACCTCCACTCTTAAGCCTCGCTTCCGCCATTTTTCCGTCTTGCGTCTTTTCTTCAGCCGTTCTTCCCAGCCGTCTCAATGGCTGATTTTCACTCGTTGTATACGCGCTCGGAGAATGAGAAAAGCTGTGATAACAGTTTCGCCCCTGCTGCGCAATCAGGGATAGTAACATCGGCTGTGACTTAACGAAGCCGCAGCTTCTTCGATTCGGCGATTAATTAAAGAGGACAACGGACGGCCCCACTCCCGCGTATCTTATCGATCCTTGTAATTCACTCGAAACGATCGTGGTAAATAGAAGAAAATCCGGAAAAACAACTACGCCGGCCTGGGCGGCCTTTTACGATCCAACGAAACAGGATTTTCCAATCTTCCGCCAATTAAGGACTCGATTGCCTCGCGGTTTAGCCTGCGAGTTTTCCAACCCCCGTTACCCAGTTTTCAGCTTCTAAGAGACGACGTTAGCCGATGGTATACGATAATAGAATATTCCCGGAATGGTAGAAGCTCGCCCGACCGATTCGATAAATCGGAGTTTCTCGATTAATTCCCTATTCGAGCGTATATTCCCCGGCGGCCGTGGTGCGCGTGGCACGTCCGTGCGACGCGCGTCAGTGTGCAAGTCACCGAGCTGTGAGCGAAAGGCAAGTTTTTCAGGAACTCAGTGGCCGATGATAAATTCCGTCCGTTCTTCGGCTTCGTACCTTTGTGCCGCGCTGGCTACCGGGCTCCGGGACGATTCCGGTTGTCATGTAGGATTCATGGTAACGCAGGTGGCGGGCGAAAAAAGTGAATTTTCGGCGTGACATCGGTTATTCTGGCCGCGGCTCCGACGACATAAATCGCAAGCCACCGACTGGCCCCCCCCGGCAATCAATACCAAGTGTGTGCACGCGTGTATCCCTCGGCGTGTGTGCCGCCTATCAGATCCATCTACATATACGCACGTCCCGCGCGCGTCTCTGCCACGTTCGACAATGAAACCTACAGATCCCCGGAGATAGGACCGAGCAAAATGTAACCAGGGAGTCCATCATCTTCGATCTGCTCGCGTTGGATACACCGGGATCGAATCGATGCACTTGCCGATACCGTTGCTCCTGGAAAGTGTGGCTGATCCGATTGTAAACAGTGGATGGATATCCTTTACGGTCGAACAATAAAGGTCTTTCGTTTGGTGTTACTTCTGCTGGATATAGGTGACCAAGATGATTTTGCAATTATTTGCGTGAAACGCTGTTCGTTCTGACAACGTGGTCGTGCAAAGAGCGCAACCGCGTGCAACGCGCTCCGTAATTTCATAGCGATTCAGGGGGGGGGGGGGGGGTTGAAACAATTTCGCGACAATCGAGACGTCTGGTAAGCTCGTTTCGAAGTCGTCGTTCCCCTTTTCATTAGTCTCCTCGAATCGTTTCGAGGAAATCGTCAGAAGTCCTCTCCTCGCGGTGACTTTCTTTCTTTCTTTCTTTCCCTGGGTCTGGCACGCACCCGCGGAACGCCGGCGTCTCCGTTTCCCGACACTCGAGCAGAAACGCTGCCGCGGCACTCGCCACCCTCGCTCGCCGGGGCTCTTTCTTTCGAGCCCTTCGCCACCCTCCGCGGCAGCCTCCACCCACCAGGGCCCTTCACATCCAGCCTCGTCGACGCCGTTACCGCGACTAACACCCTCCTCCACCCTCGCCTCTTCGCCGCCCACCCTCCAAGAGTCACCCTTGCAGTCACCACTAGTCATTTCAGGGGCGACCACTCGCGCTATCGAGCACGGCTGAGGCGCGTCTGAAACCTCGCCGACGACGCGCGACGTTCGCCACGGGAGGGGTAGGTTTCTCTTCTTTTTTTTCTTTTTTTTTTTTCTCTTTCTTTCGCTCTCTTCTTTCACGATTGCATCGAGAAAAAGTAGAAAGCCCGGGGTCCCACTGTTCTCCCTCTTTTCTCTCTTTCTTGGCTCGCCCCTCGTTCGCCTCGAGCGTACCGCTAAACGCGACGGTAAACGTCGAGGGCAACCGGTTACGGAGGGGCGTCGAGCAGCATGGGACGGGGGCTCGTTTCGTAATTGGTAGATTATTAAGCTGCCACGCTCGTCGGACACAATACGTGTCACTTTTCTTCCCTTTTTCGTTTCCTTTCTTTCCGCGCGTTTCCCCCGCGCACAATGGCCAGACGTGCACCGCGGTGGTGCATTTCGTTAATTGAAACCCGCGAAGAACGTTACCAATCGGGAAGATGGTACCGGTGGAGGAGAAGCAACGCGAATAGTTGTACGAATCGTCGAGCGAGTACATCTTCCGTCCCCGTTAATCGAAATGAAATCGCACCGTTCCCCTTCGACCCTGCCTCTGTAGCCAAGCACGACGGAATGCTCGTCGCGGCTTCTTGCGATCGTGTAATTTCATTCACCAACTTACGTTTGATACGGTCTCACGGAAACGAGGAAAGTTTTTTCATTCCTGGTGAAGTTCGGACACTTCGGCAACGTAACCGCTTCGGCGCGGAGCGTGCACGGCCGTGTAAACGTTATTATACCGGTCATGTAATAGCTCTTCGTGCCCTGCCCCTGTGCACGTAGTTTATTCTTGCTAAAAGCGCTCCCCTGTTAATCCCACCTGTTCGACTAAGCTTTTTCGTTCAGCCTCGAGTCATCCTGAAACGAAAATTCCACGACCTTTTATTGTGGCTTATTTTACAACGGGGCAAACGCTCGGCTAATCCGCTTTCCGAGTCACTGTTCGAGAGTGCTCGCTTCGCGCGAGGCTATTACTTTTCTATTTAGACGAACCGCCGAGTGTATTTTTTCAGTCGACCAACTAACAGGGGAAGCTTACGCGGAGCCCGCGTAGTCATCGGCGGGAATAGAATTCCGGAAAAGGAAGGAAACGCCGTCGGCTTTTGAGGATCCTCTCGTCAGACTCTTTGCCGACCCTTTTACATCCACTTAGCTACGGGCGTGGTATTCTTTGCCAGTCGTTTCAGGGTGCGCGAACAGGTGCTCGAAACCGAAGCTCGTCTACGCGATTCGCGCGATTGCGACGTAACCGCGGATCCCGTTCGTGCTGCGATACCTCTCGTTGCTACCCTTAGGGTTCGAGTCCAATTCGTGGCGGATACAGCGTGCGACTGAAAGCGTTCACTTTTCCATAGATCGTCGCCGCCTCCGTAGTCGAATCGAAACGGAACGAAACGCGAAGAACGCGATAGATAGTGGCGAGCGAGAGAAATTGGGTTGCCGTCACACGCGGAGGGTTCGCGAGGGTCGCTCGAAAGTTCGGGACCCGCGTAATCCGGGGCGCGTTCATTGAATGGCGTAATCGGAACTCGTTTGAATTTAAAATTCGCTCTCCGGCGAATGTTTTTCCTCTCGCCCTGGGAAAATCACCAACGACCTATTTGCCAGTCGCGTGGCCATTGCGCGGAGAGATAGAAGGGTAGTTGAGAGTGGCTCGGCGATGCTTCCGACATCCTCTTCCGCGCCGCCTCGCGCCTGCCCTCCCGCTATCCGTTCTCATCGCTATTAAAGTAACCACCGGTTACGAAGCGGCGCGATTTGAATACTAGGATACGTTTAAAAGTTTACGCTTCGCAGATAGCCGCCTACGTAAGCGGGTACGGGGGAAAAAAAGTTATGGAACGAAAACAACGCCGATCGTTTTCGAAGGTATGCCCCCAGCGAGATCGAAGCGTCGATATGATTGCAATTTGCATCTAAATTGCGTCCCCCTTTTTTTCTACCCCTTGCCCCACTTCCCACACGCTTTTTTTTGAGAAGCACGCTACGAGTTTTCCGGCCAGTCCAGTTTCATCCGCCAGCTACTGCGACGATTCCGCTCTGGTCGAGGCGAAACGGAAAACGGTTCAAAAAATACCTCGCATCGGAAGCTGGTAGCTTCTATCGCGTTTCGAATGAGCAGCGCTCGGTTATAATGGCGGGACGAAATTCTGGTCCCCTCGAGGTATCCGCCGTAGATTCGAGAGGGGCGGCCGGACGTGTCAATAAATGGAAAATTGAACGTGTGACGGGCTAATAAAATATTCGCTGAAACAATTTCGCCAGATCGTGCGGCGAACGATCGTTTTACAGCGCGCGCCTTCTTTATATTCCGCAGACAACATCCGCCTCGAGTGTTTCTCGGGGGACGATAAGATCCGGCGTTTTATACCTCGTGGAACAGAGGGAGGCGGAACTTATGCAGCCGCCCTAATACTCGCCGTAACCGCAACACGAGCACCGCGAACTTTCTGTTACCCGGTTGACCCGGACGCGCTTATCGTGCCGCAGGACTTTCTCTATCGAACGGGACGAGCATCGTCGCGTGTCTATATATTCGGTCGTATTTATGGCGGAACTGCTCGTAAACACGAGGAGCCCGCTCGTAAAACGTCCACTCGTACGAGATTCCGATCACAGGATTCGCCCCCTCGAATCGGTGCTCGACGCTGGTGCGTGCGCTGTTTGGTCAAACTCCCTCTTTTTCTCGGGTGCGTTAAAAAAAAGAAAAAAAAAATCCGCTCGCGATACACGGCGGAGAGGGTGGAAAGCGAGCGCGTTGAACCATACGCGTACTTAGAGCTGTCGGTGTTTCGCAACTTGGTGTTGCTCGTGTCGCGACAGACTCGCGCGCAGGATGGAGTTGCGGTTGCTTGTCGCCGCGCGGAAATAGCGGCTGCGAACAGAAATTGCGAGCAAGTCGGTCCGGGGCCGGGGCTGGTTTCGGTGAAATTAGGCTTTGTTTGCCTCGGAACGCTCGCGGCGGATCCGACCCGCGTTCTGACGTACCGTAGCGTATGGACGAGAGCAATTTAATTAATTTAAATCATTTCGTTTTACAAGATGGAAGTTTAAATTACGGCCCGTGCGATTACGTAATTGGATTTTAACGAGCGCACTTGGGCGAGCGTTACATAACGACCACGTTAGATCGTATATCCACGGTGGTATCGAGCATCGCTTTAAAAATGTCGAGCATAAATTCCGCCGGCTCGTTTTTCACGGATCGACCGTTATACGAGAACGGAGCGTCACACGAACAGGACGCCGTCCCGAGGAGACTCGATACTTGTTTTTCCGAGCATCATCGTCGCATCACGATGACGTTTCTTTTCACAGTGCGCCGTCGGTGTCTTCTAGTTTTAACGTCCTCGGGGCTCGAATAAACAAACACGGTGTTGCGCGATTTTATTGCGATCGGGAGGCGCGCGAACGATTGGAAGCCGGTTACGGCTTTCGAAGGGAGTAAATCACGGCGAGAGGTGACGATAAAAATAAGTCGAGGCACGATCGGTGGAATGGTCCTCGAGACAGCTGTTCTTGCGTCGCGAACGACGTCCAGCACGTCGCCAGGAAAACTCGTAACGTTCTCCCTCGCCTCGCTCAGCCGGGGCGGAGGAAAAAGCTGGATGGCAGACGGAGGGAGAGGCGAAGGTTGGTTAACTCGTCGAGGTCAGCCCCTGTCCCCCACGAAAGGGGAGCCCTTCGATAAATCCGCCGCGAAAGACCTTTGACTTAGCACCGTGTCAGCCAGTCGGAGCGAGTGTACAGTCATCGCGAAAATCCAACCCCTGCGACCCTGTCTAGACGCTCGCCCCTCTATTATTGATCCTGCCGCGGCAACGGGATGAAAGTCTCATTGACGCGAACCGTCGAATTTGCGGGAATTCCTGACGCGACGGACGCGTCACGCGTGCCGGAGGATTCCGCAGCAGCCGCGGCTTGATAAACAATCCTCCGCAACCCTCGGATTTTCAGTCCAATTCGGTCCCTCTTCTTTCCATGCTCGATGACCCGTTTCCTTTGTATCGTGCGAACGGATTTGTCTGACGCGATCCTCGATCACATCTTAGACGAGTGGCAACTCTTTGGGCTGCATCCTCTGATGAACGCCCCGAGCGTTGCTCCGCTTGCACACTTCCCTTTGGAGGTAGAACGAGCTTGACGTCAAGTTAACGAACGTCTTCATGGAAATTTTCCAGGTTTAGAGAAGGGATCGAGTCGAGGGACGCGCGCGGATTGTTTCTTTCGGTAGTTACAGGGGTTCGATCGAAGGGGTGGAATTGGATTTCGGGGGTCTGCTCGTTTCATGCGTTTTTTTTTTTTCAAACGTTCATCGGGGAATCGGATGGAAATTTACGCAGAGGTTTACGATTATTGCTTAGTTGGCACTGGTGGCATAGATTGCACCGTTCGTTAGTTCTTCTACCACGGTTTATTGGACGGCGTAAGCCCTCTGGGATGAAACGGGACGCCCTTTCATTGCCTTTTCTATTTTCATGTTTAATGCAAAGCTGTGGTCGAATTTTCGCAATATATTTCATATTTTTCGTAGCACGGAGCGAGTCGTGGATAGCCGGTGGGAACACGTACCGTTTTGTCATCCAATAAATTCGAAAAGACCGACGGTATAGGACAACGGACCCCAGGTCGCGAAAGTTACCCTCGGAAAGAAACACGAGAAAGTTTCGGGGGCACGCTCCCGCCTGGGAGACCAGGTGAATTCGATTCAAACGGGAAAGTTCGTCGTCGCTTTAACGACGGTCTTCTCGCGCGAAATTTTCTCGTGTATCCCGTATTTAATCCTTGACGGTGCACGAGGTCCTTCCCTCGAACGAACAGACTCTCTCGTCTCCTTCCGTACCTTTGCATTTCCTTCATTTATTTTTATACCTACGTAGCCAAATTTCAAGCTGCAGTTTCACGCGGACGCATCCCCCTTTCATTTCAACGCTCTTCCTTCCGACATCCGTGGCCCCTCGATCTATTTCTATCTCAAACGCGCCGCTAAATCATTTATCCTCCGCGTATCTTTCTCTGAATGAAAAAAGAGTATTTTTTACTATGATCTCGAGAATCTCGAGAGGCAACAGCCTCTTGGAACCACGCTGGGCCACGGAAAAAACGTATTTGAATGCCGTTACCGACAACAGAGAGTAATTTAAGGTAGTCACGATAAGTGGTTCGTTCAGTATAATGTGTTATTGTCTCGTTCTTCATTCTCGTCTCTCCTTTTTTCCATACACGAGGTAGATTACAACAGGCCACGGGGCCGTACCTCACCCTTGCGTGCCGATGACTATACTAAATGTACTGTGCCCTTTCTCGACACGTAACAAGCACGTTAATAATAATAATAGTAAATTTTCTCGAAATTTCATCCCTTTAAGTAGGGGGGTGGGCGATGGGGTGGCGGTGTTCGCCATTACCGTCCGCCATTACTGTTGGCCATTATTGTCGGGCTGGTTGTCACGGCTAATCGACGCCACCTCGTAGCCAACCCTGGCGATCGTTTTGTAACGTTGCCCGCCGTCGATTGCAGGGAGGGCACGGCGAAATCGCGCGTACACGCGACACAGAGGAGATTTGTTTCGAAAGCTCGGCTGACACGGCCGCCGCCCCGCTGGGAAATGGGATCCCGATTGAATGGAAATGACGTTCGAACCAGACACGTGTATCCCGCGCGGAATGCGCGTGAATAGTGCTAATCGGTGTCTATGGCAAGCGGCCGCCGCGGCGTACGTGTCCCTCTTCGTCGAGTGTTAATTTCGGGTACAACATTCGGCATGCCCTTACACCTTGTCCTACAGCTACTAAAGCCTGCTTGATAATGATAATGTCGCCTGGTTTTCGACGGTAATACAATTACACTAATATCGCGCCGCGAGTACGTATGCAACCGCGTTCGTTGCTGTCGCGTACGCGCGTAACACTCCCGATCAGTGGTGGCTGGGACCGTGATCGCTTCGAAGCGTTGGATTCGATACTAATTCGCGACAGGGGGATGTCTCTTGGAGAGCTTCGAATATTTGTATCGCCGTGCTCGACGGTCGACGCCTCTTCGAGGAACATCCACAGCCGAGTACGCGTTCTCGAATGTCAGCTTTTGGGGAAACAGCCTTCAGCCACCACGTGTTTCCCCACAAATCAGCCCGATAATTCTTTCAACGCCGCTCTCCATCAACCGTCGAATACTTCTGGTAAAATGTCTCGAATGTCCCGGCATCGCAATCGAAAACCTCTTAGGCTGAGCGGCGAGGAGGGAAAGTTGGAACGCGATCGATACTTCTCGAGGAATCTCGAGTCGCAACGGGTCCGCGGCAGGATCGAAATCGACGTCTGGCGTAGAGACGGTCTGGTGCAGAGTTTCCGATCGATGTTCGATCAATTTCTAAAGCTTCGCGAAGCCAACGAGACGTCGCTCGAGGATCGAGTCGTCGCGGAGGACGCGATAAGCGCGGGTAATGCGATCGTTGGGAAAAAATTCCGAGCGGAACTCGTCGGATCGAAAGCGCCTCCGCTCGAGCAGCGGCGCTCGATGCCTCATCGCGACGACGGCAGGAATTTGTAATTGAAAAGTGTGCTGCAGCGGGAACTAGTTGCTCGGTAATAAGAATCCGACGAAACAGAGAAGACTACCGTTCGACGCGAAGAATGCGCCTCGAGAGGCAGCCCCTCGAGATAACGATAATACTTAAACCGTTCCCGTTTCGTAAGCGAGAGAGGCCTAATTCGTCGGCGGAACCGTGCCCACCGCCACTCCGTGGAACGGCCTGGCGCATTATCGAGTCGCGGTTAACACGCGCAGACAATGTAACGCAGTTAGCAACGTCAATATTAATTTGTGCCGATGTGCAATTTGATTACGGGCGGCACGGTGCTCGGTTAACACGCTATAATAGCGGGTTGCATTAACATCCACGCCTGGCCGTTAAGATCTCGGCTTCCTCGACGACGATGACGAGGGATGCGCGAGCGATGTACGAAGGTAATTTTTAGCCTGACCGCTGGCTCGGGTTCCTCGTGCTATTTGCATAATTCCCTTGCCCGCCTGCCGGCGACGCGTCTCGCGACGAACCTCGCCTCTATCGGGAAAAGGTTGTCCGCGTCTCGTTCACGATGCGAGGTAAAAAAGAGAAAAAGGGTGGATAGCCGATCTGGCGGGCCGATCGAGACCTGAGAAACTTTTCCACGTTTCACGGGGTCGGCTCCGATACTGGTCGAGATCGTCCTCATCGATACTAGGGCTGCTCGTTAAAAGTTTTTCAGCGAGGCGCGTCCTCGTCGCCCGCTGTGTCGTACACTTGCGGTTCGCTTTGATTTCGTTTCGACGCGGAGCACGAAGTTCCCCGAAACGGGCTCTCGAACGCGTCGAACCCAGAAGCTCTCGAACCCGGAGCTTGGCGAGTACGTCGGAGAGGGTGTACGTTAAAATTCACTTAGCCGCGAGTCGTGTTATGAAATTCGCACGATTTCGTCTGACTTCGCCCCTCCCGTCTCTCGTCCTCCTCCTCGTCTACCCTTCCAGCGAGCGAGCTCCCGCTCGTTAAACATTCTTCACGCGTCCCAGCGTCACGTACCCTACGCTCGCGCTATCTTCCGCGATGCGTCCTCCGCGTCGTCCGTGAGGGAACACCTTCAAGCGAGATTCCTTAAGATTCCTTAAAGTATAAAGAAGAAAAAAACTGGAAACCAACGAACGCGTCTTTCCCTTTTATCTCACCGCGCCCCGCGGTTCCCGTTTCAATGGATCCCACCGAACGCGGTTTCGCGAAGTGCAGTCGTGGAACGTGGCATCGGTAAACAGGCTGTCGAGGAACGAGGAAATCGCAGCAGCGTTCGAGGAAATCATCCTCGCGTTCTATCCATTTTCACGACCGCTAATTTTGGAAATACGAAATCTCTCGATACCAGGAAATATTCTTAATATAAATCACTGGCCACTGTTTTCCTTGGTACCCTCAGTTCGGCTCGCTTGTACTTTTCCCGGCTCTCGTATCGAGCATTTTGGGCGTTATTTTTTCGTGAGCCGCGTGTCAGGATAAACACAGAGAGGAGACGAGTCCACGGGGCTTCGATGTGCGTGCACGTAGCCGAAACCAGGACGCAGCTGGTACGGTGTCGCGTTACTCCGAAAATCTCTCGGTGTTCCCGTCCCGTCGTACGAGCCCCTCGTTCCTCGGCAGCGGCGACGAACGAAAGATCGGGGGTGGATCGATGGCGGTAACGTCGCAGCCGTTCTCCACGCGGGAACGCTCTTCGCCCGTCGACGGTGTCCCGGCCCGTTTAATGCCCTTATCTAAATGCTAACTACTTTTAATCTCGGTCAGGCTCCGCGATGGGCGAAACTACGAATGCCGGATATTGGCTCCGTACACCCGGTAAACCAATGGTTCTCACGCAACTGCGGTTTCACACGATATTGGAAACGGGCATAAACCCGTAAAGGAGCCGGGTAGTGTAGCGCGTACAGTGGCACGTCCGTATCGAGAGGAACTCGTTGTTAAACAATGCAAACGGACTGCTTCCAATTGAGCGGAAGCTGCCGGGAAAAATTGATTTATTCAGGATGGACGATTTATCGGCGCGACTGGCTCCGAGGCACACTTGAATAGAGACACGGCCGCTTCCACGGGTGTTACGTGCTGTTTGTTTTCAGATAAATTCGTTCGTTTCACATGAATTTACAAAGTCTCCTCCTACTGTCTCTCTGTCTTCGCAGCGCATACGATTGTTGAGGGAAATTGAGGGGTGAATGAGAGGTTGTTCCTGCCTGTCGATATTGTATTTTCAGCTGAAATGGACAGCGCAATTTGTCGCGGATATTGATAAAAGTTACTTCGTTCGACGCGGCGGACGGGCTTTGATCGTGCGCGTATGCAAAATTTCCGGACGACGCCGGTGTTTGCGTGCCAACCTCTCGCGGCGGCCATTGCTCGATCAATTTTTAATAATCGAAGCTAATTTCTCGAACACTCTATCCACATACGTATCGCGTACCCTTATTAGCTAAATTAATGTTATAATCGAACGAACGACCTGTTGATACGTTCGTATCAACATTTTTTAGATATATCGATCCTCTAATTCGTTTCCGCTAATTGGGTTTCCATTCGATTGGATTCGTCTCCGAGGGTAGATCGTTCTAGGTTTCTACGCGAATCATCGTCGCGAAGGGACGCAGGGACGAGCGGTGATCACAGTGAATTGCTCGTAAAAATTAGAGGGGCCAAGGAATTTGGGTGGGCGCCAGGATTAATTATCGAGAAACATTATCACCGAAGCGGAAAGAATTCGCAGACATTTAACCGGGCGGAATATTGCGCGGGCTGTTTAATGGCGAAATAATGCTGCCTTTTGTTGGCCGCGTTATTATCATGATTGAGGAAGCGACGCGTTAGCTACTTTGCTCGTGCCGGTTTTTAATTACACGCCGTAATGAAGCGTTAGGTGTGGCGCGACGTGAAAGCCATCGCGCAACCCCGACGGGCAAGGGGAAGGTGCGCTAAAAATTCCCGAATGCAAGAATTGCGTTTACTTAATGCGCCTCGCGGCGGGTTTTCCGCGATTCCGCGGTGTAATTGCACGTTTCTTCGATCCCCTATCTCCGACGCCTGTAATTCACTCGGTTCGTTCCTATTGATAAAATCGAGCTAATTAGGGGTTTACAGTTGACCCGCGATAATCGCGGAGTGAATTATGAAAGTAGCGAAGGCGCTTTATCTTATCGAGGTTAGGGGGTTTGTCGCGAGTTTGTCCGACGTATGTATCTTGGCCACGAGATTCTTTCGCCCCGTCCCGCGACTTTTATCGAGTTTCCATTAACGGCACCTAATTACGCCCGTCTTTCTGGCCATCGTAACAAGTATCCCATTTGTTCAACGTCGGCTAAGCGTTAATTAATGTCAGCCTTTTTCCGACGAGTTGTCGCTGCACAGTTTAATTACCGTATTACAGAAGATCGTAATTAAACGTCGCGCGGTGAAACGTTGTTCGGGCGCGGTTAACACCTCTGCCAATCAGATGCTATCACTAGCTACGTTGTTTGTCACTCTGTGCAAGCAGAATATTATAATTTCACGCGTTGCGAGTCCTCCAGCTTGAGCCCTGCGTTAACTCGCAATATCGAGCTCGTTCGCTCCCATCAGCCTTATACTTTGACTCGCGGTATTAAACGCGACCGTTCTTGTTAATAATACAGAACACAAACATCTGTCGCGTCGGTTGTTATCAAGGCTCGCGTTGATGGTTCAATTGGCGCTGCAAATATCTTCTCGGCGATACCGCGATTTCAATTTCTTCTGGCAGCCGTCCGACGTCTCCGTCGAAAAAGACAAGTCCACGATCGTTGGCTAGACGAAAGCACACGCGTGGCCATAATTCCCCTGCGCTCCCCGCGACGCTTCCGTGTCCAGCTGTACGCAGAAATAGCGGCTCGACTAATGTAAGTTCAGGGTCGTCGCGTCTACGCCCAGACCTATCCCTACGCGAAGCTCGAACGATACGCAGTCACTTTTAACTTTTCGTATACCCCGTATATACGCCCGTCGGCTGGATGAATCGCACTCACACCAGCTCGACGCGCAACCGAGGACACGTGTGCTCGCCACTAACGCAGACGCGACCGAGTCCATCTTCTGCCCCGAAGAACATCGTCACATCCGTCGCATCTGTGCATCACTATTCACTTTTTTTCCCTTTTTTCCTTTCGGGGTCTTCCCTCTTCCCTTGTCTCGCACCCCACCCACTTGCAGCCACATGACGCCCTTTCCATCGCGCAGCGACCCTCGCACGCGTGTATGTATACCCTTAAACGTCCCATCGGCGCGGTCTACAGGCCCTTACAAAAGAGACGCTCCCGCCACTCGACGCTGAAAGGAGCTGCCAATAAAGGAGAGCCAGGACTCGGCTCTGCGAGCCCTTCCTCCTCGCGCCCTCGCGGCGTTAATGCTCTTCATGGACCTCGACGCGGCTCCCGTTGCACCTGCAATAATGCTCTCTCAATAGAGACTTCACGCTCCCTACCCTTTCTCTTGTTTTCTTCTTTTCTCTCTCTCTCTCTCTCATTCTCTCTTTCTCTTTTTTCAAACACTCACTTTTTGTGTTGCCTCCTCTCCCCATTCTGGGCTCGCTGCGTGGATGCAGAGGTCTTTTTCGTTAATATTCACGCGCGTTTGGCCGGGCAATCTTTTTCCCAACCGGCGCGTTTCGCCCTCGCGCAGCAAGATTCGCGGACGGGTTAATTACCGGCGGATGTGCATTGAATCCGGTGGTTCTCTTGCTGAAAGATTTATCACGTGTTCGCCTCTTTTAATCTCTGCCGGCCGATCGATACGCTACGGCCGCGTCCTTTTTCGAGTATAATCGAATGGACATGTTTCGCGACAGGATTCTCTCCTCTCCATTTCACGCTTTATTACCCCTACATTCTTCTCGATTTACCTTCCACGAACCTCGCGTCCCCGCTTCTTTCAAACGTAACCTTCTTTATCTTTCTCGCGATTCAGTTAATGCTCCCGTAAAAAAGGAGCTTAATCTCGTCTCCCCTTTCTCTTTATTACTTCTCCGACGTTTTCGCGTTGTGCAACAAATGCTCTCAGACGTTCGTTTAAATGGGCCGCGCTCGCATCGTTAATTAGCCCGTAAAGTTAAATAATAGAGCCGCATTTATACCGAACCATTATCCCTGTAACGGGGCCAATAAAAGACAATTTATTATCGTCGTTGTTATTATTTCGATAAATTGATCGAAATTAAACGGGGAACTTCCATGCGATCCTCCGCGAGGAAGCAGCGCTTCATATATTCTTCCTCGATTTATCCGAGTTGATTAGGAATTTCGTACCGGGAACTTTATCTGGCAATTACTCTTTGTTACCGTGGCAAATATTTCATCAGAACGGGACGACGGGTGGGGTTTTAGGGGTGGCCGTAGGGGTGGCTAGGCGGCGGTGGGGGCGGGAAAAGGATTTCAAGCGGCCACGATAAATAGGGGAGCGAAATGAAAAAGCGCGAAAGTTTGATGACACGGTTAGAACTCGGGCGCTACCTTTGAAAGTAAGTTAACGCGAACGCGGCATAGAGGAGGAGGGACCATCCGAGGGCAGAAATTTTAACGGGCCGGCAGACATCCGCTTTCATGAAAATGAATACGCGACGTCCATTCGCTGTGAACGTGAACGCGGCTTTCGTTCGTATTCGATTTATTTACATTAAAGCCGGGCTTGTACATAAATTTGTCCGTTTTCTCTCCCTCCCGCCGCGTTTCGCCCCTTTTATTTATTTTCGCTCGCGTTCTTTTTTTTTTTTTTCGTCAAAGCTCTATGCGCGCGGTGAACGACGACGAGCAGCCGGGCAAATAGGACCGTAGACACGGGACGAAATGTTAGCACGATATTATTTCCCGTTCGACGCGGGGGTAGTTTAATATTTCAACGATGCAACTAGTAGGCGCCTTGTTCCGTGCAAATGAATTCGTTGCCCTCTCGCTGCGATCCGGAACACGGGCTTAAATTTCAACCGCCCGCCGCTGGCCTCCCGGTCCACCGAGGCTCTGCTGCTTTATTTCGTTCGAGCAAGCAGAATGGAGATTCGGGGTAACCCGAACAAATTAGCGAAAAAGGGAATCGTGCTGAGGGCCACCTTTGTTACCGATTGTGTTCGCTCCCGATGGTTTTCTCGTGTAAAACACATTCTCCTACGCGTTCTCTCTACGCGATACGTACCTTAATCTCGTTCCTGATAATTCGTTTCTCTGACTCTTCCTCTTTACGAAACATTATCTTTGAAATATGTTCGGACGCGTTTCCCGCCAGGTTCTAATCCAGAAGATGTTCTAGCGGAGAAAAAGTTTGAAAGTGATAAACCGTAAGAAAAACAGTGACAACGAAATATCATAGCACCGCGATATCGCTGGCAGCGACTGCTTGATATTTTAACGGAACACCTAGTAGATGTCCAGCCGTACAAGAACGAACGCTTGGTTCTCCATCGGCGAGAAGCCGTGCCACGAGGAGCATGCTGTTTCGTGCCAGTTCATGGCAGTTTTTGCACCGAACGTTGCCCCCTCGAGTCTTCGTACGATCAACCGAGGCCAGGGTCATTACCGAATTATCGTAAACGCTGGTTACGCGATTACCTTTACCAGGGTTTTTTTTTTTATCGTTCTTGCTGCCATCAGCGTGGCCCTTTTCGAGTTCTCAAATTGATTTACTCGAGCGCACGGTTTTTGCCACGACCGCACACGTGATCACTTCGAGGGACAGAGCGCGACCTCTGCAAAAAGGTGCACCGACTGCTAATTTCCTGCTGGCCGTGATTCCCGACAGGGATCGCGCATCGGCGTACATCCTCTTATTTCGATGGTCTAAATCCGTACAAAGTCTGACTTGTTCCGTTGCCAGCCAAGGGCTCGAGGCATCGTTTCCCCTTTAAATACTCTAACATTTATCTCGCTCCGAAAGCAGTACACTTAGTACTCAGTCAGCGTCAGCAGCAGTTAGTTCACGTCAGGAGCTCGTCAGGTCGACTTAGCCTTCGAACTTCGTTAGAACCCTCGTTATCGTACCCGAGCTGTTTCTGAAACATACTTTATTATTACAACGTAAATTACATTCCCTTACGTTCGATAAGTAAATCTTCCGAGCCTCTCGTTAACTCGGTTACTCGCCAGCCCGTTCAACTTATTTCTTCTATATGGCGTAACGACGTATTCACTTTCAGCGTATTAATAATAATTATGAATAGCGTCGTTCGTTGAAAATTAAAGATAGGTTAGAAGCAAAAACGGCCGGGACGTTCAGTTTCATCTTTCGCCCGGAACTGCTTTATTCCATGTAACAACTCGTGGAGATGAACCATTTTTTTCGTTTTCTGTTGCAGGCTCTGTTGGAATTATTAACGAGATCGCTCCTGCCCGGAGTCGA
Source organism: Xylocopa sonorina (assembly GCF_050948175.1). Lineage (NCBI taxonomy): Eukaryota > Metazoa > Arthropoda > Insecta > Hymenoptera > Apidae > Xylocopa > Xylocopa sonorina. Next base: position 8,447,367 of record NC_135203.1, read on the forward strand.
GGACACAATGCAAGTAGAGGTAAAAGTCCTTTCGCTATTATTATCGATATTGGCCATTAAGAGTCGAGGGTATAAATTGAAGGGAGACACCGAATTACTCGAACATTTTTACCTTTACTTAAGCCACTCTGCTAACAGCCGAAGGAACCAAGCCGGAAATAATTTGCACTTGCGCGGTCCTTTTACGATCGTTCACAATATCGCCCGGCTCGAGTCAAAGACGCGGTGCAAATCGAAAGAACGCGTTGCTCGCTCGCTTCCCTCCACTTTCGTCCGGGCTGTTCCGCTCGGCGGTCCCGAGAGTCGCGGTGAAAAATGCGCATTGAGTATTTTTAATTGCACGGCCCTACAATTCGCGACGGAAAACTCGCGCATTGAACGGGACGGAGTTAACGGTCGCGGGAAAAGGGGAACGGATCGCTTTGATGCGTACGGTTTTTCTCTTCTTTTTTTTTTTTTAAAGGGGCGCGAGAGGAACGTTTGAGCGTCGGCGTCGTCGCGTGCCACCGTGCGGCGGAATCGCGGCGTCGACATTTTCTGTGACAGGCTGGCAGAAAAATTTGCCAAGGAAGCTCGTTACTTTCGTTTCCGCCCGCTTCGACCCCCTTTTGCCTTGTTCCGCTCGCGTTCTTGAATAAGCCGGCCCGAAACCGGGCCTGCGAGAGCGACTTCCCGAACCCGCCACCGTCCGTGGAACCGTTTCCTGCGAAACGTCGAACGGATTAGGGTGGAAAATGAATCCTCGAGCGCGGCAGTTTCGCGGAGGAACACTCGAGGAACTCTTTTCCACGGTCGCTGCGCTTCCACAGCCTTGGTCTACGGCTGATCTTTTCGCCATCCGTCCATTCTCCTATTTCGTTTTTTTTTCTCTTTTTTTTTTATTCATCCTTTTTTCTTTCTCCTCCTCTGGCTTCTGGAGGAAGGAAATTTCCCTGGGCAAAATTATTGGACCGAAGCGCAGCTTCCGCTGCGAGCGCAGGTTGTCTCTCTTCGAATCGTGGATGCGTGTCGATTCGCGATCGGGAAAAGAATATAGAGCGATGCTAATGGCATCTCGATAAAGCTTGGAAATGTTTCACCGAGCACGGCGAGGGCGAGGGGAGGATTGCGCCGTTTGAAAGGGGCCTCTTTTCACCGTATTGTTGTCGTCGTTACTATTAAACGATCCGCAATAAAGTATCCCTTGTAGCCGGGATGAAAAAAATTGCGATGGAAACGGGGAAGAAATGGGAAACGATGGGGGGAGCGGGTGGGGGAGGAGAAGGGGTGAAGGGAAAAGAAAAAAGAGAAAGGAAAACGCGGCGTTACGAGCGTAATAATGGAACCGTCAACTACGTAGCCGGGTACGTATCAAATGTGGCTGAGCGCGAAATGGGAACGCGCGGAACGGCTGCGAAAATAAAGCATCCGAAGGTCGCCTGTAGAACGACTTTATCCACCGTGAATGCGGGAACGCGCCCGCGCGGTCTCCTCCACCGAGGAGGTTTATTACGTTTTGAATACAAAGTGAAACAAATTGCCGCGACGCACTCGACGGGTCTATCGATCTTATCTGTCGTGGCGCGGACTCGTTCAGCTGTAATAAAGCAAAAACCCCGTGGCAGACTTTTCGGCTGGTGCACGTTTCGTTAGTATACGATTCGCGGCGGGATTCTTTTTTTTTCTGGCGACTCTGGATGCCACGAGAACGGCCGCGAACAATACAACGAGGGACGTCGCTCTTCGACGTCGAGTGGTCTGAGAAGAATCGACCTCATCGGGACAGGCATGTGACTACGAGCCACCTTTAACCCTTCGCAGACGGCGTGGCTCAAAGTTGTCCGAGCTGTGCAGAGAACCGTAAAGCTAGATCGGTTTCCAGTGTCAAATGGCGTCACTGGTTCACGGTGAATTCCCAAAATGGTGCCTCTTAGCTTCGAACGCAACATCGTCGAATCCGTTTACGCGCAAACACTTGCTTCCCCGATCCTCGAGTGAGCCCACGAGTTCGTGCATCCCTCGCGTCCCAGCCATGGGTTTCAAGCCGACGAGGAAAGGATCTCGACGGCGCCTCTCGCGTAAATAGGTAACGGTGACACGTTGACGGAGCGGTCGAAGGATGAGCGCGATAAACCGTCGTGGGTTCGCCGACTGGATCCGTTGATAAAGCCGAGGCGCGTCTTTCCGTCGTGCCCTCCCTTCGGAACGACGAGGGATTTTCAACTTTCCCTCCCCTTCCCGTTTCATCGCGCTATTCTTCTTTCCACCACCCACCGTCTCGTTTTCCCTCCCTCTCTCCGTTACCTGTCCCCTCGAGCCGACTCGACTCGACTCTGCTCCACTCTCTACTTGCCATCCGTGAACTTTCTCAAGGACTTTCCTGGTAACGGAGAGGGCAACTAAGGGTGAGAAGGGAAGAGAGAGAAATAGAGAGAGAGAGAGAGAGAGAGAGGGATCGAGGGAAATAGGATGATAGAAGGGCGAAGGGGTCCAGTGGATGGCAAAAGGAGCAGGGGCGCGACGAAGGGTGAAGAACGAGCGCAAGGAGAGCGCAAGGAGAAAGGAAGAAGGGAGAGAGAGCGCAATTAATCTCGAGGCTGAAGTTTTCTGGTGCAAGTCGGTCAACTAACCGGGCCGGGCAAAAGGGCTCCCTTTGTTTTAGCCAGAAAATAATAAAAAGGGGTAATGGTCCAACAGGGTGAGCCCTGGCTCCGTACCGAGTGTCGGCCCTGTCAGTAGTACACCATCCACCGCTGCTGCAGCACCCCCGTCGACCCTCTCGATTCACGACTTTTTCTCGTTTCGTTTTTTCCACCCCCGCTTCCTTTCATCCCACCCCTTTTTTTTTAACGCTTTTCCTCGCCAGTCGGTATTACAGACGCAGCCTATTTTATACACTCTGTATATTTATCCACCTTTTCTCCTGTTCCGCGAAGACGCTGGCTGGCGTCGCTCACCGTTTTATTGTCCCAGCGTTCCCCGTCGCAACGGGTGGAAAGACGTCGCGACGGGTGAATCGTTTCGAAAGGAAAGGGAGAAGACGCGGCGTCCCGTGAATGTGTCTTCCGCGGGACAAAAGGGCGAACGGGGACCGGTCGTGTTTCCCTTCGAAGTGCCTCGAAATATCCGGCCGTCGAACACCGATCTTCGGCGTTCCCCGGCGGTTGTCAGCCGCGCCCGCGTCACCCTGCGTCGCGGCGCAGTCGACGCGTTTCCGCCCTCCCCCCCCGGATCGAAAACCCGATATCACCGACGAAAACGCCGACGACCCGCAGTGTATTTGCCCGTTTTCATAATTACGACGTCGATGCTGACAGCTTCGTATCGGGATTAATTTATTTCGTACCGTTTCGTTGCCGTTATTAAACGGCGCGCCGGCGAAATAGCAGGCGATGATTCGAAATTATTTGCGTAATTATCGGCATCTGGGCAACCTGTCCGCGTCGCGCGTACACACGTGCGCGTACACGTATGGACACATCCCGATCGCATTAGTCCACAGCCGCCTGGCCGCGATGGAAGCCAACGGTGCAACTGGAAACGTCCGAACTCCGTTCAATATCAATTATCGATCACGGAATCGTACGTTGGCTTTTCGTGGCCCTCCGACCCCTCCAACTCATCCCTCGCGCGGCACAGTCGACGCCAAAAGCCCCCGTACGAAATTCGTATTGCTCGTGTGTTCGAAACTAACCGGCGCTCCTCGCCGCAATATAATTTGCTTAATTCTCGCGGCAGACCGGCGACCGGCTAACTTACGTCTCAGGTGTAACGACCTAACGATAACTTGGTTCCCGTCGTGGAAACACGTCGCTGCTGCTCAGCTACGTCGAGCTCGACGGCGCAGTCGACAACGATCGTGAATCATTCGAGGAAAAACTCGATTCATTTGTTTGGCGGACGAGCGGAGCCATTCATTCGCCCGATGGCGAGCGCGCGGACTTTTTGTTCGGCAAATCTAGAAACAGGTTAACCACCGATCGGTTCTCCTGTCCACGTCGGCTATATGAAATTAATTAACGTTCGATGTGTCCATTATACTTTGTTTTCTTCGTCCTTTAATTACGGTGGACGCAAATTGCCGCAATTCCTTCGAAGTTCGCGGTGATAATTAATGACAGAAATAGGGAAAATGAACAGTTTATTTCCGAGTGTATTACCAGTTTCCTTTCGTTATACGAGTGGTAATGACACAACCCTGGAGCCACTAATTGCAGTTAATAACGATCTAGCATCAAGCTTTATTTCCACTTGCAAATGCTCGAGTCTTTTCAAGAGTCCGCTACTTAGTACAAGTTCGACTGAAAAATTAAAGTACACGAACATTTGCACACGTTTCCACGCCCCGCGATTCTCTCATTTCGTTCACGGTGGCTTTGGAATTGATCGAGAACAAGTCAATAATTACGATACTCCTCGGTGTAAAGTGGAAACTGGGTCTTAACGGAGGCGAGTTGGCGCGCGACAGAGCCACGAGGGATTATTCATCGGTCCTGATCGACAATGGAGAGTGGTCGATGGCCACGGGGGTGCAACGAGATGCCGGTGCGAACGGAAACCTATTTCTGATCGTCCGCTTTTGTGTCGCATCGCCACGCGGCGATAAATCATCGTCGCTCTAATTAACGCGGTCGCGTCTCGCCGCGGAATAAAATTAACCGGCATAAATAACGGCGAAGCCAGCCACGATTTTCACCAGAAAGGCCGGTGAAGAAAATAACGGACGGCCCTGCCGTCGTCGCTCGCCGCTGATCGAACGATCCACCCCGATGAACTTTCCAGTGGCCACTGACACGGGGCGAGCCGGTTGTCCGCAAAATAAAAAAGAAAAAAAGAGAAAAAAACCTTGCAGCGTCCTGCTCGGCTCTTCGATGGTCTTCCTATAAAGTATTCCATGATGTCTCGTCGTTACGTTTCCTATAATGTTGTCGAGACTGGTTTAGGCTAGATGAGATTGCTCGTCCGAAGATTAACCGGGGAGTTGCTTAACAGGATTCTGCGGGAACGGCGGGTTCTGTGTCGTTGTTGGACCAGGTTTTGCTCGGACTCCCGGCTTATCCGTCTGGATCGATCCCACTCGGTGATTTATCGAACCAGCCAGCAGATTTCACCGATCTCTAGGTGTGCAACGATCACGTTTCTTCGCGTTTCTTCAGACTTTCGTACGTTATCGAGGAGGATCGTCGGTCGGTGTTTTTCCAAGTCGACACTTTCACCACGATCTGGGTGGTAATCTACCCTGGAGGACTCAATAAACCCGCGGGGGAAACGATTTCGGCTCCCCCGCGACTATTAACCGGCATCGATAGATTGAAATTTGGACGCGGAATTCCGTGAGGATCCGCGCTTGGGGGCGAGGTGGAACGTAATTCCGATGTCGCTTTAAAAAGCGTCGATCGAGGCGGAAGAGGGAAATTGGAGCAGCGACGGGGGAAGGTAAACGAGCGGCGTGGAAGCTATCGAGTTGGATTTACGGGACTTCTTTCGCGATACGACGGAGGCTGGGAAGGGATCTGTTTAAAGGGTATCGCTTAATCCGAGTGTCTCGCCGCGATAGGATGAGAAAAGGACGACAGATATATGAATATCGTTCCCGCGCTAACACGCGCCAGCCTCTCGTACTACTTGTCGTTGCGCTTCGTGGAAATTTCGACGGTGAAATTGGGCGCCCGCTTAGACGCTTTGTGCGCCAACTTTGATACAATGCATTTTATATTTAATCTCTCTGCGCAGCGTCAATTACGAAGTTAAATTGCTTGGTCCGTGCTACGCGGCGGATGGTTCTTTTCTTCTCCCTTTCTCTGTTCACCCCCCCTAACTCCGTCCGTCCCGTTAAACCCGTGACGAACGTGGGAACACGGCTGGGCACTTGGGCTAAGACGGATTAATTATCGAAGACGCTGTGTAATGAGTCTTCGAACGACGACGGAGGGAACGGGCTGCGACGAGAAAACGGAGAATCACGGGCGTCGAGCGCGGGAAAAAGAACCGTGGAATTCGAGCAGGGCGAGAAGAAAAGGGCGCGGGCGAGTGTTGGTGAAGGCAGATGGGTGGGCAGAGACGGAGACTCTCGGAAAACGAGAAGTCCAGATCCTGTTCGCTGCATTCAGAGGCTCTCTGGAACAGTGGAATCTTCGCGGTTCGCCTGAGGAACGACAGCAAACCGGGCCGGCTGAATTCGTTTAATTACCCTCATTATCCGTCTCGGCTTTGTTCGATTCAAACGAGGTTTAGGCCATGGTTCCTACCGTGAAACATCATCGCGGATGATAATTAAAGGTTGCTCCTTCGCTATTTATTTAGTACCCTTTTTTAGTCGAAGAAAGTAGCGCGAAACGAATGTGGAACACGGAATTGTGGACGGTTTGAAAGCGGCCCGTAATTGGGACGACAATAACGGAGTTTATTGGCTGAAAAAATATCAGACTTCCAGATGGATTCTAATTGTTGCAGAGTGGAACGTAATCGGTAAATTTGCCGAGGCGTAGCCCGCGCGTAAACAGAAAGGGAACAGTGCGTTTTTAATAATGAAAATAAAACGCGAAATAATACACTGATTGGGGCGTGATGAAGTATAGTTGAAATAAATGGAAATGAAATTGGAAAGTCGGCGATTTGTAATTGAAACAAATGGAGATGCGGAATTATCGGCCGGTGGAAAGTTCATTGACGTCGACTGGAATAAAAACATAGGAGATGGAAATGCTCCTCTAAAAATAACACTTCGATGTGCCGTCGAATATGCGGCGCATTAACAAAAATACTTTCACAAAGGCGGCCGCATGAAATAAACTGAACGTTTGCCGTGCGAAATCATTTCGAATAAATCATCGTTACCTCGAATAATCGAGCTTCCACGATGACCTAAAAATGACAGAGGAAACCCGTGTTGCCTCGCGTTTTGCTTTTCGCTTCTTTTTTTTTTTCATTTTTTATGCCTCGTTTTCATTGTCCTTTGCATATTGCAAAATGAATGCCTTGGAAACAAACGTCGTGCGCCTTCGTGTCATGGGTGGAAAAAAAAATTTCGTCTCGGGGCTGGGTGAGTCAACCACGGATAGAATGTCGTCACGAGCGACGGGCAAAAATACGGCGTTCGATGAGGAGCACAGTCACCCTTGCGCGTGAGTTACGAGCTTCCTACACGAAGTTCCGGCGAAAAGACCGCGAAATAATTGCGCTGCTTCCAGCCGTTTAAATTGGTCAGAGGGGGAAAAGGCAAAACTGCAAAAAGAACCACGGTGTCGGGGCTGAGGCTGTCAAAAATACACAAATTAATTGGTTTGACGATAAATTTATATTTGATTTCAAACGTACGAAGATATTTTTTGCATCGACGAAGTTTCCACCTAGTTAGCCATTAATTACTAAAAACATCACAGAATCTAGCAACGAGAGTAGTTACGGGATCAAATGTGCGCAGTCGAAATTACAAGGTATGTGCCTTCAAAAGTAATGGATTTGGAATCCAAATCAATATCGCACGGTAAATATTTCGGGTAATACCGTTTGATGCTGCACGGCGATTGATTAGCGTATCAAAGAATTCACGTGAAATCTATACGCGAAGTTTAAACAAAATTCGATACATGAAAAAATTAGAGAAATGAAAAGAAAAGCGTCTCTTCCTCTGAACTTTCGAACACAAGATCCGTTGGCACGCGCGAGATCCAGCGAGATTAACCTACCTCTCGAAATCTCGCGGAATAATCGAAATGGTAATTGAACGAGGTACCTGCGCTCTCGTCGAGCCTCGAAGGCGAGCCATCTATCGTTAACGGGACATTAGAGCGATCGGGTGGGCGACATTACCGCGATTCCGTCGCAAGCGATCTGGACATCAGTATTCCTGGCGAACGTCCGAGCCGGCACGCATCCCCCGTTATGACTCATTAGTTCGGCTCGTATACGTATACACGTTAATGGGCCGACAGAAGGAGGCGAGCTGCGGACAGGGTGTACGCGAGACCGGGTGTAATCACTTACGCCCCCGCGTTTCGCCAGGGTGGCGGCCCTCGTCCGAGACAGAGCCGGCTGGGGGCGGTGAGACAGCGTCGAGGTGCCGGTAGGGGTGAGTCAGTGGCACCCGTGGTGTCACGCGCGTGACGTGTTGCGCGATTATCATAGCGAAACCTCGCGTTTACCGCGTGTACTCCTCCACGGAGAGGAAAGTGACACGCGACACATTTTCGAAGGTCGAACACAGCGCAGTGTCTATTCCCGCCTCGTGTTCCGCAGGGGTTGGGTTAATTGAGTGGCACGCGCGCGTGGGCGGCGAAGGAGGCGACGTTCTCCTCGCGAACGACGCGATGCGCCTACCACGAAGCGTACCACCACGCGACTCGAATCGTGACGATAGGGTTGCTCGATCGCGCGGATTTTATTCATTCGATACCATCGGCTGGCCGTCGTTAATGCGTTTAACGGCGGCTCGCGTTCCGTTTGTTTTGTCGCGCAGCTTTCATTCCCATCGATCGCTCGCACGCTCCCCGCGATATTCGTTAATTACGTTCGTTCGGCAAAGTTTATACCCGCGGCCGGCGCGTGTTTGCTGTAACGGCCGCGGACGCTTTCTCTGTTTTTCTTTGCACGCTCGTTTCACTTATCGACAAAGGTTTAATCGCATTCCCGATCGGCGGTGTTCGCAAACACGAGAAGAAGCGGAATTACAAGGCAAAGGCGAAGATAATATCGAAACTAAATATTTGAGAGGCAACGCGCGTACCGCCGTTTACCCACGATATTTCAATCAGATTTAAATTGTCCCCGCCGGGAAACCAACGTTTCGCTCGTCGAACATCCTGATCCGCTTTCGCCTCTCCCCTGTACACCTTCTTCTTTGTACAGCTAATCCTGCTCATCGGTACGCCTTTAACGGTATAACGGCCGTGTAAATATTAATAACCCACAGAGACGGGTAAACCTCGCAATTGTTAGCGTGCATAAAGATAGAAACATATCGAGAGAGAGCGAGAGAGATGTTGAAGTACATTTGGTTAACGTAATAAACGTCGTTAAGTAAAGCTAACGTAATGATCGAACGCGCCATTGTTCTGTCCACTTGGGCGCGATTATGGAAGGACATCATCGATCGAATTCGTCGAACTATAGGGATGTCAAGCTGTCGATAGAGGAAGCGGGGAATTTTTAAAGGGACAACTCCTGCGAGACCAGCTTCACGAAGGTTTATCAACACTGTAGAATGTATCGGGTCCCGTTTCGCGCGAGATTTAACGGTGGCGCGTTCAATCGGCGAATAAAAGCAGTCAGGACCAGGCCGCTCGATACCCGCGGACCTGCGGTCCGTTGGATCGCAGAACGCGTGCAAACCGTGGCACGCGATGCATCCGGTAGCGAGTTATTTTTTTCTCCCTATCTTCCTCTCCCTTCTCCACTTTTCTCTATCTCTCTCTCTCTCTCTCTTTCTCTTTCCTCCCGGCGTTGCTCCTCGCTCGACCGTTCCGATTCGCTTCGTTTTCATACCGTTGATCGAATCAATTTACCCTGCGTCGCGTGCGTATTCCGTGTTTATTAAATGGCCGGCGTCGGGCATTTGCATGCGGAATGTTAAAAAATCCAAATTGGTCGAATTATCCACGGGCACGATCTGGCCAGGCTTCGCGGCCTGCCTCCGCAATTACTGCGCCCATAATGCATCCGCGCGACCACCGCCAACTTCGAGGCGATAAATGGAAGAGAAAAAAAGGGTTTCGCTCGGTGGAGGGTCGCGAAGGGTGCGACTGACGCTCGACCCGTTTCAATCAATATTCAGGAGGAGTCGTCACGGCCGTAAATCAGTATCCCGCTCGGTGCACCGAGTCGCGTTCGATCTTGGAAATTGGTTAACCGCCCGGTCGCGGAAACCTAACCGCCGATAAGTCGCGGCTGGAGTGAGCAACACGCTCGAGAGCTACTCCATCGAGCTTTCATATTTCGCATCGAGCGCAAACGAAGCGTACCGTGCCGTGGCCAGGTCGCGAGCATTGTTTCACTTGGATACAGTTGACGACGATAACATGTTTCTAACGTACGCGTCTCCGCTCGTCCTACGTTACGTTTGCCCGCTGATTGTTCGATAGCGGCAGCAACTCGTCTCGCGAATGGACGATGATTGAATCGTTTGATGGCCGCCGTTACGATCAATTAATTGCGCCGGCGGGTATTTGGGTTCGTCGAAATGAATTGGTCATTTAAGGCCATTGGGGAATGAATCTCGAACCGTTGTTCCGTTCCCTTCAATGCAGACATACGGGTTCAGTGTCTTTTGTGTGTTTAAGAGTAGCCGGAATGTGCGGCGCAATTGCGAAGAATGAAATCGTTTACGGTACCGTGTCGCAGCGGCGGGGTTGGGTTTCGAATTGATTGGACACGGGACAAACAACCGCTCCAACCGATACCCGTGTATTTGGATTGTAACGCGCAAGAAAAAATATTTTTTTTCCAATGCTCCGCGTATTTGCCGGACGCGGTCGTCCCGTTTTTATCGATACCCCGATTTTTACATCTCCTACGGAACGAGAAACTGTTTACTTATTCGAGTTTCGACGGGACCCGCGCTCGCACGCCGCTGTCGCGCTTGGTGAGAAAAGTTTTTGGTAGCGCGATTGAAAAGTCGTCAGACAGGAGGAACGGCGCCCCGCGTTAATAACAGCCCCGATGCTATTCCGGTCCTTCGAATGTGGCCTGGCAAAGTGGCGAAAGAATTCCTCGCGGCTTTTCGGGGATTTGCCGGAGTGTGAGGCGCGCGCGACTTCAATCTCCACGTTTCGTCGCAGTCTTCACGGTCTCCACGCGGAGAAAAATGAAAACGCCGCCGCGCGACATTGGCTACGCCTTGACATGTTCCCCGGGAATACCCGCGTACACACCGCCCTGCGAAAACGTCTCCACCCTGTGCTCTTTTCGCCCCGTATTCAAGGTGCAAATCATTCGCGTCGCCAGCCGCGAGGGGAAATCCGTGGCAAGTCGAGTGTCTCGGCTGAAGATTATGCTCTTACGTCCCTGTTGCGAGACGAGATTCGGGAAAAACATCAGGCGTCGAAGAGACTACCCTCGCAGTGTGCGCCGCGCGCCTGCTGGCAATACTCGCGTGTCATGTTAACAGTTCGACGAGACACGGTTCGATCTTTCCTCTCGATGCTACCCTAGACGGTTTCGTGATGGATTGACCTTGCATGGATAACGGCTGAGGGGCTGTCTGATTCCCGCGACTGACAGGATTCCTACATTTAACGGAGCAAAGCTTTTGTCGCGAATCTCATTATTTATACAGATACGAATTCGGAGAAATATGTAACGAGTCATTAAAATGTAACACGCGATGCATATTTTAAGCTGTTACGATTTCCACGAAGCGTCAAGGAAGAAGGGCATTAATAATGGAATGTTGAGAACTTTCTGGGAAACGCAAATCGTCGCGTCTTCTTGGATCCATAGACAACCGACAGCGGAGAAAAAAGGATCGATGAACTCGAAAGCGATCGAGCATTGTCCGCGACCCGGTTTGACGAGTTTATCAGTGTCACGCCTCGGACGTTTCGCCGGAGTAACTCATAGATCCGAAAGCACAATACTCCATCATTTCCATGATTAAGCTGCCGTTGGCGATGTTCCTCTGAACCAGGGCTGAACGCGAACCGCGTAATTGCGGTGTCGCGACGAGCGAACGCCATTTCGGCTCGTTATGTCCGCCCCCGCGAGACAGTTTCACGTCGCGAACACGCCCGGAAATTTACTCGGCTGCGCGTGTATCGCAACGCGAGAATCGTCGAGTCGACGGCGTTAAAAGCTTCGCGAAGAGATCGATACTTCCTTTCCCCGAAAGATCTTTGTTCCTCGAATCGCGCGGTCGTCCGCGCGTTTGTCGACGACATCGATCAATAAGTTCAATGCTCGATTCGAAAACGGTGAAAAAGGACGATTTTGTACCTTGAGCGTTGATTCGCCTTTCGGGTGTTTAAACAATTTATTCACCGTTGTATTCGCGGAACGTTCACCTTTGACGAGCGATTAATTTTGGACAGTTTTAAAATTCGTTCCGTTTATAATCGATCGATAGATTGAAGCGATTAATAGTTTCTGATCTGCACAGATCGCGTAAATTGGCGGGCGAGTTCGATCGAGTAAATAAAATGGTAACGCTGGGGACCAGGATGAAAGATGAAACGTATTCTTTCGTTACTGCTGGCAATTCAGAGTTCCCGCGATTCGTCCACTTAATGAGACGTCAATCTTGTTCCCAGTGACTGACGAATCGCGTTGACGCGACGGCCGTTGATTTATTGATAGCAGACGTCCGTCAGTGGCTACGTTTTCGGCTCGGGATCGTATCCAAATTCGAGTCTGCGAGCATCGGGGATGACCAAGTCCACGACCTCCGCGTCCATTTCGATGGATAGTCAGAATGGATTCGTATCCAGCTCTAATGAGCCAAGTGTCACATTGTCGATTTATCCGATCGTTTTCGCAGTCGTCTCGAGCTATATGCAGATCGCACGGTTGTAGATACGCGGAGCGAAATGATGCAGCTGACGCTACATAATGAAATGCAGTTGGTGAATTTCTTTTCGGTCTATCGGCGGAGGAACAATTTATATAAACCTCTGGCGAACGTTTCATTTCTCTCTGTCTCGTTGAACGTTCGAAATAGCCCGTAATGCCACTCGCTCGCGGTGTGTACGGAAATTTATCGATCGAACTTTTTGCTCGCTCTACTTACTTTCCATCGCGCAGGGTGACGGCCAGAAAAACCGACCAATAGTCGTTGATTGTCCTCGCGCGGCCCGGAATTCGATTCCCCGCACCCACGGTCCCCCGCCCATAGCGGCAGCGTTGTTAATTGGTCCATTTACGATTTGACGTCCGGTCGGAGTGGGTGTCTGAGTGACGTTCGCGAAACTGCAAATATTTTCGATCGTTTCATAGGGGCTAACGTTTTGTTATGAGAACGTTGAGCCGCTGGATGAGCAAAATTAAAACGAACCACGAGGAGGAAACGAGAGGCGTTGAATTCTTGAAGAGACTGAATTCCTCGACGGTAAATCGAGCAAGTCGTTCCAGATTCCATGCCAACTAACGTCACAGTCTAGCCTTACCTGTACGTATAGTTATCGCCTGTGAATCCCAATGGACCGCCTTGGTCAGTAGCTTGAACTCGGTGTATCCTCAGAGATGGAAATGCCTTGCGATAAGGTATCCTTTGAAGGGTTACGAGCGGACCGTCGTCTCTGGAGCCTTCCAGAAAGAACGAACGTCCGCAAACTACCCCTCGAATATATCAGAACGTCGACACACAACCATCGAGTAATTCTAACGTCGAAATTCTGCAAAAAATTGGTGGAAAACTCATCGATTTCGTATGCACGAAATCTATCGGTTACGGTTCGTGGTAACGTCGATACTCGAACGTGATATCAGCGCGCAAGCACATGGCCTTGATCCATTCGGTGACGTATAACAGCCGCGTTTACGGCTCGTTATTTCGCCCCGTCGTCGTCTCATGCATATTTCACGGCCGTTTCGAAAACTACTCGCGTCGCAGCTTTCTTCCAGAAACGTAGCGACGCCATTCCTTTACGACGGCGCGCCGGTTCCGTTCTCCACGCGCGCGTCCAATCTTCGCTGCGGTTTGCCTCCTCGAAAACCCTTGGAGAACAAGCGCCTTCGAGCTTCTTAACGTCTTCGAACTGCTCGTTGCTATCCCCGCGCGTCTAATTCGCTGCCACTCTTACTAACAACGCGTAACGAGCATCCTCACCCTCTTCTGTCTCCCTCTATTCCTCTCTCTCTCTCTTTCTCTTTCTCTCTTTCTCCCTCTGTATCTATCTATCGTCCCGATAATTGAATCTTCGGACGTTAACCACGACCACGCGGCCTCGCCAATAACTCCCGTCGAACGTGGCGCCAGGCGCCGCGCCGTAAATCTCGACGTTTATCCACGAACAAAAGACGGCAACGAGAGAGGGAGAGAGAGAGAGAGAGAGAGAAAGAAAGAGCTGGCCGATCGGCGCGTCTAGTCGAAATTTCGCCCTCGAAAACGGTCTCGCGCTTTTACGACGGTCGCTGTTGGCTCGTTCACCGTTCATCGGATTATACGGGACCCGTAAACGTTTTCGGGCCGCCGGTTAACTACGAGAACCCGGCTGTATTTAAGCCCATAGGATATTACTCGGTTCAGCGGGACGCTAATTACGACCGCCGTGTCCGCGGTAATTAGAATTTACTTTCTTTCTAAGGGTGGTTACGCACGACCCCCGGGTCACTTACCCTTCGCTAGCTCCTGTACTTTCCTCTTTCTTTCTCTCTCTCTCTCTCTCTCTCTCTCTCTCTCTCTCTCTCTCTCTCTCTCTCACTCCCTCCACCCTTCGCCACTTGCATTATTTCGTAGATTAAGCGAGAAGGTGGAGGTGCGCGAGGGTGTGGACTCGCGTGGGCGCGGATTTTCGCGGTGCGATAACCGCGAGTAGCCGCAGAGAGGGTGGAACGGGTCGAAGGAGTCGGGATAAGATCCTCCGGAGTTTTCAATTCCAGGATAATTACCTTCCTCTTTCTGGCTCTTCCGGCGCATGTCTCGCGGGGTCAGTCTAGGACGTAGTAATCCCCGTGAAAACGACCGGTTCGCGATTGTTCGAGTTTCTGGCGGTGGTCGTGAATGGGCGAGCGGTACCAGGAAACGGAACATCGGCTGGGGAAATGGCGCCGCGTACCGTCGTTAATCTCAGCCGAAGTAAAACGCGTTTCGCGAAAATATTAAATAACTCTCTCGAATTCTTAGCCGGTTCTCTGGCTCGCGTCTGGCGGTCGAGCGACAAACGTTTGGTACTTTGTAACGGAACACGGTTTCCGAGACCGGGCGCGGTTCCAACGACTTGATTTCCGTCGGAATTCCACGGCTCACGCGTGCTGTTCTATTTTACACACGCACAGATGAGGATTGTGGCACGCGCGCGCGCGTGTAACGAGGGTTCTTTATTCCAGACGAAACGAAGTTCTCGAATCGCGGGTACCTTTTAAGTTTCCAACTTCCCGACGATCCGTGCAGACTTCTCACGCTGTAATCACGGTTCCACCGAGACGCTCTGAAATTCGACGTGGAAATCGCAAGGTTGAACCTATTCTAGTCGAGCTTCGTCCCGGTTACGTCACCTCCTCTTGATCGCTTTTTGAATGTTTTCGAGGGAATAACGAGAAGGAAAGAGAGAGAGACAGATAGGAAACGCTCGACTGTGGCTTGGCACCGCGCAACGTTGGTTATTTACCGTCGGAAACCGGAAACTGCTCGCGAAAGAGAATCAGTGGAAGACACGAGAAGATTGTGAATAAAGAACGCGATCGCGGATTCTCTTGGAGAAACGAAATCCCGTAATATTCCTTGTCTCATTTCTTTCCGCGGGATTAACCTCTCCGCGCAACAACGAAGCCGGGATAGACAATAATAAAATACCCGGGATACGTGACGTTTCCTCGAATCAAAGAATCCAATAACAATCCCTCGGAAGAGGTCCAAGAATCGAGCAACCGCCGCCGCGGCGTCCAGGTTCGCGTAATTTTAGAAAATAAAATTCCGCGCATAGCCTAAACTTTATACGCGGCCAAGAATCCCAAACAGACCGCCGTCCAATTTACATTCCAGCACCGAAGGAGAAACAACGCGAGCCTCTCATTCGATGAAACAACTATACCATCGGCAGTTCGCGGCCCTCTATTTTTACCGGCCGTTTCATCGCCGGCTCGCTTTGTAAATAAATTTGCAGTTCGTAAAAGGGATCGAGGGTTGTCGACGAGGAATCCTGATACCGGTTTACTCGCCGTAGGAAACGCGTCCCGTCTGGCGGAAGGGGTTAAACGCGGCTTCGAACGCGGTCGAACGCCGCGCTGCTCAGAAGGTGGTGACTGGGGGTCGGGTACCGCGATTCCGGTAGCGGCAGCTGATCGGATCGGGCTCCGGTTGGGGTCGCGGCGTCTGGCCCGGTTATTTTCGGAGCTCTCTCCACGGGAGGAAAGGAAACGGAGACGGATGGCGAGGAGGCGGGCACCGCGAGACGGACGCGAGCCGAACGTCTCACGGATTTCCGGACAGCGGACCGTTCGCCTGTAACCAGCGACGGAAATAAAACCGTCGGCCCCGGGTCGAGCACGGGGAGGTACGAAGGGATACGCGTACGTGATGTCCTCTACGTGAGTCGCAGCTAGAAAAAGCATCCCCCTTCTCTCCTTCGCGCGGTACGTACGCGCGCCTCGCATTTATTGTCGCTCGCCCCGCCGTGCTTTCCGTACAGTTTTTCTCGAAACACCCTGGCTATTTTTAGCCCGCGGGATTTGCCTCGCTTTCCGACGTACTCGGATGGAATTAAGGCCCCCCCTTCGCGGCTCTGCCCGGCCAGAAGAGCCGAGGGGACGCGACGGGATGATCGTGAAATTTTAGGAAAATTAGTTTCCCGTTACTCTCGTTGATCTTCGCGTGCTCCTTTGTTAAGTGCTATCAACGCGAGGCGGACGCGCGCGTTTGATGTTGCTGCAAAAATATCTCGGTGCGTTAACGTTTCAATCAGCGATGAATATTTTGCCGGCCTCTTGCTAGCCGATTTTGAACCAACGGGGTGTCTGCGCTCCGTTCCGAATAATTATTCGAGAGTCATACACCTATGCGCCTATTATTAGCTAACCTTGGTCAGTGGACTCGAAATAACTTCGCCGGCCGTTCGTTGACTCGTACAATTATTAATACACGTTTAATTTTCTTGATAAAATTCAAAGGCACCGCACACGCCCCATTCATACGCCGATGAATTATGCATACGGCGCGATACTGGATGTGATTACATATTAACATAGAATATCGAAAGCATTCGATTTAGCGTATCATGGATTATTTAACGAGACTTTGTCAACGTTTAGTCAGTTTCGTCATACCAGGGATAATCGTGGCCATTCAAAGCGTCCACCGACGGAATAGAATTACCATGGTGACCGAGCGGCGTAAAATTGTATTAATCATCTGGAATGAATATTATCAACGCTTCGGATCGAATGAAATTCCCGCTATCAATTCGTATTCGAAAAGCGGGAGAAGAAATGACGATACTAAAGATCGAGTATTAATTGGAAATCAGTTTCGAGCGGGTTAACGTAATCGGTAAACAGAGCAGCAGATCCAACAGCTTGCCACGATAACGTATCGTGGTCCCAGCTATATCAGTGGGCGTTCTTCAACGCTCGTGTTCGCCTCGTGCCGTTCTCTTTTCATCACTGGTCCCTCTTGTGAGTTCCTCTTCCTCTCTGTCTCTCATTATTTGTTTATCTCCGTTCATCTGGATAGGCGCCACCCTTCGAATTCCTGTCAGTGACGAGCTGTTCCCAATCTGTTCGCTCGTAATTAAATGACACACGTGTATTGTTACGCCTTCTATACCTGAAATATTCGACAGGATGAACGGGTAGGCAATTCGTTGCCCCATCGTGGCAAAAGATTTCGCGATAGAGAGCTGTCGTTAAGCAGTCTGGAACGGTCCCTCGTTAATTAGAGGACGAGGATCTCTTGATCTTGTCGTAGCCGACGAGTCTGTCCGATTTGGTACGAATCAAGTCTACCACCGGTTACACGGTCGATATGTCTGACGGTCGAGAATATTCGGCTGATATCTCTCTTTCCTGGGAGAAATAACGGGCCAATACCTTGAGGTGTTGCCGTTTTACACGTTCTCGAGAAAAGTATCTTCTTGCGATTAAACGGACGATTACCGCGCGGCTCGAGCTGATAGTTTCCGCTCGATCCCGTGGGAATTTCGTGGTATTTCAAGAAGCGATTTATCTCAACTACTGGAATGACGTCCGCCAAGGATACAGGTATACGTGTTTCCTGCTTTAGCGGAAATTATTTTTAATCGAGTCGGTAGATCCAAAGTGAAGACCTCAACGATATCTACATAAAAGTTTCAGTATTCCGAAATACCAGTAATCCAATCGTCCCAATTGTCTTCGTTTCAGCAGTATTTCTAAAATATCTTCGAATTTAAGGGTGGTATTGTCCCATTTATCCGAGCGTTTAAATAACAGCCACGGTACGATCGATACGGGTCGTTATTATGGTATTAGACGGTTTCGCGGACCGTGCTTGGTGCACTACAAGTATCTCGTCGAGAATGACCATCTCCTGGATCACGTATCGCGCTTGACAGGAAGCGAACGCCGGTTCCCATGGTTATAATTTGAGAAACGCATTGCAAGGCGAAACATTTCATTGCGCGTACGTGACAAATCCCGCGGCACGTCGCCTTAACTTCGGCGAACTCATAAAACTCGCGAAATGATTTTATACGGCGATGTTTCGCCCGGCTTACGACGTCCGCGCGAGAAAAGCGCTACCGCCTCACCCCCGACGCGAAATCGTGCCGCGACGCCCGGTAAATACCGATTGCCAGCTGCCACTGTAATACGTCCATCTCCGTACATGTCCACGCGAAAATGTAAACGGTCGATCCGGCCTGTCGCAGGGTCAGCGTTCGAAAAATTTTCCTCCGCCGTCCGATCGGCGGGCAACGACTCTCCGCGAGCGGTGTTCGACGAGAAAAAAACCGCCCGCGAACCGCGTGCAGTTTTTAAGAATACACCGTAGCCCCGAGTGTCAGACCCGCCGTGTATTTTTCTTTCCCTGTCTTTTTTTCGCAATCGAAATTGTGACGCGATGTAAAAATAATTTGAAACCGAGCTGCGCTGAAATTCACCGGCGCTCGTCTCAATCAATTTTATACGCTGGATAGCACGAGAGAGGTATTGTCAACCGGTAAATAGAGACAGCGGTGGATCGCTGATTGGAGAACCAGAACAGCGCAGTGTTTTCGTTGAAAATACAAAAAAAAAAAAAAAAAAAACACTCGCGCTTGGATAAAAGGAAGGTAATTTTAAATTCCGCAGTTTTTGCACCACTGACAAATCCTGGTAATTTATCGCCGTTGAAAGTACCGCGGCACCAAAAACTACCCCCGATGACGCGGCTTCGGGGACGATTATCCCGATCCAGCCAGTTTTAATCACGCTCTGTTCCATCCTCCCCGGTGTTGGCTGCGCGAAATTCTGGAGGACGCGTTAAAACGCCTATCCGTTCGCCGATGCTACGCGGGGGCGGAATACCAAGAGCGGAGGCGGCGGCAGAAAGGAAAAAGAATAGTGAGACGAGGGCAGGGAGGCGAGGAGCCGGCAAGGAGGGACAAAGTTTATCGTCCGACAAACGACACGGACTTCGCGCCGACGAAAATATCCCGGGAGCAGAGGAATTCGTTACCGCGAGTGGCTCGTCTTGTCCTCCTCCTCCGCCACCTCCTCTTTTAGCCTCTGTGTGTGGCGGACGTTGGTTTCGCGCGATTTTTAAGCGACCCTCCCGCTCTTTGATGCACGCTTTCCGGTACTTTTTTCCCCGACCCAGTTAATTACGCGGGCCTGATAAAAATACCCGGCACGAGCGATCGTCGAGTTCGACATTCACCTTGGGTTCGCCTCGACGTTAACCCCCGGCCAGGCTGCTGGTAGGGATCGGATTCAATATCCACCTTGGACGTAATCCGTGTCGGTTTCGATATTGAACTCGTATGTCACGAGTTTCGAACGGTAGTCGTAAGAGATGACGCTTGATACCGTGCATCCCTGTAAAGTACTCGGATTGAATAACTTCGATTGTTCTCGCCCCGATATTTTCTATTTCTCCAACTGCTCGAGGAAAGTTGGAACATTTTCGAGATCGCATCGGCGCCACTCGGTGCAGAACTTCATCTCGATGATCCTGGCAATGAGCGTTATTCATGGATTCGCGGAGGATTTTTTCCTCGAAGCAACCGTTCCCCCTCGGCTTGAAGCGGCGGCGTTTACGTGATTTCGTTTAAATTCAGGGCGCCTCCGCGGCGAAATTTCGGGTCGACGTTGAAGCGGCCGTTCTCCAACCGGAGTCCCAGATTTCGTGGGGGCGTGAAAGCCCAATAAGGGAGAGCTATCCGTCAAAACGGATGTTTATCCACGCCACGTGTCCACGGGACGCGTCACGATCGAGCCTGCAGCTGTTCGACGGAAAATTCGTGCGACAACGTCCCTTCTCACCCCCCTCGACATACCTATCCGCGGAATTTCTTCGATCGAAGGAATTCCTCGTACGAATCCGTACAAGATCCGAACAGGAATTCCGCTCCATGCAATCGGTTACCCCGATTGTCCTCGCGCGAGCCATTCGCTCGAATTATTGACGGTCTTTCCATGCGCGCGACGGAAACGATGCGGCTGCGTGGGTGGATGTCGCGGTAGAGAGAAAGAGAGAGAGAGATAGAGAGAGAGAAGCAGAGTAGAGATCGGAAGCACGCGGAGCAAAGAAATGAATGGTTCGTCGAAAGCCGCTTGTTCGCGGAGGCACGAAGATATTCACGGGGATAATTTTAGGCCACCCTTCCTTTCCGCGTTTCCCCTTCGGCTGCTTTTTCCCGATCCCCACATCCGGCGCGAGCCCACGAACATTTGTAGACCGACTGCTGATGGTCGTTCGATGCTCCCTGGCGCCACATTTTTTTCACGTCGAACTCGTTAATGTTTCACTGCCAATTCGCTATAATAAGATATCGAAGTGGGACGTGAATAAAGTATCGTGGCTCAGCGCCGCGGTATTTTCGTCTCGCGGTCCGATTTTGAATTCGCTTCGCGGGATCCAAAAGTTGAACGTTCACGTCGAAAGGGATAGGGGATGAAAGAAACGATTACACGCGTTAACAGCCGCGGAATCCGCTCGAGCAACAGTCCGTCTCATTGAATTCGATCCGAGCCGCCCGGAAACCGTAGGAACAGACGGGGATTCTTAAAAAGTTGGCCCCGATTACACTATCTTTACTGTACCGATTCAAACTTCCGCATAACTTCCATCGCGGGCTGGAAAGATTTCAGCGTTCCACGAGTTTCAGGGGCTCGCGAGATTTTCCTAAAAACTTGAAGGTAGCCAAAGTTTGATTACTCCGGAAGGATCTCCGTTTCCTCCCGCGTAAAGCTGGTTCATCCGGAGAACCGCCTCGGCCCTGCCGTGGCCTAGGCGCCCTCGCTCGCTCGTGTTCATCCCGCGAGGGGGGACGTCATCGGTTCGCCGAGTTTTATTTCACGCGCCTCGAAGGCGGGGGGCTCGGTTTCGTTCTATTCTCGTTCGTCGAGGGAACAAGGCGACAAAAGACGGATTCCAGCAGCCGGCGATGAACTCCCTAAAAGGAGACACGGGGGCTCCGTAACGAGCGCGTGTCGCGTCGGTATTTACGAGATACCCGGGTACTCTCGCGCGGATCGTTCCGGAAACCGTGGCCATCCTACTGGAATTTCGCTCGAGATGCCTTCCTCTCGCGACAGGAACGCCGGCCGTCTTCCTCGGGAGGCAGACGCGAAAGTAGTTGGGCGAAAAAGAAAGACAGCGACGGGGGTGACGGGGATGGGCAAACTTCGTGGGATTGATTTCGAGTAGAATCGAGGGTACTTTTAAGTGGAAACTTGGTCCTATCCTCTCGGATGGCGGGTACGTGTGTAGAACGTGGAAAGTTGGTGTTTGAAGAGGTGCAAGGGTAAACGTTCTCGTTAAGCCCCCGTAGAGACCCGCGGAAGAGGTGTTTAGCTTCGTCTATTGTAGTATCGCTGTCCCTGCCTCGGGGACGATTATTCTCGCGTGACGAGGCGTTACGCTCGTAAAAGACGGCCGGTCGTCGTCGCTTATTTCGAACCGGGGACGATTATACGTCCTCGCGATTTATCGCGAGCATAAATCCTCGGTTGTTTGCGCTCCTGCGGAGGGGATGGTATGCTCGGCTCACCGGACACGAGGACGCGCGATTCGCACAGATTTTGAGGGACCCGTCGGGCAATTTAAGCGTCTTAGTTAATTGGAGGCATTCTCCGGAGTATGGAATGTTTTCAGGTATTCGTTGAACGCGGCTTGATTAAGACTGGTCCTCGTCTAAACGTATCCGGCTGATCCTCCTAGCAGGATCGAGTCGACGCGTCCCAGCCTCGTAACGGAGGACAATTAGAATCGCGGACGAGGCCGTAATTCGTCCGCTTACCTGCGCTCCATCATTGCCAGGATCTTGCCTCGCGTCCAACAGAGCATGGGTGGAGAGGAGGCGACGTTCCGTGTTGGTGACCGTGTCGCGCCAGTCCACGTCCGAATTTCCAGAAGCAATTACCCGGAGGCGAGGGCCGCAGCAGCCGCGGAGATGAATTTCGCGCGGCTTCTTTCAACAGGTTGCCCTATCGCGGGCAAAAACCCGATTCCTTCGAAGTCCACAGTCAACAACGGACCGTCTGGTCGGTCCCTGTTAAAATGTGTGCTCGCTCGAGCGTTCGGTACACGGCCGACGTTCCATTCAACCCCGCGATCAGGACGGATCGCTTTGACTGTCGGCGCAATTACGACGGGAACCGCGATCCTGTCGCAGAAACATAAACGCGCGCGGACGGTCGTCCGGTGGAAAATGGCTTTATCACGTCGTTTCTCGCTGAATGACCATCCAATGAGATACCAGCCGGTTGCGGTCGCACGATAGAACCGAGGCTTTTAGTTGTACATCGGTGCTTATCGGCGTGAAAGGCACTCGCTCGACGCGCATTCGAACGGGACGCTCGAACGAGCAAGCGATCTGAAGGGCTTCTCGTGTACACGCGACACGTGGGACGCGAGACAAGTTTCAACGCGCGATATTACCCCTCTAATCGACGCGTTTTCTCTATTTGCGATTCACACGGATGAACCTCTTCTATCGCTTTCGTTGATGGGGGGTGCGGAATTTAAAGGTGACTCGCGTCGAAAAACCTTCCCCTAATTAACGCGTATGAATCACGCTACGCTTGGTAGGGCGGCGTCCGATCGCCCAATCCCCGTTGGCTCGTGGTTCCCGGGGGCTTTTATGGTCGATAGCGTCTAAGAAGTCCCGCAAATGCTTCCGCCGCCGGGGCGAATCGTTCCTCGACCGCTTGATAAACGGTTCACCTTCCGGTGGAGAGGAGCCCGCGCTCCTGGATCAGTTCGCCTCTCGCGAACGGAAGACGAACGTGGCACGGATGAGAGCCACTGATCCGGTTGACCGGCTGATTAACGATCCGACCACGCTCAGCTTCCGCGATCTGAAACCGAGAAACGGATTACGATCGCTGATCGGTTTTGATGCGCGCAATATATCGCCAGGTGCAGCGACGAGCTCGACTCTGTTGTCTGCCCCCGAACGCGCGCATTTCACGATCGCGCGAGGAGGAGCAGATTGACTGCGTCTCCGAGCAGCTACCGAACTGCTTTTTGCGATCACGCGTTAATTTGTCGCTCGCTTCGCAAGAACGCGCACGAACGCGTTTGAAAAACTCGCGCAGTCTGTTCGTCAGAGACAGACAAGTGTACGATCGTGTAACGATCGCATTTCCGATGTTCAGCGAAGGGAAACGGGGCCAGCAAAAGGGAAATGACGAAACCCACCGTTTTTCTCGTACGCTCGAGAAAGTTGATTACCATAATTCGGTCGGGTGGGACAAGTGATCTGGCTGTTCGAAAGGTCGCGTAGTTAGAACCGACAAGTCTGATGACTGTTGCATATGCAAATCGAGTTGAAAATTCGCCAACTGACGTTTTATGATCCCGACGGTGATAAAATACGTGGCACGTAGGATGACTCACGAATTCTAACGTGTACATAGCTTCGAGCCAGCGGCGCTACATTTTGCCCCGTCTCGGTATCGCAAACTCGATCGAGCCAGGGATCACGGGGGTTGGCGCGCGGGTGGACGTTTGCCCAAGGAGAATCGTGGGTAATTTGAAAATCACGAATCACCGGCGCTTATTTGCGAGCAGTTCGAAACGGTCCCGTTGCCAGACGCGAGGGATCATAAAATATCGCATCCCCCGGGAGGGCGAAGGAGATCGATAGCGCGTTCGTTAATTAAGGAAGAAAGTCGACTGCGCCGATTCAATATTTATACTTGTTTGCCAAGAACGGGACAGGGTACAGAGAGAGAGAGAGGGAGAGAAAGAGAGAGAGAAAGCGGTAGAAAGGGACGGAAAAAGGAACCAGTTGGGCAGAGAAATCGAGGAAACAGGGGCGGTGGAAAAACTGGGCTCCGCCGTTAAATGTAGCTCGCGTGTCCATTTTCTGTTCCTTTGTAATTATTCGTATTTTACCTTTGCCACGGGGCGCGCGCGTATTATACGTCATGCTCTTTCACCGAGCGATCCTAACGAAGTTAATGGCCGGTATTCACCCGGCACTTGGAGTTATTTCAATACGCGTACAGCACGGGCAATCAGGCCGCGCGTTTTATACCGCGAAAACTCATTTTCACCTGTTCACCCGCGGCCCGCGTCGTAACGTTGTTTCATTTATTAGCGGGATCAATGCCGTACGCGCAATATCGCTAGATTTCACCGTGACAGAGCCGCGCGACTGCCTACGGAAATGCAATTAATTCGTCTCTTTTGCTCTTTCCCGTATTGTGCGCCGCGAACGCGTCGCCGTGTCGCGCAATCGGTACCTCGTTCCTGAACGAACCGAGGCCCCGCTCTTTTTCACCCCCACCCCGTTTTGTTTCGCTCCCCTTTTCATCGTTCCTCGTCTCTCTCTCTCTCTCTCTCTCTCTCTCTCTCTCTCTCTCTCTCTCTCTCTCTCTCTCTCTCTCTCTCTGTTTCTTTTTTCCTTCCCGATTGTTCAGCCGACGAACGCGAGTTTAAACGAAGCTTCGATCCTAATTGAAGCTCGCGCGACCGCGAAACACACCGGGGCGGTTATAAAATTTCAATTAACGAACCGCTCGCGGCGAACCGCTGACAGTTTTCTCCGATCCGGTTCGACGGGGCAATCTTTTCGTTTACGTAACGCGATTATTACCCGACGCTCCAATTATCACCGTTACCGTCGTCTTATTGTCATTACGGGCCGGTTAATTCCGCCGTGGCTCGCTCAAGACGCTTCTCGTAACTCGTTCTAACGAGCTCCCGACCGTCGAGAGACACCGACAGACGAGGGGATCGTTCCTTCGTCGCACGGACGGTCGAGAACGGGTCCGATTCGATGCTATCGGATTTCGTACGGTATCCACCGGGAGGATCCAATCATCGACATGCGAGCATTGCAGTTTCGAGTAAGCTCCTCATCATCCTTGTAGCAGAGACGAGTTTCTGAATTCGCAAATTGCTGCCCGTCTCGAAGACACGCCCGCCGTATTCGCCGGGCATCCCTGTGTAATATTTGCGTAAAACGCGAGCATACATCGCGCTTGGGAAGCGAACTCGACGAACCCCGCATTGGGCGCCAGGCTATCGTCCAACTCCCTTAACTCGCCCTTTCGTATAAATTCAGCACGGAAAAGCGATAAAAAGTGTACAATGCAATCTTGTTCTCTAACGAGAGTCCGTTGTCACTCGTCGTTGACACGCATCGTTCCATGGACGCTATCGGGCGTTACTTGTATCACGAGTGCAGCGAGACGCGCAGATGGCTTTCACCGAGGCGAGAAAGGCTAGCTAAAAATAATGCGTTATTCAAACAGCGCGATGCCAGATATTCATCTCATTGTAGGAACCTGCGGGGTATACAACGCTGGCAGCGTTTACGAACCATCGTTTGTAGAGCCTCGGGAACGAGGTTACATCGGACGCGCGCGTTCGTCCAAATATTTCTTCCGCTTTCGAAGGGATTCACACCGTATGGATCTCGTGCTGGCCGCGACATCCACGCTGGGTGTTCTCATAACGCGAGCATTTCGGATACTTGGCGCGAGTTCGCCGGGTTATTAGTTCGCAGGTCGAAGTGGCGGCGCGTGGAGATTGATCGATCGACGGTTGAAAAAGTGTGATTAACGATGGGTGACGGTGACACGTGGGCGATCGGTATTCGGAGGATGTTGGGCGCGGGCGCGGCTCTTTCGAGGGACAGAGCTTACCACCGTGACGGGTGGTCGGGGTTGGTTCGAAGCGATGAGTTTACCGCAAGTGCTCAAAACGGCGCCGGTTAGATTCAATGTATGCACGGGCACGTGTCTTCGTAAAGTGCTGAATCGGATCAAAGCTGGTGAAATGGTTATGGGCAAGCTCTGGTCGGTCGGTATAATGCGAGCCCCTGGCGGAGGAGTAAAAGTTCGAATCATCAGACTCCGTGTTCGTAGATTATTTTCATTAGCACGCGACGTCTGCCGTGGAACGTCAAACGGAAGTGCAGCTATTCAAATGAATAATCGTGTAATAAGCAAATCTTTTGATCCTACGACAAAACAATGGGCGTCCCGACGCGTTTAATCAGCTTTTATCGCGCGGCACGACGGCTGGCCGAGCCTCCTCGTTTGTATTACTACTTCGCATCTGCTGGTGATATTTAGAGAGTGGCTCGGCTGGCTGGCTGGCTGGCTGAATCGCAAATATTCATTATTTGTTTTAAATATTTGACCTGCGGAATTTCATTAATCCCCGTACGATTAGTAAAGTTGAACGTAAAAACGAGCACGCTTCTCCATCGAACTGGGCGACTCTCAGTCGGATCTAAAGTTTCCGAGGAAGAACATTTTAACTCGCGAACGTTTGATCGTCAAGGCGTTGAACGTTCCGTCGGTGCGATCGCCCAAACAAGGGAAACAAATACTAACGGCGTTTTAAACCCGTCAAGATAAATCTCTACGGGCGATTTTTGCAATTAGCCCGGCCCATGCCGTTCGTTAGCCGGCGTAAAGTACGACGGGAGCTTCCGGTGAATTACGTCTCTCCGCGCGTTGGGCCGCGATCTTTAAGCGAGACTTTTCCGAGGCGCGAGAAAAGACGCCGGGCTAATCCTCTCTACAAATTAACCGTTCTTGCACCGGTAAATTCGCAATTAGAGCACCGCCACTGAGACGGGACCTGGCGACGAAATAAAAGGGCCGCTGCACGTTTTGCGGCAATGCGATCCAACGTCGCACGGTCTCCTCGGTAGACGTCGCGAGGCGATCGGTCGTCGACTGTCGCTGGAAAATTGGAGAGGCGATTCCACAAGGGGAAAATAAACGACGAGAGTTGCCCGCAAACGAGGAGAGGAAACTTGCGTTTGAGAGCCACCCCTGTCGAACGCGAATCTACGAACGCAATTACTCCCGATTCCTCGCTTAATCCGACTGGCAACGATTGCATCTGAAATTTTCCAACAGCTGCCGTCGAACGTCCGGTACAACGATCGTTCGCGTAACAGGCGAAAAACGCCTCGTTTCGCGTAAACACGTAGAGTAGAACGAAGGAATTACGAGGCCGTTGGGCGCCGTTCTAGCGCGCCTTGAATTTCCATTTAAACTCCTGATTAATTTTCATCGCTCATACGATGCCGTGGCGGGATTATTTATTAGACGGTTTCGAGGGACGGTGAGCGGGTAAGGTGTCGGGGCAGGCGGCGGGGGTGGTTCCTCGAAGCGGAGGCGGTTCGAGGATCGTAAATAAAATTGGCCGCGCGATATTACGCCGGTGACTGGCGTTAGATGCGGCATTAGTAATCTCACGGATTAAAGGAACGTCCACGGCGTGTTCCGCGACGATAGAGCCAGACAATGGCCTAGCCGTCAGCCGGGTGTAAAGCCGGGAAGATATTTTCTTCGGTGGCCGTCTTAATGAATGCTCGCGCGGCCCATGAAATGGTACGGAGATAAGGAAACAAATAATCCAGCAACAGCGGCCGCTCGACGCCAAACGGGTCGCCTATGAATATTCAAGCTGATTATTTTCCAGTTATTCATTGGTTAAGTTCGAGCGACGAGAACCCGGCCAGCAAGTTAGTTACAATGGCGCAGTTAAGAAGTTTGCGGTCGCGCGCCACGTCCGTCGGAGAATCGACTCTGGATTTAGCCAGGCCAACGGGACGACTTAATTCATCGCGATCTAATGGCGGTGCGATAAGAGTCACCTGTTTCGAAGTGGCGATTTTTCACGGTTCGTCGTTCGATCTAGGCGAACGACCGCGCCGCGGCGAAGGGGTGGCAGCGTTCGACTTTTGTCGCGGGACAAGGCGAGGCAACGTGACAGCCGGGTGTATCGGTGGCAGTTTCGATGTTAAATTCAGAGGCCAGAGGGACGAGATGCACTCGAGACGTCTCCAAGGTGGAGACTAAAGTTTCTCTTGGCTCCGAGGAGACCCTTCTTCCCTTTGAACTCGCTCGCAGGGAGTAAATCATGGATTTAGCGCATGGGCGTAGGAGCTGTCGTCGACCAGCTAACCGGTTCACCCTATGAAATAGTGCCGCTACCTTTTTCCCTGCCATTTCTTCGTCCCTTTCTTTCCGCCTTTCTTCTCTCCCTTCCCATTGGCCGATGTTTTCTTTTCGGGCTCGATTAATAGACCGGTTGGTCCGTATTTCACGCAGACACACGCTCAGCCACGACGAGGTGGACTCGCGCGAAATAACTTGACGCTGGTTTGTTCCTTTTTCTCTTCTTTTTATTTTTCGCGAAATGCCCGCTGGAATTTCCGTTCTCATGCGTTTCGACGCGCCCGTAACGGCACGCCTGCACGGCATCGAGGTTCGTTTCAGGAAAGTTTGAAGCGGGCGAGAATTGAAAAAGTTGCGGCCCGTCTCCGCGGTCGAGGTTACGGGGGAATTTTAATAATTCGCGGGACGGGACGGGACGGGGTGAAACGGAAAGTGAACGGGATGGCGGCGTTCCGTGCGAGTCGGAGGGGGGTGGAAGAAATCAAAAGTTAGCGGCGCCTCCCGATTTCCCGCCGGCTGTCGAGCCGCGTCGAACTGGGCGAATCGTCGATGCGCGAGTTCCGAAAACTACGCGGCGATGAAAGAGTTTACCTTCGGGAACGATGGTTCTCTCAGGCGTATTGTAAATATGAGAAAAAAAGGGACTGGACGGATGAACGAAAAACGGAAGGGAAACCACGATGGACGAGGTTCGATCTGCCATTGACGAGTCTGCTTCGCGCGGATATATGCAGGGGTCAAAATGCTTGACACCGTTGTATAGCTAGGCGGTGTCAAAAAAAAGTTCGCTCGCTCGCTCGTTCCCCAATCGCTGCCACTCGAATTTATTAACCCTTTGACTGGGACAAAAAATCGCTCTAACAAAAAACCATGAACATCGTCCGACGTGATGCACGCCTCGAGGTGGAATAATCCACGATCCTTTCGCACAGGTATATCCGCGGGTAAGTGACTGCTTTTCTACGTGTGCCTTTCACAATAGTCGCACGGTTAAAACACACGGCGGAGGATCAAAGCGGAGGAGAATAGGATATACGTAAAAGCTAAAGGGTCGGAATCATTGAAAGGTAGAAACCTGTGGCTAACATCCCGAGCGCTTTCGATTGACGCATGTACGCGTAACGAGCGACGGCGGATCAGCGGGAAAATTTGTATCGCGTAGGATCTTCGAATCGAGACAGAGACGCGAAGAGCATCGACGTTATCCCAGAAGAGGCAAATCGATTCGATACGAATAGAGAGAAGCCGAGCGTACCCGGTCGACTGTGAAAGCTTCCGTTCGCTTTCGATCGGCGTCCTTTTTTGTTTGAAACTCCCTCTCCACCCGCTTGTTCAGCCATACGCCCCCACCGTTCATCCCGCGCCTCCTCTATCTTTCTCCTTTATCCAGGAATAGCTCCGCTACCATAATAACCGCGTGGAAAGAATAGATGAGAAGAGAGTAATTCCTGCTCTGTGAAGAGTCGCATCGCGATATACAGTGCTGGACAAAAGTATTGGCACAGCATGATTGTTATGATAAAAATGCTTATAACTATGAAACAAATTGTTAAAAAGGAAAAATTTGTTTACACGTTTATTTATTTATTATTCTAGATTATTATTTAACAGAAACAGTAATATAAATAAAGTGATATGCGAAATAATAACAAAAACATATTTATTGAGCGTTTTAAGCATGGACAAAAGTATTGGCACAAATGATTGAAAGTACTTAGAAATTAAAAATTAATATTTGGTTGGCCCTCCATTCCTCATGATAACTTCCTTCAATCGTTTTGGCATTGAAGTTACCAATTTTTTTGTAAAATCCGGCTCTATATTGTTCCATTCTTGTAAAATAATAGCTTTTAATTGGTTTTTGTTTGTTATATTATATTTTCTAATTTTTTTTTCTAATTCATTCCAAACATGTTCGATGGGATTCATGTCTGGACTCTGGGGTGGGGTATTTAATGTATGTGCGGTATTGTAAACGATCCATTGTCGTACAATATAGGCAGTATGTTTTGGATCATGGTCTTGTTGAAAATAAAAATCACGCGGGAGATTTAATTTATTAGCACTTTTAAATAAATTTTCCTTTAATATATTTAAATATACATATTTGTCCATAATCTCATCTATGAATACTAATTCGCCAACCCCAGACGCTGCAATGGAACCCCATACCATGACTCCACCTCCTCCATGTTTCACAGTGGCTTGTAAATGTTGTGGATCCATTTCCGTATTTGGCTTTCTCCAAACTAATACTCTGCCATCTGATTTAAATATATTAAATTTAGTTTCATCTGAAAATAATACGTTATTCCAGAATGTGGGATCCTTTTTTATAAATTCTTTTGCAAATTCTTTTCTCATCTTCCGATTCTTCTTGGATATGTATGGTTTCCTTCTTGCGACACACGCAGAATATCCCGCATCTTTTAACACTCTCCGTATAGTTTTCGAACTTACTTCTTTTTTATTTTCTTCATTTAACTTTGCTCTAAGTTGTGATGAGTTTAATTTACAATTTATTTTCACTTCCTTTACAATTTTCCGTTTTTCTCTAACTGTTAACTTTGAGGGACGTCCACTTCGATTCCTACTTTTGAAATCTGATTGATTCTCAAATCGTTTTACGACACTTCTAATAGTGAATCGACTTCTATTAACACTTTTTGCTATTTCACTATAAGATTTTCGCATTTTGTGCAAATTTAATATTATTTTTCTCTCTTCACTTGTAGTTTCTTTCCCTCTTCTTGACATTGTTGCTTGTTATATTTCCTATGTTGCTAATCGACTGAACTTAAGGATGACTGTTAGAAAAAATGACTATCAGGGAATCCCCTACCTATACCATCAAGTGACAATCGGATTTTTTTCGGAGAGATACAACTACACTAAATTTTGTATAATGTGCCAATACTTTTGTCCATGCTTAAAACGCTCAATAAATATGTTTTTGTTATTATTTCGCATATCACTTTATTTATATTACTGTTTCTGTTAAATAATAATCTAGAATAATAAATAAATAAACGTGTAAACAAATTTTTCCTTTTTAACAATTTGTTTCATAGTTATAAGCATTTTTATCATAACAATCATGCTGTGCCAATACTTTTGTCCAGCACTGTATATTCATCCACGATTCTCCCTCTCTCTGTCTGACGTTTCGCCACTCTTTGTCCCTCTCCTCTTCTGTCGTTACCTCTCACCCCATCGCGCGTTTCACCCATCCCGCACCCTTTTCCGACTCCAGCCCACTGTTCGTCACCGCAGTTTCTCCGGCCAAGCATTGTGCCCGGTTTTCCTCCTCTTCTTCTTCTTCTTCCTCTTCCCCTTTTTCTTCTTTTTATTTCCCGTATTCCCCACCACCTTGGGCCGCCACCCCAATCCTACACTCCCTCCCCCGGTTCGCCTCGTTCTCGTGTCCTTCTAGTCTGCGTTACGTTCCTCGTTACGACTCTCCGTCGTTCCTCCCCGATTTCCAACGTGTATTTTTGGACGCGGTCCCGAAGAAACGGTTCAACGACCTCGTTCGTCCCTGAACCGGGACGCGTATGCATGCGCCGACTGACGAGCACCGGGGAAAATCGTGATTGATCGTCGTTTCGCCGACGACATTTTCGCCTCTTCGACTTCTCCTAACGAGGGCTTGATACGATTCCGTGCTTCTTGCCGGTCTCGTTTCTTCCCGTCGTTGCCCGATAAATAGTCGCCGACCCAGGGGCTCTGGTAATAAGAACGGAAGTAACAGCGGACGCGCACGAGTCGAAACTTTCAGGACTTTTAACTGAACAGGCGATCTGAGAGCTTTCGATCGTAACTCTCGAGCACCGAGGCCGGTTTAATATAGATACGTTTGACAGCCAGGATGATCGAATCGTTTGGTAACCGTTATTCAATCGAACGTTTCTATTCCCAAGTGTTTCATTGATCGAGCGAAACTTCGTGTCGATAAAATCGATAATTACTGCTGATAGTCACCTTTCAGCGATCTTTCCGAGTTCCCCTGCATTTTCGTCCCGATTTTGGCGGACTCGAAGACGTTCGACTTCGTTACCTAAGATTATACCCAATGTTTAACCTCGTTATTGCAATTCAATCTGCTTTCCTTCTTAATTCTAATTTCGACAAGCTCGAAATGGAATCAGACCCTTGTTCGCGTTAATCAGGCTCGCGTTCCTAGTCAGCCACGTCAACTTATTTTCGTACGTTGCTAGCCAGTGTTCCCTTGTACTTCGTGCTGGGAAAAAATGGAGGAGAGAGGGTGTAACGGGGGGCGAAACCACGAAATCACTGCGCCTACGAAACTGCCGGAAGTTAGACAGGCGTCGTGGAATTACGTTCAACTCGTTGAGAAGCTCGCGAAAATCTGCTGGTGGCACCTTTCTGCACTCATCGCGACTCCTTTTTTCAGAACGCTCACGAGCGTTTTTTAAATTTCCCTGAACATTTTTCAGTGCGATGATTGTTTTCGTGAAGCATTATTTTACGTAGCAATTCGGGTCATCCAACGTCATTCAGGTGTATCCAAGTCGAGAGATAAAATAAGAGTAATGTGTATTTCCAGTGTTTTAGTACGCTCACGATTTATCCGATATCGTATTATAGATTTTAGGCAAGACACGGTGACGAGTAGTCAGCTATACATCGTATCCAGAAATCCAAAGGCCGTGCTAATTGGTTTTCCATTTTAGAATGAAATATTAAAATAGAATCCACTGTGGCTTCCCTCGTTCTATTTGTTCCCACATTTTTATTTACGTTTTTATCCATGCAAGCTTCCTGCTACGCTGTTCAAATAAAAATCTTCAATTTTAAACCACTACATTTTAAGTACTCGAATGTGACGAATAAATAATATAAAATATAAAGGCGTTACAGTTGCCTTGTCGACGTTGAAGCAGAAGCAATTAATCACTTCTAATCCAATGCTCCTCTTCGGAGACTCTGCAGTTACGTTTGTTCTAAAATCGGTATTTCTTCGGCAGATTCGATCACGAGATAGCGTGCCCGGCCACATTATCGATCTCGCATCAAGTTAATGGGTGAACAAGTGTAATCTCGCCCCAAATGAAACCGGTTGCCGTTGTCATCTCCCTCTCTCTCTCTCTCTCTCTCTCTCTCTCTCTCTCTCTCTCTTCTTCCATCCCTCTCTCGCTGCCTCGCCTCCTCTTGTCTCTTTTCCGGCGCAATTCCGCGGGGTTACGCGCGTCCCGGACAAATTGACCCCATAGTTTAATGGCACGCCGAGTTTCGAGTAGTTGAGCCACGGCAGATAATGGAGTCTGGGGTTATATTCGAATGATAATATTCGAAAGGCGGCCCCCGGCCTCCCTATTTCGAACGAGTGGAAATGGGTCGCCCCGGAACCGCTTCGTTGCCGAAGCCGCCATCGTCGATGGCGAAACGGCCCGTAAATGACTCGTATAATCGGATCCGCTGCTAATTCGCGGTCCTGAAAGCAAGGATAACAAGGTGGCCAGTCATAGTGGACGTCGGTACGCGCGCGACGCCGCCGCCGTTTCTGTTAGCTCGAGCTTTTAAAGCGTCCCGACGATCGAGAGGAATTTATTAAAAAAAAATTAAAAAAAAAAAAGAAAAGAGAGAAAGAAGAAAAGGGAAGGGAAAAATAAATATGTCATTGAACGTTCGATGGAATAATGGTCGAGGAGTATTTCAGCCTGGTTTTCTCTTTTTATTTTTTTTTTTTTTTTTTGCCAGAAGATAGAGTAACGCCAGAAGGGCTCGAGGAGAGAGATAGAGAAGGGAAAGGGTCGCGGTGGAGCACTTTTTACGAGGATATTTACGATCGCCGGCGATTCGCGTGTCGGGTTTTTATTCGTTTACCGGCATGGAAGATAAAACGGTTAAGAGTGGTGTTTATGGATTCGAATCGAGCGATAATTCCCGTGTACATCGGTGAGCCGGTGCTCTCGTAGAATCGTTAGGCGGTTCACGTGTACGTTGCGCGGTACGATCGGGACCAGAGGGCACGGAGGAGAGAGCACCAGGGCTCGACGAATGGACGATGTATCGAGTACCGATAATCGCGATCGATCGGGGAACTTAAATTCTTCGCGGTACCGTTGAATCCACGGAGGTTAAGAAGAAAAAGGGACGTTGGCGAGGGTGAAACGAAATTGATACGGTTAATAACGTGCGGGTAATGAAAGTACCGAAGGTGTAACGGCTACAGCGGAGGCTTGATAAGAAGTACCTTCGCGGAGGGCGATAGCGAAGGAAGACAGAGAAGAGGAGGACGGCTCGTCGTTTAACCTCGACGCAGAAACGAACCATGTAATCGGACTAATTCAACTACTTAACACTCGATAGACGTCCCTGAACTTCACTGGCTAATTACTTCGAAACTTTCGATAACTTTGATTATCCTTTTGAATAATTCCATTAAAATCTCGTATCCGAGACCCTCATACTTAATGCATACGCTTGGCGCCTCGTAAACGAACTATACGACTGCAATTAGATTCGCTTTCATCCGGATGGCTTGTTATTAAACTGCAATGACAACGATCGAATCGTTAAAACCGGGACTCGAGCCCGTATCGTCTGCTCGTCGGACGACTGCTTTATCCAATTAAGCTCTCCGTGCCGTGGTTAAATTCTTTCCGTGTAAATACACAACGCGGCTCGATCGAGCGAACTTTATTTCCGCAGCTAGGAAACACCCTTAAACCAGCTTGCCGGATGGCACGCTTTAACACACTCCGCGCTGCTTATCCGGACCGTGGTAATCTACGATTTACCATCGTCTCGTAGCCCAGACCAGTCACCCCTCTCGTCGGTTACCTGCGTTTAATTTTAACGACCGAGCAGATAACGCGACTCGACCCGTGGAAATATTTTAAGCAAATTAGTTTTCGCGGAAACGCATACGGTATCATCCGCTCGGCGGTTCGCTCTCGATCGTGCGACGCGGAGGAGAATCGGCTAGGCGGTGGCATGGCCTCGCGCACGTTCCTCGCGGAGCGCCAAAAGAGTTCCTTGGAATTTCGATAACGAGCGTGGATCACGCGACCATCGTTGCGGGCACGCACGCAACGACGAGGGTGGCGCGAATTTCAGGGGAACCCACTACTCTCTTATCCGCGTATCCTGGCTCTTCTCGCGCGGAAATAACGGTGATCCACGACAAAAGAGCGGGACTTCCCCTTTCGCCGATACTCCGCGCCGCGAATTTCTGGCATTACGATATCGAATTGCAGCCTCCGTTCCCGAAGGCTTTGATCCGGTGTAATCATTTTTCCCCCGCCCGCTTCCCGCCGCCTCCTCTTCTTCGTCTTCCTGCCCGCCTTTCTCCCCTGCTCGTTTTTATTTTTCGTTTCGCGTCGCGTTATCGCGAAAGAGAATCTGATACCGGTGTACGAGCCGTTTATTAATAGGCAAACAAGGAGTCAGAGAGGGACGAACGAGAGGCGGCGAGGTGGGGCGGGCGAAACAAGACGAAAAAACGAGCCAACGGCGCGCGTTCCTCTAAAAGAATTCATTAACGCGAAAACTGTGCACCGTGTTCCCTATCAAAGTGGTTCGCTCGTTCCTTTCAAAATTCGCGGTTTAACTTGTTATCCTACCTTTCTCACAGCCAGAGAACCGCGTAAACCGAACCCCCGGGGAATTATTATTTTTCATCCCCTTTGACTGGTCTGACTTTTCACTTCCTTTGACACTTGCCACCAGACCGACGCAAATGTTCCCACTAAATTGCCAAACGATCCATATACTAATCATTCGTCGCTCGCGTCCGTCCTCTCTCTCTCTCTCTCTCTCTCTCTCTCTCTTTCTCTCTCTCTCTCAAACAGTGTACAGTAACGAGACGTTGCTGGCCACAAGGCGGTGTAATACAAGGGTTTGATTCGACGGACGTTGATGGAAAGAGGGCGAGGTCGACGCGCGAGGGGTGGTAAAAGAGCAAGGGAACAGCAAATAGAGTGTAGCAGGGATAATTGCTCTCGTGATGTCATGGCATTTATCAAATCCACTCCCCGAGCCTCGTTCCAACCCCCCCTCGGCCTTGACGAGAACAAGCCCAGGGCTTCTCTTCGCCTTTACCAGCTACCCTATCGCAGCCCTTAACGATAAGGCCAATGCTCCGACACCCGTCGACTCGATCCTCTCCACCCCACCTTTTTCTTTCCCCGTGTTTCCTCTCTAATCCCGGACGGTTTCGTATTCGCGGCCTGTTCCACGATTAACCTCGATTCTTCCGGTTACCGGAAATCGAGGAGCGTCGAGAAGCCAGCGGTCTGATGCTGGTTTCGTCCGTGTGCTTCCGAGAGATTTGTCAGAGATTTAGAGACACGAGTGAGATACGTCGCGTGGTCTTTCGTGACTTCGCAGCTGGCGTCGCGAAAGAATCGCGAGAGAATACGGAATTTGAAGTTCAATCTTTTGGAATCGATCGAAATTACCATATGTGAAAATTAAGGGATAATTAGAATCACCGTGGAAACTAATCGAATTAAGAAAATGTCGCTCGAAAGGAAACGATCCGAGTATGGTCAGACGCGTTTTAACAAGTAGTCGCGGTCGACCATGGACGTCGTCTCCCTCGTTCCACCGGCACGACCACTTTGTTCGACGCGTTTCACCTGCGATCCTCGCCGTCACGTGCCGCCGTCAATTAAGATACAGGGAAACGTGTTCCCTCGCCGATATTAGGATTAAAGAAATAGCGCGCCGCCGGGGGGTGGCTTGATTGGCTGAGCAAACAAATGGTTCCGTGTACGGGAAAGTTGTGTTTCCGGATCGGTTGTAATACCAGCCTCGTTTCGTGGGGCACAGTTATCGATTACGATATTTCTCTGTAACCACCTCCAAATACATTCTCGCACAGCCGTCAACTGGCATGAGATGGCTCGCGCGATTCGAACGTCCCCGAAATAGGACATCCGCGTCATTAAAAATGGATACTCTGCTCATTTCGTCGGTCTCATTAGGATCGAGCGTTCGCGTGGTTCCAGGCGTTCCACCGATCCCTGGTCGAGCTGATTTCGGCCGCTTAATTGAAGTGGACGTAATCGGTCGGAGCGGGAAAAGGAGTTTCCGGTCACGGAACAATGGTGAACAGCGCTAATGCGACCGCATTATCATCCGATCCCGTTGAGTCGCGCGTCACTGTAATTCCGTTCGAATCTTTATTAGAACCGCGTCTTAACGACACTCCTCCCGTCCACGGCGGGATCGCGTCGAAAACACGCGAACCGGATCCGAACGACCGGATGTTGTGGACCGACACGTCTCCCCTGGACTTATTCGACTCGTCGTGCCATTAAAAATTCATGCGCGCAAGATGTCGTCGAGTTTTTACCGGAATTGCTGAACGATCCCCTCGATGCGTTCGTCGGCGAGCGATCGATGGGGAAAAAGTACGCCGTAATGGCCCACCGGGATGGATCGAATGGTCGGAACGACGCAATCGCTTCGCGAATTCAATAGCAATACCGGAGCTGTTATTTTATCGCGTGCGTTTCACGAGAGCCACGCTTTCTGGGATACACAGGGAGTGAATTGTTCCAGGGATGCGCGCAAGGTTGCCTCGAAGGGATAAATAACGGGGGACAGGGATTACGAAGTCACTTTAGTCGCACTCGCGGCGTAGATTATGGCACAAACGTAACAAATACGAATGGCACTCGTGCCGCGTAGCTACGAATTCCGCGAATATCTGCGCTGGGTTCTATCCGCGCTGCCGTTGGAAGCATAATTCCTTCCCGCGGTGTCTTTCTCCGATCTTGCATTATTCAAGAGTCCGCTGTGGTAAAAAAAAAAAAAAAGAAAAATAAATGGAAAAAAGACCCACGCGGCAACAGGTTAACGGTACATACGGGATCGTAGAAACGGTCGAAAGCATATAATTCCGAGAACGAGCTGAAATCGTTTGCGGGTAGTTTCCCGGACTCTCGGTGCGCCTCGGGGGATCAAAATCCGAGACGAATGCTTTATCGCGGAAAATCTACAATGTTAAATAAATGTTTTCGGAGGGGAAACATTTTTGCGGTTCTTGAATTAAGAATACCATTGGCGTTACGTTAAGTAACCGAAGCTACGATTTAACGAGCTACCGTCGAGCGTTTTCGGATAGCACTTCGCGTGCTACGAGCCTATTGTACACGAATCCGCAAGCAGCAACGAATCGCATCCACCCCATCTACTCTACGGATACACGCTTCATCAGAATTTCTCTTTGCGTTCTGATTGTCAACCGATTCCCGATGGGATCGATGATACTTCGCGTCGAACGTAAAATATTACTCAACTCAGGCCGCGTTTCATCCTAAACAGCATCGAGCGAGCTTCGCGCTCGAATCAGCTGGGCGCTCGAAGGGGTGGTAAATAATTCGCGCAGCCGTAACTCCCGGAAAGTTTCGAATCGCCGCGATGCAACGGCGGTGAAGAAGAGTGTTCGTGTTAAAAGTTGCGTTGTCCAGCGGCGATGTAACCAGGGAACAGTCGCCCCGCAAACTGGAAGACGTAAAGTCGTTGAGAGAAAACTCGCGGTCGTAGCAATAAGCGGTTTTATCGTCGCCACTGAAGCAGCCTTCGATAGCTTTCTCAGCCTTATCGAAACTGTAATACTTCCGGGGCGTAATATTAATTTCGAGTTACCAAGGGGAGGGTTGAACCGGTCTCTGTGCTCGAGGGATTACAGACGCGAGCGGATCGAGCCGGATGGAGGAGGCGGATACGGGCGGAAGTATCGCGCATAAAAGTCGCGAACAGACGGCGCGGCTCTTTTGAACGCAATAATGCGACAAATTGGTATTTCTTTGAAAGCGTACCATCGCGTGGTTGGAGGGGGAGAAAGGGATGGAAATAAAGCAAGGGATGAGACGCTGGTGGGTAAGCACGGAATGGTGGCTTCTCGCTCGACAGACGGAAACGGTAGGCAGAAGGGAAAAGCTTGAAACACATCCGCCAGGTACTCGACACAATTCTACGTACGCTAGTCTCCGATGGACGGGAACGGGAGTCTCCCGTCGTCGTAACGTTCGCCGCGTAACATCGCGGTGAAAATGAAACGGATGAATCGTTGGCGATATATCGCTCCTCGGGAATCGTTCCCCAGGCTGTCGATAATATAACTTTCAATAAAAGCCCGGCCATTGTTCCAGCCAGCGATCGGACGAAACGAGGGATAAAAAAGGGGAGCATAAAGACGAAGGAAAAACTGCTATTGTTTCTCGCAAAGATGCCACGATCCGCGAGCTTCGACGGATGTGCGCGCTCGTTTGTCGAATGAAGTTTCCCTGGAACGCGTTCCCTTTTTTTCTCTCTCTCTCTCTCTCCTCCTTTCTCTCTACTCTTCTTCCGTTTCTTCTTTTTCTTCCCCACCGTGAGAAAGGAATAACGGTTTTTCTTTGATGGAACGTGGAAATTATTCTCCGCGTAATGTTCGAGCTTTTTACTCGCGTATCCATCGGCACGATGTTTGCTTTTGACAACCAAGCCGGAGGAGTATCGCGCGGCGAACCCTTTCGCGCCGGTGGAAAAGTCGGCTCGTTTACTCCGACGGGTGTATCTTCGTCTATTAATTAACCTCCGCGGGCATAATCGCTGGCAAAGTGGATCGTATTAATAAAGCTTGTATCACTGGCTGGAAAGCGGGAGGAATCCGTGTGGAATACGCGCGCGTGTTGGGATCATTACATGTGTTTGCACGCGGTGAAATAATATTAACTCGGGAAAATTGCGAAAGTTGCTGATCGACGATTCGTATTTTCGGTCGGAGGGCAGCGGGTTCGAATCGAGACCGGAAGCAGTGAGAGGAAATAAAGAATAGTTGCATCGAGTGCACTGCGCGACGCGATCCGCGAGTATTGTAGAACGTCAAAGGGCTCGATGGGATCGATGCCGACCTCCGGGGATAAATGGCGCGGATCGACTCGCGGGCGACTGTAGTTAAGAAATCGCGTGCATGCCGGTGAGTGACGACAAAATGGCTCGATTAAGAGCCCATAACCTTACCAGGAAAAATATATTTCCTCTCGTAGCCGGCGTTATTGGCAATCATCCCTGGGCGAGGCCATGGGAAAGCGAAAACTCGACGTATCGAGAATACGAAATCCAACGTATC
Organism: Xylocopa sonorina; assembly: GCF_050948175.1. Taxonomy (NCBI): domain Eukaryota; kingdom Metazoa; phylum Arthropoda; class Insecta; order Hymenoptera; family Apidae; genus Xylocopa; species Xylocopa sonorina. The sequence continues at coordinate 8,487,637 of NC_135203.1, forward strand.
GTGAAAGAAAAATACATTCGCTGGCGTTATCGATGAATTTTCGGGACGACCATTCGGCTCTGTCGCGAAGTGTTCCAGGAAAAAAAATGGTATTCACGACTGAGAGTATCAAAACGATCGTCACGTTCGCCGTCTAGTTTTATTTAATATTTCGCGAAGAAAGAGAGAGAGAGAGAGAGAGGGAGTGGCAGCACTCTGTGCAGCTAAGGCCAAGCTCGATTGAATATACCCACTCCTGGGGCCGATATCGCGATCGAGCGGCGCCCGTAATCGAGTTCTTTGGTCCCATTCGTTCCGACGACATTACGTAGCCCCCGCCACGGGAATGGTTTCGAATTATCAGAGGCTCGAATTTATAATATTATCGGAAAACACTCCAAGTCTCTCGGAAATCCTCGTGGCGCTTATCACGATGATACGTTAGCCGTTCGGACGGTCACAGCGTGCTCGAGGACGTCGAAACACGCCTAGGTAACGGGCGGAGCGGCGCGCCGCCGGCGAGATTAGGCGGCGAGTAGGTAAAAGCCAATAGAGTTGGCATCGGACGAGTCATAAACATACTTTTCTACTTATCCACGAGGACACAACGCGGGATTCAATTTACGTACGTCCCAGCTGGCGTTCTGCCACAATGGCAATACGTCCGGCCGTTTTTTTCCAACCCCGTCGCCCGTTTCTTGCCTCGCCAAGTCTTAGGCAAATACCGGGGGAAGTTTATCTCGCGGCGCGTGCTGCAAAAATCCGTGAAAAACCGAGGAAGGGAGACAGAGAGGGTGAAAGAGAGAAGGAGAGAGTCCGCGCACGGTTGACCATGTTGATCCAGTCGAAAGGGGGAGAGAAACGCAGGGAGAGATTTCAGGGGGTGCGCGCGACCCGGAATTTGTCCGACTTTTGAAATTTACCCTGTCGCCAGGCCGGGGAAGAAAGATCCTCTCCGGGATAAGTAGTTTTAAATCTGGCTTACGACTAGCGCCGCCTGTAACGTACTGTCCGCGTATAAATTCGCCGTTTTAATAGTCGTGTCGCGATATTTCACACGGATTGCCGGCACCGGTGCGCCGCCGGAATATACAGACGGTGAACATTACAAATAACGCTCCCCCGCGGTGACACGGACCGACGATTAATTTATGAGACCGCGAACGCAACCGTTAAGGTAGTCGGGTAAAGGATGAGCGAAGAGAGACGGCGAGATCGGAACAAGAAGCTGTTCTCCAAGCGTATAGAGCTTGGCTAGGCTGAACGAAATCGACGAGCCACTTTTCTCTCTCCTCTATTAATGTTTCATCGTACGCGGAGTCGTGATTCGGACGAAATTCTACGTCAAAGCCAGACCGATCCGAGTAGATACTCCACGGAATTGGAAAGCCGGCGTCCAAAGAGAATGCGGGTTTGAATTTTATAGGATCTCGTTGCGCATCGCAGTGTCTTATCGATGGGTACGTAGCGCGTGCTCTTACTCCAAAAACGGGCACCCCATTTGTAGTATCCGTTCGCTCTGATGGAACGGAGATGCGTCCCGTATAAAAGCGAAAGCAGGGGGAGACAGTTTCGGGAGCGAAATATCCAGAACGAGGAGAAGTCGAGGGCGACAATAAGCAGTTGGAAAATTTAAACTGTACGAGACGCTCGAACCTCGCGGAACTACCGTCAAACCGATGGGAACGTCGTCCGCTCCAAGTTTCTGTAATATTTAAGAGTAAGCCGGGCTGAGCGGGATCTGCGATATTTTTCCGCGACAGAACATGATTTCCCGGTGAGAACAGAAGTTCTCGAAGAGATTCTTTGGGACACGATCGCTCGTCGCTGGCAGCGTCCACACGCGCGGCAGGAAGGGAAATCCCGTTCGATATTCGTGGCGGAATATTGTCTAGCGTTGGTCGTCTGAAATTTTCCTATCGTCGATCGAGGCCCAGGTGCGCGGATGGTTGCGGCGGAGGAATCGCGCGAGATTGCTGGCCGATTGCGGGTCTGTATTAAAATAAGAGAGCTTCCGCGGCTCACCGCGAACCTGTTCCCGGCGACGTGATCGTTGCTCGCGGTTAATTACTCGTCGTTTCGCGCGGTTCATCGACTTCGCCGCCGCTGAAAGCGATAGCTAGGCGGCTGAATGATTTCTAAGGGGTGGCCGCGCGCGGGTGGATGAGAGAGTCGATATTCTCCCCGTTGGCCGAACGCGCGACAATAGCAAACTTCGAGGTCGTCGCCTCGGATCAATCCATTAATACGGCACATTAGAAAATCAATTAAGCCGCAGCCCCGCTTAATCTCGTGTCCGAGGATTTGCCCGATAACCTTCCAGTCAGCAGGAGAGAACCAGGGGAGAGAGAGAGAGAGAGAGAGAGAGAGAGAGGGTGACAGAGAAGGAGAGGAGAGGCTCTCGTCGACGAGAGCTGGCGGTTCTCACCGTTCGAGCAAAAAGAGAGGGAGGAAGCTCGAGAGGAGATCGAGACGTAACCTCTCCCTCTCGTCCTCTCTTCCTTTATCCCATACATTTTTACGATCCCACAGGAGTAGCTCGCGCAGGCGTCGTTCGGTTCTTACGAAAATAGCGGAGGTAAATCACTTTTTTTTTCCCCGGGTTTTGGACAAAAATTCCATCCTGAGGAATGGATGAAATTGGAGGGTGGTCGTGTGTGTAACCTTTCGCGGCGCGGTGGTTTCACGGTAAAACCACTTAGTCTGGCGCTGCTAGTCGCTTAGATTGCCTGAAACGAGATGGATTATTTCGAATCAAACGTTCCATGGAATATTTCAGAGAAGACGCGTTTTACTCGTTCGTATATACAAATGTCGATAACCGAACCGCGCAGTAACGGGGTTGACCGTAATGAATATTCGACGGTGCCTCGAGGAAGGCTGCAGATTCGATTTCTCCCATGGTCTTGTTGTGTTTACGATCGAGGATGGTACTGTCTAGCGGTAGCCTGTTTAGCAAGACGCGCGTCAGATATCGAATCAGAATCCGTCAATCGATCGACGTGCGGTGGTAACGCTTTAATCGTGGAACCATTTCGATCGATACGGTGATCCGTTTCGATTGAACCTACGGACGGTATTCATGAGGATGAATTTCAATGAAACTGGTTGCGAACAGCGGAGTTGCGAGTTCAGCTCCCTTGTCGCTGTGCGCGCCGCGCACCACCTCGCCTTCCATATCTCTCTGTCTGCATCGAAGTACGCAAACTTGGAAGATCCACCGGGCCTGAGTGCATCATTACCGATTAATATCCTCTCGAGAAAGCACGTAACCTCGCGCTACGGTTCCTCGTTATCACTGTCGGTTACGTCAAACGAAACGTCATTCCACGGTTTACCCTGCCGTCTTTGTACTTCCTCGTCGTAGCTTGGTCACTCCACAGGAATTAAGACGTAACACGTCCTCCCACGATTTTCCGTTCCGATTCAACCAGAGCCAAGATCGCTTTCTAAACGCCTCGACTGGTACCTCTCGATTAACCCCAGCGCCGCGTAAAATTCCTGCCGCGAACCCGGAAACTCCAACGACTTTTCCTTCACCTCGCTTTACCGCTATAAATTTACGTGTTCCGGCAAAGTGAAAATTTGAATCACAAAGAAACGTAAAACGCGCAACGCCCCTATTTGTACCAGAGATCGGCTGCGGAACGGTGATTCTACCCTCTCAGACGAGAGTCAAAGCGTTCCACCGATCCGCGTTGTCTATCCTCGCCGTCGCGTATGAATGTAAAATATTCAACGCCGCCGAGTTCCCCGTTACGAGACGATGTTCCCTTCAGACAGCGCGTAACGCCTGGCGTAACTCTCGTTATCGTCGTCGTCGCCGTCGCGGAAGAGCTTCCCACTGGCACGGTCCTCGTCATCGTCCTCTACCCTGGAGGAGCCGCGTTCACCTACATTTCTTCCGGAGGACACATGCCGCAGGATCGAACAGCGCACGCGCTGCTCTGATCTGCCTGTTACCCGAACGCTGTCAAACGATTCCAAATGTATTTAAAATTTAACGACGAGCCATCCACCCCGTCCTCCGTGCCCGCCACCCGTTGTCTCGCGACGAGACGGACGTGTTCCGCTCCGAAGGAAGCGGACAAGTATCCCTGCCGCGAACACAGGCAAATATTTGTCGATGGCAAACGTTTACCCTTCGGCAGAGCGAAACCTAAGCTCTAAAGACATATCGTGGCTCAAGGCTGCGCTATTATACGAGCAAACTTCCACCCGGCCTGTTTGACATTCCTCGACGTCCGACGAGCAGACGCCGCGATTCTTCTCTCGTCCCTTTAATCGTCCCTCGAATGGCGCGCGCCAACGGGCGCGAACACCGTTCAAACCCTGCGCGTAGTGATCGTTCGAACATCGGGTGCTGTGCTACCTTAAACTTCCTTTTTACGCAAAGGGAATAGTTGGGTTTCAGAGGGAAATAAATCGTAACTTAAACCTGAGAAGCGTTCGCGGATTACGCTCGTATTAAATTATGATAATAAATACAATTCTATATGCAATGATTGCGAGGAGCATTCCGTGTACGAAAACTTGATTTGCATTTCATTTGCATACTTATTATCCAGCTTTTCATGACTTATATAGCGATATTGCTCGTTAAATATTCGAGATTCCTAAGGTCGCTGCTGCGCGCGGGACCACTTCCGTTCCCCGTTAGCCGTGGAGGGTCGACCGTGTCGCTCGATCGAAACGCGTTCCCAGATCGCGGCGGGCCGTTTGAAAATTCCAACGCTCGTGGAGCGACTCTTTCGAGTGAACTTTGATTGAATTGGAGTAACGCTCGATCTGGTTAGCGGATCCGGTGGCCGTCTGTGCGGCATCGGTGGTCGTAGACCGTAGAGGTCTCTGCACCCGCGGCCTTCGTTATCCCGTACGTACGTACGTACGTACGTACATACGTATATACTTACCGTACATTTCGCGAGGATACATTCCCGCAGGAGAGGATCGCGCCGGCGCGAGCTCTCCGTCTCCGTCGCGACCGCGTGTCGCTACCCTTTTCGTTGGTAGGTATCGTACCCCCTTGCCTTGCCGGTTTCTACCCCCACTGCGGGGGCAGCCCGCCACGCGACCGTAGCCCCCTCCAGAAGCGTGAGCGTGTGTCACGCTCCGGGTAGCTCGGGTGCGTGCCCATTAGAAGGAGGGGGTAAGGAGCGCGTGTGTCCTACGGGACTGACGAGGAGGGGTTCGCCGGGAAGCCGGTGGTGGGGATGCAAGTGCGCTCCACCGAGAACTCGCCAGTAGTTTCGTACCAACTCTCGCGCGAGTCGGATGTCGGGTGACCTCCGTCGAACTCACCCCCCGTACGAGTCGAATGCGATTCGTAGGAGCGTCGTGAAGAGTCCCACGCAAGAGGGAGAGAGGAACCTGTTCGTGGATCGAACGCGTCGCGTTCGTCGTTCACCGCGTTCGACACCGACTTCGTCGTCGTTGCCTTCGTTGTCCGTCCGAGGATACACGCGTATCCTGATACGCGTCGTCGCGCGATCATCCCCCGTGGGCAGCCGACACAGCACGCGGTCCGGTCGACAGGGCGACACGCGAGTGTGCGGACGTTTTCCGTGAACGCGCGAATGCCGTGATGCTGCACGGCGGTGGCGAACGAAGATCGTCGGGGCCACTCGACATCGTCTCGATCGCTTCCTCCTGACAGTATGAGCCTCGTGCATCGTCCACGTCGATGAGATAGAGTGGTGCTCCGCTCCTGGGACGATGTCGTCACAGTGATACGCGACAGGCAACGCGCTACGGATAAGTCCCCGCGATTCTATTGCGTCCCCGTGCCCAGCGGATGGATCGGTATTACGCTCGCGGACAAGTGGCACTTTGGTGAGACGCGAACAGTGTGTCCGCGACGCGTGCAGTGAGTGATACGTAGCGGGAGAGTGTGAACCGTGGTACGTACTCTCTGTAACACGTGTGACTGTTCCCGTGAGGGGCAGATATCGGAGGTGTTCCGTCGCACGTACATCGAAGACGGTGGTTTCTGGACGCGGCCGTATCGTTTCCGTCTATCTGTCGCGGGATAATACGTATTATCCGCTGTTGTGCGATTGGTGGGTGACCGTTCTCGACACCGATCGTGGCTCCTCGAGCAATGTTGATACAGTGCTTTTCACGTTCATTTCCAGTGACGATGTTCGGATCTCTACCCGTGAACATCATGGATTTCTCTGTTTTCTACGTGGTGTCTACGCGGCGCGCCTCCACCAGGAATAACACGGATCCGGCGAGCAGTAGATCGAGGCGACGCGCGACCGGCAGGTGAGTCGGACATACGTATCTACCTTAATCGGTCGACGACTGTCACTCCGCACCGGTTCCGAGGGTTAATGACAGCTATTGTGGTCTCGAGCTGATGTCGATAGTAGTCCAGTATCTTGAACAGGATTTCCTGACCGGACAACCAGCTCCATTGATAATTTCCCGATGCTCGTCCGCGTGTAAACAGCCGCTGCGAAAACTATTTGCTCGTTTCGCGCTAGCATTTCTGCGTTGATCGGGACCAGCCGCGATCCTTCTCGATTCTTCGTGGTCGAACGCCAGAAAAATCGTCAAGCGAGACAACAAAAAATGACGCGAACTCAAGATTCGCCTTCGCTCGGGAAAATATGGCCAACGCGTAAATACTTTCTCGAGACGCATGTGTGTCGTCCCGATAAGACGTCGGGTGCTCGACGTACCCGCCGCGTGTTTACGTACACGTGTTAACGCAGCCGTGGTTGAGAAACAGAGCCAGTCGACCGCGCCTCGCGCGTCTACTTGCTCCGGTACAAAAACGACGATGACTCATTCCACTTACCGCCGCGTCGTTCGTCTGCGGATCCCGCGCAAGACGCGCGAATTTGCCCGCCGCGTTTTCCCACCGTCCGTTGAAATATTCACGCACCGATCGATAAGTCCGCGGTCGTCGCGACGCATCCACGCGAGGTTTGGACCGCTGCGAGGGCGGCGGAGGACGACGCTCGCGTCGAGGTCGCCTCGTTTTCGGCGATCGCCCCGGACGAGAGCGAGGCGAGCGAGGGGTAGCAGCGCGCGAGCGACAGGGTGGATGAATGTAAGGCACGCGTCGTTAAAGTATCGATCTCCGCCGGATAGGCGGCCGTTGCATACGGGGGCGCCGGAATTAAATGGCGCGAGAGAGAATTTAATGGCATCGGACCGCGAAGAAATTTACGCGGTCGATATGAAAACGCGTACCACGCCGTTGGATACGACACCGGCGACGCCGGCAAGGCGTGCTTTAGATCGTCGCGCCGCGGTGATTAATGATCGCGTTAATGCCCGCCGCATAATTAACGAGGGAAAGGATTTGTCGAAAGCGGTCTAGCCGATCTTCTAAATCGCGCTCGACTCCCGGCTGTTCGGGGAAACACGCGAAGTTGTGCAATTTCCAAGCGTTCTCCATTCTTGGTTAATCGTTGTACATAGGGGCGCGTAGGATTGTCGTTACTAATTAGCGAAACGTATCATCGTTTTCAGTGACAGTATCAATTTCGATATTAGAAGCCTTCGACGAGTGTCGCGGATAGAGACGCGGAAAATCTGCGGAAAACTCCGTCAGGATCGCCTTTGGATGGGAGCGAACGCGGAAGCTGGTATCTCGAGCGTTTTATTGCTCCGATAACGAAGAGACGTCGATCGTTTCAGCCGCGGCGGGAAAATCCTGATCCTTTTCCAGTCACTGGATTACAAAAGCACTCTAGCTGGGACGGTGTACGCCGCGCAGATGTTTGGCGAGGATACGCGGTGTCGATATCCGCGCCGTGGCGTTTCGAGGCTCCTTCGTAGCCGGTCAAATTTTAATTCCATCCGTATACTGCCGGCAAGATATTAAACGGAGCTCGAACGAGGGTCCCGTGTAATCTCGCCTTAAAGATACAGGATTAGGGGGCGCGCGAGCGGGCGTTGAAAAAGCCTGTGGGAGCCTTGAATAATTTCGGGACAAAAGCAACACGAAAGCCCCGGTTGTTCTCGGCTGTTCGCCGCGCGCGGACTCGAGCGTTTGCGGTACCCTTTTTGCTGCGGGGCCGCGAATGTCAATGCGTTCTCTGCGTACCGCATTTGCCTAATGCTCGAAATCCTCGTGACCCGGTGTCTCGTAATCCGAGCGTGTATTTTAATTGGCTCACCGCGGCTGCATTTTCCATGACGCGACGGTGAAATAACGTCAGGGAAGATGTAACCATGGTTTTAATTCCTTCGTTACGCGACCTCCAGTTTATTTCCCCCGCTCCAGCCCCTTCTGCTGCTCCCTCCGTAGCCATGGTTTTTGTTTTGACTTTTTGTTTCCTTCTCTTCCTTTTTTTTTCTATTTTCCTGCCACTCTTTCTCTCTCTCTCTCTCTCTCTCTCTCTTGTGTGCTATCGTTGATACGAACGTGAACGCATGCATGCGTACAGACAGACACACGGTCGAAATTCTCTTGCGCTCGTGTCTCGTAATCCTACGGTTTTAATCGCGCCGTGCGTTACGGAGGAGTTTCTCGTGGCGCCGATAACCCCTGTTGTACACCAGACTTTGCACGAGATAACAAACGAATGAAGATAACCCAATTTTCGCGGTCGCGCGTTTTGTCGACGCATTAGCTTCGCGTTTCCCGTTTTTGAACAGCGTAATGTAGACACTGGCGGGTCGACGACGAGAAACAACGGAAAGGAAAGCACAGCGGATCGCTCGTTTTCCGATACAACTTTTTTTCGACTACATACCACGTGTGCGGAAATTGATAAAGTTCGTACAACACGCGCGTACCACTATCGTCCGTAAATATTTGAAGATTCGATCAGTCGGTGGCAACGCCATACAAATGTTACCGCGTCTACAAACGATTAGTGGCAAATTAATGACAAGCAATGGCAGCGCGTGCTACTCTATCGACGAAATATAAATTTTCATTGCTAGAAAGAGGGAAAAAATTGAAATGAAAAATATAACAAACGTCCGTACCCTTCCCGCGAGGCAGCAGACGCAGGTGAAATGACGATCGGATCGAAATAAACTGTACTTTCTGAGCCAGTAACGAGGGGATGATACCTACCGATAAGTATTATCCGTTCGTTATCCCTTCAAAAATCGTCCATCGTATTTTCAGTGTATTTCGGCAAAACGGGAAACTGGACGAAACGTTTGCCCGTCGCGTAGCAACCAGAGGCGGGATTATTATTCGCTTTTATCTGGAAATAATGAATTGTGCTGTATGCTGCGCGAAAATCAACGCAAGCTCGCGAGCGATGGACGCCAACCTCTCTCGGCGAGCATCAATATTTTCATTTTCAATCGAGCCGATTCGACTGGCCGCGGCATCGAATTTTTTTCCTGTTTTGAATGGAATTAGAACAAATAAAAAATGGAGGAAAAACGAAAATAGGAAGAGATAGAGAGAGAGAGAGAGAGAGAGAAAGGGGTGGAAGAGACAGGGTAGAGCAAACGATAGGATAGGCAAGAGAGTCGGTATGGAAGAACGAACGTTATATGCAAAGGGAATGGGATATTACTGGGACATTTTAACGGCCAACAAAGACCCGTCTGCGCTGAAAATTCGAACTTGGATACGATCCTCTCGTTTCGCGAAAGTGCACCCTGCCCCACGCGCGCTGCTTCGAATACGATCGCGAGGAACGATACGGCGCGCTTGAATTACTACACCAAAGCTCGAGCTCCGCGAACCGTAGCAATTTCGAATCGAAAATAATCCTTTTATTCCCCCGCCGCCCGCTGGCTATGAATATTCCCTCGAGCACTTTCAGCGGGCAAAACCAAATCTTTTCACGGTGTCTCTTCGCGGATTAAGTTGAAACTAGAAAAAAAGGCAAATACAGCAAGAGACGGCGGACAGTGGGAACGTGGAAACGCGCGAAGGCACGAAGGTTCGCGCCGCGATACGAGCGAAGGGAAAATCCGTCGCGACGTTCTCGACCAGCCTGAAAGTTTGACCCGGTTTCACGAAATTATCCTCCCATTTGGCAGCGACGCAGTCAGAGGCTTCCGTTGCGCCGTAAAACGAACGAAAAGAAGGATGGCGGAAGCGCGACGCTCCACGGGGGCCGCACTTCGCCTGGCTCTAGAACGGACGGAATCGTAAAGAAGCATACGTCGCCGTAAAGCTAACGTAATGCGGTGGTGTGCCAATTTTTTTCGGTTCAGACCGACGGCGTCTGCCGGCGCGTTCTTATTTCGCGGCGCCATTTTTACTGCGTCGCCGGGGCACCGACCGCGCCGTTCCCGTCTATCATCGCTCGCGAATCGATATCGATGGGATCCGGATCCGCGTTATCGCCGTTGCGCCGCGCCGATTCGAATTAGCAAACCGTGCGCTGGCGCGTTATTAACGCGGCTCTAACTCGCCTTAACGCATTGCGTTCCAGACGCGCGCGTGTTTTCGCCGCGTTGGATTCCGGGGATGGATGATAGAGAGGGTTGAATGGCGGAGACGCGGCATAGCTGCGAAACGTTTCATCGGACCGGCCGGATGTATCGGTGCATTTAACGCGTTGCAAACTCGCACGAATTATGCGCGGATTCGAATGATACCGATGGACGCAGCGTTGGTAAGAGAAGTTGTTGAAAGTTTCAAACCGCCGTCCGCGATCGAGCTCCCAGTGGAAGCGGTGGGTTGTTTCACGGGGAAGGGAAAGAGAGAGAGAAAGAGAGAGAGTATGATCGAGTGTATATAGGAAAACGTTCGCTATGTTATTTTCGGTCAGCGGATTTGTAGAGCAGTTTTCAATCGGTCACGATTAAACACCGCTAAACGATGTTTCGAACTCTAACGCGATCTTCCAAGCTGCTAACTTTAATTTCATTCCGGAAATTGTTTCGATTTCGCGCGCCGTATCGAACGAACCAACATCGCCAGTGTTTTCCCGTCCAGCTTCTTCTCGTTCAGATATTCTCTATCGTTCCGCATTCGATCTTCCCTCGTACGTGTAATAATTACTCGTGCGCTTACTACAGCCCCTGAAATCTACGAATAGAAAAGAGAAACGAGCCGCGCAGAGAAGTAGATCGGCAGTTCTGTCGCAGAGATTGACAAAAACGGCACTATTGGAGCGAACATTGTAATTCGTCGGTTAGAGAGCGGCGGGGGTGGCGAACCGTGTAACCTCGAGCACGGAGGAACAGCCGAAGAGAAAAGGAAAATCGGTGGCGATGTTCGAGCCGATTTGTCGGCGCGAATTCACGGCCTCGAAGGAAGTGGATGATGATATAACGTTCGAGAAACGAAAGACCAGGCTCGAACCAGCGAGGCAGCACGTAACTCTTCGGTTCGCTCTGGCAGGGTTGGCTGCGAACCCAGCGGCAACCACTCCTTCCTCCACCCCTTGACCCAGCGCCACGGCTCTTCTCCGTCTACCCGTGGTCGATCGATTCGTTAAAAGTAAATAAAATTCACCCCCTTCGATCGACGGGCCCGGGTGGCAGACCCTGCTGGTGTAAGTGTCACTGTTCGGTGTAATGCAATAAATCAAGGCGTCAACGGGTAGCCGGAAGTCATCAAGCAAAGTCGGCCCACATAATTCTCCGTTTCGCTTCCGTGCTCCCTCCCTCGGCTAAGAGCTAGCCTTCCGGGTCTTCCTGCTCCGAGTCTTCGTCCGACGTCGCAGTTATCGCTGATTCCCCCCTCGCGAGATCGAACGAACGTAAAAAGGATCCATTGAAATGGATCGGTATGCTCGAGTTGACCCGGCTCGTTAAGGGGTCCATTTAAAGATGTTTGCCGTTGCGAGACGTTCTCCTTCGTGCCGCTTTACCGCTTTGCGATTGAAGAGGCGACGGTTGTTGATGGTTGTTACGTACCGTCGCCTTTAGTCGAGCAAAGTTGTTTCGATGCGACGGTTAGGCTTAAGAGACTACGAATTCGTCGATGGCCTAGATGAGTCAATTGGTCGTAGCAATTGTTCGGTGATGGTACCATGTTTCAATCTAATGATTTAACCGATTATACTCTTCGCGTGTCTATCTTTTTTTTTTGGTCCACGTGAGCGGTGGTATCACGTTCGACGCAATATTGCGTTCTCCAGCAACTTTTCTTTCGATGTCGTGTCTCTAAGTAACCAGTTTATCCAAGTTACACGGCGATGCGATTTAGTCTCGGTGGATTGTGTTTTAAACTTGATTACCGCCCCGACAGGCAGTCTCGCGCGCTCGTGAAATAACAGTCGTTCAACAAGTCGGCTTTACGGGGCGAATTCGTTTAGCGCGCGGCGAAAACACGTGGACTACGGCGGACAGCTAATAAGGAACCGCTTTATCGTTTCTGCTTGCGAACGAGGTGCGGCCAGCTCCTCTGTTTGGTTTAATATCCGCGAATTTCGCGGCTGCTCGATTTCCGGGCTCGTTTGAAACGTCGGATAGCGGAGAACGCGTCGAGCCCGCCCTGGATGCGATTCACACGGTAGCCGAGAAGACGAACGTTTGTTTCTTTCAACCCTTCGGGTTGTTATTCTTTCGCGGCGACAACCCGCACCGTGGCAGATATCGCGGCCAGTATTCCCGTCGATAAATCAGACCGCGAAACGAAAAGTCGAGAGTATCGCCGGGAACAACGAACCGTCGCGATCCTGTATCACGCTGGATGGTGCGAATAGAGTGGACAACCAAGAAATGGAAAAGTCGAGGCGAGAAAATAAGATGTCGCGATCATTGTCAGTGGTCGTGGAGGCGTTAAATCGAACGATGAGAAAGGGAGTGAAAGAGAGAGGGAGAGAGAGGGAGAGAGGGAGAGAGAGAAAGAGAGAGAGAGAGAGAGAGAGAGATGAGGGGTAGGAAAAAAATAAGGGCTGTCATTTGGAGCGAGGCGTGCCCTCGAACGTGGAACAGACGGGTCGACAACTCGTTCGGTTTTTCTGCCGTCCCCACAGAGCAGCTTGATCGCAGTTTGATCGCACCTTCCACGAGACATTCCAACGAAATTGAATCGATATTTGACGAGGGAGCGATTACACCAGGGATTGCCGCGACCGTTCAGATGTTTTGGACAAGATAACCCTTTGACGCGCGGTGGCTTTAAACTCGGGGGCCGCTAATCGCGTCTTTTTGTTGCGTATCTGGGACGACAGACTAGGAAATTACTTGCCTTCCGGATCGATCGTTTCGAGACGTTCATTGTGTAATTGAAATTCCGAAAAATTAAAGGTCTCTCTCCTCGCTCGAGACGAGTTACGTGACGCTCGCGTAAGAAAAGATCCGCGTTCGTATTAGACGTGCAGGTTGTTGTGTAACAGGTGGTTTCTCATAGAATGAAATAAAATTAATTTTTGCGGTCGAAGCCAGCGGCGGCGGACCATCCGCACAGTTCGTCACTGTCGGTGTTAATGGAATTACGGTCGCGGAATGCCGGCAATCGGGGGTTTGGTCGATTTCTTTTCGACCAGGGGAAAGGGGACAGCTCGTTGAAATTAGTTCCCCGCAATACGATAAATTGCAATAAAAGATTGATGGTGCGGCGACCGGAAAAACCGTCACCCCGAAAACCTATTGAGATCGATAGCCCGGCAAATATTTGCCAGCGCGATAAGACTAATACGATATCGCTTCGTTCTTTCCCTCTGACACTCCACGCTCTCGACGCGATAAGAAATTTCTGCTTCTTCTATTCGCGCGAGCGGGTCGAAAATATAAATTCATCCTGCGGTCGCATCGATCGACGAAAGGGTGACGGGAATTACCAATCCTCGCTCGAGCCGGCCGGTCAAAGGAGAGAGGCATGGCGACTCGAGGAGCAGCGGGTTCGCGTCCTTCCCTTACGCAGCGTTTCAATCGAGAAAAATTCAGCGTCACGAACGGTCTTCGAGCAACGAGATGCAAATGTGCCTGCAGCCAGGACGGAGAACTCGTAAGTCGAGCTCTCGAGAAGCGCGGCTCACGGTCGAAGAGGTAAAAGTCATCGAACGCGGCCGAGCTAACTCGATTCCACCCCCAAAGAGGAAAACTTGACCGAGGGGCGCACGGTTTGATATTCGTGGAGATTCGATTCGCGTCCTGCGATCGACTCACCTGGAGAGACTCTGGCCTGACTGCGTCTCCGTGTGACGGTCGAATGTGTGCTTTGAACGGTGGTTAAAGGGACCAGCGTCGAGGGGTTGAAAGCGTCGGCCGCGCGGATGGGTTTTTCGTCCGGGCAACGAGAGGATTCTACGCGGTTAAACGAGCCCACGTGCTTTTTAACGCGGTGCGAAACGACCGAGGGACTCGAGGAAGGAAAGAAATGTCTGTAATGGAAACGTAGCTAAAGGGAGGACGTCGGATAAAATTGACGTTCATTAATTTAATAATTAAGCCTGGTGCTACTGGTTCTAATTAAGCGGCGCGGGCGAGAGAGGCGGGCGAGCTTAGCCGCGTATCATCGCGCTATTCCGCGCAGACCTTCCTTTTAATATCGCTTTAATGTCTCCGCGTTTATGTTCATTAATTTCGTCTGTACGAGAGGGCATATTTTTCCGGTGATTAGCGAGTCGAAATGAACCGGGCCGTTCATCGGGACGGAGTCAATCTTCTCTTGACGGGGTGCCAGCTTTACGATCAACCCGGACTCTCCAACGTTGGATGACAACTAATTGTAATCGATTAATTTGCGAATACCAAATGTTCCCGCTACCACCCGTTATGCCCTCCTCATTCCTGCCCGCGCTCACGACCGCGCGAACAGCTCGCCCGCGTGCTCGTCCATCACTTCGTCCGGCCGCAAATTAATTATCTCGTAAGCATTATTTTAATTAACGCGACCGCCTCGAAAGCCCGCCGCGGCTTTTCTAGCTCGACCACGGTCCCCCTTTTTCCGCCGTACTCTCATTTCTTATTTTTTTTTGTACCCACCCTCTATTCCTCGTTCGCTCTCGATGGCTTGTGGGTGGTATGATCGAGCGATTTTCCCTCAGGTGTTTTTTTTTTCCTTTTTTTTGGCCCATTCTTTCTCGCGATACACGGTAAACGCGTATAAAAAGCAATTGAAAGGAGTGCGAAGGAAAGAAGAAATCAGGAGAACCGCCCAAGGATACGAGGACGACTGCTGCTGTTTGTAGATCGTGATACACGGTTTACGCGTAAACTGTATTATTCTTTTCTCTTGCCGCTGTAAACGTACAAACGGAATTACGCGAAGATAAAATTGACAGTAGCTGGGTAATCCGCGATGAAGCGCGAACGTACGCGCTTTATCGTTGCGAACCGTTCCCTCTCGGCTGCAAAGAGAATGATAATAGTTAAACGAAATCAAATAAAGCGGCCTGCACGTGTAACTCGGTCGTACTGTTGTCCCTCCTCGTTCGTCCTCCTCTTTTCCTCGTTCGTCCACTTCCGCTTCGCAGAGCGGAGGGACATCGCAGAGAGAAAGCACGGAGCACGCGTACGGCGCAGCCTCTCTCTGTGTCTCGTCATTAGAAGACGCTAATTGCGAGTTAGACACGAGGATCCTCCATCTCTGAGAACGACGTCGCTTTATCGTCGTGAAAGGAAAGAAAAGAAGAAGGTCGGCGAATCGCGAGCGTTTCGCGTGGACGATGACTTTGCGACGATTTACACGAGCAGAAAGGGGGGGGACGGGGCTGTGAAAGAATAGCAGAGTATGACGACCCGTTTTACAGAAGCGTGTCTATACGTAATACCGTAGCTACGCAATCTGTATTTCCCGCGAACCGTATAATATTACGATACACTCGCGTGTATTAATTGCAAGATACAACCGCAACGGCAGAAATAGATTCCATCTACGGTTATTCCATCGCTCCATCTCTTCGTTACTTTAATTATCAATATTTTTAATCCACTGATAATTATCGTGACTCGCGGCGCCAGCACGCAATCGATTATGCATATTAAACGAGCACGCTTAATTGAACGCAATTAGGATGAATGGAAACGGAGAGAGAGAGAGAGAGAGAGACAGAGGGGAAAGAATCCATCCTCTACCAGCGCGCGGTATTGTTGCAGGAATAATTCCCCTTAACGATACTAACCGCGGCTCGGGACAAGCGGCGGGGGTAAAATGGCGGAGGACAAGGGTGGTTAAAGGTTAAGGCTACCCTCGAAACAGAAATAAATGTTTGTACGGGCTATTTGCATAAACATACATTTTCTCATCGTACATTCCGGTAGTTTGCATAAATAACGAACCGGGAAATACGGAATGTAAAATGGCCCGGACACATAGTTTCCTCTGGCCGTGCCAGAACTCGCCGGTTAAGGGACATGACTCTGAATTAATCGTAAAGCCGCGGAGGAACTAACAGGGATTTCGCTTTCGCCGCGTCCTCGCGCGGCGTCCCGCTTTCGTTCGCCGTTCTTCCTCCTTTCCGGGCCGATTGATCCGGACGCGAAACGTTTATTGAATGCCCGCTTAGGGGTGGATCGAGCCGCGTTCGAGGACGCGTACACGTATAACGAGCATTGAATCAGCTCGCCGTTAACGTCGTAATCGCGACGCGGCTTTCGAGCAGAGACCTATTCGCAATTAGTGATTACCAGCGAATTAGATTATTGACTTGCCGTCGATTACTGTCTCTCTGCGCGGCTGTAATGCCTCGCTCGACATTCGAATGGAAATTCGTGCGTACAGCCGGCACCGACGCCACGTTACTTCCACGAATAATTCTCTGCGGAGCTTCTAACCACTGGGATAATTTCGTAGCTTCTACAACTGGATGCTATACAGACATAACGTACGATTAAACGCACTGCAGAACGTTTTTTCCCTCGACAACTGATCAACGCTTCCGATCGATAGGAAATTTCGATCTCTGTATCGACGTAATAAGATAACAGACCGTTGACAAGCAGCCGAGTTCCAGCTCGCTCGACTATTAACGCTTGGCGGATGGTTAAACAAGGGTAATTCGCAAGAACCCGAGGACCAATTACCACCCTACCGTCACCCAGGCGGTACATCGACGAAGACGGTTCGAGGTCGCGGCCAGGGTATAATTTTCCGACGGGAAAAAGAAAAATGAGAGGCGGTGTTGTTCTAAAAGTTGTTCGCAAGTCGCTCGGGGGTGGCACGCAGCCGGTGCTCCGATTCGATGGCGGCCGTCGATAGGGTCGCGAACCGTGGCCGTTCTCCCGGTGTTCCTGGAAAATAACGACGCCGCGGGAAAGTTGCACGATCGCGACTGGATGGCAATTACCGGAAAGCCGGTCGGAAAAAGCGAGCGGGGGCCAGCGTGGCGGGTCGTTTGAAACCAGCCCGCGGTAAAGTAACCGTTCTCGTTGGGGCGCGATAAATGGCGACCGTTTAAGCGTCCACTTTTTCCCTTCCTTCCGGCCGCGACGATAAATGGCCGAGCGTTTCGAGCGTCTTAGCATCGGTTTGCATTTCCGGCCGGGCAAGCTTAAGATCGCGAGACCCGACGGGCATCGAGGCAGCCCGTTCTTTTTTTTCAACGCGGCACGCCTCTTCCCACGCTTTCGACCTCCGGACGTCGTTCAATCCCTGGCTAATCCGCGACACTTATTACTCTCTTTCCAGCCCCCCGTCTTTGGATAGATCGATCGTCTCCCGGCGAATATTCATTTCACGAACACGGGTTCGAATAATCGCCACCATCCCCTCGATGGTGTTCTTGTCCGTTGTTTACCTCGTTTAAACACACCGCTCGTTTTCTCTCACCCTCTCCGGGTCTCTTTAAATATCTATTACGCTGCGTAATACTTGAGAACTTCGCGAACTGTACCGTTCTTTGGTTTTACCGTTGCATCATCGCCTGGCAATTTATTCGTTACCGTGCTTTCCTGTTCAAATGGAATATCCAGGCCAATCATAACCTTTTTCCCTCTATTTGCGCGTGTGTGGGAAAAATGCCGGTTACAGAGGGAACGCGAAGATACGCCGTTCGTTTTAACGGAACCGTACGGTTTATTTTAACAAAATCGAAAATAAAGTGAACAGCACGGAGGGAAAATTTGTTTTGAATCGTTTCGTGCTTTTATACGCATATTTGAAGTGTAATTTGCGCACTCGCGTTGGCTAATTATTGACGATCGACGTGATTTCGTATCGTTTATTCAAAAAAAAGAAAAAAACGAAACGATGAAAATTTACTTTTTCCTCGGCAACGTTTTCCCTTTCGCTGTTTAATTTCGTATACCCACTTTCCATTTCGAGAGAATTTTCTCCCGCTGGGGGTGCGGTATATCAACGCGCGCCGCGAGCCGACTTCTAAGGTCCGTCTTATCGTGGCAGCTCGCGTGCTCAGACGCGTTCGGGTAAATCGATCAATTGCCGTGAATTGGCCCTTTCGTAGTAATATCGCGGCTGGGTCGTTAATCAACTGGCAACTGCCACCCGGCCGGTGCACCCTGGTAATTTCGAGGGGACGGAGCGCCGCGATGGTCGCGCACACCGGCAGAACGCTCGCGAGCATTTCCAGCCGTTTCGTAAAACGAAGCTTGATTATTTTTTTGGCCCGACAGCAGCACGGGTCGATCGTTAAATTTCTCGCCCCCTCGTTCCGCGATTCGCTCGTTCCCCGCGCGTCGATACAGAGGTCGAATCGATTCGAGTCGTCGCTGGTCTACACACACGTAGACACGCGCATTCGCACGTGTGCACGGAATTTTCGACGCTTCGCGGGCGAACCGACGCCGATCGTCGTCGAAGCAACGTCTTCCGTTCTTTTATTCTCTTGCCGCCAGAACCGCTCGAAACCACCCCCCTCGCTGGCCGCCTCTTTTATCGTACTCACCCCGTGGCTCGCTTTCAACGGACGTATACGCCCGTCGATAATTCATTGGCCGTCGATACGCTACAACAGGTTTCCACGCAGTGGCCGCGACAGATCAATACGCTTTTACAATCGTAGCATGGAACGATAATTATTGCTACACGCGCGATAATTCACGATGATGTCCCGCGGTAGCCGCCAGCAAGCTACTATGCACGCCGAACGAGACGCAAAGAGGAAGCAAATTACAGAGTGCTTGGCCGCACGTACACACTGCACAGCTCTGCTCCTGCGGAGAGCTCCGGTGAATTCTATTTTATTAACGTCGACGTACTAACGCGACGCTGCTATCGATGCGACTGACGCTCTCGAATTTTGCGACATAATCTCCAGACCGAATTACCACTGCGTTACCCGGAGATCACCTCACCCCCAACGACCCTCGAGAGCTCGAGGGTGCTGGGAATTTGCGAGCTCGATTCTCTAACCAAATTTTAATATCGCTAATCCCACGTATTACAGCGAATTCCGCAGGATTTCGCGCGATCGTAATCGAGTTTCGCGCTGTCTCGCGGTTACCGGAAAATTTGCGATTAAAAGTTCGGACGTATTAGAGCAGTGGGTGTACGCGAGCTTAATCGAAGCTGCTACGTAAATGCTGGATCTTATCGGGGGTTCGTTTAACGGGGATTAATGTCCCTCGCCCGCTGCGAGGCTCGTTCCGCGCGTCAATAATCGAATCCTCGTTCGCGGATGACGATCGTCGCCGCGTCTTTTCGCGCAAACGGGAAACGAACGAGCCGTTTCGCTGATAATGTCCCCGCGATAAAGGCAAACGAAGATCCTTCCTCCCCGTAGACCGGCAGCAAACGGTGATTTATCAGGATGTACGAAAGGAAGGCGAGGGCCGTGCATTCTCCGGCAGGCCCCTTCGGTCTTATCCGTTTCACCGCGACGCCTTCCCCTTCGTAATCGACGAACGATTTACCCGTTCAGTCTCGATCGTGGTAACAAATTCCACGATCCATGTTTCGTTTACATCGCCGCGCGAACAGTTACAAGGCCCTACGTCCATTCCGTACGTAGCCAAGAGAAACGATCCAGTCGCTATCTAATCATTTGTATTCAATGCGAACCGGTCAAGTTGATTCTTGGATTAACGGCTCGGTTCTCGAAGGGTAATTATGATTCCCCACTGGCTCACTCTTCTCTTCCTCGTTCCTTCTTCCTCTCTCCCTCTCTTGGATCGTTTAACGGGTCGGTTTGTCGATTATTTCCCGTTTTCACCTCGCCAGGTAGTTTTTCACGGGACGTCGACGTCGCGAGGAATTATAACCGAGCACCATTCCACGTTAGATTGCGCCAGAGCTGGCGTATTTATGGCGCGGATCGGAAGAAAGTATTGCGGCGTTGCATGCGCGGCCAATATGCATATCGCGGTGAACGTATAATTAACAAGCTCCTGGAAACGGGATTTCAGTGCGGTAATCGAATTACCCGGTTCCATTTGAGGAACCGTGGCGAACACCTGCTAGTCGATAGACTATAGGACGTCATCGTGGCTCTCGATCGACTTTGCGACCGCTCGTCGCTGCTTCAGCTATCGGGCGACCTATCTATGCACCTTGCCGGGAAGAAAAAAAAGCGCACGTCGGCCAAGAGTTTGTAGGTCAGACTGTTCGTCCAGTCGACAAGAATTTGGCGCGACGAGCTCCACGAATTGTTTCTCTCGCGACAGGCAAACATCATGTTTTCCCATCGATCGTGTAATGATCGTCGATCGAGTGGCTTACGCGTCGATATCTTAGCGATTAATCGTGGCGATAGCGCCGATCCGGACGTAGCCACGAATCAAGCGGCAACGGTAATGCTGGTTAAGCGTTCAGCATCGCCGTGCAAATTAGATGTATCGAGGCAAAACGGCCTTGATCATCCTGCACAATTAGCTCGTCGGATCATCCTGGTTCCACAGCTCGCCCAAGTTATATCGAGTGCCATTGACGGTTTTTAAACACGCACGAAGTGAACTTGGGTAATTAGCATCGAAGGAGGGCTTGGCATTGAAACGGCAACGATCGAATCGCGCGTATAATTGGACAGCTTCTCGAGCCACTCCTATGTTATTAATCCACGACAGGCGATAACAGATAACGCTCGTGTAACGGGAAACATCTCGTCCAGCAACCGTTCGAATCACACGCGATTCCAAGCGCAACGCGGCCTCGTTTCGTTCGATTCTCGCCACGCGATACGCAAGTCCTCGGGCGCAGGAAACGCGGGCCTCTCGCGCTCGACGATCGATCGGTTCGATCGAACGGAAAGCAGAAAAGATGCGAACGGAAACGGACAGAGACAGAGCAAACGGTGCTCGCGTGGTAGAAAACGAGCAAAATTGCACGAATGGTTCTCCAGAAGTAAGGCGAACCGGAGGAGGCTAATCGTCGAGTGCGTGGAACGCGTTTTCACGATTGATTGGCTCTCGTCCGGTAATCCAGACCGTCGAACGAGAGCCACTTGGTGGCCGCAAATCTCTGGAGATGCCGAGCCACAGAGTAACGGACCAATTAATGCCGGATTAATGCGAATCAAAGTTAGTGTACGCATCAATTTCTACGCGGTTACCACGCTCGACGAGGGGGATGCGCCGTTGTTAATTACACGCCGTTAATTACACAGATATCCGCGGTGCACCGTGATATCGTGGAAGACGGTTCGACCGGGAGCAGAGTGGAACGTGCAGACGAACGGAACGCATTCGTTGCCACCGTCGTCCGATTATCCGTCCGCTTTTGTACAAGTGGAACTGGTTATGCCACGGGTTCAGACTCGCCGCACGTCTCCGGTACGCGATGTCCTCGGGGTGTGCCGTCTGTTTCTGGTTGTTTGATTTGCCTGCGAGACGGTCGAGAATCGGATGGCACCGGGCCCGGAAATGTATCCTACGATTATGGCCCTCCGTCCTCGTCTGCTCGGTATTAAGCCAGAGATGCCAGGGACAAACTGATCCGAGGGGCGAATGGTTCATGTAACTCGACGTTACCGGAATGGGATCCATCTCGGAGTGGTTCGTTCCAAGTTGCTGATTGTTTCGACCAAGTTGTTTTATTCGACTCTCTCTACATCTATTTATCTATGAAGGAACTTTATTGGCGTTTTGAATACCATTTACTGGAACGAGATTTTAGTTTCCAAGCTCCGTATATGGAGCTTCTTTTTTGTCGTTGCAACGTGTAATTGCTGCAAATTCATTCCGCACGAAATGCGTTTCGCGTCACGTTGTGCAAACCTCAGCTTCGCTCGTAGCCTGAAGAACTATTTCAAGTCGAACAAAACAACGAGTTCGCATGAGCAAAGTGGTTTCAAGCGAACACTTGTCACACGAGCCGTTTATCCCGCAACGTGTTCAGATAAATGGAGTTCTACGACTCTTCGAAAAAAGCACGCTTACCCTCTGCATCTCCCCTCGCACGGGGCTCCGCGGAATCGCATCGAACGGCGCATTCTACGCCGGCTGAATCCGATCTTATCGTCCCGTTCTCGTGCACGAGGAGAGCGATCGTCACATCCACCGGAGCAAAGGCAAAGCCGACGTCGCGTATCGCGTTTTCGCGAGAGTTCTCGAGTCCACTCGCGGCGGAAGAAGCGCGCGTCTTTTCGCAGCAAGGGTTGGCGGCGAGACAGGGAGAGGGACAACGCCGCGAAACTAAGCGGACGTCAGTTCCACCCGACGTACCCCGAGGATATTCGATAGCCCGATTGTGGAGCTAGTTTCTAGACGTGGAATAAATAGGGAACACGTCTGCACGCCGCTGGAACTCTCTGTCTGAAGATACACCGTACACGTACATCCACGTAGGTACGTGCGCCGCGAAAATTCGGCGAAAGTTCAGCACGCTGGTGTCTATCGACCTAGTGTCGCAGCGGCGTCGATAATTTCCAGGGAGCCCATCCCTCGAGTTCCCGCTAAGAGATCCCACGCAGGGGTCAAACGGAAAAAGGAACGAGTCGAAAGAAACGAGAGACACCGGATAATTAGTCGTCTAACGAATGAGAGGAGGTTTATTAGCGAGAAACCGTGGATGGTTCGATCGTCCAGCCTTATTTAGTTATACTATGCGCGTTCTTCTCGTCCCGGATAGGCGAGACCAGTTTTTTCCACGGCCACAGTCGTCTTCGATCATGGAACAACTAATGAGAGCGTCTCCAACCGATAAAGATAAGATATTCTCGTATTCGTAAGACGTCCTCCTTGTCCCATCCGCGGTCTCCTCGCGATCCTGGTCTTCTCCACCGATCCCGTGGGAAGACGGTTCTTCTCGGAGCTGTTCCTCGCCTTTCCCTCTTCCCAGGGACCGGCACCGGTTACTCATTGGCGAAAGTGGAAAGCCTCGAAGGCGCGCTGTGCGCGGGCAAAGGATACGGCCGCGAAACCGAGCGTAAAAACGCGAACTCCATTACGCGTCCCAGCGGACATATCCGCGTTTGGCCCGCGGGGAGGATCCAACGGCGGTTCGTCATAAAACACTCTAAGCGGGACACGTCGCAGAGTTTTTTTCTCGCCGTCGACGAGAACAGACCGGCGGAACGCGTTCGAGTTGGTTGACCAACTGGAAATTTATCGGCGCGAGACGCCGCGACGCCAGACCACTTCGCGTTCGCTGCTCTCTTCCTCTCGAGACAGCTTTACACGGCGCCGCGATGCCAACGCGACGACGCGCCGCGTTCCTTTGCCAAACTGCACCGGCAGATACATTTTTATCGTTGGGATAGAGAGCTGGGCGTGTTCGTCTCAGCCAATTTCGCAGTGTCACGGAGGGAAAGAATTGCGACTGTTTTAACATGGGTTTAATAGAGCAAATCGTACTTGTGCGAAGTTCGCGAGGGCACGAACAAAGCTCGCGAGAATCGAGAAATTAGTCGACAGGCGGCCAAGGTCCACCACCCCCCAACCCTCTCGCTTCTCCTCTTTCAGGCTGCGATCCATTTTCGTCCCTTTGTCGAGGCTCGTCCGATAAAATCTCGTCGAACGAGATCCGGTCGACGCGTTTCCTTTGATCCACTCGCAAGTCTTTTACCGGGAACTCCGCTGGAAAATGGGATACGTTTCCGGCGCCCGACCGCTGTCAAGACCGTGTCGCGCGCATTTTTATCATATCCCGCGGTGTTGGTTCGTCCGCGCGAACATTCCGCCACCGGACTCTCTCACAGGCCAAGCCAGCCGAACGAGGGAACGGCCTGCACGCCAGTTGAGTGCATCCTCATTATGGCCACGCTCGTGTAACCCTCGACCGTGTCGCCGAGAATGTGAAATTTTCACATCGGACTACGTCCACGTCACGGTTCCTACGTTCATTCAGGAATGTCTGACGGCTCGTTGGGACCCGCGTGGATTACGACAGAATTAAGTGAATGCTATGAAAACCACCCTCGTTGAATCCAATCTTCCGATCTACCATCTACTGGCTTAAGATTTAGTCGAGCGACATGGCTGAGAATATTTTTGGAACTCTGCATTATCGACTTCTTTTCTCTTCTCAAACTGATAGCAGGTAGTCTGCGTGTATATATATATACCTTCCACTATCAGTTTATAAAGTTTAATCGAAATCTGACACGGCTACCCCCGTCGATATTTCTTTTAGTAATTTCGCATACGCCCTTGGCGAAGTATCCTCATCTGTTTGGGCACGTCTACGTCGATTCAGGTTTCGCGGGCGAAAAAGTGTGTGGAAAATATTTGAAAGGTAATGCAGAGACGAGCGTCGCGTTCTCGTGTCGCAACAATCCGCTCGGCTCTCTTCAGCCAACGCGAATTCGTACGTCGCGAGGTTCGTGACGCGATCGAACGTATTCGAACGCATTCTTATTATTCATAGCGGTGCACTCGGAGCAGTCACCCGCTTGTACGAGCGAACGCGTGAAATTTTCACACCGTACTCGGCTTGCCGGGCGGTTCCGCCGCCCCTCTGCATCCCTCTCTCCGACGCGCGCTTCCACCGCCCATATCCGATTCTATTCCGTACGCCGGATGTTCCTGGCTAGCAACGCCAGATATCATTCGCCTTATTTTAGTCCCTCGACTACCTGCCATGAATTTCCACTGCGAAACGAAACCCCGCCTCGCCCCTCCGTCTAATGCGCCCCGTCCATCCGCCTCCGCTTTCCACGATATTCGCGAGCATCGAAACGCGGCGGTCAGAATCGGTCAAAGAGAGCGTCGATCGATTCGAGCCTTCATTATCCGTTCGCGCGACGGGTTCACCGTCACGGCCAGCCACGATTGCGTGAAATTTTCACCGCCGCTGCTTCCTCGTCCTCTGTTTCCCGCGTCGGATCGGTTCCTCCGCGCCCCGACGATACAGCCTCGCATCGGAATACGAGCGAATTCTCTTTGCCACAGCTGCCCGTCTCACCCCTATCCGCGTAATATCGACTTTTCGAGCGTGTGCTTTTGGTTAATGCGTCCGACGACACCTTGGCATTTCGCGCAGACACACACACACACACACACACACTCACTCTCGTTCTCTCTCTCTCTGTCTCTAGAAGCGTTTCTCGACAGCAACTCGTTACAGGTGCGATCCATTTGCGTCACCGTACCACGGGAAGCCCTCCTTGCAATCACGATCCTGTCACTCGAGAGGACGTTGCACGGGTTCCCAGGAAGAAATCCTTTACCATGCGATTGGTCAGGATGATCGAACGCGACCTCGATCGAGGGGTAAACCGATCATCGTTACGTCTTCCTCCTTCGTTACGTAATAACGATGCATTGTCTGGTCTTCCGAAGCATATCTGCTGAGAGCTTTTGTTAGCCCTCTTCCTTTTGTTTACCCTCGCAGGATTACATAACAATGATATCTCATCAATGCTCGACCTGCACACGTCACAGCCACGGCTTCATCGAGTGTCCGCGACATCGTTAAAAATTTCGCCGGCAATTTCACTCGATAACTCCTACAAAAATTAAAAGTATTTTGCCGGCCATGAAATTCGAAACCTATCCGCATCGCGTTTACCAACCGCTGGACCGTTCGCGAACATTTCTGGCTCTCGACAACTCGCCAGAACCATTACACCAATATATACATATGTCATCGTCGAAAAACTTCATTTGTTACGCTCGTTACACCGTCCTGGTAGTCCTCGTACACTGATAATTGGTTCCCCTGAATGCTCGCGGGGAACGTGATCCACCGACTGTTCCCATTGTACAGCCGCGGAGAGCTCGCTGCCAATCATCGTCGACCAGTGTGACACGCTGGCGAACGTGCACCGTTCGAACCGCGGCGCGAACCGTCTCGGATCGATCAGTCGAACCGTGTCACCGCGTCAAGACGAGCACCGTGGCTGTAACAAACGGGGCTAAAAACAATTACCGTGCCGCGGCGGGGAAACGGGCCGACCGCGTCGCAACCCTGCACCGTTGATCACGGACGATCGTAATTGCCCGCCGCGGCAATTAATAGTCAGACCCGGCCAGTTATGCGGGACGCGAGCAAACGGGCGAAAGGTAAATATAATTACAGTTGTATTATCCCTGTAAAATCGAGTCGACGCGCCGCGTTACGCTCCGGAGGATGGGTTAGGGGTACGGTTTCAGGGGGCGGCGCGGAGGGTGGCGAGGTCAGAGGGGGTACGAAACGTGAGCGGGTCCTCGAAAATTATGAGCCACCGCGTTTCCCGTAACCACCTTTCCACCCCGTCACTTCTCACCCCCTGAGCGGCCGTTCTTCATTCGAGCTGTGCCACCGCGCGATGCATTCACGCGTCGCCCGGCCGCGCGAGCGACTGCAACGCAGCTTCCCCTACTTTTCTACCACCGACCGTGTGGCATTGTGCTCTCTTTTTCGCGAATTTTTCTCAACCCCCTTTCGTCGTTTCTCTCTCTTTTCTCTCTTTTCCGGCGCGAAACCTTCTTTCGTCGCTGGCGCCTCTGCGGGGCCAGGTTTAACTCTTTTCGAGCGAGTAATTGCGCTTGGGTTGGCGCGAGGTATCGTACGGGTATTGCTTTTATCGGGGCTGCTCCGGTTCTTTGTACGGTTCCCGTTCGCGTGATTAATGTTTTCGGGCGTAGACGCTAGGCGCGCGCGAATAACTCGCCGACGAAAGTGGACGACGGCTATTTGACATTCGCTTCGAAGAATGACGCGCGAAAATGAAGTCGTTAAACGGGACAACCTGTAGGTTTCGAATGGCAGGCGGCCATATTTCTGCGGTTCGAAAGGCGAGGCGAGACGATGGCGTGTTAACGAAGTTCGCAACGTAGCACGGCAACGTTATCGCGACTCGTTACAAGGGAATTAAAACCGCGAGATAAACGAGTCACCTGCACGTACGCTCGGCTCTATAGAGTGTATCCCGGACGTTCTCCTCGGCAACCAACCCTCCGTTAATTCCGTGTAATTAAACCTTTCGATTTCGTACGTGGCCCCGATCCGACGAATTCCCCTGTCTCCTTCCTCTCTCTTTCTCTCTCTCTCACTCTTTCTCTCGTCCTCGCTGGGAAAGCCGCCGGTGAAATCAATCTCGCGACTTTTCTTCTCGTTCTGGGACGCGACGCGATTCGCCGCCGGATACGGGGAACTGCGGAGGCTCTCCGGTTGAACAACGACCACTAGAAAACCGGTGCTCTCGGTCTGATTACTGCTGTATCGCGAAAACTTTACCCTCGTTCCATCGAGCCAGCGTCGTCGCTGTTGCACCGCCGCGAAATTGCTGCGTACGAGCCGTTCGCGATCCGGTTCCGCGGGCCGACCGGTTATCAGGGTTGGAAGTTAAGCCCCGTTCGCACCGTACACGCACAGCCGTCGGAACTGTCGCGCGGGCAACATACCGCGATCGCAGATAGAAGCGTAATCGAGGGATCTTGAAAAGCAGCGAAACGACAGTCGAGAGAAATGAATTCCTCTCTGTTGATACGCGAGCGAGCGGAGCCGGTTTTCCGCGGCGCGCATAAACGCAGTACGGCTTTATTAATTAATTGCGACGGAAAGAAACTTTTAATGGTTTGTCCCGGTTTAATAATGAATAAATTAAGCGGCGTTGTTTGTCTAGCGAACGGGAGACGGACGTTAAATGTCGCGAGTTCCAAACTACAATACGGGGCCGTATTTTATGAATTCGAATAGAGAATTCAGAGCGGATACGCGGTGGAACGAAACGGTGAATGATACGAAAATTGATTGTAATACCCTCGTTACGTAGAACTTTTGCTCTCACCTGAATGGCGCAAAAAGACTGTTGCAAGTTTCATTGAGGCACGTTTGAAGAACCCAGGTTTCTATACTTGGAGTAGTCGATCGTTCATACTCGAAACGATTGCCACCCACCGTGAATAGCACGGAGAAGGGAACAGTTATCGGTCGCGTGAGTGTTACAGATCGCTTTAGAGCGGCACAATTCCCGAACACTCGAATCCCAGGGTCCAGAACTTTCGAGTCTGCTTCAAGTCCGCGTGGAATTATCAGAAAAGTTGGACCTCTCGGAATTTATACCACTTTTTTTTCCTTCGACCTTCCTCTCTCTCTCTCTCTCTCTCTCCCTCAGAACCCCTCCAACGGAAGCCCTGGGACATTATTACCAGCAAGGGTGAGACGAAAAGCATCCAATCCGGACCGAACCTCAACGGGATTTCTCGCAGCTGGTAAGACTAACCGTGGCGATTTTTCATCGCATTCTACGGCGTCTCGGTTAATGGCGGGGCGTCGTATAAATGAAACGGCCGGACGATTTCGCTGATTAACAGCAGGCAGTACGTCTCGGAACTTTGGTCGCGAGAACTTGCCCGGTTCCAAGAGTCTGTGTACACTTCGACATTCAGACCGCCGGAGCGGACCGTGGAGGCGGTCTGGCTCGCTTTCGTTCCCATTTCTTCCGGCCTGTACGTGACTTTTCACGTCCCAACAATGGTGCAAGCTGTGTTTCCGCAGTGGCACGTGAGTCGAAAGCGTTACGAAGCGCGTTCGAGTTCCGAGTGGCGAACACTGCGCGACCCGGCGACCGCTAATTCACCACGCGAGCGAAGAAGTTCCGCGCGCGGAACTCGCGGACGTCTACCCAGGCTGCGAAACACGCTACAGGACCGCTTATCTTCCTAACCTTTTTTCCCCGGCTCTGTCACCTCTGTTCTGGTTTTCTTCCCCTTCCGACCATCGCCGCCGCTGCGTTGTTTCCTCCGGTTACGGCGGGCCACTTCCTTCCGTGAAGCCGGATGTTGGCACTTGTTGCAGAAATTACGAGTTAATCCGATAATTAGCCGCGCAGGACCTTGCACTTCCGCTCATCCTTTCCCGTGCTCTTTGCCACGTCACCTACGCGTTCCTCCGCGTCCCAGGCCGCGCTGTTTCATCCGTGCCTCGTACACGTCTCGTGACCATTTTTCAAACGATCAACGACGCGATCTCACGGCGAGTCACGGAATACTGTCGCCACAGTACCACGCGGACTTTGCTCTTGCACGCTCGACATAATTTGCGAATCGTATCCTGGCATCCAACGCTGACTCTCGCGCGATAGAAACACTATCCTCTTTCCTGAACCCTCTCACCTATTGTTAGCTCTATCCGGCGCTGCTGGCTCGATCCTGCGCTACTTCCCAGCGTTACGTTTCTAATAACGATTGCGTTACGGCGGTCGTCAAGTTTCCCGTCTTATGGGCGAGCATTATCGGTTAAACTTCTCGTCCATTGCGGTGGAAACCTTCTTGAACCGCGCCACTGTATCCCACCTGGTCTGTAATCTTACTCTTCCGTTCTCTTATCTTCGAAATCTTTCGCGTCGAATTAGTTCGTACGTCGATACCGGGCGTCTCTATCGACGGACGCGAACTCTATCAAAAATCCATTTAACCCCGCGATATCGTATCGATGTGGCGTACCAATGGGCGTAACAGATGTTTCCTCGATTCGACTACTGTTTTCGTACGTACGTACGCTCCAGGCAGCTTTATCCGTCCTGGTAATCGGTACACGGGGCTGAACGCCAGGGGCAGAAATAAGGCCGCTGAATATCGGTCAGACTTACGGTCGACGATCCGTTTTCGTACGGCATTGAGAGATCCAGACGAGCACAATCGGAGCAATTTGCCACGGCGTAACCGATCCGATCCGATCAGCGGGCCCCCGTCCAAACGGTTACAGAAGTAGTCCGGCTTAATTAAGATCCGCGATTGCCAATTACCGCACAAAGGCCAGCCGATATTATTGGCATTATCGGGTAGAAATTGTGACGCGAGTCGCGGGGGGTAGCCGCAGGCTTCCTAACACGCCGATCCCTGGCCTCCTCGAGGAACCCTCGCGACCACGCTTATCAACGCTCCCTCCGCCGTAATTGGATCGTTTCGTCGCAGTTGGCGCGCGACCGGATGAACCGGAAAGCTCGTTCGAACGAACCTCTGCTTACTCCACCGCCGCCGTCCATCTCCCTTCTCCAACGAGCTGCTACGGTTTTTTTTAATTACGGTCTCGTTCGAAGTTGAGCGCGGAGCCAACTTCGGCGAGGACGGCTCAAGTTTTTCAGTAAACGTTACTGGGGAACGTCGCGGTAATCGAATCACCCGTCGTAGTAATTGATTTCGATTGGCAGCCATCTTCGTTCGTTTTCTTCTGCCGCTAACATTTCACGCGCCCTCGATGGAAGTTCGGATACGCCGCGGAACCTTTGCGCTGCGTTACGAGCGGTCTAATTTGTTTGTCTTGGAAGTAGTCGAGAGAAAAGCGCTTCGAGTAGTCTCGTTTCTCTTGCATCCTCTGAAAGTTAAGGCGATCAAAGTCGAGGAGAGCGCTTTCGAACGGAAGCCGTAGGAAGCGCCGGCAATTATCGCGATCCCGATTCGTCTCGATGCGAAACCTGGCGGCCGCGAAACGCGACGCGGTGTTAATCGCGCCGCGTGAAAGTTTACCGGCGCGTGGCAAGAACTCGCGGCCACGATCGAGGGGTGCGCGCGGTCGAGGGCCAATTAAAATTACAAAGAGGATCCGATGGGCGCGCGGGACGACGGCGGAGCATTAACTGAGCGAGACCTAATTCACCAGCCCGAAAGCCGGCATGTTCCGTTCGATTAAGCATATCCTCGTTTTCAGCTAGTTAAATTCCGCCGGATTTCTGGCTCGCAAAGGGCATTCCATCGGCCGTTTTCGATCCAGCTGATCCGCGAGTGGAAAGGGAATCGGCGTCCGTTCACCGGCGACGAGCCTCTCTCCTTTCCGCGGTAATAAAGCGATCTTGCACTCTAATTATCCCGGTTTCTTCGCAACCAAAAAGAAAAACCGGCGAGATGCCAGGTTCTGGTAAGAACATTCTGAACCTGATTCCTTCCTACCAACGGCAGCGGAATAAATCGCGTCGACGACTCTGTTTTCCAACGACGACCTTACCCTTAATCATCGCCAGTCGTGCACTGGCGTGCCCCGATCGATTCGAGCGCGGGAGGCTCGAATCAAATTCATTTCTATCTTATCGAACTTGCCAGCGAATTTCCTCCGTCGGGGAGTCGAATCGATTCATTTCTACCGGAGATAAATCGTCCAAAGCGGGAAATAAAATCACGACGGTGGACTGGCGCGGAGACCGAGCGCTCGTAAGTTGGAACTAATTTTTAATGCCCTCCCGCGGGAGAGGGAAGCGTCTCCGCGCGCGACTTTCTCGGTGCTCGTGTCTGGCATGATTTATTCAGTCCCGGCGTACGTGAATAAATAGCGGCTGGTGGCTCGCGAGAACGGCTTCGCGAGATCCGCTCGACGAATAAAAACACGTTGGAATTTCATAAACAACGAAGCGCAGCTCGAGCAGTTGGACGAGAAGCAACCCCCGTCTTCGGGTCCCGTATCGATTGCGCGGCAGGTAATACTCGTCGCGCTTGTTCAACGTAGGACCTGTGTTCGCAGCCGCTCGAGGAGATACTAAATTCAATTACGCGTTTATCGGGAAAAAGGAACGGGCCTGGATACGGTCCGTCGACGGGGAAGACGCCCGGGTAAATCCGCGAACCAGCTCGCGTCTTCGATGCATTATATCGACGTAATTTTCGGCGGAGTCCGCTGAATCGGCGAGAAATGAGGAAGATCAGGCGAAACGAAAGAGGGAGGAACGCGGTGGTATAAATAAAGTAGGCTTTCCGCTGGCTTCGCTGGAAATTGTTTCGGGACGAAAATCGTTGCGCGGGTACGTTGGTGTCGTCCGTGTTTAATTTTGGTTTTAACGGGAACGCGCGCGCCGGTTTTTGCGGATACAATGTTTCGAGTAACGCTGGCGCGTTGAACGGTAATTTACTGCTACGATTCGACGGTTCCTTCCCTCTTGTTGTTCGCCCGATAATGTAACGATATAAAATTTCAATAATGACGCGAATAATAAATGAAAATCGCGCGAATAAAAAGTAATTATTTCGGTGCCGGGAATGGCCGATCGAAGTACCGAGCGGCGAATTTATACGACGATATCGTATCGCGCGTACATAAGATAACAAAATTATTCGGTTCGTTGGTCAGGCGCGGGGATAATTTTAATGAACTCGGTAGAATATGAAAATCGAAAGGTCTTCGACGGACCGGAGTCGATAAGAACGATATTTACGAAACGATTCACCTCCCCAACGATCTAAGCGTACGCTCGGCTGATTCAACCCCTCGATAACTACCAGCAACGGGTCGCGTTTAAAGGGGATCCGCGCGATCCAACGGCGTCCCTTTTCGCGCGTTGGACGTTGCCCGGATTTATTCCCCGGTGCGTCGGGTTTAACTACAACTAGAAAACCGCCGCGATTTTTTATTCCCGTATCCGCGCGACTCGCGACACCGGCTCGTTGCTTTCGATAATAAAAATTTAGTGCAGTTACCGCAAACGCGAGCACCATTGTTGCCGCCGCGCGGACGTTCGCGCGAAATTGCATTCGATTCGGTTGACCCCCTAACCCCTCCCGTACAGGCCACCACGAAAACGGTGCACGCGATGTGTTTGCAGGTGTATTTTACGCCCGAAGGCCTGGCAGAGCCCGACCAATAACCGTGCACGCGCGAAACCCTTCGTTTATACAACGTTCGTTACTTTAAACGATAAACTTGAATTAATTCGTAGATACAGAAGTCGAACGTTCGAGTTTTCGGGGCTGTTTCCAAGCGTTCTCGAAGAAATTTAATAATCCTGGTACGTTATTCCACTCTATCGTTCAGCATCGAGATGGCCAGAAACTAGAAACTCCCAAAACCACACCTCGAGAAGCAATCATCCGGCGAACGAGAGACACCGAATCTGCTGTCCGCCATTGGATCGTGATGTCTGTCCCCGCATATATCGCGCGATCGGTTAACTTCTCCCTCCGGTGTGCACGGCTAGATATCGTTGTCTATACGTAGTGAGTTGCGGGGAAACTTGGCGCGAACAGGACTCCCGCGAGCTGAACGAAGTTTTCCACGCAGCCTCGCCGCGGACGCGTTTAAACGATACGGGATATACAGAGCCGACAGCGATACGACGCGCACCGCCGGTAAATACGATAATAGACAATGTCGGTGAGACAAGCTGCGCCGCTGTCGAGCCATAAATTTCACCAAGTTAGTGGCAGTTAAGAATTTATATACGCGCCCCCTCTCCCGCCCCCTGTCACGGATGCTTTGTTCCCCTGGTCCCGTCGATCGTTCCACGGAACCGATCCAGGAAGCTATGAAACTTGCAAAAATTAATCCTGAGGATGCTACGGTTTCACCGAGGATAGCTTCACTTCCTCCCGGATGCGGATATGCATCCTTGCGATTTTTACATATAGAAGATCCTAGCTCGATACGCTGGGAATAATTTAATGATCATTCGAGAGGACCGATTTCCTGATAGCGACTTTTTCATTTACATAATTGAACCGAAAGTTGTTCGTTGTTTGCCAGTAAGGTTATACCCGGGCGATGGATTCGAAAATCCAGTCTCCATAAATTTCTGGCGATCGATCGGCCGTTGGAAATACCATCCGGAGGATCAAGAATTGGTGCGTGTCCTGCGCGCACGTACACACACGTCGCGTCCCCTCCGGCCCGTGGCGATGAAGCTAATTGCAAGACGGATCGCGTGGTAGCCGTAGCTTCCGATGTAACCCCGCCGGTCGGCAGGGGCAGGGCGTTTGATCGAGCAACCGGCCGGCTCGCAAATCAGCGAGCGACCGGGTTAAATGTATGCATGAGTCCCGGTAAACTCGTTCCAGCCTGGTCCGGTGCGTCCGCGCCGCTGCTTAATTCAAGAGGCCATTTCGCCGTGGCGCGAAACACGCGTGATTGCTCTCCCCGGTTCACAGAATCGCGACTCCCACCGATTTCGTCGTGTACGAGCGTGCACCGCGTCGCCGTCTGGACGCTGATAACTTACTGACGCCGAGGGCACGTACAGAAGGATATCGAGCCACTCCGTAGCGAGATCGATCGACTTCCGACGAAAGTCGATAGCTGCGTGTGTCTGTAAAACGAAGATTACGGAGTCTGGCAAGTTTCAGAAGTTCGCGCGGACAACGTCGATTAATTAGACCCGACAAGCCACTCGCGTAGGGCTACTTGCAAAACGTAGTCGAACGGTTTTCCGATCTCTGGCCGCAGGTGTGTAAAGGTGCATGTCGAGATTTGTATCGCGATACATTAGACGCGAGGGGTCTAACGAGACGTGACGAGGATCGATTCGAAAGTACACGCGCCTGCTGAAAGGTCCGTCGTCGAGAGTGAAATGGCGGGGAAAAAAAAGAGGTTAAGAGAGACGGAGAGTGGAGCGTGCTTCGAGGTTGAGCGTAGGGAAGATCGACGAATCAACGACACGTCTTTGAGGATACCGGTCGAGAATGTCGCGAATGACCGTGGATCTTCGGCTGGTTCGAAAGAAACTCGGTCGACAGGTGAACGGGTTCGGAATAACCGGCGTGTCTTTGCCCTTCTTCCACGATCGAAGGACCCGGTGGTACATGTTGCATCGCCGGGCCACGGTCAAAGCGTAGCCGAAGCTTTGTCGAGGCTTTTGCGGGGCTTTTCCCGAGCCGGGCTTTTAATTAAGGCGAGATATCGGGCTTTTTCCTTTTTCCTACGGCCGGTCAGCTCGGCCGTTCCGGTGTTCGATAAATCGAGCACGGGGGTGGGCGCCACGGTCTTTCTCGCTCCCGACCAGGAATTTGTTACGTCCAGGGACAACGATAAATTTCATCGAGGCAAAAACAGCACGTGCTTCGTAAATCGCGAAGTGGTCAGAGAACCGGGAACGCGAAGCGTGTATGCATACCCCCGCGAGGGTGTGTACTCAGGTAGAACATGTTTCTATATTTCCTCTTGCGAGTATTGAAACAAAACGAGACTAGAGAAAGGGGAACAAGAAATGATGGCAACGCGGCTCGATCCACGTTTCCATTTCGTCTGAACGACGGGAAATTAACGCTAGCCGCGCACGATCGATGGATCAATTGGAAATACCCACCGCGAAGTGTACACCGTTTCCTTCCCTTTTCTTCCAGTCGTTTCACCCGTTCTTTTCTTTTTCTCTTCATTTCCACCTGCCTTGCTGTCCCATCGAATCGTTTCGCGGTAAAATTAGCAATGTCCCAGCCTCGTTTCTCTGCTCCTTTTTATTCCATGTCCATCTTTTCAACGAGGTATTCTTGCCCGCTCCGATGGTCCCTTTTTTCTTCCCCTGCCTTTGTCCGAGCCCAGGACAAAAGGAGAATGTAATTTCTCCAGCTTGCGTTATTTCTACGACCCTCTGGGCGCTCGCGACGAAAAGAGACCGCCTGATCCCTCTCTCGCACTCTTTCAACCACCGTGCACCCCACCCACCCCCTTCCTCTTTCCCTCGTTACCTACTCGATCCGCTCCCTCGTTTTCTTTTTTTCTTCGCCCCACCCTCCTCCTCTTTTTTCTTCACTCTCCATCTCTCTTCTCTTTTTGTTTCATCCCCCTTCTCTGCGCAGACGGGGTTGTTGTTGTCTCGGCTATTACCGTGCTCGTCGTTGTCGATGTCAAGATTCACGGAATCACTGGCGTCAAACGTTTCATGCTGCGGTGGACGACTTTTATTTCAGCCCGTCGACGGCTCCGGCTTCGTGTTCCGAAAGAAATCGCCCCCCGTCCCCATCCCCCGCTGCCTTTATCCGCGACTTGAGCCCTCTTTTTTTCCGCCTGCCTCTCCTTTAGCAGCGCCGAGACGGACCGTTAGAAAATATACCACCGCGTCTGTGTTTCGACTTTCGCGTAGATTCCACCAATCGTGAATCACTCGAGAATACATAACGGCGTCTTCGAGGCGCTCACCGTGGTGGTAGCTTTCAGTCTGGTTACATGAATGGCCAACTCGGCGATTCTCTGACAAATTCGACGGGAGGAGTGGGGGAGAAAAAAAAATGGGGAGACGCATTCAGGAGGAAATGAAAGGAATGATGTTTTCTGTCCGCACCTGAGACGCGAACCAAGGAAACAGACGTGTAAGAATCGTCTGGCGAGTGCATATTTCTCTCTCGCGTTTCAATATGTTCGCGTGATCGCGTTGAAAGCCTCGAAACGCGAGCCCTTTCGTTGTATCGCGATGAATGCGGCTCGATCGTATTACCATTACAATTCATCGTATCGACATTGATAGTCGTCGGTATTCAATGATGTCTTGCTTCGGTTACCAAGTGGATCATTGTTCATTTTTTTACCAATACACCCCGTGTCCTTCGATGTTTAACAAACGAATAGAAATAAAAAGACCTCCTCGCAAACCAGAGAAGTGAAATTCCAAGACTGCTAGGTAATCGACGTAGCATAAAATAACGTTAAGAATGTTCATCGAGAGCAGGATTTTTTCTACTCCACCTTTCAGTTTCTTGGAACACGATCACTTTTACTGTCCCGCAGATGTTTCATTATCTCACGCGTGGCGGGCGTTACGAAATTCCGCGTTCAAGCTTGACTGATCATGCACGACGCGTCTGATTGGCAAGTTGTTGCTCGCGGGACTAATTGGGTTTGGAAAGGCGTTTACCGTGACGCAATATCGTTCCTTCGCGTTCACGAGCGTAGCCACGCTCGAACCAGGCTTCTTTTGAGTTCCATTGAAAAAGAGAGAAAAAAGGAAAGAGAGGAGAAGGGGAAAACGCGGGCTGGTTGAAAAATGACGGGAATAAAGTTTGATACCGGTCGTTTCGGTCTCGCCACGCTCTCTACGCGGCCTCCTCCGCGCTCTGTATTTTATTTCGTCTACCCTGTCATCGATCAAGGCCCGCTTCTCCACTCGAGGCGGGGCGGAGAGCCTGGCAAAAGAGTAAACCTCTTGTACCGGAGGAGGAAATCGAGCGGAGAGAATAAATTTACACAATTTGCGAGCCTGGATCCCCAGTGCCGCGTGATTCATTAATCATCGCCGAGAATTCGAACCGGGATCCACCAATAACGCCATCCAGCTTGACAAATCCTTTCCCCCCTTGGAACCGTCCGTGATCGAAGTAGGTTGCGCGTTACCTGGCACATCGCTCACCTCCGACCAGCTAAGACCTTTTTTCCTCTCGTGATCCTGGACAGAATCCTGAAAATCACGTCGTTCGAAAGAACCCCGGGGGTGGCGTTTCTTTTTTCACCGCTGGAACCGTGGCTTCCGCTCCCGTGTTCCCTGTGACTGGCCGCCCGCAATCTTGACCACCGATATATAATCGTTCGCCCCCGGCCAGAAGGAACCGGGAACAGAGGGAAGTCAAAGGGAGAGCGTAGTCTCCTAACGAACGTAATCGATCCGAGAGGCAACGATGTCCCGAGGAGCCATCGTCGCCGTTGCCGCCGTTTCCTGTCCCCGCGTTTATCCTTCGAACGGATGTCGGCTACGCTTGTAAAAGGGCTGCAGCATCTGCTGCTGCGAAGAGGAGGCGAGGGGAACAGACGGGGTTTCAGCTGCACGCTTTCCCGCCTTTAACGGTGCTCGTAAAACATTTTACAACAGCCTCCTCGGGATCCGATTTTCCCTCGTAAGGACCCGTCAACGCGTCGCGCGCTGCCTGTTTTCTTTTCCAACCCCCTACCCGTGAGGACCACCGGCAGTTTCACCGGGGATGCGACGGGAATTGTCGCGCTCCGTCCACGGTAATGCGGCTGTCACGTAGCTTTCACGGCACACGTTTCCACAGTTTCTTCGGGGGTTGGTTAGGCGTTAATGCGGGAACAAAATTGTAAGCCGTGCGGAGAGGGTAAACTGCGTTGCAGTCAAAGTATGCACGCGCTTCGCTTTCAGGTTCGTTCGGTCGATCGTGTTGCTCGACCGAATTAAACCGTGCACGCTTTTACACGGTCCTTAGTCGGTTACTCGGAATTCAGTTTTAGCGCGGCAGTAAAAACGTTTTCAGACGACGCGAAAGATGCGCCGGGGATGCGATACTTTGCTGGAAATATAAAATTTGAGAGAGGTAAACAACGGGATATCTCTGGATGTTATGAGAACTCGTAGGGTCCGGCTAATTCAAGCCGGGCATCTATTTTACGCCAACAGGGGCTTATTCCGTGGATTCAGCCGTGCGGGAACAGGAAAAAATGTGCCGTTTCATTTGCATTCGTTTCAGCGTTCAACGCCTCCTCTTCGCGGCACGGAAAATAAACGTCCTCCGGCGACCCTTTCATCCGCCTGTAACGCGATTACGCGCAAGGCTCCGGTTAATCCTCCGGAGACCGCGCCGGGTTGTTAATCAAACTGGCCTACACTTTTAATTCGTTGACTCACCACGTCCGAACGCCGGCTGAAATCAAGTTATTCCGCGGATAATGAACGTGAAATTATGGCAATCCCGACGTCTGCAATTGAACAGGAGTCAACCGTCTACTACAGAGAGAGAGAGCGCGCGCGCACGCGAGAAAAAACCACCCCGTAATTGACGCGCGCAAAGCGAGCCGACTCAGAGTAACGTCCGGTAGTTGGACCGATAATTCCTCGCTGTCTCATTCCTCCGTGGCGGGCATTCTCCCCCTCCCTCTTTGAACGAATTAGCTGTCGAGAAAGCAGACGATATTTGTTCACCTGCGGGGTCGCGGGCCGTGACCAATCTGTGGTAACGAATCGATCGAGCAGAGAGTGTCTCGTTGCTCGTGGGAGGATTAAGACGCGGCTGGAGTAAAAATGCCGCGAATCCGTGGAGCTCTCGTGGAGAAATGGGGAACGATTGCACGGTCGTTAGGGATTGGGCTACGGCTGGTTAATTAACGGTAATCCTGGACTTAACCGGTCGCAGTCGAGACCGTTCGTGAAACGGTCTCCGTTACGCGACATTTCTAGACGATGTTTCCTATTTCCATCGCACTTGCGGTGGTTATGGTAACACGGGATATTTGTGCGGGGCAAAGAGCTTTGGATCGCGCGCTGGGTTAGAACAACGTGTCGCCAAGCTGGTCCAGGACGTCTCCGAGTTATGCGCTGGCTATTCGAGATGTTGGCCGGGGATAGGAAAAGAATCAGGTCGATTGAATTGTTGGGATCGGGGATTCCGAGCCCCGGATTTTTCGACTGCTCTAACAATCGCGCCACGCGTATGGAGGTCGCCGGGAGATTCCTTCTGGTCGAAGTGGATATTTGAGGAGGGAAGGTTACTATGGGACAAATAGGTTAGATTGCTCGGATCTATTGAATCGGTTGATATTTGCTCCTCTGATTCTTGATTTTATTTGCGCCGAGCGTGAGTAAAGGATTCGACGACGGCTACAGTAAAGTGCACGCAGCTGGCCGAGCGAAACGAAATAACGTTGAATAACCATAGGTCGTGGGATGAACTAGGAATTACACGGATATCGGTGCGTGTTACACGTGGTATCGGCGGGACTGCGTGAAAACTTAATGCGCGGTCGGGAATTGAATTTTTCACCGGCCCGTACGAATCAATCGATCACTCGTTCGTATGATTCGGCAAACACGATCAAGTGTTTGTTAGTTTCGTGTACATATTTCTCCATTTTTCAAACCACATTTGTATAATCTCGAAATTACGCTTCTACGATCGTAGAGCTCGATTTAACGGCAGATCGGTAGCGATAGAACGCTTGAAATAGAAGTAGAAGTTACTGGGTCAGACAGACCGGGCGACTGCTATTTCGCTAATAGACGATCTATTACAACGTTGAAACGCGGAGAAATACTAAACCTGGATCATCAGTATTATCCAGACTGGCGAGTGCAAACTCGAAATTTATCCTTCGATGACCCCTTGCCCTCGTGTAGGGACTCCAAAGACAAATCGAACGTCGATTCGATGAGAGAGCGATGCATTGCAGGGAATGACGAACGAGTTAAAACAAAGATCGAACAAATTCGAGGGCAGAATGGGAAGAGAAACAGAGGGATAGTAGCGCGCGGAGCTCGAGCACGAAGCGGAATCGAGTTAAGGTCAGTAACGTGGTTACAATTATGTCGATCTGATGGTAATTCATTGGGAGCAGCCGGGTGCGCTGCGGCACGTTTACGAGTGTGTCGAATATCGAGAACAGGGCTCGAAGACAGGCAGTTGTCATGAATGACCTGGTAATGACGATAATTCATCGCGTTCTATGTACGGCACGCTTATGAAAAGCTCGAATATCGAGAGGGTGCCGGCTGGTCCCCGTGGCGCGACGCGTACAACGTGCGCCGGAGTCGCGTACACTGAAAGGGTGAACCGAACGAGGGTGAACGGGGGAGAAAGAGAGGGGAGTGGCGAACAGTAGAAAGAGAGAGAGAGATACGTGGAGCCATCGACTCGGCCGGGCTCGTAACGAAATATCCAGCTCCCGAGGGCGAAATAAAAGCAAGATCGTTTCCTCGATGGAATACGATCGAAGGTGGAAAAGGAGCCTCGAAACGAACGGAAAAGCTGGCATTTGGAAATCGATACTTCCGATGTCGTTCAGAGACCGATACCTTCGTACCAACTTACTTCCTACCACGACCACCCGTCGCGAAAATTTTCCCGCCCACTCTGCTCTCCCAAAATTAACTACTTCCGCGCGTCACTGCCGCTCCAGGTTCTCTCAAAACTCGTCGAATCGAGGAACCGATGAACCTCCCTTGTTTCCCTGTCCTCTGTCTCTGCATCACTACTTCTCTCTCTCTCTCTTTCTCTTTCTACGTTACCCCAGAAAGTTTTCCTTCCTCGACTTCACGGACTTCCTCCAGCCTCGATACACATTGTTTCACCCCATTCTGCTTGGTTATTCTTCTCGATTTCTCGATCGACGACGCTGATACTCTTCTCGATGTAACTCGGGTCCCGTGATGCACAGCGAAGTACCAGACGTACCAGAGTCCGCGAGGAGTAAGGGAGAAAGATTGGTCCTAAATGGACGCGACGAAACTGGGTTACTCTCGGCGCGCTGCGCTCCGGAGGATCGTACAGATTTAAGTTATCGCCACGGGGACCTCCCAAGACAATACATCAGTTTCGATCTATTGTGATTCGGTCTTTTATTACCGTCTGTTCCCGACCGACTTCCCGACAGTCTCGACGCAACGGTACCCCGGCGACGCGTTCATCCTTTTACGGTCCGCCTCCCAGTAAAGCGACAGGTGTTAAAATTTCCCGACCCTCGACTCGTTGACCAGGCATCTGTTCAAGGTCTGTTTGCACGCGCTCGCGACCGTGAATGTCCTTGACAAACTTGTCCAACTGGTTTTTAAAAACAGCTCTCTCGCTGCACCCCTCCGATGTCCTTCTTCGTATCGAACGATTTCCAGGCGATCGGACCTTCGTTACGCCTTCTAAATTTAGTCGCCTCGCCGCGAGATGGTCCCTTCCGGTCCGTCTTCATCCGAATAATTCTTAATTCAATTCTACGTCTCATTATCGTCTCCTGTCTTCACGAGGAATATCAGTCTCTACCTGTTTATTCATTTGCGAGTACGAGCTCACCGCGATACGCGGAGTTGGTACCCATACCGGGGGAGGTAAATTAATACCACTTATAAAGCGAACGATAACATTAACAACTTCCGTAGAATCTCTTCAAACTTCCCATTAGAATTCTCGGTTACGTTTCAATTTCTCTCTCTCTCTCTCTCTCTCTCTCTCTCTCTCTCTCTACATATATATACCGTGCTCATTTCCCTCGATTCCCTCGAACAGCGTCCCGTTCCTTGGCGCGTTCTACGAATTCGTGACTCTCGCCTCGATCTCAGGCATAGATGAGCGTCTAGCGCGCGGCGCACGCTCGATGCGATCGATACGCCTGCCGTCCCTTAATAATACACGCGGCCCGATTTATACAGGCGGTTCGCGCCGCGCAGGTATGCCGTTTGATAACATTGTCGGTGAATATCTAATTCGGCCCGCGTTTCTATCTCGGCCATTGCGTTCGATCGCGACGCGATGCGACGCGAGGCGACGTCTGCGCGAGGCCTCGCGAACCCCGATAAGAATTCCGCACACCGACGCACACGCGTCCGATGTTAATTACGCGACGTCGGATTCCCGTGGTTCAATTATCATCGATAGATCTCGAGGGGGAGATCGAGGAGAAAATTCGTGGCGCATCGAGGCGAGACGCTCGAGTTGGTTTCGAACTCTCGAGCTGATTTAATGAGTCGAGTGGTCGCGAGACAAGAGGTGGTTTCGTTGCGCTTTCCCAGCAGCGTCGAGCGACTCGAGGATGCTGCGGGAAATGAAGAAAATCGAGGGAACTCGAGACACGGACGGTTCGCCGTGGAGCGTCGTCGTTTTGTTTTCCTACCGTGGCGTTCGAGTGAAATTCGTCGTCGAATGTAGGGCGCGGATCGAAGAAAATCAGCGAACGAGACGCGAGGCTTCCGGGAAATCTCTCTCTATCGCGATAACCGACGATGTTCGCTTTTGTAACCGAGAACGCTTGCCCACTAACTGGGCTAACGGAATAATCGGGCGTACTTGACAGGTTAATCCGATGGATAATGAGGACAAAAGTTGAGAGAGAGAGAGAGAGAGAGTCTGCTCAAACCGATGTTAGGCGAATAATTCAGCGTGGCGGGTGTCTGGCATCGTTATTGACGTGGCAGTAACGCAGTAATGGATTCTTACTTAGTAATGAGGCTAACGCTCGGATTTCTTTCTGACCGCGAATATCAATTCCACACGAGTTCCTTTACCCGTTCGGAACAATCGTACGGAAATTATGGTGGGACTGGACTGAAAGAGTCGTTTTCGAATGATTAGCCGGAATGCAATGTCAGTCGGGCGTAGGTACCTCTTGTGAAACCATAAACCGAGCTTTGGTCGGACGGCAGCGTATAATCGATCGGGGGCATTTCCCAATTATCGAATTAGCGTTTTCCTTGTTCCTCGCACGATCAGTCTCTCCTTCTCTCTCCGCGTGGAAATTCCCAAAATTAGTCGTCCCTGTATCCTCCAGTCGTCTGTACTCGTTCTCTTTCAATTCGCCTCTATCAATTACAGGCCGGAATTTCTGCCAAGTTTCCACGCTCGCCCCCTGTACGTATCTCGCACACGTACCCAGCCGCACTGTCTCCTCGAAGATTCTCGATTCGCCCCTCGCCAGGAGAAAATGGTGGAAAAAGTTTCCCATGCCCGTAGAAGCTAAAGACCTATTCACGGGGACTCGTAAAACGAAAGAAAAGAAGAACGGAAGTAGGGAAAGATGGATAGAGAGGGGTCGTTCGCGTTTTACAGCCGTCGAGGGGGTGCGTGCCGTCGCAGCGTAATCCAGCCTGATAAAATTTATCGCACGCCGGGTGTTTCGTGGAAACAAATCGAAAGGAGCGCGATTAAAAGAGCGAGCCGAGGTGGCTTTCCCGGCGCGGTGTCTATTCGCGCGCTAATTCACTCGCGAGGCGAGGGTGGTACGCGCGGCGGTGTCGACGGGCCTCCGACAATTGCCCCGGGAATGTTCTAATTGAAAGGAAATAATCCCGACGACGGTTTTTGTCCGCGGTCCCGCGCTCCCCCGACGGCGCGCGACCTGTTCTCACGCTTCGCAGAGACACATGGGATCTCTATTTAGATTGAGACGCCCTGTCCCATTCCGACGCGTCGCGCGGGACCGCTGCTCCAGCCTGCGCCCACCGGCGTCGACTCGAGCGAAGCCTGCGAGGTCGACGCGCACCTTCAGCTGCTTTTAATTCGAACACCATGAGCGGCTGTCTCAAAGCCGAAAGAGGGGAGGGGGGAAAGGTTGAGAGATCAACGCGTGTGCGTTCACGAAAGGGTGGCGAGGAATATTCAGGAAACAAATTGCTTTTTGTGCCGTATACGCGTCCGGTGAATGGGGAGAGGGATGAACGAGGAGGAAGAAGCGCGACGCCCAGCCTCGGTGTCTTTCGAAAACGCTTTTAATTTACCGTCACCCGTCACGGAACGCT
The DNA here is from genome assembly GCF_050948175.1 of Xylocopa sonorina. Taxonomy (NCBI): domain Eukaryota; kingdom Metazoa; phylum Arthropoda; class Insecta; order Hymenoptera; family Apidae; genus Xylocopa; species Xylocopa sonorina. The sequence continues at coordinate 8,531,556 of NC_135203.1, forward strand.
CGCGCGTGTCGTCGCCGCGTAATGTTCGCCCGTGGACGTGCTTATTTTTCGCGTCGAACAACGTTTTAACCAGGCGGTTTTTATACCGCGGTAAAAAGCCTCGTAGAGACTTGAAAAGGGTTGCTTCGTGTTCCCCGGAGCTTTTTCTCTTCCTAGCGAAATGGGGGGGAGTAAAGGAGGAGGGAGAGAGCGAGAGGGTGCTGTTGGGGCCGTCGTCTGTGAAGGCTCGCGTGCGCGCGTTTATGCGCTTGCAAACAATTTTTATTCGTCCAGTAATTAAAAAAAGAGAAGAAAAAGAGCGGGGGTGGGGCGAGAAGGAAATTCGGGAGGGAAGAAAAATAACGCGACGCGTAGTTCGGAGCACCGCGAAGGGTAGTTTGCGTCGCGGAAATCGTTTCGTCGCGAGAGCTCGACAACGAATGGAAAAAAAGGAGAGGGTGGAGGATGGGGTTGGGCAGGGCGCGAGGCAGAGTGCCAGTGAGCGGAGCGTCGTATTTCGCGGCGAACCGACCCCTCGACAATCGATACTCGACGCCGGTCTCTCACTCTCTCTCTTTCTCTCACTTTCTCTCATTTTCTCTCTACGCCTATGCGGACCGCGATTTCTGCCCGCTGCCGACGCGTCTGGCCAAAAATACTCTCGGCTCGTTCGCGCGGTTGTTGATCCTGCAGACGCGTCGGAGATCGCGCGATTACACGGTCTGTGCCCGCGTCCGGCCGCGGTCTGCAACGCGTGCAGACGCGCGCGTAAGATTTCCGTTACCCGGGGTGTCGAGTGCCGCGAGGGCAACGCAAAAACCGGCCGGGATCCCAGATTTTCTAGGGTGCTCCAACGAAATTACGTTCGAGAGCCCGAGCCGGCACCACGTACGCGCGCGATAATTGGAGAACTCCGCGCCGTCTGGCAACCCCAGACTTTACCTCCTGTCTACGAATTTTTCGTACCCGATGGCTTCTCCATCGATCGTCGCGCCGATGCTCCGAAATCGACAAGCAGAGCGAATTGTCGCGCCGCTCCTATTTACGGAAATTGCTGCTGCGATAAAATATGAATTCATCGCGTGAGGTACCTATCTGTTCTATCGTCTCGCTGGTTTTTTAGATACGATCGTGTTCTATCTGTACTCCGATGGAATTCCATTCCGATCGGATAGGTAGTCACCACTTTGTTGCTCGTTATTAGTCGTCGTTAAATATAAGCTAGGAGACAATGAAGATTTCAATCGCGGATACTGCGAGTCCGATTTTCTCGTTCGCGCGATTTACTCGAGGCTCGCGTCAGCTCGCGTTTGCCTCCGTCGAAGGGAAAATGCAGAATTGTACATTACCCCGAGCGGGATTGATAAAATCTGCAATCTCGGGACGGCTCTTCGCGATTCACCCTTCATCAATCTCCTCTTAATAGTCGAAACTTTACGGAAGTCACATTTCCACCTCGCGATCCTTCACGGTCGATATATTGCGCCGCGTTACATTTATTGCTGATTTTTCCAGACTCGACAGCGTCGATTGTATCGCGGCTCGTTCGTCACGGCGCACGTATTCGCGGTGCCTTCGTTTGCTCGCCCCCTTCTTCTGCTTATTGATTCGCACTCGTCGCGGCGCAGGCCGTGCCGTAATAAACCAGACACCGTTATCGTATTTACTGCCGTTTTGATTGAATATCGTTCTTGTCGCGCGGACGCGCCCAACAAACCGCATTCCCCTAATCTTCTGACGCATTGTTATTGCCAGGCATAAATACCAACTAACTTTATATCCGTTTCGAAATCCCCGGGAGTAAGCGGTCGCGAGTTGCCCGAGGAAAGTCGGGCAAAGCCACCAAAAGACACCAAGCACCAACGTCGCGTGCACACCGTACACTCGATCCAACGAAAGACACTTCTCAACGTTCCGCGAGTGAGGGCATTTCTCGCGTCTTTAAAACCGCGGCGCTCTCCCAGGATTTTTTCCACCTGGTCGCACCCTCGATCTCTCGTCTCGAGACGAGGCGGCGAGCGGCAGCCCCTCGGCCTTCGCGTTTCATTTTCCGTTCCGGGAACGACGGATCTTCGAATCAGGATTAAATTGGCTCGAATTGGCTGCGCGGTGGCCGAGTCTCGCGCTCGGTGCGATCGGCTGATTCTTCTTTCAGACCTGGCGCGACGCGGCGGTCGAAGTAGCTGTTCCGAAGGAAGGAAAAGGGCCTCGGGGCAAAGCCCCTATAATCCGTTTACGCAGGGGTGGGGGGGATCGGGTGGGACGGGCACCCTGGGTGGAGCAGCAAGGAGAAAGCTAATAATCGTGCACTTTTCATCCGACTAGTCGCTGCGCTTGCAAAACGCGGATCTCTCCTCCTCTCTGTCCTTCCTCCTCTCTCGTTGGCCCGTTCATCCGTCCCTCCTCTTCGGTTCCGTCTTTATCCCACGGTTGTCTCTCTTCTCCCGCCGCTCTGGTTTATATTTAAAACGGCGGCCGTGCGTCCACGGAGGATCTTTCGTCGCGGTCCCTTTTAACGCGTAATTGGCTTACACCCTCGCATAATAGGCGGGAATTACTCGTAATTATTAGATGTAAACTGATTAGCCGGGGAATTCGAGTCGCGGCGCAAACCAGAAAAAGGAGGACGGGACGGTGCCCAGGGGCGGTCTTCGAGAAGATCGCAGAAACGAGGCTAACGAAGATCGACCAGACCTCGATGCCGTGTTACGGGGACAGGTAAGCCGATAGATTCCCCAGGGAGCGAACCAACGATATACCGGAACCGGTGGTGAAGAAAAACGTGGAAAATTCACCGTGTCGCGTTTTACTTAGCTCGAGTTGAACACGGTTAACGTGATTCGCGTTACGTCTGCGCGGAGGGGTGGCTTTCGAATTGGGGTGCTCGATAGGCAGGGTCCATCGATAACAAATTTATGATGCATCATGCCTGGCAAACGTGCACGCATGCACACGCGTACGCGAACGCACGGTAAACATATGCTGGATACGTTCGACACCGGTTATAGCGCCGGGCTGACGATGAATACGCAATAATATCATTAATCGACGGTGTTACACTTTATTATTCCGGCAGTAAATGAAACCGGCCTGTCAAGCTTATCGACGCCACCCCTATTTTACGGATTCACCCATAACTGCTTCTTTTACGAGCGATGGCTCGTAAACTTTATAAACACCCATCAAGCTTGTATTCATGGACGACAGAGAGGGAGGAGAAAAAACATCAGGTGGTTACCGGCTTATTCTTTAGTACCATCCGGTTGGATAATCGAAACGTAATAACGCGATCGCGATTTCGTAATCGCATTATCCACTTTCTTCGAAGGACCCGGTCCAATTCGAAAGTAGAATCGATCGATTTCTATTAGCATCGCGTTGGGATCCTTGTTATCGCGTTACCATTCTCAACGGCCCCGATGTAATAGTTATTTGCTCGGCACACAACAGTTAACGATCCAACGTTTCCTTTGAGAAGAACCGGAACAGCAGCTCGTTACCAATAATCGAGCGTGCAGAAGCGGAAGTCCGAGCGGGCCGCTGGTAATCAGCTTCTGATAAATAATTAACCGGTTCGAGAGCGGGGTTCTTTTCGAGCCGGGTCATAATGGCGCCGAGGGGCCGCGGGGGCGTCCGGGGAGGGTCACGAATTCAGTTTGTCCGGTTGAAAGGCAATTAACGGAGATTGTTCAGCTGCGTTTACCGTCGCCATTCATCCGGAATTTCGAATACGGGCCGCAAGGTGGCCGCACGAAAATGGCCAGAAAGTCAATACCCCTCGCGAACCGAGCGGTCGCGTGAAAGATTGATGAAAGTCCCGGAAACTTCTCCGGGAACATTTGTCCGCGGCCGTTTCGTTCGCGTTTCTTGAAACCTGTCTCCGCTGAACGAAGACCGTCCCCGTCCCCGGGTCGTTCACGAGCCACGTCCGAAAAACGAACGAGGATCCGCGAGTCTGTTCGGACTGTGAACACGCCTCGGCGTCAGGAGGGGCGAGAGACGAGAGGACGAGAGGACGAGCCCGTTAGCAGGGCTCTTTCGAGGCGACAAATGAACGAACGTCCCTGCCACGAACCGACGCCGGCCATTGTCTCGTCCAGGGACTTCCGGTCCGCTAGCCCGGCGCCATTGATTTTTCTTCGCTTTCATGCGAGCGGAGAGTAGTGTCCCGTAAGACACGCGGCAAATCGACCAGCATCTTGTTCCTGGCTTTTGTTCAGCGCCCGTTCGTACGCCCGTCAGGTTCGAATCGTACGATAAATCGTCGCGGTGACTTTTTGCTCTCGAATCTATCGAATCGCGCGATCTATTGTACGAGGCGGGGTGGGAGGGTTGCTTTGTTACGCATAGCGGATCGAAGGGAGCGCAGTCGAGGTTCTAAATTAGAGCACGGATTTACAATGAATCGGGTAGCTCGCGCGGTTTTCGTATTTATTCGCCGTAACACGATGGCGAGGATTTATCGTTTGTCGTTTAAAGAAGAAAACGGGGGATGCGCGGGAGGGTTGTAAATCGTCGAACGGTGTCGAACGGTGTCGAACGAACTCCAACGAAAGCTCGAGGAATTCGGTCGTATATACGTGCGAGCTGTTCCTTTTCTTTCCAGTTCCGTCTCTTCTCCTCGTTCGACCGAGTCGACTCCCTTGGCTCGGTCTCGCCGCATTATCGATGCAATCGCGGCGAGACTGCAGCTTGGTCGTTGCACTTTTCCACGAAGACACGTAACCGCGACCGTCGAAAACTTTCTTCGGAAACGTCCCGCTTCGAACGTCGAAACGGCACGACGGAGAATGCGGACGGGCGAAATACCGACCGTCCGTCCCGTACGTACGATTTTCAATGCTAATTTCAGACACAACTAGCTGCTTCGCTGGCGGGTTGCTCCAGTTACCTGTGAAATGGTATACTCGCTGGCATCGTACAATTTCCGTACAATGGATGTCTGTTGCCACTCGATTCAGGAGAGATATCCACGGTACGTAGAGACGGATACGTGGTTCGCCTTCGCGGGAGAAAATTTTCGTTTCCGTCGCCATCGTTCTATTTAACCAACGGTTGCAATCCTTATTTTTCAACGCTATTTGCACGTTGTTAATACATTACGTTCCGCTGTTTAGTCTGACGGCTGGGTAAAAGAAAACGCATTTCCCTAGGAAGGAAACGAGACAGGAACGGGGTCCTAGAAAAGCTTCAGGTGGCTAAGGAAATATTCTGTTTCGGTTGTGTTAGTAATTTCAACGCGGACAGTCGACTTTGGACTAGAAAAGAGGCGAGTCAAGGGGATTACCACGACTCGTTGCTTTTGTTCGTCGTTTTTTTTCCTTTTTTCTCTCTCTCTCTCTCTCTCCTCTTCCTCGGCCACCCCTCGATTTCTACCCCCGCTTTCGAGGTTTCTCCACTCCTTTCCTACCTTGCCTCTTTCTCCTCTGATATTTTTCTTCTTTTTTAATTTGTACGCTACTGTAATATCGCGGCTCGCGCGCAGCCAGAGCGGCGTAAAACCGACTTCCCCGTGGCAGAAAATCTTTTAAGGAAACTCGAGGCGCGACGGCTAAAATCAGCGGAGGAAAAGCGTTAAATTAAACCTCCGGGTGCACTCGAGTCACCGCAACGTCCGACTTAGACACAGTTTACTCTTTCTAATAACGAATCCCCCATCCCGTGTTCTCTTTCATTCCCTCGTCAAATCCGCCACCGCCGCCGCGTTCCTTCGCACCGGTGTTTTCCCTCTTCGTGCGTCTAGAAGGCGATATTTCACGTCGAAAGGAACAACGTTGTCGTTGGTCTCGTTTGAAGTCGACAATACGACGGGTATACAAAGCGGTGCGTGGTTCTGGAAAATACTTGGGAAATGGCACGTGAAAACCGTCGTTCCCGTGAGTTGCATCTGATTACGCGTCTCCGTTTGTGCGCTCGCTGTTTTATTCGTTCGTTTTGTTTCAGCGCGGGCCCTGTTATGGGCTACGCGAGAAGGGAGAAGCGAACCAATTAATTCTGGCTAACGACGGCATTAGTAGCGATCGATAATGAAAATAACAATGAAGTTATAGTAATAGTAACGAACGCGATGAAATAACAGGGACAGGCCGATGTGAAAAATGGCACGGCGAGAAAAACGGAGAAATATTCGCGCGATATTTTTTGCTTGCCGGCAATTTAAAAATGAAATTTCGCCGGCGGAGCAGTTATTGATCGTTTTTAAAATTCATCGACGGACTTGAATGCCCCGCGAATTCTCGTATTGGCACATTTATGGAGATCGGGTGCGCCGTTTTTTTTCTCTCTCTCTCTCTCTCTCTCTCTCTCTCTTTTCGCGCTCGTCCTCGTGCGCATTAAACTCTTATTAAGGCACAACGAGACAATAAGACACCGCTGACGCGATTCCCTCCCTCGCGGTGCTCTCCGTGTACATCGAGGCGAGCGGGGGAGTCGCGACGATCCGATTACCCCTGGAACGAGGATAGACATTTCTTGTCAGCGGAGAGTTTTTTATCCGGCGCTCATTTACCCGCTCCGAGCATCGCCGGCTCGAGAAATATTTCCAGTAATGCCACGCAGGATTAAATCGACTGCGAATAATTGCGATACCTGGCCGTTGTCGCTCGAAAAACCGTCGCACAGACGCAGACGGGAATGGGGTCGTCTAAAGAGGCTACGGGGGTGGGATTGAGACCGAGTGGGAGAGGAGAGAGAGAAAGATACATATTATTCCGACGATAAGAGCATTTTACGTGAGCCGTCGTTGTTCCTCCTTTTCATTCTTTTCTTCCTTTATTTACCCTCGGCCGTTCCAAAGAATAATTTCCTGCGCGGAACTACACGCTCCCCCTCGTCCCAGACGCCTTCTCGGCTACCCCCGCGCCGCGGACCCGGCGATCGATATATTCAAAAGGAACGCCGGCACAATGCGTGGATTCACGTGTATCGCCGTGACCAGTTCAGCGAACTTTATTTTTCCGGCGAACTAGTTCCCGTAATTGCGCCATCCGGCTCGGATGAAAAACGTATCAGCCCCATTCGAAAGAGCGCGGCCAGACCGCTCGTGAATATGTGGAAACGAGCTACGGAATTAAATTGAGTTTCCCTACCAGAGGTCCTGTATACGTACGGGTAGGTGTACGTGTCCCGGCTCGTTCTTAAGTTTAATACCATGTCGTTGGTTCACGTGAAAGACCGGCCGTGAGAGAGAGAGCGGAAACGAGGAGGGATTCCACCCTGATATTAAAGGGATCTAACGCCCGTTCGGATTTTGTACCGATGATATATGATGGGACACGGGACCAGAAAAATTTCAACGCCTACTCACGGCTGTTCCGTGTTTAGCGTCGGATCGGCTGTCTTGAGGAGAATTTTCGTTGGTATCGAGCTTTCCATGCTTGGGTACAACGAGTACTCGTTCGAATTTCCATTCGACGCGTGGCTCGCGTTTCGCGCGCCGCGACTCGAAACCCAACGCGCACGGGACTTTTCCGGATCCGCGTGAGAGCGGGCAAAGTGAAAAATGAAACATCTGTTTTCCTCGCGATTCGTTTAATAGAGCTGCGTTTTTCATCCTTGTACACGTACGGTCTTCATTGCGTGTGAAAATGCAGTTACTGGGAAACAAGTAGCGGACTTTTAACTTCACGCGACACTATCCCGTCCTCTGCGTAATTTTAAATTAAAATTCGGAGGGTCGCGAGAGCCCTGCGATACCCGTGGAAAGTTCAATCGTTTCCCTAAATGAAAAAATATTGATAAAAGTTCGAAACGCGAGGGTATTGTTTCGAAAGCTCGTCGCGCCATCCGGAACACGATTTTAAACACTTTATGGTTGGCAGTCGATGATCGCGTAAACACGGAAAACCGATAGCGAGGCGACGGGAACGCGTCGAAGCTGCGATTCGTATCGGCTGCGAGTCGCAGATGGTGTCACTCCCGTCGTTACGAGCAAACACGATGTTTCCCGTTGGATGTCTGCACGCTAGACGCTGTCACGATTAATGTCGCGCCCTAGGCGCGCCCAGGGCACGGTGTGCGTGTACACCTTCACGAACGGGGGTCGTGTACGTCCGTGGACAAGCGGACCGTTTAATGGAATAAAAAAAAAAAACAAAATTGGCCGTAGGCGGTTTCCGGGACAGGGAGGATCGCGATCCATGATTAAACGATGGTACTCGATCCGGTCGCGTAACGATAATTGTTTGGCCCCCTTCCAAACGGGAAGAGCACCGGAGGCAAACGATACGTTGTTACTGCCTTAAACCGTCCAATAAGGCTCGAGTCGGAGGTTCGTTAATATTAAGCGACAAAGGGGGGTTGGAAGAAAGAGTAGGCGAAATGGAATAACGGTTGGCAGAGTTTAAAGAAGGGAGCAGGGCGCAGGATGGCCAGGCTTGTTCCCCGGCTGGAAGAGGGCGGGAGGCGGGCGAAGTTAGCGTCCGCGGGCGTCTTGCCGCTTACACGATTGGAACCTTGTCGACACACTTAATCCGGTATGCTCCCGACGTCGTTATCCTGCGGGGCTTGATGTACATACGATCCGGAGGATATCCCGTCGTATATCTGCGTAACCGGCGCATAATCGTCTTACTGGCTATACATCAAGGCGGGGTAGAGATGAAGGCGGCCAATGGGTTCAAAGGGACTAGCCGATGCGTTTTCGCGAACGGTACCTACCTGCTCAAAGCACCGGCGCGGTGCAGAGAGTACGGGTCGTGTACATGATCTCGACATTCCTGGCGCCGTACAGCTGGCTAAATGGAGTGGCGTTAGCGCTGGTGCAGCCACGTGGTGCGGGTTACTGGTCTAGAGGGGGTGGCAGACGAGCGGAGAAAGAGGAAGGAGCTGGGCCGCGATGAGGGACGGAGGGCGAAGGCTACGCTAGGGTAAACGAGAGAGAGGACGAGGTTGGAGGAGACGCGGGCCAGGCGACGGTGGTCGGAGAGAGAAGTCGGTCAGAGGAAGTAGGGAATAGAGGTCGAAAGGGTGCAAGACAGAGAGGGTTGAACTCGTTTGGGTGAACATAGCTGCGAGTAGAGCGCTATAACACTCCCTAGAGGTGGTTCGTAGTGTGGGTGGATGATGGTAGGCAGGGTGGGTCGGGCAGCGAAGGGGTAGAAGGGGTACGGTTGAAGCGAAAGGTGGGGTTGCCGCTCGATACCACTGCGGCATGGCTAAAGTTGAAGCTATACCGCTACGTCTGTCCCTCTCTCTTTCTCGCAACCCTCTTCGCCACCCTCTGTCTCTGCCTCCCGTCTCCGAACCGCGCCGTTTTCTCTTTCTCACCTGATTTCACCGTCCCTCTCTCGCTGTGTATATTTACCTTTTCGCTTCTCTTTCCCTCCGTCCCGGTCGCTCGTTCTCTCCCGGCCGGCTCCTCTTTCTCACGACTCCCTCGCCTTTCCACGTACACACGAGGCGCTATAGTAAACGGCCTACAGCCTTTGCCCGGTATCTATCTCCAAAATCTACCCTCCGCCGCCGCTCCGTCTCTCCTCTAGCGCTCGCGACCGCCCGTCCCATCCCTTCGAATCCCTCGAGGGGTTCTACCGACTGCGCTCTTTAAACAACGAGACACCTTTCCCTCGGCTACGTCTCAATTCTCGCCCGGAAGAGGCCCGATCTGCCTCCTCTTCCGGGTAACCTACACACACCTACACACGCGCGGAATCCGTTCCCCGTGTACAACCATCGCGATGTCGAATCTCTCCCTCTCGCACGCACTCCGCTTCGGTCCTCCCTTCCTTCCTCGATCACGATCTCTGGCTCTTCGTCGCGACGGCTGTTCGCCCTCGTCCTTTATTCCTTTTCGATCCTCGCGAGCTGTCCTTTCCGTGCAGTTCCTACGGAAGAGATCGATCTCCCGTAATTTCGAAAGCGAGCATCGTCTCGAGCACCTCGTTTATCCCGTTTCGCCACGGATCCCTTTGTTCGTCAAACAGCGACACCGATGATATCTCGCGTGTTCAGCTTCTTCCGGTTTCACTTGTCCCGTGCAATGACAGGAACGCGGAAGAACGTCGGAGACGACTTCGAACTTCGAGATCCACGTCGAATGTGACTAATGGGATTGAAGCTCGAAAGAACGGAACGTTTCCAACTCTTCGCTACGTCGCAGACAATCAGTCGACGAACCGTGTCCGCGCGGTAGCGTGGAAATCCCAGCAGAACAATGACGTTTGACGCACTGTAAACGCGAGCGTTGGAAAGGGCCACGCGTCTAAATGCGACACGGCCGACCGCCAACTCACCGTGCCTGAAACAGGTCGGTGTTTGCGCGGACTCGTTTGTTTGGGAACGGCTGTTTGCCCGGTGACGATCAATAATTTGATTGGCCGCCACATTTTCGTATAAATTAAACATATTTACAACGCAACGCGCCGCTGCGAAGCCATAAAATCGAAGGTATTAATCATTGGCCCGCGGCGGCCGCAACTTCCATCGTGGATCCTTTTCCGGTCCCTCGTTCCCTTTCGCGCGCGAACATTCTCCGCCCTCCCCCTCTTTCTCTCTGGGTCGCCAAATTTATCGGGAATTTATATTTGGGGAGTGTAAATTATACCTATGGCGTCAGGTGTTCGATTATTTTTTTTTTTTTTTTCTCTCGCAACCAGCAGTTTCGCCCCTGACCGTAAAGCTCGCCCTATTTTTCACGGACACCCTTCCCATTGCCGTTTCGAAATCGTACGCTCTATGCGCGCACCCGCTGCCGCTCGCTCGCGATTATTTCTGGCACAGAAACTAATAGGGGTAAAACTCTGCTAATGAAATTCTCACGAATTAACCAGAAATTGCCGGATCGACGTACAAATTCGGTATACCTAACCGGAAGCTTTAACAAATCTCGTTTAATGCGTCGCGATCGAATCCCCCCGTGGAATTCGCTGTTACAACATTTACGCGTTACAAACGAGCCTCCGCTTTCCCATCGTCCCTCTCTAGCCGCCTCTGTCTGACCCGCGCCGCCCCAGCCACCGCACATTTTTTTCCCGGCCGTCTCGCGCACGTTCACCCTCGCTTTTGCTTACTCTCACTCGAATTCTGCTTCGATCACCCCCTCCATCCCTTTCACTCTCTTTCGCCCACTCGCGTTCTTTCACCTCCTGGCCGCAACCGGTTCTCTTTCCTCGCCTTTCCCTGTCTCAGCCACTCTCCGCGGATCCCTTTATTCCTGCCAGCAGCGTCAAAAGGTCCGAGAGCCCACCCACTCGTTTTCGTGGACGTACAACGGCACCGGGTTCTCCCTTTGTTACGCATCCGGAACCGCGATTCCTCGACTCTGGCCAGTTGCTTCCTTCCTCGACGCCCACCCTGCGGCTCAGCGAACGTGCATGCACGCACGCTAATTATACGTCGCGATTCGCACAGAGTACCTGGTTAATTCCATTCGCAGGCGAAGCACACGGGCCTCACGACGTATGCAATAAAGCGGACACTGCGATCAAACAGCCCTTAGGTATCCTCGAGGGATCCGTGTGACCCGACGACAAGTTCAAGGAGCACGCACCATGCGCTTTCGAGAGAAACGCGATGAAAACGAGATACAGGGTGGGGGAGGGGGAGGTGAAAACATAGTCTCTGATGGCATGTGAATCGTTTCAGCCCGCTGTAACCGCGCATTAAGCCCCCTAATTGGTTATTAACCCTTTCGCCACCGCTGCAACCGGCAGAAGTGGCATCCAGCGGTGGAGTTACACGAGACGCGCTGGTTAACGATTTTTCCGATTGAAACTCGTCGATGGTAATTATGTATAATTACGGTAATTAGGTATTATTTGGTAAAATTTCCGTTGAATATTTGGTGTTCCAATGGCGCGCGTGTTATACATCGATCGTTCGTATTTGCCCGCGGTCTACAGCGATCGCGTCACAAAAAGCAATTATAATTCCACCCTGCTTAGTTTAATTGTCCTAATATTTGGGATGTTCGAGCGCAACGGCCGTGTGCATCGATAAAACCGTCCGTGGAATAATCAGGTCGCATAAATCGATCTGCTTCCAGAGCCTTGGGAAGCTTTCCGTTCAACGGGATATTCTTATCCTAGAAAAGCCCTGGAGCTCTGAATATGGATACCACGTGTCGCGAAACGATTCGAAAACTATAACCAAACAAAACTGGATCCGTGTACACCGGGTCTTCTCGACCATAGCCGAGCCCATCCGTCTGTAGATGAAATCATTCTGTCGCGCATAAAAAATGAACGATAATCCGTCGCGCGGAATCAACGATGCGTCTGAATCGAATGAATCATAGATCCTCGGAAAGCGGAGCCCCGATGCACGCGCAAATTCGAACTGCCGCGCGATTTATTTCGCGGCGCAACAAAATCGTCGGACACACCGCTGCCAGAGCGGTCGATTGTTTCATTTTTGTTTTATTCCCCCTCCTTTTTTTTTTACGCGCGAGCACGGCTGTTTCACTTGCCGGAACAAAGCGAGGGAAACAAAAGCGACTAGCATTTTGCTGGCAAAGGTAAAGGGGTGAAACGGTGGTAGCGGCCAGCGTTGTTTTCTTGCTCGTTATATTTCCAAGCGCTTTACGCGTCTGCTCTCTCTCTCTCCCTCTCTCTCTCTCTCTATCTCTCTCTCTATTACTCGCGCGAACGATAGTCCACCTACTCCTTCGTTCCACGGCCTACGACGGCTCGATGGCGATTAATAATTTTTTCATCGCGCTTCACCCGGCCAACGGATCTCAAAGGGAGATAACGCCCAGTCGTGGCCGCGCTGGGAAAACCGCTGGAGCAAGGGTGTGTTTCAGCGCGACTCTGCGGAAAATCTTGCAGAGTGTTTCCTCGTTGAGGCCACCGTTACTCGGGGTGAAAATGTTTTTTCCGCTCGATAGAGGGCGGGTTGGAGTGCTTGCCGCGGGAACTCGATTACGAGTACGCGAATAGTTGTTTGTACTCCGTGAAAAGAGTCCTTCTGGTTTCTTCTGTTTGTTAAGATTGCGTTTAATGTTACTGGACCGAGGCAGACCAACAGCGTTCGCGCTCGCGTCGAAGCTCTAGATCCATTTAAAAGACCATCGATAAATGTGCTTAAAAATATGCGCACGGAGTGGAATAATTTTCAGAAGAGCTCGAAGAATATGGTAAGTCATCTACAATAGCCGTGGAACTCCGTTTCAGAATGAACCCCGAGCGAGGTCGCAGAATCACCAAGTCCTCCATCCAACTCTCTCGTCGGAGAACGTTCGCCAATCAAGTTCTCCAAATTATTCACAGCATCGATCTTACCCGAGGGCGTTCGGTTCGAGCAGCCGCGCGATATTTCGCCGGAAATTCCTATCGTATTTTTCTTCCCCCGATCCGTTCGCGCGAAAGATGATGGAACGATCGTGTCACGAAGTAAATCACTGGCTGCCGCGGTAGAAGTTGGCCGGTTCCGGTGATCGATCACTCAAGGCTGGCCGGGGAAGGTGGCCGAAAACGTTCTTGAAATATGCAGCCGGACAAATATGAAATCGTCGCCGTGATCAATGCGGTGGGGAACGGTTCGCGTGGCGTAGCGCGCGCGCCTTGTTAGCGGTGCTCGTCGAACCGTTTAAACGCCGTTTTCGGCCCAAAGGCCCGGGGTGCGCGTGACACGCGCGCCCACCGCCGACGTGTTCCATTACGGTGACAGTGCGCCTATGGACATCGCATTGCCGCTCGTTTCCACCGACTTTGTATCCAACAACCGGCTTCCGTCAATCCGTGTCACGAACACTCGCTAAGGTCGCGCGAAATTGCTCGATCGCCGAGCCTGCCTGGCCCGCTGGAAGAAATATGACGGGTTTTGCGAAACTGGCGTCGAAGTTGACACGCTCGAGGGTCACGGTTGAGGAAATTGATGGAACTCTTAGGAGGCAGAGACGCGTAACCTCGACCACCGCTTTTGGACCTTGGTGGGATCCAGCTAACTGTATTTCGAGGGGGCGTGAAACACCGCGGACGAACCTAATCTAACCCAGCACTGCTCGTTTCGACGCTTCGATCGGTTACAGTTCTCGATTCGAAAACGTAATCGTAATGAAAGGCTCGATGAGGGGGCATAATTGATCGCGTTTGCCACCGGCTATTACCGTTCTCTCGCACGCACCCCCGTTATAATCCCAAAGGTCATAAATTTATTAAAAAGAGGGCAAATATTTTTTTTAGCAGCAAAGATATGACCCACCATGTATCATGATACGCTCGTGGCCGTAAAGAAGCGAATAAAAATTAATTCCGGCTGGGTGGAGAGCTCCTACCTCGCTATTTTCGTTCCACCAATTATACACGGGCGCGCGTTCGTTCCCCCGTTCCATTCTTCGGACCGAGGGAAATTTCTGCGAGCATCCTGTTCGCGGGATTTCCAAGCATCAGCAACACTTCAGCCGGCGTAAAGAAGAGAGTCGACCGTGCGTGGGTGTTTTCGCGCGAGGAACAGCGTGGGAGAGAAACGCGCTCGAGCTGGGAACGGGTGAAATATCGACAAATATTTAAATAAGCCGACGAAGACGGATTCTATTTTACTCTCTGTCGCGCAGCTCCCTACGGACCGTCTGTCTTCCAAATATATTTACAGTTTATCTAACCTTACCCAACCTAACCCCTAAATAACACGTGTTTATAAAATGGGCCAGAGTGCCTCGTGAGAGCGACGAGGGATGCGGCCGCTTTTACGTGAAAAACTAAACTGCGACGAAATATGGCGGGGATGGAGGGCCGCTTGGAATCTTCTTAGACGTGTAAGCTAGTGAACACTTGCTTCAGACATCCTGGATGCACTGTGGCGGACGCGTGCCTTTGAGCTCGCATCCCAAGTTTCGCTTGTCAATTTTCCGTCAAACTGTTAGCTCATTCAGAGGATCCACTTGTTCGTCGCTGTCTTGTTTGATCGCACGTATACACGTGGTATGCACTTACTTTTAGTCGAGCTACGTTAAAGCTGGTTCGTTAAACTTGCATCAAGTTTAAATGAAATAATATATTGGTTTAATTCAGAGTAGCCGTACAAACGTTCTTTTACTTATAGTCTATTATAGGAAACTTTTCATTGGTTCACTGGTACGACTTCGTTCGAAGAGTTCTTTTTTAATTTATAGCAAAGGAATAATCGATTTATCGAGCTCGCATTTGGGAACAGTTTTTTCGTATTAAATCGTCGAGAGTGTTTAAAATTTTATCCACTAATTCAATTCACGTGACGCTCCTGTCCGATTTTGAAGTATCGACAGTTTAACAGAACGCTCATTTATAATGTCACAGGGATTACGGATATAAACTAGCTCCTTTTTTTTTCAATGAGAGACGCTAGTTCGCGATTTCACATCGGCAGAAAGAAGAGGGGTCGATCGTAAACGTCGCCGAGATCCTCGTCATCTTTCGAAACGTTTTACGATGTCGTCTCAACGATCCGACTCGGCTCGGTGCTCGACTAAACGAAGCTTTTTGCCGCTGCGCCTCGCTCGCCAAGATCGAAGTGCACTTTAATAATCCAAAAATTAGCAGCTGTTCCTCGGTTACCTCCGTATCGATTTTCCTCGTTTAACGCTTGGGCTAGTTTCGAGGTCACAACTTTCAATCCACCCTAATCGGTCCGCGGGAACTATCCAGCCAATTATTAATCCACCGATCACTCGAGCTGATATTCTTGAGGAATTACGTTGCCAGGTTCCATCGTTTCGATTCAGGGAGCATCCACTGTACTCGTTCGAGAGTCACCTCGTTCATTACGCGAGATGAACCTACTCGAACGAACAATACCGAAATCCCAGCTTGTTTGGCAATACTTCCAATTTATCCGGCAATTCCCACTCCCCTCCAAGTGTACTATTTTATTTGCAGCTGGCAGTTAAGTAAGCTCCTCGCTTTCACATTAATTTTTCCTGGAAAATGAATCGCTCTCCCGTTGCGCGGTGTATCGAAAGATTCATCGCCTTGAAATCATGAATAAATCAATCCGTCCATCTACGCCTCTCTCTCCCGTTGTACGGAGAAATTTATCGCGTTGGCATCGCTAACGAACCAGTATTATTATTAATTAATACCGATAAACTCGGCTTTCCTTCGATCCCGTACAATATTCACGACGAGCAGCAAATCGGAAGGTATTCCGTGCGATCTAATAACGCCGGACTCGCAGTTACGAGAAAATGCAGAGGTTATATGGCCGGTGAAATGGGAAGGGAAGAGAGAAGAAGGAAAAAAAAATAGAGGAAAGCGCGGGAAAAGGGAACGGAGGAGAAGCGAGTAGGACGAAATAGCGAATTCTTCGATTTCCCGGTTGAAAGGGCAGATTTCTCCCCGGGCTCTATTCTATTTTTACACGACGACCCCCGCCCCCAACTCCCCCAGCCCCTGTAGAACTTTGGACGCATTGTGCATTGTTCAGCAAGTTCGCCGCGGCTCATTTCGAGCAAGTTTTCACGGCTTATTGGATTCGCGGGTCGCGCGTCGCGACTCCGCTTCGCGTTCCGCCGCTCGCGTAGCCCGGAGGAATAAAATTTCCGGTGGAACGAGGCGGAACACGGCGTCGAAACTGAAAACGGTGTCCATGTGGGACAGTTAATTCCCCGAATCGTCTGGACGACAATGGGCGATTTACAATAAGCTGTGATACTTTCGAAAGCTTTCGCGACTCCGCTTCCATCTTTGCAATCGGAAAAATTTAACGATTCCTCGCGTTCTGTACGAGATCTCACGAAAAACCGAGCGTCTCGTTTAATTCGCGAGGTGGATCGTTCGTTCACCCCCCCGTCCATTGATATTCCGTCGATTGGGAACAAGCGGCGGTACAATTCGGTCGTTTAATTAACCCCTAACGATCTTCAGCGGCTACGGTGCCCGCGGCGTAAATCTTCCCCCGTTGATTGCCCAGGTTCGAGCTCCCGAACTTTCGCGCTTCCGGTACAGGAAAAACAGGAGGAGAAGAAACCACCGTGGAATTTAGGGGCGGGTAAAACATTTCGCCGGCGCGAGTTGAAGCCTCCGAGTGTTCGCAGAAACAGAATGAAATGTGAAATGTCAAGTCTACGGTATATATCTGGTCTACTGTGATCCAACCGGCTGTCCAATAATAGACATCGTTCTGTACGGGCCGCCTCGAGAATTCGCAGGATGGCGGGGCCAGAAATACGCGGCTCTGCCGAGCCCCCTGATAAAGATTGTCGCGGTTTGCATAATTTATCGGGCGCCTACGTTCGGATTACCCGGGACTATATACGCCGCGAGAAAAACCACGGCGAGCGCCGTCGCTCGAACAATACTTCCTCGTCCACCCTTTGCCAGAGCCGGGACACTGGTACAAAAGAAAATGGACTACGAGCCAGTCCGCGGTGTCTCTCTCGTCCCGTTGACTCTCGTGCCCTTTTCAAACATTATGAAGTTCCTAGTTTGTAAAAAATTCAAAATCCAGCCGAGTTCTCCGCCGTCGTCTAACCGCCCCCTACTCGCTTCCCCAGGCCTCGCCTCGAACGTTGTTCTCCACAAGTCGCGGCTGTGGTCGTCAGGTTTCTCGCACGTCGCTGCTCGAACGTCGCCGTCGAGGAAACGAATTTCCGAATTCCGATCCGACTGCGACCGGGTTTCACGGTGGTACGCGCGCAGCGTGTCGAGTGTGCACGTGCCGCGTGTGACGGTGGCGTCTTGTAACGCGAGTCCTGAATCCGGGTTAAAAGCTGTGTACACCTCTCGCGCGCGAGCTGTGCACAGAGTCTGGCGAGGGAACGGAGAGAACGAAGGAGCTTCTAGACAAAGAATTCGCGAGAGGAAAAAGGGAGGAAATGAGGCGCGGCGGGGAGGTAGGTAGGACGGGACGGAAAATCCGTGAAAAGGGGAGAAGAGAGGCGCGACCTCCGGCTGGATCTCGCGGAGAGTGGCGACATGCGGGGATCGAGAAACAGAGCAAAAGGAGGCTGGCGAGTTTTTTGAGAAAACGAGAGAACGCGGCGGGGTTTCCTCCGCGACGATGGGACTGAGACGTCGGGGGTGAGATTAAAAAAGACGGCGAGAAAGAGGCCAGGAAGGCTCGAAGAGCGGAAAGCAGAGGATTAATAGAGGGTGAAGAGGAGGCTGGTTCAGACGGGGCGAACGCGAGGAACACACGGCATCTGTGCCGCTGGAGCACTCGAGCACTTTTCCCCGACTTGGCTGGCAAACGTTTCGGGACTCGCGCAGAAAATGTTTACCGGCGGAAGGCGGACTCGCGCGAGTGCCTGGATCACTCCTCGCCCTCTCCTCTCCCTGGTCCCCTTCCTGCCCCGTGCGCCGCGCAGGTTTAATACCGAGAGACGCGAAACGAGAAAAGTGCGGGAACGAAAAGTGCAAAACTGCAACCGATCCGCGGCCGACTCGGCTCGACTCGGTTAGAAGTGTGTTGATATTCCGGCCGTAATGAGCTCGTCGAACTTCTGCGTCTGGTTACGCTGTTCGTATGTGGGTTAGAGCCGTAGCTACGTGTTTAGGAGGTGGGACGTGGCGGATCGGGAGGGGTGTGGGCGCGTTGCGTTCGTACCTACATCCACTTCGTCGAAATCCATGGGATAAGCCTGCGACGACCGAGGCGTTTCCGTGGTTGTGAGTACCGCCGCTGTGAAATTAACAGAATTTCCCTCGCCAAACCCCGCCGCCTCCTCCCCGTGCAACGTCTCAGCCTCCGTCGCTAATTTAACCCCTCCAACCCCCCTCCTTTCTTCATTAACCCTCCACTGTGTTTCTCTAATTCGTTTTACGGGGTAATGAAAACTACGGCTGAAATTGCGCGACGTGACGCTTTGTCTTGGCACCCCCGAAAACCGAGCACCGAACCCGAAGTTACGAACCATTTCGCCGCTGCATCGTAACGCGAGAACGACCACACCTCCCCCCGTGCCCGCCCCGTCCCCTCGAGCGCGGCCATTTCGGTTCACGAGGAGTTCCTCGAGGTGTTGCTCGTAACGAACCTCTTTGAGGCGGTTCGACGTTATCGGATGGAGCCCCTTGGAAGCACAGGCACCGCGGCAACAATTTTATGCCCGCCTGATTTGTGGAAATATTTAGGTTAAACTGCCTGCGGTTAATTTTCGTACGGTGGGGTTTACTCTTGGTAGCAGGAGTACCGTGAGATGCGAGGGAGCACAGGGAAAATGATACAGTTTATTTTCTCAAGCGTGGCAACGTAGAATGCGGGAAACTTTCGCAGCAGTAGAAACGGAATAACGCGCGTTCCGAAAATATCGTATGAATTATAAATGTAAATTAATTAGACGCCGGTACTTTAGCCGGTTGCGTTACAGCTGTCTGAGAGGGAACTTCCTCTCTGTAATTTACAGCTTGGACAGCAAGACCCTCTTATCGCGTGTCCCAAAAAACTAGGATGCGTGGAATGCAAACCGTTTCCCACTCGACCGTTCAATTGTCCCGCGTCCATTCCGTGGCGTCTGAAACTAAATTTAACCGACCTCCTTCCCCTCGCGGTTTCCTTGGCGTAAACGCGCGCGTTGTAAAATTCCTCTCGCAGGGCCATTTTCCACGAAACGCGAGCGGGGGTCACCGACGCGCCGATGCATTCTTTTCGTTCGGTCCGTCGCGCTCGTTTCACGTATCGCGGACGCGTCCCGCGCCGCCAGCCACCCTTAATTTCCTCCTTTTGTGGCGCGAATGAAATCGCGCGGCGTGACATTCAACGCTGGCTGTGGTAGGGGCCGCGGGTCATCTCCGGGTTCTGTTTAGAATACGCCGCGTTTCTTTTGCCCCGCGAGCGAGCTGGAATTTTTACGAGTGGAATTCCGAAGCCCCGACTGCCGATGCTCCCCTCCGTGGAAGACCTGCCGCTTTTGTCTCCGCGCGTCGTTAATTATAGTCTGACCACGTACGCGGGACGTTCCACTGCGGTCGAGCCGCGGAGAGGAAGAAAAAAGCGTAGTAAACGAACCAGTAAGAAGAATAGCGATGCCTCCACTTTTTTCCTCCTTTTCCTCCTTTTCAGAACGTTATTTTCGTGGAACGCTCGCGTCGAGCAATCTCGAAATTTCCACGCTCGGCGTTATTCTCCTTGCGTCATATTCGTCCCGCGGAAAATTGGTGTCACCTAGTTTTCGGTGACACGTCGTTCGATATGTTAGAAACTATCTTCTGGGACGTGCTGTTAAAAATATTCCCCGAAAGGAACAGTCGAGCCGACGCCAGGAAGGAAGATCTCCCGTTGTTCGATTTATTATTGAGACGTATCGCTTGCTGATGCAATAAATATCGATTTATTCAAATTATACGGGCACGTCGTGACATTAAACGTGTTCAACGCTTCATTTGACAGCGTACTATCAATCCGTGTTGCATTTCGAGCAGTTAAATCAGCGTGAACAAGAGAATGTCTCGCTTATTATTGATACGTGTCGCTTAAGACCGTGGTAAAGATCTATTGGTACCGATTCCACGGTGATAAACCGATACACTGGCGAACAAACAGTGAAAACGGACGTAACATCTCGTCTAGCTCGTCCTCGTAGGTGGCTCAGTCTGATTTGACGAAATATCGTAGCAAGTAGAAGGCTGGGGAGAACGTTCGATGCGAGGGATCGCTTGGCTGGCTCAACGTGTCGATATCGGTCGGCACCTTTTCAATTAAATCGACACCGGCGGCAGACACAAAAGTACACCTATCATCGGCACCGAGACACCTCTAAATCCTCCAGGAGAGACAGGAGGAAAGGAGGCGTGAAAGAGAAACATAGAAAAGGGTGGCCTTTATGTACGCGCGCGTGCACCTATGTACATATTCCTATGTATCTGTACGAACGCGTACGTGTATCTACATACACGCGCAGCGTGAGAGTGGAGGAGATAAATCGTTTAACGGCAGAGACACCCGTCGCGAGCGGATCTTCGCGATTCATGGGGATCGAGCCGCGTTTCCGCTCGGCTCGTCTGCTCTTCTCTTCGATAAAATATACTTAAACGACGCTCCGTCGAGCCTCTCTCTCTCTCTCTCTCTCTCTCCCTCTCGTCCTCGCTCTCTATCGGTTGGATCGTGTCGCGAGAAATATATATATATATCGCTATTGGCCCAGCAAACACAGAAGGGAAAGAAAGACAGCGGAGCAGACCTGGGCTGGCAAAGTTTACCGTGCAGGATCGTGTGTGTGTTCCGGCCGCCCCCGGGCCGTAGCCGGTCGCGCGGAATTTTCTTCGAGTCGGCTGAGGAAATTGAGGGCGAGCCGACGTCATATCCCCGGCGGAGCGGCGCAATAAATATCCATCGGACGGGCCAGGTGTTAAGAAAATGGATCAACTTAGCGTCGCGGATAAAATTGAGTGCAGCCGGCGAGTGCGTTTGATTTATAGCCCGATCCGTGGGATATTACTCACTCGACGCTGACGCGCGTCTTTTGCCTGACCTTACGACGCCTCTTCCTTCTCCCTTTTCTACTCCGTTCCATCCGGCCGCCACTGGCTCTTTCCTTTCTTCTTCCGCTTGCCTTTCTCGCGAGGCGCGTTATTATCACCGTCAGCGCCTCCAGAAGGAAATAACGCGGTTTCTTTCGCACGTCCCGCTCGAAGCGCAGACGTCCCTGCGCCTCCGATAATTTATCGCGCGTGGAACTCGCGCCCATGGTATTGCTAGGCGCCGCGTTATTGCTTTCTTTCGCGACAGCTAGACGACGGTTTCAAAGCGCCGCTGCGAGTCGCGACCGCGAACGCCGTGGATAATTCGCTCGTATAAACCAACCACTGCCCAGCGATCGTTGCAAACGACCAGGCGCTGCAGAGCGCGCGCGTCGAAGCGCGCCGCGCGAGGAATTAGCGACAAAATGGCAGGTAATTACGGACGGCGGCCTGAAAAAAAAGTACGCCGCTCGGTCCGCCGTTCTGGTTATTATTCCAAGGGTGAACCGAGCGGCGTGATTAAATCAGAGCCACGGCACGGCGCGCCTGCTTTTGGAAACACAACGAGAGCCGATGTGTCGCAGGCTCCCTTTGAATTCGTCGTTAAATCATACGCGACCCCGTTGTTCGTTCCACGGAGATTAACCGAGTTTGATGACATTTTTTGTCCGCCACGGTGGATACAGTTTGAGGATAACAAAAGGAGCAAAAAATCGTGGACTTTGCTCGAAAAATTAGCTATCCCAAATAGACGAAAGTTTATAGAAAGCTTTTTTTTCCAATCGATAGTCTGTTCGTCGTAAGAAAGATTGATTGCACGCGTTACGTAGTAATTTCCCTCTCGTCAAACTCGTCGGTACGATACGTGCAAGGTTCCCTTGGGCTGTGTAAATAACGTAAACCGTGTACTATAGACGAACACGCTCGTTTAGTAATAATAATGGCGAAATTGGTCAATTTAAAGCTGATTTTGATTTCATTGAAAAGATCCATATTTAGAGTTTATTCATCCAAACGCCGGGAGGGTAGAGACTGTAATTACGAAATTGTGAATAACACACGTTGCACCGGCATGAATCTCTGGCTGTTTGCTTTCATTCTTATAATTCCTGCGCGCGCGCGTTAAAACATGACAAACGAGCGCGCCATTCGTCACCGCGATCGTTTCGGGGTAATCACTTTTTCAGAGCGAAAGAATAAAAATTGTCCCCGCCCCCGTCTGCTGCTCAACGCTTCGTAACTAGACGTCGACGATGTATCTCCTGGTGGCACGAGCTGAGCCAGACGTCGAAAGAAAATTTCTATCGATCGCGACCCTCGCGGAGTGGCTCGAGTGCCCTCTTAGCGGGGGTGTCAAGTCGCCCGGGGTCGTCCCTGGGCGGCGTGTAAAGGCGTCCCTGTGCAAACACGCGTGTTTTTACCGTGTCTGATATGTCCTGACGGTTACAGGCTCGTCGCGCGGAACGTGACGCTGTAACAATCGTTGTAATCACCCCTCGGTCTGCGGCCTCGTTCTTCGACGGGGAGGACGCGGCCGCGACGTCCTCCCCTGTTTTTTTTTTTTCCTCCACCGACCACCCCTAATCCCCTAAGCGTGTCTCGTCGAGTAGTTCTCATTGCTCATTCATTTCGGTGCTCCCCGCGACACGCGCGTGAGGAATCTCGCCGGCGAATTCCGGCGTGCTCGAGACACGTTTCTCTCCACTTTCATTCTCCTTTCGTTTGCGAATTCCCGCGGTTCGAAAAGAGAAACGAGCACTCGAGAGAGAAAGAGAGAGAGGAGAAGAAACAGAACCCTCGTCGAGGACAGAAATTGAGACGCTCGGGCTTTCGAACCAGCGAGTATATTCGCGATGGTTACAAATCGGCTTTAACCTCGCCGGGAATCGGATCCGCCGTCCAAGTAGTTCAGACTTGTTTCAGTCAGACCCGGAATTATAGAGAATTTCCGGGGCTCTTTGAAGATCCACCAAAGCCCCTATCTCTCTGTCCACGTTAGATAGCGGGAGAAATGCTAATTTAGGACGTTTTCTCCTTCGATCACGTATCCCCTAATTGCATTCGAGTGTCATCGACTTACAGAGCCTGCTGTCGACTGTCGTGTTATCGTCTTATTATCAGAGCCGGATAAGACGAAGCAGTGGTCGATCGTTCGTTATCCGCTTCGCTCTGCGAGGAACGAACCAAACCACGATTTCGAGTCCTTGTCCTTTCCCAGCTCTCGATCCGAAGGTCTCCTCGCTCGGCGCGGAGAATCGTCGGAAAACAGAAAGAAGAAAGAGGAGGGAAAAAATAAAGATTAGTTCCGCGGCGCGGAAAGGAGTTAGCGTTCTCGGTTCAAAGGATACCCTTTGACCGTTAGAGGGTCGTTCTGAAGAACGTGACGCTTTAACAATCGGCTAGGTGACCCCTCTCCCTCGGCGGTGTCCTTTTTCGAAGAGGAAAATTGCGACGTGTCCTGGCGGGGACGTGACGGGCACTCCTGCGACCCTTTTCGTTTCTCTTACGGGTGCCGGGCACGATCCTAGCTGCGTAACCCTGTCGTTTCTTTATTCCGGCTACGTAGTGTCTCGAGAGAGCCGGTTACACTAAATGTTTCTTCTGATATCGACTGTCTCGATAACGACGGAACGAGTGTCGTTCGCACGCGACTCAAATGGAATTCACTTTGGTGGGCGAGTGACCCCCCCTCGACAGCGGGGATCGGCAAGTGGCTTCCTCGCGAGACTGCTAATAACAGGTTCGTAGCTTCGACGTGTGTATCTCGGGACGCGGCATGCGCGATGATGAGTAGCCTGTCATCTTTGAGAATTGACTGCAGCCGCCATTTGAAACGAGCGCCAAGGATCACTGCTACTCCACAGGATGTGATTACCTTTCCAGAACCCTCCTGTACGCGTTGCACAAACGCGAGCAATGATTTGGTCCCCATTCAGGCTCGTCGGTACCATCCTTATCCCGGTACCATCGTCGATTCGTTTGATGGCTTCGGTGTGTATAGCTCGTCGTAAATTATTCCTCTCCTCCGTTGTCCTCCTCAGAGATCTCGTAACGCGTTTAGCTTTCAAAAATTGCGATCTCCTCCACAGAGTCGAGTCGGAAACGGCGACGAATCAAAAATTCCTTTTCCACCAGGCAGACCGTGCCAAGCCCGATAACCTCCGAGCATATTTTAACCATTACGGAGTAGCTTGGCACGTTTTAACGTAGAGAGCAGGTCTCCTCGAACGAGAAAATTGCGTCCCATCGCGAACGTGACGCGTCCTACACCACGTTCTTAGCCTCGCCTGTCCCGTTCGCTTCTTCTGCTCCCATCGGAGGGAATGAAAATCCCTGCGCGTCGTGTGTCAACTCGCAGACAGGCACGCGAGCCTGCTCAACATCTACTCGACGGCCTCGTTCAGCCGCTGGCCAAACGCCGGCTGAATTTGAGTAATTAAACGGGAACGGGCCGATGTTATTGGACGGGCCAGCCGGAACGGCTTATCCAAACGGCGGAACAACCCGCGAAGAACGTGTAACCTTGGCAGCGAGTGCCACCACCCCACCGGGTCGGCACGAATCTCGTAAATTTTCGCCGGCTGGATTATTAAATATACTCCTCGCTCCTGGCTCGCTTGCCAGGACGTTATTTCGACCTTGAACCCCCCGCAGACGTGCTTCGCGAACAATTCTCGGGGGATGTTTAGCGAGAACCGCGCCCTTTAATGTAACGTACGTTTGAAACCGCCTCGCGGATGGTAGAGAGGTTTAATTAATGGTACGCGATTCCAATTTTGGGCTCTGGCTTGTGTGTCTCGAACGGAATCATTGTGCTCGAGGACACGAGGAGTTGCTGCAACGATATCTGAGCTAATTACTTCGGAAAAATATTACTAAGATCGTGGATTCTTTCAAAGGAGCTCGTAATTCGCTTCGATGTCAGATGATTCGAGCACTCGAGAGATAGGAGCGCGAAACAAATTTAAGGAAACAATCTTCGGTTAAGCCCCTTCCCCGAATGACCATTTCACTTATGCTTCAGTCAACATCCCTCCAGTATTGACACTGTTTCCCAACATTACGTATGTACTTTGAAGGGTCGGAGTCCCCAAGCTAAACCCTAACTCGAATCTCTGTAGATCCTACCCTGCTCCGCGCGGGCGGTCCAATCAAACTTGCGAGCCGTCGAGAGAAACGGCGTGGCCTCTTAGCGTTAGCTCTTCCGCTAACCAAAGCAAGATCCACCGAGAGTCATTGGGAACGGTTAATTGAACTCTTTTCCAGCTTGGAACACGCGTCTCGCAGCTGTTAGCTCGCTTCGACGCACTCTGGCGAACGGAAACTACCAGCTGCGTGCACGGACTCTGAAATATTCAGCCATCAATTAATCGGCTAGAATAGATCGCTATCAGAAACCGCCAAGAGCGTTCGCTTCCGTTCGAGACGCTTCCGCCAAGCGAGCGTTACCCGAAAGGAGCTCTCCTCTTCATCCAACATTCATCCGTGATTCATTTTCGTCGCTTACCCGTTTTCTCGCATGAATTCGTAATTCTTCCAGCCTGGGATTCTCCGACAACGCCAGGCGAGCAAACAAACCCTCTCCGTTTCACGGATTCCGCCCTGATGCCCGCGAGACCGCAGCGATTTCTCAGAGCCGCGTTATTCCCTGCTGAAAAGGCAGGCCGCGTCGCGGCCGTTTCCGACGATAAATCGACGGCCAAAGAGACGCTCGCGGGCTGAAACATCCGGTTTCCCCGGGTGGCGCCAACTACGCCCGGAGGCTGGGAAGAGCGCGAGACACGATCGAAATCCGTTAGCCGGCGCGAATCGAAATTCAACGGCGGTCCACGCGCACGATTCGCGTAATTAAATGCTCGCCGCGTCGCGAGCGAACCAATCTTTTTTTTTTTTTTTTTATTATTTCCTCCATCGAGGCGTGTGAAAGTCGAGCGTGAGCGCGTAACGCGATGGTCCGCCAATCTTGCAGGCGTTATTTTCGTTGATCGATTTTCACGATTTTCTCGTGCCCTCGGTGCGAGTACGAACCTAGAAAAGCAGCGTACGTGCGCGTAGAATCGATACGCGGAATCGCCGCTTGATTTCCATAAAATATCCGCGAACTCGCACGAAGACCGTAACACGGAGAAAGCATCGCCCACCGGTCGAGCGTGGCGACGATTGAATTAAAAAGCGAAACCGCGGAGACGCGCGCCGCGTAACGGCGATACGCGAGCGGGAAAAATCACCCTCGTCACCGGATATCTTTACGGTCCCCATCTGGCCGCGAGGTGCTTTCGCGGACGCCTTTACGACCACCGCGAACGACGCTATCCGTTCTCGCGATACCGCGCGGCGAATAGGATCGCGTGTCGCGTGGTGGAAGCCACTTCTCGCGAAGCGGAATAGCGAGCGTCCTCGGCCGGGGTACTCGAGGCGCGTCTTAAAAGCCATCCGGCCCGAAAACAACGCCGCTGGATGCATCGCGACGTGCTAATTTTCCCGTTGCACCCTTCAATGGCGCGCGGCCAGGCTCGTAACGGAGTTTTACGGTGTTGATGGCCCACGGTAAAGGAATGTTATTACCCGGGTACGTGATTCGGTTATCACTTAGCAATTTCTCGGTGATAAAAATGCTCGTCGCGTTTGTTCCGCTTCAGAGGGCTCGCGAGGGCCGCTCGAAATGTAAAACGAGCGTGATAAACGATCTGTATTTAAACGCATAATGGAACAACGACCCTGTTACAGCGGCGTGTAAAAATATTTGTACGCCAGTGCATTTATTTCAGAATTTACCTACCGATTAATCATGTCCAAGTAGATTAAATTTCCTCTCGTTTAACAGAGGGCAGAGAAGTTCGTGAAAATCGGATGCAAAAGGCGAACGTACGCGTTTCACGCGTGCGCGCGCGTGTTTTGTTATTAACCTCTTTATTACACACCCGGAAAAGAGGATCGAATGAAAGTAGAGCGCGGAATAGGACGCGTAATGGCAAGTTGCAGCCGGCGTACTGTCGTGACCCACCTCGCCCCTGGCCAGTGCTATAAAAAGTAAACCCGTGCATGTTTTTTCTAACCGTTCCGTATTAATTAATACTTTCCGCGAATCGCACATTCGTAACAAGGGAATCTCTCGAAAACGAGTGAATAACTGGAGCCCCGGTCAGTGTTGTTTATCAAACGGGAGATAGCGCGTACGGGGTTGGTTGCATTCCACGTCGAGTATACCATGAAGCATTCAGCGGGCCGCGAGCAGACGCAAAGCTTTTAATAACAGCGATCATCGGGCACTGGGTTGGTATTCGGAGGAATTTTTAACGAGCTGCGAAACAGGGCTATGCGCGCGGGCGGAAATTTATAGCGCGTTCGTTTATTAACACTGAACAAGATTTCCCCAGGCTGCGATCATTGTTTATGCAAAAGACGGCCGCAGAATGTTCGCGCGGCGGCGGCGGCGGCTGCTGCCTCGTTGTCGGCGCGCGTCGGAGGGCTGCAGGCGTTTTCGAGGCCCAATTAACGGCGTGTCGTGCGGTCCGCAAACGAGTTTTCGCCGCGTGGAGAGAAGCGTCAAAAGGTGGCCGGCTTGTCCGTTCAGCCCTGTAACGTAGTTACGCGTTAATTGCGAAAACCGCTCGGAACGGGTTAAGAATTACCAGCCCTGCCTCGAATCGATGGAGCCGGTGTGTTGATCGACCACGCGAGCTTCCGCATTCAGTGTTGACTCGACGACCGTTTCTGAAGAGACTCCTTTCCTGCAGCAATCGAAAGATCGGTTAACTCCATCCCTCGAAGGGAATAAACTGGGTGTCTACCCCTAAATATTTCGTTTCGCGGACTCGTTCCGCGATTTCATCGTGGATAACTGCTTTTCGCGCTCGTCGAAATTGGTGTGCCGGCTGTTTCAAGATTTATGGATCGCGCTCTGCTCTCTCGTCCCGCTTGGCTTTATCGGAGAGAATCTCTCTACTCGAGAATCCGATCCGATTTACGTCAAAGTGAAGCTTATACATAAGAGGACGCATTGTTAATCGGTGAACAAAAACGACGATACGCCCGCTTTATGCGCTGCTGGCTCTTGTAATCCGGAGTGCATCAACTGGATGCTTGAGGGGAGCGCGAGGATATTCGACTCCAGGGTTCCGTAAATTGTTTGAACGCGGATAGCCCTGCGCTTAACGAATCAACGTAGAACGAGTAAAACTCGACTCTGAATGCACCAGCTTCTTAATCCAGTCTTGGATTTCACCGTGAAAAATTAATAACTTTGCCATCTGTTAAGCTTGATTGAGGAGGAACGGAAAAAGATTTGTGGCGGAATTTATTAACACCGTTTCACTTTAAAGCGGGTAATTGCATGTCATTGAACGACGAGACGCGGGACAGTGGCGAAGTAGACACTCGTTATCACAGCGAATTACCTTCCGTCGACGTACTCGCCAGCGAATGACGTGTACCGCGCGACAGCCGCGGCTCAGGATTGGCAGCGCAACAATTTCTCGTCCCGGGTCGTTAACCAACCCCACCGACGAGAGTCCATGGTTTTCACGTTGACAGACGACTATGGCAACGGCGGGGGCGCGAGGATGACGAGGACGAGGGTCGGTTTGAGAGTACGCGCGTACGCTGAAAGATTCATCGTCGTGAGGGAAACGGCCGGGAAAAGGGAGACCGGGCGGGCGCGGAAAAATGGTGGAACCAAAGAGTTCCGCTGACGGATTCAGCCGTGCTCTGGGCGCAAACTCGGGGCGGTCGTCGAATCGCTCGGGTGTCTTCAAGAATTCAAGTAAAGTGTCAGTCTCGACATCACTACGGAGTCGTGAACATTTCCAATGTCCCTGAGAAATTCATTCGCTACGCTTCAAGTTCCCCGCGTGTTTAATGTTGCATCGATGTTCTCGAGCCCTCGCTGGCGGACGGAAGCCCAACCGAGCAACGTCCGCCAAGGCGAATATAAGTATTCCAAGTAACGACCCGGTTCTAGCTAATTTAGCCGGTCGCGATAACAAGAATAACGGTCGATAATAAAACTCGAAGTCATAACTCAGCCGTGTCACGGCATAATAACCATTACGAGACCCTCGTGGAAGTCGCGAGACTCCGCGTCCACGGTTTCTCTCTTGTCCCGCATAGAAACACCGTAAGTGGTAACGTTCTCCACCGGTTTCGTGGTCCTCCTAGGCGGACGAGTCGAAGGGCTGATCCGTCCTGCGTCCTGCGTGGGGAAGCGCAAACGTCCCGGATCCTCGGGGTGTGTAGTGTTTGCTCGCGTTACACGAGCACTCGTATCGGCCTCGGACGGGGTAATGGGGTTCGAGACGGCGCGGCAATCCGGAATTCCCTTTTCCACCCTTCGACCTACCCCGCCAACCCCTCTGGGACTCTCCCACAGCCGGCAGACGTCTCTGCTGCTTTCCAAGCTGGTTAGTTTGCCCGCGATAGATTGCGAAAAAGGAGAGGTCTCGACGCGGGTCTCGCCGTCCGAGGGATTACCGCCGATGGAACTTTGGATCGTGTCTGAGCGCGGCTAGTTTGCCGGGCTCTGCGGTCGTTCAGTGATTTATCGACCAGCGGAGGGTTCTTAACGATACGATGTTCCAGCGTTTAGCCTGTTTTTCAGCCCCCCCATCCGTGTTTGCCATTACAACACGGAGGGACGAATCAATTAGATCGCAGTCGGAGACGTTCACGTGAAAGAGACACAATTTTACGGGCCAGCTGTCCCGCACGATTCGCCGCAGTTCTCAAATTCCTGATGCGCCATCTGTCACGTAACACCACAACGCTTAGGGTTAATTTCGACGATGGTCCGATTTTATCTCGAGACACGCCGCGCCCAACGAAGCGTGGTTCCGTGAATTTCCAAGCAAGCATCGATCAGGCTAATTCAGAAGCCACGGCTGTCGCCATTCCAATCGACTGTTGCGGATCCCTGTTGACGCAGTCGGCGCAATCGTCGCAGTTTGCACGGAGCAGCAGCTACCACGGCTGACTAGTGCCGTGGCGAACTACTGGAGTTCGTACGGGTCGCTTAGGGCTTCGTTGGTACGCGTTACAACGTGCGAGTCGAACGAGCGGTGGCCTCGACCATTGTTCAAAAAGCATCCGTAGAGAAATCAAGGGTTTTCGGTAGCATCGACGGAGAGGGGGTAGGAGAAAAAAAGGAGAGACGAGAGCGGATAGAGAAGGTCGAGAGAAACAGACACACGGGATCGCGCATGGAGAGACAGAGAGGATAGCGGCAGCGCGCGTTTCATCCCGAAAAAAGCGTAGGCAGCCGCAATGCGTCGAATAATGCACCGATGAGGAAAAAAAGCGGCGGAGAAAGGGGAAGAAGAGCGAATGTCACGCTCCGCGAACTGCTAGCTCTTTTTACTCGTTGCACGCGAATGCATTCCTGTCAAGCATACCGTGCGCGTGTGTGTTATGTGTTCGAATAAATTTGAATACGAATGAGCGCGATGAAAAAGAACAGAGGGGGCGAGAGAGGGTAGAGATTGTGGGTGGGGAGTGGTAGTTAGAGGAAGGTGGACGAAGAGGGAACGAGAATCGGAACGTGGAAAGAGAGAGAGAGAGAGAGAGAGAGAGAGAGAGAGAGAGAGAGAGAGAAATGACGAAGCGGGAACCGGGAAAAGGAAAGGAGAAGAATATATCATTGGTGGAAGGAAGGGAAAAAAGTGCGAGATATCGAGTGGTTGTTTCTTCCCAAACCAGTGGCCGCTATCTTTCCTACCTTCGGGGAAAATTAAAATAAATCGCGGCACACTTGGAAATCGACAGTCGAAACCGGCAGCTGCCAATTAACCGACTGCCCGATTCTTTGCGTTCCGGGCTCCCCGCTTGCCGGATTTCTATATTTTAATTGGCGGTAGACACCGTCCCCGGACAGGATTAGCCGTTACTCCAGACTATGAAAGATCAATAAAGCCTAGCCTGCTCGTGGCACACTCGAAACCTCGCTATCTTCCGGCTGGCCGTGGTATTGCTCGACTTCCTGCAAGATTGCGTCCGGTGTACGTCAATATTTTTCTGTGCCACGAAAACGCCGCGGGAGGGTGCAAAGGGGTGGCAAAGTAAATGGACGAGAGGGTAATGGCTGTTCTTCGTTTTTTGACCGAGCGTCGCGCGGAAAGTTTCGACACCTAATAAGACTCTGTTTTCCGTCCGAGGCAGTCGAAAATCATCCCCGTTTGAAACATTTTATCCGCCAACGTCTCGTAAACAGAAGCGTCGAGTAGTTTCGAAGTGAACCGGTACGCGATAACGCGCGAAACGAAAAGCGCATCGGGGGATGAAGAGGAGGCTGAACGCGGACTAGTGAACTGTCAAAAGGGGGGTAATTGCTCGCAGCGGAAAGGACGAAAAATGGGCGTTGCATTTAAATGCCAAAGCGAAGAGTGATAAATTAATCGACGCCGGGAGAGCGAGTTAATTGTTCCCCCCGGCGGTAACAAATGGGAATGCGGAGGGCATTATCGTTAGGCCGGAAAAAATATCGCCCGGATAAAACTGTGCGCGGCCGGATTATAGAGATATATATTTAATTAGCGGCAAACGCGCGGCCTCGATCCGCCGGCAACGAGACCGGGGGACTCTCGTTCCATTCTTACCGCAGACCCTTCTGTTTCACGCTGTTCCACGTAACAAACACGCGCGTGCACGCACGAAGGGGGTTGTTAGGTATCGTCGGGGCTACGAGGGTGAGAGACCACCATATTGCGAATGTGCGTGAAGGGTGATGTATACCTGAACACGTTGTTTCCATTTCGTTCGACAAAACAGACCGTCCCCTCGCGCTAACACGACTGTGTACACCGCCAATTGGAGACTCTTCGTCTCGCATAAACGCAGCTACACCGCGGAGAATTGACGATCCAGAATCTTCTTGGCTATCGAATACCGATAGAATAACGACACCTTGCCGGAGGTGCGTTTCTACTCCTCCGGCTTATCCCTCGTATTTTCGTATCGTTCGATAGACCATCGATGCTATCCCCGTTAGAAACTCTCGTAAGATATCGTGTATTTTCGCCCGAGTATTTTCTTCCCAACTACCCTCGTTATCCTTTCTCCCCGTCCCCGGTGAATTTCAGGGCGCACACGTTTTCGAAACGAGCCCTCATTTCGTATGCATACGAGGGAACTAATTAGGCGTCTACCTTAGTCGCGAACCGGTCTGGACTTCTAGCCGGAATTCGCTCGACTTCGCAGGTCCTGATTCGCGTCGAAGATCACTGGCGACTGATCAACGATTCCCAGAGTACGCGCGCGGTGCTGTCTTTTAATTAACCAACGGCATCCTTGCCGCGATTTGCATACGCGCATACAATCGCGTGCACGTTACCAGGTTGCGCATAATCTTCAAACGAAGGAGGAACTTCTCGAGGAACTATGAAAGGATAGCGTTCAAAGGGGAATCGGATGCTACGAACGTTTAAGAAGAATGTAAGAATGGGAGGAAAGTGGTAGGAACAGTTGTAGGCGCCACGTACGATTCAGGGAAGCGGTTCGTTCGTGCCGAAAACAGGGATGTCCCGAGGATCGATGCGAGGAACGCATAGGAGGAGCCTCTGGCACACGGGTCACCAGCGGCACAGGAAACCGGTGAAGGATCGTCGAATGAAATCGCGCCGCGTGCGACGATGCAGAAAACTTTGGACTCCTTAA
Organism: Xylocopa sonorina; assembly: GCF_050948175.1. Taxonomy (NCBI): domain Eukaryota; kingdom Metazoa; phylum Arthropoda; class Insecta; order Hymenoptera; family Apidae; genus Xylocopa; species Xylocopa sonorina. The sequence continues at coordinate 8,564,489 of NC_135203.1, forward strand.
CCTTAAGCGGCAGGAAGGCACATTCTGCCGGCGGAGGGATCCAGTTGCGAGCAGCTCGTGCGTTAGAACTTCCGAGGGGGTAGGGCGGTCCTTTGAACGGCGAAACGATTGCTCCCGGACAGGTGAATGGATTCTTGGCGCGTGACGAACTATTTTTCATCGCTGGTACAGGGTAGGGTACGAGCATCGAAGGGCTAATCGAATAGAACGATCCGAGCTGGGGGCAATATTTTCGAGTCGAGCCGAATTCTCGCGGTTGGTGACGGATACGGCGAATTAATCGGGTTACACGAATGCCTGGAAACCGTGCGGCGAAGTTAGTCGGAAGTTCCGGTGGTCCCGCCGCCGCGGCTGTTCCATTCGAGATAAATTATTTGATCGCGCGACGGGTTTAATGGATCGACGGAATTTTTCGTCTCGATAAGCCCCGAACGAGCCCCGCTTGTAATTCCGCCCGAAGAAGAAGGGCAATCGAAATTTTCGAGCGATGTAATTCCGTGGGCGGGGCGGCGATCTCCTTCCACCGTTTCGAACGATCGTGTGTCCTGGCTGTCGATGGAAGTGCTCGTGGACAAAACGCGAAGGAATTCCCTTACTTCTCTCTGTGCTCGAATTGGGCAGACGAATTATCTGGCCTCGCGTATATACGTATATACACGCTCGTGCACGGCACAGGAAACTGGAGTAAAGGGACGTGTTCGAATTCGACGTCCTACCTTATATAACGTGTACGTATATAGCCTCGATCTGGATACGAGAATACGAAACTGGTATGGTAAAATACGTGCGGTCAAGTGTAGCTTCGAGTTTAGAATTGTCGGAGCGGAATCGCTATGCATTCCGCGTCCCTCGCAACGGGAGTAACGTTGAAACACACCGGGCTGTATCGGGGACGGGAATAAAAATGTATTAGGAAACGTATATCCGCGAGGACGGAAGGGCAGCCAGGCACGACGATGGAGAAGACAAAAGCTGAAAAGGAGGTGGAGGCGGCTGCGGCGGCGGATTTCTCAAAAGGATCCATATACCGAGTTTATTCGCGAAAGCCACGATGAGCTCACGTCCCATCGGATTCTATGGCGCACGGTACACAAAAACCGCTGTCCTGTTTGCACAGCTCCTTCGCAGTGGAACCATTTCCTATCTGGTGCCGCCGCAGCGCGTCGTCCTTCGTACGGCTGCGACCGCGTCGTCCGTTCGCGGCCGTCTGCGTACCACGGCTCCACCTTTGCCGGACGGCCGGTATACGAAATTAGAAAATGCCGTCACGCCTGCGAGCGGAAACAATTATTTCGCGCCGAAGTCTCATGAAGTACGTGCGATGACTCGGGAAACGTGGCGGCACCGCCAACCCGCGCAGCTCCGAATAGCTTTCCTATTGCTTCCTGTTTCCCTCGCGCGACGTTTCCTCCCCCTCAGCCCACGCTGTTCGGCTTGTATCACGGTTGAAAAGGTAGCGGGGGCGAGCGCCGCCGGAGCATTTACGAATTCCTTGCCCGGGACATCTCAAAGACCGTGGAGGAAACAGGAAGAGCCGGCGACTTTCCTGTGTCCTCCGCGTCGCGCTCTCCCGCGCGGCGACTTCCCACGCCCGAAGAGTTTACGAATTCTGTTGAAACAATCGGACCCACGCGATCCAACTACGACTGCATCAGCTCGTAGACGAGTTTAAGTTGCCTCTTCGAGCGAGTCCTTTGACCCTTCGCTTTGCTCGCATTCCCTTTCGTTCGCTATGCATAAATATTGAACTCCATCCACCGCTGTCTGTTGGAACGAGACCGATTGACAGGTCGTCTAGGTCGTCGGGTCGAAGCTCGTGCTTGGCGTCTCGCGGTGTTTAAAACGAGCAGCTCGTGCGATTTCAATGAACGAGTGGACGCCGGTCCACGGCGATGTTCGAAGGTGATAGCGCGAGCAGGCACGCGGCGGGGTTCCGTGAAACATATCGAATCCCTGACCACAACGGGTTTTAATGGCAATCTCGAATATACGATCTTCATGCGAACTTCTCCTTTTCACGTGGTTACGTAATGGAGACGCCGCGTAACACGGCCCCGGTTGGGTTTATTTTAATAGGGAGCCCCGCGAGTTAAAACTTTCATCGATAACATTGCCTGTTCCAGCGGACGGTTATAAAGTAGTTAAGTCCCGGGCTGGTGTGATTTATGGTCGACACAGCAAATCTCATTTCGCCCCTCCACCCTTCTACCCGGCACTCTTTCTCTTTCTCCGTTCCTATCTTTTTATTTCCCGTTTATTCGTTTCCTTCTTCTTCTCCTCCTTCTTCCTCTTTCTTTTTCCCTCCTCCCGGCTCTTCCCGTCGCTGTTACTCTCCTCTCTTTGTTCCTGTTTCCATTCCCGCGCGCGCACCGATACGAGCAATACGCGCGGCAATTTGCCGAGCAACGCTCCGGCGGGAGCTCAATTTGGTAGCCGGGATAGATTATCAATCATTAAACAATTCCCCCTCCGGGCAGCGCGCGAAATCATAGACGAAATACCTCGACGGAACAGGACCTCATTAATCTTTCGACCGACCGCGCGAGATAAAAACGTTCCCGGGGCGCATCCTCCTCGCGCCGCGACCGGACGCGCGCGGCTATCCGCGTGCATCCGAGTTCATCGCGTTTCCCGGTCGAACCCGTGAATACCAAAGCAGCATGTTCATTATCGCTTCTCTGGACGCGTGAGCGCTCTTCGAGCAAATAAAATATTACCAAGTCGAGGGGGGTAAAAATCAGGGGTGGCTCGAGTTCTGTAAAACATCCGCGGGTTCAGCATTTTCTGCAAATGAAATTGAAACTTGTTAGCAACGAGTGGCTCGATAGGGGCAGCCATGTATTTCAGACGATAAAGTTGCATCAATTAGGAACGACCGTGTGTCCACGTTGGCCGCAGAGGACGCGGGCGTTCCGCGTTTTACGGCTTAATATCTCGCTTCGAAGTTGCGCGAAGTAAAAGAACGAAACGAGACACGCTCGCCAGGCTCGGTGCACGCTGGACGTCGCGACGTTATTTCTGATCCGGAATAATGGGGAGCCTGTCTCTGGGACCGTCTACGCGTAGACGGCGTGGAAGACGGAATTAGCGGCGAGCGTGGAAAGAGCGACGGTCGTCGGGCGCAGTGGAAACGGTCCGCGCGTTGTCAGACGGGAACGTCTACACCGAATCTGCCGCTATTCTTGGAGACCCTCGAGCGTCTAGTCGCGTTGCCCCGCTCGTATATCGTGCGCAGAGATTCCCGCGGTATCCTTTGTCCGAATTTACACGATGCAATCGCGAACAAAGCCGGGGGATGATCGCGTTTTCGTGCGATTCGTAAAATGGTCCATCGGCGCTCTGGTTTAATAAATCGCCGGAGCGCGGCTGTCGGCTGAAGTCGCGTGATAAACTCTCGTTAAACCGGTGGTTCCATTTTCGAGTTGGAAACGTTTCACGCTCGTTCGCCGTCTCCGTTCGGACGAAGATCGTGTTCATCCAAGTCAATGAGGCCATTATTTCCGCGGATCAATCGAACGGGTTTTCACCCAGCGTCGGGCAAAAATGATCGAGCGGCGCGGGCGATTTCGCGGCTCGAATGTCACCAGACACAGAGACAAACCGGGAATATATTTCGCCGCGGTCGTTTACCCGTTCGCGCTACTTTCTTTCGTACCCGCGTTCGTTAAAGGAATGCTCCCGTGGTCGATGACCGGTAACCATTTGATTTCCAATGTCTCGCTCATGATTTATTCATGCCGGCTGGGTCAGAGGCGCCTCTGGGGTGTTACGCGATACGTTAAATATTTGTAAATATTCATCGTAACCGAATGCAATACTTGCTTGATCTCCCCGCGGGGTTATCCGTGTTAGCAGCCAGCCGGGGGAGGCGAATTATCCACGGACATCAAAGCTGACGCCGGACACGGGAGGCGTACGACCGCGAGGATCAATTAAATATTCAACGATATCGTAGCTGAGTCTCGTGACCTAGAAACGGGCGATTGACGCGGTGGTAGAGCGACCGGGTGCAACTAGTCGTTGTCGCTCTCCTTTTTTCCCACCCCCGCACGTGGACTCGTTTCAGCGGAATTACGCGCGGTACACATTGCATCAAATTTCGTATTCACCATCGTCGAGTTCCGCCAGGCGAAAAAAAGAATGGACACTCCTCTGTGTCCACGGGCTTATTTTTAATCACTCTCGTAATAGAACGGGCGCGGACGAGAAAAGGGACGGAAGAAAGGGGCGAGCGAGAGGGGACCGGGGTGAAACTGCGAAAACTGGCGAGAGGAAAGGCAGCCGTGACGCGGGCTGACGTAATCTTCCGAAAGTCCACGAATTATATTTTTTAATTCCCGCGGCCTGTCCGATTATGTCCAGGGATACACGTACATACCGTTGTCCCGTGTTCGTTTCGAATTTTATTCGCGTTTCTGTCACGAGCTCCCGTCTGAATGTACCCCCGCCAGTTTTCGACGTTCGAGCACAGGTTACAGCCGCAAAATGGTGACTCGACGAGAGTTCCGCTAAGAGTCTCGCCGAGAAAATTCCCTTTGGGCCGGGTATCCTAAAGGAGGCGACGGCAGTATACTTCGTTCATCCTCTGGAGATTGTAAACAGTATAATAATGACTGGTCTTATTACCAAACCGGCAACAGGAGACGAGAGTTTCGCGGAAACTTGCTAAGATCCGCGGAGCAGTTCGCGCCAGCGCGGGTGAACGGGGCGGAGAGCATTTCTAATTAGCAATGCTAACGAAAATTGGCGAAATAATGAAGGCCGAAATCCGTATCGAATTAAGTACCGTTGGATGCGCGAACGCGTTATGAGTGTCAGCACGAGTTGCTCGAGATTTCGTTTAACTCTCTCAGGAACACGAGGATCAGGCCCCCCTTTCTCCCGCGTCCCCCTTTCCCACGTTCCTCGTACCCTCCTTTCCCGCTGTCTATCGCGTTCGCCTCGACGAACGCGGCTTCGACCGCCGGAAGGAACAAGAAATTAATAGTAGTGGCTGCTAAGCAAAATTGTGCGCGGTATTACCTTCTTTAAAAGGTGCGCTGATTAAGAACACTCTCGACCTACTTAGCTCTTTTCCCCAGAATAAAATAATCGTGAAATTAAACTCGCGATGACTGGGCTATTTGAAAGTTAAATCCGCGCCTTGACGAGCCAGAAGGGCAATCGTGTAACGTAGCTAAATGTTCCCTTTTTCCTCCTCGTTCCATCCACCCGTCAACCGCGACCCTCTCTTTACCTCTTTAGCCATCCTTCGGGTGGCCTTCTTCTCTTTTCCGCTGCGAGGTTCATTGACGCGAGGGGACGCTTTTTACGCGGCCGCGTTTCTTCTACGAGGTCATAACATCCGCGGAAGGAAGACGAAGCGGAAACAAAGTTCCCGCGTCCCCGTGTTGAGTGCTCGCACGGCCGTTATTGTTCGCATAAATAAATACAGTATGGATAATAGAAGTGCCTAGCCATCTTCGATAATGGAAGCCTATTTATCTCGCTCTTCTTACACGATCCGCCACGCCGTCGGCCGAGAGGAGTTCTTTCGCTTTGTCCCGCCGCTTTTTGTCCCCTCTTGTCCTCCGGATGAGGCGTTAATTTATTACCCGGTAACAGGATTAGCCTCGCCGTTCAACGAAAGAACAATCATTCGCATCGCGTTCGCTTTTAACCGGGTACACGCGTACCAACCCCCGCTAATCGCTTCGCAGGGAGAAAACGCTGCTTCACGAGCGTCCTGGGAACCAGAAATTGCGATTAATTACCCAGGGCCGGATCTTTGATAAGTTTTAACGAGGAATCCTTTTTAATCGCCGCGCGGAAAGTCGTTACTCGAGCGGAGATTAGCGGTCGCGATCCGTCGAGACGGCGTCCTCGCGAACGGGCTTACGAGTCGAGGACCTTCGCGAGGCCAGTAAAGCGTGCTTTCGCGGCCTGCTGCCTGGCGCGAACAAGATTATCGGCCCACCGATTGTTCCACTTACCGATGTAACGATGTTATTGTTTGATCAATCGTTGTTTGAACAGCGGCGACGCTGCCCCATCGAAATCGCCGTCCTACCTTCACGAGCAGCCCTCGTCGATCCTTCGTCCTTCACCTACTTCGTTCGAGCTGCTCGGTTCGTTATCGAGCTCGTTAAATATCTTGAAAACCGCTGAACCCGCGGATCGATCGGGACACTCGAACAGGGTAGAGCTCGCAGGTGATTCGTTCGTTCCACGGGAAATGAAACGGAACGAAGAGAACGACGCGTTAATTCGCGGGCACCTGCAGTTGATTAAGTGCCAGACAGAATGAGAGGGAGAAAGAGAGAGAGAGAGAGAGAGAGAAAGCGAGAGATCGATTTCATCCGAGATTATGTGAAAATTGAAACGCGCTGAAAAATTGTGACAAATATCCTGCGACGCAGGAGCATAGGTTCGCAGCGGTGTTGCGAGGATCACGACCCTTATATATTAGAAAATAACACGTTGGAGCATGGCGACACGTCACGAAATCACTCAGGTTAATACGCAACCCTCGTACGGGGTAAGGCTGAAAGTTATTCTTTTCAAGATTCTTAAGTCAACCACAATAAAGGATTTCCACGCGGCAAGGGTGCGCCCCGATAGTTTGTCTCAACCTTCCATCATTACGATCCGACGTAAGCTCCTTACGTCGGCGTAGGGTGGGCGCGATTGTTCGTAGATATCCGCCTCTAGGCTGCTAGACGCCGCAAAATTGTATAACCGGTCATGCGTCAGACTTCGGGTCACGAGACGCCAATCTCCTGGACGCTTAATTAATCGACGATTTAATATAATTAGCCTGTATCGTGGCGTGGTTCAGAGTCGACGATCGAAACGTCAGTCACAGAAAGGACATCCAGCCGACTGGATCGCCGCTTAATCAGACCCACTTGCGTGTCGATACTCGTTGATTATGCTATCGAAACGACGGCAAACAGAATCCAGAGTTCAGTATTTGGCTCGGGAATTTCGCAAACAGCTCCGATTGATTCGACTTACACCTGGGACCCCAAACAGCGACGCGACAGCAAGGAACCCGAATCCTCGACACGACGAATCGCGATAGTTACGAGAAAGCCGCAGCGATACGGTAAAATAATTAGCGACGTAAATGGTGGTGCGCGGATCGTAATGGAATAACGAAGCGGCAGCTACGATAATGGAGTATAAAGGTAACACCAGACGGGTGAGCGTGACGCGCGCCGCGCGGCCGTTTAAGCAGCGAGCAATATAACGTTGGACGTGCAATAATTTTATTCCGCACGCAGAACTATTTCATAGTTCCGGGTACGGATAAGGGGCGGACGCGGGTCGCTCGCGTCCCCCCTCGCCAGGCGCCGCGTTAAATTTTCATCCCGCTAAGAGAATTACTCGCAACGAGACGTTGTCTCTGTTTCTATTCAACCCCCGCGTTTATGAAAATCACGGAAAGACGGTGTAATTATCTCGGGACAGCTTCCTCGGGCCATACAAAAAACGAGGACCGAGACCATCCTCTATTCTCTCTCTCTTTTTTTTTTCTTCCCACCCCTGGCACTTTCCCGACCTTTTCCCTCCGGCTACCTTCGTCGCGTACATCCGCGTATATACGCGTACGTGTCCACGCGTATACGTACATCGCGTACGGTAATCTCGCATAAATCACTTCTCTCGCGGACGACGCGCCGCGCGCCAGTCATAGACAATCTCCCATTTTTCCGGTCTCCTCTCCCGAATTCACGACGCGCGCGCACCCCGAAACGCGCGCCCTCACCGCCACTGGCGAACGCAGCTGGGGCCGAACGGCGAACGAGACGCGTCCGGCTGTTTTTCGGCGAGGAAATTTATGTACGCGCGAGCCGAGGTGGCAGCGCGCGGCCGTAATGAGGAAATATCGTTTCACGATATCGATCCGCGCGGCGAAAGGTCAACCCTAGAAGGGGCTGCCGGCTGACAAACCCTCGGGCGCACGGCCGCGCACGTACACGCGAGGGGAGGCCGTGTGCGCGTCTGTCGCCCCCTGCCACATACGCGATACACGTACCTACGCTCCGATACGGCCGCGTCTCTCACGGATATTTTGATTCTCTTAATGAGTCAGCCTTCAGGTGATTAAAGCGAAAGCACGGTGACAAGTGCTCGCTGGCAGATCCGCGTTTTCTCTCTTTTATTCTCTCTCTCTCTCTCTCTCTTTTTATTTCTGGTCTCTCTCGCTCTCGTTCGAGCCAGGTTTCGCGCCAGACGATGCCGCCGTTTAAATATGAATTAACCGATCGATCGTCGACGGGTGAGCGCGGTGTACGGAGCCCGAAACGCGTGGAAGAGGATTTCGCGTACTCGTCCAAGTCGAGGGGACATGAAAATTCAAGGCGTCAGCCTGATGTGTGCTCTGGATATCAAGGGAGTGTTTCATTTTACACACATCGAATATTCGATATCATGTGTCATGTTCAGCTAAAAGTCCGTATACAACTACATTTTCGAGCTAAAACATCTCGAGATACTTTATTACGTGTCGCTTGAACTTGCTTCCCTAAACGATCCTATATCAGAAGTGAAATCATTAATAGAATTCGCAGTAAATTACAGTTCTCGGGAATTTAACTTTTCTCGCGGTAATTGGTACGATGTATGTCGACTGAACGTGAACGATATGGTTCTCGATTATCCAGCCGTACGAAACCGGTATGCGCGCGGCTATCCGGGACGTTTTCGCGACGAGACAGTCTACCGTTTGGAAACTGTACAGAGCACTCCATCACGGGAACTGTCATCTTCGTTGGTAGGAAGCCTCCCTTAAGTGTCCGGCTATGGTTCCCCCCGCAGGATGATCATTCCATCGCAGCGCAAATATTGAATTTACATGGTCGTCGTCTCGTTTCTGCATTGCAGATGTATGGGCTCCGGGGATGTGAGCCGCGTGCATACGTACGTACACGCGTACACGGGCATGTACCGTGCGATCGTGCATGTGCAGGCTGAGCGCGCGTAGAGAGGCTCGCGAAGCGCAGAGGGATAGAGACCGTAGGGGGTACTGCAGCGGCGTTTACTGCCTCTTTGCGACGAGGTCTCGCGGTCTCGTTGTATCAACTTGTGTCTAATGAAATCTGATTCGCGGAACGAATCCCTCGCCGGTTCCGTTGCGATTCCATTTCATTGCAAAGCGTCCTCGACGAGCCGGCGACCGTTCCTTGAGTGGCCCCGTTTGTAATATCACTCCGCGTTGTTGCTTCTCGCCCTTCGATAACGACGACATTCACGGGATGCCGGTAATTTCCGAGCACGTTCGCGCTCTGAAACGACATTTCAGACGCTCGTCCGCCGCCGAGCCCGCTCGTAGACGCGTCTCGTCGCCCGCGCGTTTCAAATAAGTAGGCGCGCGGGCGGGGCGTAAACGCTAATTGATTAGTTTGTGATACCAGAAACGGGAAGATTGATCAATTGGATTGATAGGCCGCGGGGTTGCGCCAGAGGCCCCGGGTATTTCGTTTGCCTAACGACCAAGCTGCAGGAATAGAGCCAGGTTATCTGGGTCACCGACTGGTTGCCCTTTCCTCTCCGGTGAATATTCGAAAATTGCAGCCGCCTCCTATAATTTGGAATATTAAACTCGGAAAAGGGGGAGAGTCTAGCGACGCGGCTTGAATAACCCCCATTAGTCGGCCTTTTCGCCACGCGCGGCCGTTCTAGTTAGAGGAACGGAAAATCTTCGGAAAAACTGCGCTCGTGCATTACTCGCGCGTGCATTACACGCTCCCCTTGTGTTTATTCCGTACTGAAACAAGCTGCGTCGTCCCGGCGCTTTTGTGCACCCTGGAGTATTTCAACCTTTCGAGCTTATAGACACTCCACCCTTTCGGATACATCATTTCCGAGAGTCGCTAAATTAAATTAATCTCGCGTCATCCCCCAGCGATCGTTGCACTCGCTGCAGGTGTCTGGACGTGGTATCTTAAATTCTCTGAAGGTAGACCTTTTAAATTAGAAAAGAGCGAATCAGAATTCGCGTAGATGGAAAATGGTCGAGCAATATGGAAAACAATGGGAGCGTTCAAGTCTGGAGGCAGTGGAACAGTGGAAAGTGGCGTGCGTCTATGAAACGATCGATATCCGCTTCGCGAGTTCACGATCTTAAATCACCGAGCGCAGCTCGAGCCCGGACAGGCGCAAGGATTCCCTTATTGTGAGGCAGCGAGCGTACTGTCACGGTGCATAACTTCGATATTATATGTGTCCGGGACGGTCGCTCGCTTTACCTCGCGACTCTCCCCCGTTTTCCTGTAACGCGGCTCGGCCCTGTCGAATGACGACGGCCAAGAAAAGGATACGGTTAGCAGCCACGGGATGTTTTCCCGTGCATAAAAGGGACACGTAACGCGCTTAAGCTCCCGACATACGCGCGGTATGGGCCACGGAATCCGGGCCGCATTGTCCCGAGGCCTGTGGAGCGTCTTGTCAAGTGTCTCGTTCCAGAGCACGGGGACATGTAAACGGCAGCGCGAATAAAATACCCGGCCGTGGATTTAATTCTTCTTCTGGCCTGCGTTCAATTCCGCGCAGCAACGAAGGCGAAGCGGGCTCGCGCGTTTTCTTGCTGGCATTTCTTCACGGTCCAACGTTTTTAACCCTCCCGCAAACAATGCGACCGCCACCGACAAATTATCATGTCGCATGGAACTGGGACAGACGGCTCACCTTTTGACGAGAAGAATATGAAAGTTCGCTCGACCGCGTCGCGGCGAAGATTTAATTTCCACGAAGCGTTTCGTTTCACTAGCGGAGCGTGTTACTCCGTGGATATTTTTGGTTGGGGTCCCTCGTATATTTTTTCCTCTTGCCTTAATAGGGGTTATTTTAACGCCATGAATGGAGCATGTGACATTTACTCGTGCCCGGGGCGACTAAAGGGTCAGGGGGTAATTCTTGAAAGGGCAGACTAAACCTGTCGATCGCCGATAAAACGGCGCACCCCCGATCTCGTACGTACCAATGAACCGTGTCCCGTACCCTGTGTCGCTCCATATAAAATCACCGATAGGAAAACAAAGCTGTCATTAAGAAGGGAATTCGAGCGAGAATCGTTGCACGGTCGATCGTCCCCGGGAACGGTGTCAACGGAAAGAAAGCTCGCGGGGAGAAAGGTCAATAAAAAGGAACTCGGTCGTGGCGCGGTCGCGTCTCGGGACAAACGAGACCCTCGAGCCAGCCGCCGTTTTTCCGCTCGTTCTTTTCACCCGCCGTGCTAATTCGTGGCACGGTTAGGCCGCTCGAGCGAAGATCGAACGCGCGCATCTTCCGTCCGCTCTGCTCTCCCGCCAGAAATCGCGCGAACCGTGTGTCACGCGCGGTACCATCGCCAGCGGAAGCGAAGTCAGGCGAAGGGTGAACACCGGCGTTTCGAGTTTCGTCGAATGTTTATGGACACCATAAAAATAGTACGCAGCCGGTGAAACCGGTGTCGGGTCCCATGCGTGTTTGTACAACATAGTCGTCGTTTAAATAAACAACGAGGCCGGTCTGTGTAGCGATAGCCGATGTAAGGTACCGCGCCACTTCCGGCGCAGTTGCATCGCGCCTTGCGGAATATGGCTGCTGGTCTCGACCTTAATTAAAACGGAATCGAATGGGGCTAGCAGAGAATTCTCCGAGGAGAACATCGAACTCTGCGACGCCAGCGTCGTTTTTACGAATCGAGAAGCTTGCATCTTGTTCCCGTTGAGATTAAGAACGAAAAAATCTCAACGCTTTCTAACCTGTAGCAACTGTCGATGCAACTTGCTGTGCGCACACCTCTCTCGGTCACCAGAGATTGTGTCTCGAGTTTTCGCGCAGAAACCCCCGGTGATATCGGCATTTCCCATGTACAAGGCAGAGGTATATGGAAGTACACGGGGTTGGCGTACAGGGACGGGCGTCAATTTGGCATTGTGGGGCCCGTATGCAACGGCGGGCCGCACACGGCCAATGTTGATTGTTGTGTGAGCACACAATGCATCCCCCGGTTGCAACAGCCAGCCGCATCTAGCAAGCCTGCGTACGGCCAGGCCTGACAGTTTTCGTTGTGCCATGAATACTGATACGGACAAACAGGGTTGCCGGAAAACGGTTACGCGATAATAAATCAATTTTCCGGCGACACGTGCGCCTTGGGAACCGGTTGAGAGTGGAAAAAAAAGGACACCGTAGCCACGAAACCATGCTGAAGCGATGATGTCGCGACGATGCTCGCTAATTCGAAACGTTTCTATCCTTCGCCCCTTTTTCGAGTCATCCGTCAAAACGGTAGGCGGCTAATAGATATTTAATCGGAATTCGTCGAACCGATTACGGGTTATCGCTCGAAGGAGGGGGCCTCGTACGCCTCAATAAAAATGATATATTCGAGCCGGTTCCTGGAGCTGGTTCGCCAGTTTTTCTGGCGTCAGCTGGTAGCCGGCGCGAGTGGCCATTTTCAGAGTTCGCCGGAAATCGGCCAGCCCGCCGAGTTAAGAAAGTACTAATGGCTTCGTTAATGCCCGCGCAATCGTCAGGGGAATAGAGCCGGAATTTTCAGCCACCCCGCGAGACCGTGATCCTTGCCGCGTAATATCGGTGTTCGTGTTTGCGTGCACGCTCGCGGATGCGGTTTAAGCACACGGGTACTCCCGAAGCAGTTCCAAAAATTAGAGACGATACACGCCGGCTCGGGAGCGTCTCGCGGGGGGTGAACGCGCCCCCGTTCCACGGACGATGCGGAGGCAACGCGTTGCGACTGCAACGGACTGTATGGTCGGGCAAATTTATTCATCGGATTATTCAAATTGAAAGAGGCGTACACGGCAGAGATATTGCGGTTTCGTAGTTATCTGCGGTTGGCGAGCCGAAGCCGAATCAAAATAGAAGGGGAGGCGAAGGATACACTGTTGCGGACAATGAATCGATGCGTTCGAAGGGTCTGCTGTACGCTGATTAGAGTTCGGGATCCGCTGTGCAAATTTTACAGGAGATACTTCCTACGAACGGGGACAGGCTATCCTCTGCCGAGTATTAAACAGTTCGCTTCCCAATGAACATCGTTCGAAGCTAATCGTACGCCCGACACGTTGCCCTGAGTAACATTAGGTGTTGCCGTCATTTAGCGCGTCTTGCTTAAGATACATTTTCACCGCGGATATGGTGTGACCCAGTTTCGCTGGAAAATTATAGGATACTCTATGTAGCATAGAGTAGCAACTGCTGTGATCACTAGCCGGGGGACCCATAGTTTCAGATGAACTCCAGACCACTAATGCCAATAGCGCGCGAACTTCCCAGATGATCACCCATTTAGGTACTACTAACGGTGGCCGAACGTGGTCCAACTTCGATGATCAAACGAGAATCGAAGTTGTTAGCTAATACAGTGCCGCTGAAAAACGGGCACGCCAAGACGTCCGTGGAAATCCCATCTGTGGACGAGCCGTCGATGATAGACGCGCTTTGCTCGGCTGGCTAGTGTCAATCCACAGTTTAGCAGCCGCGATAAAAAAAAAAAGACAGATCGATCGTTGTATCATCGTTTCGCCGTTACAGAGTGCTCGAGCGAAGTGGGAGGAATCGAGCGATCGAGCTCAACTGGTATATTACTAACGCGTTTCTGTCTATCCTCCGACCATCGCGAGCTGTCCGATCGGTGCTCCCCTGTTGCAGGCCAAACCGAACGTTCCCAGAAACACTGACCCGTGGGACTCGTACCTTTGATTCTGGGTCACGCGATGACAAATTGATCAGAGCCGTAGGTGTCTCCGTAGGACGACTCGAGGACGGCCACGGCCGCGTATCCGGTGACCCGTTCAACCCTCCGGCTGACCTCCATTTCCAGCCGTCAGACGCAGCCGCCGCGTTCGCCCGTGTGTATATACGCGGTGCATTTTTCCAGGCGGAAAAACGCGTCGCCATTATCGAGACACGGCGAGATTACATAATTTCCGTGGCGAGAGTGGCGTTCTCCGGCTTGTTCCGGGGGACCACTCGATCGCGCGCGTTGCACCAGACGCGGGCCTGTGTTCGTCGCTGCTGCTGCTGGTGGACGGACGGGAAAAAAGGTACGGCAGGAGTTGATAAAAATTTCGATGACGCGCGTAAGCAGCCGGGTGACAAACGAGTGCGTTTGTTTGACGGCGAGCGACGTTCCTGCCGCGCGCTGATAATTGCCGGCGGCATTCAGGTGTAATTGTCCGGATGAGCAGCGGCCAATTAATTATCGGGAAGCTCCGACGTGAGCTGCCCTGTTTTATCGCCGGTGCATGATCTACGAATATACGGCCTGGCACGATACGCAGAGGGATCGTGTTTGCTCGTACAGCAGGCTACTGGGAAATGAATGACCCCCGGTATTACCATCTTAAAATCATTATCGCTTCCGCGCTCCTTGTCCAATTAGGGAGCATCGATTAGGATCCGCGTTCCAATGTCCTGGGAATGACAATGTTTATTTCGATTATCTTCAGCCCGGTGATTTCTGTCGGGGATCCTGCGACAACGTTCGAGTTTACGACGACACGTACGAAACTAATCGCACTGCATCATTTCGAGAACGGTAGCTTCTCTGCTGGCGCAAAGCTCGTCGAGAACGATGAACAATCGTCGCCGTAATTACGCGGCGAATCCCCCCACGTTCCGATCGGTCATTTATTTCTCGGGGAACCTAGCGGTAATTGCACGGTGCGGGGCTAGAAAAAGCAAGAGGCGGACCACTGGGCGCGTGTCCCGTATAAACCGCGCGAAATTTTAACGCGAGCCAGCGATATATAAAACAAGGGGGCGTGTGATTGAATCCCATCGATAACGGCAGATTGCCGCGCGCACGCTACTCGTTTCGATTCAACAACGTACAATCGTCGACGGATCGTGTTTCGATAGATTTGAAATCCACACTCGACTTTTGTAAGCACTCCCCGCTGATGTATAGCATTATCCTCGTTACGCGTCGCGTCGAAACTTTTAATTACCTTTCAGGGAAACGTCGCGTGGTCTAACGAGTGTCGCGCATTTTTCCGCCCAACCGTTTCATCTTTTTACTCCCATTTCTCTCGCGTGCACATCGGGCCAGTAATTTATTTCGCAAAGTCCCAGGACTTCATTAGCGACTCGACGATCCATAGGTTCCCGGCGGGACGCGATCAAAACTCGCGAACGCAACGGAGCCACTGTGTGTCGACGCTCGTGTTCATGGATGGTTATCTGCAACAGGAGAAAATCGTTGATTTGCGAGCCATCGTTTCCACAGATTGGGACATCGACGGAACGAACGCAGCGCGCCCGTTTACGCCGACAAGAAATAGTAGTCGGGAGACGATAAATATCGTACAATTTTTACCACTGCCGATGATTATTTATCACGCCATCGAGATGCGACGCAGCCCCTGAATTATAATGCCCCGTCTGTTAAATAACGATCTGCCGTCGTTGCCAACGATACCTGCTCGGATCCCGATTGAGATTAATTAAAAATACGGACCGCAATTATAACGAATAAAACGGGGCGGTCCGGTGATCGACTTTCGAGGGCCGGAATGTAACTTCAAACTCCGGTTATAACGGCTTAGTATCGATTCGCAAGAAATTCGATACCAATTAAAATCCGAATCATCCCCCGAATTTCACGTTAACACCGGCAATCGAATCGGCGATGCGGACCGTTCGAGCCTGCGCCGCGACGAAGGCGGACCCCCGTCCGCGTTGGAAAAATGAGCGCTCGTAACGGCGCGATGCGGTCTTTCAATATTCAATATCAGACAGCGCTCGTATGGCTGTCGGTTCAATCCAAATTTCATCAATTTCAATATCAACAAACAAAAAAAAAAAAAAAAGAAAAAAAAACACCCACACACGCGAATTTTCCCCCGATATTTCGTTAACAGACTATTTCGCGACTCGCCTACAGGCTGATTCGTGGCCAAGTGGGACGAGTTTATTTCCCAGCGTCAAAATAACCGTTCGAACGTTCCATACGGGGGAAAAAAAAAGTAAAAAACAGTCGCCTCTCGATTTCGAGAGATTCGACATCCTCGCGAACTCTTTTGTCCCCTAGCGTGCAGGCTCCGTTACCAGGTGCAATCAATTTGTGTTCCTCTCATTTTCTTCTTCCTTTTGTCCGCGTTTCACGCTTCCTCTCCCCTGTTCGAGGGTAGAACTACAAAGTTCCAGACACGGTGGCTGTCTCGCGCGATATTTTCATTCCTCGCGACAAGACCCGCGGATACGTAGGAATCTCGACGAACGCTTTAAAGTGCCGCCTATCGATTCGAGCTGCAAAGCCGCAGCCGATCCGGGCATTTGTCAACGACGACAGGAAACGTGGCCCACATAGGGCGCGTCGCCGTTTGTCCGGACGCGTTTCAGAGTTCCGTGGCGCGCACGGAACCGGGCAGCGACCAGCAACGGCAGTAAAAGTGGGCACAAGCGCAATTATTATTACGTCCATTAGCCGTGTATTCCATTGAAACGGTGTTCGACCGGTAGCGACCAGCCGAGGTTATTATCCTATTGAGCTCGTAAGAAGCAACCGGCCACGCGATGTCGTACGACCGTCTTACGACATCCTCTCTCGGTTGGGCGAGGGAACATGGCGCGACAAGAACCAGAGCTGTCTCCTCGTCGCATTGTTCAACTTCGCGTCCGTGAGGCTAACAAGCGAGACGTGTCGCGCGCGGGAACGAGAGGGAGCGTGTACCTCTCGAAGGGTGCGTGCATCGCGATTCGCGGAAGGACGATTCGTAGGATCGAGAGCTGTGTGCAGTGGAGTTGTGGTATCGCGATCAGACGCGACGAGACGATCGATAAATAACGATCGTACACCGTTTGGAATCATACCGATCGACGGTCGATCGGCGATCGCAATCTAGTGCGTTCAGTGCGCGAAACAACGAGCGTCTCGTGATGAAGAGGCGGACGATGCAGACGCGACGTGGCACGATTCGAGCGTAAGCCGACCGAATGAAAGTTAATTGAGAGGTCGATGAAACGATTAAGCGGACGGTTCATTGGCTGACTGATGCGCTTCTTACTCGAGTACGCGACCACGTTCGACGCTATCGTGTTGCTCGAGGAAGAACCGGACGGGGGTTGGAGGGGCTGCGGAATTGCCGCGTAGATTGCAACGCGAGGAACGTGCTCGCGTGCGTTATTAAACGGATAGACGTTCGATGTCGCGATGCGACGGTGGCTGTCTATGAACACCTCTATTCGATTCGAGGGGAACGAGTGAACCTTCCCGCCGATTCGGTGGAGACCCGGGCATTCGCGATGAAGAATTTCAATATCGATTACATTCGTCGCCTCGAGCTATGAATGTAATTGTTGCAGCGACGGTTGAACGGGAGGGAGAGGGTGAATTGATCGAGTTTTATTAAAGTATCTTTCGATCGTTTAACGTGTATCGCTCCTGGCTCCCTCCTTTTCCCTGCGAGATCGTCCCCTTTGTCGTCGTAAAGGGGCCGTCGCGCAATAATTGCCAACAGCGGGTGCATTTTTTTCCGCTGCAACGACGAAACGGTATTACCCTCGTAAAGGAAGCAAAATAAAAAAGGAAAAACAGGAGATGGAAAGGGGGAGGGTAGGGGTACGAGAAAAACTGGCAAGGGAAAACGTCTCTGGCAGTCATAATGGCGGCATCACGTGCGCGACCGGCTATACGCCTCTAAGAGCGCAATAATAAATTGCTGTACAGGTTATAGTTTTATCGTTCCATTTACGGGCGGCGACTCCTTGGCCTGTGCTCTCCCGTTTCCAAAACCGATGGGACTATAAAGATAAATAAGGACGGCTCGAAGGTAAACGGTCGAGGTGGCGTACAACCGTCTGCAAGGTCGTTAAACAAGGCTTCTGCTGGTGAACGGGGCGGCCCGCGAGAGAGTCGGGTGACGCCGGTCGAACGAGTGAAAAAGGCGGCGAACGGAAGAAAAGTTAAATAACGAACTCCACGCCTTTACTTTTTAACGACAACCCATCCAGCCGGAATATTATTGCGCCGCTGTAAGTGCGTTACGAGCCCCGCGCGCCGTTAGTGCCGCCCTTATTTCGCCTTCCGATCCATAATTCGGACATTGACTTTCCCCTCCCGCGATCCACTCGAAGCGATAATTCAGGACGCCTCGGTTTCGCGCGATCACTCGTAGCGCAGCGTAACGCGGCGTACGTCGCCGCGGCTGGGGTTCCGACAACGATGAGGGTTCAATTTATGACGCATAACAGGGAAACGCAATATGTGGGCACGTGGCCGTTAAGTTGATTTGGCCAGCCACAATTACTGGAATTCAACCACGCGCTTCGTTCGCCAATCGGTTATTTACCATTCCACGACGACAGCTGCGATTAACCATCGTTCCATTTTTCATTTTCCAGCACGAGGACAAGGGTCACCGCACGATCAACGCCGTCTATAATCTGGCTATCGTTGCTACTGACACTGGGAACGAGGACGACGTCGTCGGCGACGAACATGACGAACGTGTCACCGCTCGCCTCCACTGTGAAGCCGATCACGACCACGGAAGTAGTTTATCAGCGATTCGCGATCGAGCCGATGGATCAGACCGCGGTGATTGGCAGCCGAGTGACGCTTCCTTGCCGGGTCCTCGACCAGAAGGGACCTATTCAATGGACAAAGGATGATTTCGGCCTAGGCGCCGTCAGGAACCTCACGGGATACGAACGTTACGCCATGATCGGCAGCGACGAGGAGGGTAAGTGAAATTTACATTAGTTAAGCAGATAATTAGAGCGAAAACGCATGGGTCGCAGCGTATACAGAATCCAAGGGTTGAAATTATTTTTTGGTAGCTGCAGTGGCGAACATTCCTCTAGGATCCTTCGCCTTTTCTCCCTGCCTTTTACACTAGCGCAACTTTTAATCTGGTGCTTCAATCGACTCGAGAATGCATATTTCCCGGGACCGTCCGTAAAAAGGAAGGGTAGGGAGTGTTCCATTTTCCGACGTGTTCGTTGCGTTTAAATTACACGGTGTCCTTAAGGAGAGCCCGGGCTCCTTCGTAGGCATTCGCGAAATTGCTTTCCCCTTTGTCGCCGGCTAGGAGACGGGAAGGAACAGCGATATTGGAAAATGCTTATGTGCACGAACAAATTGGAACTTCGTATTTGCAAGCAAACGGGACAAGAGAACGGCCTGGCCACCGTTCCCTCGCCTCTTTTATTTTCGCGTCGTACACCGGGGATCTTTCCGGTTTAAGCTAAACTCACTTCTGCGGGGCGGCGTGTTTAAAGTTTCTCGGATACCGAGCCAGCCGCTGGGACCCACCTAATTCCGAATTTCACGGAGCCGTGATAAACCCCGCCGAAGTCTAAACTCGTTCCGCCGGTCGGGCGGAAAGCTTCGTTGAAATAATGACCACCCTAACGAACTGCCCCGTGGAATTAACCGCGGGATCGGCGGGGCGGGCCAGCAGAATTCTCGATATAATCGAGGTGAACGCGTGCATACAGATAGCTGGAGAATGAAAAAATGGGAAGGAGAAGAGTGGAGAGAAGAAAAAGAAAGAATGGAAAACGCGCAGACTCTTTTCATCCATCACGTTCAATCGACGTTCGCGGCGGAGGGGAACGAGTGGGAATAGATATCCAGCTGGATGACCGGGAACAGACGTACCCGGGTGCAAAGGGTTGAACATATTTTCACAGGCGGGCTAGAAATCGAATGAATCTCGATGGAGGCTCGGTCGCGTTCGACCGACAGCGCTATTTCCTTCGCCGCTCGTTTTCCCTTTTTCCACCCCCGGCCGCCGCGTTCGCCAGCGGCGGACACGCAGCTGCGATGCACGGCGCGCCAGTTTGCGCGGGCCAAATTCAATTTCCTGCGGCCACCTATTGATTTTTTTGCACCTTTTCCCTCCTTCTCACTTTGTTGCGTCGTCCAACTGCAGAAAAAGGAACAAATTCGGGAACTAACCAGCCGGGGGAAGAAAAGTACGGAGTAAATGGCTGCGTTTCAGAGCGTCGCCCAATCATCCCACGAAATTCGTACGCCGTTGGCAGCGAACGATCGGACAGAAAAAATCTCGCGAACAAATTCGCCTGAATAAACGTCGCCTTTTGAACTGATGAACGTACGGTGACTTATGGACGGGGACGAGGGTATCGGAGAAACCGGTTGGTAAAATGGGGGAAAAAGAAGGAAAAAATGCTGCGAAAGAGAGGGAAAACGAGAACTCGATGAGGTGTCGGTGGGTAAAAAAAAAAAAAAAAGAAAAAGAAAATCAAATGGAGGCCCTCGGGGCGTTATTTAGAATAACGGTGTGCTCGCGAGGCCGAAGTTCGAAGCCAGAAAGTCGCGGGGAGTCGATAACGCGGTCGTATTAATGGGCCGCGAGCGGCAAGTTAAATTGCCTTTCTAACGAGTTCCGAAAAATGTGTGCTCCACTGACGTAACATTTGCTCGTCGGTGTTCGACGGCTCGCCCGGTGCTAGCCTGGAGCCTGAACGTGGCATCGACGAACGCAGTCATCAGCAGCGAAAGGAGGGCCGAAGGGTGGCCGGGCGAGAAAGGGTGGAATTAACGCCGATTCACGGGCAAAAGTTTTCTTTCGCCGCGGCGTTCGTGAGATCGCAGTAAATCGGTGAAATTGAAAGGGGCCCCCGGGTTTTTTCTCCTCTTGTTTCCCCTTTTCTCTTTCTTTTCCGTTCTTTTTCCCGAAAAGCCGTGTTCCCCGCGAAAGCGAACGGGGAATTGGCCAGGGTCGCGCCACAGGGCCGGCCAGAGGATGAACCGGCTCGTTTATTCTATTACCTGCCAATTAACCGGCGCGCGCGCACCGCAAAGAATTCCTTTGGCAGAACACGGGAACGGGGCGACCTAATCGATTCACAGCCGCAGGCTATTTTGCGCGGCGTTGGCCCGTGCCGTCCCGTGGATTTAGCAATTTCTCCGTGACCGACGCGCGGCCGCGAATCTATGTCATCGCGTCGACTGTCGCGTCGATACGTAATATCATAATATCGCGGGGTGAACGGCAGCAATACGGGAGCAACATCGCAGCCGTACGCTCGCTGTTTAACGAGCGAGCACGCCGCGCTGCGTTTCGTTCAACTCTTTCGTCTCTACCACCCCGAGCCGGCAGGGTGGAAAATTCGCGCCCCGCTTCTCTCTCTACCCTGCCTCGTGTCCGTGTCTAATGCCGCGAAAAGCGCGGCTGCAAAAAGCTGGCAGCGTTTCGAGGTTTATCCAGTGAAAAATTTCCACGTTCCAGCGCGATAAAACATCGGCTGGCCGGTCGGTACAGTGTATACGCGTATTGCGGGGAGGGTAGAAGAGAGCTTTAGCCGCGCAGCTACGGCTCTTCCACATACGCTCACCTTTCCCGTCTATTTGCACGGGGGTGCGGCACGTTTCGCGCGACGAGGATTAGCCCGACAGCCGATTCTACGATACACCGTGTACATACCGTATCGATATATTATATAACCGTTGCGCGCGTGCAGCTTGGAAAACCGGTGGCGCGGTATATACGCGCGTAGCTACCCTCGTGCAGCGAGAACGCGGGGGCGAACCGCGGGCGAAAGCCTCGGCGTATTCGGCACGCTACGAAGCCGGCCACGCTCTCGTAACAATCAGCCCGGCTCGAAACGATAAGATTCGCGGCAGGCGAGAGGCAATTTAAACCAACGGCCCTCCTGCACCCCCTCCCGCGATGCACGGGGTGTACCACTGCTAACTCTATTACTCGAGCCGTTTCCTTCGCTTTTCGAGTTTCGAGACGCGGCGAGCGCACGCCGGGGCTGCGATTCGCGGAAGTTGCGTGCGTGGCCCAGTTGCACGGCGACCGATAAAAACGTTTCCGTTTCCAGCGTGCCACTTAGAGCCGATGTATCGGGGTCAGCGTCGTTTCACTTCTCGTTCGCGTCGCGTTCCCTTCCGGTCGAAAAGAATCTGCTGGCTCGTGAGTGATAGGATTAAACGAACGCTCGAAGCCTCCCGGTTTTCGATTCGTAGAATAACGTCGCGCTAATTGGTAGGGAGCGTCGCTGGGAGCGTTGTTATTAGCATAAAAATGCGACCAGCCGGGACTCCGCTCCAAGAGTTATAGATCGTACGGCTGGTACTAAAAATTCCATCGCGCGCTCCTGCATGGGAGATGGAAGATTTCCATTCGATCGCTGCAAAAATACTCGAGACTATAAGGCCAGCTGTGACATTCTATTCTTTTTTCGCTCGCCGCTAGATTCCGTTAGCTACGAGAGTATCGGTGTTATATACGTTCAGTCTCCATGGCACGATATTGCGTGCGATGAACGCACACGTGCACAGCGAAATCCGCGTCTCGTTGCGCGCTGCACATCTTGGACGATCGAGTCCCATTGCTCAAAGGCGACGTCCACCAAGTGCCATGCCCGCAAAATCGACAAGGGTTCACCAGCAAAGTTTTCACCGTTTAATCCCCCTTTAATTCCGTCGGGATTAATTAATTGAGAAGTATTTCGTTGCAACGAGGGAAGAACTGTCGAGATTCGGCGGCGTGAATTCCCGATAGAAACACCGTGGAACCGAATCGACCGTAAATTGCGACGCGTTCTATTTGTTTTCCCCAACCAACACGCGGACCCGCGATACCGTGTATGCTTCCGCAGGCACGGAATCGTGCCTCTGTCGGGGAAAGGAACCGCGGAGAAGGGAATTTCTGCAAAATAGGTTCCATCGAGCATAGAAATCCCGATTTGTTCTGCAAATCGTACGATACAGTGACCGAAACATCCTGGCTCCTCGACTCGAAACTTCCTATCAAACCGGTAGAGACGCGGGAACAAATATTTTCCCCGCGTCTCAGCGCGCTAGCTATTTACCCGCTGGCATACTAGTCTCCCAGCGGCGGGTATCGAGATTTCGGGATCTGTCGATACAAGCGTCGCATCCGGAAGTCGATTTCGGTTAGTCGAAGGCGCGCGATACGAGAAATCGTCCCCGTCTGTCGCTCGATACCGAGCCAGTTGTAATCAGACACTCTTACGGATGCAAACATCCTTACGCTCGAAGGCGCGACGGAACTTCCGGCGGCTAGAATCGTGGCAGGACCTTCTCGCGACGTGCCCGCGACACCAGTTCACAGAACAATGGACTCTGAATCGTACTTACGCTCGAGTTGCTCTCAATTTGTGTCTGCCCCGTGGATCGGTAAACAAGTGCAGTCGCACGCGAGTCGAAGCGACGTCGAAACTTGCCCGGCGAAGTAGCAGCGGGCGGTCGACTAACAAGTCGATGCATCGACGCGATCGCGGCCGTTCGCCACGGTGGCTGGCTTTCTGGCTCGTCACCCGGGTGCGACGCGGGATCAGGCGTCGTGTACGTGTCCCCGCTTTTAATTGGCGGATTCGCACGTATCCGAGGATACAGGCGACGTCCGCCGCAAAGTCTCTTTAAAAGGACACGGGGCGCGTGTCGCGCGACCGCGCCGCGCCAACTTTAAATTAGTTCCGTAACATTTGCCACCGCACGGCTAATGCCCGGCCGCAATCGAGATCGATAGGGTGGATCGAGAGCGTTCGAAACGACCGCGTTACAGAGCCGTGAGACGCGTTAATCGCTTGGCAGCCGCGTCGATCCGCAACCGGTTGCCCCACCGGATGTCCCCCCGATGTGTCTCTGAACTGGGATTAAGCGAGGCAGGACGATCGGGAATATAGGGACGGGTAATAGCTTGACCGAGCAAAAGTGAAGTTTCTGAGAGGAGTTGCGGTCGCGGATAGTGGGATTTGTAAGACACTCTGCCGGGCGATAGGTAGTTTAAAGGGTGAAGAATACAGGAAATGACCGCGATGTTTTGATGGAATAGTTCAGCGGAGCTACATTTTACAACGTTAACAGTAATTTGTTTCCATAAAGGATAGCGTAAAGTGATCTATAAGTCTTCTGCCACGCTGGTACTAACAAAGACGACGATCGTGCGCGCTGCGAGAGCTCAATTAAATGTATACGGTATCCTCGACGTGTCTTACTCGGCGGATAATTAGCTGATAATTTCCATGCAACATGCACAGGTTTCGTGATCGTTTCTCTGGTCTCGTCTAAAGAGCTTTGGAACAGGGACTCGATCGAACTCGTATCGGGTTTAACGCAAGAACAGATTCCTCCGCAGCGGCCTCGCAACAGGATGCGAAACCTGCACGACCGGATTCGTCGCTTTTCGCGGAGATTGGCGAGAAACGATCGAAGAGGGCCGCTATTGCGCCCGTTCGTGGAACGATGCGAAAATACGAACAAATATGGAGCAACATCCCTCTCGCTGAAGCTGTTTCACGGGTGATGAGACTGGGAGGAGCGATCTTCCCCGGCCACTTATCCTCTCGATCGTCGTTTATTTATTAAACGAGACCCGCGGATAGTCGGATCATCGAATGCTCTTCAATAAAATAAGAAGCCTGGAAATCGCAATTTCCTATAAATAAAACAGTCGCCGCTCGTTAATTTCCTGGAGCCCCGGCGTGCTCACGCCCGTATTCGACTTTGTATCGATCAAGCCCCATTAAATACGTTTGATTAACAGCAACATCTTCGCGTGCGCCCGGTTAACAGTAGGATTTGTGGCCGACGCGGGCAATCTGCAAAGGCGACCCGGCGCGGGCATAAATTCTCCGCATCTGGCACGCATATTAATCGGTGGCTCCCGGTAGCCTTAACGCGGTAATCCGGGGATTTTTCGATCGACCGATTGCGGTATCAATTATACGCGGTCCCGAGCAGCTCAGACAGTGGCAGGGCAGGCGCGAGCGCTGGCAGAAACGGCAGCAACGTCCTCCTCGACTGGGTAGGTGCCAGCCGGTTGCAGGTCGCGCGCAACCTGCACGACCGGCTCCGCCCGCTTTTGCAACCGACTCGATTAATCGGCCTTACCGGTTTTCACCGCGCGCCTCTCCACTCGCCGGCGGCTCTCTCGACAGGTATCGCATCCGCGCGCTGCGCCTTACACGTTTAAATCACGATCTTTCTCGTCCTGTCCCGCCTCCCCTTCTCCCCACGGCCGCTATACGAGCAGCGAGGAAAATTATACGGAGAGCCGGTATGAAACAGGTGTAGAAAATAAAAAGTATCCCCCAGCGTTGTTTAAATCGCCATTTTCTTTCGCCGCGCCGATGTTTTCTTCTTGCTGGTCCGTGGCTAACGAGGAAAACGATATCCACAAGGAAAAACCCTGGACAGATGAAACAATAAGAACTGATTGGGTTCCTGCGTCATTTAACCGGCACTCTCGATCTCCTTTCGCAGCCGTCATGAAATATACAGTCAGTCGTCTAAGTAATGAATTACGGCCAGGCTTTTAGACCTGGGCGCGAGCAAGATATTCAAATGAATTTAGCAGCAACAGGCTTTATTAAGATGGAAGCAGCGATTAATCGAAAAATATCCAGACTGCGAAGCGAGGAATTACCGTGATACGAATCCAACAGGTTTTAATGGTAAAATTGCATCAAAAAAGATGGAAGGGTGAAGTGCAACGCTGACCGATCCGGTCGTTCGACTTGCTCTCGATCTCGTCTAGCAATAAAGCTGACGATAAACAAGTCGCGTGTTTATTGCTAACGTTTAATACCCGCCGCGGTGGAGAGTCACGTTCGCGTATCGCGGTTCATCCAAATACCATTAAGTCGTTAACAAATATCTCTCTCGAATCACCGCGATCTTCTTTCTTATCCGACCCATTCATTTGTTCTATTTAACCGAGCGCCAGCGAGGTTTGTTTCTAATAAAACTCGAGGCAACGATCCCGCGGTTAATTCAGTTTCAGATTCAAAACCACCCGATTCGAAATAATATCCCCACTCGAGCGTTTGAGGGGATGGAGCGTGCTCGGGGCGAGACAAAAGCTCCATTTAAGCGTTTCAACGCAATTTCGTGACTAGGCCGGGAAATAAAACGTGAGAGGGGTTGGGAAACGGCGGCGGATAAGGGTGTCTCGTTTTCGAGATCTCAACGACGGCTCGCGGCAGAGGAGGCGGGTGAATTCCGTCGCGACTCCACCGCGATTAATCGCGGAATCTCTTGGCGGAGGTGTGGGTGGGATGCTGCCGGGTGACGAAGAACGAGCCGAAAAACAAGGAATTGCGAGCTGCAACAATTGGTCCCGCGTATAATGGGTCCGCGACGTCGTTCTCGCAGATTCGCCGCGATAAAGCGTCGTTGGATGTCGAGCGGTTATGGCGCCTTTCCGCGCCGCTTCTATGAACGTTCGCGGCCCACTTGCAACGCGATTTCATCGAGATCTCCATGCATGCCCCAATAGTCGGAAGGTGTTCGACACTCAGTGACCGTGACGACCATTTTTCCGCGTCCGCCCTGTACAAATTCCGTGGACATAAATCGGCGGCGATAAGGGAGGCGCAGATTGGTATTGCAGTCAGGTACGATTCGTGGCTCTAATTATCCGTTATCACGAGCGTCATAAATCTCCGGACAATGTCCAGCAGCGACGAAGCCTGATCTTCAGAAGGCATCCGTTATTAGATACACCGCGGCTGGCAATATTCCGGCAGCGTAACCGTAGCGCGCGCCTGGTACGATATCTGATTAATATCGCACGTACCCGAATATGGCACGTGTTCGCTGGTGGCAACAATATTTGGACACCCGATAGATATCGGCTACAAGCGGATGGTATAATTGCCGGCAGCCGACACGTGTCACGTTCACGATCGAACATTGCATGGATCCGTCGACAAAGGGGGAGGGTGGTCGATGACGGCGGCACGTGAGAAGGAGCAGATTTTATCATCGTTCGAAAGGAGACAAAAAAAAAAAGAAATTAGATTCGAAAGAAATGAAATTCAGAAAAATATGTAGACGCACGGAGAGTTTGAGTATAGACGACTCTGGGTTCTATAAAACCTCCCCCGAATTCACGCCACAAATCTCGCGCGGCGGCAATGGCCAGTGTTTTTACCAGGCGAGCAGCTCGGAATCGGTAGGCAACGTTATCTGAATTTCCATTACTTTCGCGTAAGTTATCCCATCGACGTTGGTCGGGATTAAAAAACCATCGCGGTGGATCGACGTTCCGGGGGATCGTTTAACGGGGCAGGAGAAACGGATGTCTTTATCTAACGTTCGCCGCGAGAAGTTACCGGAAGAAATGGGGCAAAGCCGGGGGAAGCCTTTAATCGCCGGGCGGCCGCGCGGCACCGTTTCCAATTCCCGATTTTCAGGGTTCGATGCACGACGATGATCGGATCGACAACCGCGTTTAGCAGCCGGGGCTCGTGTCGTCGTGTCGGCGATCAACTACCCTCCTCCCGGCGAAGCGCGCGTACCTCGTTGCGTTCCAAGTACAGAGAGCTATGCCAACCGTGCTTTCCTGAAATTTACAGACGCGATTAATGTCACGGCCCGCACGACTCCGTTCCAGCGGTGGCTTGCTCGGCTAACAGCCGCCTGTAGGCCTAACCGTTACTAATTTCGATCGCGAACGCTGCGGCCACGTTGCGCGGTCGTTTCATCGATACGGAAGGAGGGTGGTTTCACGGTTCCTCTCCAAACGCCAAGCCATACACTTTTCGCTTCGTGGATTCATAAATTCATGGTCTCGTACTCCTAAAGTTTCCTATTATAAAATGTTCAAATTTTCATACCCTTAAACTCGCACGGCCGTTCTAATTTCCCGTGCATCGAACTTCTAAATTTTTAAATTCGTTAAATTCGAATACAAATGTTGAAACTTTTGAAATTCAAATTGAAACTTTTCAACTATCAAACGGGGCAAATTCAAAGCTGGTTCGGTAATTTGAAATTCGTATAGGGGGGAGCACGTCTCGGCGGTATGGCTGGCGGAGTTTAGCATCTTTTTCAAGCTCGCATCGATCTCGAGCTGCGAAAATAATGCATGCATCGAAAGCTACCAGGGAAAATACGACGGGCACGATCGACGGTTAGGGTGTTCGTCGTGGACAGGAAAAGTAGAGACGGATTGTCCATTGTCTGACGCACTTCCCTCGCGAGGTAAGAAGGGCCCGTGTCTGGCTGATTCTACTGCATGCATTATTTAAGGACCGTTTCGTGTAACGCTTATAATGCGCGGGCGTACGACGTCGGCATGAATATTTCGCAGGGCCTGTCATACAGTAGGGAATTTCGTATTATACGTAAAATGATAAACTTCGAATGAAGTTGCTGATAAATTTATGCCCCTTATTCAGGATGCATTAATCCCCGTAACATATTCTCAGATTCATTTTTAAACCAAAATACACACCCGCAACGTTTTGTTAAAACGTAGCGAGGAGGGCGCGTCATTAATTTCGTGTATTTTAACACAAGCGAGTTATAAAAAAGTTATGGGCCAAAGGAGAAACGGAATATTATAGCGGGGTATTATATTCGTAGTCAGACTCCACCTAAAATGAAGATTTTAAGGATTATAAATCCGAAACTTTTGACGCGTGCTCGAGTAAAACTAATTCAGATTAATAATTCATTAATTTTAAATTCCATTTAAAGTTCGCGTACAGAGAGAGAGAGAGAGAGAGAGAGAGAGAGAGAGAGAACACGCGCGCCCCTGGTTGCCCTCTTATACGAGAAGGCCTGAAAACGGTACCAGCCAACGTTAAATGGAAAATCGCAACGATAGCGCGTACGCATCCGTGAAAGGCTGCTTGTAACCGGGTTAATGAAAGAGCCTGTACACGCCATTAACATGCAACCTGCCTGGGGATCTTTCGCGATGCATTATCAACGGTTCGCTGATTTGTTCTCGCTGGTAAACGGTAGCGCCGCGTCGGGTCCGACGCCGCGTATGTTGTAATTATTGCGCGGTTCTAGCTTCGGAACTCTCGATGCGCCGGATAACGTCGCCGATGAAACAGTTAGAGAGAGAGAGCCGGGGCTGCCTTTTAATCTGCCGGTTAAATCGCGATGCGATCGGTTAGCCGCGAAATTAGCCACCGATCGATCCTCCCGTCTATTCTCGCGATGCTAAATTCACGCGATAACCAGCGTGAAAAAAGTTATGCAACGTTGACTTTAACCTCCCCAGGCCGGGCGAGTAGCGAGGGTGGAAATGGCGAAAGCAGAATTATCGATTTCACGTGGACGCTCGTAGGCCAAGAAATTATCGTGGCGAAATTTACGACACGAACCTGCTCCTTATAGGTAAGGTCAACTGTGCATTATCGAGATCCGTTTGATTTACAGTAGCAATAAAGGCTACGCGTAGTACGTACACCACCGCTGGTATAGACGTTGTTTGCCCAGTTGTGGCACCAAACGGTCGACGATTGTGCCAGCCCGGCCAGAACTACGTTCCTGATTAAAGGATTAGTGGGTTTGCGCCAAGAGATTCCTGATTACACACCGTGATATCGGAGATTTCGAGCGGGTTATCGACTGCCGGCGAACACCCGCGACATATGCGGGGGCCGATTCGATCATTTCTTCGCGCTTCCCAGTAGTAAAAACTACCGTTCGAGCGACCATCGATTACGGCTTCGCGGTTACCACGTTGACAGAAATTTAATGGACATCGTCGGTTCGATCGACTCGTTGCGTACCTCATTTCCTGTGTAACGCGAGCTATATCGCGATACAGCCGTGAGAATATTAGCATTTCATAACGACTAATTGTCGATCGCTGAAGGAGTTGCGAAGAAACCGGCCGCTTAACAGGTCGTTAAGGAAACACGCGATGTTACTGTTTCGTTTAACAGCGTTGGTAACTCCGCGACGCTCTTATACGCGTCTAACGGGTGTACATCGCTCGCAGTTTCATCAGCGTCGACCGACGAGATAGCCGAAATGAATTTTCCGTTACTCTATTAAGTATTCGTCGGTTAGCGTTCTTTCTTTTTTTCCTTTCTTTCCTTGCTTTTTTTTCGTTCCGCGGCGTTCCATTTTATTTTAATGGAACGCTGACGATGTAATTATACCTGGCGGCGGAAAAATCTGAAATAGTGTAGAAAAAAGTGTCGGGGGTAAAAATAATAGAAAAAATGGGGACACGTGCAATAAAGAAGGAAAGGGACGGGAAACCAGGCGGCGGCCGCGACGCGACACTGCGGTTTCGTTCACCGTGGCGAGATTCGAAACGATAATGCCATATAATTCCCGGTGTACGCGAATGTAACGGGAAATTGCGATCCAATTAACCGAAATAATAATGGCGGTAATAGCTGCGCTGATTGACATACCGCCACGGTAAATCTGGATTATTAGTATTCGTATACATATATATATATATATAAAATCTCCCGCGTATTGGTAGTCGCGTACGAGCGCATCCACCCCCCGCGTCATGCACGCTGACTCGCGCACGTCCGCTGCGGAGAAAACGCGCGTCGCGCGACTCGTTCGTTTTCGACGTATATTAAAATTTTCCGTTTTCCGATTATTGTCCCGTGCCATCGAAATCTGACCAGGTAAAGTGGCCTGATTTCGGATTCGACGTTTCCGGATATTGTGCGCCGGACCCGCGCGCGCGTTGTTCGTTTCCCGCCCGGGTAAAAGAACGGTCGACCTTTCACCTCGCCGTGAGGCGCCGTCGTACAATTCCTGCTGGAAATTCGCCCCATTTCAGGCAAATCGAAGACCACGGAGGAAAGATATGGAAACGTGACCCGGGGAAAACCGGTGAATGCTGCCCAATCGTCTTTCGGCAGCGTTTTAAAGTGCTCGTCGCGTTTTAAACGATCTCGAGTTTGAAACGATCCAACCCTCCCCACCCACCGTTCAAGCTTGAGAAAAGGGAATCGTCCGTGATTGGTTTCCTGGACAAGAGAGCTCTAACCAATTGAGCAATCTGGACGGTGGATGGATTTCTTGGTCGTAAACCTTATATTCCGAATGACCTGGCTCGGTGATTCCTCGGACGAGTTAATTTTATCGATTTTCTGGACGACTCGACGGTAATTGGTCGCAATTACGGTCAGATCGTGGGCCAACGGGAGAATCGTGAGCAAACCCTGGCATCATCAAGTGGCTGGTGTATTAATGTAATTACTGTTTCAAAAACGATCCCTTTCTCAAGACTCTCGAGTGCTGCTCTCGAGCTTCCGAGCGCGATCCTGCGGGATTGAAATAACACCGTTCGCGAACGTAACCCCGTGCTATTCGATTAACCGATCCGCGTGTCACTTCGCTCCGTCTACGTACACCCCATCCAACTCGATAATGGATGTCGCTCGTAAAACCTGGGGGATACGGTTGAAAACAACGTTGACAGCACGACTAGCGAACTATTAAGACGCGTGGGTTAACCCAAACGCGGAACATCGTCGCGGTACGTTCGCCAGGATCCAGCCAGAGCTATCTATTCGTTCCAGCCTGACGATGCGCAATTAATCATAGTTGTCTGTAGTGGAGTGCTCGTTACCTGTTCCGTGTAATTAAAATTAATTATGCCCGTTTGTAACATCACCGACCGCGCACGGACTAACTAATTGTTCCTGATGCATTGTGTCGCCGCATCCAGTTAGTCGTTAAACCTCTTCTCCAGTGCCTCCCCTTCGCAAAGGGTTGCCGCGTCTCTCCCGCTTAATGCACGTCTCCATTCGCCAGATCCCCTCTGCTTCCCTCCCGCGCTCTTTCTGCCCTTTATCCAAACACTTGGTCGGAAATTTCTGGAATTGCGTCCCTTGGAATTCAGAATTCCTCCACCTCTCTCGGTTCCCCGTTCGCCTACATCGAGAAGTCGCCCATTCCACGCCGCGCCTACGAATAGCCTGCGCTCCGCCAAGGCGTCAAACTTCCGCCGGCAAGCGTACTCCGGGTTTAAGACGCGGCCAGAGGGAACCGCGAGGATATTGCTCTCCGCCACGAGCAGCAAACCGCATAACGATACTCGCGATCCCCTCTTTTCTTTTTTACCGTCGACTCACGCTGGCAAATAAGGAGCGACATTCCCTGCTCCGAGAAGTTGCATCCCCGTCGGAGATTCCTGCGAGACTTCCGACCGCTCCAGTGGCCGCCAGTTTTGTTTACGAGGAAGTTACGCGAGTCGCGGCAACTTCTAGCCCCGGTTCCTTCGTGTCATTGGCCTTCGTCGTGGTCGTTCGTGAGGAACGCGAGACCCGCGTGCGCGCACAACTATACGTAATTACCGAAGCAGGCGGAGAGAGACGCGCGTCGCGGCAACGGTGCCCGCGCATCCTGCCCACCAGGAGTTGCCAAAAGTTCGCTGAATGGGCTACGGAGGAGCGCTAATTATTGTTCCTCCATAATGCAACGGAATCCCTTCGAGCCGCACTCGTGACGCCGGTGTTATTTTTGTCTTCCGCCTCGGGAGAACGTTGCAGTACGAGGAAAGGGTGGCGCGCCACCCGTGAATTCTCGAGAAGGGGATGCTCTAACTTTCCACCGTCGAATCGATTGCATTTCTGGGCTCCGACGGCGACGGCGGAATACCCCGCCGGCATGAATAGCGAAGGTAAAGCAAATAAACGGCGATAATGAAGGAAAATGAGAAAGCAACTCGTGTTTGTTTCCCGCGGTGAGGTCTCTCGTCTGTGTGCGCAGTAAAACGGGCGTCTTTATCGTCGCAATGATACGTTTCTGCGACCAATTTACAGCGTTATTGCCAGGCTTGGCCGTCCGCGAAACAACCTCGCGCCTGAAACCACCCCTTTCCTTCCACCGGCGCTACGCTAATACGGATCTCGCGACGAAGCGTACAAGGTGTACGGGACGCGACATTTATTACCTCTTTGACTCGCAAGCTCTCCGTAACCCTTGCGAAATTTACGTTTCGTGGAATAAAGGAGGCGAGCGTGTCGGATGATCCACTTTCAGTGAATTCTTTGCGTCTACTTAGAGGGATGTTACGATCTTGAGAATAGGATGCTGTTTGGCACGGTTAATATCGTATGAGGGTTTTGAAAATGCGAAACACGCGACTCTCGTTGGGAGGAAACGCGCCGGAACGTTGCTGAATCATTCACGAGATCGTCTGGTTTGAGAAAGAACGAGGGGAACGTATTGTCTCGCGTATAAACTTGTTTGACATCTCCTTACATCCTTTAAGGATGGTTCGCAAGAGTTGCCCCGGAGAGTTCGACTTCTAGGGCGGCCCAAGGTTATCCTCCCCAAAAAGGGAAACGCTCGCGGCCGAGAAGATACGAGTCCCTCAAGACCACCATCCGCGCGCCACGAATATTCAAACTTTCGACGGAGAACAAATTACAAACGATGTTCTTGCCCCGGTACACCCATCGATTTCTAAATGTGTACGGGGTATAGCTGTCGAAAATCCCTTAATCGTTCCTGATTAACGAGCCCCGCCGACTTCTCGTCACAAAACTGGCATTGTCGATTTGCACATCGACAAAGGTTCCATTCGCGCGAGAATCATGGGGAGACGATCGCCGACGCCGGACAAAAGCGAAACTACGAGAGCGAAAGTTTGTTAGCAAGGACGCGATTTATCGTCGAAACGATCGCTCTGTGCTGCGTACGAGTGAGACGATACCATTTTTCCATTCGCAGCTGGCCATCAGCAGCCTTGTTCGCCGCAGCGTTCCACCACCCCGTACCACGCGCGAACGTCAACCCCCATCTCCGTTTCCGGATCGACGTCCGCTCGGCAGATCGTCCGGTTGTACGTTCGTTCGTTTCGGTTTCATCCGTTCGTTGGAGCCAAAGCACAATTGCTTCGTCGCGCATGCCGCGGAGAGAAGTGGCTCGTGAAAGTTACATGAATGGAATGAAAGAAACGCCGGGGCGAGGGAGAGAATTGGACGGACAGACGAGACAGAGGGGTCAGGATAGGTGGGAGGGTTAGACAGAATGATAGATGTCTAGATGGATAGACAGATGAGTGGTAGGGGTGCGGTCGCGGCAAATAAATCACGCGGCAGACGAATTTACTTGGACGCGATCGGTCGTTGCTGGCGGCGATAATCGGCGCCAGGGGTACTTCGCGCGGAGGAAATTCGAACGCTTCCAGACTTGGACGCGAATCCTCCTCCTGATTCGATCGAGCCACCTGGAACGGATCGGGGGATGACGGTGCGATAACAGCAGGAGGGATCAACGGGTGAAACGACGGATGAAACGACGGGTGAAAGAACGAACCGTGAAAGGGAGAGAAACGGTACAACGGTGATGCAACCGGCGCGGCGACGGGCCGTTCTAATTCCCGTCGATTCGCGCGCTTCATAGTCGCAGCATTGTTCCTGACAGCTTACACGTATACGCGGAGATTTCAAAATAAAACCGTCAGTCGGAGAAATTTCCTATGTGCGGGCTGGCGCGATACGATCGAGCAGACGCTCGTAAACCGTTAGTTTCAATCAACGGGGGTAAATGGTTTTCTATCCGCTCGCGCACCAACCCCCCAGCGGTCCTGCTGTTACCTTCTGCGCTATTTCTCGTCCGTACTACCACCGACGTTGCTGATACTCTCGTTCGCGTATAAAGTGAAAATCTCCGGCCGGTTCAATTTACTCGCGGCGACCACCTCTCCGAAGCGTTCGAATTCCGCGCGCGCACCCTGACGCCCTGGCTAAAAATTCATCGCGCCCGACGTGTGCCGACTGGACAGCTCGATTAGGTACCGGTCAGTCGAAGAAATGGATTTCGGTTCGGGTTACGCGAGTACACGCGTGTCGGATCTTCGTTACGCTTACATCGTACCTCTATTTCCACACCGTTTTCCCACCCCCCTTTGTCAGGCAAATGGAAGTGCGTTCAATTAACGCGCGAAGATCGTTCGAACGTTGAACGAAGGTTAGAGTAAAAGAATGACAGTACGTCTAACGGCATGTTTCGCATATTTTATCCGTGCAGACGTTCATGTACCATCATAAAATCCACTTAACTCCAACGGTTCGTTCATGGTTCGCTTGAACAACCCTTATCTATATGTATAAGTCGCATTAAGAGTGATGTAGTGTACAGGAAGTGAAGAACATCGGGTCTTTCTCGTGTTCCAGGTGATTTCTCGTTGCACATCTATCCAGTGGAGTTGGAGGACGATGGCACTTACCAGTGCCAGGCCTCGCCTACGAACGACGGCCAGCCGGCGTTGCGCTCGAGATTCGCCAAGCTGAGCGTGCTGGTTCCGCCTCAGAAACCCAAGATCCTTCAGGGCGACTTCCTTATCACCACCGAGGACCGGGAATTGGTGATCGAGTGCGTCAGCGTGGCTGGCAAACCGCCTGCGGAGGTAAGGCTCCCTTTTCTCTTTTGCTTTGAATATCGATTCGACCGAATAAGTAAGAACCGGAAGATTGCACGAGGATTTGCGAACGCTGCCAGAGCGAGCAGTTTGTCGGGGAAGATAAAAGGGAATCTGATAGAAGGTCAAACGTTCTATCTTGCCAGGCATCGAAACGAGCAACGGTGTGTATAGTATAGCTGTTCGGAATAAGAGAAAGCTTTCCAACCGAAAACCGAACCGTGGAGGATGTTAGCCGTTACTCGGATCGAAACACCTTCCGTTCTCCCGCGATAGTATCCTTAACGAACGCTCGGAGCTCGTATAAAATTTACGCATTCCACGAAAAAATTCGCATAAATCCCCTTAGAGGTTGCGAAGCCTCTGGCGAGGAAGCCAAGGAACCCGTGACCCCGGGACCATAAAATGAGAACTAATTTAAAAACGGAAAGAGAACGCTCGGCAACGTAAACGCGTACACAGGAGCCGCAATAACGCGTTAAACCGCATTACGTCGGACGCATAATTACCGGGACAAAGGGTTTTTCCGTTCCCCGAGCGAGCTTCACAGAGAACGGGTTCTTTGTACCGCGAGCACCGTGGGCACCGAAAAATCTTCTCATAATCGCCGCGGGGGTGGAAGTCTTGCCCGTGGCTGACTCCGCTCCGGTTGTACAGTCAGTCAGAGGCCGCGATACCTTTTTTCGCGATGGATATGTTTTGGCGTTCGTCTCGCGGCGATGACGCGAGGGAGAGGCCGTCGGAACGCTTTTAAACGGGAAGCGGCTACGACGATATGGAGGCTTGACCGACTTCGGATTCGCTTCGAGGCTCGAACAGTCGTCGTGCTCCCCGGATCACGTTAAAGGGGGGGAGAGAAAAAAAAGGAGAAAATAAAAGGAGAACGCGAACGGGATCTTTGAGGGTTGATGCAGCAAGGCCGCGTGCATCGCGGTGGAGGGTTGAAGGAAAAAGGAAAACCGGCGCGCGAACTAAAAACTGCGGGAGAAAAAGCGGCCACCGCGTTTCGAGCCGTCCGTCTTTTTTCTATTTACTTTGACGGTGGTGTTTTTTTGCTCGCGTGCGTGCGCGTTACTGAAAACGGTGCCGTTGCAAAGAGATACCCTTTCGATTCCGCGTAGACGCGATGACGGTCGAATAATGGTATCATTAATCCCTCGGCGAGCTAGCGGCGCACGTACGGTGCTGTGCACTGAGGCGGTGACGGTTGCTACGATCGAATTATCGAATTATCGGGTACGCGAGCAGGAAAGACGATTTGATGGGTGCTACTACTCTATAGGATTCCGAAGCTGAGCTTTTTGGTCGTCGCAGGGGTATTAAAAATTGGATATAGAAAATGGGACGTGCTATCCGAGAGTCCCGATTTTCACTCCCGTTTCAACGAACACCAGTCTCTGCAAACGTGTACGAATTTTACTGTAAAACAAGTTTGCATTAGCCAGACAAAAGTAACTTGAACGCGGGGCGTTTTATCGGCCATGTCGCTGCAAAAACTATGCGTACTACGCGAAGTGGAGAGTGATATAACAAAGCTTTCGAGCACCGTATTTAACATACATATTTCGCTCGTTAAAAGTTACAAATATTCAAACGTTTCGGAGATAGCTAGTCGTAACGAAAGCTCGACGAGGTCCAATTTAATCCGGAAGCTTATTGAAACTGTGTCGTAATAAAGATTCGGCGCGGGACGGGGGGGCTGGAATATCGATGATGCGACGATAATGCGCCGACCGATTCGCGACACCGCGAACAATTTCGCGGCGGGCCATCCTCACCGCTAATTCACCGTTCGTTCGGCTGCTTTCGGCCGCGACTGCGAGCGTGTTAATGCAGGAATCCGCTTTTGATCGCGTCCGCTCCTTTCCGCCTAGATAAATAACGAGTCGCGACGATTGTCAACAACCGTCGGTGAATCGAATCGCGAACGACGCGAGCCGCTGAAAAATTAATTAAATTCAGCTGGCGACCGCGCGCCCACGGTTTTTAATTAAAATTACGCGAACCCTCTGATTAACGCCGTTACGCGTAGATTCGCGGAACGACGCCGACGGAGATACGACGCTCGAACGCTCGCAAACATTTGCCGCCGTTCTCCAACGTTCTGACCGGCCGTTCGAAATTCGACGATTCACCGATTTAGCAGTCGCAGAAAGTTCCAGCGTCGAAAACGAATCGGCCACCGGGCAAGATATATTCGCGTCTCGCGAATATCTCGCTGCGAGAACTCGATACGTGAATAGGATTCAATTATCGCCGACTGCCGCGTAACCGTTTCGCCGCGGCCATTCGATCGGTGTCTGTACGGTTTTCGTAAACATTATCGTCCCGCGAACGAGGAAAACGCTGGTACCGGTGGTAGCTACGGCGTGCCCCGATACGATCGCCGATGCGATGACTCTTGTTGTTCGACGTGCTCGAAATTGCCTCGTTACCAACGAGATCGGCGGAATTTCGAAACTGACGCCGGAACGGAGCCCCTCGGCCTGCGATCGGCTGCGGCGTTACGTGCTACGTAAATTGAGAAGGCGATCGAACTTGCGGTCCGTGGATCCGTTAGACGGTGGTTGTGGTGTATCTGGTGCAAACGGTAGAGTGTCGGCTGGAATGATTGTTTCCGCCTGTTTTCAATCGGCAGACTCTTGGCCCTCGATTACGATCAGAGAATAATTGCGAAACGCTACTCATTCTCCTCTTTTCTTTTTAAGCGCACTCTTACCATTGATGCGCATCGCAGTGAATTGTCTCGAGTCGCAAAAATCCGCGAAGAGTCGAGTACCGTAATCGCGGCGCCAAGATGACGGTTTGTTCTCTCGCGACGCCGGAAACTTGCCGATCCATGGACGGCGATTGTCGCTCGCGTCGAATGGTCCTCCGGAATAGCCGCGCGTGTAATAAAAAACTCGAAAAAGAAGATCGAGGGGTGGGAAACGAGCCCGTTCGGTCTCTGTTGGCCGAACAATCGCGATTACAAATAATGCCCGTACAGCAAAGAGCGCGTGGCATCGATTACTGGCTAGGTAGATTCTACTGATATCCGGGAACAATTTGCGTGCTACAGCTCGAACGACCTCGTGAATTATTTTAACTTGGCTGCGATAAGGTCTTCCGTAATGGCGAAGGAATTCACGACTGGGCGGTGAAGGGGGTTAGAACGAATTGGAAGAGGGAAGGTTATACGGTGGAGGGAAACCAGTTTCCTGTACGAAGATCACCGGTATAATTAAAAATAACCGGTTCGTATTCAGCCGATAGCAATGAAAATTATTCATTCGAACCAGTCCTTTTACGTCGAGAAACTACGCTAACGCGTCGACTTGATGTAATGGCCGCGTCCATATAAAGGCGATAATAGCTATTAGTCGGTACAAAATGCCATCGCTACGAAGAAGGAATCTCGACGATTATTTATAGTGGTAGGTTGTTTCTGCAAATAGACTAGCGCTGTTCGGTAGTCCTCGATCTTGAATATATAAAGAGCGTATAATTTACAAATTATTTCGAGTAACTCGCCTTGATGGGATTCCAACAATGTATCCCATCGCGATTCATATTGCAATTTAACGAGCGTTCTCGTGTTTTCAAGCAATCCGGACGCGAGTTCCGTCGATAAACGCTTCATCGGGGGAACGAACGCTCGACAGAGTCGATAAAAGTTCCACGAATTTCCCCGCCAGGCCTCGACAATTTTTTTCATCAAACTCGTCTCGCCAAGTCGTCGAGAGGCGACGCGATAAAAATTTAACCCCCGAGTTCGCGAGAAACGCGCTCCGATCTCTCCTGGAAGCAACGTTCGCGTGCCCGTTAATTAGCTATTCTGGTGCAGCCCGCGATTAGAATATGCAACCGCGTACAACATATTTCGCTGGAATCTAACCGGTGTGCAATTTACAAATTACCAGCGGATAAATAAAACGAGCGAACGTTCGAGCGTTCATCTTCGTCGTCCGCGTAATTTCGAAATTAATATCGAGCAGCTGCTCGTATTTTAACCGTTCCGTCGACTCGCCGTGATTCCGGTGCAGTTTCAATTATCGCGTGGCGCTCCCGCGACTTTTCCAACCGGCGCCAACGGCGTTCTCGAACCAAGCAAACCGGCGCCCGCCACCGGCTCCTCGACCGTTCTTCTCCCTCGGCTCGAGAGCTGGCCTCGACTCTTCTCTTTCATTTCCCCGTAACTTCTTAGTTTCCGAAGTTTCTTTCATATTGTTGCGGAAAGTTGCCGCGAGAAGCATTGCCGAGTTTCCCCTCGAAACAAAATTTTAATATCGCTGTCGCGCTCTTAATTCTATTACGGAAGGGGAGAGGAGGGTGGAGCGGGGCGGGATCAAAGGAAACGTTTTCTCGGCGACCTCTCGACACCCCCTCCGATCCCATGCAAATAGGACGAATTTAAGGAAAGAAAAACACCGCGGAAGCTGATGCATACATTCATAAGGGACCGCGACGGTGGTTTCATTAGATGGAATACCGGTCCCGAGAGCGAGAAGCCTGATAAAAATTAGCCGACCCCGGCTGCGATACCGGCGGGGCTAAACGAACGTGATTCGTCCGAGCCCTGGACGCAAGCCAATTGCACCCCGCGAAATGAACGCGATATTTGTTCGCCACCGTTCGAACGAGGACATTATGCGTAACGCTGCAGCGGATATGTCGCGGTTAAATGTTGGAATATGTTAGGCGTTCGAGGTATGTCTGTATGTTTGCTGAATTCCACGGGGTTGAACTAATATCAGCGATTCGTTGGGACAAACGTGTAATTGTAAGTTTGGCGTTTTTCAAATCGTTGGTAGAGAAAAATTGCCACCCGAGAAGCCGTGCCACTGATAAACGATGTTATACTACTTTGTCTGACTTATATCGCTTGTACTCCTTTCTGTGTTACCGTAGTTGTACTACTTTCCGTAGTTATACTACTTGCGCGCCTTTCTGTGTTATACTACTGGCGACACTTTCGTTCCAGTTGAGCACTTCATTATACGTATCGTGCCAAAAGACGTGCTGAAAACGAAGAAGGATTTAGGAATATTAGAACAGGAAAACTTCGATTATCGATGTCCGATCTCCATTTCGTTCCTCGATCGACCCAGTCGACGAGGCCAGGGGGTAAGAAATATTTCCTTAAAAGCGGA
Organism: Xylocopa sonorina; assembly: GCF_050948175.1. NCBI lineage: Eukaryota > Metazoa > Arthropoda > Insecta > Hymenoptera > Apidae > Xylocopa > Xylocopa sonorina. The sequence goes on from NC_135203.1 coordinate 8,604,714, forward strand.
ACGCATTAACGTCGAGCAAAAACCGTGGCCCATCTATAATCAACAACGATCACCTCATCTTTCGAGGGGAAAATGGAGGTCAAAAACGGGGAGGGTGAGAAGACAAGAAAAAGGAGGATTAGCGAGGGAGGAAAAAAGTGAAATCAAACACAGACTGAAGCTCGCGATTTCCCGCGAGACGGTCGGGATTTTTTCTTTTTTTTTTTTTATTACGCTCGCTCGCGCTCGGGCGCGTAATGCATTTTTACAATAATCCGAGGAGAAATCTGGAGCAGCGGAGTGCTGGAGCGCGGCGGGTGACGTTCGGCAAACTGTCGCGCGAGTTTAGCGTTGCACACTCGCCGCGGTGGCTCGTGCCGTGCTCTCCACACGACCGATCCGTGTGTGCCGTGTGTCGTCGCGTTAGCGAACTTCTTGCCACGGCTTTTACCGCTAAGGCGGACTCGGCGAATTCATGGGAAAAACCCGTTTCCATTCGGGGCTGTCGTCGCTGGGTGATGTCAAGCGCACACGCGCGCACTCGACGCGCGATGGTGTCGTTTCCCGGCCAGGGAGACAATTAAGCACGCGCGTCCCAAAGACGATGGGTGATTATACACAGCGTGACACGCGTGTGTCGCTCGATGAGGTCCGGCTGGATAATTAATGCCGTTAAGAAAGACTGGACAGTAATTTTTCCGTGGAATAAGTGATTTCTTTTTCTTCTTCACGTCTTTGTCACTGATGGCCTCGCTTCCTCGTATCCATCTAATGAAACTCGATGAGATTCATTCGTTCGTAGGACGGCTGGTCGCGTTCTGTTATCCCGCGATTGGTTAATGAGGCGACATCGTCCCGGCACGGTTGGGAAAATGCGCGCTGTTGATTCGGTGGGAAGTACGCCCGTGTCGGAGCCCGTCCGAAAAAACCGCGGGTGAAACATGGAAATGCGGCCGCGGACAAACTATGGCCGCATGCATTTCCATAAAATTCGCAACGTTCCGACAGCTGGGTCGATCTGTCGGGTCGCCGAAAGCAACCCCTCCAGCCGAAAGTTCTAATTCGCCAACTGTTGAAGTAGAAAGCTGCTCGTTAGGAAGCGACGCAGAGCCAATTTATTCGATCGAATTAGTCGGCGGGGCGCAATTAAACGCAAAGCCGTCTGAGGCTGGACCGGGCAGAAGGGGTTAGGGGTAACGGCGAGGATCGTCGCCTCTGTTACCAGCTGTTCGTTCGATTCGACTTTGTCCGTTGTTCGTGATTCGAGCATCGGCATCGAGCATCCTTGATTACGAGCCACCTATCATCGATTGTATTTATTCGCTGATTTATTCAACGCGTCGACACCAGCGGGATCTATCGCGAATGATATCGCGGGATACTCCAGTCGATTCTGCTTGTTCGTTGGACCGCCTGGCTAATAATTTCCCGTGGGTGTCCGGGAGCAAACAACGATCCAAGAACGAACCGGAAATCGGGTTACGCGCGCACGCGCGATCGAAATAGACGGGATCACCGGTTTCCCTTGTCGCGACTATTTAATTATCGGTCGACGACGCTGAGCGGCTTGGCGAGGAAGAATGAAAGGCGAAGAAAGAGGCTCGTACTGGGTGGTCTTTGAATTGCTGGTGGGATCGCGCCACCCCGTGCTTTGGTTTTCCAATTAATGTCGATAAGGTTGACGAGCGACGTAGCTTCGTACGGATGCACGTGACACTTGAGCGTCGCTAATTCGACGTTTCCGACTGGTGAACAGCTGACGGGAGTAACTTCGTCTCGTCGTGAATTGGTAACTCTTGTTTACGGCAAATTGTTTGAATAAAAGCTATAGCTCGGCGCTGTTGGTGCGTCGGAACAGTCGCGGTTGAAACGTAATGGCATTTCGATAGTTTAAAGCGCAAACACTGCGGATTCACTTTTCGTTAAAATCACTCTGCACTCTATTTATCTTTATTGTATGATATTTCCATTTTTGTTCAATTTACTCTGAGCGTATTCTATTTCTACTTACCCTCTCAACTGTTTGTTTATACTGTAATGTACATAGCTCACAGAATGGACATTTTTAGACGCCTACATATTTTTTTAACAAATCGATTTACGATACGGTAGAATAAATATTGCGAATATGGATGTGTAATAAATATAGATGAAGTTATTTAAATATAACTTGGGGTTCGCACAAAATTAATTCGATATTAATTTGATATTAATTTAATTGAACGTCCGGCGTGCTCGCCGAATCCAAATCCATTGGAAAATAGAGTATAATGGTCGGACATATTTATGCAAATAATCGCCAATCTCCAAACGTTTCCGAGTTGGCGAAGAAACTTTGCCAAACACGATTAAAGGCTGATACGATTAAAATTTTTGATAATCGCGATTCTACTAGAATTACACTGCGCATCTACCGCGCGAGGCACGCTGAATATTTTAGTTTGTTACATGCCTCCATATTCATTATTATTCAACTACAATCGAATCATGGAGTTCGAGTGTTTCGCGAACGCTAACAGCCAGCATACAATATTTCCATTCCCAGCCATCGATTTGTATTCCACGTACGATGCGACCGACATATCGCGTGTGGCCCCCTTCTTCCGCGTCCTCAAATATTCAAAAGCCAAGGAAACGCAACCGATTCCACCGAATCCTCCCTCTCATTGTGGCGAGCTTGCTCTACGCACTCCTCTTTCCCGGTTCTTAATTAATTCCACAAAGGAGCATAAAGCACCCCTTAACGAACCGGCGCGAGAACATTAGACGAGATTACTCGGTTAAGCGGAATTATAAAAATATAGAAGCGTTAAGGGTGGCTTGGCTGGGAATAAACGGGAGGAGCCAAGGTTACGGTGCGGCGCGAAGCCACCGTTTCGCAAAAAGGGGGACGCGATCGGCTTGGCGGCGTTCAACGCGATATTTAGGTCGTGAAAATTCGCCGGACGGAAGAATCGGTGAACGGGACGAGCGGCACGACAGGGTTCACGGTGCATTTATTCGGGGTCGGAGTGATCGATCGACCGACGCGACAGAGAGCGGCCGTTTATAATCGCGATCGCGCGCGCGTTCCCCTGGGGTGTGGTGCGGGTTTTCTTCGAACGCCTCCGCGGATGGAATATGCGCGGCAATTCGAATCGCATCGACGCTCGGTACAATGGGGAACAGTGGCACGCCCCACGGATCCGTGGAACTTCTAATTAGAACGAATGAAATCGATTTACCCGCGAATGTCGCTCAGAAACGCGGCGTTAACCCATCGGCGTATCTAAATGAAGAGACGAGCGACGATTTTCACCGTCGCCCAAGTAACCCCGCATCGAACGATCGTCGTCAGAGAAGAAGGGAGCTTAGAGGGAAGACAAGCGACGGTTCTCGTGCGAGCTCGACTTTTGTTAGGGGGGAATTAGTCTTGTCGCATGGCCCCGTTGCAGTCTGTGCCATCGGACGGGAATAAGGACGGTGTCCTATTATTTTTCCCGCGCGACGCTTCGCGCTGCTATTGTTCGCGTAAGGACAGGGATATTCATCGGAGGGATGGCCACTCTGGCGCGATCGCCGACGTAGCTGGAATTAAGTCGGCGACCGTCCTCGAGGAAGTCGTACGTAAGGGCGCGAGGCGAGAGTACGTATATATTCCCCGGTCGGAGATGCAAGAAAAGTTCCTTTGCCAAGAGGTGGAGCCTCCTCATCGAATATTCATCGGGCGAGGAAGGAAATTTCAAAGAGCGTTCATCCAGTCCTAAGGATCTCGCGTCGTTATTTCTTTATTTCCCCAGTTTCTTCTACGCCCGTTTCTTTTTCCCCCCAGCATCTCGCTCACGCCTCCCTTTATTCTCACCCCCCCCCCCCGACCCGCGACCTCTTGGATGTAATTGCACCCGCGTTTATTAAAATTATAACTCGGCTTAACAGCCGGCCAGCCGTGCGCACGATCGCGGTGCAAGTGTCGTAAATAGTGTCGGCAGTGGAGCGGGTCGGAACTCGCCGGTGATATGAGAGTGCAGGAGCACTGATGCAGCATGCCTAATTATAGACGATACGATCGATTCGCGTCGGTGCAGCCACGGCTACCAGCGACGGTACAGCAGCCGCTACGGTGCACGGAGACACGCGCAAATACGAGGGTGAGCGCGAGCTAACGCGGCTGCATACACGCCTAGTCGTGTTCGATCGAATCACCTAGACGAGTAATGGGGGAGAGCCCGTGGAAAACTGTGCATCGATGCCCGTCGAGCAGGCAATAGCGGGATTTTTTCGCCCCCGGCTTCTCCGGTGAGCACACTTTTATTATCTAGATAGCCGAACGACCGTCTCGGCGCCAGATTGCGTGCACCTACATTTTTCCGAGTTTCCCCCCCGTCCCCTATCTGCGAAACTGCTCGAAACTAGTGCAGGTTTACGATTTCCTTCGCAATTTTCTACCGTTTTAATCGCGTCTACTCGTTAACCGCTAATTACTCGCTGACACGTGGTTGATGAAAGTTCAACATCCAAGGAATCGTCGGTCTGCTTCGCCTCGCGGCAACCGGTAATCGTTTGAAATTTCCTCTATCCGCTGTTAACGTAGAAAAAATCGTACGAAAAAAGATCCGCCCCGGTGCATCGAGCCTTTAAAATTTACTGTTAAATTAGCGCGGAAGAAATCTCATTTGTGGAAATGAAATTTTTTACCGCGATTTGCGGTTAATAAAGTATTATTTTTCCACAAACATTTAAAATCCGACGAGCTTCAGCCATCCTCTCACTGAATCACCGTTTTAATAACGAATACGCCCGGCTCCGCGGACAAGAAAGCGCACGCATACATAATAAACCGTACGGTTTCAAGAATATCAGCCGGAAGCTAGGAATCCGACCACGAAATCCTAGATTAGCATCGATTACGCGAAACTGCGGAGTAGCGGTTCTGACCGGAAACATCGGTATCGGTGTCGAGCCGCGTTACACCGGAACCGCGAAACTTCTAATTAGGACCGTTTAGAACGCATGCCTCGCGCACGATATCCGAGCCAGGACCGCCTCGCGGAATCGAGAAATCGAGCAAAAGAATAAAGTTCGATCGTGAAGAAAAAGAGAAAGTGACAGAGTCGTCATCGTTCGATATATCTTTGCGCCTTGGTGAGATCGCACAAGGAGTGCGATCGTAGCGAAGGTTTTCAATCCAGCGACTTGCTAGACGAATTAATTCCTGGGAAAATTCGGAAGTTTGGGGAACGAATACCGTTCCAGCGGATAAAGCTGGAAGGCCAGCAGGAAGCTAAAGCCACGAAGATCGAACTAGCTGCCGGCTCGTTCGAAACCCGATCGCGGAGATCGATCGTACTCGAATTATTGAATAAGATATGACAGGCTTCCGTTATAATGAATTAACTTCCGACATGCGGTGAGTTCGCCCCGGCTCCTCTAATGCATTCTTCGTCCCGGGGCCCCTGGTAGGCTGCTCGCGATGGGAAATTCGAGGGATCTCTTTCGGCGGAGCGTAGACGGCTTCTTTAAATTAAGGATAAAATAGCAGAATATATAGTGGCGGTAACCGTTCGTTATCAAAGAAGTGGACGCGGAGTTTGAAATGAGGAAAGTTTGAAACAGAGAACTGCTGGTTTTTTTAAAGGCCGTCCGCTGCGGTCGAATCAGGATTGAGGGGTGGCCCGTCGACGGCTCGACGGCTAATGAGATATCTCGATTGTCGGTTCGGGTAGGCATAATTGCCCAGAAATAAATGAATAAACGAAAGTTAATTGCGTGAAATTGAAAGCACATTAATACGATAAATGCTTAGTATGTTAACGGGGATTTACGATCTGCATTTAATAACTGGCGAATTACGCGAACACTTGTAAATTACATTCGGTGGAAATTTAATTAATTCAATAACACGTCGCAAAGAAAAAAACGATTACAATTGAGGTGGGAATATTAAAAGGGAGAGGGGTAAGGGTAATGCGCGAAAACATTCCGGCGTTCGCGTCACTCGGAAAAATGTTCCAAGGACCCGTTAGCGTTCCCCCCCATTACAATATCACTTTGTAACTGCCACCCTTCCAGCTGTAATTCATCATCATTAAAGTAGTTACCACACAGTGTACGTAACACACCGTCTCTAGCTGCACTTATCGCCATTTAATTGCAGATCACGTGGATCGATGGCCTCGGGAACGTGCTGCACAGGGGCATCAAGACGACGAAGGAGCTCTTCGACAGCGGCCCTCTCTACACGGTGAAGTCTGTGCTAAGGGTGATGCCGCGGAAGGACCACGACAACACGACGTTCACGTGCCAAAGTCAGAACGCGGCCGACCGCACGCCGCAGAACGCGAAATTGCGCGTCGAGGTGAGTGGGAAACGAAAGAGAAACCGGAAAATTGGGCCATCAGCCGGCGTCGGGACGAGGCAGTTAAGACGGCCGGATGCCTTGGCTTTTTGCTCCATTCTTTTTTCCGTCGACTCATCCTCGAACAGGACGAACGAGATTAACAGAGACGGCGCGCGAACTCGGCCAGAAACGCGGTAACGAGCCGAAGAATAATTAATGTCGCGTCCTCGAGGAACTGTTCCGCGACGTAATCGTCGCGGAAGGGAGGCCCTGGCCCCCTCCCGCCTGCTGTCTGCGCTTTTGCTTTCTTTCCCGCGGACAATGGGTCTTCGTTTCGCGACTCCGCTAAAAGGGTGGAGAACCGAGAGACGCCGCGGGTAGAAAAGAAAGGGGAAGATCGCTTGGTCGTCGCTATCTCGAGGATGTTAATGATTTACGATCGCTAGGTCTCCATTTTGCGAGGGGGTAGCGCGTAGAGATGGGATCAAGTGCGAGTGTAACGAACCAAGTATTTAGCTCAAGTATTCGTAAAAAATGTTCCGTCTACTTCGTAGTACTGTCTTCAATTTTCAAGCTAAGCTACATTTACAAAGCGCTCGATCCAGTATCCCGTCTGGCCTCATCGAATCGCTTCCCTCGAAGTATTCCTGAACTGTACGGAACAATCCGGTCTCGTTTAAACCTACTTGCGCCAAACTTGATCCCATCGCTAAGAGCGGAGCTCCAGCACGGGGCACGGTACCGAGCGACGTCGCATCGCGTCGCGATTCGCTGTCCGGGACATCGTTTACTTACCGGCTTGTCAGCGCGCGATATTAATTGCCGCGAAATTACGTCCGACGACGGGAAATAAAGTGCAACGACGCCGGTGGTATTCCGTTAGTCACGCGAGCCGATCGATCGAGCGGATGGTCATGAAAGTTTGAGCATCGGCTCGCGTGACGTTTCGAGCATCCGGCCCGGCAGCGGTGTTTCATTGGCTTGTAAGCATGCACATCCCCCTGTTCCAGGTTCGCTACGCGCCGAAAGTGTCTCTGAGAATCCGCTCGGGCCAAGGGAAGAACGGGCGCATCGTCGAGGGCAGCGAGCTGCGCTTCAAATGTCGCGCCGAGGCGAACCCGCCGAACGTCGAGTACAGGTGAGCAGGAACGCGGCTGTTGCCCGCGATGATCGATACTCCGGCACGGGAACGCCTCGCGAATTCGGCACGTCGTTGTTGGTGCACGATCCAGGGTATCGGTTTCACGGTTGCGTGTCTGTCGACGATGAGTCGGTACACAAGGAACACGGACGAGTTGCAAGTGGAAGGTGCTCTTTCTCTGATGGGTCGCTGGGGTTTCATGCGAATTGCCGGGCTTGAAATGGACATTCTTGCTTTGGATGGCGTTTCGCAATGCGAGACTTGGCCAAGTGGTCCGTGATGATAAACAGAGGTCGACTGTTTAGAGAGAGAGTTTGTAAACGAATACTGTCAAAGGGGTACAATCGTCGAAGATGCCATTCTTTTGATTGGTACTTTCGCCAATTCCTCGTACGCTCGCGATGTACCCCTAAAAGAGTCGAATCGAGAGGCCGAGGAATCGAGGAGCCGAGAATCACTTTCGAAACGATCCTGCAAGCCATAATATTTGCCCCAACGATTCGACCGTTCTCTTTTCATCGATCGACCCTTTGTTAAAACCCCCCTTCTCAAATCGGCAGGGAATTGTTCCTTTTTCGAGCTGTCGTCCCATGCATTCTAATCCAGGCTGTTTCACGCGAGGAACAGAGAACGGCTCCCTCCGCTATTGGTCGAAATCGAGTAGAACGCGGACAAAAAGGCGCGCGTGTACGCGGTCACAGATTTGCTGGCTCGGAGAATGTTTAATTCGTAGGTTTTTAGCGAGGGGCAGAGAGAAAGAGAGAAATAGAGAACGGGAGGATTGAAGAGGAGGAGAGAAGTGGCGCTTTATCGAACTGCGGAGCAGGCTGGCACACGCGGGGACAAAAGGAGAATTAGCAAGCAATCAGCCGTGCCACGGAGCAAGCGAATAATTGATGCTCGTTACAAAGAGGGGACAATGCAAAGTTTAGGACAATGTTAGCCGGTCGTGCGTTGCATTACGCGTTGTCTTGTTGCACGCCTCGATAGCTTCGCGATCCCTCTCTTTCTCTCTCTCTCTCTCTCTGTACGCGGTCGAGTACGCAAACGTTTGCGTACGTGCATCAATCGTTACTGTTTGCCTGGCGAGTTCGATAAAAGAGAGATCGCGAAACGAAAGCGAAAGCGAAAGCGGACCACCGCGTCAACGGGTTGCTTTAGCTTTCGTGTCCCGCGTACGGCTCGAGTATCGTGGACAGGCCGATCCAACGGAGGCTTTGAATAGTTTAATTTAAGGTGTAACTCTCGACCGAACGACCACCTGTATTCGCGTGAAATCGGAACCGTAAAAGCCGAGGTAGCACAGCACGGCACGGCTCTTTGGTCTGTTTACGATGGAAGTTTCTACGACGTGTAATTTCGCGAAAATAATAAAACGAACGCGTACAGCCACCGAGGGGGATGCAGAGTGCTATTAGCGACACGACTTTGATGAGGCCGGAACGTGACCCCCCAGCACACGTAGCTAACAGAAAAAGAGTCGAGGTGGGATCCTTTCCAAGATTCACGAGCTCGCCAAGTTTCGTGCCCGTTCCATTCAGTCTCCTCTGTTCGTTGCCTCCTCCGTAACGTATGTGAGCACGCGATTCGGCCGGCTGAAAGAGCCTCCTCTCCCGTTTATTGCCATCCGAACCGATCCTCGCGGCTCTTCCCATCGATTGTAACAGCGAACAAGGATAAATCTTGCGACACGAGCTTCAGAGAACGAACATAAACCGCACTGTCCCGAGAAGCGCCGTTTCCTAGAGGACTCGCGGCTAATTCGACGGACGTTATCGTCCTTTGTGCCTCGGCTGAGAGCTCGTATCGATCGTGCCACGGAAACCGACCGTAGGAAAACTGTGACCGCGTGTAACGCGAGGAAAACGAGCGCCGCGAAAGAAATGGGGGGACGAGACGGTGAAAGAAGAGTGAATTTTTGAAAACGCACGATTATCCTCCAGCGTTTTTCGGTCGAGTCGGTCGATCGATGCTAGACTGGTTTTTACGGAACGCTCGCGCAAATTGCACGGCAATTACACGCTCGTCAACTCTCTACTCGTTTTGTCCGACAGGTGGTTCATCAACGAGAAGACGGTGATCGGCGACTACACCACGGAGATGATCATACACAACGCGACCCGCGATCTTCACGACGCGATCATCAAATGCGAGGTGCACAACGACGTCGGGAAGAGCGAGGACACCGAGACCCTGGACATCACGTGTGAGTATCCGAGGGGGTTCGCTTGCGCTTGCATTCACCGAGAAAATGCAGCTGGTTTTATAGACATTCTTCTTGGAATCCAAGCAGAGTAGAACAGCTCGTTAACGCGTGTTCCTTCTGCCAAAGAAAAGTTTTAAAGGCTAATAAACGCGCTTCCGTTATAGAGTACAGGCTCTGACAGCTGAATAGTTGCGCGACTAACAGTTGCGACCTCGAATTTTTCCTTCCCCGAAGCAAACCTTAGACTTGAAGCTACAGCCAAGATCGCGAGTGCAAGAGTACGCCTTAATATTCGCTGACTCGACCCCTCTTTATCCCGTTCGCTCGAGCAGAAGAGCGTCCGGACGCCCGTGACGTTTCGTCGCGTTATTTAGCCAAGATCTGGTCGACATCAGCGAAATTCCGGATAACGGTTGTCAAAATCCGTGGCGTGGGATAAATTGGACTTCTCAGAGGGGCATTTTTCTGGCATATTTTTCGAGTTGATCCTTCCCCGGACGTGGTCTCGATTTATGACTCTCCTCTCTCCCCGTGGCGTGAGTGGCAAGCGTGATCCCGCGGCGAACGGCCGTTCGGTAAATGGGACGGTCTCGCGGCGCTTAGAGTCCGAACAATTCTTTCCGTAGCCCTTTTGCCCCGGTTGTCGTATCAATCTCGTGGCATTGTCCGAGGTCAAAATTGAATTTCACAGACGGGCCGCAGTTCCGGCACCCGCCAGTCTCCGTCGAGACGCAGTACGGGGCCACGGAGATCTTGCAATGCGACGTCGACGGGAACCCGACGCCGGAGATACGCTGGTACCATTCGGTGGAGGACTCGGAGCGACAGGTAGCCAGCACGCCCAACATCAGCGTGGCGGTGAACCACGAGACGGCTGGACGGTACTTCTGCAAGGCCCACGTGCCTGGTTTCCCAGAGCTGACGGGCTACGCGAACATCTACATCCGGGCACCGCCTAGCATCGAGTCGCAGAAGGTGCAATATGTTCCTGACGAGGGTGTCGTCAAGGTACGTGTCTCTCGATCGCGAGTTTCCACATTTCTGTTAATCGTCACCACCGATATTTGCTCGTTCGATTCTCGCACGATTTATACCAGTGGTAACTGTTACGTTTCGCGACACGAAGCGAAGCATTTATCGGGAACACCCGAGAACCACGGTTAGACGGCGAAAATCCGCCAGTCCCGAAGTCGTCTGCGTAACAAATGGTTTAGAATAGCCATGCGAAGCGACGGCTATTTTTCGAGGGAATCGCAAACCAGCTCGATGAATACCTATAGACTGAACGCAACCATCGACTAACCGCGTTCCAGTCCTTTCTACTTTTTTTTTTTTTCTTCTCGTCCACCAGACCTATTCTTCATTTTTCCCGCCATCTCTCCCCCTCGTCGATATACAAACGCGACGCGGCACGGTTTGGGAAAATGGAAAAGAAAGAAAAAACGGGACACGGAATATCGGTCGATTCCGGTGATAGGGGCAAGCGACGAACCAGAGAGGCCTTTTTTTATTCGACTGTGCTACTCCTCGATTTCGCAGGTGAAGTGTACCGCGATATCTGTGCCAAAAGCGGACTCGGTGGTATGGAGCTTCGCCGGTCGCGAGCTTAATTTCTCGTCGAACAATACGCCGTTCTACGTGCAGGAGGAATACACCGGCGAGAGGGTCGTCAGCACTGTCACGCTGCTCGATCCTATATCCACGTACTTCGGGGATTACAACTGTACAGTCACGAATAGCTTCGGCACGGATTCCGTCATAATCAAGCTGACGGCACACAGTAAGTTCATATCCATTATAACAGGCCGTCATTTCTCTCTTTTTCCATCTTTCCTTCATTTTTGCTACCTATTTCTCTCTCTCTCTCTCTCTGTATCTCTCTCTTTTCTCTCTCCCTTTCCCTCCTACTCTCGTTCTCGCTATATCTCTCTTCATCTTTCGGACTATGCATTTTTTCCGTCTCGCGATTTCGCGTCCTCGCAAAATTGTCACGTTTCCGGCCTCCTGAAAACGCCGGAGGTATTCGTAGAGCGGATTCTCCACGGACGGAGAAAAATGTTCCGTTTACCGAAAAATCGGATCTCGCGCGGTGATGAAATTACTCGCGCGTTCATCCCGCGTTCCGGAAACCACCTCGAGATCGACGGGATGGGATACGCGGACCGGGCCGCTGTTCCGGTGAAATCACGACGCGTGCGAAAATAGCAATAACGGGGGCGTCGCGTGAAACGAGCGGCGGTGATTTTGCATTTTTTGAAAAACACGTGTCAGTATCTGATGCGTCCGATCGGTTTCGTCCTGCCGCGTTGACAAGACGAACCGTCGATCCGCCTGTCGCCCGGACGGGGCCGTAGTAAAATACGAGTCGAAATATATTTTTTCCGTTTCGAACACGGCCGGCCGGTAACGAACGTAACGAAAACAAATGGCGCTCTAAGTCTCAATATTTTCGCGATACCCGTCGGCCGCGTAACTTTCGGTCGAGGCTTGCCAATTTTTCCGCCATAATTCGCATCGATCTTCCAACAGGCCGCTTGGCGATCCATCTGCTCGTCGACGTTCCGCCGCGCTAATTCCGCCGGCTGGTTTTCTGCATTCCGCGTCCGGCACGCAACGTGTCCGGGCCGCGTTGTAAATCCCGCGGGATTCAATTAACCGGCGCCTCCGCGGGCGAACGCGCGCATTTTCCAACGTTTTCCTCCTCGTCGTTAAGCAGTCGCGCGCATTCGTGGTCGCCAATTTTATTTTCGCCACGGCCGCGGGTATTGATCGTCGCGCAATTTCCAGAGGAGAGAACGCGGGAATATCTTCTGTTAACGTTTACCCGTGATAGCGATTCGGGAGAGGTAAGAGAAAACGAGTCGAAAAAGAAAGAAATGAGAGCGACCACGTTTTCACTCGCCGTGTTTTAAACAGCCGAGATTTTAACCAGCCGTGACGCTTAGCGTTGATTCCAGTCGATTGGCAACTGATACTGATCATCGGTGGACTGATCCTCTGCTTGGTCCTGCTCGTCGTGATCATTGTACTCATTCTGCAGTGCCGCGATCGCATCAAACAGCCGCGGCCCAGGACTGCCCAGACCCAGGAGACTGATATGCGTGAGTGAAATTAACCTCAGGTTCGAGTGAATTAGAACGTCGTCGGTTGACCATGCCGCGCGTTTCCCATTGTTTCTGCCGTTTTCTCGTCACTGCCAGTTTCGTAATAATTACCAACCACCAACCGAGGCGGCGAATTCTTCGTGGCGACGGACGAGACGCGAGCCTTATCGTTCGGCATCGGTATCGTTAACGACGCGGAAAAGCACGTGGACGCGCATGAAGGATAGCTCATTGAATGCAAACGAGCCAGACACGCACCAGCTGGTCTTGGACCGATCACAGGGTGGAGTCGAAGCGCGACATCCAGTGCCCCTTCAACGCCTTTCTAAACCGTTTGTTTACGGTCGAGCCCAGCTGGTTCTTTTCTGCATCGATTACACGCTTTGTAGTTTCGCGACGAAATTATCTGCCACCATTATACGCGTTCGGTTCGATTGTGCCTCCGCGATAACGATCGACTCCACCCAGTTGATTATTATTCGCCAGCACTCCGTTTCGCATTCTACGCGCGTAAAAATTCGAAACAATGGAGAACGGCGGCGAGATAGGGGATGCAGTTTCCGCCTGCGGTCTCTCCGATGTTCGCCCGAGTTGTATGATTTTTATTTTCGTATTTTTATTTTGTTTGTTTCTTTTTTTTTTGTTGGTTCTGTTCCGTTTCGCCCAACGACAGAAGAAACAGACTCGAACGCGGATCGATATCGCGAGAGCGACAGAAGCAGCAACCTCTCGGATGTCAAAGCGGATATACGAGCGGGATCCAGTGTCAGCAACGCGGAAAGCGTGACAGCGCTTGACAGCGAGGGCGAAGGAAGCACGAGAGGGGTGAACGCTTTGGCGCTGGCCGGACCCGTCCCGAATCCCCTGGGCTACCGTTACAGCGCCGACTACACGGAACCTTCGTTCCCGCCGAAGAATAACGTAAGTGGTAGAACCGTCCTACTGTCCGACGTAGCTGGCAGTGTACAGCCAACACCGAAACCTCGTACGTGTGCGCTAAAATTTCTCTGTTCGCAAGTTCGCGTTTTACGCGCCCAGGATGCCAAGAGCCGGAGCCAGAGCTTAATCTAGTTTATTGCAAGGAGGAACCAGCCAGCTCCAAGAGTGCATATTAAAGCGCAATCTCTCCCCCTCTCTCTCTCTCTCTCTCTCTCTTGCTCCTCTCCATTTCTCTCTCGCTCTCTTTCTCTCCGGAGCGTGCGCTCTGTAGGACCGTGTAGATTTAATTTGCAGTTTTTAAGAATTTCCCAACCCTTCTTCCAAATCCGGATACCCACGCAGACTTTACCGGGGAGGGGGGGTCGGAACATTTGGAATTCGACCACGTCTTAGACTTTACCTTCCGCCGTGATAATCCGTAGCGATCCTAATTTCTGTACACGCTGAACGAATTATAATGTTGAGATCCGGGAAAATTGCCGGGTCGCTGAACCGCGGCAACCCCGACCGTGCACGAACATCTCACGGGTCGATGCGGCGCGCCCTTATATCGTGTCGGAAGAATTAATTTCGCGCTCCACGTTCCGGTCCTGGTGTTCTCTACGTATCGCGGAAAGGTAAACCGGGCAGCGCACGGTTCCCGTTAAATTGTTGCGCGTATAATTCCGATCGCAGCAACGAGGAAGCCGCGCTCGCAGAGAGGGCGAACCCAACCCCCCGTAGGAATTCCCGCCGATATCGATTTGAACTTGTCTCTAACGTTGGACGGTGTTCCGTTTTCCTGTTGCAGGACGGCAGTAACAATAACGGTTACGTGCCGTACGTAGACTACACCCGCGACTATATGCCGCCCACGACGCAAGGAGTGGGCGCGTCACGGGAATCCTTAAGCAGGATACCATCGGGCGGCATACTAGCCTCGAAGAAGATCGGTCTGAGTTCCGCGAATTTGGGCACCACCACTCCGCAGACCACCCCAGCGTCGATCGACCCGCGTTTCTCCGCAACGTATGGAAACCCCTACCTCAGGTAAACTTCTCGGGGTCTTGCTCGACCGCCTCCGCAGCCGCGTCCGTATCAATAGGAGCCCGCGTCGCCTCTGTCATCGAGACCGCAATCCAGTTCAGACACGCCGGATAACAGAGGAACCTTTGGCCAACTGTAATTGTGTTTTAGCACAGTGATCCTAAAGAGACGCGCGCGGATCGCCGTACAGGCTCGAGGATTGAATTATCGCCGGGACAGTGAGACGCGGTGCCCCGTCAATTGATACCAGACAGAATAGGATCCGAGCGGAAGGACGCTTCGACGGGGCTGATCGAGTAAATCGTAGAAACGCGTTCCCGGAATGTTCGCGTGGAATTACGCGCGAGTAACAACGAATGCAGTTTATAAAATTCCATCCAATGAAACGAAATTTCAGTTTGTTGCTGGTTAATTAAATTGTTGCCCGATCGGCTGCGGGGTGACACAGCCGCGCGAAATATCGTAAATAATGGACCATAGAATCGGTGAATTTTTATTCGACGAACTGGCCCGATTACTTGGACAGTTTGTCCAGCTGCGACGAGTAAAAATCGTATACGGCACGGGTACCGATATACGGGACAAGTGTGCGCGATTTCGTGAATTTCCAACAACACCGCAAAACGGCGCGCAGTGTTAGCGTAGCAATATTTACGACGTATTGATCAACGGTTTTACCGTACCGCGCGCGGAATCGTTTCTAACGAATTAATTATATACCGTGTAAATTATGAATCGTCCGTCTTGAATATTTATAACGTCGGTACGCGCGGAATCCGCGTCCCGTTTCAGTATTAATTAAGCAAATCCGCGGCGTCCCGAGAGCGGAGGTGGCCCGGCTCGGTCGCGCGCTCGCTCGCGACGCTCGCGCGATCGATTGTCCTGATCGTTTCTTTATTTCCTCTGTTCCGAACAATAGAATGTCAGCGGCGGAGCAACTGAGACACGCGCCGCACACGGCTGTGCCTGGAGTAACGCCGGCACCACCGCCCTACACGCAAGCAATGAGAATGAATAGCTTGAATACCTTGAACGGCGCTGGACCGCAGGTTAGTACAATGACAGTGAATGTGTGTCAAATTCCTAGGCGCAGTTACGACATCCCAGGTACATTCCTGCGCTCACCTCAACTAGTTCCGATCTTGCTCGAGATAGTTTCGCAATCAATTGATTCTAATCGGGCTGATTAAACCGTAACAATTTTTCGCTTCGTTATACACCGCCTACCGTCGTTCTCGAGCGGTGGGTGTTACGCTGGAAAATTCTTGTCGTTCGTAAAGGTGGAACCGTCGACCTTACGTGGGCGCAGCTAGACAACTAGAGACTGTCCAATAAATCTAGATACGCGAGAATGTAAAATATATCGCTACTGAAAGTACGCGAGTAATAATTGTGGCTAATCTCCAATCGATTTTAAATGATCTTGCAGGCTCCACTGTCGGCGCACTACATCACAGGGGGGCCAAACGGAGGAGTGGCGACGGTAAAGCGCACCTCGGCGGTCGGGACGTTAGCGACGCACGTATGAGGCCAGGAGGTCTATCCGAACTAGAACCATCGACGTTCGGGCCTAACTAGTACCGCCTTCGAACACCGTCGAGCCGTCGAAGGTGCTCGCGACTCGACCCCGCGATCGAGCACGCTGAGGTCGTGCGAGGCGTTCCTCGCTGAGACCTCGCCGAGGAGCAGCTGTTACCGAAGCTGCCACGACACAAAAGTAAAGAGTCACCACGGTGGTCGACAAACTTCCACGATGGCGTACGAGGCGGAAGTCGAGCGATTGCTCGAGGAGCCAAAGTCCAGACACGAAACGAAGAAGTTCCGCGTGAAGGGCAGAGCGCAACGGATGGCTGAAAACGGAGAGGCGCTTAGGTACATCGAGATGGTGTTGCGACAGCTACGGAGGGCGAGCAGAGACCATCGACAGCTCGTGGAGCAGCGTCATCGGGTGCCGTTACCCGCGACGTCTGACGAGCATCTTCCGGACGAGCTGGACAGCCAAAGTTTCGCGATTCCACGCGGGCAACGTGTTTTCGAGGAGGACCGTATCGTTCGCGACTCTCCGGGGACAGTCGAGAGGTTGCGAGAAGTTGAAACGGCCGAAGAGCTGGTCGAGTACCCGAGCGTGGACGTGGCGACCAAACTGCTGACGAAGAGGAAGACGTACTCCAGAGGCGTTCACCTGTTGGAGACGATGCCCAAGAGGATCCACGAGAGGATGACCGTGGCCAGCAGGCAGGGTCTGCGATACGTTCCTGCGTACGAAGGAATTGACACTACGATTATTCAATGAATGCCAGCTGGACGTAGCTAAAGTTTAACCGTGAACGTAGACGCGTGAGATATACCTGGCGAGCATCAAGACTGCTCGCAAGAAGCCGTGCTCGTTGCAGCTGGACGTAATTCGACGGATACGGCAAGATCCAGCGGTGATCGCGAGGGATGCTGTCGATGTTCGAGGAATTGCTAATACGGAAGCGGACATCGAGTAATAAGGAAGAACAAGAGTAACCGGTTAAACTCGTCGCGATGGATCGTCCAGCGTCGCTATCCGTAAAGGGCGCAAGATTCCTTTCCACCGACTCTGGTACGGGCAGTGCATTTTTCTCATTCGTTGGAAGTAGTCGAGTTCGCGCACCAAAAAGTCTGGCACGAACGGTGAACAGTGTCGTCATGAAAGTCAAAGCAACGTGCTCGTCTTTCGCTGAATGCAGATTAGTCCAGGAAGAAGGAAGATCGCGGAGGGGTAAAAAGAGATCGGATCAGAAACGCCGATGGTGATGATTCGACGGTTCGCGTGGGACGAAGGACGGTGGTTAGGTTCGTAAATCGAAGGAGCTCTTCGGAACGAGAACAGACCACTCGGTATCGACAATCTTTTATTCGCATACTTTAAATAGATCTCGATAAGCATTTAACGTTCGTTCGAAGGCGTAACGAAAGTGGGAAACAAATCTCGTCGCGGGTTGTCGCTGTCGTAGTAGCAGTCTCCTTAACGAGGGGGTGGAACGTCACAGGGTGTACGACGAAACGGGGACATCGAATAATATGTACATAATTGTGCAAACGCGACGGAATTTTCGACGGTTATTTCGCTTTTCGAGCATGTGATATACGTAGACGGATGTCCGGTCGTCGGAGTAACGGGACGTGATTATTGATTTCCGTCGCCGTTAACGGACGGACAACGTCTCGGCTGCTACTTCGACGTTACTGCGTCGCGCTGCATTTTTTGTTTTTTTTTTTTTTTAATTTGTAGAAAAGAGAAACGTTAATAATTAAACGGGAGCGAAACGAGATTCTCGTCGATCGCACGGCTTGTCTGACAAGGTCGATCGCGATCTCGCGCGTCTCCTTCCGGTTCGTGGACTTTCGATCGGTTTCCAGCGATCGACGAGCTCCACGGGCCGACCACGTTGTAAAATAGATAGCTAAAATGATTAGGTATATTATATATATATATAAAAATATATAAATATATTATACACCTGTTGTCAATACGAACATAGGGCCTATAGTTTAGTGGCGCTACGAGAGCAAAACTCTATCGAAATAAGTTGATTCGTGGATGGAACAGCTTCGTGTAAATAACATATTGACGATATTAACGAACAGACGATCGAGCAGTGGAAGCAGCGTGGTTAAATGTTAATTGGTCGCGCGTTTCGTTTCGAGGGAAATGAATGGCCAGCGCGGCTTAAAAGGGGAAGAAAGAACAAAAAAAATTGAGAATAATTCTTCGCTTAATTACGCTCGTTATTGAGTTGTCCTCGTTTTTCCTCGAAAGCGTATCGGTTCGTTCTTTTTCCGTTCGTTCGCAATATCTGTAGCTCATTGGACGAGGATCGGGAAACGAAACAGAGGTCTATCGAATTTTCCTCGGCGATGATCTACAGAACGGCCTCGAGTTAAAGAATCCTCGGGTTTAAAATGAGAGAAAAGAAAGAAACGCGACAATGAAAGAAAAAGCGAAACTAACAAATGCACCGCTGGCTTACGCCGCGATAATGTACAGCGAGCATAATACCATTGATTACGATAACGAAACAGGGTAGCCTATCAATTATTAAAACGATTTCGAAAGAGAAGGCTGCACACTATACGAACTGAACGGGGGAAAAGGAGAAAGAAGGAGAAGAAGAAAGAATAGAACGGAGCACGGAGGAAAACGTGTCGGTGGCGACAAAGGGATTCGAACGAACGATGACGAGCGATCGTCGCGCGTTCAGAATTTAAGAGAACGAATATACATACATTTGTATCGTCGAGAAGATAGATATCTTTATATTGAGACGTCTGTAACATAATTTCTGTAAATAACTGGAATTATTGCTCACCGTATCTCGTAAGATTTAGTTAGTTTTGTAACTGTGAAAAAAGAAAGCAAAGAAAAAAGAAAACACTATGTGCATATCCGATTCCGCGCGGGCAAGCTTCGCGGGCGGACAGTTCCATCCTCGTGAAGTTCCCGGGCCTGTCGTCGTAGATCGAATGAAAAATGAGAGAAATCAGTATTCGTAACGTAAACACTTCCTTCCTATCGAGCACTCGTTCGCACATTCCACGATCGACCGCGATCGTGCGCGGTTCGTCGTCAAGAAACGATCAGTTCCTCTGTTCGCGCTCGAATCGTCGCGTCGTGGTGAACGCGCTGATCGAACCTCGAAAACGAGATTGCACAGCGTAATATTTGACGGTGCTCTCGAACATCCTCGATTCTCCCGTGATGTTCGAGCGCGCGTTCGTCTCGTCGCGACACCATCGACCAGCCATCTCGACGGAGTCCTCCGTTTCCGGGCTCGTGGAACTGTCCGCCGTGCAAGTCCCCAGCTTTATTGTACATCAATCATTCTGTACAATGTTCATCCTGATGTTACTGTTAACTACTTAAAAGAATGGGAGCGCGAGCGAGAGTGAGTGAGTGCGAGAGTGAGCGAGAGAGAGCGAGAACGAGAATTTTTCGAGACTTTTCATTCGAAACGCGCAACAAATCGAAGTCCTGCGCGCCCGCGCTCGCGCCAGACGGATCGAACGGGATCCGGAAACGGCGCCTGCGCTTGCGCGCACGATCGCACACACGTCACGTGTACATGTATAAATGCTTGGTGGAATTTCGAACTCTGTACAGATTTAACGGGGGGTGAGAAAAAGGAAGAAAAAAAGACAAAGGGGGAAAACGTAGGTACACGTGTAAAACACGCCTCGGTGAAGCTCTTTGTCCGGGACGAGCTGATCCGCGGTAAAACGAATATCGCGGTACGCGATGTTCACAGAGACGGCACGAGGCCGAGAGAGAAAGAGAGAAAGAGAGAGAAAGAGATCTATACATACAGACACACATGATTTCTATTGTAACAGAGACGTAGGCTAACAAAGTATACTGCGGGAAGTAATTACAATCAATGTACTGGATGGTCCGTGGCGATGTTAAAATTAGAAAAGTTTATGTCGTTTGAACCTTAGGAATTTACGCCTTCTTGCCACGGGGCCGTCCTATACGTATTAATTGGTTATCTGTCAATTATTAATTAAATTATATCGATTTCTTCGCCTTTAGTCAAGGAAAGGAACGAGAGAGCCGTCGCGAAGTTTCCCCCTCGGCCGTCCTCGATCGATCCTGTCGCGCGAGCTGCACTACCGGGCAAACATTCTCGTACAAAGACTGTTTCTCTTTTTCTTCCTCCTACCAGCTCGATTGGAGATACCGAAAAATCCAGTAAAACCCACTAAAAACTTTCTATGTCCGGAGCTGATTTGCGCGGTAATGTGCCATCGCACTCGAGATGTCGCCGCGCGAACTCTCCACGCGAAGCCTCCCAACGCTTCAATTCCGGTCTAACGGGACGCTCGCGGTGGAGAACAATTACCGATGACTTCGAATAGTTTATTTTTCTATAGTGCAATCATTTCGTTCAGTGTGCAATTTATCGGCGTCGTTGTTTTTCATCGAAAGTTTATGATATAAATATTATATATAAATGTATATTTATATCATTTGACGAGCGGCTCGACGGGAAAACTTGGCGCATCCGGCTCGGTCACGCTGTGCATTGTAAAGCGCGAAATTCTTAGGCAATCTGTGACGTGTCCTCCGACGTACGATCTGTAACTACGCGCGGAAATGAAAGAAAGAGAGAGAGAGAGAGAGAGCGAGAGTGAGAGAGAGAAAGATGAAAAGGGGTAATAGAAAGGGGAGAGAAGATATTGCCTAACGGGGTGAGCGAGGGAAGTTTTTCAAATTTGTTGATACATTTCATACTTTACGATTAGGGATTATATGGCCTATTACTAACTATTTCGCAAAGTTTATCCGGCGACTCGATCGTTTTTTTCTTTCTTTTATCGGATCGCGCTAGGCGACGATGCGAGCCGCGGTGATTTACTCGGGACAGTAGAGCCCCGTTTCGAAGGGGGACGAGAAATGGATACGGGATGGAAAAGGAGCAACGTTTCGATTCAATGGGACTGGTGCCATACTATTATTCATCGTGTAAATAACGCTTTCACGCTCTCACAGGTTTGATGAGGAGAACGCCGCTCGCGTACGAGCGAGAGGACGCGGCGGGGGATGGATCGTGTCTATCGATCGTAGAACGTCGAACGTGAATCACCGTACGGAGTGTACGATAAACGCGTATCTTGGAAACAATCGAGTCGTCCGCCCACGCGTTTCGTGAAACGGAAAGTGACTTTTTAGAAAATGAACACTTTTTCGCGTGCTATCCGTGAAAGCTGCGTTTAAACGCGTCGCATCGATAACTGAGTACAGAAACGAGAGAAGAGAGTGAAAGAGAGAGAGAGAGAGAGAGAGAGAGAGAGAGAGAAAAAAAATGATATGAAACTATTTCGAATTCGACTGAGCGACATATAGGAGATACGATATATACCCCCATATTTTTCTCGATGTTAAGCTTTTTTCTCAGAAAACGCGTTACGCGGCGCGTTGATACAGCCTGCGGAGAAGGAATTCATGCGAGTCGTTGCGAATCTTTCCAATTATCGGCGTATCGTTTGTATAGCGTATGAACGGGGATGATCCGATCTGTCCGCGATCGTAGTTATCGCACGAGTATCGTAAGCAAGAGAAAAAGAAAGGAAAGAGCAGGATGGTCGGTCCGAGGCGACTTCCGGGCACTTCTGATTCGGATCGATCGACTTGCGCTTCGAACTTTGACGGGACGACGGTTTTCTATTGATCGCCGTAACGATAACCCTCTCGATCGTGTTGTCCGTTCACGGGAAACGAAGCATCTGGATAGCCTGTTACGTTTTTACAGAAACAACTTTTTCAACGTACACCGTCTGTAGTAATCTCGACCAATAATTTTTGATACGAACGCGCCAGGAATTTATTCGACTTTCGTATACAACGTCTCGAACAAAACAACGCTTGGGAACAATTTAAACGGAAACGCACTCTTCTCACATTCGCCTGTCCCACCCCTCCGATGCTAAGGTCTGTCACGCGAAATGATCTTTCTCGTCAACGTAATCGGTCCGCGCGCATCGGTAGCACCCTTCGATCCGTTTTAACAAAAATACTAGATAGACTGTTCCACCGCTACGTTACCGCATCGAGCGAAGGTAGAAGCGAACGAAAGAACGAAAAGACTGTACGATTCGAAGCACTCGTATCGAACGATCGCGATTCGTGGTAAATCCGCGCGCGAAGAGGTCGGTGCACGAGTCGCGTGACTCCGTTTCGGAGCAATCTCTCATACAGAGAACGGGAAAAGGAAGAAAAAGGGACACACGACAGAGCCGTGGTAATAATTAGGAACGTTTCGCGGTATCTGTAGAAAGATCATGTTACGACGAACACGTTATTGCCATTATTATTCTGTCGTCCGCGTTCCTCTTTTTCTTTCTCCGCCATCATTTTTCAAACGGTACTCGCGCGCGTCCGCCTCCGGCACCGCGACCTCACCACCGAGGACCCCGTTCGCCCGCCCGCCCTCCAAATGATCGTTACATGCATAATTAAACAATGGAATTTCAATTACGCCGCCGGAGGCGCGACGAAAACTTTCTTCCAACACCGGTCACGACCGGCTAACGAACTCTCGTAAAAGTTTGAAAAAGTACGCGAAACGTCCTCCCATCCCGCGGCGGAGTTGCGTTTCGTGGCGGATGACCGCCATGGCCAATTACCCTGATAATGTGTGCTCGTGCGCGCGTTAATTACGAGAAACGATCGACTCGCAGCCGATGAGAGTGGGTGAAGATTGACTCTGGCGAAGGGTAACTCGATCAGAAAGAAATGCACCAGGAACTCGAGGAACAGCTTCGTAACGCGATCAAACGCAACAACTTTTGTCGCGAGCCCATTAAAGTCTCGAACGCGAATACCGCGCGTCGAATTGGCAAAGTTCACGACTCGAATCGCGCCACGGATCAAGTCCTCTCGAAACGCAATTCCGCCTACTATCTACGATATCAACGATCCCCTCGAACCCTGTTCGATAACTACTTTTTATCGATCCGTTAACGCGTTTTCCCCAACTCGATCGACGATACGGCGTTTGATCGGACGAAAGAGAAGGAGAACAGTGACGGTGGGTTCGCGTACGCGCGTTTTACAAGCCGATACTCGGTGCGTTGATACTTCGTCAGCGAATCGATCGTGTTCATCGATGCTCCTTCGACGGGGCGAAGCGGAAGTACGCCAAACGGACTGTAGAATAAATTCGCGATGGGCGAAGGAAGGGTGAAGAACGGTACACGTGTAAATATTTGGTGAAGAAAAAAGAAAAGGAAAAAAAACACTAGAGATTTGACTATGAGCAGCGAAAACATCCTTTTTAGTGTACATTACTTTGTATGATAATAGCCTAACGAAAAACGTTTAGCTAGACACTTTTTTGAGATCTCCTTAAAAAGACGAGCGAAGGGAAGGGAATAAGAGAATCGCCGTTTCTGGGGTTTAGGTTCAAACGATCGATCCATCGATCTTTCTATCGCGCTGCCCGACTGAGAATCGAATCGCCCGCGAACGCGATACGGAAATGGACGGGTTCAATTCAATTCGGCGGTAAATTTCGCAGCTTCGGTTCTCGCGATCAAAGGGGATCACTTCGTCCCTTTTTATTACACATTTAGAGGGGGCAGAGTCCCTCTTTTAGCATAACAGAACTCGTCGTACGAAGAGCCTTGGCGCACAAACTTAACGTTATCCTCACTGTAACGATCGTATCGCGATTTTCGCAGCGAGTCCTCCGAATTGAATGAAAAGCTTATCTAGGCGGGGAGGATATCTTGGGAAAATCGGCGTACAATCGCGTCCTCCTCCACGTTCTAACAGGAATCGAGTCAATTTATCAGAATCGATACATTTTTTATAACCGCGTCGTAAGAGATTTGTAAACCGCGTATGAAGGAACGTACGCTTCGAGAATCACACGAGTTTGATCGCTAATCTCCGTATTGGTCCGATCGCGATTCGATCCCGAATTCCTCGCATGTACCTGTAGCGTTCTAAAGATCGGTCGCGGAAGCGGCGTCCACGGGAAAGACCACGCATCGTTCGCACAAGATCTTCCGTTTAGCGAGAAACAAATTTTAGTAAAGACAGAGAGAAAGAAAGTGTGTGCGTGTGTGTGTGTGTGTGTGTGTGTGTGTAAGAATGAAAGAGCGAGAGAGAAAGCAATTTAGAATGTAAGGGAGCGAGAGAAGAAAAAAAGAAGATAAACAGAGATTTTTCCTTTGAGAATCGATTAACAGTAACGCAAAAATCTACCGAGTCTTACTCTTCGATATCGACAGTGTGCCAATGAAAAACCTTTTATTCCGAGTTTAGCTAACGTCTGTCGCGTTTTTTCATTCCCTTTCGATCACTTCGTGACACGCACGCGCGATAGATATTACCGTAAGGATATGTAAGTACAAAGGAGCGAAGAGAAGAGAGAATAAGAAGAAGCTTTCAACATTTTCAATGTTTTCCGCGTCGAAGTAGCCGATAGGTATTAAACGGGTACCCTCGTAACTGGTGTACACGTGCTCGGTTAACATCGATTTTCAAATTTTCGCCAAACCCACCCTCATACGCCCGCCTGCCGCCCCTCACTAGTACCATTCACCCTTTGATCGAGTTTTTCTCCTTTTTCTTTCCTTTTTTTCTCTTTAATTTAATTCATTCATTCTTTTCCTTCCCGTGGAACTAAATTTTACGAGACGGGACACGTTCCTTTTCTTTGTTTCTTGAGTAAGATAAACGAAAAGAAATAAAAGAAAAAAAGAAACAGTACGGAGGAAAGAGAAAAGAAAAGAAACGACAAGACCAAAGAGATGTTTATTTTAATGTTGTGTATATTAATTGAGTTTATGTCGTATAAATTGATAATGCATTTATCAGTGCGTTACAACGAGTGCTTTAATTATTTTTTCTCTTTTTTTGTTTAACTATTATTAGTTATTATTATTATTATTCGTATTAAGTACGTATTCTTATACATATATATATATATATATATATTGGCATGTTTTCTTAGATAAGTATCTATCGTCTACTACCGTAATCATCGCGATCGATCGGCGTAATCTTTTTTATTTGTAAGGTGTACATTTTTGTTTACACGGACTAATCATTCATCAGACGTCATTACAACAACACCAAGAGCAACAACGATTCTTCTTCTTATTATAATTATTTATAATTAATTGATTTACGTGCTAATTAATTAAGCAGCCAGTGCCGTTTATTTTATACTTCTCGTAGAGTGTAATGTGTATCACTGCTGTTATCATATTTTATTAAATCTTTGCCATATAATAGCCCCACGTAGTCTCACGTTTTCACCCCTCATTCATGCCAGGCGATCTTCTACCGCGTCTGCCTCGCAACCCTTTCTCCACCCGCTTCAATATCCTTGCCACCTCATCTTCCTCTTGCCTCACCGTGCACCAGCACCGCACCAGGATTAAGTCCGCCTCTGAATGCATCCCTTTTGGTTTCTCACGCTCTACAGACTGTTCACTTGTGTTATCATTTTCTTTCCGTTTTTTAGCAAAGGACTTTGACTTCGCAAGAAGCCAAAACGAGAGCAAGAGAGGGCGGAATGAACAGAGAGAAAGAAAGAGAGAAAGAGAGAGAGAGAGAGAGAGAGAGAGAGAGAGAGAGAGAGAGAGAGAGAGAGAGAGAGAGATAAATGGTAGAAAGTGGAAAGGTACGGACAAGACAGAAAAATGGTCTCACATCGAGATGTATCGTTGCTTCGCAGCTCTGTAAAACGCACTCGAGCACGCATATCCTCTCGCGAGCAGTTGAAAGTCTTTCGCGAAGCCGGGATGTTCCCTTCTTTTTCCTTACTCCCTCGGAGACGCGACTTCTTCGTCTTCTGTCCAGCGTGGCAAAACCGATTGATTTCTATTCTCATGTAAAAAGAAGGAAACTAATTCTAAACCGAGATACGCGTAGCTTCCGGACCGTGGCAGCTTCGACGCGTAAACGCGAGACTTGGAACAACCGTTCAGAGACTCGTGACGATGGGTTCGGCTGAGGAAATCAGGCTGCACGGCTCGGAACCCTCGATTTCTTCCGTTACCCCTCCTTGTATTTATCGTGGCTTTCGTCCTGGCCGGGTAGGACCGACTTTGGACAAAAATCAACTCGTCTGTTCACCTCGAGGGATACAGATTGTTTCACATAGCACAGATACAGTTCGATGAGACTGTAAACAAAAGCAATGAAAGAAAATAATGCTATTTTTATATGTTGCATCGTCTGCCATGGTGACCTATAGTTGTACGAAGTGTTAATTGAGTTCACTCCTTCTTTTCTTCTGATTTGATTCGTGTGTCAATTTCGAGCCATTTCGTCTCGCATTTCGCATTTAGATACCCTACATTTCCTATATTTCGAACGTTTCTAAACGCGACTACATAGAACGCGGCATCGTATTCGGGTAATCGGACCTGAAGATACACCGTTCATTTCAGCCTGACCGTGATTCGACCGATGATATTTTTTTACACTTTGTAAATGACGTTGGTATCGTTTTTTCCGAATAACGTTAGAAATTGTGAGAAGCATTCTCTCGCGCGACTCGCCGAGGAATGTCCCGGTAAATAATAATATCATCACGTTAGCAGCTTAGAGATAAACGACGGAGATATTTCTGAAGATGATCCAAAGGATGCTCTTGCTCACAATTGATCTAGATTACTACATTAAGATTTACTATTATTGTATTATTATTACTATATCTACATTCCTTTTAAGAATCTACCACACTATTACTTTACGAAACCATCTGTAAATAAGTATTTTGTATTCCTGCAAGAATAAAATTACGAATCATTAAACAGGTTATTAATTACTCCCACCGCTGCCGTTAATCGCGCCTTGTCAACACCTCGGGTAAGGTTGGACATTACTTTCCAGGCTATAATTTTATATTTTTACGTGATGCTTTATTCAATGATCAATCGATAACATAATTTTTGATTTCATAAAGAGTTACGTACAGAGATTAAATTTAATAATTAGTAAGTTTAATTAGTTTCCTTTAATTTTTAATCAGTATTTATAATATGCGATAATGTCGTTCAGAATTTTAACATTGACGACAAAGAAGAATAAACTAGCAACCCAGATGTACGTAAAGGTGTTCAACCCTTTGAACTCCAATAAGTAAGCAGCCAGCAACCAAAGGCTCTGGCTGAGGATCCAAACGAAGCATAGACATAACGATCTACGAACGCTCAAACCGATTCGCGGGAGGCACAATGGTAGAAGGGATAAGTACCAGAAAAAGTATTGCGATGTTAGTACCGGATTGTACGTGACCATTACCATGGCTTGCGTGAACATTGCAAATGTTAACAGAGACTTGCTCGAATATCTGTACGACAGCAGCAATAACAGCATCAGCTGCGGTAAGAATGTGAAAATTTTCTGAATCAGATCAGGCGATCGATTAGCAGTCAGATAGAGCATGTAAAAATAAACGGAAAAATTGTGTTTGGTATCTTTTCGTATAACGTGATAAATAAGACTCTCGTAAAGATATTTATAACCGTATAAATAATAATTCAAAGCGGTCAAGAGCGTTATCAACGATAAGCAACTGAGTACCAATTTCAATTGATTCTTGTTTGGCATTAAATAATTATTATCGCGAAGAGAAAAGTACATCGGTATACTAAACACTATAGGATACAATCTAAAATGAACCGACAGAGCTTGCAGTAAACCTGCTAGAACGAATTGATCCTGCAGGAAGAAGTACAAAGTCAGCATAACGAGAAGGACCGCCACGCTATCTGCATTTCCTCTGGTTGAAATTACGATTACCAAAGGATTATACAGCCACGTAAAGGCGCAAACACGTTGCAATTTTTCGCTACAGCGTTGCAAAGTTAGAATTCTTTTTATCAAAATCGTTACAACGATATCGACGAAAGAGAATAAGATTTTACCGAAATTTTCATTTATAATGATATTTGGTGTCAAAAGTAAAGCTAACAATGGCGTGTAGCGGTACGTGTGACGTTCGAATGGCGATGATCCTTCTACCATGTATCTCGCAGCATCGGTGAACACGTTATAATCGACATCGGTATACGCGACGCTGAAGGTTTTATCGTGATAATTCGAGTAAAAAACTAACATTACTCGAAACAAAAAAGCGACGATGCAGTGCGTCCTGAACGATAATCCCACCATTTTTAATGATTCAAATAGGTTTCAGTATCGAATAAGATAGTTAAATAAAATTCTATCCTCTAAAGTCTCGTATTGTTGCTGGCGGCAGCTTTCATTAAACATGCCTTAAATTCATTAAATTCAATTTCACAATCATTCTTTTTCAAATTCGACTTTGCCAATACACACGCGGCATACTTAGCTCCAGATTCGTGGCATTGTGCAACGACAACTGGATATTTCCTAAATCGTTCCCTCGCCTTTCTCACCGCTTCCATGTTTTACTACAGATTAAATACATCCTGTTATTTACTACATATTAATGTATTTGTATCGGCTACTTATTGATACATTACTTGAACCAAAATAAACTACGACTTCTTCTTTCTTGGGGGAATCTCTGGCTCGTATCTTAGGGCATTTACTTCATAGGCAACATAAATCGCTATGCCTGTGACAATTATTATCTGTAGTCTCCGACCTGCCCGATCAATCATGATGTATTTATTTTTGAGCTTTTTTCTGAAATCAAAGAAACCAAATAAACCAGTATACAAGTTTAAAAATGGAACAATCGCTTAAAAGAATATTAAGTAGCATACATACATAATCTACTGTATTATGCTCGTATTTCTTGGATGTATCTATACCATCACATACTATAGATACAGCGGAATGTACAATACAGCACCGCCTAATTTCCTCTATTACTGTTTCGCAACGTGAAGGTTGATAGACGTTATCTAAAATTAGACAAATAATTGGTATTAGTTAAACAAATAACTGGTATGCAGTGAAATATTGTTGTCTATGCATCATATAATATTAATACTAGCGATTATCTTGTGATAAAACTACTTTGCTTTGGAGTTAGATATTAAAACAAAGGACAAAGGTAAATTAAAATCAATAAAAGCCAATCTTAGAACTTGAAACAAAAATACATGGAATTGTTATAGACCTTTTAAACACTGTTGCAATTTGCAGGCCAACTGTTTACACGGATCTGGTGTTGTCATGCAATCTCTGAATATCCCTGTAACGATCTCCAAATGCTAAGACTTACGTAATTTAAGGTTAGAATCCACTGTGCCGAAATTAGGTCGCTAAAACGCATAAAATTAACCATTTTAATAAAACCTGAAGGACTACAAACAACAAAAATATTAGATTCTGTTCAGATTATTACCTATGACTATATTTAGATTATTACTTACGATAAAATTCCAACATAGGCGTTGCTACTGAACGTACCACGATCATAAAGATTAAACCAGTCTTTCAGCAATTCACTTCGCTGTCGATAGCGATGTATGAGTAGTTTGAGCGTTTCCCTCAGAGATAGCGCCATAGACAAAAAATTAAGTATAATAAAACTGTAATATTTATTTTACTAATGTTCAATTTAAATGCTGTTCACGATTAACTGCCATCATTATTTACCTTATCACTTTATTTTATATAAAGTAACACGAATAATTAATACAGAGAGTTTGTAAAGTTTGTAAACTGTGCGGTAGAGAACTATTATATACCTTGTTCGTGCTGTGACACATCAGCAGAAGAATTTTCGTACATAGTTTAGTACGAATATTGTCATATTAGGTTAAATTATAGAAGCAGTTTGCTAATATCAATAAAAGTACAAGAATGTTGGGAAAAATTAAAACGAAACAGGAGAAAGGAGGTAAATCTATTAATTAATCTGTTATTCCTTCGTTATTTGTTAGAGCAGGTTATTTTAGGTTATGTTTTTTGTTTAATAACGCGCTATGTAAGGTTAACGAAGTGGACATAAAGAAAATTTTAACATTGTTCCTACGATTTATTTTTCAGAGATCATTGCATACAGTGAGGCAGCTGTGGTAAATAATGCTGCTGTAGTAGAATACTGTAGGATATCTATGGCAGCATTATCTGGCGGTACGGCTGGTCTATTAGGATTAACCGGACTATTTGGTTTTGGTTTTTACATCTTTGCTGTGTTCGGATTATGGGTAAAAAGCAGATTTAAACAATTTGCATTTAAGTTCCATTTGGGGAATTGTAACAGTCCACGACATTTAATATACTTCACGCAAATGTTTCTTATAGGGGATGTTATTATTAAAAGCTGGAGGTCAATGGAAAAAATACTTTATCAGTAGACGAAGTCTTTTGACTAGTGGGTTTTTTG
Organism: Xylocopa sonorina; assembly: GCF_050948175.1. Taxonomy (NCBI): domain Eukaryota; kingdom Metazoa; phylum Arthropoda; class Insecta; order Hymenoptera; family Apidae; genus Xylocopa; species Xylocopa sonorina. The sequence goes on from NC_135203.1 coordinate 8,635,243, forward strand.
GAGGCCTTTTTGTATCCTTTATAATGTAATGAAAAATTAGATTCAAGTATTAACTAATTGTTACAAGTGTTTTCCTTAACTAAAATTGTTGCAACGTTGCAACAGACATATGTACTGTTCTGGACGTATCCTTTTAAAATATTCAATTAATCCTTGTTTAAGATTTGTCAAAAATCGAACAGTTTTGTATTTCTATATTTTCTTTAATAGGAAAAATCAGATTTTTATATGGTATGGTCCATGTATACTGATAATAAGGATATTTAGGTTTAAGGGTTTATATTTTTTAACTAAACATGTCGTTAACTAATTAAATATATCACAAACAATTGCCAGTTGCTGGTCAGAGTAATAATATTGTTGAGAAAGCACTACGCGATTTATTGTATATGTATGTACATAGAATGCTGTCGAAAAATACATTTATTCCATCTGTTCCACCTGTTTGACTCCGTTCATTATTATGCTAGTCCCAAAGTGCAACTGTACATAGAGTTATTTAAAACATTAAAGCGTCTATCGTGCCGCGAGAAAGCGGCCAAAAATAATATTGCTTTGTACTCGATATGCTCACATTCTGTTGCGCCCTATACATCGATAGATGATAATTTGCTTGCAGTATTAAAAAAATGAAACAACGTATCGAATACATTTATTCGATCGAGAGTCCAAAACTTTATTGGCAGTGAAAGGATAATATTTTATTTGCCTTAGTAGTTTAGATTAGTCAGCGCGTGGGTAAGCACAATTTTCTTTTATGTTAATGTTGAAGAAATTAAAAACGGCGGAAGGACAATATTCTTATGAATCAGAGCTTCGTTTCGGAACTTTGCTCAGGATTAGGCTGCACAGTTTCGTGCTGAACACTCTCCGATAGGTCCACAAGAGGAGTTCCCGTTTCGAGAACTTCTAACTTCTTGTCTCGGTCTATTTTATCCAACTCGCCTTTGCTCAAATGATAAACTATCCCAGCCCCGTATCCATCACCCAAAACGTTGATCGAGGTCCTGATCCGGTCCCTTTGGATAACCAGAAACAAAACGTCACGGAAATATAAACACACTGTCTCGTTGCTTTAATTCGAACTTACAACATCCAATCAACCGTAAAAAGCAGAGAAACGTCGTTCGTCGGTAGGCCCAAAGCTGTGAGCACGATTAACATCGTAACCAAAGCTGTGCTGGGGATGCTAGCTGCCCCTATACTCGCCAAGGTAGCCGTCAGGCTACGTAATCGAAGAAGAATCATAAATGAATGAGAAACTTGCAGACATACTTTTCTAACATCGATTATACGAACCTGACAGTTATAATTTCGCCGATCCCTAACGAAATTCCATTCATTTGAGCGATAAAAATCGCGGCAACAGCTTCATAAAGAGCCGTCCCATCCATGTTCACCGTAGCACCCACCGCTACCACGAATCGCGTCACGCGTGGATCAATTTTGTTGTTCTCTTCGAGGCATCGGAAAGTTATTGGCAAGGTAGCGGCGCTGAAATCATCAGAAACCGTGTCGAACAATTTAGACGGTGATTAAGGATGGTGGAAGGCACGAATTATTACCTCGATGCCGTTCCCAAGGCCGTGATCCAAGCTTGCATCATGCCTCTGAAGAACACGGCGGGATTCTGTCTTGTTAAAAACCAGAATATACACGGTAGAGTTATGATAGCGTGAATCAATAAGCCCGACAAGACCGTCACCATGTACAGACCCAGCATTTGTGCGGTAATCGCCAGATTGTTGATCGACATTATTTTCCCAGCTATCAGACACATGATTCCGAACGGAGAGTACCTTCGGACATTAAGACTCCAATCTATCATCCATTTATTTTGCTCGTCGAATCGCGAACCGATCGAGGAACGAGGGGACCAAAGGGCGGGCCCGTGAAATTGATCTCCCGTCTCGATCACTCACCATATCACAATCATACTGACGAGCTTCATGATTATTTCATTCAGAACCACAAAGAAGTCGACCATCAATTTTCCCTGCGGGCCGATCTGTCCAGCGAGAAGGCCGAACGTGATGCAGAACATTATCATGCCCATCACGTTCGTCCCATCCTTGTAGATTAACGTCGGCTCTAGGATTTGATTACTTCGATTCGCGCTTCCTATGACCACGACATCCTTGGTCACGTAAGTGGTCTGCACCTGCTGGAAGCACGCCTGCACCAAATTGTCCGGGACCATGTTTCTACAAGCGATATTCGCCGATGATAGCTGACGGGACTCGTTTACTCGTCTGACGTACCTAATTATGTCGAGCATCGCGTCTAGCGTCGAAAATTTCGCGTAGCTCGTCTTCGGCGCGGTTATGGTACTTTTGATCCGTGGATCGCCAGGATGGATTATCACGACCATCGTGATGCCGACTATCACCGCGAGAATGGTCGTCACCATGTAATACACCAACGCTCTTAACCCCATCCTTCCCGAACCCCTTGGATCCAGCTGCGCCATTCCTAGAAAAGGAAGAGCTCAGAAACCAGCGATTGATTGCCTCCTACGGATAATCACCGGAGATAAGCGACGAAATGATGAGCGGTAATATGAACATCTTCAACGAGCGCATAAGGAGCTCTCCGGGGAAGCTGACGAGAATAACGACTTGAGGCGAGGGGTTGGCTAAACGGCACAGAAATCCCAAGACAAGACCCACCAAGACTCCAGCGATCGTAAAGACCAAGAGCATATTCGCTCCTATCCAATCCACCACCTGCGGTCATATTTAAAATCAATTTAAGGGGATGCTCGTGGAAGTATCGAGGGAAGAAACGTGGGGGTACGACGAACTTTTTGGAGTCTGTCGAGCGGGGTCGCCTGATTGCGAACTTTTTCCTCGTCCACGGTGGTGATCTTCTCGATCTCGTCGGAGCATGACCTAGAAATTTGCTGGTATCAGAGATCAGCCCGTAAAGAAAATGCGCAGGTTCGCAAATCTTACGTCTGTGCTTCCTTAACTTCCGGCGTGCCCCTGAGGACTGCGACGGCTCCAGATATACGGCGGCTAAGCGACATCGCGGTCGGTTTTGTAACACGTCACTTTAAGACTTCTTGAAAAGTCTTCCTCTGGGCAGGAGGAAGATCACAGAAGGCCACTTATAGTCAATCATCCCGCGGCTATCACCGCTATCGTATCTGTACAAACCACAGATCATCGCCTGTATAAATTGCCATTAACCATCGTTCACTAAGTTCTGATTGTAGAAAATTGCTTCGTTTAAACGTTCGAAGGCAATTCCAACTGAAAAGGCTTCGCGTTCTCCTCGTACGACAACGAAAATTTCGTCTGAATTCGTTTCTTAATCGAACGAAGTTGGGAAAGGAGTGCTGAAAGGCATAGCGGGAACTCGACAGCTTCTTAGAATACAGAAAAGTAGATTTCTCGCAAATGATCACACCTGAGCCTCTGGTAGTTGTTGCACCGCTTCAGTATCACTACACCGAAATGACGGAATCGTATAACAAGCTAAGCGACATTCGTAACCGTTGGTTGGTCCCGGCAGGTCTTTTACGCGCAATGGACTGCCGAGTGACTACTGTATGATCGAATACACGGGACTTGGTATCGCGTCGTTACGATCTGCCATCACGTAGATAATGTGCCCCATCCAGGAAGCTGATTAGAGTTCGCGAGGGGTCAGAGGGTGAAGAATCGTAAGAGTAAAGGGAGACAGATCAGCGAGCGACGAAGACAGTCGGGCACAGGAAGAGGGCACTCATCACAACGGGTCGCACGGCACTGAATAAGTAGAAGGGAGAAAAATGTGTACCACGCGCGTCACTTTCGTAGAAATAGACCCGTCTTTATTGAATATTTATTGGTTAAATTGTCCTGAATGGAGAACTTCGAGCGATTCATCCCTCGACGCGCAACCCCTTCGAAAAGAGATTAACATGCGTCACGATAAAGCTTTCACGTTTGTTAATTAAATGATTTTTCAGCATTTTTCTGCGTTAATAGTAGGGAAGATGTGTCCGAGAAAGTGTGTAAACAGTTAATTAAAAAGCATCCCTGCATCATAGTGAGTTAATACGATACGAGTACATATTGCAGTATACCCAAAGCAAAGGCGGGGTTGCAGGCTTATATATACGGTATAAAGCATGGGCACGTGCCACATTGAAGACTCGTTAATTTTATCGAATCAAAGGCAACAGAGTAATTTGTGCTGCATCGGTAGACTGTAAAGTAAATTACGATTATATCTATCAGAGTGGCGATATTAATTTCCCTTATTCGGATATAGTTTGATCAAGAAACTTTACTCCGTGCAGCCTTGGCCAATATGCAGAATAGTGGAAAATGCATTGATATAGAGCAAATCGTCATGTTTGTACGCGATTCTATTTATTGAATTAACATGATATTAAATTATTTCATTTTCCATTTATCCAGAGTATATATTACATCGTAGTGCACTTTGCCATTGCATCCGAATTCAGAACGGAATTGGAACTTTCGTGATGGATTATTTCGAAAGCATGTAGGATACAGGCCAATTTATAGAGCCCCTGTGTATATCCGTTGGGAGGTAACCTAATTTCTTCAGCAATAATGGCTATAAGTGACTGTATGCAGACTAATATTGGGTTCACGACGTATCGTGCAATACGTCGTGTGTCATTTCGAGGCAGTGCTCTATGTTTCGTTACCCTTACTGCGCCGAGAAATCATTCCAAAGAGTTAAAAATTTATAGTTACTGAGAAAGCCATGTATATTTTTTTCAACACGTATAATAAAAATTTTCTATCATTCTATTACCTATACGATTATCCCTAAAAATTGCTATTTTAGATCAATTTAGACCAACCAAATTTATGGCAGCCATTAACTTCGACTACTTGCTCCATAATTTGCTGCTATAGCAGCAAAATTGATTTTGTTAACTTGCGACCTTCAAGAGAGTGGGGGTGTACGGTAGTGGGGAGTGGGTGTATATACAGTGCTGGACAAAAGTATTGGCACAGCATGATTGTTATGATAAAAATGCTTATAACTATGAAACAAATTGTTAAAAAGGAAAAATTTGTTTACACGTTTATTTATTTATTATTCTAGATTATTATTTAACAGAAACAGTAATATAAATAAAGTGATATGCGAAATAATAACAAAAACATATTTATTGAGCGTTTTAAGCATGGACAAAAGTATTGGCACAAATGATTGAAAGTACTTAGAAATTAAAAATTAATATTTGGTTGGCCCTCCATTCCTCATGATAACTTCCTTCAATCGTTTTGGCATTGAAGTTACCAATTTTTTTGTAAAATCCGGCTCTATATTGTTCCATTCTTGTAAAATAATAGCTTTTAATTGGTTTTTGTTTGTTATATTATATTTTCTAATTTTTTTTTCTAATTCATTCCAAACATGTTCGATGGGATTCATGTCTGGACTCTGGGGTGGGGTATTTAATGTATGTGCGGTATTGTAAACGATCCATTGTCGTACAATATAGGCAGTATGTTTTGGATCATGGTCTTGTTGAAAATAAAAATCACGCGGGAGATTTAATTTATTAGCACTTTTAAATAAATTTTCCTTTAATATATTTAAATATACATATTTGTCCATAATCTCATCTATGAATACTAATTCGCCAACCCCAGACGCTGCAATGGAACCCCATACCATGACTCCACCTCCTCCATGTTTCACAGTGGCTTGTAAATGTTGTGGATCCATTTCCGTATTTGGCTTTCTCCAAACTAATACTCTGCCATCTGATTTAAATATATTAAATTTAGTTTCATCTGAAAATAATACGTTATTCCAGAATGTGGGATCCTTTTTTATAAATTCTTTTGCAAATTCTTTTCTCATCTTCCGATTCTTCTTGGATATGTATGGTTTCCTTCTTGCGACACACGCAGAATATCCCGCATCTTTTAACACTCTCCGTATAGTTTTCGAACTTACTTCTTTTTTATTTTCTTCATTTAACTTTGCTCTAAGTTGTGATGAGTTTAATTTACAATTTATTTTCACTTCCTTTACAATTTTCCGTTTTTCTCTAACTGTTAACTTTGAGGGACGTCCACTTCGATTCCTACTTTTGAAATCTGATTGATTCTCAAATCGTTTTACGACACTTCTAATAGTGAATCGACTTCTATTAACACTTTTTGCTATTTCACTATAAGATTTTCGCATTTTGTGCAAATTTAATATTATTTTTCTCTCTTCACTTGTAGTTTCTTTCCCTCTTCTTGACATTGTTGCTTGTTATATTTCCTATGTTGCTAATCGACTGAACTTAAGGATGACTGTTAGAAAAAATGACTATCAGGGAATCCCCTACCTATACCATCAAGTGACAATCGGATTTTTTTCGGAGAGATACAACTACACTAAATTTTGTATAATGTGCCAATACTTTTGTCCATGCTTAAAACGCTCAATAAATATGTTTTTGTTATTATTTCGCATATCACTTTATTTATATTACTGTTTCTGTTAAATAATAATCTAGAATAATAAATAAATAAACGTGTAAACAAATTTTTCCTTTTTAACAATTTGTTTCATAGTTATAAGCATTTTTATCATAACAATCATGCTGTGCCAATACTTTTGTCCAGCACTGTAAGCAGTACAAGGCTGTCAAGAGTCTTTTGGCCGTTTGGACGCCGTAGCGAGAAGGTCAGGGTGAGGATGAGGTTGGTCGCTTCTGATGGCTACCTGTGGAGAGGCTAAGGATGCTGGACACTTGTGGACACTGGTGGACACTAATGGACACTGGTGGACACTAGTGGATACTGGTCGACACTGGCGGATACTGGTCGATACTGGTGGACACTGGTGGACACTGGTGGACACTGATAGACACTGATGGACACTGGTGGACATTGGTGGACACTGGTGGATACTGGTGGATACTGGTGGATACTGGTGGATACTGGTGGATACTGGTGGGCACTGGTGGATACTGGTGGATACTGGTGGGCACTGGTGGACACTAGTGGACACTGGTGGACACTGATGGGCACTGATGGACACTGATGGACATTGGTGGACACTGATACACTCTGGTAGACACTGGTAGACACTGGTAGACATTGGTAGACACTGGTAGACACTGGTAGACACTGGTAGACACTGGTGGACAGTGGTGGACACTGGTGGACAGTGATGGAGTAGCCAAGGGTAGTGAATAATGATGAACGATTGTGGACAGCAGTGGACAGAGCTGACAACGAGTTTTGCCTGTCAACTGGTAAGTGAACAAAAAATGGGTCCCTGCGTAGTCACCTCCACGGGGTGGGCCTGGGCCCTTGGTAACGTTTTCGAGAGATTGCGCTCTCGAAAACGATATCATGCTAAGGACTACGCACGTAGATTTAAGTACTGATGTAAATTCGATACTAGAACTACCAAAGCATTTAGACTGATTGTCTTATCATATATTAATATCATATATTATCATACATTAATTGATATCATATATTAATTTTTAAAATTTTCTATAATTTTGCATCAGTTCAAATTTTCTTTTCACTTTTTATATTCTATTCTTTGCTTTCCCTTTCGAGTAGTTTTACCTTTTCGCATAACTATCATTCAACTTTGTTCGCATGAAATCGAAATACTTTTATTGCGGGTAGTTCTAATGTCGAGTTAATTGTAAAATTTGTACTGGATTGTATATTGTACAGTTAAGCTAGAGTTAAGCTAGATTTTAAGTTAAGTTAAATTAAAATTCTCGCCGATGGATCGCCGATGGATCGCCGATGGAGCGCCGATGGATCGCCGCTGGATCGCCGAGGGATTTTAATTATACATTCTTTCATTTGTTTTATATGTATGTAATTCCCCTATTCCTTTCTTATTTCCTTCTAATAAAATTGTAAAGGAATACATTTTCTTATCCGAAGTGAAAGAGCCATTTCTATAACCCATTACCGTCCGTTTATCAAAGTAGAACATAATTGTTCTCTCACAAATCGGTTCGCGTTTAGTCTATACTGATGAAAATGCGTTACATACTTCCTTGAGCATTCTTATTTTCTGCTACGTGAAATCGCTTCACGTACTTTTCTTTTATTTTCTATTCGTTCGAGATTTAGTCTTCCATAGCCACGCAGCGAAATAGTCGATGCTCAATCAAACTGATGTGGTTTTCGGAGCCCATTGAGTTTTCGCAGCCCTTGTCGATTGGTACGCCCGTTGGGTATAGGCTTACGACTTGGGTATAGGCTTAGCACATTGGACGCGCTCATCGCGGGTTCGTTCCGAGTAGCTCCTACCCCGTGTCGCTGGGGTCTTCGGACCTGCTGTAAGACGACTTGGGGCGGTCTGCGAAGTTCGTTCTCGTCGGTGGGCAATGCGTCCTACTGCTAAGCCTCGCTGAATTCTTGATGGTAGCCGCATTCACCATTGGGGAGAGCGTGGTATCAGCTGTTTCGTTGTAAGACGTGGCATAAACTTAATTTGCTCGCGATTCGCGTCGGGTATGGTTCACCTAGTGACTAGTGTTGAACCATCGCGATAGAATGCTCTCGCGAGAATGTGACGCAGGTTTATTGGTATTTGTTCGTTTCGGTCGCGTCGCGAATTTTATCTATTCTTGCTTCAACTTAGCTTCATTTATTAAATTTAACTTAATTTTCTTGGTATCAATATCTTTTTCAATAGAAACATAGAATTTAGATTATCGCATCGTATTCCCTTTTGCGAAACACTTGAATTATTCTAAAGTGTTTGTAGAGTCACTTTAGAAATTTCACTTTGGGTATGAAAATGGCAGTCCTAGTCATCCCTTTCGTAAAGTCCATACTACAATCTCTAAAATCTATGTAAGGAGAATGTATTATGGAATCCGGTTTGAAATTGATAAGTAGAGTCAGTCCTCGGTACCTTCTGTACCGAGAACACCTGAATGTAATGGAGGGTGGATGGGATTAGGGAAATTAGGGATGGGTCCCTGCGTAGTCACCTCCACGGGGTGGGCCTGGGCCCTTGGTACCATTCTCCAGAGACCGGTCTCTCGAGAATGGTACCAAGCTAAGGACTACGTGCCTAGATTTAAGTCGAAATTTTCCAAGTCCTTCTCAGGACTTTGAAAATTTCTATTGGATTGTATTTTGTAATTGTAAATTGTATAATTGGATTGTATTTTGTAATTGTAAATTGTATAATTGGATTGTATTTTGTAATTGTAAATTGTATAATTGGATTGTATTTTGTAATTGTAAATTGTATAATTGGATTGTAAAATGTATAATTGATTATGGTACAGTTTAAGTTAAGTTAAATTAGGTTTTCGCCGATGGATCGCCGTTGGAGCGCCGTTGGAGCGCCGAGGGATCGCCGCTGGATCGCCGAGGGATTTTAATTATTATATATTTATGGATTTTAATTAGATATATTTATATATTGTATATGTATGTAATTTCCCTTCATATTCCTTTCCTAATATCCTTTTCGTAAGGTCCATACTACAATCTCTAAAATCTATGTAAGGAGAATGTATTATGGAATCCGGTTTGAAATTGATAAGTAGAGTCAGTCCTCGGTACCTTCTGTACCGAGAACACCTGAATGTAATGGAGGGTGGATGGGATTAGGGAAATTAGGGATGGGTCCCTGCGTAGTCACCTCCACGGGGTGGGCCTGGGCCCTTGGTACCATTCTCCAGAGACCGGTCTCTCGAGAATGGTACCAAGCTAAGGACTACGTGCCTAGATTTAAGTCGAAATTTTCCAAGTCCTTCTCAGGACTTTGAAAATTTCTATTGGATTGTATTTTGTAATTGTAAATTGTATAATTGATTGTGGTATTGTTTAAGTTTAGTTAAATTAGGTTTTCGCCGATGGATCGCCGTTGGAGCGCCGTTGGAGCGCCGATGGAACGCCGCTGGATCGCCGAGGGATTTTAATTCGAATTATTTTTCTATATATTTTATATTATATATGTAATACCCTTCTTCCCATCTTCTCCTTAGTCATAGATATTTTTATATATATTATATATGTTTTATATTATGTATGTATATTATGTATGTATATTTTGTATGTAACACCCTTATTCCCATCTTCTCCTTTCTAATAAAATTATAAAGGAATCCATTTCCTTATCCAAAGTGAGAGAGCCATTTCTATAATCGCGTTTAGTCAGTACTGATGAACATGCGTTACATTCTCCCTTGAGTATTCTAAGTTTCTGTTACTTGAAATCGCTCCACGTAGTTTTTCTTTTCTTTTTTATTCGTTCGAGATTTAGTCTTCCATTTCCACGCAGCGAAATAGTCGATACTCAATCAAACTGATGTGGTTTTCGGAGCCCATTGAGATTTCGCAGCCCTTGTCGATTGGTACGCCCGTTGGGTACTCGACTTGGGTATAGGCTTAGCACATTGGACGCGCTCACCGCGGTTCGTTCCGAGTAGCTCCTACCCCGTGTCGCTGGGGTCTTCGGACCTGCTGTAAGACGACTTGGGGCGGTCTGCGAAGTTCGTTCTTGTCGGTGGGCAATGCGTCCTACTGCTAAGCCTCGCTGAATTCTTGATGGTAGCCGCATTCACCATTGGGGAGAGCGTGGTATCAGCTGTTTCGTTGTAAGACGTGGCATAAACTCAATTTGCTCGCGATTCGCGTAGGGTATGGTTCACCTAATGACTAGTATTGGACCATCGGGTTAGAATCCTCTCGCGAGAATCTAACGCAGGTTCGTTGGTACTTGTTCGCTTTGCTCGCGCCGCGAATTTAATCTTGCTTCGAATTAGTTTCTTTTCCTAACTTTAGTTCAATTTCAATTTTCTTCCATCTTCTTGAATATCGTACCGAAGAACACTTTAATTTTTCTAAAGTGTCTGTAGATTCATTTTAGAAATTTCACTTTGTTTAAGAGAATGGCATTTCTTATCATCCCTTTCGTAAAGTCCATACTACAATCTCTAAAATTTATGTAAGGAGAATGTATTATGGATTCCGGTTGTTTGAAAGTTAGAAGTAGAGTCAGTCCTCGGTACCTTCTGTACCGAGAACACACAGATGTAATGGAGGGTGGATGGGATTAGGGACATAGGGATGGGTCCTTGCGTAGTCACCTCCTCGTCGGTGGACCTGGGTACTTGGTAACGTTTCCGAGAGATTAATTAATTTCTCGAAAACGATATCATGCTAAGGACTACGTATTACATTTAAGTTATTTGCGATTCACTTAAAATTTTCTAAACTGTTTGCAGAGCTTGGAAACTTTACACTGGATACAAATAATAATTATTGTCTAGGTAACACCTATATTTTTTCCTCTCCAAATTGTAGAGAACACAGCAATACCTGTAAATTTTGCACGATTAATATTACTGAGCATACGATATGATGTTCCATAAAATAAGCACAGACGATATATAAGATAAACCCAATTTACCTACGTATCTCAAAGTACATCTATACGATTTTATCTATACGAAGATTATCTATACGATATTAATTATGAATATTGCAGTACATTATGTACTGAAATACTCGAATTCTTATCGTAAGAACAAAATTATTGCAATAAATCTCTTTCTTTCGAAGCAAAATTCAGCTATTGGTAGAAAGGAATATTTTAACTTACATTTCTCTGTATTTCGCTGCAAATTTACATCACGAACTAGCATAACACGTTCTGTAAGCTATATTTTAGTACTTGTTTAACAATTTAGCTATTAAAACACGTTTTATCTAACTTAAAAATGTTAAAATTGCGAAAAGAGACGCCACCGGCATGTAAGCTTGGATTAGTCTGCAAAAGTTTTGAAAGCTTAAACGTGATTAGTCGAAAATGAATAAGAAATATACAATGCTTAATTACATTGAAGTAAAAAAATATTTCTACTTAGAAGCTCTAATTGTAAAAAACTTAATTCAACTTATAATTAGTATGTTTTTATTTCTGTCTGTATATTTAATGTAACATATTATTACATGTATTTAAAAGCTATAGTTATTTTTGTCGTACTTCTGCGGTTGGCCATACTTGTCATCTGTCTCTTACGAATATTTGCGGGCATTATATGTGTTATATGTGTAAATGTGCATCTGTTATCATGACATTAGTATCAAAACAAGAACGATATTATTTCTTCAACAGCCTCGCTATTTTACTGAAAGCTGTCGAAAATGAACGAACGACCGTCGACCTTCGAAACGAAGCATCAATTTGCGGGATCGTGGAGCACGCGGATGCGTAAGTAACTTTCGTTCACGTTTACGTGTCTTATCATTATTGGCCTAGTATTAAACGAACGTTTTACTTTTTTTTTTACAGTTACATGAATGTTGTAATGAGAGATTGCGTCTTCACAGATCCTAGAGGGGACACGTACAGTTATGATATGTTCTTTGTTCAAGCGAGAAACATCCGTTTTGTTCATATTCCACCTAAAGTAAGTAATTGTTTACTATACTAGTGTGCATGGTTTTTAATTATCGATCGTAATATTACGTGCGAACTTTATTTTATACGTAAACCACGTTCTATGTGTTAACAGTGCGTTAAATAAAATAGGTTACTTTTTTAACTTAGCGTTATCTATTGCATAACACTATTTCACGCCTTTTATACGATACATTTTCAAAGTGAAAGTATTACGAGAAGTATCGTCATCGTTTGTTGTGTACGCATATCATTACGTCGTGTCTAGGTATTTTCGAATTCATAAGTTGTATTTTGTATTGTGGGTGGCTGAAATTTAAAGCGAAAGTAAAGTACAGCGAACTTCATTTTTGTATAATATTGTTTGCACGCGAATAAAATGTACATAAATATAAACATTATATGTCAAGTGTTACATGAAGATATGCACTATTGTGTATGAAATGATAAGAACTTGGCATCCACTTTATAAGTCAGTGAAAGCTTTTTTGCCAGTGCAGTGTATTTTATGGCACAAAACTAGTAAAAAAGTAAAACGTTTTACATACTTCTGGTCACCAGTAAATTTAAGATATTATAGTACAACAGTAACAATTAATCCATTAACACGAGCCAACATGAACGTATTCAAATTTCTTGATTATGATTGTATTGGATTCGACTTGGATAATACACTTTTGCGTTACAATGTGACAAACATGGTTCATTTAATGTATGAAACTTTAGCTAATTATTTAATAACTGAAAAGGGATACGATCCCCATTATTTGTCGAGACCTCTGGAGGACAAAGATTTAGACTTCATGCAGAAAGGATTAGTATTAGACTTTGAAAGAGGGAATATAGTTAGGATAAATGCTGATGGTACAATTCAAAGAGCTTGCCATGGGACTAAGTTATTAAGTATTGAAAGAATTAGAGAGATATATCCCGAACAAAGATGGGATGCTACAGATGATTTTTGTAAAGACATGTTGTCAACATGGAACGGTCCTGTATCAATGAAAATGAGAAGTTTATTAGATTATTTCGATATCCCTTCATCTCTCATTTTTGCAAGATTAATTGATACTCTTGATAAAAATCAGAAAGGACCATTGAATGCTTACAATGTTTGGCCTGACATGTTAGATGGATTGATCGAAATGTTTGATAGGGATCATTTTGAACTAGAAAAAGGACACTTCTTTCCTAGTTTGAAAAAGAATCCTCATAAATACATGCATAAATGTACTATAAATACTATAACATGGTTACGAGAACTAAAAAAGCATTGTATTACTTTTCTTATCACTGGATCAAATGCAGACTTTGTTGATTTCACTGCTTCCTATGCTATTGGAGAAGAATGGAAATCATTATTTGATATTATTATTTGCTATGCCAAGAAGCCTGGCTTTTTTACTGAGAATCGTCCATTTCTTCAAGTTATAAATTGCAGAGAGGGTGATATAGTAGAAAATAAAAATTTGAAACGAGGTGGGATGTATAGCCAAGGTAATTGGAAGGGCCTTGTGGAATTCTTTGAATATGTATCTGGAAAACAAAATCCTCGTTGTGTATATGTTGGTGATAATCTGGTACAAGATATATATGTACCAAATTCGAGTGTACAATGTGATACAGTGGCTGTGATCGAGGAACAAATGTCTGAGGGCATGATGCACCAACGTTTGTCACATCTGGATGAAAAAGTGTTAAATTCAACATTTTGGGGCTCTTATTTCTGTTTAAAAGATTCCAAAACTAATATGGACTCTTTATGGGGACATGTTATAAAGAAGCATTCGAAGCTTTGTATTCCAGAAATAGATTTAATTGCTCAAGAACCATTAGACAAGTCTTATTTATCTTTCAGTGAAGATGGAAAGAAATATGATGGATATTATCCTGCAGTACCACTTAGTATATCTGCATTTTAAATTCATAATTTTATTTTGTGATAAAGATATACTTTTCATTGAATAATAACTTTGAATTTTGTTACCATATCCGTGTATAGCAATATGGTACTACCATCTTTATGTATTATGTATTCTTAATTTAAGATACGTATAATACCAGCTATCAAGGAACAATTGCAACATTTGCTAAGGCCCAGGAAGGATTTGACAAGAACTAAAAGTACATTCAGAATAAAACGCACTGAACAAACACAACGAGAAGGGTTAGCAGCTGTGAAGAAAATTTTGGAAGAGAGAAAGATTGCAGAGCAAAGATCAAACCAAAGTGAGACCAATTAAGATTTCAATTGTTATAAACTAAGATTTTTGGAATATATTTATTTCCACAGTTTGATTTTTCAATTATACAAAAATAATGTCTATATAAACATGTATTGCACAAAATACTGTACAAGTTTATTGTAAAAGTGATTGCTTTGTATAATTGTAAGTACAATTTGTCAAATATGCTGTTAAAAATTAATACCAAGAAATAAATATAGTTAAAATAGATCTATTCAGTTATATATATTTGTGTTAGCATTTTGCTAACATATTTTATAATAATGTAAAACTGATTTTATTATAAGCGTATGTTTTTAACATATTCCATCATAATTTTGTATCATTTTTATAACAATATTATCCAATTTTTATTATAATAGTATAAAAATGTTTAATCACTCAACAGATTCATAATCAAATATTATGATATAATAGATTTTGTGACGAAATTTACAAGGATAACAAAAGTTGTACGTGGTATATCCACATACTGTTCTGTTCTAAAATAATTGCCAACAAAACTGTCACCTTTGTAGTATAAGTACATAATCTAATTACTAGGTTAAACGTTTGTTATTTTCTCTCAACAGCAATTGCTACTCCCATTCCTCCACCAACACATAAGGCAGCAACACCTTTACTTCCACTAATTCTTTCTAAGGAATGTAACAAAGTTACTAATACTCGGGCACCTGAAACAAAATATATTTAAGCATAGTACAATCATCATACATACACAGCATGCTTACAGATTTTGATGCCTTACCAGATGCACCAATAGGATGGCCTAAAGCAATAGCACCACCATTTATATTGACCTTATTAGGATCTAAACCGAGAGTTCTGATACAAGTTATCGATTGCGCCGCAAAAGCTTCATTCAATTCATACAAATCTACTTCCTCTTTCGACCATTTCGCTTTTTGCAACTAAAACATTGACATCTTTCTTATTTTATGAATATTGCAACTTATTAGTAAACCTGTTATAACACTAACCACTAATTCAACTGCTGGTATAGGACCTACACCCATAATTCTAGGTTCCACACCAGCTTGGGCAATTGCAACAATTTTAGCCATGGGGGAAAGTCCTCTTTGTGCAGCAGTCTTTCTCGACATTAAAATTACTGCTGCTGCACCATCGTTTATACCCGAAGAGTTACCAGCAGTAACTGTCCCCTCAGCCTAAAAATTGTTCATTATTATATGATTATATTTGAGTTTACAAAGAAGATATGTAACTAATCATACTTTCAGAAAGGCAGGCCTTAATTTTTGGAGATCTTCAATTGTTAATCCAAATCTTGGAAATTCGTCTTTACTCAATGTAGTAGATCCTTTTTTAGTTTGCACTGTTACAGGTATAATTTCTTTACTAAAGTAGCCCGCAGTAATTGCATTTTCTGTTTTTTGCTGAGATTTAAATGCGAACTCATCTTGTTCTTTTCTACTTATATTACAATCCTTTGAAATATTTTCAGCTATAAAACAACTATTTATATTAAAAAGATATGTATTACAAAGAAAGATGCATTGATTTATAAGTCAAATACCTGTAATTCCCATATGAATTCCAAGAAATGCATCTGTTAAGCCATCAAATATCAAACTGTCAACTAAATTGCAATTTCCCATTTTTACACCATTTCTTAGGTATGATACATGTGTAGCCTGACTCATGCTTTCTTGTCCACCAGCTACAACTATTTGACTTTCTCCAGTTTTTACCGATAGATAACCATTCATAACTGCTCTAAAAATAGAATTTTTTTGTAAAATAAATAATAATGAACTATAGTAAAAGAATTGATATTTTAAAAAAGAATAACTGATAATATTTATATTTTATATAGACGTCTAATGAACATTCTTACTTATATATCTATACATATCCAGAAGTTTCAAGTCATATATTTACTTTAAACCAGAGCCACATAACATGTTAACTAAATGAGCAGGTACAGATGTAGGAATGCCAGCCTTCATCGCTGCTTGCCTTGCTGGATTCTGTCCTTGACCAGCAGTTAATACCTGTGATAAAAAAGTTTTGTTATGCACTTTGCAATCTACAACTTCTTTGTAACTATTCAGATATGAATAACACATATAATTCTTTTTCATACATACAAAAATATACAGAAAAAAATATTTAAATGCAGGATGATGTGGTTACATTATACTATAGAGAGTATACATGGAAATAAATAGGAATTTTAAATTACCTGTCCTAATATTACTTCAGAAACATCTGCAGGTTCAATATGAGCTCTTGCAAGGCTTTCTTTAATAACAATGCTTCCCAAATCTGATGCTTTCACCGACGATAAGGAACCGCAAAATGATCCTAAAGGATAAAAATAATTTTAAGTTAATTATTCTAAGCGTTTTATGTGCTATATGCTGCATAAAAATTAAATGATAATATTTCTACCTGAAATATTTATGGATTTATAGTTTATATGAAACATTTCACATTAACTCAGGTATCTTATTTATATAAGAATGATTTAAACTATGGGTGCATGCATATCGAGGTTTTAAATGTTTATTTAATAAATAAAAGAATATGATTTATTGGCCTCTTTGATTAAAACAGCAATAATAATCCATTAACAGAACCACATATTAATGAAATGTATTGTAGTTATGTTTAACATAAGAGTTATTTTTAATTATAAATTTCATTGTTTACATGACATTTAAACTGGGTTAATACTACACTATAAAATAAATTTCTGTATTTTTTATTTTTATAAGATGCAAGCTTGCAAGCTGCCAATTCATACCTATGGGTGTCCTGACTGCTGATACGATTACAACGTCGCCGTCACTCATCTTGAATACTTGTTAAAAGAGTAACGTCTGAATCTACAGAAAACTGAACGAAGACTACCGCCACGAACCGATATAGCGGAAATAAGTTAGCAGTCGAACTGGTATATAGCGACGTGTGCCAGTAACGGCTTAACAAAGTATGTCAAATGAAGTATAGCTGCATTCTTTCGTGGACAGTACCGTGTACGATTTGTCGAGTAGATTTTAATACATTTTATTCATCATTAGATAGCAATGAATAAACTTTTCTTAATTTTAAATTTGAACAGAAAATAATCACATTGTAACAATGTGAAATTTCAATTTTGCAAACTCGTAGCAGCAGGGAAATTATTCTTGCAAGCGAATTATGCGATGAAGTTTCTATTATATTTTACATAATTATTCGTCTGAATAATGATCTCTACAGCGGGATATTCGTTGTTTCAGATGCGATACGGTCCTGACCAACGTCACCGGCTGGCTGACTTCTAATTCAGTGTACAGGTGGCGCTGAACCACCAATCGTGGTGTCGTGGTAGTGCTCGTTTGTTTTTTTACCCAGCGTGCATTGTGAACAGTGACTGGTGCTAAGATGGCCGACAACAAGGAGGAGATTTCGGAGCTCGTCGAAAAGCGAGGTATTTATTGCTGTTGTTCGATTTACTCGTTGTGATTGCCGTTTCGAATAGAAGCTCGATACACGGCGGGTCCGTCGATGATCACGAACAGGCGGTGTGATCCGTAATTGGCATAAAAATCACGCCATCTGCACGCACGGTGCCTCAGGAGGAATGATCGCGAAAACCGTCGTGAATATACTAACGAAACGGGCTCGTCTCCCGTCCCTTTCGCAATATTCACGGTACGCGCGGCTAGTTAACCTAGGTTAGATTGACAGGAACATGCCTGTCAACGCGACGTCAGTTTCGACTAGTGGCAAACATGCCACCTTTTGACAGGCTACGTGCACACTCGGTTGCACGACACCCTTGGTACGGTGTGCAGTACGTGCGAGCAGACAGAATACCGTGCTCGTTCTCGTGTGTCCGCCTAAGCGCTATGCTCGTTACTCATTAAGGTCATACGCCGACGGCCTTGCAATTCGCACCGTCGTTCAAGTAATCTCACTCGAGATTACCGTTATCTCTTACCGCGAATTTACTGCCGGCTGATTCGTCTATAACACCTATAACCCAGGTACCCCTGCTGCGCGCGTGTTGTCTACGGGTTAGGTTTTCGATCGCGATTCTCGAATATCGGCCGCGGTGGACGAACCGTGGCCAGGCGAGATACAACGCGTGCCGAGGCTATCAATCGATTATAATAGCAATAAATAACACGGCATCGCGTTAAATCGTTTTATGGCGAGAAGCGATTGCCATCTGACGTTGCGCCTCGTGGAATTTGGCACTGCGGATACACAGTGCGAATATCGCATTCAGATAATTGCGTACGTGCTTGATTCGCGAATTTCCCTACTTTCAGCTTTGATAAGAGGACGCGCGATATGTACGCTCACGTTCTACGTTCTAGCTTTTGTTTTCATGTCAGAGAAAATTACAGTATTTAGTAACACGTGGTGGTGCCCCTGTAGATTATTTTACGGTCACGTTATATGCAACAATAACCGATCGTTTGATTCGTAATCTTTGTCCAGCTGTACGTTTACTAGACCAGTGTATGTTTAACGTTGTCATTCGCGAATCTATACGTAGATTGACGAACCGATCATTTGTTCGGTCCGTGATTATCGTTCATCGGCCATCTACTGGCTTCCACCATGTACCGACTGTTGTTCCACGGGGTCGTTCGATGGGTAATACGTTTCCTTTCCGTACGAAGACGATATTTTCAACGTGAACCATGGGCCCACGGGATGCGTGATTAGCATCGCGAAGTGATCAATCGTGATTTCTGCTCGTCTCTGCTACATAATGCGATTAACTGTTCCATGCATTATGCGCCACGTTCTACGGCCGTGTGCCTCGTTGCACGTCGAACCAGTTCCCATGCGTCTTTATTAGATTTTTCTCGTCGACGTTTCTCTTCGTTTGCCCCCTTAAATACGGATCAGTGCTGGCGTGCAGGCATCTTGGCGAACACCGAAGAAGGATAATCGAGCCAATCCATTTCGGCGTGAATAGCTGGTCGAGGCGCGCCCTTGGTATCGCGTGACCGTCGGTTCAATTCTTCGCAACATTTTCCCCATTTAATATCCGTTAAATCCATTTCGATGTTCTATCGCCGTTACCTCGTTTCGACCGACGATTCTAGAAACATCCTGATGATAACGATCATATGCGGAGTAACGGATCGCTAATCTCGGTGAGCATTTCGCGTTCGTATGTCGTTTCAATGAGCTTTCCCAGTGTTTCCCGCAACACGTGCTCCGATTGTGTACACTCGATCTGCACGTTGCACTTGGTACCGTCCTTAACGGCAATTCTGTGTTGCAGTTTGAAAGTTGAATTATGGCGACAGTTATTAGTCGTTATTTAAATTTCAAATTTGCTAAGATTTATTCGCAAACATTCTTTTTTTTGCTGCTCTGGAATAAGTTAAGTTATACGCTGACCGTGAGTTTTTGCGGGAACTGAAGTTTATCGTTGCATCGTGCCGACCAGATGGCATTAGACATGCTCCGTCGAATTTTAACGGAAGGAAGTCGGCCATTTATACACGCTTCTTCGGTTTTATCCGAACCCAAACCGCCGGCTGCCCCAGTGATGCGGCTTGTCAAGCTGTCCTCGATGCCGTACCGTAAAAATCGCTTGTGTCGCACGTGGCATCGAGTGGATATTCACCTACTGTACGTTCGTGCATTGCGTAGGAAGGCCTGCGAACCGCGAGCAACTAGTTCGGAAATAAGGTCGCCGGGTTTATGAGTCGGTGGCGTTCTCAATTTTGCCCAATAGCCTAGTTAATGATCGCCACGTAAATTATCTTTTTCCGGCTCGCGCGAAGCCCACCAGGATTATTCGACTCGATAAGTTCGATAGTTTTTTCCTTTTTCCTCTCCCCGGCAAGTTCCATCTACAATCTCTAATAACGTAATTGATAGGAACGGTTAATCAGCGACTAAATAAAACGGCCAAGCTTAAATCACGGTCCAGCGATCTGATTGGCCAAATTCGTTCTTCCTAATTAGCGGTAACGAATGCAGAATTATACGCGATTAAATCATAATCCGAAATTACCATCGTGCCCGTTATCGTTGCACGGTACGCGATGAGTATCGCGCGAGGTACGTATTACAATGTAAACGTGACTCTTTTCATGCGACGATGGGGCGTCAATAAGCGAGTAGCAGAGGATAGATATTACTCCTCGATCTGCTCTATTTGCCGTTCCGTTCGCGCGCGCGGTTGGTACGTGCTGGCAATAGCAAAAACAACGCTGCGATCTCCTATATTTTCTATTAATATTTGGCGACGACGGCGTAGTTTGTACGCGACAGACGGCCTCGCGTAGACGAACGTTCGTTAGATCAGCCGTGGAACATGCTCGTCCCACGTTCCCCCGAGGTTTCGAGGTTTTCTCGTGTGTAAATAAGCTCGAGGCGGTCGCAGGATGCAACAGATGACGGAGGATACTTAAGTAGGTTGCATTTATTTATTCGTGGTGGCGTAGAACCGCGTTCGGTAACGGTACATCATTGTTTTGGCGTGGTCAGAAGCCGCGTTTTCAACGTGAGCACGACGTATAACCGCCGTTGAAACAACTTTTCTCCCTGTTTTAATCCCGTTGCCGGTGCCGTTCCTTCCTCTCCTTTTTTCCCTTCCCCCTTGTTTTTCTTTCTTTTTCCTCTTTTTTTTTTCACTCCGATTCGTCGCATCCTTAAGCGGGCAAATTATCGACTTTCGAGGGTCCGGCAAGTATGCGTGCCGCAAATGATCGCCTCGTCTCGTTCCACTTTAGCCTCGAATGATTGGTATATGTACGCGTAAGTACGTATACGGGCGGTGAATCGTTGTTAAGCAGAACCGCTGATAATCCGTTCTTTCCAACCGACATGTAAACAGACGCTTTTCATTCAGACGTCCATCGATATCTTCTTCGTATTACGTTCAGACAGTCTTCGTGGAATCGCAGACATCGGTCATTCATAAAAATTCACGGCTAATTAGCCTAGATATCTTAATATTCAGAACGAACGGGGACGCTGCGCGTCGTCCTTGCGTTTGTAACGTTCCGCCCGGTTCGCCAGGGCCACGTGGGGGATGTAATAAACAGGAAACGATGTAGAACGCTTTAAATTGGTCGGCATTTGCGCGACACAGAATCGGCAAAGGGACCAGCACCGACCGTTTAACAAATCGTCCCGTTCTATTGATAAGTGCCTAGTCAGTCCGTAGAGACGTGGCCGCAGTTCCACCCGCGTTCTTCCTGCCCTAGTGGAATCGATATTGCACCTCTCTTGGTCGTACCCCACCGTGGTTTTCACGGTTTTCTACTAGAACTTGCCTTACCACGTCCGATCTTGAGGATTACGAGATGGACGTAATGCTTTTTAACTGGTATACACGGTTCCAACTACGTGGTATATCTAGCCACATGAAATTGTAATTATATAGGGCTTAATTAATCGGTATCTAAATGTTAGATTAATTTTTATACAGAATTTACATCTTCCTGTGAATAATACGAGAAGAGTAGGCTTTCCGTACCTCTGAAGATATTCGCGATCGAAATCAGCATTTCGTTCTGGCTGCTCCGTATGTGGTGACCACTAATTACGAGTGCAACGTTGCACTATGTAATACGCACTAATTATTTTAACACCGTTACGTAATCGTTGACCGACCATCGTTTTCGATCATCGTTTCCTAGCTCGCCAGGCGGTTCGAAGATCTCTCAGCGTGGCGAGAAAAAAAGCGAAACTCCGTATAATCGCCATGCTAATTAAGGTTATGACTAGAATCGTCAATGTAGGAATAATAACGAGCTCGTTCGTTTCATGCGTTATTTCATTATCCCTGCACTCGGTGGAGTTTTAGTGCGACGACCTTTGCTCACGAACGCATGTTCCTTCAAGATTCCGTTATGCACGTCGAGTTGATATAATTCGAATTCCACAAATCGGAGCAACATTTGCATATTCTTTAATGTTTGGCAATACCGTTCTGCTTGTTTTTTTCGCGTTTCTAACCCGGTTCCATTTGCTCAGTGGCCTCGTCGGCCTTTTCGATGCCATCGCGACGAACGCCTCTGTCACGATCGCTCGATTCGATTCGAGATCCCAACGGAAATCCCTCGCGTCGCCGTCGAGTAGATATTTCGATTTTGATAGGACGAAACCAATACGTTTGCATGCTTTGAATATAAACAGCTTATTTCTGGACGAAACGATCCTCTCGGTGCTAAACGAACGCGGTCGGAGTACAGGCCTTCGTCAGTTTTGCAAAACTTCGCGTCTGGTGTCCGCTCAAACAGTTTTTGAAGCATCTTACGTAACTATTCTTACTCCCATTCGTTGCGTTCAAATACCCAAATACGTTTTACAATTGCCCGTTTAATTTTAGACGTGATCGAGTGCGTTGATTGCGTAACAGTTTGTTCGTTTATCGCGTTTAATTGCTCTCGAGTCATATCGCGGGAGCCGCGAAAGTCCGCGCTCCTGATTCGCCCCGATGTCGTCTCGTTCGCAAACAAACTTCCGGCACCAGTGTATCGCGGGCAGGTAAGATAATTATCGGCGAGCGTTTCGACGGAAAGTTGAAAGAACCGCTAGCTCCGATGCAGGAGAGGAACGGTGCCGACGATTGGCCGTTCGCACGATTTATTAGGACTTAAATTAGCGCATGCGTCACATAGAGGCGTACGTGACTAAACCGGAACTTTCCTTCCACGGTAACGCACGTGGATCACGCGGTATGCAGCCACGGATGCGATCTCTCGTTTAGCCAGGTGCCCGCGAGAAATCGGTGAAAATTTCGCAGCTCTCCCCTCCCAATTTCTGCACACACCTCACGAGAAACCTGTACGCTCACGTTTTCACGTGTCACGGCTATTAAAACGTCTCGCGATCCTGACGATTTCTGTGCCACCGATCCATTCTGTCGTTCGTTGTTCCTTCCTACAAACCGATTGCGAGCCGAAAGATCCGTGAAAGTTCGCTTCTACGTTTCGATGCGCATGATGATTCACGATGACCACGAAAATCTTCAAGTCGCGTTCTATTTCAAGCGGAGTTACGATTAGCCGGTGCTTTATCAGACTTTGCATGAACGTGCACACCTATCGATTAATGGTAATGTAGCGTTATGAGTCACAATAAGGTGTTTACACAGATTTCTGTGTCGGTGTTGGGTCAGCTCATTTTAGCCGAGGTGTAGGAGTAGCTTTTACGGATCAATGAAATTGTAAATTTCACATTTAAATGGTTTTATCAAGCGTCTCTGAAATCTGTTTGGCCTATTCTTTCTGGTTTAAGCCACGGCGGGCCTAAATCCTGCGTGACTGTTACGATTCGGTAAGTTTGGACATCACGCGTCGCTGAAGTTAGCTACGTTACGTAAGCTGTATTTCAGGAGAGCTGAATAAGACTGGTGAATTGAACGAGTTAGCCTGCGAACCTGAGGCACGCGATAATTATAGTCGACTCGACGACCAGCCACGGTGATTGTATTTTAACCTGACTAATATTTTTTCTCTCGCGACGACGTTTTCTCTCCCATCGAAATCGATTTAAATATGTCCCACATGGTCTTACGTTTCCACGGAGGTGGACAAATACAAGGAAACGTCTTAAGGGAAGTAAATTTGACCAGATGTCACGCGTCTTAAGAACAGACCCAAGATTCGACGGCTTGTACGCGGCTTCCTGCGCGCGTTCTTGACGCATTGCTTGAATCAGTCGTTGGCACTGTGCCTGTTCAGTGTCGTCACGAGCCGTCGCAGGCCTCGTCTGAAAAAAGAGGACCCTCCTGCATCCGTGGACGGAACGCAACCTTCGTGTATACCTTGCTGCTGCACCCTTCTGCTGCCAAGTAGAGATTCCACGCGAAACGTTCCCTCTACTTCCCGTTGGTGCTCGCCTCGATCGACTTTTGCCCACCCCCTGGGAGGCGTCCAGTTCATCGCAAATCGACGTCCATCCGATTCGTTCCGGGGACTTCGCGTTGGTCTTTTGGCGAAAGTACGGCTACCTAAAAATTGCCACGCTCGGCTGGGTCTGTTCGACACGACCGTTTGACCACGAAAAAACGTAAAAGCCTCGATGTATCCGCGGCGAGCCATCGAACGGTTCATCGATCCCGGCAAAAATTCAATTACCCCAGGTCTGAGCGCGCGTACGCTGTACGCGGAGGGTCCCGATATGGTTTGCACAATCGAGCAGGAACGTACAGCGCGGGTTTTTTACTCGGATGAGCTTGAAAAAATTTCATTCCACGTTTTCGACTTATCTCTGCATGCGGAATGATCAGCCATCCCGAGTTACCTTGGGATACAATGGGGAGGAAGTGGTGAACTACCGTAGAAATTTCTTTAAGCGAAGGTAGCAATCGTTCCCGTGGCCCTTTGTGCAGCCGCTCGTGGCGTCGCGACGGCCACGTTGGTTCGTTCGCGAGGGCGGAGAAAGAATCGCGAAGGTGAAGCGGTCGGGTGGAGGGACGCAAATAGGGACCCTGGTTTGAGAGGGGGAGAGAGCGTGGTGCATCGACTCGAGGAGAGAAGGGGGTTGATTCATCGTGGAGGCCGCACTCGGCTTCACGCAGTCGTAGAACGAATCTCGTTCATCGCGATCCTGGACGAGCGGGACGGGCCAGTTACGCGTCGTCTTCCACGCGAAAGTCAAGGACGCGAGTCGACGGAATTCCGGCTACCGCATTCTCGAGACACGCGAGAGACAATCGAGAAAGTAGTCGTTCGTTGGTACGGCTCCGGTTTGGCGTTGCTTTTCTTTATTTGTTTTTTTTTTTTTTTATTTTGGCCTTTTCGATCCTGCGGTCCGCGACAGCAGAGGAAAGAGAAGACATGACGTTTCCGAATCTTTGACCCTAGACTCTTCTTTTTTTTCTCCTCTTTTTCTTTTCGACGAATCGTTTGAAAGTATCGTGCACGCGATCTAAGGTTATCGCCTTGTCAAGTTCACGACGCTTCTGAGGAGTCGTCGATGGTCGTTAGGTTGCTCGTGAATCGATTATGCATACGAAAAAGGAAAAAAAGAGCGGAGAACGTCGTGCTACGGGGCTGTAGAATCGAGCCATGGAGTTACTATGACAATGTGTTGCCCACACGTTATTCTAAGCCGATGATTCATCGTTTACATTCGAAGCGTCTAACTTTCATATTCAATTTGTCCCGGTTACCTTTTTCGGTCAACCAGTTGCTCCTCACGAGCGTCGCGTCGTCGAGATTTTCCTCGTCTTCTCTTTCCTCTCTGCGAGGCCATTCGACGGGCCGGAATAATCGAGCCACCGTTCTATTCAATTTTAAATGACGTTTGGTGTGAAACAGTTCGCCCAGGCTGGATCGTGAGTGCTCATAATGGTCGTCGCGATGCTTGCCGACTACGGGCAGCCTGATTTAGGTACGTGACACAATAACGTCCCCGTTTATCCCCGTGTAAACAGATTACCGTTTCTTTTTCTCATTAATTATCCTCTAACAAGACCCAGTTATACCATGGCGTTCCAAATTGGAGGAAACGAGCTTGAGTGGCTCACGTAATATGACGCAATTATTTTATGCACTGGAGCCACGCGATTAAATGGTGACGGGGCGGGCAAACAAATTTGAAGTTCGTCATAGAACCCATCGAAAGGAAGAATGGCACGATGGAAGTCGGCAATAACGTAATCGATCGTTCGCTGGCATCGCGATCGCGAGACACGCGGTGCTCGTTCTCTCTCGACGAGTATAGCTGGGAAATTGTTAGTTAGAAGGTAGCAAACTCCGCGCGAAGCACGTGCTTGGAAACGATCGATCCTTTCCGAGAACGCGGGCTGTTTCCCTATGCAAAATGTACTCGAACGGTTAGATTAAAAATGGGATAAGAAAGGAGGACGCCTCTCGGCCGACCGTTATTGTTCGAGTGGAAGGCTTTATATTCGCCGGCTGAAAAGCTGCCACCACGAAATTCGTCGCGGCGTATTTGCAATCCCGCAACGTTCAACCGGTCCTACGGATTATGCCGTTAAATTGCACAGAACGGGCAACGGTATAAACGAAACGAGCGTTCTCTGTCGCTTAATTCACCGGTATGATAAAAGTACACAGCGAGCTGCTTAGCTCTCGTTGGGAAACACCGTGACTCCGGTGACATTGTTACGAGCCACGAATCACTTCCAGGTACAGGGGGTCCGTTGCTACTCCGACTAATCGATTTCACGATAAAATTCTCCGTGTGTCGCTAGTTAAGAACTGGTTCCAACGAGGAACAAAGGCCACGGATGCCTGTACGCCTCTGTCCCCTTGGTATTATCGTGCTCTTTAAGGCGAGGCCGAGTCGATTTCCTCCGTTCGTTTTTAGACGCCGTTCCGCCGTTGCTTCCGTAGCTTTTAAGACCACTTTTCGAGAAACCAGCCCGTCCGTTCGAACGTGAAATCCTCGGCAAGTTGTACCGAAATAGTCTACGCGCATTCCACACAGATTCGGGTGCTCAGGTTTTCTATAAATACAGAAACATCCGCTCCGTTTTGGTCACTGCGAATAACATTTGACGAAGCGAGCCCCGATTTCCCATTGAATCATCACGGCGCGACCGCCAAGCGAACTTTTCCGCATCCCGCGATCAAACGAGACCTCGCGCGTTAAATGAATCACTTGGTCCCTGGCCCGGTGCCCTGTGGCCGCGATGACGTAGCTCTCGAATAAACTCCTAATTCAACTCCCGGCGATTGTTCGAAGGCGTCGCACGTGCCCCGCCCGATGATAAACGCAGCGCTGTCGTAACGCGTGCTCATAAACCACGGCCTAGGTCAACAACGGAAACCGTAATGTACGTATTAAAAACGTGCGCGCTTTTCTCCGGCCAGGCCCCCCTCGTCCCTGTTCGCCCCGTTTGCTCGCAGGGTACACGCGTTTCACCGCGTCATTGTTCTTGCCGCTTTTCACTGGAACGCAGCTGGCGTCTTCCTTTTCTCTTTGCGCCGGGAAAGTGAGGATTTTGGCACCGGGGAAAGCCGGAACCTAATTTGTGTTTGCGTACCATTCACGTCCCGAAGGTGTCAAAACGACTCGAGGCGAGCGGCGGTGTTTCGCCTCCGTACCACCTTATTTGACTGGCGGGGGCAAATATTTGCCCGGCGGGTTGTCACGATCCGTGGTATCGCACCTCTATCTCGGAGTTCGTAAAATTTGATAGGTGCCGCGACCGCGGACCGGACGTTCTAAAGCGTGTGCATTGTCGCTGGGCGATACACGGGGCATTGTTCGAACGGCGCTTTTCAGACGCGGCCAGAAAAGTGCAGCTGCCTTTTCCTTTTGTACGGCTGGTTCTCCCGCCGGGGTCCAAGTTCCGCGAGATCACAGATTACGCGCCCTCGAAACACCTCCGAGTGCCACCGCTCCCGCTGCGGCAACCTTAACCCTTTGGTGACTCACGGGACTTTGTTTCCGATGGTGTAAAATAAGTACCGGCTATAACTAGCCACTGGCGCGGTCCCTTGAAGCGAAAGTGCAACCCAGCAAATCCCGTTCTCCGTCGCCGAGCAACACGGTTGATTCAACAAAACTGAAAGCAACGTGTAAATTGCCGTTTAATTAAAATGCTCAATCGAGTTGAACATTGGAATAAGTCGACACAGTTTCTCCTTTCGTTTACTTCGGTTTAGCTCGCTGATTAACGAGCTGCTGATATCCAACCACTCTCACTGGTTTCTTTTCACCTCCCTCCGCGACAAAGAAAATTTAATCGAAGGCAATAATCTTTCTCGTTGGAAAAAAGAACAAAATTTTAAGCATTTTCGTATTTACTTCCTTGTAGCAGGAGAGGGTTAATTTATCCTCTTTCGGTTTCTCGTCTCCGCCAGCAACACGTTCGTCCTTTCATGTCGCGTTTACCCTCGATAAGCGATGCCTCTTTGCACGGCTCCTTTCGGAGTAAACTCTCCACCGAAAGCGCGGGTCGTTGCGGCAAACGGAGCACCGATTTAATCGGCGGTCGGGTGAAAGGTCGATGCAAACGACAACCATTTCTTGTGAATCGCCGCAGCGATGCAGCGGTTGCGTCGTTGTCGCTTTCCACTCCGTCGAGCCTCCCGATAGCAATAATTAACCGGCCCCGGATAACGTCACGGCGAAGAGAGATCGGTGTACTTCGAATTCGGTCAGGAATTAATCAGCTGGCCGTCGATTCGCGATCGTTGGACGCTCGACGAACCGTGGCTGGTCGTGGCACAGTTTCTGGCTAAAAGTCGATCGATTGATCGGCCATTCCTGCGCTTGATCGTCACCTGCCCGTTACTCCAATTGCATTTGCGTAACTGGCAACGAGCCGAAATCGTAGAAACGATCGCGAATGCGTGGCGCGAGCCTCGCCTCCGAAGGTTCGCCCCGGTGATGGGAGGATTATTGTTCGACAGCTCGTGGGGAGAACACGCGTTCCGTGGCATAATCACCGGTCCCGCGGCAGCATAATTGAATATTAAAAACGCGTATCATGGATCGCGGGGGCGGCGTAATCGCGAGTTCTTGCGATTTGCAACAAGCTGGATTGACGCGGGAAAGGTTGCCGGGTGCATAGTGTAATTGTTACCGTATCGTCGTGTCGTGACTGTCTAAACTTCTGCCTATTCTGGGAATTCACTCGCGGGGAGTAATTCAGAGTTGAATTGGACTAGTTTGTTTACGGCGGTTGGAAAAAGTATTCGCGTGTACTTGCTCGTAGTAATAAACAGTTGAATTGCGTGACGTTGCAAAATAAATGGCAAGAAGTTTCGTGCACTTGGGTCCGATTAAATAATGGGTAGGTAAAAGTTAAAAACAAATAATAACCACGTACAAAGCTACTACAGCCGCCGTTTTCCTCGACATCGATAAGTGTTACGCGTTTTCCGTGTCACGTTTAATACATGGCACCGCATATGGCGTTCCTCCACGCAAATCACGCGTTCCCTCTAACCGCGTCTTTCAACAATATTGGTAGGACATTTAGCGGAAGCCCGCGAACAATAACCCCCGGTTTACACGTCAATTTCTAGCCAGGTGTAAATCTGCATCCAATTATACCGAGTTGGAACTGAACCTCTGCGCCGCGAGAGGCGAGGAAATTTTAGAAACGCGGCGGGACGCGCGTACCTGCCTGTGAAACACGCGCCGATGTAACGAAATTCCATCGAATCCTAGTTCGCCGCGGAACACCGCGCGCTCGTCCTAATGGTTCTCCAACGAGCCACGGTTTAATTGCAGTTGCATAACCGGAGGCGTTTCTCCCTCGAATATTTGAACAGTAACAGGCGGAGAAAGGGAGGCAGGCAGGGTTCGGGAAGGTATGGAAGGTATGGAAAGTAGCCAGCAGGGAAATCTCGAACGGGTCGCTGGCCTTCGGCTTGTTTTCGATAATAAATTGATTTTACGAAGGCTGCCCTCGCGGCGGTGGCGGCGGTGGCCGCGGCTGGTCGCCGTTCGCGTTACACGGTTGACCTATTCGCCGAGCTATTTGCGTGGAACGCGCAACAAATTGCTGCGCCTCTCTCGTTAGAAGCCGACTAATTCGCCGCGAAATGCCCGCTCGTTCGCGCGTTGCATTTTTGCGTTGCATCATCCCCCGGCTCGCGATAAGACACGTAACAAGCACGAAACGCTTCGCGCTCGATTCCACTTCCTTTTTCACGGCGTTTGCTCGGGAAGATCGGTGCCGTCTATGGGAGACCTTTAAGTTCGGACGCGTTCACCGGCCGAAAGGGTTGCAAGGAAATGAGCTGTCGCGCGCGCTGCTTATGGATATCGAACGCGGAAACCGAATGAATCGAATCCTCGAGTGTGGCATACGTTCCTCTGCGAGGGTAATCCCTTCGTGGTATCCGGCGACCACCGTGAATCGTGGCGTGATACTAAACGCGCGATCTCTCGAAGCTGAATTGATACCTTGCGCGTTTACGATGGCCCGATCGCCGTGTAAGGAGCTGTGCGAGACGCGCGACGATCACGAAGATCCGCTTCGACCCGCATTCGCAGAGGCTGCATAAATTTACCCGGCGAATCGCGTTGGCCGTCTATCTGTATCGCGTTAGGCGGGTCGCGGTTGGCCTCTGAAGTCTCCGCGTAGAAATCGCGGTCACGATCACGTTAGGGTCACCGGTTGGTTTCGTGTCTGTAATGTATAATATAATAGAAAGTTCCGCGGCGGTATTATTAATTGGCGTTATCCGAGCCCGTTTTTGTACGTTTCTCATGGGCTGGTCTCTCGGGGCTTTCTAAACTTCGCGAAAGGTGTGGCGGAGCTTTATCAAGCTCGATCATCCGAGGTGGTGTTTTATGATCCGGCTGTTAGTTCGATTACTTGGGTTGGAGCTGATTATTAAGGTTAATAATGTGCCCGCCCGTCGATTTACGGGAAGCACTTTAACGTTACACGTGGTTTTTCCTAAGTGCTTGTGCATCGCGCAAATAACACCTAACTAATAAATACCTGGCCTAATCTAATAGATTACGTGCCTGGGAACGACGTGCACGGAGTCTCCCGCACGAAACAAAAGTTATTGTATTGTAAGAGACAAAGTTGTATTCGTGTAAATACCGTATACGCCACATAATTTCATCAAATATAGGAAAGAATGACATATTTACCGTGTAAATGGCGGGACGAGTGTGTTTCTTGCTAATCTCGTTTATAGCTCGAGCTAATTCAAATATACCTTGTCTATTCCAGGTAAGCAAACAGAAACATAATCTTGGAACGTCGAGACGAGTTTAACTTGCCAGCATGTGGTGAGTAGAATACCCTATTCCCCGATGACGGTCTACATCTTCTTCGTATCGTCGACTCGCGAGTTACGGTAATCCGTATCGGTTGCTACGTTCATCCTATACCAGCAACGCGATCTCTGGTTCGCTCCGAGATTCGCTAATTAAAGTTTCATCCTGGCTGGTAGTTTTTCTGTTTGTTTATACGGGAGCTCATGCTGCGTGAAGAAAATTAATGTAATTATCACGGTGCACAGCAGCTTAAGCGATCCTGGCATCGGACAGCCTGGATACTCGCAAAAAGCAACCGATGAGATTCGACGATAAGAAAAGTTTGCCCCGTCTTAATGCTTCGCTCGTGGTTACCGGAACTAAACCTGTGCCGTACTAATTTCATACGATGTTTACATCCGTTACGCGACGGATTGAACGCGACGAAAAGATGGATCGTTTTTTTCTCACTTGTTTCGTGAGCGTATGAAACGTAGCAACATCAGAAGATACTTCGTTCTCGTGTTATGGACAATTCGCGAGGATTAATTCCAAGTCGATCGTACGATAGATGGGTCGAAACTGATAGAACCGTAAAGGGGTTAACGAACGCAATTTGCAAGCGTCTCGCTGCGGTTTTTTGAGGCTATGGGATAGGCGTGTACACGGACGAGACTTATGGGCGCGTGACAGTGCGTACAAGCTGCAGTGGAAGGCTTTAATTCCCGGGATAGTTTCTCACGACACACCGGAGGTGGGTCACCGAAGGTGCGTTCGTATCAATGATCGCAGAATCCGTGCCTGGGGAAAACGGCACAGACTGGCTGGTTATGCTCGCCCAGTAATTTCGTGCAGCTCCCACGTGTATTAATCGTATCCTATTTGTGTCTTGATATTGATCGTTAGCGCTGAAAATTCATCACAATTGCCTCTGTCCGTTGATCAGGCCGCCGTGCTCGACAGTGAATTATGGGGAATGAAAATTGGCGAAAGCCGACGCGCGGTGGAACGGTATCCTAATCAATTTGTTCGATTGGAATGGCTACGCGCGTAATTCACCTGTATATCGCCCGTAAATTAGAGCTATCAAGACGCTTGAGATATCGTGTAAACACCTTGAACGATTTGTCTGTGTACTGTTCCTGCGGCTGTAGAGTGTCCCGGCTACCGTAAATGTTCTCCAGGCCTCCGAAGTGAACGTCTTGATATTATCATCACGCTATGTTGTGAAATTTCTAGTCATTTTTTTTATCTATCAACGTTTTGAAATTCCATGGCAAAAGCTGTGTTACCTCCTGTAGCTGTGGATCGGTAATTCGAAGGAGTTGGTTTCATACGGGGTGTTATGAATGACGAAGGCCCGCGTACGCTCGTACCCATTGACTTTTCTAAGGGACCGTAAGAGCACGTAATAGTTGTACGAAGAACGATCTCTTGTTAAACCGCGTTCGCGAAACGCGAGCGAGTCACGCGGCCAGGAATCGCATTAAGAGGCGCAGCAAGCCGTTTCGGGCACTGATTAGCATCCGCGAATGAAACGGCTTTAATTATTCCCATCTCGAACGATTTATAATTCACCGTGACGTGTTCACGTGTAAGCGCGCCGCGAGAGGTACGTGCTCGCGAGAGAAACGGGTGGTCGATCGCCGATGGAATTCTTCGATTTCGTGGTAGAGTGGTATTAAGCTCCCCGCGGAAACGATGAGCTTCCTTGAGCGTGTCCGACTAATTTTCTGATTCGTATTCTCCGCTCGACGATAAGGGGCTCGTTAAATTCCGTTTAATTGCACGCCCAACTAAAATGGCTCTCGTACTTTTCCTCGACCTGGCCCGGTGTTTGAAGGCAGGTTCGTAGGGTCGCTACTTCGCGAATAGGACAGGCCTACCGTCGGCCCACGGGGTTTAATTAGCATTGGCACGGACGCGCGCTCTTTACCACTTGTTCCGCGGGCCTATTTTCATTTAATGACACGCCGCAATAATTGTAGCCACGTCGGGAATTAATTAGAGTGTCTCTGAAGATAGGAGATAACCGGTCGAACGACGTGTCCGTTTATAATCCGCTTTCCCAGATCGCGGTCCCCGATAGGGTGTCGGTTATAATTCTAATTAGCCATTCGGCAATTCGAAACAACACGGTCCCGTTGATGGACACGTTAACGGTGCCGCGTTTTTGCCAGCTCGTTCCAACCAGAAAACACATGTAACGATAGCGTTTAAATTGTGCGCAACTGGATTTAATCGCTATGTCCCGTACCATTCATCGGATCCTTTCGTTTTTGTCCCGTTCCACGCTCAGGATTTTTGCCCTCCCCGATTCAGTAGTCTGTCACGTGTCAGATCGAAGATAACAGTTTCGTAATTTGTAACACTTTGAGGTCCCATTGACGCTTAAGTACGAGATTATCGACGTCCTAAGACATTGTTCAGCCGTTGAAACGGCTAAACAGGTATCGATGAATTCACGATTGGTCTGTCGATAATCGACGAGAGCCGTGAATAAACGTTCGCTCGATAGCACAGGCCATCTAATTCTCGAGCCAGCTGGGTCCCGAGATTCCGAAACCACCCACGTGTACGCGAACTTGCCTCGAGGCTTTCTCCTCGACGGACCCTTGTGCAATCGTCATCGCGGATCAAACGCTGACAAACGAGGAAACCCCGGGGAACGCTTTCCGGTAACGATTCGTCTGGGTCGTTCACCTTCGCGGACTACCATTGTGCCGGGCGATATTACTTATTCAGTAACGTGGACAGAATGCGATTAAACTGTTTCTGAAACGACGCTGTGCTCGATCTGCGAGACCACTTTTGTTTGACCAACACTTTCATCGCGGTACTAACAGTCCTGGTGCATTCTACATTAACATATTGCATTCGATCGACAACGAGGATAAGGTGCGAGATACAGCGTTCTAAAGGAATCGACTCGAGAGTAGAAACGAAGCGGCAATGAGAGTCTGGTGTTGTACGTGACATCCAGGGCACGAGAACCGTGCCAATCGAGCGAGCGTTCGCAATCATCGGTGTTCGTCACGAGGGTTTTTCACGCGTCGGCCAGAACGAATCCATCAGGCGTCGATCGGCGTTCACGCTCGCTCTTCCCGTTCTCCGTTCGGTCGAAAGACGCGAGGAAAGGCAGGATGGACGACCTCGCCCACGTTCCATTACTCGATTACATAAACCTGGCGGAGCTCCGTGGAACGGCTGGAACGAGCGAGTTACTCAGCCGGCCGACGCTGCGACGTGTGGAGGCCAGCGATGTTAAATGCAAAGGCCTACTTAACGTCACTTTAGTTAGCTGGGTGTGACTGCCTCCGCCATAGCCACGATCCTTCAACCTATGCACCTCGATGTCAATGAGCGACATGCTAATTTGCCTCGGGCACTACTCTGGCCCTTTTCATTCCGTTCGCCGTCGAACGGCTATTTCCATTCCATCGCTGATTTTCTATGCGCTCTTTTCCTCTCCGTGATCTACGACGATCGCGGTTGCATCGTGCATCGATCTTCCACGAATTCCTGTTGCAACGCTGGGAAAAGTTTGCGTTTGGAACGTGACCGAGCGATGTAAGTGCGTTGCGTGGAAACGCAGAGATAAGAGTCTGCCGTGTCTCGTATTTTTCCGATTATAATCTGAGTAAAAGTATCAGCGGACATCGCCCGATCGACTGGCGTCCAATCGTCTTCCAACGATCGGTCACCGGAGTTACTCGTAAAATTGGCTTGTTACACTTTGTTGGTACCGCTTTGTTGGCTCCGCTGCCGTATCCGAACATCGTTAATCATACGGACACGTTGCATGCGGTGTCCGATAAAAAAGTATATGGACCATGGGCAGACGTTGCTCGAGCGGGAAAGGGCCGTGCGAACGGTGCTTTCGTGGACCGATCGCGGCGTTAATTACTCGTCCAGATTCAGCTCCCATTCGACTTGTTTGTCCGGTTTATGGGTGGTCTTCCGTGAGTTAGACACGAAGCTTCGTGTATCGTATCGCGAGGGTAACTCGACTCTTCGCGGGCACTTGTTCGATCCCGTGAAAAGTTGACGCGCGTCTCCTTCTCCGTCCCTCCATGAGAGCGAGCGTTCTTTTACTGCTAAAGTCTGCGTTTTATCCAGTTATGCTGTCTGCCTACAAGCATAATCGATGACATAACCGAGAATGAATATATTCAGCGTAAAAGGGTATCCCCGTACAAATCTAGCGCTGGCTGGAAATAATCGGAAACTTTCTGATTTATAACCATGAGTCACGCTTATCTCCTGTCCGTTTATTTTGACTGAGAGTACCCTCTGCGTATCAGTCGAGGTTCTTTCGCGCGGTTTATAGCGGTAGCTCGATAACGTATCAGTACGAAGTTGTTAGAAATCGTGCTGGTCATTTCTTGCCCGTTCTCGATCTGGCACTGGCAGACTCGCGGGATTCTCTTTGCCGATGCTCAGGCGAACGGAAACATTGGCGCAGGAGAGGCAACCTCCCGTTCAGCTTCGTAGAGATGCCCGTTTTCGGTGACTGGTTGACGTCGAGGAGGTGAAGGTCGCTAAGCAATCGAGCCATTGAAACGCGTAAAAGTTCCCGGTGGCCCTGAACGTGGAATCCGGCCGGGCGAGTGTGACTCGAAAGCCAATGCCTGACGATGCTAGGGGTCCATGAAAGTTAAACAGAACTTCGTCTCGATTGGCGTGTTTCGAGCGAGCGTAGATAAGAAATGTTGTCGGATGGCTCTGGTCGGATGGATAATTAGTTAGGCGCACCGTGGATAATTAATAATTACGGGAAGTTGTCGCAACTCGGTTCGACGGTAAGATTAAGCGTTGGGTAATAACGATTCAATCAACGACGTGCAAGCGTTATCTTCGTAACATGTATTTAAAGTAACTGTTGGCGATTACATGATAAGCTAGGGGAAAAAACGAATCGATCACGGTGTCGGAGATCAATCGGATTCTCTCGTCGTTTTTCTGCGGCTGGTGTGCTTGACTGGTAAATGCGATGATAATTAGAACTATGGCTGTGAAACGCGGACAATATAGGTTACACGTGTTATTAAGTTTCATGTATTCGAAGTCGGTTGCACGGGAGATGTATCGAATAGCTGCTTCGAATTGCTGAGATGATCGAAAACGATTGGAGGAGTTGCTAAGGAGGATGATGATACGTGACACAGCGAACGATAGGACATGTTGGCGTTACGCAAACAGCACCGATCAAAGCCAAGGAAAAGACACCGATGAGACTTGGTTCGCGACGATGACGTGTACGCGATAAAATGTTTCCACTTACGTAACCGCGGAAATCGTGCATTATACTTGTGCACGCGGCTAGTCGAACAGACTCGCGGCAGGTAAAGGCTCTCCACGTCTGTCCGTCCGGTTCACCTTTGCTAGGACGGTCGGTGCTCTTCAAGGTCGAGGTGAAGGCCTCTCGTAACCCGTCGTCTCGGC
This sequence comes from Xylocopa sonorina, assembly GCF_050948175.1. Lineage (NCBI taxonomy): Eukaryota > Metazoa > Arthropoda > Insecta > Hymenoptera > Apidae > Xylocopa > Xylocopa sonorina. Next base: position 8,671,959 of record NC_135203.1, read on the forward strand.
ACTCGGTCTAGGTCGTCGGACCGGATGGACGAACCGTGTTTTAGCCACGTTCTTCTACTTCGAGTGCCATCCGTTGCTCCTTTTCCACGTTGTCTGAAGATGTTCCTCGATTCGGTCTCATTATAAAACAGGAGGACACCCGGCCGAAAACGTTTCTCACCGTTTAAACAAATTTAGAGTGGCTTGGTGCTTTCTAGAAACTGCCTCCTTCGTCTGTCTTAGCTTCTTTTCGGATGACTCTGTTTACTCGCAGTCCTAAGTTAACAGATGCTACACAGAAATGCAGACGAGGCATTTTAATGCCGCGATCAGAATGCGCGATGGTAGCCAAAGCGATATCGACATTATTCCTCGTAAATTGGATTAAGTTCGCCAAAGTGTGAAAGTCTTTTACGTAACGTTGTTCTATATCCGCTTGTTCTAAATAACGCTTATCGAGAGATCGGCATTCCGTTGAATCGATCCTACGTTCCATTATGCAGATGTTAGTCCTGGTTTTCTTCCAGTTCCACCTCGTTCTTCTGATTCCACCTGGCTACGATTCGCGATCCAGCCATATCGATTGGAAGCGTAGAACGCTAGACCGGAGGAGTTGTTTTGTCCCTGTTCGGTTTTTATCTATCGCGGCCGATCGACCGATAAATCTCTTTGTTAAGATTCTCGAGCCACTCGATCGGAGGTGCCCCGTGTACCACCTGACGTGTTCGCCACGCTGCCTTTCGTGTCTTTTCTTATAGAGACCCGAGAGGTCGACGCAACAAAGATCTCGAGTTTCCAGTAGTCATCGACGTGATGCATTCCTCCAAGAGGTATCGCAATGACGCGTACCCACAAAGCTCTTCGTTCGACAAGTTGAAATATCCTTCCACGTGTTGCGGGTAATTCAAGTCGAATCGCCCCGATGGATTTCCTGGTTTATGAGAAATTTCAGCCAGAAGAAGCATGATTGGTCGACGACGAAATTTTTACGCTTGAACGGTGTTGAAGGTGCGACAACGAGACAGGCATGGAAACATGAAATTATGTCGTGTATCGCGTACGGTAAGAAGCAAACTTCTTCCGTGGCATAACCGAATCGGATCGCGTAGTAACAGGGTACTCGTGCGCGAACCGAGAAAAATCTCAGCCAACGGAGATAGTCGAGACGAATTCTTTTACGTGCGGCTCGAAATAATCACGCCCGCGAAGAGAAACTGTAACTATGTTGAACGAGCCGGCTACCGCGAGTACTGGGCGTGACTGGTGCAACGTTACCCGATCCCAAGGACGTCTGTCGTTAATTCAATTCAGTTTTCCCATCCACCGTCATCGACGTTGCTTCGTGCCCATTTTTCTTCACGGTCCATTAACTATCGTTCAACGTTCGTTCCACCCGGCGAAAAAAGTTTCCCCTCTCGCCATTTCACCGCGACGAAATAAATTACTGGCAAATGTGAGCGTCGGGTATTTAAAGAACGGGAAATCCAATAATCGCTGGCCGTTTGACATTCTCGAGCGTCGCGAGGTGAAATTGGTATCGGATCCGGCGGAATGCGCGATTTGACAAGCAACAAGCGGCAGCCTCGCGAGCCCCGACCTTTTCGAGCCGACCGTTTCGACGAATAATAAATGGTTATCGCCACTATCGAATAGCATTAAAGGATTATGAAACGCGGCATTAGGCCGTGCATCGATATATCAGTCGCGCGGAGAAAGCGTGGAAAATTTTTTCCAGCAACGCCGTCACCTCGGCTCGCAACTCTCGTTTAATTTATCCTGAAAATAGTTTGACGAACGGCCTGCAACGGTCGTGTCTCTCTTTCGTTCCACGGGGCCGTGAACGCGTCGGGGTTCCGCCGCGTTTGATCGAAGGGGTTGTTCGCCCGCGCCATCGCGCGTCAGGGGCCATTCATAGGAAATTTATATCGCCAAGCGAATTTTTTTCCGTCTACCCCCGCGAACAATGTTCCCTCGTCTGGTGATGAAAACCGGTTGCACACGCCAGCCACTAGATCACTGTCGGGCATTAAAGCTATTCTCGAGATTACGAACAATTTGAACGCGGCGAGTTTGTCTTTGTACTTTCACTTTGACTCTTTACTGTTATGGCCCCGGGAAAAATCGATTGGTCACGCCTGTACGAATCGAAATAATTTTTTTTTTTACGCCAGCTCCGACATTGGTTGATGGTTTTTGTACGTGAAACGTTCCTCTTTCGGTTGTTTTTTGTTCAGGGTGCGAACGAAAGGGGGCATCGAACAAGGTATTCCGGCTAATGAAACGTTCTAATTAATTAATGGGTTCGCCAACGCGTTGGATGCGTGGCGGGTATAACGTATGTAGATTAAATATAGCTCCGGTTTCATAATGAACTGGTTGAACTGTGATACTTGGATTATCGTCCGCGGGAGACGTTGAAATCGTGCTCGAGTCCACCTGATTCCGTCATCTGAAACGATTCTGACTGCAAGAATTTATGTAGGAACATCGCGTTCTCTTCGCTGGACGTTCAATAAGATATACGATCGATTTCACGCAGTTGCTCCGCGATACCCTTATCGATCGCTATGTAATTTATAATTATCTCTGAACAGCTCCTGTTATCGTCGTTCTATCGCGTTTTAATCCGACGAAGAATTCCTCCACGCACTGGGGAGACTCGTTTCCATCGTAGTTACTAGAACGTTCGTCGAAAATGTATCTCTGTTTCTTGTTACGATGAAACCCTGAGCAGTCGGAAGAAAAACTCGTTCGCATAAATACATGACAGGTTATTGAAAACAAATGAAATTTTTAAACCAACATCCATGCCTCGTTGTGGATCAGCCTCTGGGCTCTGTTCTTCTTCGATCGAAATGAGATAGCACCGAGAATAGCTTGGTTCACTTCATCGGTGTACAGAGTGTTCACTTTTAGACTTCTATTTAGGCTGAATCAAGACGATAGATGTTTTAAACGTTGCTACGGTACAGTGTACAAAAATATAATTATCTTAGAAACTCTCATTAAATTCGTATCTGAGGTTCGTGAAGATAATGGTACTTCAAGGCCGGGGCCACTAGATTTTACCATAAAAACGTGGATTTCATTGAAAAAAACAAGGTTAACACTTGAGCAACGAGACCCTGACGCCTCCATCTATCTTTATCTTCCATCAACTCTATCTTTAACTCGATGTATTCCCCAAGAACGAGCCACTCCGCCCACAGAAATATTACGCGTCCCGACAGTTTCTTCTCATTCTAACCCCATCTTATCGCGGATGAAGTTCACGCTGCGCCTCGTTCAGAAAGTCATCGCCAGGCCGGCGGCGTCGAAAACTGTATCGCGGTTAATTCTTTCCGTTCTTCTTAGCGAGGGGGCCTCGAAAGGAACGTAGGCCGCCGGAGTCAGGTTCTGGAAAGCCCAGACGCGAAAATAGCCGACACGCGGGCGAATCGCGTTGCCTTCCACCGAGAGTCCCCGCGTCGTGTTCGCGAGGTTCACCATCGCCGGGACGCTCGGGAGTCAGCCTCGAGTCGACTCGAGCGTAATTCCGCGGCGCGGTATGCGCTCGTCTCCCCAGCAACGTGGCTCTCAAGGTGCACCCGCAAAAGAAACTCGGCTGTTTCTTTCACTCCGACAATTCGATGTAATCGGCCGCGTTTACGCTAATAATATAACGAGGCCGTTTAGAAGCTGCCTCCGCGGTTTCGATTATCCAACGAACGAACCGGTCACGTCCCTCCCGCGATCAATTACCCTTTTTACGGAAGACGCCTCTCATTCCTTTTAATTGTCGCCTGTTCCTGTTTGCCTCAGGGGCTCGGCTATTCGATAATAGAAAAATTACGAGAATAATGCGCGTGTTCCGCTACAATGTTGAGAGCAACCTGTTTAAACAAGACGGATTAGAACCGCTTGTTGCCCCCGTCTAATAACAATCTATCGATACCGCCACAGGTTTAGCAAGCTAGGTCGCCATTGGCAGGAAATAAGACGAGCGATTCCCGGAGCGAGGGATAAATCATGGTAAACGACCGTGATCCAAGAATAAGACTTTATCGCGACACCGGCTAGCGGGATCGGAAAAGCCCTGGGACCGGTAGCCAGGTTGTAACTCGGCGTAACAGTAATGACGATTTACGAACGATAATTACCTCGTCGAACGGCTTCCACGATGAGGCGCGCGCGTTCTGGCCGACGATCGGATCGACACGCGAACTCTTATTGTTCGTCAAATCGGGCCCGCTGATCGTGGACGGAGCAACGGCTGCGTCTCTTTGTTGCTCTTGCTCCGTTTTCGCCCGTTTAATCCCAGCCCCGTGCTCGCGGTCAGAGGGAAGTATTTTTAAGAGGGACGATCGAAACGGAACAAGAACAAATCGATCCGCGTGCTTCGACTTAGCTGCTTAGCCGGAGATATTAGCGGCGCATCGCGCGAGCGCGTCCGAATGTATATCGCGGACGTGTAACACGCGTTGAACATCTCGAAACGCGCGCTCGCGCCTCCTCCTGCTCGCGCCTCTGCACTCTTTATCCGCGAGTTCCGCGTGTTTCCGCGCATAACAACCATGCTCGTTCCTCGCATGAGATATCACACGAGCGGGTACGCGGGCGCGCGTACACACGCACACCAGCCGACTTTGTTGTAGCCTGTGTCGGCGAGGAACGCTGGGCACCGCGATCAAACTATGCGCGCGTCCTCCCGGTATATTTAGCCCCGGTGAACGATCCGCCCGGAATTTTGTCAGATAGCTGCCTTTCGAAATCGCGAGACTTCCCGGTGGACGAATCCCACCAGCCGTTTAGAACGTTGGAATTTTCTCGGGGAAGTTGTCGTACGTGCGGCTGGTTAGGTGGCCAGCGACAAGAACGACGTTTTATTTTACGGAAAAAGATACGAAACGAGCCCCGCACGGTTAACGCGGCCGCTCTAGTCGTTTGTTTTGCCTCTCGCGAGCTGCTATCGAGGTGAGAACCTGGTTGATTCGACTAAATCGAAAGCAAAGCGAACAGTGAAAATTACTCAATCAAACTGTTCAATTAAATCATTTTGCTTTTTATATTATGTTACGTACATTGAATCAATCGCATTTACACAAGGCAGCCTGCGTTCGTTAACGCGTTCTCATTCACACTCGTGCTCCGTTGGCTACCGGCCGTCTCACTTCACGGTCATGTAAGACACGCCGAATTTCAATTAGCATTATCCGCGAATTCCTCCTTTTCCCACACCGAGTTCCGCCTCCGTTGCAGTTTCAACGACCTCAGTCGATGGCTTTCCACTCGGGGCGCCATGGAAATAGAAACGCGAGCCCCGTAATTGACGCCCAGCCCTCCCCTTAACTTAATTAGTCCTCCTCCGTCAGTTTTTCCGTCGTTCCTGCGGTTCGAGCTCTTCCTAGAATTCTTTCGCGTGGGTTCTACCGAGAGAAGCCTACTCGCGTCCAGCCACGCTCGTCCACGTTCCATCGTCGTCCGTTTGGCCATTCCTCGCCACTCGATTGTCTTATCGACGTATCGCAGGACTGCACGCGGCCGTATCGTTCCCTCGCGACCGCTTTCCACGCGTCTGGTCCACTTTTAGCCCGGTACCAACGCGGAGCTGTCCGTACGAAACGGCCAGTGAACGCACCTAGAATCCTCGCTGGCAGGATAGGTTAGGTCGAGCTAAGGGATATCGTTTCCTTGGAGGTATCGACGCGGCGCGTATCCGTAGAAGGGGACACGCGCTCGAGGATTTTGGCACGGGGATAATTACGCCCGGATCCACCGGGTGCAATAAATTAGCCGGACCCCTGGCCACGTCCGCGTACCCGTGGAATTCACCGGGATACCGCGTCTTCTGTTTTTCTTTATTTTCGTCGGGCCAGGTCCGCCGGTCCACTCGCTTGCAAACCCGTAATTTGCCCGTTTAATCCGGCCACGGTGCAGAAGCGGCGTCGTGTTACGCTGCTCGCGTTCCTGGCCCTCCGTGTTCAACGCTCTGTATCCTTTTAGTACCGTGAAACTTTGCACGCGTACGAAATTACCAGTCGACTCCAGTTCTTTCGTTGTGCGCCGGGGTAACATTCTCGATTAGAATCGAGGAGCGGAAATTGTAAATAGGAACTGGATCGATGCGACCTACCTTTTGCGCGCGTTGCATCGAGCGAAGGTGTTACAAGCAACTAGCCAAGATAAACGCAACTCGAAACACGCCAGGTTGTACGTCGACGTACAACCCTGGCATTGTTAGGGACGTGTTGCAACGTTGTTCTACGCGTTAGTGAAGCATTTCGATGCTATCAATTGCATGATACCAACCTGTGTTAACCCTGTAGACAAGGAACGCTGTCGGAAGATAAACAAGATTTCTTTTCCCGTCGTTGGATCCTGAAGTTGCATCCACATCACCTGCTACGTGCTAGAAGATCGAGCGTACGTTCTCGTTTACGAAATCTCATGTGTTTCATACGGACGATTTTAAACTCGAGCCCGGGGAAAAATAATGGGCTGCGGCCTTCGTAACCCGCGTAATCGATAACCGAGGGAATGGAAAGTAATGGAACACGGTAGGGCAGAGAGTGGATCGGTTGTATAAAAGGACTCTGAAAGGACGCTGGTGCGTTCACCTCGTCTCTCTCTCCTGGACAGTCGATCTGTCGCGTCCACGTGCTTTTATGGTATTTCGCGTTTCCTCTCCCTGCCCTTATGGAATCTAGCGTAGCCCGTCCCCAGCTTTTTCTCCTTCCATCCCTCGATATTTACGTCCGCAAATACGTACGCTTCATCCGCGGCAATCTCGACTATTAACGTCTGCAAAGCGTTCCGTTTGATAGCAAAAGCGAAAGAAACACCCCTCGATTCGAGCATGCCGGCTCTCAAACGGCATTCTCCGGCTGTCTTTTATCAGGGAACCGGCGTTGCCGCGTGTCTCTTTTAAATTACATTCCTCGCCTGGCCGCTTCCGCGAGTTCGAGAGGCGAACGATTAGATTTTGATGGCACGTCGAACGCGAGGGAAATCGAAGGGATTTTTATCAGGCGTTATCTTATTAGCGGCCGTGGGACGAGGATCGGAGCGGAGCTCGCGTGAATTGAACGAGTCGTATTCCTAGCGGTCGTCGATGATTCGCCAACGAGGATCCATCGGGAAGCCACGAGGTCGAACACATAAATCGATCGATGGACGTGGCAGCGTCGTGTCTCGAGGCCCCTGGGGTGTACTCGTTGGAGCACCCCGCATATACGAACAGATTAGCCCTAAAAGCAAACCACGGGCCGAGGTTAATATCGACTTTGCACGCTCGACTCTTGCCACCTCGGGAATTCCAATCGGCGCTTCTAATTACTCTTATATCGGATCTCTTATGCGATCGTTAACATTTTTGGAACCGATAGAGAAAGCAACTGCATGCTCGAATACTTCGTGGCACGAGTAATACCAGTGAACAATTCCTAAGGAGTAACTTGTATCGTGCAAAGCGTTGCATGTAGCTGAGTTATCGGGTTGAATTTATAGTCTCGTACATAGGCTCCCTTATGAATTCTAAACCCTGGGGCTGCCGCTGGTACACGTCCGTCCATATACAACCAACCAACCCCATTCGATCTGTACAATTCACGGAAAGTTCTCGATGATAAGAAAGGAAATCGATGCCCCCGTGCCACGCCACGAAGATCTTATTGACGTCACAAAGATGGCGACAGCCGTGACGTTAAAGGTATAAACCGGGAGGAAGGTAAAACGGCAGGAAGCGATGCCTGGAGGCCCTCGTGGCTGCCGCATGGTCAGCCTTACCAACCCTCGAGCAACACCATCTTCAGGTTTCCCATAGGAACCTGGCAGTGGTACCGCCGTGGAAACGGAGAATGCCAACCACCCACCGATGTGTCTATCGACCACAGACGCCATTTGCCGGCGCCGTGCTCCGTCGCGACGCCAAGTTCACTGCGCTCCCCCTTTCGACCGACAGCCGGACTGTGTGCGTTTCCACGCACGAACCGCGACACGATCTCCACGCCTCTGGTTCATTCTCGATAAAAATTCCGTCCGACTATCCTCTCGAGCGACCGATTTCCCCTCCTGGTACGGTCGAAAATCGTCGCTGCGGCATGTGGTGTTGTAAGAGGCTCGATGCCTCCGATTGGCCTGTCACCACCATCGTCCGAGGTAACGCTTCCTTTTTGCACGTCGCCTCTAACTTGGCCACTTCTTTCCGCTCGGCAACTCGCATTGTCCGAGGCGAGCTTTTCACCAAAACGCTTTTATTTCTCCTCCGGCTTCCACGCTCTCTCTCTCTCTCTCTGTCTACAGCAGTCTCTAACTCTTTTCATGCCCCGGTCCGTCCCTTCGCGGGGCGTTCTTGGACTTTGACAAATATCCGTTCGCACGAACGAAGCGCTTCGTTTACTAAAATTCTCGTATCGTTCGAGGAGCTTCTCGCGAATGCTTCTTGCTTTCCACGGGGTGCGTTCTCTTGCTGCTATCGTCGCCACGCTCGGTCAAAGTCGCGAATCTAGGATAAGTTCTGTCGCGTTCCATTATCGAACGTATGCAAGTGTCACGGGTGAAATTGTGAATGGGGAGGAAAACGTTGGGACATTGAAAACGAGCCGGGAATACAAGTTTATAGTCGGAATTAGCGTGGTTCTATCGATCGGTGGGAACAGCTACACGCTGCTGGAGGAACGTCCGCAAAAACAAGTCGTTCGACAGCTAAAAACTTAATGCGGCTCCGTTCGATCTTGCGGCAAACGAAGCCCTATAGGCAACCCCGGAAAACGTTCGGTTAATCGCATCGTTCGTCCTAATTGCTTCATTCGATTTAATTCCACTTGTGATGCAATGCGCAAGGCGTTGTATACTGCTGGTTTCCCCTGTAATTTCCGTAATCTCTCGCTAATCTTTCATTGTTCGCTTGCGTATACGTATACGCGTTCGTCTAGCGTGTGCAACAGATTTCCAGCAACATTGGAATTGAATAATTAATGTGATTTTAAGAGACTCGAATGGTGTGTGCCGCGTACATTCAGTATACGCAAAATTAATCGTGAACCGTTTGCGGTTAAAGGTTAGGTAACACTATCTGAAATCCACAGACGACGTAACGCGTATCTCGTTCAAAAATAGTCCATGCGAATGGTAACACCGACACGTATCGAGTTTTGTCATTCATGAATTCATTGAATTGGAGGAAAGAAATTTTCTCACTCCATTCGAAATGCAAATAACTTCGTTCTCGACACGTGATCCTGTTTTCCTCCAATTGGACAGATGGTGCAAAGGTTCTAAACCAAAGTGCAGTTCCAAATGTAGCGAGTGCTCGCGTGACCAGCAGCGTAAAGCAGTAGGCCAGACAAACTATTCAATTTTCCATCGGAATATGAAAATCGTAGAACCAGTGGCAATCCTGTTCGTTCTCCACTCTTTTCATCGACTCGAACCCATTGATATTAAAATATTCCACCGGCTGGTGTCACGTTTTGCAATCGGAGCTTCTCGCCGTTTCCTTCGTCTCTGGAAAGAGCTCGAAGCTCTACGAACCAACCTCGTAAACCGTAGCTACCGCATTTAAATCGACCAGACATCTGGGACGCACTTTTGGTGGGCTCTGAGACTGTTTTTACCGCCGTTGGGAAGAAAAGCCAGCGATGGTCGCGCCAGTCACTCCTCTGAGTCACCGTTCGACGACTGACGCAAGAACAGTGCCTCGTTGTTGCGCTCGTGCATCTTCTTTGTCACCAATTCCCGGACGATTATGTTCCTCGTAGAGATTCCTCGACCACCGCGCATCGTGGATGAACCTCCTACCGGGTAGCCTGGCGATGGATAATTTATGAGGCATGCCCCTGGCGCACGAAATGAAAATTGAACGCCAAGACGGGTGGTATCGATCGCGGGCGGTGCAAATTCGAGGTGACTCACGCTGCTCCTCCGCGTTCACAATAATGTGACGCGTGTCATTGAGACATTAAATTGACACACTTCTGCGTATTCGCCAATGGTCAATTACATCGGACGTGGCCGGTTGCATCGGGCGTAATTGGATGAAGACGTACCTCGGTAGTCTGCGAGTTCTCGAGACGTTCGCGTTAAAAGCGTGCTCGAGTTTCTTGCACTTGCCTTCCTGGCCAAGTTCGACTTCTGCAGGGGATGGAAACTCCTTTGGCATCGTCCACTTTCTATCCCTGACAACGCGGTTAACAGGATTTCCAGGAAATTCGAATGGATGTCACGGAATACAAATGTTTGATCGCAAGAGATTGGCTTGCGGGCTCGAAATGGGGCGTAAAACGTGCGATTATGCGGCACTGCTGAATTTTGCCTTCGATCCAGTCTTTCTGCGTTCCCATTCCGAACGGATGCTACCTTCGAAGAGAGGGGCGATGGAAAGAATGGAAGAGAAAAAGAACAGAAGAGTGGCATAGCTCGAGGATAGGATATGTAGAGCGTTAAAGATGGTCGTTGAACATACCTGAAGGAGCGGAGAGCAAAAGTCACGGTGCAGCCATGAAGGCTTTCATTGATTCGCGCTGGCGTGAATCCTCGCGGCGCGGCTCGCGCGTAGGGAAAAGAAACGTCGCGGTAAAAATAACGACTTCCGTTACGAGCCGGTAAAAGTATTTGGCACGCCAGTGACGTCATGTCCGTCGTCTGAAGGCGATGCCATTTTTCACGCTCGCCGGGGTTATTTTTGATCGACGAACGCGATGGCGCCACTCGTCGACCGAGCTGTATTGTTTAAATAAAATTGATTGTTGCATAACTTCTCGTACCTTTGCTCGATCTTCGATCGTTGATCGTGCCCGAATAGAATAATGAAATCGGAGCGCATAAAATCGCCGTCCATTTATAAAAACTTTTGCGTCATATGTCTAAAAACGAGGATCGATTTATCGCGCGATTAAATTCCGCGAATATTGAATAGGAAGTTGATATATTGCAACATCGAAATCAAATTTGCTCGGGTACCCGCGCATGCTTGTCCATCGGATAAACGCCGACATTCATATTCGAACAATCTGCTCGTCCGATTGGAACGAAGTCTCAGCTCGATAGGATTCGATCCGATACGCTCCTCGAGGATCTCGTTGAAGGCGTCGTGACTCGGGCCTGGCTACCGTTCCCCGTGAACTGGCTCTGATCTATAGCGAAATCTTTATCACGTACCAGATATCGTTGCCCACGTGTTCCAGCCACGGCTCTTTGAGAACGGACTTTACAAGGTTTCTATGCAGATATACCCGCGTGCCCGCCTACAATGCGCTGTTCTATTCATTGTACGCGTCTCGTTGCGTACACGATCGATAGATTTCTACATTCTGCCTCGATCCTGTGCCTCGGCCAGCCGAGCCGCCTTTATGGGACACCTTTTTCTCGTTCCGCTCGTTCCGGGCCTAACTGTCCCCTTATCTCGTTTCTTACGCTACTCTTGACACTATTGGACAGTTACTCGCTTCAGATATTATCCTGTCCTTACGCTATTTGCATCTTATTACCGTATCGTAAATGATAATTACCGGCTCCTTTTCATATTAAGTACGGAAGTTCTAATGAGTCGCAACGCTCTGACTCATCCGTGATCAAACAGAACGTTCGCCCAAAGAAACGTGAAACCATGCGTTTCCAGCTCGAATTGTTGGAAAACACCGTTTCTTGTAGCTTTATTTTAAAAGTCCCGTTCTAATCTTATCTGCCGACGAAATGGCTAAGAGAAAACCGTGCCCGTTTACGTATGCCACGGTAGTTCAACGTACACGTATCCCGGATCCGTTTTTCATTGCCACGCGGCGTGATTCTCGTTGCTCGCGGAGCCATCAGAAGAAACGCGTCGAAATCCCATCGTTTCTTCGTTCATTGTTCCACGGATCATCGGTAACGGTGGAAAATAAAACGCGTCGCGAGTCACGGAGAAAATGGAGCACGGTGCGCACCGTGGTGCACGCTCGCGAGACGTTATCCAGCACTTGGCGATACCGGACGGATCGATCGTGCGAGTTCACGAGCGTCGCGGTGTCTACCTTGTTCACGGACACGTAATAATAATTACATCGTGACAACGCGGGAAAGATCGAGGTCGTCGGTAGACAGAACGATCCCTCGAAACGTCGCTCATGCCATATCGGTGCCTCGATCGTGGAAATGCGATTCATCGTCGACGATCGTCGAAAAGACCCGCGGAAGGTGATCGTCCGCGGATCTTGTAAACTCGGATCGATCCCGTAGTTTCGCGATGAACGAACCGCTAAAGACCGTAATTAACGTCGATCGGTGGCCGATAGCTGTTTCCTAGCATCGATCTCAGATATCTTCCTATTTGAGCTAACATCGAGGCACATAATCGAATCGATTTCCAAACGATACCCCTCGGACTTTTACTCTTATTTAGTTTTATTTAGTATCGGCGAAATACTAAGGGGTCGTAATTATTGCCACGTTTCTGGCCAGGCGAATTTATAGCCTATACACGTGTTCCATTCAGACGGAACAATTTCTCAAAGCACACACACTCCCGGGTACGTATCGAATTGGATGTCGTTTCGAAAGCCGGGATAATGATACGGTTCAGTGAAACACGAGGAAGGAGAATCGAAAGCGTTGCACGGCTAGCGTTGCCCGTTCCCATGATAAGTCCCGCGGGGTGGCACGCCAGCTTTGACCAGGCCGGATGAAAGGTCCTGTCTAACGCGTAATTGTGCGGTTAACGGAGGAGTAACGACCGGTTTGTAATTAGACCGCTAATGAGTAAGGTTACCACCCTGGCTTTCCGATCGCTTCCTTCCTCTCGCGCGATCTGTCGCAATCCGTTCCTCGAACCGCTGCCACTGATGTAAGACTCTCCAGGCCTCGCGTTCGAAACCCATGGAAACTGGCAAAGGCGCGCACGCGGATTCAATTTCTTGCCCAATGGCGGTTCTCTTATTTTGCAAATGTATCTCGCAACAACGTACTCTTGTGTCCAACGCGGCATCTTCGGACGAACGTTTTAAGGGGAACAGTAGACCGTGAAAGAGCGTTGCAGAGGATACGTAAAAGTTCTGCTCGACGCTGTTGGAAACCGGTAGACGCAAAGTCGGTTCGGTGGTTAAATTATGCAAACGCAACCGTTTCCGATAGGAAACAACCGAATGCACTCAGCGCGCTGTCCGATTAGTATAATCGGGCCCAGAAAACGGCTACGCGATTATGGTTAATTAAGCTGACCCCGAGGATGCCGGGTCATTACGGGCGCACACGCGCTGTCACGATTCCGGCAATAATCGTTAGAAGGTAGAAGGAAGGCTCCTCGTACGTATCGGAATCGATGCGAACGTTCATTTCTTTTTTGCTCGCTCGTTTACGCTTCGGGCCAGTTCTCACGTCGCTCCCTCGCGTACGCGACGGGACCCGGTGCTTTAATTGTTCTCGCTTAACCGGCGAGAGCCGCTGCATGTCTAATTAAAATAGCGATCGCGCCAGACAGGCGTTATTACGGGTAGAGGGAAAAGAAGGTTTTAATCGCGGTGGTAAATCTCGCCGCGGACAAGGATGAGGACCGAACGACGCGGACGACTGCCCGCCCGGCTCGTAGCATACTTTTCGAAAGTGAAGCAGGAAAAAGGTCAGTTCGTGGCTGGCTCGAAGGATCGTGTCGCGTCATACCCCGTCGAGGCTTATTGAGGGTCCGCGCTTTTACAACCGTTAATTACCACGGTTTGCGCTCGTATTTCGTTCCCTTTCTCCTCGAGCCGTTACGTCCGTCTTTCTCTTGGCTCGCGTTGCGCATTTTCCATCCATTGTGCAGTCGTTGCGCTACGAGTAATTGCCCTCCTAACTCGCGCCACGGCATTAGAATTCGCCTCGTCCTCGCGCGGCCAGACGACCGCTCGGCGTTAGGTAATAGTCGCGAGCGACTGTCGCCGCAACTTAGGCGCTTTACGTGTTCCTCGGATCCAGAAAGGTTTCCTCTCCGCTCGCCGAGCGGGTTTTAAAGCGGGCTTTTCGTTCGATGGAATCGATGCATCGCAATCGTTCTCCGCGCAGTCGAGGCAGTTTCGCTGTAACGCGATCGGAGAGCGCGATTTACGAGCTTGATTCGCTTAAGTCCAGTTTTTGAACCAATTCCTGACACATGATCGCGGTACACGCGTCTATGTATTTATTTAAACCGCCTTCGTTCACGTTGGTTGCCCGCTAGAAGAACCGTCGGCTACTAAATCCACAACCGGGTCACTCTGCGGACGTGTATACCAGAGTTTAACAGATTTAATCATAGAACGGTAAATGGAGCGTCGCGTTACTCGAGGAATTCCATTCTCTTCACTCTCTAATTTCGTTCAGACTCAAAATTCTCGGTGTCTACAGGCGAGAAGTTCTAAAGCAACGCATCCGACGAGGATCGCGGTTATACTCGCGTCTCTTCTCACAAAGGAACTCAATTCCCTGCATCGAGACTCGTTAAACTCTCCGTCGAGTGATCTCGATGAACGACCCTGTTAAAAGTTAAATGCCTCCGTCCCCGGTCCGTGTGGTAAACAAAAGCACGGTGAGCCGAGGGTCTTCGAGGCAGGGACCCGCCGGAGGAATAGGATAAACGAAGGGAACGCGAATCTCGCGGGGCATGTGGCGGTTCTAATTTTACGTACGGGTGGGTACGCCTCTCTCGATTTCACCCGACAACGGCCACTCTAAAAGCGGCCTTTTGGGCCGAGGCGTGACTACGCGCCACGGTATTCAAATGCGCGAGCAGCTTCGCGTTTTTTCCGCCACTCCGACATGTGGCGTCCTGTTCAAGGCGCCAGGCCACGCCGACAAACTGGAGGCGCTCGAAGTTGCTTTGCGGATGGTTGCCCCGACTGTCGGTATGGAAGATCACCAACGTATCGACAAGTGTTCTACCGGTGCTAATCGGCAATTAACCGCAGCGCCGTACCCGTTTATCGAAAGGGTTATCGTCCGGTACCCGGAGCTTTTGATCTCACCGCGGGAAAACAATGCCCCTGATATGAATTTCGAATCGTGGGCGCTTCACGATTTTTTCTCAACTTTCGAAACGAATCACTGTAACGAGCACAATGCTCCATTGATCCAAACTTTGCCCACTCGAAGGAATTTTCGCTGAACAATACTCTACAATATCTCGTCTGTGATTATACTTTTAATTATTTCATTACGGGAATGGCTAATGGCCATTGAATGGATAAATTGCGAAATTCAAGATTAATTAACGGCCTCGAGGATTGGCAGGAAGCATTTTATTGGTACCACACGCGCACCCTACGATCCACGCGTTCGTTACCTGATCGTCGCAATATATTTGTTCAAAACCGTAAAAACAGGGACGATATCGCGCGTTCGACGATTCGAACCGTATGTTTTTCCACGGTAACAAGTAATTCCGCCACGACGATCGGTGGACCACGACACTATAAACATAGCGGTTTTCCAGCCAGTTTACGATTGACGAGTGTCCACAAACGATTCAATTAAATTTCCCTTCAGAGGAGGAGGATGCAGTCCGGCGATTTGCGGGTGTATCATCGTCGATCGCAAAAGGGACGTGCTCCTCCTCTTTCGTTCTGTTCGACTGGCTCCGTTGCGATCGGCAAACATCGAAAAGAAACGACGCGCGAAATTGTTGGTCGCGTTCGTTTACTTCCTCGTGTCCCATCGTGACCAGGACTATTCGCCGATCCGACAGATCGTAGAAGCGCTCGTTCGAAACTCCCATTTAGCTACTAATCGCTCCAACAACTCGAAGTCCTCGGATAAACTAACTTTCGCCTTTCCCTTTTGTCTTTTTTGTTGCAGGTGAGTCTTCGCGGTATCGAAACGATCGATCATACGTTCACTGTAAACGGAACACGTCTGTCCAGGAGTCAGGTATAAAACCGACGTAAATTCCGAACGCGCGTTCATCTTAGACATTGAGCAAACAACTTAATCGGACGGGCAGGCTACCACGCGTGTTATTATCGTTCCGGCTTGGAAAAAGTAAAAGGGATTTGCATCCACGATCGCGCGCTTTCACCGTGGATCCCTCGACGTTCAGAGACGCGTCGGCGAGGATGCCGTCGGAGAAAATAGCTACGGGGCCGTTTGACATTTACGCGTTTCATCCTAATAAGCGTAACGCAATAAATACCCCGCCGCAATGAAACCCACCGATGGAAACGAATTGCAAAACCTGCGTATACGACTCTTCTTCATCCTCGCGTTCAGCTGCCCCCTAGCCTTTGCAGGGCGGAAAGCTGTTACGAAGATCACCCGTAACCGTGAAATAATGGCCCCTTCTCTTTGGTAACGCGAAATCGCTACGTGACTTCTAGTTTCTTCCTCGTCCAAGCCGGATTCCATTCGTCTGGCGAGAGGTGATCATGAACAGATTCGACGATTAACCGGATGAAAATAGATTTGGCTTGGATTCGCGGGCGAACGCGGGTTGTTACGCGCGTCACGTTCTTCCTATTCCGTCAGCATTCGAGAATACGTGGAAAGCACACGTTCAACGCACTCGCCGTAAGTTTTCCTTGGGTTTAATTAGTACATCGCGAACTTTTCCTTTTAATGCCATTCCAACGTGCCACGGTTGAAATTCCAAGTAAATCACATCTTAACGTTCTTTAATTACACGCTGCTGTTGCTCGCGCGTTACGAATTAAATGCTCGTACATTAAGAACGATAATTTGTGATCGGTAGCGAGCGTTCCTTGTTACTCGCCACCTTTTTCCACTTTTTTCCGACATAGATGTTCGATATCGGGATAGTAATCGCGTCAGAGGGTCAAGAAAGAAAGCGAGCGAGCGGCCCGTTAATCACAAGTCTGGTAATTAAGGTCACATGGTATCATTGGACGGAATTCCGCGGATTATTCATCGAGACGGATACGCGACGCTTTCTTCTGGCCGTTTCGCGCGACTCACGGGAGCGTCGCAGTTTTTAGAAAACGCGCGTTACGTTTTCGATCGCCGTATAAATTTTATGCGTGCCTGGAAAAAGCGACTTTCTCCGCCGGCCCAGATAAAAAATGCGATCCCTACTTTTTGTCGTTAATAATAAAACGAACCCCCTACCACGTCGAACGGAGCCACGGTGTAGCCGAGGAGCCGTCGTACGCGGTTAATTATCACCGTGCTACGGAGAAACGGTTAACGCGATTCGAGGCGACTAATTAACCTTAATTACGTTCGTTAATTGCCGCGTTAACCGACGCAGAACGATTATATTCGCCAGCGTAACGTCTGAGCCCGCTGTTTCCGCGAATATCGATGCGCGCGCTCGGCCCTTCGTTCGGTCCTCGCGTCGAGCTGTTTGCTCTTGCCTTCGCTTCGCCCGATTTCCCCGTGGATTCGTCGTCCGCGGTTTACCGCGCTCTGATTCGAATGATCGAAGCGCTAGGGGAAATTGCATCGATCGCGCGAGCCAGCCGATCCACCGAGTTCTTTTGTAGTCGCGCGTCTGTTTGGATTGCGAGAAAGCGAACCGTTTTTCTACCTCGGCGTCCTCGATTCGAGTTTAATCGTCTCCTCTCGCCACCGGCCAGCGCCGATCGAAACGGATTTCGTTCGTTAAAAAGATGCTCCCTGTTCGAGTCGACACGGAGGATACCCGTTCTCACGGTCAATGTCGTTTCGTTTAATTAATTTTACGATTCAATTTACGTGATCCGGGAGCATCGCGCGATGCCACTGATCTTTTCTTAACGAGGAAGTCCGTATTTACAGGAAATCCACCGAGTACAGTGTTAATCAGTTCGATCAATTCGATACGTCCCTGTCTCGGCGTTTATAAAACAGTCTATGTCGAAGCGGTGAAACGTTATCGTACTCGCGCAAACTTCTGTTGGTATTTAATAACAGACTCATTGTACGAGACTGCATCGTTTGCATCGCCGAACAAACAGTTTGCCAATATACAGCCGCTCGTAGAATGTTACCTTGCGCAAAGCACGCTCGACGATTCAATTAAATCGCGCGGTATCGCCTTCGCCGTCGTGGAATTCCGAGCTGGTGGTACGATTTTTATATCAGTTTGCGAAACTCCGCGCAACGAGGCGCGAAAGGGATGGGAAACGTCGGACGCGAGTACAGGAAAAGGGAAATTAGAGAAGGAGCACCGCGCTGGCTGGAGGATGGCACAGCGTCGTGAAATAGAGACGCTCGGCTGTCGAACCGGTCGATTGTTCGGTCGAGGGCAGAGGGCGAGCGTCGATCCGTCGTGGCGAACTCGCGCCATAAATTTCGAACGGTTCTCTCGCGTCCTTTTCCTCGCTGTAAGTGTGACAAAAGATCGGACGGTTCGCGCGCGAAGTTTCTCCTGACGGGGTTGCACGGCTCGCGGATTCAGGCCCGTAAATCACCGCTCGAGATCGTAATCGATCGATGCCGGGCAACCCGCGGCGGACGGAACAAATTGACCTACTTAACGATCGCCAGGTTTCAGCGATACCGATCCTCGGGAAATCGCAGCCCCCTGGAAGTTGCTCGATTTTATTGAGACGTCGCGGCTCGTCTCGCGCTCGTCACGTTGGGAGACGGCCGTGAAGTAGTGTGGCGCGGTCAAGGAAAATAGAGATTTGCTTCGTAACAGCGTAGTCACGTCTCTGATTAATGGGTCCCGCTGGTAGTTTCTAGACCTCTCGTTTCGCGTACCTTTGAAATATTTAATCGACCCCCTTTCCAACTTTTTCGCTCGTCGCGTCTTGTCGTTACGGTTAAGGACCGTCGTGCATACCGTAGATTCCCGAGCCTCTCTCTGTCTCCTGGTTCCGCTCGTCAATTCGGACGTGCGCGTTTGACGTGTCACGTGTCCGTCGACCCGAAGCGACGGTAATAACGAGACTCTCTTAAGTAAACCGTCATAATGAACCCTCCACGTGTGACGAGTGTCACGTGAAATCAGGTCAGTCCTTCTGTGCAATCACAGAGGAATCGAATATAGCTTCGGGGACACAGCGACGTGGAATTGCGTCTGGCTCGTTCGAATATTTGCACCGAGCTCGACGGAAAGGAATCGAGAGAGACTACGTGGAAAGATTTGCGTATTTTCCGAGTCGCTGGTGCGCACGTGGCGTCAGTTACGTTCGGATTACTCGGTGCACACGTCTCCGTTGGCTACGCAATGGCGATCTATTAAGGGACAGCCGAGTAACTAAAAGTCAGGTGCAATCGATAACAGGCGGTATTCTTGTTACGATCTCTTAATTGCACATGCGCCATAAAAGCTTTGGAGAGATAGGTCACGGTTTCCATACGCGCGTCGCAATTGTGCGGTTCGCTCCTTTGAGCGGTACTACGACTCGACCAAACTAAATCAATTCCATTCCGAGGCTGTCCGCAAACGACGCCGTACGTGCCAACTTCTGACGAGAATACCCTCCGACTCGTCGCGTGAATTTCATACCAACGATACCGCGCGATACTCTCTTCGCGAAGTTCCCTTTCCCGTGAATTTATTCCAAGGGGAGCTATTTGGAAGTTGATTTCAAGGTCAACGGATGCATTGCGCTAATTTGCGCGCGACGTTGAAAAAAAAAGCCATTCGCGTTTGTGTACCCTCGTGTCGCGTAATTGATCGATGCCATTTCGCACGTACGTACGCTTCGAGCAACCGCGAGACGGCAAGCTGTCGTGTGAAACGCGCGCGAGCCGCGTTCTCTCTTTTTGCTTCGACACGCATTCCACGAATGTGTTCCAATGAAATTTTTCTTCGGCCAGCACCTGTACGAGTCTGTTTTTATCGGACGAGCACGAGCATCGGCGTTGTGCTTCGAGCGCCGGTCGAACGCAAGTTTTTTACTCTCTCGAGCTACTTTTTTCCTCTGGTACTGGATCTACTTAAAATCGATGGAATCTCGTTCGACTCGCGGAACAACGACAAGGGGAGCTATCGTGACTCTCCGGGTGCACGATCCGATGGTACATTGTTACGTCGCGCGCCAACTTTCGAAACCGTCTAATTAGTTACACTTTCAGCGAGGCGTCGTAACTAGGGCGGTGTAGCATGGGCAGGCATGGGCACAGGGTTTTGGGGGGTTGCGCACTTGGCACGTGCACCGACGGAAATCTTATTCCATCCGTCTCTTTGTTGGCCTTTCGTTTCGATTGCGTCTCACGTTCGAAAGAAAGTTACGCTGCGTTATCGTGTACGTGACGCTTCTCGAAACTGGGCCGCGCGCAGCATCGATTGAGAAGTACCTCGAGGAGACTTAATTCTCCCTTGTCCAAGATAAAAATGTTCTCGTGGTAACGACGAATGTAAACTTTTCTTTACTATCCGTAGACCCTTCACTGTTCCCCTAGTGCGATTCGTGTTCGTTCACGTGTCAATTTCGCCGTAGTATAACATATTATACAGCTTACTACCCCTCGAAGCAGCCCCTAGAGAGGGTGACTCACCAAATTCCCAAAACTGATCTAATCCAATCCCCATTCCCGTAAGATAGCCATTTCCGCCTGCAGGATCCACCGAATTTCTCCCTGCTCGTCTGACTCATGCATCGCCACATCTACTTGCGCCGTCGCGCCACCAGTCCGGTCGTTTATAGTTCTCCAAACGCGCCATGTCTCGTTGCTGGTTTCTTATGCATAAACGCTCGAGGCGAGATCGTTGCCACCCAACACAGATGCTTGTTAACCATACCGTAGACGTCGGAACTCGCGGTTATCTGCGGGCTAACGAATGGCTGTTCTCGGTTTAATTGTTGAACCGTGATTCGTTGCTCCAGTGTACGCTCTCCAACGATTTCCAACGGTAGTCGCCTCTCCTTTTTCTTCCCGTCGTGTTTTTTTCTTTCCCTTTTTTTCGTCACGAGCTAAATCTTGACCTCCGCGTTTATCGTACGCCAGGAACAAACGAACGTTGATCACACGGGTACAGGCGGTCGGTCGATGGTTCGGCACGACCAGGCATTGTTCTCGACCTTGCGTTCTTTCAGCGACATTTTTCCAGCGTGCCGCGCGAATAGCGTCCCGCAGGTGGATCTAGGATATATTTCCTTCGAACGGAGACAGACCGCGATCGGTATCGCGGCTCTGTTCGCGTTTTATCTGACCTTAAATCCGGGGCCTCCCCGTGGCCAAACGTTTCTAGACGATCCGGTTGGGTATCGGGCCTGGTAGCGTTCTACTTCGTAGGATCGTTTCGAAGAGAAAGTCAGCGGCGATCGTTTATTCTATATGTATAAAATTAGCTGTTTCTTAGCTCTGCCCCACCTACGGAACAATGGGGGTCCAGGTTGTCGGGACGACAATGGGGGACACCGGCGAAATCCGGGATAGATACCGGATCGACGGTGTCAATAAAGTCGGATATTATCTTCGTGCTTCCTCGTGGTCGTAACAATGCCTTCGGTCCCGCTGGTCGTTAGGCGCATTTCGCGGGTTACTGGGACGTGCCGCGGTCGTAAAAGCTGTGCACGATCGGTACTTCCGCCGCGATTAGCCGGATCTTGTCTTGAATTGCAAAAATTACTCGGTTCGTGGCTCGTTTGCGCAACAAATACGTTTCACCTGCCGTTGTTTCGCTCGATGCACCGTCCTCTCTCCATCCTGGTTTCGCGCTCGCAATTCGACCCGAGCTCTCCTACAGACGCAATCCGACAGTCTTCACCGAAGCGGACAAAGCGTCGCGTTACTCCAGCGCAATCGCAGATTACCCGCACAGTCGAGTAGTTTCCTTCCGCTGTTGTAACGCGTCCACGCTCCACTTTGGTCTCGATCTGAAATTTACATCGATTGGATCAGAAGATCTGTTTTTTTCCATAGTACTCGCCTCGAAACGATGGAGTTTGAAGTGCCTGTCAAACTGTAAACTTGCTCTTCTAATATTTCTTGTAATCCCCCAGAGGATTACACGTAGCACACAGCTCTTCAGACTCGTACACTCGTGTCAGAGTTAATCTCTGTACGAGAGCGTAAAAAATCGGTGCCAACGCGACTCTATAGTTTTCTATTCGAAAGACGTTCCGCAAATATAACCGTTCGTTGGAGGGTCGCCGGTTTGCCGCATGCAGTCGTCGTTACGCCCGACCGTGGAGCAACCTCGGTGGCTAAGATAAATTCAGGAAACCCTCCTCCGTCCTCAAGGATACGCCCGCGAGTAAACAAACGTTCTCGATGGGCGAAAACGCCGGTCCCACCGTGGACGAGCGGAGCGGATTGGTGACGTCGACGCGGTCGTATCGACCCTCCTGGGTCGGGCGCCGGGTGCCGTCACCCTGGCAACCCCTCGCCCGTTTCCTTTTGCATAGCGAAGCCCGCGCGTCGCCAAGACGTGCGGCGCCACGCGGCCACGGGATCTTCTCTCTTGATAGCTTCCCTTCATTAGCGCTGGGACTATCTGGCCCGCTCGAGCACGCTCTCCCGACTTCCGTGCCGGCGTTATCGCGGCCACTCGAGGGTACATCGGCTTTCGCGTCTTTCAGGAAGCTGCGACGAACGGTTGTTGCGCGTTTCTTCAATCCTCTGCTTTCCTCTGTACTTTCCTCTTCCACCTCTTTCTCTCCCTCTCACTCTCTCTCTCTTTCTCTTACTCGTTCTTTATCGTAGCGAGTAATTAAAAGTCGAGATCCCAAGGTATAGGCTGCTCTTTCGTAGTCGTATTCTGGGTCACGATCAGATCGGTAAGAGAAATGATATTTCTAGAGAATGTACCTCCACCAAGTCGCTGATGCGGAGAGATGCAGCGATAGCGATAACGAATCTGAACAAATCGCCGGGAATGGTAGATTATAGAGAGCGCATATTTCCGTTCCACCGCGATCCCAGCCGGAGTAAAAGGAAAAGAGTCCGTAATTCGAGCCCGGTAGTGACTAATACCCCGGACCAGCCGGCGAATGTGTAACGCGCGGTGAAACGCGAATTCCTTATCACCGTGGGTGAAGCGCGAATCAGCGTATCAGCCGGTTTCGCTCGCTTTCCGCGTGGCGAGCGATCGAACGGGGCTAAGTTGAGTCGAGTAACGATCATCGCAATTTGCCACGAGGAACGCGGGGAGACCCGCTCGATGATCCCTCTAATTGAGTCTGGACTTCGCGGGCGACCCGTGTAATCTGATTGGTTATTTATCGTCGACCCATGAGGTAGCAGAAAGCGTCGGCTCCGCCGAGGGCAAGGCGTGCGTCTCGAGGCCGGCGTTAGACGGGATCCATTATTCACGATATTCCAGCTCGATCTACGCGCGCACTTCGAACGCGCCTGTATAATAAGTTCCTCGCTAATCGCCTGCAACCTCGCGCGAACTTGTCCATAAACTTAGTCGGGAATGTTTCGCTGGATACTATTCTCACTGGCTCGTACGTCTCTCGTAAGTGCTCGTAGAATGATGCTCGTATCGAAAAGATGGAGGGAAAGGTCAGAAAGAACCGGGTCACTGACTTCCAGAGAGATTTCCCGTTCGATGGCAAATCAGAAATATGAAGTAGACACGCGTTCGCGTATCCGTGGTCTCTCGAAGCTGGTGAGCCAACGAAACGTTACAATAGTCCGCGTGGATTTTCACCATAGACGCGGATCAAAGTAGGTCGTTGTTTCCTCCTCTTTGGGCATTCGACGCGATCGAGGATGTAATTTAGAACGATGCTCCTAATTGCTTCCGATTAGGCTGTCTCGTAGTCGCGGGAGCCCAGCCCAGATAGAAAGATGGGAATTAACATGCCTCGGACTTAACGCAGGTGCAGCAGGAAGTCGATGAAGCGAGCAGCGCCGGTGCGGATCGGGTTCGAGCGTGGAACCTGGGTTCGCACGGTCCACGACAGGGTCGAGTCAATTTATGCGACGGTCACCAGCGACGCTTTGCGGGGCAAGCGTTCTCATCTAGGCCGCGTGCATTGTTAACGATAACATCGATCGACCCTCGAAACGTCACGCGAGATACCCGTCCGAGTGGCCCTCCTGGAGTGCGCTTCTGGTTAATATTCGCTCCTCGAGTTGTTTATCTCGAGCAGCTAGATAGCTGCTCCGAGATGCGTCAAGGTGTATCGATTTATCTGAGCGCGCTCGAATTTGAATTGAAAAATGGTCGATTCGTTCGACCGGATGCGAGAGTGATCGGTGATTCGTTGGGAAAACAGTGTCACGGACGCCGCGAGGGCGCGAAACGCCTCCGCGCGAGCGAGACGAATGTCAGGAACGCGCGATGATCGAGCGTTACTTTTAATAGAATCGGACGCGCATCGGCGCGTGCGAAGCGGGAAATCGATGGCGACGTGCACACGCGGCTGGAAAATTTATGGTAATCCCCCGTCACTTTTCGCCACGCTTCGACTTTTTTTTTCACCCTTGTGTACCGTGCTGCGCGACCTTGTCGTATTGAATCTTTAATACGAGTACTTGGAACCACTTCCCTCCGAGATCCTCAATTTTATCGTTGCCATACAACCGTACCGTTTGTCGAGACACGTTTTCATTCTACCCATGAAAACGATGAACGGAAAGCTGAGGCTGAGAGCACGAATCTCTTTCGTTGGAAAGTAAGATCGTGTGTCTGGTCAGTGACAGGAATGATCTACTCGGAGGCGACGTGTGTCCAGCGTCATCGTCGAGGGAATTCACTCGAACGGCCGACGCGATTCGAATAACACGAGAAATGGCCAGGAAACGACAAAGTATTGAAGCAGAGCAATTCGTATAACGAGCCACTTGAGAAGGAGTTTCTTAGAGCTGGCTGCACACGTGAAACACGCATCCTCTCGTCTAACAATGATGCGCAGTGTGCTTTGACCCGGTGAAGTGGTTGATGGGAAGCCCCCCACGTGTAAGGCCTGAACTGGAATGCAGCTTGAGTAGCTGTGCACGTACGCGGCCGCTTGTCAACCTTAATCCGTTTACCAGCGTCCAATTTCCCGTGTACTTGGGAGGAACGACGTCCAGCGACCATTGGAACGTGGTCCCAGGATGGAATCGTGGAAGTTCGCGAGTATCGGCGAGATCAGGCATTCCTGAAGAAGCAGCGAAGCACCGAAAAGAAGCCCGCGGAGACACACGTGGCGTTAATTAAGCCGCGACGAGTGAATCTCGCCTGAGGCGCGACGCACGAAACCCAAGGAAAGCCATAGCTTCGTCTCACGTGCTGAAATGCAAACGCGAGGCGAGAGAGTCACCGTACCGTCCGCTCGAGACATCTCGTCTCGAGATCGGACCGTGCCCTCTCGTCTCGCTTTTCGAAGAACTCCGTGTGGGCCTCGACGCGTCGGCCAGCTTTCACTGGGTCTCCCTTTCGCGCTTGAAACAATCCTTTCGTTGTATCCACGCGACTACTTCTTCCCGTCCACTAAAACGTATGGTAGCTAATTTGCAATTTCGTTTCTCCCTTCTATTTTTTGATGTATGAGAGTACTGCGCCGTCGTTTTCGTAGTATTCTCGACAGTTTTGATGCATCGCTCATTCGAACGAAACCCAGACGTTAAATCAATAGCCTCGACGTCCATAAAGATCGCTTCGACGATTCCACGATGCTCGTAACAATATACATTAAAAGCGATTGGATATTTTAGCGAAACAAGCGACCATGGAACGACGTCGACTCGCGGAGAAGAAGCAACACTGTAGTTCGCTCGACGAAGCGCGTAATCCGCATCTTTCCACGGGAGTCGCATCGATCTCTCGGCGCAGCAAACACACAGGACGAGTCGAAGCCACGGTCACGTTTCTCGCTTCCTTTTTTTCTTCTTCTCTTCCCCCTGCCCCGTCTTCCTCGCTGCCCTCTACTTTCCGTAGGCGTTAAACGCGAGCCAAAGGATGCCGTCGATCGATCGAACCTATCATCTGGGTCAGCCTCGCGCCGCTTCCCCACGTGTACGCGTCCCTTTTTATTATCCTTTCCGCTCGAACCTGTCCGAGGATTCCATGGTCGCCTTCCGTTCGCTGCTTCCAACCGCGCTAACGAACCCGCCCGGAGATACGGTGAGCGATTAATCGACGAACACGTGGAATTCGCGTCGATTACCCTCTAATTAACGACGGCTCGCGTTATCCCGCAGTCGGGACGCGTACTCGCTTCCGTTCTCGCGGCGAGCGATCGATCCGATTTTCGCGTCGACGATCAACGATTTCGTTGGAAAACCGTGTGCGTCCCGTGGTGCTGCAAGAAAAGCTTCCTCCTATATCGGCGATATAATCACGCGAAGGAACGGTTCTCCGAGAAGGTGAAAGCCTAAAAAGGGTAGCCAACCTCCGTCACGCCTACATCCTGCCCGGAATGTTTGCGGTTTAGCAAATTATTCCATGCGGCTCGCGTGCATCCGGAAAGATAAGCCTCCGAGAATCCGCGCCGGCGAATATTTCGAGCGAGAGACTCTCTGTCTGTCCCCCTCTCGAATCTCCCCGGAACGATCCCACATTTTTTTTCCGAACCGCGGAAACACGCGTCGCGTTTCTTCGCCCGTGGCGAGCGAGTTTTTCTATCGAGACGCGGCAGGACGTTTCAGAGTGGAACACGGGAGCGAGGCTGAAGGGGTTGTTTCCCAGCGATAAAAGCAGAGCGAACGGAGCAATTTAATCAAGAAGATGGAACTGGCTGCCACGTCCGTACAATCCTTTAGTCTCTGCTGGAAGGAAAGTGGAACGGAGGCGGGTCCTTGTTAAGAATTAAATGGAGATCTTCCATCGGTACGACGCGATTCCAGTGGCCACCGTTACGTCGTAACCGTGTATATAGTCGAGATTTACGTGGATCATTACCGATCGGACCTGGGTAGTCGCAGTTGTCGTCACTTTGTCAACTCTGTTATCGATTAACCACCCCGACGACTGTTTCAAAGCTGTTTTCAAAGCGAGCGATAAAAAGCATAATTCAGTTCTCCTTTGAGCCGTGTAATCGAACGTAGCACGAGAATGGAAAGTTGATCGATGCTTTCGATTCAGGTTAAAGACTCTCCTAGGTTGTTTGCCGGTTATTTATCGAGGCAGTTCCGCCGTCTAGTCCCCGCGTGCCGCGGACGCCGGACAATTTTCCGTCCATTTGCTCCCGCGGCGATAATCGCGACGGAACCTCGCGCCTCGTCGACGAATCGACTTTCGAGAGCAACGAGACACCGCCAGGCCGCTGACCGGATGAGATGCGATACCGTGTGGATTAATTCCTCGAGATTAAAGACACAGGGACGATTGTCCGTGGTCTCCACCCTCGTTGCGTTTCTAAGAAGGAAACGCGTCTCTGCTGGACGTCAATTTTTTACTTTCTTTTTTTCTTCTTTTTTTTTTGGTGAAACGAGAAACTGTAACGTAGCCGCGGGCAAATCCGTTGAGATTAGACCGCGTGGACGAGAGGAAAGAGAACTGTTCACGCTATCAGGAGCCAGTTGAATTTGACAGGAGACCAAGAGTGTCTCCGTTTGCAAACCAAATTCCAGGAGCCTCGACATTATCGTCGCCCCTGTCCTTGATCCAACCACCTCCACGCGCGCAGACTCATTTAAATTCCTCGAGCTTTCGTTCGCCGCGCAAGTTTGCCCAAGAGGTAGAGAGAAGTTGGACGAACGTGAACGTCGATCCCGTTTCGTTTAGCCCGTGAAAAGGATTCTTATTCGCGGCGCACACCTCCCTATAAACCGAGACAGAGAGGTGGAAGGTCGCGTTCGATCGTGAGTGGAAATCGGGAGAGTAGATTTCGCGCCACCACCCCGGAATTTTTCATCCCCTCGCGAGCGTTCTCCATTCTTCGACGCCGTGTCGCTTATATCCGGCGGGGCTCGCGCAACACCGCTTATCCTCGCGATCTTCCAGCTGGTGTTACTCGCGAGCCTCCGCCTCGTTCCTCGCCGGAAGATCGTTTTTCCTTGGTCCTGGCTGCCGCTGCTCCACTTTCGCCCGACCACGACCGGTCGTTTAATTTGCAGAGAGGCAAGAACTCGGTGCTCGCGGAAGCTATCGCGCTCGAAGGCGAGAAAAGGAAGGAGACGTAAACGCGAGGCAACGGGAAGGGGTAAAAGAAAGAAAAAAAAAAGGGAAAAAAGGAAAGGTGCCTTTGTGCCCTCCTCGCTCGAGATATTTATTACAGCGGAACGAAGTTATTGTCCGTCGATACCCCGGCAACGATCGTAAGAATGGAATTATTCGCGTACCTTTCGCGCCTTCCAGGAATCGACACGGCTCGACCTACATTCCTCTAGACGGAGGAGCGCCATTTCGCCTGGCTGGGTCTGTTTTCGGTCAGCTCGGGAATTCGCGAACGATCGGGTATAAAAGGGTGCGTGTGTCAAAGGATCGATCGTAACGGGATCGGATAACGTTTGAGTTAACTCCCTGTAATCCAGATTAGCAGCACCGGACGCTATGGCGAGCGTTAGTGGGGCGTATAGAACCGTGCCAATTCGGTCGGTTCTCGCGATCATCCGAAGACAAATGGGCCGATGTTGTGTTCGATAAAACTGGGTCGCCCATCGATTCCTTTCGCTCCGCCTGTTCGTTCTCGAATTTCCTCTGCGCGATTCACGCGGAAATGTTCGCGCCTTCGTGCGCGTCGATTAGCAATGGAAATCGCTCCGGCTACCAGAACGCGCTTAGTTCACCGTTCTGACAAACTCCTCGCCGGATCTCGCGAGCCTCTTTTCCCTCGCGCAACGCCGCGAGATTGACTCATTTATCACCGGGTAGCGGAGAAAAGTGCGGCTGGCTGACGACTTATCTGTTCCGTCCCGCGAATAATCGCATCGTAGATTGCGTATCACCCCGTTGCCACTGGAAAACGGTTCTGCTCGCTTTCACCGCGTGCCATCTGCTCCGCGAGACGAGATCGCGGTTACCCGCGCGGCGGGCGGCCCTCGTCTTCTTTTATTTTAATTATTTTCGCGTCAACCTTGATTGCTCGCGCCATTGGAAAATCGTACGCTGGCAACGCGATGGAACGGCACGGGTCGGGACGCGGTGGCGAACGCGGGACCAGTTCGCGATTGCCGTTGGATTCTAATCCGAATGGACGCGGATTGCCACAGAGCTCCGGAAAGGATCCCGGGTTGCGCGGTTTTCAAGGTACCGCCGCCTTTTTTACGCGATGCATCGACCGTCACGTGTACAGACAACGAGTCGGGTTGCGAAACAGCCCGTGGAAAGCGGACGCAGTTGGAAACGCGCGGTTGTGACACATCCTCGGGTAGAAAACGAGCGAGTGTTATTAAAACGTTCGCGGTTACGAATCGGTGTTCGTTCGTTAAACGATCGTTCGCTAGGAGAAAGTTACGTGACGTAAGTTTTCGTAGGACCTGCTTCTGGTTCGTGTGCGCGACGCGGAAGGGGACGTTTTTCCTCGCGTTTCCCTCTTTCGGACGGTGTGTTACGCGCGGTCGCTCGTACGGGGACCACGAATCGAATCGAACGGGCAGCCTGTTCTCCGCTCGCAGGGGAGATCGATTTTTGCGCCAGATGTACGCTCGTAAAAACGCTGGTAACTAATCCGAACGGTACACGAGGAGCTACTTTTGGCTCGACGTGTCCTCGTGGATTGCCGTCACGTCCCCGTGGTCCCTTTTCTGGCTGATCGCGTACCGGGCATCGCAATGCCGTAATATCGAAGACGGGACCGCGAAGTAACGGGCATCCGCGTGGCGCGTCGATTTAGCGATGATTTAATCCACCGCGCGGGAACTTCTCTACGTAGCCCGTTCCTTTCGTTTACACCTCTGTGTACCAGAGCCTTGGCACGATCGTCGTTTTACCGCGTTCACCTATAGCAGCAGCTATGAAAGTTCCAATACGCGGCTTTCTCCTAAGATTTTGAGCTCCCGTCAATCTCTTTACTGCCAGCAATTCGGGCCACGAGTCGACTCGCCCTTTTAATCGTATCATTTCCAACTCATCGAACCAAAGATCACTCTAATTAATATTAGCAAAGCGTCATAAAGACGTCATTGGTGTATTAAAGATCGCTCGAAAGTGAGCGGGGGGATCATCGAGGTTACATTGCGTGGGTTTAAGGTCGTTCAAAAGGTCTGGGAAGTCATCGAGGTCGTGTTATCGATCGATCGGTTGCTCGTTTGAGTCGGGTCGTCCAAGTTCACGGTCATTCGGTGGCAGATAGAGTGGAAACTGTAATAGAGCCGATTTCGACTACAATTCGTCTTGTCCCATACCCTAGACGGACCTCTCAGCCGCGGTACCATAAATTAGAGAACGAAGAAGACGTCCGTCGATCAATTGGCATCTGTCGGTGGCTCGTGCGTTTGGTTCGAGCCATCTACGAGGCCGCCTCGTGTCAGACGAGTCGACTGCCGGACTTGGCGTATTAGTACCCGTAAAGGGGCATCGATCGCCATTCCAGCGACTTCGTACGCGAGGCACGCACGCGGAAGATCAAGCCGCAAGAAGCGCCACCGCCGCGCGGGTAACAGTATACGAGCGATGGAACTTGGGTAGGAGACGCGAAGCACGGCGGTTTGACTTCTCGGTCGATACTTTTTCCGATTTCCACGAGGCGTCCCTCGAGGGAGGCCTCAGAGTGTTTTCAACCAGTCGCGGATACATATTCATGCCCCAGCTAACCCTGGCTCCCGTTTCAGGCACCAGGTTAACTCTCGGTAGTTTCGCGCGACGAAACTTTTACGCTCGAACAACTCCGCGACCGAATTAATCGAGTTCGATATACCTGAAATCTCGGCTAGACGGCTCTCCACGGGCGGGTTCTAACGCGATTGCGGACGAGTCGATTAATCGACGACCAGGTAGAACGGACGTTGTGTTCTCAGCCTTCAATTGTCTCTCGGATAATAGGATTATCAAGTATTCGCTACCTGAACGAATTCCATGGAACGCTGCTACATAACCGCTCTGGTGCGAAGCTATTCCCTATCGGGACGATCGTTGCGGCTAACGCATTCGTTTGCACGTTTGAAACGTTTCGCGGATAGCGCGAGCCGTTTCTCGTTACGGGGGGGTAGTTTCCGGCGCAGCATCGCGAAACAT
Source organism: Xylocopa sonorina (assembly GCF_050948175.1). Taxonomy (NCBI): domain Eukaryota; kingdom Metazoa; phylum Arthropoda; class Insecta; order Hymenoptera; family Apidae; genus Xylocopa; species Xylocopa sonorina. Next base: position 8,702,779 of record NC_135203.1, read on the forward strand.
TCTCCGGCCGTAAAAGCGAGCTTCTCGCAAATTGCTTACCGCGGCGAGCTTCTCACTCGACTGGCTTTCCTTCGCCGCCACGCTTGCTTTATCTTCGTCGAGGAAATCGTTGCCTGCCTCGGCGGATTTGATCGATCGGTCGAAACCGTTCGCCATGTTGTCGCGACCCGATAAGGGAGCGCAATAAAAAGTTGTCGGAATATTTTGGTGGCCAGTATCGATCCGTGTACAGCTCTCAGACTGCTCAAGTGAAAGTTGGAATATTGTGAATTTTATCGAGGTAATTTTTATTACGATATCGTTGAAAACCGTAATGGCGGACGTTCGAGCGAATCTATTGTAAAACGCATCAGACATACTTGGAGCAAGTGTGTTTAACGGTTCCGTTTCTAATGTGTGTAGTCCTAGAAACGAATTCTATTACGATTTGATATATTTTTCCATCGGGTCAGCGAGCTTGACTATACACTGGTTGCGTTTGTTGTATGAATATGTATTCGCGCGGTGGTGTACGCGTGTTAAATCGCACACTAATGGCCTCAACTTTGAGATCGCTTCCCTCGCTATTAAGTATCTTGATACAGCAAACGGCTATAATTACCGTTTAACTGTAATTCCATCCACAAGTAATTGCCATTTATCCGTGCGTAGAATAATGTTACGATCATTCTCTTTTTTACGACACCGTTAAATCCCCCGACCGTGCGCTTACATTGTTAAGTCGGACAATCGATGCGAGGAAATCAGATTACTCGCAGTTTAACAATTGGAAAGCCTGAAAAACCGTCGATTCCTGAACAGAAGGGTTGAAAAATTTCAGCTCGCGGTGGATCGCCGAAGGGTGAGGCGAGTCTCGGATGGACGATGAACGGTGTCGGTTTCATAACACTGTACAAAGCTTGGAATTGTCTTATTGATACGAACGGATCGTAGGCGGCGGTCAGTTTGCAGCAGGAAATTTAGCAATTATCGGAGCACCTCGCTCGATACAGCAGCCTGGTTTAGTAAGAGGATTCCCTTTGAAATCAACTCGCCCATTGAATTTGGTCTCTCATTTTTCGCGTTGCGTCGCAGTCGTTTATCCGCACTACTTCGAGGTTGGCCGTGCAGAGGAGCAAGTAGATTCTAGGCGATCGCGTTCAAACACAGTGCTCAGGGATACGCGTCGGTGGGAATTATTTGGAGTAGACGGGACCGCGACTCGCCTCTCGGACCCTGAACAAACGAAAAATCCATGTGTGTTCGCCGCGCGACCATCGAATGGTGCGTTCCGGTGCTCGGGAATTTCCGCCACCCCTCGGGCATGGCTCGCGAGCGCGTCGCGACGCGGCGTCATTCAGTCGTACGCTGACCGCCACGCGCAAAGGATCGCGTTACGTTCGATACCCGCGCCTCGCCACGAGTCACTCCCGGCTGTCAGCTCAGCTGTCGTCGTTCTGACAGCGAGAGTCGCGTCTCGCGTTTCGGTGTTTACGATACGCGCAGTGAATCAACCGGTACGCCCGTCGATCGATCGTGCTTCGCTTAACAATTCGGCCTCGATTCCCGCTCGAATCGACTCTGGACTCGATCGTACGCTCGTTCGCTCGCTCGCTCTTCTGGCGAACACTCGCGAGCTCCTTTTGCGAGAACACGTGCTCGCTAGGCGAGTCGCATCGTCCGGTGCTTTGCTCTTCGACTGTGTTAGCAAACATACGGGATCTCGCACAGGGAATACAACATCAGAGAAGAAGTCAAAGGTCGCCTGTGTCTTCGATGGACTGTGTGTCGAGTGCACGGAACAGTGTCGACGATCGTGTCGAACAGTAAACATCGTTGCCGTACAGCTCTCTTGGAGGCATCCGAACGAAGCTGCCGCTCCACCCGCCTTGGAACGAATCGAACGAGGCCACTCGTGTACGCGCGTGGTTAATTCGTAGCAGCCCGCGTGGAGGGTCCACGCGTCCCGCTCGTCTCCTTGCTTCCAGCAGGGTTGACTGACCGAGCGACTCGCGAGATCGCACCGCTCCGTTCTGTCGCGACGCGGCACGCTCTATCCGGCAAGTGAAAAAAACCGGGCCGACCGATACGAACCCGCGGGGCTGAACAGGGTTTCAAGGCTGCCCACGCGAATCCATCGGACCGTTCGAACCGCGCCAGCCGAGACGATACGCAATTAGCGATCGACAATACCGCTTGCCCGGTAATTAGCGTCGTATTAATTGGACCGCGAAAGCAGCTCGCGCCGGCGGACGCGATGAAAGAGAAGAGGAACGCCGCGAGGAAGAGAGGCTCGCTCGAATAACCGCACCGCGTGGCTTTCTCGCTCCAGGGGTCCCTCGTCGCAGACGAAATATTTACCAACCGAACTGTCAGTGACCTCTCTGCTCTTCTCCCGTAGGACTCGCATCCATCCTCGGAAATAGACTCTGTTTAGTTCCCGTGTAACGTGAACCGAGTCCCCTATCAGTGTCGATTCTTCGAGCCAACAACAGAGAACGAGCGACTGACGTATACGAACCCTCTGCAACCGTGAGAACAAAAAATCCACTGGAAACTGAACTTTGAAACAATCGAACGATCTCGTTAGTGCGTTACGCTCTAATTCCTGTTGATCAATTATCAACGGAATCGGAGGAGAGACGGATTGAAAGGTTAAAGGCGAGGGGTGGTGTTGTTTGGGGTGGTCGGTCGGTCGCGTGCAAAAGGGTGCCCGGCGGTGGTCAGCGTGTCGGGGATCGGGTCGGAGGATGCGCCGTCGCGCGGCAACGCGATATTCGGCGAACGCGGGGATAGGATGTTGACGGCCCGCTCTGGGCCTCTTGGGCTCGGCGTCCCGCGAACCCTGGGGCCCGCGGAGGGGAGCGACCACCTCTTCCTGCTGCCGGAGAGGGCATTGATCATGGACAGCACCCACTTGAGACAGGACCTGGCCGGTCTCGACTTCAACTTGCACCTGAACCTGCTCCGCACCGCGCCTCGCGGCAACGTCTGGCTATGTGAGTCCCCTGCCTCGCCACTAGGTCACTGTCTAACCAACCCGACGAATCAGAGCCCCGCTTTTTCCCGTGCAGCGGAAACACGCGGGGAGAGATTCCGGTTCGATGGGCCTCTCCGTTGTCGTGTCTCTTTCTCTCTGCCATTCTTGAAGGGAATCGCGTGGACACGAATTCGCAGACACGCTCGCGGTTCGATTGTAAACAATTTTTGCTTCTTCGATTTTCTGATAATTGTTCTTTTTTTTATTGTTTCGTCTAATCAGATACGCTCGGTTAGATTTCGCGATAAACAACGATACGGATCGATATAGTTAATGGCTTCGATTTACGACACGTTTGTCACGCGAGGAATGGTAGGGTGGCTCTTTTGTTCTTCGTGTTTACTCCATTCTGCTCGTCTTTTCGAGAGGATTTCACTGCGCGCTGTGTAATCAAGCTACGCTTGTTCGAATTGCTGCGTTTTTTGTTCGAACAAATGACACGTTTGTGGTAGCTGAAACGGGGTGTCGGTTCGAACAGACGGTCTTTGAATCGCGAGCGAACGTTTCTAGCTGCTCGTTCCAGATGTAGCTGTTAAGAACGAACCACGAAAGAGCGTACTGGTTGTAGAGAATTCTTACTCGTTCAGATTATAAATAATACCGTTAATGAGACGTTCGCAGGTACTCTCGTTATCAATCGATACAGTCTCATTCATTCTGAAAGTCGATTTAATCGCGTCCGTCTTAGGATGTCAATTTTTAGTTTAGCTTCTGGTTATTTGTCAGGAGCAAAGAGGCCTCTTTCATCCAAAGGACATCCTTCTTTTTCTCAAGCTTCTTTTGCTCGAACGAAGTAGTCAAAGGGTGTTTGCCTCGTATCCCCCTCGTAATTCTTGCCACTTCATTACCTTGACGAAGGCGCTGGTCGATACCAGATGTCGGGGAAAGATATATCCCAAATGGCCGGCCTTTGCTTCTCCTTTAACGACGGATGACACGTTGGATCCCTCGTGACCATTTTTCATTAATTTCCGTTTCGTTACGCCGTAGATATCGTTATCGAGGCATTATAAAAGTGGTTCGTTACGATATTTTATCGGTTTCCACGTAGATCCGCGATATTGTTAATGGCAATCGAGCGTATCCACTGGTGGAAACCTCGCAGCGGATGATTCACCTTTCAGAACGGCCCGTCGGTTTTTAATTTTTGCTCGTTTCGCTCGACCACCTGGCTAGAATAAAGGAACACGACGCCAGGCAACGGGTGCTCGAAAATGAAAAACCTCGCGTTGGCGCTTGCGAGAGCACTGGAAAACAAGGATGCGCGTTACTGGTCCATGAAAGTAGTCGCGCAGAGACGAAGAACTCTCGTGTTTCGCGATCCCTCGAAACTTGTCTTTATCGCGCGTATACCCGACTATAATCTCGCCAGAATCTTCTACGAAATCCAAACGGTGTATGGATTTTATTACGATCGAGAAATAACGAGCTTTTAAACGGTTACAACAGGTACGTTAATCACCAGCAGCGTAAGTAGGTGAACCTCTATTGCGAGCACTTCGCAGCCAAAACGTGCTCGTAAAATTCAACACGTTTTCATCGGTGGTGCTCGTTAGGACGCTATCATTTGTATTCATCGCCGGCGACCCCGTGGCGTGCTGCCTATAATAGTTTTCGCCCCGACATTCGTTCGCGGTGTTACCATCAACGCCTGTCAGCATTGATAATTACCGCTGCCATAAACGCGCTCCACTTCTTTCCTCGTCGCGTTAACAGAACGCGCTGCCGTTGGACTATTTCCTCGTTGGACCCCTCTCGCGGGTACAGTTAAATCGCTTATCGTACTGTGACAATCTGGCCGTTTTTAATAGCTCGCATCGCGACGCTGCCCAGGTGGCCGATGCTGTTCCAGGAACTCGCAATCTGGCTTAACTGCAGCCAGCAATTTCAGCTCGCGCTCTTCTAATAACTATTAACGCTCGATTCGTCACGTATCGACAAGGGGATCGAAGACACAAGAAAACAGTAGCGTGGACTTTCGAACGGCGAGTTAATTTCAGTTGTGTGGCGTGTTTTACATCATACCGCGCGCGTCACGAAGAACGTACGCCGCCTTCGGCGTGCTCTACCGCTTTTTCGATCAATGCCACGTTCTCGAGTGATTTCCATTTTTCCCGGCGACGCGGCGCGCGGAACAGCGCGCGTGGAATTCGCGCGAAACGCGGTTACGAAAGTCGATTCGGTGCTCGTTTCTGGCTTTTTCCCTTGTTAAACACGATCGAAATTCGATACGCGTGATATATCGGACGTGAAAAATCTCTCGAACCTGTTCACGCGTTTCTAGCAATTCCGACGAAATTAATCGCAATATTTTGAAACTGTTGCATGCCGCTCGATGGACTGTGCCGCAGCGCATGCCAATCCACGGCTCGACTCGATTACAGATAACTCGCCCGTGCAACCGTTCTTTTCCTTATGTAACGCGAGAAAGGTGAAAAGCAGTCGACGGTTTTTCTCTCCTTTCTTTTTTCACATCGCTTCTCACCGATCGCAAATAAACCGTTCAGCTGTGACGCATCGTAGGAATGTCTCGATAAAGAACGCGTCGCTCTGGAAACGTGAAATCGACCAAGACTGTCCATCTGTCACAGCTGTGTATCTCTTCCGATGTCGCGCATTTTTCTTTCTCCTCAACGCGAGAATTCGCAACAATAGCGCGAACAACGACACCCGATAAGGTTCTCACGATAAAAAAACTTTATCTCTCGTTACTCTATCAACTTTGTCTCTCGCTCTCGTTTCACACGGAACGTCCGATCGGCACCGCGCGAATTAATTCCCCCCACGTCCATTTCCACGATTTTCACCGACGAAATCGCTGGTGGTAATCGATCCGACGTTAATGCGCTGCTCGCCGAATTCCATCGAGACAGCCGCAGATATTAAACCGAGCGATGCGTAATCGTAACAAAAAGGGGGGAACGTTATTATTCCGTCGTCAGAGAGAGAGCGCGCGGGTGGCGTGACATCGCCGATCGGTGGACGAGCGGCGTGGGAGCGCGATAATTATTAACAAAGGCTCGTTATTAGCCGCGCTTTGGCCGCGCGAAACGAAGTTAACCGAGCGCGGAGTACAAAGGCTCGTGCCAAAGTACCGAGATACCGTGTTTTCCGTAGCACGGACACGGCTACGATGCCTCGTAATCGCACATTTTTAATGGACGGACTCGACTTTGAACTCCGTTCGCGCTCGTCCCCGCGGATACGAACGCGAGCTCCCCTGATTTCGGGCTTAGAACCGGTTCACGATCGAGCTCCACGGTGTAACCTCGTTAAAAACTGGCGTCATCTGTTTTATTCACTTATGCGACGGTCAGTACGTTGGATCACGTGGAGAACCGTAATCCCGTGCAATTGCCACGCGAGGCGTACCGAGAAATACCAGGTGGATACGTAACGTTGATCCTTCGCGAAGAACAGCAGTTGAATCATCGTATTTATCGAAGTCTAATCGAAGCCGAGCAGCGAGATTATTCACCGTGTCGATTTCCGTTATCTTGGTCAGTTATCTTAACCGTGTTTGCCTCGTTGTCTGCGATGCAGTGTCCTAGTATTCTTTCGAATGTCGAAATTCGCGTTTAAAAGTTGAATTCGTCGAACAGCGCGTATCGAAACCGTGCGCGAATAGGGGTAGTTTAGCGTCGAGACTCCGGGGGCAATTAACGCGACGAATCCCCGTGAATATTCGTCACGAACTGCTCTCGATCCGCAAATACAGACGAATGTCTGCGAAGTCTGGCTAAGCTGGGATTTTACTACTTACGTGATATCTCTCTCTCTTTCTCTCTCTCTCTTTCCATCGCAGAACTGTAGAACTTCCTCGAGCGATTAATCCCCAGCGAAATACGGATATTTGGACCTCGTTTACTTATCCTCGCTGTATCCATTACTTTGGACGTCGAGCGGGGCCCGCTGGCCCTATAAATCGTCCAACTTCCTCGAAGAGTTACCTGGAATCACCGCTATTATCAGTCTCTTCCCGATACTTGCTACGCGAACTGTTTATTTCAACCCCCAAAGCATCGTGAATTCGCGTACGCGCGCTAAAAGCGTAGAGACGCGAAGGGAGAGGATAATGTCAATTGGATAGGCTTAATTAAAGGCGTGACCTTAACTCGAGACTTGGTACGGGTTACGATGTAACAGGTTTAACACGCGCTCTAGCTATTCATCGAAGAAATTCCGTGTCCTTTGTCGTTTATCCCAGCCGATTGATCGCGCGCGATGGATCGTGTCCCAGTCGTTGCTAATCCAATCGCTCCTACAGTTATTCACTGGCTGGGTGCGACTGTCGATTATGCTCGTTTGTCGCCGGTTCTCCTGGTCGATTCGCGTACATCTCGGAAATGTAGTTGGCTGACGGAAACTCGATGGCGTTTCTATACCGCGGAACGCGAGGCTAGATAAATTTCAAGAACTGGGCTAAATTGGTTCTGCTTCCGAGAGTGAGCCACGATTCCTCACGTGAGAAATTGGTAAGAATTTCATCCTTTTAGTAGCTGCAAGTTCCCGGTACGCTCTGAATGTTCCGAGCGGAAGACAAGCCCGCGTTTAATTGGATTAATTTCGAACACGATACCCGTTCGCCGCGGGCGTGTACACGCCGGAAGAGCACGAAACGTACGGCCTTCGACGACACTTTTCAACGACCAATTTTCACGCGAAAAATAGTCGAGTCGCCAGAGTGAATCGAGTGAAACTTTGCTCGCGATATGTTCCACGTAACCAGATCTCGATTCGCGTCAATGCTAAATTGCAGGTTGCGACCCAGATGTTTGCATCTCTCGGGATAATTAGCGAATCATCCATTAAAGACTGCTTCGTTTATCGATAGACGAACGATTAAGTATACTCGAGGTAATCGATGAGCTGAAATGGTCGAGGCGGTTCGAAAATCTGTAGTAATTCCATTATTCCAACAATCTCTCTCTCTCTCTCTCTTCGATGGAATAATTTTGTAGCAAACCGCGGTTAAAACAAATCGTAACCAATTCCCCCGTTTTTGTTTCAGGTGAGTATCCTTCCGAACAGCACGGCACGTCGGGTACGTGAGTATCTGGTCCGTTCGTCTCGCATCAGTCGGCGTAAAAGAAACCAAGGTCCATCGAATTTTCAGCTATCGTAAAACGTAACGAAGCACGCCGGCACGGACGCGCGGATTCCTTGTGCGCGTCGAGTATATCGACCTGGTCCTTCGCCTCGGTCGCAATTAACGCGCGCAAGGGGTCAAACGCGATAACAACGCCGGCCGAATTCCGTGGCTAACGATGTTAATGAACGTATCCACCGATCCGGCCACGCCCCAATTTACCCAGCCTCGATTTCGACGACGGAAATACGCGGCTGATGATCGATGAGTTCGTTTCGGTATCCTTGAAACGTTCCGTCGCCGTTACACAATCTCGCGTTACGTGCGCGCGCGGTATCTCGGCCGGAACCGGCGAGGCGCGGTTACCGAAATGATCGATCCAACGCGGGAACGGGGCATTCCTCTTAATCGGTCGGGAAATCGCTGATCGCCCGATTATTACCTGCGTTATCGCGAATCTATATCCGTGGAAAGCGCTGGTGGGTTACACTCTCGTTCGGCTCGGAAACACCGATCTGGACGCGTGGGACGGCCTCGAGACGGAACGATCCACGGTACTGACACTTCATCGCGATGGAATTCTCATTAAACTCGCCCGCGATACGATCGTATCGCTTCGAGTTTCACGAGCAGATGCTCCGCGAAGAAACCATCGGAGATTGGCGAACTTAACGAACTCGTTCGTTCCGCGTGCGGTTGTGCAGAGTTACGCGGAGAGACGAAACGAGGAGGACCTTGGTTTCCCTCGAAAGTATTCTTCTATCCCATTTCGCACGAAAACATCGAACGTAACCGAAATGGCGTCTGGTTTAATTCCATCCACGATTCGAACATCCATTGCTCTCGAACGACACCAACGTCGTCTCTCGAATCCTTCCGGTCGAGCTGTCGATCTAATGAAATTCTCGATACCTCCGACCTCTTTGGGGCGTCGATCACCGCGCTGTCAGGGTTTATTCAACGAGATTGATAAATACCTCCTATGGAGGAGTCGAGGGGTATTGTCAATGGGAAACGTGCGCGACTCGGTGGATTTAATCGGCCAGCCTCTTCCATCGGCGAATTCTTGACGAGTCAAGTGGCCAGACGTTTTCGCCTGGCGACGATAGAACCGCGATGATAAAACACACCGCTGTTCGACTTGGTATCCCGCGCGGCTGTCTCGGTGACATTTCGTATTCGCTTTTTAATGGCAGTGCGCGACTCCTCGAAACGTGATCGAGAGGAGCGGAGTCGGTATCTAGCCGAGGATCGTCCACGTATTTCCATGGCGCGCGCGCTCGTCGATCGGCGTTCCACAGGAACGAGGGAGTAATTCGTTTAATTATTCGCGAACGAGTGATCGAACGTGCCGATCGAAGGACGAATGGCAGGAGCATCGATGTTAATTACGAAGAGGCGACGCGATGCACCGCGTCGATGCGGCGAGAGTGTGTTAATGGCGGCTTTTGAGAAATCCGGGGATTTGGAAGCGGCTGTCGGAAATATCGATCGAGTTCGCGATTGGCCCGGCTTAACTCGAGCGAGGTCTATAAAATTGCTCGGCGAACAAGAGCGATTTTTCGTTTCCCTCTGTTCCCGGCAAATTGATTGTTTTCGAGAACCAGAGAACGGCTGGGTGTATCTTTTAAATTTCAATTGAAACGCGGGAACCGAGGCGATTGTTACGGGGATTGATGGAAACGCTCCGCGGCGGCCATTTTGGTCTCAATTGCTCGCTGCTCGGCGGACGCACGGGTGTGATTATGAGAATAGTAATACAGATGGACGCAAGGAGCAATAATAATGGCTATTTCAACAGAAATAATAATAGCTAGCTCAACTTTACTTTCACAATTCTCAAAACTGCCTTTCACAACTCCAAGGAAATACAGAGTTGCGTAAACGTCGTATACTTTTATGCCTCCGCGTTCTCTCTTTCCTCGCTTCAACTGCTCGTCTCTCGGATGCACGCTGATGCATCCTTGGATGGACCAAAACCTTGGATTCTCGCGTGCACTCTCTTTTCGTGCTCTAATCTTAAACTATTCGGTCCAGATGCTCTGTTTTCACGTACGTAACACTCGAAACTCAATGGGCTAGTAGTGAGCGTTCGCGCAATACCCTCGTCTCCGCAATTTCAACGACACACGGGTACGCACTTGCACCGCAGAGGCATATATATTTGAAAATTACCGCAGATGGGACCTCGAGATTCGCTAATCCTCGTAACAAGCCAAAATAGTTGAATCTCGTCCCACTCTCGAGGGATATTTATTATACGAAAGATGCACTCATCGCGATAGGCTCGCTGAACTGCCAACCATCGTGGATTCCCTTGCTACCCTCGTACAACCAGGAATATATTTCTCTACGTCGAGTCGCTTTTAAACGCTGCGTATGCGATGCGTAGCCTGATTTATAGATCAGAATTTGGGCGAGGCGAGTCAGCTGGTTGGATCAATACCTTTTCACGTCGCCGTCGTTCCCAAGATTCTCTCGAGTATCGAAGTGTTCAACCCGGAAAATAAGAAAAGAGGACGCTTCTGCGTCGTCCCACTTATGCGTAATAGGATTTCGAGACGTCGCGTCGATAGTGGTCTCTTATTTTACCAGAAGCTTGCTTAACGCGTTGTCCACGTTGCTTTCTCCAGTTTCATCCCCTTCTCATCGAAGACTATGAATACCAACGCTGCTTGAAATCACATATTTCCACCATCATCCTCAAAATGAAGTACGATTCTCCATCGGATGTGTAGCTGTTCGATTGCTCATCGAATGACGAGCGATTAGATGAATCGTCTCAGTGGTCTCAGCGCATCGATTCAATCGAACTGATTTATCCAGGAGCAATGTACACACTAATGTTAAATGGCGGAGAAGTCGGTCGATCGTTTGGAGACTCGAATGCCGCGCAAATAGGAACGGCGAGAGTGGCCAAGTGGAAACGGCTCGCACGTAGCCAGACACGGCACGCTCGTTCGTTCCGTTTGGCGCCGTAAAGAATTCCGTGTACGAATCGCGCCTCGTAGCGCGGCGTATACGCTATTCTTCGCTGCGAATCCTCGATGCATCGACAATGAGCCATGAAGCCGGTGACTCACTCTCGGGTATAATAACTGCGTTAATAAAACTTCCATCTGGCAATGGTTTTAGGAGCGGTGGAGTTGTTTCATTTAACAGGGGCGAGGGGTGAAAAGGGGGTTGATTTTGTTTAAGGCGTCCTTTCGTGTTTGATTCGGTTCTACGCGATCAGTACTGTGCAATCAAAGGGGAAACACAGAGGATAGGAATTGATTAAAGTTTACTTTGCTGGGGATAGACAAATCTAATCGCGCGGACACTTTTCTTCTTTCATCCAATTTGTCCGCTCGCTTTGATCAGTCCCCATTGCTTTCAATTGTGTTACAGTTAGAGAGGACTTTTTTCAACACTTTCGAAAGTCCCTTTCGTTCGTCATTTTCACTACGATTTCACTCTCTCTCTCTCTCTCTCTAGTCCTCAGGATCCGTCCACGTCGCGAGAGAAACCGAGCGATTTTCTTGCTTTCGGCATTCCCGCGACGAGCATAAAAATCAGGATCGTAAATTCGGAAATGGAACCAGGTCGGTCTACCATCGGTGGTCACGGTAAATGTTTCACGTGTACTTGCACGAAAACTCGTCCTACCCCCTGTACGAATTCCAAATTAGAGGATGCGGGTCGTCTGAAAGTTTCACGACACAATTGCCCCGGTAACGTCTGCGTAAAGTAGCAGAGAAACAGAGAGATTCTCTAGTCACGCATAGCTCGTCCTAACGAAAGATAGGCTGCAATATAGCTAATTCTTGGCTGACACACATCCACGGTCCACGATGTTAAATCAAGAAGCTCGCCGCCAGTTACGATAAATCGCACGAGACCACCCAACAGTTGATCCGTCTCGCCAATCGCTATCCTTTGACTTCGCCCGGACGAAAAAGGCACTCGATAAATCCTCCATTAAGAAAGCCACTCGGCACCCTGCCAGGTCCCCGCGCTGGCACCGCACTCTCTTTGCGACCGACGATCTCGAAACCCCTCGACGCGTAGCTAACCTTGATCTACCAATTCCGCGTACCACGGTTATCGATTACTACCGTACGCGAGGCCACCCCTCTAATCGTTCCCCTCCGGTTCGTTCCTCCCCGTAACGTTGGCCAGCTCGGTTTTTCATCGCGAAACCGGTCGAAAGTGGCGTGGCACCGCGTCGTCGACAGCGTTTCTAACCTGGACGGATGGAATACCGTTCCTTTCGGGTTCTCTCGTCGCTTCGAAACGAGTTTGCCCGCGTTCTTTGTCTCCCCCCCGTGAGGATTCCTTTTTCTTACGCGAGCGCGCGCAAACAATTTACGCGGAATCCACGGGGTCGGATCCACCGTCGCGGAATTTCCCTCGTAACTCTCCTCGCCTTCGCTTTTTCCCGGCTTCTTTGTTCCCGTGAAACGTTGCCGAGTTGAGGTTTCTACCCTCGACGCGGAGGTCGTTAATGGGCCACCGTTTTCTCGAAATTCGCCCATCGATCCGCGTCCCCCCTCGGATGCCTCGAGCGATACTCGACTCGTGCTCGTTCAACCCCCAGCGGCTCGAAAGCATCGCCACCCTCCTCGATTGTCTCGATCGGGGCTGCGAAGAACGGGACGACCCGTGCTCGCCTTTGTTTCTTTCGTTTCACGAGATTCGTTTCCCGTGCATTATGCGGAATATCGTTGGACTCGATCGAGAGAGGGAGAGAAAGAGTCGATTTCAGTTATGATCAGTACCCCGAGGAGATTCGCGGCGCTTGTATGTTTTCCGTGAACTTCTGCAGAGTTCAGTTGAATTATAATTACCTCTTCAGATCTATATCTGTTTCGAGCATCGTTGGACGTATTGGACGTAGCAATTATTTCTGCGGAGACTCGGTCTCTTTTTTTTCATTTTTTTCCGCGAAACCTTGGAGCATCGTATAGCATAGCGTTCAAAGTTTGCTTGAAAAATAACACAATTATCCGCGGTGATTCGCAGCGTTCGAGCGTTCTCCAAGAATTCCGTTGAACATTGTGCGAGTCCTGAAAGATTGAAGCCAATTTATTTGCGGTTTCCCAATACGACGCTCAACGAAATATCACGAAGACCGGGCTGGTCGACGAGCAGCGGTAAAAACACTCTTACCGTTTTCCTCTATAACTGCGGAGAAGCCCAGCAAAAAACGACACGGCTAATGCCAAGTCCGCGAGTATCGTGGAAAAATCCAAGCGTCGATTCGCGAACCGTCCTCCGTGCACGTGGTAATCCGTGCTTCTCCGCCAGTCGAATATTTTCGCTTTTTCCAACGCAGCGCAGGGGTCAGCGGAGTTTATCACAAAAGGACCGTCCTCGAATTTGGCCGGCGGACTTGGTTTTGCGGTCGGAAATCGTATTGTGAGGGTCCAAACTGGCGTTCTCTTTCTCCACTCGGGAAAATTTGCTCTGATTGGGTGGCAGGTAGAGACGACTACGCGGAGCCTATGCGCGTACCCTTTCTCGTTCGTTTCCTCTGTGTACGCGCGCCTGTGTACCAGCGATCGTGAATGGGTGCTCGTGGGTGTCGAATCGATACCACTTTGTGTAATACACCGTGGATAAAGCTCGAACCGTTTCAGGTTACCTGCGGAATCAAATGGAACCTCTGGCGATGTCAGAGCGTATTAATCGCGAATTACTCGCGTACCGTCGAATCAATCGATTAATTCGTTTGGCGAAAGCGTTGGATCTTGCGCGCGAGTGGAGACGGAACCGAACGCCTCTGTCGCGTTCCCTCTTCAACGTGGAATCGAGGATGTTTCGTACTTGCGATGCTTGCACATGCTCGACGTATCGGGAATTTTTCCGTCCTGCTTGATTCACGCTCAATGCGAAAATGGAAATTCTCTTTCGAACGGGACTTCGCGATCATTTGCAGAGCTCGTACGCATTCAACCGCTGTTCAGCAGCCGTCATCCTTGAATCGAGCATCGGGAAACGTGCAATCGTGCGTCAGTGTACGGTTGTCCGATGCGTGCGTCTGGATTCGCTGATTATAGGGACTGGTTTCAATGCATTCATACGTTTTAATCAGGATTTAACGGAGGATCATTTAGAGAAGTAATTCTGTTACTCGACAGTCGGTGATATCTTTGAGGAGTTCTACGGTCACTGTTCTACGAAACGACGCGATGTATGTATGTCGACGGCTCCTGAGATATGCCTCCGTCACGTACGTGTTAACATCACAAATTACCCGAAAGTAAACGCAGTCGAAGCTCTAGCCGTCGAACGTTAATTGGACCGTAACGAACGGGCTTTTTCAATACAGCCGATAATTAAGTCGACGCGTTAAAATGACCCATTTCCATCGACAGGCCGCGATACAGTCGCGACTCGTTGCGGGATCTACGATCCTCTTTTCCCTCTTTCTTTTTCTTTTTTCACCCCAAACCACGTATCCATCCAACGTTTGAACCGCGGTACCAGCCTGCTCGCCTGTGACCTCTCGATTCAACGAGGCTCTGCGCGAAGCGGCTACCCTTCGCGCGCCCTAATTGAAAAAAATCTCTATCCCGCCTCGTATTAACCCCGCATTTTCCCTGCGAAACATTTTCCATCCAGCTGCGCTTTGATCGCTGGCAACAGCTACGGCGTGTGTTCCGACCGAGCGAAGCCTGGATCGGTCGTTATGTAATCCGTCGTTGAAAAACGTACGCGAGGTCGTACGTGCACCGCTCGGCGTCCGGCGATGTGTAATTTCGTTTTTCTGCGCAAAAGCGGCCCGGCACGACGACGATAATTCGTCGGGGATCGATCGTGAACCCGGACTGTGGGATAAAAACGATGCTCGCTCGAGTGGTGAATCGAGAACCGGTTTGCGAACGGGCCCAGCACGTGCCCGGATGACGAGGCGTGCATGTCTCCCCAGGAGACCTTCCCAATTTATTCCGTTCCCTCGTTTCGACGAACACGAAACACCAGACTAACCGCACACACGCGTGTGCGATCGAAAATAAGCGTGTCTCTCTCTCTCTCTCTCTCTCTCTCTCTCTCTCTCTCTTTTCTCTCTCTATCTCCCTTTCGCTCTACGTCAGGGTTAGATCACGATTATGTCTGGGTAGTCGCGCAAGGTGGAATCGCTGGGAGAGAAGAGAAGAGGAGGTGGTAGAAGCGAAGACCGAAAGGGCTTCTTCTTCGTCTTCCTCTTCTTCTTCCTCTTCGACTTGGAATTGTGCTGTTTTAGCTGCGGGGGCGAGACAGTCCGCCCACGTCGTTACACGACTCGTTCGTCTCTTTGCGCCGTATATTATGCGCTTTCGCGTTGCCTTTATCGCGGCGTTCCCGTCTGACCGGAGATTAAAAGCTTCGTGGAAATTGCTAGAGTAAATCGAGAGGAAAGAGGCTGGCACTGGCTGGTTTATGAATAAAGGCTTGGCTAGAGCGGATGGTATGTGATAGACGGGCGTAACCTATAACTGTACGATCCGCTCGCATATTTTTGGCAAACGGTGTCTTCTCGCCGATTGTATCCATTCTTTACGGAAGTAGCGATTTCCAGAGAAGCATTTGACTCTCGAAATTGATTTCCAGGGTCGGTAAGTCGACAAAGTAGTTCCCTGCAATGTTTTTTACCTCATCTTCTGCACCATTGGATGCTGGTAACTCTGCTCTCGTATTTACTTGTAGTAGGCAACTATTCCTTAGAATGTGCTGTTTGTAGGTAAGGCAGAACTTTCAGAATACGCGGTACCGACAACCAGGAAGTAGCATCCCATAATTAATCATTATTACCCGAGGTATAAGTAGGTTGGTATCAACTTCCGCATCTACCAACCGCTGCCATCGCATCGCGTCGCAATTACGCGTACCACTGCAGCTCCGTCGCGTGAAACGATCACGTACGAAACCATCGAGCAGACCATTGGTCCCAAAGCAACCTTTTCAATTAATACCAGAACATAAAAACCCCGAATATGTGTCAAAGAATGCGCGCCGATGTCCCCGTTTCGTTTCTGCCAGCTTGCGCAATCGTTCCTCTTCTTCATTATGCATAATCCACGTCAACGAGCTAATTAACTGTAATTAGCGAGCGTCTCCGTTACCAGGCCGCCTGACCTCGAGTTTCTGGGTGGTCCCCGTTTTCCTCCCTCGATCTGCTTCTCTTCTCAAGCGAAACCGCGTCACGAGCCTTCCATTTTCCATGCTCGCGTTCCGCGTCTCCGGTTTTTCGTTAATTTCTTCCGCGATCTTCAGCTTCGACGCCGTTCCCCAGTTCGCGATCGCGAGGTATTTTAAGAAAATTAACGCGCTAGCTCGCCTCGATCTCGTTAGCGACGCGAGGGATATTAATGGTATTAAAATTGTGCACGTAACCGCGATTCGTTATTCATTCCCGCGGCCAGGGTTCTTTTGTCGACGGGGACGTCTCTCCTCCGCGGAAGTCTTCCCCGCCTCTTCCACCTTTCTTATTGTTCCCAGGGAGAACTGTGCCTCTCGACGACCCGTGAGGCCGCAGAACTCTCGGAACCACCCCGACGAACACGCGAGAAACAGCCGTCCGACTCTGCCAGGGGAATTTCCCAGCCGATCCGCGCATCAACGGCACAGACACGCGTTCGCCGTGACTGGCTCGATATCATCGAATTAAAATCCGACGCGCAAATGTAATTTCGCTCACCTCCCCTTCTCCGTTCGATTTCCCAGCCTTGTCAATTTACCTGGTTCACCAGCACGTAGTTTATCGACACTCGAAGGGCCGTTCTCCATTAACGCGTACCATTCCCGGTGGCCGAGAAACGAGGGCTTCGATGGAACGTTTGATTCGACTGATAGAGTTGCATCGAGACATCTAGTTGGGGAAGAACGATTCCTTCGTGCTTGGATTTGATTTTTCCTCGAGCAGTTGCTTCTTTTTTTTAGATAAGGCGCGATCTACGGTAGGTGTGAAGGGTATGCTATATCTGTCAGCTGCGCAGGTTCAATATTTGCAGATCTCACGCGGGAGTTGACAAGATCGAGGCTACGTCGTATATTCTCGATTTTATAGTACTTTCACCGCATCGGACGTTGAATGCCAAGTTGATACTATATCAGCGAATATAAACGCGCGTCATCGAGGAAATATGCGCAGGTGAGCAGTAGCAGCAGCAGCGCACGTGGCCTTCGAAGGCACGTAGAACGCGCGCCCGCAGACACGCACGTCCGCAATTTTCATTCCACGCGACCGAAAGGCATCTACATAATTATCCAGTCGCGAGCCGGACGAATTACCATTGAAAAATAGCGTACGAGGGAAAAGAAATAGGAAACCAGTCCTCGAGAGCGATAAACCGCTGGCTGGTCGCATTCGAGCGCTGGCTCGCGGTCTGAGGAGCCCGTGGAGAACGTTTCCGGCGGGCGAAGCCGGGCTTTTCCGTTCGCCGCGGGGCCGGGAGACGCACGCACCGTGTGCAGCGGCGAGGTTGACCCACATTCCGCGCAAAGCTTCGCTCTGCTCTCGAGCACCATCACCTGGCCTCTATGCTGCATCACGTGGCGCTCAGAGAACGGGCAAAGGTAAAGAGAGAGACAGAGACAGAGAGACCAGAAACGAAGAGCTCGCGTTGGTTGCTCGATTGTTCGCCACTGCAGCTTTTGCTCGCCACGCGAGACCCGAGAGCGAATTGGAAAAAAATCGCGAAACACTTCTCAACGTCGAAGTGGCTTCTCTCGAGCCCGTTCTTCAATGCCTGTTCGTTGCCGCATCGATAAGCAAAGCCGCGTTCCTCCGCCATCCGGTTAAATCGTCGCTGGTAACGAGGTTGTTCGTGCGGATTGATCCAACGATGATTGCGGTCGTGGTTTTGTTAGTATTTCCGATAAAAGAAAAGAAACAGCGTCGAGAGACGTGCATTTACATCACGTTCCAGTCGCGCAACGTAACATTATGGACGCTCGAGCAGGAAGTCGTCTTCGACAATGTCGAGGCACTCAGGCTTCAGAGCGGGAAACGCAAGGCTGCTTCCGGGACGACGATTCGCTGATTGTTGCGTCACGGAGAAAATTGGAGGCTCCCAGGCTTTCAAGGAGAGAAGGTCGAGGAAAAAAGGCACACCCGCGGCTTGCTGTCAGCGTTCTCAGAAGTTGGTAACGCGATAGTAGGTTGTCGAAGTTGTAAGAACGATCGTCGTAATCCAATGCGAGCTCGAAGACATTTAAACCGCAGCGATTCTGTTCCACCCGGCCATTTTTCTTGCTCTTCGCTATACCACCCATCATTAATACCCACCAACTGTCATTTCTTCCACCCTAAACCCCCTCGCAGCCCCTCCACCTGTTCCTTTCCTACTGGTTCCCTCCATAAGATCGCAGACAAAGTTATTAATTATAGACTGGCTGGTTGATCCTGACCTTCCTCTGAAACCAATCTTGTATCGGTTACAGACCAGTGTTAATGGATCCGTTTCGATGGCTGCCATGCGCGGTATCGTGAAATTTGTATCGCAATCGCGAAATCACTAGAAATAGAACATTCCTCGCGCGAATGACGCCGAGGATGACTTCCGTTGGAGCAATACGCGACGCTCTACCCTCGCGAGGGTTGGTAGTCACCCTTCTTGTTCCAATTCCAACAATGTTAACCAGTGGCCTTAGCATTCGTGGCGATCTTAAGAAAATTGTTAAAGAAGCATTGAAGATGCTGAAATAGTTTTTGGTTACACGCTTCAAGCCTTCGTTTTCAGCGCGATGGATCGCTTGCAAATATAAATTCCATCTTGATTTTCTTCAGCAGCCTTTCATCTTGGCGAGAGAAAAGTCGATCGATTATGCATACCAGCGGAAAGGAAGGCATCAGGGGAGACCTCGGCGCGAGCCATCTTCGCATACTTTTTATTTCTCCCGACTCGTCCAGCGATGCGGAATCGATGATTTTCCGTGAAATTGATTTCAGCAAGCTGACAAAAATTTCTTCCGGTGTTCAACCCTTCGAGAACGCGGTAAAGGCCTTTATCCACGCCTCGTGGATTAAAACGAGAGAGTAGCTCGCGAATCTGTTAGCGTCTTACAACTCGGTTGGTTAATATTTGAGGAGCCGTGAAACTTGCGCGAGTACTCGGCCCAAAATTCACGCTTGCCTTTAAACTTGCAACTCGAAATCGACCCTGCTGCTGGTACCGAAGTTCCGCTCGGCGGAGATTTCAACCCTTGTCGTCTCGCGTTGTTAATTTTCGCGACAACGAGGCGAGCACGCTTCGTCACCGCTGCGATCAAACGCAACCAATTACCATCCGTGTTTTCGCCCACCAGTCCGCCGGTAATCGCCGGCGAGTAATTAGTTGATCGCGAGCGTTAACGATCGAAAACTCGCTCGCCA
The DNA here is from genome assembly GCF_050948175.1 of Xylocopa sonorina. Taxonomy (NCBI): domain Eukaryota; kingdom Metazoa; phylum Arthropoda; class Insecta; order Hymenoptera; family Apidae; genus Xylocopa; species Xylocopa sonorina. Next base: position 8,722,225 of record NC_135203.1, read on the forward strand.
CCAGCTGATCGCGTAATCGATGGGGTCCCCGTTTTGATGCTCGTCCCAATCAAATCTGTTACACTTGTTGAGGGCACGAGGTTTGATTGATAGCAGGCTAAACGACGCAGGATAATCGAGTCGTACGTTATTGGTTGTGAATAATTCATGCAACAATTTCACGTTATATTAATTCGATAAATTGTATATGTATTAGCACGAGTAGTATTTCAATGCTTCCGTTACGGGCTGTGGATATTATCGGATAAAGATCGCCGACCTAATAAGCTGAACTCATTGCATTGCTTGCTTACTTTGCATTAAATCGCGAAGCATTTGGATAAAGCAGAAGCAGATATCTTAAGTAATCCGATTCCATCGTTTTCGAACTCGTTTCGCTTGGTCAAGCAGAGCCCAATTTCCCGCCACGGGGTTTCCGAAATCGAGCTCGAAGTTATCGTTCCACGCGTCTCGTAGATCGAGGCTCGGTCTCCGTAAATAACACGCTCGGTTAGAAGCGTGGCCAGGGTTTCGAGAAGCAGCTTCCGTTTCCAGCCATCCAGACACGCGTTTGTGTCTATCGACAGGTTGGACGTGCCTCGTGCCTGAACGACTCGCTCGTGTCCGTTGCACATGCACCAGCCACTTTCCAAAGATGTTACCGATTTCGTCGGAAAAAGGAGTCGTTCACTTCATTGCAGAGAGGATCGACGATACTCGCTTTCCCGCGGTAATGACTCACGATGGAAGGAGAGACGTAAATCTTCGCTGCGTTCGAAGAAAACGGTGATAATTCATGAATGTTCGTAGAACGTTAATCATAGTTTTTCTAATTACCACTCGGAGAAGAGGCGATCGAAAGACTCTACAAACGAAGCGTCGATTGTGAAACACTCTCGTGAATCACGCGGAAATCGACGCGGTTGATCGCGTCGAGGAAACCAGGACGAGCCTCGTGCAAGTACCGTCTGCCCCGTACGTATTCGTCTTAAGTGCCTGATATAGCTACGCGACGGAGTCAATTGACCGTGGCGATCGACGAATACATCACTTTTCCACTCTGTCACGTTTAAATAAAACACCGCACGAATTCGTGGAACTCTCCATCAGTCGTTCGACCATTTTTTTCCTTCTGCTGTTTTAATCGATCGATCGAACCCCACGTTACAATCTGTTACTTTCCGTTCGAGTTACGCTGCCACGCGTGCAGGGGTTGCAAGTACGAGGAAAGTCGATCGAGAAACGACCGGAGATGGAAGTCGAAGGCGGTGCTACCGAGAAAACCTTAAACCGCCCGTAGCCACTTAGGAAGACGACTCCGTTGGTTACGGAGCCTTAACGCAATTAGGCGGATCCCGTGCGTCCCCGCAACGGCTTCCGATTCTTCTCGACCTTTCGCAACTACCGAGGTCCATGGAAACCGTGTCTCGGTTGCCTTACAGCCCCGAGAGGTTCACCCAGTTCCGCAGACGTTCGTCGCCTTGTATTACGTAGACTCCTCGCGCGGAATGAACGATCAACACTTTTCCACTTCTGCTAGTAAATTACTAGGTCACTTGAATCTACTCGCGACGAAGACTCGAAAGCTAATCGTCGGTTTAATTTTCGTCGCGACGCGATTTCATCCCCTAAATCATCCCCTTTCGAACGAAATCATCCCCCCAGAAAACGTTCGCTAATCTCGAATCGAATATCCCGAAATGTTCAGTTGGAAATATATCTGGGGTCGACGAAATATCAGTCGCGGAAACGAACGCGCAAAGAGCAACATTTAAACAGCGTCGTTTCCTGTGCCTCGAGTCGGAACAAAAAGTATCGGAGGAACCGGTGCCTGCGAAAAGGGTAGCGAACGGCCGGAGAAGAGTGGAAACGCGCATCGAATTGAAGGTTTCCGCGTGGCAGGAACATCTGACGGATTACTGGTTGCACAGCTAGCCGGTTCGAGGAGTCCTCGAACAATGAGAACTCCGGAAATACACCGGGCTAGTCCGGTGACTATTAAAACTCAGCCCTGTGCCGCGTACCCTGCGGAAAGTTTAGCTTTATATCGCGTCCGTTTGCGATTTCATTCAAACGGCACGGATACCGACAATTTTTCTCCCCCATTCTTCTCTCTCTTCACTCCCATTTTTTTTTTTTTTGTTTTTTTTTTCAATGATTTTTCAGATGGATTCGTCGGAGGAAGCATATCGTCGCGTTTCAAACACACATATCGGCGATTCTAGATTTGGGAAATAAATAGCTGTCCGGGTTGGCAGGATGGTGCACAATTACGAGCGATCGATTCGCACGAGCTGGTTGAATTTTACGCGGAACCGTATATTTCCCCATTTTTTTCCGAGCGTGAAAATATGCACGGTTTCAATTAGCGTCCAATTTCAGCGGCTGCTAAATCGGGGATTGCTTGCGAAATTTAATATCCCCATTTGTAGTGTCTTCGATGTGTAACGGCGACGCGTGTAGGCACGCGTAATCGAATCGCGGGCTCCTGGTGAAAACGGAGCTTCAAGCAACGCGGAATTCCATCGTTTCGCCATTCGAACGTGATGGACGCGGAGCGCGAGAACGATACTCATCGGCGAGCGTCGATGTCTTTTCAGAGAGTTGCTCGCGTGCAGTTTCACGCGTTTGTCCTCGACGCGGTATTTAGTAACGGGTGAGTAGAACTTCAGCGAGCCGAGCTTTTGCCATCAGCATCGCGTCACGCGCGGTCTCAATTAAAAAAGTGTCGCTGGTGTCTCTGGTTGTCGATCACGCGCGAGCTACCACCGCGATTATGTCGATCCGTACGCGACAATGGAACGCGTTCTGTCCTACTTCTTTTACAACGTCGATCCTTTTGTTTGGGACCACACTGGAAGAAACTTTTCATTTCCTAAATTCAATCTGTAGGGCGCTCTTAATATTATCAATCGACCGTGAAAACGCTTGAGAACCGATTACATAACATCGCGAAGTAGCGCAGTAACATCGATCCGAGGTTAATCACGGCTGCTGGGTCGAGTCGCGTTAGAAAGCTCGTATCCCATGCACTTTTCAATTACCAGCCTCTAGGTCAGCCGAAAAAAAGCTCGCACAAAGCGCGCAAGAGTGCGACCCTCTCGCGTACCACCCTATTAACGAACCTTTTACGCGCCGCTGGTAGATGCGAGCCCTGGTCGGCGATGTCTTTGCGACGATTCGACGTTTCGCGGGCGAAAGGTGGTTTAACGGCGAAAGGGTTGTGAATATCACGCCTCAGGACTTTAATCGCAGCTGCGGTTACGTTTACTTTCGCGAAAGCAGTTCCGATCGCTGTGATAAATTTCGACGGCAGATTTATAGGGTATCTACATTGTTAGCGACAGAACTCTCCGTGACAAGCCGTCAGCAGCTCGTTCCGCGGCGAGTTTATTTTCTCAGAGGCACGCTCGAGCGAAAGGGTTAATATCGTACGCCGCGTTGCGCGATGGCTACCGTCGCCAGGAACCCCGACGAGATTCCATAGTAATCGCAGAGCTCCGTTATCTCGCGTTTCGTTATTCAGAATAAAAGATCGCCTTTGCGATCTCCTGTTGCTCTTCTGTCGATCGGCTACGTCCGCTACCGCGTTCTCGCTCGATTTATTAGCTTTCACGGTTATTACGATTTAACTGACCCGCGCGTATCCGCGCGAGCTTTTCCGCGGGAACGAAAAAGGCGACTCTGAGAGGGAGAGGGCGAGATAGTGGCAGATTTTCGAGAGGAAAATTTGCATAGTTACTCAATTTCCTCCGCCGCTATTACCCGAGATTGTCACTCAGCGTTTACTTAATCCGATTCCAGGATTATTTCTCCGGGGCTGGAACTTGTCTCGAGAGATCGCCACCTTTAAGTAGATCCCTCCTTCCGATACGCTCGCGCACAGAAATGTCGCCAGTGGGATCCAACGCGCAATGGTTGGGTTCTACCTCTTAACAGGGTCTCAATCGACGATTCTCCAAGATAAATACCGCGATCGTAAAATCGAACGATTCCATCGCGAGAGAGCTAGTTACTCATCGCTTCCGCCATTAAGAATCGCATCGCTGTTGGAAGGTTCTCTCGAAAACAAGACACGTCCAATTTACGCTGTTTGTTCTTCGAGAATTGTCGCATGGATCGCGCTCGTCGTCGTGCTTCCTAATTACTACTACCAACACTTGCACTCTTTAACTCTGCGTGCGAATGGAGTGTCAATCTAGAGTGCAGATAAGAAGTTCCACAGATCTCGAGGCTCGATTCGGACGCAAGATCGTCACGGTATAGTCGTGAGAACTCGACAGCTGATTTGCACCTCTTACTTTCCAGCTACAATGAACCCGATACCCTTCGAATTCGCGATCTCCTAGTTTCTCTACGACAGGGCCGCGTTGACGCATCGGGCATAACGCGTCGCTGATCAACCGCGTGAATCAGGTCGATTGTGTAACCGGCTCTCATAGTTCCCTCGACGTGTCGTTTCGTTTTAAATCGTCCAGCGCTTACGTAAAACGGCGAGGGTACGAGAAAAATACGAACGCGCCAGGCGTAACTCTCTGCAATTTCCTGACGTCATCCACGCCGTTCCTTCTTTTGCTCTCTCTCTCTCTCTCTCTCTCTCGTCTCGTACACACCGTTTACGATCGGTCTCGCGACCGGTCGAACAAAAGTTTCACGAAATCGCTCACGGAATGCGACGCGCGCGGAGCGTCTGACCAACGCCGATCGTTTTCACTTTCTTGCGTTACCACCTCGCGGGAACGACATTCTTTATTTGGCGGCCCGTGTTCCAGCGATCCCAGAACTGGTTCCACGTCGTTCCTCTCAGCTACCTCATTCGCCGTTCGCCTTCGTTTCTCGTAAGAAAGAAAAAAATAAAGAACCGACGTTGAATACGCCACGGTGGCAATTAAACTTGGCGGTAACGAAATAACGATCTGCAAGGGAAGATTAACCGGCGAACGGGTTACCGAGTGGACTTTCCACTCGTCACTCTCCTATTTTCTTGACACGGAATCGTTTGACTCTTGGCCCCGGTGGTATGCAAACGAGAACTGCGTTGACGTTAGGATCACGGCCGAGGGAATCCGCATACGGGCGCGTACCTCGATTGCCAGAGCAGCCGCTTGGCAAACAAAAGGTTCCGGGCACCCGTCCCGGTCCAGTAATTCTTACGAGCCATTAGTGTCACGTTTATACGTAATGAGCAGCGTGTATAACACCGCTACCAGCGTTATTCGCCGGCTCGTCGAGTGTTTCCACCGCGTTCGCGGACACTCCTCTAGATGGATTCCCCGCGACTACCTCCGGCTCCTTGTTTTCCCTGTTTTCGACGGCACGGTTTTAATTTACAACAGTTTTAACGTCGCGCCTCGTTGTACGCGTGCCTTTTTGCAGAAATAAAATTCGTTCTGGCGGAGATCGATGCGCGGATGTGAAAAGTGCGAAGAAGTAGACTGACGGGTTACAGTTGCCGACAAGGATGCGCTTCGAACTCTCGGCTATGCAAAACGCTTCACCGTGGCGCACGCCTAAACGCGGATAATAACCGGATCGTATCGTTCGACGCGTGACGTGCACGTAGCCCGTCGAGTTATCGGAAATTGAATAATAACCCGTCGCTAACTAACCCCCCAGCGGTAGCTCGTTTCTTCGCGGCATATTTTTTCCGTTCTCCACCCCGACTGGGCCCGGATCTCGTTCGAGCTTTCCCCGACAGCTCGCGAGAATCCCTGGGATCGCCTCTGGACATTTATTAAACGAGCGGTTTTAATCGCCTGGCGTGGTAAGCCGTTCGAGGGCCGGTTAAAAATTCACCTGGGTTGGGTCTTTGGTCTGCTAACAATGGGGAGAGGTTTATTTTAACCGAGAGTTTAAGGGTTCCGCTCGAGTCCGACGCTCTCGAGCCGAGCGTGGAGAAATTTTCTGCTCTTGAATGCCCGGTGCATCGAGCAGTCGATTGATGTTAAAATTGACCACGGTCAGGGGAGGATCGTAAAAATTGGGAAGGTAATGGCTAGGTGAGCGCTTAATCGGTGAACAGCTGTGTTACTCTCGCGTTCGTTTCCTGTATTCAAATTGGCTGCGAGGACTATTCCATGCAGGAAACGTCCCTCCCTGTAATAATTACAGGCAGGAATGGCGCCGACTCGTTAATCAGAATGACTGCTCTATTTACATCGACGCGATGCTATGTATTTTCGTTCTACGATGCGAACGAACGCTGAGGAAAGAAGCGGACGAAGAATCGTTTCGGTTTCCGCGCTGACCGCGGGGTTGTTCGAAAACTTGGACGAAGCGATTAGGAATAACTCCGATTCCGTAATCAGGAAACTTTCCATTCGACTCTGATTCCATTTCGCTCGGAGCGGCTCTCGACCCGACTCTCGCAGCGTAGAAGTAAATTTTTATGGTGAACGATCCTCGTGAAAACTCGAGGCGCTCGAGGCGCGCGATAATATTCGTCCGGGGTCGAGTTCCCCGCGAAGTTGAGAGTTAAGAACGGGTACCATTCGCTGGCGATCGTTCTGAAACAACAACAGGACGAAAACAGTCGCGGATTAGAATTTTAAATGCCGCGATATCGGCGATCCGTGAAAACGAGGATTAAGGACTGATGGTAGGGGTTGGTAGCCACCCTCCGGGGCATGAAACTTCCTAATGGGTCTTCCACGAACTTCCCGGCAGCCGATGGATCTCTCTAAGTTCACACTTAACCCGAGCCACGGTAGCGTGCTACGATTTTTCGGCTCCTTGGTAATTACCTTGATGGCCTTTTGTCACCGTTCCAACCGAATTTCCCCGGGACCATTAGCATCTTCCGCGAGAACAATTCCACCGGTAAATAGTGATAGACTCCGCCTACCGACTCGTCGACGAATGTAAAACATCACGTTTCTTATTCTCGTGTGATGGGGAAGAAGGAAAGAAAAAAATTCTTTCAATGGAGCTTATCGCTTGGCAAGCTTGAAAGGCACTCGGTTCTCGCGGGAAGCGTATTCTAATCGCGGGACAATCTTGGAAATAATCTCGTGTCGATAATGATCCCGTGATCAGAGGTCGAGGATAAAAGGAAGGAAGGAAGGAAGGAAGGAAGGATGGAAGGCGGGGTGGGTTTCCTTGGTCGCGTCCATGGTCCGGCCACAAAGGCCGGATGCCAATCGGCGATGTCCGCGCGGCGCGCAGGTGGACGCGGTTCTAATGCCGGGGACGCTTTGCATCGCGCGCGGCATTGCAAGGCCAGCCAGCCGCAAGTAGTAATCGTCCGGGAATACCGGACGAGGCGACCAGTTTCCGAGCCGTAGAAATCGACGTAGTCTCGAGACGGTTCCCGGGTGTTGCGTAACCGCGCCGATTCTCATCTGGCCCCGTCAACCTGTCAGCCAACCGCCGCCGTGCGAGACCGCCCGGTATTCTTTCCGCCGACGATAATACCTCCGGCAGCCGGAAACAGAGACGATTCTGTCTGCCCCGCGGTTACGTAATTACTCGTCCGCGGTAATTGTTTTCCCGCGCGTACGGAGGGCATTCAATTCCAATGGAAGACGGCGATAAAGGTTTTATCGCGCCGCGATTCAGCTCGTAATCGAGGCTAATCCTCGATAGCTCGCCGATACTCGCGAATACCTGGCGAGTAAAAGGAATACGCGGAACAGCGATCGGTTTGGAAGTCTAGCGGTTATTAATTGATATAAATTGGCTGGGTCGACGCGGGTATAGGAGTTGTTCCAACTCTGACGTTTGATAAATACCAGCAATTTAGTTGGTGAAAGGAGAATCCACCGACGCGTAGGGATTCTTTGGGGGAAAAAAATCTCTTGCGCAACGCGACGATGAAAGGGCGATGTAAAAACAGGTTCTAAAATCTGTCTTTCCAGCTTCTCGGCCGCGGAGAACGAGGAAATTTCTCTCTTTTCTAAAACGTAGCTCGCTCCTCTGGTAGAAAGTCAGCCGCAAAAAAGCGTGTCTTGTCGCCTCGGCCGGTGCTCGATTTCCTCCGCGTGTTTCCACCCGGCCTCGAGGACGCTCACGGCGAGACGAGCCTCCGCAAAAGATTTCTGCGACACGGGAAAATCGCCGGCAGGTTTTGCCAGCTGAATGAAAAACGGGGTCAGCTCCTCGAAGCGCTGCCTTTTCAGTCCGCGAACAGCTCGCCGCGAGTTTCTTAGCTCGTCGCCCCTCGACGTTACACGAGTCCTTCCATTTCAGGCGGTACCACTTCTTTCGCGCTGCCGTGTCTCATGGTCATTAACATCGAACGAGGAGAACCCGTCGCCTAGTGTTTTTATAACGCCGTATCGAACCGATCGCATCAACCTTTACTCCGTCGCGAGCTGCAACCGGATCGTCACCGTTATTTACCTAATTACGAGGTAATTGGTCACGACGCTTCGTCCACCGTTCGAATCCTCACCTGTCGAACCGTCGAGACTCGAACGTCCGCGTTCGAAGTCGTTCCCAAGCCGGATTATTTACAGTTGATCCGCGTTCATGGATGATTTCCGATTTCCACGCATCGACGCACCCGTCTCGCGCGCCATCCTGGCGAACATCGTCCGAGCTTCCATCCCGCGCCGCGGAGGTTATCGCGCCTCTGGCTCCTCCGCGTGGAAAACGACTAACCCGGAAATTGGTTGGTAATTTTCGCGGGATTAGAAAACGCGGAGTAATCGACGGTTACCGTCGAAGCCCACCGTCTCGACCGTGAACGTCGAGGATTACGAATTGCACCCCTATCCAGCCATTGTACAGATAGCAGTAGCCTGCCAATGGGGAGGGAATGAAAAGAAAAGAGGCAGTACGACCTCGCTTCCGTTCTTGTTTATGGGGGTCAGGGGGCGATGGTTGCTTATGGTCGATTCGCGTTTTACGGATGATTTCCGATGTTCACGGTCCGATGCGTTACTTGTGTGCGACGCGATTATCCGGGGATATCGGTCTGGCCACCACGACGCGATCCTGCGAACCGTCTATTGTCAGGGGTCGTGCGCAGGCTGTGGTTTATGAAGATTGGCTTAATTGCTTGTTAATCGCGATACCCCCACGGTGTGAACGACAGCGAGCGTGGGTAATTACGGAGCCGGGCTCGACTCGGTTCGCGCTCGTCCCGTTCGTGTCTACCAAGTGAAAGTCGAGGAAAAGTAACGATTTTTCTCGCGATTTCAAAGTCGACCAGGATACATCGAGGAGCGCAACATCGATGCCACGCGTTATGCCTGGAAAGCTATTGGCGCGTCGCCTCTGTGGAACCTCGCGATTGCCAAAGCTAATTAACGATCGCCACGACGCCGATTTCTCGCTGAGAATTACCATACCCCTCTCTATTCATTCGCATCGAGCAACGCTCCGTCCGCCGAGGTCGCCTCTTAAATCGAGCGGTTACACTTTTCCACGACGGTTTGCCAGCTTCTTTACGAGCCACGATCGTGTTTATCCAACCGAAGAGATGCAGCTCGTTCAAAGGATTTACCGAGAGGGAACCAGTTATTTGCCATCGGGGTGGTTCGAGGATCGTTTCGTATCGCGATACGCCGTAAACGATACAACCCGGGCTCCGCGAGGTACACCTCGTTCTCCGTGGCCGTCAATAGCGATGAAAAGGAAAACTCGGTTGACTTTTCAGCTGTCTCGCTCCACTCGGGCCGCGAGAACCGCCGCGAATTCGCCTCGTTATCGTTGCCTCGAGGACGGGAACCGTCGCGTAATCAAGAAAGGCTAGAACGGCCGAGAAACGTCGAGGTAATTTGAATATTCGAGGCGAGGCTCGACCGCGTCATCTCTTTTTATCGACTCGCGAGGTTAACCGTGGATAATGAGCCATGGATCGATGGAATATTCATTGACGCTCCGTTTCGTCTATTTTTAAATGCCTAGAGCGCCGCGTACGCGACTGATCACTCACGGAGAGTGATCTACTGTTTGCTCTGAACTGGATCGCGATCGTTTCTCGAATGAAGACGCTCGAGAACGCGAGATAAAATAGATTTAACGAGCAAGTTGCCGTTCATCGAGTAGAGACTGGGGTGCTTCGCTCATTTGCAGCCTTAATCTCGACGTCGAAGTAGTTGCCGCGGTGGCAACGGAAAATTGCTTCACGGATAAAAGAGGAATATTATTTCTCGCAGTTCGTTCCGTCGCTCGACAATGGCCCCTAATGGAAATATCCCCGAAGCAAACGCGGCTAGTTATACAACCGCCTTCCGATATATACGATTGTTTATGCAGCGCGCGAGCGTAAAAATATTAGCGAGGCGGATGCCATTACGAGACGATAGAAACGTCGCAAGTTCCCCACTACGGGGAATGGCAACGACGACGATAAGCGTGAACGGCAGACAGACGGCACGCTGTCGAAGGTGTACGGAGAGCCGACAACTGTCCGTCGTCGAATCGGACCGATAGAGAGTGGGAGAGGCTCGAGGAAGGAGCAAGAAAGACTTGCGAGCAAGGAAGGGACCTGTGGCTTCGCGAGCAAGTCAGTCACACGGTCGAGCATGTTCCACGGGGACGTCCGTTCGTTACCGCGATCGCGACTCCGTTTGAAAATCGATACCAGTCCGCGGTACCGCGTTCCCAACGACGCGTATCCCTCGTTCTCGATCGATTCGTGCCGGCTACTCGATTTTTCCTCGATCAGACGAAATCGGAGCAACGATACTACTCCAACGAGAGAGTCACGTGGCTGTTTCGATGTTTACCTCCGTGAGCACGTGTGCCCGCGTGTGTGTGCACGGCCCCGAGGGATCGAAACGAGGTGGACGGTCACGGTGAGTCGCGTGCCAGCCGGCGTTTCCTTCTCCTCCTCGTGTGAAAACTGCGCCCACGGAATTTCCGAGGAGAAAGGCGCTTTCTAGCAGCCGCGGCGAGGACGGTGGCGATTTTCCGACGGGACAGCCGGATCGATAGCTCCCGCCTGCGACCCCCCGCGCGCGTGCACCAAGCTGCGCTCGCACGCGACCTTTAACGCGAGCCATCAGCCGCTAAACAGCCGATTAAATTTACATGGTGACGCAACGGCAGCCACCGCTGCTCGTCGACGACGGGCTATGAAGAAGCCAGTCGCGAGCCTCGCGGCGAAAAGAGGCGGCTCTTTTGCGCGACAATCCCGCGTCGCTCGGCTGGCTTATTCGCAGCGAGCGATCGTGCCACTGTTCTTCGATTCTTCGATAGTTTCCCTTCTTGCCGCGTAGTTACTGTCAAATTTCAAAGGAGAGTGCGATTCCGTGTGTAACAGTTCAGTATCCGGTTGGTTTAGTCGCTGTTGGAGATCGGGTCGCTTCGCTCCGTCGAAGCGCGCCAAGCATCTCCGTCCTCTACGAACTGTACACGGGTGTAATCCGTTTGAAGAGAGAACGATATGCGAATGTTTGGTGATCGTTTCTATCGTTCGTGCGAGAGTTAACGAACATTGGTCAGTGATGAGACTCGGATGACATGGGAGCCAGCGACATGAACAGAGACATTCCGAGCAGCACCCTCGCCACGCTCAGGGGGATCCTGGTGAGCTCGCTGTCGAGGGAGAACCTGGGACCGCACGATCTTACCCTGCAGGAGAACGGAAGGCATCGACCGTACAGGAAGGTGCACTTTCGCGAAGGTACATTCTGAGGTTGCGTCCGCCCGACCGGTAGTCGATGATCATTTAAATATAAATGGAGGAAGCGGCGCGCCCATCGGGCTTCCATCGAGGCCTCGCGTCGTTGTTGCTCGATTATCGAACGTGTACGGGGGTGGCGTATCCTGGAGCGGTTCGTTCTAAAGCAACGATCGCTTCTGACGGATATTCGACGCTTCTTCAACTTCAAATGGATCTTTCCTCCATTTCACGGAGAACTGGACGTTTTCACGCGGCAAAAATCATTCTCACGATTACGGCGCCCGTCGAAACTTCCGTTCAGACTGGATTGCGATAGTGCTCGATGCGGCGCGTAACACCAGAAGCGGAGCGAGTTGGAGAGAAAGTTCGACTCCGCGGTGTTTCGATCGTTCGATAGCGAAAATCTAGGGAAAATCGGACGCGTGCTCGTCGAGGTTCGCCGCGCTTCTGTCTCGACCAGCTCGTCGACGCGGTTCCTGCGATCCTTTCGAGGCACCTTCGCGCCTCTCTGCTCGTGGCGTTACTTATAGCCCCGGACTCGCCGGATTTGTCATCGTTCGATTCGTTATTCCGTCCACGACGCCAGAGTCGTCCTTACGAATCGAGGATGCCCAGCGACGAGACTTTCTAGCGAGTCGTTAAGAAACACAATCGAGGCGTGGCCGGTTGCGCAAATCTCTTGTCCTGCGGACGGAGTTCTTCGTTAGAGCGATTCGAATAAAATATCCGCGGAATCTCGTTCGTCGTACGGCCTCCATGGTCCCGATTGGGGAAGGTTCTTTAGGGTCGGAGCGAGTTTTCACGAGAAAGAGACGGATACACGCCATTAAGCGGGATTTAACTCGTTCCGGAGGTCTTAGCCTGAGCCTAGCTTAAGACACACCCACGATTACAATTCCTTTTGCTGTTTTAGTTGTTAAGAGACGGTACAACGTCTCGCGAGGGGAATCAAGGGGTTCTCTTAGAAGTGGAATAAGACGATCGTTCTTAGCCAGATGGTTTTGTCTTCTTCTCGAGGTATTGGGACGCGGTTACACGTAACCATCGATCCCCTACGATGTTATTTATTCGAACGCTTCGACGAAAGACGCTTAAGCACCGCGCGTAACGGGCCGCGAGCCAAACCGCTGGATTTTTCTCGTTAAACCTTAATGAAAGGCTTCAGGCGCGTGTAACGTCGCCTCGACATTGCCCGCCCTTACGTACAAGCGTCGTTTCCTTTCCTGTTTCGACGTAATTGCCGCACGCGGCTCATCGCTCGTCTCGTGACTAATAGATCTGCCAGCTCTGCTGATGTCACGCGTTGAAAACTCCGTCGACGCGTTCGACGCCTCTGAACGAGTGTTTGATAAACGACCGTCCTCCTCCGTTTCTCGCTGTACTTTAATAAGTGAACGGTGTTTTCCCACGGATCATTTCGATTACCCCGCTGATATTTCGATTGGTCGTCGAGGGGTGGAATCATGAGATTCCGTGCGGGACATCGCGTTTGAATCGCAGGAAAATTCAGGTTCATCCTGTCCCAGCCATCGAGAGACTGGTTCTCGCGGTCTGTTCCTCAAAGTTTGCGGCCGGTTTGATTGCTTTCGTCGACCCAGTGGCTCGCGGTTACTCCGATACCTTCTCCGACGAATCCAATCGAGATTTGATTACGCGTGAGGGTTGGGACGCTCCTTCCTTTTTTTTTTTTTTTTAGAGAGTTTTATCGGCTTCCTGCTCGAGGGAAAAAAGGTCGTCGCTACGTCACGGATTTCGATTACCATTCTTTTGGAAAATCGCCGGTGAACAAGAGAGCGGATATAAAAATATCCCCGTGGAAACGTGCATCGACGTGAACGCCCTCGTACCCGCGACCTTTCTCTCGCTTTCACCCAGATTTCCGCGCGAAAGGTTAATTGAAATTAGCAAGCTTTTATCTCTCGTTAAAATTCCATTCTCACCGCTATTAAACGACGCTCGTCCCTGCTGCGTAACGTCGTCCCGTCCGTTCGTCGACGTTCCAGCCGGAACCGTGTTAGGGGTTGAAAAGTCGGAGTCGCGTCGCGCGACGCTCCGCGAAAGGATCGAAAGAGGGGTGGTTCGCGTGACAATCGTTCGAACGAGGATGACCAGACGCGAATCGCGTGAATCAGTAACCCTGAGATGATCAATCGACGCGTGTACCGATTTATCCGGTAATGAATAATTACCATCGCGTGGTGCGACACGCGTAAGCCCCACTGCTGGGCGTGGAATACAAATATATCCTTTCGTTATCGAGTTCAACCCCTACAGGCAACTCTAACTTTCTTCTAGCTTCTCTCCCTTCTTTCTCCCATTGTTGCGCGAGCGATTAACGACCGACGCTTTCTGCAACGGAATTCTCGGCCGCGTTGCAACAAAGCTGCCTTTATCCAGCGGTGCATGCAGTCGAATGCGTAATAAAACGTGTGCCGCGTTCGCGCTCGCGCTGCGCCGACTCGCGAGGAACATTTTAATTACTGATATCGACGTTTCTTTTCTGTTACAGGTGAGTACCCCAGGCGTAAAGCGTGGCTACGCGGTCTGGCCCGGGTGGTACGTAGAGTAGAAAACGAGCCAGGGACGCCGATAAATTCCCACTCGTGGTGGAGACTATCGAGGGGGGTGACAAGTGAACCGCGACGAATGAGTTCATTATGCTCGCGCCGCGTCATCGCGTTTAATATTTAACGCCACCGCGAAATCGGGCTAATTGAGAATTTTCACCGCCCGATCCCGAGCGAACGCGTATCCGCTGGATCTCTCTTCCTGGTTGCCGGTGAAAGCTTTTTTGGCAACGCGCAACTTGTGGAGCAATCTGCATGAAATTCGACTAACGTCGAGCGAAAAGTCTATCTAACGAAGTAAAAAGAACGCGGGTAACACCTTAGGAAAGTTACCCCGCGAAAACGGTGAACACGAGGAATGCGAGTACCATCAATGAAACCGTGGCGAATCCGCGATGCTTCGCCTCGCGAGCGCAGATTCTCGAAACTGATAGCCTATAAACAAGAGTAATTGCTATTTACAATCGGATATACCAGACGGAATGTTACCGGTTGTATCTTATCTACGCGTCCGCGGAACGTCGAATACGTACAATTAGCAGTCGCGCTGGTCTCGACATCATCGGAAACGCTTTCGTCGGTGAAATTTTTCTACAGACGACGGAAGTGCCGGCGTAAATTCACCGTGTGTACGTTCCGCGACCCCTTTACTCGCCTCCAACCCCCACGGCTGGCACGTAATAACGCGTTCGCGGGAGATTGCGCCGCGGATGCAGGCGCACGCCACATTCTCGTTATATTTCGTATGCACTTTGTCATGCGGGCGAGGGGGCTCGAGATGGTACGAGAGGAACCTCGCGAGCGTGAAGAAGCGCCCTCCTCCTTGACACTTTACGCGATGGCCCCGGCTGCGGCTAAGGGTAGCTGGTCCGTGACGAGGCAATTAATTTCGCGTTCGTCGAACGTTCGACAACCGGGGCGAACGTTCCTTCAGTTCCGCCCGCAAAGCCTCTCCGTAATCCGCAGCCTGACTCGCGTTCTCTTTATTTCATTGTCGTCTCGAACGTTATCAACGTGCAAACCGTCGACTTTTAACGAAGAGGAAACGGCGAACCTCTATCGCGTGACCGCGAATTTCGCGGCGTTTAATTTCCGATAAGAGCACGCCGATAACATCGGTTCACCGACTCATCAGTCGTTAAATAGCAGCTCGCGTAATACCCGACCTGCATTTTAACCGGCACGATTTACGACGTCCGCCGTGGTAAATAATCGCGAGAGATTAAGATATACCTTATCGCTGAGTCAGGCGTTCACGATATTTCCCTCAAAGTGCTCGCGTTTTATCGACTCGATTGCTCTGTTTTCGCATCGTTTTCTGCTGCGATTACAAGCGGTAATATACATATTTGTGACGACCTATGATAAAACAGTACGTTCTTTCATCAGCGACATCTTTGCGCACACATCTCTGATGTTGGAAAAAAAACCTGATAGTTCACGCAGGGCGTAAAGTATCGCTCGATTGATTGACACATCGCGATATGTTGCGATTGGCACGATGATTGACGCCTATTCGCGAGATCAACCCCTATCCAGCGTGATCCATCGCAGAAATGGCACCCCGTTGGATGGACGCGCGATACGTGCTCCGTTGATGTCGTTATCGGGACTTGCTCGCAATAGTCGCGCATTTTTATTCAATCGACGACTCGATCGCCGAGAAGAAGACGCTCGAACGCGCCTTTTACGGACGATTTGCCAGCGAAAGTAATTTCCACGGCGGAAATTCGTCAGGAATCCAACGCGGATGAATAATTCATCGGCTGTGGGCTCGATCGCGTTCACCATCCGTGAGATCGTTCTTACCAGGCCCCGTGACAATGCGAGGTCCCATGTGTCGCGCCTCCTAGCCGCGCAATATCCGCTCCTGGCACCCATAAACCGTGGCAATTTGACCACCCTTGCGTGATTAACGTCCCGCCAGCCGAGTTTCGCATGCAAGCTGCGACACGCTCGCGACAACATTTTATGGACGGTTTTACGCGATCGTTCGCAGAGTTGCGTTGACCTTTACGAGTGTACGAACAAGAAATATGACGGGGTCTTAAGCCGCGGCACAGTGACCACCTTGATTGATGCGACGACCCTCGGGACCATACTTGCGATATTCTACTTTCTTTCGAAAACTGTCCAGCTAAGAATGTGGTACGTGGAAAGACTTGTTCAGTTAACCTGAAGACCGAATATCGAATCCTAAACTTTGAAAGTATAGCGGTGGGTGCACCCCATTGGATACTCGAACGTAAATGTAAATTCTCACCCAATCTAGCCAATTTCTCTCAACGACTGCACTCGATGAAATTTTCCCTCGAACCAGAGACCCTCGTTCAATCCCCGTATCAACGATTGATAAGGTCACGGGTTCATCTGTCCCGCTTATCGAGTCGCGATGCTCTTAATTCGGCCGCGGGAACCGAACGCTCTTAACGAACCCGTTGATTTCGCGCTATAGACCGGAAACGAAGGGTAATTCCCACGTTCGCCCCGGTGGGATGCTAGCATTATTCTTATCAGCGGGTATTGGAGCCGGGTCGCGCTGCGTGCACAGTCGGCTGGGGTGTAAGTTCATCTTGTTGAATGGTGAATGGCCCGATGGGTTCGTTTATGCATTTTAATCCGGGCATTGTTGGCGCGGCCGGAATTCGTGAATCGCAAACGAGGACACAATATCTCGCGAGACCTTCCGCGCGTTGAATCGAAATCCGCGGCATAAACGGATCAGGGAGATTATCCTGGATATTCGTCTGGCTGGGGTCGTGCCACCTCTCTCGCCATCTCGCTCTCGTCGATCCTGACACTCTCGTCTCATCCCTTCAACGGATCCGCGTCGTTCGGGACGAATCTAGTTAGTACCACTCTCTTTCTTTCCCAGTTTCTTCTCTTTCCTCTGTTTTCTTCTTCTTTTCTCTCTTTGTTGTAACCCCGTTGATGGATGGAGAAGGCTCCCAAGGTGGCCAGTGAAAGTTGTCGGTGGTCGTCGTGGCGACGGAGGCAGGGATTTAGCTTCTTCTCGGAAGCAATTTCGAAAACGATTCCGCTTTGAGAACCGTGGTAATTGAAAAGTCGACGAGGTGTCACGGTCCAACGCGTTACAGCTGTTTATAACTGTGTCGCCCCGCGGTGTCCGCGTTTCATCCGTTCAATTTCATGCTTTGGGAGTTGCGTTTAACTCGCGCGCGCGCTTTAAAGTTGGAGCACGTTTTGCATTAAACTAAGCAAACGAACGGTCGATTTTTGCCAGAGAGAATTAACACGACCCGCTTTAAAATCGGTCCCGCCTCGCATATTCGTACGTAACCGCGAGCTCGGATGGATCAAGGAATCGAATTTAAGTACAGATGGTGGAACGATAACTCGATACGCGCGAACCAGAGCGAATGTTTAATACCGCACAGGCTAGCCGTTTCCTCGACTCCTCGACAATCACGATTTCACGGAAGAGAGACTCGAATAGGAGCCACCAGCGGCGTAGAAAAGTTAGGCGATCCGCGCCGATCCGTCTTCCCGAGCGCCGCGTGTTTGGCGAACTCCACCACCTACGGAACAAAGGCGCCACTTCGGGGATAAGAAAAGTAATCGCGGTTGTAACCAGTCCGCGAAAACTTTTTGCCGCGACCACGCAAGAATCGACGCCCAACCGAGTACCTCTCCTACCCAGAAGCCGAATCGAAACGCTTCATACTTCGTGATTTCCGGTTCCTCGAGCACCGAACTTTTCCAACTCGTTACTTATCTCTCGACGTGGACATTTTTAGGGAACACGGGCGGACCGCTCGGAACTTTGCTAGCAAGACTTTTGACCTCCCTTGGAGAACGTTTAAATGCCCGCGGTGCTGGTACGAACGCGTTCTAACGTTTCGAAAGATTGCTCGACGTACGCCGCCGTGCTAATTTCCATATGTATACGCGCGCAGTCGTTCGAGCCGCGTTATAAAACCGTATCGTAACTCTCGCGGTCGTAGATAAGACCAGATATAGTAACCGCAAAACGCTTCTGCACGTTGCGCTTGGCAAACGTTTGCACTGCGCAGTGGTTCTCGTTGCAATCGTGTAATTCTCGAATAATCCGAAGTGAAATTCGCGAGTCTGTATCGCGACGGGGCGCGCACGTGCGATCGGGTGTGGTAACGCTTGAAAAGGGGGTCGGTGGTACGAGGCGGAGTAGAAAATCGGGGAGGCCAAGTATTTTGAAGACAGGCCAAATTTCTCCACGCCTGTCCGCGGCGTGTTCGCCTTGGTACACGGAAAACACGGTCCAGAACCACCGACCGTGGAGGGTAATAAAATTTTCCCTCCTCCCGGACGGGTGCAATTCCTGTCCCTCCTTTCGATTCGCCGCATGTACCAGCCGGGTTCCCGTTGGTACGATTCCAACTGGGCGCCGAAAAAGTCGCCCGACGACCGGTGGATTTACCGATGTCCCAGCGACGACTACTTTTTCGCGACTCCGTCTCTCGTGCCGTGCAACACGTACACGCTCACTCGTTGTTCATTCCGCGCACTCGATGAGGGTTACCCAAAATAAATCCGAATCAACTCCCTGGACATCGTCGCGGAACTTTCATCGAGAAAAAGCAGTGTTCCTCCGTTAATTTTTTGCTCGCGAGAGACGCGTACGATCGAGGGGAAATTTGTTCCTGGAAGCTTTGCATAACCGTTCTACACGGTATTCGATCACGCTTCGACGCGAGCACGGTGGACGTTAACGGGATCTCTCTTACTCTCGCGTTTCACTCGAAATCCTAATTACCCGTGCACCGTTTATTGACGGCGCACTTCGCGCGGATAATTAGCCCGTCGTTTCTGCCTTCGGGTTTTAGATCGCTCGGAAGCCGCGTTAGCGTTCGCCCGATACATTTCCATCCGGGGGGTAGTAAACGGGGACGGAGATTATCGATGCTCGTTACTGTTCGTTTATTAACGAAAGTCGACGGTTTCAATATCGCGGTGGGAAAAGTAATACGAGTTCTCCCTGGTAATTTCTTTTCTCTCTGGCTGATGAACGCGTAGAAAGTGGTTTCCGTGTACGTAATGCGAAGAGTCTGGAAGGAGCGTCGTCGCGGGATACTCCGCGAGGGCAAGGAATCAGGATGGATTTTAATTAATAGTCTCGAAAGCAGGAAACACGGGAGGCGAGTGGATAATAAAAGCATAATAGAAAAGTAGGAAGGGTAAGGAAACGACGAGACGTTTCGTCGATGCAATTAATCGTCTCGAATCAGGGGGTGGAAGAGATGGTGTATTGTACGTCGAACGGTGACATCGAAGCGCATCGGTGCGCTCGTTGGCTCGGGAGTCTCGCGAAGGAACGGGGAGAGCAACCGGGAGGAAGAATGCTCCCTATGCTCGATAACTCTTGACAACTGGTCGCGGGGCTTGGGTCCGCAGAATCGGCCACAATGCGCGCGAGAGAGAGAGAGGAGGAACAAAGGAGCTGCGACGTCGACATTATCTCGATCGAATAAAAATGCCCGGTAGTCCTTCGATACACTTGACATAAATCTCGCGAACGATAAAGCGGCGGGGCTGCGGTAACGAGCGATACGTTCGATCGTTAATGCCACCGCCATTCGACGGGAAATCGGAGCTCTCTGCCTGTCTACTGTGGTGGTACTCCTTGCCCATTTCGCGGGAGTATTTCGAACGGTGATTTCGAGCGAGCCGTATCGAAAGCACTCCGTGTGCGCGCTTTCCTCTTCGATTAAAGTCGACCACGGATGCCTCTCGATCTTAGCCTATGGGTTTTGCAACGAAAAACCGCGCTTGTTACAGTTGAGACGGTCTTAAAAGGAAAAGAAATGGGCACCTTGGTTTAAACCCTGAAAACGGCTCGTGCCTCGAATGCCTGGGCACTGAATCCTGAAGATTCATGTAAGAAACGGTCCATCTGAGTAATAATCCGCACCCAAGGGGTGCAACACCCCAATCTTTCACTGGAACCGATCGAAAATTTATTCGAAAAGGTTCGCGACCCAACGTAGGGCGAAGTGAGTTACAGCGAGAAGTTCGTCCAGTAACTTTTACCCTGGAACAAACCTCGTATTACCTCGTGCGCGAACGAATCGCCGCCCTTATTCGCGTTCCGAGTCTCACGGATCGATAGTCGATGATCTAGTCGAACTGTGCCAAGCGCCACGGTCCTGCTGGAAAGATTGGACCTGTAATATCGCGGAATATAGGGCCAGATCGATGGGACTAGACGGACGCGGAGACGTTTGGCTTCGAGACGGATCTGATAGCGGATCGAACCGGAGGCTTTTACCTGAAATTCGTTTATCGAGTTCATAGGGTGCCGCGTTCTATGGCGCTCGAGGTGCATACGGCTGCACCGTAAATTTCATCACGGCTCTCCTCGAATTCGTGGAACGTTCCACTGCCGTTCTGCTATCAATCGTGACGCGTGTCCCGTCGTTTTTTCCCCTTTTCCCTTTATGACAGTCTGTCGAAATCCTCCTGGTGGAATAAAGGGAGGGATCGGTGGATCGAATTGTTCGTCTGGCGCGTGCCGTCTGACGTTACCTGAACTTGTTCGGGAATTTTCAAGGAGCTCTTTTTTCCTTGCGGTTGACTACATTTCCACGTCGTTGAAGTCGATAATTAAATCGATCTTCCTAAGCGACTGGAAACATAAGAATGTACGGACCATCAACTTAAGATTCCTGGCGGAGAAAATGTAATTATAAACGCGGAACGAAAGGCAAAGTAGCTAACGACGTTTTCTCTGCCCGAGTGGTACGCGCGGCGGAGAACTCGCTATGGAGAAACCAACGTATCGCGTCGGGGCAACGGATCGTCCGTCATTCGTGTAGACAGCGTTGGCAGAGTCGTCGTGTACCGGGCGGTTTCAATTTTCTCGAGAACTCTTTTTTCGACGGGTGGGCGCGGCGCGGCGGCCGAGAAAAACGCGGCTCATCTTCGAAATATCATTCTGGCCGGCGGCCAAGGGCCGCGTCCACTTCGAGAGTGCATTTCTTTGGTCTAATCAGACCACCGTGGACGATCAATCGGCTCGAACCGGGCCAATAGGCGCGCGGGAGATAGAGGGAAGCCAAGTCGTGCGTGCGAAGCACCGTTCGGGGACGACGAGTAATAAATTTCGAGTCGCCCTGTTGTACTTTTTGTCGCGGAAATTAGTTTGAATCGTCGCTGGCCACGGTTACACCGCGTTGTGCTCGAAAGTCTGAGCGCAGCGAAGGGAGACGAAGAATTTCCAGCTCCTTTTTTTTTTTCTTCTGAAAGGAAATCGATTGCAGATGAATTCCTTCGCGTACGTATATGGGAAGGAAGGACGGAGGTTCGTCAGAGTCAGACGTCGACGAACGAGACCTTTCAAGGCGGATCACGGGAGGCATTGAGAACGGAACACGGTCGATGTGGTTCGTATCGCGGGCGGAGGGTGCCATTGAAACGGGACGTGGGTGCCAGCGTGCGCGTGCAGCTACAAAGTCGTGCCAGTTACAGAGGCTGCGAGAACTTGTCAACGCGTGGCCACGCGCAACACCGCGTGGCAAATATAGTCGCCCCAGTCTCCTGTACTAAATTCGATCGACGAAAGAGTTGTCACAGCGCGCGAAAATAAGACGCGAGGTAATGAAGCGAGTGCACGATAAATCACGGACAGCCGGTGTATACGAAACTCGTCTGGAAGCGAGGCGCGAGCCTACGAAGAAAGTATGATCACGCTGACGTAGATAACACGGTCGTAAGCCCTAATTAGAGGGATTAGAGTGATGCAGGCGGGCCGAAGGAAATGGGAAATCGATGCGCGGAAAGTGTGCGTTCGGAATACGGGATATAGCGTGCTGGAAATTACGGTAGATCCTCTGGTAGACCGTTGTACAGATAAAGTTTAAGTATCGCCGTTAAATCAGATTATTCCGGGTGTGAAAACTAAGGAACACGAAGAATACGATCGTTCAAAGCCCCTTTGAAGAGCTTGTGTACGATGATGTTCGAGAGGAGAGAAAGGGAGAGCGATCTGGGAACGATAGGAAGGAAAACGCCGTCAAGCGACATCGACTCTGTCGATTTTTCATCGAACAACCGAACAGCCTACCTAACCCTCTCCACTTCCGATTCGTACACAAGGGGATCCGATTGAGACCTCGCGGCGTGCTGCACCCCTTTCGTTCTGTCGATGTCGTACTGCCGGATAGGCGAAATTAATCCTCGATAATTAACCCCGCGCGGCTGTACTGCTCGAGCTCGAACAGCCTCGAGGCTCGAGCGTCTTCCACTCGATAGAATTTTCAGAGCGTTTAGAAGTTCTCGTGTTTTCCTGAAGAAATTTTAGATAATCGATAGCCTTCGTTTACACCGGTTCGACGTCGTCACACTTTATGTTTCACCGTGATTTCTCGACTTATACGAGCGTATTTGGAAAAGAGTTTGTAAAGTTTCGTGCAGGAACGTTTGACGAAAGGTAATTCCCCAGCTGCTGCGAGAATGTTTCCAGCGAGAACACAGTAGCCGAGGATCTCTCGCGAGCAAATATTTAAGCGGACGGAGATGAAACTAATTATTTTCGAGTACGGACGCTCGTTTGATTACGTTCCATCTCGGTTTTCTTGCTCCACTCGAGGAACACCTGGGTTCAAATCCGTTGAATTCGTTCCAGGAGAAATGATCGATAAATCGGACCCGTTGGGTGTCCTTCTGGTCGCTGTACGCGCTGCGCCGCAGCCTGCTGGATTTCGATCGGTACGGTTTCTCGAAATGGACGTCGAGAGAGAGCCTATCCAACTAGACACGCCCGGAATTTCGGCAGACCAGTGTGTGGATTCCAGTCATGTCACTCACGAGAGCAATGTGGGCGAGTGGAAGAGACGTGCTCAGGGATCGACGAACGTTTCGTCCCCCGTTGAGACGCGATACCGCGACTACGGGGTACGATTCGTAAAACGACCAAGAATTCGTTCACCTCTGAATTCGCAACGAGCGATCGCTACAACGCGAGCATTCAGAATTTTCCGCTAGTCTCCTCTTGCCAGTCGTTTTCGTTAAACGTGTTCGACTCCCAGGGTTTATTCCTTAAAAATGTCAGACGGAGGTCCGACGCTTGCGCGCAGGGTCGCAGAGCTTCCGCATCGATGGAATGTTTGTTCTCGTAGTTACTATAAATAAATCAACAAAAGGTAATGGGTATCGGAGTGCCAATTAACCGGCGCACGCGAAGGGGTTCGATCGCGTTTGCCTCGTAAATGCGGCTGTTATCGAAACGGCGGCCAGCGAATTGAAAATTTGCTCTGTCGAAACGGCTTCTATGCCTGTGTTATTATTGGACCGCTGGACTTCTCGTTTTATTTCCACTAGGAACCCTTTTTTGCCTCCGGAACACAGGCGAATTCGGTCGAACGATCTTCCAGCGTATCCTACAGTGCTGGCGCATAAATATAATCAGCCAGGAAATGTGGAAAGTGCCTTGCGTATCGTACAGGAACGATCATCCTGATGAATATTTTAGGAATTAACTTCTGACTTCAGTTAACGACGAGAGAGATCAAAGGACAGTCAGCCGTCTCAGCAGACGTTTGTCCTCTTATCGCACTCTTCTTTGCACTCGTGGCGAGCGTGGATCCACGACGGAGACGATAAACCCTCGTACGAGTACGAATCCACGCCGCATCCGACCCGTAATCTGTCAAGGGAGTCGAGAGAGTTCTCCTGGCGGATTCCACGTCGTCTTCAAGGTTATCGATCCTCGGAAACTCAACCGGAGAGAGGATCGTTGCGAGAAACGCACCAGCTACCTCCACTCCTTGTCGGGGTGAAAAGGTTCGCGCGACCCTCCCAAATTCCTGCTTCTCTTTCGCCGCTCGTTTCAAGGTCACCCCGTGCCACCACCCCCGGGTCGCTGCGAAAGTTCGACCTGAGTAAAGAGAGGGCGTGAAACTCGAGTAGGGTCTCGTTGGGAGCATGCAAAAGTGGACGTCGTTGAAAGTTTGTCGGAAAACGATGTTCGATCGGGGATCATCCGGCGAGTGCAAAGTAATTCCTGGTTCGGTGCGACGAACCGATATCCTCGGTGTGCTCCGCCGCTCAAGGTCACCAGCGCGAGTGTCCACCACCCTCGCGACACGAAAACATCCGGCTGCGGGGCGGCGTAACCGCACAATGCGGCACAATTCGTACGGTGCAACAAAAAAGCAGAGAGAAACGAAAGGAAAAGGAAACGGTGGACCGAGCGCAAACAGAGGGCGACAAGCATGAAATATAATAAAGCATCAGTTAGGATAGCAGTAGCCCTAGGGGTAGAGAGTTCGAGGGGCAACGAAGAAGATGGGCAACCGGTTCAACGAAGAGGGAGGAAGACTGGCGAGAAGGGTGGACGAAGATCAACCGACGAAACGCGGAGGTGGCTACGAGCACACGCAGTCGAGGAGCGAGAGAGCGAAAGGAACGCCGCGCTCCAGGGTAGAAGGAGTAACCTAATCGGAGGTGGAGGGTTGACCATTTCGGGAGTGTCGGAGGTGGCGGCGTACGGCTGATCGATGCAACAGCAGCGCCGCTACGAGCCAGAGAAGGGTAGGAGAGGCGTAGCGTGGTCGGTGGCAAAAGGGCAGGGGTAGCGCGTCCGCCGACGGCGTAGCCTCCCTTCTCTCTGCTCTGTGACGGCCGCCTCCGCAACCCTCCGGTTCCCACCCTCGGACCGTTGCACGCGTACTAACCGAGCGGCGCGCGTTCGACTCCGTGCACGAACCCCCACCCAGAGACCAGTCGTCCACCCGCCGCTCCTCCGCGAATTTTCAGATACGGGGGTTGCTTCGACGCGACACGATGCGCCCTCTCGCTCCGTCCTCGCCTCATCGCCGTCTATTAACTTTCTCGCTCGTCCCTCCGTTACTGTACCGACTCTGTCCCACTCCCTCTGCCGCTCCTGCGCTCAGTTCTCGCCTGAAGACCGTGCGGTGTACAGGTGATCCCGGCTCGTGCGTGTTCACGACCCTCTCTATGCCCGAGTTTGTCCGGCCGCTAGTCGGGATGACGTGCCGCGTCGCCACGAGGAAGACGCGCGCTCTGTCCTGCCGCGTCGTCGACGAGGTGCGCTCGCCGCTCTCACGCGCCCCTTTCTCACTGCTGCTGCTGCTGCCGCAGTTCCTACCTTGAGGAACACGCGTCTCGTCCTTTCTCCCTGTGCCGTGTGGTCGCGCTTCGAGGCAAATCTTTCCTCGACGGGCTCGCTCCTCGAACCCTCGCCTCGTTCGTTCGTGAGTTGCTTTTCTTTTTCTTTTTTTTTTCTTCCTTTTTTTTTTTGTCTTTCCATCTCCGTTTCCTTGCGCGTTCTTCTCGAGAGTCAGACGTATCGCTCTTCCACTCTGCGTCTGGAGGTCCTGCGACCGATGTGGTGATCGGGAAGCTGATAGGTTAAATGTGTACATATGTGAAGCGAAGTGACTGGATGTTCGAAGCCTGTCGTCCGGAAGTTAGGTCTCCTTTGATGTTTCGATCCACGGAGAACCACGGCGATTGGATTCGCTCGGGATTTCTGCGCGATGTAATAATCTGTCGGAGATGAGTTTTCGATCACGTGGGTGGACGGTCGGCGAGGTGGTACCTGCTGCGAGCTATCTCGAGAGGCTTGCGCTAGTCTTTGACGGTGTGGAGAATTTTTGCAGGCTATGCGTCTTCTTGTTGCCAAGGTGACGTTCAAGTTACTTGCTCCAGTGTTTCCTTTTAACTTTGCTTCTCGTATCGTCCGCATAATTATCAATTCTTTCTCATCGCCATCGCATCAGCCGCTTGTTCGATATTTTTTCTCGATGCACGGACGTGTATCGACACATTTTTCGTCGGAGCTGCATGGTTCTTCGATCACGTGGCCGCAATGGTGCAACGTCGTCCTCCTCTTGTCGTTCTCGCGAATTAGTGCGCTCGAGGCGTTTCTTTCGGGAGACACGCGTGATTAATATGATTGATACCCTCGCGAATTGCACGCTCGCGTATCTCAGGGCGGAATGATTTATCTCTCGCGCACGTAGCAAACGGTAAGCACCGGTATTACGGCTGCTAGGTGATTCTCACGGTACCCTCTAAATAATAGGTAGCGTTAAATTAGTTCAGGCTTATGGGATGTGGTTGCGGTAACGTCTCTGTTGTTCTACGAACACTTTTTTTTCTCTTCTTTCGTGAAACATACTCCGTCCACGTGTCTTCAAATCGATTTAACCACGAAACGAATTTAATCGTTCAGGCGACGAAACGTGTCGATGATTCGCGAAATTTTCCAGTCTTTCGACGATTCAGTCACTCGTCAGAGGATTCAGGAGACAGAGAAAGAGAGAGAGAGAGAGAGAGAGAAAAAAAAAGACAATGAGCCTTCTAAGATAACCGATGAAACCATGGCTGGAAAACCGGAATTACAAGCTATGCGCGTCACACGTCAGAAGAACGGTACCATTGTGCTCCATTTCTAAGGCTGACGGAAGCTCGATGATTCGTTCGCCGGCTGGCAAGGCCGGCTCGACGTCGATGAGCCTGCTTTTAGTCGGACGCGTAGATTAACCATGCCTCGCGAAGCGAACGAACGCTTTTCCTGCTTCTTCCACGCTCGACTCGTATCGATTCCATCGAATCCTCGCGCGAAACACTTTTATCGCTATTTCTGTCGACGTTTCAATTTACTTGGAACGTGCCCCCGCTGTCTATCCACCCCAGATACTTTCAACGATCAGTTTTACTACAGGAGGACGCTTATCTCGTTAGCCAAATTCCCACGCATCCTCGAATCTCGATGTCTGCGGTCGGATCGGCTCCCTTCGGCCGTGTCTTCGCGCAGCAGGTTACCGCGGTTACCAGCGATACTCACGTCATCGACGTCAACAGCGTCAACGTTCGTCGAAATTAGGGATCCCCATTAAACCCGCAAAGGTCACTGGCCCAACCTACCCCGCTGGATAAGGTCGTGCCAAACTCCAACGACACGAACCGTTAATCGCGGAATCTCGTTAACGTAACCACGTCGAAATGCCTACCAATCACGTCCGACAGGGTACATTGTCGCGGGACCATTTTCCAGTCATGCGTTATTCGAATCGCGTGCACCCGCATTCCTTCTCCGTCCGGCTCGCTATTAATCTGCCTCCGATTAGTCGCGCGAACTGCGAGCACGAAGATGAACTCGCGCGGAATCTCGCGCGTTTCCGAGCGAACGATTTTTCGAGGCGCCCTTAAGTAATCGTTTCGCGCGAGGGTGCTCTCGGCTGTAGAGGAAGGAGCGAGTTTCGAACAGTCAAAAGGGACGATCGATGGTTCCGTGCATTGTCTGCCGCAATGCCGGAATGGATTAAAGCGGCAATTGTCTCGAGAATTTCCGGGATACCGGTATCGGGATAGAGACAACGGACGTCATCGTCGACGCGTTCCGCGAGCGGACGATTATCGGGCATTGTAACGCGGCCCAGCTGCGTGTCGACGATTTTATCGAGCACCACCTTAATTCCCATCGGTAAATAATTCTTCCGGATCGATCGTCCCCGCTGGGGCACCGTCTCTCTTGTTTTCCATTTGTATTATCTTTGGATTATCTACCTCGAATGCGTTTCGCGTTCATTTTAGGAACATCTGGTTATTCCGCTGCGTTTGTACTCTTCGCTGCGTCTCGATTGCCAAGGTAACTACCAAAGGATTTGGTGGAGGATTACAAACTTTCCCGGTACCAGGAAAACTGTGTCGTTTTCAAAGTTTTTTTCTTTCTCGTACAACCCAGATACCGTTGCAACGGTATACGGTTCATTGTCGAAACGTCGAAAGTAGTTTGAGAACAATGACGGAAGTCGCTTTTTTCGTACGGTACCAACAACACTTTTCCCTCGTAGAGGCTCTTTGATTCCCATGATATTTGTCTGCGCGTTCGCGCACGCTTTTGAACGGGTGCGTTTCAACCCCTTCGTGCCAGTATTGATACAACCACCGCCAGTGGCGAGCTCTTCAAATATCCGCGGAACGCCGCGGATGTATATCCAGAAGCGGGAGACCTTCGCATGGAAAAAGTGCCCGACGTTCGCTCGCCATCGTCGCCTCCGGTGTTTCCAACGTTGGCGTCGAATAATTGATAACCGAACCGAAATCACCGCGATGCAAACGAGTCGATGCACTTCCGCGCAGGGTGGCGAGCCTGTCGTGCATTGTTCGAACGGTCGCGACAGCTCCCGTTCGAGGCGCTATCGTGGCCGAGGGCATCCCAGTAAATTTTCAAACGGCTGGCAGCTGGCCAGGCGTTTTTATTACGGCGTACGGCTCACGGAACGTTTCCTGGTCGTCCTCCACGCCGGCTAACTCCGTTTCCAACCCCTGCGTCGCCTGCTGCCGCTCCTTGTACGCGGCGCACGCTCGCCCTCTGCTTTATGGGTGTACGGCTCGAACTTCTCGATCGAGAGTTTCCTGGGAGCGCGCCTTAGCTTAGCACGGGGTGCACGTCGACTGGGCAGGATTTGTGGCCAGCTCGTGAGAGAGCCCCCGTGTACGTCAGGGCGCCTACGTGCGAACTTTTTTATCGAGCACCATCTTGGTGCGCGTTCTCCACTGGGCTGCCAGCCGGGTGTGTTCACCCCGCCAGTTGAAACGAATTTCCTAGCTCGCAACGCGCCGTACCGTTTAATTATTTTGAACCCGTCGCACTCCTGGGAGATAACGTTATTATCGCTGCGCATGTTAGCATTCGGAATGTAGGTTAGCTAGCGTGGATCTCGAGGAACGAGTCCATCAAGCTGAACTGGGTCGTCGAAGCGATTCCTCGAAGTCGACCACACCTCGCATCCCCGCATTTCTTTCCTCCGCCTGGTTGTGAACCCCGTCGTAAACCCTTCAGCCGTAGACGCGACGTACGAGGATGTAGTGTCGGTGGGACCGCGAGCTAGACGGGCTCCCGACGAGCAGAGAGAGAGAGAGAGAGGAATGACGATCATCACCGAGGCAACTGGCCGCGATCTGTGAACGTGCACGAGCAAAAGACTGGACGGCGTGTGTCGAGTGTCGTTCGAGGGGATCGTGGTGGACGGTGGTAGACGGTTAACGAAGAAGGGGGGTGGTCCGCAAGGGCCACGGCCATGGGGGAGGCAGCATGTTCTCCGAGCTGTGCAGGGAGACTTTGCGGAAGGCAGCCGTGTGCTACAGTTCTGGTCGTGCAGGAAGTCCATCACCATCGCCACCAACGTCTCCGCCGCCATCTCCCGCCAAAGAAGCAAAGACTACTGCCAACGTTGACCTGGCAAATGTCCGTGACGCCTGCCACGAGGCCAGAGACCCGGGGACCAGCGGCAGAAGATCGCCGCAGCAGTCTTCGTCGACGGGAATCTGCACGACGGAGTTCCGTGGCTACACCGGAAGGAGATCGCCCACCGCAGGCGACTCCAGGGAGTACGTTTACCATCGCCAACCGCGGAACGCTTGCCTGTCTGGTATAGGACGACACTTTGCGTCGATTCCGATCTCGGCTGGATTTATATTCTTGTTTACGCGGTGCGTTTTATGAACGCGGAGGGAATCAGAGCCGGGTTAGAGCGACGCGGTATAAAACACGCTCGAGTACATGGGTACTGTGCGAGAGTCCACTTGAATCCATCGAACCGGTTTCGTTACCGGACTCGTAATAGCGATCAACTTTACTTCTGACAGAGCACATCGCACGGAAGTATATATTTTTATCAATACCGTCGTTATTCAGTTGGCCATTCGTAGCTTTTATCGATTCAATGGTACTTTTTTTTTTAAATTCCGATGGAGTTATACTCTTTGGCAGACGATTGACGACTTTCGCACAGTACACAGTATCGCAGCGTAATACCGGGATAAAGCGACGAGCACGCGTACGAAAATCCTCGTCTGAAGGCAACAACGAGCGCGGGATCGAGCACGATGCGAATCTACTTCCACCTGTGTTCGCTCTAAAACAATTAGTCACGCGTCTATCGCGTTTTCGTTCTCTGATCAGCACGAAAGTTACCGAGTCGAGATCGAGTCCCGTGGTGGATCCTAGTACCGGAAATTCGATCGTTTTTTCACGGTAGCTACGGGGTTCGCGATTACCTCGCGGCTAATCCGCGTCCCTCCCCCCCCCGTTGGGAAGCTCGAGGAGCTCGTTAAACGATCGAATTTGGCCGTCCAGACGAGCGTAGACGCGTAAACGTATTCCCGTCACGGAATCCTCAGGAAGCGTTCAACGGTGCCCGGCGAGTTCGGCAAAAGATTGGTCTGCCCCGAGGCGAGAGACGGGAAGCGGGCCTCGTTTCCGGCAGACTCGAGGGACGGACGATCGGTGTCCCCCGAAAAGGGACGGCAATACGAGGAGAACAGGGGATCGAGCGGAGGATACGAGTATGGCCGGCCAGACTCGAGGATCGGTAGACTGTCCCCTGGGTCACCGGGATCGTCGCCCGAACCAGAGGACAACTCCTCAACTTCTGGCGACGAAGGTATTTTCTCAGTCGTTCATCTCTTTGCTCGTGCACGCGCGCGCGGACTTGGAGAGAATTCGGGAAATAAGCGAACCAAGGGAGACGCGTGCGGAGGGGAAAAATGTTCTCGCCGTATTTTCACCGCACGACGGTTGGTTTACGCGAACGCGTCTAAACAGCTCGCGTGTAATGCGATCGTAAAATTCGAGCGAGGAAATTAATGGGACCGATAATAGGTTTGCACAGAAACACAAGTAGTTACGCAGGACAACTTGTCCCCCGTATCCGTCGTCGGTGCCTCGTAATTAGGGACCGAAATCGAATTTGCGGGGTAGCGGCGGTCGTAATAGTTCCATCGAGGCAAATTAGCGACGCAGCGACACACGAACCGAACTCCCCGGGGTTACCAGGGACGTTGGTTACGCAATTTCAAGCGTCTTTTCTCGGGAGCCGGTTCACGTGGCGCGCGATGAATATTGGAGGACGCTGGTTGGTTACGCGCGCGGATATTTCGCGAAAAATTCCGAGCATTCGCGAGAATCTGGGCTTTGTTTGCGCTGTGTTCGTGCATTCGTCGCCGGCGCGAGAAAGCTCGCTCGAAAAATCCGACCCGACAAGGGAAGATTACCTACTCGTGGAATTGCCCTACGCTCGCGGAACTTTTCGCGATTTCGCGAAACAACGGAGGACCGCGAACGTCCACCGGCTCTTTTTAATCTGTTAATACGTTTCTTCGAGCTGGTGGTATACACGGGAGCGCTTACGTTTTACTCAGTCCCTGATCTTTCCTGCGCTTTGAGCGATTTCCTAGAATAGAAGAGCAGATCAAGAGTAGACATTTATCCTCTTATCAACTCGCCTCGTCTTTCCGTGCGTTTTTCCCTCCTCTCCGTGTGGGGACTTCGTTCGCGAGCGAGTCGAAAGTTCCTTTTCTCGCGACGCTTTCTTTGTCGGACCTCCAACGACTTTCCTCCCTTTTATCGAGCTCTTCCCCTCGGCGGTCGTGCTCGCACTGAAAATTTGTCCCGTCCCGGGAAGCGAGGAATTTCGTTCGACAAAAGTAGCCTCGATGCTACCCTTTGACCGAGTGCTCAAAGCGCTACGAGCCGCGAGTGAATCCATTATCAAGTCTCCCTGGGGCTCTCCTCCATTTGTATCGCGCGTCTTCCCGGTTTTCGATGTTTCTCCGCGACTACATCCGCTAATTAGTAACAGACTAATATCTTAAACAGCTTGTCGAGAGTTTCATCCGGCTAATTCACTGAGCGAGTGAATTTCGGGGGTGCTCGTCCGCGAGTCTCGTTTCGTTTATCGTGTTTGCGTTCAAGTTTGCGATATCTCTGGATCATTTTTGTGTGTAACTATTAAAAGGAATAGTCGTGAAAATTTGTACGCTGGAATTTCCGTGTTCGACGTTTGGTTTTCCATCGAAAATGTTCGTGAAACGAATCCACTCCCAACGCGACCGCGTTCCGTTCGCGATCAGCTCGATGAAAAAAACAGAATTGGGCCAGCTACGTGAAATTTCCTCACGCCGGACCGATACTTTGTTTGGCCTAATTTTTCCGGCGATCACTTGGCGAGTCCTCGCGGCTAGCAAACGAAACGGAAAAGTTTCGCCCCCGCAGAGGTGGTCGCGGTTCTCCGACGTTCTCGAGGATGTTCGCGGAAACACGACAAACAATTTTTTCCCGACGCCGGGACGTGTCCGCGTATCGATTTTGGCTCGTAATCTCGGCGAGGATTATGCGGAAGTGAACGATACACCGGCGTGGTGAGGGAAATCAATAATATCGTGGGCGATGATGCGCCAAGGGGTACAGCGAAATCGCTTTGTAATTGCTCGGTACGAAATGACACGGTAAAAGTTGTCGATGCAGTTTTCTGAAACGTTCGCAACGCGTTTCGTTCCGTTCTCGCGCGCTTTTAAGACGATTAAAATCACCTGCCTCTTAAATCGCACAAGGTAAAAACATTTTATTTTTTCGCGTCATCCTCCGTCTCGTTTGCTCGAGGAACGACTTTCCCCGGTGGATCGCTCGAATTTCTCGTTTCCGGACTCCCCACTGATCGTTCTCGGTCACGAACCAAAGGCAAGACACGAGAACCGCTCGGCTGTCGAGTAAATCCGTTCTTAACGCGTCAAATTAAACCGTCACCGTGTTATCCGTCGCGATACGCGACCGCAGCAGGGCCTTTGAACGTTTTTCCTGCCCTCTCGACTGCGTCGCTTAATCTCCGGAGGATTACAGAGGGTAACATCGGGGATGACCGCGCGTTCGCTCGAATCTGCCTCAGTTGTTCGCGTAGCCGTTCCGACGACCGATCCTCCTCGTTGATTCGATGCTAATTGTTTCGAAAATGAACACACACGCGGCAGATTTCCGAAGGTGTCGTGCACGCCTCGCGCGCGCACGAACACGCGGACACGTAGGGAGGAAACGGTAGTCGAACGGGGGTTGTAGAAGCCTGTGAATTATGGGCGTTACCAGGTTGGTCGGCTCGGTAATGCGGTCTCGCAATGCGGCACGATTCGCTTCCTACGATTCGCGTCGTTTAACGAACCTACTTCCGCCTGGCTCTATCGATCGGAGATTCATCATAATCCACCGGCTAGGAAGTTTGTTAAAACGCAAATGCATCCACGGCCTAGCCAACGGCCACTGAGAAACGCCACCCTTCCGCGGCGTGGAGCTGGGTCGAGCTTTGTCTTTGGAATGCAAATACGCGTTACGCACCTGGTGAATATTTATGAAATATACGTCGACGATTCGCTGGTGGATGGTTACTTTTCTTGCTCGTATCGCGTGCTATATTTCTAAGAACCTGATGAGGATGCTTGAAGAGCTTAGAGAATTTCGTCGAACCCTTCAGACTTTCGCGATACCCGTTTCCACGTGGGACTGTTAATAGCTGAACAAAATGCAAGTGGAAGTGGCTAGAGCGAAATGAATATCGATCGCCAGTAGGCGGTCTTCCTCGTAACGGTCCTGTTATTTCATCGAAGCAGCAATTTTCTGGATATTCTTTAGAGCGGGGCAATTAATGATGCCCGGCTAAAATGGAACTTTTAATTACGAAACAACACAGTACGAAATTAATATCGATCGTGGTGGGTCCCGTGGTCACGAGGAGAGCGATTAAAATCATATCCACCCACGCTCCTAACCGAAGGCGTCTGCGTCGGTTCTCCGTTCTCGACAAACAATCTCCACGTTGCCCGACACTTCGACCGTTGATTCTCGGCGCAGAGCGATTGGAGTTTCGCGGCTTGATTGAGGATCAGGGAACCCGTGGACGCGACGACCAACCGCGCTCTTTCCATGGACTTGTCGGGAATTCTATCGAAGTTCCCGCGACACGAAAGGGATTACGATTGATCACAAGCCGCGAACGTATTTCCTTCGCCTCGTTGTCCTCCTTGAAACGGAAGATCCTCGCGACCCCGTTCGCACGAAGATCGCTCGCCCCGTACAATTTTTCTCTCGTTCTCCCTTCGATTTTCCGACGACAGGCTAGGTCCGCGGAAAATCCCGATACGTTTCAGCTTGGCAAACACGCCGGGCGTCAATATCCATCGCAGCGTCACTGATACTCGTTTTTAATTGCACGCTGTATCGCGCGTAATCCTATATTAATTGCCCTAATCGCGCGCGATGAACGAGGAACACGAGGAGGAGGCGTACGGAGGGTTTCAGTGTCGCGTAATCTTGCGGCTTTACGACGAATACACAGAAATAAACTGTGGGTCCAGATGATACGGAATTTTTCCTATCGTTTTTTTTTTCCAATGGACAGAGGAACAAAGGAAGATGCGGAAGGCGTGACGATTCTCTTAATGGACAGCAGGGAGGAACGCAAGGTTAGCAGATACGGTATCGCAAAAGGATCGACCTTTTTCACGGCTCCTCGGATGATCGCTGATCGCACAGATATCCATCGTGGAAGCATTTTTCGCTACCTAAATTTCGCTCGTAGTCGCTGGGCAATTCGTCCCGCCAGTGGCGTCGAGGATCGAAACGGATATCGAAGGGTGAGCCCTCCCGCGAAGAGGGACGCGGTCTCGGGGGTCGTTTCGAACGCGACGGAAAGCAATAAGTCGGCGGTCGTTGGCGAATCGCTGACTTTGGTCTGGCTTCTTCGAGGCGGGCGAGTCCTCACGGGCTGAAGAGGGAAGCCTTTTCTTCCTCTGCTGGCACACTCCAGCCGCGAAAGTGCCGAAGCTGCCTCGCGGCTTGCCAACACGAAACACTCGAGACCCTCTTCACCGCCTTGCTTTCGTACATTCTCTCTCTTTCTCTCTCTCTCTCCTTGAACCGCGTACCCCTTCCTGTTCCGCGGTCGCGACGATTTCAGGAGAATCGTACCTGTCCGGAATAAACGGAGACCGAAATGCATGTACGCGAGCTTCCGGTCGCGCCTTATCTGTCTTCGCAGTAAATTCCCGCGGAAGTCTGAAAATGATTGGTGGCGGCTTCTGTGCGAGCTGGCCGATATGAATCACCGCGGTGAATATCTTTGGAAACGTGGAAGCGAGCGGAACATTTTCCGAATAAAAGTTGTTTCGCACAGAAAGGACTATTACGCGTTGTCCTACTAACACTAGAACTATACGATGGAGGGATTCTATTACTTTGTCATTTGCTCTTAAGTATACTACGGATGCAAGGAAAATTTAATGGATACCAAGAAAACAATTGCTCGTTCCTTGTTTCCAGGACTCTGATAATAAGCTCTCGCGAAATGGGATTGAACTTTTTGATACGAAAATCTCTATCGAGAACTGGATCAATCATTTTACTTAGAACAAGTCTAAACTGTCACCTAAATTTTGTTTTTCCTCTACTCTGTTGCAGGTGAGTATTCCACGCGAAACCGGTTAAAAGCTGCTCGCTCGATTCTCAGAAGCAACCATGTGCGGATACAACGGAACTTACGAGGCAACGAGCAAGGAAGTACATTGAACTTTCGAACAAAATTTCGTTCCACGAACTAATCGCCAGTCCAGGGAGGCCACTTGCGAATTTTCCGGGCTCCTCCGGTCATCGTGCCAATTTCAAGAGAGCCAATTTAAAGCGACTCTCGCGAGTTTCCTTCGAAGGAGACACGACGGCAGCAGCCGTCCACGCCTCCCAAAGGTTTTTAACGAAAAACGGCGCCCATTGTTCTCGCCGTGATCGTCCGTGGACGGATGTGGCGTCGTTCCATTAATTGGAGCAGGCTCGCCCGCGAGAGAGTACCAATTAAACTTATATCTCGCGACGTCTTTATCGTCGCCGGTGAATGCGGTCGCGTGCCTGAATTCCCGGCTAAATGAGTTTCCCGCTCATTGATTTGGTAACGATACCGCGGTGAAAATTCCCTCCACGCTTCGTCGTCCCTCGCGGGCGCGTTCGTTCCATCGAACGGCAAAATCGTGTCCGTTTCGCGCGGATAATCAGCTGCGGGAACGTTAATCGGGGAATTGGCACATTGGTACAGTGCTGTCTCGAAGTTTCGATTCATCGTTATCGATGAAAGTGGCACTAAACCTTTGGCATTAAAATATTAACGAAAGATGAAATTCATCGTCGTTATTTATAGCAACATAAACGATGATTCGCGAGGAAGTTAATACTTCAGCCACAGTTAAACGAGCCTCGCAATTTTGCGTTTCATCAAGATTTCCTCCTGGAAGTTTTTCCTGTTGCGCGTACCTTTATGTAACTGGCACTTCTTTTCCTCGCGCGATGAATGCATTCTTAACCAGCGTCTCGTAAACAGTGGGGCCGTGAGGGTAGCTCTCGCCACGGAATAACAGAATTCCTCCGTGCACGTCTCGAATGCTAATTAACCGTGGCAACTGCTAATTAACGATCCGTGTTACAAGCCCGGTTACAAACGCGCCCGTTAACGACTGCGCCGAAGACGTCGTTCGAGGACTTCTTGCCAGCGATCCGGATCGCTGGACTCGTTTCTTTGCTCGATTTCGTTCGCGCCCTGTTTAACCAATCGTGATGCTCGTTCTCAGCCCATTCGCGAGGAAATGGAGGTACGATGGAACGATCCTTGCCAACTGATCGCCGCGAGATTATTACAGAGTTAACTACCAGCGGAACCGGCCTGGAATACCAGCTCGTGTAATATTCGAGCAAATTGCGGAACGTAGTAAAAACCGTGAAACGTCGATGGATATCGAATTTATCCTTTCTGAATCGCGATTAATTCCGTTTATTCCCTCTGGAGGATGCTCGGCCTCGATTCCAGGTAACGCGGACTCGATCGATTTCCCGCGCTCGCATCGAGAGATCGCGTCTGCAGCTCGTGGCTAATCAAAAACAGCCGTCTCGAGTCTCCTGAATGGTGGTAATTGCTAATCGTGGATGGCTGCGCGCGGATTTCACCGGACACGGAACAGATGGTACGCGAAGGCGAGTCGCGGGGGACTTCGATCGATCGTCGTCGACGGAGGATGCATTTCGTTAATAGTTTCCTTCCCTTGGTTACCGGCATTTACGTGGAAGGGAATGACCCAGAAAGTCTCTTTTCGACTACCAGATTCCAGCGACGCTTTCAGGCTCGAGTCCTGCGAGGTTGCCCTTTCGAATACTCACGGAGTATCGATCGCGTCCTTTCCTCCATTTTTTCTCTCGCCCTCTTCTTGCACGCATTCAACCGGTGTCGCACGAAAATTGCACCACGGGTAAAAGCTTTTACGATAGCGGCTATCGCATTCCGCGACCAGGCGTATCGTTAACCCTTTCGCGTGTACGATCGATGACTCTGGTCTTCGCATTCTCTCTACTCTTTCTATTACCTTTTTCTTTTTAAAAGAGGCCTCTATTTTCGAACGACGAAGGAAGCAGGACGACTCGAAGCTCCGTCGCAGACGGAGCATCCTCTCCGCGGTGTTTTAATTAAATCCGACCGATGCACACGAGGGCGGCCGTACCCTGATACGTGCCCAACATTCCACGTGGTTCACGCTCGCGCGCCCTCTCGTCGCTCCCTGTCGAGGGCGAAGGGTGCTCGTCGCGTAGCCGTGACGGAAACGCAGCCAAGATGCAGACGTCAAAGGTGTCCTCGTGCGAGGATGACGCGTCGTTGACCGACAGACTGTGCTAGAAGTGGATCCAGTTGCGAACAGGTTGCGGTGGATGAATTTTTATTCAAACATCCCTCCCTTCCCTCTTTCTCTCACTCTCTCTCTCTCTCTCTCTCTCTCTCTCTCTTTCTCTTTCGCGCGAAATCCCTGTTCCCAATTTCCCGTCCTCGCTTTCCTCTCGAAATTGCAAATTACATCGACACCGAGGGACTCGCGTCACGATCGAGGCGTTTAATTTTCCATTAGAGGGCTATTCACGGAGCAACGATCGGCGGCGGCGCTTTCTCGAGTTATACCCGCGCTCGGTATTTCAGACACGCTTGTCTCCGTACGATCGCGCGGCGCAGGCCTTGTTAATTGCCGATCCGAGGCGACGCCCGTTGCCAAGTGATTTACAAGCAACTTTCGTGCTCATTAAAGCGGTGTAAGCACGCTCGACGACGTTGTAAACTGTCGCAGCGTCTTATTCGCGCCACGTACGATCCGACTGACGGGGAGGCGACCGGTCGCGTGCTTGCCGCTGTTTAATAAATTTTCAACGACGCTCGACCTCGATTACAGGTTGCGTAAAATGCGCGGTGGCTAATGGAGGGATAGGGCCGTGGACGATTAACGCGCGTTTTAGAAGATTTAACCCGAGACGGGACTCCTATTTACCCAAATGAGATCCGCGAAAGAAGGAGAACGAGCGTAGGCCGCAAATTTGTTCGCGCGCGAGAGAGAAACGATCGCAACAGAAAATTAAGGCCGAACGATAACTCGCGCGAGTATTCTTGAGAACCGCCTCGAGATGGCTATTCATCACTCGAGCCAGCACAATGTGCTCCCTATGATAATTACCGGCTGCTTTTCTCGTTTCCACCAGTTATCAATC
The DNA here is from genome assembly GCF_050948175.1 of Xylocopa sonorina. NCBI lineage: Eukaryota > Metazoa > Arthropoda > Insecta > Hymenoptera > Apidae > Xylocopa > Xylocopa sonorina. The sequence goes on from NC_135203.1 coordinate 8,760,698, forward strand.
ATTTACGTAACGCAACAGATGCGGTAACGAACGCAAGCGTCATTAATAAAAAGTAAACCCGACGGCTGTCGAAGAAACGTACAACTCTTTTACTCACCCCGGTCGATCGCGCTGAATGCTCGAGGCTGTTTCGCAGTCCTTCGCATTTCCATCGGTTCCTCGAACGGTCTACGTCCCTGTCGCAAAGGTTCGCGTTCCATCTGGAAATCGAGATACATATTTAGGAGGAGAGTTGATCCGATTCCGCTCAGCGACGACGACGACGACGTTCGCCAGCTTTCCGGGGTTTTAATCTCGCGGCTGAGTATCGTCGACGATGGCGCATGGACGGTCGTTAACCCGGATAAACCGGGGCTTCGAAAAAAAGCTCGTTCCGCTTAATTTCGCCCCCTTTACCTTCGCCCCCTCTCGCCACCTCCCCGACTTGGCATTATTTTTGCCAAGGAGGCTACCGGCGAGCCAGTCTCTCGTCTACAAAAGATACGCCGCGGTGAAAAAGCGGTCTTATCAACCGCAATTACTCCGCCGGACTAGGGTAGAGACATGTTCGTGCAGCCTTTATTTTCTGGCACTCGAAACAACCTGAGAAGAACGCCGGTTTTTCGCGAGTCTGCTGCAGCGAATCAGATACACACCGTTGTATATGTTCGCGTAGAATTTGGAACGCGCTCTGATGGAATCGTTCGGTGAAAGTTCAAAGTAGACGAGAAAGAGTGTAATGTCGCGGATGATAGCCAACTGTATGGGGAGGATAGTCGACCGAGCACGATGGTTAAGCCAGTGGATTCTAGCTGAAAAAAATTCTGCATAATTAATGTCCCTGGAACGAGCGTGGGAGGATTTCCTCGAGCGCCCGCTCTCTGTTTGCGATCTCGCTTCCTGTTTTCCGGTTTCCACGATGCCGTTTACTCGGCGCAAGTGAATTTTCATGCGGGAAATTCGATCCCCCATTCATTTCCTCCTGACTGAATTACCGGTCGATTCGGTTTGCTAAACTTCTTGTACAACCTTCGTCTCATTTTTCTGCTTTCTTTTTCCACCTCGCGTAATATCGTTGCTCGCTCGAGGAGAATAATCTTGCTTTATACGCATAAACGGCTGAACCGACAACACGCGATATCACGGGCGGGGGAGATAAAATATGTATAACAGCAGAGCGAACGGGGCAAGATTTCTCAAGCATGAACCTTGCACGATATGTACCCAACTTCCGATTCGTGTCCTCGCAATGATCCTCGAGCTCTCATTTCGAGGGATCACGTATCCATCCGGGGTATTCGAGTTGCTCCCGATCTTCGACTGGAATCGGTCGCGTGCTTACGCTATTTTCGACCAGCGGATGGTCGAGAGCAATAATAGGCTCGCCCTCCGTTTGAAGCATTCGCAATATTGCCGGCGGAGGTAGCCGTGGCTTACATGGAACTTGTAATGAAATTCTATTGCGTAGTAACTCCCGACCGCAACCCCGGGTATCCTTTGCTCCCTCTTTCTGCTTGACATGCGTGGACACACGTGCACGGAACCGTGTACGATCCGGCGCCAGGACACGAGCGTGTCCGCTGGGTAACATGACCTAACTTGGTGCGACGCGTTGTCCGTCCTTCGGAACGAGAGGTGATCGACCGTTGCGGTCTTCCTTATAGAAACTTCGCGCCCGAATTATGCATCGAGTATTCATTCTGACCACGGAAAATATGCTTCTCCATAAATTTCATATATATTTATTCTAACGCCTTGAAGAACGTCTTAGAGATCAAACGGCAGATCATCGATATCGATGAACATTCTTGAGATCACGAGTCTCGAAAGATTCGCCAGTCAAAGGAAACCAGATTACCTCGAAGGGTTTCAGGGAAATCTCGCTACCGTTTCAACCTCGAACACCTCCTCAATCTTTACCTTGTCATCTTGTCCGCCGATCGAGCGATAGTTCCTAATTAGGTTCGCTATGCGCGAACAATGTCCGACGAGATTCTTGCCAGCGGGTATCGCTTTCGTCGACGGGAAACGCCGATGCATCGAAATCCTCCGCCCCCGTGCCGCAATCGTAGAGTATCTCTGGTTTTCCACCGTCAGTTTTCGTAACCCGTTAACGTGATTCGCGAATGCCAATCGTTTCCCGTTCGTCCAGGTTCGCACAGCCTGTCGCTGTTCCTTTTACGCGCCTCTTCCACTGGTCCGACACGTTAAGTCCGCTACCACTGGCGCGAGGTAACGCGATGAAAGGAGCTGGCTCGAACCGAGGGAACTCGATCTCCAGAACGAAGCAACGTTTTATAGGAAATCTCGTCGTTCCTTACTTTCCACGGAGGTATCCTTATTGAATTTTCACCGTTCGTAATCTCCGCTCAAATAAAATGCCCGCCCACGGGGTTGCTTTCTCGATCGAGGGTGACGCTTAAAGAATTCGAGCGATCCATCATTCCTCCCGACCGCGCGCGATTCGCCGCGACGATCGAACCGATCCGACCCTCCGCGGTGATTCCCGCTGACGGAAGCAATCGGTCGTCGATCGCGGCGAGTATCTACGGTTATTAGTATCGACACTCGGCTCTCTGGACCAAAACGATTCGAGCCAGAGTAAAAGTGGTATTGTGCCGTGGGATATTGCGAAGCAATCGTACGTAAAATCAGCCAGGGGATGGTATTCCCTGGCGCGGCTGACCGGTTCGTATCGACGCGGCGCCGGGAGCGATATCCGACGTAGGTGTCAGAGATCTCGTAAAAGTTCGCGCCGCCTGTCCCGTCTCGCCCTGAGATTTTTTTATCGGGACAAGCGGACGCGGTGCTCTCGGTGATTGGCCGTAATTTATATGTAGATCGTGTATACGACCACCAACCCCTCCACTCCCCCTATTTCTAACGAATTTTCCTCGGATACTGTGCTCTGCATATTTACAAGCCGCTTTCCACCCTCCACGTTTTTCTCGTCCGTCGTTCTTCTTCTCTCTCTCTGCTATTTTTTGTCATGGAAAACGCGAACAGCGCTTTGGAAGTTTCCCCCGCGGGTAACGACGAAGCTTGCGAGCCCTCGATACGATCAAACGTAAATGAGAGGGTAGAGAAAACGGCGGGTACGTACGAGCCACTCTGTAGCACTTCTCGTGTCGCGACATTTGTTAGGACGCTAGAGAAATTCTTCTTGGGCGGTGAATTAGGGAAATGCGACGGTGGTATGAATATTTATGGGATCGCGGCAATTTTTGTAAACCCCTCTATATAAGAAGGTGGGCTATAAAAGATAATTAGTTGCTCCAATTTACTTAATTTACAACTTTCGTTTATGGAATCCACCACCGGCTTTTTATTCAGACGTTCAGTTCGAATGAACTTAGATTATAAATACGGATGTATGAAAAATCTCTGCAGCTTCGAAGGGTTCTCGTCCATTATTCAAAAATCCCAACAGGATAGGTCCGCGGTCGGTCGAGGTCGAATTTTTCAATCCCACGGTTCCAAACCCCACGCGGGGACGATTCCTCGCGATGGAACGGCGTTCTATGGTGTTGGCCAGGGTTTGATACCATTAATCAGCCGGACGCGGACAGCAGGTGGAATGGCAGATGGACTTGGCTGGCGCTGCAGACCGTCCGACGCCTGGCGGCGCGATGCTAATGACCCGACAAATTTTCCGATTGTTCCCCATCATCGAGGCGATCTCTCGTCCCTCTTGACAAACGACCTCGAACACAATGGCTCGCGCTTCCGCCCACGGAGTAATCTACCGCTCGATTTTTCACCGCGCCTCGTTGCTGGAGTCCCTCACCCAGAATGGGAGACGGAAGGAGTCGCGATCAATTTGTGGGTCAGAGGGAAGAGCTTATCAGCTTTACGTTCCGCGCGACTTGTTTTATTGTGTAGTAATTATTGCGCTGCCGTCGCTGGCTGTTCTTTGTTGGGTCTCCAAGGATGTGCTCGTGGAACACTTGCGATTGAAGTATCGCTTCTCTCTATTGAGAAGAGACAATAGCGTCGGGGTTGAAAGAAATCCTTGACCATCTGGATTACATATTTTTTTATTCGTATCAGTTTCTGTGGAAATTCTTCGCACAGGTGGAATGCAAACGTTTATCATCCCTTATTGGGGATAGATTTATATATTTGGATAGCCATTCTTCCGAAATTTCCCCGTACACGTTGAACGCGGCATACCAACGGGCAAGTTCCGATCTCCATCAAAAGTTAGGGGTTAAACGCGCGGCTTTAGAGCGAGTACATGGGACAGAAACAATTGGCCCCGCAATTAGGGGATACAAAGGGCTTCAACCGAAGGAGAACAGCTAGGCGAACAATGCGTTTCAGAGCGTTTCAACGCAAACTCGTGACAGCTTCTTCGAACGTACCTTAGGCGCGCCTGTGCACGCTCAGTTGGTTTACACGACTTGGTACCAGAGCAAGTAACTTGGCGGGTCGCGCGATCGAACCGTGCGCCCAGACACTTGCCGAGAATACACGGTTTATTATTCCTCGTCCCCGTTGGCCATTTTTTAATCAACTGACCTAATTCCACCGTGCAGTCTGACCCGTTTTGTCTCGCGGCCGCGAGAGGAAGAAAAAAAACGCGGAGCCTCTTACGGTAGCGACTTGCCAATTGAAATCCGCGACAAAAGAAGACGGAACGCGACTGATGAAGTGAAGGAGCCGCGGAGGAAAGGGCTGCTAGGTCACCTTTGTGGGACAGGACCCAAGTAATGGACGGTCTCATCCAGAATCGCCTCTTTTTTTTTTTTTTTTTTTTTATTTCTCAAGAACCCTCTTTGAATCGAGCACGAGGACCTGGCCTTCTCCGTAACTGGAAATCGAAAGTAATAACCAAGCTTCTCAGGGTGGAAAATTAGGAACAGAGGAAGAGCCAGTCGCGGCTCGCACCGATCTGCTTTGAGACATTGTAGGCGATTCCATTCGCGTGGCGCGGTTCTCACGCGTGGATGAAAACTTTCAGCTTTGTTTTCTCTGAGTTAGAATCGCGCGGCGGTACCAGAAACAGCTGCGTTTCATCCCCGTGCAAAAGCTCCATTTCTTTGTCTCTGTTTCGCGCACCCTCGAGAACTTTCAACTCGTTTAAGGTAAATCCGTGGATATTTCGCGCGCGCGTGGCAGCTCGAGACAGGGAGGGGTGCTCTCTCTCTCTCCCTCTCTCTTCCTCTTTTTCTTTTTTTGTTTTCTTCACCGGACGGAATGTGGAACACGAGCGTACGTCTGTGTACGTGCAACTCTTTCTTCCATCGTAACTCACGCGCGACTGAGTGGGTGTTTGTGTTCGCGATTTCGTCGGGAACGCGCGAAATAGGTGGATCCGTCGCGCTGATACGTTCGGGAGATCCGAATTCGTTGGCGAGGAATATAAGCCCACCTTTGTCTCGAAATATTCAACGATACGCGGCGTAGCTTCCACGCCAGTATTTTTTCTTTTTTTCTCCCCCGTTTTTTTCTTTTTTTTTTTTTTAGCCTTTCTATATACCGTGGCTCGCGTCCCTCGCCCACCCCCCGTTTCCCGTTCACGGTTTCATTCCGTAACGAATAACTCTTCTCACGACGAAATGAAAACTGTGTGGTTCCTCACGGTTCGCGGAATTTTCATCGTCGGCTCTATCGGTCGCGAAAAATCCGGTGCCCTTGACTTTTGTCCCTCCCAGTTAAATTTTCCATTTTCCTCCCCCGGTTTTGTTCACCTCTTCGCGCATCTCTCATTGTTCCCACGTATGCGACGATTCTCGTATACTTTCTCCGCTGAAATTATTCGGTTGTACACCAAAATTACTGATCGCAGATAACGCGATAGGACTCTCCTATTCCGTTCGTTTCGTCGAGAGACGTCAGCTCGCGTCACAAGGAGTCGAGTGCTTTTTCGGATATAAATCAGCCCATATATCCCACTGTCTCGAGCAGTCGAAATCAGATGCAAACGCGTCTCGCGGCATTAATTTCAAGCTATCCACCGGTTAATACCTCGTGCATCGTGACGTCTGCGAATCCTCGCACTTGGACGCGGCCGACACTGATTCTCGATGCGAATAGACAGCCGGATCAAACGTCCGGCGACGATAGTTGCGAAATGAAATTACTCGCCGCGCTCCTCGAAGGACAATGCGTTTAGCCGTGTGACACGCAGGTGGCCAGAAGATTAAACCGAATCCAGTGCACGAGGGACTGACGTCCATTCAATTAGCACGTAATCACGCTTTACGCGGATCCGGATAGCCAACGCGTACGTCGAAATAATTTCAGCCAGACGGGGAGAACTCGTCTGCTCTAATTGAATAAATCAGTAACAATCCGGGAACACTTTGCGCAACGGCGCCGCGCGGCTGTTCCGCAAACGCGAACTTTCCTGCGGCGCGGCCGAGAAAGCGTTCAGAGAACGTTCGCCTACACGTTAAATATTTACCATCGCGTACTTTTTCCCCGACACCGCGCAGTGTCGGGGGTTCGCGCGCGTTTTTTTACCCCCGCAGTCTCTGCGGTCGTGAAAGTACTCTCTAAAACGGAGCGCACAGTGAGTTCGGACGATAAACGTCTCTTTGATTTCTTCTGCGCGCAGTGCTTCGAAACAGAAGCCAGGAGCGAACTGAAACTTTCTCTCGTGTGTAAGACGCGTTCACCTTCACTCTCCGCGAACCATTTAATTAAGAAAACTCCTCGTTTTCATTACGCGTGTACTTTCATCTTGGTTGTTAAAAGACAGCAGCGTTGGCGTTGGCCTTTCCTCTTTTTTTTTCTGCGCAAAACGCGTAGCCGTTAGCTCGCGAATTAATTCGTAATTACGGAACAATTAAGATCGAGTGGCAGTTATCCGCGACTCTATCAGCGGACGTCCAACTGTTTTTACATTAAAGTTCCGCCGCGCGGGTAGGATAGCGTGCACGAGGGGGAGAAATCGTTTGCGGATGCAGCCAGCTTTTTTCTTAGGCGTGCGCGCCTGAAAAACTTCAATCGCTTTTGTCCCGTTGCAAGGAGGAAATTTGAAATTACAATCGGTCGGGGCGGCGAAACGAGGGTCGAAAAAAATTCCGTCTTGGCGAACGGGCGTCTTGCGGTTCTTGTTCGCCGGCCATTTGTCATTGCTTCGGATGCCTGTACGCGACGATCCGTGCCCTGAGCATGGATAAATGTCACGACGACCGCTCTGCCTACGTTTTAGCTCCCCATTTATACTCCTCGAGAGAAAGAGAGAGCGAAGCTCGCGTGCGGCTGTCTGCCAGTTAAAGAGGGACAACTTGGGCGGAGCGTGCTCCGATTCTCATTACGGGCACCCACGCGTCGTTCATAACACGGAAGACAGGGCTGATCGGATCGAACGACAGATTTAATTCGGAGAGAACATTTAATCGAGGAAATAGAATCGAATAGAATTTTATTATCCTCTTGTAGAGGGAGAAAGTAGGTTCTACTTGTATTCAAAGAGTTGTACCATTACAGTCCTGACAAGAAGTTATTTCAAACGGCAAGATTGAAACTTTTATTAAAACGAGTCTACGATCCTCTTCTTCGTTGACTCTAAGAATCTCCTGCTCTCGTTGCTTGCCCAAGTAACCGGATAAGCGACTACCCTTCTTCCTCGCGACTCGTCAAGCGACTCCGATTAATGCAACCGGACAGAAGAACGCTCGCAAGCGTCGTCCCGGTTTCTCGCGATAATTACGTTACCGAAACCCATTCTGCGGTTACACCCTTACGCGTTCTCGCGTACAGATAGCGGTCACGGTCATCCGATTCCGGCCGCACGTTCGCACCTTGGAAAAATTCGGTTCGCAGAAGCTGGTTGCTCGCGTTACGATGCCTCGAGCTCGCTCATGGATTAATTATCCAAGGAACGAGCTGTGCTCGTCGATCAGCTGCGATACGCTCGTTGATTACCGTCGCGACGCTCATTCGTTCCAGTGAACAGGTCGCGTAAACGTCGTTGCCTGTTGATTAGCGACGCGCGCGAAGTTGTCGCGGTCGCCATCGTCCACCCCGAAATCCAGGTCACTCGTGTTGTTTTCGCGTTCGAAAAACCTCCGCCCAGTGAAACGGAACACGGTTTGCTCTCTGGTAACGAGCACGAAGCTTGTTTACAAAGTAGCAGCGGAGTCTGTACGTTTTAATTATTCTCACGAGCGCGTGATCGATCGAGCCAGGCGTCGATGATTTCATTCGAAGAGAACCGGATCCCGGGTCCAGCCGCTCGCGTGCACGTCCCATGGATTTGCGTGTTGCAGCTTAAGCGGCTTTTCGCGGACGGATAGGGGGCTCCGCGTCGTCGATAATTAAACGGCAGTGACGTAAAAGGCCAGCCCGACGCTTTCTTACCCGTCTCAACGTCGAGGAGTAATTAACTTCTCCCCGCGGCTATCCGGGAGGTTCGCGTCTCGATTTTGATTCCACCCTGGAAACTCCGCCTCGTCTGATACGTACAGTCCTCTTTTTCGCGTCCCGGCTCTACTTTAAAGTATCGTAATTAATCTGTGACCGGTTATTGGTGCTCGCCCAACGTGCTTTTGCAGATAACAGGAATCGCTCCCGAGAATTTCGCCGGTGGAGTACGCGATACGTTAACCGGATGATGAATTGCAAATGGTCGTGCGTCAAAAAAATTGCCGCGTAACGTCCATACACGGGCGTATATAAAGAAAGAAAAAGGGAGAAAAAAAATGTACCGCGACTTGGTCGCCGGGCGAATCGATTAATTTCCGCTGACTACGGCTCGTTAAGAGTCCCTCTTGCTTTTCCGTCCGCTGTCAGTACTTCTTCGTTCCACGAAATATGGGACGCGCGTTTAATTGAAATCAATCTCGTGCCCGCGATAAAATTGGACGGAAAAAACGTGGCTCTCTTTCTCTCTCTCTCTCTCTGCTGTGACCAATATAATCGTTCGTCTCTACGTAACAGTTTTATTGTTCAGAGAAAATATTTGCGATTGATAGAAGTATACGAGGAACGCTCGCGACTTGTTGATCGCGAATACCCGCTAAACGAGGTTCCCCTGTTTTAACTCTTGGATACGAAATCTCGCGGGATACATTTTTAAACGATAGGACAACGGATCTGTCTGGTAATACCAAGGACGTGAGGACCCAGGTCCTCGTTCAAACACGTAGGTTCATCCACGCACGTCTCGGGGATTAGCCGTCGATCACGGTTCCGCGATGTGTCCCTTCGAGGCTACAGAGTGTACACGCTGGCCAGCTGGAGCAAGTTCAGCTGACGCCCTTGCTAAACGCGTTAGCCCCTGTTTGCCAACTAGTTAAACGGTTGATATTTGCTGGCCGGTCCTTGCGACCCTATTCGAGGCATAGGTCGCGGACAAGCGGACCGTAACGGCGTGCAAATGAACTCGCCCTTTCCCAATCCGGAAATGAAACGGCGAAGAATTAACTGGTCGCTGGGACGTGTTCACATCCGCGCCCCCGCCGTTATTGGCTTCATCAACGACCCTCGTGCCCCGCCTATATGAATATTGCACGTGTGCGGTAGCCCATGCGTGCTCGAACGTTTGATAATCTTCCCAGTCAGGCTTGGAATATACGGTTCGACGGTATATCCGTAATTTTCCAATCGGTTCCGAGAATATCGGAGTTTCTATGAAGCGACGTCTCGAGAACCGAGTAATATCTTTTAAGGGATGGTAGTTTAAAACCCGATAGAAAAGAGAAGCTCTGTTGCGTGTAAGTTACAAATAGTTAACACCAGTTGAATGCCACCCAGTGGTCTCTAATCTAATCCTTGTCGACGTTCAAGTGTACACCGTGTACTACACTCATTTTTTCACACTTCTCTCCTCCGACCGCTTGTCCAGCGAGACGAATAATTGCGATCGGCTGTAAGACACGCGAGGCTCGATACGCCCGTAGAGTAGAGAGGCGTCGCGAAAGGTACGCGACGATTGCACTCGTTGGCCCCAATAAATTTCTGGCGACGCTGCGATAGCGTGCATGCGACGCTCGCGTTAACGGGCCACCGCTGCGGAACACGTTGCGACGCTCGATAGTCCGTCACGACGGTGCGGCTTCGTAAATTCGTAGGGGTTACGGATGCGGGATCGCCTCGGGTACGCCACGAGGGGATCCTTTTGCCCGCGACAAGGATTTATGGACCGCGAGCCGGTTGTCGCCGCGCGAGAATTACGAGCCCTTGGATGCTCGACCAGAAATCGCATTTGACGGACATTTACCGACCCTGCGATATTCTCGAATGCCTCGTCCTCGCGAGTCTGTTACTCTCGAAGAGATTTTTCTCTTGCGGAGGCTGTTCGCGCATTTAACCTCGCGTTCTGACGATTTTCCGATACTCGTGTTCGCTGCAAGGTGTTCGCAATTCGTTTTAATTCGTACGCTCGTAGAAACTTCGCGAGGCGTTCGAAGGGATCGACTCTATTCCTTAAATCGGACTCTTTTCACGAAAATACAGTGAGGCCGCAATTTGTCAAGTTATCGCTATGTTCGCGAGTGCACTCGACGAACGCGAGCGCACTCGAGGCTGAAAACGTCGACGAAGTTCTCCGGAACGGAACCGGAAAAATTGCGAGCCGTAAGGTGAGTGAAAATTCTTCGCGCCCTCGGGAAACATTTTAATTTTACGGAATTATTTCGGTGTCGTTAAGCATTCCAGCGCGGCTGGAATTAATGCCGAGAGGAGGACGAAGTTGGTAGCTGGTTCGCGTGCCCGCGAAAGCGGACGCCGAGCAGCAGCAAGGACGATTATTCGCGATTCGTGGGGCGAGCCAGTAAATCAGAAGATTATTTAACGCCGCGAAAGTGCATCGCCGAGGTGTTCGTACGGGTAGACGGGAGGCGGGAACGAAACGTGCTCGTTAATACGAGTGGTCCCGTCTCTCATGTTTATTCCTCTGGGTGTTTCCTTTTATCCCTCTGTGCTACAGCTACCCCTGTGCGGCTCGCGACGATCCCTTGCGACGCCTCTCGACGCGTCGCTTCCTTTATGCATTCACACGTGAAAAGCGATTTCACTTTGCTCGCCGGATTCGATTCCGTTCGATTTCCAACGTTTCGCCAGCGCGTGCACGTCCGTACAAAAGGGAAGCGATCTCCTCTGCGCCTCCAGCCACCAGTTTTATTATCAACAAGCCGTTTAACAGCGTTCGAGTGCTGTTTTTCCAAGAGTTTCGCTCCGAGCCCGATGATCGTCCCGTCGAAAACACTTCACCCGGGTACCGTTGTTTGTCCAATATCGTCTGGTCATTAGTTGCATTCCTGGCAAACTGACGACTCGACCAATAACCGATACCCAAATTGTTCGGGCGCAAATTGAACATCCGCGGACGGTCTAAAACGTGTCCGCCTCGCGTGTCGTTGTTACCTGCCAGCCTCCTCGTCCGCTCGCTCTATTCATCGGGATAATGAATGTCCCTGACGTGCGAGCCGCCGTCGTTAATTCACGGTCCCAAGGAGCGCGTCCGGACAAAGAAGAAGCGACTTGTCCCACCCTTTTATACCTCGACGTGTCGGACTGGCAACGAAACGCGGTTCCTCCGACCTAGGAGCATTCTTTCCACGGGCCACCGCTTGCGTCAGCAATCTCCTTGGTCCATCCATTGAAATTACTGCCGCGCCCCCGTCAGAATTACGGCCTCGCAGCTTTCATTATCGCGACCCGACGATCCGCGTTAGTGACGTTTTAATAGCTCGGATCTCCGACCCGGTGGAGGTGGTGGACGTAGTCCTCGGACGATTTTTCGAAGGGACGGCCAGCACTTAGCGGGTGGAACTCCTGGCTAAGGAGGGTAGCTCGATAAAACGGTGCTCCCTTAATGCAGTCTACGGTCCTCGTTGATCTCCGCTAGCCCGCCAATATCGGCCACCCGTAAATCGGGAAACTCTCGCCGCTCGGCGACCGTCCGTGGAGACCGGTGTAAATTTCAACGTCGCAGCCCGTTCCACGTAGCTACCCTCTTAATATTTAACGCGTCGAGTGTCGTGTCGTTATCGTGGCTCCTAGCGAGCTCTAATTTACGCTGAAACCGTTTACGCCCCCGTAACAGCCCTGGCGTATAAATAGTTGCAATCGTTGCGCAAGCTCCGCGCTATGGAAGCCAGGATTTCCGACAGATTTTGTCGGAACTAGCGAAGCGTTCGCTGCAGGGTATCCGTCGAGGGCGAGGGGAATTAGCAGCGCGGAAAGGAGTCGCGTTAAAGCAACCTCATCGGTTCGAGTCCTCTCAGAGGCGTCACCCTGTCTTGCGAAACGCAGGAAACGGGCAATCGCCTTGGATGACGCTATTAATCAGCCCCGTGCAACTCCCGCCACGAATTCCTCCACGGGCGATCCTTCAAGATAATATTCCGCTAAGCTCTCTCTGCCAATATCCGGCGAATCGATTTAGCCCTCGCACAAATGATCAATCTTCTTCACCGTCCACGACACAGGCGACTTCTACGCGGACGGATAATGGCGGCGGGGAATAGGCTAAAGGTGGAAACGTCCGAGTACGCGTGTCTCAACACACCTGAGCTTGAAGCCTAATCGTAGTCAGAATAATACGGTGCCTGCGCGGGAAATTAACCTGGGACCGTTCATGGTAAACGCTTATCGGCGTCCGCCATGGATTTGTTGAACGAAACTTGCAGCAGAAACGTGGCTGCACGGACGCGACCACGAGCGGAACGGAAATTAATCAATATTTAATATACATTGAATGACCCAGCAGTTATTAACGTGTGCGTGCGCGGCACGTAATCGCGTAATTAATTTCTCGCGACGAGATTCTTGCCGGTTATACGGAACGGGGCATAATGGCGGCAGTTCCGCGAACAGTCGAGATCGATTAAATTGCATCCGCGTTCATTGTGTCTCGATCAATTGACCGCCTCGCGACTTCGCTGCACGCATTGGTTAGATGCGGTGCAGTGGTAGACGGAGTATTCCTTGCGTTCTCCAAAATGGCGCGCACCGTGAATTCCATGCCGCGCCTCGTCGTTCTACCCTCTGCAGCTCTACCATATCCTGTCGTTGTTGCACAATTTTGTCGCCAACCAAATGGCAATGATATTAAACAGTATATTCACGCGTCATATGTACGTGACATATCAACTTTCAAGTGTTTTCGATTGGCACGCGTAGAAAGAATAGTCCGGGGAAAGCTAGTTCCTCGCGGTGAACAGCAAGCGACGCGAAACATCCGCGTAGACGTTAAACAACGGCTAAGTGTTTGCCAAATAAGAATTCGAGAGGTGTGCATGGCGAAGCTAGAGCAGTTGTCGATCGTCTGTCAACGGGGCTCGTAGAACGGACGAGTTAACAATGGTGGAACGCAAAGGAGAAAGCGACCAGTGAAAACTGTTACGTAGTTGGGTAACCGCTTCATCAGCCAACGATTGTACGTAAAAATGTTCCCGTGGACACCTGCACGGTTGATCTAGCGCGGTGAGCCGAATAATTGGGACGATGTCAGCGGTCTGTTTGTCGCGTATCTGAATTTCTCAGTCGATGATGCCTCTTAGACGCGCAGAGGGAGGTTAACGAAGAGACGGTTAATAAGCTTGTTAGGGAGGCGGACGAAAGACGCAGGCATCGCGATAGTTAGCCTTATATGCAGAGTCAACGGATGCGGCGGCATAAAGGGAGCGCTGTTCTCTCTGTTGTTCTCTGCCGCTTTCTCTCTCGAACAACTTTGATGAATAGTTGGTCGTCAGTGGCCGAGGCTAGACACGATACTCGGCTATATTTAGAGATACGCGACCTAACGCTGTGAAAAGGAAACGCGAATGTCAGCGAAGGGAACTTAGGTAGCCTGGCTAGTTCCTCGGAATATTCTCAATGGACCCTCTTTCTCGCTGCAAGCGGACCGTTCCATTTCTTTATTTTAACGAGCAGCGGCAAACGGAGGCGCAAGTGGATAAACGCGTTGCGTAACGGAACAAGGTACTCCGATCGCGTGTGCTACGCGTGGAACTAAAATTTGCCTTCTTTCCTGTTGCAGCTGGAGCCGCTTCTGAGGAAACTAACCAAAGGTCCAGTTCTGCACACAATCGCCACTCTCTCACGAAGGGTAAGCAGTCGAATCAGCGTCTGCGGCGTCGAAATGTAATCGTGGGCACAAGCATACCCGGCCGATCGTTTCGAACACCGCCGCGATGCTATGTCGCTTATCCTATTCTTTATCGACTCGTTTTGCACACGGCACACGCGGATATCGCGGGAAATTATGCACACCTCATGCATGGTCGTAAATAGTTGGACGCGTACCGCGCGTTGGTACAAAGTGCAGCCGGTTAGGCGGTCCTCGTATGTATGGCATGTCGACGGGAAGGCGTATCGTTTCGTTGTTCAATTTTGTCGTTGAAAACATCTGGCAAATGTTTCCCTAGTAACGCTGTTGCCGCGCAACTGCCACGGCGGGTCCTTTCTCGTTGATCAGCGGCTGTAAATTCGTGAACAAAAGCCCGCGGTTCGCTGCGAACGCGGAGAGGGATCCGGCGTAAACCTCGCGATTATTTCCCGTTAAAAATGGGGGTGGGTTCCGGATTACGAGTGTCTACAATCTACAGAAATACTCAGGTCAGTGGTTACCGCGAAACGGCGACCCTTGCTTTAATTATTCGAGAACCGAAAAAGAGACAAAGACGCGAGTTATTGTACGACACCGCCTTTTGATCGAGTCAATACCTGAATTGAAACCTGTTGGCTGTCCATCGATCGCGCGACTTCTCATCGCTACGGTGTGCAATCGAAAGGTAGAGAAGCAGAGGAAATTCGATAGAAACGATCGAACGTGAGAATCGCGCGACTCATACTCGCAGAAATTTGATAAAAGATTGACGCGCGTTGATCCTACGGATTCAAAGCCTGGAATATTTGGCTCGCGCGAGATAACGAATGCAATATCGCAGCGTGAGCTGTAAAACGACAAATGGATTTAATAACGTTTTAATTCCGTCGATCGCCCCGGGTGGCGTATCTCGGCTCGAAAAGCCAGAAGTTCGATCAACCGTAAGGGAAGAGCGTCCATGGAATTGATAATAACGCGCGGGCATTTGTCTGGAAGGATAACGAAAAATCGTTGATCGTCGAGGCCTGAAATATCCGTTCGAACGTAGAACGCCTCCATAGAGAGGCTCGAATCCGACGATGGATCGCGATCGAAACGTCCACGCGAGGTGGAAACGTGGAAGGGACTCGCGACGGTTTTTTGCGCTTTAAATGTCAACGAAGAGATTTGTAGTCGAAGCTAGGAAGCGTAGATAGTTAACCCTTCGCGGGCCGGTGGTTTCGCTGTGAATCCACCATTTCGTATTATCTGCTCTAGTGGTTCCCCGCGCTTGAAACGAAACTACTTTTACCTCGCAACTTGGAGCACTCTTTGACGATGTTCCGCAACGACTATTTCGACGGTTACTTCGGTGTATCTCTTTTAAAGGAATACAGGGATTCGTCGGAGGGCGAATGTTCACCCTCGATTATCGCGAATCGCGCAGCCCCTTTGAAACGGTTCCGTGAACGTTTCGCGAATTAGCGAAGGGAAAAATTATAGGGCAGATTCCCCGATAATGTAATTAGAGTCGTGTTTGAGAAACGTTCAGCCAGGCGTTAAGCGCGATGGCAATTATCAGAGCTCGAGGCCAGAAACGGAAACAAAGTCGCGACGGCGCGGGATCGTTGCACACGCGAGGCTCGTTCGCTCGTTAAATATTAGTAGAACACTCCGCGGTGGTGCTAGGATGAGAAACCAGGACAATTTCGATCGTCACCCGCAGACTCCCGGTCCGCCTCCATTAAAATGGAATACGAGCCACTCGACGCGCCGCGTTTAAACGGCGATGGGCCTGCTTGCCTGTGCGCCAAACGCGTACGCGTCGACGCGACGATACTAAATTCGAACTAGTGGCTACTCCACGCCATTTAAAGACTCCCGTTGGTGCTCTCAGAATTCGCGTCAATTCGCGTTCGAAACGAAATTTCAATTGGCCGCTGTCGAGCAGCGAAATGAAATGTTTGGAATTATTGCCGGATCGGCGAGGGATCGTGAAATTCAATTCGAACAATACACCGGGAACGAAACGAGCGGACGGGAGCCGCGAAAGGGAGGAGGCGTATTAAAACGTGACGGTTCTTAGCTACGCGGTGGATATCGGGGACGCGGATCGATCACGCATTCGATAATAAATCATCGATCGTATCCCCCCCGTGGACGAGCGCGGACGGCACTTGGCATTATGCATTATTCGACGGCGAATAGCGTGAATATCGTACCGATGAGCCAGAAGGGATAGGAGTAGCTGAAGGAGCAACGGATGGAGGAAGGGTGGTTTCAAGTGGAGAGGCAGTCGGCTCGAGAAGTGCCGCGAGGACAGAGAAAATAGTAAGGACGCCCGGTGCACCGTGGTAGATGGGAAGAACAGATTCCTATTGTTTTCCGACCCACTTCCTAACGCTGGAAGATTAACAGTGTCCCTTGGCTGTATCTACTGACAGATTTTTCAACGGACGGCCTGTGCGCGACGATGCTTTTTGCGACCTTGCCAACGCGAGAATAGGAACGCGCTGACCTAAAGAGAGGCGCACGTTTCAACGCGCTGCGGACCGCTGCGACCGGATTATCATTTTTTTGTTCGCATCTTCGAAAAGATATTACGTGTCCAATTCCACGATTGCGAACGACGACGGGAAACTGGGACGCTCCGCGAGTCGCACCCTTTGCGTACGAACGCCGAGTCAAAGGGTTAATGTAGTTGTTGGGAACAATTCCAGCGAAAGTATTCCATTTGCGATGATATCGCGATCAAAGATAGAACGGTGATGCAAAGAGCTTTTTGTATTCACGCACGAAGTTCCCACTTTCTGAAGAACCAAGATACACACCCGGCACGTTGTTCCACGCGGCGCATTGTAATGCAACGACCCAACGAGGCGCGTTCCTATTGGTAACAACAATAGGCTGGCCTACGGATGCTCAATTGGCAGTGTGCTCTTTGTCGCTTCTTTTCCACGGAAGAAAAGACCGCGTCTATCTGCCGCTCGGTTTAAGAACACGCGTATCACCCTTTTACTTGCACCCTTTTAAATTGTATCTCGCGTTCCAATGGTAAGCTGTGGAAATATTAAAAAGAAAGAAAATAGAGAGGCACCAATTAGGTATACCTTTTAAGAGGACTTCATTTTTCCTCCTCATCGATTGCTCCCGAGAATATTCTACCATCGACCTACTTCCGAACCTTCGTATTTTTGCGAAGAGAGCAGTTCACGATTGTTACCAGTCGATAAGGGGTTTCAATTCTCTCCCCTAAGATGACGAACGAGGAACAGAAAGATGATAACTCCGACAATCCATCGAACTTTCAAGGAACTCGGAGTCATCGATAAGGTAAAGAAACTGGCCAGTTGAAATTCAAGCGAAAGCCAGGTCGATCGAGTAACAACTGCGCCGGTAATCGTAGATTACGGGGTCTGCCGCCCATTCAACGACCGGAAGCACCCGATGAAACTCGAAATCTGCAGCGAGACGTTCCTCTCGAGATAAGAGGTGGTGCTCCAGCAATGGCTGGAAACTATCGCGGATCCAGGGCTCTCTTGGTCGACAATTGGGTTTCTTCGCGTCGAAATTTCAATTCCAACGCGGCCTACGGTATCCAGATGAAAAGGCTGGATCTCCATTGTTTTGCGATTCACGTGCAGGCGACAGAAGATTATAGCCCAGTGAACACGACGTGTGTATATCCCACCGCCGAGGGCCTCTCGACGTTTTTCGACCGTTTTCGCGGGAAACGGGTTCCCATTGTAGCTGGAGACCGATGTAATTTCAAATCAGAGTATTTTTCCCCCCAACTACTACTTTCTTCGTTCCTCCCTTCT
The DNA here is from genome assembly GCF_050948175.1 of Xylocopa sonorina. Taxonomy (NCBI): domain Eukaryota; kingdom Metazoa; phylum Arthropoda; class Insecta; order Hymenoptera; family Apidae; genus Xylocopa; species Xylocopa sonorina. Next base: position 8,778,485 of record NC_135203.1, read on the forward strand.
TTTTTTTTCTACCCTCTCTTTTCTTTTTGGTTTCTCCTCATCCGCGTAATCACCTTGAAGAGGCCGCGCTCTCATTTATCCTCGTTTGTATACGTACGAGTATCCCCGACGAGTTCTTCGAATTCCAGCCCCGATGAGCCACGATGCGGCCTGCGAATGGTATTGATTCGCGTAACGCGCAATCGAGACTGCTCCTCTATCTCCTTCGCGAAAAAAGTAGAGCGTTGATATTAATTACGTGGTGCACTTATCGGGCGCCACTTTTTTCGATATGCTTTTTTTTACCTTTTCCTAATTTGCTGACGCGCGCCCCCTTGACAACCCTCCGTCCCTATTCCACGTGCCCTGCGACCGATACAACTTTGTATCCAGCAACGTCGAAACGCTTTCTATTCGCCACCCTCCCACGCGGGTTCTCCGACGCGCACCCTTTCTCTCGCCAACCCTCGTCCGCCTCGCGCCCTGCCTCGCTCTATCTCGTTCGATTCCGCATCCGCATTGCTAATGAAACGTCCAATTAACATCAACGGTTGCCACGAGGCCGTCCGTCCACCAGTCGTGTCACTCCTCTATCCCCGTCTCGCTCTCACACTTTCGCCTCCTTTCTGATATTTGCAATCACCAGCCGGAAACAACATCGGCAGCTAGACGATCTTCCTCTGACTGTCGTTCGATGGAAACGAGGTAGCAGCCTGGCGAACAGCTTGCCACTTTTATCCCCCTTTTTCGCTGGTTATCTGCTCGAGTCTTTTAAGCGGCGCGAGGTCGAGAAAGCGAGACACGCGAATCGTAAGTAATCAAACGGTGGATACAGAGAGGCCTCGGCGCAATCAATAATCGGTAATAATTCTTTCTCGTTGGCTCGTTCCTTGCGTTACCTCGATACGAAGTCGATCGGTGGATAGCGCATCGTCGGCAACAGTCAGCCTTGGGCGCACAATGCGATCCGTGAAAGCGAGGAAACAAAACGAAGGGGGATTTAAACAGTTTCCGATGGAATAATTGACCGCGCGATAACGCGAGCTCCTCGGCTTCCATTCGCAACTCTGCGGACCGTAATCGAGGTGCTATCGCTTAACCAAAGAACAGCCTCCTCCCTGCTCGCCTTCTCTAATTGCACGGCATCGCAAGCTCGACGCCTATTCAACGGACCACCGTTCGTTTTCCAATTATCAATTATTCCCGACGACGAGGCGCTGTCCCGCGTTTTTTCTCCCCTTCGCTCTGACGAGATTTGCAATCAGCCGGCGAAAACATCCGCGTCGAGGGAACACGAATCGACAGCGAGTGTTGAAAATAAGCGGGGTGGCGTGCAATTAACGACGATCGCAGCCGCGAATCACGCGACGCTGTATCGTTAGAGAAAATGGGGTGCAGTTCGGTCAGCCAGGCGAACTGCCGCGAATCTCGAACGCGCTTCCATCAGGGAAATCCGCTGGTTGATCCTTTTCATTTTTGTGACGTTATCCTTCCGTTATATGTCTGAGCTTTTTCAGAAAAATTCGTGGAATTCTGCGTCCCCGTTAAATCGTGAATTTTTGATGCGTAGGCGTCCACGACGAGGGATTAGACGGAAAGGTTGAGCTATCCCGGTTTGCGATTTTTTTAAAAGTCGAGCCTGTAGCTTTTGGTAGTTAGACGACCTTTGTCAGAGATTTTTCACGAATTCAATTAACCTCGCGTGTGCACAACTGCAAAAACAGGTGAATCGAACGGACGGTAGTCGGCGAATACTGTTTAGTGTGTCGCCTGCGAGGTCGCACGCCAGAATTGGTCTCTGTTAAATCCGATAAACACGACAATCGGGGCGCGTGTCGGGAATAGGAATTGGACGCGCGATTCGGCGCGTACGGCGAAGGGGGTGGTCTGTTTGGACAAAGAATCATGTAGGAACGAACATCGATTTTATCTTCCGCAGAGCAAACGATGCACTGGTTCGCCCAAATCGGAGGTGACGAGACCTCGCCCGATTCGTCAGGTAATAATCAGCTTGGTAAATAGACGACGGGTGGTGTGCTTTGCCGGGCCCGTCGCGATGTTTGCACGGAATTTAACGGTCTGCGTAACGAGTGCGTATTAATAGTAATCCGCCATCGAAATTGGAAATGACCGCATTCATCAGTTGCCCGAGTTCCCAGACCCTGTGTGATCTCGTATTCACGACGCGCGTCGACGGTGCACGCTCGTGACCAACCACCGTTGCGCGTTTCCCCGTTTTCAAAGCTTGGCGCCGCTTTAACCAGTTTGAGACTACTAATAAAAAGTACACGAATACTTGGACGTTAACTTCGAACTATAAACCCGGAGCGAACCGGAACGTTCGACGAAAGATACGGGAGGGAAATTTATTTTTCACGACCTTACGCTGCGGTGACACGGGGTAAGAACCGGGGGTATTCACATCGACTCGTAAAAATTGATTACCTTTGTCGCTGTAATCGAATCTACGCGATGAGATATTCCCAAAGAGGCCACGGTTTCCGACCTTTCATCCCCGTAATTACGTTTCGTTAATTTCGTTTCGACCACGCGGGAACTTGGCCGGTAAAGCAAAAGGTCAACACGCGTTTAGAACGGGGGTGGGTAGGAGTTCTGCTTCTTTATAGGCGCTCCCTTAGGACGGAAATACACTGTTCGGTTCGATCGAGCGATACGATCTATTCGACGGAACCGAAAGCGAAGTGAGTGAAACATTTCGTTCTCTCAGCTTACAGTATCGTAATTTACTCTGTCCGCTTTGCTCTCGATTTAATCGGATCCACCGTGTCGTTCGATCGAAACGAACCCAAAGATGCGATTCTCGCCCATAGACGCCACGTCGAGTGCATGACGCATGTTGTTTGAATTGTTTGAACCGTGTCGTTTAAAACGGCAGATCAGTTGCTTTGGATATTTGTACCTTTGTGGTGTGTATCCGCAGCCGCATGCTTGGCAGTGTGTCGCGTGTTCTGCCCCGTAATTACCCGAATCTCACGTGCGTACGCACATATTCTCGCTTTCTTCTCGACAGATGTGAAGCGCCGGCAAAGTCTCTACGACGAGGACTCCCTCGACGGTGATCATCCTACCGACAACGAAGGTATCACGTTTTCAAGGGCAGCGTCGAGACTAACTTCCCTTACGTCGTTTACCCCCCGAGCGGTTCAGACCTCGCGAAGAGATATCGGAACTCGGGAAGTTTTCAATCCGCTTCTAGTAGCAGAGATAAACCGATATTCGCTGATCGGCTTTGAATAGACGGGAGATTCGTTCGTTCGCGCGTGCATTCACATTTTGCAAATTTCTTTGAGAGATCTCTATACTACGTTCACGAGTGTCGAGGCGAGTCGGTAGCCGTGAGCGAAAGCGCGCAACGACCACGCGCAGTGACTACGAAAAATATTCCAATATTTAAAAATCTACTTTCTCTAGTCCCTGCGAATCCTGTCTGCCGACTCGTCTTCTCGAACGTACCATAGACGCAATATACGAGCTACCCTTCTGGCACAAAGAAAACTATCCGGAAGAAACGATTAACGATACCGTCGTATTTGATGAAAAAGAAAAACGCGAGTGGCCCGTACGGCAAGCAAATGTAATCGATCACCGCGGTTGTTCCCAGGACGGGAGTCGACGGGAAGCGCGAAAAACGTGGACAGAGCGAAGCTCGTCCGTGAGAGACAGAACGAGGAGCGGCAGCGGAAGTTGGAAGAGCTGAGACAGCAAGCCCTCGCAGCGCAGCGCTTCCGGGAGCAACGGGAGGAGGAACGCCGAAGGCGCATCGACGAGCTTAGGTCGCGCGATAACGACAGGTTTGTGCTTCCACTGTATACCAATCTTCTAATTACGAATTTAAACCCTAAATACCACGATATTCTGATTGAGCCATATTTTTTCTTTTCCTTTTTTTTTTCCCACCACTTCTCTTTTTGCTTCGATGAAATGAAATATGAACACTGAACCTACATACGCGGGAATGGGCGGTTTGAAAGAGGCGGTGCGTTTTTTAAGCCGGCTTTGCGTTTGGAAATTGGGTTATTTAATACGAGCGAGTAGGCGAACGATAGCCTGCCTCGAGGGTCCAGCTTTTTCCGACCCTATGACACGCGAATTTAAAACGACACGGAGAACCACATTGATGTGTTTAAACGCTCTTTACGAGATTACGTGCTCTCTACGAGGTTATAAGTTGACCTGGTTAATACGATGCCCGGCTAAACTGTTCCTCCGCCGCCGCCGCCGCAGAGAAGCCCGGGGAATTACCGCGACACCTGCATAAACTTCACCCGCGGTGAAACCGCTTTCCGTGACCGTCTAAAAAAAGAATAGCAGCCTATTACGTACGGAGAAAACGTACTTCCTCGTTCGTACGCGGTGCTTGTTCCCCGCGAGAAGCACCCTCTTCAACATCCATGCGCGGTTTTTTATATCACTTTCAAATCCGCGAGCCAACCGTTGCTACGACTGAAAACGCGCGGGTATCGGTATTTGAATCGAAAAAGCAGACGTGCACGTCGACGCGCGCCACTTCTGCGAGCAGTGCGGAATTACGCGTAATAGAGGGGTGCCTTTCAGACGAAACCAAGTGGAGGAGAAGAAACGGGCGCTATGCGAGGCGGAGAGGGAAAGAAGGGAGGCGATCCTCCGGAAGAACCAGGAGAGAGAGGCTCGCATCGAGGCGAAGAAGAAGAACGAGAGGTCGCACATCGTGTTCGCGTTCGGTAGCTCCACGCCGAGGATGCTGGAGCCGGCTGACACCGGTGGCTCCACTTTCTGGGGTACGCGTAGAGCAACCTCTACCACCAACGTAATGATGTTCTCGGCCGCGCAGCCATTGACGAGGAGATCCTCCGAGAGAGAGCTCGACGGTAGCAAGAAACGAGCCACTTCCGCTGGTGGACTTGACCGGAAACCTGGCGAAGGTCAGTGAACGCTTTTTCGAACTCTGGAGGATGATTTTACTCGAGGATTCGTAGACTCTCCCGGTTAAACCGTTGATACGCGCGATCACGCGTGTTTAACTGAGATATTGCGACAGTCACGACAGACGTCGACGAAATCAGGGTTGTTCGATATCGAGGAAAATTAATTGCATCACTCGCCACTTTACGCACTATTTTTACATGAATCAAAGCTACGCGATGGTATCATAAAAGAGAGTGATGTAATAAACATTCTCGGATAGCTGTGCAATTTCTTATCCGTGTCTACTATCTCTGTTAAATGTTCTTTCGATCGTTATTCGATCGAGCGATTAAAGCCTGATCGACCTCTGCCGTTCGCATTGTTAATCACCAGTCGTGACTGAACGATGAATAATAAAACTATGATCGCGAGAGCTCGTGTAAGGAAAACGTAATCGTGAATATCGTGTTGTTGGTGTGAGAATATTCCTGTTTCCACGTTGGCACCCAAACTCTTCAATTGCCGATGGTTGAGACGTGCAACGAAGGCCGCTTCTTTTCTCACTGCGTTCTTTTCCACACAGCGCTTCTAGTGGTTATAGTTGCGCAATCGATGCGCCGCAGCGCGTAACGCATGGATGCACTGGCGTTCCAGAACGATTACGCAAAAAGGGAAAAAAGAGAGAGAGAGAGGGAGAGAGGGGGGGGGGGGGGGGAATAAAAATGAAAGAACCGAACGAGATGTTTGTATTTTGCGTGCGTTGCTTGGCGCTACACCTTTTTTCAGTTATCATTTCAGATCGTTCGCGATTGCGAAAGAAATAAACACTAAAAGAAGCTAACGATCGCCACGATCGTATTCGAAGTCGAGTTAAAGTCGCGGCGCTTCATCTCCCCTCGATGAATAATTGCATATGAACGATGATATTTTTACCGCTGAACACTACACATCGACCACCAACACACGACCATAATCAACTACACGATATCTCGTCACGAAGCATGAGAGATCGATTTCTCTAGTGTCGCTTAGATCGATATAATCCGCGATCGTAATACTCTCGCAAAGTGTTTTATATATTTTTTATCCTTTTTTTTCAGGTTGTCTATATACAATGTTTATTGGTGTTGTATACTTTTCGTAGCCAGACCCACCGGTTTTAATTTCCGCCGCGTTTCTTACCGCCGATTCGTAATCAACGACGGGCGAGATTATCCGACAGATATTTTTCTTTCCTTTGCCATTACATCATGTTCTTTTGCCAACATAATTTCTGTTCATTTACACACACGAGAAGCACCTCATCTTCGCTAGCCGACTTCTCTTGTAATCCGTACACGTTTATTACAAAGTACAAGTGTCCAGAGTACATAGACAAAGAGAATATATGCCTGAGTAAATGTAATTTGACTAGAGAATTGTAATCTTGGCCAGGATAGAGATAGACACCCTCTCGTTCGGTAATCAAGATCCTTTTACATCCGCTCTATTATTTATCTCTGTACTTACTGGTGGTGGCTCTGTCAGGCGAAATGTATTGTAATTTTATTTTATTTTTTTTCAAGTACCTGTGAATCGCACTATATCTAACTCATGCTAATTTCCCCCCTACCCCTTTGTTTATCTATCGAGCAACTCCACCCTCTTGCCCACCCCTGACAAAAAAAAAAAGAAATAGTAATTTAAAAGAGATACGAAAAGAAGAAAAGAAGAGAATTCGATTGGAAAGTGCCTAATGTTGCAGCGTTCAATGGTTTGTTTGCAGATATGAGAATGTCCTCGTCCATGTACGAGGTGTTCAATTGGAATTCTAGCCCTGATCCTCCCTTAACCCCCGCCAAACATAAGAGAGCCAGCCTCTCTCTGCCTCCTACAACTGACATCTTTGCCATCGATGATAAGTCTGATAGCGACACTAGGCGTCCGACGATTCAGCGGGCTGCCAGTGGTGAGTCCTGAAGTCTCGAAAGAAAGCAAAAAAAAAGCAAAAAAAAAAAAAAAATGCGAAATTCGTCCGCAACGGGAAGATTGTTCTTGTGTCCCACGATCAGCTATCGATACCTATATTATCCTTGTCTCTCGTTCATTTGGCACATCGGGATATACCGTCTTTTGCAAAGCATGTCACTTTCGTTTAACGCCATAAAATCGTATCTGTACACTTCCGCCAACGTCGTGGAACACCGACGATCTGTTTCGCGACCTTTTTAGCGAGAGTCGCCACGTTTAATCGCGGTATCGCGGAAATTCGATGCGATTTGTCGATCGTTGAGTCAGTGTTGCACGACGCGTATCATTAGTTAGTCATTTGCATCCTAACGCTGTAAAAAAGTTTTGTACTAACGACACCAACGTTGTCCACGTGTATCTTAATTGGGCTATATACTAACGGTACTAGATAAGTGTTTTAGAAAAGATACTTTGATTTTTTTTGTTTTTTTTTTTTATTTTTGACAGCTTCCTTCCTCCTGTTTTGTAGCGTCATGTTTTATTCGGTGCGTGACGGTCTCATGAAATGGAAATTGATATCGAGAAGCTGAGGTGCCTCGATCGTCGACTGTGAATTTAAAGCGAGACAGGCAAATGTTTTAACCGTACTTTTCCACGACATTTGCCTTCTCATTATGAAAGACAAGCATACACTCATATCATCCATAAACTGATTACATCATCACATGCTGTGTTCAAGTCGAGTTTCAATTTTAATAGCCGATCGGGCTGAACATTTTTTACGAGCGTTCCAATTAGTCGAGTAAAGCGCTTGTATCGAAGATCTCACGGATCGAATCGATTTTACGAAACTCTTGGAGCTTGCATTTTTTTTTTCGCAACAGCTTCTCTCATTTCCCATTCGACGTTATGCAGATGGTATCGCGGATAGAAGTCGACGCGCCGATTCGAGTGCCACGACACGAGACACACTTTCTTTTGTATCGTTACCGAGATAATGCATGCGTAGTTTTATTATCGCTTCGCCGACTATTATCCCTTGCATGCGCCGCACCGTGTACACCGCTTTTGCAACGTCGTTCGTACACGTTCCCAGTACTGCATTGTCTTCCGTATATTATCGTAACATCCTCCCTCGATAATGTATCAAGCGTGTCGTCTGAACGACACGTGGTAGTAGCTCGAAATTTCGTTTCTGGTAGCGTAGTCGAATGACGTCTGAGTTGAGTTGTACGAGCACAAGATTTCTTCTGCCGCTTCGCACAAACGCACACGAGCACGGAGAAACGTCACCACGTATACACGAACACAGATCACACAGCATGGAGAACAGCGACCAACCGAGAGCATAGTAATCGAAAAGGGAATGCGAAACGTACTCACACACACGGTAGACATTGACAGAGACACGCGCGCACAACACACAGTTTGAATCCATGCGAGATGGAACGATTTCTTTTTATGTTTGCGATGTTCCGAGGATGTACGCGTATACGTGTTACCAAACCCCCTGTATAGTGCGCAGTCCCGTTGGTCGCTTCTCGCGCTTTCGCTTCTAAGGGAAACTCCATTGCAGGTGAAGAAAGCGACGGGACACCGGGAACCCCTAGCTCGGTTTATCTACGGGTGAACAGGAGGCGCACCGACCTGATGCCAACGATACCGTCGCCACGTGATGGACCGCCCTCGTCCGGTCGTAGCTCCAGTGCGAAGGCCTTCACACGCTCGCCAGGTAGGACTTACTCCATGTCCAGGCTGGACCAGCTGGCGCAGCCTAGGAAACGTCCGACAGAACTTAGCACACTGACGGAACAGCAAAGCCAGCCTCTGAGCGCTTCTAGCATGAGTCGCAGCATGTCACATTTAGCTGCGTCCGGAGGCAAGAGCCTCAAACGCTCAGATAACTCTCGTAGCATGGGTACATTGCCGGGCGCGGTCCCGATCCCGAGACCGACCAGGGCCGAGAGACTCCGTCGCAAGGCACGCGAGCATCAGAGCCAACAGCAGCAAGGTAAGATCGTTCTTGTGCACTCAACTCTCGCCGTGTTAATACTTTATTTAACTCTCATTTAAATTCCCGATCATCGTAGCAGAGAGAGAGAGGGAGGGAGAGAGAGAGAGAGAGAGAGAGAGAGAAAGAGAACATGTAAATAATAATTCCGTACCGCTGGCCACCGGTCTCTCGACGCCATTATCGTTCCGTTTCGTTCCGTACCGGTAACTGCTACACAAAACCTCGCAGACAGTGTTAATTGGCTTCGTACTAATTCTCGATTAACTCACGGTTACGCGGTGGATAAGAGACGTTCACGCCGATCTGTACACATATTTGCACTCCGATCGTACTGTGTAACTTGAGTTGGGTGCACATGTGCATGCGTACAAATGCAGCGAGGAGCCATTGTGAATCAATAAGACAGGAAATCGTAGCGTTCCCCGGTTATTTCTCGCGAGACGGTGGATTGAGACTCATGCTTTGGATGCTTGCACATATCGGACAAGGAAACTAACCAAACGAATTATATCAAAAGCGTCTCGCGCTTCGCACACGTTTGATTGTGTCCTCTCTTCAATTTTATTCGATTTTTTTTTTCATTTTTTTTTTATTCTCATTTGTTTATTTTTTTTTTTCTTAACAATATCGTACACGCGTGAGTGCATGGAATTCTTTTCGTGTTAATTATTGTACAAATGGAATTGATTAACAAAACGCTCCTGCTAAGAAAAACGATCTCAGATCTCACCGGCTTTTCGGTACCAGAGGTGAAGGTGCGCTCTAACGTTCTCCGGTAAGCCAGACAAAATTTTATATATAAGTATATGATATATATGTATTTTTTTACCACGTATATACACACACGTTTTACGCACGATACTAGTATCAAGACTATGTGTATAGACGAAAATTGCAATCGTATTTAGTGTGCAATACACTTATCGCCCCTCTTTTCGTTCTTTGGTTCTTTTCTTTCCCGCTGTGTTTACGAGGTATCATCAATTTATTTCGTTCCCACTTTATTTCAGCCTCTTTTTACCTAAGTTACTCTCGATGTACATACCTACATCTTCCACATACGAACACGGTCAATAATATATTTGGTGGCGGTGCTTGTTTTCTCTTTAATTTCGCTGTTTGTATCACTTAATATATCTACGTCTGTTCTCTAATGGAGACAAAACCCACCAACCAACCGTAAGCAAACAGAAAAATAAAAAAAAAAACGTATCAAACGAAAGCGAATACGATTAGCTTGTCGAAACGTACACACAATGAGTTCCCGTCAGCATTGTGCATCGCCGCGATCTGACGTGATAATCCTAGCGAATAAATACCACGGGTACTAACGAAAGAAAGAGAGAAAGAAGGAAAGAAAGAAAGAAATAAAGAAAGAAAAAGCTAGAAAAAAGAGGAAAGCGACTTCCCATTGAAATGCCGCGGCAACGCGCGACGATTGCTGCCGCGCGTTTCACGGCGGTCCTGCTTGTTTAATGTTTTAACGCGCGACAAACACACAAATGCATAAAACACGTAAATGAAGAGATGTTCACCTTGGGTGGGTACGCGTAGGCATCCGCAGCGGGGAGGTGACACCGAACAGCCCATCACGACCGCACAGCTCCATGAGTCAGCAAAGCGCCAGCAGTGTGGGCAGCAGTAACGTCAATCTGCGTCCCCGTACAGCTGCCCCGCGTCGACCGCGACCTGCTTCTATTGCCGGTACCGGTGTTTCGGTCACAGAACGTCACAGTGAGCATGCCTTCTATTTTTTCAATACCTCTCTTCTTGTTCAGAAAAGAAAAGAAAATGAAAAGAAAAGAAGAACGCGTACACGAACGGATCGCGCGGCGAGTGCTCGCATCGCACGGCGTACGGACGTGCGGATTCGAATACAGCCCGCGAACAACTCGGACGCGTCGACTCTTTCTTCGCCAACACCTTTGTTCGTTGTTTTCTTTGGAATTTTTTTTCTACTCACGACTCTCTATCGATTTATTGAGTCCGTATTTCCGTTACAGATCATATTTTCAATTCGTTGGATTAGTCACACCTGTTTTTCTTCTATTTTTTTTCTTCTTCTTTTTTTTTTTTTTTATTATTACTACGTTAGTTTTGTCTCTTCTTTTTGTTAAGTGTAATGTATAAATTGAGATTGCACATTTAAATACGCGAGTACGTGGGGATTAGCGCGAGAGTCACAAGTGTCGCTGTCGTGCCGTACAGATTTAGCGGGCGAGATAAAGTCGATGAAGGATTCGAAGCCGCCACTGCCAAAGGTCCATAGCACTCCAAAGAAACCGTCTACGCCGAAGGCGACGGAGATCAAGAAGCCGACGGAGAAGCTGGTGAAGAACGCGAAGGCGTCGCCGCGGATAACCCCGAAAGCGACGCCGTTGCAGAGCCCGGGGGCGGAGAACGCACCGTTGATACGCGGCAGCACCGGTGAGATAATAAAGACCGAGCTGAAGGAGGACATCAAGGCTGAGGACAAGCAGGAGGAGAAGAAAGACCAGGGCACCGAGAAGACACAGGTACGCGACCAATTTTCCTGCGCCCTTAAACGAACGAGATTTATTCGCTCGTGGACAGACGAACGTCTCGAATTTATCTGGCGTGGTTGAGAGAGTGTATACGCGAGTTCGAAAGGATCTAGGGTACGATGTACGATAAGGAACCGTGTGCTGAGTGAAGTGTTTGGGTCTGTATGGAAGGAAAACCGAGAGCATGTTTACTTAAAGAAATCTCGTGAGAAATGCATGGCAGCCTTTTCGAAGGAATCGGTGACGATGTGTGCGAGAGTATCGGGACGAACGCGGTGCGTGCCTCCGCAGAGTTAGTCGAGCGAGAGAAGCGAGCAGATCGACGTAGCGCGAAGTGCATTCGGACTTTCACGTAGTATTATTGCGGAATATTCGTTGCGTCACTCTCGCATTTGTACCGTACGCAGAATTTCCGTGCCACCGATTACTCGAGCGGCGGATACAAACGGTTTATGTTCAGCTTCGATCGGGTTTAGTACGCCTCTACACGTCGGTCGACTTGAATTGATTGCAGCAGGAAATAAGCGCCGCTGAACAGGGTAGCGAGGAAGTGAAGAAGCCAGCGATCGAACAATCCAAGCAAGCGAAAGACGAGACCAATTTGAACCAGGAGAATCAATCAGCCGCGCGATCTCACGAAATACCGAAAGCCGTCAAGAAGGAAGCCGAAGCGAAGTCTGAGAGCAACGTAGAAGAACAGGTCGACATGACAGGTAAACGCATCTGGAGATAGCGGAATATCGATCGAGGGGGTCGTGCGAGGATCCTGATTTTTTAATTTTTATTTTGTTTCTTCTCATTTCTCAGCCTCGATGACAGCGAAGATCCGGATCACCACGGAAGAGGAAGCTAAGGCAGCTATAGCCGAGCGTAGGAGATTAGCCAGGGAACAGGCTGAACGGGAAGCCGAACTTGAACGCCAACGACAGGTGCGGCCTCGAATGGTTCTTCTTCTGCATGCATAAAAGAGCGCATTGTTCGTGGACAGAAGAGACTTGACAAAAGAATCTTTTTGTAGGAGGAAGAAGCCCGTTTGGAGGCCGAAAGATTGCGCGCCGAGGAAGAAGAACAGCGCCGCTTGGAGGAAGAGACGCTTCGTTTGGCTAACGAGGCTCGGGAGGCCGAGGAACAGAGGCTGAGATTGGCGATCGAAGAGGCGAAGCGCCGCGAGGAGGAGGACAGGAGAAGAAGAGAGGAGGAGGCTCGTCAGAAGCAAGAGAAGGAAGAGGCTGAACGTAAGGCGAGGGAAGAAGCGGAAAGGTCGGTTGATTTCTCTGAGAGATTCAATCAGATTTTATTGGATCGAGAGAGCCGGCTGACTATTGATGAGACGCGTGATATTCTTGTTACAGACAGCGAATCGAGATGGCGGAGCGTCTTAAAAGAGAGGAGGAAGAGAGGCTTGCCAGACGTAAACGCGTCGAGGCGATCATGCTTAGAACTCGAGGCAAAAACCAGAGTAATACACCCACGAAGGTACTGTCGCTGATTCGTGTTCGTCGTTCGTTCGTTCGTTCGTTCGTTCGTTCGTTCGTTCGTTCGTTCGTTCGTATCGCGAACGTTTTATCCATGGAAAAAGGTATTTACGATTCTCTGCAATGACTAGGGCGAAGGCGGCGATGGCGATAAATTGAAAGAAGACAGTCCTAACGATGAGAATAAAACGGCACCGGGTAGCAAAACCGAAGACCTTATGACAGCCAGTCTGATATCCGAGGCGACACAACAGTTCATTAGCGGTGAACAGCGAGCACTTCACACGGAAAACAATACTACTACGGACATTGTGCACAACGGCACACACAGTAACGGCATTAACGAAAGTAAAATTGTATTGGATAATAATCAGGGTAATGTGGAAGGAGAACTGAACGGTCATCATACAAATCACGGAAACGGTATCAACAGTCAATCGATTACACTGGACAATGCCACCGTGTAAGTATATAAACTTCAAAGTTACAGATTTTGTAACGTAACATTTACATTAACATAAGAGCTGCATAACTGACGCGAACCGTATCACCATAAAACGACAAATCCAAGGTATAGCTGGATTTCGCATCGATAACAAACAGAAAGAGAGCAAAGCAACATTACTAAATAAAAAAAAAAAAGCTAAAGGTAACATCGAAGAGCATCTCAAAGAATTGTAAGTTCATTTGTTTTCTAGATCATTCGACAATAATATTATTACGAATGCCCGTGCAAAGGCTTATGCCTGACTAGCGTTATTCCGGCACTCACACATGTATACAACCACGCTATATATAGAGACATTGATGAAATTTCCTTTTAGACGTTTACCTCGGCTTTTTTCGTTTGCGATTCTTTTGAGGCGCGTCCTCTCGCTGTAGGATAAGAGATATTTTTTCAGAAACGAAACAACTTTTCCAAACCTGAAACTCGTACGAATTCCTATGATAGCAAACATTTTAGAACGTTATTTCTACTAAATGCAGATTTTATCTAGACTTTTGTGTGAATACGTATATAAATATATATAAATATATATATACATATAGATACATATACGCGATGTATATCTATTAAATGCAATTATAGTTTCTTTCAGAAGGAAAACTGTGGCTAATATAACGATGTAATTACTATAATATAAATACTTGCACAATACTAGCCATTATATACGTAAAAATATTGACTGATTTTTAGTGCCGTTCATGAATATGTACAAACGTGTTCGCCGTATAAAATATATATAAAAACATTTGTAATGTGTGTGTTGCAATCGTAAAGGAATAGATGAAAATATACGAAAAATCTAAATCAGGATACGCATCACATGTAATCACCATAATTCGTAAAACAAAAAAAAAAGGAAACGCAGATTCGTAGTTATTAAAAGAGCGGATGTACTTGTGCACATTTAGCTCGCCGCAAAAAGTAAAATAACTCTGTACTTTAAATGATTCAGGGTAATACTCTAGTCATTTATATAACGAAGGTTGTTTATAGATTCACAATGAATTGATAGACACGCACATGCAATGTGAACTATAAATGGCAACCTGTGTGTGACGTTTGTATTAATTTATTCGATTTCTAAATTACTCTCTATGATATACACCGCTTTTCATCTACATACAAATACTTAATCCCACGCTATCGTTGCTACGTTTTTAACCATTTTTTCCGCTTTTGCAAGTGGAAATTAAATCGCTGAACGAAATGGCTAGAGTGTGAGCATTGCTTTCCAAATGAATATATAATAGAATTAGAGTACGTGCCACATTAAAGATATACATAACGAGCATAATGTATGATTTTATGGCTAGAATTAAAAGAAAACATATAAAAGAAAGAAAAAATGAAGCATAGTGGAGCAGTCGTGTTTAATTGCTGAGAAAAGTAATTGAGGGAAATGCGAAAAAAAAAACAAAAATCGTGTACGTTTATTCTAAAATACGAAAGCACGTGGTATGTTGAGAATCAATCGTTAAACGTGTATATATAATGAATTTTGTTGTTTGAGATGTTTTTTGTGGTGTTCGTATGATAACGGCAAATGACATTTGATAATATATGTACGCTATTATATGTACACTATACATAGTGTTGTTTAAATAACAAAATTTATTGTGCTTTCTCGTGATTCACATCGGATCGAGTCGCTTACGAAAATCATTTCGCTCCGTAGAAATTATACCTTGTACGAACTATCCATTTCATATACACGTATATGTGAATAGTTCGTACGTATGAACTATTATTACGATGCAAATGATTTTACATATATATTGTACATTGCAAAAGTAGTCAGAGCAATGGTTGACAGATATGAAAGAAATTTTATGGCAATTAGGTATTTACCGCTACTGAAAGTTCATCTAATCGCACGATTATATCAGTAACTAACAATAAATTATATAGGACATTATTACACGATATCATCGGTAACACGAAAGGTATAAAGAATGTATATTATATTACTTATTATACTTACATATATTTTATAATTTATATTTAATCGTCTACTAGTTAAAAAGTATACTATTTTTAGGTAGACTCGTCTCTGAAGGAATAACGAAAAAGTTTAACTTATATATTGTACGGCGATTCTTTTTAGTAATATGTTAATGGCATAAAACATGTAATATGTTATACGAAGCATGGAAATGTTAAACGACTAACAGAGCTATAGCGTTAAATATCAACTAATCAATAATAAATTCAGTGTACATAATGTAAAGAAAGATAAATAGCATAAATTTAATGACTCATCTAAAAATTTTGTTCGTAATTTTATCACACAAGCTCATCAAAGATACAATCACTTCGTATGTTACTACTTTTTTTTTTCTTCTTTTTTTTGGTACTAATATAATTTCGCAACTGTGTACTATGCGTGCCATCTTTGATGAGCTACTTACTTTATCTTTCCTCCAATTAGTTTAACCATTTAAGCTGGTCGTGTGTATGCCTTAAGTACAGTTATTCATATTAACGTTTCTTCTTGCCGATTTTATTACCACCAGTGCATGTTGTGAATTAATCGTATCGATATGATGTGGCTTGTACTTTTCTTTCTTTGCTCTACTTTGTACATGTTTTCTTTTGTGTTTGTACCGTATATCATCCAGCAGTACGTGTCAACTTACTGTCTACTTTTGCTATGTACTATCAACCTTCACATACTTTCAAATTACTCTTTCGTTGTACAAAGATAATGTGTTTCACGCTATCCATTCCACAATTCCTATAGGAAGTTACCTAGACTCACTCGCTATCTACGATTAAGGAAGATTCGAAATAAAAATAAATCTACGCAGATCAAAACGATCGCTGTCGGTCTTACCGATTAAAAAACCTGCTGTATGATAGTATTATGTATATATACATATCACTCACACTACTCCAATTTTACAAAAAAAAAAAGACTCTACGCCAATTATGTTTAATATACAGTTTACGTTACGCCATAGAATTTTATATAAGTTTACAAACATATGCGAATGCTTCTTATAGCTGCTTTACAGTATCAAAGTAGCTGCCTCTCGAAACGTTAGCCCAGCAATATAGTGCTGTTGCAAGATTAACAAATGTCGTTACGAATAAAGAGTCGACTGTACGGATAAATTACCAAACGATTCTTGTCTAATTAGAATGATTTCACGTAGGACAGACAATCCGACGAGATTCAGCGAATAGCGTATAGTCGTTGATTCCTTATTTCCTCTGTCGTTCGTTCAAATTTTATAGCTGACTTAGACACTCGATGAACATGGCTTTTAAACGAAAAGTTCCGAGATAGTCAACTAACATACACGATTGTACGATTAATGTATATATTAATTTTAGTAAGATTGCGTTCGAAATATGCCTCGTCTGTGATTGGCTTACTAACCAACTTAGTAACCGTAACACCGCCGTTAGAAATTACGATACGCTGACGCAGTAGTATCATCTAGCGTTAATACTCGCCTATTATCTAGTATTTGTATATTTCCTTTCGCTGATTTTATAGCAAACAAAACAACGTGACCAACAACCTGTTAGACCTAACGGAATTCGACTCTCTCAGTAATAGCAGTAGTGGCCCGATACTTCAACTGACATCGAGCTTGGCTAACGAAGACACCCTCAACTCGAATTTAAACCCAGCGGCCATGCCGTTCACCCCGATGGCCAACGCGTTCATGCCAACCGCCGCAAACGCCAATGCGAATCCGTTCCAGGATTCTTTCATGAACAACAAACCGCAGGATAATAGTCAAGTACCAGGTACGTAACGGTGTTTACCATTCGCGACGCTAATCTACATGTGATACTACCATGTGTGTGTAACGCCATTGTTCTTCATCTGCAGATCTTTTATCATAATGCGCGTATTTAAACATTCTGGTGAAAGGAAGAGAGGAACGATTTGGATTGAGCGATACCTGCGCGTTGCTTAACGAACGAGCGATCGAATAATGGGTACAGATTAATAATCGAGATGCGGTCGTTCTATGAGATGATGTAAATAAGCGCTATCGATGTGTAGAAACGAGGAGATCTAAGTAGAGAACTGGGGGGGCACTACGTCAGAAAAAGGATAAAAAGACTACCTTGTTCTTTAACGTTGTCACGAGAAATATGTAAAATAATATATAATGTTAATTAATAATATTATGCAACAGAGAGAGGGAGAGAGAGAGAGGGAGAGAAAGGGAGAGAGAGAGAGAGGAGAGAGCAGATAGGCACTCAGTCCGTTATAGTATGCTATTAGGTATAAATCTAATCTTTTAGAGGACCTTTAAAGGGAATAAGGCCTGTTTATAACATACAGTTTAATTTGAGATACGCGCGTACATATTTTGTTGCATTAAATTTCAATAAATTAATTTTACACACGTCTACACACAGAGAGAGAAAGAGAGAGACACACAAATACACATACGTAACGTACCACGAAGTTTATGAAACGTTTTAATCCGGGGGATACGATGGAACGAGATTTTATCCGAATTTCACGCGGACACGAATCGAATCGATGCGAATACAATTTTCAACGCGTAAACGAATGCGTAAAACGGCTTGACGAACATAGCACAAGATTGCGAAATTGGTTGAAATATTTTACGAAACTTATATCTGCCAAAATGACGTAGGAGGTAAGCTCCAATGATTGTCCTTATATAAGAGATATAGTATATATATAATATTATCTTATAGAATTTGAATATAGAAAATGGATCTATATGTATAATCATATCTAGTAAGATATTTCCTGCAGATATGATGTAAAAAGAAAAAAGGAACACATTTCTTCCATACTACATTTTGGGGCGTGCGCTCACTAGTCAAGCAATTTTACTGTTTTTTATCATATTCTTCTTTCTTTTCCCCTTTTTATTTTGTTTTCTTTTTCCTATTTTTTTCTCTACTTTTTGTTGTTTTAGAAAAGCCTAATATTGGTACTTTAGGTATCCAGTAGATTTCATTACTGTTACGTTTTTCGCGGATCTAACATAAATTTTCTAGCTGTGATGACGACGATGACGAAGACGGCGATTGCTTTGTGAAATAGCCACTGCATACGTTTACGGAATAAGAGACCGATAGCTACGTTACTCTGTCTGTAAATGATGTTTCACTAGCTACGATAGACGATGAAAATGCTAATCGACACGGTTGCATGTTTCAGTCGTTAAGTCAAGTAAATTAGCGTGACGATTGCAATGGGAATTCTAGCGAGAGGAGCTTGTCAAGTATTTCGTTCGGATATCGAAAACGAAAACACGAGGAGCCAAGAACATCTAGGTCGCGTTAAGTTCTCCATTAATTAGTGGTGGCTATTCATTATATAGTGGTGTATCACATTAGTATACAGATAGAAAAAGGAAACGATAATTTAAAAACTGATGTTATCGAGGAAACATTGTAATTGGTGTCTAAGATATGAGTTATTCGTTATTATTGTGGCATACTATTATAAAATCAATATCATTAGCATGCTTTTGTGTTTAACACTTGCGCAATCGCAGGTGCATAATAATGTCTGATCTATATGGTTGTTTGTACGAAGGGTAATAAAGCATAAATCCAATTATCCTAATTTCCGAGTAGCAGAAGTTAAAAAAAGAACAAGTCGGGATCGAGGAAATTGAGATGCATGGGAAGGGATGTCACTGATTGTTACGAACTATTGTATACCGTTTGTTTTCTTTTTCTTTTTTTAATCCTTCCACGTTTGTGCTACACATTTGATATCAAGGAGTTCCCCTGACTTCTTTACGCATATTATTTTATTGGGAACGAGTTTGCGATGAATTTTACGCTGCATGCTTGGCTACCGGTTCTTTTCCTCGGAATTATTTAATTTAAGGACTTTGAGCACATATATGTATATGTACGTGTAACGCCGCAGTGTTTTATATCGCAAGATGATTTTCTATTACGCAAAACCTAAGAGTTAATATTTTAGCGAGGACAAAGGTGAAAAAGGAAAAAAAACGACATGTATTTTTATCGAGAAATTGTAGCACACTGCTGTACAGAAGAATATAATCCTAAGACACTTTAATTGCCTAAGCTTCTTAAGCGTGTAGTTCACGATACCGTGAGGGAATTCAAATCAGTTTTACGTATTAAAACTCGATAAGTCTGCAAGAATTATTTTTAACCGTTTAAACTATGGCCGTTGCTTTGTCGTGACAGAGAAATGCAATGACTATGTATCGAGGTTATTTATTCAAACTATTCTATTCGGTCTAACTAAAACTATTCTATAAGGACACGTAATTAATAATAACTATAATAATAATAATAATAGTAATAATAATAATAATGATAATAATAACAACAATAATAATAATAATAATCCCAATACATACGAACGAATGTTTCTAAACATACAAATACTGAGAATGCTAAATATCATCAGTCATGTCTAAAAATACTTCGTATTGTATAAATGCTTGTATGTAATAAATACTTAATATTGAATACAGGCATTATTCAATGACCTACAGTTACGCACGCCACGCATTCAGCCTTCTAATCCGCCATTTTAAAGGCGGCGATGAAAATATGTAAAAAATTGCAGGAACATCAAGGGCGTATTTTTCTATTCATTGCCAAAGGAACACACGCCATATCTATTTTCATTTTAAAGCGTAAGCACCGGCAGATCCGCGGGATAACGCGTATCGAAAGCAACAAGGTATGAAATATGAAGCACCTACGAGCCTGTCTGGTGGATACGGTTCGTCTCTGGGGTGCAACACTCGTAAAAAGTAACGCTCGTGTCTGCAAAAATTTTCCGTCTGCTACCCGGCCGAAGCCTGTTCGGGGAGAACGCTTGTCTCCACGCGAAGCAATCGTATCCACAGGAAAGCGTTTCCATCTTTCTTCGAAACTTACTAACTCCGACCGTATGGCACCACCACCCTCCCCTATCCTTTCTATTATTCACATCTGTCTCCGAAGCATTGTGCGCTCGCATACCTTCCCGCTTTTCCATTGCCCCGTGTCCGTTTTTATTTTCTATTTATCTTCGGAGCGTAGACGAACACGCGAGGCACACCTATTTCAGACGCCTGAACGTCCCCGGCTGAAATCCTCTCCCGTTTCAGCTTCAAAGCTCGAGGAGGATTAAGAGACTCCACGGTATGCTGTGTATTATAATTCCCTGCATTGTTCCGCCGGTGTGCAAGGTAGGCTGAAACGCTGACGCAACTCTTTCACCCCTAGGCCGTTTCGCGATACTTTCCCAAGACGGGGCCTAGCCCCGAGAAGAATGGAATCGTTCGTGGGCTTCGTAATCCAGCGTTGCGCCCGGTGTAAATTAATTAATGGAACGACGTAATACGGCGGACGCCCGCGCTCCCCCCGTGCCCCCGTTATTGCGGCCGAAAAGGGCGGAAAAGGGATCGCCGGTGGAAAATGAGGATTTTAGATACGCGCGCGTTTTCCAGCGGGCGCATAATTCCGGAAAATTAAACCGCAGCGCGAGATTACACCGAAAACTTTCCGCCTTCTACGCAGCGTAATTTTTTTCACCAACGGCTTCGTCTCCCGGCTCCCAGCCGCAGCAGCCCAGCTAACCGGGGCAACGTTTAGCGAAACTTGATTCTTTACGAACCGTCCTTTTTCACGCTGAGAAACGCGCGTTTACTCGCGCTGCGGAACGTGCTCCGCGCGCGGGTCTAATTGCCGGTTGAACCAAATTAGACCGGACCACCGATTTATCCTTATTATCGGGACAAACTTAGAAGTATCAGGTACAGCAGCCGCGTTATCCGACCGGTTAAAGTCGCGGGGGGTAGTAACTCATCGTTTCGAAAATCCGTGGCGTTAATTCTGTAACGAATATCCAGCAATTTGCGCGGGGTTGAACGGAGGAGCGCGCAAGCCGCGGGTATTGAAATTTATGAACGAAAAGATCGCGTTCGCGGAACCGTTGTACAGGAGGAATTTACATTCCGTGCTCGTCTTCGCGAAGCGGCGACGATTTATTCCCTGCGCGAAATATTTGTAGGCGAGTATTCAGGAAATAACGACTCTGGTCATTAATTTAATTTCGATCCTTAACGTGTATCCGTTTCCTAAGTGTTCCCACGATCACTCGGAATCGTCGCGACGCGTACTCCCAGCGAAAGACATTCTCGCGCGTTAGCGAGTCCCAATAATTATCTACCAAACGACAGTTAATATTCTTCTCCTTAATTTATCACGGAAACCTGGATCGTTCCGTTTTCGAGAGGGGTAGAACGGTATTCCGGCGGAAGGCCTCGCAGTCAGGGGTGTAATCCAACAGTCTTGGGCTCGCACATTCACGTGGCAGGCGAGGGCGGCAGGAGGGGTGTAATTTGCGGCTTGTAATACCGTGCCCGTCGTTTGTAACCTGTTCGGGATACGCAAGTACGGTTAAGGGGAAGAGAAGGGAAACGAAACGGGAAGGCGGAGAAGGAGGAAACCGAGGTAACCGCACCGTCTCATCGAGGGGATGTTTTCCACATCTGAAACGAGCGAAACCACTCCACGTTCGTTTCTCTGCCATCAGAAAATACATCGCTCTGTGTTCCATTGCTTTCTGTCGCTCCTTTCTATACATGTTGTTTTAATTGCTCTGTACAATAGACACTGTACACCCGCGCACGTAAAACACCATTTGTTTTCGACCATTCCCTTTAAAGAAAAGAGAAGGACGACACGAGGAGAGAGAAGAACAGTGCCACGCGAGGGAATTCTATCGGCTTTGTCCCGCGATGCAATCTCTATGTAAATATTTTTTATCAAGCTGTGGCTCTCTCCCTATTTCGGTAAAGATAAAGAATAAATAAGAAAGATAGGGGCGAAGGAAACAGCGAGAGATTCAAATGAAATTCCGTATTTCGTTTTACGGGCACGCTCGATTTAGCGTGGTAGTTCAATGGCGATGAGCCGCCGGTCGGGGATGAAAAGGATGCAACTTGCGAGGGGATGCATTCATTTTGCACGGGTCATAAGACCTCCTTGCGATGCTACAGAGACCCCGAGACTCTTCTGCCGAGGTTACCGCACTTCAGGGACGAGTTATCCTCCTCATCGACCACCAGGAATTCCCGCCGAACATTTCCCGGCGAATTCTCGAAGAAACGTACGCACCCTGAGAGGCTTCGTTGCTAAAATCGGCCGTATCTCCGTGCCAATTTATGCCTCAAACATTGATACCGCAGCGCATGCAGCGGTTTAAAGGTTGATCGCACGCGAGATCGTAATTTTTCGGGCTCATAAATAATTTCATAAATTTTATCCTTTTGCTCGTCGTTCCAACAGGAATATAGAACGAAGAGTTGTCGTTTAATAAATATCCGCTGCAGGCACACTCGACGAGCGCCGGTGACTGTTTCCCCGAATATCTATAATCGATAACGAGAGCTGGGAAAGCAAGAACTTTACGTTTCCCAAGAAAATGGAACAAACAAAATAATATCATTTTCACGTTGGTATTTATAACCTTGGAAAATAGCACGAAAATATCGCACTGAAGTATCCACTTCCTTTGACGCAGTACGGTGTGTTTGAAACAGAACAAAAAAAAAATGGGGATTGCAGAGATGAAGCTACAAAGAGCAAAATGCATCGGCGAACTTTTTCCGTTTACGCGTGGATTCATTCGTTTAATTATCTTTCCGAACGGCACCGCGGTTGGCAAAACATTAATTGTTCAGTTGATTGGAATGTCTAACGAACCCACTTCGAATTTCTCCCGCTTTACGAGCGCGTCTAAACTTTTTAATGGATCCGCATTCCATTTTCTCCTCTCATCTTTTTTCCCTTTCTCTCTTTTTTATTTTACTTCCATTTCCATCAAGGTAATAACGAGTCACAATGCTATCTCTCCTCCGTCGGGGCATCGGAAAGCGGAATTATTACGAAGGATGAACGCCGCTCGCCACCCTCCCCTGAACACGTACCCACCCACTCTCTCTCTCTCTCTCTCTCTCTTTCTCTCTCTCTGTCCAGGTCTATCGATCGTCCGGTTAAATCGGTGACAAAACAAGCGGACGCGTACCGATTCAATTTGCCGGCCGGTGGAAATATTTTAATCCGGGAATTTTCCGGGTAAATTAATTCTCAGCCACCTCACGGGTCACGGAACCTACGCTCCGTTTCTGTCTCGAGCAGCCCCGGGACGCCGTAACGGTTCCCATCGATTGTCTCGATCTGACGGATTTCCGGACAATCCACGATAACACGATCGTACGCTGGAAATCGTGGACGCGCGGGATCGTGGCAGGGAACTTAGTTGTATTGGATCGAAGCCAATCCTGGGCTACCGGCCGATTGACAATTGGCGGTGTGGGAATGATTTCCGATGAGCGGGCCGAGAGAAGGACAGCCCGGCGGAAGGCGAGTCGAGGACGGAAGAGAACAATGACGCGGAACAGCGCAGATATTAAAGGGGAAACATGAAAAGCGGCGCGGATTTACCTTCCTACGCGAACCAGACGGCTTTTTTACCGTCCCTATTTTATGCTAGAGAAAAAACTTTTCAAATAAAACTGCCTTGCAGGATATGCCCGCAGGGATGAGACCGTGAACGGTACCGGTACCAACTATTGCGGCCGCGTATTGAAAAACGTTTGTACTCGCGAGCACTTTGTTCGATTTAAACAGTGAATACGTCAACCGGGACACGAATAATAAAATGTTTAAGAGCGCGGCTCTACCGAAGACGGGATAGTCGGTCAAGTGGCGTCGGTAAGATCCGATTAACGAACGGTAAAACGGAAATGCTAATGCGACCGGAATATCAAAGGCGCCCTTTAAGCCGTGCTGGTTTTCGAACAACAGAGATAACGCGTTTGCGCCCGAGCCAATCCGCCAGTACCGGCCAGCTGACAATTGCCGGCGTGGCAATGATTTCCGATGAGCAGGTCGAGAGAAATAGAACCGCGTGAGAGGGGTGGAGGACGCTAGGGCGCGAGGGCGTGTTGGTGAAGAGGGAATTCGAGAGGGTGGAAACCGGCCAGGAGGAGAAAGACACGCGAATAAACGTACGGAAGAGAACGAGAAAGGGACCGAATATATTCGTTCGGCATTTGTGGTTAGCCGCGCACGGATTGCACCCGATTTCCCTCTTTCTACCCAATAATTTTGCAAACGGCCATTCAACCCTCGTTTGGTCTCACTCTCCGCGTTCTCCCGGCCCTCTTCGTTCATTCTCTGCTCGGGCGTGATGTTCGCGCGCGCGGTTCGCAGCCTGGCCAATGGCGAGTGCCGAGGATGAGAAAAATTCTGCGAGAAAAGCGTGGCAATCTTTTTTGTCCTCCCGCGCGCGCGCGTGTTTATAACGTGTCGCGTTCGCGTTGATACCGTAGGTGTGGTTTAAAATCGGAGATGAAAGCGGCCGCTGATGGTTTGTAAAAGATTTTTTGGTACAACGTACGGCGCGGCCGGGTAAACCGGCGCGCGGGGATTAATCAAGCGTTATTCGCGAAACGCGTGGGCGTGCTCGTCGATAAAACTGAAATATACGCTTGCTACACCTACGGATCATCTTGCGTGTTTACAATGCGCGTTTCGATTATTCTTACTGTTGCCTATTCATCATCGGGGAACGAATGAGAATAGAAATTACGTCTATTCGGTATGTAATTAGCCCCATATAGAATTTTGATCGACCATGATGAAAGAAAATTACAAAATTATCTTCGAAGCTGAGAATTACGTTGGTATGCAACCTCGGATGGGTTTGTACGCGACCGAGTAAAACGGTTATTTCTGCATTTCCATTTGGAACAGAACACTGTACGCGAGACAGGTAGATGAATCTTTAAGCGAATCCGACTCGATAAAACGTTTTAAAATGAAACGTTAAATGTATGCGGCTCGATAGTTAAGCAGGTCGCATTAGGAGCTATAGAAGGAGATCGTGAAAAACGAAGCCGTCGAACGAAACGAGCAAACTCGAATTTCGGAAAACATTGAAGTATTAAAGAAGTTCTTTTAACTCCCCAAATTTTTCCAATTCGACGGGCTTTCCAGGTAAATCCGTTTACACGGTGAAATGGATCGTCCTATGTGCGAAACACTCCTACCACTGCCGGATATTTGCTCGAGATTCGCTCGCGTAATTACACGTCTAAATCTTCCACCCTCGGTAGACGTTGGTGGTCTTTGTAACACAACGACAAAGCTCTAGTTGCGGCTGGGAATTAAAAGTGAACCGGTGGCTGGATCGTCTTTTAATTACATTTTTTCGCGTTATCTTCGTGGCCAATATAAGTCCGTCGAAATAGAATCGCTTGGAAAATGATAAATTTATATCGCAACCACTGTTGGTTACTTGCGTCGCTATGAAGGCAAGATTCGCAATTGAACTCAACGATACAATGACGAATGCTTACTGCGAAATGCCTCGAGACGTCGTTGTTACTCTCGATTGCGATTCATCGCAGACTCAAGAAGTGGAAACGCATCCAGCCTCGAATCCAAGGAACAAGTAACGTTGCATCGATCGAAGGAGAGCGGTCATAAATTCAAATGCACGCCGGTCAAATCCAGAGCCAGGGGCACCGGAAATAAATTCGAACAAAATGGCTAGGCCTGCAGGGCGAGGGAGTGGGTGGGCCAAACGACGACGATTCGGCGAAACTTTCTCGAAGGGAAAGTTAGTTTCTCACGATTAGAGTTTCACCCCCTTCCCAGTACCACTACTTTCGCTTCCGCTAGCTCTAAACCGCCTCGAGGATCTAGATAGAGGAGGTTGGTCTGGCCGAATGAAATTTTAATTTTTGATAAGCTGCTCCCTTACCAAACCCACCCCTCCACCCTTTCGGACCCTCTCTAACTCTCTCTTTCTCCCTATCCGCTTCTTGTCCGCCTTCTCTCTCATCTCCTTCTCTCGCACAAAGATTAACACGACCAGGGTTAGATATATTAAATATCACTGAAATACACGAGAGTTAGCGGTAAAGGGGTTGCCCTGGTAGACCAGAGACGCACAGACAAGCCTCTTGAATGTTTAAGACCGACTGCAGAGTAAGGAACCATCGGGTTTCGTAGTTACGCTCAAAGAAACGAGCACCCGCGAACGAATAAACGGCAGTACGTACCGAGGCACGAATGTGCCGCGAAGTTATGCAAAGTTTGCGCAAGAATTAATTGCCAAGGCTATGAGAAGATAAAGTGCGTTTAATTAAAGGAATAATCAATAATCCTTCCGGCTAGCAGTGCTTTTAATGAACAAACTTCTTGAAGTGTAGTCTGAAACGGTACAACTACCCGGAGATTTGCGTAATATTTTTCGAAATTAATAGTTCTGACCGGCTGGAAATTCCCCGACACGGAGGCGAGCATGAAGAGGCCGATCAACTGAACAGAATGCATACGTCGATCATCCTTTGAAGCATTGTTTCATCAATTTAGACGTAACGAGTCATGCCTAACAGAGGCAAATAGACGTCGATGCTCCACGAGTATCCGACGATAAACAGAATCTCTAATCTCGCCTAACACAAATGAACAACGATGAATCCCGCGTGAATCTGTGCTTATTCCATCGCACCAGCAACTCTCTTCAGTTATATCCGACAGCTATCAGTGTCACGCTTTGAACCGAAAATTCTAATCAGCAGAGAACCATCAGTCGGTGGTTGCCGGTACAGACGGTGTTGCGGTTCCACGACGATGCTGGTAGGAAGCTGAAGCCGACGCGAGAGGAAGAGCCGCGCGGACCGTTGTCTGCTAGCCTGACGGAGCGGGGAGGCAACAAGAGAGGACAAAGAGATGAAGCGTGAAGAAAAGAGCGAGGCAGCGTGGCGAGGGGCGAGAGGAACAGAGAAGAGCTTTCCGTAGTCGGCGTGGAGATACGCGTATGTTGAACGTACGAAAGCAAAATACAACGAGGGAGGCGAAGTGACGTAGAGGGGTGGTGACGGCAGAAAACGTGGTAGGGGGATGCGTTACGTCATGTGTGAAATTACAATCACCCACCCCTAATACGCTCGCCTTGACTCACCCCATTCTGTCCGCGCACGAGATCGTGTGAGCGTGCACGTACACTCGTCTGTTACAACTATTTCTATAAGTACGTGTTATTATTACACGCATACGTCAGTGGAGTCGCGTGTGTGTACGCGAATTGCACGGTCGCATTGTTCGGTATACCGTGTAATACCTGTTTATACGTATACGCGCGATAATTAACACAGTGTCTGCGGTAGAAGTGTGCGCCGTGCGATGGGAAGGTCCGGTGCATCGGCCCTGAAGAACGTTTGGTAAACTTTGACGTGAAAATCTGGACGCGACCCCGATCAGGCTGCCCTCGCTTGTACGAGCCGGCTTGAAAATATAATCGTTTAATGTCCGTGCACGCTTCCATGGTACAACCCGGCCAGGTGAACCTAATAAATTGATACACCGGACAATACAATGGCTGTTAATTTCCTGGCAAACGTACCGGCGTGTTAATTAATTTTATGCAACTTTAATGTACTCGAGTACGCGAGTTTATCTAATAGCTCGCACTTAACGTTTACCGTGCGGTAAAATGTTAGGCGTTCCGTGCCACGATCCATTTTTTATGCTCCACTGCCTGTTCGCGACGCGTGGTACCACCGGCGGTCGTGACGCATCGATCGAGGAAGTATCTTCGACGATTCAAAGATTCTCGACCAGGTAGCTTCACGGTCGATCAATAATCAGTGCAACTTTTTATCGAGAAGACTGCGTTTAATATTGCAGCTTCCGATTTCAGAATGTTCGACGCGAAATGCACGCGAAGAGCGGCCAGCGCGAATGAGATTAATAAATATTAGAGGGACAGGGATACTCGAGGGATGCGTGTGATTTAAAGAGGTCCATGCCACTGACTGTTTTAATAAATAAACGGCCACCAGAGTAGCAGTACGCAAAATTACTTGGGAAATTGTACCTTTTTTTTTACGAGTCGACGGTTAATCGTTTCTGTCCAACCTACCCACCAGGATAATTAACAAGTCTGGGATGCTCGGATATTTCTAAACGCCACGGACAGGGGAGGCCATAGATAAGGTACGTACTAGAAAAACGTGCGATATTATTTGAGATTTCAACGCGTGTCTCTTGCCAAACGTTTCCCCTTTGCGTTTCTATTTTCATTGATAAAAAGTAATTTCGAATAACCCGCCCCAGTGTATCAAACGCGCGACTTAATCCCGACGGGGCGAGGGTTGAGTGCCTCGCTCGCTGCCAACTTAAATTGCCACGAAAATAAATTTTTCGAGTAATTGCAAAACGGACGGAAAAAAGGAAAAGATGGGATCGTTTAAATTAAACCGACATGTATCATTTCGTAGTAATTACTGCGTAACATGTTTGCCCGGCGATCTGACGAAAATCTCCAATTTAACCTGACGCTTGGCGCGAACGAACGCCTGCCTCGTTATTTTTATGGTGTTTGAATTTAACGCCGTTTAACCCCACGCCCTCTCTAAAGTCTCGCGAGCGGGCTTGCTTAGCGGTTAACGGCGCGATACGCGATATCTCGAACGGCCTCCAGCACGTCGCATTTTCGCGAAATATTACACGGTGGTCCCATCCGAAAAAAGAAACGCTATGCGAGATACGCGTAAATTGCGGATACACGTAGCTGTTCGTATTGATTTTTGCACGCCTGTCGTAGGAAGCGCGTGCCACGACCCTGCGACTCACTTTTGTGACCCTCCCTTCTGGTAAGTACACAATTACACGTACCGCTCGTGCCACGCTTTCCGAGCGCATTGTACATTATAATCATTAACGGGACATCGATTATTCGGCAGAACGCCTCGCCAGTGCACACGTAAACTTTTCAATTTCCTGATTGTTCAAGACTTCATCGATTATCCGCCCTCTCATTAAATGTTCACTTCGCACTGAACGCCTCGTGCGGGTTGTCGTTTGATAATAGCGACATTCGATCACGTTGCAGCCATTACGACATATCGAAAGTTCCAACAGCATGTGTGGTATTCAATTTTCACACTGTATTGTCACGTTTCTCTCGAAAATATTGTTCGCGATATACTAGCGAAAACTACGTCGAGCGTGATGGTGCTCGTTTTAAATAAATGTATCGTTTTCGAAGAATCATGTTCGTACCAAGTAATGGAAAGAGTCTGATGTCGTGGGAACTTTCGGTATGACCCAATACCTTCGTACTCGAGATGCGATCGAATCGGAGCAACGAATAACGAAACATTTGAAATTGCTCACCCATTGATGTCTTCGGTTGTTTTCCCACCAGACGAGCAGAATGTTTCTCCCACGATGAATTTTGACCTGCTCCACATTCTGGACGCATATTTTTGTCCCAGTTGCATTCAGCCTCCTATGGTTATGTGCGAATGTAAACGGTCCTGATATCCTACAATCACAACATGTACAACAATGTTGAATTATATACTTTCATCGATCGATATTATCGTTTAAACACGAGCACATTACCTGTCCCTCCGGCGCGAAACTTTTTTTTACACGGTCACCGCCGCTTAAGCGATAAATAAAAGAAAAACCGCACCGAATATCGATCTATTGCAAACCGCGCGACCGCCATTACGATCACTAATACTCGAGTTTGACAAGTGTCTAAATATATTACAAATTTTTCCAATATTAACGATGCACGTGATTTCAACGATCGTGAACATCTTTAAAAATCGAATCAACAATTTTACAATCTATTCGTTTACATACAAAGTGTTAACCAATTAAAATCAATTCAATTAATAATACCGCGTATGACTCACGAATTGTATAGTTTGAACTTGCATCTGGTCGAAAACCAGCCGCGCGTGTAGCTCTCCTAAATAAGCATTAAAAACAGTGGTAATTGACGAGTGGTTATTTGCAACGAGTGCCATAGTACGTGAACGGAAATCGGTGTCAGAAATTTGGAAGGATCGTTCCGATAGTTGCTGCGAAGGTGATCATGGAAATTAGTGAACAGTACGGTCGAAAAACCAACATTCCGTGATGCGGCGGCGAATGGTGGGGAGGAGGGACGAGTGGCCAATAGCGTTTGCGCGGGAGAATGGCACGTAACGGGGGACCCATTCGTCGGGGGGGATCGCAGGAACGCGGTCGCATCGTCGCCCGGCAGCGCCGCGACGCCCTTGAGGCGAACTAGACGTTGTTCTCCGTGTTCTACTGCAAGCTTTTCGGCGTTTCTAACCTTGTCCTGGCGCTGTGTGTCGCTCCCTTCATTCGTACAGTGTTACATAGTGTCGTGAATTGTCTTTTTTCGCACCTCGTTCTCGCGTCCGTACTCTTTGTTTTGTGTCAACCAGTTCGAGGTGAACCGTCCATTTAGTGAGCAAAGAAGAGAAAGAGGAGTCAGCTGACGCGGGGCGACTTCCCTCTGTTCGTCCTGCGAGCGAAATACTCCAAATTAACACGGTAAGTGTCTATTTTTCATTACGTGCGAATATTTCCGAGCTTAGCCCTGTCGTTGGCAACCGATTTCAATCGCTGTCAATCGTCCAGCCTCCCGGACATTTAAACGCGATGCTCTTTAAATCGCTTCGCTCCATAGGTCCACTCGCGTGCTGCGTATTTCGCGCGAAATATTTGAAGGAAAAATTGTGGCCTTTATAGAGTTATTAATTGAGTATTAATAGAGAGCTTTATTTTGTAACCGATATTTTCCGTGTGACGTAATTTTGTTCGTTACACAATCGGAAGATCAATAAAGACATCGATGCTCGATATCACGCAAATTCGCGTTCAAACGTATTGCGATGTACGCGAATGGCGATATTTTATGGACTCTAACATGTTGTGCGTAATATTTGCGAATTCTACGATGAAACGTAGCATCTTATAAATATGACACGACTTTAACGTGCCCTGAGGTCGTTCTCTATTTTTATATCGTATACGTGGCAAAGGTAAGAAGTCAGTTGTACTTTAGAAGAACAACGTGTTTTTCTATAGCGAACGACAACATAATTTTCTGTGTATGTCCTTGACATGGTTAATTCGCCTGGATAGTCGATAAGATAAGCTGTCTACAGTTCTAAGGACACACTGGAAGTGGCAATCTTGAGTCGAGGGCCATCGCTAAGTTATTCAGAATTCTACATATTTTTGCTACGTTTGGTTTTACATCGATACGTCCGTAGTTTGTTTTGCGCAGTCGAAGATTGCACGAAACAGGGTAAACAAAATGTTCGTCCGCAGTAACCACTGAGCGGCGATCGATTCTCTTGAATAATATTTAGATAGTTTAGCATCTAAAGGTCAGCTAACTTGAGTTGGTTGTGAATTTTTCTAACACGATTTTCCCTTCTGATATTTTTCGCAATACAATGTAGATTTTACGGTTCACGTAACGAGACCTTCCACTTGATCATCGTTCGACATCGACTACATGTATACTTTAACGGTATTTCGACATTTCTCGCCAACTATCTCGCCGTGCATCCCAGAGAGCGCGAGACTAAATAAATCGTTTAGAAAAATGACTCTAATGACGATCGTGGCGCCGACAAAAGGGTAGAAGCGACAAAGGGTGTACAACCACGGTTTCACGTCTCCCACCTCTTTTTCTTTTCATTCTCTCGTTTCCATTCTCTCGAAGCGTCGAACGTGTCTCTTGCACAAACGCCAGTACCGCGCGCTCGCTCGCTCCGTGCATTATTTTTTGCTTCCACCCTTCGTTCTCGTCTTTTTCCCATCTCCCTTCTTTTTTCCTTCTTCGTGGCACCGAGGGTGGATAGACTGGCCGCGGATGTTTTTTCTTCCCCCGGCCCTTTCCCACCATTTCTTCTTCCCCGTTCTCACACTCGTTCTTGCTCCTCTTGTTTCGCCCATCTTCTTCCCTCTTAGGCCTTTCCTTTGTCTCCCTGTAAACCTTGCGGTAGTTATGCGACGTTCGGCCCAGCCGCTTCGTTGGTGGGGTTGGAAAAAGAGGGAAGGGGGTTGGACTCGAGGTTGTGTAGGTGGGGTGCTACCAGGGTTGAGGGTTCGGGAGGAGAGGATACGGTCCTGAACGTGACTTGGATGCAATATTTAAAAGCGGCACAACGTCAATACTCCACTTTCTCTCTCTCTCTCTCTCTCTCTCTCTCTCTCTCTCTATCTCTCCCCCTCTCTCCAACTTCCTCTCTCTTTTCCCTTCTCCATCTCCTTCTACTTTTGATTCTCTTGTCTGTGTTCCTTACTTCGGCGACATCTTTGCGAGCCCCTCTACGATCGGTTACAACAAGACGATCCTGAATCGGCCGCTTGGTCTGACCTTAACCCGAGATCATCCCCTTTTTCTCATGGAGAAGAACCCTTCGCTCCGACTCGAAGGGAGCCTAATGTTTCCTGAAATTCGTTACTTCGTCCCTCGACGCGTCAGTGGTCGGGTGGACGGTACCTACGAAATTTCTCCGTTTAACTTTCACATTCTTCGAAAATCTTATCCGGTCGTCCTTTGTGTCGGTGGGGCAGGAAATTAGCCGAGGGTGCGACGCAAGCAACGAGGGTTGTCGCACGGTCTCGTTCACGGTTTCATAAGGAATATAATGTACTCGCGGCTATTTCGGGCCACCCATATATTTTCATGTACGGTGCTTTTTTTTTTATCAGATTTCACATTTCACTTTCGCGACAGTAAATTCTTGTAGCCACGTGAAATTACTATATTAAACGGCAGTAAATTCAACGTACTTGAAGCAGATCAATCGATAGATATGTAAATGCAGAAATAAATACGGCAACGCACAAATACTTTTTGGGACCGTTGTAAGGATACGTGTAATTTATCGTTCAAGGTAATTCATTCGGGATGCCGCTTAAATTCTAGACCACTTCGACGTGAGAGTTATTGCCGTGCTCGAGTCCTCGCTAATATTGCCGCTTCGGGAATATTTTATCAGTTTTTGACGCTGCTCGGTAATTTATTTCTAATGTCTTCCTCTGTGGTGGTCGATGGAGGAGCGTTAAGGTGAGACCGGGGGGTGGAGCGAACGGTG
Source organism: Xylocopa sonorina (assembly GCF_050948175.1). NCBI lineage: Eukaryota > Metazoa > Arthropoda > Insecta > Hymenoptera > Apidae > Xylocopa > Xylocopa sonorina. The sequence goes on from NC_135203.1 coordinate 8,811,772, forward strand.
TGATATAAAAGGGCGAGAAAATGCAGGAAGTTATGACAATTATGAGAGGGGAAGGAAGAAACGTCTAGATGTGCGACGGTTCGTGAAATGAAATCGGGACGAGGGACGATCGTTTATAAGTTCGACAGACGGAATTCCTCTTTTCATCCGTTTCCTTTTCCCTTATTTTTTCTGCGCCAGGCCAAAGCATCGCTTCGGTAAATGGACCTCTTATGATTCAATCAGACATTGCGAAACGGAGGACGGGGACGGAGAAATACATTCGAATGGTGGCAGTCGATTTTTCGAAATACTATTAAGGGAAACAAAAATCTTGAGGTTCATTCGATTATATCGGCGATTCGTTTTCTTTCTCGTACCTCCACCCCTTTGTCGTTCGATCAAGCGTAATGTCACGTTCTTCGACGCTAAGTCCATCGGGAAATTTTCCAGCGCCGCATGCGGGTCACGAAGAGAAAGATCCCTGTACCGTACATCTGTGTACTGTGTTCTAATTAAGAGGAAACTATAAAGTTCGTCCGTTTCATACTTGCACCTTACCTCAAGACATGAAAAGATCTTTGTCCAAATTTAGCAATTTTGCTCTATCATCAAACAGACTATTTCTCTTTCGTTTATTTCGTTCTTGTTGCACTGTTTGGGACGCGTTAGGTGAATTTTTAATAACGTCGAAGCGGATATACGTGAAACGTTGTTTCACAATGTTTGACGCACATCAAATTCAACACATACGCATGTAACACATTTTAATTTCACGGAATATTCCACGAATTACATCACGAGTGTTTGTATTACATTTTACGTATAATTTGTGACTACTCTGCCGCTCGTGACATTTAATACCCAAGCGTGATTAAAGGCAGGGCATTTCAATTTAGGCGTTAATTAATTCTACAGGATCTACGTATCCTTTATTTTCAACTGTGCAGTCGAGCATAGTTTGGTAATAATATAATTTTAGCGTTGTTATCGCGTTAATCAATATCACAGGCTCGTGGAAATGTCTAGGACGTCTTTTACTACGTTGATAGTTAACTAGGGGTTGCTAAGCTGATTATATAATGCGGCCCTGGTACGGCCAAGGTTGAGATAAATTTATGGCGACTGTTACAAGACGCAGCTTCTTAGAATTCTTAAAATTTACAGGCTTATTTCTTTAGCGTACCATTAGAGGGAGCTATTCCGTGGTAGAGAGGGTTAATGCAGCAGGTGAAACGTTACCACCCTCTGCTTGGCCTTATCCAGCACCTTTCACCCGCGCAATTCGGCATTCCCGGTAATTCTCGGCTATCGCTTTATCCGAAATTTAATCTCAATTCAAATCTCCGTATTTGCAAAGAAAACATAGGGAACGGGAAATTATTTTCAGACGGTTCCCCGGGGATATCCGAGGGATTATTTCAGAAACTTATCAAAGGCCAGGGAGCACGTAATTGGTTGCGATGCAGGAATTGCATCAAGCGAGTTATTCCGCTTCTTCCTCCCTCTCTCGACGTGTAACGGAACGTGTTCGAATTTCATCCCCCGTGTACGGTCTGTTTTTTCTTTTTCTTTACTCCGTCTTACGCCCACGCCCTTGCCCTTGACTTTCTCACCCTCGCTGTCTTCGGATACCACCTTATCCCAAGCTTAATTCGCGAAAGGAACGGTCGATGAAGGGCGTGTCTGGATGTTCAAGAAGATCAGTTAGGAGGAAAGAAAAATTTCGGGGCTGCCTAGAAGACGCCATATCTTATGATTTTCTTAATCAAACTTGAACGTTCCATTCGTAACGCGTAGGTGGCAGTCAATTTGTTACCAGCCGGCTGTATTATTATGTCTTTTTTTACATATTCACAAGGCATACTTGAACCGCGATATTACAGGTTCCCGAGTTAATGTCGGTAATGCATATTCGAACTTATTCACGACGGTTTAACCAAGGACTATCTGTAATCAATATTTGCGTACCGCTTTCACGTGCAGTACTAACTGCTATTGACCGGAATGCCACTTGGCCTGAGCGTCGTCGTTTCCTGCGATAACGACCCTATAAGGATTCCGAAAGGGATCTTCGAATCTATAGGTTTACACTTAATTCTGATACGGTGGCCACACTGGAAACCCGTTTAGATGGTAACTGCTCCGTGATGTTGGATTTATGAACTTACCGCGCTCCTATCAAATTCAATAACGGCGCTAGAAATTATGATTTACGAATGCTGAACTCGACCAAGTACCACCGCGCTGAAAAACCTATATAGCGAAGACCCGCCTCGAAAATTTAACGGGACTGTAATGTATGGAACCGGGAATAAATTCTTTTGTTCCTCATTAAGGGATCGGAGATGGGCCGCGAATAAATTCTCGGCGCCCGATCCGTGTGCACGTAGAACGCTCTCGGATGGGGCGAGTGAATTATTTATTTTAACGTTGCTCTAATTACGTATTACGGCCTGGTAGTAGGTATGTAATTTAACCGTTGAACGTACCTACGTCGCGGTAAGAGTTTACGAGCCGTACGTTTCAAGCGGCTCTCCCAAGAATACAGCAGTGAATAGCTGGCTTAAAGTGTACAACAATACGGAACAGTGGATACTACAAATCCATCTGAATGGCATGGAAATGCAAGATAACGCGGTGGTTAGAATTCGCCATAGGCGGACCGATTTCCTCTTCGGTATGCGTCGACGATACTAATTTCGCAACTTGTCTCCGAACTCGCTCCATCAACCCGTCCAGACTTTCTCTCCTTCGGATGGTTTACAGAAAGCTCTTCATGTTATGTTACCGTGGGGTGACCTAACAGAGGGTGTCTCCCGAGAACTTTCGACCTGGAAATTCAATTTCCATCGCGAGGTTCGCAGCAGTGTCTCGCGATCTTTTTCCTTCTTTCTCTTCCGCCGGTGGGTTCGCCTCCTTCTTTCACGAATCTTATCTCACCCGGGAGACGCGAAATACTTAGACGGACGATTTTTACCTCCTTTTACATCGCGCGTCAAGGCCGAGGGGGGGTCGCGAACCAAGAGGAAATACGTCTGAAAGGACGCCGCGGGGAGGAACGAAGATGCGCGTGGGCGGCGAGAACAACGAGGAAACGAAGCCACCAGGAGCATCGCGTCCGTTTCAAAAATTCAGAAACATTGCTTCTTATGGATCGCATTTTACGATTCGTTTCTAGGTAACGGCGAAAGGGGAAATCGATTTCCAGCTTGACTTTATGGTCGTGTGTAATACAAACTGGATGATAGGAGCGTTGCCACCGACAGCTGTCAGACGCATAAAATACCTTCGACTGTTGTACTCGATATGGGCGGCGTATAAAAGTTTAAAAGGCACAAGAATTCCTCGTTGCGATCGAACGTATGCTCGCGTAACAACGCGGCTTACACAGCTCGGTGATCTTTTTTGCCTCCATGCCGGATCATACCAGATAACGTTCGAGCCCCGTATCTCGACGTTAATATCCGAGCTAGATTGACCGGAAAGGGAGGTCGTGTCTCGCAGAGGGGAAGGAATACACCTGTTACGCCGTTGAATGAATGGGACCGGCCGTACGTAGGTATGCATATGCATATCCATACCTAGGTACGCATGGTTACTCGGACAGAGACACTTCTTCGACACGCTATCCTCGAATGAATAGCTGGCCGCGGGTAGCACGAGAGTGGCGGGCGCTCGCGGTCGTTCTTTTGCGGCTTCGTAAATAATTTCCGAGGTAAAAAGGTATTCCGTAGCTCGGACAATTTCGGCACCTTCATTCAGGCGAAGTCCCCATTGTAGCAGGACCGGCTTATCCTCCTTTCTTCCGACAATATTGAGGTTTGTACCATCCAGCCGGTTCAAGGGTGATGCTTAAAGGCTGATGTCCTATCGCTATCCTAGTATCTCGGCGAGACTAACTGGCGGGAAGGGTCGGTTGCTCGTCAGTGTGGCGTTGTTACGCGCGTGTGCGGGCGTGTACCATCTTTGCTAGAGAACCAGCTACAGAGGGATAACACCAGTTTATGTCCCTGGGAGGTCGTAAAGATACCAGCAGACGTGCCCTCGCCTTTTCCTTCCTCTTTCTACCGTCTCGAAGCTAACACCGAATCCATCCGGCTCGCACACGCGGCGAACCTACGTAACAAAAAATCGGGCGCAACGAAATTGCCCTATCGGCTTGTCTCTTTTCGCACGTAGCACGAAGATCGATCGATTCATTTATTAGCACTGGCCGTGGGAGGACGATAAATAAGAGAGGGAAAATGAACGGTCTATATTAGGTTTCAAATGAAACGGGATTTAGCCTCGGAACGAATTTAAAGGATATCCGCTAAGCCGCCACGATTGATTACGAATTATTCAGAGCGGACGAAAATCGCGAAGCCGTCTCTCTCCGGTTACCCTCGAGGAGTTTCTTCGATACGCGATGGCTGGGCTGAGGACGCCGCTTTATCGGTCAGGAAATACCCGGCGACTCGTGCATTGTGACTGGCCGAGATTAAAGCCATTGTTTTCGCGCTCGCTCGATTCGAATCACCTAAGGGAGGGACCAGAGAAATAGGAACTTGTTTCGAAGTAACCCCTGACCGTTCGTTCGCCGCCACATAGTGTATCGGGGCTTATGTACACCAGCTTCGTTAATTTCCGGTAATAGAACCACGCGACTTATATCAACGCGATACTCTCGTGTTATAGAACGACTACGGTCTCGCGGCGCCGATAGTATTCCATCGATGTTCAAACAGTTATCCGTTTCATCTCGTTATTGTTCGGAAGATTCGTTTCATTCTCGGTTCACCGGCCGGTCGAGTGATCGATGGTTTGCAAACTGACAACATTTGCTCGCGCGGACCCCGCTGTTATTACGAATTCCATCCCGGTCGTGTGCAAACCGAACGGCAAAACGAATAAAACGATCTCTCCATTGAAAGATACTCTCGGTTGTGTTGCGAAAGAGCAGCACGCGCGTCCACGCGAGGCTTTCGCAATGGCGGCCGTCTCGCGACCGGGCGGTTTGCGCATTTTTCAACGCTCCGGCCAGACAGGGAAATATCCACCCCTCGAACGGGAAGAGCCGAGCAATTTAACGAGGGAATCGTCACGCCGCGGATGTCGGGTGTCACTAATTCACGGATTGACAAGAACAGAAATGACTTATTCTCTATAATCTGCCAGGGATCGGCCGCGTGCTCTCGCGAAAGTTTCGCCGGCTAAATGAACCCCTAAATCACTCGGAGACGATTTATTATCGTTATTACGCGTCGTCGCGTGGTGGGAGGCTGCCGGAACCAGAAAAGCGGGCAAAAAAAGAAAGGGAAACGAGGAATAGATAGGCAGAAGGAAAGAGAGGGTGGGACACGGGATTGGCGTCAGTGTTTACCGTCCGTTCCCGCGGGAATCAACCGTTGGTAGCACTGAATGGCACTATCTGCTTCACCCCGTTCACTGGTTCGCAGCAGCAATGTTTCAAACTCTCTCTAACCTTTTTCGTTTTTTTTTTTCACGCGCACTCCACTCTACTGCCCATACCCGGGTTTCATGCGTACCCGTTTCCCCTGGCGCTGCTGGTGGAGTCCCTCCCAAAAAAAAAAAAAAAAAAATTTCCGTTACAAATCACGTTAGATATAGGAAATGAAATTTTCCATCGACCCGCGCAATTTTTGCATTATACGCGTTACCGGCGGCCTTACGCGTTACAGGTGAAAGCTCCGGCAATTTTCACACGGGAAGCTTTCTTTCCCCCGGATAAATCCTTTATCGGGTTAGCGTAATACGCTATTTAATAACCTCCGCCCCTCTATTATATTTGGAATCACAGCTTTCCGATTTCCGCAGCCGGAATGGGTGTCCAATTTTCGAGGTACAGCTCCCGGATATTTTCTATAGTCGTTACGCCGCGCCGTGTGCGCGTACGTGTCCGTGTGTCGAGAGTCGCTGACGCGGATTATAGGAAAGAGTGCGCAGGGGAGGAAATCTGTGTACGTATATATAATCGAATGAACAGCGGTAGCGGAGGGTTAAAGAAAGAGGGGGCGAGAGAAACGACGCCGAGGGGGACGGGAAGGGGGTGGATTCTAGGAGGAACACTGAAAGAGAGGGATCCTTTCCAGGGCGATGCCTAGCTCCTAATTGCATGCCAGAGAGTGACTGCATCTCCTGCCATCCCTCCTACCTCTCCTCCTCGTTTCCCTACTATTTTCACCCTCTCTATCGCGCACTCATTCTTCCTCTCCCGCGCGGTGAGAGTATTTGCAAGCCACCCACCCCGCCAACAGCACGCCACTCCGGAAACGTGGCATAAGAAACGTTATTGCGCCACTCCGTGAAATTTCCTGGTACGACCCTGTCGCTATCCCCTTTCTCCGTTCCTCACCCTCGGCGACGTGCATTCGGAAAAGGCGGCGAGCAAGTATATTACGCCCTGGCTTGACGTTCTTCCGGGTATCCTTTCAACCGAGATGCTAATATCGTCGAACAAGAGTAAAGAAAGAAATACAACGCCGTGAACGAGAACGGGACCAGGCGAGAGAAATGGTTTCGCATGGTCGTTTGAAAAATTTATCTTTCATACGTGGGGTCCCATTCGAAAGCATAGGTATGCATTACGACTCTGTTCGCGTGGAAACGTCTCCCCGGGAAGTAACCGATCGAAAGGTTATCGCTTATTTCTTTTCGCTCGTTTTTTACCGCGAAATTCAATTTCCTCCCCGAGCAATTAATATGTAACGACGACCGATGAAAGGGGTGGCAACGGGATAAGATCTAGACGTCGATACTGGACAAGTAACAAAGGCGATTAATTCATTGCCACTAGTTTTAGTTACAAACAATCGAATTCGTCGCGTACTCTGTACTATCCAGCCAGTTATATTCCATTTGAGAGGATTAGTTTGCTCCGTAATTTTCAATTTACTGCATTGCTGTTACCGCTGTCCGTTTTAATTAAATCAAGCCAAACATCCGACCCGTCTCTTCTATTTCGAATTGCAGCCAATTATACGGTGTGCTGGAAAAACGGGCTACAAAATTTCAAGGACTCGTAGCATATTTACCGACGAGATTAAAAAATGTCTGAACAATTTAGGCTCGAAACTTAATTTTATTGTAGAATTACACATTTACAAACATTTAATATCGGAAATCATTCAGTTCGCAATGTGTTTAATCTTTTGCGCTTGAAGGGCGACTCTCACTCGTCACGATGTTTCGCGTGGCAACTCGAGCGGCTGAATTTATGCTGAATTTCGTTATCTCCAGTTGATAGAAGCGAAGCAGAAGGTTCGAGAATAGATCCCTCAGGCTGTTTCTGTTTTCGGTTGGAAAGTTGACATTGTGACGTAAAAGTCCTCTACGACTGTAGTCCTCGCATCGAATACATATCCAGCGTTAGCACAGGTTCGACGATCGTAGCAAGCACACGTATCGCGTAGTTTTGCGTTACTCGATTTAAAGTTTTAATGCGAGTTTGATTTTTAATCGATCAGAAACGTATCTATCCATGATAGTGATGTAGCATCGGGTGTGAGGAGTAGAAAAATTAGAGTAATTGACAGTGAATCCAGAAGTAGCAGCGGTGGATCCACAAGATTTTAGCAATTCAGAATGTCATCGTAAGTGTTTGTATAAAACATCACACCAAACGCAACAACAGAGCTTGAACTCCGATAATTAACACTTTCGTATGTTAATTTGTATATGAATTCGTTCACGCGTGAAATCGTCTCGAGTTGTAGCCCCGTCCGACTGAAAAAGTCGCAAACATGATACAAGTGTATTCGTTCCAATGTACATATATAGAATTTTTCCAAACATAATTTTATCTCACATTTTGTCGCAACAACTATCGATTAGATTCGGTCAGTTTACATTAGTAGTATCGGCGATGGTACTTGGAGACGTTAAGGGACAGCAGTGTGGTTTCTTGACATAGCCGAGGGATACTGGCAGTCCTGTACCTGTTGATCCCGTGCTGGGGTCCTCGATCCGTTCCGTTCGTCCTTCTACATACACCTACAGCGGGGTAAATAACTGCCGGTAGGGACGGCGGGGGTGGAATTATGCTAGCTTCTCGAAAAGCAATAAAATAAATCATGCTACGCGAGGACACGCGTTGCGGCTCTGTATCAACCTGTCCTCCTCTCTCCTACCGTTTTCGATACGCAGGAAAAAAGCTGCCAAGGCGACTTCTCCCATGGGAAATCAGAGAAAGATGCACTACGACGCGGAGGCCCTTTTTCTCATCCCTCAAGCCACCCTTTCTCCTTCGTCGTGCGCTCCGCCAGTCCTCTTCTTCCTCGCCTTCTTCTTCTTCTTCTTCTTTTTCTTCCTCTATCCATAGAATGACGCCGCACATTTTCGCTTCTGGCGTGCGCGTGCCTGTTCTCTCTGTACTTTTCTTGTTTCCCGGCAAGGCGTACGCGGAACTGATCGGTCGTGAAGAAGGATAAGACAGGCCCGGAAAAAGGAATCGAAAGAAGGGAATTGAACGAAGTTGGTCGCTCGACTGCGTTATGTTTCGTCTGGAAAACGCGTCGCAAAAAGTTTCATGAATGCTCGCAGTTTCAATCATCGTGTGCATTGATAGTCGTAGAGTTAAACGAGCGCTTGAGGCCTGGACGATTGCTCGATTACTTTATGAAGAGTTAGGTCTGTTACAAAATAGTACAATTGCGATGTATTAGTACAGAGTAAGGCATTTATATCTGCCATTTAGTTATTCCAATTTGTCGCATCTTCTGTTCACGTATGACGCGCCAAATGGCATACATGTAAAATATAGAACGGGTACGTGCATACGTGCATATATATTTCGAACAGTTATGTGTGTGTATACATATATATGGCAATGGGGAACACGGGAAACCACTCAGAGAACTCGTTCGAGTCCCTACGTTCTGAGACGAGGGAGACAGATTTGCACTCGACACACACTTACGTAAATGGTATATATCACTTAATTTTTTTCCCCGTTTATCTCCATTTTATTTATTTCCCCTTGCTAAAGACGAACGATACAGATAGATATCGCTTCGCCGTTTCACACGCAAACAACTAAAATTGCGATGTCATTTTCCGTATTAATCTATTTAGATACTTCACAGCTGAAAAAATGTGTTTACATGATTGATAGCTACCAGCTATTAAACAAGCATTATATCATAATTGTACTTTATAACGTTTAAGAGCTTATCGTTTCTTTTTAATTATCAGTTCTTCGTCGATAATAAATGTCAGATATATTTACGCGTTTCAAAGTCTCGAAATATATGCCCACAGTCCACCTTTGGCAATTGATAGGAACGACGATGGCGAGATTCTCAACGGGAGCTGCGTTTTTGGCGACAATTCTAATTTGTAGTTTAACATCAAAGTAGCCAAACAAGCCTTCATCTGCAGCAAGGCCATTTTCATTCCTACGCACATCCTTGGGCCTTCGCCAAAAGGGAGGAACGCCATTTTTTCGATAGTTTGCTTCCTCTCGTTGTCGAATCGATTCGGGTCAAAATTGTCCGGATCAGGCCAGTATTTTGCGTCCCGGTGTAGACCGAAAACGGGTATAGTAATTTCAGTGCCAGGTTTCACGCGTAAACGAAGTCCATCCGATCCTTGAAGCTCGATCTCCTCCGTACATAATTTGCTCATGAAACCAAGAGCTGGATAACATCTCTGCGATTCGTTAATCACGTTATCCATGTACGTCATCTCTTTCAACGCCTCGAACGTCAGTTCGTTACCATGTTTCTCCACCGTCGACTTCACTTCGCTCCTCAGTTTCTCTTGAACATCCGGATGAGTAGCTAATTGATACCCGATAAAACTGAGGGTAATACTCGACGTTTCGTATCCGTCGATGTAGAAGGAAAGCGCGTGAGCAGCGATGGCCTCGATGTCCAACGTTTCACCTGACTTCTCGAGATCGATCATCAGTTGGATGAAGTCGTTCCTCGGTGTCGTTTCCTTTCGTCTGATCTCTAGATTCTCCGTAACGATCCTCCTGAAGTATTTGTCCACTTTTTTCGGCACGAAACCTAGCTTAAAGAGACGATTGATCTCGGGAAACAGGATTATCAATTGATTTATAAATCCCACCAACAGACTTGGCTCGAACATGGTGTGGCCGATCTGATCGAACGCAGTGGGGTGAACTTTATCCTCGAAACAGAGTCCCTCGATACCTAGACCAGCGTTCGCCACGACCTCGCCCGTGAATTTCGAAAACAAGTACTTCAGCTCGATTTCGCACTTGTTCGTCGATCTCAGCCGCTTGTCCAGGAAGTTCGTGAACTTCTTGCACACCTCGCTGACGGTCATGAAAAGTATTCGCAGCCTCACATTCGAAAACGCGTACGTCAAGCGTTTCCTTCCGACTCTCCAGTCTTCGCCGCTATTAAAAAATGGATTCTTCGCCAACAGGGGATCGGCGTCTGGTTGAATCTTGTTGCCATTGTCGCTGAAGCTAGGGAAGTTACTTTGCAACACGGTTTTCACTAAATTCGGGTCGCGTACAATTAACGTTGGCTTCATCGCTTTGTAAAACCCAACTACGCTGCGATCCTTGTGCTCGTCGTAGATTTCTGTTATCATCTCGGCGTAATTTACTTTTCCAACTAGGATAGACAGCATGTGACCCACGAATGGATAGCATCCTTTGGCAGTTGGGATTCCATTCCTCTTCCAATACGTGTATTTTATGTACAAATAGAAGCACAGCAGTAGAAATGCGCCTACGGCGAGTGTTAAAAGCGGAGAAGTCATCTGTCCTTTTAACTTATTTTACAGAACAATCGACGTCAGACGAGCACTGTTACGTCTCGCTGTCGAACTGCAACTAGTCAAATAACGATGTATGGTAGGAAGATATACAACATGTATCATGCTGATAGCCATATCGTGTTAATGCCACATGGGTATAGACGTTACTGTTTTAACTCGTACATGTCGCCGAAATTATTTTAATATAAAAACAGAGAGCAGAATCTTTGTTGTGAAAACAGTGTCAATAGGGCGCGCGTTAGATTTTCGTTACGTATGGTTGATAAAAATTGAAGCAATTGGACGTTATTAGCTACTATTTTCTACGCTGTACGTAACAACGTTTGATTTAGCAATTATTCAATTGATCCTCTTGTTCAAATTGGTCTCTAAGAGGAAGTGTTTTCTGTTACAGCTATATCCCGTTTAATGCAGTGGCCTCCTCGAAGCGCGGAACTTTATGAAAACTTTGGTAAGTACTGCGCAGATTCGTGATTTATCCGCCATTCACAATGATACACACCGGCGAAGGGGAGAGAGAAGGGAAACCGGTGCTCTCCCAGACTAATGGCTAGGCTCTGCGAACTCTGTTCGTTTTCACACTAGCGAAACTATCGGAAAACTGTTTTGTTTCCCGAGGAACTCTTACCCTGTTCCGTTTCGAGATACAGCAGCACGCGTATTATGCGAGAGATAAGGAACGAAAGTACATCCACGAGGATGCTCGAACTTTGCGAGCAATTTACCATCGGGCAACATTTTCTGTTTGATCGCGGGTGAAGTTAGACGCGAGTATCGAACGCGTTAAAACCTGACGACGAAGCGCCTCGATCGAGGCACCTGATTTCTTGAAAATTCAATATCACGCGATCGAATTAATTTCACAGTTAAGAGTATCGATTCCCCGGTGAATTTTGCATTCAAGAGAGGGCTGCTAAATGAAGCTTAGGTGTAGGTTGTTTCCGATAAGGTGTCCTCTCGCGTCTCTTTGCCTCTCCGGTCTCTGGCAAAGGCAGCCTCTGGTAATTAAGTCGAGCCCACAGCAACGTCGCTTCCATTGTACAGGGCAAATGGGCTGTTTAGCCCGGATACATGACTCCATCTCCCTGTTATTGTGCATGTACCGACGCAATCGATCACCACCCCTGCTTTATTCTCACCCCAGACCCCACCTGCCACCCACCAGCCCTACATTCCCCTCCCATTTTCTTCCTCGACTTTCCACCGTTTTTCGCGTCTCGACCCCACTTTTTCGTCATCGCTGGATGTCACGTTGGGTCTTTAATAATCGCGTTACGCTACGTAGGATCGTTTAAGCGAGCAACGCAAAAAGTAATCCGAGACTCGCGGCTGAACGTGTCTTGATACGAGAAGGGGAGGCACTACCCGTGGCCAATGACAAAAACTCCCGCTGGCAGCCTTTGCGCCGAAACCTTAGAAACATCCGGCAGAGGATTTGCGAGGGAACGAGTTTCGAGTTCGAGTCGAATCTGGCCGAATGAAACCCGATTCGCCGGTAATAATGCGACGGTGCGCGTCGCCCCTTTTTCCGGGGGTGGGTATATCCAGATAGAACCCGCGCGAAACAATCCAGACACAGATCACGCGAGTGGGAAATGAAAATATTGTTCCGCGAAGATACGTTTCGTTTGTGCAGGCTGCGTGACAGTCCGACGATCGCTTCTGTGCACGCGTCTGTACACATCATGACGGTCCACGGGTGGGTGGAACTGTACCCGGCTGGAGGATAGGAAATCCAGTTGAAACGAATTCTGGAAAATCCTCTCTGGGGAGTGGACGACGATTCGTGCCGCTTCCACGGAAGAGTTTCAGCGAACTCTTTGACACGGGACACTTTAAAAACGTGCGAGGAATATCTAAAGCACGCCACTTTAGCGGTAACTACTACCACCGGATAGAGAAGAAGCACTTCCTCGCCCTTATCGAGGCGAGATTACGTCCCCGTTGAAGAGAGATCGTCCCTTTTTCAGATCTTAATTTAAATCGTGCGTCCTGTTCCATGCATATTTATCATCGCACCGGCAGCGGTCGGGCGTCGACGAGAGTTTCCTGCGAGCACCGTTTAAACTTCGTCGAGTTCTCGCTTGGGTCGTCGACGGATTTTTTTGGAGCCGCGTTTTCGAAATTTCGCACCCTCTGCGAAACTCCGCGGAATTTGTTTGCAATTACATCTCCCGTTGTTTTGCTGGCAACTTTCAGACCGCGTCCCGAGGAAATGTAAGAATCGCGCGAGCCCTTAACTCCTGGAGCTTCGAACGAGTCTAGTTTCGCGGAAAAGTTGGGCTGTGCGGGATGAACTTTCGCGACACGCTGCGAATATTTTATGTACGTGAAAAGAATACTGGGATCGCGAAAGTGGGAGAGAGAAAGGGCGGCTACGTTGGTCGTTCTCGATGGAGAAGGGATGTATGGGCGTTGGGTCGTGGTGTTCCGTGGCTGATGACAAACGGCATCAATTACCGTCGGCCACGTACGGTCGTCTTCATGTAAGACGGATATTAGGCGCCCCATCGATGCCGCTCCTTGTCATTAAACCGCGTTTCTATCGATCAGGTGGTTTGGGAACCACCTGACGCTTCGAGGATCTGTCTCGTTCCTGAGGAATTACACGATGTTCACCGCACAGATGCAACGATCTCGTCTGTGAATAATGGCTTCCCGAATTGGGGAATCTTGTCACGAATTCTGAAACCAATGAATCAACCGAGCCGGAACTGCTACGTTTCGACATTGTTAATTCGTCAGAGAAAAAATGAACGTCGAAATAATCGTGTCGGAACGTTGAATTCATCGCGAGAGATACGACTACGCGATGACGTGCGAGATTCTTAATTAACTTCGGTTAATAAAGTCACGTGAAAAGATCGAAATCGCATATTTCATCATTAATGGAATTGTATATAAAATCTTTGATTTATCGAGGAGGGGAGGAGAGGGAATCTATTACCGAATGATTTTAATTTCCGTGATCGACGTAAAACTATTGGAAGTTTCACGCGAAGCTCTCTGTCAATCTTCCTATCACCATCGGTTCCATTTTTGGTTATGCAACGACGACAGTTTTCGATACTTCCGTTGAAGCAGTCGCCGGATAAAATATCGACTGTGAGAGTTATTTCATCATATTCCGAAACGTTGCGTTGGCTTTATTTAAAATTGACAACAAAGTCCTATCAGACTCTTTGAATTCGACGTACAAGAAAACGATAAGATGAGCAAGAATATCTGTACATAATAGTATATTAATATCGCGCAAGTATATTTATTCCGTTTAGTTATCAAAGTTGAAGCGAACGAAACCTTTGATCTTTTCATGATATTCCTGGAAAGACGGAATTATCGTAAGTTTTTATGCACAGTAAAAAACGGCGAGCAAGCGTATATGGATATGAATACGCCCGAGGAAACGTCGTTCGGAGTTTGAAAACTAACAGTTCAGGAATTAAATCGGGAAGCAGGTAGTCTAATCCTTTGATACGAGTGGCATTCGTTATGGAGAGCCACAGAACATTTAGATATACATTCGGGCAAAACGAGGTTAGTTTCGAGAGAGTTTTCGACCAGCTGGGGATTAATCTACATATTACTATTCACGTCGAGTGCATTTGCATTCCTCAGACGAATGTCTGCGGGCCCGGCATCTTCCGATGCGCGTCGACGTCGCTCGTGCGACTTCATAATGATTTCAACTACACACGTACGATTGCTTGCACGAATCGTTGCTGTACGTTACATTCGGAATGCCTTGTCAACGCTGCCTACGTGTAATATAATTAAAGGACCCACGGGGGAAAGGATCAGCGTCCATGGATAAAAATAGTAACCATTAAATTAGGAATGTGTTGTGCGAGAACCGTGTCTCTGTAGGTACGTGGAACACATTACACGTCCCAAGTATTAAAGGCAGACGTCAAAGGAAATAAATTTGATACACCGCGATCTTGGACGAGGCCACGGTTTGGCGAGCACCCTTTGGGATTTATTTCGACACGAAATCCGGCAGAGTTCCGTGACAATTTCGGGGTGGCCTCTTAGCCACGTGGGACGCACGGTAGCTGAGTTTTCTCTACGTTCGTTCCGAGAACCGTAAACTAGAACAAGCTGCCGTGCCCTCTCTGTCTTCTCTCGAGTGTGACGAAGTGGTCTAGAGTTCACTCTCCTCTCTTTGCATTCAGAAGTCTCTCTTCCTGTCCACCCTCTTCTACCGTCCCTCCTCTTATACCTCCCGCCGCGTCCTCCTTGCTCGTCGTTCACGGTTTTTAAAATTACACCGAGGTCATCTTCTCCGGAGTGGCTCGTTCTCGCAACAAGTTCCAACGCCGCTCCGAAATCGATCGGGGGTTAACTCGATGCTCCGAGGGTTACTCGAGCGTCGCTGCTAATCGTTCCTCCGCTCCGACACGATATCGAGGAGCTCGCGAATTACCCGTGCAACGATTTCAGATAGCGGATAGCCGAGTGGTAGTCGAAGAACGCGAACGTGTGGCGATTTTTAAAAAGTGCCTACACTGAAGCCAGGAAGCTAACCTCAGGAATATTAGCCGTGGCAAACAACGCGTCGTATCGCGCACAAAAGAACGGCGAGAGGTAGGGCAACGATGGCAGAGAGGGGTCAGCGCATTTTATCGGGTGCATTTTCACGGGGTGGCAACACCAGCTCGCGGCCCGACAGCATGAATGTTTGATGGAGCGAGCCAGATCGCTCGGAAGCGGTGGAGTCGACTCTCTCTCTCTCCAATATTACCCGCGATAACGTCACTCGTCGATCAAATAAAAGGTTCATCCGGCCGGGGGAGGCCGTGGGAAGAAAAAGAGGCGAAATGAATAAGTGACTGACGGAAAAAAAATACTGGCCGGGCAGACCCGTGATTTGTACGGAGGCCGTTCGGTCGTTGAAAGCTCGATGGTTTCCTTATCGAGCCGTTCTTCCTATTCACCCCGTTGGAAATCGAGGGTGGAGGCGCTGTAAATGTTAATACGGACGCGAGGACCGAGAGGAAAAAGTCAAAAGCTGGAAGGGAATTTATTCGTTCGCTCGGAGGTCTTTCTCCGTTCCTCCGCGAGCGCTTTCGATGCGTATATTTATCATTTGTGGATCGTTCGTGGAAATTACAAGTCAGAAAATTTATGCCCGAATGTCGTGCGGATAAGAAAGCGAGGACAGGTCGTGGAACGAGCCACGCGTACCTACGCGAGAGGTATATGGCTGGCTGGCGCCAGGTTGAGAGACTCTGTGCTGGCGCCAGGTTGGCTGGAACCTGACACGCGATCAATCAACCCGCTACCCTGTCCACTGGCCCCGGGTTCACCTGCTGGTTTACCTCATCGCTCGAGTTTGAATTCGCGCTCTAAATGCGCTGCATAATTTCTACCTGCAGAACGGAGCTAAACAGAAACTTTTAATTAAAATGGCGAGCAGTTCGCTTGTCCGGAAGGCGCGACGAATTTAACGAGCGTAATTGTACAACAACAACCAGCGCCAACGCCCCCTCAATTAAAAAACTCTCGCCGATGATTCCGGGGCGATAAAATGTTTCAGCGAACCATCGTTCTAACAGTGAAAAAAAAAAGAAGAAAGAAAAAGCAGGACAACGACGACGTTTCGAAGATGAAACTTTCGCCTGACGACACGTCGAATATACTCGAGTTCGTATCGACGAACCTTTAGGATTCCTCCTCACCGTCGTCGATAGCAAACTATGTAAATCCTCGTGTAAATTCTCCTTTCGTGGGGATAACCTCGACTCACTGGTAAATCCTATTGCCAACCTATCGCGGTATCAAAACCCATTTCTATGTAATCGTCTGTTGTTTGTCACCGATCGAAACGGGATACCGCCTGTTCGTGCGTCCGTCCCGTTATTGTTCATATTAATTTCGCATCACCGTATGCCGTATCGAGCAATGGATTTTGGCACCGTTCGCCTCGCTGACGCGCACGTCTCTTCAATGACGACTGACGCTACTTAAGTAGATAGGGCCACTGCTAATTGAACGGGCACTCTGAACTATATACAGAGCGGGTCAGGCATCGTTGCTCGGGTTTGCACAGGTAAGAAACGCGAAACCGCGTTCCAGAATAGCTCAGGACGCGGACCTTGTTTCCTCTTTCGCGAGTGTTCTGGTTTGCGCGTGAGAGTAAACGGGAGAAGGTCTCTGGTTTGCGTTCTCGTTAGAAAAGAATAACGTTAAATCGCGTCTGACCGTGGCGACGCTTTAAAGTGAAAACAGTGGAGTATGACGGAAGGGAAATCGCGGATGGGAACGCGGAAAAACGCGCGGCAGGTAGCGCGAACAGTTTCATTTTCATCGGGGGTGTTGTTAACGCGCCCCATTAATGAAGAAGGTGAGCAACCGTGCCCTGGGTATCCACCGTCAAGTAAAATCTCATTTGGTCGAAGGACGAAGGCCGCGTGTGCGTATGCGTGTACACGTGTGTGCGTATATGTAGGCGCGGCCAGACGGGATAAAATTACGTCGAGTTTGTCGTCTTTACGAGCTACGCTACGGCGACAGGGCGTCGTGCGACCGGTGTAACAAGCAGAAGCCAGTAAATTATGTCTTGCCTTACCTGCCTGGGCCGCCGCTGCGCACGGCGAAATCCATTTCGACCGGGCACCGTGTCCCTTGACCCGAGAGGTTCTCTGAACTTGAGATCTCGATTCGCGAGGGAACCCGCGGTGGGATCGACGCGACGCGAAATTCTAAATGAAAGAGAAACGCGCGAGCCTTACGTCCCCGTTCTGTACGCGAAGCTGATTAGAAAACTTGGCTCGGCAGAAAAAAAGCAGTAAAATGTAAGTAGCTCGCGTCACATCGCAAGTTTTTCGCCCTGGCTCCGAAAATAAGGTCTATTTCCATTTACGGCGCGAGAAATATCCCGAAAGATGGAGGGAACGGAGATACCGAGGAACCGGCAGCCTATTTGCATTCAAATCAAAAATCTTAATGACCAGATCCTTGTCGAGGCGGGACTCATCTTCGATTTAGAAGATTTCGTTTTCCCTTCGAGTTAGGGGGAGCAAATGACGTTCGCCTCTTATCGAGTCGGCTAGCTGCTCTTAGACGCGGTGTGCAGTCAGATAAAAAGTCGGTTCGATAAAAACTTTCATCTCCCCTTTTTTTCTTCTCTACCCTGTTCGACGCCTCGCGAACTGCGCAGGATATTGGACGCGCTCGAAAACGGAGCATCGCCGGCGTACAGAGCGTTCCACGTACGTTCGAACCAACATACGTTCGTACTCCAGAGTCCAGAGACTTTGATTGATACTTTCGCGAACGGTGCATGCGTCTCGAGATCTAGCCGGAGGCCTGGCCAAGTTATCAAAGGTGGAGGCGATCCCCACGGTCGAAGGGCAGGCTCGCCGTGGTCGAAATTGCCGCGATATCGAGCACGGGAATTTACCATACGTAAGCTCGACTACGTCACACGATTTCCCGGCAGGTGATATCGAGTCCCGTCGGATTTTCGCGGGAGCGCAGCTCGAGATTGGGAGCTGGTAACGACGCGTCGACGATGTTTACCCAGACACCAGCCGGGGGTTGGTACCGGGGGGATAGAACCGATCCTACAGGAATCCGTGTGTACGTGTTCGCAAGAGTGCTCACCGGGTCGTGCACCAAGAAACTCACGGCTCGTTTATATATCTATCGACCCGCGCGCGAACTTCGACTACTTTGCGAATGCGGCAAGAGTTCAACGGCCCGCGGGAATCGAACCGAGCGTGGGTAGGAGAAATTCGTAGCCGCGAACAACGCGGGCGAGTTTGAAAATTCTCGATCCCTCGACCGACTCGTCGCCCGGGGCCAGAAAATCCGGACAGTAGACACGGTGTACCAGTCGTCACGGACTCATTACGCTAAAACAATTATATCTGGAAAATTTCACCGTCTACTACAGTTTCTAGCTAGAGTAGACGCGTAGAGGAATATTTGTATTTAACGAGGACGAGGTAGTTCATCTTCCGACGATGGGACGTCAACTGTTCCGATATTGTAAAATTGATCGTCGACGAATTAGTAACAATTTTGGTATTCCGCAAGGAGAAAGTAACCGGGGCTCGCAACCATGGGGTATCAAAATACTCTCCAACGTTGTCTATCCATCGTTCCTTCTTACTATGGGGGTTAACGATCCGTGAAATCGGCTGAACGCGGGGATACCCGTTATAAATCACCGTGTATTTAGCGTTTAAAAGCGGCGTTTAAGGTCGTTTTATGAATGGCCACGAAGGTGGAACGAATATCTCGTGCCCGGCGCCCATACGTTTCGTGGTTCTGGCGCTGTGCAAGGGGTTGTTCCAGTTTTGGATAAGCCGTTGAATAAAGGGTGGTAACGGGGGTGGGGGATGGTCACGGCGCCCGTTCGTCTGCCGCTCCTGGTCGATGGCTTCCTTCAACCCCTCCTGGTTCCCCCGGTGGTTATCTGCAAACTTCTCAGTACTGGTATCGCAGTATTCGTAGCCAGTCATGATTCATTCGTACCGGTAACAGTGTAATTCGACGATCATGAACGTTACATGAATCGCGTGCAATCAAGGAAAAAGGAACCCGATCTGAACGGGGTGTTTCGACTGCGTAAGTTTTAACCCCGTTATCGATTCAGCTCGCTCGCCTCGCGCGGTTTATCAATTTTGCAGGGCTCGATCGCGAGCCACGATTGTTTCGCGCCACCACCCCTTTCCGTACCCGTTATAACGGCACATTTTATTGTTGCGACAGAAATCAATTAGCTACGTTGTTCTCTGTTTATCCATCCTCCGTTTCTCTCTCCCTCTCTCTCTCTTCATTCTTTTTCGAAGAACAACTGAAATGTTTGTTCGTGATTGTGACGTTCCGATGAGACGGTAAACATCGCACTATATATCGGCGGAGAAAATGTATTGTTAATATTTGCGCCCATCGCGCGTTGGCGTCGATCAATTTCAAACTTGTTACCCGGCTAAAATTGAAACGGCATTTAGTATGGATGATTGAAAGTCGTGGGTTTTACCTACCTGCGAGGCATTACACGCGCGCTCCGATACGGTTTTCAAATATTATTCTATTAAATACGCGTACCGAATATTCGATACTTGTATTACGGACGCGTGGCGAATTGTAATACCGTTTCAATTTCGAATACAGGAAATAAGCTGCACGGTTCATTAATCTTTAATAACGGTATCATTAAACGAATTTGCCGTACGATGCGTCATTCGGTATCGACCGGTGCCGTGGCTGGCTTTGTACGTTTCTCGAACGATACAATGGAATGAATTCTCGCGGATCGAGCCACCATCGATATTCAAGATTTTCTAACGCTCTCTCCGATAGAATATTCCGTTCGCGTGTATGCTTTTTCGCGAATCCAGCGGCCCCGTAAAAGGTCCCGTCCTCCTTCGTTGGAATTCCACCGTCTTGCAGCAGCCGTGGCGATGCGCACGTGTTTCTCGAAAATTAAATCACTTTGCTAATAGCAGCTATCTCTAACCGCCGTTATACCAGAGTGAGCATTTCCGGCGAGTTCGAAGCGCACACTCGTTCCGCAGCCTGACGTAACGTTAACGAAAGATGACCGTGAAACGAAGGGCTGGCTGTTCAGGCAATAATATCAGCTCCATATGGCACTGGTCGCGTATTCTGCAGATCGCATTACGCGTCTACAATGTTTCGATTATTTTCAGAACAGCAACGACGCGGACGGAATTGTTGCGTTCGTTTTAAATCGCTGCGCTCTATCGCTCGTTAAACATTGCCGAGTATTACCGATAAGTGTAAGAAGATAAGATATTGACGCATTGATGTGTGTTACTTCGTTTATTGGTTTTTACAATTAATTACTGTTTATGAAAATAGGAACAAACGTCGCAGATTATTTTTATCGAAGGAATATCCTACGCTGCTATGTCCGCAGTATGAATAATTAAACAGATCGTGGGAAATATTTATATAGACAAGAGTTAAGAGATTAATATATATTATAGTATAAATTGTTAGTCATCCCGTGGCTAGGTTCACAGTTTCGATATGTATACCCAGCACCCACCAATTGGCGTCGCTACCAAGGCAGTAGCAGAGAATTTTAACGGGAGTTTTGTCTTGGGCGATAACTCTAGTTTGTAGCTTCTCAGCAAACCAGCCAAGCAAGCTTTCATCTGCACCCAAGCCATTCTCATCCCTACGCACATCCTTGGACCCTCGCCAAAAGGGATGAACGCCATTTTTTCGATAGTTTGCTTCCTCTCGTCGCTGAATCGTTCCGGATCGAAAACATCCGCGTTGCTCCAATACTTTGGGTCCCGATGTAACGCGTAAACGGGTATATAGATTTCGCTGCCTGGTTTCGCACGATAACTAAGCCCATCCGACCCCTGAAGCTCGAACTCTTCCGTGCACACTTTAGACAGGAAGCCCACAACTGAATAATATCTCTGCGATTCTTTGAGCACCTGGTCCATGTACGTCATCTCTTTCAACGCCTCGTAGGTTAATTCACCGCCGTGTTTCTCGATCGTCGATTTCACCTCGTTCCTCAGCTTCTCTTGTACAGCCGGATTGGCAGCCAGCAGATGCCCGGTCAAATTAAGGGTGGCGCTCGACGTCTCGTATCCGTCCATGAAGAACGAAAACACGTAAGCCGCGGTAGCTTCGATGTCCAACGCCTCACCTGACTTCTCGAGGTCGAGCATCAATTGTAGGAAGTCGTTCCTCGGTGTCGTTTCCTTTCGTCTGATCTCCAGATTCTCCGTGACAATCTTCCTGAAGAATTGGTCTATATCCTTCTGCACGAACGGGAACTTGCATAGCTTGTTGACACCAGGGAAGAGAATGATCAGTTGACTCAATACACCTTGTATAAATGGTGGTTTAAAGATCGAATCGCCGATCTTATCGAATGAAACCGCGTGCTCTTTTTCCTCGAAACAGAATCCCTCGACACCGATGCCAGCATTCGCCACTACTTCAGCCGTGAATTTTGAAAACAGATACTTCAGCTCGACTTCGTACCTGTTGTTCGACCTCAACCGTCTCTCCAGGAAATTGTCGAATTTCTTCAGCACGTTAGTTATAGACGCGAACAGAATTTTCAACCTCGTATTCGAGAACGCGTACGTCAAACGTTTCCTTCCCGCAATCCACGCCTCTCCGTAAGTGAAGAACGGATTCTTAGCCAACAACGGATCGACCTCCGGTTCAATTTTCAATCCATTTTCGTGGAAGCTGGAGAAATTGCTTTGGAGCACAGATTTGATTAATTCAGTCTCGCGGACGATCAGCACCGGTTTAAATCCTTTGTAGAACCCAACCATGCTGCGATCTTTGTTATCGATGCTTGCCTGCGTGATGACATCGAAGGCGTGTTTTCTCGCCATCAACACGGGCAACATGTGACCCACGAATGGATAGTATCCTTTGGCAGTTGGAATTCCATGTCTCTTCCAATAGGTGAATTTCGTGTACAAGTAAAAACACAGAAGCACTAACGCGCCCGCAACAAGTGTACAAAATGCAGAAGCCATTTGTTCTTTCGTCGCACGTCGAGCGATGCTTTCACGAATCTTTTTCTACTGCGACTACATCAGTAATCTCTGCTGCGCGTTATAAATTGGACCGTAAGCGCGTGTGTGCGCCACGATAGTAATAGCCGTATCATTCTAATGCTACATAGGCGTCTACGTTAAAATGCGAAGTCACTATAATATCGTTGCAAAATTGGTCATTATTTACAAGTGAACGACAAAATTTGCATGATCATTCCCCGTACGTTTGATACACGAATTCGTTTACGTAATTGTCGCGAATCATGTACAATGTTGAAAATAACGCGACAGGGAATCGCGCGCGTAGCCGATCGTCAGAATTGTCAGGTTCCATCTAATCGTAGTGGTGCGCGATGCAGATGAAATCGTCCTCGCCAGTGGACGTTGTGCACGCCCGAAATTCCGATCGGGAATTTCTGGAACTCGAGCTGCACAACGATTTCTCGCGGCCTTCCCATGAAATATGTATGTACGTCGAAGATATGTCCGTGAATAGACGATCGGATTAACGAGGGACCATTTCCCTGGGTAGTTCTCGACTCTGATCCGTTACCATTCCCTTCGTACATCCGCGGGGAGAGAAATGCGTGGCGGTAGCCAGGCTGGTATCAACGTCAGCTATCTCGTTCCGTAGGACACTTTTCTCGATACCGTTGTTTGCGAGTCAATTTATTTTATCAACGAGCACCACTCGACGTTATCGTCTCCCTTTCACGCGCGCTACCTGCATACTTCACCTCTCCTACGAAAGTTCCTGCGCGTTCCGACTCCTTGTCTCGCCCCCTTAAATCGATTCTACGGACTCCTTTCCGCGATTCGCCGAGTGATTTACGAACGGGCAACGCGCAATCAATGGTCCGAATCGATTAAACCGATGGCGGAATGTAGGTTGCGAGAAACTCTCGATACGACAGAGCGAACGTGAGATCATCCAGCGTATCCACACCCACGCGAGTCGCACGTGACGTCAGCTCGACACGACGGGCACAGCGAGTGGCCAGCTCCAGAGGAATGTCGCCGTTCCTATTGGATCGCCTCTGGTTTTCTCCTCGTCGCCAGTCCATTTACGCCGGTCCGCTGTCACATTACCGGTTCTCTCTTAACCCGGATCGAACATCGCGGTAGGCGTTCTCCGTGAATTTCGCGCGACAGTGGCTGGCACCCGCGGTTCCTCGAACATTTCCACCGCCAGCAGGAACGGAGACGCAGCGGATCGCGGTAGCGCGCGAAAGGATGCCATCGGTGGGTTCAATTTCCGGCTGCTCGATCGATGGAGACTTTACGATCGGGACACGTGTCGCCTGGCGGAGCTGTGAAATTTCTCGCTCGATCGTGCGCGTTCCTCGATCGAATTTCGGGGGTGAAACGCGCGCGTCGTCCCTTCCGTGTGATTTTTACCAGAGTGAATCGACCAGAGTGAAACGGAGGCGTTACTCGCGTTGCGTCCGGACATTACGCTCGACGTTAACCGGTTCACATTTCATCGGCTCGTGTACGCGTGCGTGTACTCTCGCGCCTGGCCGTGCCGCGTATGGTGCATTACATTCGCGCGCATTTCACGATAATTGCGCAGAAACGTGTGAGCCGTGAATCGCATTGTTCCGTCCGGCGGCCGTGTCCAGCGTGTTATGCCAACTCTTTTGTTATGCAGATGGGTCTCGAAGTTTTGCTCTCAACGGCGCGTAACGCCTTTCGTTACGGCATATTATTCGGTTTCGCGGCCGGATCCAGAAAGAGTAACGACCTTAAGTTACGCGGCACGCCGTGGGCAATTTAACGGGCGGAGCACGTTTCGCGTGTTTCTCTTCTCTAAACGGGTGTATCGCGAGCGAGTCAGCCAACGATCGCTCCTTGCCTTTTCTCTTGCTCCGTTGATTTAAAGATCGCGCGAAAAGGCTCGATCTGAAACGGGAATAAACGGAAAACGTTCCCTTTGTGGGAGAGTTGTTAACGACAAAGCTCAAACTCTCTCTCTCTCTCTCTCTCTCACTACCTCTCTCCGCCCCCTTAGCCGTGGTTTCGAGAGTATTTTTAAAGCGACTCCATTCGAATTCTCTAACCTCGACTCCGTTTGAATCTGTTTAACGCAGCCAGTCGACATCGAGGCGCTGCCAAGGTCACGAGGGAGGAGCTGAGGTCATCGCTGCACCTATGTTGTGCGGCGAACTCCTGAACGGTGGGTTCGTCAGTACCGGCGCGGTACCGGTGGTTCCCTACGGCCTCTTAGGATTCTGGCTGCCCGGCTGTCTACGCGCGACCAGCCCTAGCTCTCTCAACTCCTCTTACCTGACCCTGCTGGCCGAACTGCTGGCCACGGGCCATCCGGACCTTCGAAGCGGGCTGATGGACCTCGCGAAGAGGAGCCATCAGGCTCCCACCAACGGCGCGGTCGACCTTGACCTCGACCTGCACGCCGACGACATCGACGAGAACGTATTCCTCGGTGAGTAATCAATCGTCGCGACTCGCGTCTCTCGCAGAAGAATGTCGTACGTGATGTCGTGCGCGAACGAGACGCGTTCACGCGTAAAAATACTTTTTTATTCCCCCCTCTCGCTCCTGCTTTCCGTCTCTTTGGTACGACTTGTCGACGTGTAATTAACACTTTCAGGTCAAGGAGAGCTTTTTTTTCCCCCATTAAACGCGGTACGTTTCTTCGCGAATGCGTGCGTTTTAATAACGCGACTGGAATATCGAGACGCGGATACTTGTAACCCGGCATTGTTATCGACTTTTTCCCGCGGAACGTTTGCCTTTGTCTTCCGCGGCCCCTTTTAATGAACACGCCTCGAGCCAGTTTTCGACACGAACGATAGGTACGTCGAGTCCCGTTTCTGCTCGACGATCGAACGCGATTCTAATCGGCTCGCTGCACACGCACGGAGGAGTTCATTTCGAAAGCGTGCAGTTTCTGGTAACCGAAGGTGTCTCGCGTTAATGATGGCGATACGCCGATGTCGAAATCGCGAAAGTGGCTGCGCGTTGGCAGCAACGAGCGGAGCAGCCAGCGAATATGTCTGGAACTCTGGATACATGCAATAGTCCTCGTTTTTCGCGCGGCCTCTTGGCACGACTCGTAGACGGATGCAGCGGAGATCCGCGCGCGTACACGGGTTTGACAAATTCCACCGAGACCAGCTTGCATATTAAGCCGCGCCAAGAGCAAGGAGATCGTCCAAATGACGCAAAATGTGTTCGCGACACGCTCGTCCACCGTCCGTTTAAATATCGACGAAACCACGGATATAGTTGCAGGTTTATTTTAGCCCGTTACATCCGCGAGTCGACTCGCGCATTTCAATCATCCCAGCGACAAAACACTCGCGACGTTCACGACGCAGCCGTATAAACGATCCGGCTTTTTGGCGATCGACCATTCAGCCCCGAAAACCTCGAAGCCTGGCCGGCGTCCAAACTCCGTTCTTCTTTCCCGACCCACCCCACTCCTCGCCATTCACCCTTCCACCCTCTAATTCGTTCCTTTCGGTCTGTTCTTCCGGGCCCGCGAGAACACAGCCTCTCCTCTAAATAATGGCCGAACGTTAACAATCTTTGCAGCTGTTTATCAAGATTTAGACCTCCAACGGGTCGTTAGGCGGACGGTACCGCGCAATCTACCCCTTCCGCGTCGAGAATTTAAGGCCGTGCTATATTAACAAGAAGCCTCCTCGACCAGACAGACCACCGTCATTCTTGCCACCAGCCTCTTCTGGTTCATTACGTCTGTCGTCGCGGCGAGCGACTTTTAACTCCCTCGATTTCTCCCCCTTGCAACGCCTCCCCTTGAATTTCCTTCGACGCACCACGAGCAGGCATCGAGAGTTACAAATCTCGAGATCTGCTCAGCAACAAGTCTAGATACAAACCAAATTTTCGTCCATTCTCCATCGCGAGATTATCCGGAAGTATTAAGCACCCCCAGGATAAGCCATTTTCTTCCGGACCAGTCATTCTTCTCGCCAGCGGGGAGAATGGAACTTCGCGACGCGACGTCCCACCGTTTCGGTTTCCCTTCTGCTCCTTGGAACCGTTCTTGGCCCGAACCTTCCTGGATCTTAATAAATCGTTTCACGATTCCATCCTATTTCACTGGTGGCCTTGGTGAGAAATGGACTATCAGCCTGAGCCCTTCGAGATCTGGAGCAGAAATTGTTGGACATCGCGCTCCGCCTTGTTCCGAGCGGTTTTAATCCGAGGGTAATTTACTCTTATCGCCTCGCCATCGGTGTAATGGCCGACGATTACGGTAATACTTTCTCGCGCCTTGGAAGGGGGACGGCAGAAATTCAGAAAAGGAGGCGGACCATTTGATCGCGGGTAATTCGACGCGAGTCGATGCTCGTTCGAGGCGTCCGAGCGTGGAAAGCGTTTCGGGGCAAAGTGAAAAAGCATCGATTAACCGTCCGAGTTAATAACCAATCTCGTTCTCGTAGAGCGCGCGAACGGGTTACGGGTCTGACGTAATTCACGTAACAAACTCGTGGCCCGTTAAGGTGAACGAAGCCCGCGATGCGATAGACGGCCCTAATTGGAATACTATTCCCCATCCGTCTTATCCGACGGAATAATGCATCGGCTGGAAGCGGTGGCTCGAGACTCGAAAGTGGATTTTCGCGGCCGTTCCGGAGCCACTTGTCCTCCCTGGCTGCAAAGTGGATGCGAGTTTGATGACAACGCCTCGTCGTCGAGCCTCGACCGCCCCACACGGCGGACCGAAAGTTGGCGAAATTGAATCGAACTTGGCTGGCTTGCGAGCCACTTTTATCGGTCACTGCTTGGCCTCCTCCCTCGGGCTGGTTCGCGTGCACAAAGGGGCGATAACCCTCGTGAACGTGACTGGCTAAAAATAATTCCAAGTCCTCGCGCAGATATTGTGTTCGCCGGAAAGGAACGGTTCTCGAACTCGTTCAGTGATTTCCGGGCTGGACGACGGGGTCGGGACGTTTTCTCATTCTCTATTTCGTTTTCTCTTCCCTCTCACTCGGTCCAGATATTTCTGGAATCATTTCCCTCGGGTGGTCAATCCGGCGGTCGCTAAATATTCTAACGTCCGCTAACACGCCTGTCGCTCTGATTCGAACGCTTCCCATCATTTTTAATAATTCAAGGAAAAAACGAAAGTGCGACGATTCGTTAAACTTCGCACTGGCACGATGCGCGATTTAAGTGTTGGAACTTGGTCTTTAACGTGGCGATAACGAGAATCTCATTAAACGAAGATCGATGGTGAAATAGTTGGATTTCCCAATTAAACCGATCGCATCTCGATATTCAGAACGGTTTCCTCGAAGCGATTGGATTAAACTTACGGATTTGTTACTCTTATCGGTCGACTGAATGACGACAGTCTCCGGACACGGTCCATGGACGTAGTAGCACGGCTATGGGAGGTTATAACAACCGGTTCATACGATACAACGGGTCACGAATGACGCAGATGTATTTCTTGGTTATCTCGCGCGGCGGATAAAGCGGTAAACACGAAACGAGCGAACCAGAAGCGGAAGAAAGAAACGGGAATGAAATGGAATCGATGCTTCCGGTAGCGTATTGAAAATTACCCGGCGAATTAATTCGCGCGACGGAGCAGTGGGTGTACCGTCTCGTTGATGTACCCGAACGACAGATTGTTCTTTTCCTATCGATCGAATAAACGTTCCAATCTATCCACCTGGTTCGTTTTGTTTCTCACGCTCCACCTCCGAGGGTGGTGACTCAATATAGCGCGAATGAAAAAAAAAAAAAAGAAAGAAATATAACCGAGCAGAGAGAACGAAAGTGAAACAAAAGCGCTGCCGCTGGTAGTCATTGATTTATAAACATATCGTTCGGGGGGTTAAATAATCGGTCGACGCGGGGCCGCGGTTGGCGGTGGGTAAAATTGAGAAACGGCACGGAATCACAGTCTTTGACGGGAATTGAAAGCGAACACGTAAACGGGATTACACGTTTTACTACAGGAGACCGATCAAAGTGAGAACGAAATACGCTCCGCTCTGGCTGATGTAGCGGAAAAATGGAAAGACGTGACATATCTCCCTCGGCGAGAGTTAATAAAACTGATTTGCTCTGTGCGATACAGCGGCGCGGGAGATGAAAGACGCGTAACCCGGTGGCATTAGATTATTTCTCGCGGTGTGGCACTCTTTTAGGGAAAAAGGTGGCGCAGGTTTCCATAGAAGCGCTAGATCCATGTTACGTATAACGAAAATACCAATTATTAGTTCTAATACAATCCACTGGACGTATATCGCAAAGACTGGGCACATCGAGCCCCTCGATAATTTGTCACTAAATTATGTCGCCTCTGTAATACGTATCACCGAGCGAACGTGCTACAGTGGACAAAAAAATTGATTTATTCGCGGGGAAAGTGTCGCGACACAAAGGGGTATTATGTCTCCCTTTCGGAGAGTCGAATAAATGCTCCAATCTGTCGCGGATACTTCTGCTCGTTCCACTTCAGAGCCGAGACTAAAATATGGGAATACGTGTGCCATTCGACGGCGGCGACGACGACGACAACAACGACGGGACAAACCAGCAAGGATGGAGAGAGACGGCGAGAGCGCAAGTGGAAAAAGATGAAGAAGGGTGCAAGAGACAGACGGCGGAGAATGGAAGAAGGGTAGAGAAAGGGGAAAGATGGAGGGGAACGATGAGAGGAGGTGAAAGAGAGCCAGCGAAACTCGACAATGGAAGAGGGCTCCTAAAACAGACCCCCGATGTTAGCGGAGAGTGAATGAAGCGAGACAGAAAAGCGAAACGGGAACAATGGCCGCGGTATTATTTTCTGTTTGCTGCGTCAGACCAACCACCCACCCTACCCGGTTAGTCGGTGTTCGTCCGTCCACCCCGTTTCTACCTTCCGTTCCCTCTACCTCTGTCCTCCCTGTTCCCTGTTTCTCCAATCCTTTTCCCGTCTGTCTTTCTGCCCGCGTTTGCTTCTTCTCGCGTCGCTGCGAACGCCACCCATCATCCCATACCAGAATCCAAGATTACGAGCCCGATATTCGGCGAATAAACGAATGAGCTAACCCTCCGCCACCCCTGGCGTCGCTGTTTCATTCGATCCGACGAATAAATCATCCAGTGCTTAATTTCTGTCGGCTCGAACGACGCGCAAGAAGGGTCGTGCTTCGTTATCGAATTTCCACGATCGTGTCGCGAACGTGTCCGTTTAATTAAACGAGATATTTATCCCGTTAATCGTCCGTGGAACTTTCCAATTCTATTCCCTCCGCCGCTGGGAAACGTCGAACGAAGATGGTTCCCCTGGGGGGTGATTGTTTCGGAGAATTTTAATCTTCCACGCGGACCACTGGCAACTGTTGAATCCGCGCGGGTCTCCGACGATACTCTTTCACGTCCACGCTCGCGATGTACATTTACGAGGACCCATGGATCCAAGGAAGCTCGTGGATAACGAACTCGATGTTTACCGAGAAAACGAACGGTAAATCTTCCCGTATCCAGATCGTTTAATCCGGAGGGGTAGGATGGCTCGTAAACTGCTCAAGTTTATCGACGAAGTTTGTCGAAACGCCTGTATCTCAAAATTAGTAATGTCTGGAGTGTTGGCGCTACTTATCGCGATCGTTAACAACAGTCAGCAAACTTGGCGCGCGTTGGATGCTTTAATCAGCCCTCGTCCCAGAAAAATTCGATTCGAACGGCGCGCGATCCTTGATATCGAAATCGCACGGCTATACCGACTAATTAAGCCGTGCCATTGAGAGAAACCGATACAGAAATGAAATTAGAGCGAAGACGAATGGCTCGCGACGACAACGAAGGCAGAAACGGACGGGGCCTGATGAATGCCACCGTGGGGCTCTCTTCGCACATAGAAAATCTGGCTTCGAGGGGGCCGCAAGCGTGGCTCTTTCCGGATCTCTCGTCAGGGTCGTTTGATATTCGCATACCGTGAGTTTTCAGGGAAACCTTATACGCCACTTCGATCCCACCCCCTTCAGCCTCCTCCTCCTCCTCCTCCTCCTCCTCCTCCTCCTACCCGGACAGGACTTTTGCGCCACGTTTCCAAAGGCCCGCGGCAAAACTGGCACGGAACGAGTCTCTTCACCGGTGTACATACCGGCTATATGTACGTACATGCCTATCCACGAGGTGCAATTTGCATGCTCGTCCTCGTTTTAAAGCCTACCGGTGATTTCCGGCGTCATAGTTTCTATACCGGCTACGAAAACTCGACCCGAATCCCACCCCTCCCAGCGCGCAACCCTCCTTCTAAGCGCGCGAGCGTCGGTCCATGGGAGAGAGATCGTTTCCGTGGAATTAATAGGATATCGACAGACGGCGGGTGTATCGTTGGAATATTTAATCCAGCGGCGCGCCGCGCTCCATTTTTCGCGAATAAACCCTCGTGTTTCGTGGAGCGAACGTCACGTAGCAATGGGGTGAACCGCGTCGATGGAACTTTCGATGGCAAACAGGCGTTCGCCTCGTTTCGTCGAGAGAATTAGGAACTGGGGTGAGAGGACTGAACGCGCTAGCAAATTATTTCCACTCTGCAATTTTTTTTAAACATTTCCACGTTCCCTTGACTGTATGAAAAACGAGAAATCTGAATTCCGTGCTCGTGGAAAGTCGTGCAGTCCTTGGTGACACTTTGAAACGAGCTGGAAGATTGCGGCGGTCAGGGTTTTCCAGGGGATATTAAAATATCGATGTCAACAGCGGAACCGAGGAAAGCGGCGGCCTACTTCGAGCCATTGATGAAAAAGGCCGTGAATTAGCCACGAAACGAGCAATGCCGGAAGCACGTGTACCGGAGAGCTTCGCAGGAAACGGAGGGGCCTTCTCTTTGAATGCGTTTAATTGCGAGAACAGTTTCGTTTCCAGGAGGGACCAGACGGACTGACGAGGACGACGGAAATGATTAACGACAAAAGGCTCCTCCGTCGAGTCCTACGCGAACAGAACGGAGACTCCCTCGAACGGAGGAAGAAATAAATCTGGAACGCGAACAAAACGAACGGGACCGTGCAATTACCCCGTGGCTTCGGAACTATCCACTGATTTCCCAGTTAGTACGGGGCAGAAACATTTAAATTATCGATCGGACGTTGATTCGTGTCCATTGTCATTCTCAGAATATCCGATTTCATTGGGAGATGTTTCAAGTGCTTGATATACACCGTTGGAAACATTTATTTACGTACTATTGATAAAACGATTCGTACTCGATTTGTCCCGATCGAAACGATGACTCGTTTGTGCTTAACGGTACCGTATTAAATCGTAACGCGTTTCTTTTCTTCGTCTTCGCGCTGAAAGCTAGTCGCCTCGGTGGATCGCGCAAAAATATCTTTAAAATCCCGACAGATATCGATCGCGGGGGTAAACCGCGTAACTCGTGAATTCCGTGTGGCTCCCGTGGAACTCGAATTGCGGCGCGAGTCGCAAATTGATGGCGCCGGAAAACAGAAGCTAATTAATGCCCCCGAAAGAAATTACCTCCGATGTAATTCGGCCGGTGTACTAGCTGTTAGTCCCGGGACGGTTGAGCGGAGCCTCGGAGAATCGAAATGGCTGGCCGTGGATAATGGAAGGAATGGAAGATTGAAAGCCTCCGTTTCCCTCTGGCCTTTTTTTTTTTCGTACTCTCTTTCTTTCATCCGCACCAGTCTTATCCTAGTCATTTGCGCCACGCTGCGAACCGGCTATCCCTCTTCGTAATTAAATATTTGTCGCTCACGGACCCGATAGGTATTTACGCTCTCGATCCGCTGGTAATTTCACCCTGCGGCCTCTCGCAAATTTATTTCCACGAAAGCGCAACCTCGGATAGCGAGACAGTCGTCCACGCTCGTGAAAGCAACGATACTCTACGATCCTCCAGCCACGGAGCGGAATTTTCGCGTGGAAAAATCGTGGAGATCACGTACGTTAGTTAAGACTTCGACAGGTTGTCGGATCTCGAGGGGATGGCGCCGGTTAAGAAGCAATTCTCGCCGGATGAATTTATGGGTGGTCGGGATTAACACGGTCGGGTGCAATAAAAGTCACGAGCTTTGGTCAGTCTTCCTTCCTCCTCTTCTTCTTCTTTTATCTAACTTTCTTCAGTTCACCTCGTTCCGTTCCTCTTTTTCTTCATTACCGCGAAGTAGACTTGGCCATCCACCACTTTTATCTCGCCTCTCCTCCGCCGTCAAGAAGTTTCGGTGTCCAAAATGGTTTTCTTCTTTATTTCCCGGCTTCTTTGTCCCGCCTCTGATCCCCTCTGGTCCCTCGAACGATGAGAACGAAGGAGGAAAGGAAGGGAAGCGAGAAATACCACCCCTCGTCTCTGTCCTCTCCCCGCGGCGAATGGACGGCACCGCCGACATTAAACCACCGGAATGTCCCTGTTTTCGAGACACTCTGCCTTCGCTCGGCGAATCTCGTCCCTTTCCTTTCACCTCCACCCTACCCTAATATCTCTCTTCAGCACTTTCTTCTTGACGCATCGGATAAAAAAGGCTCGCGGCGTAACACAATGCAGTCCTTGTGTGCAGATTGGTTTCGGTACAGCCGCGAACATTTACCGTGACAAAAGAATAAAGAACAAAGGCGAGGGGGATGATTAACGAGACGCAGCGAGGGTGGAATGAATGTATCGCAATTTACGATCGCGTTATACCTAAATGAAACGGTTTAGAACCACAAGAGAGAGAGAAAGTCGCGGGAATGTTGCGGTGAAAAATGACGACGATCGCGAAATAAAGTGTATCGATGGTACAGCGCGAGAATTAAACGGCCCTCGAAAAATAAGTAAGAGCGCAAGACCACTTTCACCGACAGCTCTGCTTTAACTCTCGATAACGATGCTCGGAACTGTATTCCCGGCCCAACCACGGGGCGTCTTACTCCGCTCTGTACATTTTCACGTTGCTCCGCTCGTTTTCGCGGTCGCCAGAGGTCCCGACGTGCCGCTAAAACCGCCGTTCACCTAGTCCACGCCGGTTCTACGCCGAAGACATTCGAATCAGCGATTTCCTAGCGGCAGTCTTGCATTCTGGTTACCTCCCCGTTCGACGTCCGCACAAATCTCCCTCCACCCCGGATCACGAGAACGTTTTATCGGCCGCCATCGAAGGCCGAGAATACCGATGCGGACGGAAATATCCAGGCCGCATTCCTCCGTATCGGTCCGCCGCTTTCCAAGAACACGAAATGGAGTCCCGAGGAGCTCTTTCTGCCGGATATATGCGACCGCGTAATAGACGTAACAGACGACCACCCCTCGCGCGCAGATAGAACAGAGGGAGACTCCTCGACGATGACGAGACGATTCGATCGGTCGAACGGATTTAAGTCGATTTGCGAAAAGTGCGATGTCCCGCATTAACATTCTGAATTCTTCCTTCTGGTCCAACGCGAACAGAATCGGATCCACGAGAACTTCTTCGTTGTTTGCCTTCCTTGGTTTCGTTCGTCTTCCGTTCCTCCATTTCGTCGAGCATTGTCTTGTTGAAGTCGCGTTTACGACGGAACAGCGGGAAATATTAGAAGACGGAAAAGGGTTAACGTCAGGTGGACAGGGGCGAGTGGCTGGGTAACCGGAACGTGTCGCCAACGTAATAACATTTCAATTCGAAGACGGAAATTGCCAGAGGGCACGGCAGCACGTCCCTCACAGTTAGGGGTGGTGACCAACCTGCTCTCGTTCTTCGCTCTTCGCGTCTGTTTTCGTCTTCTTCGTTTCAGCGGAATAGCGTCCGTGGCAACCTGTACACGCGAGTCGACCGCAGATCCTTACGTGATCGCTCGACGTTTCCTGGACGAACGTTAAGAAAAAGGAAACGAACGAAATTCAGATCGATACCGATCGATCCTCCTCCCTTAATTTATCAACGGAAATGAATGAAGGAATAGAAGTTTATTACCGTTTCGAGTTTGAACGCTGGTAGGAATTTCACGACCCGTTTAAGTCGCGGCATTAATTACGCCGCCACCCTCCGCCCGGAGTAATTCCCAAAGAAGCGTGTCACGATTTCGCCGAAGTCGCGATACGTGAACCGAGAAATAGGAAAGAGATGTGTGGGCAAGGAAACGGAAAAGGGGAACAAAAATAAGCGAAAAACAGGTTGCTCGGTGAAAACGGTAGGCCCCGAATGAACCCACCGCGTCGCGCAGCCCCGTAATTGCGTTCACCGTCGGCGTCGCTTTTAATTAATGCGACATACTTTTTTTCATCGCTAAAAAGTGCCACATCCTCGCCCCCGTCGCCCGGTTCTCGTTGCCAGCAGGGAACTACGACCGGTGGATGATCGTTAAATGGATGAAAAAAAAAAAATATGCAAACCCTCGAGGCACCCTTCCCTCTTTTTTTCACCCTCTTCGTTTCTCCATCTTTCTTTTCACCGCTCTCTTCTCGCCGTCTCTTTCTCGCTTCTTCCTACCCCTCCCCCCTCTTTTGCCGTTCGCGATTTCCCTGT
This sequence comes from Xylocopa sonorina, assembly GCF_050948175.1. NCBI lineage: Eukaryota > Metazoa > Arthropoda > Insecta > Hymenoptera > Apidae > Xylocopa > Xylocopa sonorina. The sequence continues at coordinate 8,846,471 of NC_135203.1, forward strand.
GTCACCATTCCTCGGAATCCTTGCGGGCGGGAATAAATCCAATCGAATCGACGACGCTTCTTTTCTCCTTTGAGTTTTCATTCCAATTTTTTCCCCTCTCCTCTCGGTTCGCCAGTTCGCGCGCATTCTTTCCCCATGTTTTTTTGTCCTTTTTAGTCGTCTTTTCCTAACCGTCGACGCGCCGCACGACCCCATCGTCGTCGTGCTGCACTTCCTCTCGAGAGTATTAATCCGCGTAACCTACATGCGACCGGGGGGGTTGCGCGAGCGATGAAAAGGACGACGATAAAACCTCTCTGTGTGGGTGTATGCAAGGCTCAGCCGCGTCGACAACGCGTCGCGCGTGTCGTAAAAATATGATGGCCGCCGCGCTGTGATTTCTTCATTTTTCCCTCTTCTCTTCTTTTTTTTTTCTTTTCCACCCCTCCGGCTGAAGGAAAATCCGAGGCTACCTGCCTCCGAACGAGACGACGCGATCGTTTAATTCCGGAATAAGTCTACGGAGACGACTCCTTCGCGCTGCGAGGGAAAAGAGACGGGGGGTATCGCTCTTTTTGCGCCACGCGAATTAACGTGGTCGACGATCGCGCTTCACTTGTCACTTTTACTCGCGCTTCCCTCCAGGATTCGCTCTCAGCCCCTTTGAAAATCGACAAACGTCTCGGATTTCAAAGAGTCCACGCCACGGTTCAGACACAGGTTCGCTGTGTTCTAATTCGATAACTCGCGCAATTTGTTTGCCAACCGCTCGAGAAACGAACTTGTCGGTTATTACATCGGTGACGGGTGAACCAGCCGAGTTTTTCCACGGTCCCGTCGCCTGCAGACAGACGAATGCTCGTCGAATACCGGCGATACCGTTCCCAAAGTGATTTGTGCGGGCCATCAGGTAGCTGTTTTGGTCGCTACGGGACAAACAACGCGGCAGACGAAGCGAGACGTGTGCGGCAAACTCTGATTTACTTGCAGCTTGCACCTCGGTCGCTTTAGCGCTTGGCTAACGCGCGTTTCGCAGGGTGCAGTCAGATTAATCTTACTGAAGGAACGAGATACGAGGTGGAACCTGTCCCGACCATGTTTTATTTTATTACCCCGTTTATTCTCCGTTGGTCAAAGAACAGCGCCTAATTAACAATTTCCTCAGTCGTTTTTTAAGTAGTAAGGTGTTAGGAATACTACTCTTTGTTTTTTTTTTTTTTGGTTAACCCCTCTGATTGATATTTGACAATCAGTGAAACGTGCAACACCGCGTACAATAAAGCGGTGTAAATATCAGTTGCCACTCGAAATCCGTCAAAAGAGAAGGTTTCGTTATCCGCGTTAACGGGTTCACTGTTGCAGACAAACGTCAGCTTTATTACCGATGAAGCGCGATTACGTTCCTCTTTTTATCGCCGTGCCGGCGACCACTCCGCCGGGGACGTAAATTTATAACCGGCCAGCGGTCGTGCGCGCGAGAAGCTCTCGTTGAAAAATCGCGAACGTTCGCGCGGAATCCGTATCGCGTGGCGGCAACGACATCAATACGGAGCGGGGTGAAAAGAGAAAAAAAAGAAAAAAGAAGAGAGAAGGAACGAGAGAAAAAGTATAGAACAGCGAGTGGAATCTCTGGCCCGTGGAAAGGCATTCCGCATCGGTGATCCTTAATGCAACGGAACAGAAGGAGTATCGGTTGTCGAACTAACGTGTCTTCCGCAACTCGAACCGATTCGGGGTCGTCGAGATTGCTCGCGAGTAGATCACGGATTTGTTTTATGCATTTACGGAATGTTCTCCTACGCGAATGTTCACGTAGCGATGGTTTTAGCGGCTGAAAAATTTCCTCGATAGCATCCTCGGATTATTCGCAACGGTGGAATGGAAATTAATCTGTCCTCGAAAAAGAAAGAAAAAAGGAAGGGAATTAATCTCGTAATCCACGAGTTTCCCTCCGCCAGCCTTCCTCGTTTCTCATTATTTCCTGCGATATTATGGAGATCAGATTCGATCGGACGAAAAACCGATGCGATACGTTTCCAGCGGCGGAATACGCGCGACGAAAGGGTGGCGCGAACAGTGGCAGTAGAATGGGCTAGGAATTAAATTGCGGCGCACGATTATTAAGTGGTGGTACGCGCTTTTAATTACTCCTCTTTCCAGCCTGGCCGCTTTTAGCTTATCCGAGAGTCAAAGGAAGTCCATCGTGCAACGTCAGCGCCACGCCGCTGGCCTGGTTAACGGTCCCTTTCTTCCCCCGAAGAAAGCCACCCATTGACCGAGTGATACTCGCAAATGAAATGTCAAAGACAAAAAGAAAAAAAAAAGGAAAAACTGAGAAAAGAATGGAGACGAACGACTGTCTCGTTTACGCGAACCGCGACCATTCCTCCTGCCCGCAAACGTTGATTACGCGGGCACGTCGTCGTCGCCATGCGGGGGTTTAATTTGGTTTATGAGTTCGATGAATCAATTTCATTAATGCGAAAATTACGCGGTGCGTAGCGCACGGTAGTGCGCGGTTAATAACCAATAATTACGTTCTGCTTATGAACGTCAAGTTGACCATAGTGTCGGGCTGGCGTGTAACGACGTTCTGCAAAATGCACCGCGTTTCCCGTTTCGAAGACTGGTCGTCCGCGTTTCGGCCAGCCCGGTCCCAGAGTCGTTAAATTCCCAAAACGTTTCTATCTCGGCCCATAAATCGAAGTGTATCCAGCGAACGTCAATATATTGTCAGATTATACAGTTTTTGCGATGGCTATCGCGTCCAATGCCCTTAAAATAATCCCGATGATCTCTATTCACGCGATATCCCCTGTTAATAGAGTCATCGATCGTTGGATGACATTTCCCGGGGTGAGAGTAGGCGAAAGGATCGCGCGTATGCGTGAGAGAGCGAGAGCGAGCGAGAGATTGGAACTAGAGGGGGTGGAAAAGCGCGACGGTGGAGAAGAGAGATAGACATCGATACAACCAATCGCTCGTTCCTTTTTTCCCGTCCCTTTGGCCCAGTGCTACTTGCCGGAAGGACAGCTCGTTCCGTAGTCCGACCGTGGTTGTTCCGGTTCGAACCGGTGCCACGGTGAATTCGAGAAAATCGATAGTTTTCGTGGCGCGCGAGCAAACAATTATCCAACGGAAGCGGTCGTCGCATCGACTGTTCGCGGCCACGTAGCTCGTTTTATTCGCCGACTGTTTACGGGGCGGATTAACTCGCATTATTTCGCGAGGGGGATGGTGGCGCGTGGGATGAGTTACGGGCACGTACCACGGTGAAAGTCGGTCCGGGGAGGGGGGGAACGCAAATAAAAAGGGCGGGGAATGGAAAATTTTTACGACGCGAGCAAGATTTACGGGGGACTTTTTTTCGGACGCGTAAAAGTTTCCCAGTAAATTCACATCTGGCAGCGGTACCGATCGCAGTGACGGCTGAATCGTGGGTCGCGGCGCAGTTAAGGCGATATTCCGTGGAAATTTTTCGGAGGAAAACACCTACACCGTTGATTTACCACCGGCTTCCTTCCCTTCCGGCGTCACTTTTTCTCCCCCGCCCTCCTCGGCCGCCGTTCTTTGTGCCCTCGTGGAATTTCATTTCGTCTGGAACAACGCGGTCCTCGTAGCCGACACGTTGGAAAAACCAGCCCCGGGCATGGAATACAAACAGGGAAGTTTTCGGCGTTAACCCATTTCCGAGGGCCGCCGAGGAAAAATGGGGCTTGGCATGCGTTGTTGCATCGCGTCGTAATTTATAGAGGCGTCGCCACTGTGTCACGTCCCACGATCTCTTTTAAAGGGTTGAATCGAACAGTTCACCCGGTCGATGAAGACGTTTCGTTCGAGGAACGGCGCCAGCCGAGCATTCGAAGACGTTCGAACTCTTCTTCCTTCCTCGTTTTAGCCGTCGCGGCTTTCCTTCTCCTTTTTTTTCTTCTTTCTTCTCGTCCTCGTAGGTGTATAATGGTTCTCGAATGCTCTAATATCGAGGGGCCGCGAGGAAGGGGACATTGCGGAAACATCAAAGCGTAAAAGGCTCTTTTGTTCGAGGACGCGGTACGCCGGTACTTTAATCCTTCCCGCAGGATCTCGAGGATCGACAGTCCTGCCATTGCGTCACGCATCGTTCCAAGATCGAACAGACCACACGACCGTCTATCCCTACCACGAACGTCCCTCGAAGTTCCGCAAATGCACCTTCACGCCCGCCGTTCGTTCTCAAACTATGAGAACGAACCCCTGTTGAATGACGTCACCCGGCACATGATTGGCCGAGCTAACGGTCACGTGACCACTCGCTTGGCCAGTGTCTGGGGGGCTGTCGAGTGACTAAGGGAGAGGGTGGTAGCGGGAGCGAGATCGTGGTACGAACAGAGGGTGAGGAAGAGAGACGGTGGTTCGAGGCAGGGTAGTCGGAGCCAGGTGGAGAGAAGAGGGAAAAAAGAGGAACGAAAGAAGAACGACAGTTGTCGCGAAGGAACGTCGGAAAGGAAAAGATTGAACGTATGGCGGTAAAGTATAGGGCGAAGAAGAAAGAAGAAAACGGAGGAAGTTGGGAAGAAATAGTGGGAGATGAGGGAAAGGGAGAGGAAGCAGGGGGATGATATTCAGCGTGAGAAAAAGAGCGAGAAGAGAATATGGATGTATATAGATAGCGGTTGGCGTCCCCTGGTGGGAGAAGCGTGGGGATGCCAGAGGGTGAAACAGAATTGTTGGTAGGGGGTTGAAGCTGGAGGGGGTAGCCGCGAGTCTCGCCAGTCACTGCGACGACCGCGACGCCCCAACGTCTCTGGGTGCCATTTGTCCGCTACTGACCTTAAAAATCGTCGTAATTTTCGTCGACACCTACTTTACCGATTTCTGCGAGTCGATACAGGACGAACCGAGACACACGTACCGCGGTGATTCTACGAACGCGAATGAGACGCGTCGGACGGAATCGAAGTAGCCGCGCGCATTCCCGGTAACAGTGCCGAGAAGTACCTCGAGCCGCGTTTTGTTTCTCTCGCGTCCGTGTTATCGCGTCCCAATCGCGTTCCACGATAACACGCGAAGATGTGTTAGAAACGTTTCACGCCAGTTTTCTTTTTTTATTTTGCCTCGCATCCGGGACACGCGCGATCGTTAACTACCCCCCCAAACGCCGAGAGTCCGTCACTTCGCGAGGAGGAAAAATGAGCTAACCTCGTGACAGGGGTGGAAAACACCGAGTCCTTCGTGCACGAGTTTCGCTTCGGGAACCAGTGGAGCTATCGAGCTGGACAATTGTATAGTTGTGTAAATACACGACCACGATGGTCATCCACGGAGTGAATCGTAAGTTGTAACTGCGTCCCCCTATCGTCCTCCTCTCGAGCATGTTCCATGACTTTTTCTCTCTCTTCCGACCACCCGTTTCGGACACGTTCGCCTACCTACCGAGTACACGGTTCGCGCAACGGCAGGGTGCCGTTTTTTAAAAGTCATCGAATATGCTTCTCGTTCCTTCGTCCCCTTCGTCTGTCGCCGATTACCACCGAACAAAACCCATTATCGATCAGCTACCGCTCGTTAGAAAAAGAACAATATCCGTATCCCTTGACGTGTTCGCATTTAAGTGTAATCCATCCGAACGCATCCTCGACAACCCTCGAACGAACCAACCGCGTACATTCCCGTGTGCGATCGTGCACACCAACGGGGCACGATTTCCCAAGATTTATCGTCCCGATAATTACGTCCAATCACTGCCGCTCCATCGGACTAACAGGTTCCGTTTGTACGCATTCGCGCGTTGTTCTTTTTTTTTTTTTTTTTTTTTCGTCGAGAGGCTTTCGTCGAGCGCGATCAACGAGGTCTTTGACACGTACCTCGGTCCCTGCGTGTGCGCCGACCCTGACCAGGCACACGCCACGTTACTACGGCGAGAAACGGTTCACGAAAAACCGGACGCGTTCCGTCGCGTGACCGAGGGAGGCCCCGTGGCACGTCCTATTACTCGTTGCACGCGTTCGATCACGCGAGTTCGGGACGAAACGCGACGGTACCAACAACCCCGTCCAGATACGCTCTGACGAATGGGCAGAGCCCCGAAATCACGACTCGGCCGATCCATATCGCGGCCAGTTGCCATGGCCCCGCTGTGAAAGTAGCCCCCATTAAAAATGCATAACCGCGGGGACGACCTCTCGACGCGTCCACGCGAGCATCACCTCGTTCTGCCGGCGTAAAATATACACGGTATGGCGGCGATCACGAGAGATTCCACCTCTGGCTCGCCGCGGCTCGTTGGATTTCAAAGGCAGCCAGCGTTAAAAATACTCGAGAGGCTTCCTCCGTTCGCGATCGATTAACGACTGACTTTTACTAAGAATTTACGAGCCGTTGTTGAACCTGTCCGACACGCGATCCAGCCTGCCGCGCGCTCGTCTCTTTTTCATGGTTATCGATCCTCGGCTGGTACCCCAGCCGTCACACCGTGCTCCGGCCCGTGTCGCGAGACAACGGGGAAAGATCCGTGACGGAGACGGCGTGGCGAGCGTTAAACGGAAGTTTACGGGCCACGATTATCGACGGGGTTGGCCCGCGGACGTCTGGGCGAACGTATCTCCCTCGCGCTCGGTCCCGTCAGCTCGTAAAACTCGCGCGTCAAAGCGCCCATTGCGTCGCATCCGCGAACACGGTGCATTAGCTAATTGTTGCATCGATAACGGATCGATCCCTCGCCCTCCTATTCGTTCGTCGCTTCCGCTTGCCCTTCGACGTCGCGAATTCTCCGCGACCCGTTGCCAACGTAGACGGCGGGTATTTTTACACGCTGTACGAGGGGAATTTTTCAACGGTATCGACGCCGTTAACCAATCGCAGTTGCCAGAAATGATCTCTCGTTCACGAGCGAAACCGGTAACGAGCAAATATCGTTGATCGTCAACGAATCGAAAATTCGACGCCGTTCTTTCGCAATTTTCGACGCGTAACGATGGATTGATTTACCCGGAAAATTGCATTAGGCGGCCCCGTGCCCGTCGATCGATGGACACTGCCTCACAGGCTAATTATCGTCGACGTATCCCCAATTCGTGTATCATTTCCGTTCGCCTGGCGATTCGCAGCGCGAGCTGTTCCCTGACCGGAAATTGGCGTAAGTAAATTTGCCTTCGCAGCAGATATCGACCAACCGGCCTGTCTACATCGAAGGTCGGGTATTTAGAAAGCCATTTCCTCCGCGGGAAATATCGCAGACGCAATTAGACAGGCAGCAACGCGTCCCGCGTTCGCGAAAGGATTGCTAAACGGATGGAAAATAGCCGGGGAGGTGGCGAACGGGGCGCGACAAAGAAGCAGGACACCCGAGGAAGAGACACTCCGACGCGGAGAAGCTTCGCTGGCGCTTACATGCATGACAAATTAAGTTTCATTCGGAACGCAGCCCGTGTAACGTGACTCGTGGATTATCTCCTTCGTTCCTCGGCCAAGAATATGGATTACGAAATAATGCACTCTATAGGATAAAGAAGTTTCGCGTACGTAACCCAGATACGGCGAACAAGGTCACCCATCTTTCCCCCGTCTGAACGGTACCGGTATCGAAATATCGCTATGAATATCGACGTTCTCGTTACGGGGACTGTTAAACGGGCAGAGTTGAACGGTTTTAAAGAACGGTCGTTTAAAGCTCGAACGAGGAGGGTAAGACGCCCCGCCGCCGTGCTAAATTTCATCTAACCGTCGAGTCACGTATTTTCGATGGTTCCCTTTTGTTAAAAAGCTCGACGAACGAGCGGCCGTGCCTCGGTTAGCTATCCCGGTGGCTCCTTATAAAACACAATTACGAGTCTTAACCAAGTTTCGACGCACTTAATTACTTGAAAGTTAGGACGGGTACTCTCTGCTCCGGCTAGCCTTATCCTCTTCCATTCTCTCCATCCGCCGTGACATCGTCGTTCCAGCCTCGCGGTTCTGGGGCCCTTTCAGGCTACGTACAGGGCTATAATAACGAGGACACGAGAGGCGGTCTGACATACTCCGCCATCAACTATGCCTATCAACCTAGACAGCGCGCGTTCCTCTGCAACCCGTTCTATCCTCCGCGAGGCTGCCTAAAGGGTAACGGTATTAATAATATTTGCGAAAGTTTAGACGTCTGGAACGTTTATCGTCGGGAGGATAGCCGCGATATAACGACAAGCACCGGGTAATTAGTTTCCAGCCTGCCGTGGGAGCCGAGAAAATTCTCGTTAAAAGCGTTCGCGTCCGTTCGCTCCTCAGCCTCGATGGGCGAGCGTTGAATCGAGCGCACCTCGTTCGCGCGTTCAACCTTACCTTCCGCGCTTAAATACCTTCAACCTTTCTCACTCGTAATCACTCGTCTGAATTTTTCAAAAATTGGAAGCTTGCGATCGCGATTCCCTGATGTCTCGAGGTAGCATCCAGTTGCCTCGAACAACGGAAAGTAGAAAATTTCTCTGTCTCCTCGCGCCAGATGCTCCGACCACGGCGACCATTGTCGCCGTTGCGACCTTTACCTTCCACGGGTCGAGAATCCCTCTTCGGACACGACCTTCGGGCTTCGAGCTGTACATTTCCCCGTTCCACTCTCTGCAAATCGGCCGACGTAACTACGGGCATCGAGGCAACGTCACGGCCACGATACCTCCGTTGAAATACGAGCGTTGCATACAGCGAACACGCGCGTGCATGCATCAGACACGTTGTAACGCCTCGCAGAGGCTTGTGCCGCGCGTCGCACGAACGCATGCAACTCGCATTCCGTGTAATGGCAGGCGAGCGGAATCCCCGGGATGCATTCGCGATGAGCAGCAGCGATTTCGTTTGCCCCTTCGCCCCCTTCTACGCGATAAGAATCGACGAGCCGTGCGGCTGACTCGTTTAATGGAAAATTACTCGTTTAATCCCCGTGTAATTAGGTAATTAGGTTAGACGCGTTCTTCGCGAGTACGACGCTCGATACGCTTAAAAGGGGGAACGATATTTCCGCTGATGACGTTCGAATACGTTGGCTGGATCAGTTCGTTCCGAATTCATCTAAAATACCGAGGGGGGGTTACGTGGGCCGAATGCGAACAAACGTCACACATGATCGAACGACCCCGTGTTCTGCGCGCCCCCGCGGATGCATGCCAGTTGCATCACACGTAACGCAGAACAAACGAGATCCTCGAGGCGCATTCGCGATGAGCCGCCCGTCTTCCGCCCTCGCTCGTTTCGCATTAATACACTTTCGCCATTTTGTTCCGCGAAATAAAATCCGTATTTCATCCACTCGGCTTTCATAAAACTCCTACACCCCTCGACGTATATTACATTAACGATCGATTAAATCTAGCTTCCTCTCGGTGGCTCGTTCCTTTTGTGTGTGTGTGTGTGTGTATGCGAGTGTGTGCGCGCCTCCGCAGCACGCACCGAATGTCGCTCGTAAAATCTCATAAACACGAAACGTTATTCGAAATGGACGCGTGGTTTCACGATCGACGGTGGAGAAAGACGACGATGGAGGAAGATCAGAGACGCGGACCAGGGCGGGGGCGGGGGTTGAAACGACGGAGTCGTATCGTGATATATACGCGAGAGGATGGCCCGCTGAACGGCATTTTCCATTCGCAATATCCGCCCGCGGTGCAAACAAAAATCTAATACCGTGGCACGCATAACTGGCTACGGCCGCAGAAGGGTGGCGAACGGAAGGCCAGCTGCAGGGGTGGTGTCACCGAGGGCGGAGAGGTCACGGTGGCTGCCTCCCGATGCGCCACGCAGTCGAACACGCAGCCGTTCGAGCCACCGACGACATTATCGGTTTCGCATCAACTTTAGTTTACCCCGGCTCCGCGTGTCGGTCCCTTGCCCTTCACCCCTTCTATGCTTGCACGTGCGTCACTGCGGTTACGCAAACGGCCGATGCGACGCGACAGCTCTTCTTCGAGGCGTCTTATATCGCCTTCGAGACGTGCAACGTCGAAACTCGACGATGTAATAATCGAAACTCGCTTCTCTTCCGCAACGGGGCCGCGCGACTTTATTACGTATAATTGCCTGACTAATTTAGGGCGGTTGTGTCAGAATATTTCACGGCGCTGTAGCCACGGCCCGCCCCATAGCTAACTGGTTAGCCTGGTCTTTGCCTCGTCCAGGGAAGATTTCTTTTTCAAAGGGGCGAGAACTCGTGACGTTTATGCGACGTAAAGAGCGCGGAAACGATTGTATTTAAGCGTAGTTCTCGCGGGGGAAAGGTCGCGTCGTTTGCTCGCGTTACGCTTTTACGATTTCCTTTCTGCCCTTGATACGGGTGGTCGAGAGTCTCGAAACGCGAGGGGCTACTTATTCAATATGATATCCACGTACGGCGGCCCGTGTTTGCGCTCGCGAATTATATCCCGCTTTTCACGGCGCGATAAAGCACACAGGCCACGGGGGTGGAACCGCGCGTACCCTCCAGGATAATTACCACAGCCAGCTCGTCGCCGAGCCACCTATGTAACTCTGCTCGGATGAAAGGGACGTCTTTATCCGATACGTCCGCTTATCTTGGTCCCCTGTGATTCTACGTGGCCGAGCCAAGGTGAGGGTTACGCGACCCTGCACCTACCCTGCCCCTACCTTCGTTCGCGTCGCCCAACGAACAAAGCCTACGAACCATCTTGGCTATCGTCGTCGCTTCGTTACTAGAACGACGAGAATATCCTTCAGTCGCGGATGATAAGGTTGTTTTCGTCTTAACGATCTCCAGCCGAAAGGAGTAGCTCTCGTTCGACTCATTCCACTCGCGAGAAACACTCTCTCATTCCCGTTTCTCTTGAACCCGACACCGCGAACAGATAAATCCGGCGAGCTCTCGAAAAAAATCCCAGAGCCGTGTCGCTGTGATATTCGAGACGTAAAAGTGGCATAATTCGGCCGTTGCCGGCGGGGAATCGTCGACCGTTGAAACTCTCGTCGCGAGCGGCGGAAATTCGGACTGCGCCAAGAGGACGAGCAAGTAGAAAGATAGACGTGGTGGGAGGGGGAGAAAAAAAAGGAGAAAAGGAGGAAAGAAAAAAGAAGAAGAGAAACGCACGAGCGCTCGAGGTCGCTCGCAGACGAGTCGAGTATCTCGACGACTTACTCGACGGTTATTTAGAATGTGACGAGGATACGCGGTCGGGATGGGGACCGACGACGATCTTGCGAATTAACGGGGATTCGCCCGGTGAAAACAACGTTTACGTCCGTTCGCCGGTTGATTTCCGGACGCGAACTTCTTCAATTAACGAGGCAAATTGGCTAAATGAAAGAGCCTCCGCCGGGGTAACGAGTGACGGCACAATTTGTCGCCGTTTCATTCGCCGTTTCCCAGCGAATTCCGACGGCGAAAGAAATTGCAGGTGAGATCCTCCGCGTGAAAGGAGATCCAGCCACGTTAACTCGTTTGGTATTAAAGTCATCGACCGGCGGGGGTTGGGATATTTTCGAATTAATAGACTCGACTAAAGAGAGAGAGAGAGACGAAAGGAAAGGCGTCCGCTACGACGACGACGTTGGCGAAGAGTAGCAGGAGGCCGTGGAACTGGCCTGTTCATGCATAATACATGCCACGCGCGGCAATATGTCGCCCTCGCTGCTTCCCTTGTTTTATGAATCCTTCTCGTCCCTTCAGAACCGGCTATCTCGACTGCTTTCGTACGTTGCCGCAGTTTTTCAGCGCCCTAGGCCATCGGCGAGATTCGTCGACGTTGTCTCGCTCGTTCGGAAGCACGCCCCTCGAGAGATCCACTAAACCGGAACCCCGTCCCCCTCTGGAAATTATTTTTTTCGCGGCCCTCGCGCTCAGACTCTCGTTGCCCAGGTAACGCGAAAACCGGATCGAGAGTCCGTCGAGAAATACGAGATCCGCTCCGTTAATAAAGAAAACGTCAACGTTACGAGAGAAACGGGAGACGCGGACGAACGTAAAACGGAACGGGCGGGAGGCGGTGGAAGATGGGATCTTCCTACGAAGGAATCCTTGGGTCCGTTTCCACTCTCTGACCTGCCTTCTCCGACGGTTTGCCTTCTGGCCGGGGAAAATTTATGGCAAATTGTTTTAACCGTCGTTGCGGCAGCACCTGGTGCACAAAATATATATCCGGCGCGCTTCCAACCAGGCGTGGTCGCCGTGGCAGATTTTGCGAGGGCAACTCGAAACGGTGTCTCCTTTTTCCTGCGTCGCAAACGCGCCGGGGGATTCGGACGGCAGCTACAGGGGGAGGGGTGCGAGGGAGGAGTTCCTTTATTAGGCGACTTACACCTGGTATTTTCTATCTATTAAGTCCCGCCGGTTACCCCGCTCGATATCGTCGCCGGCTACGGACAATTACGAACGCCGGAGGCTGTAATCCTATTAACCGGCTTCTGCAACATTACGATCGTCGTAAAGTTAACGCTGGACGAGCCACGGAGAGAGGAAAAGGTGGCGTCCGGTTGGGCGCGGTGGGTGGCGGCGGTTGGAGAAAAATCCCGGACAAAGAAATGAGGGAAAGCCCGACGGGCTGTGCACCGGGGTACAAAAATAGTTTCCGTCTTGCGTCGCGGAAGAAAGGACCGTACGTTTCGCCACTTTATTACGAGGCTTACGTCGAGTTTCCTACCTATTAACTTTTGTGGACAGAGAGGCAGGGTGGATGAAGAGACGAAAGAGAGTCTGCATCCGGCTTCAACTTCTTTCTACTCTAGCACCCATATCTTGAAGCCTTGGCGCACGAGAGAACGAGAGAGGACCGGTTGAAACGGCGAAAAAAAATGAGAAAGAAGAGAAGAGAAAAAAAAAAACACCAACCGCGGATGAGAGCAACGAAAGTGGAGTGGGGCGGAAAAAACATGCCCGTGCGGGACCGGCGTTGTTTTTTCCCCATTTCGCTCTCGTTAGAATGCGGAACAACGCGAGCGAGTTGTTAAGCGGCACAGCCGCGGGACAAATAATTATAATTCGCGTAACGTTCGGGGAATTAATGTCGCGTGTCTATTTAAAATTCCGCCACGCGTTCCCTGCCGGTCCAGCCAGCGGAGTCGCCGAGAAATACAGCGGAACGAGCGTAAGACGGAGGGGTTGCGAACCCCTAAACGTGTCGAACGACGTCGCGAGGACGCGCCGATGTGACTTCGAACGCCATTTTTAATTACGCTGAGACGCGCTTAAACGCGGACGCGGTGAGTTTATAGCGCGCCGCGGCCATTATTCCTGAAACGGAGCAAACTTCATTGTGACACGTTTCCACGGAAACATTGCACGGGGATCGCGACGCCGCGGCGCCGTCGTTTCAATTGTTAAGACAAAAACCCGGATTCCTCGGGAGTCCGCGGCGGTATGTAAAGCTGTACGCGCGGCACGCTGAACCGTGGGAAATTGAAACGCTCCGAGGTCCTCGAATGACAAAGATTCTCGAAGAAATTGGAGCAGAAAGTGACGCAGGGATTAAACCCCGGGGACAAAGCGTGTTTAGCCTAGAAAGGACCGGCCAAGTTGCCGGATAAAATACAGAGAAAGGGAAACAGTTCCTCCCTTTTCTCTCGTAAACCGTCGACTGTATGCTCGGCCCTGGTACGTGCATACCTACGACCGCGTCTCTGATACACGATACCTCTCTCGAATATTGCGCAACGACACGCGCGGCACGATTTATACGATCGACTGAACCGACGTTAAAGGTTGATTTATAACACTTAAGAGGATAAGAGAACGCGAAGACGCCGCCAGGGGTAGGAGCGAAGAATGAAAAATGGTTCCGTGGACCGACGAAACTGCGAGGGCGGAAGGTGGAGACCTGGTCCATTAGCCGCGTGGCCTATCGCGAATAGAATGCGTGTTTTTTGGGAGGAACAGCAGCGACGTTATGCAAACTGTGTAATGAAAATGCTAGACCGCACCCTCGCGGCGGTTCCGTCGACGTCGGGATTATGCGAAGAATGCAAGCGTAGGAACGATTGCGCGGTCCACTCGTGGACCAGAGGGTGGACCGAGAGGGTGCGATCTCGAGGGCTGCGGAAAGACATCCGTGGGAGCGTATCAACGGGACAAACCTATCTCCGCGGATCATACATTATACATGTTTACGTACACGTGTACACGTATTAGTAGGAGAATTCGGTGGATTAGAGGGTGGAAATGGAGGAGCGGCTCGCGCGAGTGTGTCGGGACTCGAAATGTACCTTTCGAGGGTTAGAAGGCGACCGCAGAATATTAATAGGTCCGCCCTGGCCCCGTCCGCGTCTCTCCTTAACGGTTGGAAGTCGCTCGAGCTTTTTCCACCGGCGGGGAGAGAGACAGGGTCCCGAAATTTATGCTCGCGTACGTGGCGCGGTTCGCGCGCGGCGAAATGATAGCCGGGAATAACGATACGTCGAGCCGAACACCCCACGATCCAGCACGTCTGACTCGCGTTCTGATGAGCACGCGGAATGGAACGGGCCCGGGATAAAAGGAAATTCGTGCTCGAAAAAGGAAATTCAAATTTTCTTGCCGCTTGAGGTACAACGTTTGAAGCCGCGCTGCGTAGACGATATCTGTAATAGGACTTCGTTATCTGTAATAAGACTGTGGTTTACATCTTCAAAGAGACGGAGACCGCGACCAGGGCGGATATATCTCAGGTGGATCCAGCTTTTTCCACGTTTATTATCCCACGTCCCCGCGTGCTACCCCCGCGGATCGGACGCGTGACGTCGGGGGCCTCGGCTGAATATGCAATAAAGTCCGCGGAGGTGGTGGAACGGAAAACGCCCTCGTGACGGGAATGACATTCCGATAGGATTCTTCGCCGAGGCAACGGTCTCCTTTCTTTTCCGCTCCCGTCTCGTTCCGCGCCCCTATTTTTCGCCCTCGGTTCGCTCGCTGTTGTTCGCTCGGCCTCTTTCTCGTCTCGCGACTCCGGCCGACGCGTTCTCCCGGCTGTTCCCGGCGTCCCTCTATCCGTTCTCCATTGTCTCTGTCCCTCCCCCGCGGTTCCCGTCGGTTGTTCAGCCTCGCGCAGTTGGCACAACCCCATGCAAATGAAATTACCGCCCCACTTTTCTAGCGGCGCGGAGGGATCATCGGCCTGGGCTGCTCGTCGCCGCGCCAGTATATCGTCTCTTTCGTTCCGCTGTATAACAGAGTTCGTCACGCGCGTGGAGCGTGCTTGCACACGTGAAATGCGCGTACGCCACGTACAGCCGAGGCAGGAGAGATTCGTAGAGACAGAGAGACGGAGAGAGAGAAAGAGAGAAAGAGAAAGAGCGCGGCCGGCAAACTCACACGAAGAGGTAAAAGCTTAACACATCAAATGGAAACACGTATTTGCTCTTCGCCTGTCGCGTGCAAACAGCCACGCGTGAACGTGCCTGTAATACGCGTACGAGCGATTTGCCGCGATCTCTCTGCCATCTCTCTATCGACGATCCCTCTTCCTCCTATCCCGGACTGCTCGCGCCAGTTTCCTCGAGTTCTCGCAACTGCATCAGCCTCTCGCACGAATTATCCTGCGGTTGTCCGTGTTTCGACCTCTCCCTCCACTCTCTCTCTCTCTCTCTCTCTCTCTCTCTCTCTCTCTCTCTCTCTCTCTCTCTCTCACCCCCTCTTTTCGCCGTGATCTGATTAACCCTTGACGAAGGGCAACTCGACGAAACGCGCGTCCACGAAATCCCGAGGAGTTAGCGGGCCGGGAGATAAGACGAAGTAGGCACCTTCGTCAACTCGAAGTTCGTTCCACTCGACGGAAACTGTTTGCCCGGAGCTTCCTCGAGCCCCAGTCTCTCTTCATTTTTTACACCCCCGTGGAGGACCTTCGGCTCGTCAAAAGTTGACCGTGCGAATCGACCAAAGCATCGTTCACCCCCCCACGTAGACGTTCCACGGTTAATGAAATCGTAGAGAAACGATACGAGTATTCCTTGCGAGCCATTTATCCCGGTGAATTTGATTAAAAAACTGGAGGAGCAACGACGGTCCCATTGTCATCCCGTAATTACCATGGCATTGTCGCCGGAGCTGACACACGGGAGCGGATCCTAGTTAACGCGGGTTGGCCCGCGGGCTCCCCGGGGTCTCGGCCAAATATCGCCGAGCGTTTTAGCGTTAATTCGAGACAACCGGAATCGAGGCCATTGTTTGTTCGGCGCTAGGTCCGGGGAAGAAAACGAGGGTAGCGGACGGCCATTGCCGCGCGCTGGCCAACGTTCCTCCGGTTCATCTGGGATCGCCCGAGTCGCCTCGAGGGGTGGCAGTCTCTATTAAAGCCCGGCTAGCTCCCGCGAACCTTGTCAGCAGATCAAAACGCGGAGATCGAGCCTCGAGTAGACTGGGATCGCTGGACCTCGTGCGCCGTTGCTTCGTCAAATGAGATTGCACTACGCTCGAGAAAGGTGTCCGCTCGAACGGACGCGAGTGGTTGTTATCTGCCGGAAACGTTCGTTTTCGAAGCGACACGTGTTCGACCGCGACGTTTCTTCTTTGGTTGCGGAGAAATGGAAGAGAATCGTTTCTGATCTCGTTTCTGATAAACTTGCACCAGGTTTCAGAGTCGAAGAACCGTTTCTCGCTTTGCAGTTAGCTAAACGGGACACGGTCAAGTTGATCCCTTAATGGACGGCATCCCAGACTCACGATTAAGCTACTGTATAATAATAGCAGCGAGCGTTCTCGTTACCCACCCTCGTGGGAACGTCGAACAGGTTGCTCCCATTTGTTTGCCCCGACCGAGACCGACGCACCAAAGCAGTCTCTCTTTTCGTTCCACCAGCACCGCGCGACCGGTTTCAATGGATCGAAACTTTGTTAACGCTCTTATCGGTAATCGTTCCGGTGCTCGAGGTTAACAAGCCAGCGAGCGACCGCGTCAATCGATCCGGCGATAACCCAGAAATCAACGTATCATCCTCGAAATATCCGTTCGGCTATTTTATGAATAAATTAAACGCGAATCCACGATCGATCGCATCCGTGGCCCGCGCACTTGCCGTCTCAGCGGTTCTCTCCTCGCAATACAATTTCATCGTAACAGCAGAATCGAAGTAAAAAGGGAAAAAAGGAGAAAAAAGGAATATAGAACGTATTATCCTTTGTATAAAAATGGAGATTTCGTTTGCGCTTTATACAAGCTGATTCGCCACCCCCAGCCGGATTAAAGTAACGAGGACCAGCCTGTGCGAACTCGAAAGGAATGCATTCCTTCGCTCGGGTAACGAAGCTGGTATCGGTAGAGAAGGTTTCGAGGATTCCTGCGTTGGAGGTAGCCAGGCTGGTTCGGTGAACGATTAGGTGCTCGTTCGTAGACAAGCTCCTGCGGATTAAGAGGGTAGGTATCGCTGGTAACAAGATTATCCCGGAGAAGAAGCACGAACAGGGCGGACGGGCGTAGCGGGCTGGCACGGGGGATGAATGCTGCCGGGAGGGTGGTACACCCGCGTGCTCTAGTTGAAGCCCTATCCGTATAGGTGTCTGCCGTGGAAACGAACGCTGATCTCGTTACCGTCGAAAAAACACCAGGCAAAATCCGTAGGTGCCTTGGCGAAACCGGTAAGCCCTGCTTCCTTCTGGCTCGAAGGATCGATCCTGCGGAATTTGTCCCACCGCGGACTACGCGCGGTCTTTTTGCAGACACCGCCTGGTGTTCTTACGATCGTTCCGCAGCAGAACTTCATTTATCCGAACTCCATTTAGCGGATCGAAATTCTGCTGAGTGGATTAGCCGAATTCCTGCTGCGCGCAAAAACTATGGGTAGCGGCAATTCCCGTTGTATGAACTGCTCTCGCAATATGAACCGCAGTTTGTCTCCTCGCGCGCTCGTGCGAGTACAGTTCTACTGTAGGTTCGTGGGGCAAATAGAAAAGTTTCACGATCCAGATGGATAATTAAATATATCCAGGGAGAGATCCAGTCGCTAAGTAGAGGGTCGTAAAGATGTGGATCCGAGAGGTGCAGAATTTATTTGTCTGAGAGATTCGTAGGTGAGATTCAATGAACCCGAACAGAGTTATGACGCGAAAGTTGGCGGCAGCCGGGCGAAGTTGTTCAGTTTCCACGATTCTTCCGCCCTCGAGATGAACCACGGTTCACCGAGTTCCTGCGAGTTTAAAAATCGGAGCACCCTTATCCCGCGGCTACATAATTTATCCGTCGTCTCGACTCGGCTACAGATCCCACCGAGTGGATTAGCGAACGCGCCCGTTCAGAGTCCCTCCTATTTTTCGAACAACTTAATCCCACATCGCCCCACCACTTTTCGAACCAATTTCATCCCCCATCCGTCCGATCTAATTTACCGGTCCCACCTTATCATTTTCCCTCCCGCCTCGTATCTCGATCGACTGTCAGCCGTTCCGTGGAACGATCCCGCGTCGTTAAGAAACGACGTCCGCGAACTTCCCATCGGATACGCGTCTCGAAACACCAGCCTCCTTCGACCAGGGAAACTTCCATCCCGAACGAGAATACAAACTTTCCCCCGTGGCTGGGAAAGTTCATATCAGAAAAGGGTATCCGGCTGACCCCGAATCGCTCGCGACCCAAACTTCGAATCGACTTCAACCCCTTTGCCCAGCCGGTCTACCAACGAATTTACATGGACACTCGCGGCGTGTCCGACTCTTTTCACCCCCCTCGAGGAAACGATCTCTTTCCCCTTCCGTAAACTCTTTATTAAGCACCGCGTTCAAGACGTCGCTTCAAAGAACACTTTTTCGACGGCCGGCTCAGGGTGCTGGAAGCGGGTTTCCTTTGTCGCGAACACTCGCTTCGTTCCCTCTCGTCAAAGGACATTCGAGGCAAGCGACGTTGGAACACTTTTTCCCTCGGCCTTGTTTCTTTAATATCCCGGTTATTCCGTCCGCGGAACAATCCGCCTCTCTCGTACGCTCGCCACCGCGCGCGGCTCGTTCAACCACTCGACGGTGAAGAGGAAAGTTCTTGCTCGTTCCTCTTCCGCCGCCACTTACGCCCGAAAAACAAGCACGAGACGTGCCGGCGCAAAGATTCCTGGGAAATATTCGAGTTTCCGTTATCGCGCGTAAGAATGCTGCATCCGATTGCGCGAAACTGCCACGCGGAGTCGAGGATGGGACGGTGGAGAAATGTTTCCCGGCATTCTTACCCGACGATCGAGGAACGCGACTCGCTCGTTTTCCCAGCGTTTCTCGCCGGCGTTCGTCGGATTATAATTCCGTCGCGAGGAGCACGAGCAACGTCGTTTAAGACGTAACATCGGTCGCTTTCGCAGGAAGCTCGAGGCGCGACGAGCCTGGAAAATTGAATAAACTCGGCTGCGATCGCGTTTCCCCTGCGCCGTGAATAGTCGCGGATAAACTCGCGGGGAATTGTACGCGCAGCCATCGTCTAACTGGAAAAGTGGCCGTTTCATGGCTCGACGTTTTACCCTTTTTTCGAGTGCGATGAAAATTCTCGACGCGCGACGTTCGACTCGCTTTAGGATTCGGATCGCGCGTGGGCGTGCGCCGTTTCGAAACGCGACGGAGACTCGACGATCGCGGAATGGAATTAATTAACAACGGGAATACCTAATTTCCACGGATTTCAGTAGCACGGATTACGGAGTACGGGGACAGCCGGTTGAACGGCGTTTACCATATTTCAGTAAACATTGCACGGTGTTGCCACGGTTAACAGTGCATTACGCTCGAGTATGTGGGGCGACGCACGGTACGGTGTGCACGACCTTCGATACACGCGCGCGCGCGTTCGAGGGGCATCGGAGCAGGATCACGCTCGGGTATTGGACGAGCGTGTAAATACGAGGAGCCGTATCGGCCTTAGGCCATTTATAGGTGAGATCGAGAGTGTTACTTCGTCTCTACTTCTCCCTTTATACACCTCTATAACCCGCCGTAATTACGATACTGGCTTAGACGGCCGTAAAGACGACGCGGAGTAAGTAACGCGCCAAGGGTTCTCGTATCCGCGCCGGTGACAAATATTGACGATAAAACTCGCTACGATACCAGCCTATGATGCTCTCTGCCGGAACGTGCAATTATCCCTGGCTATCGTTTCAGAAATTCGACGCGTGGAACCGTGTCGTTTCGTTATTTCCGTACGCTCGATCTTCTCGAATCATCCCCCTCTCCGGTTACATAGCCTGACAACTTATTCATTTAGTCCCCAGAAGGGCTGCGTTTGTACGCGAGGGTTTCAATAGCGACATCAATAATGGTCGGACGGTAATCAGACCGCGGAGGCCTCGAACGAACGCGTTGATTCGGGGCGAGGGCGCGCACACCCCGCGCGCGCGGAAGAAAATTGTCCCAGCAGATTTCATCCACGGCAGGAGCGAGTCTCGCGAAATATTCACGCGCAAATTACACCGAGCGCTGCATAATCGCCGGGCGCGAAACGTCAGTGATATATCATAAACTGTGTGAATTATTAGCGGAGAAACTCGACTCGGTGAATTAACACGCGACGCAGTTATCGTTTTATTGAATTATTCATGCCGTCGAAACGATAGCGGCTAGGACGAGGCAGCACGTGATCCACCCTCCGCCGTGATATTTAACTCGGCGGTGTCTTTAACAAATTTATCTGACCGCGCGAATTCCATTAGCCAGGCCATTTCCCTTGCCTGCGCCGCGGTAGGAACCCTTTCGAGGCCATTTCGCGGTGTCCCGCAGTGGCACAGGCTTCCTACCGATTTTAATCGATCTCCCGGTCACACGTGAAAGGTATTCGTTCGATACTCCCAGGAATCGTTATCTTGGTCGAACGTTTCGAGATGTTCGACCCATTGGAACGGCGTCAAGCGACGACGGTCGAGCCATTCGAAGATTGGACAATCGAAGGATGGCCAAAGCAAACGAGCACGAGGAGGGGGTGGGCGAAATAAAAGAGCACTTTTCTTTAATGATTGGAAGGCCCGTCGATTAAAATCCTGCTTACTCACCGAGCGCTGCTGCCATTGTCCTAATTAGTCACGAATTTCTTGAGGACCACTCGTCCTTCCCCTCGTTCCACCCCTCTTTATTTTCCCACTCCCGCCATTTCTCTCTCTCCCTCCTTTTTTTTTAATCTTCTCCGAGGCTCCCTTCGCCTACAGATACGCGTCGCTGGCCAAGATAGCCTGGCAATTATTTCTTTCCTCTTCGTCTAATAGGCCTGGGACCAAATTGCTACGAATTAAAGGTATGATAATCCGGCTGAACTTGAACCGCGCCCCCTCTTCGTGGATCCGAAGGCACGCCGTCAGGAAGGGTTCGCTCGACTCGAATCAGCAAATTTAATTTCTTCCTTTTCCCTTTAACTCACTTTATCTCGAGTTGCATTAATTAGCGGTGGACCTATCTATTTTGAATGATAATTTCTCTCGTTCCCCACTCCCCTCGCTGGCCACGAACTTTCGTTTCCGCGTCTCGTCTCCGTGACGCGCTCTTCTCCCGTCGAAACGATGCTGGCTGTTCCTTTAAATCCCATCCGGGCGTGTTTCACGAGCCACGGTGCATTCTGCTCTCGTAAACGTCTCCAGCGTCCCGGTATCACTTTACGCTTTTATACTTTTATCCTCACCCTCCCTGGTCGGCCGTTGCTTTTCCATCGCGCGGCCAGCGATATTCCGCTGCGCGTCGTTAAAGCCAGCTTGTAACTGGAACTTACGGGATCCACGAGCTCGCGATGACTGTTCCGCCTGAGGGGACCAACCATCCGCCCCGTCAACTGTCTTTTAACTATTTTCGTAAATGGATTTACGCTACGGAACGTCTGGCGTCTCCATCGTCTCCATATTTAAAGCGATCGTTCGCCTGATTATTCGTGGATCTCACGTTTACACAGTCGATTCTTCCGGTTCTTTCTGTCTGCCTCGCTGGTTCTCCGCGAAATTGCAAATATTTCGCGAAAAGCGGCGACAATGCGCACAGGTCCGCGAAACTGACTCCAATGAAAAAGATTGCACTCGGCACCGGCGGCGTGTACCCCGGGGATGGAAACCGCGAGTGAAAGGGAAGTTAAAAGCGAGAAACGTCGAGAGAAAAGGCGGCTACGGGAGAGGAGGAAAGGAAGGAAAACGCGAAATACGTTTGTATTGAGATGCAACGCTAACGACGACGAACTCGTGAAAAGGAAAACGAGGGTAACGCGCCGCGGCTCCGTAGCTCGCGAAAATTCGCCAAGTCGTCCGCGTCTGGCGACGCCTCGGAACAAAGCCGCGTGCAGCTCGCTGGTATTACATTGCGGAGCGAGGGAACGCGAAAAAAATGGAACGGCCTGTGTGGACGCGAATAGGAAGCTCGTGTCGCATCGCTGGTGGTGGCACGTTTCACACGTCAGAACTTCTCAACGTCGGGACGTAAATAACCGACGCCGTGCGTCTAGCCTGGGGTGTTTAGAATTCGAACAATGTAATTGAACTCGCGAACAAAATTGCCAATTTTATTACGCTCATCGAGGGTACCTTTTACGCGGGTAAATTGTACGTTAAATTCAGTAGAAAGTTTCTTTCCTCGAGGCACCTGAGGCTCTGGCGAGAGTTGGCCATTAGTTATTCAAAAAGGGGAGAGCTTTTCCTTCCAGTGTACTATACTATTTTCAATCTTGATGCCTCGTAATCCAAGCAGGGAGGAGCGAAGATGGTTACTCGGAATTAGCCAGGAATCCGGCTCGAAAACGTTTCAACCCTCCAACCCTTCTTCGCGCGTTCGCTATATACTTTGCCTTGCGCGCAGCCCCGCCTGTTATCTGTTTATCCGTCTGCTTTTTGCCTCTCGCTCGAGGCTCCTTAAACGTTATCCTCTCGATCTATTCTTTTCGTCCACCGCTCTCAAACTGTTTACTATTCCTCTTTAATTCCTCGTCGCCTACCCCGTCGTCTTGCTTCTTTTCCGGTGCTCGTGCTCGACGGTGGAACGGCCGTGTCGGGGGTTAACCGAGCAGAAAAAGAGGTCCACGGGTGTCGCGCGGTTGAAATATTGAAATATCACCACGGGGAGAACCGCGGGGAACGTTGAACTACATTAATTCGAGTTAATTAATTACCGGCTGGCAGCGGCGCAGTTCGCTCTTACTACGCGCCGTCTGTACTTATCGGAAATAATTAATTGCTTCGCTGGCGATACCACGCCGCGATGTAACCGTTCGGCCCGGGCCCAGTTATGGCCTTCCGGCCATCGTATAAAATTCTCGATAATTAATTACCGGCACATTAACCTAACTGATTGTTATTTGCCCGGACGTAATGTCCACCCCTCGACAATTCCGCGCCCTGGCACTGCACCGAACGACGCGTCGATGTCGAACCTTCAAATTCGTTTTTAATCACTCGACAGAGACGCGGCGGTTCTCCCTGGCCACCCTATAAACTCGTCGCATCGCGTTTCAGCTACGATTACATTTTTAATTACGCGGGGCCATTCCACTGCGTCGCGGGGAACCGTGTTACCGTCGCGTTATAAGGAAATATGAAACATAAGTATCTCCCTTGCCACTACCGTCGTGGCAGTAAATTACGGGAGGGAAAAAGAAGGACGGCTGCAGGCAGGTGGGGCCACCATGGGTCGGGGCGGCAGAAAGAAAGATCTCAAGATAAATTTACGAGGAACGCCGCGAGCTCGTAGACAAGTGGCGCGTCCACCTCGTAAAATCTATGCCTCTCTTTCTTCCGACCTTCCAACGGTCCACCCGCACCCCTTTACCGCGCCCTCGCGCCCCCTTCTCGCCGCTACTTCGGAGTCCTCTCTATTTTCGACGAGCATAAAGTCCACGGTGGACCAGCGGGCCGCGTTCGCAACCCCTGGACTCGAAAGCGAAAGCCCGCACCGGTATACGTGCGCGCGCGCTCTTGGACCTGTATGCACGCTGATTAACCCCCTTGTAATTCCACCCTCGTAGTTACGTTAACGCCACGTACCACCTCCACCAGCGTCGTGCTTTTTCACCCTTCTTTCCCGTTGCGTGTGTACGCCGCGGTAGTTACCGACCGGCTTTTTTCACTCACCCCTCGCGTCTCTTCACGCGTTAACCGCGCCGATTTTTCTCCTGTATTTTCCCACCGGCCGTTTTGTGCCCTTAATACACGCGCTCTTACCCTCCCTGTGTTCCTCTTCCACCTTCGATTCAACGGGAACGATTTTTCACCGGTTCGACGCACGCCAACGACGCGCCACCTCGCTGATGATCGCGTCGGCGTTTTCACCCGCTCGCCGCGCTTTAAACTCAGCACTTTTCCCAGCAGAACCCCGCCGCGGGTTATTACCTTCCGGCGAGATACAAAATCGTCGACTAAACGCGTTCGCGTATCCGTTTAATCGCGCGTCGAGGAGACACGTCTCGCCCGAACGATTAATGACTCTTGCCTGGCGTTACAAGCGGCTGGGCGGCTGCAGTGGTTAAGCGCGGGCGGGGGTGCTGGGTGGTTGGTTCGAAGTGGATGCAAACTTTTACGAGACGCGTGGCTCCGTCGCGAATTTCCACGCCGGTCTATTAATTAACGAGCACGCTACATCGCATTTGCATATCGCTCATATTTTATTTATGACCGCGGACGCGCACGCGCGTATCCACCGGGCGACGCTCACCGCGATACGCGGCAATTTCAGGAGCGCGTATAATTCACGGTAATGCGCGAAGTTCGTTTTTCTCGAGCGAAACAGGGGCGAACAGCGTTAAGAGAGACTTACGCGCTGCGGCTGGAACGAGTGGCGGGGGGATACGCGTGCACGCTGATTACCGCCCCGGCTATTTATGTATTCCGGCGTGATTAGTATCGCGACGCGATTTATGACGGTTCGCCGCGAGAAACGAGCCCGCGCGGAGCCGCGAGCCACCCGCGGATAATTTGCGCGATGACACCGCGTTCCGTTTCGTAACGGGGTTAGGGAGGAGACCTTTGGTCGTCTTCTCTTGACCGCTTCGCCACAGCGTTGGACCAACCCTCTCGTCGTTTTCTATTTAAATTGAAGCTGTACGCGAGAAAAACGAGGCTGACGAGTTTGGAAGCCGCGGTGGTTGCGTTCTGTCGCGCAACATTCCACCGGGACGGTATTTATCACCGCCTGCAGGCGCGCAAGGAGCTTCGACACCGCATAACTATCGATCGAATCGGGAGAACGAAAAGCCGTTTCGTGACTGGCCGCGGGAAACTCACCCCGTTGCCTCCTTATTGGCGGCTGGCGGACAGCCAGCGAATCTTCTCTGCAATTTCTTTCTTCGGGCCGGGGACCAAAGGCGCAAAGTCCGTAAGTCAATTATAAGGTGGGAAAGCGGGGCGGGGGATGTGTGGCGGGGAGGGTGTCCAGGTGGCTAGCAATAACGCGAGGGAACGCGGAAATAAAAAGGTGCCGCCGCGGCTTCGTGACGTAGTTACGGAAGCTTGCCCGGAGGGTTTGCCAGGAACCATTGTCTCTGACGCGAGCTTTTTTCGACGCGTCCCTCTCGAACTCCGATACAACGACGTCGTTATGAGATCCTGGAAAGCGGAGCCGCCAAAAGGCGCCCGGCAGTTTCGTTTCGTGGCACTGTCGCGCAATTCTCTGGTCTTATTTATTTACCGAAGAGTGTAATTTGGAAATTTATAGGAGACACGTTTTTTGCGGAACTCAATCGGCTGCCAACGCTTATCCAGGTCGATCGAGATCACGTAGAAAATTATTCGACCCCGGCTTCATTGATTCGAACACGTCCGAGAAGCATTCAGCGAAACATCACAAAGCCCACAGGCGAAAGCCACTAGACCCTCGCCTACTTTTCGACGAACGATTGGCGATTTGCCAGCGATACGACCCAACGATTTCCACGGCGGCTCGTGGCGCTCGACGAAAGCCTCGAAGGGTGAAAGGTAACGCGAAGGACGACGGGTCGGATCAATTAAAAGACGCGAGCCGGGGAATTCACGGCGGAGAGAAACGGCCGGCCATGAGAAAGCATCGAGAAGGGTTGCGAGCTGGAAGAACTAAACGACTAGCAGCTAATATCGCGAGAAATACTGTTATTGCCGCTAATATTTCGCGAAAACTCCGGCGCACCGAAGTCTGCACGCCGGAGGGAAATCTCCTTATAGCCCCCCCACCGCTGCGGAAAGGATTGCGAGCGATACCGGCCGTCCACATCGCACCTCGTTCCCCGCCTCTAATGCCTGCCTTCCCTGTTTCTCGCGAGCGAAGAACAAACAGTTCCCCCAAGATTAAACGGAATATAGACGCGCGAAACTGGAGAAGTTATGCCCCGGCGAGTGTTTGCGCGAATTTTCCAACGAATTCGTTCGGTGTACGGACCCGCCATTCCGTTCGACGATCGTCCGTAATTTCCGCGTGCCGGTTTCCCCGTTTATCTTGCGAGAACTATTCATCGACTAATGAATTCCCGCTTTGTGCCGGCAAATTTCCATCGGAACTCGAGCTTTTTAATTGAAATTTTCTAATTCAGATTCGAACTTTGTTGCCTCGCGAAAATTCACCCGGTTCTGGATCACCATCCACTCGCCTCTGCTCGGATAATATTCTTTCAGGGCTCCGCTCGAATCTCGCGATCGTCCCTTTGTACCTTGGTACCTGTCCCGGTTTCCTCGATCAACAGCTAATATCGCGAGAGATACCGTTATTGCCAGCAATATTTCCGCGAGAAGCTGCAAGCGGCGAGGTCTGCGCCCGCCACGGGAAATCTCCTTATAACTGGCTCCGAGCGTGCGGAAGGGTTGCGAGCGATACCAGCCCTTGCTCCATCCGCTCTCCCACCGTAATTCACGCCGACTCTTGTTCCGAAGCTCGGCTCGGAAAATTCACGGCGAAGATCCGAGGGGGAGAATATTTTTTCGTCAAATTATTGTTGTCTCGCGGGCTGAAATTTCATAGGACGCAACCGCGTCTGGCTTTTAAACGGTACGTTCGCGGGGACGACGCGAATGTTCCCCGCGGATGTTCGCCGGATTTTAACGCGAGCTAAACTTTTCCAACTGGTTCGCCCCGAAAGAAACACAAGCACGGTTTTCGATCCCCCCGGCGTTGATTCAACGTCCCTCGGCTTTCGTTAATCGAAAAGTTTCCCTCCGAGAGATTTCTAACCAACTTTTTCCTTGGTGCAAACCGAACGTTTCGTGTCGGACGAGTAAAATTTCCGCGGAATGCCTCGAATGCCCACGGCAGAGCGTGAATTTCGCAACGATTCCGAAGCTGACCGAGGCATTAGAGAAACGACACCGGTTTAACCGTTTCGCGTGCTTGCAGACGCGTCGCGGTTTCGCCGGCGCAACCGCTACTTCCGGCCCGTGAACAATCGAATTACGATTGTATCGCGCAACAGGATCAGGCGAACGTAGCAACGATCCCCGTTTAATACGTAATGCAACGGCGTTAAAGTAGCGTGTACGAGATAATCAAAGCCTCGTTCCCGCGGGCTGTAATCCCGGATAGTTTCTTCGTCGGGGCGTTGCTACCACGCGCGATTCCCCTATAATCCTGTAATCCACCAGCTCTGGAGTCTGTTACGTTCTCTTTACATAATCTATACCATCGGTTGCTTCCTCTCTCCATCTCTCTCTCTCTCTCTCTCTATTGTAATGGTGGAGCGACCGCCTGGTACGCGTGCAAAGTGCGTTCACGCCGGGTTTATCGACCGTTCGGCGGAGCCGTATTTTCGGAACGACAGAAATTATTTCGCGGAATTGATCGTACCGGAAAATTCTCGGGGGATCGGAGGACAGGGGGATAGGTACACGGTGTCTGGGAATAAGGATGGATCGAGTCAATAAAACCGGCGTGTCGTAAACGTAACACCACGGTAGAAGTCGGTGGCCCCGCGTAGTTAAAAGGATTAGTCGAGAGACGCCATTGCGCGCGGCACCGGCGAACCAGATGCGCGCCGGTTCCAAGGTAAAAATTTCACCAGGAACCACCGCAATATCGGTTTTACGGGAGCGCGGTAAAACCGAAAGATGCGTCTAAGCCGACCGTACGAGGCGTACGTGCTGCTCGATGGGCGTTAAGGGGTTAGAAGGCGCCGAGAAGCCGGACGGGACCGATCCCTGTATCACCGCCGCTCGAAACCACCCTCCTCGCCCGATATCGGTGACTTTTCATCGACTGCTCGCTTAACCCAACCCGAATATCGAATCTCGCAATAAAAATTGCACGGCTATTGCCGCCAAGCGCGGGAAATAAAATATGTCCGGCCAACGATCGACCGTTCTCACTGTAATATTTATCAACGATACCACTTGAAGTTTTCAAATCGTGTCTCTAGTGGGGAACATCGAGGCGAGGATTGTTCTTGATCGATATCGTTATTTACTCGAATAATAGAGCGAAAGGTAGATACTTTTGATGAAGGTAAGGGGTTAAGGTACGCGATAAGTCAGACCATATTCGGACCTGCACCACTGACGTCGAAGAGAACTCTTTTAGTAATTTTAACCATGTTTTTATTGGTCTTGCGATAGAAATACACTTCTACCATTGCTCTGAAACGCAAACTATGGCTGTTTGATCGAGAACAGCGGTTCTAGTTAAAAGTTCCAAGTCACGGTAGAAAAATTCCGAATAGTACAAACGAGGCTGTTGTTTGCTCGAGTAACGAGGCGAAAATCAGACGATTTCGTGGAAGCGCACGTACCGATACACGCTCGGGGGCTTAATACGCGACACCGGGGAAGTACCGTAGGATTTCGGTACATGAAAAGTTAAAGGCGAGCTGATTTATGGCGCGCGCGGGTCTTAGGTGAAAAACGGCGATCGAGAGCACGGCCAGGAACATCGACGCCGGCTTTACCGTTCGTACGAAACGGCTCGGCCTCATGCCGCTTAAGTACATGTGCCAACACGATTCCCCGTGAACCGAGCACGATCTGAAAATGGAGAACCGCGACCACAAAGCGCGATAAAGCTCCCGGATCGCGGCGCGAGCACGCAGCCACCCTCTTCGAGCCTGTTAAAATTGCATCGCTCTCGAGATCCATCGATTTCCATCCGTTCTCGTTCCCATCGACCCGGCGTAAAGTTCATTCGCGAAATGTTAGGACGCGGTCGTTGAACGCCTCGAGGCATTAACTATAGGCGGTGCCACGAGAAAATGAAGCGGCGGGCAAAGTGAAATTCAATCGACGAGGACACAAGAAACAGTCGGAGCCAACCGAAATTGTGCTGCGCCTGGCCGCACGGGTTAGCCGGAGAAAATCTTCAGCATACTTTCTAAACGAACGGGCAGAAGTTGGCGAGACTCGTTGCTCGAAAACGGGCCGCGCGGAATTACCAAGTGGAGGTTGTACGCCGAGAGCGATCGTGACGGCACTACGGCGGGGGAAAAAAAATGATGACCAAACTTGGGTTATTACCGCGGTAGGGAGTTTAATCTAAATGCGAATCTAACGAGGACGAATCCCCCTCGCGTCCGTGTGACGGCGCACACTCCAAGTCGTCGCCCTGCAATTGTACTTCCGTCGTTTGTACCTGCGCGCGTGTATGTGTGTCGCGCCCCTTCAGACGAGGACAGTTTCCATCTCATCGTTAACATGTATAACCGTTTCTGATAACTAGCGCGACCTTTCGAACTTTCCAGACTATCTTCACCATTGGACGAACTCTCGCTCGAGCTTTCGCGTCGCGTCCCGTTTCATTCTCGCCGTGTGCGATACCAGCCGGTGGTCGACGAGCGATTTTCTTCGGCCGACGTCTTCTAAATAACGTCGCCAACGTTTCCAGAACGATGGACATTTTTCTTGGCTGTTGCACCGTAACTCACGGTTTATCGCCCCGTCTAACTGCGAATTACTGCCCTCCAGAGCGTAGCTCCCGTTGAAGAGGATGCGGGTTTAAATTATTCAACGAGAGCTACCCGGGTCCAGCTGAAAAGAAACAGAGGCAAGAGAGTCTGTAAAGGGTCCGCGCGAGCGTCTCGCCGCGCTCCGTCCGTTTCGTCATGTGAAATGTTGATGTCCGCCTCGACGGCACGATCTTCGATCCGCGGGTTGCACGGCAGACCGTCGTTAATTATTTTGCGTACGACGTTCCGCCCTTGAAATATCGATTTGCATCCAGCGGCTGGCTCTTCGAACGGTTCCAAGATGGCGGTTGACGAACGAAACAGGCCAGAAGACGCGGCCAAATTGGATTATCCCTCCGTCCTGGATTCGAGAACGTCTTTCCTCCTCGGTGTTTTATCCGGCCGCGTCTCGTGCCCGGAGAGCACGAGAGCCTCGCAAACTTGGATTTCTGACTCGCGCCGAGACGCAGCCTCGACGCTTTACCCCGACGCTCGCATAGATTTGCATAATTCGTCTTAATAGCTATCGGACGGAATACTTAACGAGACGCTACCCAACTTCCGAAGACTGCTTTCCAAACGGGGGATGGAAAAATCAACGGGGGTTATGTAAAACCAAAGACCAACTCCCGCGACGTTAAAACTTTCATAGCTGCTATTTTATTTTTAACTGCTAGTTAATGCTTATCGGTGGCTAACGCTTTGCGTGCACTCCTATCTGGATCCAAGCTTAATTTAGTAGTTCCAGCGAATATGATGAATTACGAAAACGTTGCGCTCGCTGGCTACTATTTTTACAGTATGGAACAGGACCAGAAATATCCAAGATTCCTGGACCCAGAGTAGAGACCCTCCAATCGAGCGATCTTAATTCGACGTCGAGTCGACTGTCCGATCGGTATTATCTGGCACGCGGAACCTCGGAACAAGCGCGAGACAAGGGGACCATTTAGATCGATAACTCTACCCGGCGTTACCACGACGTATGGCTTTCTGCCAGACTCGGTCACTCCGGTTTTGTTGCAGTTTTTAGTGCCGCCTGTACGCGGTTCGTACACAGAGACGCGCGCGCGTACCTTCCACCCTGCGACCCTTTCTCCCTCGCCCTTTGAGCGACACGCGCCACCGGCTATTTTTACGGGTCGTCCCTGAATCGAACGGGTGACGAAGCACCTGTCGTCGTCACGGAGAAACCCGTTTTGTCAGAGCCCCTGCGAAAGCCTTCCCATTGAATTCTCGCTACCGAAATTCCTACCCCTAGGACCCTTGCGAACCCCGTGTCACGACGCCCCCAACTATAGAAACACGAGACGCCCGATGTCCACCAAGATACGGTTGTTGACTCGTTCCTTGACCGTATGAAAACCTATCGAATATCTTTCGATTCCATCTTCCTCAAACATCGACCGCCATTGATACATATTCAACGGTACCAGTGCCGTTCGCGTAATTTCATTGTCCCTGCTGCTGAAAAGAGCGTGCGCTCCGTTCGTTAGCGCGCTTGGATAAAAGGCGCTCCGCGGGAGAACGTTCACGGACTGCGAGGCGTTTTACTCTTCATTAAATCCCGCGGTAACGCATCAGCAAATAGCAATCGGGAAAAGTAGCCGTCGCGCGGCGAGAGGTCGCGAGGAAACCGGACGCCGAAAGGCCGAGACTGAAAGAGATACCTGGCGCGCCGTCCTGTAGGTATTACTTTGCGAATTAGACTGCCACTTATTCATATTCATCGGGCTAGACCCTATTTTACACGAGCCATAAACCAGCACAGGGGTTTTAACAGCCGACCCGTGAGTCCCCAGTGGCGCTAGCCAGGTTTAAGTGAAAATGCTCGACGCCCCGTCAGTCGCGCCGCGCCTTTCAGCGTATGTCTAGCTTTCCGTTTATCCTGCACGCGTTTGTTATTGTAATTCCATCACCGCCATCGACGCGTGTTCCCTTTGCACTTTTCCTATCCGCACCACCAAAATGTTCAATTCCAATGCACCTGTAAAGCACGTCTCGCGTGTTATTAAATTCGATGCGACACGAATTTTCGAACAGATCCGGGGTCACCGCGGTTTTATTAAAAACCAGTTACCAGGACGTCCTGAGCGCCGCGTGCGCGTAGAATCGGGATGATGTATCGTCGAGCAGTCGTCGACCAGCTAGACATAAATCATCGGCCAGCCACGGTGCCCGTAGTCGAACTATCGTTGACTATCGATCGGCAATTAGCCGGTAATAACACGGTGCGCGCACCGGTCAATTTTCTTTCACGACCGATCGTTCGAACGGTCCTAGAGTCGAGAGGCCCGCGATAAGACGTTCGATAAGCAAACAGGAACACGTCCGCGGAGTTCTAATCCGACGGACGACTTTATTGGTCCACCCGTGGGCCAGGGTGACCGTTGAACGGTATCGAGAAGCCAGATAACACAGTGCGGAAGGGGTTGTCGCTGGGAACGGCCGCGGTGGTTGGAAAGGGGAGGCTAGTTGGAGGCGGTACGACGCGGCTAATAGTGTTTAAGGGTTGCGTGCGGCGCCGTAGGTGAACGGCGCCAGGACGTCTAAGCGCCAACGGGACGAGTCATACCGAAGTATGCGTGGTTCGATCGCCACGTAACCGAGGCTCGTCACTCGCGCGAGCTCGCTCGTCGTAGGGGTGGAGAAATAAGCATAAGCATCCTTCTGCGATGGCAATCCACGGAACCATCCACGGGGCCACGTTCGCGAGAGAGGGCGGAGATACCAATTGCCCTCGAACGAGATTGTTCGTAGCTTGTTCGACGAAAATGAAGGGGAGGGGAGGGGAGGGGGGGGGCGTGGAGGAGTGTTCGGGTCAGGGGAGAAAGCGGAAGCTCTTATTCTTCGATTCTCTTCTGCTCTTCTTTCTGTATCCTCTTTTCGCTCTCGTACCCTCCTCGTCTGGCTCTGTGACTTTCGTTTGAAGCGGAACGGGAACGGGGTAAAAATAGGATTGACGGTCCTCGAGCTGTTTCGTCGTTTGCATTCATTTTCGAGACCCGATAACCCCGACGGTTTACCGTTTCGCATCAGCTCGTGTGTCGACGATCCCAAATGTTTCGCCAACGATCACTTGAGAACCGTCTGGTCGGATCATTGTCGGATCGATGGAGGATTGAGGGACGGATCGATGGGACTTGGAGAGAGAGCGACAACGTCGAGCGCCATTAGCTGGAAAAAATCTTGACCTTTTCGAAGGGCCGCCAACATTTTCGGGTGATCGTAAAGCTTAACGGCCGCTTTTGAAATTGCCCCGGCCTCTCTTCGCCGTAACGAGACACGGTGCTTGGTTCTTCGCACCCCATTCTCTATGGTCTCCCGTGCGAGAGACATTTAAGGCCCGTAACTCCATTGTTATGGGGGGGTAGAGGGAAAAACCGTCGGCCGGAAAGGGTGGCAAAGTGGCGCGCGGCATCGACAGGTCGCCCCGGAGCATAATCGCTAGACCGGGCTCGAATAAACGTTCAATTCCAACGAAAGGGTGACCATGGGGCGAGAATCACTTTATTCCTTCGGCCCGTGAGGAATCTTATCGCGGTGAACCGTGAACGGGAAGAATGGGACGCGTACCTATGAATTTTCTTTCTGCCAATATTATATCGAATTGTATCACCGCGAATATCTTCGAACTCCACTTCGATACTTCGCTTCCTCGTTTTATAATTATTAGATTTACGTAATGGATTACACCGTGTCCACTGGAATTAATAGTCGACTTTCCCCGGGAACTTCCGACATTTAAATTATCGTCGACCGTAGCCGCGTCCCGCAAGAAAATTGGTTTGCATTGCGTCGTCCCGTTAAAAAATGACTACCCCCAACCCCCAGGAATACTCGACGGGGACGGCCAATCGCCTTCGGTGCTTATGAGATACGTGACCCCCGCAATTCCGAATAGCGACGGAACGGTGGCAACGGAGGCCACCCCGCGCCCATGAAAGTTAATATTCCGTGGAAAGGACTTACGTAAGGACGTCGACGGAGAGTAAGAGAGGGCCGGAGAAAGGAAGAAGGAACGAGAGACAGGGGGAAAAAAAGGAAGAGAAGAGAGGTGCTCGCCGGTGGTAAAGAGCCCCTTCGCCCCCTAGACTTCACCTAGACTCGGCCGAGGAATCGATAGGGTGACTCATCGAGGGGCGGTGACGGAGTTCTCTCCCTCCCTTGTCCCCTGTCCTCCTCGTTCAACCCGCCACACGCCCTTCTCTTCCCACTACCTTGCTTCCGGTTCTAACGCCGAAAGCGTGTCCAAACTTTCAAACTCTCGCGTACGGCCTCCGTTCCGCTTCTTCTTCTTCTTCTTATTCCTCCTCCTACTCCTTCTTCTCACCCCGTCACTGCTCTTCTTCTCCTCGAAATAACGAAATGCACTACCCCGAAGGCCTCGCGTCGATATTCACCCGTTCGCGGAATTTGCTGACTCGGCGCGCGGTGGCTTGAGAAGTTACGAAAGGAAAGCTTCCGTCTGGTCGTTTCCTCGTCCGCAGTACGGTCTCCGAACCAAGTTTTCTGAACGTTCGAAACCCCCCACCCCCAATCGGTGCTGCGTTCGCGAATTTTACCGCCTACCTTTTCCCCTCCTTGTTTTCGTTTTGTTTTCCCTCCGCTCGTCGAAAGTAGCACGAGGAGACAACGCGTAAGTGTAAAGTTCCCCGTGTTCGGTTACGCTCCCGTGGTTCATCCGGCGGAAACTTCCTCCGCGCGAGGCAACGCGAGCAGCTGCAACCACCGACTCCGTCCTACGGTCGCAGCTATAACGAGCATGCGGCAAAACGACCGCGTTACCAGCCAATTTGTCGCACACGGACCACAGATCCACCCCCTCTGCTGAGTCATCCGGCCGCCCTCTCGAATCAACGAAATCCCTCCAACTTCTCGGACCTATGCGACCTCTTGGCCACGGATCACGCGTCCCCTCTCGATCGAACCACCCGTGTGCGATCGACGAATAATTAACCCCGCGTCCAAAGATCGCGACGAGATTACGCCTACGAGATATTCAGGGGAAAGAAATTAATGGGATCTAAACGAGCGTCCGTCCATAGCGGACGTTTCCACGAATTTGCTCCTCTTCTGGTAAACTTCCGCGCGCCGTTTCTTGCCAGCGAGACGGCATCGTAAACTCGCACCGAGAACTTTCCAAGCTGTTCGTTTTGCCGACGAAACTTGGCGGCCCGTCCAGCAGCCAGCTACCGCCGGTTCTTTTCGCAGTTTCCATCGGGCTTCTTTCGAACGGAATAACGAGACGCGTCCCACCCCTGGTGGACCGAGACGGACTTTAGCTACTTCGCGACGCGTCTAACGAGCACGCGACCTCCGCACGGCCAATTTGTCGCAACGCGCACGACCAACCCTTTCTCGCTGATTCATCGGGACTTACCCCGACGCGATGCGATCGTACAACTTTCTACGAATTCCACGATAATTGTATGAACGCGGATCCGTGGAAAAATTGACGTGCCCGTTGCCGTTTCTTTCTATCGCTCGCGTTTCTACGAAGAGGGCCATAGGCGGCCTCGAGTGGCGTTCGTGGCGAAATTCGATGAAACCGTCGAGCGAACAGGGTGGATTTCATAGATGGATTTCGAGAGGCGGGGATATAGATAGAGCGAAGCGTGAAAGAACTGATTACGCTTTTTGTCCGAACCAGGGATATATGATCGCAGTCGATGGTCGGTGAATGTTGCGAGGGTCGCAACAAACGCCGAATTAACCGGGAGAGATACCATCAAAGGGGCGTGCAAACAACTATCGTCCGGGGTAATCCGATCGGTTAATTACCTCTCCTCTTGATGGCCCTATTGTTTCCTGTGGCTCGCGGAAAAAAGTGCGTGAAACAAGGATTCGCTCGCGATAAGTGGCCCGCCTCTGATTGATCGCTTCCATCGATTTACACGCTCTTTTGTAACGTTCTCCACTTGTCCGTGTTGTCGCCGTACGACTACGAAGAGCTGGGCGATATCTGTCGTCGACCTTGACAAAAGCGTGCGAACTGCTGGCACACGGATACGTACACGAACACGTACGTAGGTGTTGTGACGAACGATATTTTGGCGAGCGACTCGAGTCGAACACGAATCGCGCGTCCCTTTGACCAAAAGAAAGCTCGAGCGGCCGAAGCGGAGAGCTTAAAGCTCGCGGTTGAATCAATACCGGGAACAGGAGGGAGATAGGTAGACGTTGGAAGAGATAGGAGCGTCGAGGATAGAAGAAAGGAAGGAAGGAAGGAAGGGACAAAGGAGGCCAAGGAGATTCGTCTTAGACACCCACTCATACGTATATACCGTACATACGCGGCACAGACAGGCACACGCGTTCCCCCGGGCTATTCTCTATGTACACCACCGTGTATCTACACCGTGTATATACCGATAGCTTGTCGATAAGCGCACGGGGCTTCTTGGCAACGTCTCGCTGTTATCAGACGAGATTTTTTTAACAATATGACCGCCCCCGCGTCGCAATGGATGCGTTCTGTCGGTTTCTGTACAACGTGCTTCTAACGGCGGTCGTCTTGCTAAGGAGCATCAGTGAGTAGCGTTTTCATCGTGACTAATTTAGTGATAATGATAATAACAGCAATAATTAATAATCGTCGTGATGTTCTCTGTCTTTCTCTTTCTCTCTGTCTATCTTTCTCTTTCTCTATCTCGCTCTCTGTTTTTCTGTCACGTGCTTCAACCTAATTTCTCAACGCTTCGCAACTTCGAACCTCCGCGGACGATCGGTTGGTCAATGTTTTTAATCCTCTTTACTTCGTCGAAAAGAAGAGTTCGGACCCACCCTCTCGAGGATTCCCCAGCGTATTTCGGCCTGCGAGCTGGCCTCTTCGCGATTGATCCGCCACGTCCTTCGACGTAGTTTCGTACTTACCGCCCCGAACAGCCCTTTTATTTTCCTTTCGTTGATTCATTTCGCTCGGCGTGTATACCTTTGAATAATCGTAACGTCCGACGTGTACTTTTCCTACGTACGGCTCCGACTACAGGTATCGATCGCCAGGTTATTTCTTCCCAGGCTTTTGTCACGTTTTCCTAAAACGCAATTCTCTTTGTCTGGCTGTTCCTCTGCTTCCGCTGTTCTCGCGAGGCGCTCAAAAGGCCCCGTATTCACGTAGCGTTTCTCACGCTTCCGTAGACGTTCGTCGTACTCATTGCAAATGAGACCACAAAAGTAAACCTTGATCCACGGGTCTCGTAATCTACCGATTGTCTCTTTCTGTTCGACGACTAGTCAAATGATACAAGAATTACTTCTATTGGATACTTTTTAAAGTACTTGCTTGCTTATCTTTCGACCAAGATCGACGAGTTTCCTATCCTCGAAATACATAAGCGATTAAGAAACAATTTCTCCATCCCCAGATATAAATGGAATTTTCCTCGTATTTTCCAGAGAACGGTCTGCTCTCGTTCGAGAATCCCAACTACCACTTGGATCCAGCCCGGCTGGACGATGCTCTGAACAGCAACGAGAACGGCAGCTCCCTGTACGATGAATTATACCAGGAATTGGTCGGGAACGGTGGCAGAAGCGGCGAAGTAACCGGCGGCGGAGGAGGCGGTGGCACGAGGGTGCAAGCACGCAGAACGTACGCCACATTGGATCTGGGCAGCATGGGGGTGGACGTCACTCAAGGTCCGCTCACCCAGGACTCTGTGTCAGAGGACGCGCCTGACAACACCGACAACCATAACCTAGGGTGAGTAGACGCGCGCGGATGATCTATTAAATTCGCAACGTGTCCGTCGTTTACTACTCTCTCGAATAGATTTGCAAAAGATAGCTAGGAAGAATCGTCTCGTATAGTGGCGACAAACAAAATTCGTACCGCCATTTACTTTGCTACCAAGAGATCCGATCTCCAAATACGATCGCGGATATAATAACCGCGATTTATATTCGTCCCCGTGACCGTACGACATTTTCACCCGGAATGTCTTTATGCTTTTACTTCTGAAACATGAGCGAAGCTCACGACTATGGCTCCCGCCGAATTTCCTATATCCGTGATACCCTCGGCTCCCCGTCGAAGCCCGCGTATAAACGAGAAATCGAGGCTTCGTGAAGCGAGATCGAGAGATCGTTTCGTCGAAAGGGCCCCTTCCACGATGGTCATCCACCGGCGTAATATAAGCTCCCGCCATGCAGAGCCGTTGATAAAAGTTCCGAGTCGGACCTCATCGTGGTACCGCATAAAATTTCAATAAATCCGGACCCGGTGAAAGGGACTCTCGGACAGAAGGAACGAATGGCCGATGGTACAAGCCAGTTCGAACTTATTCCCGACTGTTACACGGGCTGAAAGGGGGGCGCCCGTTATTTGTTCGACCGCTCGAAATCCTCCTCTGCTCGAGCTCCAACATCGAACCTCCTTTGTCTATCGGGGGCCGTTGTCGAACAGTGATAAACGCGGTACGAGCCACCTTAAAGGGACTCCGTCGTCTCTGGCTCGATCATTTTTTACCGTTTAACGCGAGCGTTCCTTTTTCAATCGAAACGGGATCATTTGAAACCGCGATGAACGGAAGGCCTTTCATCGGATCCGCCAGGCCAGAAACCGTGAATCGAACGAGCTACTTCGAGGACCGACTCGAAGCTATTCCAAAGCGACTGTTACATAGACTCTCGGTGTGCGCGATGGAATTCGCGTTCCCCGCGTTTCGTTCATTCTCCGCCACCAGTTCTCAGCCCAGCGTTAAGTTCCTCCGTTTCGAGGACCTTTTGTCGGCGATGTTTGGAATTACCCGAGCCTCGCTCCGGCTCGTTAATCTCGCGAACGAGGTCCCCGGGAACTCGATCGAGTCTACCTTTCTTCGATATCGAAATTAGATTCGAGCCTTTACCCCGGATATCGTTGATCGGTTTCCAATGTCCCGCCTTACCTTTCTTCATAATTCGGCTCCAACGATCGATCCAAACATTCCTTAATCTCTTCATTAGTATCACAGTTTCTTACAAGCGCCATTCAGAAACGCTTTCACTGGCTTCTTCCGCGGTGTTCCGTCGGACACGGTTCTCTATAAATTCCTCGAACAAAAATTCCATCAACCCGACACTGCCCTCGACGAACGTCCAGCGAACTCTTTCACCCTCGAATGGATAATTATCCGAAACGGGCGGAGTTTAACGAGTCGGATGAAAATCGCAGCCGTCCCGTAACGCGCGCGCCGATCCCCCGGGTTTTCCCGCCGCGTTCAATCGAAACGTACGTTAATGGACGGTCGTCGTACTGCGAACTTCTTCCGCCAGGATAATAAACTGCTCTCTTCTCGCCGTCGGTCTTTTTTCCACCGCTGAGGAAATCCGAGCGAGCATAAAAATGCAATTAAGGAAACGGCCGGCGTCTGCCACTGGCTGCATACCACCCACCCCCTGCCCTTCGCCCCGTGCTCGTTGAAAGGTGGTCTTCTTCTTGCTCGTTCCCGACGAACTTCCCCTGTTCCGCCCTTCGTTAACCAACCCTCTTCTCCCATCGGGTCTCTGCCTAAATTCAGTCCGCGCTGTTCCGCCGGCTGGTTGAATGGCCGCGGACTCCCAGAACAGAATGGACGGAAACGCCACCGCGATACCGGACTCCGTAGCAATTAGAAAGTTCCGCGGTGAAAGGGTTCAATGGGCGATCGAGCAACGGCGGGGGATCCTTAATCGCGGCTGGTATTTTGATATCGCGTCCTTTCAACGGGCCACCGCCACCCGCCGGGATTAATTATGAACTCCGATTATAAACAGGAGAGAACGGTGAAGGGACTTCTCCCGGAAGTTTGGACGAAGTCTAAAGAACTACCTCCCCGGTGGTTCGCCGAAGATTGCAGGGTTTTGTCTGGTCCCGCGATTGTAAGCTAGATCGTAAGCTTCCTTCTGTCTGTTTCACCGCTCGCGAGCGAGGGTGAATCCAAAACCGTGCTCGCCGCGCGCGGTTTCGCGTCGGAGCGAACATTTCGGACGTTACATCGGCTCGTCGGCACAGTAAGGTAATGAAGCCATCAGCGAGCGACAATCAGTCGCGGCTGATCGAATTTTCCGGCCGTAGCAGAGTGGAAAAGCGAATTTCCCCGGCTGCAGGCCGGCCCCCGCTTTCATCGCGGTGCAACGTTAACCTCGTTTGCGCTGATGCGCCTGAAACGTACGCAGCGTTACGTTGTTAGGCACTTGACGTGCCCGAATAATTCCGAGCATCCGAGGTGGCTGCGTCGCCGGGAGAATCGGTAACCCAATAACGTACTTGATTATTTTGTCAACCGGTCGCGGGGAGGCAAATTGCCGTTCGTCGAATCTTTTACGGGCAACCTCTCCACGATGTAACCCCGTTTACGCCGCGTGGAATCACGTTAAATCAGAGAACAGCCTAAACGGATTAGTACGTACCGGATTAATCCCAGTTACACGCTGCTGTTCGAACTTCTCAAAACGTAAGACGAAAGATGTCGCTTGTCGTTTTCTGGAAATTGCAAAGCTTTCCCCCTTGATGGAAACGTTGTAGAAACGTGCGTGACAGAGCTGCGTAACCCTCTGACTAATTTAGGGCGACTGGGGAGAGAGACCAACCAACTGATCCTCGCGTATCCACGCTACCCCCCATTACGACCTACTTTTCGACGGTCTTTCTATTTTAGACACTCGCGCCCCTCGATTACGAATTAATCGGTCGCCGCACTACCCTATCGAACGATCCAAGTTTACGCTCCACTATCGGTTACCCAGACACTCGAAGCGATCTTCCCTGTTTCAACGGCAGCGCGGCACCGACGACTGGCGCAAAGTTCGAACTCTTCGCGATTACGAAAGTTCCGCCGGGGAAAGTTTGTCACCGTATCTGGCCGGAATCTGGTGGCGTTCGCCCGGCAAAAATGTGTCGGAGGACAGTCCGTGCAATTTCGAGGGTCGGCCACTTTGTCAACGGCCGGAGAAGAAAGACGAGCGCACGCTGAATGGACGAACTCGTTTCGGGACTAGAGAGAAACGGAGAGGGCTAAGATGGGCGACTGGACGACGCGATGGGTCTCCGCCTCGGAACGTCCTGATATTTCGTTTTATCCCTCGTACCCCTTAGGGTTGGATATTAGACGATAAGCCTGCGAGGAAGAGGGTCGGGTGGGAGAGCGCGACGATCGCGTGGCTCAGAGATTGAACTCAATCTAAAGTTGCGACAAACTTGGCTCGTACTGGCCCTGCTATCTCTCATACTTCTGTCGAATCCCCGTCCACGATCCTTAACCTTGTTCCGGGCTCGACGATGTCGTCGAACGAAGGGTTCAGGTGGCGGCAGCCCGGCGAGGAGCTGGTTACGTTCCTCTCGCCGGCTAGGAGGATGTCTCCGTGGCTCTTTGAAGCCAGCCCTGGAAGAGGGGGCTAGGGATTCGAGGGATATAATTCCAAAGACCTCGAGACGAGCACGAGGGAAGCTAGAGTCGAGAGAAGCCCCGGATCGTTCGTTCGGGTAGCCGGCGAAACGAGGGCTACGTGTTTCACGGCGAGGCGAGCTGAAACGATCAAAGTACAAATCAAAGGTCCGACTTGAAAGACGCCGCTCTGTTATCAATTAACGGTCCCTCGTCGTTCGCATCCGTCTCCGCGGACTTCTTACGAGGATTCTCTCTTTAACGAGCTCGCCGTTCTCCTCTTCCGTTTGGTTCTCGAACCAAAAAAGAAAGGAAAAAAAAACAGAGTAGAAAGAAACAGAGGGAAAGCGGATGAATCGGAAAGAGCGACGTGGAGGAACGGACAAACACAGGCAGAGAGGGATCCGTGAAATTCTAGTTGATGGTGGACGCGCGCGGTCGAAAGCGAGCAAATCGCGTTTGGACGCTGACGAGCCGGCGGAAAGCGGAAATTTCCAACCGAACGGAAGGAAGAGAGCCGATAGCGCGGCTGGAACGGGGTTACCAGGCTCTGGACGTGCACGACCATTCTGGATTATATATTTTCCGAAAGCGTGGGCGGTAGGCGGGCCGGTAACGCCAGGGGGAAACGAAGCGCGTCGACCATCGCTGACGCGCTTAATATATCCGCATTATTCTTCGTCCAGCGAGAGGCTAGCTGGGTCCCAGTCGGCGGTAGTCGACGCGCGGCCATGTTTACCCCGCAGTGGTAGTGGTAAGGACAGGCCAGACAGAGCTAGATTAATGCAATCCGCATCAATCTCCATCGGGGTTGAAGGGCCGTCTTCCCTCCAGGAAACCATCAGCAACGCCGTTCCTATTCACTTACGCCAGTCCGCCGTTATTATGCATCATTTTGCTCTCGTTTTCGGCCAATCATCTCATCGCCGAGCCAGCGAACCGAATGCTCCATCAAATGGACGGATTACCCTTCGAGCCGCGGCCGAAGTGGCTGCCAACCATCGATTCCCTCGCGATAATTGCTTTTTTATCGCCGTCGTTCCCGTACTCCAGTTACCGTTACGCGAGACATCGCACGGATGGCCGTCCTCCGTGAGGCGAACGCGAGGGAGAAGCGGAAAGGAGAACAGAAATCTCCTTTAACGCGGATAGTATCGTTCGCGTTAGTTTCGCGCCTGCGAGGATCCTCGCGACGCTCTTTCATTTTTATTATCGCCCCGTTATTGCGCGTCGCAGCGTGGTAACGCGTCGCGCGATACCCACGCTCGACGGCCGCTCTTTTCAACGACAGACGCACGCGGTGGCAGGGTTGAATACGCGCGCATAATCGCGGCACGGCGCACAAAGCGGCGCCATCGTTGCCGGCGCACCCGTGAATCCCTGCGAATCCTGATAAAGCTCACACCGCGGACCCGCGGCCCATTCAGGAAGCGTAAGCCCGTAAGGAACGACGACGGCCGCCATTCGCGGCAGGCTTCGCGGGTCACCTTGCGCAATATCGGCCCGACCGGAAGAGAGAGAGAGAGAGAGAGAGAGGGAAAGAGAAGAGAGGGATGATTCTCGCGGCTATAAGTTTCCTCTATCGGTCTCACCCTGCTCCGGAGTGTCGCTTCACCCCTGACCTACGTCACTTTTTATCGCGCGGTATCTCGTCGACGACACGTCCCTGGGATATTAAAAGCCTCGAGCGATCCGATATTATCCTCGTTATATTTTCCATCGACTCGCAAACGGCACGATATCTTTGGTAACCGTTGTGGGTCGAGAACGTGGAAGGGAGAGAGACGAAGGGTGGGAAGTTTTCGGACAATTCACGCGGGGGGTGTTCCGCGAGCGTTGTAAGTCACCTCGACAACACCCTCCGGAGCACTCGAAGCCGAAAGGCACACACCCGTAAGCAGGAACGAACCATTTTCGAGGGTTTCGTGAAAAAGGAAAGAGGAGGCGAGAGGGTCGGAAGACAGGGAGCCGGGGTGACGCGGCGGGTAGGGTGGAAGTGGCGGAACTCGCACCTCGCAAGGATAGGTATCTTAACGATCGTGTCTGAGGCGGGATACATTGGGCGTGAAATAAGGCGCCTTTGTTAGAGCAGCTTTTCTTTAGAGCCGGCTCCCCGCGTTCCCTCGTAGCGTTCGCCTTTAGTTTCGTTCGCCGTCCGCCCCTCGCGAGCCGCAGCCTCCGTCAGGATCACCTAGCGAAGGGTCTCTCCGACGCTCGGTGGCTTTCGCCACGCTCGTTTTTGCGGAACGAGACGACGGGGGACTCGTGAAAGACGGGTACCTTCGACGCTTTCCCGGCGTTCTTATTGTAATTTGCATCGGGAGGAGCGGCGTCCATAATCTAGATCGAAAAACGCCTTCGACGCTCCTTCTCGTTTCACGGCCAATTCGGAGCTATTGTCACCGAGGGCGGAACGCTTCTTGACCTTGAAACGAAACCTAATCGATGGTAGACGGGTCGTATCGTATGCATCCCGCGCGATCCTCGATGCATCTTGAAGCCCGTCACGTATTCGCGTTCCCCGGCACACGGCGAGGAAATTTATGATAGTCTCCGAGACGTTCTCGCGTCCTCGTAATCCTTTTACGCCGTTACTGCAACGCTGTCTCTCCCAGCCCTGCGCTCCATCTTTTCCCGTTTTCTCTCTTACTTTTCTCGAGCCCTTTCGAGAACTTCGAGCCGCGACGTTATCGTCGGTCACGCGTGGAATAAAGAACGTGGACACAGAGCGGAGTATACCTGGTCCAAGATTTCCAATTGATATCCACGAATAATCCCACCTCGATATAACAGAGAGGCTGCTTTGATCCTGGTTCCATATGTTTGCGCATTCTCCCCTCCGCTGTGTCCTTCGAGGTACACGGACGGAATCGAAATCGACCGCGTTGAAGGTAAAGATAATCTGGGTCAAAAGGATATCCCGTATATCGAAACGAAACGATCCCTGAGAGCCGCGAGAGGCGACCCGGCGCGACGCAGAGATATTCCTGTTAACGTGCCAAATACTTTTCCAAGAAGTACATTTCACGCAAATCCCGCAGAAGTCGACGATCGTCGCTTCCGACTGTTCTCTTAGCGGCGCCAGTGGTGCAGGTCGATATATAGTCGGACGGTAGACTCGAGGAAGCGCGCGCGTGCATTATCAGGAATTGGCACGCGAGCATTCTAAAACCGTCGCGACGGGCGTACGTTTCGCGAACGTCTGCGAGGCAACAATGGAAGACCGGTGTAGAAAGGGTAAACGACTCGTTGCTCTCTTAAAGTGATATATCGAGAACAGCGCTCGTAGACGTCGTCGGATAGTGGGCCGTGCTTGCTCCGGCTGTAATGTCGAACGCTTAAATAATGCAACGAATGCGCCGGTAGACCGCGCGCGCGCGGCTGCATTCGCGCGACGCGGTTTCGAATCTGCCGCGTTCCTCGCCGATGAAACATTCACGACTAACCCCGCCGATCAAACTTTTATCCCGGCTTATCGATTATCTGCCATCGCCGTAATTGGATGATTCCTCTGCTCGGGACGTTGATGTCCTTGCCACCCACTCTGCCGACAGCCCGCTTAACTACGGACGAAATTGAACTCGTTCGTCGGCCTTTTTTTCCTTCCCCCTCGAACCCCTCCTCCGGAGTTTCAATGGTGGAGCCTGGCATCACGGGTCGTTTTGATGCTCTTAAATCAAATCAAGCGACACTTCGATCGCCGTTCCATTCAACGCGATCCCGCCGCAATCCGTCCTTGCTGAGCGCGCGCCCGCGCGATACGATTCTAGAGGCGGTTTCGACATTTTCGAGAGCCAAAACGGACGAGAGGCTCCTATTTTTACCCTCCCTCCCGAATTCTCTTAGAAACGAATTTTCCCGGGAATATCCAAGTGGATCAAGAGGTTAATTGTCAGACATCTAGAAGTTTACCATCCATTCGAGGATTTCCGCATGAGAGCTCGCTGGG
Organism: Xylocopa sonorina; assembly: GCF_050948175.1. NCBI lineage: Eukaryota > Metazoa > Arthropoda > Insecta > Hymenoptera > Apidae > Xylocopa > Xylocopa sonorina. The sequence continues at coordinate 8,891,410 of NC_135203.1, forward strand.
GGAGGGGGCGAGGTTTAGGTGAATTTGCGGGAACACGGAAATAGCGGTTACTCGAAATCGGGGTCAGATAGGGCGAAGGTTTCTAGAAACGTTCCGCTGTACGCTCCGCTGTACGCTCCGCTGATATTATAACACCGTCGAGGAGTAGCTCTCTTTCTCGTCTAGGAACGCTGCATTGCGGAACACCGTGGCATTATGGCGACGCCGCGTTCCGACGGCATTCTCCGCGTAGATACGCGCCCCGCCGCGCGATAGATTTCCTCCTACGCCTTTTGTAACGCGCCTCGCGCGCGGCGTGCCTGCCCGTCTCGCAACAGTAACCGGGGCCCGGAGTATAAATGCGTATCGATTCCACGCCCACGGAGATAAATACGACGACGTCACACGGTGCACACCGAATGCACGCGCCGTGCGGCTGATGCACACCGATACGAGCCTCAAAGCCGCCACGGGAGACGTCGATGCGTCCCGTTCGTGAGATATTTTTCCAATCAGATTTAATCTCGACGTCGCGTTCAACGGCTCGCGGTGTACGAGGCTGGCGGCGGAGCTAGGGAGAACGAAAAGAAACGAGTGTATCGCGTAACGGGATCTAGGTGTTCCCTCAGCGGCTGGGTGAGAAAGAGACGGGAATACCGTGAAAAGGTTCGGTTCCCACCTACGGGAAAAGTCTATATTCCACGAGGAAATCGATACGTGATAGCGATAATAATTTCAGCCAATGTACCGGGGGTTTCTCTCCTCCCTGCGCCAGTGGCGAACCAGATCAAATAGTCGGACGTGGAATCATGAATCACGGTCGAGAGATTCATAGGGAAGAAGAAGTTTTGCATAATCGTGGAATCAATTTATCTTGAAAGTGTCGCGGCTAAGAAGTTCGTCTGAAACCGAGCGGAATCGCGGAGACAGCTCCTGGCGCGCAAAGTACAACTCGAACTCGTTAGGATAATCGAGATTCCATTGGTTGAACGCGATGTATCTCTCCGCTGGCGGGCGAAAGAACCGACATGCCATCCTCTATCGATCTGGAGCCGGGCGAAACGTGGCCGGACGCCGCCGCCGCGCGCGTTCACGCACGAGGAGACGCGGCGGGCCGTTGAAAATTTCAATCCGCGATTTCCATTCTAACGAGAGGCCGCCGTCGCCGATCGCGGCGCACCGCCAAGAGGCTTTCAATTTCATGCAAATCGCCGGGGCATCGCTGGGAAGTGCCGCACAAACACAACCGCCGTACGTGGCGCACGTGCACGCACGACCACCCCCGCTTGCTTGCTTGCTTGTTATTAAAATGCTTACACCGACCGGTGGGTCGGTCCGGCGCGCACCGGATATTGCGGATTTTTCGAGCACCACCGCAGAGGAAACGCTCGCCCGTCCGCGAGAATTTCTGTCTCCGAATGTTGCCCTTTTTCTCTCCCGCCCCCTCGACCCCTTCCTCGAGAGCCACGAGAGCCAACGACCGCGCTCTCCCCGTTCCTCTGTTTTTATTTTCCGTCCACCGCCTCGATAAAGGGGAACGATTCGAATCGCGCGTCTCGTTCCTCTTCGTCTCCGCGTTCCTCACCCTCGAAAATTTCGACGAGTTCGTCTCGGGGTGTGTATCCGCGCGGATCTACATCCGGCTGATTTCGATCTTACAATTTCAACGGGTTACGAGAGAGGGGGATGAAACGGTGGAACAAGCGGAAGAAATTGCCAGGGCTGCTGGAGTTTCGTTACCGGTGGACAACGATAAATACTGACCTATTTTATGCAAATTAGGGGTTACAGGCGCGAAACTGACTGCCTCCCCTTCGGGGCTGCATAATCGCGCTTCCAACGCCCGTTATTAAAGCGCTTACAGGGTATCGTAGTACCGCCGAAAAGAAGCGTCCCTCTTCCTCTACCTCCTGGGAACACGGGGAATCATAACGGGTAGAAATAAGGGGCAGAGTAGGAATTTTAAACGGACCGCCGCGAACGTTTCTCCATTTACATTCCATACATTTATAATCGCGCGGTAAATTGTAGTGGAAAATATCGTGGGTTATCCGGGTTGATCTTCGGTTAGTCGGAACCCCGTGGTGAATATTTCAAGGAAACCAAGAACCATGGTCTGCCGGCACCGCGTTACGTTTCCTTATGTAAATAGAATATAAAACGGTTTATTAGAAGTGGGACAAATATCGTTAATACTTGATATCCTGTGGGGGAGAACGGGCCTGGGAACTTGCCTCGTGGAATTCAATTTCATCATTGACACACCGATACATCATCCACGGGAGTTAACCAAGAGTGGCCGCGCGATCCGTTGCGAACGAGTTAGGGAAGTTTCCGCTGTCGTTTCGGATCGTTCGGTTTCACGAGAAGGGAATAAAAGAGCAACGCGTCGAGGAACTTTTAATAAAATTGCCCGGCTCGACTCGGTTCCGCGCGCAGGAATAAAATGTACAATAGCCGGAAGGCGAACGGCCTGTCTTCGACGGGTTCCGCGACAGCGAACGCCTCGCGCCTGCCTCTCCGGGCGATAAAATGGCGGGAGCAACAACGCGGTGCATAATTGGCTGGGCAATCCCGCGGAAACGAAGCGGACGGAACGTTCTCGCAGGTAGCATCCGGTGGTATCCTTCTTTCGTATTCATCGGCAATTTTCGCCGCAGTGCGCAAAACGCCGATAAATCGCATTACCCTGGTTACGGGACGGGCGCGCGGGTCCGCGCTCGAGCATCGGGGCGCTCGTTCGGCCGCGCGTTAAACTCCCGTTAGCGCCGGTTTTTCCGCGATGGGTCCCACCTCCGGCCACCATTACACCCCGAAAGCGATATTTACGTAGCGGCGCGTTCGAAGGTGCGCTTATTAAATTTTAACGGCGCCCTGTCGACGCGTCAATAAGTCCGCGCCCGGATCGTAAAGGTAAATTGCGGACACCGAGGTAAACGCGCCTCTAAACTCGCCGCGATAAAAAGAAATCGGCTATACACACAGGCCGGATGGCTGCTGCCGCCGCGGCCCGTTCGTGAATAATTCAATCGCTACCGGTCGCACGAAATATGCGGTCCCCTTTTCCTTTTTTTCCTTCGTTCCGAGGGGCGCTGACTGGATGGCGCGAGCGCTGCCGGTGCTAATTTGGCTCGCGAAATAGCTGGCTCGCCGGGAAATTAGTTTGCCGTGGATGGGACCTCGTAAAGCGGGATTCTTGGACGGCTCCGTGTCGTGTCTGCCTCGGATTTTAAAACACGAGCGGTGGAATTTTTACTGGGTCACTTTTTAGGGAGACTTGCGAGGGGCAGCGAAATTTTGTCTCGTTGAATAGCTGCGTAGTGGTCGGAGGAAAATTTGGTCGAGATTAGAATCCTGCTCGAAGGAACAGGTCGCGATACGAACGATCCGATGAGCTACGCCACCGGCTCTTCGAGCTGTTCGTTTCGCCAGCTAATATCCGTTCTCTCGATAAAAGGGCCAGCGGAAGTAATTGGTAGCGTAAAACGAAACTGTAAGTTTCACCAGGTCTCTGTTTAACGTTCACCGGCAAGAACGAGAAGGGGAGAAGTTTAAGAACGGTACGCCGCGATTCTTCGCGCGCTCGATAGAGGATTCCGCCCTCGTCCGTCGAATTACCGCGTTTCCGGTGAACCGCAGTGGAACAGGTTCACCATTGGTCGGACGGCGCGGCAGCGTAGCGTTTCCATCGGCGTGCCTTAATTGCGATTGCGCCCACTCGTTCTTCTCGAGGGTTCTCGTCGAATTTGGCGGATAACAGGCGAACAACGCGAATATCCGGCGAACCGTCGTAAATCGAACGACGCTCCGCGGCTTCGAACCGATCCCAAAGCGTTCCCGTTCTCCTCGCGACCAAGGAGCACCCCTCGCGAACACCTGAGAGAGCATCCCCGTCGATGTTCTTTCAAACTCGAATTGCCTCTCCCGATCGCTTCTTTCCTCACCTTTCTCTGTCTATCATCTTCTCGAATCATTGGCCACTGTTTCGTTGGCGGATCGAAACGCGTTCGCGGTGCAAACATTCGTGGCGAACACACCACGGTTAAAGGGAGAGAGAAAGGGGTGAAAAAGCGAGGAAGGGTGCACTTGGCACGAATCGGTTCTCTCCTACGAGCGGCCTTAATTGCAGTTGCACTACGCTCCGGGGCTATCGTCGAATTTGCCCGTTAATGCCGATAATGGCCACGCCGACGCCCAGGGAAGTTGCGGCAAGTGAATGCACGACGACCGCCCCGCGTCTTATCGTCCTGTCCCTGCTATCTAAACGCCGCGAGATAACGGTCGATTCGAATAATTATTTTCCGTGTACAGCCATTTAACGTCTACCACCGTGAGAACTTTCGTTCAGATATCGGTCCTCGAACTACCCGCGGAACTTTCGTGGTAAACTTTTAATTGGCGAACAGTCCGTTGTTTAATCCGTGCGAATCTCGTTAATTTCTCGTTACAGCATCGCGTAATTCTCCTCTAGACCACTCCTTTTCTCCCTCTCTCTCTCTCTCTCTGTCTCTCTTCTTATCTAGTCTTGGACGAGGAGGAAAACTCGCGAGAGTCGTTGGCGGATAAACGCAGACGCTTTTTGGATCGATCGATAAACCGGCACTCGATACTCAGTCACTTCATTGGCGGCATCGAGTCGGTGCCAGAGCTTCGAAGCGCGCGAGTTCATCGGAAATTTTGCGCTCCCTACAGAAAGAAAGAGGCACGAGGGGTTTCAGGGGTTCGCGGGAAGGGCGGAGGCCGTGGGGGATGGGTAAATCGGATTTGGTCACACGTTGGCATCGTTTTCCGCGCACAATACACGGGCAATGGCGGTGATCCTTCGAACACGGGCGCATTTCCACGGGACACGTTATTTCGTCGACAAAACCGTTCGAGCTCATTGACATTCTGCCAACGGTGCCGGATTGTACCATTGCTCGCGCTACTTCCTATCCCGTTCTGCACCCCGTATCGACCATCGCATTGTACCGACTCAATTAACGACGCCATAAATGATTCATACCGATATATTACACGGGACGGAAATTACGGGAGCGGAATTGCCGAGTGCCCGTCGAACGTCTGCCCCCACCGCCGCGAAATAAATCGCCCGGAAAAGTTGCAACTAATGACGCACGGTCGCGATGAAATCGCGTGGGCCGCATCGATTTTACGAGAATCACTGTTTTCCGGTTTAACCGCGGAATAACGAAGGCAACCCGCTCGCGACGGTGAAACCTTGGACGATTTTCACCCGCCGTGGAAAATCCACGGGGGATATGTTAATCCCCCGGCGCGCACGGAGCCGATATCTGGGACACCCTGTATAATATTCCCTTTTGTATTAAAAGAAAGAAGAAAAAGTGCGGGGCTCGTAAAAATTCAAATGCTTCGAACCAGGTTCGGGAGGAAAAATCATATTCGACGTTATTTACCCGGCAGCCCCGCGTAATACCGTGTACCAGGGAAGATTTGACCGGGGCGGTTCTCCCGAATCGATACAACGCCAGGGTCGTCAGATCTCGTTTCCACGAACAAAGAGTCTACCCAAGATGTAACCATTCGAAGGCGCCGTGCGTCTCGTTGGCGCAGGGGTGGAGGAGGGTTACGTTCCGCGTGTTGCACGTGTGTGCAACACGGGCCCGAAACCCTCGTCTACGTCCATTGGCATTCACCGGACCACGGCAAATTTCATTTATATGCTAACTCGAAGCCACGCGGCGCGCGGCTCCCTGTTTCCACCTTGAGATCCCCAAGAAACGTGTCGCGCCCCGTCCCCATCCGGTACACCACTTACGAAGCCCCGTCTACGTCAGGCGCAAGTTCCTAGCAATAATTGATCGCTACCCCACCCCCTGTCCGTTCGCTTATCTGTCACGAACAGCGAGCCGTTCGAGCAATTGATCGCAGCCCTGTTTCGTTCGTTCCAGTCCCAACGAATTTCAACAACGCCAAGGGCTCGGTTTTTTAATTCGCGTACGCTCCCAATGGGGCGAGGCTCGAGCGCGGGAAATTCGAGCCGCTCCGCGGAGTCCGCGCCGTTGCGGTTGGTCCGTTGGCCGGCTTAATCGCGGCGTAATTAACATCGCGCGATAATTAAGCGACCGCGAGAACTGCCACGGGAGGACGTCGTTATAGCGCGTCGAGACGCGCGGTTTGCTCTCTCTCCGCGCACCCTCTCTGTCTCTGCCTCCCTTAAGCGCGATAATTTGTCCTGACGCAGTCGTCGTCCTTAGAGCCGTGCGTCGTCGCGAAGAAGGGACGACGCCCTAACCCCGTATAACCAACGAACGTCGACCAGGCACGGCTCGTTAGTGGGCCGACCCGTTAATTGAGAGTTAAATTTCCATTCTTCCCGGGTTTTGTTTATCGCGCGGGAGGGGCAGAAGGAGCACCGCGCGTACACGCTCGCAGGCGCGAAGAAGTGACGCGACCCGCGGAACGAGCCATCGCGTTAATTAAAATGATTACGCGACTCCGTTGCTCGCCCGTTTCACGCCTCGTTTTACCAAACTCGCCGACTGTTTCTGCCTGTTTTAATTACTGTTTCTCGCTGTTTTCGTTGATTATTCGCCACCGAAAGAGAGGGCTCGCGAGAGTAATAGGAGATTCTAGCTCATAATTGCGCGATTAAAGCTATCCGAAAGACGGCTCGGTAACGGGCAGAAATACGACCGCTTTTTTTGTAATCTCTTTTTAATATTTCCTCGCGCTACCCCCTGTCGGGGCGCAGTTACGTGCTCCACGGGGTAATGTAACGCTCGCGCGCTAAAACGGAATAAGAAACGTGGAACGAATGAGGACGGTTTATCATCTGGGACACGTGTCACGTCGTAAACTTTTCTTCCCCCGCCGTTTCCACGTTCGCTCGCTACCGAATCATCCTGCTCATCCTCGCAAAGCACTCGGGGAGGATAGCCGGCGAAAAAAGAAAGTTCACCTCCGGCCGGGAGCAACGTGTCGACGCGTGTTATGTGAACGAATCCCTCCAGGGGCGGCGTTACGTCCTAACCCCCTGAGCGCGGCTCGACGAGCGGGAAAATCGACCAAGTTTCGGACGAAATTTTGCACTCGCGAGAACGTAGAATTATGCTCTCCTCGATGGAACCATTTTTCTGAAACGTGTCCCGCGGTAAACGCGGAAACTTCCAAACTTGGCAAGCTACGCCGGGAGTAAATTCGACGGCGGGGCTGCGGCGTGTTACGCGAGAAATGAAATGAAATAACGCGAACGAGAATCTTGCGAAGCTGCGTGAATGCCATCGGTGCGTCGCTGCGACCGACCGTCGGAGGAAAAATCGACAGAGCTTGAAAAGCTCGCCAATTTCCGGAGACAAAAGTCGGTGGTGCGTGAGCGACGTCGTAAAGTCCCGTGATCCGCGCGCGCGCGCTCCGTCCGCTCGAACGGAGGGGCGTTTTCGTACGGCTACCCGTGCAAAATTAACTGCTCCATCTATTTTGCAACGTCCCACGTGGACGTGGAAACCGTTCCTGCTAAACAGCGGAGACGAAAACGCTCTGTCCGGATAAGGGGATGCACCAGCGTAAGGACAACACGAACGGAACGCTAAAACGCGTTTCAGAGAACGAGGTGAAAAAGGAACGAAGAAAAAGTGTGTAAAAAATTTCGAAGAAGCACGCAAGCACCGCCAAAGTAGAAAATAGGAAATCGCGATATCGTAGCATCGAAAGTTAATCGAAATCGAACGCAATTGACGTGGCTCGAAGGAGAGAAAGCCTTGACTTCCAGTCTGGGCGTAATCGTCGATCGTCTGGTAGGAAAGGGTGGTCGAAAATAAAGTGGCTACTGAAAGCTGCCGCGTGTGGAAGGGATGAGTTTCAACCGCAAGTAAATGCATACAGACAGCACAGGTTGATATAGCAGATGACCTGTACGAGGGGCAGAGGAGTTGATCGAGGGCCAACGAACCCTTCTTACCCTTTGACCCTTTCGTACACCTCCTAGGGGAGCCACCGGCAGGAGGATCCTCTCGACCGGAAGTGCTTTGCAATGCAAGTCGCCGCCACGAGTGCGCGGAGGTCTTTGTAGCAAGGTGCACCGCGATGCTTGCAACCAAGTGCATCAGAGGATCGATCGTCGGGGCGAAAATCGAGGGAGGGAGAGGGACAGGTCGAGTAGCTGCGACAGCCACGCGAAACGCTTTTCATACCTTCGCGTTTAAATAGAGTCGCGTCGTATAAATTCGCCCTTAAACGCAACCACGGTTACTCGGTACCACCGCGTCGTGAAACCGTGACTTCGAACTGGAACAGCAAGCTCCAAGAACTCCCATTCTACGCTTTCGTACTCTCCGCGTTTCTTTAATTTTCTTCCACCAGCGAGATCGTTCACCCCCGTGGAACGATGGAAACGTTCCGTTACAGAATTGAAAAAGGTTCGTCTCCCCTCGCGTCCGTGGACGCCACGCTGTCCCGGTTAATAAATTGCGTCGCTTAGATTGTGACTCAAATTAAAATCGCGAGAGCGCCCGGCGCACTCCAAGAGCGTCCTGCGTCTGGCTGTCTGCGCGAATTATTCGCGCGGATGTTACAGCCGGGCCGATGGTTCGCCAGCTACGGGTATTCGAAATGAAGTGCCCTCACCGCGGTCGGACAATTCGCAAAGTCTGAGTGAAGGAATCGAGTGGACGCAGACTACGGCTGAAAAAACTATGAATAAATATTCGAGCCTCGTCCACTTTTTTTCCCTCGTCTCTTTCGAAAGAGAAGAGAGAGAGAGAGAGAGAGAGAGAAAGAGAAAGAGAAAGAAAAGCACGTTCGAGTGGATCCTCGACGTGGCAGGAACCTCGTTTTCTTTTTCTTGCTCGTCGAACCGTTCGGTTCATCCCGCGAGAATCGTAACCCTGTCTTACACCAGTCGCCCTCTGTCTTCGTCTCTTTGGTTCGATTTCACGATGTCCCACCGAACGGTGAAAAGGAAAATCCAAATGGGCTTTCGAAAGTCCTGTCGTTGTTTTCTCATTCCTTCGAAAGACCATGGAATTAGTCGATCGCGAAAGAAGTAACAAACGACTCGAGTTCGACGTGGACCGGCTAAAAATTTCGCGCTCGAGAAATATTAATCGCACGATCGATGCGGTGGAGGAAATGTAGGTCGGACGAGCAGGCGTCGAGGATATTTTTACTCGTCGAACGGCTAACGAACCTACGCGTTTCAACGAGAGCCAAGCGATTCGGAAACATTCCACTTCTTGACACGCGATAAACGACGTTAAACGATTTACGTGTCATCCGTTGCTCTTACTCGTCGCTTATCTCGGAATTCCTCGTTCCAACTCTCGCTCCTCTCCCTCGCGTTCCTCTCTTTCTCTCCGCGTCTCTCTGCGTCTCGTCCCCTTCGTTGGCCAGCGCGATAACGAAATTTCAGGAGAGATCCACCGAGCCACGCCGCTTTGAGCCGCGATCACTTCCGGTTCAGCAATTTCATTGCTCACGCGAGTCTGCGCTTAGCTCCAGGATTTAATTTATCGTCTTCGTTGGAGCGCGGCTCTCGGGATCGCGTTCCGTTCGTTCTGTCCGTAATTTCTCTATCCGTCATTATGGACGCGAGCCGCGTTCTCCGCTGGTCGCTCCTTCCTCGGTACCGCGACACCCGCTACACTTCTAATAGAATACAATCACGCGTACCGTGGCCCGATGCGTTAAAATCACTGTCGTTTAAATTTACGAGACACTGGCCCGTCTGGTAAATTTGAATCACGATCAGATTAGAGGTTGTTAATTGGCGAAGTGGCGGAAAAGCCAGTCGGAACTAGCTGTAAAATTCCTACCACGAACCGTACGTATAAGTAGAACGATGGAGGGAGGCATTAAATCGACCTTGAAACGACCTTAACGTCCCCGTAATGTTGGTCGTAAAACGACGGTGGCCAGGTCGCGTTGGGGTGTGTAACGTTCGCCGAAGTGATTTCACGCGGCGACCACAAGCGGCGGAGGGTTGGAAGTTCCGTTTACTCGTTCGCGGAACGCCGAGGACGCCGACGCGACGCTGCTGGTACCGCGAAACCTAACGGGCAAAGGTGAACTTGTTTCAAAGGCGTCGATGTTAGACGGGGTGATTAGGAATTCTCCGGCAAGAGCCACGGTCGAAGACTCCGGGGAGTATCCGGGGGAATCCTTATCGAGTTTACCGCGAGTTCTAGCGCGGCGTTGGGTAATTAACTCGCGCAGTTGGGAATTATGAGACGCGGGGGCGCGTTTGGTATACGCGATGCTTTGGCGTCGTCCGCGACGCGCTGTTTGCAAGCCGTCCATCACGCGACGTCGATGATACCCGTCGTGCCTATCAACGAGCCGTCGTTCCCGCTTTCCATTAGCTTCTTAACGAAAATTTCACCGGTTCGCGAAACGGTGACACGACAATCGAACGCGCGTTCAGGTAACCCAGTTCGCCTCTCTCGAACGAAGGGAACGTCGTCGCATAAACGAAAGAATTAAATAGAGTGGCTATCAATCGCACGGCTGCGGCGGCAGGAGTCAAGGTGAATATCACGATGAAACGCCGGTATCTGCAGGCGAACAGCGAGGGGTGGTGACGAATGAATCCATAAAACTTCTCCGCCGCGGCACGATACTACGCCGTGCTCCGATACTATCTGCAATTATGCTTACGAAACGTTCCACCTATTTCACGTGGACGTTGAACGCAACCGTGGCGGATTTCTCGCCCGCTGCGGTTAGCTTCTTTTCCTTGTGGATTCGCGCGAGACGGAAATACGGCGGCGGAGAAAAATGTCGCCGATAAAAAGCGCCGTCTTCTCTAGTTGCTCGACTCGTACGTATACGTATACCCGTGTATATATATTCGCGCGAGGAACGACCGTTTCGCATGCGGTAACCTTTCTCCTTTCGTATATCGTCGTACAATTTCATTCGCGAACGAGGGAGGGAGAAGGAAATCGTTCAGAGCCACCGTGCCTCCCGTGTAATCGTCTCAATAACGAAGACCGGTTCCGTCGAGCAACAATTGCGGGCCACACGAGCATCGAAACGACGATGGACAGGGGCTGGTGGCGGAAGAACGACGAGTTCTCTCCAGTTTCGTCCCCAAAAAGAAAGGGAAACCGCGAGCGAACCGGCTATCGAGATACATATACATACATATATATATGTCTGTATATACTTTCACCCCTTGGACATATTGTTTCGGGTACAACGCTGTTATCGCGCAGAACGGTGGGTAACGGAGCCGATACGCGAGATTGCTCGTCGATGAACGGCCGTTTCTATATCGGCCGGTAATTTTACAACGGGCACGCGATAACAATTCCCCGCCCCTGGGAAGAACAGCGGAAACGATTTCTCCGTTTGGCAAAGGAGAGAAGAAGCCCTGGCCACGCGACGTACCCGGCGTTATTATCAGTTCGTCATCTTTGTCTCGATCGTTGCCAACGACCCGCAGCCACTCCCGTCCCTAGCCCCGGCACCAGGCTTCTTTTCAGCCATTCCACGGGCCAGATGAGGGTGGAGCAACCCCTCGCGCTCCGCTGCGAGGGAGAGAACCGTCGAGGACGACGACGAAGAGACGGCGCTTTGGTCACGTGGACGAGAGAATGCGGCTCGTTCGTAGAAGCGGGAATATATCCGACATCGGGAGAATGCACTCGATAATGCCGGGGCCAGTGTACTCTATTGATTGGGCTGCGGCATTCTGTGTCGAATTCTGTCCCGTAATCTCCGGCCGCGTTGCACGCACACGTGCGTATGTCCTCTCTATTCAAAAGGAATCTGTTAATTTAGCTAATCGCGGCTGTACGCGGCGAGGGAGTACGCTGGCCGCACCGCCACCCCCGATGACTCACCCGTGCGTGTTGGTTTCCCTTCAATTGTTCCGTAATCTGACCAATATTCGAAACCAAAGGATACACCTACTCGCGAAACGGAACGCGTACAATGAAAGAGCAGATATTAATTTCTATTTTTCTATTTCCTTTATTTTCCGCCACTTTTTAATCCGCGAAAGTGGTAACGGATGGGATTATAAATAACATTTAGGAACGACGTTGTTGTCCTCCCGGTTATTCCCACGCAAAATCGCTCGCTATCCCAGCTCGCTGTTTCGCCGGCTGTTTTTATTGTTTCGCTCGGGGAAATATTTAATCCCCCCTCGCCTGTTAGCGAATTCGTTGACGAGATGCGATGAATAAATAACTTGCCCGCGGACGCTTTTTTTCTCCTCCCTCCGTTCCGCCTCCCTCGATGTGCCCGGAAATATTCGTTCTCGTACGTTTCCATCCCCAATTGAACGATCGGCAATTCACGTAGCGAGCAAGGCAGCCAGCCAGAGGAGCCGTGGTTCGATCGATGCGTCATCCCGCTCGAAAGAGTTCCGAGCGTTGCACCGGGAAGAAAACCACTTCCGCTTCTCTCTCTTCTCCGGCGCCCTCGTAGCGCCGGCGATCAAAGCGCGACTACATCATCGGGTAGTCTCGTTCCTCGCGTAAACAAGCCGTTTCTGCCGTCGCCAACTTCCACCTTATCTACTCAATTAGACAAACTGCTTCGCGGGCAAACAAGCTCGCGCTTTGTTCGGTCCCGTTCCCGGACCGGTTCCTCGCGTCTCCACGTCCCTCTTCTTGTGCGTGTGCGGCTCGTATGAAACTTTCGAATTTACTTTGCCGACTTCTCGCCACTACCCGAAGGTAGCTCGCGTTTATTAACAGCGGGGGTGAAAAGTTCCGCGAAAGTAGGGGAAACGGAAGCCGCGAGATCGTTGTTCCCTGCCCTGGTGTCTCGCGCTGTTTCGCGTATTCTAGAACCACGTCGACGCTCACGACGAGGGCACTATCGAACGAAGAGAAAAATAGGTTTCGTGGAATGTTAATTTTGCGCGCAACGATTACAGTCCGGCAATTAGTTTCCATTACTCGCGAGGATCTCGTGTAAAACTCGGTACGATTAAACGAGCAAGTTCCGAGGATTATCCGTTTTTGTTATTCAACGATCCCCGAGAGGAGATTACGGTATCAAGATCGAGGTGATTCAGAATTCGCGTGATCCTGACTAATGTCACCGAGCGAGTGCCGCTCACGCACCGGCCGCTTTCGTGAAAGCGAACGGCACCGTTGTTGCATAAAAGTAAAAGAAGCGAGGAGCGCAGCTCGCGGTGGAGCCCGAGTTTGCTCGATGTTTCTGTCCGCGTCGACGGTCGCGTGTCGACCGCAATTCGGCACCGTGATATTCAGAATTTATACGAATAGTTAAAATTCGCGATAATGTTGAGCCCGTCTCTGAAAGGGGAGTAGCGTGGGTCAACCGTATAGCCGTCCACGCGAGCGGGCGGGCCTGGTTGCGGCCGTTTTAAACCCGTTCCAAGTAAGACGGAACGGGCTAATTCAAATGCCGGTTTATACACGGTGCTTTGCATTCCGGTGGGCTGCGGAAATTCGAAGAAAAGCAAGAAAGCCCTGAAGAAGTGGCGGAACACCGGCGAGTGAAAAATACATCGCGATCCACCTGCGGCGACCGCAAGGCGCCAGTAGTATGGGCACGCGATGGTACGGCAGAATGACGTCATCCCCGGTGCCGAATAACACCGAGGAGTCACGAACTTGCCCGAAATGTGCCGCCTGGTTCTCGAATAGCACTCAGTCTATCGTCGACCGTCGCGAGGTTCTGACGTTTTTGTCTCGTGTTTACTCCTTTTCGCGTTACCCTCTCTTGTTTCTCTCACCCTCCTCCCTCCGTCGTCAGCTACTCCTTTATTCGTTCCGTGTGTACACAAGCGTCTCATCCACGTCTCGATGAGTCGCTCGCGCGAACGACGCGCGGTTCCCTGTTCATTGGCTGTATCGGTGTTTGGGTGCCGGTGAAACGAACCCTCTTGTGCGCGTAATTCGAAGGACACGGTGTCGTGGCATTCGAAAGCAACCCCACTGCTGTGCTGCGACTACGACTACGACTGCGACGACTACGACAACGACGACCACGACGACGACGACGTCGGTGTCTCCCCGGCTGAATTAGGAGAAGGAGAGTATTGATTGCACGCTTCTAAATGAATAACAATCCCGGCGCGGTGGAGGTCGAGCTCGTGCCGCGACTCCCGTTGCACGCTGATCTTCGTGGCAGCTGACTGTAAGTGGTTCCGATACCCGTTTTAAAGTTCGTTGCCCCCTGTACACGTAGTGCGACGAGCTGCTCCTAGACCCGCTCGCGCCCCTCCCCTGCCCGCCAGTTTGCTCGTCGTCGTTCCCATTCGCCGCCCACCCCCATCCGTCAGTCACCCTGCCTGCCTTTATCCGCGACCGGGTGCGAGTCGGCGACGTCGAACCGTCTGGAAACGAGTGGCAGCCAGTAATCGAAGTTTAAAGTCGCTGGAAGAAATATTGATTCGCTCCACTGCCGCGCGAGCCACCACGCTCCGCTGTGGATCTCGAACGAAGGGGTGAGTTGCAGCGCGTCCCATTCCTCGACCGGACCGAGTACCGTTCTTCTTTCGTTCGCTTCCTCCGAGCGTACGTATTCTCCACGCTTTCTCTCCTTCTTATGTGTTGTATTCGCACACCGCCAGTGAAACGCAACGAGACCGCGGCAAAAATCGCGCGAACGACACCGCCGATCCCGCGGCACGCGCCGCTTCTTTCGATCGATCGATCGGAGCGTCGTAACGAGCACGATGGTGCAATCGTCGACGGCAACGCGTCCTCCGACGCACACGCTTCGCTCGTACGAGGCGTGCGTCTCCGTTGCGCGCCGCGAATTCTCCTCGGGGTGGCCCGCATTTTGCTCAGCGCACCGTGAAATGGATCCGATGCCGGAAAATATAATAGTAATTGTACTCGTTCCGAGCTGCGACGCTTTTTCACGCTGAAATTGTCCCCACGCTTTTTTCCATTTATTTGTTTGTTTATTTCATTTCCGCGTCATCGTTCTTCAGCGTGCGCCACCGCTTTCCAACGCGAGAGTTATCGAAAATTTGTAATTTCCATTTCGAGAGCGCCGCGTCGAATTAGAGACGCGTATACTCGCCGGTAGAACAGAGGGAAATCCTTATAAAAGACTACCTCTCTGTCTCGAGAGGGGAGCTCTTAAACAGAGAATGAATCACCCCCAGTCCTCGCCGCGCAGCTACGCTCCTAACCGAGCCGTAGCGATAAAAATTCTCCGAACCGCTTCTACTTACTTATCATTCACGTTCCACGTTCATATTTCTATTCCAAACAGCGCCCATCCATCAGCCAATATTTTCCCGCCCCGTTCTTCGTTTTTTTTTTTTTCTCTTCCCCTCGCCGCTCGCCAACGAAGTGCACCATCTCGTCAATTACCCCGAAGTGTAGCTCGCGCTGGAGTAGCGTACTCGCGAGGTGGTCGATAAAATTTCAAGGAACGGTCGAACGATCTCGCGCGAATTAAGGGCCAGTCGATCCGCGGCGTACCTTCGACTCGAACGTCAAGGGGAGATCGTGGTGAGTCAGGGGCAGGGGGTGAATTTAGCATCGCCTGGCCGGAAGCCTGAAAAAGAGTCTGGCTGGAAGATTCTAGGGGCGGATAGAAAGGATAGGGGGCAGGCTAGGAGTAGACGCGCGAAGGGGTGGTCGATAAAGGCTGCCCTCGCGTGGCTGCGTTATTACGTATAAAGCGGGGTTTTGCGCGCCCGATGACTGCGCTCGGCTTCTCGCGTGCACGCGCTCCGCTTCGCCTGGCGTCGCGGCGCCTCGCGGCGTCGGCTGGCTGGATCGATAACGACGATCGAACCGATTAAGCCCGGTGGTAATCTCGTAGCCGCATCGCGGCGAGGAAATTTCTCGCTGCGTCGTTGTTATGCGAATATCGATCGGACGGTTAGCGGGAACCGCGATCCCCGTTGCTTTTCTTTTGGCGCAGTCTTCGACGCGCGCGCTTCGCGGTCCGCCTCGAGGAGATTCGATCCTGGATACGTTTGAACTTTTACGGATTTTCGAACGCGACGATAAATAATCATAGCTCGTCGATAGCTCTCTTTTTTTAAGGGTGCCAGTGTTTTACTGTTTCGGTGACGTTTTCTAGCTTCGTAGGGAAATAATCTGTTTAAGCCAGACCCGGGAACGAACGTGATCCACGATTGAAATGCAAATAGCGGGAATTTATCTAACCCACTTTGCGAATAACTCGTTGCAGAGGATGTATCCGCACGGTGGGTTAAACACGTTAGCGTGACGGCTGTTTAAACCCCCTTTCGTTTATAGACTTGAGAACGAAATGAACTCCCGACGAGTATGCCAAAGTTATTCCACGCGTGCATATATTATCGAATAACGATAGATAAAACTGATCCACGGATTATCCGCTAAAATTCTTTGCGCTGTTCCATCCGTGCCCATCCTTCACCCTGAAAACGATCATCGTAACCGATGCCTCATTCGATTAGCCGCCCCTCGATAAGAACCAATTCCGTGTAATTTGCCAGATAACGAAGCCGGATACCGTCACAGCAGTCGTCGTGCGAATATTTCATTAATTCGTCTTTGAAAGTGGATTGAGAGGGACGTCGTGAAAAAAAGAAAGAGTAATGGTAGGAGAGGGTGCTTTTTTTGACATAGAAAACCATCTCGCGGGTGGGGGGGGGGGGGGGGGCACTCCACCAGACCACTTGCACGTTCCACGCCGGGTGACAATCGTTAATTAAACCCGAACGTCCTCCAGAACACTCGCACTCGCACTTGGGATCGGTTGCCGGCGATCTACGCACCCCTTCACCGTCCCACCCCGTTACACCCCTCGTTCGTCAGCTAGAGAAACGTTGAATGCCACGTTAATCGCGGCTCGCCGCCAGTGAAATGGATTTTATAACGGGGAAAGGCCGCGCGATTCGAGTATAATCGTTTTCGAGGGGGGGAGGAGGCCTATAAATAGAGGCCGCGTGGCGTTCCGGCGCGGAACGCGCGCAAATAAATTTTCGCGCGGCACTCGCCACCGCCACGCGCCGGCACGTGACGCTTTCCGGTTTCCAGCGGGGCGGCCGTTTTTACTCGTGCGAACTTGTCGTCGAGTAAATTAATTAATCGCCGTCCCCTACCGACTGCTGGGTTTCGAGTGAAATGAACAAACTGCGGTGCCCGCCTAATCCTTCCGCTCGGCGTTCCGATCGACGACCGTCGACGCGCTCCGCGTCGAATTATGCACAGAGACCCGTAACGGGCAACGATTTCCATGCGAGTCGACGAGCATCTCCCTTGTCGTTGTTTGCGGAGTACTCGTGAAAGTGGCGAACGCCTCGTAATCGTATTTCGTTGCAAGGCTGCACTCGAACGCGCTTTCGTATCATCAGCCGGCTGGCTCTGTGATCATCGAGACACACACGAGGCTCGATACACACGAGGAGTCTCTCTAAAATTAGAATCCACTTCGCCCGTCTGATCCTTCCCGTCCTTCTTCCCTTTCGGCCGCCTTTCTACCATGACTCTCTCTCTCTCTCTCTCTCTCTCTCTCTCCCTGCTGCCTAATAATCTCCCTTGCTCCTCTTTGATCGCCCCAACCCATCCCTCTTCTTTCTCTGTCGTCTCCGCACTCTCTGTGTCTCTCCAGGCAGCCTCTGACGGAAGGAACCGGTGGTGGTTGCGCGAAATTCATAAAAATCCGTGAGGATCTCAAAGAATCGACCACCCTGCGAAATTATTTTCACCTTCGAGTGTAGGTGTTATACAGATTTTTCAGTTTCGCCTGGGTGTTCGCTTTGGAGTGTTCGCGCTGTATCGCCTCTTGATTTTCAGAGAGACGCTCCCTTCTCTCGGACTGGAACTGGCTTTATCGAACAATTTTCAAAGTTTCCGTGGTTTACGGCCCACTCTTGCTCCATCAGCGAGTCACTTATTCCGCGCCCTAAAAGCTCGCCAGGCTTCTTTTCGAAACTTGCCCTTCGAAACGGTTAAAATATTCATCGCGTCGGCGCTCGTCGAGGGTCGCTCGCGTAACGCGTTAAGTTGACAACGATGGACCCTTCTAATTGCACGGGGTTCCGCCGGGCCAGCTTCCGGAAATCTAGTTTAATCGATTCCGGGCAAAGAAAGCGAGCAATTACTGAATAATTCTATTTGCGCCCGGTGTTGGAATCCACTTTGCTCGTCTAATTCCGACCGTTCCTTCGACCGTGCTCTTTCGTTACGCCATCCCCGTTTCCATTCGCCCCGGCTCTAATATCGTCCGGAAAACAGCTCGAAGAAGCTACGTAGCGATTGCCGCGGGAAACGACGCTGAATTCCGGCGCATCGCCAGGAATTTCTCCGGCGTAGCGATGAATTTTGTACGGCGAACGGAGGGAGGGCAAGCTTCGACGAACGCTCGTTTCGAATTCGATCCCGATGATGCGCACGGTAGATCTCGTTAAACGGCGAGGACCCACCGTGAAGTGCGTTTCGTTAATTGGACAGTCGGCTGGAAGGGGCGTTCCCGTTAATTTCTAGAATCAATTATAAACACGTTATTGTTATACAACGTAGTCGCAACAAATTCGATGGGCAGGCGGCGTTCAAACTTGTTAATTAAATTCCGCGCATTTTCCGTTACCCTTTGAACGTTAATGCGTAACCAATCACTATCGATAATCTAGGAATTGTACGCGTTAATTGAGACGCGCTCGATCTTCGTTAGAGTCGGATATAATTGCGGTGAATTTAATGAGGACAGGTACAAACCCGTTACCCCGACATTTTACTTCGTTCACTGCACTTTGGACGTTAATGCTGATTATCCAGACATCGACGATCTAGATAACGCGGCTTTTAATCAGCGTACACGCGTTCTAACGCGTTTCGAGCCTTGTAACACGAACGATAATAAACGTGAACTATATTTAAGAATTGTATTTCACTAATTAACACGCGTTCGGTAGGGCAAGGCTCGGCTGATTCGCCGGATGCTTGAGTTTACGGACTGCGTAATGCCCGTGGAGACGATTTCCCCCGGACCACTCGGGCCGCTTCTAACGCGTCCATTTTCCATTAACATCCGCCGGCGTTGCCCGTTCTAATGGTAATAGCGCCGCTGGTCCCGCGCTAGATAACACCAGGTGCGCATCGTTGTACCTGTTCCCAGTTAAGGAACCGTTTCCCAGAACGTTCCCGCAATTGTCCGTCCCTGTAAACGAGGATTCTGCCACCTTCCGCTGATTGCCAGGTGTAAACGAAGGGGAATGGTTAACGCGGTTAGCGATAGCGCCGCTAACGACAAATGTTAGTCGTCGTTGGCAACGGAACGTATCTCTCTGATCGTGGATACGTTCGTATCTGCCGTGGCAAGTCGAGAGAGTAGGCGATCCTTGGCAAATGTCGATAGGTCAGGATACATTAATCAACGTCGGTGGGCGTTTGATTGTAATAAAACGACTGACGCGTTGAACCGGCACAGACACGCCGGCTGTATTTGCATCGTAATCATCCTCCCGATTCGATGCAGCAGATAAATCCGAATCGTAATTGTTTCCCTTGGAATTCTCTTCTGATCACTCGGAGCGTTTATCGGCCGTCTGATCGCGGCAGCGGAATAAGATGGTGGGCGACAGACGTTCGGTGTACACCGCGACACCGCGAGCACGTTTCTTTCATCCAGCTCCGGGGAAAGCTGGCTCGTTACCTCCATCGAAACGTTTCGTCTGGCCTGCTAAAAATATATCCTTTTAAGACCCGCGATAGACGGCCCCTTGACTCGCGAGCACCGAGTATTTTCGTCTGTCCGCCGCAGACGAGCTTTTAATGGCTCGCTGGAGGCCTTCGGGGCATTGGACCACGAGCAAAAATTCACGGTAACGTGTTAACCCCGATGCGTTCCACGGTTCAATCCTCTCGAGGTAAGAAGGAAGCGGAAAAAATGAAGATCGAGAGACTCGAAACGCGTTTCAAGATGAGCGATACGCAGCGCGTGTTCCGTGCGCGTCAAACGAGCCCGTGCGATTCGAAAGATTCCTCGGCGATACGTGGTCAGCTGGGATCGTAAATCGATCATCGGACAAAGGCGGCGTTTTATCACCGTGACAAAGATCCGACGCGAAACGTTTTGCACGGTGCTATCGGGCTGTTGCATCGCAGATTACGTATTCGTCCGTTGCACCGTTCGATCGGGAGATATATTCCCATCGTTAAAACACACAGTCGCGTATATTACCCCCGCAGCCAGCAGCAGCCATTCCGCGACGTCCGCGCATCAAGTAACGCGGAACGTTCGCAGGTGCTACGTTAATGGCAACGGCGAGCCATCTCTCAAAATCTCGGAAAGTTATTGCCGAGAACGGTCTCGGTTTCCCCCGCCTCGGTTGCTCGCCAGAGAAAAACGTGACAGTTATCGATGAACGTGCCGCGTAATCCGGGAAGATTGTAATTTCCCTCGCGAAACGCGGACTTCTTCTACTGGCAGAATCGTAGAATCAGCGAAAATACCATATACGATATTCAGCAGGAACGATCGATTCGATCATTTGTCCAGCGAATCGTCTGTTCGATGTTCCAACGTCTCGTCCGACCTATCAACGGCTATACTACTGGTAACTCATCGGAGAGAGAAATCTTTTAGCGTTCGTACGTTTTACACGCCGTTTTATAGCTCCGACTTCAGGGACCAGCGAGAAGCTACCTATTCCCTTATGGACTTCCTGTGTCCCACTAAAAGACCGACAAACACGTGACAGCGAACTGCGTCAGCCACTCCAGGAAACCGTCCTTGAAACCGGGGAGATAGGCCAGTTCCTCGACGGTATTCGCTCGGTAGTTAAGCCCGTCCGACGAACAAGAGGAAGAGACAGGGTGGAAGAGGAAAAATAGACGGGGGAGAGAAGGAACGGGGCCAACGGGCGCGGGACAGCTGGTTCGCGAGCGTCCTCGTTCCGGATTTCAGTTTAGCCCGATAATCTCGCCCCGGTTGGATATCCCGGCAGGACTTTTCCCAGCGTTACTCTCTCTCTCTCTCTCTTTCTCTCTTTGTCTGTTTCCTCGCCGTGATAGCCTCCGGGACGCGTCCGTCCGTTCACGAACAGCCGGAGCATTTTGAAAGCGCGACGCCAGAGGACTTATCAAGCGGGTCGACTTCTCTGGATCACCGATTACGTCGCGCGGGCATTACGGCGAGAAAAAGCAACGATATGGGAAGAAAAAGGATCCCCGTGGGAAAACAGAGAGGCACTCGTCCCACGCGGAATTCCATCTGGAAGATTTATGGGGACCAGCCAGACGCGCGTGCATTCGCTGCCGGTAATTTCTCAACGTTGCGCGGGACGAGGTCCGCTTCCGGTTCCGGCTCTCGACGACGATGGACGCTGATGAACTCTGTCATCGACGTTGCGACGCGAAATATTGCTTTTTTTATTTCGTCCGATGAATAATTCTACGGGTTTGTTGAACATTGAACGATCGCGAAACTACCACCTCGAATGTCGACTACCCTCGTCACTATCCATCCCCTTGTTCCACACCCTTTTTTTTCCATCGTTGCACGCGTTCGAACGGTCCCTCGAACGAGTAAAAAAACGCGTACGATAAATGGATGAACGCGTAGAAGCCCTAAATATCGCCCGATAAAAAGAACCTCGAATTTCCATCAGCATGTAAACGAGCGTGTTCTCCAACAGAACGTAAAACATAGGGCGGCCGATAAAGTTGTTGAAATCATCCACTGCGCGCGCTGTTGACCGATCCCTTTTTGATCGGCGCTTCCGGGCTCGTACAGTCAGATTAAAATCTCGTTTCAGAAAGGCCAAGGCGAGAGGGAGATCGCGTCTGTGGGGTGGAACAGGCGGCGCCGGAATACCCGGGGGTGAAACGCGGGTCTCCGTCGGAGGATCGTAAAAAAGGAGAAGCTCGTAAAACAGCACGCGGGCGCGGTGCGCGCGTTCCACGAACCTAGCCGAGGTTTCCGAGGGAAAGTTTATTAACCGAGCTGTACGCGCGGATTCCGTGACGAAAGAGAATGCGCGATTTAGTGGCGCCAATCATAAAGGTTTTACGGTCGCCGGCGAAAAAGTTTTCGCGCTTTGATCGCGACTCTGCGGCTCTTGGTTCTTCGTCGTACACGCGAATGCTCGTTTATTATTACTATTCCTGTGGAGAGTATCCGGAAATCCCTATAAATTTTCGGTGCTAACGTCGACCATATTTCTCTTTAATATTTTCAGATAAGCGTAAATGTTTAAAATATTCGAGAGATACCACCGCGTAAATGGTTCCGCGTAATCCCTTGTAACCTCGAAGTTCAGCTGGTTCTCTCACCATTTTGTACGTATCGCACGGTTGAAAAATACAGATTGCGGTGCTAATTGACGGAGGGGAACAATGAATCGGGGACCAGCGGAGTTACCTTGTTCGCGAGCGTTAATAGCGTTCGGTCACGCTCGGTATTTCTCACGGGTATGAGTCACCTCTCGAACCGCGAACTTATCAAGCCGTTTGGATCGTTTTATCGGAACTTTCCGATTGCGAAACGGCCGTGACTGTACGGATCCCGGCTCGAACCCGGGACGACCTTCTTTCCATTCAGCGCGGGCCTTGGGAAAGTCCGCTTATTAATATTTCGCAACGAATAACACGTACTTGCGTAGTTTCGCTCTGACTGTTTTACTCTCGAGCCGGGTAATCAACGTGGAATCTCGCCTCGCGGCCGGAATATCGTTTCAAACTAATTACAGTTCGACGATCCGGCTCCTCGTAGGCGGGAGATGAGGAATCATCGCCGGATCTAAATTCAAACCGCGGCTTCCGACGCCGCGCGCGTTATTTATAGAATTTCATCTAAAAGGCGGCGGAGAAGATAGCCGAAGAAAGCTAGAGCCTGTTTCAGAATCCCGTCCAGCATTCCTTCCGCCGTCTTAAACTTAATTACCTCGGCTCTCTGCGGGCGGCTCTGATACCCTCTTCGAAGGGCGCAAAGGCCGCCGGGAATACGGTTCGACAGGACGCGTGTACCTACTAACTACCCTTCTGCACAGGCTACTAGACTCTGTCGATAATTCTCGAAAGCCTGTTATCCCTTTCTTGCGGTACTATAATATATTCTGAATACAAACGCGTCGCGGTCGAAGCGTTTTACTCTCCGCCGATATACTCGATACCTAACTCTCGTTTACCCTGATCCACCATCCAGAGACTCCGGCAACGACTTCATCAAACACCCCCGACGATCAACCCCGACCAAAGTCCGAACGTTTCGCCACCCTTAAAGAACTAATCCCGAACGAAGTCCAATCCCCAACGCTTGACCGTTCCCCGTGAAACGCGGCGATCAGCACGAGCATGGGACAAAGCCTGGGAAACGGGGTGAAAACACGTAGCCACGCGTCGATCCGGTACATTTTTTCCTCTCGCGGTCGCTCGCGAGAGGAGCGAGGCGAGATCGCGCGACTAAACGACACCGAGCATCTCGAGCGTCTAAACCGACGGGTAGTAGGGATCGTTCGAAATGGAATAGGCGGGGGGGGGGGGGTGAGAGGTTGGATAGGGTGTCAGGGGTGAACGAAATGGACGAGGGACGGCGTGGGACGCAGAGGGGTTGCTGGTAGTGTGTATTGATCGAGCTAGGAGAAGAGCACCCCCGACTCTACTGTACTTCCTCTACGAACGCCCACGTACGCGGTGTTTCGCTCGTGTACGACTCTCTCCTCTTATATCGTTCTTCTTCCGTTTCACGAACCTCGCCACCCTCGGCCCCGTGGCCAGGTCTCGCCTGGAACAGCGCACGAATCGCGAATCGCCACCCTTCGACTCGCCTAGATAACGGATAACACAGGAGAGGCCGCGCGCGTTCGAGGAACGGGCCGAGAGCGTAATTCTATTTGGCGTCTCCGGAATTGATGGTCCGACTGTACCGTCGGAACGGCCGAGATTGGGCTGCGGAGCCGGGAATTTTGAATCGACGCGTGATCGATCGAGAATGGTAATTAAACCGCGGCGGCTCAGCCGGGATATTAGCGAGATTGATGAAGCGGTCGATCGGTTCGTTGAAAGTTTCAAATTTCCAGCTTGTTTCGTGCCAGATTTTCCCATCGGCTGGCAAGGGGGGTGGGTCCCCTTGGAATTCGCCAACTCGAATCCACGGTCGATTAGAAATTTCCTCACGATCGTTCGAAAACTGGCTTTTTACGGGCAGCTAGAAATTCGATTTACCACGTTGCTATTTAAATAATAGACAGATTCCTTCCGATCGATACCCATTACCCTCGGTGTCTATCGGTCCACGATTTAAACGCCGCTGAAGAGGTACAGATTACCAGTCGAAATCCAGCGATTATCAGTCGGGTCACGTCGATCCTGTGGAAGAACGAGAACTCGATTGGCCGATAGGTGTTTTAGCGGGCACGCGTGGCGCGGAACGGACTGGTTAATTTCCATCCGGCCGATATCCGGCCGGTGTTCCACTGGCTGGGGGTAGAAATTGCGAAGTTGCGTATACCGTAATCATGGTTGCGGCGGACAGAGAACTTGCCGGTGTAATTTACGGTTCAGCCAGGTGCGTCAGAAGTTGCTCACCTTACGACCTAATTGGGTTTAATTACACCTAGCTGAAAGTTACGACGACGACGTGCGTCTCTGTATATATCGGGTGGGTTACAATTACGAGTCGTCGACGGCTGATTTCAGTTACCGCGATCGGTCTTATTACGCAGCCGTCTATGATTCCTCTCGTCCTCCCCTCGTTGCTCTCGCGATGTTAACCACCGATGGTTTCCATCAGAATTTTCACCAATCCCTCTCTCTCTCTCTCTCTCTCTCTCTCTTTGTACGTTTCTATTCGTCTTGCGTAACGACGCGGTTCCCCAGCTTGCAGTCGGTTCTCTGATCGTCCGTGTGTCTGAGGGTAATCACGAGCAGAGCAAATAGAGCAGCTAATCGATCATCAAGCCGGTCCCCCGACGTGACTCGATTCGCGCCTTGATTAGAGGGGTACCATTAGGAGGTCGAATCTCTTGACTCCGACGCCAAAGGTACCTCGAATGTCGCGACGGTCCTCGTGACACGCGTCTCATTACGTCTCGCTGAAATTTGCTCGTTCAATTTGATCGATATTTAAGTTGGACCGCGGCGATGGTATCTCGCGCCAGAGTGCCAACAATTTGCTTTGAACCACTGCTTTCGAAACGGACCGCCGCGCGGAAAATGCCAGCAGGCGTTTCCCTCTGCGTACAAAAGAAACCAAATATTGACGCCGACAGCCCTTGAACCGCCCACGAGCCGCGTTTCCGTGACTCGCGTTCCGCCTCGAGAACATAATAAGAGGCTCGAGGAACGGAATCTAAACGCGCGAAACCTCGCTCGCCTGAAAGTCGCCACGGGTCTCTGGCAAAGGAAAGGAACGAGTAGCGTCGCGTCAGAGCCCGATGCACCCGGAAGTACTCCGGTATTTCGACTTGTCTCGCCTGAAACACCGCGCCAGCGACTCTTGATACTTCGTTTCAACGTCTGTCTCATTCTCGCGACATAGGGAAGGTTTAGAATCGGACTTGAACGTGTCCAGCAGGGCGGCATTGTTCGCAATCAGCGTGCGAGTGGGTCGTTTCGCGATACCAGGCCAGCTACGATCGCGTCGCACAAAGGGGCTATTATTGGCCGCCGCGAAAGTTGTCGCATCGACGACAATCGATAGAGAATTCCCGCGGAGGTATTCGGTTCGATCGATCGCCATCCGCGGTTCGACCGCATTTATGCGCGCCGCCTCCTGCCCCGCAACTTCTGGCGAATTTCCAAGCTACTGTCCGTGCCTTTGCTAACCCACATACTCGTATAAAACGGTGTTATTAAGTTCTAGCCGTTGGATCGCGCGAAACATCGTGCCTTCCTCGTTCATCGTCGCGCCATTCCTCTCGGAGCTCTTTAGAAAGGAGTCTTTCTTCCACAAAATTAAAACATGAGATTACGTCGCCATTTTGTATACACATGGCGCGTGACTCAATGGGGGAAACCTAACCGATGTTTTTGCGTCCAACAGAACAGAGACCTCGCTAACCATACCGATAGCCGTGACCAGGCGCAAAGTAAAATTTTCATCCCCTAAAAGTTACAGCTGATCATTTTTCTGTCGCTTATTAAAGTTTCCTGGTCAATCGTTGGATGGTCTCGTGTCTCGAGTTCGACGTTGGGAAATTTAATATCAAGACGACGAAGACCCTGACAGTCCGCGTGATCTTAAAATATGGTCGAACTCGAGGGAGAAGAGGGATAAGTGTCATTCAGGGTCGAGCACCCGGTCGAGGATAAAGGATCGAGTTTCAGACTGTCAAAAGGGATCGCGAATCCCTCGAATAATCCATCTCTCCCTTTTCACTCGCATCTCGATACGCGGTGAATTAATAACCTATTGGCTTCTGATAACAGCTTTTATTCCCGGCGGAAGAATCGACATTGTCGGCAGGATGTCGTCCGATCCGGACCGCTTTAGCCGAGAGACAAATATTTTTCATGAATTGGGTCGATACAGTGGAACGTGTCCATGATAATGGATCACGAGTGGCCGAGGGCGTGTGCAAGAAAGTGTGCAATGCATTTTCGAGTAAGCTTTATGAACTGGCTTGGTTCGCTTCTTCGTGGCAAGAGGAGGCGCATCAACCTCGCATTCGGAAGATCGAGGAGACCGCTTTTCCTTGGCTCAGTGATGGATAACCGAAAACCGTGCGAGATGAAAACTCTATCGAAGACTGCAATATTTCCGTTCCAACAAAATATCGCCGATCCTTTGTAAAGCGTCGCAGAATTCTAAGGAACGCGCGTCAAGCCAGTGTCTCTTCGAGTGTCAATCGAGAACGAATCACTCAAAATGGCGTCGATACCAAATTCTACAGAACCAAAGTCTATTACTGGACAGGGATCAATAATCGTACGAATGCAACGCGTCAATATTCGAATGTCCCAAATTCGAAAATAGACGCGATCCGAGTCTATTCCTGATACGTGTCGCTTCGAAAGCGACTGGAGATCGATAGTCGAGAAATTTTCGAAGAATCTAACCGGCAATAAAGCTTAGCCGAGAGCTTAGACGAGACTGCTCGTAGCCGCCCGGTTCGCTGGCAATATTCGCGAGAAGATTGAGGTCCCTCTGGCGATCCGAGATTGAAAGTTGGCTACTTCGAGTTCGAAGGACTCGTCTTCCGAGCGCACGGAACGACGCTCGGGAAGAGGCGAGCGGCGTTAGTCAGCAAACCGCTCGGCTAATCCCTTAATTACTTCGACATGGTTAGCGACCCTGTACTAACCACGTCGGTGCCTGGCTCCGTTCCCCGATCGTTAATTAAAATGGCACTTCCTTGCAGCCTGCACGACAGCTGCGCACACCAGTCGCGACGGTCACTCGTGCTCGTCTTTAAAACCGTCCCACTTCGCCGTCGAGGAAATTTATATCCGTCGATACCGTTTCCTCGTCTACGCGCGGTCCCAGCCTCTCGTTACGCGCCTCCTTAACGGCTCTGTTTCCTTTTCAACGGCCGGAGAAAGTGACCGCGCCGCCATCCGCCACCGTAACAACCCCCGTAACGAGCGAAAGTTACGGTGACGCTTAATTGCTCGACCACGCCGGGGGGTGGCGATTGTTTCCGTTCCACGTGGCCGTTTCATTGGGAAAAATGGAGCACTTCTAGCAAGTATTTCTCAGCATCGTAATAAAATGTTTCCGAAGGGACTTTCCGAAGTTAGGAAATTTTCAGACGGGAGGAAAATCCAATCGAATTTTTCTACCGACCGAGGAGGGTGGAAAGTGATTGCGTCGATTCTGAGAAAACGACGTCGATTTCTGTGAATCTCGCGCAACAGGAATTTCGTTACCAGTTCTGAAATTGTTGCAGAAATTGAATTTTTCCACCACCGGTGTACGGAATTTTGTTCCCCGAAACTGACGTCATTCTCCAGTGAAATACTTTACTTTTAGCGTCGATTATGCACGTCCTGCGCAATCTATTAACGCTTCCATTCACTTACCAAAAATACAGCCGTGAAACTTCGCTAATATAAATACCATACGCCCGGTAAACGCCATTAAATCGGAGTTTAATTATGCAAAACGCGGCGAGCGAACAGTTATCCGACCCGGTCATAATTACCACCGACTCATGATTTTGTAATAGTCGGCATCCATTCTATAACACGAGCCAGACCTGATCGCGAGCACCCTTGATTTCGAAACACCCCCAGCGGGAAACTCGCGCGTTCGCGCGACGACTTCGAGCAGACTTTACGGACGAACACCTCGAACGATACGGTTAACCCTGTTATCGACCGCGTGACCCACGAGAGCCGCGTTTACAAGACAATACGGTAATCAACGGCGACTAATGGTAACTGGTATCTACTCGAACGAGATTCCGTCGCCGATATCGGGGCGATCGATCCTCTAAGTAATACGCTCGGCAACATGCTGATTCAGGTACCGCAGCGAGGGTGTTGCGGAGTCCGCTCTGGTCGACGACACCCTCAACGGAAATCCTCGATCTTCGTCGTCGTCTTCCTCGATTCTGCCTACCGTTCAGTCAGCGTCCGCGGACACGATCGACGCTGCGAACCCGACCGATCCGAGAAAGTACGTACGATAGATTTCCCACTCGTGTCGTATCAAGATTACAACCCCCCGCTGAACCAACCCCTGCCCCGTCCGAGCCCCATATAGACCGCTGCACCGTTCTTTGCTCGAAAGAACAACGTTGTTGCTTCACGTTACATTTGTTTGGTGTTCTTATATACACGTGTACGTTGTTATATTATTGTTGTTGTTGTTACTGTTTGCTAGTGCTACGCAATTACGTGATTCGAGCGCGACTCGACCGCTGGCGTATCGGCATGGCGGTTGGTAAACTCGCGCCTCGAGTGATTCGTTGGCTGCCCAGTTGCTCGTTCTCCATCTGTAATCGCTGGCTTTTGTAGGCGACGTTTACGTATCCTCGCTGCTCCGTAGGAAACTCGAGCCCGAGTTTGTTTGTTGCTTATCTTTGTACCACCCTCATCCCCGATCCAGACCCTGTACAACCCGTAGTACCGTAAAGTTGTGGCCAGCGGACACGTTTCCGCGTTGCATGCCCAGGTATTATACCGCGCAGGTTCCTAACGCGGCTGATCAATCGACCCGGGTCGAGATCTCTTTTCGCCACGTTTCGCGCGGCTCCGTTTTCGGGGGACAAATTTCAAACTGAGGCGATTTACAACGGCTCGTGAATCATATCGCGGTTTCGATCGGATTCTTGGAATTTAATACAGACGCGAGACGAACCGAACGTGACTCGTCGTATAAAAGATCTCTCTGTCTCTCTCTTCACGCTGCTCGCATTAGAAAGTAAAACTGACTTTTCACCGCGTACGATCCTACGACCGCGCCTTTGCTGCACGAGAAAGTGGGCGTCTGAATGTCGCGGCAGAAGAATGGAGATTTCATTCCAGAAATCGACTTTTCTCCCGCGAAGTAATACGTCGCGCGTGGACTGGGAACGTTTCGCCGTCGATGCACCGCTTTTACCGTGCCTCTCGAGTAGACCTCTCTTTCTCTACCCGTGCCGTATCATGCCATGCATCTTGTAGACCGTGCATTTTGCTAGCACATTGTGAAAGTACAGTAGATTACCGGGAAACGTAACAAAAAGCAGGTAGAACGTGGACACTTTCCGTGAGAGGCGTCCGATCGATTCTTTCGTGACAATTTCTATTCACACCTGGCACGCCGCGCGGTAAGTAGGCCTTGACGACGCCTGCAATCATCGACGGGGACGATTCGTCACCGTCGATGCCGCTAGCATGCGATATCGATGAAACTTTGCCAGCCAGCTCCGATCGCCGCGCGATTCCTCGTTAACTCTCTACACTCGAGGATCTCTCTTTCGATTAACAATTTGTTCGCACGGGAAAAGTTTGCGAGGCGCCCGCAAATCACTCGAACGGTCCCGTAGAGGGTTAACGAAACGATCGTCCTCGTTACGGCGAGAGAGAATTGAACGCAGAGACTCATGAAATGAACGTGGTTGCTTCGCAGCGTTGCTCTGTTCGTTTCGCTTTCGTAAGAGTCCAGAGTAAATAGCCGGCGTAAAGGGCGTAATTAGGTGCGTCCACGCGGGGCGAACAGCCGCCGTGTACGTTCGAGGTAGGTGGTAATCTTGGCTCGTGGGACGTTACAGTTATTGCGAGAAAGCGGATAACGAAACGACAGAGATGGGTGGCGTGCCGCACGTCGAGGGCGGGCTGAACAGCGAGCTGTACGCGGTGCCCGTGAAACGAAGACAGCCCAAGGATCAGAAGAACAATGCCACTCTGCAGAACAACGCCCAAGAGAAGCCGGCGGAGGTCGACGCGAACGACTCCGAGGACAAGGATGAGAATCTGCCGCCAGGATGGCAGAAGCACGAGGGTGAGTGGGAAGTCGAGGAATCGACGCGTCGCGAACCGTCGAGTGGAGGCGGACGAGTTTTCTTCAATCTGCGATACGTTCATGTTTAGATAGGACCGATAAACGATCGAACTGCCTTTCAGACGAGAACGGACCTTATTATTGGCACGTGAAAAGTGGAAATATACAGAGAGAGCCACCGGAAGCGCCGCCGCACTCCAAGAGGGAGTCGCGCAGGAGCCTCATCAAGGACAACGACAGCGTGAGTAGAAGTATCCGTCGGCGAATCTGGTGACAGCGACGAAACGTGTCCACGACCGATGTTTATCGTTGCAGATAAACAACTTCCACACTCTGAGCGGGATGGTCAACACCGTGACGCGCAGCAACACCAGCTCGGCCCTGGATCAAGAGCTGGAGAGCAAGAGGAAAGTCGAGCTGGCTCTCAAGTGAGATATCATCATCGACGCTTCCTACTCTTTTCTTTCGCGCGGACGGTCCATTTCACCCTGTGTGTTCGTCCTGTTCTCAGACGACGGAGCTACCCCGCGCGAGCGGACTCCGAGGGCAGAGACAAACCTATCAGATTCGCCGTGCGCTCGCTGGGGTGGACGGAGATCGCGGAGGAGGATCTGACGCCAGAGAGAAGCAGCAAGGCTGTCAACAAGTGTATCGTCGATCTGTCGTTGGGTAGAAACGATCTTCTGGACGTGGTTGGACGATGGGGCGACGTTAGTATCGTTCGGTGTAATAGAGTGTCGTCTAACAGTAACAGTGTATCGAATTGTTTCAGCCATCGACGCGTTCGTAAAGCGGGACTAACGAAAGATTTGTTACCTTTCCAGGGCAAAGATCTGTTCATGGACCTGGACGAAGGGGCTCTGAAACTGATCGACCCGGAGAATCTGACCGTGCTGAACACGCAGCCGATTCACACGGTGAGGGTGTGGGGTGTTGGCAGAGACCACTGTCGGTAAGCGAATCTTCGAATCCGTTGAAAAAGCTACTCGAAAACGAAAGAAACTACTTTACTAATGATCCACTTATGACTCGTTTCACGATCGCTCATCTTGGCTGACCTACGCACAGCGAGAGGTAAGAGAGAATCGAACGAGAACGCTTAAGCCTATTTCGCGACGCATTAACACGGACGTCAACGATGCTCACGCGTCTTTTCAGGGACTTCGCTTACGTGGCAAGAGACCGGTCGACGCGGAAGCACATGTGCCACGTGTTCCGCTGCGACATACCGGCCCGCACGATCGCCAACACGCTCCGCGACATCTGCAAGAAGATCATGATCGAGCGATCGCAACACCAGAACCTGGCGAAACCGGTGGACATCAACGGACGAACGAGCCTGGCCACCAGACCGACCAACCTGCCCACGGAGCATCGACGCTTCCATAGAAACGGACAGGCGCTAGTCAGTAAGTAATCGAAGAAACGGATCGGATAAAGAATCGAAAGGATTCACGTTCTGAACCGTGTTTTCAGCGCAATCGTTCCCAACGCCGATGGAGGAGCCGAAGAAGGTGTTGCGAGCGCAATATCTCGGATCCATGCAGGTTTCTCAGGCGACCGGAATGGAGGTACTCAACGACGCGATAGATCACATCGTAGCTAACACGCCTATCAATCAATGGCGGAACGTGAACGTGGCCGTCGCGCCCAGTATGATTTCCATCCTTACACCGAACGTAAGTACGATTAACAGCCGATCGATCACGCGCCTATCAATTTATACGCCTAGTTACGGGGATGCGTGTTACAGGAGGAGAAACTTATCACCGAGTGTCGAGTACGTTATCTGTCGTTCCTCGGGATCGGTCGCAACGTGAAACAGTGCGCCTTCATAATGCACACCGCGCAAGATCTCTTCATCGCACACGTCTTCAACTGCGAGCCCAGCAGCGGAGCCCTTTGCAAAACGATCGAAGCTGCTTGCAAGGTGATTACCGTTTCGACGAACAGTTTTCTTCTTTTTCATTTCACAAGTTGTCACCGTAATTCGTTGCTAAACCGGATGCGTTTAATTGCGCAGCTGAGGTACCAGAAATGCTTAGACGCACACCCGCAAGGGTTCAGAAACGCCAGCAGCCTGAACACTCCCAGCGGAAAGGGTCTCGGCGCCACCCTGAAATCGCTGGTCGGCTCTCTTACTGGACGTAGAAATAAGCAGGGTGAGTCCTGAGACGAGGCTCTCTCGCTGCAGGTAAATGATCGCCCAGAACCGTTAAACTATTACCATCCAAGAGACAGAACAGAGAAAAGTATGAGCGAGCAACCGCTACGTAGCGCATCGCGTTCCACGAACGACACGTTCGCCGATGATGGGGACGGTAACGGCGTTTAGTTGATACCTTCGCTCGTACCTTCGCAGGAACTGTGGCCGCTGCCTGCTGAGCGAGAGGTGATCAGACACAGACATCTGCAGTCGCCCCTGACCTTGAAATACTTCAGCGGATCGCCGCCTAGCGCATCTCTCAGGTCGCTCCTTTCACCCTCCCTGGACAACAGGCGCATACAGCTGGCCCGTTGGGAGAGCAACCCTTAAAGAGCGTGGAACCGGAGCCCGTGGTTCGCGCCCACTCTCGCAACGGGGACAGGAGGGAGGACCGAAGATAGGGGGGGGGAAGAAGTAACAGAGAGAGGATCGTATTCTTTACGTTAACGACTGAATCGTGAATTCTACACAGAGTGCTATATACTAATTACCACAGCTATAGTGGACTACGCTTACGTGTGTCGATATGATGTTATGTATGTTACACGCAGTGTCTGACAAAAAGATTAACAAAAAACAAAAAAACAAAAAAGATAAAGAAAAGATATAAAAAATATTACTTCGGAGAGAAAGAGACGACGCGAGCTCGTGGATCGACGCCACGAACAAACCGAAGGCAGGATTCTCTTCAAGGTAAAACATTTGCACGTACCGGCTCCGGATGACATCCGGAGCGAGAGAGGAGGCCGCGTTGTCAGGGCGTAGTATATCCTCTGATCGTGGTTGCGAGGTAACGTTCAAGGGCGGAGGGCATCCTGCGAGGATTGGGTCGAAGTTAGGACGAATATCTGTATATATATATATATATATACACATACACACACACACACAACACACACGCGGGATGATGGTAATTTATCGCGCTAAATTTAGGTAAATTTCGCTGGATTTAAAGGAAGTCCAGAGGCGGCGTGAAAGGGGAATGGTGATGCGTGATTGACCGAATGACTGAGCTAGCGTTCTAGCGTATCCACGAGGCATTCGATGGTTTACGGAAGAGACGAACAACCTATAGGGAGCTTAAATGTATAACTTACGTAATGTGTATTGTACAGATTAGCGAAGCGAGTCGGGAATGACCAGATCAGACACGAGATGAGGTACACGCGATACACGTATTATATAGAAAAAGACACGCATAGAGAGAAGATACCCGCGCGGCGAAACACACAAAAAGTACACGTATACACGCATGCACACACACAGACACGTATATATACACGTACACACGCATAAGCATAACGCGCATACGACTACACGGATACTCAGACAGGCAGGTAATAGGGAGTTTATTTTTTATGGCCAAGTGTAGAAGAGCTTGCACCTTTTTGAGATGAACGCGATATACGATAAATGCTAGCGCGACCGTCCTTTAAATCCACAGGGAGGAAGAGACCGTGGACCGTGACAGAGGAACCTACCAAGCTACCAGTACCCGATCTTGACACTCGCAATAAACAGTTATATGTATTATCGTACGCACAATCGCTGTGCAAAGTATCGCTAACGCCTACGCAAAAATAAAAAATGAAAAAAAACGACTAATACAACTTCGCTCTGTTTAAGAACGGTGTAACGAATCGTTATCGTCGTTATTGTCGTTATCGTTGTCGTCGTCGTAAAACGCGCCTCGCTGAACAAACTAATTATCGCTGAGCGTCGACGCATGTGCAGCGTAAAGAGAAGCAAACGAGGGGGGGAAAGAAAAAGGAAAGTAGCGAGAAGGGAATAATCGAAACGGAAGAACGTAAATGCCCAGTGTTTCATCCAGGGTGCTTATTCACCGGCACGACGACGCCGTTCCCTGGAACGGCTTTAGCATCGACGCTTTGAATCTCGCACGCGTGTGTCCGTCACGCGATCACAGTGGGAACTAAATAAGACAAATATATTGCGTACACGTATATATTAATCGCCAGACTCATTATTCGCACGTGCACGCAGCGTCGACTGCACTCTTTCACACGCGATGGACGTTCAAAGACACAAGAGTAGTAGAGTTAGAGCCTGCGAGACGGAACGAGACTAGGATCCTCCACTCTGTTCGAACGGAATAACGTTAACGCCAACGCGCGTGTCCTGTCATTATTGTACGCGAATCATCGTCGCGCTCGTATCCGCGAAAGCGCGGAAGACTTGGAGCTCGCCGGATGTGCGCGCTGTCCGCTTCACTTGGCCGAGCCGATCCAACGTCGTTCAAAGTGCTCTCGCGATGCCTAATGTCAATCAAGTAGCTTAGATACCCGGCGATCGATCGACCCGTGTACCATCGTGCGCGCGTTCTCCCTTCGGTTCGTTTTCTATTATATTTACCGATAGCTCTAGGCATTTTTCCAAGCGAAACATTGTACAGAGAACGAAGAAGTAAGTAAGGGTGCACTTCGTCCGATCCCCCTACCCCCCTCGATTATTTTCGTACGATAGCCACGCGATTAGACACGCGACGATGTAGCGAACCGACGTCTAATCCACGCTGTTCCGGCTAAGATCGAACGACCTGCTGAACGACCAAAGTGCACGGCTCACCGTGGACACTGGGTGCTTCTCGCTCGTTCGATATCGCGCCTCTTGCATTCAGCTGACGATGCGAACGTTCCTGACACCTGCCAGAGACGACAGGTATGCGACGATTCGCGCGACGAACGGGCGGGAAAGCGACGCCGAAACCATTCCGAGTGACTCGGAGAAGGAACGCCATTAGAGGAGGGGACACACGCGAGGAACGGCGAAACTTTCCGGTCGTTTACGTAACAACGCGTGCTACTGTCAGCAAGAAAGCTGCCTCGGCCAGCAGTAGGCCATCGTTAATGTCCTGGAACGATATTCGTTCGAGGGGAAAACGCTTCCGCGAGGCGAAATCGAGAATTTCTCTCCAGCGGTGCTGAGGGGTGGAGAGAGAGAGAGAGAGAGAGAGAGAGAGAGAGAGAGAGAGAGAGGGAGAGGAAAGTTGAACGGTTTTCCTGCTAGCAGCAGCACGCGTCTTCTCGTCGTCCTTCGAGGAAACGCGTCGTGGGAGCCATCGTCATCGCGGAAGATTAACAAAGTTGTGCGGGACCCAGAACGAAGAGATATTTCTATGTAGCGTTTAGATAAGAAGAGTGGCTGGCCAGATCAGGGAGAGAACGTTGTATGAGAACGAGAGCGTGAATGCGTAGAGGGTAAGAAAGTGGGAACGTGTGCGTGGAGTGTGCTGCTTGGCGAGGGTTGTCGTTGTACAACCCCCGTGACAATTATACGTAGGTGAGGATGCGAGCGTGGTGAGATAGAACCGCGAAGATGGTTTTCATTATTTGTACATAGGAATACGTGTTACGAGGATCACCCCGCCTTTTATCGTAGAGAGGATGAAGAGGAAGAAGATGAACAATGTAGCTACGTTAGGAAAGATATGATAACGTCGCGTTTTAAGAAGCGCGAAACGCCTCGTTTTTGGCTGAATGTTCGCGTGGAACGGGAGGAGTCCTTCAAGTGGTCAATCGTCGACCCCTTTGAGAATTCCCTTTCGATCTACCCATCGCTTCGAATTTTCCTTTCATCCGTATCTCTTTGCGTTACTTCCATTGTCTGATCACTCATTTCGCGAACAGTGATTAACGAAACGCCTCGCGACGAGGCCTCCCGTGCGACCCATGCTCCGAAGCGCTCGCAATTCCTGTACCATCACCATCCAGTCTAGCAGGAAAGAGCCCAGCGACGTTTCCTCTGCTATCGATGCATCGTTGGTACGATTTCTTGTTGTTGAATGTCTATCGTCGCGATGCGTTTTTGTTCGAGAGAGCGATCGGGGGTGGCACGAGACAGCCTCGAGGGCGCGGCGGACGTGGAGACGATGTGGTGTGGATATAAATATAATTATTGTACACTCGTCTAGAAACGTAGATGGAGGAGGATACGATCGTGAAGCTCGGGAGCTTAGGTCACCATCGTTGCACTTGTCGTCACACGTGATGGCACATTCACTCAATGAAAGAGAGGGGAAAAAAAGTATGAAACAATCAGCATGTTATTCTCAACCGCATACACTTAACGATACATACACGCATACATACATACATACATACATACATACATGTACATGCAATATACACGAGTACACGCGTTACGGATAAAGAAGAGGAACACACGTACACGTTCACGAATTGCGCGTAGCTTAACTGTCTCCTTAATATGGGTGTTGACACGTCGCCGTGTGGAATACCAAAGTATCGATGAGAGGGGAAAGTACCAACCATGGGTTAGAAAGAGGTGAAATAAAAGGAGGTGGAGGAGGGTAAAGGAGAAGGGAAGCCACTTGTAACTGACTATAGAATAGTGCAAACCTAACTAATATTTACTATGACATGTAATATCCTTAATGAAAAAAAAATGCGATCTACTTGATAGAAGAGTTGTTCTGCACAAACACGATGCTTCATTGATAATTATAGTGTCTCTCTCTCTCTATCTCTCTCTCTCTCTCTTTCTCTATCTCTCTATCTTCAAAAAAAAAAGTACATACGTACCTCTCTATACCTTATGGCAAATTTAATATATCCGACACACGATACACCGTTTCGTTCAGGCTCGAACCTCGTCGAGCGCTCATCATTCGAAACGTATCGCGCGGAGACACGCATCATCGGAATCGATCATTTGTTAATTCTATTGTTGTCACCTATCACTATTCGTCGCGTTGATATGGAGAAACGAGTACAAGCGTAGGGAATTCGCCGTCGCCGTCTTGTGGCGTAACTAATAGGGATATTCTAAAATAAGAGAGGAAAAGGAGGGAGCTATCGTTGCCACCGATTGCTATAGAAAACGCGAGAAAACACAAAGAATAGAGGAGACGAAGAGTAGAAAAAGAAAAAACAATGAACATACATATATACATTCACGCGAGGATCGGCTTCAAAGCGTCGCGCGAAATCATTGCCCGGGAGGAGGCCGACGAGATTCTACTTGGTACGTTTGGACGACGAAACTTTTCGCTCGTGTTCGTTCTTCACCGTCGAATAGAATCTCGCAGCGCGCGCGCGCGTATTTCCGAGGCGAGAACAAGTTCTAAAAGTAGCGAGGAGAGGAAGAGAAAAAAAGAAGAAGAAAAAAAGGTATGAGACGATGGAACACCGAGCGGACGCGTTTCGTAATAATCGACGCGAGTCCACGCGTCGTTTTAGAGCGTACGAGATGACAAAAAAAAAAAAAAACACTTTGTATGCACCCGCCCCCTCCCCCATTGTTCATGCCCATTTATATTGCGTAGTTGGACCGATCGATAATTATAAACGGACGTGAGAATACTATTATATATATATACGTATATATACATATTATATATATATAAATATATATATAAAAGCGACAGAAATGAAACTACTGTAACTACACCTGCCTCTTGTGAATAAATGCCTATTTGTTTCTTTTCAATCACGTTGTCAATGCGATCTTAACAGTTTCCACGCTTAAGCGACTCTCGCTTCGGATGGAAACCTCGTGTTGTCGCTGAGTCGCGATTATATCACTCAAGGAGACGGTGGATCCGTAAGACAGATTTTTATTAAATAAATATGTTGTCACAATCGTTCAGATCAGGTGGAATCACACAATTATCGTACAACCTCGACGAGCTGCTCAGCTCGCCGGTTACTGTTTTAATTTACAATGTAAGCTGCCGCACTCGCGAGCACAGGCGGCGAACGCGGTTGCGTCGAGTGATCCGCGAGCAACCGCTTCGTTGTTACTTAACACCGATCGTTGATTAAAGCTAAGCGCTCAGACTGGAAATGAAGAGAAAAAGAATGTCGAGGAACATCGTCACGGTTGACCGACGCGAACGTACGTGGAAAAAAAAAGAAAGAAAAAGAAAACAGAGAAACATGAAATTTCTGTAGCGGTGTTACATTGCACTGTCATCGTGTAAAAAGCCGTAAGGTCGCAGCTGGGTCGATCGGCTTTCACCACCGAACGGTAACATTTTCATTCCTTTTCGCCTCGTTTCTACGACTTTCGAGGTGTTCCACATAATCTCCATGGTCCACTCGATCGGACGGACGGACGGACTAACTAATGTTACAGTCATCGACGTTTCAAGATAAAATAGAAAAGACAAGACAGGCGAATGTAGGCCGTAGAAAAAGAATCTTCCGATTATATTCAGAGTTGAATTGAAATTCGCACCTCGTTTCCAATCGATCACCCTGTAGCCAATGTAACGACGATAACGCCGTCTTATATAAATTCATCGTAACAGTGATAAAATGTATACATACGTACGTGACCGTATCGCAATCAACGACTAAAGAAACTTCGCTCTGGTAAAAGCTAGCGCAAGACACACGAGTCTATCACAAACGTCTTATTTTTACTTATTTACAGCCGCGAACTGAGAAGCGATCGACGACGTCTCTTCGACAACGAGGAAGTCGGCTTTTCGCTTAAAGCTCATCGCTTGTAACAACGACAGCTTGTAACCGCGAGATCTTTACGAGGAGACGCCACTAGAGATCGTTTTTTTTGTCGTGGTAACGAGGCGTTCCGCGATTACCAGAATGACCAGACGTTCCCCGCGAACGGGGAAGAAACGTCCACGCTTCATCGTGATCTCCTTATTAAGTAATCGTTTTACTCTCCGCCGACTGGCACTTTTCTCCTTTGCTCGACGCGTCGTTCGAACGTCCACGAAGAAGAGACTTTCTTCCGTTCCATCAGAATCGAACAAGTGTCGCAATGTACCCTCAAAGATTCAAAGAAAGAGAAAAACGAAAACGAGAAGATAGTTTAAATCTATTGTCAGGAATATTCACGAAAATCTACGCTGAGAAAGATAAAAATCGTACGCAAGGTCGACGCAAGAGCTCATGATCTTGCCCCCGAAGAAACGAGCGGTGTCGTAAAACGGAACAAGAACGTACATCCTGTCGGTTTACGCAAATTGTAAAACCCGACGCGCGCAAAACGCCTTCCGTGGTGGGTTCGCCGTTCAAATCCGGATCAGGAGTCCGTCTTCAAGCTCGAAATGGAGAGACGAGCGATCTCGACTGGTCCCTAAACGCTGACGCCATGTCGAAAGAATCATCCTCTCGGGCGCAGTCTTCTTCTCTCACCGTGTTCATCGGTACCTCTTCGTTTCATCCCCGTTTCGCGTAAACAGACCTCACGCGAACAGTCACTTTCGTCAAAACAGACCGAACATCTTCTTCGACGAGCCAGTGCTCCTCTTCTTCCTCGCCGGCGCGACGATTTCCTGGTTCTCCGAGTTCGGAGACGTGATAGAGTTCGTGAGAGGCATCAATTTGGTACGCACATGCTCGTCCAAGAGCAACTGTACGTCCATTTGCCATTGCTCCAGCTGTTGGCTGAGCTCGATCTTCTGTTGGATCGCCTCCATCAGCTGGCTGTCCGCCTGGAGAACGTCTATCCTCGTCTTCGCGAGCTCCACCTCCGCCCTGTTCTTCCTGGCCACAGCCTGGTCCCTGACCTTGTACGCCTGAGCCAGAACCTCGTCCTTGGTCAACTGCGAGTGCTCCATATCGTCGCGAGCCCTGTCGCGTTCCTCCTTAACGCCGCGAAGCTCTGCCTCGCACACGCTCAGCTTGCTGGTCATGTCCAGCAACGCCTCACCGCGCCTCTTCAACTCGTCTTGCGTCTGCTTCCATTGTTCCTTCGTCTGCTCCAGCTCCTCCCGCACCCTGTGAAGCTCCACGGCCAGGCCAAGCTCGCCCGGTGCACCTCGCCCCGAGAGAGCCAAGTTGTGAACCTCCTCCACCAGCTCCAGCAAAGCACCGGGACAACTAGCCTGCGGAAAATAAAAGAGAGACCGCGTCGTACAACGAACATATGGCGAGAGGTGCTCGTCGCGAGCACAATACCGTTGGTGCTCGAATCGATCGCGGCTCAGATATCTCTGTCGTGCGCGGAGCTGCGACGATTCTTATCGGGCCGTGTTGAATTAAAGCGATCGTGCAAACAGACTTCGCAAATACCCGACGGCTGTATTAGAACGTAACGTACGAAGCATCCGTGTTTGAGCAGTTGTTGTTTTTCACGCTGGATTGTACTTGAAAACGTATTCTCTCCACGCGGCGCGCTGTTATTTCGCGATAACGATGTCGACGATCAATTGTTTTCGGATCGCACTACGATTTTTACATGGACGCACCGTGTATGGTACTCGGAAACGAGAGCGTGCGTTACGATCCGATGCAAGCGTAACTACGGAAAACATATCGGTCACGCTCGATTCGTTATCTACGATCGCAAAACGATTGTTCCGATCGTTGAACGGGGCCCACGTCCGGCTACGTTTTCGTGGGCGCTCGAGGTATTCCCCTGGTATCGGGCACGCCGCAAAACCGGAAGTGGCAGAACAAAGGGGACGGGTTACGCGGGTCCCTTACCGAGCTGGCCAGTGTCTCCTGTCCGCCGGTGTTCGTCTCCTCCGCTTCCGTGGTGTTGTTCACGATCACGAGCATGGACTCGTCGCAATCGCTCTGCAACCCTGAATCGTCCTCCCCCCGTCTCAGATGGACGCACAGCTCCTTCAGCCGCTTGGTCGCCCTGGCCACCTCCGCGCGCAGGTCCTCCTGCTCGCCCAGCGAGCTTCCGCTCTCCTCGCACTCCATCTCCGCCTGCAAGGACCTGGGTGGTTTCTGTATCGACCCGGATCTGCCTCTCCTTTCCGCCTCGATGGCCGCCAACGTCGCCGCCAGCTCGTCCCTGCGAAACACGCGTCGATCATACGATCAATCGCGCTCGACTGAATCGAACGGACCGCAGTCTACGTTTACGTATACAGCTGGATTGCTGCGAGCGGAACTCGATAACCTTCTGCGAAGTAACGAGACAGAAGAACGTTTCCCGTGCGCAAAGATCGTAAGAGACTCGAGGGTTCTGCGTTCGAGTCAAGGCGGAGGGATTAGTCGAGTTTGAAGCTTTCAAGCACAAATTGATTTTAGTTCGCAAGTAAGATGTATGTTAATTGGTTTCTCAAAGTAGTACAGTCTCAAGTTTCTACGAATTTAGGGCGGTTCAAAGGTTAGTACTAGTCTCTTCCCTGGCACGTAAGTGGCTAGAATGGAGAACAGCGACGTTCGGATACGCGAAAATTGTCTCCTAAGACTTCCATATGTTTGTAGCGAGCGGCGATAGTCGCCCAACCGTTACGTAGGCATATTACGTTATCGGAGACTATTAAATCGCGAGACAGTAAACCTCACCTCTCCTGTTCGGCCAGCTTCGCGCGATATTCTGCCTCGTGGCTGAGCCGCTCCAAGGCCGTGGCTCTATCCTCGGCTTCCTCGAGAGCAGCCATCGCTCTCGCCCTTTCCTCGCGCAGCTCCAAGGACCTTCTCTCCAATTCTGTTCTCTGCGCGGACACCAGCTGCACCTGGGAACACGCCGAGGCTATCCATAAACTGGCTTTACCTTTTATTCGATTTCGTTATATCCTCGGCCTCCTCTACCAATCGGTAAGCCGATTTGTCCGCGATTCCGTCTACTTTCCCGCGTACGTTCGCGCTTACGTCCCGTGCACGTGAGATGACCTTAGAGAGCGCGTGTTTCCGGTTCTCGCACGAAGGGAAACTGGCACGTATACACAATCGATCGCAGAATGGGACTCGGTAGTATGTTAATTAGCGAAACGAAGGCTTTGGGAATCTTTCTTGTTATTGTGCCGATTTTCTGTTACGCTGGGGCGTATCTCTCCTTTCTTTCTACGCGTCCTTGTAATGGATACGGGAAAGGGAACGCCGTTCGTTCTGTTTCATTGCTAGAAGAACCAGATTTCTCGCGACCGTTCCGCAGGGTCGTCGATTTTACGTCGAAGGTCATCCCTCGATCTCGCTGAGGGCACCTTTTCGATTGCGTCGCGTTTTCATTGAAATCGATAACGACGACGTAACGCGTGCATTACGCGAGCGACGAGCGCTTCCTGAAATTCGAGTTCTCCACGTGTAAGGGGAGAAGAAAGGGCGCGCGCGAAGGCCGGGCAGGCGAAGCCGATCCACGAGGGTCACGACTCGTCGACCTTTTCGCCATCCGTCTGGCAGAGCCGACGCGAACTTCTCACGGCTACGCGGTTTCCGTTCGCGACCCGCCACGATTTAGACGCTCGTACACGGCCCATTGATACCGTCGGGGTCATGCATATTCAGAGTTCCCCAACAGCGAACAATATCCATTAAACCGCGGTCGCAACGGTAAACGGCCGGCTCTGTTCCCAGAATAATTTGTACGCGGAAGACAAACGTCGAGTACAGATACTACAGACACGTCGAATCAAACGGAACATCGAACGAAATCGTTCGAGTGTCTCCTTTCGTTCCACGCGCGAATTTCGCGCGATCTGACACGTCCGACTTGCAGGCTAAACAGAAATAAAGAGAAACGTGCTAGCGTACGCGATTCGATGTTCGCCCGTAGAGTTCGAGCACGGAAACAATTAATTTACCTCGTCCCTGAGAACCTCCAGGCTGCTGACGTGATCCTGGAGCGTGGTACTCCTGAGGGCGCACTTTTCCCTGAGCACCTTGACCTCGATGAGCAGTTGCTCTTCCTGTTTCGCTGCCTCCCTCAACTGATCGGCCAGCCTCGTGTTCTGAGCGGTGAGCTCCGCGACAAGGGTCGCCTGGTCGCGTTCCGCCCTCCTCGCTCTCTCATTCTGCTCCTCCAATTGACTTCTGAGCGTCTCCACGTCCGCCTGCAACTCCAGGATTCTCGCCTCGTTCTCGCCCCTGGCCTCCTCGAGTCGTCGCCGTAGCAGATGCCTCTCTTGTTCCAGACTCTGCGGAAACAAACGACGGGAACGTTAAGGCTATTACGCGGGATCGATGGAAGCCAATTAGCCGACTCTGACGGCGAAACTTTTCGTCGAGGCACGTGGTGAAACACTGGAGTTAGACTCGTCTATACGCCCCGACGATAATTGGACTATCGCTCGAGAGTACTCGATCACCCACGCAACCATTCCTCTCATCGAACAACGAGTCAATTTTCAAAGACAACTGTTCCATTTGTCTTTTAAATAATACTCGATGGATGACGGAGTACTTATCAATAACGGTATACGACTGCTAATCGAACAAAAGTGAACGTCTCTGGACAGGTGTAGTGATAAAGGAGGTTCGAATAGTCGAGAAAAGCCGTGAGAAAAGAACGTCGAGGCA
This sequence comes from Xylocopa sonorina, assembly GCF_050948175.1. Taxonomy (NCBI): domain Eukaryota; kingdom Metazoa; phylum Arthropoda; class Insecta; order Hymenoptera; family Apidae; genus Xylocopa; species Xylocopa sonorina. The sequence continues at coordinate 8,935,069 of NC_135203.1, forward strand.
ACGAAAGAAGGAAAAAAAAACCGGAAAACAAACTGCAACAGTGGTGAACCTCAACGCGGTATTAAAAGCCAGGCAACCCGCGAACCGCTTGACTACTTTCGACCTCGCGGCAACGCCACCGACCTACGAAGGCTACCGCAAACGTCCCTGGCTGCGATATCGAAAAAACAGAATTCTCCGCGCCGTCTCTCCTTTCTCGAAATTCTCCGCTCGTTTCACCGGCTACCGGAGTCGCCCGACGAATCTTAAAAAGGCTCGCCGTCCGGTGAGTCACGGCGAGTGAGCGAGCGACGACCAACGACGACGCTCGCCTACTTCTCCCAGGTTCACCGCTGACGCGGTTGCTCGAGACCTACGAGGATCCGGTGAAAGGACAATGTTTGGCTGTTTCGTAACTGCAGCTAAAGCTCCAGAACGGGTTTCATCATCGCGGACGCTGGAAAGGTTACGCGTCTCGATTCCTCCAGTTTGCTCCGAATCGTTCCTTTCGACCGCCCACCAACAATAAGTAATTTTACGCGTCCAAACGTTACTCTCGTTTAATTTCTAACCTGGTATCGCGTACATTACTGGCGGACAACTTTCTACTTTTCTCGTTGAAATATAATAATTTTCATTCGCGTTAATCTCATGATCGTGAAGTATGATCCAGCTCGTCGATCATTACTTAAGACACATTTCAAACGTCCATTAACACGGTTCTATCCGAAATCGATAACGATTGAATGCTGCAATCGAACGGCACGCGTTTCGATACCGATTGTTACCGTTCGATCATAAATCGTGGGCATCGAGGGTGTAGGAAGCGACCGATCGCGTGCTCTGTTATTGCATCGTTGCTCCGAGCAAACGAAAGGCAGGCTCACGTAGTGCTCGGTTAGCAGAAAAACGGTTGAATTTTAATTCGATTGCGTTCACGCAATCCCGGAATACGATTTCGCGGTGCGAATAGCGATGGGCTCGCGAGCGTCCGTAATGCAGACGCGCGCACAAACAATCGCGCGGCTGGTAGAGTTTATCGAGCTAGAAGGTGTATACACGGCCTTGGTATCCCGTGGTTACTCATCGACCGATCGTCGACGAAGCCCGACGGCTGGTGGTGTCGTTGGATCGCGAGAAGATCGTTCGAGGCCGAACGATTCGATCGTGAAATTCGTATGAATTATATATTCCCTAATTACATCCCTACCAGCTGAGTTCACGTGAAAAAGAAAGCGACAGCTTTTTAAAAACATCGAAATGCTTCCTCAATCGTCGTCCGACATTCGAGTAACAGGATGTTTCGATCGCGCGGACATTTCACCTGAATTTTATGCTTCCCACAAATTACACGTATCGTTCCTCGAGAGTGCAACTCCGTCTGAATGCGCGAAGAGGCGAGAAAGAGACGCGGAAGTGGGAAAGAGGAGAAGGGTACATGGAGACGATATGGTAAAAGTGTAAGACGCGCCTGAACCGGAGGCAGAAACTGGAAAGGCAAACGCGTGCGCGCTTTTTTCTATGAGGTAACACCGCAACCAGCGGAGATCCATGAGTCACGAATCCTCATCCCCTTCTCCGATACAACTCTTGCTCCGATTCTGCCGGTTTCGCAGTCAATCGTGATACCAACGCGCTCCAGGGAACGCCGTTGCGTTTTCTGAAACTCGTTTAATGTTTCCAAATCGACGATTCCGCGAAGAGTATCTTGGCATCGTTGCGTTTGGATTTCAATTCCATTCTTCTTCCCGCGTGCAAGAAATTTTTTTATCGCGGAAACGCCATCGATAACACCGATGTTCGCACTGTGCAAATCCTAAGCCAGATTCGCTATCAATCGTGGCTAATACCGCGAGGGATGAATCATAGATAGGCAGGCATTACGTGCACTCCATCCTCTTTGCAAACTCGAGCATCTGTTACTTTCGGCTGTGGCTACTAATCCGTGTCCACGAGCCGACCAGCACGGATAATTGCATACCGATTCCCTATCGGTGTAAAAGCGCGCGATCGACAAGCTCCGCGTATCGGTTGAGTCACGGAATCCTGTTCGATCCTCGTCTGCTCTCTCGCTCTTTCGACATCGAAGCCAACGTCTTCGTTAACGATACCACCTGGCGAAATAGTTTTATTACAGAATTAAATTAATAGCCAGGAGATGCGTGAAAGATCCTTGCCTGTTACATACGTTCTACATACATTCTACCCTTTCGCGAGGTGTCTTTAGTATCCCGAAATCGCTGTTGACACGAGCGTGCATCAAACGGATTTTTCGTCGAGGACACTCTTAGCGACCACTTTTGCCGTTTCTCACGATACGAATAATAAGACTTCCTCACGCAACAGGGAAAAACATCCACGGACAGAGAGATTATTGTAATTACACAGCCGTGGCCGGCGATACATCTTCCGGCGCCCATTATCGGACTTCCACGTTAATGGTCGGGCTCCTGTCGCTTTCTGCTCGAAGAAACAGACATCCGCCCGCTAGAAAGGGAAGTATGCAACGGAAACGAGGAAGTAAAGTGAATAGCGAGTAACGACGAGTACGAATACCCGCGGATCTTCGATTCATCGTGCCCGCGGCCGACCACGCGACATTACTCCAACCCAGAACACGCTCGCTGGTTCCCTTCGTACGGAATGACCGTCATCCATCTCGTATGCACCGTACCAGGCTCTCGTCGCTCTCTTTAACCGCAGTTTCTAAACTCCAATTCCACGGAGGAGATCGAAATGTTTGCATAATTCCGTTTCCTCTAAACGGTCACGGATTTTACGAGCTTTAACGATTAACCAATTGCGAGAATGACAAACGGCGAGCTGTTTACCGTGTGTAGCAATCCCCGCCGTTTCCTTCCTCGTTGCGGAGGCAATTTTCGTACCAGGTCTAATCTAATTACACGCGGCTACCAGTAAGAGCTTCCCGCAAAACCGTTTCCAGCAACCAACGATCCTCTGCATTCGACCAGCCTCGTGTCGCTCGTACAAACGACGAGCATCGCGACGAGAAGCTGGAAATGCCACCCCCTGGCACGTAATAAAGACGTAAAGAAACGCGAGGAGCAGAGACGCGGTTTCGTAATTGCATCCTAATTACAGGTGACTAACGAGAGCGTTGACACAAATCGCAACCGCGTACCGTTCTCTGCTAATGTTTTAAGTACGCAATAGTACAAGGCGCGTATTTTACCGTTCGAACATTTTTAGATTAACGATTCTAGATAAAGTGGCGATCGACTCGTGCACGGCTAATCGCTCGTGCATTATCGAGCAGCTTGACTGGCGTGCATATCGTAAACGTGAGTCAGGTGCGAGTTATCAAAAAATTCAACTAGCGGGCGTGTTGAACGTTCGAAGGATCGTACGAAAAAATGGAAAGATCAGCATAATGGTGGTTTAATTGGCGTTACAGTTTGCGGTGACCCAGTGGAGCTCGCCGCGACTCTGGTTCTCGGCGTTGCGCTGTTTCTCGTTCACTTTCCCTCGGTGGAAAACGATTATGCGAAGCGAGCCTTCGTCAGAGGAGGAGGAGGAGCAGGAACGGAGCAGGGAGGCTCGTAATGAAACGGCGATGGCCCGTGACGAACCCAAATGGTCGCAATGATCGGCTGGTATCGCAATAATGAGATCCATCCGCGTGTTGCGTCACGACGAAACGATAGATTAACGAACGAAAAAGTAGGAAAACAAAAAAGGATACGTAGGTATCGTTTGAAAAATCATCGCGCACCTTTCACTGTTGCGCTGCATTCGAGTGCTGTGACCTTTGGACTTGAAACGGAATGCGTGGAATACATCGTGGAGGCCCAAGTGGAACATTGGATCGAATTTTGAAAGGCACGCGATTAATATAGAAGTTATGCTATTTGGTTGTGTAAACGTGCACCAACGGTAAGGAATTCCGTGTAAAATCGGTCGCTGCGCTGTGTTTTTTTTTTTTTTTTTGGTTTCAACGAATACAAATATTTACCGGAAGGTCTTCTCGGTTTTTACGCAAGCGAACGTGCAAGGAAACAGACAGCTGCATAGATGCAATATTTCACGGTACGCGTAATGAGTCGTTTGGAAGCAACGGCATACAGATTAGTTCGTGTTTATCGTTGTTCGGTGTGTAGCCTCGAAATTTTTGTTGAATAGATAAAAGTTCTAGCGGCACCAAAAAAGCGTACGCAGCAGGAGAGCTGCGCAAACGATCGAGAAATTCAAGGAACCCGAGGAAAGTTCGTAGAAATCCTCCGAGCAAATTTTCATTAGAAAAACTGCCATTCTCCCAGATACGAAATTCAATTTAGCTGGCAACAGGTAAGAAAAGCGGAACGTTAATGTCTTCGCTTTTGGCGGAGAGCACCAACGATCGAGCAACCGCAGAGTGGGACGCGTCCACGAGCGTTACCTCGGTCGCGAGCAAAGGAAACCCGTGGCGATCGGTTTTAAGCGTTGCGTAATTTCTCCGGTGCTATTACGGTCAAGATACCGCTTCGTCGAGAAAAGAGCGGTTAATTGGATCGAGGCGTGACTCTCGTTCGATCACATTTGGCTCTGACGAGCATCTCGCCAGACTTCTTCGACTCGAGATACCTCGAATCCCTGACGGAACACCTCGCAAAGAAGTGTATCGCGCCGCGTTCACGCGACTCTAAGACGCAGATCGAACGAGCCGATGTATTTGTTCAACTATCGAGCATAAACGAACGCCTCGTGTAATTAGAGCCCCAGTGAATATTTAATCAGCTGCGATGCATCGGTCGAGCGTCATTGTTACTTCATCGATACCCGATAATCTGACTGGCAACTAGTGGCTCGCTAGACCTGTTGTGTTGCTTAATTACGCGCACAATGTACCGAATAACGGTCCAACCAACTTTGCTATCGCGTTATCGTTTTACGTAAGCGAACGTTTAACTCGATTCCACGGCTGGATCTGGATGGTTGCTCCGAGGTGCCACCGACTGGAATCATTTTCGCGATCGAACGTTCACTGGGCTCTATCGGCGAAGCGAGGTAGCGAAATCTTGCGGTACGCAAACGAGATATTGCGTAATTTTGTTATAAAACGTGTACGTGGAACACGGGTAGGCGAAGTCTGCCAGGGAAATGTGGCGACAGAGCGAGTAGCCCCTGTATCGGTACTCGATTTGGCTTCGACGACCAGTTTGTTGGCACGTGTCGAAACTGGAAATACGAGCGAAAACGTTGAGCACAGGTTTACAAGTATATATATATACCTTTGTCGACGTTGGGGAAAATGATGTTTTACAGATAGAAAGTGGATCACGAGATCGCTGCGGGAACGCGAATACAATGCGTTTATTAATGACTATCTTTAACGGTGGTGAATCTGCGGGAACAATCAGCGCCCGAGATCGCGACCGTTATTAAGTGATTTACCGAGCAGAAGGCTCCCGTTGAAATTGCGCAAAGATGCTGATAAAACGCGTGTATACATATGTATGTACATTCTGCAATTGCCGGTGGAATTGCGATCGATTATCGGTGTTCGTCCGTGGATAAAAGAAGAGGCATCGTCGGCGGCGTTCGCCGCGGTAAATCGGCGTTGTTGCTTAGGAAACGAGGCTACCAATTATCTGCTGAATCTACGAAAGTAGCAGCCAAGTACACGATTAACGAGATTAGTGGCCGATTACGGCAAGCCGAAGGCGAGGTGCTGTGCCGCAATCGCCATCGCGGAGACAGTCGCCGTCCGGCCATATTGTTTCGCGGCTACTATTATTGTTTACAAAACTTATGTGACTCACCGGCGATTAAAACGGCATTGAGCAATGAAAAAGTTCGCGGCTCGCGCGCCTTTCGAAACGTATCAAGGCTGTGCCGCGATCTGAGCAAGTACGAATGTTCTTCGTGCGGCGCGTTTTATCTTATCGTGGCAGTCGAATGACAATACGAGGTGAGTCGACCAATCGGAAGTCGAAAATTCGGCAGACTATCGTAAACGATAAACACCATGCGCCAACCTGTTTGCCGCGCGTGACTGAGAGACGATAAATTATCGTTTGGATTAATTAGAGAGGCTCGTTAAGACAATTGCGATCGCGAAACCAAGTCCACGACGGTGTAGAATATCATGTAGAAGAAGAAGAAGAAGCAAGGCGACACCTGACGCGCTTTGGTTTCTAAAATAGCACACGTCTAGTACGCGATCATCGGCAAATCGACGCTAAACTAAAACGAGACAACCGAGGTGACAATACAAAACGAAAGATGTTTTCGTCCACGGTCTGGAACCGCTTTGGCATACGATCTACTCGCCGATCGACGTGATCGGCTGAAATCGTGGGAAGCAGTCACGAGTCAGAACGGCTGTGTCACCGAGAATAATCGCCATCTTGTTTTACAATGGTCCCCCGAGCGGTAAACCGCGGCTCGAGAAACGAGCGTACCGATCTCCCGTTTCAAATCGTCATTGGACACCGACAGGTGAGAGTGCACGCACTTTATGCACGCATCGCGGCCGTGTGACTATTACGAGAGCCAAGGAAAAACCGGCGGTCCGGATTCGCGCGAGTACAATCGAATCAACGTGGAAACGTACCGCCGTGGAAGGAAAGAGGCGATTCCGTAGTGACTTGCACGCGAGTCGCTTCCCAACCGAGTCTGAGAACGTTTCTGCCTTTGCTTCTCGTTTTGCGAGACACGCTAGAACTTCAGGGTTCGCTCGAGTCGCCAATATTCTGAGATTTTCCCTCCTCAAGTTTAACGTTTCAAATACCTCGCACCTACAATCTCGACCTACTTAATGGACACGTCGATCCCTGACCACAGGTGAAACTCAAAACCTGAAGTAATAGAAAATCTGCGTTACCGAGCAACGCGCAGAGAACACTTTTTCAAGATACGATACGACGCTACTCGCACATAGCGTGGGGCGGGTAGCAACCCCTTCCTTCCTAGCGTACCGAGCATCAACCTCTATCCTGTACCAGCCGCGTTCACGGTAGCCAAATCCGTGGATCTCGTTAAAACGTCACGGTGCATTTGCGAGAGCATAGGTTCAGCGTCGAATCAATTTCACCGCGTCTCGAGTCGTTCGCGGGGAAATTGCTCGTGGAGCGGGCGCAGCCGCGCGTACATTCGCTGCTCTGTACGGGCAGTATCCATCGAGAAACCAGCCGAACAATGGGGAAAGATAACGAACGAGGTGTAACAAGATTGAAAACAAACAGTCAGAGTTTCCGTCTAACGGTACGGTGCTCCTAACTAGCCTGTTTCGTGACAAACCGCGTTCAACTTTTTCGACCGTCGACGGTCTCTTGCCCGTCCACCCGTTCAGCGTCCTGCCAGTGGTATCGCTTTTTTTGTACCACCAATTGCGTTCAATTTGTACCCTGCCAGGCCTCTAATAGGGTATAATGACACGGCTTTATGATTCGACACATAGAAACACGCCTGGCTCGCGACTGGAAATAAACGACCGACAGGAAAAAGGACAAGAATCCGTCGAACGGTTGAGCCGACGGGGTCCAGGGTCTCTGCGACGTGTTAGACGGCAATTGATCGCGTGAGATCCCCTCGGACTTGGTTGAAACCACTTGGGTTTTGTGGAGATTTAATATCGCGGCGACTGGCCTGGTTCCAGCGAAGTACATGGTTTCAGTTCCCCACTGAATTCGCCACCGCAAACGACATCGTATTTTGTACAAAAAGTTATACAGTTCTATTTGAAGGAATTAATAGCTGGATAGAAAGGGTAGAAAGAAAGAGGAAATCTTAGCTGGTTGATCGTTCCTCCTCGGGGTTAAGTTCCTAGCGCACAACGACGGTTGTTCAGTGCGCGCTGTTGAGAACACGAGTATTCTTCTGGCTCGAGTTTCCCTGGCGTCGTTAAAAGTTTTCGCTATACTGTTGCACCTCTTGCCAGGGAAAGACGTTCACAGACGCACAGCGCATGGGACCAAGGCTGCTCATTTCTCCAATGAACTTCCTGCGATAACAATTGCGAATTATCACCAGGAAGGGAACGCTGATACTCCAGCTGCGTTCACAGCGTTGAAGAAGCGAACGCAAGACGCCAAGACGTACGCAATTCGCAATTCATCTTTTTACCGATGGAAGCTGCAAACAAACCGAGGAAAGAGGGTAGAACGTGCCTCGAGGATAGCATCGTACGATTTTACACGGACTTCCGGTCTGTTTCACGTTCGTCTAGACATCGAACCGCGCTGTTGCAAGCGGCTGCTTGTTCTACAACAATTAGGCCTGACCCCGTCTGGGAACCATAACTATAATGCAAGGCAGAAATATTAATTTCCCTTTTTGTGGAAATTGTCTCGCATTGTGTCTGCCTCCCGGAATCAACCAGTTGCGTCAATTGAACGCCATTTATCCCAGAGTTCCATTGCTAATCTCCTCGATTAAGACTGGCTTCGTTCGTTTATCTCGGGCACGTTCTCACGTGCGGAGCGTTGCCAGGTATAAGAGACGAGAGTCAAACGTTCGGAAACGAGAGGGGAAATATTACGCTGCGAAGACCCGTCGACGAATTTCGTATGACTCAGAGGGGGGAGGTCTTTTGTGAAGAGCAAACTTCCCTCGGGACATTTCTAGCGAGAAACCCGCCACGGGAATCCAAACACGGGCAGGTAGGCAACCGGCTAGCCGTATTAATCTACTTGAGAATCCGATTGTGAAAAGCTGCTCGTTTCGCGTCTGGTTACCACCGACAAAGGAGAACCTGTTGGGCTCTCGAGGGAAAATGCGATAGATATTTAGAGGGAAAGGCATGGAAGACCGTGGATCCCCGGCTAATCGGCCAACAACGATCTCACGAAGGCACTTTCCTGGCAATATTAGCGACGTAGCAGGGGCTCGACGAAAGCTTCGCGTCATAGGCGCGGAACCAACCAGGAATATACTGGCTTGTTCCGCGGCAAAGTACTTTCTCACGCGGTCCCAAAGGATTGTATAATGGACCGTTGAAAGTTCTCATCGAATTCGTGAACAATAAACGTAATTGCGTTACAATGTCTGCTTGGATCATCCGAGACTTTGCTACCCGGCCATTACCACCTGCGGAGACCCGTTTCCTTGTTCCTGCGTCAACGCTTTTGCTAACAACGTCTGCAAATAACTGCGGAGCCTGGATAAATTGAACATCAGATGGAAAACATTGCCGCTCCAGGCTTTTATGCAAGAAGAAAACCGCGTTACGTACGCGTAGAACGAACGCACCGTCGTAAAAAACCTCGACAATTTTTAAACAGAAGGGTGGTGAACCCACGCCAATGTGCGTATCGCGCGCCTAATTATCCCGAGGTTAATGGGTGAACTGAATTTTTACCAAGAGGAATAAGCGCGAACCGCGCGAGCAAACAGGCAGATCGTGCAATTCACGCGCCCGAGATTCCCAGGTCGCCGGCTGCGAGGTGCTCGTGGAATCTCGGCTTTCTAGATCTCGGCTGTACCAGCCGTGTAAGTGCCGCTTTTTATTGCCGACACGGTGCCGCGATTATTCCGCCGCTGCTTTCAGACCGGCAATTATACAATAACGAGTGGCAAAATCAACGGCTCAATTTCATTCCTACTCTGACCCACATCTCCTCTCGCGCACCTTTCGACAAAAGCATCGAGTCCAAAAGCACGAGCGGGCCAAAGATTCTGAACGACTTCAGGATGCTTCGAATCCTGATCGTTCCTCATCGATTCGTGGCTACCACGGATAATCTGGAATGTTCGAAAAGTACGAAGATTGGTATAATTCTGCGCTATTGCGCAACGAACCTCTTTTACCGCGATGCAGTCTGCTCGTTATTGTGAATGAAGTAACCACGCGTTACAACATCGTTCCGCGCGAATATTAAACGGTTGGAATCCTTAAATCGAGTTTACGATGCATCGCGCGACTAACCAGAATGCATGTTGCATCTACATGAATGGAACGTTACCTCTTTACCGTTGTCGTCTGGATTGATAGCACCGGTGATTCAACGGGGATCTGTGATATCTGAATTTCACAGTTCCACATCTCTTCCGTGACTAAACGGTACCGCTTTAACGCCTGTACGCATATCCTGTTACCTCTCGTTCGCGATTACAATTTTTTTCTCCCGACCAGACGAGCTATTATGCATCTCTGCTTAATTATACTAATTAACATCGTAGAACAGCCAGCAATAAAATGAAACTAGCAGAACTATCTGTAAAACAGTTAGAACAAATAAATCACGCTGTTTCCAGAGCTCTACATAGCGCACGAGATTTCCTCGCTACGTTGGAGCCTTAACTTTGTTCAAATTTGTATGCGAAACTACAAAAATTTCAATGCAACTGGAACAAATGAAATTCGATAGGCGAATCAATGTTCAAGCGTAGAATTGTGCAGTCGTTTCAACAATATTTCTATTAAATAACCGCCACGTACTACAGCGTGAGTCAATACGATCATCCAGGAACAAGGTAACGCATAATCGACCGGCCATTTACTCGTCAGTCGATTATGCATAATTGAACGGCGAGAAATCGAAGAAAGACGAGTTGAAACTTCCAAGCTGGAAGCATCGAGGATACCGTCTGCTCCGAAATGCTTTCTACAGGCTTTACGTAACCGAATTTTAACGATACACTGCACGTGCGATAACGCCGGATACGCGAAACAGCGAAGAAAAAAAAGAAATTAACACGTACGGCTTTAATTAAACTATCCGGAAATGTAACATCGTATACCCCGTATAACCGAAGGCGCGCGGTCTTCTTTGCGCATCGCGCGAGCACCTTCTATCTGCGCGTGTTCGCGCGAGTTTGCGCATAATCAAGTATAGATTGCGAACGGGGAGACCATCGTGAAAGTGAAATTAAACGGTGCTCTCGAGAGGAAAGAGCAGATCATAAAAAAGAGGGGCGGGGAGGGGAAAAATGGAAAAGAGAGAAGGAGTGGTGCGCGAACGGATGTTTCTTCGTCGATGATGAACGTGGGTGCACTCTAATATCCTTAGTTCGTGGAATACACGTTGACGTGGATCGTTCGTAAGCATAATTAGGAAAGAATAGGCGGACAAACAAACACGAGGATATATCAACGCGATGCATCAGACCATACAGGCGATGACGGCATTTGCCCAACGCGACACTTACTGCCACGCAATTATCGGGTGAAATATAGCTCGCCACCTGTGAAACGTCGTATTTTACGTTCTCTTTTTTCTTTTCAATGTTCTGCTTCTTTGGAGAATCTATGCATCTCCGCGGAACATTCTGACGCGTGCAATGGTTCGATCCGGAAGCAAGGCGGAAGACACGTACGCGGGTTCGTTCGTTCGAAAGCCCACTCGTTTCCGGAATGCGCGGCGTGCCACCATAAAAGAGAATCGCGAACGTCGAAGAATCGTTACGATCGCGTGTTATGTCTCTCTCCCTCTCTGCCCTGTTAATTATTGTGATTTCTTCGAAACGAAATTGAAACGTAAAACGCGATTCCAATTATCAACGGAACCAAGAATATTTCTAACCCGGTGTTCGTAAAACGCGCGTCGAAACGCGAAGTAACCCAGTGAACTGGATCCCGGTTTGGAGGCGTGAACCAAGCGCCATGTGGAACCAGCATTGTGATCAAAGACAAAAGGGGAACACGGAGGGGCGCGTTCGCGGCGTGTTCCGCGGAGGTCAAAAATACGGTGACAGGCAAAACGCGGAAAGATAGACGAAGAAGCGGGTACGAGGACAGGCAGAGCGTGGTGCCGGGCATTGTCTTTGACGTTACGTTGCCTAAGTGACTTGTTTCCACGCTTTCGTGGCTCGAGTCGGCGCTGCTGCGACACGAGCGTACGTGCCAGCAGCTAACCGGTACTCTTCTTTGTTGAATTCGAAGAAAGGAACCCGATGAACCCCTCCGCGGTGTACGCGTGTCCAGAAAAACTGATATCGTTACGTGGCCCAAACGAGTTCGTTTCACGCTTTCCCGGCTCCGGGATGACGTTACGGTTCCGTATCGATTCCGCGGGTGGCAACGCTCTCGCGTGAGCCTCCTCCACGAAAAAGCATTCGTTGAAAGCCACTGCAAAAACTGCGTTAACCACTCCAGAGAATTATGAATGCACCGCCAGAAGGATTCGTAAGTTATTGCGACCGGCGAGTTTCTATTTAAAGCGTCGAAAAAAAAAGAGAAGGAAAAAACTCGGGTTTTCACCGACTATCATTTAACGAAATCGCGTTAATGAAATTTTCACGAGATCCAACGTTATATAAGAGAGCCACGAGAGTGAGTCAGCGGCGATAAAATTAGCAATGAAAACGAAGAAAAACTCATTTCCAGTGAAATTCCCAAACCAACCGCGGTGAAGTACGATGGAATGGCACATATTTCTCTTTTTTTTTTTTATGTTCTTCTGTACCGTAAAATTTGTGTCGATCGCAGCCGAACGGAACCATCGAAAGAGAAAAGTAGCGCGTTCATCCCAGAACAAAAGCGTTGTTGCCTCGAACGCGAAAGCGGCAAGGTGAAAAACGAAACCGGCGAACGTGACGACGATAACTTTTATCAATGTCAACGTTCTCATTCCGCGGCGCGGATAAATTTGCCAGCGGCCGCGGCTCCCTGGTCCCATCGCGGCCATTTTGGTACGAAAGGCATGGATTTGAAATTCTGAATCTGCGTGCCCCGTGGCCCGATTCCCGGCGAAATCTACGGTGAAACGTCCAACCACGCGAGCCACCTCGACTTTCATTTTTCTTTTTTGTTTTCGATTCACTCTTCAGATGAAAGGACGAGAACGCGAACATTTCCAGCAGGAAGGTACACGCACACGCAACGCGAATCGCCGCTCGGTAATGAATAGGCCGCCGTTCGCGGTGGGCACTCGAGCAAACCCTAATCGTTTTCACATGACCGTTTCGAGAACCTTTAATAAATCGGATGGAAAAAGCTGCGTGCGTTGCTTTTATGGTTACAACAACAGGGTCGAAGCAATGCTCGCGAGGAGAATTGTACATGGTAGGAAGGTTATATTGCGTTTTGTAGTGACTTGCACCAGGAACAACCACTCCGTGAACTTGAATACTTATTCTAATGGAGTTCGGCTCTCTTTTAAAGATTAACGCACTCGCTCGCACGCAATCGCCGCGTAATTCAACGTTATTCGTGGATCAGTTAGCGGGTTTTCGGTGCTATTAATACAGGATAACGCGGTGACTCCCTTAATGCGAGCTTTCAGCATAATGAAACGGTATGTACCGGTCCGCGTGGGAACTGTAGACGCAGACCACGCCTTCTCGATTAATCTAATAAAATCTCCCTTTACGCAATGCGAATCGCTGTCGTCAATCTTCGCGCTCGGAAACGTACACCGTCGATTTCGTTTGAAAACAAAACCCACCGCCTACCCGCCGAGTTTATCGTCCCGTATAAATTTATTTTCCTCCCGTGGAACTTGGCTACCTTAATCGCACCTGATTATCAGCTACTTTTTCTTTTATCGCCCGTGGCATAGACTGATATAACAGATAAGAAACTCTTAAGCGGCGCAAGTTTATTACTCGAAATTCGTTCCACGAAACGATATAACGACAAAAATAGAGCAACGTGTCGGGGCATAGAGCTGCGTAGATACTCACTTCTAATTTGGACGAATACTCCTCGACGAGGGCCTCGCTCTGCCTGGTCAACTCCTGGTTCCTCTCGAGGAGCGCTTTGCCCAATTCCGCGGCTAAAACCAGGTCCCTGTCTCGTTTCTTTAGAAGCTCAACTGGATCCTCGAGGTCCTCGTGGTCCAGGGAATTTCGCCGCGCCTGAATGTCGGAGATCATGTCCTCCAGAGCGTACGGCTCCGGTTGGCCGTCCTTTTTCGGCAGCATCGTGACCGCGAGTCGTTTTACGCTCGCCGTTTCTCGCTCGAGTGTCGCCGTGTCGTACAAACGGATCACTTTTATCGTCGTTCGTAACAGTGACACACGCGGTACCAGGTGGACAGCCGTCCGCGCGTCAAAACCATTTGTAAACGTTCAATGTACTGTTAACAATGCTCCGATCGGCACAGACGATCCGCGGAGAGACGCAACATGGATCGTACGTCGCGCGTCAGTCGATGCACGTGTCGCGATTGATCGACGTTAAGAAGCAAACGCATATCTCCGATGTCACAATCGAGGAATCGCGTCGCTGAAGCTCGTTTCAAATTGGTTCCTCTAGAAAGATTGATATCCACAGTCGAGTTTATATCGATTATACAGTATCGAACGATGGGAATTGTTTGAACGCACGCCTTAAATCATTCTTACTTATGAAAGGTATGTTGCGTAACGAGCACGTTGACTCGAAAAACGCTTCGAGCCTGTTAACTAAATAACAAAACGATCGATAATCCATAAGTGAGTCACGACGATCACCTTCGAATACCGTCGATATATTGTGCGACGTATATTGTACGCGATAACAAGAACCGTGTGCAAGTTCACTTTTTCCTTCGACTCGGCTCGTGCACGTAACATCGGAATCCAAACAGGTTTCCTCTCGTCGATCACTGGAAACCTCCTCACCGGAATCGATCAGCTGTGATTACGCTCACCGACATAATCCACCCTCGGGCGTGCGTTACTTTCGTACGCTCTCGTAAATTGCATTCGACACAGGAACCCGTCGCATCGCACACTCGTCCACGTAATAAAAACAAAAAACGATTCACTCGAAGCGGAGCCGATGTAGCCGCGAAACTTGCTCCGAAAATTCGACCGAATAAAATCGATTATCGTTGTCGGTCGTTCGTGAATGCAACATGTCCTACACACGGGAAACGGGGTGAACTGTTACGGGACTAATTCCGTTGTTCTGCTCCGTTTCCTCGTGACTACACGCGAACATTGAGGCAGCAACAACGATTCCAGCCACCTCGATAGAAAGTCAACAATGTAACCGCGCGTCCACACGATCAACATGAGTACAACGTACAAACCCAACCCCTCTTACCCTTCCCTGCTCGTGATCGTTCCCAGGTACGGCTAACCGCACGCAGAAACTGCGGCACTGTTCACTGCAAACGCGCGGAACAAACGTTCGCTACCGATACACGAATTACACTCGAGGGTCAGTGAAAAATTCGACGACGCACCGCGCGCCGCGGGTTCCGACTCCAGACTGGCACGTCTACGAATACACTGACGTTTTTTTGAGCGCGTTGCATTCCCTGCTCCGTTACTACGGATGCAACCTTCGCAACATAACAGGTGATATACTTGTGTTCGAGTAATCCTTGAACAAATATGACGTCAATGGTTCCCCGAGCGTTGTGCTGAAACACCACAACGAACGCACTTTGATTTTCGATCTAAACTCCGTCCAGTGCTCCCGTCGCAATGGAGTCGTCCGGACGAAAGTGATTTTCTTTTCAGAGATAGAGCCCTCCTTTGTTCTCGAATTCGCGGTCGGCTGTAGACCCTTTCTCTTCGACGGTCTTGACTGGTTTGTAGCGTCACCGTGAACTCGCTGTTTGCAAGGAACACGCGCAGAGAGAGAGACGCGGACACGCGAGGCGACCAGCTCGCCGCACCGTGGCTGGCCAGGTAGTGACTCACTGGCAGCAAGTAGAAAATAAATATTACGGAATCGTGGGCCGTACTTCTCGGCCAGGTAGAGATTCTCCCACCTTCGGGGCTAACGGCTGAAAGTAATTCGTTCTCCTGGTTTGGCTCCTGCTCTGCTCCACAAAAACGTTCACTCGCGCTGCTGAATTCGATCCGCGATGCAATTATCTTGATTTCGATCGTTCGTATCGCCGCCAATGTCTGATTCCCGAGTACGATTCCATTATTCTCAAAGCACGGGACGCTTATCTAATATCGCGGGTAGTAACGAAGGCAGAAGAGCGTGAACAAAACAAAAGTAAAAAAAAAAGAAGGCAGAAAGAGAAGCGTGAAAGAATTTCAAATTGAGGCACGAAACAAGCGACCTATCGACCTTCCCCTCTGAAGGCATACTAACCTTTCCCTTGTCTGTACCCACCACCGGCATTCTCCCCACCATTTGACCCACCTGGTCGAACCGCCACCTGACTCGATCTCACGAAATCTATGGATCGTGTTTTAAACACGATCCACCAATCCGTACTGCTGTTATCCACGTATTATGTTGAAGTAATACATTCAAATTCAGCTACGCCTCTTTTCTATACCGCTGGTGCGCTAAATGTGATTATAACAAACTTGCACGCAGCAGAAATGCAGCCGTAAATTTCGCGGGCAACATTTAACGCTAGCGCATCTCAAGATAAATTGTCTAGATTCTTTCGAGAGTTAGAAAATCCGTTTCATTCGAAACGATTCGAGTAATTTCACTGTAATTCCAGGGTGAAACCGAACGAGCGTATAAAACAACGAAAATCCGCACGAAATCTAGAAGAAAGAAAGAAACCTGCCTCGTTACACGGCACTTTACGAGACTGCACCGTAATCAATTGGGTAAAGGAAAAAAGGTGTACAATGAAATGTGACTTTTTTTTTACAGAGAGATCGTTGATCGTGACACCATTCGTGTGATTATTAACGTAAGTAATACCGCGAGGTGTTCGTCATTGAGCGCTCTAGTTAGCAATGTAATTGCATACGTGTACAATAACATTGGTTATCATTAAACGACTTGCACCATCTAGTGGTTTGCGAAGCAACTGGTTTTATCAGCGAAAATACAGACAGCTAGTTTCTGATATTCGGCGAGTCACTCCGATCTCTACGATTTTCTTGCTCAAGACGATATCTTTTCTCCATTCGATATCTCTTTTCGAACTTTTGCAACCGGTTTCTTCGTACACGTGCGATAACGGAAAAAGGCACTCGAAACATTTCGCTGACGCGCGAAACCATGATATCGTACACCCCTGAGAGGGTGCCTGGCAACCGGAAGCACCAACAAGAACAACGGTGCCACGCGTACAGCTGGTAGAGCTGTACGGGGTGGCAGATGTCTTTCTCAAATGTCGCCGTTGAACGTCATCGACATTGGAAAAGTATTTTCCTCCCCTCCGTTGATCCTCGAGATCATCTACGTGGACGGTGAGGGAGATACGCACGTGGTTGTTGCCAGCTTCCGGAAGGATCTCTAATCCATCAGAGTCGTAGCTTATTCTAAATGTTTAATAAGTAGTGAGTCGCAATAACCTATACACTAATCGATAAAAACATTCTTACGCGACAAGTAGAGAGTGTATGACTTGTAATAATTCAGGATAAGTCGGTTGTTCGATAAATAAATTTTGGAAATAATTTTTGATCGAGCGTGTAACGTCTTTTTATTTCTAAAAACGATGCTTCAACGTGCATAATTTTTGATAGGTTGTAATTGTTCAAAGTAAGACCTAAGAATGGCGCATAAATTGCAACGCGCCCCAGACGAGCTGGAGCTCGAGATGATGGCTCAAGCTGAACTTTCGAAATTGAAAAGACAGTACAGGATAATGGAGAACGACAGAGGCACTTGCGTCGAGGATGCGAGGTTACAGCTTCGCAATCAAATGAATATGATCGATCGTTTGGAGTACGAGAAGGCGGAGCTCGTTCTTCGTATCAGAACCGCGGCTTCGAAAACGTTCGCTCGTAAAGATGAGGACACGGAGGAAAAATTGAAATGTCTCTTAACGATGCGAGACACCTACGACGATATGATAAAAACCGAGAGACAAGAAATAGCGGAGCTCGATGATGAAATTCGCAAGGTTTGCTGACCGTTTATCTTGTCTTCGAACGCTGATAACCAAAAGGTATTGAAAAACGCTGTTAACGCCTTCGTTTCAGTTAACAAAAGAGAATACAATTTTGAAAAGGAACGTTCGAACGGATGCACAGCTAAAGGAAAGCGCTATACGACAGAACAGAATAATCCACATGCTGGAAAATCGACTCGAGGTAGCGACTAAGAGATTCAACCTCGCTGTCGCTGAAAATGTAAAGTGCCGAGAAGAAATCGAACAAATGCTGAAAGAAAGGGCACAGTTCACAGCGCTTTGGAATAAACTGCTGAATCAATTAAATACGGGAAAGCAGATCATAAACGATTTAATAGAGCAAGCCACTATCGCGTTTAATCAAAGAGACGAGGAACTGAACAAGATACAAGCACTTCGTGAAAGGTATACCTGAAACCGTAACGAATCTTTTATCATGAATACTACAATAAAATGAAACTGGAAACTTAGTAGCGGCACTGTCGCCACAAGTTTGATGACATTCTTTCCTATCGGATAGTCGCGAAAGTTACAAAGATTAGGTCCTTGTCCCCATTAGTCTGAGCTGTATTAACTACTTGAAAGTTATTCGTATTTCGCGTGGAATGGATTATCTGTAGTTGAGTTAGAAACTCGGAACCGAGAGTAACGATCGGAAGTCAATGGCGCGTAGTAACATCCGGCGATTTCGCTACTTGATCTATTATACAATACTTTATTTGTCGGGTCATTAATCGCTTTTCTTCCTTCCGGTAACGCTGTTTTTTCTTTAAAGGGGATTGAGAGATCTAAAGAATCACGTGTCAGAGATGTGCGAATTACAAAGGACAATGGACAATGAAATGAAACTGCAAGAGTTTCTGGGCGTGAAGGGACAGTATCGCGAAATGGCTGACTTAAATGCCAAACGGGCAGCTGAGAGGAAAGCACAATTGGAGGAGAAACAAAATAAGATCTCGTCTTATAGGCAAATTTTACAAATGATTAAAGAATTCACTGGTACATACTTACATTCGTTCGATCCGTACGAATCGAACTGTATTAATGTTATAGTTTTAACAAGACATCGTCGTGTTTCGTAGGTGAACAAGAGGTTGATAGACTCATAGCACATTTCATTAAGCAAGAGGAAGAAAACTTTGCTCTATTCAGTTATGTGAACGAGTTAAATGATGAACTGGAGGGTCTCCAGTCGAGAATGACACAATTAACAACAGCTATTGAAGAGGCACAAGCTTCGAATGAACGTAACGGTCAAGAGCAAACCGAGACTTTGGAGAAGCTCAAAAAAGAGCTCGAAGAACAAACAATACTCGCCGATGCAGCTGAAGAGAATTTGGCACAGGTGACGGTTTCACTAGTCTCATCGGATATCGAAAACCAATAAAGCAAAAGGTCGAAACTGTAAGTGATTAATCCCATACTGTTCGTTTCAGTGCGACGATGTGATAGAGAAGTTGCTAAAGGGAATAGATTCTCTGTTCAAAGCGATTCGTTGCGATAATTCGCCGATCTTGAAGCTATTGGGCGATCACGAACAAATAACGAGGAGTAACGTTATGCTGTACTTAGGAATCATTGAGAAACGTATCACGCAAATGTTCCACAAAGTATATTGGCTGGACAGAGCGACCAAAACGCAACAGCTGCGACTCGATGAAGAGAGAAGGCCCAGATTGAAAGTACCCCCTATTGAATACGTTGCACCTACCCAACCTTGTGCCTTGTAAGTCCTTTTTCATTCCGTTTACTTTTTCCCACGTCCTTTGTTAACCTTCCCTTACTCGCATCAACTTTTTGAACGTTGAACAAAAAAATTAATCAAATCGCACAGATGTGTCGAAAAAGAGGAATTGCAAATCGTATCCGAAGGTATGGAGCAACCATTGACGCGTGACGAAGCGACTAAAAAGTTGAAGGAAAGACTCGAAGAAGACTATACCGAACTACTGCACAATATATCTGGGTGTCTTTTACCGGCAGCCAGAAAAGTGATACAAAAACGATATCAATAAAACAGTAGTAGTCAGCCCGAAAGTTGGATACACGATCATTAACATTTACGAGGTAGAAGATAATCGGCTGAATCCCTGACGTAACGATACGATTCAAAAAGCTGTTTCCTCACAAATTTTCATCCCCCTCTTTTAGTTTATTGTCAAGCAACAGTAGTGAGTTAATTGTATCAGTATAAATATATTTTATTTCTTTAGAGTATCTATTTACAAATAGTCGAGCAAGTGATTTCAAGTAAAGCGTATCCCTTACGTATCCCTTATTATTTAACCGCGCGTTTCTTTGCAACCTTAATGATCCGTTTCAATTCAAGAATAGTTCGTTTAATATGGTCCAGCTGATGCTCGACATCGTCTTTACTTACAGTCACGGGAATGCTCTTTCTCTTACAGATCTGTTGATACAGATTCCAGCAACAGGTTTTTACCTGCGTATGCTCCAAATTCTTTTCCGCGGCGGTTACTTTTATTTCAGCCACGATTGTCTCCCATTTACGAGCTTGCGCGTCCGCCTTGTCGCGTCTTGCTTGTAATTGCGCCAATTTGTTATTCAATCCCATTAGTCTTTGCGACTTAAACTCTGTCATATGATGCTGTAAAGAAACACATATTCGTCCACCTCATTGTACAATTAGAAACGAAAGTATAATAAATTACGCATTAAGGAGTATCTTTACTATCTCTGTTCCTCTCTCTTCTAATATAGCAAGGTTTTTATCCTCATGCTCAGACAACATCATACGCGCTCCGATCAAGGTTTCGTAACGATTAAAGATCTCGGATATCGAATGAAATTCGCCCGTTTCGCTAACGACTCTATCCAAATAATTTTGGTACTTTTTGTATTCTTCTACGTATTTCTTCATTTTACCCCGAATTTCGTTCATATGAGCCAATTTTTCACTCAGTTCGTCGATCTGGAAAACATATCCTCTGCTGAGTAAACAGAGCTATTTTTGCAATGTTTCCTAAAGAATATTCTACTTGAATCATATTCTTCTCTTATTACTTCTTTCTGTCTTGTCATCTGGCGTTCACATTCTTCCTTAATTTTCGCCTCTGCGCGATCACGTTTCTCCTGGTTTTCTCTTACGAACTTGTTTAATTTTATGAATGATTCGCGGAGAAGCAATTCTTGATGCCTCATCTCGTTCCATTGCTCGTTCATGACATTCCGTTTCTTCTCTTGATCAACCCATTTCGCGTGTAATATCTCCTCAGCTCTTGCTAACTCACACCGCGCTCTGACTACTTCCAACGCCGGGTTTATCCTCGGTTTATCCCATTCAGGATACTTTCTAATACATAAAATACACAACTTCACATATCTTTGGAGATGCTAGCTTTCTTTTAAATTGTGCGGAAAAACGACGCGTGAAAATAAAATACTTTGACAACCTTCTTCAATAGAATTTTACATCAGTTCCCTATAATCATTATCGAACTGAAAATAAAAGAATAAGAGAATATACTTGTAGTGTATCTTAAAGAAATCATAGTAAATGACTTTTTCTGTTACGTTACTTAATGTTACGATCTTCTTGCTTCGACAAGAAGTATTCCATCACAGCCTTTTGCGGATCTGTTGTAATCACGGCTCGTCGAATAAAATCTTTTACTTCTTCCTGTATAGCAGCCATTTTCAGTACGAATAGTTCTTTTTATGCGGTATTTAATAAATTTTACAGAAATTAATGTCAGAAAATGATGTTAAGTTATATACATCCGATCCATTGATCAAACAGTTTAAAATGCAGGCTCGTTTCCTTACCATGAGAAAGTCCCTAGATTTTTGTATCTTACACTAGCTTACAAACTTCAAATACCGATTGCGCAAACAATACTTACAGAGTACTGTGCTCTGTTGATAATTGTTGATATTTAATTTCTAGTTTACTTTGATATGATAACTTCAAAATACAGTCGGTAAACGCACTTAGGAATTATATCTAAAATAATTAATCATATTTTATTTATTTTACATTTTTACAAGAAGTTAATATAACAGCAATGTGAAAAATTACCATACACTATAAGAAAGTAGGAAACAAATAGTTTTCCTTAACATTTACTGTGTGCATAGTTTGCAAAATTTATGAATGAAACTCCTGTCCTAGAAGTGAAAGTTGTTTGAGTAATTGCTTTGCGTTAATGAACGTTGTTGAACCATATGTGATTCGTTTATTAACTCCAGCACCACTTCTCTGTTTCACATAGTCTACTAGATTTTGGTATTCTATGTAATTTCCACCACCAACGATAAAGACAATAACATCCTGAAACGTGGGTCTGTTCTTTGGCATTTGTTCTGTATGCTTTAGCTGTTTCGGATCCAAATAACAATAATCATCTGTTTGAGATGATTGCCTTGATTCCATCAGTTCATCAACTATTTTAGTCACAGGCAAATTATGTTTCTTAACAACCAAGTTTTTTACCCCTTCCATCACAAAAGATGACCCTTGATTCATCAACTTTGAAAACATACTAACTGTCTTAGTCCCACCACCTTCATAACTATTTTGAATTTCTGCTATTCTAGTGTAGCTCCTTAATCTTTTTATGTATACCAGAGGATTCAAGTCACATCCAGCTGCAGATAGTGCTGCCTCAAGTTTATTATAGTCAGTGTCTGACATATTTGTACAAATGTAATATATAATAGCAAGGCGTAATTTATCCTCTGGGGTGCCACAATCTGGATCACTTATTGTTTCGAATATACTTCTATCTAACGTTTGCCTGCCCATTATTTTCTCCTCCAATTCAAAAAATGTATCAAGTCTTCTAGATTTAATGGAATTTAGAATACCTGTGGCAATTGATGTATGCATGTCTATTAGCCGTTTCATTTCTAAAAGCTGTGGTAAATTATTAACAGCACTTGTCAAACGTGCAGTATTATTAGAAACCATTGACAATGCTGCCTCGTTATCATTGTCAATACCCATGGTTGTCTTAAGTTTTTTCACATCCTCTTCAAAAGTACGGTAATGTTCTAGTTCTTCCTGTATAGCTTCAGCTACTCTAGGAAATGGACTACCTTTGTGTTGACACCAAAATCTGTCTTTATTGTCTAGTTCATAAGCCCTAGTCTTTGAACGTGTTCCTCCTGCTGGAGACCTTCCTACACTTTCTTCTACGACAAGTCTGTTTAATGCCATTTCCAAGACATCGTGTGCCAATGCTTGATAAGTCCATGTGTGATGTAACGGCGTGGCCATATCTATGTTGCGGTCCAACATGATTAGAAGCGGTCTCTGAAAACTGTAATGACCAGATGCTTCACTCTCGAATAAATTATTTCTCGCGTCCCAAACATTTTCCCTTAACTTCTTGTCGATCATTTTAGCAACCATTTCTGCTGCATTTCCTCTTGGACACCTTATAATTGGAACAGTGCCCAATGTGACAAACACAGAAAAGAGGCAATCAACTATGATTTCCATTACAGATTCCATTTCTGTATCCTTTACCTCACCACGATTAAGTGCATGGTATGATATGACATCACTGTTTTGATGTCTGAGAATAAACAGATCATCTTCCAATGATATGAAGTTTAAATATTGATCGAATACTTTGTGGATATTTGATACCACACCACCAAGCAATGCAGCAGCTGCTAGATCTTCCATTTTTTGTCTGGTTATTGGAGATATAAAATTTAAATGATAAATATCGTATAATCCATTTTGCAAATCCTGTCCAATTCTACCAAGATTTTCATCTGTTGGCGCGCAAAAATAAATGGCTGGTACCTCTGGAATAGAATCTCTGTCGGAATGTAACTGCATATGAAGCGTAATACCAAGCTCTCTGAGCTCTTTCACTGATATTAACGGCGAAATAATATCTTGCCCAAGTCTGTCATAAATTAAAAGTTTCCATACTGGTACTTGATCCTCTAATTTTTGCTCCGGTTGATTTAAATTTAACATCTGTTTCAGAGCATTTATCTGCCTGTCACGTAAGCTCATCATGATTAACCCGTTTATTGGAAGCTTTACTATTAAAAATCTCCCTTACTTTAACAAGTACTTGAAGGTTTGTAGGTATAAAAAAATTTATCGGAACTTAATGATTATCGTTTTACGTTTGTATAAAGAAAACAAACAACTTAAAACACCATATTGCAAATAAATATGTCAAAACTTTTGACTTTAATTCCAAATTGTCAAAAAAATACCCACGCAATGTGAAAGACTATACTATATAGAACTTAACACTTGTAATATAGGCCACATCAATAGTTCTTTAAAACGACAGAAAATCTCTAGATGACTGCAGAGATGTTGTATCAAATATACCTATGATTGGAAACTATATAATTATAGTAATTGAGGAAAGAAGTAGGCATCTTTACAGTATGCTGTGTGGTGCAAATATTAAGATCACGAAAATTGAAGACGAATCGTACGTAACGCAACACTACACAAAATAGTTTAAAGTTTTTTATGGTTTTTATTGGTAGCAGTGGCCGGCAACAAAATGGGGACCTCATTTTGTTGGGAAAGTAAAATCAAAGAAAAGTTCGATGTTAACATAAGGCTATCGTACGTGACATGTACATAATAAACGAGAATCCGTTTATATAACATTAACGGAACCCTTCCAACCTTCAATATACGATATACATTGAATATTCGATGAGTTTTCGGTGATACGTTTCTGACAGCATGTCCGCAATGGCCGATGACTCTACTTCTCTGCCAAAAAGGCGTCAATTGGTAAACAAACCGAACATTACTTTTTAATATAACATTAATTGTGATCATTCTGTATGAAGTTCTTGTACAATTTTGCTAAAAATTTCGTATCTGTTGTCAATTTTATTGTAGCGGGAAAGAACTCGAAAGTTATATACAGATGACTGGACTATAGGCGATGAAGAAATCGAGGGTCGTAGGACTTTCCAGCTCGATGAAAAAATCGAGTGCGAAAGATACAACCTTAACAACTTCTCCGGACTGTTTCGTGAAATGGCTGGCTCTGAACTAAATCTAGCGTATCTTCAAAAGCATGGTCTCAGCATACCGTTACTCTTCAGGGACAAGTCTGGATTGGGACTGCGGGTTCCCAGTTCGAATTTTTCTGTCAATGATGTCAGAACGTGTGTTGGTATGTCATGCATGTCATACATGTCGGAAGATACTATGTTAATAAATATTTCTTCAATGTTCATCAGGCTCGAAAAGGATATTGGATGTTATGGATGTCAACACACAAAAGAATGAAGACATGACAATGAAGGAATGGCAAAAGTATTATGAAGATCCCAACAAAGAACGGCTGTTAAATGTGATTTCGTTAGAGTTTAGTCATACCAAGTTAGAGAACTATGTACAATCACCTGAACTAGTAAGGCAGGTTGATTGGGTAGATGTCGTATGGCCAAGGCATCTAAAGGAAGCACAAGTGGAGTCTACAAATCTCTTGGAAGATATGATGTACCCAAAAGTGCAAAAATATTGTCTAATGTCTGTAAAGGGTTGTTATACAGACTTTCATGTTGACTTTGGTGGCACCAGTGTTTGGTATCATATTTTAAGAGGCGGCAAAATATTTTGGTTAATCCCTCCCACTGAAAAGAATTTGTCTCTTTACCAAGAATGGGTATTGAGTGGCAAACAATCTGATGTATTTTTTGGTGACATGGTGGACAGGTGTGGTAGGATAAGTTTAACAGCTGGCATGACCTTGTTTATCCCGACCGGATGGATTCATGCTGTGTACACTCCGCAAGATTCTTTAGTGTTTGGTGGAAATTTTCTACATAGTTTTGGCATTGAAAAGCAGTTGAAAGTTGCGCAAGTAGAAGAGCATACAAAAGTTCCACAAAAATTCAGATATCCATTTTTTACTGAAATGTTATGGTACGAATATAAAGCTATCTAAATGATTTGAAACAAATTGCTGTTATCTTATACATTTTATGGTCTTTCGTTGCTTACTACAGGTATGTTCTGGAAAGATATGTTCACGTCCTTCTAGGAAGAAGTCATTTGGACATTACTGAATCGCAACGTCAACATTCAGTTCCACAACATCATCAACATGTACATTTAACACCGTTTGAGTTGCATGGTTTGAAAGCAATAGTTATGTATCTACATTCACTACCTTCTACAAAAAAGAACGTGCCTGAGCTAATTCGTGATCCTGTTGCCTTAATTCACGATGTTCGATGTCTAGTAGAACAACACAGACACGATAATCCAGAAGCAGCTATAACAGGGAATCCTGTTTTGCCACCTCCTCCCCCCTTAACAATTGCTGAAAGAGTAAGTAACGACTTGAATTTTGAGACACTTTCTCTCTCTCTCTCTCTCTCGCTCATGTTAGGTAATTCTAATGTATTTTTCTTACTTAATGTTTTCATGTATGTCATTACATTATTATATAATAGGAGCGCTTGAGGATAACTAAAAAAAGTTTTACAAAGATACAAAGGCATCACTCGCAAGAAAAGTCTGAAAGAGCTTTCCCGCGACGAAGGCGTACTAGATGTAAAAAGTGTGAAGCATGCACAAGAACTGATTGTGGGGAATGTATGTATTGTCATGATATGGTCAAATTTGGTGGAAGTGGTCGTGCCAAACAAACGTGTTTAATGAGGCAGTGTTTGAGACCTATGCTACCAGTTACTGCAGCTTGTAAAGTTTGTCGATTAGACGGTTGGGGTCAGCCGCCTGCGCCATTAATGGGTATATATTTTTTGTTGTCTCGTTAAATTATCATCAAAGTAATAAGTAGAGGTACTACAATTGTCGGTCTTTAATACAGGAAAGCCGACACCTACAGCTCCATCGAGTTTAGTAGAGTGTTCGATATGCTTCGATATTGTACATCCGGAATGTATAGGATTGGACCCTCAGAATATAACCGTTAGTGACGATTTACCAAACAGCTGGGAATGTCCCCAGTGCTGTGAAAGCGGCCGAAATCTAGATTGTAGGCCACGTCAACCTAAGGCCCGCGCTCGAAAGCTTTCAGTATCTAGTGCAGCTTCATCGGCACCGACAACAGATTCTGAAAGGGCAACAACACCAAGTAAACGTTCAAGACCCGAACCCGGCGATGTAAGTCCCCAAATGGAATCTGAAACGGTCTAAGAATACGAAATATTCATGGTTTCTATACAAAAAATTCCAGGCATGGAATGACAGAGAACCGGCTGAGGGTGAACAGCGAACAGCTTTGCGTACACAATTAGCTGTACAATTAACAGGTTCAAGTAGTAAGTCATTGAAGAGACCCCATGTGGTGGTTAGGCCTGTTCCACTTCCGCCTGTTCAAACACCAGGGCCCGATTTTAATGGACAATCTTTAGCATATGACAAAGCAGCATTACTTGCTATTTTTAGATTTTTAAATGCAAAGGACCTGGCGAATTGTGCCTTGGTTTGCCGTACATGGGCCAGATATAGTATAGATCCTAGTTTGTGGAGAAAATTGGACATGTCCCATTCCCATCTAACAGCTTCACATTTAACTGGTATAATACGCCGCCAACCGGAAAATCTGTCCCTTGACTGGACAAATGTTACTAAAAGGCAATTAGCCTGGCTGTTAAGTAGATTGCCACAGCTCAGAACATTATCTCTGCAAGGTTGTACATGGGCTGGAGTCTGTGCTTTGAGAACTTGTACTTGTCCACCGCTGGTTACCTTAGACTTAAGTCACGTATCTGGACTGAATGATTCAAGTTTGAGAGAAGTTCTCAGCCCACCTACAGATTCGAGACCTGGTCTAATCGATAAGACTTCAAGATTGAAACATCTTAAAAATTTATCTTTGGCTGGATGTGATATAACTGATATAGCTTTGAGGTATATAGTTCAACACTTGCCGTATCTCGAAACACTAGATCTCTCTTCTTGCGGTAGAGTTACCGATGCTGGTGTAGCTCAATTAGCGACCCCACCAGCGCAATCAGTAACGAATCTAGCATCATTGAATTTGGCAAATTGTAGATTACTCACAGAAACAACGTTAGATCATTTGGCAAGATGTAAAGTGCTTAAACATTTGGATCTCAGACACACGACTCAAGTTTCAACTCAATCTGTAATTAAGTTTGCTGCAAAAAGTATTCACAATTTGCACGTAACCGACGTCAAGCTGGTGGAAGAAAAAAAGTTTAAAGTAGAAGTGAAAGCTACATGAAGAAATGTATCTGGTTGTTACGAAGATATTCGGTAAGTGTAATTCGGTTACTGTATAAAAGAAAATAACGGAAAACCGTAAAGAACGATAAACGATGAACATAATACCGGACTTTAATTAATTATTATTTATTATCATGAAAATCCATCAGCACTGTATCGCATCTTCATAATGTAAGAAAATGGACCTGACTAGTATAGGATTTCTATTTGATAATGTTCAGTTTTACCGATATCACTATGCGATCTAAACAGGAAAAAAGATACTCATATATGATTTGAAACGACCAAGGAATGTTTTATTTTTTGCTTTTTATTAAGATAGATGCTGTCTTCCTTTATGCCTGGATAGATCTGTGCATACTTCAAAAACATTTTAACGAATACAGGATATTAAATAAGTAATGCAAATTCTAAAACAAAATATGAATAACTAATACAAAGTTGTACTAGCTACATCTAAAGTATACCGAAGTATAGTATAATTCTTAGCATTCCTAATGAAGAAAATGTTGCGTTTAACTAATTGTGCAATCGACAAAATCATTACTCGCTTAATATTCAGTATTCTATTAAATTCAAACGAAATACTTACATTGATAGAGAAGTTTGTACTGGCGTACTGCCGAAAAGGCGAACGTGCAGTATTTGTTTTATAATTCTATACAGATATAAAATCACGAATGCGGGTAAGAGAAATAAATGTTAACGGCTATAGTCTATGTGAATGACTTGGCACACCAATATATCGACGTTATCAGTCGTCGATATAGTAATAAAAAAGAAGACAAAGTTATATTTATTTGTATGTTTGCGTTGGATAAATATCCAGCGTGAAAAGTACTACAAATGTCGATTATTCGAAAATCGTAAAACTAAAACAGCTTGTTGACTATGTAAACACCCATACTCAAATGATAAAATCGGAAACGCGCAATGAAACATATTCGACTATATCATTTCATAATATTAGATAGGTAAAAACATTACGCTGAAAACATGTACATTACACGAATATTTTAATTTTGACCTAAGCTATGTTGAATGTAATGTCCAGTGTTTTTATGTAAACGAATGTACATACGATTTTTTGTTTTCTCTTTTTTTTTATATATATATTATATATATATAAGTTTACTTTTCAGTTATATTTCGTTAACGTGCATATTATGTGTATATTATGTACGTAATTTGAGAGTGATAATAACAATATCGAGCAATAAGAATTTAATTACCTGCACTTGAAGCTAACTCTAGCTCACAGATTCGTTGTATATTTGAACTGACGCTATCTATCATTATCTCTACGAGAGTGTCTCCTAAGGAACACAATTTACTCGCACTAAAATTCAGCATATTTTTTCAACTTAACTGGCAGTGCAATGGTTTCAGTATACTCGTTAACGTCGAACTATTTATGACGGGTACATTTTTATAATTCAAGCAGATCTTAGGAACACACTTAAGGTACGAGTAACGTTCTAAATCCATGATACCACTGTATAGAATATGTAATCGACAGGAAACGACAGTAATATTCTGATTTTTCAAATATAATTTTAAATTTTAAAAATACCGCTGCCATTTTTACCCATTTATTTGTGACATTTCGCATGCCTTTCTTTGGTGTATTAACAGAATTGTCGAAATAGCGGAAGATGAAAAGCTATTCAACAAAACGTGTAACTATAAAACAGAAACTTTATATATTTGTTAACAACAACGATATACGCGCGTAATGTAACTTATATACGTTTGAAAATGTTGCGACGCCAATATAAGAAGCATCACTACTAGGGAATTTGTCATACGTCATGCGAGCGTTTCTTTTCAAACTACTTTAACGGGTAGATGTAGTCTTTTCAAAGTCGTAATATACATAGTTATTTATGTTATTGTGTATTCTAAATAAAATATCGTCGTTGAAAAATAAAGGTTGTACAGTCTGGAAAATCCTGCACGTCGGTTAATTTCAGTTGCAAGAGCATGTGAGTGTTATGTTGATTTTCAGTCTGTAATAACCTCTTTCGAAACTTTGTCGTCGACTAATAATGGTCTTTATTACAAAATGTTTAACAATGTGATAGCAAAAAAAGCGATATTAACAACCTTGTATAAATATTTCTCGCATCTGCAGAGAATATTGCGTATGAATATGTGATGCTTTATGTAGAAAATAACATACTTTTGTCTTTTGTTTTCATCGGTTTATACGTTTTAATGTTTTCCCTTGGCTCGGTTGCGCATGCAAAATATTTACCATAGATACTAGAGAAAACAAATTAGCGCGTTTACGAATCGACACAAAAAAAAAAGGAAGTAGTTCTCTGCTCTACAGTTGATTGAACTAAAATTCTGTTTGAGTGTAAGATTTTCTACAAAAGGCGTCTGGGTGAGTGTTTGTGTACTAGTCTGCGTGTCCGGTTTCTCAAACATAAAATTTTCTATATTTCCATATGTAATACTTATATATGTATGTATACAATTGTCCATAATAATTCTTAGATGTTTCTTTTTTACATTAACTTAACCTAATTCTGCTAACACAGAGTCAAGATCTTCTTGGAGAGTGAGACTCTCCTCTCGCTGTTTTCCTAAATCGTCTTTCAGTCTATCGACTTGTGCTTTAAGTAAATAGTTACCCTTTCTTAACGCAGCCAAACGTCCTTCGTGCTTTTTAGCTTGTTTCTGTGAAATTTTAAACGTGTACAACATAAAAGAATTATTATGTA
This sequence comes from Xylocopa sonorina, assembly GCF_050948175.1. Taxonomy (NCBI): domain Eukaryota; kingdom Metazoa; phylum Arthropoda; class Insecta; order Hymenoptera; family Apidae; genus Xylocopa; species Xylocopa sonorina. The sequence continues at coordinate 8,965,620 of NC_135203.1, forward strand.
TTATCTTTACTGTTATATTTGTATATTTACCTGTAATGTATTTCTTTGATCTTCCAGAGACTGATCTTCATCTTCTGTTTCAGTTTCATCTTCTTCAGATTCTTCAGATTCTGACTCTTCGGATTCCGTTTCTTCTTCTTCTTCTTCTTCATCTTCATCTTTTTCATCCTCTTCAGCTTCTGACATTAACTTTGCCATTTTATCAACCTCTTTCTGAAGGTGCTTGAATTTCTTTTTCTCCTCTTTCAATAATTTTTGCTGCTGCTTAATCTGATCCTTTAACGCGTGCCTTTCTTTTCTGGCATTGACTGCTTTATCCCTATTCAATCAAAGGATCGTTAATAATCATATATTAAACTCTTTTACATTGTTACTCACTTGAAATTTCTAATCTTGGTTGTTAGAAGTTTGATTTCCCTCTGTAATCGTTTTTCTGCTGCCTTTGGGCTCTTTTCGTCTTCTTCCTCCGAACTTTCCTCCTCTTCCTCCTCTTCCTCTTCACTTTCGCTTAGCTCCTTTTTATCTATGCTTTTCTGAGAAGCAATCTTTGCTACATCTTTTGCACTTGGACAACCAGCCAGTGCCATTCCTGAAACATTGTACCAAGCTGCTTCGTCTCCATCATCTGCTAGCTCAATTACTGGTTCAGGCTCAAGCTCTTGCTCTGATCCCCAAAGCATTTGGTAAAGAAGCAAAATTAAGTGTAAGCATAAGCAAATTAGGTACAATCAATGAAGAACTACAATATTAGATCAGAGATTTAGTTCTCCATATAAAGTTTTTGTTATAATATGCATTGTTAAAACATTGATTAAGCTTTTGCTCATTATCGCGCTTGTAATATGCGCAAATAATTGTTAAATAGCGATAAGTTGTAATCGTTCTCTTACCGGCTTTCATACGTCTCTCTAAAGCAGCATACATTCTTCTCATCTCCTCCAATTCACTCTTCATTTTATCTCTTTCTTCTGATACGGTCATATACTCTTTTTCAAACTTAGCGGCCTCCTGCCTAGCTTGTTGAGCTTCTTTTTTCAACGATTCTGTAATTTTCTCATCGTACTTTCTTTGCTCTTGCACGCTCTTTTGGGATTTCTCGCGTTCAACTTCAGCCTCGAGATTTAAAATTCTTGCCTGTAAAGAGCATTAAAGAAAACTTCAGTAGAACGTCCAATCGATTGCTTTCGCCGATCCTGAACAACAATTCAAGGATAGTACTTGTAATCTTTTGTTCTCTCTTTCTAAAGCTTCCTTATTTCTAAGTTCAAGAGCAAGCATTTGTTTGGTACTTTGTAAGTCATCCCTCACTGCATCAATATCGTCCATGTCGTCCGAAATAGAGTCGTCGGTGGGTTCTTCGGCTTTCTGCATTTGCTCTTCTATTGTCAGTTGTCTCCGGAATTTCCTCAGGCCTTCTAGCACCGGTTTCGACCGGTCATTGGTCTGTACTTTCTTTAGCTTTACACCTTCCTGAATTTGCTTCAGTAATTGGTTATGCATGTTCGACTTTTCGGATTCGAACACAAAGTGTGCCTTCCCTAGTTAGAAATACCCAATCAGTACAACTAGCAAACATCGATCTATTACAATACAATACAACTCCTTTCCTTAACTTCGATGCAGAGTAGTCGGAGGGAGCGTAACGTTGCCAAAAGTTCATTTATTGGAGAAAGGGAGGATAGGGAAAATGGGGCAAGTCGATAAAAACCCACTAAATACGAAGACAGTTAATTTAACGATAATAATATTATTCAGCCACAGTGACTAGGGTTCCCGTGCAGGATAACGGGGTCTGAACAATAACGGCTACGTGTAACTACAAACAGGTCGCAACCACAGTCCAGAAACAAAAGCTGATTCGAATCAAAATCTCATTAACAATTTAATTAATTACACTTGTCGGGGCGTACGCGTCCCTTTTGCTCGACATTCGCAGGGTTAAAAAGAAGGGCTCGAGAGGGACGTAACAAAAGAAAAGGCTTCTCTCTACTACTAGCGACTAATCAACCAACACGGTGAAACCGGTTCCTCCTAAGAGTATCGCCCAAGGGGAATCTGGGTAGGATCGAAGTTCGATCGACGATCACCTGCTGGATCAGCTGTAACCTTGTTCACCCTCTCGATCAAAGGTGCACTCCTGTCGTTGCACTTGACATGCCTCAAGGTCCTTCCGCTTTCGACTTCCTTCATCATACTAGCCCAATCGGGACGTTTCCGTGGTCTCTGCTTAAGCATCTCCAGTTTTTGTTGTTGCGTTTCGTTCAGTGGCGGAAGATCCTTCAGGATCGTTCTTGCCGGTGGTGGTGGCGGTGGTCTCGGAGGTGGCGGTGGCGGGATCGCTGCCCTCGACGAGCTTTTCGATAATGTCGGCGCACCTATTTATAAGAAACGTTTATTTTTATCGTGTCCCAAGCGGTGTCGCAATTTTTTGTGTCTCGTGCGTTTAATGAGAGGAAATTACTGCCTCCAGGAAAAGGGGTAAGTAAATGATTGGAAATATTGTTTACGTTTGTCGATTAGACGCTGTCGTCTTGGTGTGAAACATAGAAGGTATCGATTAGAGCGTAGTTTTAGGGTAACAATTGTCAGAATCCACTTATTTGTGTGCGTTACTGAGATCGATTTTTATTTTTTAGGATTTTTGTCTGGGAACACACAGGGGGAACAATGGCTGAACGAATCGAGTCGTTTTTACGAAGTGGTTCGTGCTGTTACCTGTGCTGCTCTCGCTCTTGGAGAGAGGTATCGTGTCACCTCGAGATCGAGACCTCTCGATTCGAACCTGTCGTTCGAGCTGTGGCCTCGAATTTGGCTCTTGTCGTCCATTCTCGCGGAGCTTCGTCGGCGCCGGTTGACTGCTCTTATTCTTCTCGGCGTTGGGCTGTGATGGGATTATTGTGATCTTGCTCTGTTTTCGCGGCTGTGCATCTGTCGACGGTTTTGCTTCTGGTTTCGCTACACTCTATGAATCGAAGGACATTGAAATTAGGAAATACCGTGTTACTACATATATTCATCATTTTTTTTCCTTACAAACAATTCTATCGTGACTTTTAATTTTCTTTGTCCTTTTTCTCATTCATCATGTTTTTCAAATCTTTTTTAGGTCTGTTTTCTGATCTACTCATTGTACCAGCAACGATTTGCACAGCAGTTGTCAGCCGCCGCGTACACAATTTTTCAAACACAATCACCTCATTGTTCACGATCGAGGAACATTTACTTCTGCGGCCTCCTATCTTAAATCAGTCTGTTATGACTACTTGTAGGACTCGTTGATTCTGACGCACGCAGAAAGGGAACAAAGGAATAGTATCTTCTGTTCGATCGTTAAAGGTAATCGCGTTGAAAAATAGTTAAAATAGGAATATATATCCTTCTCTCCGTCGAACGTTCTTCTATCCTATAGAAAGAAAGTCTCGAGAATTCTCTTGGCAAGTATCGATGTGCGATTCGATCGTCTTTAAATAATCTAAACCGCACTCCCTGCTCGTTTTAAAATTAATATCTTCGATTAGTATTTTTGCAGTGCTATGCCGTTTGCTTCGAAAATTGCATTTACTCATTGGTACATCGTTTGACAAAAATGTTGATGCACGAGTGAAAACATTGTGATGGTCAGTAGAATATTTGTACGTTCGAATGTTTGGAGAAAATTTGCAAATTCATCGTAACTTATCGGTACATTTACGCGAAAGCGTAATATAAACTCGTTAAGAAACTGGCGGAAGACGCAGCTGGCAAGACATTTGAAATAGAAACTCGTGTTCTTTAAATAATCGTGACCCAGAGGCTTATATGCGAGGACCCGTGAGGCTAGCCTTCTGTCTGATCTCTCGCGTATCGAGAAAGTGAAATTAATCTAATCATTTGGTGCAACGCACATGCGCGTGCACGAATAGCTTAACGACGTTTCAATCGGCTTTCAATTATCAGTCGTACTATCAAATTTGGTAGTATTGAATTTCGACTCTTCAAAGTCTAATTGATGCTTATTCCAAATTATTCAAGAGGCTAGATAGTACTATCTATCGAGGGTAGAAAAATTTGTTCGCCATAGGCAACATGTAGGTATAGTTGAAAATATTCTAAAGCAAAAATTAATTGAATGGTTCGCAAAAGATAGACAAAGCGATATTTCCAGATATTATCTGGATTTCCCGTTTGTTGCTGAACTTTCGGTCATAAATTACGTTGCATATCCTGCAACTGTAAAATATTGATCTTAAAGTGGCGGGGCGAATGCCGTAAATCGCGATCAAATTCGTCGATGATCTAATCGCGACAGTTGTAAACAATATCGTGACGTAAAACGTTCATGACATTCGCACGTGTCTTCGGAACTTTCGAACATCACGTTTTTCGCATTTTCCTCGTATCCAGGATCCATTCCTATCCGGTAGATTGACGTGGCTCGTTGCCAAGATATCGAAAGTATGCGTTTTGGGATCGTCGCGCGTCAACGAGAAACGCAAATAAACAAAACAATGGTTTAGATTGTTTATACAAGCATAAGGGCAATTTGGGGAAGAAAAGAAAAGGGATGAAGGGAGGTAGTGCAGACTACGAATCGTTGAGTCATAAATCAAAATCTTTGTCGCTTCATGATACGTTGTTTCATCTTTCTAATAATAATTGCAGACGCGTATATAGTTCGAATGCAACGCCCTTGTAAATTTCTATTTGTCGAAATGTTCATAACGCAAACTTGTTACACGACACCCACGCGGGTTATAAATAGTAAGCTCTGGTGACTTTGAAACCTAATATCTGAATGGAAAAAGACTGCACAAGATGGGCATGATTCCTCTTCTGTGCGCGTTTCTAGTAGAATGAGTACGTATCGAATCAGACAACGCGTTAACACTCCCGAAACGTACGACAAAACGATGCAGTAACAATTCCACGTATGAGAAAAAGGATCATAATTTTTCGAACGCAAATCAAAGTAAACTTTCATAGATTAATTATTAATACCAAAAACGTTTACAATATTCTGAAATATTTTACGACAAAACATTGAGTACAAGGAAATACTCACTTTGAGGGTAACTTTGGTAAACGCAGGCGGTTCCTCGGCGGATGTTTTCGAGTCTCTCCTGGAGTTAAGAGTCCAGGGTGCTGTGGGCATCGGCAAAGGTGACGGACCATCCTTGACCCAGGGTGGCCTGAAGGTGGTCCTCTGCGGTGGTTGACCACCGGCGCCAGGCATTCTTCTTTCGTTCTGTCACAGGATTTCTCTTCTCCTATTATCTTCGACGTCCGTTCCGATTTCCACTTGTCGGGGTGACAAGGACACCTAGGTGCTAGAGTATCGGTTCTCGAGGACCGCGAGAGATCCTCTCGAGGACGTGTACGACGCTCCACTGACGGACTCCTGGACGCCGAAAATGAGAAGGTGGGGGACTCGGTTTTACGTGGGAGAGTGCCACGACCCACTTTTCTCGAGACGGTTCACACTCGGGAAATCTTCCGGATTGTCCTCGCGGTTCACTGGTCCCGTTTGATCGAGGGTAGATGTTCTCGCGGTGGTACCGGTGATGCCTTCACCGATCCGCGAACGACTCGTGCGTCGACGAGAATTGTCGGAGACCGAAGTGGCTGAGAATTTTTGAGAGTCTGGGAAAGATTGAGACCTGGACCACACATCAGGGCCACGACTGCACCTCCCTAACCGCATGGTATTTTCGTCGACGTGACGTCACAGAGAGACGCAAGCTCGAAATAGAAGACGGTCCTCTTCTTCTAGGATGGTCTCCGTTAGGTGACTCTCTCGCGGTTAAGACGCCTCTTTTCTTGATCCTACGACGTGTTGCTCACGTCTGTTTACGATGCACCCGTGCGCCGATCGACACGAAGGTCGATCGATCGTCACGCTCGTCCGTGACCAGAACATCGTCCGCTGAATCTCTTCGACCTAGTAACACTTTGGCACTTTATGCGCCGGCAGTATAATGACGGGATGACATCGTCCTTCTTATGCCAAAACTATGAATGCGCAAATTACGTTTTTCACTAAGGAAGTGGGCTGTGTCGCTTGTTTGGCTCTTAAATGCACGCTACAACGATGAAACGACGTTTCGCGGTTAAACTTAGATCAGTAGTGAGATAATTTGGACGAATGATTTAGAGTGATAATTTATAGGAAAAATGATACAAGGCATGCGACATGTGAAACAGTTCACTGTAACGTTTAAGAGTCATTACTGTTGCAAAACGAAATAGAAACATTATTGTACTCTTTTCAATGAAATATGATAACGGTTTACCCATGTTTTCACAATCCTTAAACCTCCCTTCGAATTCGAAATATTTGCAGCAGATCATCAGCGGAGCTTGTCCTTTTTAAAGGGTGGGACGATACCGGGAAAGGCAGTACCAGCGAGCAGCACAGAAGCATAACGAGGAGTTCCTCAGGTACGATTATTACCAACAAATAGCGAGATACTTCGAGCGAGAATGTCAAATCGCTAAACACTACGATTCGTGGAATTACAAGAGTCCAGATCCAAAAGGCGAAATCGAGAAAGCGAAGAAAGCAGAAAGGCTTCAAGCCAGAAGGAACAAGTTAAGAAATCTATTGAAGGAGGAGGATGAGACGTACAGAAAAGAGCTCGAGGAACGGAAAAAAGTAAAAAACCGTCGGACAGAGCCACCGTTGGAGGTCTGGTGGCAAAAGTCAAGGGAGGAACGCCCGGAACAGAGTATCTATCTTCCTAGAGCTTGTCGTAGGTACCAGTCCTACTTCGTCTACCCCAAAGAATCGAATAGTCAACGCTGGAACACTCTCAGAGATACCAATCTGCAGTATTCCCGCGTTTGCAAAGACACGACGAATTTTATTCAACAGAACGGACAAAATTTTTATCGTAGAAGCTCGAAAATGAGCGAAGACAGCGGCAAGAGTGTCCAGGAGCAGCAAAACGTGGCGAAATCGCAGGATTCGCCAAATTATTCTTCGCATCAATATAGTAGCGACAGCGGAGTGCCTAGTTCAAGGTATTCAGCTCGTTATGCTCGCAGAAGTTTGGAGAACACTAACGTGAGATACGACGATTCTGGCGATCCACCAAGCAGTCCTCAGAGTGGATCCCCTGATTCTGATTCTCCCACTGAAAAAGTCCCGCTGTCGAATGAGGAAATTCCTCTCAGCGAAGACGATAAGGAGAATAAAACAAGGGATACAAAATTAAACAGCCCACAAACCGATACATTAATCGAGAGACGTACCTCTAGCTCTATGGAAGACATAAAAAAGGACGAGTTAGATTACGCAAAGCAATCATCGATCGATCATTTGGAGGGAAACGTGGATACAGGTAGATCGGAAAGCTCGATGAGCGAACAAAGAGCCAAAGAATATCAAGTTACGACAAAGAACGACACTAGACAGTTCGAAATTGAAAAGAGCATGCCCTGGCTAAGAATGATCCCTGGCGATAAGAACCTTTCGAAACAGATGTTCCTCTACTTGACTCACAAGGAATTGAAACGCAAGATCGAGGACCTCGCCAGGAGGGAACTGCACGCTTGCAACAAGCAGTCCTGGGATGAAGCTTTGCGACTGAGGGACATGAGGAACAAGGTGGAGCTTATTCGAGAGAAGGAATTGTATAACACGGAGAATCTCGATCTGGACGAAGAATCGAGAAAGTTAGGATTTATCAACATCTATAAGAGGGAGGCGGAACTTAATGAACGAGAAAAAGCTTGCATGGACATGACGATGTACAGGTAAGCTTTAACGAGTGAAAATATTATTGTCAATGTATCACGATCGATCACACGGACAGAAATACTTAACTATTATGTAATGTTACGTGTGAGCTAATCGAGCTGATAGATATCGATCATCGAACGTATTGTTAGTTTCTTTTAATGTTTGAATTTGTTGCAATACTGCCACGTGACCGTGAGCGATGGTAAGGGTCTAGGACGACGAATGGCATACTCTCTGCTTCTCGAATTAGTCGAACTCCATCGATGTTGCAAACGAATATCGTGAGTCATTCAAGTCTTTCCTCGCGCACGCTGCACACTTGCTCGCGTTGAGCGTAACGTAAATGCGTGCCAAGACGTTCGTCATCCTGTACGGCCTACATTCGTGCTTCAATAGATCGCAAATAGTATGATGGTTTGCGATCGAATTCCTAATGAAGAGATTGTACGGGTAAAAAGGAGACGTTCATTTTTTTTCCATAATGTTTTTAGCGAAGATGCAAAGGCTATGTGGAAGAAGTGGGTGTACGAGGACGAAAGATCTGTGACCAAGGATGCGCGGCAGCAGAGGGAGAAGTTGATGAACAGTTTGGAGAAAGAATGGCAGAATCTCGCGATCCGTGATAAGGAGAAGATCGCTCAGTCGTATCAGAGCGTGATGGCCGACTCCGCTTTGCAAGAGGAACACAAACTGGCCCCTGCTATTAATGCGGCCAGGATGAAATCCGTCTCTAGTTCCTGGAAATAGACCGTAGATAGAATTTCATAAATTCGTAAGCTTGGTTTCACTGTGCCAGGCTTAATACAATCGTTTGCATTTCAATGAGTGCGCCACACTCTTTCGCAACAGTGTATATAATGTAGTAGTGTAGTACTATGGTAGTGTATACTATTACATGTATTAAAAAGAAAAAAAAGACTGTTGAGGTATATTTCTCAAACGGAATAAAATATAATGGAAAAAAAAATTAAAAGGAAAAAGTAAAAATGAAAATACATTTAATGGTTAATGACTTAAACGGTAAAAATTGTTATACGTTATTAAAGATTGATTATATAGAAAATACAACTAAAATAAATGCCAAATTCATTATTACATTCGATACTTTGGATATTCGAGTATATAATTGCAAAATTATTTAAAAATCTATTATTTAGTTCAGCGAGTTTTCGTTTATATTCTGTCGCTGCAATTTTACCATTCTAATTGTTTTTCTATTAGTATTATCACAATCTTTTGTTACCCATTAGCGTAACTAGCTTTCCCATTCAGCGTAGTTTACAATTTAATTATTAAATAATATCGCAAATATTTAATTACTCTGTGTTATATTATTATATATGGATAAAATTATCACTTCGAGAACATTTACGTTTAATTGTTTATTAAAAGTATTCATGAATTGGAAAGTGTCTATGTAATTTATAATTTGCGCGTAATATGTTGAACGATATAATTCAAATAGCCCGCAAGAGATCGTACGCCGATAACATTTGTATTTATTTTCTGCGCAGGACGCGAGATGGCACGGCGAGGCCGGTCAGTCGCTCCGCGGGAGTGGAATGGCGCGCAGTGCCCGCGTTTGTTACTGCAAAATCGTTTAATTATATTTCCCGATGGTGTCAAGACGCACACACGAGTGACATTTAGTGCACGAATCATCGATGCCTCGGAGAATACTACTGTCCATGCAGATGGTTCCATCTTCGCACGCTTCGTACAATTGTGGCGGTCCATTGAATGGTGAGTTTGTCAACCAACATTTTCTTCCTCATTTTACAAAGAATTGTATGTGATTCTCGCTGCGTACTATACACGATCGTATGTATAATTAATTATGCCACATTATTACTGCTATCACGAGAAAGATTCGATCTCTTATGACATATTATATTCTACAACCGAGCATTACGAGTTAGCTACGTGCGACACAGTACGACTCTTTGTTTCGCTATTGATAAACACAGCGTAACCTCTCGAAACATTCGCGCAGCGTCACAATTTTCGGAATATCCTTGCGAAGTGTGATAAAGTGTCGTACGTGGCTGGCAACGTATCAAAACACCCTGTCCATTCTGCGAATGCGAAAAGTGAGTCGTTTTTTCGTCGATGCGAGCGTTCGGTCGTAAGTCGTAGCTGTATAGCAAATTGAGGGTAGCAGCGTTAGCACTTAATTATTGTTCCGATGTAGTCGGAACTGTTAATTAAGGGGCCACCGTTTCGACGAACGGCGCGAAAGAATTTACGAGGAATTCGCAGCGGTATAGGCTAGGTGGTCGCCCATTAATCCTCGGGCATACTTAGCGACAACGACCAAATTAGTCGGCCTATCCGTCAAAAAGAGCATTTCCGTGGTAGGCGTGCGTTATATCCGCCGCGAACGGACCCGCCACATGGTGCTTCGCGCGCAGACACGCTTGCGCACTCATCTTCATGGTGCGCCACGAGTAATTTGTATTCATACATGGTGTGATTTAAACGTTAATAACATAAATACCGCCTTTTCTCTCGAATCTTTCGAAAAAAACAGACATTTCTATCTCAACTGATCGAAATAAAATTCATAGAGAAGCCATTCGTTCCTGCGTTTGTAGAGTATACTCGACTTTCGAAGATTTATGAAGATTTAGCTTGGAAAACTCGACTATACGCTACGTAATACTATTCCATATCATTCTTACAAAAGCATAGGCTTGAAGCGATCCGCGAACAAAATGGAGCACGTTTAACAAACTACCGTCATCGTGTGTCCCTAAGGGGCCGTACAAGATGCATTCGCGTGTTACTTTTTCATCTGTCCATCGATGTTGGTATTTCGTGTTAACATTTAAATCACATCCACGTTGTACATCCGGGCCAGAGATCAACCAGCCTCGTACGGCAGAAAGATCAAGAGAGAGAGAGGAAAGGAGAGAAAGAAATGTAGTTTGTAATGCGTGTATCGGGCGTGCAATGGCCCGTGAAAGCTGACTGTCTGCCTGGCACCCAGGAGAAGAGGGATGCAGCCACGCCAGCTATGTTAATTAAACGCGTTTCTAGCCCCCGCATAGGAAATCAGAGAAAAAAGGAGATGAGACGAGCGGTGCTCGAGGAGATGGGGCTACGTGAAAGAGGGTGCCGGCTAATAACACGTCCCGTACGACGAACGCACGCCACACGCCCGTCTTCTTCTTCTTCTTCTACTTCTTCTTCTTCTTCTTCTTCTGCTTCCTCCTCTACCTCCGTCTGAGTCTGCTTCTTCTTCTTTTCTCGTTCTCCTTTCGCCATTCTTTTTTCTCCTCGCCCCTTGCTCGTCTTCTCGACGCTAGAATATCGTGAGAGACCGGCTAACCGTTGTACGGCTATCTTTCCCGATACTTTTAAAGAAGAAACATTGTAAAGTAATGGGGAAACGTTGATTAACCGATAGTGTTCCTCACCTAGTAGATTCGCGATTCGTTTTCGACGGGAAAGATTGATTCAGAGGAATGAAAGTAATTCTGGTACGTTATAGGCGTATTCGGTAGCGTTCTTTTAACTGTTCCAATCATCGAAGCGGTTATCAGATGTAGCGCAAAAGTTTTTCCTTGCATTCTTGATAATTCTGAACAATGGTAGGTTTGGCAGGTCTTTATTATCCTGCGAGCCCCATTATCTCCAGCTCTTTATCTCGAAAAATAGTGCGTGACTTCGATAAGTTACCGTTCAAAAGCGATTAGTTTAAATCGCGATAACTTTATTCCATGTTACACGGAAATTACGCCTGTTCCGGTTTAACGCCTGCGTAAAAAGCGTGATACCGACTACGTATATATATAAAAAACGTGAGAGGGAAAGGAAAGAAACAGCCACTTTCGAGAGCCGGCTAAAGTTACAGCCAGCGACAAATTAGTCGGCCAATAACGGGTCCGAGGGGTTGCTGGGTTCCACGGAAACGCAGACACGGACCACGTGGCACCCCGTAAAGGGAAGCAATGAAGACAGCATATGTCTGACAACCGCTTAATCATCGGGGAAAATTTTCTGTCGTCGACGGATCAGCCTCTCGTGCACCGGCTCGGCTTCCAACGCGTCGCGGGTTCACGTGTTTCGCACCTTTGTTCACCCGGCTACGACCGCGATACCGTTTCTTTACGATCGCTCGATAGCAATTCGCTGCCGCGTTTCCCTGTCCCTTTTAGAAGTTTCCGCTAACTTTAATGCTTCTGAGAAGCGGCCGGCCGAACGGGGTACACCGTTCGCGTGCAATTAACCATCGATTCGCGGGCACGGCGAACGAAAGGAAAAAAGAAGAGGAGCGGAGGGGGGAAAAAAAATGACGGGTACCGAGGGAAAAATGAGGAGAGATTAAGAGGCAAATTGTGGTCGGTATAATCGTGCGGAGAATTCGAGTAAAATTTCGATCGCAATTTCGGCCACTTTAAACTCAATTTGCACGCGTCCATGGCGGCCGTGGCAGTCGAAGAACTCGCGGAAGAGTGTAACGAAACGCGTATAAAGTTGTTCGAGCATGCACGTCGATGATGCGTTAATTTTGTACATTTTTTTGCCTCCGTTACGTCTTTCCTCGTCTTCGCCTCTCTTTCTCTTCCCTCCGTTTCGCCGGTATCCTTCTCTCCCTGGCGGGCAATAACACACGCCGGGCGAAAATTGATTCGATTATTCGCGACGAAACGAAGTGAACACACCGGCGATATTATGTAAATTTTTGTTCATTCGGTGTTTCTGCCCGGAGAGTTCATTATACGCTCTATGAAACTTGGCCCAAAATGCGAACGGTAAATCGCGATTATTGTCCGCGGTATTAAATAACCGTTAAATAAAATAATATATTATAATCGACGTTTACGCGGTTCCTAGTGCTCGACGGATTTTAATCGCGTTACCGACTCGATAATCGAATGCGATAAACGAGTCCGACGAAATCGATAGAAAATGACACGGACGTGTAGCTTGTTCGTTCGACTCGACGGAAAATCGCGGTGCTCCGCGAACGGAGCTGACACGGAGTGTTGTTGGTCCGCGGAAAAACGCGAAGGGTAGCCAGGCTTTCCTTTTTTTCTTTTCCTTTTCACCTCGGTAGCGTAACAACGAGGCAGTTTTGTTCGGAAATTGGCGAATCGTTGCCAAGACCGAAGCAACGCGATAAATCTTCGCAGGGAAAGTTTACGCGCGCGGCGAGTTCCGCCGAAAATTTATTCCCTTCGTTATCGTGAAGTTTCGCGTCGGCCTTGAACGTTGATCGCATCCCTTTGACCGCGATATTGGCCCTAAAGATTAGTGGAACAACAATCGCACGTTCGAAGTCGAAGGAATTCTTCAAAATAACCGTTAGTCGCTTCGAATTTTGATTTTCATAAATTATTTCACTCAAAAATCTTTGCTTACTAGTGTATTCGACCCCCGACCCACGTTTTCCGCAAAATAAGCGTTTATTGCTTTTAACCCTTAGAGCCCTCGGCCGTTCAATGCCGCTTGTGCGTGGTACGCTGTTTACTTATTCCGATAAAGAGCGCCCTGCGTCTGAGTAGGAAGGTAATATTTCACTTGCGATGTGAAGTATATCGATTCGATCGAAATTACTTGAAAATTAAAGTGTAGGGAAGAATTACGATACCTAATGTAGATATATATCAAGGGTAAAGTAGAAAAGTAGTTTGTTGCTGCTGCTTCTATGGTGATTCTGTGATTGTCTGCAGATCCGTGCATATATGGGTTTGTAGTGCGAAATGAACAACTTTTTCGTGGCCCCTGTTCGAGGTTACAGGATTGCAGACGGTTAAACGATTCGCACAGATTAAAGTTTCGATTTTTCGTTCCCCGTTTTGACGGCAATACTTTAACAGAGGCGCTAGAAAGGGACGAAGAGGAGGGTAAAATAGACCTTTCAGTCTGTCTGAAACGATTTTCTCACGGTGTTCATGCCGAGATAATTAAAGCGTGTCTTTGAGGACGGAACGGAATGGAAATGCACGCAACGTGATTTTCGCGAAATAGTTTGCGGTCGGACCAACCAGGACGGTTCTCCGTTTCAAGCTCAAACGAGCCGACCATTTTTTTCCCCTCTTTCTCTCTCCCTCTCCGTCTATTCGTTATTATTTAGAACATTGGCCGTGTTCGTAGCCTCGGATCGTGACTATTTTCCGGCCAATGAGTTCGAGGACGATTTCGAGCGCCATTCCGAGCGATTAGTGGCCTCGCTCCCACGCGACGACACAGAGCTTTTCCGTTTCGTTCCAGGGACGAAGCGGGTTTAACGGGCACGGAGGAAAGTCAACTTTTTTTTTCATCGTCCGTACACACGGAGATTGTAATTACACCCTGCGAGCATAGAGGACATTAATTGCAGTCCGTGGATTGTGATTAATTGCCGCATCGATAATGATTCATTGTCGCATCTAACGATACCTCGCCGGTAACATCTTCCTCAGCGGTAGGGTATAATTACGGGTGAAGGACAGTGACCCGACGATTTCGAGACTCTTTTCAATTTTCAGATAAAGGCCTGTCGTACGCGCTGGTTCGCTCGAATTATCCGGTCCAACGAAAGGAGCGTTCGATTAAGCCGCGCGTGCCGGTTACGCAATTTTCTACTAAACACAATAGGTGGCTACATCCGAAAATGGTAATCGAGAAATCGATTCGATTCACTGTGGGGAGGGAAAAAATTTTCGAGCCACATACTCTACGTACGTGGTCCTTTAATGACCGAACTGGACTTTGACAAAAGCTATCCGAGGCCTGACTTAGTAGCTCGACGCAGAAACATTCCAAAGCGATATCCGCATCGATACACGTAAACGATATTACGAAATTACTTTCCCAGAGATACTTGGTACGTTATCAAAGGTAGTAGGTACGTGCAATCTCATCAACTAAAATCGTCGAAAAGCCCTGGCGCAAAAGGAACGGCGATGGTGGCCGCGCGCCTGCGAGAGAGCGAGAGGGGCAGAAAAAGAGAGAGGAGCTCAAAGAAAATATATTTATAAAATTCATGGCAGACGTCTGGCTCGGTTAATCGGTTTCCCGAGGACGTTGATCAATTTCGCCTAGAAAGAGTGGAAAGAGAAAGGGAGACAGAGGCGTACGCGCCCTCCGAAACATCCCTTTCCCACCTTCACCCTCTCTTCATCATCGCTTCTGTCCTGTCCCCCTTTTTTGGCCCGCGCCCGCGCCTCTCTCTCTCTCTCTCTCTCTCTCTCTCTCTCTCTCTCTCTCTCTCTCTCTCACTCTCCATCTCGTCTCCGTTCCCATTCGCGTTTCGTTCGCCTCCCTTTCTTTCCCCGTCGCCTCCTTTTCGAGTCGCGAAAAAAATGCCCCTTCGGGCAGCAGCAACTCTCGTAGCTTCCGTCGTTCCCGAGATGCTCGCCGCGTTCTCCCGCCTCCGCCCCGATCCCGAACGTCAATGCCGCCACCTCCGCCTTCTTTTCTCTCTCGGCTCTCTGCTCTTTCTGCTAAAGACACGCAAAAGTGAGCGCTCGCTCGGCCGTCTCTCAATGCCCGTGTGCAAAACCCGCGCGACTCCTCCGCCTCCCTTCGTACAATCTACCTGGAGAGCAATATCGGGCCGCGTGCATGCACATACGTACACACGATCGCGCGGAGGGGGGGGGGGGGGGGGCAGCGATAGATAGAAACGGACGGAGATGAAAATAGAGAGAAAAGGGACCGGGGAACGGGTACGCGGTATAATATACGTAAATACGGATGCAGCATTGCGCGCGTACGTATGCACGGTGGTGCGTACGCGCGCGAGCGAGCGAGCTTTCTTCTCTCGCTCCCGCGAGAGCCTGTTATGTGGAAAAATAAGTACATGGAGCCACCTAGGCACCCAGCGTGAAGAACACAGAGGGAGGAACCGAGAGAAAAAGGGATACGCGGATAGAAGGAAGAAAGAACGGGATACCGGAGAGAGGAGTCCTCCTGCACTCTCGGCCCGTTCACCACCTCTCTCGCGCGTTCTCTGCGTCCTCTGCCCGCGGTTCGTACGTGTGCTCGCCGCGTGTGTACCTACGTGTTTCATGTTAGTGGCCCGTACGCTCGTCTTCGTCGCCCGGCACTCGCGCCTCTGTCTGCGTGCACGTACATTAGGTACCTGCGCGTATATATAGGTACCTATCTATAGGTACCAAATGGTAAATGAGAGGGTAGACGCGAGGTCCGGACGCCCGCAGCTAGCGGCGACCCAAAGCTTCGTCTACCGCGGGGCTGTATGTGCCACCACACGTACCGGGTGATCGCGAAACCCTGTACTTTTTTCCATCCGAACGCCTCTCTCCCTGAACCACCACGCGATCGTCTTCGACCGGTCGATTTCTCGATCTTAGGGTTCGCGGAAAGAGAACGGGGACCGCGTGGCTCCGAACAGGGGTAGGCATAGAAAATGATTTCGTTGCCGTAGATTTAAAATAGGAGGATTCTTTGAGAAGTTTCCGCGTGTGTATATCGGGAATCCAACTTTTAAATAATGGTAAATATTTATTTTATCTTCTTGTTTGTCCACTGAATTCATTTCAAATTGATATCTTCGCGAATCGAGGAAACTAATTTCTCGCAATAATAATATCCAAGCCTCTCCATTTATTAATTCGAATGTTTTAATGAGTGCATGGGAAATATTTCGCGGACCAATTCGTAAAACCATACGCATTGATAGTTTATCCGCTGGCATGAGTCGTTACTGGAGGTGACGTATGAAAAATAAAGAACAACAGTGCTGGTAAGAGCGCGAGAGGCGCGGAAAATGTTGTAAAGTCCAGTTTTCGATGTATACCGCAGTCGGAGATGAAAAATTTTCTATATCGCCGTCTATTATCGTTGCTTTAACTGTATTTACCCGGCGCGCTTTTTCAGTCGCGCCGCCGGCTGTTGAGCGCATTTTGTTCGCAAATCGGAATGGAATAACGGCGACTGAGGGGGGCGGAGGAGAAAAATTGCCACGTTTGCACGAAATTTCGTATTTTCCCGCCGTACGATCGGCGATAATTCAAAGGCAGGCCGAAGGGTGCGTCGCGCCAGTAACGATAACGCAGTAATTCGAGGGAAAATGAGGTGGAAAGCGCAGTTTTAGAAACCGGTGTAAAACAGGCGGAGGGAAATTGTTTCGTCGTTACGTCGAATTGTAAAAGAACATTGCTCGTATGGAAGTATCGCGGCGACGTTTCGAGATTGGCGTGTATAATGGTTTGAATGTCTATCGGACGTTACACAAGTCCTCCGTGGGCGTTCGTATTCGCGAAGTCGTACATTCGAGGCGAAGCCCCGGAAAATTTCTGGTGGAATCGTCATTGTCGCAGTTCTCTACCCACGTGCATCTATACCGTGGGGTTTTCACGTGCGACGAATGAAACCAATGTCGAAACTGTAAGATGTAATCTGGCCGACCGATCTCTGGAATCGCTCCGGCGATTCGAATTGATTAAGTTCTCCTACTGGTTTCCTATCTGTTGTTATTCGTTATGGTAAAACGCTTTTCATTGAATTCACCGAGCGTTACTTGCGTGGAATTTATCATCCGAACCGTGAAACGTTTTCACGCAGTTATCGTTTAACTTGGTATTACGCTGAATAAAATTTAAACGTTTAAACGGGAAAAACGTAACGGGAACGTTACGCGTCGAAAACGACGACGCTTCGACGATTGTAATCGATTTGTTTTCCAAGGAGTAATTGAACCGTTGAAGCTAGCTGATTCAAAATTATTAAAAGCGCACACCCGTTGCATCGTTTTCCTTTTATCACGAGGCAGACGCGTGCGTATCGCGGTAACGATGACTCGAGTCCTTCGGCTCGGATCTTAGGCATCGTCAGGACGTTTTGCTTAGAGAGATCCTTTTTCTCGTACTTGAAACGTACGGTGCGCAGCAGCGATTAGCAGAAACTCATCACTCGCAGCTCGGCTATGACGTGCTCGCACGTGCACCTCGATTTCGCATTCCCGGCTATTCCAGCGTCGCTGATTTCAACTCCTGACGTTTTAGAATTCGAAACAATTAACGGCGTACAATAAATCTCGTCGAAGGAAAAAAGACGCTCGTCTGCACGCGCCTCCCGCTGCCCCTTCGCTATCTCAATCGCGAACATGTTCGTAAAACTTGCCAAAGAAGCGACTACCGCATCTTTCTTGTCGGCGATTACAGTTTTACTTCTTTGCTAAATGGCGTATAACAATAATTTGGAAAAATTTGGAAAAATTTGGAAAAATGTTAAGGCTCATTATCGTTCGCGGTGCGAGCAGAATATCGTTGCAACGCACGATTTGCGCGAAATCTAATATTCCGCGAAATACGGTTGGTGTTTCCGCTGAAGGCCACCAGCTGAACACCTGTTATCAGCGGTTCCACACTATTCGACGTTACACGGGCCTCTGTTATCAAATTTGATATGTACCAGAGGCTGGCCGCGTGTAATTTAAATTGGAACGGGGCGACGAAAGGCGAAACGAGCCAGCAACGACACAAAAACGGCTGTCGAAAAATTGCCGCGTTCGTTCTTCGTGCATCGATGCATTATCGTTGGGCGATTCGCGCGACGATAAAATGAACAAATTCTCGCGGAACCGAGGGAAAAATTGGGCATCGAAGTTCCAGCCGGATGCGAACAGCGAGTTAACACACTCGGAGCCCACCGTTCGTTTCGATTCTGTGAGCAAAAATTCACCGCGTGCATTATAAATCTCCATTGGTCGCGCGAATAATCGTACGGTCGGCTACGCTACCGGCGAAGAAACCAATTAACCCGCGATCTCCTATTTTCGATTCGTTCGAACTCGTTTCACCCTCTCCGTCCCAGCCTCGTGCATCGTTTCGTGATTAATTTCGATCCGTTCCCGAGGAACCGAGGAAGGGCTCGACGCGAAGAGGTCGCGGTGGAACGTTCCGGTGTCGTCCAAGGGACGGAGGAACGTGTGTGCGCGTCGATACGTGCGGTTCTCGGACGGACACCCGGTATAGAACGACCCGTGTTCCCGTCCACGAACATAGCCGAGCCAGGCCGCGGACTATATCGGTGTAAGAACGGTCGGTCGATGGGATGAGAGAGAGAGAATCGTCGTCCGGACCTCGCGTCTACCCACCGAGTTGATAGGTTGTTCGAGCGAGAGAGCAAGAACGAGAGAAGGCACGACAGAGAGGGTGAACGATGAGGGTAGGACGGAGAGCGGTGACCGCGGATGCCCTGGGTCCGAGAGAGAGGCGCAGAGAGCGCGAAACGAACGAGGCTGAGGGAAAGAGCGAGACGGCCGAGCAACGAGATAGAATTAGAGAAAGACGGAGCTACCTTTGCCTCGCCGCTGTTTCGAGGGTTGAAGCGAGAAAAAGAGAGAGGGAGAGAAAAGGGGGATGAAAGAGGGAGAGAAGTGGTGAAAGAGTGCGAGATATCTTGAAAGGGAGAGCGAGGGAGAGAGGCCGGGCGAAGGAGCGTCGGAGTAAGCGAGGAAAGAGTGGCAGCCGAGTGTGTGTATATATGCAAGAGAGGTAGGAGGTGGAGCGAATAAGAGAGAACCGTGTTTCGTTTCGTTCGGCTCCGGCTTTACCTCGGCTTTCGTTCGGCACGAAACCCAGAAGGGTGGAGAGGATGAGGTGTACGCGGTGGAAGAAAGAGAAGAAAACGAACGGAGGGATGGGCCACGTAGAAATCGTCCTACCGTACCCTGCTACTACCTGCGATCCTGCGGTGAATCCGCCTTCCAGGATCCCTTCCTTCCTTCCTTCCTTCCTTCCTGACGTGCTTCTTCCTTCTTTGCCGCTTCTCCTTCTGTTCTCTTCCTCCACTGGTTCCATCGACCAAAGATCAACGCTGCTTGCCTCGCGTCTCTATTCTCGCCTTCCTCTACCGACGTTTTCCTCTGTTTCTCTCTTCGTCTACACCACCCTCCTTCTCTTCCCGTCGTGGAAACATTTAAATTCCGCCGTCGAAAATTGAATTCCCGAAAAAAGATTTTTCCGGGAGACCGTTCCTACCTGTTCTTCGCAGCGTCCCTTTACCGTGGCTTCCTTTCATCCCCTCGTTCCTTCTACTGTTCCCCAGCTTCAAAGCTTTTAAATTCCACGCTCGCGGAACCAGGATATCCGTTTTTCGAGATTCAATTCGCCTAGCCGCCTCTTTTGCAGCATTTTCTTCGTCCACGTTACCCAACTCTCGCCCTTCGCTTCATCCACCGAGTGCCGCATTTTTCGTTGCATCTTCGCGTCGTACCCTTTGAAATCTCGTGCCGCGCGAAACCCTTTGTTCCCGGAGATTTCAGCTGGAAATAAAGCCACGGTGAAAAAATCCCCTCTTCCCCGTGAAAATAACGTTGGAAACGGCCGTTTCTCAAGCGAGATTTCGAGCCGAAACCGATTCTCATCCGCCTGTTCTCTTTACTTCTGCTGTCCGTCTCCGTTCGCATTTTTATCGACACTCTAATCTAACCCGTTCGCAGTATCGAGGACAACCCGGGTTCCAGAAAGCTTTATTAAGGACAACACGCGGGCTATATTACTTCATTTATTACGGCCTCCTTTTTTGGCTGTCCACCGCGGTCGCATACCACTCGCACCTGTCTCTGAATTTTACCAGACAGTCGGACAGTCCGCTTCCACTTAAGACCCGATGATCCGCTTTCAGCGTGCTTTCTTTTTCTCCTTGCCACGCTGCTGCACTGTCCTTTGATATCCTTTTTCAATTTAAGATCTCGATCTTTTGCGCCTTTTTCACGGTACACTCTTTTTGTCCTCGTTTACCGAACAATCGCACCGTTCAGCGACGCGTGCCAAGAATTCTCCTTTCCCTGCTGCTTCGTTACTAGTCGCCAGTTTTTCCAAACTCCCCGCGTCGGTTTTCCCGTGCACCTTTCTTCTTCAATTTTCTTGCCCCTCCCCCCCTCCCCCCCTCCCCCCTACAGCCGTGTCGTAATTGTACGTATCGCTCGAGGAGAAAAGAAGAAAGTTTCCCCCCGCCGTTTCCCCGGTTTCGAGTCCTCGTTGCTCGAACGTTCCTCCTGTCTTCGTTCGTTTGGACAGTACAATTTAAGTTTCGAATTAGATACAAGCAACCTGTTAACGTCACGGGATCGATCTTCTCGCGTTTACGAGAGCCTTTCCGAGTAAACGAGCAACCGACCGGTCCTCCCGAGAACGCGTGCCCTATTCATCGGAATACTCGGCCGTTGGATGAAAAAAGCTAAGCGGGAACAGGGAGGAGCTGCTTTGAAACGGTCTAACGTACGTTCAGTTTAAACTCCACATGCCTCCGCGCGATTAATTGTCTTCTTTTTTTCCGGCGCAACACGTCCGTGGCAGGTGAAACAAGAAACGAGAAGGTGGATCGGTTCGAAATAGTTTATACGTGGCAGCCGATCGAAAGGAATCGCGTGAAATCGAATTCGCACGCACGTACGACACGCAGGAACGCGAGGAAGGGAGCGCGACCGGGCCGGGTAGGGGTTGGGGTACACGTGAAAATAAAAACCAAGCCCCGAGGAGGGACGCCCGCGTTTCGAACGATCAAAACGCCCTCGATCCTACGGCCGAACCGGCGTAGTTCTCTCGTCCCGTGATCCTTGGTACTTGCAGAGTACCGGGATCCGTCAGTTGCCAGGATGACGAAGCTGTTGCCATCGAGGAAAGCAAATAACGCCGTCTCTTATCGAACTCTCTGCAAACGTGCATCTCGTTTGACCAATGATTTATCTGAAAAATTCATCGTCCGCGAACCAGAAACTATTCGCGTTGATCGACGAAAAAGTGTTATCATTTTTTGCCGGTCAACGGCTCGCTAATACACGGTTGTTCTTCCTTGAATAAATTGCCGGCAATATTTTACAACTTAACGCGCAACGTCACGGACGGAAGGTATGCAGTGCAGGAAATATTTATCGCATCGCCTTCCAATTTGTCCGGTAGCGTACACTTTTCGACGGGAATACGAAATTCAGTCGGCGATAGATCTCTTCTTGGTTACCGGTCCCTATCATTACGGGCTCCTCGGGGTTTGTGTAACGGAATGTCCCGCGACACGTAAAATCGTTAAGCGTAACGTCAAAGGACTCAATTATACGAGCGATGAATTTCGATAGAAGAAAAAAAAAAGAAAAAGAAAGAAAGGAAGAAAGAAAAAGGAATAGGAGCGAAAAACTTTGGTGGCGTATCGAGAAATCGATGTTTTCCAATCTGTGATCGCAAGAATGTTCGAGGCAGCAAAGGTCGCCGGCGGAACATCGTAAAGCCGATTGTCGTAAAACATCCTCCAGCTTCTTTGTGGTCTTCCTGCTGCTCCCTCGGACTCCCCCTATCCCCAATTTTTCTTTTTCTTGTCCGTCGTGTTTCCTTCACCGCCAATTTCAAGCATTGCGTAAGACGGTCGTTCGGAAAGTTAAAGGCGGCGAGGCGATAATGATAATCGTTAGCCGCAGGTCGGACCACCGAGTTCGAAAGGTAAAAGCGACAGGGGACGAGGAGGATGCGACGAGAAGATACCGCGGGGGCCCCTTGCGAATTCGCCGCGGATCGAATGGAATCTCGAATTGTGCGCGTCCAACTTCCTACTCGGTATTCGTTAATTACCGAAAAATTAGCGGACATCACCGACGTTGATGATATCGGGAGACGATCGCCAGATTCCACGGCTGATTTGATTAGAATCAGGAACACGGCAAGCGTCGTTAATTATCCGTCTTCGCTCAACGACCACTTTGACTACATGCGGTGGCAGTGTTTACATAGTTGTTTGCACGAATCGATTCGGTGGATATTTCCCTCTTTTTTCTTCCTAAGAACCGAGTAAATTTTTCACCGAGCTTCTTTATGATCTTACGTGATCCGAGTTAACCTTTATGATCTTACAACGCGTATTTACAGCCACGTTTGTAAAAAAAAAAAAAATGAAGAGGCCTCTAAAACGCACAATCCGTCTCCGTTGGTCCGTGAGGCTCGATTGGCTCGCGAAGGATAACAGATCAGTGACGCTCGATATTTATGCAAAAGTAATATCCGCTTCCTCTTCGCAAAGGGTCGATTTCCGGTATTGCATAAACTCGAGACGGTTGTTTGAAGCCCAAAGGCGTGGCGCGATGATAATATTAAATATTATTCTTCGGTCGAAGCACCAAGAGTCGATCTGCAACACGGTTGCCGGGCTCGACTCCGCGCTCGCAAAAAAAAGAAAAAAAGGAAAATTAGCTCGCTAATATTTGCTGAATCTCCCTTTGATTAAAATGCGAGCGGCTTAATTTAAAATTTCCCGAAATTATAATAAGAACCGGCGCGTATCACGATTAATTCTTTCGAGGTAGAAATGTTGATTTTTCTGGTACGCTGGAAATCGTTTCCGCTTTTCCGTTTGGCCAAAGCAGCAACGGGTATCGTTGATTTTTTAATAACGTCGGAAAATATTTTCGTTCGCCGGGATTACGCGCGGAATGCGTCGGGGAATATTAGACGGCGGCTAGGAAATGTAGAAAAATGAAAAGGAAAGGAAAAGAAAAGAAATCCGCTACCTCGGTCGTTTCCTTGGAGGACGCGGGAAAATTTCTGCGGACGACGCGACTGCGCGTCTGTTCATCGCTTCTTACGATTTTTTTCTCCTTTTTTTCACGACTCGTTGTCATACACGTTTCAATTGAACCAAGAGTGGTGCAATTAATCGATGCCATCGTCGACCGATTGTATCTTACATTCTTCGAAACGTCTTTATCCCATTAAATTAATTAACGAACGATCTTACGATTCATCGATAGGTTGCCCCGCGCGTTAAAACCGGGTACACTGGAACAATTCATTCCTCTCGCGTGTAAATAAATTCCTAACAAGTTCCACGTGTGTATGGAAACGGACTTAATGACGCCCGATAATTTCCTGTAGACACGTCGATCGATCGGATCGATATCAACGCTCCCAGGGACCGGCAGTTCTGGCTTCAACTGCCGTGAATTTTTCGAAACAATGCAACTCGCTTTCGACAAGACGGAACGCTTCACGCCTCGAATGGTATGCGGCATAGGTAATATCGTTGGCGTGCAAAACTTGATCGTTTGTCGGCGTGTGCGTACGTACCATGGCGGAACTTAAGCGCAATTCACACTCCGTCGATTGATCGCGCACGCACGCACACATCGGCTCCCTCGCCAGTCGGCATGGTTCGCTTTCTCTGTGATCGTGAAGAGTGATAATGATCGTGGCCAATTTGTTTCCACCGTGGTACGCCTCTAGACACAACGTTGCCGTAATTATGATAATGAGTTTGTCGTAAAAACCGCGACGGACGCATGATTTTTCATGAGTTACCGCCGGCAAAGGCGGGAAGGCAGGCTCTTTTGTCCGCGTTTCGGTTTTCCCTGGCTGGCTCGACTTTGTAATCGAAAGGGCCGCGGTTTAATTGAAATATCGGTGGCTTCGCGGCGTTAATTGCGAGCCTCCGCGAGGAGCGTTCATTATCAGCTATAAATGGAATTATTTATATACGCGGGAGTTACATCGACGAGATTTAATCGATCAATCAAAGGGAAGATATAATGTACACCGCGTACGCGTTCGACTGGGTCCGTACTTGTCAGCGTCGATGATCAATAGCGACAACCCTTTTCTCGATAAACGATCGTACCAGTAACCGGGAACGAAATCGGTCGTCAAACGGATCGATCGTTTGTAACATTAATTTATTCGATAATTAGAATCTCGGGTGTCGCGCGTACGCTTTTCCTAGCGTTGGGACGCGATCGCGAGCCGAAGAGCAACCGGGGGCGGCGATGCCCGAAATCAACGTTGCCCGACAGCGTTCTAAAGCGCACGCTGGGACACACGCGATTTATTTTTCACCGGTACGGTTGCACGCCGTGTCGTTTTAATTATTTCAACGATATTACAGGGAACGCATTGAGCGTTATTTAATGCAGTCGAAACCGCATAAAACGCGGCTTTGTACCTGCCAAAAGCTTCGCTTCCGAATATCGGGGAACGCGGCACCGATGGCCAGGTAGTTGGCGGAGACGGCCGCAGGAGCGGGAGGAAGGGCAGGTTATTAATAATCCTGAACGATTTATGCTGCTTCGGAAACGTTCGTGCCTACAATTTTCAATAGTTTCAAGGGGGTGTAACGCGAGTGGGGACGGGGTGTATTATCGGTGGGGCAAGCTGCTTTAGCTTAGCGCAAACAAGCAACCCGGTTGGCAAACAATGAATTCGGAGAGACACAATGGCCTGGACGAAAACTGCCGTTGAAGGAAATTCGGATTTTCGTAGCGCGACGAAATTTCGTTGCCGCGCTCGTTCGCGAGCCAGCGTTAAATCAAGGGTGGCTGGATATTCGAGACGGCCACCAGCCCAGGTCCTCGGTGCTCGTTTCGACGAATTACCGATTCATTTTCCCCAGGAAACGTGCCTAACCACCGGGCCGGGTTTAATTATTTCAACGACATCGCAACAAGTGCATTAAACGTTATTTAATCTATCTCAAAACGCGGCGCGTACGGCGTGGCCACATAAAATATCGCTTTGTAACTGCCAAAGGCCCGGCTTTCGAAACGAGGAGGGCGTTAATGATCGTGACCAATTTGTTTTCTGCATGAAACGCTTTCCCGCGGCGACTCCGCCAGCGCCGGACGGAATTTTTGTTTCTCCCGTTGCCCCGGTGCATTGTTCTACGCTCGCGTGTGTATCCTCGCCGCGCGTGCACGCCTCTCTGTATGCAGTCCTTCTCTTTGCTTGGCGAGCGTCGCGCAAACGCAAACACCGAGCACGCCTCGCTTCGCTAACACGTTATTAACTGTTAAGCGACCCGATTATGAATCTTCGGTCTACGCGAGCTACGACTTTTCAAATTCGAACACTCGAATGTTCGAAAACGCCGCCCAATTGCAGTTCCATTCCCCCTCGCGTTTCCGATACTTTCTCATCTTGAAATCCCTGCACCGCTGCTGCGCTCGTGTTGCAATGCAGACGCCACGTGCAAATTTCGCATTTTTCGAGCGTTTGGAATTCCTCTCGATCCATCGTACTTTCGCGCGACCGTTTTCTAATCACGAGTTCCAAATTCAATTGAGCGAACCCGCTAGTTTTCCCGCGGACGCACAGTCGTATCGCGTATGAATAATGCCAGCCGTACGAGGATAAATCTCGTCGTTTCTTGGAGCTGTTCACGCGCCCCCGTTTGTTCATCATTCTCGGTTTCTATGCCGGCGTTGGTTGGCGAGATCGTTCCAGGCGAGCACTGAAATACGCGTTCTTAGTTATTTATGATCTGTTTATGGTATCGCGATAAGTATGCCCGACACGTAGACCGATTTCAGACGTATTTTCCATACCCGTTGCTGAACCGATCCTAACTTCCCTTTAAACGTTACTTTCCGTGTCGCTCGTTTCTTTGTATACCGCGAATTCCACCGTGTCTGTTCTTAGCCACGGATCACGGTTGTTTAAAACAGGGTAGTCGAACGGTGGCATAAAGATGTCAGGCGACGTCGGGCGAACTTTTTCTTAGGTGCTCGACGCGCGTGGACAAGAGCTACCAGGAATTCCGGATGCGTTTCAGAACGGAGCACGGCGACACACCTAACAGTCGTTCCGATCCTAATCTCGAGACCATCTGAACCGCTCGTCTCATTCGGGTGCCTTAAACGTGTCCTGGTTCGTTGATCACGTGGGCAGGATTTATGCGTTGTTACCTTAGGCGCGAGTTTCACCGGTGGACGCGTTGCATAGAAATGCCGATCGGTTCCGACCCGGGGACCGTTTATAGATCACGACGCGTCGCTCAGTTAATAAATACCTCTATCCGAGCAATTAAAGACGCGCCGTAATTTTCGTGGCTCGAAGTTATCGGTACGAATGCAAACGAAAAAATGGCGGAGCTGTTAATTACTGTAACGGTAGCTGTGGTACAGTAGTGCTCGGTTGAATCCATTCGATGTTGGAATACGGAATAGAAGAAGCACCGTTTGTAACTTCCTGAACGAAACGAGGGCTACCAGTCATTCAGTCACCCCTGATTTTTCCCTACCGGCAACGGGCACGAAATTATATCCTTTCAGACAGGACGGACTGTCCTGCCGGCCACCCAGCGCAATTTTCTGACGGCGAATCGTCACTTCGCATTCCATTCACCGGATACGACGCAAACAGCCACGGCGATACCGCCAATGGGTACGTGTGGCGGCCTACCCTTTCCCTTCCTCTGAAACGGACGAATATATGGATTTCGTTATCTTAATGAATCCGTGTGAACAAGACCGCGTGGCACGACACGGACCCACGGTAGCATCGTCGGACGATCTTAGGAACTCGAGGCTCGCGAGCGTGTCATCCTCGATAAGATTGCGTTTCTTTATTGGCGCCATCGCCGGGCTCGGTTTAATTAATTCGACGTTAAGCAACGACAACCAGATAAACCTGTAACTCGGACTCGTGGACGATTCTTTTCCCCTCCACGGGCGTTTGCTTCCAGGTTGCCACCGACGTGAATAATTTCTCATTAGGCTCCTAGTTGGCCCCATAAAGATAACCGCGATAAACGCGCGAACACTTTGTCGGTTATCGGGGGTCGGGAGGAAGTAACACTTGTAAAATGTATTGCGAGGCCCGTTCACGCGTTCGCCGGCAGATACACCGACGGATAAACGAACGGTTGGTTTTTCTTCACGCTGGCCAGCTAAACGAGGAAAAATCATCTGGATCCCCTCGGACGTTAATCGACTTACGCAGAAGTGACGGGCGTAGTCTCGCGCGTAGGCAACTCGCTCGCGTTTGCCGACGCGCGCCGTCCGCTTTCGATTCCGCTGCATCCACGCTCGACGCGTGTGCAACACGTTGCCGCGATTCGCGGGTCTATCTGGTATCTCCAATCGTATTTATACAACGATGCGGTAATGTAATCCGACAACTGGCGTGTCTACTATGTAGAATCCCGCGGGAGCTCATCCCGCTGATAGCTACGTGCGGGAAGAACGTATCGGATTTTTTGTTCTTCGAAAGAGCTCTTCGAGGGTGTACGTCTCGATACTATCCACTCTTGGATAGCGTGGTATAATTTAAAGCGCATCGTCTTGTCCGGTTTTCCGGGATCTTAGATCTTAGTTTTTATCCCCATTTATTGCCACCGATTAATTGCCAACTTTATCTTTAGCAAGCCGAGACCATTTCGTTTTACGGTCTCTCCTTGGGAAAGGAATTCCTGGTCCGTTGCGAATAGGAGCTCGAGCGGCTCGATACGCGGTGATATCGTTCGGTGAACATGCACGCGATAATCAACCTCGTCGACGAATATGCATCCAGTGCGCTTATTACGTTATCAAAAATAGGAGGCGCGGTTGGCATAGACCGCGAGAGGGTAACGTCGTAAAAAATGAGAGAAGAGGAGCACGATGGGTAGACACTGGTAGACGCATCGGTATACGCTGTTACGTTCGCGGGTCACCGACGACGTGGACCACGATAAAAAGTCGGTTTTCGTTCCTTTCTCCCTCTCGTCGATTTGCCTCGAGTCAAAAGTTACGAACGGACTGACGGACAGGTGACGCAGACGGATGCCGCTCATTTGTCTCGCTTCGAGATGAGCGACGAGAAGAACGAGAGAAAAGGTTGCGCTCGGCGGAGCTGCGCGCGAAAGGGATGAAGGTAGACGGTGCTCGAAGCGAAGAATCGGAACGGAGAAGGACGGAAGATTTTTTGGGCAAAGAGGACTCCCCGTCGCGTTCGGCTTCCCGCTGGCAGCGGTCAATTTGCTGCTCCTTTTTTTTCTCCCTCTTTTTCTTTCATTACGCCAAACTCTCGACCGCGAGAATCTCTCTTTCTTTCCGTCTCGTTCGCCTTCTTCCACCTTCTTCCACCTTCTTCCACTACCGAGACCCTCTTTCTTTTCTTTTCTTTTCTCTTATTCCACCTTTTCCTCCGCGTTCCTCGCCCCCGTTGTCTTTTGATTTTCGCTGGATTTTTTCGAAACGAGAACACACGCCGCGCCGCCGCCGTCACGCCGGGCCCCATCGTCGCCGCTGCCCCGTAACGATAATGCAACGGTCCAACGAACGGTTAAAAAATGGATTCTTCCTCTTCTTCTTCCAACGGCAAGAAGACGGCTGTTGCCACTCCCCTAGCTGTTCTAGATTCCGCAGTCGATAATTGAGTTCGTTCGTGAATCGAACGCCTCCGATCGTTGCTACCTTTCTCGAGTTTCCCGCAGGAGAACGTCCGCTTTCGATTCGAACGGAGAATAAAACGGTCCCCGGGTTTCGGGGGCGGCGAAATACGAGCGTACCCACCGTCGCCTCGTTCGGTTCGCGTCGCTGTGTCGCCGTCGTGGAGAAAATCGCGGCGATCCGTTGTTCTTGTTCGCCGAATGAAAAAGAATCGCACCGACGCACGGAACGAGATTCTAACGGTCCGATAAGCTATGAAACTTCTCCTACGTTTTAAAAAGCCCGTCGACCATAATGTCCTTAATCCGGGCACGGGAAAACGCTTCCCTGCAGTTTCTTCTTTTCTACCCCCTCTCGAGCTCATCCTGCCGCTCCTCTCCTCCTGAATTTCCTTTCTTCCGCGCGGAACTACACGGCCGAACTTCGTCCTCATTATTGCAGTACGCCGGAAGGAACGGCTCTTTTTATTATCGCCACCTTTTCAAAGGATTCCCTAATGGCGTCTCGTCTCGCCGATAACACCCGGGCAGCGTCCTCTTGTCGCTGGAACTTTTCTCTCCCGGCTTGGCGAGGATGGAAATCTCGCGGAATTCCGAGATGGAAAAAGTCTTCCTCTCTCGGACAATGTGGAGAGCCGTCGATACGACGGAAAGTCCCTCTCGCCCGTTGAAAATAGTATCTTCGTTCCGGACGAAGTTCTGGACGCGAACACAACGACGGTGATCAATTTTCCGACGTACTATAGATGGAAAACTGTTTAACCGAGTTCAGTTTACTAAAATAATACGACGTATATTACGTAGCTGCGATTCTATTTTTTATACTTTTTGTGGAATACAGATAAAAAATGAGGTTAATTTGCAATAGCCCGTGGCTGTACTCTCCGCCCTTACGTGGCGATAATACGTCCTACTTTTTTTTCCCCCCCATGTTGCATGCTCTTTTCTGGACACGTAATTTTCTTCTCGTTCGCGGGCGTAGTCTCGAATAAAATACGCAACGCTTTTATTCCCTCCATCAGCGATTCCAGCATTAAACTGCTGACGGATCGAATCTGTTCTTATCAGGAATATCGCGTAATTTCATCGGAACTTCGTCAATGTTTTCAACGTTTCGATCACAACCTGGTGTATCCGACTGCCTCCCCTTCGTACGAATCGTACGAATCCACGATAAATTATATGCTGTTTATACTTATTACGCCGGGTTCGATCGCGTTTATCTCGGACGGATGTCGGCGGAGAACGGAAGAGTACGAAACGGAACGGCGAACAGCTACGGGTGTTCGTACAACCGGCGTGTTTCTGCTATTACGTTTGCTCACGTTTCGCTTTCTTTTTTCGCGCGATCAACGCGACTACTCACACGTGAAATCGCTCGCATAGCATCCGGCGATGATGCCTTTCGCGCGATGCACGATAAAAAGACCGCGGGCGAGTTCGCTCGGTGGGCATCGGCTCGCGGACGTTATTTCTGCTATTATGTTTACTCACACTTATCCTCGACCGGGTCCAGTCCCGGGTCCCCATGGTTCACGTGGTTACACCGCGAAGTAGGCGTTACGAGCAATCCCGTTTTCTCGAATACACACCGCGCTCGCACCACGACCAGGAAACTCGTCCCGAGATCGTCTTCGAAAACGGGTTCTCGATTCTCCTCGGTCCGTAAAGATTCTTCCCTACCATATATCTAACGCATCTGACAGAACCGCGGACGCCTTCTCTTATCGATTCCTTCGATTTCAAGCACGCCGCGCGGTACCAGATCGAGTCCCGCTCTTCTATTTCTCCGACTGGGAAAATGGTGCCTGGTATCAGGGCGCCGGTTTTATTATCACCGCGGATCGCGCGCGCAATTAGTCGCTGAAATGGATTAACGCTGGAATCCCAATGAATCATCGATCGCTGTCGATCGCCGATCGGCCCGACTCGACGGAAGCCTCGATCGTATCCTAGGCGTCGATTGGCTGTCGCGTAGCTTTCGAAAAATTGACAAATCCGTGATACGCGAGTACCATCTCTCCCCCCGTGTCTGCCCTT
Organism: Xylocopa sonorina; assembly: GCF_050948175.1. NCBI lineage: Eukaryota > Metazoa > Arthropoda > Insecta > Hymenoptera > Apidae > Xylocopa > Xylocopa sonorina. The sequence continues at coordinate 8,996,461 of NC_135203.1, forward strand.
TCTCGTCTTTCTGCCTTTTTCTCGTGTTTCACGTCCTTCGGTCCAGCAGCGGTCCGAGGCCCAAGAGAGGAAGACCGTGGCGGCGGTCTCGTCTTTCTCTCTTCGAGCTCACTCGCTCCCACCCTACTTTTGCCCGCGCTATCTCCCTCTCTCCTTCTCTTTTTCTTGCTGGCCAAAGACTTATGGATATCCATAGCAACGAAGTCAAAGCCATTAATAACTCCGGTGGGAACGCCCATCCTCATCTCGTGCCTTTTCTTTTAAAGTCGAGCGTGTGCAACAAACGCTCGTCTCACGTGAACGCGCCCGCTCGCTCGCTCGCTCGCTCGCTCGCGCTTGCCCGTATTAAACAGACGGGAACAGAGAAATCGGAGAAAGAGAGAGACGGAGGGAGAAAGGGAAACTGGGTGCACACACAGGGGTGTGCGTGCCGTGCGAGCGAGCGAACGAGCGAAACGGCCGTGATCCGAGGGAGAAGGGACGCCGCGAGACGTAAGGTAAAAGAGAAGACGAAGAGACGAGGGAGAGAGAGAGGAGGCGCGGAACAGGTAGATACGCACCGCGGAATATATTGGAATACCTGAGAAATTTAGTGGCGGGGCACTAAATTTCACTGCCGTGACTTTGCAGGAGGCGATGCTCGCTGCAGGGCGAGAGCCACCGGACGAAAAATCCTCCGCCCCCGGTGGCGGCGGCCTCGTGGCGCGAGCACGGCCCTCCGCTCCCGCGAGCCAAACGATCCGTGCCGGACTTGTACATTTTTCCACTAATTACCTACTTTACGATTCACGATCTGCTAAACGAAACGCGACCCGATGACATAAATCACTGCCGGTTCGTACAATTTTTCTGCTACCCGAACGACCTTTCCATATCGCGTTCGATCCGCGGCAACTGGAAGTTCCTGCAAGAAGCGGACTCGAATGAACTCCTCTCATTAACAGACGTGTATTCATTTAACTTTACAGGCGTTCAAATTACCAGGATGCTCGTCCTTTTTGCCTTTCGTTATTTCAACCCCCTCTGCTCGTGGTTGTACGCACTTAATATCTGTTCGATGGAGCTAATAAATATCGGCAGTTTCTTTTTAAAATCGCTTCGTTGGCGAGGAATTTTTCGACTCGCACGGAAATTCGAAATGTCTGGGATAGAAATATCGTCTGGTCGGCGTGTCACCGACATTTTTTCTCCCTTCCCCCCGTGTTCCCCACCGTTACGGTTACGATCTTCGGGGGCGGAGTAAGTAGACGAAGTAGAAGGAGAAAAAAGAGGAAATCGGCACGGGGAAAAGGAACGAAGTAATCAACGGCGTAGAGTGAAAGGACAGCGTCGCAAGCACGGAAACGACGACGACGACGACGACGACTCGACGATGTCGAGGGGAACGAATTTTCATGGAAGCGTTTTCGCTCCGGCTCGAAATGAAAGTGGCGAGGAAGCCGGAGGTGGAGGTACGTGGGCGCGCTTGCACTCGATTACGCGTTCGATAGACGTTGATTATCGACAAAACACGTCGGTTCGACAGCCCCCTGACGATGACGAGCGGCCCTCTCTACGTGTGTTTACGTATTTTACGTGGGTGCCGATGCGTGGCGCGACTTGGCGATAAATGAAGTCGCGTTCCCCCGCGAGTCGTTATTTTCATCTCTGGTGAAATATTGTAGGAAGAAATCTCGCTGGACGTTCTCGTTATCGATAATTAGGCCATCGGAATGAGCTACTCGGCTCCCGTCAGCTAATTGGAATGGGAAAAATCTGTTCGCGTTTATCGTTACACCGATTCGAGCAGCGGTGGAATAATTCGGCACGGAAATGTATTCGAAATAACCCGTTGGACCTCCTCCGTGTAAGAAGTTACGGGACGGTTAACGTATTCGGTGTCGATACGAGGAGGCCTCGGGATGCATCCCATAAAATTATTATTACGCCGCCGGACGACATTAATCACCGATAAAACGCGTCAATCCGAGAGCAGTGACGATGACAAACGCGAACGTGGGTGCCGATGCGTCGTAGGGGGTCGACATACGGTGACGCGCGTCGTTCTTTTTATGGGGTGTCAAGACGTCTTGTCGTTGCAATCACTGCCTCGTATGGGACTCACGGGCAGGTGCACCGGGGTCTCCCACAGCCTTCGGTCGTTTCGCCCCCTTCGTTTTGCTCCTTTCGTACTCGTTCATTCTTAAATATCGCGCATAAACTCACCCGGCGACGTTTGTAGCCCCGATACCGGGCAAGCACGCTTTCAATGAAACCGTCGACGGGACCGCGTCCAGGCGACGCGCCTCGTAATTAGAGCCCTCGTAAACCGAAATATTTCATCGAATTAAGAACGTTTCATCTACGCGATACCCAAACGGCATCGATTACTGGTTATTGCTGCGTAAATGAGGACAGAGTGGCCGCAGAAAAAGACCGCCGAGAAAATCCTATGCCCCGATCCATAGGAATCTCTCGCGGAACGATCTCACTTATCGGTTAATACGATTCCGACTTGTCGCTGCGGGCCACACGGCTTGAAACGCGCCTCGACTCTTTCTCTCCCCTTCCGGGAACGCCGCGTGCACAGTGTCAAGGGGGAGAACAGGAGGAAGACGCTCGCGGTGCTCCGGTGAGGAGCGCGACGCTTTCGAGAGAGCCGCAATTCCGATTTCATTAAAAAATGAAGATGGAGCAGCACCAGCTTCCAGGTGGAGAAACGGATGGAAACAAAGAAAGAAAGGGAAAAAAAGGGTGGGCTGGAGAACGATAGAGGAGCGAACGAGCGGGGGCGGAGGGGGATTGGTAGTCCTAGGAGGCAGCGTGTGTCGTGTGGCTTGGCCTATCGTGTGTAAAGGTAGCCGGTCGTCGTCGAAAGAGCCCGCAGAAGAAGAAGAAGAGGGCTCAGAGGCCAACTGATCATCGCATGCATTTAAATTGGTTCATTAAAGCCCCACGGTCCACCCCTCTCACCCCCTCTTCTGGCCGACTAACCCCCTCCTCGTAAGCCCCTCTCGTCCCCGCGTGACGGCCAGCCTCCAACTCGCCACCGGACGACCCTATGGAAACCCACAACACACGCTTCTCTTTGCGTACTGGGCGCAGCTCTCTCCCGCTGCATCCACCGACTGCAACCACCGAAGTGCGGCATCCTACTTATCACGCCGACACCGGACGAGATGTTCCACCGTACGTGTTAAATGGTCGATGCAATTATACAGACGGCCTCTTCTTACCCTCCGCCACGCTGGATTTCGAAATAACACCAGTTTCGCAGAATCTGACGCATTGTGCCAGCGAACACCGGTACCCGGGGAGGGTGGCTTTTTTTCATATTCTATATAACACGACTCCGCAGGCGTCTTATGCGCAATTTCGATATTTGATAATCGCAGGGGGCGATGTTCGATGCCTCGCCTGATACGTCGCCACCAGAAAAGATGTACCGCGCTACGTGGTAAATTGTCGGCGCGATTACGACCACCGCGGACGTCCCTTGAATACTTAATTTCCAAGCTCCTCGTCAGAACTACAAGACTACCCCTCTTCCCCGTTTCGAGAAGAGAACCCCGTGTCGCGCACGAATTTCATTCGCGATCGACTTCGACGCGTAGCGAGCGATGATGTAAAAATCGTTCGGGCAGATTTATTTTCGCGTGTTTGCAATCTGGCAATCTGCGATCGAAAGGTTAACGCACCCCTGCCGCACGTCTGATTACCTGCTGGAAATGTGCGTGCGTGTGTCACGCCCAGCACGTGTGTTTTCCACGCGTGTGCGCGAAACACGCGCGTCACACGTGCGCGTCTCTGGTGAATTTTTTAGAAGCCCATTGGTTAAGCTCGATTCACAAGGTGCAAGCCAAAATGGTGACCGGTCGCTGATGGCTCGACGCTGCCACGATTATTCGATTCGGGGATCGTACCATCCAAAACGGTAATAATTTTAAAACGACAAACATCATTAAAGCGACACGAGATGCTCGTTCCACGTGAACGAGCGTACGCGGAACTTATTTATCGATTCGCAAGTTGTTCGTCCGCTAGAAGCATGAAGAATCGCGGGTATCGTGTCGCAGCTGAACGCCCTGATGTTCGCAAATCCGTCAGACTGCTTTGGTGCACCGGCAAAAACGGTACAAGACTTTAGACACATCCTGCTGTCGGTCAACGATTGCCCGGTGCAATTTGTTAAAGGTGGTTAAGGATGAGCGTTCTTGTACGTCCCTGCCTGCAGCTTCGTCCGCTGGTTCCCCATTAAGATTCCACGGGGATCGCCAGAACTTAGGCTTCGTCCTCTCGTACGCGTGTGTACAGACGCGTCGATGGGACGCATACACGCGTAAAGGAGGTCTAGGTGCTTCTTCAAAAACGATTACACCCGAATTGATCCTTCGATCCGGCCAAGGTCGGACATAATTCGAGTAAATTAGCATCGACTCGTTCGGTCCCTGTTCGGGAGCGGGATCGGTGCTGCGCTCCATGAATCACGTTGACATTTTGCCACGTAAAATCTTTTATATCTCCACCGTTCGGACGTTAGCATCCGTGTTAATTTCTGTTTGGATTTTCGCGTCGCAATTAATTTCCAGCCCGTTCCGAAGTTGCGCCAGGTGATTGAATCTTAATGAGAGAAACTCGTGCAAAAAAGGAAAGAATTAGGGACGGCAATCAAAGAACAAAGTGTACAGAGAGTAATTTATGACTGTACGTTGCATATTGCGGAATGAGATCCGTAAGGGTAAATATCGATCTTCGAGTTCTTCCTCGGTCGCGCGTCAGAGTGCTGCGTGAAATGACGAAACGAGAAGAAACCGTTTGCCTCCTCATCGCGGTTAATTCCCGCGGAATTGCCTTTCCGATGCAGTCAAGGTCGGCGCGTAATTCGCGTGCATTAGTCCCGAATTCACCGATCGATGACCGGCAAACGGGTCTTCGAAACTGTGTCGGCATCGATTCCCGTTGTCGTCGCGTAGATTCCCGCGACATTACCGCCAGGTGAATCGAAAAACTAGGGGAACAGGGGGTAAAAATACGATGCGACTCGCGGTAGCTACGAACGATGAGGTAAGGTTTGTACGCGGCTGCTCTCATTATCCGTACCGTAAATCGCGCAACGAATGGCCAGGTGTGTTCGCGTTCTCTCGAAAAAAGGAGAAGATCGACAGGCGTATATGTTAATGCTCGGACGAAATTGTGTTACCGGGCTCCGAAGAAGGCAGGCTTTCGATTATCGTGATTAATCGTGTCATTCGTCATCCTTGCGCGAGGTCAATGATAACATTATCGTATTACGGGAAATTCAATTTATCGCATCGCGAGTCGGTAGTCCGTTGGAAGGTGTTAGAAGTACGCTAACGGCGATTCGATGATCACGATGATCGTAATGATGAATTCTTCGTAGGGGGTAAATCTATTATCTATCATTCGGCTGGAATCGCGCGAGAATCATGCATCACGCGCCACGGCTACCATTATTGTTCGGTGAAATATCTGTTTCGTAAAACGAAACGATAGCATCGGCCGTGCCGAGGCGCAACGTCGATGCAGATGCGATAATTGATAATAATTGACAGTTTACCCATTGATCGGTACGGTGTAGCACGCATCGACGTTCTCGCGCGTTCGTTCCGTGTACCTTTCCCCCCTGGCCATACGTCATTTTGAGAAAGTACCGGAGCAACGAGACTAGATGCGCTTCCTCGGCGGAACGTCAGCCGGACAGTAAATTCAAGAATCGCGGCGATCTCCGCGGTCGCGAACAGCCGAGAGAATGGCCTGTGTTAACGTGGGTGGTTACGAATAAATGCGCTAATCTCCGCCGGCTATAAATCTGAACCGGCTACAAGCAGATCCGCCCCAACGACATGCAAACAAATAGCGTCGAGCGTGTAAGGTGTCACGTCAGAAAACGATCGCACGACAGTGGTGGTGCTGGGTGGTTGCTGGCCCAGCGGGCAGGGCAGAAGAAGACGGAGCGGGAAGGAAAGTTTTCCCAAAGAGACAGGCGCGTGACCGTGGTGTGCAGGCCGTGTGCCGTCGCGTCGGGGGCTGTCCGTCATGGCAAGCCCCAGTAGTTACCGTCACGCGGTCGTCCCTGCAATCATCCACGGATCCACCACCCCCGTCGCTATCGCCCTCTTCTCTTTCTCCCCATTATAACCAACCCCCCTGACTAATCCCATTCCCTTTTCAGAGTGACGGTTGCACGTATATAGCTAGGTGAGCACGCGATGCACGACGTTTGCACCGAGCAGCACGTGGGAAACACGAAGTGTGCTCGTATCTACCCTCTCTCTCCCTTCTTATTTGCGGTCCCTTCCTCTCCTTCCTCGAAACTCCCCGTTCGAACCCCCTCTGTGTTCCACGCGACTTTCCTCCTTTCATCTTTCTCTCTTCTTCGCGGTCTTCCACGGCCTGCCACGTTCACGGGGGCAAAACATCAACGATCAAGCTAACCACCCTAAACGAACGCGGGACCGCCACCCCTCTAGCACGAAGGACGAGGAGAAAGCGTGTAACTGCCGCGAGCTGGCCAAGTGTCGGATCGGGGGTGGATCGGCGGGCGAATGCGTGCACGGGACAGGACGCATTCCTGGCCTGCGTGGGGTTGCTCCGAGGCCGCAGGAATGGTCTTACGGTGTTTGTCGATGGCCCTTCGCTAACTTCCACCCTTCGCAATCGTGACGTGGAGTACGTATTCAGGATGTTCGTCCATGTTAGGGTCACAGGGAAAGGAAACGGCCGGCATTACGCGGAAAGACTTTGGTCGGGACAGGATCAAGTAGGTTCTTCCTAGATTCGAATCTAATTAAGGCGGTACCATAGCTTATGCTACTCCACCGACAGTAACGCGAACGCTTCCGCTGGAAGTAAGAATCCTTTTCGAAGGGGCGAACGACTCCCGGTACGGTAGTGATTAGTTTTCGTATCGTCGGATTTTGCATCCGTAATAAAGTAGTATAGCCCGCGCCAACAAGTGGGCGCCCTCTCGTTGTTACAATTCCGCAGCCGGTCGAACAATCAATTGACTCGTTCCTTTGATTCCCTCCCCGTATCAATGAGCAATGCCTGGCTCTCAATTATCGCAACAGCCCGTTCCCGGCGACCCGCACTTGCCGCTTCACGGTAACGAAAATATTAGTAAACGGGCTAAGATCGGGACGGGATGCTGGGAAAGAGAGGGAGATATTTTTGTGGGTCGATCGACGAGAGCGAGAAGGGACGAGGTGGTGCACGAGGAGGTTAAAGGGGGCTCCACACGGGACCCCTGCTGCGCAGTTTTGTACCAGAAGAGGCCCTGCGCCCGAAAGGGGAACCCCCGTAGTGATAATTAGGGGGCCAAGCGAGTGTTTCTGGCCTTCGTGAAGGTCCTTGAAGTTTCGCCGCCCTGATCTCGAAAAAACGGATCGCCAGTCATCGTGTTTCACCATCACCTTCGTTCCTCTCTTCCTCTTCCACCGATCTGCCCGCTGCCCACCACCCCATCGGCTCTCGAGGGTGGAACCAGCGCGGGAACATCAATTTTTCAGTGCCTCGTCTGACGTACGCCTCTCGGACCTCTTCCCCCCCTCCCACCTTCTTTTTCGTGGGATTTCCTAGGTCATGGCTCTGTCATCTGGTCGCCGACGTTCCGCTTCTTCTTTCTTCTACCTTTGAAGAATCGTCACGGTGGTGCACCACTCTCTGCCCGTGCCGGCACACGCCGAATAGCCCTTAGCGGCACTCCCGCTCCACCATCTGTCTTCATTCGCGAGTATCGACAGTCTGCGGTAATTTCCTCTCTTCCTGGACGTAAAACATTCCGTACCGGGGTCGAGACTGGGATTCTATGGACTGTCGGATAGAACTGTGACGCAGATGACGCTCTCCTTCGACGAAGATTGAAACTGTTACTTCTCCGAGTGAACAGATGTAAAAACGTATCGTTCCCATTGAACGTCTTACGGTGGATCCCACGTCTCGACGTCTCGAAGCAGATCGTGTCTACCGTTTGAACGATCCAGACAGCATTTCGTATTAGAAGTTGCAGAATTTCTGGGAATGGAAAATCCGTAAAACCATAAGCATCGCGACGTAATAGCAGACAGATATATCGTCAGTTCCAGGCGAAATAACAGAACAGAGAAGCAATCGTGGCACCTGCACGCTATCGCGTAGGTGCCGTCCGTCGCTCACGCAGCCAGTCTGTCTTCCGCGCCCTTTGCAATAACCGGCAGACAGTTCCACTTGATTAACCTGATTCATGCGTGCAACGGGGCCGGCGCGTAGCCCAGCGTGCCTTCTACGCCCTATAATGCACGATCGAAACCACTGTTGCGCACAAATGATGTACACTTACACGCGGCTACGCGACGAGGCGGTGCCACCAAAATGCGGCACGCACCACCGTTCTCCTATTGTCCCGCACGAGTTTTACGCTCGTTTGCCGGTGACCGACCACCGATACGCACCGGGTGTTACGAAAACAAAAGGGATCCACGCTGAACACGATCGGCCGCCACTCGTTGAAATCCAGACGAGCGACTCCTCTGAAACTCCTCCGATTTGTGCTTTCTCGTTGTTCGACTTTCTACTTTATACAAATATTCCTCGAAACTAGTGGTATCCAACGGATACCGCTATCCTTCTCGATCCCTTGTATCTTGCGATCACAACAGCCACTGCTTTCCGCACGCGTACCGTATGAATGTTACCATCGAAGGATCTCCCACTTCCGGGGAGTCGATAGTCTCTTAATATCTCCGCCACGCGGGGCGTATCTTGGTCCGCTTCGTTGCTCTGCATCGCTAACTCCGAGACCGGCGTTGCATCTGAACGAGGAATAAGTTGGAGAGCGATACCAACTACGGGGACGTGACTCCACTAACAGAATTTCTTCTTTTCACTGTCAATGCTCCACGAAACCTAGACCTTCGAATGATTTTCCCTCTTCCGAACGTGTTCGAGGAAACAGCAAAAAAACCGCTCGACTGACGGAAACGTCATCGACACGTGACTCAAGGTGACCGAGTAACCAAGCCGCGGCACGGCGAACCGGTGGACCCATTTCTTCGTTCTGTGCCATTAGTTCCAGCCGGTGCAACGGTGCGCGCCCGTAGCAGGAAGAATAATCGCGTTCACGGAAACGCGGTAGCCCGACTCGAAGAGCAGCCAGCCAGGGTGGGACGGGGATGCCGTCCACCGATGACGGTAGACGTCTTGCAGAAAATTTCCCCCAGCCGCGTTCGTTGTCTCCCGGCTGGCGACGGGGCCAGTCGAAGCTCGAAGTTTGGAAATTCGTGGGGACGATCAGTCACCAGTCGGCGAGATAAATCTGACTCATAAGTTACCGGGGAGCACCCCGTAGGCCAGGGGTGGCCGTATCTATGTGGATGCCGCGCAACGGAGGAAAAGAGAGGCGAAGAGCAAGAGGGCCACGATGTAGCCCGTATCAAGATCTCTTTGCATCTCTGCTAGGCGGACGACGGGGGTGGGCGAGTGGGCTACGGGGGTGCTTATCTCCGCGTTATTCCCGAAGGGCGAACCCCGTCAGCCTGGGACCCGGCAGATAACGTTCCCCCGTTCCGTGCTGCACCCCTGCCCTATACTGGGTGTCGAAGTCGTCGAATTGACTGCGCGCTTTCGCGCTACGTCAAAATTAAATCGAAACGAAAAAAGAGAAAGGTGAACAGAAAAAAAGCGGGAGCATCGGGAAGAAAGGAATACAGCGGCAACGAACGATTTTTCTTTCTCTTTTTCATTCTTTTTGCCTCGGAGGAACTATCGAAACCCCGTGGAAAAAGAACGTCGAAACAATGACTTCGAAAGGGTAGCGGGGTTATTGTCGTCGTAAACGTTATTGTGCGCTCTCGTTAACCTGTACGCGCTTCGTTTTCAGAAAAGGTAGCCGCCGTGAAAACGTCTCTCTGTCGCGTCGTCGATACGGTTCGCGATGAACTTTGACCGGCGAAACGTTTCGCTCGCGAAAGCGGATCGGGAAAAAAATCTCTCCCGGCTCGTACTCGAGCAATCCCCTCGCGGATATCGTTAACTTCGACAGGATGCAAGTACACCCAGTATAGGATGATCGAGTTTCACTTCTGTACCGAGTCTACGGTCCTGGCGGGTCCAAGATAAGCCACCGTCTCCGTCTCTTTTTCTCGCCTGGCCGAGAGGGACTGTTAGGAGGGGGTGGTGATGAGACGAGAGGACGGCGAAGAGCGGAGAAAGTGTGTGCAGAGAGACACACAGAGTCGAGTAGGGTGGCCGGTCGTTCGTGAAATAAGCTCCGCAGGGTTTTGGTGGTCGCGCTTTGGGGCGGCTTAGGGGCGCCTACACACTCGCCTGGAACGACTGACTGCCGTTACTCCCTTCCATCGCCCTTCTAACTTGGGCAAAAATACACCCTGAAAGGGCCCCCGCGATCCCAGCTGCCGATGATGTTTCCACATGGATACCCGCGAGGCTCGCGTGTTTTCGACGTTACCTCGATGATTTCGACTACGCGCTCCTGCCACCCTTTCTTCCGCCTCCCCTTCTTCTTCTCGTCACTGCGCTCACGTCTGGACGTTTCGTAGGATCTCGACTCGACCGACTCGCGCTGGTCGTCTCGATGTCCTCTTCCCGATCTCCGAAGATGAATTTCACGTAATTTGTCAAACTGTGGCAGGGGAGCAGGGTCGAGCACCGGGGGGAAAAAAATGCCTTCTCGGAAGAAGAGTACGCAGAGCGACTGCATTGAAAAAGTCGTCTCCTCGCGAAACATTGATCCATCGCGAGAACTGTGTCAATCCATGGTCGCGACGAGGCCCGTTTGTATATCGGGACGATCGATTATATCCCGGCGTAGATTCCTGGCCGATATACACGTGCACGGTAGCACCACCTCGGGCTCCGGAGGATCACCATAAGTGGTCCTCAACGAGACATTCAGGGGCCTTCTACACCGCGGGGGTCCAGGACACAAGATATGCATCGACACCCACTCCTTCGACACCAAGTCGAATTTCTAGCTTGGCACAAGAACTTGTCCTCCGTGGTGGCGACAAGGTGTGGTTCCAGGGACGTAACCTGCCCGTATAAACGGCCCGCCGCGCCGCGCCGCTCGACCTAAGTGGTTTCCGGCTTTTTTCGATTTATAATCGCCGGACGATTACCCGAGGTAGCGTTCCGGGGCTGGACCTGGCCGCCTACTGTTGAGCCTTTCGGCCCGAGGGGATGTTCGATTATTACCCGTTGCTCTTTCCTCCGTTGGCCCCTCCAACGATGATCTTTATGGATCAGACATCGTCTGCTAAATTAGCACCTCTTATGAGTCAAGGACAGACGGAGAGAAAATAGAGGATACGTTCTCTATCCAGGAAGTGCGTTGAAAGAATTCGTACGAGCCTCCTGAGAGGGGGCTCCTCCTCCAAGCTCCGTTCCGACCGGTACTTGGAAAACTTCGTTCTTCGTCTCGCATTTCGATCGAACGAAGAGCTTCGAGGACGTTGACTAACGTAAAGAACGTAACGTCGGAATTAGCACCGTTGGCTAATTGGATTGTCACTCGATAGCACCGATTGGACTTTTAATCGTTAGCATCGTCGATAGATTGAATTTTCAAATCGGTAATAACACGATACGTTTTATCCAACGTTATTCTTTTTCCGCTGGCGTTCGATGAACAAGACAATCTGTCCGATGTTGGCAAGGTGTGGTTTCACCGACATAACTGCCATATAAACGCCACACGGTTTCGGACGTAAGTGGTTTCCGGCTTTTTCGGTTTATAATCGGCCAGCGATTACCGAAGTAGCGTCCTGGGGCCGGTCCCTGGGTGCCTACTGTTGGACTTCTCCCTTTTCCTCCCTCCCCCCGCCGGCTCAGGCCCGACGGGGGTGTACGATTAGAGGTGTAGCTTTCCTATACAGGCCTCTTCAGCGATGATCAGATATCGGCCCGCCCGAACACCCACCTGATTCTTTATCTTTATTCTGGAACGGCGGCACTTCCGACAGGTTATCTCTGACAAATCGAGGCCGATCAGAGAGAAATATTACGTAGGTGTGTCTCCTGAAATTCGCCATTACTCACTGAGAGTACTTCGATCTGTAGTAGATACGCAAACACAGGAGACCATCGATACGTCTTCGATTTCTCGTCTCAAGCGCAGTACTCGTCCGAAATCCTTTAAAGGATTATAATCGCGGCCATTGTCACAACTCTCGTTCGTTGAAAAAGGCTTGCCATTGAATTCCATCAGGATTCTTTATCGCTATATTCTTCGGTAACTCCATCCGGCGGAGTTATCCGCGCGGTATCCCCACAATTTGTACGAGCAATCGTCGGTAAACACTGACGATGCGGACCCGATGACACTGTTCCTCCGGCGAGTAAAAATCGGTGATCACTTTGAACGATCCTGTATTTGCTTCTAGCCGCGTCCACCGTCGGTTAGCCGTGTAGGTGTACACTCGTATAGAAAGAGGTGGGGATAAAGGTCGGGGGAGGGTGGTTTAATCACGGGGGCTATCACAATCCCTAAGTGGGCTTCCTGCCCGCTTCGGAATTATAGATAATGTCAGATAATAATAACACACCCTGTAGGGGCAGGCCCCGGAGCCCACCAGAGGCAATAAGTATAAGGTAACCCGAAGAAGAAGAAAGGGGTGGGGAGGGGAGGCAACCTGGCGGTGGTGGTGGTATTAGTAGGAGGATAAGTATAGGCTGTGAGAAGGCAAGTGGGTTGAGGTGGACGGAGGAGAAACGAGAAGAAAGAGGGACCCCAGGGACTTCGCTTCTTCAGGGTTAGCCTTCTGGTAGAAGCTGGGAGTCAGGAGTCGGGCCCAGCAGTCTGGGGGCCCCATACGTGCCGGGCCATGGGGTCATCCGGGACCCCCGTTTCCCAGCACCATCCCCCGCCACCCTTGCTCGCCGACTTTTTCTTCCTCTTGCTTCGTACACCTTTCGCGACCCCACCTTTCCGACTGCAACGCGGGATATCGCATAACATACTCCCTTCGGAGACTCCGTCCCTTTCTTTCGCTCGTCCTTTTGTTTTCCCTCCCTTCGTACCCTCGCGATATTCGCTCCTCTTCGCGGCCCTCTCCCTCCTTTCTCTTTCGATCGTGGATACGAGATTTCGGCTCGCGACGCTTAGTACACGCCCGAGGCCCTTTAAGAACGTCTCTCCCGGTGAAATTTCATTCAACCAGACGCATCAATAACCTTTTCGTCGATTCGTGCGCCTTTTCGCGTCGTATCGGAAAGAGCGAACGTAAATTAGTTCGTTGGGTACGTATCGATGATTCGGTAACCACCATCGCTGTTTTCCAACCCCATTGGAATCGAATCAACCTCCTTCCATTGATCACTGCGTAGAAATGCGATTAGACAGTGGCAGCAACGTTCCATACCCCACGCGTACGCCACGTCTCGCTTCTATCGAGGATCTAACGTTTCCATAACGCAGAACAAAAGTGGCAAAGCGACCCGTTCACCCTTCAATGGAACACCCGAACCTCCGTTGACACCTGTTTCCACCTCGTTTTTTTCTCGTTCGACGAAACGACGCCCACCGCCAAATGCACGGCCGCTACGTGTCACGTTAAACGAGTTAGAATTTTCAAAGAAACGACCCCCAACGATCACACCCCCCACGGTGACCCCGTTCACCCCGTTTGAACGCGTGCCATTGCCCATCGAATGGGAGGGAAGTGTATTCAGTGGAGGGATGTAGCGTACGGGATCGCGTAGGGTGGACAGATGGGGGGCGTATCTCTGCAGACGCCTCTGCATATCTGCGGAACGCTTTTCCACCCCCGTGCACGCAACGTAAGTGCCTGTATGACCACGGTGTCTTCCTTGCCCGACCCGATTCGTTTTGTGCCCCGTGGAACACCGCCCATTCCAGTAGGGGAGCCGCTAAAAAGAAGAATTATAGTAATAACTGGTGCACCGTGTCATACGAGGTAATTGTCGCGGAGTTGGCGTTACGTTTGCGGCGGGGTGGCTGCGTAACGTATTGGCCATTATTGCGACGGGACAAGTTGCGAGCGTAAAAGTTACTTCACCACGGTTCGATCGCGTTGGCTACTTTGATATCCTCTTTGTACGGGACTGTATGGGGCACCGCGGTAACGCGTAAATCTGGCGGAGAACGGAGACTACCTACGGCGCTAGATCAGAGGAATAGTTTGGCGATCATTGTCGCAACAACGACGATGATATTCAAACGAGATTCTCATTTTCCCCGGAAATTCCGGCATCCGTTGGCCCCGGCTGATGGAATATTTTTCCAGTAGCAACCGTAAAACTGTATACCAAACTCCCGCAAACTATGTTAATCCCCCTATAAGACCTGCTAACACAATTAGGACAACGCGGAACGCAATTATCCTGGGCGGAGAGAGTCAGCCGGTGGCGCGGCATCCTGGAATTACGAATCGACGGAACACGGGCGAAAGAGAAAATGGTGGAGAGAGCCCGGGAGCCAGGGAAAGGAAAATGCATTTCGCCCCGGCAATCTAAGACGGTGTCGCGCGGTGCTCTCCCCGTGAAAAGTTTGTCGATTCCGGCGGCGCACCGGGTCGATCGAAATACATCAACGCGGTCCCACGGTTTCCGCGACAAACTCGAATATCAACGCGCGTACAATGTTTACCTAGAAACGCGCAAATAAATGGACGGTCGACATTGCAATTGCTCGACGAGAAATCAAATTATTTGACATCGAAGTTAAACGAACGGGCTGAAACATTCATTGCCCGCGCGAAATTACAAGCAAAAACGGAATATTAAACGAGAGCGAACGAATTTTTAAAAAAAGGAACAAAAAAATGGAGAGGAGGAACGAAAAATCGGAGAAAATACAAGCGAGAAATGAAGGGAATAGTTGGCGGTTGGATTTTCCCCGGCAGAAAATCGTTCACATTGTCCAGCCGAAATCTCCTTCCGAGGATTAGATCGTCGGTGATTTTCGACTACCTATCGAAAGCCCCAAGGGCGTCGAGCCGCTCACGGAATCGCGTCGTCATCGCCGATGGACCGTAATAGTACCTGTTGTTAATAAAAACACGAGGTCAAACGTGCCGTAACATCATCAGCCAGAGGAGGAGTACGGGGCGGGCGGTGGTTCGGCTCGGAGTGTGATTTCGCTGGAGTGTACTCTGTCATGCGCCAGGTGCCAGAGGATTCTCCATGGGGTGGAAACAGAGCGAGGGCGGTGCTGATTGCGACGCTCGTGGAACTTCTAACGGGTGTTACCCGAGGTTCACGGTGGATCGCGAGGAGTCAAGTGGGGCTTTCGTCAGGGCCACCACTTGTAGCGGAGCGAATATCGGAGGTGTGCGAGCCGGTTATTTTCGAGGCACCGACGTTCCACCCCAACCGGCGTTAAACCTCGCTTCGCAGCCTCACCCCGCTCTGCTACTCGGTTTCTCGACCCTTTCGCCCGTGGATTCGACCCCCGATTGAAACGGAGGCCGGGGCTGGTGGCCCGCAGAACAGCGCCCCGAATCGAGACTCTGTGGCTGCCACCGAGGACTTAAGAAGAAATATGAACGGAGATATTTTACGAATGCGTCCGGACGATAAAAAGAGCGGAGCGGCCGAACCCTCCCCGGTCCCCGGTCTGGTACACGGTTTAACGGGAACGCGCGAATGTAATATTAAAGGGAACGATATGTAAACACGGCCGCGTACAACCGGCGGATCGAATAAATAATTCGTTAGGACGGCGTAGGAAAAGGTCGATCGTCGGTGCTATGAAAGGCAGTAACTACTGGGGAGAGTTCCGCTAATCGCTGGGCTGACCTTAGAACACGGTCCAACTACTTGGCATTCTTTCGTCGCGTTGCCGCGACAAGAGATCGATGCGACGCGGAGAAAAGAGAGTGGCGATCGTCGGAACGATTTGTTGCCACCTGTTCGCTCTCGTTTGTCTTCTCCCTTTTTCGGAAATGGTCAGCACAGAGGTGGTACGAATATTCAAAGTTTTCGCGCGAGACGTGGTACGCATACGAGGGGGATGAGGGAGTCTATCGAAGAAGTCCGTGGAGAGGGTGACTGGTCGAGATTGCGTGCGTTTACAAAGCAAATGGCTTGAAAATAACCGAGCGGTATGCCCCGTAGGCTCCGCGGGGAGAAAGGCTCTCGATGGGCACAGGAGGGTGGCCGAGGGAAAGAGACAGGGTAAATCGAGAGAGGGATGGAGACACATTGTACGGCGGAGGGGGTTCGAAACCACCCACCGGTGGCAGAGAATCGAGAAGAGGCCCGTAAGGAGTGAGAGAAACGAGAAACGGAGCGAGACGGAAGCGCAATGGGGGGGTCAGGAAGGGGTGGTATAATCGATGCGGACATGTGCAGTTCCCTCGGGGGTAGCAACCCCTAACTCGCCAAACCTATTTATACAACAATACCCGGTACAACCCCCCATAAACCACCCTCACGGTGGACCGCCGTGGCTGCTGTTGCTGTTGCCGTTGCTGTTGCCGTTGCTGCACACTCCGCCACCCTTCGCCGTTATCCTTGCCTCCCCGCCTGCTGCCTTCGGTTTATAATCAACCCCTCTTTTTCTCTCGGCTCTTGTTCTCTTTCGCGCCGTCTACCCTCCTAGGATGCATGAACAGTTTATCTTGGGACCAGCGCGGCGAGGACTGGTATTTTAAATAGCAAACACTTATCTCGCTGCCGCGGTAGGGTGGAAGTACCGATAAGCAGGTCGAGAGGGGTAGATACGCGCACGCGACTACCTACAATAGGAAACGTAAGACGAGGAGGAACGCGTGACGAAACTTCGGGTTCCTCGCATTGAAATATAAAGAGGAACCGATGATTGGTATTCGTACCAGCGGTTTATCACGTTTCAAGCGGTACGCGTGTACCACGGAGGATTTCGCTACCTCCTGGTGGTGGCGCGGGTCGAAGTTTGAAAATTCCTCGCGTGCTTGAAATTCACACGCGCGCTGAGAGAGATATGCACGGGTGAATAAAGTATGCGCGGTTTGCACGCGAAATAAAGCGATCCGCGTACACGGGTGGATGTTATTTACATACGTCGCCGTGTGTCTCGGTAATGAGAATGCCATAAGAACTTCCGTTCCGCGCGGACCAGCGCGTACAGATCTCCCTGCGTGCGTGTGTGCACGTGATTCAGCAGATCTACGGATCACCGCCCCGACAATCCGGGGCAATTAGCATAAGTATATTTATGCAGATCGTTACTTCTTAAGCGGGAATGTACGAGTTCGGAAACGTTGATACGACCACTTTTCTTCGACCCACGAAATTCGTACGCCCAAGAAACAGGAGCAGGGGGGGGGGGAGAGCCTCCGATGCCCCAGAAAAAACAGCTATCGCTGTTACACGACCGTGCCCGTAAGACTGGACCAGCTGAGGCACGAGTAATCCGGATTTCGGATTAGCCTAAGCCCAGCCTGAACACCAGGAGGTCGTTCTGGACACTTCTGCTCCGTCTGTCCGGTTGAACCGAGACGAAAATAAGTCGGTCTACGCGCCACGAAAAGACACGTTTCATCCGCGCCTCGTTCCCGATCGGTGACAACGGCCCGCTAGACATTTCCATTGTACGCCCGCTCGTCGTCCCGATATTCCACGACGAATTTATATACATGCTTCCAGGAACGCTCGGTTCGCGGAAGAATCGAACCGAGCGTACGACGGTGGGTGGATTCCATCGCGCTTCTCGACAGGGGACGAATCATCCGAAGTTATACAGCGTCCGATTATTTTTTTCCTTCTTTTTCATACGAAAAGATATAAGCGACGATCGGTAGCTCGAAATTGCTGGATGGAAAGAAACTGACGCGGAGCAGGTGATTTAATTGGCGAACGATGATTTCTAGAGGAAATCACAGCGATCAAACGGCAGTGGCAGGGGTTAATTGGTAGCTTTGCCACGTTAATTCGAGCCGGTGACGGAGCGTTAGGGTTGGAACGTGCGCGGTAAGCAGGGCGTGATTTGTAAGGCCTCCTTGCATAATGATAGAAGAAGAACGAAGGGTATGCACGACAGGGGCTTGTTTCCCGACACGTGCTACGGCACGTGAGTGTTTGAAACGCTTTCGACTGTGACACGCAGCCACCCCTGTTCTGTCTTACGATCCCCTCGTTCGAGCGGTGCTGCCAAACTCGTCTCGCGTTCTCCGTTCACCCAAAATCCGACGCTTCTGAATAATTGATCGATCGATGAGGAAAGTTCTCCAGCTTTTGACGAGACTCACTGTCGCTCGTATGGCGTCCGATCGAACGCATCGGAGCGCGATCAGGACTCGATATTAGACGATCGTTGCAGGAGAATTCCTATGTCCTGGTGGTCTTCTTGCGCGAACGAGACGGGGCCAGGGGGGTAACAAGAATGATAGGACGAGGGTGTACACCGACCCGCTGGGACGGTTTGTCTCTGCAAGACTCCCGCGAGACCCCCGTGGTAGTTCCTGGGGCGCGGAGGCGGGCACGCATCTGTCGAATCTCCCGATGGATCTTCTGCTAGAGATCCGTCAGGACACGCATTACACGCTACGCTGACGCCCTTCGTCCGGCTAGTCGCTGTTACAATGTACACACGGGTGTACGGTGCCGGTACTCTATCCGGTTAAATTCCATGATAAACTCCCGCGAGGACGCGGCTAGCTAACTCGGCGGGGGATTAAAAGATTTAGCGGACGTTTTGCAGAAAAACGATCCCTCTCCGGTCTGTCGCTGTCGTTAACTTCTGGATAACTGATGTATACCGCGTTAAACGTTTTTGTTTTGGCATTCGTCTCTGAATTCCCGTATAAAATTCCTGTACGATTCCATCGAAGCATCAGATACATATAGAGGGAAAGGATAAATAAATGGTTGCTGGAAAACGGACGCGACGCAGAAACACGCGGAGAAGACAAACGGCAGCTGTAATATTAAAAGGTGTCGGGTCGCGTCTGCGGCGGCACGTTTTCGCGGCGCTGAAAAATACAGGGCTACCTGGGGACGAGGCGGTAAACTGTGACAGCAGGCCGCGAGCTTCTACGTGCGTGCTTAAAAGTGAGAGATACACTTGTAGAAGCGGTCGCTGGGGGTCGATAGCGTGTGTACACAGGCTTGTAAACGCGGGACGCACACCCGGGGATGTAGCAGCATCGTTTCCGTCCCCATCGGGACTGTCAGGGATACGGGAACGCCGTCGATGGAGCCCCGAGGAACCGTCCAACCCCCGGAGGGCAGAAACACATCAAAATCGAATTCACCAGATGTCCAGGAAAACGAATCTGCCGCACCCACTCCACGTGGAGAACGGCGTTGCACCCGTTAACGATGTTAGACCACGCGAGGTCCCCGTGGCGCAGATGCGTTTGCGGGCGGCGATTTAAGGGAGCGACCGAGCCGAAGGATTCGAGACTCCGACGTCGATAGTCTCAGGTGTTCGTCCCGTTGGGGATGAAAGAAACCGAGATTTCTAGATGGGGATTGGCGGTCGCGTTGGAAAGATTTATGTAGATTCGCTACTTACCGTTTTGAGTAATTTTCGATGGTATCCAGTAGCGTTCCGACGATCGATTTTTTTTAACACGGTTTTTAAGCTAAGCGTGAAGAAAATAACAGAATGGGGGCGAATGCGGGGTAAGAAATGCACACAACTATACGCATACGGAAATACGAGGTGGTTTATTATAATAATATTTATAATCATTATGCATCGTGGCGGCGTGCCTCATTCCCTCGCGTCACGTTGCAATGCAAGTTACAATTACAGACGGTGGTTCGGTGATAGAACTCAGCCAACGTAAATGTTTTCGCGCGGTTCTCGCAAAAAAGACAGATTTATTTACATCGATCGCCGCCTTAACAGTTACAGGTTACACATTCCTATTTATATTTATAGTTTAATGATAATTAGTACAGCGGTTTTAAGTGTAGAATTACGCGCAAGTGTACTGTGTGTCGTTTGTACGGGGTGTACCTGTTGTGTGTGTCCTGTGTGTGTGTGTGTGTGTGCGTGTGTCTTACATACACAGATCGTTAGGTCGTCTCGTTCTTTCGATCGAATTTGAGTTCGTACGTGTGTCTCGAGTGTAGAACAGCAGATATCTACAGGATGTTTCTTAAAAGTAACGTCGAAAAGTAATCAACAGGGAGGGTATAATATTACACGATAGGACATTCGAAATTTTATACACAATAATATTAATAATAATATTTAATCATTCATAATAATAATAATAATAATAATAAAAATAATAATAATAAAATAGTAACGTCGGTGCGAGCCAACGACTATTACAATAATATAATAATAAAGATAATAATGTTAATAATGACAATGATAACCGTGAAATAAACGAAGCTAAAGGATCGATCGTCTTATCATATATGCGTATCTTACAGAAACGTAACTTACAAGATGCAAAGTCGACCTGGTGCGACGAAATCGACTTCTCGCCACATTCTCTACTCGCGGACAAAAGTCTCTCGAACCGGAACAAAATCGTACCGCCTCTCCATCGGGTGCCAGCGACCGGTCGATTTTTCTTCGAAACTCGATCGATTTTCGCTCGGCCGATGGAAAGCAACAAAACAGGACGAAAAGAACGGTAATTAAAACTCGTACTACCAGGCCAGCCCTTCGCTCTGCATCTGGTGCGGCTCCAGGAACCCACCCCCGCCTCCGCCGCCACCTGGACCGCCACCATTCCCACCGGCACTGGGATTACCCTGTGCTCCACCTGAGAAATATCAAACCCATCGAATCGGTTCCTTTCGGTGCTTCGATATATCCCAAGAAACGTGGGACCCGACGGAAAGGGAAAGAAAAACGAAATGAAACCAACCGCTTCTCTCCGTCGAGATCGCTATGCGGTGTTAGAAAGGTCCCGATTGCACGATCGCTCGACGTTGAGAAATTTATATGGTAGGTAGCGGCTCGATATTCCACCACCGATATCATTACTCCGTGCTATGGAAGTTTCTAACACCCATGCTGCTGCTATCGAGTCTTATTTGAAACTAGCCTGCGAATGTTTACGCGTTTCCAACGAACGTAACCGTAAACCAAAAATATCGAAAATAATCTACAATCTGTACGATGCTTGGAGTCGCAGCGGCGCGAACGCGCGCGATAAACATCCGCAGCCTACGTATCACGCTATGTCGTAATTTAAACGCTAGTGACTATATACGTTTGTACATCGATGGAAAGAAAAGATCAATTCCAAAACGTAAGATTGTTCTACTGGCACGTGAGTGTGACCTTTCAATAAGATCTGGTCATACCTGAAGGTGCTAGGAACTCTCCAGGGCTACCGCCAGGAGGTGCAGGGGGCCCCTGTCCGGGAGGGCCCGTGAGAAATTCCGGGGGGCCGCCTCCCGCACCCGGTGGTGGATATTCCCCTGTCACCGCCACTGCGGCCGCCATACCCGCTAAACTCGCCGGGTCCAAACCTGTCAGAAACAGATTACGTGTACTATTCAGAGAGGATCGTATCCGGCCTGCTATCTCCGAACCCGGCTGTCATAATTATCGCGACCTACCCACCAGCTACGATGTTTATTGTAATCGCGATAGAATTCGAGACGAGGCACTGCTTTCGATTCCGGGGACGCGGACGCGGACGCGGACGCGGACGCGGAATATCTAAGCGTTCCCTATCCCGGATAACCGTTCGAGTCCCGATTATTACCAATTGACTCGGAACCACGCTACGTCGCCGTTCATCGATCGCGCGTTTACCTCCGTTCCGCGTAAACGTCGTACCCAGCTGGCCAACGTGTTCCTCCCCGATCTTTCCAATCGACCGGCCGAACGGAATCGAAAGAGTTTCCATGATAAATCGAATTCCAACACTCACCGTGATTACCTGGTCCACTGAAGGGCGGTCCATGCGGATGAGGAGGCGGATGAGCACCAAAGAATTCATGGTGAAATGCCACGGGCCCGCCGTAACCGAATTCGAACTTCTCCGCGCCGAAATATGAAAAACCGGGCGGCGGTCCGTCCTCGCCGCCCAGAGCACCGGGATTTAGGTTCAGTGGGAAGCCCCTCATTTTTCTCGAGCCGCCGAAGAACGGGCTCCTGCCCATCGACGTCAGTTGCTTTAACCTACGCTCCTTGCTCCTCTTATTTTGAAACCAGACCTGCGCACAACCACACGACCCACTGTTTTTTATTCAATTTTACTGGCCCTCGATCGGAATTGCTCTTTAAATCGTTTCCTTCTCTTCCCGGAGAAAGTAAGATCGTGTTTCTAGCATGCACGTAAGCGTGCAGCTGCTTGAGCCATCGGACAGAGTATCGGACGGATGAGTTTGGACAGAATCTACTACTACATCCAAATTTTTGCTCCAAAAAACGTTCGACCGTGTTACTCTGTACCATCGATCACGCGATAAGATAAAGTTTTGTAAACCTGTATCACTCTCATGGGCAGCCCGGTCTCTTTCGCCAACTGTTCCCTGATATGCCTGGTTGGTTTCGGAGTGGACGAGAAGGCCGACTTGAGAATCTCCAACTGTTTCGCCTTTATGGTCGTTCTTGGACCTCGCCTCTTAGACCCGGCACCGCCGTCGCCGCTACCACCGCCCGCGCCGCCATCCGGACTTTTGTTCTCCGTCTGGCTATCCCTCGTTTCGGGATCTCCATCTAGGGAACCTTCGACCAACGCAAACAAACCCCCGTTTAATAATCGATCAACCGCAGCTACGCAAACACTTGGCTCTCGCGAAACAAGTGGTTGTTGACTGTTCGAGGTAATTTCACCGTTTCGTCGGTTTCGTCGCGACGCGACGAAGCCGATTAGAGGGAGTTCGATCTTTTTTTCGGTGTCCACCCTTCGGTGAAACTCGCGGAAAGGGTTCTCGTCCGTGACCGAGGGAATTAAACAACGAGCAACATTTTTGCTCGCGTTGCTCTCTTAACAACCCGTACACGCAGACAGACACGCGTACGTAATATACATATCTCGGAATCTTGATCGGTCGGATCGAGGTAACAACAATCGGAGCCAATCCCCCGGAAGCGATGCGAAACCCCCATCGGATTATCGTGGCCCGCTCTACGCGCTTGAAAGCTACACTCTATAGACGCGTACGTGTGTGCGTGCGCGCGCGTACAATATGCAACGTACGAGGAGTACACGGACGCGCCTCATGCACACGCGTAGTTTTCGAGCCCAACTCTTCACGATAATCTATATATATCCGGGGAGGTCTTAACCACGGGACAAAGAAAATGTTTGGACAGTGTCACACCGCACTACAGGGGCCACCCTTCGCGAAGACCACCCCTCTCTTTTTCCCTCTCTCCGCGCGGCATAGACGCTTCTGTACCCGGTGTATAGCGCGCTTCGAGAGAGGTAAAAGCGAGGGGTCATTGTTGCGTTCGCGATAAAAGAGCAGAGGTGAATAATAGACCGGGAAGACCTGGCGCGCTTGGTAATTCGTACCGACACTCCAGATCAAGCCACCGAGTTCCCTCCCTCGTTCGAAAGGCTCCGCGGAAGGGCAAGATTGGCCACGATTAAGTCGTTAGTCGGCCTCGGTCAATCGTCCTTTACGAAATCGAGTTTGTCACGGTGCTGGCAATAATCGAGGCGATAGATACGACAGGGGTGCGAAGCGATCCCGTGCCAGTTTTATTGACATCGGGTTTTACGCACTCCGCATCCGAGCGACAGCGTTTCTAACGATTCCGTTTGGTTTGCAGGAACAACGGTTAGAACTGGAAGTGATGGCTTACCTTGATCCTCCGAGTCTTCCTGTTTACAAGGATCGCTTCCAAGAGGTAGATCGCCAGTGTGACCAACCGTTTGATCACCAGGACCACCTGGACCCAGATTATGGGCCCCTAAGTGAGGGCCACCGACACCACTGTGATGATGGTGAGCACTACCGTCCTCGTCCTCGTCTTCCGATCCTGAACCCATCAACGAGTCTCCTCCTGTCGACAGGTTGGACGATTCTGCTCGTGAAGGATCCGAATCGTACGTATTAATCACATCACTCGTCGAACCATTGACTTCGAAAAGAGCACCGGTCACTTTTCTGTTCAATGATTTTCGTTCGTTATTAACTACGCGAGGCTCTCGAGTACACTTGTGCTTCCAATCGGGAAGGAACCACTAGATTTCAGAAGAAAACATTCGGTCGATCGAAAGAGAAGAGAGAGATATCCACCCGATATGGTTTAGTTTCGCGTAACGAACAGTTCGCTCTGAAACTAGTCGGCTAGGATCCCTTGGAACGGCCAGTGATAATTAGTATCGTAGCAAGACACACCGGTGATGGCTGTCGCGCGCTATTGCACAGTAATAAAATTCCATTGCAGAATAATTGCGTCGATCAACGTCAAGTTTAGACGTACAAAGCAGCGAATATTCGTTATAGTAAATAGAACATAATTTATCAGCAGGACGAGTAAATTTGTCGATGTTCCATACGAAATTAGCAATTAAACGTGATTACGGTTATTCGCTCCTGGACGTACACGGCGCGTGTAACGCCGCGGCGTCGTTCATTACGATTTTTCGGAATTTCGCAATTTCCCAACGGCACCGCGCGTTTCCCCCATCGTAATTTCGCGTATTCAGCGACAAAAGACGCTAAAAGTTATCGATAAACGTTGCTGATTAATCGACGCTCGCCGCGTAATTGCTGCGCTTTTCACGTGCGCCGCAGACGATCACCGCGAATTCGACAACTGACAAATGGCCGCGCGGTGATAGAGATTAATGTCGGAAACGCGTGGAACATCCAGACGTCACGATGTTTGATCATCGAAACAGGTAATCGTGTCCCCCCCCCCCCCCCCTCTTTCGCCGCGTATACCTACGGCCGACGTTCCAGCGCAAAAATCGTCACCGGAGTATCCTCGATCGGAATAAAAATTCCCCTCGAATCGCAACGTTCGCATTCCTATAAACTAGCCAACGGTGACCGCGGGCATCGAGACGTCAGCGGAACGATTAGAACGGTCTGACGCCTCGCGGATACTCGCGTCTCGGTGGAGATGACGAAGAAGAAGAAGAAGAAGAAGAAGAAGAAGAAGAAGAGGAGGAAGGCACCGTGCCCGTGTCTCGTAAGAAAACGAAAAAGAAACGGGTTGTCGGACGTTTTGCGGTTTCGACGTCGGCATCGAAGCGACAAAAGGTTTGCCCCTGCCTAACGACCTTTCGGTTTTCGTTTCACGGCTTACACACCGGCGAGAGGGCCTCGTGAAACCGAGCCGATGTTCTTTTCTCCCTCGCTCTCGCGCGTTCGCCCCTTTTTTCCCCCCCGTTTGCACCTTTTCTCCGTTCCTCTTTCGGCCGGTGGCTGACGCTCGGCTACATGCAACGCTGTTTTCACAGCTTGCCATTCCCGTCCCGGGGTAAAGCCCCCGTGAAAAACCCACCCCCGGCCCCTCTTTTTTAGAACGAGCCTGACTCCGTGAAATCTCGGGGCGTTGGACGCGTTCAACTGTGATCCCACCCCGACTCCTGTAGCCGTCTAGCCGCTGGCCCCCCTTTTTTGCCTTCGAAAGAATGAGAAAAAAAAATCGCACCGAAGAATCTCGATCGATATTTTTCTTTACGCGAGCCACGAGCTTGGGAATCGTACGGTCGTCGTCTCTCGAGCCTCGACGCGTAGATCGAACCGTAATTTATTCGAGAAGAAGCGGTTGTCCCTGAGCGTAAGAGCATCTTCCCGTCGATTAAAACGATACCAATTACGAGCAGCTTGCTCGAGAGGCTGCAACAGCGGTTCAGTCCATGCATCGAGCGCGTGCCTGCACATCGGCTCCGTTCCACGAGTGAGATCGGGATCGTTTCGAGTCGCGCGATATACGTATCCTGGCGCGTAGAATAAACGTGCCGCTGGAGAACGTACCGCGAGTACGGTACCGCGAATCCGATTTTGGGCAAAAAAAAGGAAAGAAAAGAACGAGACAAGGCTGACACGGCCCGGGTACCGTCTCTGCACTCAGCGACGGTGGTGTTCCTCTCCGCGGTGGATAACGAAGGACAATGACACTTGTAACTCACCATGATGACCGTGCACGTGATGCGTGTCCGGCAGCGGCTTGCCCGACAGGTAGTCCTGCTTGCAGACGAACTTGTTGTCGTCCAGAACGTAGAGCTCCTCTCCGGTGCTCATCTGCTTCCGACACACCAGGCAGGTGAAGCAATTCAAGTGGAAAACCTTGTCCCTCGCCTTCCTCACGAGGTCCTGGGGGCTTATCCCTTGAAGGCAACCGCTGCACTTCGTGCCGTATCGCCTGGAACAGAGCGCCGCGACAAACCATGTGAATAACGAGAAAAGAACGAACGTACGGGGGTAGTATTCGGACTTCCTCGCGGGGCACGGTCCATGCTCGAAAGCTTGGACAACGAGCTTACGCGTCTCCTCGATCGTTGGAACGCGTCTCGCGAATAAATCGTTCGGTTAGTTTCGCGATTCTCTGGCTCTTCTCTTCGTCTTCTTGTCTATCTTTTTGTTCCTTTTCTTTTTTTCGTTTGCTCGACGTTCGGACAGATATTACGTAATGATTTGCACGGTAAACCGCGTAAATCGTGATATGTAAAATTCAGTCCCCGTCGACTCACGCGTGCTCGGTCATCACACCGATTACGTACGGTTCGACACACGGTTCTTTCTTCGGTTTTCTTTTTCCACTCGTTCTTTTTCTGTTTCGTCGGGAATCTCGAAACGGCGAACACGCGGGCAGAACGAACGCTCGTCGACACCGCACGGACAGACGAACGAAAAGGAAAGTCAGCGATGGTACGACGGCGACGTTTATTGGGCTTGGGAACTTACAAGTCCTGTCATTAAGCCGCGCGACTCGCAAACGTCGATAAAAGAAATACGGCGGTTTTAAAGAGATGAGACTTTAACGTCCCGATAGGGCATAAAAAGTTGAAACCCTTCGGTGCCGTAAAAGCGCGTCGCCGGTTACCGGCAAGCGCGGCTGTTCGATTTTCTTTCTTCTCACCTTTAACCCCGCCGCGTCCTACTTGTTAATTTCGCATTAGCCGTTCCTCCTTTTTCCTCGACGTCTCGCGGGCGAGACGTTTCTTTGCGGTAAACTGCTCGATTCACTTTTCTCTGCCGATCGAGAGAGCGAACGTAGGGAAAGTGGAGAGTTCATTGAAAGAAGAAACGGAGCGAAACGCCGATCGACGATTTATTGGTGGAAAAATGAGCGTTACCGCGGTCCTCTTTGCGCTGTACAAACACAAAGTCGATGCCGACGTTATCCTTGCAACGCGGCTGCAACACAGTTCACGCGTGCGAGTTAATAAATCTGACCGAAACGATTCGTCCGTCCGATCCTCCCGCGGCTGTGTTATTACGGAAGCAGCGGAGCCGCATACTTCCCAGCTAGTAATTCCGAATCGCTTTAATTACAGGAATCACGCGATTAATTATAGCAATTACCGCGGTCCCTTAGGGCCGCTGCCGCCTTTCGAAAGTAAATATATCTCAATCGATGCCTACTACGGGTCGTGTGCACGGTCTACGCGGGCCCGGTGCACTTCCGATCGAACGCGGACGCGAAACGCGCGCGTTCAAATCCCTCTGCGGCTGTCTCTCCCAGGAGGCAGAATTTTCCCGTCGCCCGTCGCCCGTCGCCCGTCGTCGTCGTCGTCCCACGTGCGCGTACAATATCGGCTGACCCGATTCGCGACCCCCCGCGGCTGCTATTATTTTATTGCTATCGCGTTTCCGGACCGGAAACACCGCGTTCAACGTGACCCGCGACCCACATTTCTCTCGTTAATATTCGCGCTCGTC
The DNA here is from genome assembly GCF_050948175.1 of Xylocopa sonorina. Taxonomy (NCBI): domain Eukaryota; kingdom Metazoa; phylum Arthropoda; class Insecta; order Hymenoptera; family Apidae; genus Xylocopa; species Xylocopa sonorina. Next base: position 9,024,172 of record NC_135203.1, read on the forward strand.
GATTCTTATGTCACACGGCCGATGGAACAGCGGCCGGGAACACCGCCGTTGGAAAAGATGCGAAAACCTTCGCTTCGATCAATAACAGTTTCCGTTGGACGCGCAACCTTCGGCATCGATTAACCGGCAACAAGCGCAACGGCATGCCGTATGGTTTCGTTGAGAACCAGCTACCGCCACGGTGTTCTGTTTGCTTAGAATGCAAAAAAGGGACGGGGAAAAAAACCGTCTCGAAGAAAGAGCAGTACAAATTACAAGGATTCCCTTTTATCGATCGACACGGTCATCTATAACTATTATACAACGTACTTACGCGGAACATCCTATAATCAACCGGCACACTTTTTCAAACTATTCATCAACCTGTCCAAATTAGCAGTCCTACGCGCAGTTCCTAACAATCTTCTCACGGAAGCAGAAGCCAGAGATATTTCTTGACCAACGGTCATTACGCTGCCAGAGAGCCTCCTTTCCTCTCTCTTTCTCTTTCTCTTTCTCTCGTCCCATCCATCCTCTCCCACCCCGTCCGCCCGTTTCTGTCTTCCTCCAAACCCTCTCGTTTCGCCTCGCGTACACAATCCCTCTAGTCTAATTACAGGAATTATTTAATTAATTATAGCAATTAGCCGATCCCGTGTCAGCTTTCCCGAATGCATACGTCACCGAATCGCTCGGCTTCTAGTCGTTGTCCCCATCCTCCTCATCCTCCCTTCTCTTTCCACGCTCGTACCCCTTGCTGCCCGTGGACGCGCGCCTCTTCGTCGATGATTTTCTCGTTTTCGAACAGCCGCGAGGGGCTCGAACCAACGCCCCCCTCCCGCACCCCCTCCCAGCGAGGGTACCTTTCTTCCTCATGGAAGAAAAAGAAACAGAGGCAGGCCATAAAAATCATTAATAGAAAGGCTTACGTGGTGCTTTCGTGTGTGAGAAAGCAACTCTCGACGAGGGCGTCCCAACCGAGGGATGGAGGAGGGGTACGGCGGACGAAGAAGAAGGTGGTGGCGGTCCTCTCTCCGGGCTCCCTTAAAGAGGAGAGCGTAAAGAGCCAGGAATTCTGGCGTGCAGCAAGAAATATAGGACAGCCGGGTTTGGATAAGAAAAAAAAGGGGGTGGGTCCGGGCCACGATTTGCCACGGAGCCCGGAGTTTATGTATGTGGTGCGTGCTGGTTCCTACGGGGTCCCGTGGAACGACCGCGACGAGCGGTGGTATTCCACTACGTCTATCCGCCGCGGCCACCATTTTAGATGGGGCAGGTTCAGCTGAACGCGCGTCTGTTAATTAATAGCAACGGGAAACGTCGATTGTGTTCCCCCGTCATAAAAGTTTCCCCGACCGAACGATCGAATAATGAACCTTCGCAGCTTCATCTATTAGAGAAACTTTAATCACCGGCTGATTCACTGTTTGTCCGTAAACAGTCGTTGAACGCCGTCGATCGACTCTATCAATAACTCTTTCTCTTTATTCTCAATTAGGTCCCCGCGGATCGGCGCGCACGCGGCAACGTGACGCGGTTACGCCGCGGAAAAGAAATAAACAGAGCCGCGCGAAATTAGTCGCGCGGGGTTCCCGTCTAATTAACAGCCGCGATCATCAAACGGACACTCCTTCTCTATTCGGTGATTTTTTCGGCCAATTTTCGAAGACGAAGAGCCAACCCGAGAGGACCGTACGCGTATGCACCCTGTCACCGCTAATTTCACCGGCGGCCGGACGACTCGTCGCGGTTTTCTCTTTATCGAGTTGGATCTCCCGCGGAAGGATCGTAACGCGAATATCCCGTGGTCCGTTTATCGGGACGAGTTCCAAGCTGGCGCCGATTAATTCGTGAAATATCGTCGATTACCGTCCGTAGAGGGTGAAGGCATGCCTGAGAAACGATTCATAACAGTTATGCTAATGCCCCGGCGCTGGAGCCGCGCGACACACCGTGAAACGCTGTTTGCATTAAGTCCAGCCGGCGCGGCCCCGGGAGCTACGAATTTCGACCGTTCCCTTCCGTCTTCGTCCTCGTTCCTCATCGAACTTTCGCGGTGGGTATCGGTCTTGCACCGTGCCACTTTCTCCGTGCCACGAACCGCGGTTAAATACCGCGCGTAACGAGATGACAAACGATCGTTAAACGGACCAGCGGCGAGGGAGAGCTTTCGCGCGGTTAGGTAATCGCAGTTAGACTTTCTGCGACGTGGACCGGCTAATTGATTTAAGGCTAAAAGAAGAAAAAACCGCGGGAAGTGAAGAAAAAAATTTATGTATACATATCGAACGTCGTGTGGCCAGAACCGACGGCAGTCTGTCTCGAGAATGTGACGCAAGAGCCAACCACCACGGTGGTTGGCAAAAACGCTCCCCCGTGTACGAGTACGCATCGCGATATGTACTATTGCCGAACCTTCCTGGAAGGGAAACAACTCGGTGTTTCTCTCCCTCTCTCTCTCTCTCTCACTCTCTCTCGTATCCCCTGGCACTCTCCTCCCCCTTCTCACCACCGCGCCCCCCCCCCCCCCTGTTTCTCTTTCTGTTCTCGACCGCGCCGGCCCCGTCACGCCCAACAAACTTCTCCTACGGTTCGTAGCGGGCGTCACGCCGCATTTATAATGTTTCCACGTTCGAGTTTCGACGGGTCTACTCCCGAGGAGGCCAGCACCGCGGGTGGAAAGCAAGGACAATGGAGACCACTCGTCGGCGCCCTTTCGAGCCGGGCCGAGGAAAGCCGCGTCGATCTATGATCGCCTACGATCGTTACCGCTTCGATCCTCCTAGTCCGGCTGCGGCTCGTCTCGTTTCTGGAGTCCGTTCTTCTCCGTTACAGCTCGGAACTTTGCTGCTCGCAGGATCCGAGGGAAAGGCCAACGCGTAGCCACGATCCCTAATTAATGAATAGTTTCGACGAAAAGATCGATCGTCAGATGTCCTTGGTGTAGCGCTTGGTGTAGGTTAATTGTAGAAAGAAGAAGATTGAATTTCTTTCTGCCGACACTCGGGATTGATTCGATCGAACAGATCGTCGCCGTGCGAAGAGTAACCGTGTCATTAACATTCTTCGTCTATTATTCCAGCCGTACGCGTAGATACGCGGTTGCGACACGCCGAGTGATTTATTTCGTTGTAAAAGAAAAACTCTTGCCAGCTATTGATACTCCTGTAGGTTATCGCACGAGTAGCCAACAATTCTCGCGTAATTCATCAAATAATATGACTCTTCTTTAACATTCTATTAATATTTTAATCGTTCTCCGCGCCAGACTTGGAGTTTTCTATTCGAGCGTGCGTACACGTGCGTTATGTGTGTCGCAGAGTCTACCAAGAGATTAAGGGAGGAGACCAGAAATCGTCCGAACTTGGTCCACGAACCCCGATGACACTCTCTGGACTATTAGCAGGGCGCTAGCGTTAGTTCTCCGGTGACACCAGTCACATCCCCCTAGCCTCCAGTTAATGTTTTCATCGGGCGTATTCCGACGACGGCGTGGACCATATTTTAAGGTAATAATTTCTCCGCGGGTACTCAGGCATATACACAGAGACGCGCAGACACACACATCGATAGGCCATCGACCGCAAGCTTACGGCAGTCGAGGCGGCGCTGAAACGGGGACATCGGTCCTTTTGATCCTGGACCCTTTCGGGGCCCCCACGGGCCATTATCGACCTTTAAGGACCTTGCTGCGACTCGTAGAGCCGGTTACCATAACCGCGCGTATACCGTTCCTTCGGACCGGATACCTCGGACCTCCCGGAGGTGTTACAGTATTCCCAACAGCGATTCGCTGAAAGTAGAAGGGGGGGGTGCGCACCGGCGGTTCGATTTGAGAAACGACATCGATAGATTCGTCGCGTCGTGGGAATCGATCGGGCCTCCATGGCTCGTGTCTTCCATTTTGGTCTCGCCTGTTCCTTTTTACCACCGGTTTCGCTGCCTCCCGTTTCGTTCTGTTTCTTTCTCGTCTCGCATTCCGTCGACTCGAATTCGAGACATCAATGGATTCTCCCCCTGTCTACTGGACACGTCCGTTTCAGAGATCTTTCCCGATTTCGAATCGCGCTTGCTTCCATCGAAAGCGTAAGTTGCGAACCACGTGATTACCGATCGACTCAGCGGTCTACGTGTAACGGTAGCAAAGAGGATAACGCTAATTAACGGGACGCCGCGGCGAGAGTTATTTTCGACCCGAAAAGCTTTTCTACGCCGTTCGAGCGTAGCCACCTCTTGCCGTTCGTCTTACGTCTAATGAATTTTTCATCGGGATGAAATGCAAAGTGGCTCGTAAAGTATACAACACGTTCGTTATACACTCGTTCGTATAAGTATCAAAGGGCCCCCCTTTAAACGGTCTCCCCACTTTCCGCGTGTATACTGGGTCCTCGGTTACAAAGGGGATCGTTCATCGCTTCCAGAAGTCACGAAAGAGATACGTCTTCGCTCGACGACCGGGAAGGTAGACGCATTTATTACGCGTAAACAAGAACGGTTGCACTTGTTAACGATTGTCACGAACGAAGTCGTCCTACGCGAAAATTCATTCCTAATTAACGCGACGCGATCGTATCTATCTTGAACTATTGCAACATCTTTTATCTTCATCAGTCCGCAGTTCTTTCTTTCTTTTCTTTTCTTTTTTTTTTATAAGCACCTGGATCATTTTCCGCTCTAGCATTTAATTAATTTTTCTGTTTCATTTGACTTATTCGTTGATTCAGTTCGCGCTTCATTCGGATCGTCTTCTCTTCAGGCTTTTTTATTCCCCACCGTCGTATCTCTTCAGCTGTCAGTATTCCCATTACTACTTTGATTTTCCTTGGTATTAATATCACACATCGTCATTACATAATATTTAGTATTATTAGTTATCATTTATCATCCGGCGAGTGCATGCATTTTCGCTATCATTACCGCTAATTTAATTTTCATTATTAATATTATCTTTATTTCTAATCCTCCCAACACCCATCATCCATTATAATGGACTGCGCGAATTAAATAAAGATTCCTCGGAAGGACATTACTAGAATCAAACCGGAGACCGTTTCTGTCTATCGCGAATCGAATCCACGATTAAATAGCTATCATTCAAACTGCAACCCGTTGCTTCCTCTTTGGTTCGTTACGTTCGTGACAGGCTCCTTACAAATCAGAATCCCGCGACGGACGAAAACTACGGGCAAAAAGGACGGTCGACACTTGCCCGGTGGATATCTAGATGTGCACGTTCCAGCTTCTTTAATCGGTGTTCGTAATTAATTTAAGTGACTCGCCGCCGGTTTTTCGCGCGACTTCTTCTCGCCGGTCCACGATTCGAGGGACAAAAATCCGCTGGGCAACGGTCCGTTGGCTGAACTTGACGACGGTCTTCACGCTTCCAGATCGGTTTCTTGCGCGAACGTCAATGTGTCCCTGACAGTCCCGGGCGATTTGGGTTATTGTATCAACGCGAGCAACTTCTCATGAAAGTGAGAACGGAAAGTTTCCGCGGCAACCATCCAGGCACACTCCCTTCGCGAGCTAATCGCGCACCTTGGAACACCAGTCACGCGGTCCCTTTTTTCTATCATTTGTCCGCGACAACTCGACGTTGGTATCCGTTCGATTTTTCGACGTATCAACCATTTATTCCCCCCCACACGATAGATGTTTAATCTTCCTTTTTATCTGAACTATGTGACTCATAAGAACGGAGCACATAACGGTCACACGTTTCCGAGTTAGTTCCGTTTTACACTAGAGACACGCGTTCGCAATCGCTCGTCTTGCGTCCGCGCACTGACAGCCATTTTTAATCCCACTCGTACCATTAATTACGGTTCCGTTTCTCGCATTATTCACGTCGCAAAACGATAACTACAGCCCACGAGAGCCGATCGGCGGGCACTGGTTTTATTATTTGCGCGTTCGCAGCTTGGAATGTGGCAAGAAACCGGAGCCACGAGGTCTGTCAAATCGCGGCGAATGAATCGACCGCTGGACAAGGCTGCGCGATATATCGATGGACCGCGTAACGAATCGCGATAGCGCCAGCGTGTTTCGTTCGCGGAACGGTACTCGATCGAGCGAGATTTTTGCTCGAAAGCTTGGTCGAGCGAAAATGACGCCGGTGTTGCCCGGCAAAATGTCAAGGCCTCCTTTCCATTCGTCGCGAGATGCTTTTTCTATCGCTCGCGCGCAACCACCGCCACGTGTCTAATCGTAAAAACCCGGGGGAAGGTGGGAAAAAATCGGGGCGACAAATGTCGCGACGATTGTCTGCTAATGCATCGCTCGTAAATCTTTCGATTTCGCTGACGGTGTCGACGGGCCGGTACCAGTTGTGACACGACCGTTTATCTAATTATGCAAACGGGAAACAGTTTGTCGCGCGGCTGGTACACGCTTCTGCCCGAAGAAAGCAAAAGGTTCAAAAGATTGCGGCCTCTGACTCCTCTGGCAACGATCGATCGTCCCATCGATGGAGCTAGTCGAAGCGCCAATTGCATAGACAGCCGGAAGGACAGCTTAGCTTAACGAATCGCTAACTAATCGTGCGTCTACTGGGTCATATCGTTTCGTCGAGACTTTTCAGTGTACCGATCGGTATTTTCATTTCCCTCGGAGTCTCAGACTCTCGTTCCCCATTGGTGGGTCAAAGCACTCCCACCTAATAAACGACGCTCCAAATATAACGGGCTGCACGCGAACCGGAATTATCCCGATCGAAATAATTAGAGAATCAACTATTCAAAGGATCGCTCAACGAGGGTATCGAACGGGCAACATTGAAAAGCGTTCGCTCCTGAAATTCGATCGGGTCCACCGATTTGAACGCCACGATCTTTCTATTCGGTCGATTCGCGGTACGCGCCATAAACGCAGAAACATCGGGTAAATAAGTACCTGAAGAAGTCCTCCCTGCAGAAAAGCTTCGCCTCCCTGGAGAAACACTTGTCCTGCAACGTGGTTCTGCAATCGAAGCAGCGTACGCACTCGACGTGCCATGCTCGGTCCAAAACATTCAGCAGGTACTGATCCATAATCGGTTTCTCGCATCCTGCACATGACAGGAGCATCGCCAGACCACGTCTCCCTGCTTCGAAAAGAAAGAGAGCATCGGTGAATAAAAGAGAGGAGAACGATCGTTTTTGAACGCGCACGATTTTAATAATTCGCTCGCGTTATTATCCCGTCGATCCCCGGTTCGGTTCGTTCTATCGCGAATTTATACCGTCGAACGGAACAGGCCGCGTTGCAAAAATATCGGTGCAGGTGAAAAACGTCGAACGTCGAGGAAAGTTGCATGGAACGGCGCGCGGGGCGCGACGACCTGACGAGGCGTTTTAATTTTCGCGCACGTTCGAACGCGCGCGTCATCGTGCGAAAAGCGAAACGTAGAAAACGAGGAAATTTCTGCGACACCCCGCTTCCATCGGCGCAAGCGTTTCGATCGAGCGTGTGTGTTTCGGATTGCCCCACTTTTATTTTGCCCAACGCTTTGAAATAAAATACAGAAAATAAAAATGATATATTTCGAGCGCCGAATATTCGTTTCGACTGAAAATTGTCGGGGAAGTTTTCCACGCTGGACAATTCGCGGGTTAACAGGAGTATTTTAATTAATCGAACGGTCGAAGATCGCTAAGGACCTAACCGGAACAGGCGCGGGGTCGATTCGGAATTCATTCCTGATTAACGGAGAAAATCGGCGGCCACTTGCCGTGGATACGCACGTGCATAACGAACCGTGCATTGTACAGACGCTTCTTGTAATTCCAACGCTTTGATTACCGTGCAGCCTACCAAACTATACGGATCGCAGCCGAGGCGTGAACGTAAAAGTGCAGCACAATGCGACGACCACGTTGTTAGCGTCAACGCAGGCGCAGCTACATCTGCTCGGGGAACAAGCGAACCTCTCCTTTCGAACGTGCAGAAATGAACGATACTCCTGCGTGACCAGCATCGATAGGAAAATATAAATTCCTTTCGAAATTTGTATCTCTACAACAAATATCGGAATTGTCTGTCAATAGCCAGGAAGCGTGTGCATCTCGGCAATTAAAATCCGTGGTTAATTAACATTCACGTACGGAATTGCTCCCTGTTACGTTTTCTTTGCCATTCCGTTAAGTCCGTCTCCGTCTTCGCCGGTTTCTAACGGAGCACGTAGCGTCCTCCCCCGCTCCGTCGACCTTTGACTTCTTTTTTCGCCATTGCTGAACCCTCTAGGGTTCACTCCTCTCTTTTTTTCGCGGTTTGCGCCAATGGGCGGAGTTCCTCCCTGCTGGCAGGGTTGTCAACCTAGCAACCCTTCTCCCACCCCTTAAGGTCTGACCTTGCGCATCTCATCTCCCTCCGTTTTGCGGCAGGGCGAGAAGAAAAAGGAGGAAAGCGACTCGAGCCTGACCCGACCACCCCGCGGTTATCTCGAGATTTAAATCGTTCAACGCGAGACCGACATACGAGTAATTCCTTGGCCGAAATTGGGTTCTCGCGGAACGTTTTCTGGTTTCGCCAAATACACCCAAATACACCGTGCGTGTTCGAACCGAAGCCGCCATCGCGTAAGGACGCGTGTTTCCGAGGAACTGCGAACTCGGACGAACGTGTAAATTTACGTTCGAAAAAGAATTGAAAAGAGTTCGTCGCGTGGGGAGAGCATTGAGAAATATATCCCTCGATGAAGTTAGCCTACCGTTCGCTAAATCAGATATCGTGAGATGGGATTTCACGGCCATGGCGCGCGAGAAAGAAGCGAAGAAGGCGAGGAAAGATTCCCTTGAATCGTCCAAACCAGATTAGGATTAAGCGTATACGTGAGACGAAAGCCTGGACAAACCAACGAAAACGAGGCTGGATTAATTCGATTCTTTTCTATCAACCGTATTACGACTCGTGCCATTTTTCCCTCGGATCACATTATCGCGCTGATAGCGAATCGAGAATTCTAGTTTACGGCCACGCTTGACGTCTTAATTTTTGAAAAACTTAGTCGATTTCACTGTCAACTCTGTATTCGAATTAAAATTCAAACGGATAACACGCGGATGGATAAAAAATCGATTGCATAAGTCACCGATTGAATCGTAATAACGGAAACGGTGACAAGAAGCAATTAGTCGGTCTTACAATTAACATAAGACGTCGTGTACGGTTCACGGTGAATTAGTAATCGATACGATTGCCACGGTACGTAAATCCACCAAGTCGGATGTGATCCGATACCTTCAGTGTCAATATTTTACTTGGAGCCACCCCTCTCTCGAATATGGTAATACGCTCTCTAAAACCCTTTCGCAGTTTAAGTTCGCGCGCTATCTACAGGAAAGTTCGAGAAGAATAAGAACAAAGAATGTGCCGCATAATGAAATAGCAGAAGGGTGTAAAAAGGTATATGGCTGGAGAGAAGGTAGAATTTAATTCGCGGTGCTTGGGGAATTTTCTGGGCGGGCTAATTAACGGAAAGGAAAAAGTGTATCTCACGGGTAATATCGGACGGTTATCGGCAATTTTTCATTTTCATTCGATAACGCTGCGTCAGTATTAGACCTAATAAAATACTTGTTTCATCCTTTTCTCATTAATATCCGGACGTACGACGGGCGTACCTTTCCGTCGCTAGAATTCGATATTCGCATCAGTCGCTTAAAATCGATCGGTTCGGAGCATCGACTCGGACCAGCTATTTCTGACGGAAATCGTTACTTTTTCCTTACGTACAGTGGCGTTTCAGCTCGATTTCGTTATTCCGCATCGTTCGATAACATTTTCGAGTTACTAACATCCGTTTTCCTCGCGGACGCCACCAATTTTTCACGAGGATATCAGGGGAAAATCTGTCAGCGACACGCGTAATGCAGCTTACATTTGCATCGGCGAAGATTACGGTTTCCACGAATCGGCCGTTCGTTACGCACAATGATGCGTATTTTGATGAGCGTTCAACCCTGTCCGAGGCAAATTTATCCTCGTTAGATCCGAACCGCGGGACAATCCATCACGTCGCGGATAAAAAACGCGCATTCCTATGACATCCAAATTACGGTACAATCAATCACGATAAGCGTACGAACGACGTTCCTATGGTCTACCAAAAAAAAAACAAAAAAAAGGAAAAAAGTATCGTCGGGGAGGAACCGCTCCCCCTGGCTCGAATCGCGAGGAATTCGAGAGGAAAACCGTTTAACCTTCCGCGGTCCGTGCGTGGGGCCAAACTGGCGCCGGCGCTAAGGAGGTGTTAAACCAACGTTACCCACCGATTCTCTCGCTGTTTACAGTCGAAATATTTCCCGACAGAAGAACGCGAAACTCCGATTACTCCAAAGAGAAACACACGGTAGGACCATCCCCTCAAAAAAAAAAGGGAAAACGAAATAACCAATAATTTCCTCGTCCACGCGAATCCATCCCCGTTGAAAAGCTTCATTGACCGATTCACGTTGCTCGATCGATCGCAGATCTTCTCTCGCGATCGTTCGCAGAAATTTCCTCCGAAGCCAACTCGCGGCGAAGACTGTGTTACGCGCGCGATAAGAGAAGCAGGTACCGAGTAAAGTTCCAAGTGTCGATTCACTTACCTATGTTACAGGCTTGGGTGACGGGCAGGGGTGCGCAGCAAGGCCCGCTGAGGGTCGCGACCCTTATCCGGGGGGTACCAACCCCCCCGGGGCCCCCTCCCCCGCCCCCGGCGCCCCCGTAGCCCTCCACCTCCCCAGCCGCGACTGCGGCCACCCCTGTCCCCACTACCGTGCCGGGCCCGGGACCACCACCAGGCCCACCTTCCACGGGCCCGTATCGGCCGAACGGTCCCGAGGGCCCCAGTGCACCCACTTTTACTGCGGTGTTATCCCAACGGCCGTTAAATCGCACTTCTCACACTTCCCCCCTTGGCTGCCAGTTTTTCTTTTTTTTTTTCCTTCTCTTCTTTTTCTTCTTCGCCAGCACACACTCGATATCTTGACAATTCGCTCCCCTGTGCTTCCCCTCTACCTGGCTCCAATTTCCTCGCGCTCGCCGTTTATCTCCGTCCACCGTCCACCACGTTTCCGTTATCACTTTGCTGCCGATTATCAACACCGATGTCTCGCGGAAAGAGGAAGCTCCTCGTCTTCTTCGAGGTGGTTCGCGACGCCTCTTCTCTCGTTCTCCGGGTCACCGCGGAAGGGTGATCTCGCAGGGATTCTCCGGCGGAATCACGTGGCCGTTCTAGCACCGTTTTTCATCCCTCGCGTATCGCAGCTGAGCAGCCGGTACCGCCGGCACATCGCGATCCCTCGTCGCGGTTAAGGTCGTTCCTCCGCGGATCCGGGCACTACGCGATGGATCACGGCGCTGATGGGACCGGTATCGGCGGCGGATCTCTGAGACGCGACGCGCGCGTCCGCGCGACGGCCCCGCATATCAAGAGTCCCGGTGTGCCAGTTTACCTTCGCTGTGTCCGAGTGATCTCGTGGCCGAGTCTATCCGCGCGCCTCTTCCAGTTGGTTCGCGCGACGATTTTCGCGAGCCGTTCGCACTTCTGTTCGAAAGGTCTCCCGGTGGATCTGACGCGAATCTCGATGCGAACGGCGTCGGGAAGACGGAGAGGCGTCGTACGCACGGGTAACCCGGTGGTAGAACTCGAGGCAAGCAAATGGGAACGCAACCGGGCGAAAAACCGGGTGGTGCGTTTTCGACGAGCGTGTCACACGAAACGAGAAACGCGACCGATCCCGAGCACGCTCGCCTCGAGTTCGCCAGCCAACTGGCTGCACCTGTGACAGCCGCGAGGGGCCCCCCTCTACCTTGACGAGACGTCGCGCGCCTCGGTGGAACCGGCTACGCCCATTGGCCACGACCACGGCGCGGGACCTTCCGCGCCACCTCTCGATTGGACGGCTCTGCCCCGCTCGGGCGTAGCCAACCCCGTGCGCCGGCAGACATGGCCGTGGAATGGCTGCGGATCTCTGACGGCGGACGGGACGCTTCTGTCGTTGCTACCGCTTCTGCTGCTCCTGCCGCCCGTGTTGTTGCTCGAAATAGCCCTGCCGCCTGATTCCTCCTCGTCTCTGACGCGCTATCGATCCCCCTTCGGCGTATACCGAAGAGAAGTCTGCGCCTCGCGAAATGCCACAGGTTTCAGAGAATCCTTACCTCTCGCGCCCGCGAAATATTCCTCACCCTCCGCCCGCCCCCTTCGCCATCCTCTCTCCCATCTTCGGCCCCGTGCCTCTCTTTCTCTTCTCTCTTTTTCTTCTTTCTCACGCTCCTCCGCATTCATCGGTTCCTACGCTCGCTCAACCGCGCAACCATCCATCCCTCTCTCTCTCTCCCCCACTTTTTCTTTTTACTCATCGTTCGCTTCCCTTCCCGCGAACGTTCCTTCGGATCCTCTTTCTCGTTCGCTCCGTTATTCACGCCGATAGCACGCGTATACGTGCACCCATCCGCACCTGTATAGGTGGTACGTGTATACGCGCCCTCTGTCCGACTCGCGAGACATAACCTTATCGCGAGGCTCGTTTCGTGACGGAGGCGTGTACCAAGGCGACGCATTGCTTTCTATCGATTAAGGACCTCTTCGCGCTATTGTTCGGACGGTTTTCAGAACCGGTGCCGGAGCTGAATTTTTTCCACCGCGCGGGTTACGACCCGCGGAACGGCGATCCTCTTCCTGGTGGATCGTTTCACCTTCGCAGACGGTTCGCATTGTTCATATATACGATTCTGCATCTTTTGTTGCATGGTCCGACTGCGTTTCGCGCGTGAGCCTCTCTCTCCGTCTCTCTCCCTCTTTCGACACTTGTAAACCAACCGGAAGGATCCGGGAAAGCCTCGTCCTGCGACGATCTCTTCTTTGAACGTTTAAATCGTTGGATAGTTGCATATTATGTAGAGACGCGTGTCGCGCGGAACAAATTTAACGGGTTACTCATATGTGCCGCTATAATTAGCCGTAAACAAGTGACCTCTGTAAGTCGTATCACCGTGGACTGGTTCAGCTTATTACGAGGGTCGACCATAGACTACTGAAAAGTCGTCGAGATTATTACAGGCTCCCGTGAAAAACCGACCGTCCCAGTAGATGTGTCAATTCATAACCCGGCGCCTGAGCAAGCGTAGCCCTTTACCACCCTATTCCATCTTCCTTTCGCGGACGGCAATTATTAAGCCGATCGCAAAAAGTTCCATTTCGTTGCGTTTCCTTTTTCCTTGCTTTTTCAACTGAGACCAGAGACTCTCGAAGGATACTTGCAGGAATTTCTGTAGGTCTTTACAATTGTAAGTAGGAACGATCCGTTTAAAGGAAACAGCTTCATCGCGGTTCCATTAAGCGAAGCTATTATCATCGGTTTGATGATGGTCATCGCGATGAAAGATGTTATTAGCGCCGTTTATCAGGCTTTATTGTCAGATTTCGCTGATTTGCGGCACGCGCTAATATTCGTACAATCACCGCGATTACCAACGAGCGATCGTCCGTTAACATCGATATAGCAAAACGCCTCCTTTTCGGAGCATTTTCTCGTAATCGTGTTGTAAACTTTACGACGAGGGAAGACAAATGAAATTTCATAATCGGCGGGGACCACGAAGGGCCTCGGATTCTTCGTACGCGTTTTAGCCGCGCCTCGACCGGCAGTAAATCGCGTTACGCCAACTTTTAAGAGGCAATAAAATGCGGTAATACGCGATAAATGTATGAGAATTAATTGAGAGGAAATTGATGCCCCCTCGCAAATCAGATTCTGTTTAATCTCGAAATATTTTGTCTACAACGTGCTCGAATGCCGCGAACGGAAGGGTAGCTTTATGAGAGTGATAAACTTATTTATCATTCGCGCGTTCATCATAAACTTATTTATCAAAGCAAATGAGAACGGCAGTAATCAAAGGAAGCGAACTGATAGGTCGAAATTGATCGCTCGAAATACTGGCGATCGCGGGACGTCCGATCGAAATGTTTCATTCGTGTCCGGCGCGCAGAACGAGGAAGGCCGATCAGTTTTCCTTTCTAACCGACCATGGTGGCTATTTGCAACAAAATAAAATGTCACTGCAAAGCTCTCGCACTTTGCCTCTTACTTTTATGATAAAATATTACGATTGAGTGAAAAAGTTGGAACAACTTGTTCTTCAATATAAATCCTCCGATATTAATTACGCTTGAAAAAAGCTGTTTTCTTTAATTCCTGTTTATTTCTTATTATACACGTATAACGTATTATCAGAAAATGTGCAAGACGATATTTATGTATGTCACTTGCTACGTTTGATGCAAAGGTTTTAGACTCCCTAATAAATAGGCATGTCCACTGCGTCTGACTATATGGCGGACAATTCTACTTCGCGCATCCTATTCCTATAGTGTCTGGTAGTATTAAATTATACACGTGTATTACCAGGAGAATTCGTTCGTCGATCAGACTCCACAAACAGTAAAGTAATCACGAAAAAGATTAACAACATAATACATTTTATTCTTTTTTTTCTTAACAAGTTACATTTTTCTTTTAAAGTGTTCTAAAATGTTCGGTAAAAAGAAATAAAGATATAGCAAATACAATGTAATAAAATAGGCATAACTTTCAGTTACATTGTAGTATTGTCTTTGATACAATCATATCTTGACATAAGCGGCAACGTCCCCGTTTTCATCGAAAACCGAACAAATCTAAGATCTATACTCAGAGAACCCTGCATAATCGCATGCTTCAAATTGGTGGTCATTTAGGATAGTATCCTATCCACTTCCTGTATGTAACGTTCATCGTTTGTTCTACTATATTATCAATGGGATGTATTATAAACGGTATAGACGCCAATCCAATGATTGTTGGAACCCACCGATTTTTTAAGGCCACATTATTGCTTCTTCTTTGTACAAATTGAACGGCAGCACAAATTCTGTTGATTGTAAAGCCTGGAATAATTACAGATGCAAATGACTGCCACAATAGGGTGTCTGTCATAGAAAGTAAAGTATTTTTCGTTGCTCTTGGACTAACATTACTCTGAAACACAAAATATTTATGAACCTTGTAACAATAGTAATCGATACTATATTCGTATCGTTTAATAATATTATTTTATTGTGAACTTACTTGGTGAGCTTTAAGACCGCTGTTAGTTGTATCTGCAAGGACATATGCAGAGGCCACGGCGTAACTGACCCGTACAATCCAGGTTGGAATTATAGGTCTAAAGGCCTCTCCAACCTCATTCGCATATCCTGCGCAGAAAATTTAAAGCGTTACACGCAACATATAAAACGTAACATTAATTTGATAATAATTATATAAGAACTACTGAAACAAGAATATCACGTCATCATACAATGTCGATGTCAATGAAAAGTTAAATAACAATGGTCGATAACCTGCTTTTCATTACCCAAATATCTGACAGGTGTATCACGATACAAATTCGCCTCATCCTTTATATTCTTTATGCTGGACATTCTATTTACACAATTTTCTTACTGTCGTACATAACCTACATCGATGTGTCTGACACGTTATTCGATGCATCAAATGTCTCACAGTGACGCAGTGTAATATTGATTTCCTCGGAAATAAAAATTATGTAATTTCTAAGTCACGTGCATGTTTCATGTGAATCGTTTAAGAGAAATAGTTGTTTCAGTGCAATTGCGATGTGTATTGTTGAAAATGTAGGCCTCGGAAAAGACTAAGTACATTTCGAATCAAAATTCTGAACATAGGGAATTTCACACGGTTGTAACTCTGTTGAAGTGTCAACAGGTGGTAGAACATTCAAAACAGTGAAATCATTGAATTTAATAGCGACTTCCATAGAATCCGATTTACATATTTAATTGTTGCAAAAACAAGTATTTGATTAAAACTATCAATTACAGCTTTTAATTTACAGTAGCAAAAAATTCCGGAATATTATTTAAATGTCTATAGAATATGACTTTCTAATCATTAGTTGTCGAGATAATGACTGAATTCATTATTAAATAGAATAATTTCAGTTTGACAGTAAAGTAATGACAATATTGACAGTAAAACTTTTATATTTTCCGCTTCAGAGGTAAGAGAGAGAAAGATATATAAAAAAGCTATAAGAAAGAGTGAGACAGATGATACCGACCTACCTCGAGAACCCGTGGCGCCATCTCTGCGAAAAGTGCTCAAACTGGTCGCACAGCGTTATCGACAGCGAAGTGAACTACTGCAGAACTAGCGCCATCTCTCGGAAAAGTATTGAAACTGGTCGGGAGTTAGTTTCAGTACTCTCCGCAGAGATGGCGCTAGTAGTTCTTGAGTAGTTCACTTTGCTGTCGATAACGCTGTGCGACCAGTTTGAGCACTTTTTACAGAGATGGTGCCACGGGTTGCAGAGTAGGGTAGGTAGCATCTGTCTCACTCTTTCCTACAACTTTTTATATATATATATATATATATATCTCTATCTCTCCCTTACCTTTAAAGCGGGAAACGTACTGGGTATCTCGTTCTCATTTCGATGATTTGGAAATCAGATTTAAAGTGAAATTATTGCTCAGGAGTAATATTAAAAGTTTGAGTCAGAGTCTGACAGAAGCGATATAAATTTCTCGTGTGGGTCGATCGTGGAAACACACCTGGACGAATGTAAATATGTATGGTGGGGATTCAGAGAAACGAACTAGTCCGAGCGAGAAAGGCCGAACGCTGCCGATTCATTGCTCGACCGTGTTCGGCTTCTGATCCGAATCATATTCGTCGTAGCTGCCGGAGAGTGTAGACGTTGTGTTCGTTGCTTAGTGTTTTCTGTTTTTCTTATTATCGCGCGATCAAATATACGTTGTTTAAGTGATACCGTAAATAGGTACTTTGTTAATACTGTCTACCGTGCTATTAAACGTCGCTTGCAAAGGCGAATAAATGTGGCTATAAAAAGTGATGCGTTGTATAACGAAAGAACCATCGTCCCGCCGTTCATATCGTTATGAACATGTTCTTTAATAACACGTCGTATTATAGAAAAGAGAACCAAGTTTGCGCTATGTACGGATATTACGAAAACAAAATTATGAAACCGATTACGACGTCGATATTCAATTACCCCTGTGATGCAGCTATGGAAATCGATGTCGACGGATGCGATTATTCTATAGCATCGCGCTATTTGAATAACGACTCCGTGATTTTAGAACAGCCGGTAGAAAATCAGTCAAAAGCTGGCGAGAAACAGGGTCAACAACAAGCAGTTTGCGACGCGGACACGCTTCGACGCAAGAACCGGAAACGATGTAACAGCGATCTCAGCCCTACAACTCAACAGAAAAAGTTCCGTAGAGGTAGGAGAGGATTCATAATTTTATTTTATTTCTATTTTCCGCAAATGGTACTTGTATGTAAATAATTCGTTCCTGGAATTGTTCGGAGAATGTTGTACAAGATTACGATCTTATTCATTCATATTTGTATATGCTTCAAATAGATCTTGTTAGAGGTCGTTCTTCTTCCTTCTCCGTTTAAGCGGGAGAGTTTTTAAGCGCGGGAAAGTTCTCGTTCGATCGATTCTGATCGTGTAAAGTATTTCTCCCATACACGATCGCCAAATTAATTTAATGTCTCTTCAAAACCGTCGTAATAATGAATATTAAAATATATGTATATGAATATTCAATTTTTCCTCCTGTCGGAGAAAGGTTGTATATTTACATGTCACTACAGAGATTTTCATCCGATCCTGGCATTAAATTTATTTTGAAGCTTAATGCATCCTGTCGTCTTCTGTACCATGGATAATGGTATGCAACGGAAAGCATGGATGCTAATATTTTTTCATAAAAAAAATGACACTTAGTAAGTTTGGTCTTTTTTTGATGGTAAGGACAATTTGCTGACAAATTGGATGGCATATAGGTGATACCCAGCTAGATTAAGGGTTAAGGCAATGGGTTTCCTTTCAGAGGCGGTGGTAAGGACCATGTTCACTACAATGTAGGAAGTACAAAGAACTGTGGATCGGCTACCGCGTCTTACCAATCCGAGCCATTGAACGTAAATACTGTCGACGATGATCTGGGACGATCGATAATTACAGATAAGAGCTGCTGTTGGGCAGCAGGTATTCACGATCTCTTGAACAATTCAGATTCTAAACAATTATTATCCGATAGCGAACATACATTGATCGAAAAGAGCATCGAATATGAAAAGATTTTATTTGAAACACATGGGTGCTCTATGTACCAATTTCACAGATTGCAACTAGTTGGTACTGATTATGGAGAGGCAGAATTTTGAATAAAATAACCGACGTTCATTTTCAATGTTTATATTTTTTGTATTCGTATCACAAAGCATACAATCTTTATGCACTTAGACATGTCATTACATTGTATTTATTATATAGTAAAAAATAAATACTTACTTTTCTAAGTTATAATCTTTATTCCGGTCTAAGAAATGCTGCACTATAAATGGAAAGGAAATAGTTATACATCCTCGTACTTGAGTAATTAACATTTTGATGATTATTTAAGTTAGCGAATGAATAATACATAGAAGAGAAATCATAGTTTCTTCTGGCATTATAGAATGCAATGCTGGTAGTTACATTGCACATTTCATTTAAAAAAGTACACATTAAACGCAAAGGATATGATTTAGTTATTATGTATGCAACTAAAGATGCTTTTTAATGTGAATCAATATCAAAACATTATTGCATTGTTCTCGTTTCTCTCATCTTCAGCTTTAGCAGCTAAACTTTCCAAGTCTATTTCAGCTTCGAATCTAGCTTGTGAAGATTCAGTTTGACCTGCTGCTTCACATTGACCTTGTTCATTCTCTTCTTCACTGTCAGGAGGCTATATAAATACATTGTTAATTGTAATCTTTTATTGTGTCAAATGTAAGTGAATAAAAAGAAACTATTTTTAATCTACCTGTTGATTGCCAGAAGATTCAGGTCTCGACTGATCTGCTTCTGCTAGATCTTCGTTGTAACCTGGTTTAATGCAAGATGTTAATGACACAGCACTTGCAGACTCAACTGACGATGCTCCCTGCAAATCATAGAAGAAATGTGAAGTAATTATTTATTATGTATATTCTATATATTTTTACGTATTTAAAATTCCTATAAATGCACAAATATGTATAGTCTATCAATAACACTTACCGGCATATCCAAATGGTCTATTAATGGTACATGTGCAGTTGGAGATGATGAAGTTCCTGCTTGAGATGTTGCAACTAACTCTCCTATAGATTGATCTTCTGTACCCATACCCAATACTATATCTACATCAGAATCGTCGTCGCTAGACTGACAACTTTCACTGGCAGTTTGATCCGTTGTTTCATTCTATAAAAAGTTGACAGAAATATAGGTGTATACTTCTTAACGTACAAAGACAGATAGATGTTTTACAAACCAATGGATTGCTTAAAGATTGAGTATCCTGCAAAGCACGCAACGATCTCCATAAGCGAGGCCGCAATCTGTGATCCTCGCTTATTGCCTTGATCTCCCTTAATATAATGACTAAATAATCTGGTCTCTGTTTGTTCGCCAAGATGAGTGAGCTTAATACCTCTTTCATTTCAGAGCTAGATAATAAAAGTATTGACAAGCTTCCTTACAATTTTTTCTAAGATTAAAAAAAGCTTAATTCCTATTGTAAACGATATATGTATATACCTTAAATTTTGGAGCGTACTATCGTCATTTATTGCGGATGGTAATCGAAATGAAGAATGTGCTTCTTCCCAAAGATTATCAACCTGCTGTTGAGATACTTCATTTGCCAAAATATTGCTACGCATTGCAGTGTTCTCACGTTCTTGTTGCTGTAAATTCGATTGCATTTGCAAGTTTGACGAATATTGTGTCTCTACTCCACTTAATGAAGGTAAAGGTACATTATCTGCTCCTTGATCCCGATTGCGTTTGTCTTTCCTTTGATTAAAATTTACAGTAAATTAAAATATGCATGTTGTTTTTGTTTTGCTATAAATAGTTGATATAATTACATACATGAGGGTAGTATTAACACTTGATATAGTATTTCCAGATGCGGAATTTGCAAGAGGCCCAGAAATGGTGTCAGTCACCGTTTTTGAACTTCCCGATAGTAAGTTTTGTCTGGAATAACTGAAAAGGTAAGAAGGATATATATACATTTATCAATTAAGAGGTAAAATTATGTTCAAACTATTCATACCATGCTTAGGGATATAGAATATGTAGTATAGTTAAGATGATAAAACATATTATATTCTTTCTTAATGCCTGATATGTAAAAGTTGTGTAAAATGCACAGCAAATATCACAGAAAGAAAAAAAGCTACGGTTATTACTTATTGAGCATTTATTGTTAGTCAAGATCGAAATATTTTCAATATATCTATTTTTAAACATATCACATTACATACCCGTAATTTACGTACCAATATATACTATCCTCATTTAGATTCATATTCACTAACCATTGATCTACAGAACCAAATCATTAACAGGTTTTACGTGCGATATGGTTTAAACGAGGGTAGTAATGAGTAAGAAGTACAAGACAGAAAGTGCACAGATAGACCGTGAAGTTTATTACATTATGTAAATGATACATTAGGTTTACACAAAGATGAAAGATGGATGTGCACGATTTATCGATCATAAAACACCTAAACTCGTAAAAGAAAAATTGATTTCGTTTTAATGATATCCAATTGAAAAGAAATCACCAATTATTTCACGCAGAGAAAAGTTCCGTGAAACTGAATTCTATAAATCGTAAAACAAATCATATTTCGTAACTTTATCAAATACATCTTTCCATTAAATGATTACATGGTTGAAAAATCTCGATTTGATGCATGATACCGTTGTAGGCAACATCTCCACTGCACTAAGACAAATAGTAAGATTCGCCTCGATATACACATATGTATATTCTATTACCTTCTGAAATTATCCCAGTAGTTGTTTGCTCTATTCCCAGGAGGAACTTGATTATTCAATTGTTGTTGTTGATGTTGAGAATTAACAGAAGTTGTAGCAGCATTGTAGGATAATGCAGGAGATGAATTTGGCAATGACACCAGATTTGGTAGAGATGAACTCGGTGGTAACGTGGAATCTAATGTCTCACCAAGATGATGAATGTTGCGACTTAAGTTAGAATATTCATCATTACTCTCACTGTTATTCCGCTGTTGTAACTGGGTTTGCCTCAGATGAGCTTGCAATTGAGTAATAGCTGTCCGCATTGCTTGTAATTCACGTTGTTGGGACCATAACAACTGACAACATTGCTGTATCGTAGTGCCCATCATTTGAAGTTGTTGAGCTTGAGAACCTAACAGCAATTGTCGATAGTACTCGGTTGAACCTAGAAATGATATGTGAGATTTATTACATTATACATTTATTACGTCATGACTTGTTTTATCGCGTATAATGTACCGTGTTGTAATTGATTTAAAGGCGGTGGTGGGTATGTCCACCAATTTCCAGTGAATCCATTTTCAATCGCTGTTGTTTGAGGTCCGATATCCATTAAATTGTCGGAAGATATCCCATCTATACTCTGATCATTAGATCCTCCTATGTAAAAAAGAAATATTTTTTAAATTATTAATATTATTTATATGTACATATATGTAGAAAGTTCGTAAGACGTATACTTTAATTACCAATCGTAGTCGTAGGGGGCCAAACATTAGCTGGAGTACTTAAATGACTAATATGTGAACTGGAACTTCTGTGACTACTTAAATCAGTAGGTCCTCCCATATCGCGGCTGACGCTGGGTGTTTGAGATGATTCCTATTTCCCAGTAAAGCAAAAACATTAACGTGAATACTGAATATTCTTTTCTTCCAGGTATAAAGGAATATAAAATATATACCTTCCGCGTATCATCCGTTTGTCGCCTCTTTCCTTGGGTAGGTTGAACTTCAGAATTATTACTTTGCTTTTTTTCAGAACCGATTGAGGCTGTAAGCGATGGAGGGGGAGTTGAAGTTTGGAATCCAGATGTAGAATTAGAATGAATTGCTGATAATGGTTGCTTCAGTCGTTGTAATTCCGCTCTAGCTGTTTGTAACAAAACCGATTGTTCTCGAAGTTCTCGTGTGACAGCCTATAAAATAAGTTCCAGATGTTAAACACAATGAAATCTAATTTTTCGTCCTGTTTAATTTTTATACCTGAATGTCTTCAACGGTTGGCCTATTTCCAGTGTTTCGTATTTTTTCATGATCCGTCTCGTCAGTATCGCTTTGATGCTCGAACAACATATTCGTTGCATTTTCATCTTCGTTTCCATCCGCATCAGGTGCAGTTTCACCGTTTACTTCTACTTCTGGCTCAGGCTCGGAGTTAGAATCAAGACTTTCCCGTACTTTTGTTGCATCTTCCATTAATGATTTCAAATGGGCAAGCTGTGCTTTCATTGCTTCCAGTTCTGCAGCTTTATCTCTTCCGAAATTTCTTGAACCTTCAGAACTCTAAAATACATAGTAATAGTAACGATATATGTTATTCGTATTTACAACAAAATTATTATAAAAAATAAGTATTGTACTAACACAGCTACCCCTATCAGATATTTCGACAGCTTGTAATTCTGCTACAAGGTGATCCATATTTTTTTTCTTTGTTTGAAGTTGAGACAGTTTTCCCTTCAGTGCAGCTGTTTCGGATTTAAGTTGTTCAACGTGCGCGGGTAATGGTAGAGCAACGCCGATTGCACTCTGATTTTCTTGCTGTAAAAGAGCTTGTTGAGCTTGACGCGCTTCGTTTAATCTTTCCCTAACACGCAACTGCATTCCAACTAGATTGGCTTGCTGTTCCTGCAGTTGTACAAGTTTCCTTTGTGATTCTTCCATCTTCCTGCGTAGCTGCATTTCTCTACTTACTTCGTCACTTTCATCTCCATCCTCTCTATTTTCTCCATTCTAGAAAGGAAACAATTAAGAATTTTAGAATTCGTAAATTTTAGTGTAAAGTCACTACATGTATAGTTGCAAACATAGAATGCAATTTGTGGATCTAGTCTTTAATCACTCAATAAATAATAAGTCTATAAGTTCAATAACCTCGCAAAATAGCCCACAATTTTGATACTGTTCCAACAGTTTACTTAGTTTTCTTTCACTGTCATGAAGATCCTCCACCATTCTACATAACTTCTCATTTTGAGCTTGTGCGCGCTAAAAAATAATCATAAAAAAAATATTTAACGTAGGAAAGGAGATAAGGCCAATATTCTAAACACTTACCGGATCGCTGGACTGATTAAGCGAATCCATCATAGTTGATGTTACTCTGATATAATCTCTAATTTGATTTAATCGAGATTCTACTTGGCTTCTATCAGGCTGTAATAAATTGAATAAAAAATTACATTTACACATATTAATTTAAACAAAATAGTTTGAGGAACAAGCAATCTTGATTATCAAGATAGATATGTTACCATTTTATCAACATTTGAAGGCTTAGCCCCTTGAACTCTAGGAGGTGATTGAGTTTGAGAATCAGTAGGAGGAACCATTTTTTGCCAATGCAAAGACTCCTCTGCACTGTAATTATATGGTCGTCGACCACCAAATGATACTAACACAATAACATTTTTATATTATTAACGAACACCTTGTAACAATAAAAGAACAAAAATAATTATATATATATACCAAATTCGGATATGTCTTGATAGGATGTGGATGGTACTGAAGAAACTGATCTTGTATTACTATTCTTTGTTATCCTCTGATGTTCCTGTTCACCAATTGGTTTCCAATCGAGTTGATACTATCACGTGTAATTTATAAAATACAACAATTAATTATGCACAGATCAGTCAGTGTTTTCTACAAATGATGATTGAAATACTGAAACTCTACTGCCTCGAGGTAGATTCGTATCTGGATATGTATTCTTAGAGAGAACTTCCCCACTATTCAGCTATCTATTAATAGATTATCTTTTAAACTACTATATACAGATGGCTGTATAAAGTTTTCATTTGGAAAGTTCAAGTTACATCAAATTTAATATATTCCCTTCAATTGCATTTGTAATACTTATTGTTAAGCAACAAAACATACACTTTGGGCCTTTGAGTGAAAATACATAGATCAAATAGCAGAAAATGATTATTAAAACTTTGTTCCTTAGCTGTTTCTATTTTCTAATAAATAATGCAATGGAAAATATTACATAAATTAAAGTATGCAAAATAAAAATATCATTTATATTTCTTTTATTAGTTTACCAAATTGTTAGAGTGCTGTGCATGTCCACGATAAGCAGAATGGTTTGCAAATTGATTAGCTGCTGACCGTTCTCTATTTCTATCATTTCTTCTATTGCTTTTTGGAAGTGTGCCTGTGTTGCGTGGACCATCGTTAACACCCGGCGACATGTTCTTTGCACAAAATATTTTTACACTCTTGAAAAAAAAAAAGTTATCGCTCTGTTCGTTGATTTTTCACAGTTAACCTTGCTGCACAACTTTTATCCTGATCCGGTTTTAAGAGAACGTGATTTCATGCGAGTAGAAAGGTGTCATTTACCTGGAAATATTATAGAGCCGATTGCGCGAGTGGATGCATTTCAAATAAGTAATACACGACTGACTAAGAGATCGTCTTAACAAATATTATCGAACGAGACGGAAGTGTGAAAGTATGAATTGGTATTCACGAGGCTCTTACGTCAAAATACTTGGCAGGCTAATAAAAAGAATTAGATGCTATAAATAAGTTAGGCCATTGACGCATCTACTATGACGATTATAGGAATATATGGATTGAAATTTCAAAATCACTCTTAGTTACTTCGCAGCTGCGGCCATTTTTAAATGCTTGTTTGACATGTTGTTAAACATGATTTTTAATGACCAAGTCAGTAATTTAAGACAATTGTTTAAAAGCCACTTTTATGGGAACAATTGTTCACAATTTATTTTATGCTATAATAAGGTTGTCTACAAAATCTTGATTTTTTATTTTACAGCTAGCTGTAAATGCTTATATCATCTTGTGGTTATGTAGTATTGAATAAAAAGAAAACCACGTTATTACTTTTTTCGTATAATATATTAATTATGTCGATTATTTTTACCATTACGATGAAAGTATAATGCATAATATTTGACAATTTTTAAAAGTGACAATTGAATCTGTCGGTTATACTATTCGATGCAGCGTTTACACGTTGATGGTACTTAACCTATAAGTATCTTAATTAGTTTTTCCAAATTCGTATATTTCCAACAGAATTTCGTTTCCTTCGATACCGACGCATTAATAAAGCCCAATTCGTATTACTTTCGCTAATATTTCGTCGTTTTCGTAGATGGTGCTTGCGTTGATCAGTGGCGACATCTGACGACGGAAGAAGAATCATTCTGAGCGCATGGCGCCATGACACTTGCAGAGGGACGCTGTTTCGCGCCTGAGGGGTTAATAATAAATAACCGATTCCGTCACATGTGCACTACTCCTACGTGTTTCACGTCTAGTCTTTAGAATCTAGGCAGCGCCTATGACAGACGACGTAGATCTCGACAGTGTCGCACGCGCGGCTTACGCTTCGTCCAAGTATCGTTTGCGAGCTACCGATTCGTGCAGATCTCTGAAACGTTTCAAAAAGAAAGAAAAAGTCAAGGATTGAAAGTGAGCACGGCAGAACCTGTCCTGACGACGTTGACGATCGGCTTGATCGCACTCGGATACTGTATGCCCTCGTTAAGGCTAAGTGCAGGATTGTACGCTTTTTCTCACGCCGCTTTACCCGGTTACGGGACTGGCGTGTACTAGTGGTTACATTTCACGTATATAAGTGTGTAATTTTCTTGGAGTTTGCTTTGGATTTATCTCCGGACGCTGTGAAATGCTGACAGGCTGGCAACATGCGTACGGCAACATAGTTGATACGGACACACGGCCCAGTATCTGTGAGTATTAATCGTCTCAGGGCATCTCATTCTTTTATTCCGTCTACAAAATATTAGAGGTTATATCGTGTATCAGCAACATTTGACATTCGCGTAGAACAAACGTGTCACTACAATGTAAACGTACGCAATAGAACGAGAATAATGTTTACGTACCAATAATATGAGAGATATTCGTAGGTACACGACCAAAAGGTAAATTACCGAGCTCTTTGGGTTATATCGCGCAAATTTAGAGTACAACTTTAATTCATGTTAATCCATGTTTCGCTTGGAACTTGCCGTCTTCATTCGGCCTGCTTTCACATTGCCAATGTAAAGGAAGCGTGAGTCACAAGGATAACTTATATGCTTGACCCAATAAAATTTCTCGAAACCGGTAACCGAGATGTGAACATTAAAATCATCGAATCCAGCTTTTTTCTCAAGCAACTGGTTTTTTCTGTATGTAACTTACCAAGCGCATGATTGAAGCGTACTGTTTGTTTCGGCAAATAGAGAATCTGTAAGATTTCGAGTGTACAGACGAAGTGACTTAAACTGGAGGCGTACGTAATTGCGTTCAATGGAAATCAAAATTTCATGTGAGGCGAAGTTACGCGTGTTCATATCGCGGAGGCGTATCATCCTTAATTAGGTCCAACGATTACACAAGGACGAAACCATCGTTTGCAAGAAAGAACGTAAGAGTTGTTTCTTCCGCGCGTCATTGATGCATGCGTATCTACATATACGTCCAATGAAACGTGATCGGTTTATAAGAATGCCAATTATACTTATGGAATTCTCTCGCGAAGGTTGAACATTGCACTTCAGCTTAGCTACTTGTTGCATAATGCATCGATCTCGGTGATCTAACTGAACCATGCAATGTCTTTGCGCGTTCGCTCCATTTTGCATTGCACGCTTGTGTTCGCGAGACGATCGCGCTACAAACAAGTATATAATATGCTCCAATATGTACGGAAGGTAGATACGTTTCGTTTCCTTTCATTCAGCAATGTGGACTGGTGACCTTGCGATAATTTCACTAGGAGTGATCGATATTGCCGGTTGGCGTGTTAATACTAAATACTAGGGTCGATTCCAGGGCCTATCGTCCGCAACCACCCCTTACACTAACGAATCGCGAAAGCGGAATAGATTTCCACGCCACATGCGAGACGCTCGTTCATTCGCTCGTTAGTATATACGTTTTAATTGATTTGCATGTTTTCCCTCGTGCTCCATTTTATTTCAATCCTCCCTTACCTCCAACGTTTATTACTCGAACGTGAAATATAATTACGCTCGTTATTGCCCGTGTAAAACCTTTTTAAGATTGTTACCACCGTGTAAAATGGATTATACCTTTCGTAACTGATCGAGCTCGACGATTGCAAATAGCGGGTGCGTTTTGTTTAGCCGGGCTGTGAAACGCGGAACGAATTTCCTCTCGCGTGTGCCCGCCATATGTCGCTGAACGCCGGCCAGCTTTTCATTTCGTTCGTTCCAATTTCGTACGGTTATTTCTGTAAAGAATGAGAACGGTTTTTGTTTCAGCCCCGGCTCGCATCCGCGAATTCATGTCAGTGTCGTAAAAATCCGCTTGGCAAAAATTCTCACCCCGATCGTAAACTTATTTCCCGTCGTACGATGTTTAATGACCACTCGTGCCAGCTGATACTATCGCGTGATCCATTTGGGAAGACGGAATTTTGTAATTTCGACTTTATCGAGGACTTCTGTCTGCTCGAAGATGAGTATGTTCGCGAGCCGCGTCGTTAAAACACGACACGAGATTATTTCGTTCGATTATTTTGATAATCTAAGCTTTATTTCACGATGTCGATCCAGAGAGGTGCTTTATTTACATCAACAGGTAGCTCGATATTCGCAAAGGGACGAGCGTCGTTTCGATCACACGTGTAGAACAGATGTTTCCAAAAGCAACCTGTTTCAGAACAGTTTGTAGATACATGATCGCGCTGACAACCGAAAGGTTCAGCCAGTGCCAATTACAAAAACGTGATTTGGAAAGGTGCCTGCACGCGTGATTAAATTGCAATTCACCACCGCGGAACTGTTTCCAACATGACATGCGGTAATGATAACGTATTCGTTAAGAATGCTACGGTATTGTGTGCGTCTACCGCGGTAGTATATAACATTTAAAAATGTTCAAGTGTTACAGGATATACGCTAAAGTTCAACCTCTGATCGAGCGGTGTAAAATATTAAAAATGGATATGATCACTTGCACGCGAGACGGATGACTCATACGCGCGATCCTTTCGTGCAAGAAACTAATTGTTCCTTTCATCGGCTTGCTCGTACGTGAAAAAGTTTCGCTCTACCATTTTTTGCGACTCGCTGCTAGGTAGGACGATAGGAAGGATAAAATAAACCCCATTTCGAGGAGGGTGTGGCATCACGTGTGTACTGTCGATGGATTAACGTCTCTGCCGATTGCAAACACGAAGCCGAGCCTATACGTTGCAAATATACGAACCACCAACGCCTTTTCGCGGATATACGCACCCACCCAATGCTCGAATCATAGGGAAGGCCGCTCCCCCTTGTTTCCCGTCTCTCGCGACTTATTTGCTTCTATTTTAAACCAACGAAAAACACGCTTCGGACCTACAATTCAATCGTACGGATCACGCGATATTTTCACGGTTTCGTCGCTTCGCGTTGATTTAGCAACGCTCGAGCCTTTGTGTCTTGTTTCAAACGGACCCTGTCCAACGGAGGAATTCCGCCTCCACTCGTTACGCTCTTTCTTCTCGTAACTGGGAATCGATACGCTTTTCTTCGGAGCAATTGTTGGATATCCAAGAGAATGGGAATATAGATGGAATTCACGATGAAATTCAATACACGTGGGTGCACCGTAGTCGTCAGGGACGGAAAACCGTTCCGTCGAGAGCACGGTAACAAGAACAAAAGCCGAGACGCGTAGCCTGAAAAACGCGTATAAATCGTACCATCTGAGAATCGATTCGCGCGAGAGCACTCCAGAGGACTGGCATTTCCATGGCCGGTTTTAAAGTGTAACGTCCTCCGCGATCCTCGACAACCCTCTTTCCCTAAAGGGCGATCTTTGACGGTAACAGGTTTTAGATTGGGATCGATTATACTCCGCCCACCCGACGAGTCCCGAAGGCCTCGTATATCATTTTCAGAGATCGATGAGATTCAATTAGACCTCTTGATCAATTCATTTCTACGATATCCCTCGATCGATTTATTTCTATTATACATGTTACCGCGGCCCTGGTTATTAGCTTCAGTTTTTGCCACACGAGTTATGCCTACTTTGCTCGTATTATTCGTGAACCTTCGTTTCGAACGCTTTTCATCGCACAGTTCTGGCATTTTATCGAGTGACGCGTCCATTTTTCTAAAGGATACTTCGTCGATGTTATTAACGCGAACGTGCGGATCGCACGATGAACAGAGTGGTAATAACACAGCTGCATCGCCTACAACTGCTTATTTCTATGCATTTTTCTGCATTTCATTAAGCCTCCCGTTTACTTCGCATTGTTTGTCATTCTTCAGTCACTTTTCCGTTCCAATGGTATCATTCTACGATATCTTTCATAGAACGATAATTTCACTTATACACACCGCAAGATTGCCACTCCGGTGAAGCGTCCTTTCCTCTGCTTCACTTGCTCGCCTTAAGTAGAACAGGTAGCGTTGATCAGACGTAGCGTGCCTAGTTCACTTCTCGTCACCACTGCACCGGGTTGCAATTATTTCTAAGCTTCCTGAACACTGTCAACCTTGATTTCTACTAGATCGCGTAAAGATTGTTAGCTTCACTTAACCATCCGTAATCGACCATTTCGACCGGTTAGTTCATGTATGACGTCAGGAACAGCAACGGTCTGACATATATTTGCTTAAGTCACTATTTGAGGCTCCTACATCCAACCATGCTGTTCTTAGCTACTCCCGCCGTTATGATTTTTAGACGTTCGAACAACACCAGGGATTTACATTTAATTCCATTCCATTTGGTTAATTGCTACAGTCGATTACTGGAGATCTATTAAAAATACAGCGGAACGTGCAAGGAACAGACAGCGAGGCGGAATGATTTTATCGTTTGATTCGTCGATCGAATAGTGGCCGAGTCGAAGCGGGCAAGTGCCACGCGCAGAAGATCGTAGGCGGTTTATATCAGGGAGAGACGCGAGCCGACGCGTCTGTCAGGTAATAGTGTACGCCGTCCCGTCGACATGGAAACTCACGTCCAAGAAGGGAGACAAAGTAGTACACGTGCACCGATGTTGGCCGTAGGGACGCGGAGAAAGATGAAAAAGTCAATGGACATTCGTCCGCGCACCGCACGATCCGATAATTTCTTGCCTTTGCTCGTTCGATACGCTTTTACTAATCTAATCACGAATTAATCACCGTTATTTGTCGTCACGATCGTCGAAACGATCATCCCGAGAAACTTTCCTTCCAGTCGTGTATTATCTGTTCGTACGCCAGTGCTGTCCCGCCTTTGGAACAATGTAATCGCGAATGTTTCGTCCGGTGTCGAGAAAATTGTTGTTGGTTCGAGTTGGAGGAGATTTTCAGTGAAAAGTGCCGCGAGATCCATATAATAAAGTATCGAACGGTCCGTTGTGCGGGGTGGATCAGGCGCGGGAATCAAAGTGTACGAAAAGTCAGTTGGTCGCGTGAACCTTATCGGTGCAAAAGTTCTCTAACACGCCACGGTCCCTCTTGTCGATGATTTCTATCTGAAACGACAATTTTACGAGGAGCTACCACGCCAGGAAGACATTTCCCAAGCCCTGATTGCTCTTCGAGAAATCGCGACTTCCTCGTCGCGCTTTTACTTTATCTGTTATCAGTATGTATGCTTTGATTTTCTGTTGAATTCGTACTCAATTAAGTGTTAGATTATCAAGTGTGATTAGCTGATCTTGATAACGTCGACTACCGTGTCACTACCTCGTCCCCATCATCCGATGATTCCGTGGCGTCGATCGTTCCCATCGATGTGCTACGAATAATAGTGCCGCGTATACAATAATAGGACGGAAACCGTTCGTTTTTAACGGCAATTCTCGCGTTCCATTCGCGTTTCGTAATCCACGGGCAACTGCGTGTTGCAGCGAGGATTTGTTCGCGAGTAAATCATCGAGATCGGTTTTGAGCGACAGCGCTTCGCATCACCGGTCGATATCCAGCTGTTTTCTATTTTCTTAGCGGGTGTTCGGTATCAAAGTGTGTTCGCGACAGCTCGGGGAAGTCGATCCCGATAAAAACAGACGCGTACAGTTCGTCTCGCGTGGCGGACAGGTAAACCGGTGCCAAAAATTTTCACGACGCGCCGATCCACTTTGTAGCGGCGGCCGTACGTCGCGATCGAGTAATTTTATCGCGGCGATGATTGATTGCCGCTCAAGGAAAAATCGAATGTCTAGCAGAGTTCTCGCGAAGTGAAAACGTATTCTGTACACAGAGTGCCTCGGTACGACGAGGTGTTACTTTCCGTCGAACAGCCGGAGATTTCCGTTGATATCTCATCCTTCGAATCGGTGTACGCGAATTTCAATCGCGCGATAAAATTCGGAAAAAGTAATCGAGCATTTGTTGGACGCGTTAGTTGTACCTCCTCGGGCATGAGCTCAGGCTGCATCTATTTCCGTAGTGAACTTCTTTCCAGTTGTTTCGGATATTTTACCGTGTTGCAAAAGAGTGACTTATACCTTGTTCACAACTCGTCTGGCCAGAGACTCGCGGTTGCCTGTGAATCTTGATCCCCGTAGTTGAAACAAGGGCACGTGATGAAATTGAAACTGTGACACTGGGAAGACCACTGTGCGTTTCCTTCTTCTATGTTTCTTTTTTTTTTTTCGTTCGCGGTAGAAACGCGAATCGTGCCATTTGTTAGTGGGTATGGCAATGAAGTGGCTCGGTAGAATAGATAAGACCACAACTGGAGTACCGATAAGCCGGCAACTGTCGCGAGTATAGCGGTTGTTGCGAAAATTAGGTGGAACGATTTATTTCTAGGCGCACTCGTCGGTGGAGGCCTGATAAAGCGTGACGAAAAATTTCGACACTCGAAATTCGTGAAACCGATCGAAGGACGGCCACAAGAAATACGCCTTGGCCTGCTCGATTCAAAGTTGTGAGTAGCAGAACGTTAAATTTCTGGCCGCTCTCTTTAAATCCATAAATTACGATAAGTTCAGGTAGTATGTGCGATCGGTTTGAAAGAGAAGTAAAAATAATAGTAGAATTAACAGGTACTCGCGTCAAAGCGAATTTCATGGAAATTCGCGTACATTAGTTAACGTTGATAGATCGACAATTCATTTATTATCGTCCATTCTACAATACTCTTTTTCACTCCCTCTCATTTTGTTCTATGTAAATACATTATTTTTTATATTTAGTTGTCCATCGACTGCCACGTCGCGCAATCGTTTTGCCTAATGGGTTTTTACATTGATGCTTTAATGCGCATATAAATTGTACCTACACAAACACGTTGAATTATCGTCGTATAACCGTTAATTGTCGCATAGTATTAACGACGCCTGTGTCGTGAATCGTGCCTACTGCACGCCCGCAACATCAATATTTGCGTTCAGTTTTAATGGTATCGTTCAATCCACAGAGTCAGCCTTTTTTAAGTACTCGGAAAATATCTTCTCAACCATGCACCCATGGGCCTACCTCTGTGTTTTCCTTGTTATGTAAATGATTAATGTAACGAGATCGGTAAATAAATCGCGAAGCATGCGGAACAAAGTTACTTGGAAACGTGGTTCTCGTTTAGACACTCTAAAGTATACACATATTAACGTCGTGTATTCTTAACATCGACGTTGCATCATCGGGGTTTACGTTCATGGAACCACTATCATATTTTGCAGCTCGATTCACCTACGTTCGTCTCGAGAAACGCACAACTTTGTACACTCGTCCGCCTTATTAACGTACAGCAAAGTAGAGACCGCATTGTTGAGGCTGGATTCGAATCCAAGTCTTGCCAATTCGACTTAATCTATTTAGAAGTATGCAGTTTAGTCACGTTGCACAATAATAAAGTCAGAAACTGTTGCTCTTCTGTAACGGATGTTTAATATACAAAAATCTTATCTTAAAAGTTTGAGTTAAGGCCGATAAGGGTCGGTCTCGATGCGCTCCGAAACGCCCTTTCGAATCTTCACATTGTAAGTGCTGCACGTACAGTAAACACGCGTCTTCTTCGCCGTTGCATATATTAAACATAAAAGCCCAATTTCCAAGAGAAACTCCAGAATGAATTGGTACTGCAACGTGGATCAATAATTGCAAGCAACTTCTATACATTTTTGATCTAAAAATGTATGAAATTTCTTATCATTTAATAGCACTTCCAATAGTTGACAAATTCTTCTTATTCAAGCCTGAAACATTCAAAATGGCCGCATTGTATAGCTGTATTAATGGAGTTCTCTCTGATTTAGGCCCCGTTGCGTTCAATGCAACCGACTGCCAGGGGGAGCCCCCGGGTTCCCAGTCCTGGCTCGTTACGTCCATTCACGCCGTCGGATCTCTCTTCCATACCTCATATGGACGGTACACCCTCGCAGACCAACAATGTTCGTAACACTTCCTTAGCCGCGAGCGGCCGTGGCAACGATGAAGTCCAGGAACAACCCGGCCCTTACATCATAGGCAGCCCCATCGATCTCGGCAATATCGACAACGTCGACAATATCGGCCTACGCATAGACCCTCTGGCGAGGGGCCGCGGAAGGACACGCGAACATATCGAACTGCAGGAGGCTGGAGTGCCAGAGTCGAGTTCTGAAGGTGAGCGATGCCCACAATCTGTTATTTATCATAATTGATGACCGGAAGCTACGAGAGGCCCTCGAGTAGTCCGTGTCGCGGTTTGCTACATCGGTGATTACAAAGTAGCGATATATCATACGCAAACATGTGCAGAAATAGTACGCATCGATGGAATTCACAGTCGCGACTCTACATCCCCAATGCTAAAGGTCAAGTGGGATATAGGTATAGGTATAGGTATATACCTCTATACTCCGTTTAAATATCTGCCAATGTATTCGAACGTTGAGTTTTCGCAGTAGCAGCCTGTTTCATGCATTCTATGCTACCCTTCGATTCGTCGATAAGTGTTAATGAGTGACACGATTATCTCTGCCTTTTTGAAATCTTTTTTTATGTTAGGGGATACTGAGCTATTTAATTCCGCATTTGTTCTTTATTCACGTATCGTTCTACTCTTATCGAAGTAGTATGATCGGATCGTCCAATAAGGTATGCTATCGGTGGCGCGCGAGGCTACCTTCAGCCACCCCCAGCGGAGTTGTCCTTGGCCCGGAGTCTACGAGCACCGAGGTTGTTTATTGACGCAACCCGACCGTGCACGTCCTCGTGTTCGCGAAAAGTGCTGGTGGAGTACAGCACGGTGCTGACGCCAACTTGTTGCCGATAGCAGGCGCATGCGTTTTCAAGGTAACACGTGTGCAGGGCTGTCGCATTTTGCGGACACTCCTTAGCCAGTACCGTGCTGAAACGTTTCAGAACCCATGCTCCAATCGATTTAAACGTCCAGCCTTTCAGTTTGATTTCCTTCGTGTTATTTACTATCTGCTACATTAAAAATGTAAATATATTCATCTATTAGTATATTCCCATCGACTCATCTGTTTGATTAAATTATAGCTCGTGCCGTAGAACTCTCTTTTCCACCTGTTTTCGTTTTCAATTAGTAGGTACGCGAATCGAATGTCAATGATTATTAATGAAAAATTTGTCGCGCGACTAATGCGAATAGCGCGTGCAACTTATTCGAGCGTTGATGATCTAATGGGCCATATATACCTCGGTAAAGAAGCCGCTGGTGACCAGTGCCACCTACATGCTGAATTCAGTGTCTCCCGAGCAATTTTGCAGGCGTGATATGCTGTCGAAAATCCTCCGTCCCGGAACTTTTCTGTGTCGCTGCTAGTTTTGGACAGTGCGGTTTCTCACGGATTCATGCGTACGGTTCTACTACGCGTGTTTACGCATTCGTTCCGCCGGTAGGGGTGTGGCGGTAGGCGCGAGGCTTTTTCCGGCACGATGACGCAGACACGTAGTTTGATTCACCGATCGTTATCCCGAGCAGGAAAGTGTCTGTTCAGTGTATGCTAACTACTGTTTTCCACGAAAAAGTGCGTACGTTCTCACGAAATATCGACTGATCGTATTGTTTCTTTTTTCTTTCCCTTCCGTTTTCTTTTTACGGCAGATCGAACAAGTTCGGGGTCGCGTCTAAGACAGACGGGAAACGTAGACAGATTTTGTTATCCGTCGTTACTCGATCGATAGCGAATAATCTCGTTAGGCTGTATTTAACTTGTATAATTTTCCAATTTAATCCTGGTCGGTGCTGTTTGTTAGTCGCGTCACAGATCTCCGTTTAATTTAGTCCCGATTGTTGTGTCTCATTTTTAGACGAACCGTGGTACGTTCGTCTGGTTGGTATACGATGGTTTTAGCGGCGGTGACGTACGAATGGATAATATATCTCCGGAAGTAATTATTACGTGATTGGTGTCGGGAAACTATGGACTATACGAGCTCAAATATTTTGCGTGGACGCGTATCGCAGATATGATGTATGTACACCAAAGGACGATCATCCAACACCCACGTCTGAAATTTAATATCAGAGGATTTTTCACGGCTATAACGCGATCTGGATCTCCATGAAATAGATAACAATTAGTAACGCATACATCGCATCCAATCTACTTAACGTGTTGCGCCTGTATTTACACGACTGATAACACATCTTATCGATACATTTGTTATTCATAGTGTTAGTTAGTTCTGCGTCCTTGAGAGGACCTCCATTCGTTAAATTTCATTCCTATCGCGAACTGTATCGAGGGAACATGTGTACACGAGACTCAGCTTCGCAATAAATGTACGATCGACATTTCTTTTTTTATTAACGCTGTCATCTGATTTTCTTTTTATGTTACACACTATAACTTTACATGCCATCGACGTTATATTTTTGCTTTTCGAAATAAATGTGAATATAATTGGACTTTGTTCTCTTGGAATCTCCGTGACACTTGTATGACCTTCGTTTAGCCAATGCTCTTCTTCTTGACCTCTACGAAGACGATGCTTGACGGATTTCCTCTTTAGATATGCAGCTATAACCTCTAAGATGATAATTCAGACCCCACCACGCCACCTTCTTCTTGAATAACATAGAGAAACGATTAAATTTTCTCTGCCGACTCTACACCGCGTTGGTTCGTGTCTTCTAGTGTATTTTTAAATGTAACCGAGTAAGGAGAGACGTGAAATATTACGGACTATATTACAATCTCGACATTGTCTAAAAATATCGTTAATGAAGTAGGTAATGTGTTAGGTTGTGTTTATCTTATCATGCGTGTGTTAATATAAATCGAATTATCCGAGAGAAGTGATGTGAGAGACATTTCGTTTAGCAAACGGCAACATGGAAATAACGGGTACAAAAGTGATACAATGGTTCAGCGAACTCAGGACTCGGTTTCATCTCTATTTGTATGCTCAAAATCGTAAGTCAACACGTTAAGAAAATCCATTGATAACCGATTAAGTTTCCGTAGAGAGATAAGATATACTTATAGTGTTGTTCCTCGTAGAACGATTGTTAGCATGCGTGAATGCTGCGTACAGAATTCTATAGTCACTCGATACGTTTTGTTGTAAATGGTCCCGTGTCGATTGTAATTCATAATTTTTTACTGTCAGTTTTTACGGGCGAAGTGAAAGAAAATATTGGTGTAATAAAGCGATCGTATTTTATCGTAGTCGGTCCCATAAGGGCGGAGAATGGTGGTTCCCAAGGTGACCATCAGCGATCTTCGCATCAACACGACAACAGCGAGGAGAGGGTGGTTTTCGTCAATGCTCCACACCAGCCAGCAAAATATCAAAATAATCATATTACCACCGCGAAGTACTCATTACTTTCGTTTATACCTATGTTCCTTTTTGAACAATTTCGTCGATACAGTAATTGCTTCTTCCTATTCATCGCTCTCATGCAGGTACTAATTTTTTCATAAACCCGTTGAACGTGTGTAAACAAGTCTCTTTACAGATGTATGGAAAATAATATTTTTACTTTCAGCAAATACCGGACGTATCACCCACGGGTCGATACACGACTTTGGTTCCATTAATTTTCATTCTTAGTGTATCTGCATTGAAGGAAATAGTCGAAGATATCGTACGTACAATTGATCGTAGATCGTTCTTGCTCGTTTAACAGGAAAGACTTCAATGAAGTCGTGAAATTTACAGAAAAGACATCGGGCGGACGATGAAATAAATATGCGCGAGGTGGAGGTTTTAAGGGATGGCCATTGGCAATGGATACAATGGAGAAATCTTGCTGTCGGCGATGTGGTTAAGGTTGCACCTAATTTATCGAAAAGCTTATGGACGCGGTAACTATCAGCAATTAACCGTATCCCCGCTAGAATCGCTTTCTTTGATATGCATAGGTTCGCAACAACAATTTCTTCCCCGCTGACTTGATCTTATTGTCATCATCGGAGCCACAGAGTATGTCTTTCTTAGAGACTGCCAATTTGGACGGAGAAACGAACTTGAAGATAAGACAGGCCCATCCCGACACTGCCGGTCTCTTAGATACTGCTGAGTTGATGAACTTTCGTGCGAATATTCAGTGCGAACCACCAAACAGGCATCTATACGAATTTAATGGCGTCTTACGGGAAACTAATAAACCGTACGAAAAATAACATATCTTGTACCAATCTAAGAAAGTTCATAATCGCACGTAAGCACGTTATAGGGATACATGTATGGACAATTTTTAGACCTGTACCTTTGGGACCTGACCAAGTATTGCTCCGCGGCGCAATGCTAAGGAACACGCGTTGGGTGTTCGGTGTGATAATATATACGGGCCATGACACCAAACTCATGCAGAACAATACGACAACCGCACCATTGAAAAGGTCCACTTTGGACCGACTGACCAATACGCAAATACTCATGTTATTCTTTATACTTTTGCTGCTGTGCGTTCTATCTGCAATATTTAACGTCCTCTGGACTAGAGCTAACAGCGATGGATTGTGGTATTTAGGGTTGCAAGGTAGGAAAGTCGACTCACGTTTTCGTTCTTCTCGTTGCCGTTCGCGAACGAGGATAAATACGGATCGTTTATTTGTTTCAGAGGAGATGACTAAAAACTTTGCTTTTAACCTGTTAACGTTTATCATTTTATTTAACAATTTAATACCAATTTCGTTGCAAGTCACGTTGGAGGTAGTAAGGTTTATCCAAGCCACGTTCATCAATATGGATATCGAAATGTACCATGCAGAGACGGATACCCCTGCAATGGCTCGTACGAGTAATCTAAATGAGGAACTCGGTATGGTTAATTATGTGTTTACTGATAAAACAGGGACTCTTACGAGAAATGTAATGGAATTTAAACGATGTTCAATTGGTGGCAAGATATACGAGTAAGTTGTTCAAATATGTTCGGTCGCCGCATTTTTATTTTCCGATTGGCTTCCATTAAGAGGTAATATCTTGCAGTTTGCCGAATCCAAATGTGAATGGTACCGAAAGCGGTAGTAATACGAATAGTGAGCTAGTTAGAGATACTGTCGAAGGAAGATCGGCGCAAGATTCTTCTCGTTCCGCCGACAAAAGGACTGCAAATCATGAAAAAATAGTACACGAGTTCATGATCATGCTGTCCGTGTGTCATACTGTTATTCCCGAAAAGATCGATGAAACTATAATTTATCATGCTGCATCTCCGGGTAAACCTTTTAGAGTTAACCATGTGTTCATTTTAACGCGGTGCCATTTCTTAATTTACTTTTGTACGTTCATATTTGAACAGACGAAAGAGCTTTGGTTGATGGGGCGCGTAAGTTCAACTACGTGTTTGATACCAGAACGCCCGCTTATGTGGAAGTAATAGCTTTGGGTGAAAGACTCCGATACGACATATTGAACGTGATAGAATTCACCTCAGCGAGAAAAAGAATGTCGGTCGTCGTAAAAACGCCCGAAGGGAAAATCAAACTGTTTTGCAAAGGAGCTGATTCTGTTATTTACGAAAGGTTAGAGCCGGTTCTCCTAGAAAATAGCGATCCTGAACAGAGCGGTTTGGATGATTTCCGCGACGTAACTTTGGAACATTTGGAAATGTTCGCATCAGAGGGTTTGAGGACGCTTTGTTTCGCTGTTGCAGATATACCTGACAGTTTCTACCAGGTGCACATCGTTCGTTATTATCCGATTGCGTACGTTCTGTTCACATTTGATCAAAATTTGACCCGATACGTTTTTTATAGTGGTGGCGTGAAACTTATCACAACGCAACAGTTAGCTTAGCAAATCGTGACAGTATGATCGAGAATGCTGCGAACCTTATTGAAACTAAACTAAGGTTACTAGGAGCAACTGCTATCGAAGATCAATTACAAGATCAGGTATGCGTAACTTTAATGCTCGCGTCTATCTCTTCCAACGCGATGATCATCAGTGGTGGTAATATGTAATGTTGTAGGTACCAGAAACGATACAGGCTCTTTTACAGGCTGACATTAACGTGTGGGTATTAACTGGAGATAAGCAAGAAACTGCTATAAATATCGGTTATTCTTGTAGACTGATTACACATGGAATGCCATTATACATTATTAATGAATCATCTTTAGATGTAAGAAAAATTAAAAATACTTTTCTTTTTTATAACATTTTGTAGAACGCATTTTCAAGTAAACTATTTTCGATTACAGAAAACGAGAGAAATTATAATACAACGTTGTCTTGATTTTGGGATTGATTTAAAGTGTCAAAATGAGGTAGCTCTTATTATAGACGGAAGTACTTTAGATTTTGCATTATCCTGTGATATTAGAATGGATTTCCTAGATTTATGTTCGTCTTGCAAAGTAGTCATTTGTTGTAGAGTTTCGCCAATGCAGAAGGCTGAGGTGACTTTTATAAATTATATAATTTCAAACTTGTCTCCTTTCGGAGCATAATTTTTCCTGCCATTTCTCGACAAAAACAGTAATGTGACAGAGTTTTTCAGGTGGTCGATTTAATCACAAGTAATAAAAAGGCTGTCACACTTGCGATTGGAGACGGTGCGAATGACGTAGCCATGATCCAGAAGGCTCACATTGGCGTTGGTAAGGTTGTTCAATCGTAGATTTCATGACAAAAAAAAAAGAAACACGTACTATTAATCATTGATATTTTTAGGAATTTCTGGCGTTGAAGGTCTTCAAGCAGCTTGTGCGTCTGATTACTCTATCGCGCAATTTCGTTTCCTCAAACGTTTATTGTTTGTCCATGGTTCATGGAACTACAGTAGGATGTGTAAACTGATATTGTACTCGTTTTACAAAAATATTTGTCTTTACGTTATTGAATTGTGGTTTGCCATTTACTCCGGCTGGTCTGGTCAAATCCTTTTCGAACGGTGGTCAATCGGACTTTACAATGTCGTAAGTTGTACGCTCGCGTGTTGCAGTTATAATGACGTTACCATTGTGCGATCTATATAAGAATCATTTTTTCTATTTAGGTATTTACAGCAGCTCCTCCATTAGCTATGGGTCTGTTTGATAAAGTATGCTCCGCGGAAACTCATTTAGCTCATCCAGCATTATATGCCACAAAAAATACCGGCGAATCATCGTTCAATATTAAGGTATTACATTTTTTACGTGCTAATTATCAATGTATTACTCATATTTAACATTGTATCTGGAATTGTACTTATCAATTACTACAGGTCTTTTGGGTTTGGATCGCAAATGCTTTGATACATTCGTCTCTTCTTTATTGGTTGTCGTTAGTAGCTCTGAAAGATGGCATTGTATGGGCAAACGGTCGCGATGGTGGCTACATCGTTCTAGGAAATTTTGTATACACTGTACGTTTCAATGATCGTCACCCGTTATCGTGTTTGCAAGATAGATTAATTGAACTTTTATTTGTAAACAGTACGTCATAGTGACAGTATGCGGAAAAGCAGGGTTAATAATAAATTCCTGGACATGGGTCACTCATTTGGCGACGTGGGGATCTATCCTACTTTGGTTCTTATTTATTCTTATATATAGGTACGTATATCAACATTTATTAACATATTTTATTCCTTCTAAGAAATATTGCAACCGCGTTTGAAAATCGCTATACTTTCAGTAATTTCTGGCCTCCTTTGAATGTCGGCGCAGTAATGGTGGGCAACGATAGAATGCTGTTTTCTTCGCCTGTGTTCTGGCTGGGTTTGATACTTATACCAGCAGCAGTACTACTTTTAGATGTTACAGTTAAGGCGTAAGTACATACGCGTGTCAAATATTTTTTAATATAACATTTCGATATATTA
Source organism: Xylocopa sonorina (assembly GCF_050948175.1). Classification (NCBI taxonomy): domain Eukaryota; kingdom Metazoa; phylum Arthropoda; class Insecta; order Hymenoptera; family Apidae; genus Xylocopa; species Xylocopa sonorina. The sequence continues at coordinate 9,065,487 of NC_135203.1, forward strand.
ATTGGACGTATGCGAAATATCGTTTTTCGTAGAGTGAAGAATACAGTGTGGAAATCCGTAACTGCGGCGGCAAGAGAAAATGAAATTCGAAAATCTGATCCAGGGGACATATTTAACAGCCATGATTACCGTAGCTCGTAAGTACTTTTTCGCATTGTTTTACAGTGTAGCTACAAATTTTATTGACAAGACCCACGCGATTATTTCTAAAAATGATAGTTCTGCCATAGAGCAACGGGAAATGCTTTCAGATAATTCATACAGATAACCGGTCAATTAATAATTTTCAATACCTTACAAAATTCACATACATCCGGATATGGCAGCGCGTACATACTGCATGAAACATTGTTAGACTAATGAAAAGAAAATTGTTCGTTATTGTTTAATATGCATGGCTTGATGAATGTAACATCTTAACAAATCACGTTCACAACAAAACGAACAGTGTTTGTGAACGTTCATCATTGGAATACAGTAATAATTCTCATAAAACTTCGAAAACTAACGAGTTACATATCTAGCTGCATGTACGTAGCGGTATACTATTTCCGCCTTAATACATACACGCGACACTTACTCTACCTTACCCTCTCGTAGTAAGTCTTTTGCCAAACGCTAAAATTTTTCCCATTAATTTATGTTAAATAATAAAAAATCATGTTGTTACGTTTAAAATATCTGAATTGAGTGGAGAAATGAAAATTGCAACAGGAACTCGAAGTCGTATTCGAGGAGGCGATGGTTGAATCGATGTTGGACCTTGGTCTGGTCGCCACGAAGGCGAAATAAAATCAGAGTCTTCCCAATTGCGCTCGTGGCGCGCGATTTATGGTTCACTCACCGCCCAGCGCATGTTTCGTCTGCACCAATCCGTATTCCATGTCCTTAAAGACTCTCTGCAAATCCCCGTTCACTGTGGAATCCGTAAGCATTCCGATATTTTATTTATGCCCCCTTACCCTCCCCCTAAGAACTGCCTGTTCTCCACTACTGTGCCTATTCTCGTACCATGCTAAGTAGTAGACGTACTAGAGACTGCTATATTCGTGTGCTGTTACTTTCTACATACCTATTACATATATACTCGTATACAGATGTAAGACGAACAATTTTTGTCTTCGCTTCTAATCCACGCGGTAGAAGTAAAATCATCCTCTAGGTTTAAGCTATTGTAGATGACACGGACCCGTGAATTTTACAAGAGACAATTAATTTTCTAGTTAGCGAGTAACCAAAAAAAAAAAAAAAGAAAGGAAATACTTGTTCGTTTGAAACGAGTACTCTGTTTGTTAATGCGGTTTTCTGGTATGTTCTATTCGCGGTATCCCGTGAAGGCCTGTGCATGCCATCGCCGACCTCGCGAGGCGTAAGTACCCCCCAGTAGTACGTAACTCGTAGTGCTCCTGTAATTCCACACTAACAGGCAAAAGCACTGCTAATTAATCAAACCGCATGATTGTTCAACGTTTCGCTTGTGAGAGCACCCGAGGTACCACCGACTATTATCACATAGTATCACGGTCACCGAACCTTTTACTACAATTTTAATATTTATTCTGTGTTGATACTTGTAAGGAGTTGGATCGAGAAAGTGGTCGAGTTTTGTGGGTATAAACTGTAACCATTACTTGTAAAGCCCTTCTCGATTGATTTTATCGAGAATCAATGCGCGTTCAGAGTTTCGAGAACATTTTCGTAAAATTATTCTCGCGGATAATGTGGTTTATACCCAGATTTTAATAGAGAAGTTGAAGGGAGATATACAGATATTGAAACATTGATTCGCACCGATAATTACTAACGTTTCTATAGCACTGCATGAATCACTGAAACGTAGATAAATAATCATCGTTTAATCGATCAAGATATGACTACACGCGAAACGTGCCAATCGTCGAACAATTGTCGAAGGGAAAAAAAAGAAACAGTCGAATTTAAAAATTTATTTCAACAACGTATACAATTTGAGGACGACCGATTGCTGGACGAAAGTTTCTAAAACGAATTTTTGAATGCACGGCTTTGCAGATTGACGGAGACGGCACGGCTACTGAAAAACGTAAAAAGTGTTTTCACCAGGCGATCAAACGCCGCTTCCAGAGTAAATGTCGAGGTGGAGCTATCACGTAAGTCATTTTATCCGTCTAACGACGGGCTGCAATCGAGAAAGAAACTTAAAACAAAAGATCTATAAGAACGATGAACCTGTTGTGCAAATTCTTTGTCTTTAATGCTCGTCGTTTGGTAACCTTCCTTTTTTCCATTCGTTATAAATAGATATATTTATATCTAAAAGCACGCGCTTCGTACGTCTTCACAGCTTTCGCCTATTTAACGTAAAGGCTAAAAAGAAACAAGATTCTTCGGATCAAGCAATTTAATTTTTCACAATATTCGCACATGCACCCTTATTTTCTGTACGCATTAACAGTGTACATACGCTGTGCTACTATTTAGACTTTAAATTACATTAACAATACCGTCGTAACGAATCTTGTGCTTCCACTAATCATTAATCGCCGGAGGAAGAGAGGGCTAGTCTGAAAGTCCTTCTAGAAACGTAGAAATGTAGTTTACAGTCTGATGGTAGATTCTGTCGTGTGTTCTAACATCGATTGTAGCAAGTAACCAATCCCTCACTCGTAGATGGTGCATGCGTTAAATAATTTTGTAATAACAGAGATTAATAGGTTGCGCTCTTTGTTGTTGCACATGCTGCACGATGCAGATGGATTTGCATTCTCTCAAGAGGAAGGAGGCTCGGTGACACAAACGGACGTAATCAGAGCTTACGATACAAATCTTCCGAAACCTGGCGGCATGTAATCTTAATCTAACTAGAGAAAAAAAAAACTACACAGATGTATATTCTATACATAGGTACCTTTTTTAAGTCGATCTAACGAGAAAAAAAACAAAAGGAAGAAAATATTTTCTGGGAATTTGGTACTCGCCAAGCCCTACGTAACGCCTGTCCAACGACTGACTCGATGCTTCACTCGTACCTCTCCCCTTGAAAAGGGGAGAATTTGCGGTTTCCGATCGTTGATCGACCTTGCAACAAATAGTATTATAAAAAGACTATCGTACGATAGTTGAAGGAGGAAGTACTCGTTTTTTAAATCGTTAAGATCACGTGCGAAAGAGAACAATTGCTAGATACTCTGATGCATACCCTAGATAATTCTTTTTGATACTCTACGACACTTGTCATAGTTACTTGTATACCTAGAACCTTCTCTCGCGAAGACCCGTACTTCTGGTAATCATCATGCATTTCGAAGCGCATTTTACGTTAGCTCCCGAGCATACTTCATTTTCTTAGTTCATCAGCGGGAGCGCGATTGTTTCTTGTCAAGTTGCCGGTAGACTTGAGAGGCGCGAACGGGGGATGAAAATTATGCGACCGGCGATACGTAAGGCGACACGGAGTTCAACTTTCGATCGCGAATGCAAACGTATTTTCTAAACGTGAATCAATTACAAAAATGAAAAAGTAAACCTAAAAAAGTGAGAAAGGAGGAAACAGTGGGAGTGGTTATCGTATTAAATGATTGTCGAGTGAGAAAGATATTTATTTTTCGCCTATAGCAAGCTGTTCTCAGTGGTTCTATATTATTCTATCTCTGTTATGCTGTTTCGTTTGTTGTTAAATCAAGTCAATGGTATATTTCGATTGTACGTACATACGATAGTTGCGTCGTTATGTAGTCGAAGAGTTCGATACGGATCATTTTGTTCAAAGGTTCACTCTTCCGCCCATCATAAACACCCCTTTTTTTAAGTTAGGACTGAATGAATGTTGTTGAAGAAACGATTTGTGCATAAATGTATAACAATTCTGTATGCATTATGTTCGGAATATATAAGTATACGTATATATAAATATATATGACCATGTTCGGAATAAAATGGATAATGAAGGAAGCTGTTTATCTTGTTGCAACTGTTCAGTGAATATCTGTGAAAAAAAAAACGTATAAGTGGATCTGAAATTTTTATTAAAAGAATATATAAGTATGTAAGTACAAAACACCTGTAGATATACTGTTCCATCAATCGATCCATGTATATAAATTGTACATATATGTATAACTCTTTTTCTCTTTCTTTCTCTTTCTTTCATTCACTCATAAATTTACTTAATTTCTGCAGTTCTTTTACTTTTGCTTCATCTCTTCATCGTTCTTCTTCCTATACTGTTTATTTAATCCATCGTTGTATTGTAGAATACAGCATACCCCTGATCGACGATGACGAGATTAACAGCGCCGACGAATTGTTCGAGGAGTACTTAAACTGCGGCGAACACTCCAGCCATCCATACGGAAGACTTAGCAATCATCATTACTTTTGAAGTTTTTATGTAACCTCTTTTCTCCCTAACAAATTCTAGCAAAGTCAACAATCTGTTGCGTACTCGAGCTATGTTAATAACCATCAATCACGGAATAATCAACCCCCATTCCCTTCTTTGTATTCCCATCTTATTACTGACAACACGGTGAGAAGTTTCCTGGACCCCTCTCGCTCAAGTTATCATAGGCGGTTCCAGTTTCAAACTAATAAAAAAGTTCTCCCGGTCCTCCCTGTATCGAGTCTTCAATAAAAATTCCTTCGTGAACGAGTGTACCGGAAACTCGTATCCTCGTGCCCGTTTCTGACAGTCGGCCAGCCAGGTCGCGACCTCGAGGACGCGTTTCATCCTCGGGTCCATATCCCTTAATCTCTCAGCTTCCTTTACACGAATTTTACGTCGTAAAATGGCGTTGTTCCAACGATAGAAATACTTCCAGGCCAAGTCCTGTTCTCTCGTCGTCCACATTAAATCCGCCTTCTCCTCGTAAATCGTCTTCTGATCCCTTTTATATTTCATTCTGGTTAGAACGGATGTAAGTATACTTTTACTAGAGTTTTGTCCCTGTTTTAAATCCTGAGTACTCTTTGGCTGTCCATCCTTATTTACGTTAACAGCCTCTCTAGCCAAACTCTTCGAATTACTTGTCTTATTGCTAGTACGAGTAACGTTATCGTATCGTTGACGGCGTCCCGGATTATTCAAGCGTAGAAGTCGAACCAGAAGATCACCCACGTAAGGTATCGAAGATGGATTCTTTTCCGCTTTAGCCCAAGCTCGCTGATATGGTAGGTGACACGGACTTTTGTAAATCTTACAAAGTCTTTCCATCGTTTCGTATCTGAATCGTGAAAGAAATTTCTTCGTCGTGCAAAAACGATTGTAAAATAAAAACTATAAATGGCACAGTACCTGTTGGCGTGGTGAATACGCAAATAGGACCAGGTGGTATGCAGTCTGAAAATGGGTGGCGTCTGCAGGCCCACCAGAATCGATCTGCACGAATGAAAGTTTCCCATTGCGAAACACTTCCTGGCAGCGTTGATAAGCCTAGCGACAACTCTGCCTCTCATGCATAACTGTTTCACGGACAGAATCTCGCTCGCGGTCAAACAAGAGACTCGATGGCTGAAGGCGACCCACGCCGCCAAGTTGGGCGCGTTTCTGGAGCTCCTCTGGAAGACCAAGATCTCGATCTCCTCCGCGGGGATTCGAACGAAGAGATCGCGATCGATCAGCGTCAACTGCGTCGCCAGAATATTGCTCTTTATATCCCAAATGGTTATTCTGAAGTCTATGCGCAACAGTCTCCTTAATTGAACGATGGTTGCGTTCTCTTGGTCCTCGAGTTTCTTCTTCCTCTTGGATCCTCCATTCCCCGAAAAGATTCGCTCGAAGAAACTTTGTTTCTCTTGCGCTATGATGATAGAGTCATCTTCGCATTGACACTTCTTCCGTCTGCAGAACAGCTTCCGTTTGGACGGCCGTTCGATCTCTTGACGAAAGTTTCTCAGATGGTTCAGATGTCGTCTCAGCTCCCTGTTACAATATTAGTAGCCTTAAAGTTATCGATCCCTCTTCGTGTTACACGAAACTAAGAACTGGTGTCTTAGTAGGGATTTCTTCCCTTCTATCACTGTACCTGTAAGCGGTAGAGGCAGCTCTGGGTCTGTACCAGTATTCCGGTGTCCAGAACAACACGACGCGTCCTTTCGCGGTGGTTCCAATCGACCCACACCTACCCGATTGGAGAGCAGTGTAGGAAATACTGGCTGCCAGTTGACGACGCGACACAGGAAGCTTCAGTTCGGAATCAGGAGGCTGACGACGTATGGTGACCAAGCTGAAGGATCTTCGACCCTGAAGAGTACTTCGTTCGCCAGGCTGCACGGACCAGGGACCAAGAGCGTAAAGGAAGTGGGGAGCGGCGCAGAGACCGTACCTTCGGAAGTGTTTAGAGCGCTTGGAGGACTTGCAACGACCTTTACCGTCACCCTCCCAGACTTTCACACCGTTTTCCATAAGGATGTAAATATTCTGCTTGGGCAAAGCTGCGGGAGGGAAACATTCGCGTTGCGTTCGAGTTGGTCCTAGGACCAGACCCGAATGGCATTTCTCTGGTACTCCGATTCCAAATCGAGATATCCTACGAGTCAGACATTTCTTAGGGCTCCCCGGTTCCTCTTGAAGCTTCGTAGACGTCTGATCCAACGTTTCTTCGTCGTACCGCACGTTTCGTTTCGCGGTATGCTTGTCGTCGATTATTCTAGCTTGCAAGTGGTTGCAAGGACAGCTCTGACAGGTAGCAAAGAACTTGCTCGTGTTGCAGTATTTGCGGTTGCGGTCCTTTATGAAGAGCACGTCGCAGAGCCCGCCGATGGGTTTGCGTTTCTCCTCGAAACAGCGACACGTAGGCCAGCTACGAGCACCTTTCTCGATTTTAATCGGGGAGAGATCCTTCAGTTCGTTTCTTATGTCTTCCAGACTCGCGCCAGCGAATCTTACTGGAATTGGCGCGTATCGACCGTCGACCAATTCGCTGTAGGACGGTCCTAGGTACAAGTCCTTCTGACGCCATGTTAGTGGTGCATGATCACCTGCACCGCCATAGTGGGTCCATATTCTGTAGTCGATTATAACAGTCATATGATCAGAACTTGATCATAGGTATATATTAAACGTATTCCTATAAATATATACTACAAAACCTGCAAACTGCCTTTTCCCCTGATTTTCTCGAATCTTTTCGAATCTCGATCTCTGACGAGAGGACGTACAAAGTTGAACTGCTCGACGAGCTCGCAGCAGTCGTTTCCGATAACGAACTCTTGTCGATCTTTTTCGCGAGCAAACTTTCCACCTGCTCGCACCATTTCTTCCAGAGAACGTTCCTCCTCTGCATGCCACCGAGCTCGTAATAGCTCACCTTTCCATCGATGAATCTAATCGTACATCGTTATTGATCAGACACGCAGTATCGCTTACACGTGTCGATCGAAAAAAGCATTAAGCGTTACTTTGTATCGAAATGGTTCAGTTCTTTCGATAAACGTCTACCTTGCCTTTAAGGTTTTGCGATGTCTTCTGTTGAACACGCTCAGGTTAACGCATTGCAGAGGATATAGCGAGATTAGCTCGAAGCTCTCGATGGTGGGATCGAGATCGCGCGGACAGTAATAGTCCGAGTGCTTTTTTAAAATATCCGCAGCCACGATCAGCTTAGACGATGTGAGACCGAGGGATACTTGTCGAATTCCTCGTCCGTTCCTAGTGGTCTCCGCGAATGGAGATTCGACGACGACAGCATCAAAGAAATCGGAGTACTCCGAGGCCAATAGTTTTTGGATTCTGTTTTGCTCCGCCTCGAGGTTCCTCGCACGATGACCAGAGGGTTTGCTCTTGCATGTCTGGTGCATAGATTCGAATTTTTATTTAAAAAGGTATGGGTCGAAAAGTTGTTGAAGCAAGTCATCTATGCAGCATTCAACAACTGGTGAATTTTTGACAGAATGACCGATTTGTGGAACGAGTTCACTTAAGAGGTTAGTCAAGTGGGAAAAAATCTAAGATGTACTTCATATAGAGGGCGTTAGAGGTGTTCAAAAATTGTAGCAGATCTTTGAATCTCTTGAACTTATATAAAAGCGAATTATTTGTGAAGTTGTTAGCGTCAGAACGGGTCGCATTAGTTCCGCTAGCTTTTACGAGTTTCACATTGTAACGTGATTATGTTGCGTGTAGGATGAAAGCGAAGAAAAGATCAAATTCCATTAGGTATCATCGTCTTTATTTTCTCAGTTCGATGCTTCCATCAAGTCTCGCGACTTGTACATAGTCGGCGACGGAGGGGACTAAGTTTTATCTTAAAAGACACGGGCCTACGTGGTAAAAGGTGTCGCAGAGCCCTTTGTCTCGGTTAAGTAACGATACTTTAGCCTTTTTTTACTCCTTACACGCTATAATACGATAATAAATAACATATAAAAAAAGACGTACAGATAAAAGACGTAAAAAGGAAGCTCACCAATAGGGGGAGCGCTCTTTCATCTAGAATAAAAAGTCGATGTAGGTTCAAAGAGCGTGCAAAAATGTACAAAGTGGTAGAGGTACATGTGTGGACTCCTAAAACGGTTCGTTTCGACTTTTTTTTTTTATCTCTCTTATAAGCGAAAAAGCTAGCTTTTTATCGGTTATTATGTTCAGGGTTCACTTTAATGGTGACTTTGTTGTTCAGAGCGGACGCGAGCTTTTCGACGTTACTCTGGGTCAGCTTTCCCGGCTCTGGATTCGTTGTCTCGCTGTTTGACGCCGCTGTGTTTTCGGGGATCGGCTTGATCGGTGACTGTGTTTCCTGAAACAAAGGAAAACGCTTATAAAGTCCACCGCGTTCACAGTCATTTCCTTGAAACGTTCCTCTTTAGATTACGATCACGTTGTTTAACGGCAGACGTGTAATTAAGGTAATTTCTGTCTTTATCGTTTGTTCTTCAAGGTGTACTCCCTCCCCAGCTATTATACGTAGCTACCAGCCAACAGCGGTATAACTTCAACTATTCTTTTTTATCAAATTTCAAAGTTCCATGCTCATTACTGTGTCAAAATTAATTTGGAAAAATTGCTCACCCCGTCAGTCTTTCTTCTTAGATTCGATCTCTGCAAAGTTGCAGCCAGCTCGTTCTGCAACCTTGAGACTACTGGCCCGTTCGCCAGTTCGTCCGTGCCATTCCTCTCCGATCGAGGCTGTTGCGACAGGAAATCGAGCTTAGACGGCTGCTTAGCCTCCCCTTCGTAAGCACCTATCCTAATGGCGACCTTTCCGCTAGCTGGTTTTAAGTTTTGCGGATTCGGTGGCGGCGGTGGCACCACTGGCTTCGACACCTCCAATACGGGACTCGACGTGGACGTGTCCTTTCCGTTCACCTGCGGCTTGTTTCCGGTACCGTTGTGCCGCGGGCTTCCGTTCGACGTGGCAGTGGAGTTCTGTATGGGGAAATAGGTTGGCGGAGGTTTCGGAATCACCGGGTTCGGCGTCTCTTTAAGCTTGAACGACTCGATGCTTTGCATCTCTACAGATTCCTCGGGGCTCTTGGCCTTCGCGAGCAGCGGAAGCGGCGGTGGTGCCGGTGGTGCGGGCGGTGCTGGAGGCGTTGGAGGTGCGGGAGGCGCTGGTGGAATGATTGGCGGCGTTGGTGTGTTCAGCACTCTTTTCTCTTGTTCCTGGTGAGCATTAAAACAACAGGAAGGTTACTCTACTGGTTAATTCTAACTAAGCTTTGTCATTTTTACAGCGCACACAAAGAAGCGAGCGATACTCGATACTTCCTTGACATAAAAAATTCAACGGTTCGCCGGAACGTGTCGAAAAATGTACACAGAATTATGTACGATCTTATCTTGAATATTTTTCGCGAACAAAAAGTTAACGAAGAAAAATTTCCGCGTGACTACGCGAAACTCGATGTTAATCAGTTAGATAAGAACGATAACATAACTAACATCGTACGGCGTAATGGTAACCAGCACGCGGCTTCTCCGTTCACCATTGCTCAGCAAACCGCTCATGTCTTCGGTTTCAAAAGCCTAGCATATTTCCTTCGAATCGCTTTCCTTCGCTAGCAGCCGCGCCGATGCATAACGATTCGGTCCCGACCGTCTTTTTGTAAATCACTCGCGGCTCGTTAACGAACAATCGCAAGAAGAGCTATCCCAGCGAGTCTCGCCGCACTGCTGTCAATGTTCTCGATCCCTCGGCGAGATGTTCGCTGGTCTTCGCCGATAATCGCGTCCGGTGGTTACGGTTGAGGCTAAACGTCTCCGATAGGCTTCTGGGCTTTCGTTAATCACAGTCGCGTTGCGTTTTGCGGTATCCCGCGGCGCTCGCCACCTTGAAACCGATCGCACGCCACGATTCGAGCCGACTGCAAACAGTCGCGAGCGTTCTGCTCGCGCTCTTATGTAAGCTCTATTATTTTGCACGTCTGCCGCAATTCGTAAGGAGTTGGCCAATACGTCGCGCGACGGTCGGTCAACCTGGGTAAGAAGACAGAGGCTTGCGACAGCCGATCGACTCGCGTCCACTCGCGTCTGTTTGATACGAATCGGTGACTAACGATAGGCTGGCTTCGCGAGACGCTCGACAGTTCGCTTAACAGCGCCGATTGCCAACCTGATAAAGTCGATTATGTAACAGCTCGTCGAATTTCTAGTAATTCGCGCGTTTCTTGGGAACGCTGGAAGCGTCTCTAGCTCGAGGAACAATTCAGCCGACTTTTTCTGCGCTGACACAATAGCAGACGAAAGACACCGACAGTCGTGCAGATTAGTAGATCGTTAATTAATGGAATCGTTGGAGCGAGCAGGCCCGATTTAGAAAGCACACGGTTCTTCTATCGCAATCGATCCTCCCGCGTTTAATTAGTCAACTACGATTCAATTAAGGGCGTGATTTAGCGTTGCTCACCCGCGGAACCGGACCGGTTGGTATTCGGTTTCGCTTCGCGCGGCAGATGCATACAGACTGAGACACAACGGCGGAACTTGCGCGGCTATAAGAGAAGCAGATCGGTCCGCATCTCTTCGGTCGTACGTTCGAACGATGCGCGCCTCTAATAAGTAACAGTTAATAAACGCGGCTCGAGTGCTCAGGTGCATCGGGCGCAACTGAGCGTATTGCGTTGCGCAGCTGGTTCACGTTCAGTTCCTTTCGAGACTCGCGGACAATGTCTGCCGCCGAACTGTTCGTTATTTCGTGGCTTCGTTATCTGTTTGCTTTAGCGGATCTTCCTCGGGAAGATTGTGTAATTAAAACAGCGCGAAACCACGATCTCCGGGCTAGGTATCGCCGCCGAGTGTTCAAAGGATGCTCCGAACCGCGGGTTATTTACTCTGGTTCCGCGTACATTTTTCCTTCCTTCCACCGTCTCGCTCCTCGACTCGTTCCGTTTTTTCTCTTTTTTATATCAATATTTAATCGCCTATGGCTCGGTTACCAAGCAGCGCAGCTCTTGCTCGGGCTACGTTTTCACCGGCAGTTCAATTCCGAGTGTTGCTAATAGGATTTTTAATTAACCGCTTACGTATCCCCCAGTTCCGCTTTTACCCACCGAGCATCGTTCCCTCCATCTGATTGTTCACGGCCGCGCCCGAGGAATTTTACCTACGCTCGAGATCTTTTCGTGTAATTAGAAGCAGTAACGTCTTTTACTGCCGAAGAAAGGGAACGGTGAAAGTATTAAACGCTGAAACTCGAACGGCCTTATAATTATAATAGAATCTACGAAAAAAAAGAGGAAAAAACGCCTCATTAGTTCGCCGTGATTGCGTGCAAGCATATATACTGTTGAATACCAAAATGTATTTCGATGTTGAAACGACTACAGCGGCGCGCGAACATCTTTCGCAGCCACTGCATAGCTTAATTATCGCACTAACGAAAGCAGTCACGTTCGAGGAAAGATTCCAGAAATTTGTTCGATCCATCGAACCGGAATCACGTATTCAAGTATACCATGGCTTCTTCATTTACCGTACAGATAGGCTTATCGGCCTCTTACCTGCTCCGGCTGTTGATCGGAGAAATGTACTTTTTGTTGAGCGGAGTTGAACATCTTTCGGTGGGCACGTTTGAATTCCTCCATCAGCTGAAAACAATTTCACGCATGCTTTATCGTCACATCAAACTGTTGCCTCTTCGAGTTAAAATTAAATTGAAAACGTGTCGATCGAGCGCAATGAAAGCGCCACGGTGAAATTAGCAGCGCGCACCCCGCTCTGTTCGCGTTTCGTTTCAAACTGAATTACCAAGAGCGTGCACGGGTAAGTCGCGCGTCTTTCGCGGACGTTCATCCACGAAAGTTCGATCGTTTGCAACATCGCGCGGCACTTTTTAATTAGACCTGCTCTCTACTCGTTATTATCGTTATCGTATTAATGGCCCTTCACGTTTTTACGAGCCTCGACTAACGCGCGTTTCACTCGAGATCGACCGAGAAGAATGAACTGGCGAGCTAGACGTCGATACTTTCGATGGCCGATCGTCGATTACCTAAATAGCGATCGAACGGCGGATCGACTGGCTGTAATTTAAATGTTTTGAAGCGTACGAAGCGAACGAACTCCTCGCGTGCTAGGTCTAACTGAGAAACGTTGGCATGCCACGTATAAGAAGGGATCGAGTGGGTGTTCGCGATACGAGAATCAAGTTCTCACACGAGGTAAGAGAATGCGTGATACGAATGTTTAACGTATGAGTGCGCCAGTATTATGAATGCACTGGAATCGTGGAGTTCACAGTGAAGTTTAGTTAAAGTTCAGAAGTCACGGAATGTAACACAGTTTTCTGACTGAACGATATCTAGTTGAACTACATTCGTTGTCTAACATTTTGATAAACGGATCTAACGATCTGGAGTGAATGTGATGGTACTACGTTTACTGCAATATTTATCGTATTGTACGCACGTTGAATTGTGGAGTACGATGGTATGGTTTTGTGAGTATGTACAGAACGATAACGTTTTAAATATTGACTATACCTTATCGTGCGTAACCTTCTGCTCCTGTGTCCTCAGGGCTTCCGGATTTTGCGGCTTCCGCGTCTCCGCAGTCTTCTCCTTCGCCGCTTCAATTTTAGCTGCGTTATTCATGCTTCTCTGAGGGAGACAAATGCATAGATTGTACAGATATATATCATCGGCAATCGTTTATCAAGTTAGTCACGGTTAGCGTGAGAAAATATCAATCGATTGAGTCAGATACGATTAGCAATGAGACATGTCGATCCTGTATGAACGCTAACGACCTCGCACGCAATTTGTAACTCCGCTATCCTAGATGTAGGAGGTCTTCTAACACGATGGATGGAAACGCATTGTCATACTTATCTGGGAAGATGTTATCTATCATGGAAATCGTTATCTTTGCAGATGACGCACAAAATATCGCACACAAGGGGAAGATAAGTGTCTCCGAGAATATTGCGACGTATGATTATTTAATTATTATTACTAACACTTAGTTTCAGGTCGCAAGCGAAAAGTATCAACTATTCTACGCAATTGCATCTTCTTTGCAGCGACAGAAGAGACACTAATGTAACACAACTCTGAGCAGTAAACCAAGCTTTGCTCCTCGAGGGCTCGCAACAGGACCGAAGGATCTCTACGGAGAATCGATCGAGCGCATTGAAAAAACGGAATCCCAGCAACGTGTACGGTGATGCGCATAAACAGACGCAGGTAACGCGAGCCAAGTGGTGCATTATTTCGTTGGCACGAGGGGGAAATAAAAAATCGTGGATGTCCTACCTGCTGCGCCCGCCTCTGCAGTTCCTGCGTGATGGCGGTGCTCAGGTCGGTGTTGGCGATCGGCGATGTCCTTGCGACGCAATTGCGGGACGCGAGATGCGCGGTGGCCACGGTGGCCGCGGTGTCGTTGGTTTTATTGGTCCCGGTCGAGGTGGCAGTGATCGAACCAAACGAAACCGTCGACGGTGGCTCGCAGGAGGACGTCGAAAGGGACGAGGAGGTCGAGGCTGAATCTTTGCTGCAGGAGGACTCGAGGCTGGACTCCGTTTCCGTCGAGCCTGTGCTTCCCATCGACATCGTGCTACCCATTTGCATACCCTTGGCGTTCATTGGCTTCGTGTCTGCGAGGATCAGGACGCGTTCGAGTTAGTTTATGACGCGCATACGGTTTGGAAGGCGACTCGCGTTGGCGGAGTATAAGCTATCGAAAGTGATGGCTGGTAAATTTTAATAATTCAAGATTCTTGGGAAGTGTTAGCGTTTCAAGTGGCGCTGGTTGGACGCCGAGTGTTTCATTTATAGTATCTCGCGATGATAGATCTTGGATACATAGAGCGTACTTCAGAGGGCATATTGTTTCGGGTGTTTGAACAAACCTGCGGGCCACTTGTACGGAAGAGGCGGCGGTGGCGCGGGTGGGCACACAGTTTGATGAACTTCCACGGTCGTTATCGTTTTCCTATCTCCTTCCTGTGTGCCATTTTCCTGTAACAAAAGATTTAAATGCGATATCTTAGCACTTATCGCAGTAGCACGCAATTCTCTCTTTTATTAAATCGCGTAGTCTCAAAGAAATGTTTATTAAAAAATTTGATCACGTACTTTGGATCCATGATAAGGTGGAATATCATCAGCAGGGCCGTCATAAATGACATCCTGCGGTCGCATGTTATCCCTTCGATAAGCCAAGCGTCGGTTCGCCTCCTCTCTGGGATTAGCATCAAAGTCATGGACCTCGTAATCGATTCTTGGAGCAACCGGGTCGTAGAGCGGCTCGTTATCGATGTCGTCTTCGTAATTGCTGCGCGAATTCGGACGACCTGGTCCGCCTATGTACCTGTGATTTTGGTTCTGGCTCTGATTGATACGAATCACCGTGGTGTTGTTCGATTTACGAGTCCATTCTTGAGCCTGCGAATCAATTAGTCGTTGCTCCTTAGTACTTCGATATCGAACAAGAATAGAGCATGCGATCTTTGTTTTCTAGCAAAAAGAACTGTTACCTGATCAGCGTGAGCCCATTCCGTAGAGCTGCAACTGCTCGTGGACAGAGCGAGCGGGCAGCAGATCCTGGAAAAAATTCACGGACACGCGTCATCGATAATTTTTGCACCGAACGGTACTTTCTAAACCCCAATTAAACGACGTCGTGAGGAAGCACGAGGCAAAGGAGCAGGGTTACGAACAGGACGAACGTTTATGTGGCGGTTAAGAATTCATCGTGCTCCCCGGTAGTACGATCATTATCACCGAACGTCCTATTAATAGAACGACTTTCTCTTGGTGTAAATTCGTCGATGCCACTTGATAACAGCTGGAAAAGAGAAAGATACCGATCCAACGCCGTAAACCGGGCAAACGATAATACCTCGCTCGACTCTGAGGACCGTTCGGCTGGTCTTTGTTAATTGTAATTACGTACAATGGCCAGCAACGGTGCTACATGCTCGTTTAACGTTCCATCAGATACTACGTGTAGCTAATTACTATCTGGATGTCGAGACATGCTCGCTTTTGTTCGATCACGGGCCAATGGGATGTAGAACAAATTTCTGATGTTGAATTACGACGCTAGCCAGCTTTCCTTGGTTACTCAACATCAAGGTAAAAGGGATATTAGCACGAGGAATTCCGTGTCGTTTGCCGTTCTTATTGCACTAACCTCCCGTTTCGGTTGCATGCGTCCTCGCGGGGATATCGATGATGCATCCTAGGATCGTGATGATGCTGCGGCGAGTAGGAAGGATTCTGAGGCTGAGGACTGGCCGCGGCTACGCTCGACGTTTCAGAGTCGTAACCGCTCGAGCCACGGGTCCATAGCGGCTCCGGACAGTCGTAAAGGTGATTCGGCGTGGGTCGTTGCACTATTAGGTCCAGAACGGCGGAGCTCCTCATTACCTCGATGGCTCTCTCGAATGGAAGATCGGTAAGCCGTTGTCCGTTACACCATATTATAATGTCACCGGCTTTCAAACCCGCTGCTCTAGCTGGTCCATCGTCTCTGGTACCCTGAATCGATTTCATTCGTTCAATTGGTTCAATTAGAACGGAAAAGAAATGTAGTCCCTCGGAAATCAGTTTCTATTTTCTTATGCGTAGAGAATTTGGACGCTCATTGTTACACCTGAACCAATTTCAAGAAACTAATTTCTGTGGGATATAGAACAGTTGCGAAATTCTTATTAAATGTCAGCGGAGGTATGGTTAACCTGAACAGTGAGGCCTGGCACGATGCCCCTGCAAACGCCACACCCGAGACGTCCCTTCTCGCCGACGAGAATTCGAATCCTGACTTCGGTGCTCGGTGCGCCCAAACCAGTTTCGTTGTACTGTAGCTGCTGCTGTTGCTGCTGCACCATGTGCCAGGTGACCGGATCGTTCGGATTGCTTTGCGAATCATAAAGTAGTTTTATAACGAGGAAAACGCTTCGCGAACGGACACGAGTGCCTCGCGGAACTTTTAACGAGCGTTCGGTACTTACTCTTTCACGGGTATCATTCCCACGCCTGGAACAATAAAATGCAATCATCGATCATTTGTTAATCCTTGGTCTATGCTCGTTGAAAAAGAAAACAAGAAGAGGCGAACAGAAATAGGATAATTACTTCGAATTTTGAGGACGAGTACTTGCTGGTTTTTCGCGAGCAACGCGACTTCCTGATGAACAGCGTCCTCCACCGGGTACCCGTTCACCCTTATGATCTGATCGCCCACCTGGAAGCGAGGAAAAAAAACCAGCGACGTGAAACTAAAAGTAAAACGCGCGATTGACGAAACAGAGCAGAAACGAAGCCGTCCTTTCGCAATTACAAAATCGATTCATATCGCTTAACGGACGTTGCACAGATTATGCACAGTTATAGCACCGTGAATTATAGCCGTGCCTGGCTAGGAATTTACCCTTAATCCGTTTCTGTGAGCCTCGCTTCCTGGTTGCACGTCGCTGACGTAAAATCCGGCCGCGTACTCTCTGCCGCCGCGGAGAGAGAAGCCAAATCCTGACGCGCCGCGCCGCCTCAGTCTGACATTCCTGGTCACACCGATGACGGCCATCCTGCCGCCTCCTGTGGGGTTCCCAGGACCTCCGCCGGTCGATGGAACCATGCCGCCACCGGCCGTGGCGGACGCACCACCACCCGACCTGCGAAAAGCAAAAGCAATTTCGATTCAATTTCAGTCGATCGACGCGATCCGACGTCGAATTTAATTACGCGATAATTGGAGCACTGTCGCTTGAAAAAAAGGGTGGGGCGGAGGAGATTCGTTAGCTACGGATTGAATCCCGAGTACGCCATCGTCATTACACGCATTGTGCCGCCAATCGTATTAGCAGGCCAGCTGGAAAGTGGAGCGCAATTCATTTAGCCGAATGGATTCGCGAGCGCGTGTACGTACACCCGCGATATAATTTTATCCTGGATTTAACCGCGTTAATGAGCCGCTTCTTTTCGTTACGTAAAGCGAGCAACGTTACTTTCTCGGCATTATTCCGGAGCGTTCTATGCCAGGCGAAATCACACGACCCCTCCTGGTTAATAACGACTACCTTTTGCGACTGAAGCTAGCGCGTCGGATAGACTCACTGTCCATATCTTGAATATAATATTCGGGTATTGCGCGTGCGGTTGCATATCTGTGGTAGGACGGTCGCGTATCTGGGATACCTGGGACACGGGGGTGACGGTGATGGCTGCGGTCTCAATGCTTTCCATTGATTTCCGTCTCCTCTCGATTTTACTGCCGCCCGTGCAATTACCGCCGGTAATTGCATATCCTACGTGTATATCCGTCCCGATAAGTGCTACCTCCGAGAAACTTAACGATTCGCCGTATAAAATATCGTAACGAAATTCTGTCTTTTCAAATATTTCTGTTCATTCTTTGTTGCAGCCCCCGTCGTAAAATCCCGAGGGAGAGCAATTAGAACCAGGAACGGACGTTTTGCCCAATCAAGAGGGCAAGGTAACGGAGCGAGACGCGCGGAAAATTCGTACCACGCTCGACGAGGAGGAATTACAGTAATTCCCGTGTCGGCGACGCGGCTCACCTTCGCGAATAATTGTCGCAACAAAAATGCAGGCTTTAGCTAGCGGTCGGCCCGGCGATCGGAGCAACTTTGTTCGGCATCCCGCAGACTTTTTCCGCAGCACGCCGCGAAATTAATGACCACACCTGGCGCTCCGTTGCCCCGCGCGATCGCCGTCCAGACGAACGGGACGAAGCGGAGCGGGGTCGAGGCGAATTCCACCGCGGAAAAGACGAGAGGACAGGAATAGGCGTAGCACGCTGACCAAGCGGACGGAAGAAGGAAAGAGAAGACTTTACGTCTCTCCCTAATGACGCTGGGAATCCATCTTGTCTCGGACATTGAAAAGATTACGTACGCGGTATGAAGGGCTCGTCGTAACGTTGTCGGATGCTACAGGACACGAGGATGACACCAGGTAAATGACAGTCATTAGAAAGAACGAGACGCCAGTTTGAAACTACTCCGCCTAGCCCGAGGGGCCTCGACTCGTCTTCTTTCTCCCTGTCCCTCTCGTATCTGCCCTCCCCTTTTTGCCCGTTACGTTCGCTCCTCTCGAACGTTACCGAAGGCAAAAGGGAATTCCATCGTCCGCTCTTTTCCACGGACCCTTCGGGGCTTTCGCTGTTTTTAACGGATACCATTTCGGGCGGTCTGCGGAGCCCGCGAGCGCGTGTACGCCATCGAAGGCCAGAAACTTTCCATCCGAGCCAATTTATGCGCGACTGTTTTACGACATAATTACCGTTCCTGCCGTGCGCGCCGTGCACGTTATTCGCGATTATCGGGAAATTGCAAATTTCCTTATCGAACGGTAGTAAGTGGCGAAGCTCGTCCGGAGACAGGGAAAAACGATCGCGACACGCGTCGATTGACGGGGCTTCCGTTCGACTCGTTCCAGTTCGATCTTGAACGACGAGTCTCGGAAGTCTGATCGGTGATAAGACAAAAGTGCTACAAAGAAGGGAGCACTACCTCGCGGGGTGTAATACCTG
Source organism: Xylocopa sonorina (assembly GCF_050948175.1). NCBI lineage: Eukaryota > Metazoa > Arthropoda > Insecta > Hymenoptera > Apidae > Xylocopa > Xylocopa sonorina. The sequence goes on from NC_135203.1 coordinate 9,084,394, forward strand.
TTGACGGGCACCTCTCACGCAGAGACCGCTGACGCGAAAAGCACTCGTTACAAGTTGTTCACGCATTTTTAACGTGTACCTCGCGACGTTCTCGAGGAAGTCATAGCTGGCCTCCTCCTTTCTCTTTTTCTTTTTCTTCTGTTTTTTTTTTTTTTTTTTTTTTTTCTAAGAGGGACCCTTCGCGAGGCGTCGGAAAACAGTCACGCTGTCGTAGGTTTTCAACAACTTCTCCGATGCTTGCGCCACTCCTCGACAGCTCGGTAAACGCGGCACTGTGCCCTCGTTCGCGAGCATCTCTCGAAAATTCGTTCACCCGACGCTCAATCCTTTGAGCCCTTCGCGCTATTGTTCGGGGCTGCTTCGTATATTCCTACCCGCGCGGCCGAAGACGACACAGATGCTAAGTCGAGCACGATGGGGTCGAGTGGTATGAAACTTCTTCGATAACCGCGACCAGGCCTGGTATACGCGCGTGGTGTATAAATAAAACATCGAACGGGAGAATGGAGTCGTAAAAAAGTCAGGGTTGTTGAGATTTTATCTGCAAAGTCGCCACTCTATTAACGATCCTTCCCCATTAATCTTCCCAGCGTCCGATATCGACGAGACGCCTCGATGACGCGATAACGAGCATCCCACGATCGATCCCGAAACCGTGGCCGTTGAAAACTTTCAAGACCGGGGAACGCAATCTCTTATGTAATCTCGAGGACAATGGACGCGCGTAGATTCTCAAGGAGGTTCACGCGACAAGAGGCCAGGCCATCGATACAGCCCAGGCATACCGTTATTGTCGTCGATATCGTCGCTTAACGATCGAGCCACGAAAGTGTTACGACCGTCACGAACCTTCCTTCCACGTCTTTCACCGTCGATACTAAATAGTAGCCGCTTCTGTCTGAAAAGGACTACGGTAGTGGATAGGCTCGTCGAAGAACGCTCGCGTGCACAGCCATTACCGTGCGCGCTTATTCACAGTCGAATCCCGCATTCTGTTCACATTTTATGCTAATTATTTCCTTCCCGACGTTGCTAACGAAAGGGTCAAAACACGGCGGAGGCACCTCGGGCCTGTTAACGTTCCCTCTGCTTTTGGAGGGAAAGCAGGGAACGTTGTACAATAAACGTAACAACGCCTTTCGACGAAAATTGCTTCGTTTCTAAATAGCCAGAGTTGCGGTAACCAGCCGCGTGTGAGGCAATCCCCTCTCTAGTTTCGATACATTCGAAAGAAGAAAGAAAAAGAAAAAAAAAAAAAAAATGAAAAAACTTTCGCGATCTCCTAGCCCGATTTAATAAATCATCGTTATGGAAACCGTTCTCGCGTTTGCGATTCAACGCGTCGCTCGGCTCGAACAGCTGTATCGTCGATACAATTACAATGCTTAGAACGGCGTGCACTCGAATGCCGATCATTCGTGCACGCGTAAGCGTAATGAAATAACAGGACCCTTGGATCATCCGAGTCGGGATTCCGTGCACGTTTTATGGTAATCACGAGACGCGCGAAGGGTTCACCCTTCGCAACGTTATGTGACTTGGAATTACAAGCCTCCTCCGTGCGAGCTGTTTATGGGCAATCGTTCCGCAAAGAAATCGTTTCGCTATAGATATAATAACGCGTTAAAAGCAATTAAACTATCGGCATCGGCGAAGAAAAGGTGGCTCGGCGTTATTTCAAAGGGTTAAGCTGGTTCCCCGACGCGGAGAAAGCCGCGCGCGAGGAGGTTTAAAAACAAGAGGAAAAGAAAAAGGAGACGTCAGGCGCAGCGATGGCGCCCTTCCCACGGACCAGCCAGACTTTATTGTCCGTGTATCCCTGGCGAGGACAAGGCGCGTGCACAAAGCGATCGTACGGGGCGGACGCCAGTTATTGACTCGTTCGGTACGGTTTCACTTTTTTCTCTCCTCTCTATCCGCGACACACGGGTTTCTCGCATAATCGCGAGAGCTCTCGCGTCGGCTGTGCACGCTGGTTCGCAGGGATGCACGGAACGTCCAGCACGCTAACAATGCGCAGAGAAAGTTGATGCAGGCCGCGGGGAACATGGAAAAGGCACGCCCTGACGAGTATTCTCGTCGCTTCGAGTCCCGTTCCTCGCCTCCTGGCTCGATCGCGGATAGAAGAAGCCGGGTCACGATCGCACCTCGGACCCACCGATACTTTCCTTTTTACCGCCGGTTTCAAGGAGATCGTGGCAAAAACTAGGACTCGAACTCGGAGACAGGCTATAAACATCGATCGTAGACCGCGCACCGATCGGGATGAAGCGTATCAATTTTAATCCGATCCGCAGCGCCGGGATGGTGGTACGATTAATATTTACGACGCACGGGAACGGTAAATTCTTTTCAGACTCGGCTTCGGGCTGCTTTCCGTTGCCAGCGAAAGGAAACAGTTATAACAGTCGCTTCTGCGAATCGAAATTATGGCACGTCGAATCGATCGACGTCGTATTAAAGGCGCGATCTGTCCCGGGGTTCGGTATCGACTGAGACTGCTTGCACGCCGCCAATAAAACCCGATATCGGCGTTCCCAGAAGGAATCTCCGTCGGCCACGAGGCAGTTTTCTGAATGAAGTGGCTTATTATGTAAGGAATTGGATAAATGTCGATGAAACGACGGCGTAATACCCGATTCGGCGGTGGTAACGAGGAAAACTTGCGGTTTCCTAATTGACGTCTCGCATTCCGCGAACGTGCAATCTGAATTGCAAGAATCTTCATTCCGCCTGATTCTTGACGGACACGCTCACGGCCTCCGCAGACGTGCAGCCACTCGCACATACACCTGCGTAATTAACGATGTACCGCGATTAATGGCAAGATCAAGCGGTCTCGTATCTCAGAAAAGTCGGTGTTACTGGTTTTTCTGGTGCCCGTTTCACCGGCGCCGAGTGCTTCGAAAAGAGTAATAAGCGACGAACGTGTTTGGCCGAAGTTAATCGAGGGAATAAATTATCTATTTTAATTTACCGTGTCATTCTACGTGTGCAACCGGCGTGCGTGCACCTGAAATATATTTGTCCTCCGTCTCGGAATGGATCGTTGGCTGTAATCGATAAAAAAAAGCGTAACCTCGGGATACGAGAGTACTGTGCACGATGGACACGAGCACCCTATGATAAAGTTTGCAGCACCTACAGAACACAAGGAGTGTCGGACAAATCAATCTCCGTGACAACCTGACAGCAACCGACACTTTTGTCACGGACTGTCGCGTTTCTATGAATGTAGCTGCAGGAGCGGGCATACCAAAGACTGTCTTAAAGCAGACTTATCCGCGGTGTGCCTTACTTTACTGGGAAACCACAGAAATGGCTGCGATAAATCGCGAGGGAATTGCTACTAATAAATTTTAAAATTGCATCATTGTACTCCCTAATTGCTGGTCGCCAATATCCATTGATCATCGGGGAACATCGTAATTGATATCAGAGCGAGGGTATTCGGCACGAGATTGGATTTAAACCGCGTCCCGAGCACAGCCAACGCAGTTATCGTGGATCATGCGTCGCCGTTACAATTTCGAGCCAAGTGAAATTCATTTTCGTCACGGCCGAATTGCTGCGCTAACTATGCTCGAACAGGAGAGCCCCGGAGGAACACGGATAGCGATCGTGGCAAAGAGCAGAGAGACCAATAGAGGCCCAGAAGAGAAAGAAAAAGGGCAACGCTTCGGAATCGGGCGCGTTTCGCGTTTCTTCCCTTCACGCGCCACCGATCTCGTTCTATTCGATCTCGAGAATCCACGCCTTCGATCGATCTATCCTCGCGTTTGCGGTCGTTGATCTGTTCGCGTTTATTTTCAACTTGTTCGAACTATGGTTGCTACGTTGATTAAGCTCGCCTGCGTTAGCAATCCAAACGATACCATTCCTGGCTCGCTCGATGGTGTGTAGCGTGACGGTGTTGCGCCAAGAAGTTTCGACTATTCGCACGGTCCTGACATCGAAACGATTTTTTTGCCAATCGTCCTCTAGGTGAATGAAAAATCGCGCAGCGCCACGGACGGCCGACGAAGTCGATAAACCGGATACCGCTGATCAAAGAATGAAATTACTGTAATCAAGTTTCCCCCGCTCCGACCTTTTATTTGCCATTAACTCGATATTGAACAGCCGGTGCTGGCCTTGAGATATTTCCGATATTCTCGTTTATTGGATGTGCCCTCCGCAACGGGCGGAGAACGGCCACGCGGAAAAGTATGATGGCGGGGCCTCCGACCGCATTAAAGTTCACTGGATCATTGTTCCTACGAGTGACTTTAACGATCGCAAAGAACAGGTACCTCCGCCGAACGCGTATCTCAAAATCTGCATTTAACGAACGATTTAATCGACTTCAGAAGTTTCAACGAAGCGATCCGTGATTCTCATTCGTTCTTGTCGACGTCCGAGCGACGTTACACCGCAGAGACACGGGAAAAACTCGAAGAAGAAGGATCGACGAGGCATGATCAACCGTTTGAAACACGTCCTTCCGTCCAATCATGATAAACGACGCGACGTGTATCGATCAAAGAACCAAGAGTGAGAGAGAGAGACCCTCTCTCTCTCTCTCTCTGTTCATCTCCCGTTTAAGTGGAAGAGGAATGTCACAGGTCGTCTTGTTTCCGCGATTCTTTTGGAACGCGGACGATTTACGGGCCCTCGTTACCGGTTTCCTTTCGTCACCGTCCTCGCGGTTGTAGAAAGAAGGAAGGAACGTCGAAAGATACTGACGGCAGTGAAGCACAATGCTCGTTGCTGTGTTTGCGGTGAACGGTAACGGTGATCATCTGGCGGCCGTAAAGTTTCCAGTTGATCCCTAGGCGTTCGATTATGAAGTTTAATGCCGCGCAATGCCGATAGGACGGCGAATAATTTCAGGTGGCGCGTTTAACGGGAATGCCCGCGCCAGCTCGATGCGATAATTTTCGCGGGCTCGCGATACCTCGCTTCTACGCATCCTCGAAACTTCATAAAATGCAAATGTATTCCGGCGCGGGGCAAATATTTCCTCGTTAGCATCGAGCGCTTCTTGGTTCTTCAGCAATTTGTGCTTGTTACTCGAAAAGCGTATCCGGCTGGGTTCGAGTAGCATTTCAAAGGGCGCCAGACTTGGCTCGTTAACAGCCGTTGCTTTTGTTGCCTCTGTTCCGCGTTCCACGGGGGGGGGGGGGGGGACATTCTTCATCGTAGAGAAGAGAATTCATTCGCTTTACGGGACCGCGGTTCGGCGAACGCGTCGCAAGGTCGAACGGAACGTGGAGACGAGACGAGGATGAGCCAGCGATGGAAAAACCCCTTTGTTCTTCTCGTGTTTTTCAGTCGCGGTGCAAGTAAGAAGGATCGAACGATTTCCTTCTGTCTGTTGAGAAACGAAGCGGCGCGATCTGTTCCGTGACGCTTTTTACTCTCTGCTTGCTTTCCTTTGCGACTATCGCACGCCACGGTTGATTCATTTATGCGACAAAAATCGGTTCCTCTCTGCCGCTGACCATTCGTGCCTTTTCAACTTATGAAACGGAAGATTCACTTTCACGCGATGGAAAGTAACGCGTTACGACGCTCTGATCGTATCTCGGCATTCATTTTTATTACGTCACTCGTGGCGAATAATTAAAAGCGAGATTCCTCGGGCGCGGCGTCAAGATGGCGATTACGTGACGGTACGCTATTAACTCCGTTGTTTCTTTTCTTTTTTTATTTCCTCGCGAGAAAAGGATGAAAAGTCATAAATCACGAACGAGCACCCAGGTGTTTATTCTCATTACATCAGGAAGAGTCACACGTGTCGGGTATAGATGCGACCGATCTTGGTACCGTGTGATCGATGAGGCCGAGGAACCGATAAATCCGTCGTCTGATTCTTCCCAACTTGAAATCTTTCCTTTTTTTGCAGCAACTATCGGAACACGGATCGACAGACGTGGTGCGACCGTTGACATACGGTGGGTCTACTATAAAAGTATCCGCGAGGAAGCACACGAGCGAGCAAGAAACGCTCGCGCACTTGGGAAGAGTGTGTCAGCAGGTCAGTGACACCCATTAGCACCGGCAAAGTTCGATGTTTAGCTGGTGGTTATCGACCTTGCACCGTTCGCCTAATTGGAGTACGTCCGGCCGGCGAATCGCGTTGCCTTCGCCGATTAATGCCAAGCTGTCGATTAGGTTTGATTTTCTTTCACCACGAACAACTTTCTCCGGGCCCCAATCAACCGATCCCTCTTAAGCACCGTGCCGACACGTAAAGGCCCCGATCGGTTTATTAGGATACGATTTCGATCGCGAATTTGTATCACCGCTAAACGTGGCCACTTTCGATCGAATACAGCCCACGTATACAATCCGGTGAAACGCGCGTGTGTTGCACGTCGGTTCGAAACGACAGGATGCAGATAGAGCGTACGCATTCGATACTTTCCAACTTAATACCAGTTACACGGGACGAGCATTAAACGCATCCGCTAGAAATCTCGATGCGTATCGTCGTAGGCGTACGTACAAGAAAAATCAACTATGTACCACGATGTTCTTAAGAAGAATGCTGAATCGCGTTCGCGAAAATCGTATCGCTTAATTGATTTTCGTATAATTTTAGCGCTCGCGATCGAGAAACGTGGCAGGAACGGGGCCGGTTCGCGCTAATTGCAGTCGTTTTGCTCGCAGCGGACCTGCACGTTCCGGCGCTTTCTAAATCGACGCGAGCCATTGGAAACGTCGCGCGTCGGCCCATGGTGGATTGGCGAATTACCGAACGGACGAGGACAAAATGAACGGATCGCGGCTGTTTTCCGGCGGTCAGGACGGTTTCATCGAATTGGTAGCCACGCGGAGGTCCGCGCAGGGTTTCACCGGCGCGATGGCTCGGCTATTTCAGACCGGTTTATTTCGCGTAGTACCTGGCAAGGTTTTCCGCAAAACCGCAAATAAACTCACCGCCATAACGCTTTCTATCGTTATTCGTGCCGTTTCTCGTTTCATATTGCTATCGGGACAATTGTCTCTATCAACCTTTTCACGGAGTTGCAGCGAGTTTTTTTCCGCGGTGAAAGTCTCGAAGCCCACCGGAGTTTTGTAGGATTTTAACGAGCACCGGAATAATTCGTCGTTACAGGCGAGGTTCGCATCGTCCCGTTCCGGTCTGACCGGGGTTCCTTTATCTATCGTTCGACATATTATTCGCGCTGCTTCGACGCACACGATGCATTTGCCACGGCGGGAGAGGTGGCCGACTGAAATTAATTGTTCGGAACTACAGTTACGCATGGAATCTGTGTCAGGACGCGGTACAATTTTGAACGCTCCAACACGATCGCACAGAGCGACAGTCGTGGAAGCGAGGACTCGGACGACGCCATCGGGGTGGACGATAGATTAGGAGGAGGACACGTTCGGTCGGCGTTCGTGTCTTGTTCAATAAACGTCACGGACGCGAGGGCAGAAAATATTTGCCGACGGATTAAATAACCGGCTGGAAGTAATCCTGCACGGGATGTTATAGAACGAACGGGAACTAGAGTCTCCTTTTACGTCTAATGGCGAGGAGGGATCTTAATTTAAGCACCGCCGGCTCCGTTTTCTCCGGTCTGTCTTATATGGAAAGGAAAGTTTCAGGCGTCAATTCGTTAATCCGAGCTCTTCGGGCTAGAATGCGCACACGTAACCCTTTTCGGTCCGTATGCACGTACGATTCTAGCCTGTGGATGTTTTACGTAATACTACACGTGAGGCGCAACGATGTTTGTTAGAGAATCGTCGGACGGTGTTTGCAACGCGATCGCGAGAATTCACCGGTAGCTGCGCCTGTGGCCCGTTCTCAAGATCAGCAGCCTCGTTTCGTGACATAACGTCTCTCGCCTTGATAGTGGGTTCGTGCTCGGGTAACGAAATTCATTAAAGGCCGGCTCATTTGTTCCGATTAATCGATCGTGTTGTTTGCCTTTAACGGGCCGCATTGGCGCACGATTAGAATGGGCACTGCGAAACGTGTGTTACCTCGCCAGCCGCGAAGGTGGCTGGCTTTCAATGGTAATGCACGACGTCATTGACACGTAAAGATCGCGCGACTACACCGGCTTTCTCGTGTAAAAGAGAACACGACTGTTTACACTTGTGGATCATAAACAGTTACCGTAGGAAAGGTGTGAGCTAACCTTTGCTACGAAAACGTCTGCAATCCACTTGGACGAAATCCGAACCGTGCGAGTGTCGGAATTTGCCGAAGGTCTTTAACTACTTGCAACGATATTGCTCCATTTTTTTCTATTTTTTTTCAGACGAGAACAAAGAGATCCATGAGAGCCTGTTCAAAGCCTCCCAACTTGTCCCCTACCGGCTTTCCATTCGGAACGATCTTACTCATTCTCGATGAGGTAACGTGAAAGTGTTTCATCGAGCGTTATCATACCAAGATGAGTTAGTACATTGACGGAGTAAGTGCGAACCTGCTTCGTCAGTATACGTATACGGGGTAACGACAATTCCATTCTGTTAATGTTGCCTTGTGCTAACCTACCGAGCGAGCTAACATTTTTAAATGACCTTTCCCATGACACAAGTGCGCGCGATCGTGTTGTTGCTTCAACCTACGGATAAATAACTATCGAAGCGTCTGTTAGTACGTGCGTTCGCACACGAACTACCTTCTCCTTTGTACGAACTAGTTTGGACTCTGCATCGAGCACGTTATACGCTGAAACCCTCACTGGAGAAGTCGCTTCTCCCCCAATTCAATATTTGATGGTATCCGTTTAGCCATTCGTTTAAACCCACTCGCAAGCAACCTATGTCAACACGACATTCGAAATTTGAACGATCCGAGAAATAGCCTGGTACACAGGGAATCCCGTTTCTCGTAGAAAGTGAAGCTACACACGATCGTTGCTGTACTCCCGGATTTGAATCTAAAAGTCTTCGGTTTCAAGACGATTATTCCATCAATTGACCTGCACAGGTCACGGATGAAGTTGTTTTCTCCGAGACGAACGTAAAGGAATAGTTAAATTGCCTGCAGTACGTATCTCTGATGGGGGAATAAAAGAACGGTCGATAGCGAGCAAAGCTATCGACAACTTTATTGTACGCGGGTACGGCGTGCTTTTCAATCTCGTCAGTGAAGAGTGAAACGAAAAAAATCTCGTGGCATTCGCTTGGGAATCTCTGATACAAACGTACACGTCAAGGTGGGGAGAAAGAGACGCGTATAGAAAGGACGATAGGAAAGGAGGGGCAGCTCGCGTATTTGCTTCACTTCCACGAGAGGTTAGCCACTACGTAACCGGCATCGCAATCCCTAATTATGCAACCTTCTTCTTCTTCGTCTTCTTCTTCTTCTTCTTCTTCTTTCATTCAGTTATATCTCGCGCTGATATATTCTCGTGGCTCTACCCGCTAAGGCAAGCATGAGTTTTCTCACGCACCTAAGTTTCCGAATGCCGAGCTCGATGCCGATTGCCGGTGCCACGGCATTTCCAGCATTTGGCGCGCTACTTAGCGCCCACCGGTGCTGCAGTTTGCAATCCAGTCACGAAGGACGCGCTTTCCTTCTTATTCACCGTTTCCGATTGCATTCCCGCTAGAAATTGGATCGTTGCAGGATTCTTTTCATTTAAAGACGTAGCATTATTAAAAATCACGCGCGTGCAGTTACGCGTGCTTGAAAATTCAAATTCAAGCGCAGCGTCTCCCGCGCATGCGCCCACGGTTTCGGCAGTCGCGAAACGACATTTCAGTTACGCGTTGCACTCGCCGCGTGTGGCAACGGAACGATAACGATCACGAGCTTGTCTCGAGTTTCCACGTACCGATTGACATTGAAACGCCACGCAAGGACGACGCGCGGTCTTCGGAATTTCCTTGCGCACGCGTTCGCGTTTCTTCGATCGTGTTACGCGGTGTTTCGTTTCGTTCCCCGCGTACAGGTTATGCGCGCCTCGATGCGGAATGTGGTCCATGGAAAAGAACGATGCGATTCAGGCGGGAGATGACGCTTTGAAGTGGCCAGGAACATTCCGCGGTTAGGCGATTGCGATTAGGCGAGAGGTGACAGGTTACGATCGATGGCGTCGGCCCAGGGATCGACGTGAAAGTGGCAACGAAAGGGTGAGTCGCGCGCGAAATATTCGCGTTTAATGCTTGTAATTTAAGAAACACGTTTCCACGGTGAAAAGAGCGCGTTTTGTCATGGGAAAGTCGCGCGCAATCTTTTCACGCGCGAATCGATGTTACGTTACACGTTCTTATGACGCTTATTTAGCAACGTCAAAATATTCGCAATATTTATCGCCAGCTTTAATGGACCCTCTATCGGTGGAACGTTTGCACTCGCGCATGCATACAAATTACCTCGGACATTCTCTCGCAATGAACGATGATTTATGGATTCTTTATTAGGCGTTTCTTAAACATTTTCGAACGAGAGGCTCGTTTTCGTCGTTCACGCGCGAGAAACTACGTTCGAGCGAGAATTGGCCCAGGAAGAGGGGGGGAAAGAATCGTATTCTTTCCTCGTGGTTTTTGTCGTGCCACTTCCCTCGGTTAAGTGGTTCAGCCTTGAGTAGGTAAGGCAGGTAATTGTAAACAAATGGGGTGATCGACCTCAATGGCGAGCCTTGAGCTCCGCTCTCGGAATTCTTGATATTGGGAAGCGTTCGACTGTGCGATTCAGACGACGTGGACACGCGCTAGACATCGAGGTACGTGTATCGTTTCACGGACGACCGGCTCGCAGTTAATTTCGCTCAACGTTCATCGACCACTCTTCGTACCTCTATGGCCGTTCTTCTCGCGGTATCATTAGAAAGATCGAGACAATGGTCGGTTGCACAAGTCGCGGCACGATTGGCCGGAAAAATTTCGAGCCAGAAAAGCGTAGAGCCAGAGAGGACGCTCGGTAACGAGAGTATCCCAGAATTGTGTTGGCTCGTGTGTTTTGCCGCGAGAGGCTAACCACAGGTGTTCTCAAGCCTCTAAACGTGAGCCGGAAATTTCTATTTTGTCAGACGCAAATGTCGTTTAATTGCACGTTGAGTATAAAGCAACCTGGAGAGCGAAAGAGAGAGAGAGAGAGGCGAATTGCCACGCATTTGGTGGCAAAAAAGTAAGCACGTGCAGTTTTGTGGTGAAGCTGGTCTACGCGTATACGGATTATCAGCTTCGCGTAGAGATTTATCGACGTCGAGCGAAGAAACGTTGGTTGTTCCAGGAGGGTTACAAATTTCTTTTATCTCGAGTATAATCTGACGCTAGATATACGGACAGTCGCGTGGTTTGAGCGGATCGTAAATCTAAACGATCCTCGATATCGAAAATTTGTCGGTTACCGTGAGAAAAAAAGCTCCTATATTAAAACAACCGTATAAATCAGGCTCGTAGTTCCCGGGGAAAAGCATCTGATCGTAAGGCCGCGTATAAATCGCGTGTACCATGCGAGATCAAGATTCTAGCCCGTAGTGGTTAAACGAGAAAGTCGTCCTTGAAACAGTGTTTACTTATGATAACCCCGGATAAACTCGTTCGTAGGAATCCGTAGAAAATTCCAGCGATCCTGCGGATCCACCTCCGATTGGGATCGACACTCGTAATCCGACTTACGGGACAACCTCGTTCGGTGTCTATCGTTGTTGCGTGCTCGCGGTGAAACGCATCCACTCGTTAGCCACTTTCGATAATCGCGGCTGTAAAACCGACTCGGTTTTTCCGTGGATCTACGTCGATGGGGCGCCTGCCACCGGCCGGTGGTAAATAAAAGTGAAATTCCGCGGGTTCGTTCGCGGTGGCCTCGGTAATTTGCGACTGTAAACTATAACTTTCACTGGGGACTTTCGTCGGGCTCTGTCGAAAGAGCGGCCGCCGTTCGTCCACGATGAAGTACGCAACGAGTCGTTATTGTCATCCGTACGCGGGCAAAAGCGAGAGCGGTAACGTAATTGCCCGCGATAAAATTTACGCGACCGTTCCCTTTCGAGGCGGTGCGCGGGCACGCATTTAGTTGGAAAAACGGTTGTAAAGATGAATACGGTACGAGTAGGGATTCGGTAATAAACTCGTGCAGTTAATGAACAGCGCTTAACCGTTAAGCTATCGCCGCGTTAATAAGAACGTGGAACGCGAGCTTGTGAGAGCGAACGCGAAAGTAGGATGAACTTTATCGGTAATGGTATTCAAATAGACGTCCGCCTCGGTGATTTCAATTTCGATCCGAGTCTGTTTGGGAATCATTATTCCCGTTAATTAGCACGCCACGGCTAACTCTCATCGTAAACCACATTACGATCTGTGAACGCTCTAAATCGAGTCGAACAACGCGGATGCTGATCGATCGATCCAGCGATTTTTCATCGGGTACAAATTACCGATCGTTGTCACGTGCTACTCGTCCCCGATAGCCGTACCTTGTCCAGCATCCGCACTCCGAACGTCGAAGGGAATGCTCGATCGAGCAGGTCGACGTCTCGGAACGCCGCATACCTGCACCAACGTGGTCGCGGATCTGCGTACACGCGCATCAAGAGCAGTCGCGAGATAATCGCGCGGCAAGTTCTTAAAGGGCGACGTATCTTCTCTATACTGGTAAGCCAATTTAAATACCTTTCCGCGGTGCAGTGGCTCCTTTTCTTAGGCCGGCTGGAAGCTCGCTTCGGTGGTATATAATTATACGCGGGTTAATAATGACTTACGAACTGCAACAGGCTCTCGCGTTCGTTTGTTTAGTGCCACCGATACGTGGCGTACACCGAGGCCGACCGCGACGTTGTTGCATTAAATTGCACCGCGCTAATCTACCGCTCGTTCCATCTCTCCTCCCTCTACGCCTCTTTCGTACACCGCAGTACCAACTCGGAGATCTCTCCTTTTTTCTTTTTTTTTTTTTAAACCACCCTTGGAAGAGGTTTTCTCACGTTACGAACGTTTCTTCGATTGTTGATCCTGCCTGTTTGAACGTTTTCGTTTTCGTTGCCAACGAAAAGGAATTCCACGTGACTGAATCATCCGAGTCCTATCGTTCCCATGAATATGTGCATGCGTTTTCCGTTTTAAGCGTTTTAAGTGGCTCGGCCAGTAAATTATTAGACGTCCATGCCTGATGCACCATTGTTGGGTAACTATTTATTGCAGCGCACAGAGTCTACTTAGATAAGTTTGCACTTAACGCGATATACGAATGCAGGCTATTGCGGGTAACCGGTTAGCCACGAAATTCTGTTCGATTCATTTGTAAACGAGCATCGAACACCTCTATTAACGAGTATCGTAGATGAATGGGGGATCTAGACCTTTAGAAGATAATTATCGGCAATTTGAGGCTTGTAATACCGTGTATTAATGGCGAGGATCATTACAGGGACGCTAAGTAGTTATTAAGGGAAGTCGGCTCGAGTTTTTTATATCGATCGTATTTGCAATTTCGTGGCCTGCCTCGTTGGCTCCCGTCTCCACGCGCTGCGCCCAATACACCGAGACTATCACACGCTCAGGTTTTTCTTCGAAAACGATGCAAGTAGGGCATCATTCTTCCTTTATTCTTTTCTCTGGCCTGAATTTACTCGGGCAACATTCGATGCGTGTAAACGCCGCGCGTCTATCCTTCTTCTTCTTCGCTTTTTCGCGAGGAGAACATTCCCGCGAATGTTGGCGTATCTGGTTGGAATCTCGATTCTCTATTCACCTGCTCTCAGTGGGTCGCGCATCGTCTCGCGCATTAACACGCGTTCCATACCGAACGTGTAATTATCGGTAGAGTACAGGAAGATGAAAATAAGAAGACAAACGAGAAGCTCGAGTAGAAGGATGCACGCAAAAAGTGCATCGAAATATAATATCGCGTAAAGAACGGTGCGGTGCGGAACGCGTTAAAACCAATGCCGTTTCTCTGACCGAGAAATGTCGTGAAATGTCGAGAAATGTTTGAACAAAAAAATGAGGAAAAGGAAAGAAGAATGTAGCGAAGTATGTTCGAGTTTTCTGAAGCACTCGTCAAGGGTAAAAAAATTCGTAGGATCGTTGGCGCAAGGAAGAAGCACCGAGTACCTGGTGTACGTACGTGCCTCTCTCATTATCGTCTGCCCCAATGCATGACGCTATGGTTAATGCACTATTATTGCCGCGTACCGCGTCGTATACACGTCCCGGGCGTAATGACTGTGCCCGGCGCATAATCCCCTGCTCCTCCCTTTGTCGTCGTACACCTCGGAACACCGGGGCACTTGAACCGATGAATGTTAATCCGTGTCAAAGAGCGCTTAGCGCGGAAGCGTTTCAGATATTTCGCGGACTGATACCGCGACAGATCGTCATCCGGCGCGGCTGCCGTTTCCGTTATCCGCGGATGCCGCCGGCAATAATTGCGTCGAGGATCGGCTTAAACGTGGGAAGAGCGGCATTCGTTTGCCCACGGGGATAAAACGAGCGGACGATATCAAACGGGATTTGGAAAATGTGCGAAAAAGAAGAAGACCTCTTGGTGAGTGATAATTAAAGTCACAAGATGGACACTGGTAATAGCTGGTGTGGAAGGAGGCAACAGAGTCACCAAACGAGAAAATCAGCCTAGTTACGGAATGAAGAAATAACGTTATACAAAGTAGCGATAAATGTCAGTCTCTCGATAAACGAGATGCGAATATTCTTCGTTAACGGCGATAATCCGGCGTCGATCGAGCCGCGCTCGCCTATAAAATTTCATCAGCCTCGCTATATTCCATCGTGTTTGCCCTGCTCTCGCGTGTTATTCATTACGTGGCACGTTTTTCTAATCCGATCGGTTGTTAACGTCGTTCGCGGAATTAATAAGAAGATCGATCACGAAGGAGGAAGGGATCGACGCCTGGCTTCTTGGAGAGGAATGCGGCGATTTCTTGATGCCCGTTGAAACGCTTTCAAACGCCTCGGCTTAGGGGCTCGCGATTAATCAATTCCTGGAGAACGAACACCGCGAGTTCTCTATAGAACCGGGGTACGTATAGAGCCCGAGGAGCTCTAGAAGTAGCGGGTAAAAACGCTTATGAAAAAGAGGGGCAAGTGGGCTTTATGCTTGCGAACGACTTCCTCTCGATCGATCTTCCGGGTTCGTACGGGCAATGCTCGTAACCGATATCGTTTCCCCGAGTGGAACGGGCCTCGGCTCTCCATTGTGCGCTGAATGCGCCCTCGTATGCGAGCGCATAGGTAGACAGAAGAGAAAAAGAAGGGTACGTGTCGCGTTCACGTCCACCACGTGTTCTCGAACCACGGCGTGGCTTAGGTCGCGCGCGATCGGAGGAGAAATTGCCGCAATTCCGCGGATGCCCGGTGAGACGCGGTGTTTGCACGCGCACGCGGAATCGACGGATTTCAGATATCGTCTCAACACAAAATACGTTGTTGTCGATATCGCTGTACAGTCGTAAAACAAGATAAATCCTCTGCCGTGGAGGGTTTTTTTGCGCGGCCATGGATTTTCCGGGTTGGCCGGGCGTACTTAGATAGTTGTTCGTTTTACGAGTCGGGCAATGTTGAACGTATTATATGCAGACTTTTTCTTCGCCACGATGGGCATGGAATGCGCCCGCGATAGGAAACACTTTAGTACCGGTTAGCCTCATCCCTGGAAGGCGCTCTTGAATTTATTACAACCGAGTATCTGGAGAGTATCATTTTCTAGACAAAATGATGCGCTCCGACATAATTTCCTTGAATCCAACTGGTGCGTGTTAACCGGCGATTAACCAGTCAAGTCGAGGCCTAAAGTCGTTCGCGATGAAACTGGAAAATTAATCGGTTTAAGCACGATATAAACGTTGATGAAGCGAGGTGGAAGTAATTAATTACTGTCGCCTTTATGAGAATCGGGATCGATGTTACATGCACCACTTCCGTCCAATCGATCTTCCGGGTTCCACGTAAGTGGCGTACGGCTCGATTCACCGGTATTCCATAACGACCGACTAGTAAAACGAGTTTCGATTCGGTACGGCGCAAAACCGCGCGTACCGATCGGTTCTCTCGGCGTCTATCTCCGGGTAAACGCGTGAACGTTATCGAAAAAGGTTGCCCTATGAGAGTATCTTCTCATTCATATCCGGCGCGCGATCATTCACGAACCGAACCCGACTCCTTTCTGTGATAATCGTGAAAGCATCGCGAAGTGAAAACCGATTCTCGGCGCATCCTTTCAATCGCGATCGAGAAACTGGGTAAACGCAGGGAATCTTGTCCACGTTATTACCGTTTAGAAATCGAGCACGCGATCTTCCTTTCGTATTTGCGAAGATCGCGCGCTATTGTGCCGTGCAGCAGCTCGCGTATGTACGCGATGCGAAGGGTGTGGCACCTGAAATATAGATCGATCTTTCCGAAGGAAAACTGGCTCGCGTAGACGATCGCGTCCCGTCGTAGGGGACGAAGTAATTCGAAAGACACGATCAATGAAGGAGCTGTCGTTGCGAAAAATTGCGTGTGGCAGGTTACGCGACACGGTTCAAGTTCGTATTCGGAGCACTTCCGATCGGATCGATCTTCCGGGTTCCATGTAAGTAATAAATGCTCGACTTGCCGGTAACGGATATCGTGCAACGAGTAAAACTCGTTTCGGCACGGCATATAAAGGGGGCAGGCAGGGCAGAGAGGCACTCTCTCATGGATGGCCGTGTAACCCTATAGGAAACCTTCAGCGAGTTTCACTTTGCACGGCTCTCCGTTACCGGACTCGTCCGTTGGCTCCTTGTCACGGATACGCGGGGAACGTAACGCGGGTTGCAACGAGCTCCACGCTCAGCCGATGCTTCGCTTTGCCAACCCGTCTACGCACCTATCGAGCGCATCGCGAGCTGCAACCGCATAGTCGCGTGTGTGAATGCACTTCCAGCAACTCGCGCAACGCGACGTCCTAATACGACCACGCGACTATGGCCTTATTCTTTCGCCAAGTGTCACGCTTATCTTGCAAAAAAGTTGAGAGAGGACGACCGGTTCCCGGAGTTGTATTGGTGTTCCCTTTTTTTTCTCTTTCTCTCTCTCTCTCTCTCTCTCTCTCTCTCTCTCTCTCTTTCTCTCTCTCTATCGGTTGCTCCAGTTTAGAACAATGTTCTCTACTTCTTTGAATGCAACTTGAACGTTTAACTCGAGTAGCTTTCGTAGTCTCCTTTCCGTTTGTGGTACGTGCACCCCACACTTTGCATAGGTGGCCTTTGGTGTCGTTAATATTTGAACGTCTCTCGGATGAGTTTTTAACTGCTAAACGGTAAGAATGGGAGTTTTGTCTCGCAGTTGGTCGCTCCGGCTTATGCATGATTCATTAGTCGGAATCCCCGATGTAGGACGCGGCTACACCCGCGACCAGACACGAGCAGGTGCCCGTTTTCGAGTTCTATTGTCATCGAAAAAGTAACTGTTACTGCGGACGTCTAAGCACGGATCATACGCTTTTCCCGGTATATAAGTAATGGGATACAATTCGTCCCGTTCTCGGTAGCTGTTCTACAACCGTAGTACTCGAAGCGACACACGACCACAAACCGGAGATATCCGTGGTAGGCGCGAACGAAAGTCGATAAATTCCTCGTAATCCCGTTTTCTATAGGTGCCTCGCGCCACTCATATCGGGCATCTACTTTTTCCACTGAAATACCAACGCTCGGCTGTTCCGACTCGTATCGAGCACCTCGATCACGCCTAAACCAGGGTGCCTCTGTTACGTGTCGCCGTTCACAACAACCGAGAAATAAAAGGAAGACCAAGAAACTATCAAACGACAAATCCACGCACATAACTAGTGGTCGCAATATGGCGAGGTGATAAACTACCCTCTTAAGTGGAACAACCAGATGATACTTCAGAAGCCAGGACCACGTACCATCCTATATTTTTTAACTCGCGCGTGTTACTTCTGTAGAGTCACCCTATTTCATACCTTCCGGAACGAGTAATATAAATCACACACGTGCGCATATCGTCTTGCATAAAATATCACGTAGAACGCGGTGTGAGAAACGTTTACAACAACGAACGAGAATTGGTAGGATCTTGGATGAGATCTAAAAAGTGGTTCTCTATAAATCAATCGAATTTTTTCTCCAACTAACGACTACAGAGATATTCTAAGTATTCGCATACCTCTGTGTCGTATTAAAGAAAAACCCGATTCGATATCGTAGAACACGTTCGGGCGTGGAAATATCGGGCGTACATCAGCCATTGTGATCGCAACCTTCGATGGCAACCCTGATCTACCTGTAACCGGACGTGATCGGGGAAGGTAGCGCGCGATTTTTCGAATCGTGAATCAGGATCGTAATCGGATCACCGCGAGCGGATACGCGACGCAGCTAGGCTCCCGGCAGATGTATCGATTCCGCGTTTCGCCTCTACGCAGGGGGGACACGACGCGTAGGACAGGACAACGCGGCGTAGGGCCATTTCCAACACGGGGATGTACTTTGAATAAGCCGTGGAGGGGTCAAAGATACGCGAGGGTAACGCGGCTGGAATTAATGCGGAATGACTAAGCGGCTGCTCGCAGGCCGGAACCGAGGAACGGGCGTTTCATGCGCGCGTGCTCTATTGATAAAATATAACCCGTCTCTAGCTGCACACCACCTCCTCTGCATTTTCGATGTCTCTTGTGCTCGTTATACGATCCCCTGCACGGTGCGAACGCGTTTCGGCGTCTTCCCATTGGCAAGTTTGGTCTGCAGCGACGATAGGCGATGCGCAGCTTAGGAGGGCGTGTTCCCTTGCCGCTCGGAACTTCCGTCCATAGACGGAACGTGCGTCATGTACTTTCGCGTTACTCTTAGGCGTTGCCATTCTTTGTTCCGCTGGTTCCTCTTGTCGCCTCGCTGCAGACATTCTTCTATATGGATTTATTGTTTATAACAGAGGGAAGTTCTCTTTGATGTTTCTCTCGAACGATTCGTCCTCACTCCCGTTGCCTTTGCCAGATTTTCACAAGCTTTTCAGCTCGTCTGTGAAAGAGCAAACCGAGCTAAGCTACGGTATCGTTGTTTGTGTAAGGGTCGGTATGTAATACGGGTCTCCGATAAACCTGAAACACGCGTCTCGCCCGTGTTATTTGTAATCATTTTTCGTGGCCTTCGATAAATCGAGTGCGTCATCCTGATATTCAAATGAGGCTGGGACACCAACGGTGAAGATAGGTAAGGACGAGCATGGAGAAGGGAAAGAGAGGCAGAGATAGAGGGGGAGACAAAGAGAGAGAAAGAGAAAGAGAAGAGGAATAGAGAATGACCGCACTTAGGTCCTTTCGTTACGGAGCGGAGGAATAAGCCGCGGTCAATGACTGCGGTATCCGCAGGTTCAAGGAAAGCGGGCTGGTCCGATTCGACATCGTGTCGTTCAGGGGGGAAACGAACAGGTGACGCGCTCATGAAAATGCAGGTTAATAGAATGCCGCCGAGAAAGAGTCTCACAATTACTGGCACGCGCGTCCTGTTCTATAGAAACATATTATAGTATCGGTGTTGAATTTAATAGATCGCTGAAACGTTTTCCCGACGAATCGATTTGCAACTCACGAGACTCCAGTTTGCAATTAACGAAGTTAAGAGATGACCGCTGGGAAATTGTATTAAAAACCAATTATTTCGAAGCCACTTTGAACACTGCGGTAACAAGTCTCGCGGTAGCAGGAACTTCCATAAACACGTAAAACTATTCACGGTTTGCAGTTGATAGGTTTATCGATCGCACGGGTGAAAGAGATCGGCAATTTCCTCACCGTTCGAAAATTGAAAGATTCGATTACGTTTAGAGCGATGGGCGCAACGCCCTGTGCAAACACTGCTCTCTATCACGTTTCCCTTTTTCCTTTTTTTCATCCAAGCTATAGTCCCGACTTGGATACGTACACGTATATTTTCTAAGCGCGTGCCAGAGTTCAAACACCTCCGATACGTGCTAAAAGTGCACGGAATTTCGAGTGGTAAAATTTTCGAAAGCCATGAAATCGATTCGCATGGCACAGGAAGTGGGCGCGTTTCTTTGCCGCGCCGCAACGTTCCGTGAACAAACATTGGACAAAAACAGAGCATAATCGTAGCTCCCGACGAGGCGATCGCGATGCCGGCTCTCGAATCACCCGGCTCTTTCTTGCCTCTGTTTCTCGAGGACACGTTTGACGAACTCTGCGTGTATCGCCCACCAGTCCCACCCGCTTGCATAGCAACAAACCGATCGATCGGACCGCGAACAACATTTTCGTTGGACCAATTTTTCGGGACCTAAGTCCGCCGAGAAATACCGTGCACGAGTTACAAGGTAGGGCATCGAGCCTTCGCAACGCTCGCTACTACTTATCGATCTAAAAGTTTCCCATACCGGTGCATGAAGGCGGCAGTCGACATGTTACTATCCATGGGGTGGTTCCATAAATCGCAGCCCTCCTGCGGCAACACGGTTTTTTAACACTCGCCCGTTTTCCCGCCGTGGCACCACCCGTGATACCGCGGTTCCGCCCAAAATAAAAACGGGGGTAAGTCACGACGTAGCCACGGCGATCCTCCCGGTCACACGGATCCTCTTTTCCGTAATCGCGGAACTCTTGTCTCCTCAGGGAGGGTATATTGTCCGCGGATGGAATCGTAGTCGTGGATGGCAACAACCGTTTTGCCAACACCTGCACGACTTGGCAGGTTGAAACCGTCGGCTGAACTGAAGTCAGAATGCGCATTCGTCGGTTTCCATGGTAGTGGCCGACGATGCTGGTGGTGGTGGTGGTGGTGGTTGGCGACGGGTTGCAGGAGGCGGCGGCCGCGGTGGAGGTGGTGGTGGTGCTGGTGCAGTAGAGGAGCCCGGTAGCTCCGACGATGGTGGGGATTGACAGAACAGACCGTCTGCCGGGCTCCGGCTGGCGCGTTCACAACCAGATGCGCTCCCATGGAACCCTAAGGTTCCATTCACATGACGGTCTCTGCTCGAACGGTTTTTAACCATCGGACACGCACGGGCACACCTGACTCCGTTGCGCTTACGCGTGTTTCGAAAGGGGGCCTTGCTCGAATGCTACCAACATCAGCTAGACGAAAATTCGTCGATATTATCGTCCATCTGCTGCGAAATTATAGAATTGTTTCTTAATTTTTCAAGTAATTACTGGTAACGTTCGACTAGTCGAATTTAAATGATACGTTACGAACGATACATAGGTATGTTACAAACGTCCGACACCGATTGTTACGTTTTGAAATCATGATTTCAACCGCTTTAACGCCTAGATCGTGTACCGTGGTGCAACCGCTCGGTATCTTCGATGTTCGCCACGGAAAAGTTACGGGGGCAGCTCGTTTTATCGAAGCGTACGATTACTCGCGCTGTTCCCTTTTTCGAAGACGAAGCACGCGTGTTGAACTTTAATAACTTTCTTGTAGGCGCCCTGCACGGTTACAGCATCGGTATAGAGAAACCACGCATATATATTTTCCTCCCGGCGTATCTGCCGACTATCGTGCAATCAGTTATAAAACGATCCGCCCTTTTCCTCTGCCTTTTCACCTGTATGGTAACCTCGAGCGCGAGCCGGCACTCTCCGGGCCGTGTTCACGCGGTCGTCAAATCGATAAATGGATCTTGCAAGGTTGCGCTTACCTGAATCTTTATTCGTCGTATTTGTCCAAGATAAATCACCAGTTGGCAGACCCCATCGTTCAACCCCTCGATCTTTAATTGAAAAACATCTTTCCAGCAACTCTATTTTTCACCCTTGGAACAATGTAGATCCTCCGGTGAAGTCTGCGGCTGTGATGAAGCGTGAATCTCGCTAGAATTTAAACAATACCGGTGTACCTCGCCCGTAGCATGTTTTTGTACGTCGATCCCCAGCTACGCTCCTAGGGATCGGTTCGTTGACAACGAGGAGAGGCTGGAGAAGCTTAAATGCAGCTCCTTAATGCACCAGCCTTCTTTCTGCGCCACTACCACCCCCTTTTTTTTGCTCCTCTCCTTCATTATCTTCTCGAACGAAGCACCGGCGCCAGTTCAACTGATATTTACACGAAAATACCGGCTGGAATTCAGAAAAGTCTATCGAGGGCACTTTTTCATCCCGTCCATTCCCATCTCTCGACAAATCCCCCAGGGTTTTCTTGCCCGCTTGGAAACACACGAAATCTCGATGAAATTAAAACATACAGGATCGCGTTTACCTTACGTCTCGAATCCGTTCCCGTTGCTCCATATAATCAGCCTAGAATCTAGCTCGTGCAATGTATATGCAGTCGCGTTTCATTCATCGAGCGATTCCCTCTCAGCGTCCTTTTCATTTCGCGTACGGTCCGCAGGGAAAAAGTCGAAGCGGCGAGGCCACGAGCACAAACGCCGAGATCTTCGAGATCCTCGTCGTTATTACTACCCGTTCCCTATTTAATTCCACTCCTACCCCCCATCGCGTTTGTTTCGTTTCTTTCGTTCCGTTTCCCGTACACCCTCGAGCCTCCCCGGCCTCGGGAGAAGGCCGACTCGTTCCGCTGCTCCACTTTTTCCGGCCCGCGAGACTCGCAGCAGTTGAAACGGGAGAACGCGCCTCGCCATTGGACCGGGGCACGCTCGCGGATGCGGCACCGCGCGCGCATTTTCGAGCAAGTGAATCACCTCCGCTGCATTTTTCGCGGCGCCGGTAACGGTTCAGCGCAAATATTTGCCAAGAGCTCGGGAAAACGTATCCGGTGGCACGGCTGATTAATTGACACGGCAAATAAACCGTGTCCGAAAGTATTCACGCTCGCGGTGAATTAAATACGAATCCCATCGTTAGTGTAATTTAACGTTCCCGCTTCTATTCGAGAGTTTCTCTTTTGTCGGCCCCCTCCGAACCGCTGGACACCTTTTTATCTCTCGCCGTAGCAGAGTCGATCATCCGAATCCGAACTAGGATGCTGGAATCAACGAAGGATGCTGAACCGCCGAATTCGTTGCTACCGGTGTTCTGCGTTATGTTTCAGTAACATATCGCATTGACAACAATGGCTCGCGTGACGCAAACGCGCGACGATATTAGCTTGCATAATGGCACGGTCGGTCTCGGGGCAATTGCATTGGCCTACTAGCGAGTTGCCTCCCCGAGTTCGAGTACAATTTAATTTGCAAACCGAGCGCCGGGAGCTGAAGTGGCAGCGGAGTTCTCGGTTTCACCTGGACGATTCCCCCGGTTCCGGCCTATTCAGATTTAATGCTCGAGACGAAATCAATACGTAGGGATATCTCTCTGCCAGTGCCTGTTCCCCAGCACCCGCACCCTGCTCGCCTCGTTCTTCCTTTCTTTTTTTTTTTTCCATCGTTTGCTGCTTCGTCTCGGCGAAGACCACCAAGTCAGCAGGCCGGAAAGTGTGCCAATAAAGAGAAAAAGAACGGACGGAAACGGCGAGATACCAGACGTCGTACCGTGTCCAATTTTTAAGCTAATCAGACACGGCGGATTTCAAATCTCGACGAATTTCAATCGAGAACACCGGTCAATGGCTAGGTCGCGTCATTGTTGCCCATCATATCGATATCGATGCCACGCCGACACCCCTGGCGTTTCGCAAGATCCCCTTTCATGCCGCTTCTCCCATGGAGAGCTAATAATCGTGGCGTCGAACGAACAGCTTTTGCAACCAGTTCGAAAAGAATTTCCAGCCGAGACTCCTTTTAACTAGTTGCAGAACTCCGCGAACTTTGGCTTACTTCCTCGACAGCAGCGAAAGCCTTCCTACTTGTTCGCGGTACGCCTCCCACCCTCTCGACTGCCATTTTCGCAACGGGACAAATATGCAGCGAACGTTAGCGCGAATCGGTAGGCTCGAACGATTCATCAGTCTCGATTTCAATCGTTCCTCGAGCCGCGGACGATTCTCGATTGTCCCGACGTGGGACGGGGCGCTGCAACGGACGCAGGGAAAGAATAGAGGGAAAAAGAAAAACAGCCTGGCGTGTACGTGGGTACTGTTCGTCGAGGTCGGACCACGGGACGAGTAGCATTATCCCCTGGTCGGTGTGTTGCGATCCATTCGTCATTGTCCGTGGACCCTTTGTGGCAACGCGCGCGAATGGCTCACGGCGTCTACGGGCTTATTCGGCGCGGGGAAATAGTTCGCAGCTAAGTAAGTATCGCGCACGCACGCGTGGAATTGTGACACGCGTTCGTACTTACGCCGTTCCGCGTGCCTGCATAGGCGAAACGGCGTGAAAACTTGTCGCATACGCGCGGATACTTGACGCGCGCAACTTCTCCTCGTGGGGGGAAGGTGAGAGTAACGCGACGCGTGAAAAATCGCGACGGAAGTCGTGTTCGTATTAGAAAAAAGAAAAAGGAGAGATGTGAGCCGAGAACCCACTGGGGAGAGACTTTGTTCGGTTTTTCGGCACGGTTAACCGAGCAATTCCGGTGATTGCTGGAGTTACTACGACACACACACGTACATACCCAGGAATCCCGTGGTTTCAAATCAAAAGTTTTGAATCAAAGGGGTGGAATGTATGAGTCTACAAGGTTCCGGATTCTTCGCGGTTTCATTCGCAATCCGTACCATCGCGGGTGTGCATTTAAAAGTAACCGAATCCGCATTTAAATTTTGTTTTTTTAAATTACGTCTATAAATATCTGTAATACAGAGAATAAATTTATTTAATTTTAAGTCGAGAATCTTCCCGTATGTTCCACGGATTTCTCGAACGGGAAGAGAAACTCTCGGATGATTTATGAGAATGTTTGTTTTCTCGTGAACAGAATAACTTGCTCTTGACCAATCGGTGCAACAGATTGGAAAGATCGATAGGTAGGAAGCAAGAGAAAAACGTGGAGGATGCTTAAATGGAGAATTGCGCGGCACGCACGAGCACGGCTCGTTTGAACGCCTTCGGAATGGCAACCAGTCACGCCTCGGCGCAAAGACTCTCGTAGGGTGACGCACGCTGGGGTGAATAAACCTAAAGGGAAGGAAGGACGTGACGAGTCGCACGACTATACATATACGCAAGTGGAAAATTATGAACGCACACATTGACTGCCAGAAATGGAATAATTAGAACCACAGTATAGAACAACTAGGGGGCTCAAGGAAATTTAAGCAAACTCGACGACAGAGGGTAAAGCACTCGAAATGTCGCGTTCGTACGATAGGAGAAATTTTCGATGGGGATTGTACTCTCGACGAAATTTTATCCTCGACTGTACAACTTGCCCTGGGGCGGTGGAAAATTTGGCAGAAACTGTATGCTCCCTGCGCACATGTACCCTCGTGAATGTTTCAATACCTGACAGAACAATGTTTCTCCATTATATATTGCGTCGTGGAACGAGCGTTCAATGGAAGTTCTTTTGAAAAGATTTCGATGCTCGTTGCAATCATAATTAATATACGCTCTTTCGAATTGCGTAATTTTAATCGTTATCACGGAGATTTTATCGATGACTGTACCGTCGTCCGATAATTAAACGGAAAATAAAAAGCAGGCTGATAGAGTGCGACGAAGGTTTATTTTGGCGAGACGCCTGAATTAAGGGAACCCGTCGTGCTTTAATGCAAGGTGGCTCGTAGCCTGACAACAAAGGGGTGAATAAGCTGTGGGTAAACGTATAGCGGGAGGCAATCGTTATTGAACACGTAGACCTTGAAACGCTATACCTCGATTAAAACTTCAGACAATCGTTCGATGAGTAATAATATTATCACTTTAATTCCATTTGGCAATACTATGTTACTGTTCGTTTATTAACTTTCGTATTCGATTAATTTTTTCGCAAAGGTTTCTCAAAACCTGCAACACGAAGTGTAATTCCTACTGCAACTGTGTTATTTTATAAATCATTAGATAAATATGTACATTCTTCGATCGAAATAGAGGAAACGTTGGGACATTTCAACAGGAAATTTCTTGCCTCCGCTGTACCACCAATGACCGTCTGGAATATCGACGCGGAGCGTTGCTTCCTATGCGGCTCGGATTGGTCCAGCGTGTCTTTGTATCGGATGAAGGTTCGCGAATATACTGGGCTGTTTTCGAAACAAAAGCTATATACGCCCTCTCATCATCGAAGATTGTAGCCACGTTACCCGACTTTTCCCCCTCTATTTCTATTGAAACGTGAACGGTCTTGAAGAAAAGGCGGATAATAAGGCTAGTATCGTGTACCTTTATCTCTCAAATAGCTAATTCTACATCTTTGATCACCGCCATTTTCAAAGCAACGTTTCTCCTTTCGTTTGTTCTTATACACAAATGAAAAATGATATAATATTTTTTACATATATATTTGTCATCCTTGAAATTCGTTCCATCGTCGAAAGTTAATGGCAAATCCGTCGTCCTGCGAACCATTTCGTGCGTGTCTGTTTCACCGTTTGATAGACAGGGTATGGAGAACATACAGGGAGACTTTTGAACAGGATTCGTTAGCGTAATTAAAGAACGCGATTGGATACCCATCGAGAAAAAGCATACGGTGTTACGCGAGCTGAAATTCGATGAACTCGTTGTTATTGCATCAGAAGCGATCGTCGCCTAGCGTTGCATGATCGATCGATTTAGAAACCAGCAAAATTACCGCTATTTTCCTCTAGGATGGTAATGAAATAATCGAAACGCAGGCTGATTTTAATGAACGTTTGTAACATATTTCATATTTATTACGTGTACAGGGCACACAGTGCAGGTACCATAAAAATAATACGTATAAATATAGTACACCGTGTATTTAACAAGAATGCTGGACGTATTCCCCTAAATTACAAAAGGGCAGCTGTAAAGTAAAGGTACATCGAGTATAATGTTAAATGTAACAAAAAGAAGAAACAGAAAACGCGAAAACTGTACATTGGAACGTAGATGCGCGTGAAGATGCATTTTGATTCTCGTACTTCAGCTTAGGTACACACTCAATGACGATGACACGTTGATTATGAATTCATGAGTCGCTCGAGGACGGCTGGCATCCACTTCTTCTTCGTTAGACTGACGCGAAGACGGTAGTTGCCTTTTAGAGCACACCACTCTCTCATCATTCTATCATCTTGAATAGAGCGCACGAGAATATCATTCCGAAGAACTGTGGACAAATAATAATTAATAGTAGTAACATTAAACTGTCGTGTCGTACAATAAATAATTTTAATCGTCTCCAGCGTTTTGCGCGACATATCGAAAACGTAGCTCGTTAAGTAGAAACTGGACGTTGCGTTAATGTCAGAATTATGCCAACAATTGAGAGCGAACCAGGAGAAAAATAAAGGTGTTAATTTTCTCATTAATTAACAGCGGCCGGTGGAAACGCGTTTCTTGATGAATTTTCGCCGGCGCCAGAGTCGATTAAAATGCAAATGAAACGGAGAAAGTCTGTACCATCAGGCACGCGACTGCAATACCAGCGCCGCCCATGATTGTCGCGTGCTTCTGCATGTAAATCTGCGTTCCATTGATGCAGCCGACGAGATAGGCATTCGAGGGATTCACCGTGTCTGGTCCATTGTTGCAGTTGAATCGCTGCAACAGAAGATCGATCGTGTCGTCATGAGAAACATCGAGAAAGTCGATCGGACCGGGTGAAAGCGTGAGAGGCGAAGCTTCATGCTCTCGAGTCCCGATTAAAAGATTGCCCCAAGAACGAATGCTTTTCCGAACGTGATCGATAGTTCGTGGTTGTTTCGCAATTCCGTGCGGAATTGTACGAACAGGTTTCCTTAGCGTTCCGTTCCGAATTTCAAATCATTTCGATTTGGAATCGAAACGCTGTACGCTACCTATTATCGTTGGTAGATATCTGCTTCATCGACTATTGGTATCCTCGTTACTTTTAAAAAATCGTTCATGTTCAGTTTTTCAAAATATCAATATAAATTTGTGAAAGTATGCGAAATTTGTACGACGAAAATCTGGAGCGTGAATACCGTTGTTTGCAAACAGTCGCTCATGAATTATGCAAGCACCAGCGCAAATTGAAAGCAATTATATTCGAGCGGCAGGTAAATACATTTTTTCCTTTTTCCCCTCGGTTCTCGAAATAGTAATTGAATCTCATAAAGGTAATAACGCTAGTCTCGTATACATAGACGACTTGTGCACGGTGAGTACCGCGCGTAAATCACTAATTACTGCAATTACGTATGCACGGGTTCGACGGACGGCTGTTTCGTCCCCGGGAACGAGCTCGTTAACGAAATTAATCTTTACCTGGCCAGTCTGAATCTCACGGCAACAACTATCCGGCAGGCTGAGTCCCTGTCTGTCCCAGTCCCTCCATTGATTTACACCGCAGCAATGGAACTGAAATCGTACAATATGAAAAGGAATAATACATAATACATGCTACCTGCAAATAGTTATCAGCGTTGAATTTGTTGCCAATCAACGATGTTTTTCAATCTCTTCTCTTACCGTCGACTGCGTCGTGTCCCAGGCTTCTTTGACTGCCTTACGGCTATTGTAGAGTCTCATCGAACTTAACATTTCCCTCTCAAGCGTGTTCACTACTTTTTCACGGAACACGTACGCAAGCACACCGCCAATCAACATGGTTACGAACAAGAGGAACACGATGATGAAATACTGCAATCATTTTATGCCCATTGTAACGTACTTATGACTTGGATAAGATTCGTCTAATGTCGAACGACGTTGTCCAACAAATATTTACCGTGAGAAGCATGCATTTGACTTCACGGGATGCACCGACACAGCCAAAGAACGACACGATGGCTACAATTATTCCACCGGCCAGAAGAACGTAAATGGCATGTGTTAGCTGATCGTTCCCGACTAATTCGCCTATCCAGGATACTTTTTCCAGCAAAGCCCATGTGGCCAATCCAACAACCGCGAGTCCACCTATCTGTAAATGGAGTTATACATTACTATCTGAAACAGAGGCACCGAAACAATAGTCGAAACCTTTATTATATAGTGTACTTACGAATATAACAAAGTTCACGAAGAACAAGGAATACTTCATACAGCGACCGCAGCCGTCCATTTCCGTGCCGTACCCCATGTTTTGCTATTTGTTTCTCTGCAACCGACAACGAACGAGTTAAAGTACATACAAAATTATTTACAAATTCATACGTCGCGGCAGATAGTTAACGCTAATGTTTTAAACAACTACGGAAAGGTACGGAAACGGTGACTCATCGACAGGTAAACTCGGTATCACTACTTTTTTAACCAGATTATCACCTTAGCCGGTGAATATGCAATTAGTTAAACGTTTCTACCGTAAGCGGTGTCTAGAAAGCTCTGAAATGTCGTTTTGCAAGTGCAACGACGATTCCAGATCCGAATAAGGATCGAACGATCGCGTAACCCTGGTCATTGCGATTCCTCGGGACACGGCCAGACGTAGCCTGGTCGGTTTAGTAATTGTTTCCGCGCTGATGTCACGGCACGCAGAAGACTCTTTCACGGTTTCACGATTCTCGTGATCGTCCTCAATTTTTTCCTTCCGCCGACCCACATTCTTCCCAGCAATTGGCCGTGATTACATCACTGTTTCGTCACTGTTAATTTCTAATCTTAATCGGTTTTTAAATGCCCACGAGAATCGTGTTCCGCGAGGCGCGTAAGCAATGATTTCGTAGATGCGTTTACGCTACCGTGAATTGCATCCTGGAAATCGCATTTGATTGCTCGTCTCGATATCATTACATTTCGAAGACCCACCGAGTATTTACGACCTGACCCTTGCACTTTTCTATAGGTCGACGTCGATGCATTATGATACGCATATCAACAAGAACCAAGTTGTTTTCTTAACTCTTTTCGAGTTTTAGAGTTTTCCTTTATTTTCTTAACTCTGAACTCTTGAACGCAGTTCCTAATTGCCTTCTTAAATTATTCCTATCCTACCTGCATCTGTTTACGAACAAAATATACATCTGTATGAGTCACCCAATGGCCGACAGTTTCCATCACAACAGTCTACCAGCCACTAGCTAAACAAACCGTGCGAGTTCTTCCACTGGTGAACGCGTCACGGTTTCAAGATCATCACGGATACCGATGAGTAAGACCCCGCTTGATTGTTCGCCGAGTCACGTATGCCTATCGTTGCTCGTAACTAAACCAGAGATCTCTTTCTGGTGACGTAATGGATCGCGATCGACTCGATTTGCATGCAGCAAAAATGCAGAGTTCTACTCAGTCTTATAGTAAAGTACTGGTGTACAGTATCGGTTGGATTTAACCGCACACCTGCTAGTCACGATGAACGATGACCTCCGCGCAGATGGAGGCGCCCCGACGACTCCTCTATGAATAAGGACGTCGGAAGTAGGTCATTTTGAACCGTTGCGGTCGCTCGTATCATGGGTATGCTGATGAAATATACCAATGCGTACAAGGAAAACAGTATTCACGATATGCAATCGTTTTTGAACGGCTTCGTCCATCGTGTTTCTCGCAGAAAGATACCCGTCGTTGATCACAGAAGTTATTCAATTGCCGGCGTGTATAATTTCGAGCAATTTTTCTCAACGGATTTGACCTAGATCGAGAAAACTCGGACAAGTTCAGAAGCGACCGTGGCAAGGAAAAGAGCAGCTCGTTATTTGCCCGCGAAACAGCTTCTCGGAACACGTACGTAAAGCACAGGGACGTGCGATTTACGTGTCGCAGTTTCACACGATTACTTCCCCACGCGATCCCTATCCGTACGAGCAAACAGCATCGTTGGCGTTTATAATGCATTCTGCGGATGCAATTTGATCCGTCAAAGTTATTATTTGTTTAATTTTTTCCTATTATCCCCCGCTTCAATCTAATATTGCCATAGACGATTACAATGAACGTATTATCGCGATGACCGCGACGCAACGATCGTTTCCAGCTTCGAATGCTGATATATCAGTTACCACAAAAGCTACCATTCGGCCGGATATTATACAGCCGAAGACTGACGTACAACACTATTCCGTGTACTGTACGATTCAAGAAACCGTTCTGATAAAATCGCCGAGGATTCTTGGCAATGGTCTTCAACGGTGCCTCGAGCATTGTTCGTCCTGGATAATAAAGACGAATATACAATCCGAGTGCAGAGATCATCGTTATTATATTAGGCTTTGGTGCTCCTGACAGACAAGATTGTACAATTAATTAACGCGTGTGCTGTTCATTCCCTTTGATCACTCGAACTTACGTCATAATTAATTCACGCACATTATCACGCGAAAACTAACTCTCTCACGTGACATCGCGTGTACGGTTGCCTTTATCGATCGTCTCATTCACCATGGATAAACAATTCTAGTCTCAATCAATGTCATAGAACTTCGTACAGGAAAACTCCACTTACTGGAGCGACATGGACTACTCTACTGCCGGACTCCCACTACTGAACCTACTGCCAGACTCCTCTGCT
This sequence comes from Xylocopa sonorina, assembly GCF_050948175.1. Lineage (NCBI taxonomy): Eukaryota > Metazoa > Arthropoda > Insecta > Hymenoptera > Apidae > Xylocopa > Xylocopa sonorina. Next base: position 9,115,703 of record NC_135203.1, read on the forward strand.
ACCAAAACTACTGCTGGTCTGCTCTGGTACCGGATCTACTGTCAGACACCTGCGTCGCTAACTCTACCGTCTGATCCCTATTGCCTGATCTACTGTTGAGAGAGTTCAATGCTTGATGGTCAAACGTTTCTATCCGTAACGCTAAGTTACGGACAAAAGAAAATATTTATGGCACTTTCTCACTGTAAAAGTGAATTTGCATATTCGTGGCTTTGACATAGAGAGGACGGTACGAACGACCTAGTTCTCGAACCAGAAATTTCAGCTCCAATCCTTTCCTCGTATCAACGATCCGACGACCTACAGTTCCAAGCTGGATATAGCCTGCTGCAACTCGATGAACGATAATTATTGAAAAATCGGTTGTAACATTACGCAATACCCGTAGCGCGATATTATTGCGCGGTGGAAAGACAGAAGCATCGGTTTTGCAACGAGCTGTAGAGGCGTGCTCTCGAGATACTCGGTCACGCACCGACATACTGCCTTAAAGACACATACGAGGGAGAAAGTGGATTCTCGCATTAAGTAATCCACGGGCAATGGAAAAGGTAAAAAGAATAGTTGTAGGCACAGGGGAGTCGCAACCCGTGACGTCATCTGGGCGCTTCTTTCCTCGTCGTAGACGGGTAAACGAGCAACCGGTCACCGGGGAACTTAATTAGAACGACGTATAATTTGCTTTTCGCGCCGTAATTGCGACCGTTCGGAGCTACTTCGACGCGTATCGATCACTCGTCAGCTCGGCTCCTCGCAAGCCCTGTTGCTCCCATCGACGAGCAACAGCACGCGTTTCTTTTTACAACGTTACGTATCTTACGTCTATCTTAGGTAATTGATTGACTGTTATAAAACATTATACAATCTACCATGAGGTAACATTTAAATTTGTTATGTCAAGAAAGGGAAAACGAAGAGGGGCGTATAAGGAAAATGATAAAACCACATTTTTCTTAATGGTGTTCAAAGATGGTATTTGAGACAATTAAATTGTCTCGTACCGATCGATTACTCGCTTGAATACTTTTATAGAATTCCTTCGCTATTTATAAGAAGGATAAGGATTACTAGTCATAGTCGCAGACAGGAGATTGTAAAGTACGATTTCTTTAGTTTCCCTCGTGAATAAGTACCTGCTCAAACTTTCGATCGAAACGCAATTGCGTGCGAAACGCAACAGTGTTTTTCTTTTTGTTACGCGATCGATTATGGTCCCTTGACTACTATCGTAGAACTAATGGAATTTTCTTAACGTTGATAAATATGATAATGTTACTAGTCTTAATAATAACCAGCGAGAGATTGTACAGGAAGATTTCCCTAGTTTCTCTGGCAGTTAAAATGAACAATTGTTTGATGTTTCGATCGAGCCACAATTGTGTTAAACGAATGACGCGTGATTCAGACTGCGAAACCGAAACAAACCTACTTGGAACTGACATCGTCGCAAATGCCCGCACTATCAACGCATTAGCAGCGTGTTTCCCGATATTAAAACCTTGACTCGTCGTGAATGCTTTTTCTCCAGAAGACTGTGGCGTCCGTGAGGCGCCAAACGACTGTTGATTTACGTCGAAAAAAGAAAAATGGGACAACAATGAAGATTTCCAAGACAGTGAAACGTCGGTGAAACGTCTCGATGTTCCAGCGAGCAGACTCGAAGGTTATGCTAACGATAAGAAAATCATTAAAACCACGTTACTCGCGACGTGTTTGCGTGAACTAATTCACTCTGTTTGGTTAAATTTAGTTCGTTTCGTTTGGAAATTATCGCGCAGATCTTAAACGGGACTGTCTGGTCTCGTTCCTAATAAGTATGAATAAAAAATTTAACCCTTCCTGTTGAGCGAGTGACATTCGACATTTTATCCCAACTAGGTCATACCCGAGCAATAAAAGAAAACAGAATATCGAGTTCAGCTTGTGATACGACCACGGGGGATGGATTCTGCGATAAAGGCACGAACGATATCGAGCCGAAAGCGTCAGGCGGAGACTGACCTGGAAATAAAAAAAAAGGGTCTCCGCTTAGGAAGCAAAAAAAGGGAGCGATCGAAGAAAAAGCCGAAGGAAGGGCTCAGTTCGGTCGGTCTAAAGCTACATCGGAACCGAGGTCGCCGGGTTTTACACGGTCCTCGAGTTTACGATGCTCGCGCGTCTACGATTACACGCGCTCTTTCCTCGAGCTGGCCTATAGCGACGCATAAAGCGAACGCTCGTGTACAACAATACGTAAACACGCCTCGTAACAATATAGATGCTGGGGAATTCCTGATCATCGTGAAACATTATTTCGCAGGAAACTTTTTCGTTTGGAACACGCTATTACGAACGGATTGCCGCGTTTTGCGCGTGAAAATTTGATAAACGAACGCACTGCACGCGGCGCTACTCGCAAGAAGAGCCGTTCAATGCGATCGATCGTTCAAAATCGAAGCGGTTCCCGCGTTGTGACGAAATACGAATCTAACTCGAACCTTCGCCACTTGCAACACATCACTCTGTTCACCGTAACTTGGTTAAGATCGTATTCGCGGCCGTTAGCAAATCCGTGCATTATCTCAGTGACGCTGAAACGGGTTTCAATTGGGCTTGTTGAGCGTTTCACGTTCGTCGAAACGATGGATCGCCGCGTTGCGCTCTTATTCGCGAGAAATGCTGAGTGCGTGATTGACGACACCACGATTAGCAACGAGTTAATCAATCGGACACCGTGGCTGACTGTCGAACAAAATTTCGTCGCACGAGCGAACGTGGAACGTCTTGGTGGAAATAACGAGCGCGCGATTGACTTCAATTAACAATCGACAAGGGGCAAAAGTGACCAACGAATGTTACTCACGTCGTTGCCGTATGTCAGACTCGGTCTCGTCGTGGCTGGTGTTGATAGCAGACGAACGCTAAAGAGTCACTTTCGTCGATGAAACGTGACACCGTTTCGCGTGGGCACTGCTAGAAAACTTTTGCTCCGTTAGCGGGCAGGTGGAAAAATCACTTAGCGAGCGCCGCGGGTTCGTTCGAGTGGTACTGGACCGTCGAGGCGCGGCACCCGTGAAAATTGTCGCTTTTAATTCAGGCACGAAGCTGCGGCTCGAATATCGGCGTGGACACGCGCGATTTCAGTCCGGGTCTGAGTGAAACTGAAATGGTAAAACCGACTCGAGTTCTCTCTCTCCCACTGTTCCTCCCTCTCTGTTTCTCTCGTTCACCGTGTTGCTCAGTCTCCCTGATTATTTCTATCCCCCTCTCTCTCTTTCACCTGCGCTATTTCCCTCTCTGTTTCACCTTATTCTCGCTCGCTCCCCATCCCTTTCCATCTCCCTCTCGCCGTACGTACCGTTTCTCTTCTTCGTTAGTCGAATCTCCCTTTCCCACCACGAGTCATCGTTTACCGTGTCCCCGTCTCATACTTGTATGTACACAACGCAGTACTTTACTCGTTTCTCTCGTGTATGCTCTTGCTGCGTCTATCCATTGTACGATCCGACCCGACTGAGAGTCCACGCTACGCGCAGAGGGGTAGAGCTACCGAAAGTGGGGTACGACCGCGTCTTTGGTCGCTTCGTGTGAAATACACATGCGATGAAATTACTTGCATACGCATACACATGTATATTTATACCCATACATCTGATATTCTTATGTTGTGCCGCATTCCAGATGGGGTATATACCGGCTCGCTGCTCATATACATATTGTGCATACCCATGGGTCGTATTAGCAACGGAAAAGAGACTCAACGGATCCTCCATGTGTCGCCAAACCACGTATCGATCCACGCACAGATGCAATCTAAGGCTAACTCATTTAGATTTGCCGAATGTTCGTCCGTGATTGCACTTCGTGCAACTTTTGTCAATCTCTGGGCGTCGTCCTCCTTCGTTGCCTGACGTGACTGACGGACCGAGGACAAGTTACGCGATTAAACGACGTTTCATAATGTTTTTTTGCTGGAATTCGTGGAATCGTAATGTGCAATTAATGAAGGATCTCTCTTAGGTAGAGAGAAGGTCCTTTACTATGCAGAATATAGAAAATATCGTTTACGGTTATATTTAGTTCCTTGGTGGAAGGAGAAGTCATTCGAAGATATTATTTACTTTTATGGGGAATTTCATGCGGTGGGTACTAAGTTTTATCAGATAATGATATACGTTCGAGCACTTAAGTGTCACGCAGGTCGCATACTGGCACTTTCATTTCGCGAAAAGGCCTAATGGTATTATTTGTATCCGGTCTGACGCGCCTTTAGATTCGTGATTACTTTTTACTTGGTAAGGCTGACCCAGTAATGCAAAGTTAATTTCACCCACGACAACAAGGTACAATTAAAATGCAGCATGTCTACGGACGAAGAGAATTTTAATCTTCTGCTTTCTTTTTAGAAAATACGGTATTTGCGCTTTTCAGATATACCTCGACCGACTTAGCTAAAAGATGAACAAAAATAGAACTCTTAGAACGGTTTATTTTCATTCAGCAGTGTGCTTCATTTTCCACGTGCCAATTCCAATGGCTAATTTATGACAATTATAACTCGTAGTATATCCAATTTTTACAAATCGCTGCTGCATTAGTAATATGGGTAGGTCTTATTCTTAATCGTGTCTATACGCTTCCGTCATCTCCGAAGTTAGTTCCTATCTGATCTAATTTCATCGTTTGTTCAAACGAGGTTCCACCCCGAGTAATAATCATCAACTCAAATTGGACCGATCAACAGTTGATGTCTTTCTTGTTCCATCATAGGGGTTATTGGTGGCAGTAACCTTTGCAAGATACATTAGTCACAATTAGTTCGACGGTAGTGCAAAACGTTTTACGCGACCTCATTTTGACTCTACAAAATCGATCGATATTCTTCTCATTTAATGTTTGATGCTTTATTGTACAGCGCGTGCAGGTTTTGTATATTATTCTCCATCCCTGAAACAAATATAAGCAAGATATTTAAAGGCTTACGAATATATTGAAATATCTATTACAGTTCGCCAAAATTTGATTTCAGAGCTCGCGAACACATGAAGTGTGTATTCATAATACGTTTTCCGCGCGTGTAACTGTGTTTTCATCGCTATTTTCAAATAGCTATGAATTACATTCAATTAATCCACTTATCTACTTGAGCTCTTTTGCGCGATTTCTTCTAAAATCTGTTTGCCGCTATAGTTTCACTCTGGTTAGATCTAATCACTTTGTGGCTTTATGTCGTTACATAATCTGTCTCGTATCGCGTTTAAATACAGATAAATATAAAAACTAATCAAACATTATGTGTTAACTATAATCTATAAATAACACTTAAGTATAAAATTACTTTCTTTACTACAAAATCTAATTAATGAAATAACTGTAAAATATAAGGGACTTTGTATTTAAATAACAGCCGATGTATCGATACTGTCGTACCGCTACATAGTACCGATATATATATCGATCTTAAAATCGCAATGCACTAAATGTTCAAGATGGTGGCTGAGAACTCGAGGTTTAATAGGCGCGGTTCCTTTTGTTCCCTATTTGGACAGTCAAAGTGGCATCGTAACGCATAATAAACTATCCAGGCTACCTTTGACAATAGCAGCTTTCGATTCTGAAATTATTAATATTTTTACGATCAATCTCAAACACGTTTACACGTCAGCTGACACATGTTTATGTACGAGTTGGGTTCACGCGTGTAACGTGCATGAAATTTCGCCTGAGAGAGTCACCGAATCAAGACGACCGTTCCATTGTAAAACCTGGTTCGAGAACGAAATGACGGTGCATATTATGGAAAAGTTGAAAGATAAAGGATGGTGTGTATGAAAACTGAAGTGTTCCATTATTTATAAACATCTATTGTTGAGAGCATAAATATACGGTTTTAAATTTAGACGCATAAATACTTACAAATATTTTGAATTAGGTACATCACAGATCATGGATACGATAGCGCAAGTGATTCTGGAAGTGTTATCGATACACAGAAAATTATTAAACGATTATTGGATGTAAGACTGATTGACTTATATAACTTGCATGCTAACAAAATAATTATTCGTATACTTTCATATTTTATCTCCTCTACAGCTTGATTTGAGAGAAGTTGGTAGCGGTCAAGGAGATATAACACAGGGTAATATTGTATTGCAAATACAGAAAGTACGCAATGTGGCTGCTCCTAAGAACAATGAGGAATCTCGTGCAGCACCACGCTTGTTAAAGTTCTTCCTAACAGATGGTAAAAATAATTTCCAAGCTATAGAAGTGGAACATATTTCATTTTTAAGGTAAAAATCTATATGAATATATACATATATATATTTATCTAGATTGTACGAGAAACCAATAAATAGAATTGGATTATATTGCAGTTTAAATACACCTCCTGGTACAAAAATATTAATTAGTTCTGGAAATCCACCAATGTCCCATGGAATTATTTTACTGAGGCCATCGATCATAGCACAAGTGCTTGGAGGGAAAGTAACGAATCTTGTAGAAAAGTGGGAATTGAACAAAGTATGTTGTACCATTAAATTCTACTATATATGGTACTAAAAGATGGATTTTGTAACAGAAATTGGCATTGCATACAAGAGTAAGATCTGCGGAAGAAGGAGGTCCACCACCATGGATACCATTTGGGAAAAAAATTATAAAAGTTTCTGAACATGATAAAAATTTTAAAGCATTAGCAGAAAAAGAAAAGGCTAGTAAAGAGAATGCAGAATTTGAAGCTCAGCGTAAGGATGCTATAGCAGAAGCAGCTAAGCAAGGCAACAAGAAAGTTTTCGGTGGAGGAAATAAACAGGTACACTAATTACTTATCACTTTGCTTCGGTTTAAAGCTATTTTACTGTCACATCGTTATTTTCAGCTCTTAGATCACAGCGTACAAAGAATTGTAGAGCAAGGCTTTTCTATAGAGCAGGCAGAATATGCCTTAAAAGTTAGTCGAAATAACGTTGACAAAGCCTTAAAAAGTTTGCAGAAAACAGATAATAAACACAAGTATATAAATTTCATTTTATTTTATAAAATAAAAGCTGAACATTTTTTAGGGCTTTTGACTGTCAATTTTGTTTCAATTATTTTAGTACATTTAAAGAATCACGGGAACCGCGCGAACCACGAAGTAAACGATTCGATAAAAAAGCCGAGGAAAGTAAACCGAGTAGTGGAAAAATATCTCTGTTTGATTTTCTCGAGGATAAATTACCTTTGCAATCCGACTCTACAGAAACGAACAATCTATCCCAGAATAGTTACGTGCAAAATGCAGAAAATACTTATGACAGAATCGAACCTAAAAGTAACGAATTGCAAAGTGGAAAAAGTGGAAGGTATGATTTAGTGAAATACAAACTTGATGACAATATAATTACGGCAATAATCGTTTAAAAAAGCTTCGTTTCTTCTAGAACTCAGAAAGGAAGTCGCGGGTATCAGGTACCTCCAAGACATTCAGAAGAGAATAAGAACAGCAAAAAATCAAACTTCAACAATCCTGCCACTCAATACTCGCAATATAACGGAGGGAATCATTCTCAACAAAATAAACCACCAAGATTTCAAAGAAATCAGGATAATCATAGTTACTCGCCACAAGATGGTCTAAATAAGTCGCACCAAAAATCTCAAGTAAATGATTTACGAAATTCTAGCATACCGCAAACACGTACAGATGGAGTAAACGTTATGAATAGTAGTAATTATTATAAAGCTCCGCAAGAACAACAGGGAAAAAATTTGGGTACCGGCAGAAATTATAATCATCATGAGATTGATGCCAGGAATAGACAGACTTATGATGGTTCTTACGGTAGGCATAATCGAGCGCAAGAAGACGGAACACACAGAGCTTATCCTGCGAACACAACTGATAAAAATTACAAAAACCAACTGAACAGATTTCAACCGAATGAGAATTCTGGTAGCAAGGGGACTATAGGACCCAACAGTCAACGAAGTCAAAATCAATACAGTAACAATCAAAACGCGAATATTTCTTCCGTTGGTAGTACCTGGGTTTGGCGAGTAGGTGACAAATGTCTAGCCAAATACTGGGAAGATAATAGAGTAAGTGAATATAATCATGTTTGTTTAAACCTTATGTTTTTGATAATATTTCTGTTTCATTTTAATTGATGCTCTTAAAATATAGTATTATAATGCGAAAGTAACTGGAGTGTCGGATAGAACATGCGTTGTTCAATTCAAAGGATTTGAGAACTATGAAGAGGTGCTTCAAGCGGACTGTTTGCCTATAACAGACGATGTAGGTAATATTCTTTGATGTTTTTTCAATATCGTACATAAATAAGAAATGTCCTCTATTTAATCGTAGACTCAAGTTGTTCAAGATTATGTTATGGATCAAAAACAATCAGACCAACGATTTAATAATAGACCGTTACGGTATGACCAAACACAAAACCATATAACTGGTAAATTTAGAAATATTTTACAATTATTTTTTTACGTTTAAGATACATTACAGTACTAGCCGTTAATAAAAGTTTTTGCAGCAGGTATGGAATTTCGAAGAGGCGGAAGTGGAGTTGTTCCTGCAAATAAGGCTGGTTACAATAAAAAACGTAATCAACAGCGAAGTACACAGCCCATTTATCAACCACCAGCTCAGCGATATCAAAATTCTATGCCTATGAATACTCAAAATAATTCCTTACTTTAATGTACTATCAGTCTTACTTTTTTTTTTTTTAGTAAAAATACTGTGTAAACATCGGTAAATTATTAATTGTAGTTATATTATTTCTGAAGAGGAAAACAGACTGACCTCGTGAAAAAGATGTTCCATACTTTTTATTGTATGGTCATATATAAATCATAGGTCAATAGGTTGAATCACGATGTAAACGAAACCTGTGCCACAGATAATTCATAAATGAAAGGTGTAATAAGTGTACAATTATAGTACGAATTATTTCCTTACACAGTGAAAGTGAAACTAATAATTAAAAACAAATGTAAGGTATTTATTATATAACATTTAAACATCAAAATATTTGTAATTGTAGAATAATCATACTAATGTCAAAAGATTGTGCAGCATTTCGATATTTCGTCCAGTTTCGCTAAAATTAATTAATACAATTCAGATGCATAATGTAAAAAATTGTGCTGTATATTATTTGTAATTAATTTGTAATTACAATTATTTAGAACGAATTACAGTTGTGGAAATTGAAATTACGTTTAAAATTCACAAAATATTTGAATACCCTTTTTATTACATGCTATTACACTTTCACGACACTTTGGCTCCCTCATTGACTTATACCGATGTCTTTCTTTCAATCACTTCTGTTCCTATGTATAATTACTAATTATTAATGTGTTTAATTGTGTGTGCAGATTTTTTACGCCTTTTACTTGCGTGGACACGTAGAGACTTAACGAAACAACTGGACTTCTTTGGAACGAATATTAAATTAGCTTAGAGACAAGGAACATAAGAGATACGATCCCAGTGGATAATAACTACGAGTAATAGTTTAATCAATATTTATACTGCAAATTTGCATAAATTTAGTTATAAGATGTATTGTAAATGGATTTATAAGTATTATAGTTTATAATGATTAGTTTTTGAGAGTAAATTGTTAAAGAGTTTCAATAAACGTTCTGTCATTGTTATTTAGTTGCTATTAAAAACAATTAATTAATTAGTACATTATATGTAACACATTGTAATCAAAACTGATATTATTTATGTTTTAAATTACATTGTAATTTACATAAAATTGAATATTCCTATCGTGGCACCATCTTTACGAAAAGTGCTCAAACTGGTCGCACATGGTTATCGACAGCGAAGTAAACTACTGAACGACCCGTGGCGCCATCTCTACGGAAAGTGCTCAAACTGGTCTCCTATACTTCTTTCCTGTTCTTAGTGCACTCAACTCTCTCCCTCTCTCCCTTTCTATACCTTATTATGTAGTATTAAAATAAATCAAACGCTCAAGTACGTTCATCCAAATGGTTGTACAACACTTTGTATAACACTTTGATGTGGTTTTTATTAACAATTGAAATCTACTTTTAAAACGCCATCTCTTCCGCTCTCCCTACTATGCCAGTGAGCATGTGTAGTTTATATGTGGCGGAGGCGCCATGTCATTTCTATTTACAAATTTACCGATATATTTCCTAAATATATTTCATTCTCAAGAAATTTTATGCATGAAAAAAGTGCCGTTTGGTGACTGCGGTGATTGAAACAGCTCTACGGTTCTATCACCCGGACGCTGGAAATGCCACCGTTATCTGGGGGTTTCGGTGAACAAATAGAGGTTAGCTTTTTGAATTTGTACGGTTGTACCGTTACAACGTTTAATTATTGATTTCCGTACTTAGGATTACGAGGTACTAAATCTGCTTGGGAAAGGTGGCTTCGCCAGCGTGTATCGTGCAAAATGTCTTCGCAGCGGCATAGAAGTTGCGATAAAAATGGTAATTACATTTATTTCTTAGGTTAAATGTCCTTATGTACATATAAATATCATTTACTTATTGTATACACAACTAGATCGACAAGAAATTGATGCAAGCAGCTGGGATGGTGGGTAGAGTACGTCAGGAGGTAGCTATTCATTCAAGACTGAAACACCCAGCTGTGCTTGAATTGTACACATTCTTTGAGGATGCCAATTATGTGTACTTGGTATTGGAATTGTGTCACAACGGAGAGCTTCAACGTTTTCTTAAAATACAAGGCTCTCGTGCATTACCAGAAGAGCAAGGTGGTAACTGTAATAAATTCATGCTTTTAATAGTTTTTTAAATCTCTCCATTAACCATATTTGTGTTATTTTAGCTGGTCGTATAATTAGACAAGTAGTACAAGGATTGTTATACTTACATTCGCATCAGATACTTCACAGAGACATGTCCCTATCCAATTTACTTTTAACTAGGGATATGCAAGTGGTGAGAAAACTGCATACTTTTAGATTTCTTAGCTGAATGATTCAACTAAAAATATTAAAAGTCTTTAAACTTTTATAGAAAATAGCAGATTTTGGATTAGCTACACAATTGACAAGGCCTGATGAAAAACACTTAACTATGTGCGGTACTCCTAATTATATATCACCTGAAGTATGTCCGATACAATTTATTAAGATACATAAAGAATATAGATGCATACCCAGCATATTAAATTCTTGCACTCTCTTAGATAGCAACAAGATCATCGCATGGTTTAGAAGCAGATGTATGGAGTTTGGGATGCATGTTGTACACTTTACTAGTTGGCAAACCTCCATTCGATACAGACGCCGTTAAGAGTACTTTAACACGTGTTGTCATGGCCGATTATGTGATGCCAGCTCACCTATCCGATAATGCAAAAGATTTGATAGATAAATTGTTAAAAAAGAATCCAAAGGATAGAATTCGTTTGCGTGATATTCAGAAACATCCGTTTATAGCTAATTTAGAAAAAAATAAATTGCACTGTGTAAGTAATGAAAAAAGTATCCTAAAAATTATTTTATTTTTTCGGATTATTTTAAACTTTTCTTATTAATAGGAAAAGAATGGTATGAGCAAAGGACTCTTTGGAGATGGCATGGTTGATTCAGGGGTTGGAAGAACATTATCTTCCTATGGTCGACCGAGGATGCGATCTAGATCGGAAGAAAGAGTGTCGACGATGCCTATTATGTCTAATGGTCTTGGGCCGATGTTCAGCGCAAGAAGCGAAGCTTTATCCGAGCCTATTACTAGGACACATTCCCATCAAACAAATTGTATTGATTATCGCGTTAAACAACATTCTATATTAGCAGGAATACCACCACCACCACAGAGCAAGATCTTTTCGCAATGTGAACAGTATAGCGGTTGTGATGTATATCAAGATGATGAGAAACATAAGAATGAGAAATATCGAAAAAAAGAGAAGCCTGATAATTGTTTCGAAAGTACCGACGATGGAGCAAAATTACAAGTCCCACCTCTGTCTTCCGAAAGGTTACAGCCTACTAGGCACAGAACAAAAAATGCAATTCTTACTATTCTAGATAACGGAGAAGTTTGCATCGAGTTTATCAAACGTAGAAATGGCATGGTATGTACAAGAATGTTGTACACTTTTTTACACACCTTTAGCTACGATCGTCTTTCTATGTTACAGGAAAAAGTGAGCGAAGTTTGTCGAATATCGAGCGACGGGTTAAGAGTCATTCTCTATAAACCAACAACTTCAATGGATATTGGCGTGCAACCACCTCCTTTACCACCTCGTGGAGCTGATAGTATTTATTCATACGAGAATTTACCACCGCGTCATCACAGAAAATACGTGTATGCTTCTCGTTTCATAAAACTCGTGAGAGCTAAAACTCCGAAATTAACGTTGTACACACAACGATCGAAATGCCTTTTCATGGAGAATGGGCCTCATCCAGATTGCGAAGTACACTTTTATAATGGAGTAAAAGTACGTAAAATAATTGATCGTGGATTAAGAATTAACGTTGAACAAGTATAAATGTTTACCGTTGCAGGTTGTACGCATTGACGGCGTTGTAAAAATAACTGAAAGAAGTGACGGTCATACTTACATCGAGGGTGAATTTCCACCACATTTTGACGAATATTACGAACATTATTCAGAGTGTTATCAGCGTTGTTTGTTGTTAGAGTCTACTTTAACATCTTTAGAAACAGCTACTGGACACTCCTGCTTCCCTGTCATTATTGGACGTAGGCCTAGTACGGCCTTAACTGATTCTTCTTGTTCGCAAGGAAAAGAAAATATTTCGCAGGCAACGAACAGCACACCCGTGGTACGTGAGAAAATATGTCTTTTATGAAATGTAATCTACTGTCCGTTTATCGATGTTTCAGATGCCATCCTTCGATGCTAGTTCCGTTATTTCAACGGTAGCGTCACGGTCACGAAAAATGAATTCCATACGGAATGAAAATAACAATACTTATAAAGTAGCAGTTCCAGGCATTGGAACCGCAACGCAATTATCGTCCGGTGATATTCGTGTCGACTATAAGGACGGCTCTACGTTAACTGTAAGCAGATCTTTTCAAGTGGACAAATGAAAGTACATAAATTGATTGAACTTATTACCTTTTAGGTAAGCCCTCAGACTTATGGCGGTGGCATAATTTATAAGAGTAATAATGGTACTATCACAAAGTATAACCAGCATTATCAGCAGAACTCTGAAGTGTCTCAGGTTGTGAAAGAGAAATTACGCCATCTGCCAACAGTTATCAAACATCTTGTTCAACCGAAACATAAGAACATCCGGTAATTTTAGATATAAATTTAGGTAATAAAATATTTTGTATAGAATATAGATTTTAAGTAGATTTAATTATAATAAGAGCAAAGCTATTTTTATACATGTACTGTACCGAATTTCTTAATGTATCTCATAAAATATGAAGTAACCAATTTTTTTTAATATAACGGAACAGATACATTTTAATACCATTTTTTTTTTATATATTTGTATTTGAAATTTATAATTTATGAAATTCTAACGATAGAAGATTTAGTAACGTTACGCAAAATAGATAAATTATAATAAAATTATAAACGCAAGCACAATAAAACCATAAACTTTCCTTTTAAAAATACATTGTTAATATTCTACTTTTAGTTACTACTTGCATTCTTGGATGTGTTATAATCTGCTTTAAGATTATAAAAATAATCGGGTTGAATAGTTAGTTTGATTATAATTACCAACTGGGCACAGTTAATTATAGTGAAAGGAACGTTATGCATTTGATTTACCCTACAATTTTCAGAGGACAACGATCCCATTCACTTTTACCTTTTGTCGCCATATTGATTTGTTTTAAAGGGATATCGAAAAAAACAGACGACGTCCTAAAAGTTGATATACTGACTGAAAAGATAGCGTTTATTGAAGTTTTTAATATATAGCAATTCGTTTTCATTAACTAAACACATAAAATATAAAAGAAACATTCTTAAAATATCTCAACAAACGATTAATAACACCAGTCTGTTAGAACTGGTAGGGCCTTTACAAATAAGTAGTGTAACGCGCGGATGTGTGATCACGAGAAGTGTGTAGGATGTTATTCACTAATACGGTAGAATGACGTTCAATTACGACAATAATTGAGAGAATTCTAGCATTGTAGTCTTGGAATCGACAAGGGGCAGTGCCCGTCTAAAACGAATCTAACCTTAAACAACATTAGAACGAGACATGGGTAAGCAAAAATATTTGTAACAATCTTTTTTTACGTATGTAAGGTAGAAGGGAGAAAGCATTCCCTTCGAATAGAGGAACTGTCTTGGTAACGGTTCAATACCGCGAAAAATTGTGTACGATACTGCCCGTAATCTTATCTGTAATATACACGAAAAGATTACTGATTCATCGTATCAATCATCGCTTCATACCTCATTCAAACGGATGTTGAAGTAGACCGTAATTGTAAAACATGAGAAATCGTCAGGACACAAGTGATAGTTTACCGTTACGCAGACGGTTTGACTATAATAATAGTGTAGATAGATTTTCTGAAAGACATTTTCATGGGCTTGATTATGATACTCGAAGTTGTTGTAAGTTTTTTTCTTTTTTTTTTTAATTTACAAAAATGACCAAATTTTGGTAATTCTTCGTTATAATCTAATACAACAAGTTTTATCTATGCATTGTAAAAAATTAGTACAACATTCGAAATATTTGCAGGGAATATGTGCAACGATTGCATGGCTAGAGTGCCATACGCCACTCTTATTGCAACGATAATGTGTTGCTTGGGTGTAGGCATATTCTGTGGTACGATGTACAGAGGGGTTACATTAGGTTCTTTAATGATGGATCAGGTAAGCCACTATTTCTATTCAGTTTATATTTGCCACACTTACTAATATCCGTATATTACTCAGGTGTTTCATTTAAGACTTGGATGGTTAGAAGCGGTCCAATTGACGTTTGCAACAATTGGTGCTAGTATGGCAGCTTTGGGTTTTATGATATTATGTGTTGGTTGCCTGGCAACTGGGGCTACAAGACATAAAGTATATAGGGCCTGGAGATCTAGAGTTGGAGGACGTATTTCTTGTGCTGTTGTACGTAATTTTAATGTAACAAGCACTGTAATGGCACAGCATATATTTATAAAAAAATGTTTCATATTTTTTTAGTTCATGACAATCACTTATATATTGCAATTAGTTTGGCTTTTGATATTTGCATTCTTGGTTATAATTACTTGGATTTTCACTATATTCTGGGGTTTATGCAGCAATCCCCATGTTCAGGCTCTTGATCAATGCATTGATTTTACTCAATTCAGTAAGTTATTCTTTGTTTAGCAACTTTTCTTGTAATCAATTGTTTAAATACATTTTTATAATCAATTAACACAGAAATAATACATCTTGAATATTTTATCTCTTGTAGGTTTCATGTTTCCTAATAATACAAGAATAGACGACATGAAAGTATGTGGGCCACAAGAAGTGAAACTATTTTGTAAAGATTTTGTTGAAAAGGCAGAAGTTATGTTTATCTTAGCAACGGTAGCTGCAATGTTGGTTGTATTAAGTCTTATACATTATTTAATGTGTTTGTCCGCTAACTACGCGCATATCAGGGATCATGAAAAGTTTCAAGAATTGCAAGAGCTTCAATACCTACAAGATGCAGGAGATCCGGACTCTCCTCAATCTGGTATGGGAACTTTAAGTTCGCATCGTGGCAAAGACAGATTCTAGGATACGGCCCGCGAGATCTTCGCGATGAACCCTCTATAATTCCCAATACTTTATTCGTACAGTATTGGAGATTTCCACTCTACAAGAATTGATAACCATTCGATGTCATTCTTCTCTATGTACCTAAACTCAGTATTCTACTAATTGATTAATGTTACAGTAGTCTACTGACCGAGGATCTTGCGGGAACACTTTATGCCGTCCATTTTCAGCGATTGACTTGTAAGCATTTATTTTTTCTTTTTAATGTTACGAATCAATTAGATGACGATTAGAGGTAGGTAAAATTTCATCTTTCGTAGCATTTATTCGTTCGACTATTGTTCGATTTCGATATAGCGGTAGCGTATAAGACCATACGAAAACATTCCATATTTCGTATATGTTCGATGATGAAAAGTATTTTATTTCAAATGAAAGATGAATATGCGTGAGATATAAGCGCACAGAGTATATACTTCTTAAATAACTTGGTATACAGAGTGTATCATTTTCATTTATACATGCAGTTATCTCCTGAACAACTCGTTAATTAATATTTCGTGGGAAACTTACTCTATTTCGATGATGAGCCGAATAAAGAACAAAAATATATATATATAAAATTATATTCTCTTCGAAACGCTTTCATAAATGATGAATATTTGAGAATATAATTACATGCATTAATTTAAATGAGACACCCTCTATAAAGAAACATCTCTGTTGCGCGCTACAATTATTAGGTATTTTCATTTCGTTTAATGTTGTCTTTATATTGTATAAGACTGTTTATTAACACAAACTGTATTACTAAGTTCTATTTCATATAATTTTTGCAAAGACTTTTTTATACCTCTTTAAAATAAAATACGAAAACTTACTACAAGTTGCTATTGAAAAATTTTAATTATACTGGAGGAATAGATTTGTAAATAACTCACTTTTCCAGTTTTTTAATTACATTATAATAAAAGAAATAATTATGTTTTCTTCCATTATGAATGAATAAGTATTATAACTTAAATCTGCTAATGTTGTAGAATTAGTGGAAAAATCAAATTGTATTATCAAATGTTAATAAGATAGTAGAAAGTTAGTCTAAAATTGTAGTCTGTGCACAATACTCAACTGTGCCAAATCTTATACAGTTTAAACGGTAAAAAAATGATTACATACGTATATATGTTATTGCTGAGAGAGACAGAGTTTAAGAGTAAATATATCTACTTAAAATAGCAAGTTCAACTTGCAATAATTTCGTACTTGCTCAAATTATTTAATAATAATTCGAAATTTTGTTAATCGCGCAATACATTTCACAAAAAATTCTCGTACAATGTTACGCACATGCGGTAAGTACATATCAAACTGGAGATTGCATTTTATTTACCAGAAGTTTGCAAAAAATAAGGTTTATATATGTATATAAGTTGACATACTAATTACATAAAAAAGAAATTAATTTATTGTTATTTTTGCCCTACATTTTTATTTCCAAACATTTGTATATTTCTGTAAGGATAAATAAAAAATACCTTCTATTCAACATGTATGTTTAATATTTAAAAGTAGTCTAAAAGTTATCTCAGACACTGGCTGCTTTATTATAATATTGATTGATAAATTTAATTTTTTTTTCCTTTTAATATGTACAGTTAATTACAATTTGTACAAGGTTACAAATCAATATGCGTTAATCGTCGTCAAATTGGAGATCCAATTCCAGATCAAGAGCGCTTACTTCTTGGAAAGTATTGATGAACGTGTACCGCGAAAATATCATGTACAACTTTCGGAACCAAACATATTGAGATTTGTGTGCAGTCATAGCCTTCTATAAAGATAATTCCTTCGTGTTAGTAAATGCAAGTGAAATCGGCGTTGTTTCTTTTGCGGATATTATACATGTGCAATAGCTGCACACTTACTTTTATAATTTTTCTTTGTTCATATGTCACTAAATACCAATATGAAGCAGATAACAAGCTAATTGGTAAATCTAGAAGTTGTACATATTTTCTAATTATATTCACAGATTCTAGAACATACAGTTTACAATCTGTAAAAAGATTGAGTTACTTAGGACTCTGTTAATGTTGATTCAGTATTGTAGTAAATGATACTAACAATGTGGTACTTTTTTTTCTATGCATAATGCCGCTATGGCAAAGTATAGGGAGATATGATTCTTGTGTCTGCTTATGCCATGCTTATCAAATGTTACAACTGCATTGATTTTGTAACTCTCTACATGTTGTAAAATACATTCAGCCACTACCTCTGTTGGCCATTGTACATTTTGATCATCAGGTAACTCTGTACTCCTATACATGCATTTATTGAACTAAGATAGAAGATTAAAAGGGTAAAATATGTCCGTATTCAAATGATATTAATAATTAATTATCTTCTAAATTAAACAAATGAAATAATTCCTTACATTACTATAGTTACATTATCTTCTGGAATTCCTAATATTTTTGTACAATCCCATAACTCTTCCTTCCTTCTCTTATCTCCGCCTGAAAGAATAAGTAGACATGTTCCAATTCTCAAGAGATGTTTCTATCAGAATAATCAGCAGCATACCATCGCTAAGACAGAGGAGATAAATCTTGCTAGACTTCGCTCTTGCAGCCCAATACACCAGTGGACCAAAAAACATGACCTCATCGTCAGGATGAGCTGTGACTAACAATATTCTGGCAGGTGAACCTGGAAGCTGCCACGCTGCGTGGCTAACTCTCTTCAAGATTGAATAAAGGAAAATGCAAACGCAAAGATACGCGGTGACAGCGATTAGCAACTGCCATGAAATCTCATTGATGTAAAACCACCACCAACAAATTATTTCGTTAACTTGCACGCTAAAGTATTCTCTAATGAAATTGAGATCTATCATTTTGAATAGCGATGTATACGAACTATTGTCACTTACGATTATTACGGTCCTGTCATATTTCCGGAAGAGCGAGCTGTCCCGTTTAAATTCGGGATAAAATTTCTTTTATTTAAAGGGCATTGGAAGGTTATATTATACACAAACGAGATAATAGGATTGAGCGCCATACTCCCCGACAACACAACGTTGTCACAGTAAAAGCACTGTGATGTCACATGCGCCGCGTTACATCACTTCCATAACCATCTACGTCCGCATTCGTCGATGGTTGTGGTATGTTTCATTGTATTTCATTGTACATTTTACTAGTTTTATGTAATTTCTTGTATATTTCAGTAGTTTTATTGTAATTTCTTGTATATCTCGCGATTTAGAGGTAAGAGAGAGAAAGATACTATAAGAAAGAGTGAGATAAAGATGATAAAGGATAAAATATACAATAAATTACAATAAAACTATTAAAATATATATTCCCCTATTGAAATATACAAAATTACTGAATGAACGGCATTGGCAGGCGATATCAGCAGTGCAAGAGCACCGCGTGTGCCTGTGGCGTAAATTACGGAACCTGGGAGTGCCACCGTGATACTCTGGTGCTTTTTGAAGTGTTGTGTGATTTGCGGTGTTGTCTGTGTAATGTGCAATTATAATATGTATTGTAAATTAATTATAAGAATAGTTTATATCAATGTAAGTTATAAGAAGGTTCCAATAAATATTCATTACTGTTAATTATGCGTTCAATTTTTTAATGACCTATCCACCTATCCTGAAATGACTAACTGAAGAATACCTCCTCGCACATCATATTCTCCTGATACAAAGTCCGAAAATCGGGTTTTCGTTAGAAAAATCACTGAAACTTGGCAATTCCTGGAAAATGACGTCACTTCCAAGAATCGCTGGAATTCCAGGAATTCTCAATGACGTCATTTCCAAGAAGTGGCACTTTAAGGATACCTCCTATGACGTCATGTTCTCCTGGTACATTGCCGATTTTTCGAACAAAATCTTGAAAATCCGACTTTGTATCAGGAGAACATAACATATGAGGAGGTATCCGAATAGTGCCACTTCTTGGAAATGACGTCATCGAGAATTCCAGGAATTTCGGCGATTCCTGGTAGTGATGTCATTTTCCCAGAAGTGGCACGCATACCTCCTCACTACTTATGTTCTCCTGATACAAAGTCGGATTTTCAAGATTTTGTTCGAAAAATCGGCAATGTATCAGGAGAACATGACGTCATAGGAGGTATCCGAATAGTGCCACTTCTTGGAAATGACGTCATCGAGAATTCCTGGAATTTCGGCGATTCTTGGAAGTGACGTCATTTTCCTAGAAGTGGCACGCATACCTCTTCACTACTTATGTTCTCCTGATACATTGCCGATTTTTCGACCGAAAATCTGAAAATCCGACTTTGTATCAGGAGAATATAAGTGGTGAGGAGGTATGCGCGCCACTTCCAGGAAAATGACGTCACTTCCAAGAATCGCCGAAATTCCAGGAATTCTCGATGACGTCATTTCCAAGAAGTGGCACTATTCGGATACCTCCTCATATGTTATGTTCTCCTGTTACAAAGTCGGATTTTCAAGATTTTGGTCGAAAAATCGGCAATGTATCAGGAGAACATGACGTCATAGGGGGTATGCGCGCCACTTCCAGGAAAATGACGTCACTTCCAAGAATCGCCGAAATTCCAGGAATTCTCGATGACGTCATTTCCAAGAAGTGGCACTATTC
Organism: Xylocopa sonorina; assembly: GCF_050948175.1. Taxonomy (NCBI): domain Eukaryota; kingdom Metazoa; phylum Arthropoda; class Insecta; order Hymenoptera; family Apidae; genus Xylocopa; species Xylocopa sonorina. Next base: position 9,136,091 of record NC_135203.1, read on the forward strand.
GTATACCTCCTCATATGTTATGTTCTCCTGTTACAAAGTCGGATTTTCGAGATTTTGTTCGAAAAATCGGCAATGTATCAGGAGAACATGACGTCATAGGAGGTATCCTTAAAGTGCCACTTCTTGGAAATGACGTCATCGAGAATTCCTGGAATTCCAGCGATTCTTGGAAGTGACGTCATTTTCCAGGAATTGCCAAGTTTCAGTGATTTTTCTAACGAAAACCCGATTTTCGGACTTTGTATCAGGAGAATATGATGTGCGAGGAGGTATCCGTAAAGAGCGCGGGAAATTCAAATTTCAGTATTTTCAATTTAATTATGAACAGGCCCGTTTTTACGAGTTTTTTCTCGTTTAAGGACTAGGATTGGTCACAATAGGATTGTTGGAGCAGGTTAATAATGTTTAAACAATTGTTTAACAATGATAAAACGTTTATTGTAACTGGGAACAACGTACAGACCACAGAAATGTTCTTACAAGCTAATTGTTGTAAATTATTTATGTATAATACAGCTTACATTAATACTTTATGTAAATTTACATTAATGATAATGTAGAGTGTAATAATTTGATGAGAAGCTGTACTCATTACTTCAAGCATGCCGATTTCTTCTTGCAATTGTTGCACAAGTGTACTGGTAATCCATTCTTGCGCAATCTTGGTTTTCCTTCTTGCGGAAGTTATCAGCAAGAAGTATAATTGAAGATCCTGAGGACAATCAACAAGAATTTTAGAGTACTACTGATTAAATAAAGAATTTCCTTAATTTTCATTGGATAGAGAGTGTCATATAAATTATATCTCCCGCTTCAGAGGTAAAAGAGAGAGAGAAAGATATATAAGAAAGCTATAAGAAAGAATGAGACAGATGAAGCTCACTCTTCTCGAGAACTGTTGGCGCCATCTCTGTAAAAAGTGCTCAAACTGGTCGCACATAATTATCGACAGCAACAAAGCACAAAGTACTGAAACTAATGCCAGAACAGTTTCAGCGCTCCTCCAAGAGATGGGGCTAGTAGTTCTTGAGTAGTTTACTTCGCTGTCGATAATTATGTGCGACCAGTTTGAGCACTTTTTACAGAGATAGTGTCGGGGGTTTTGAAGTAGGGTCGGTAACATCCATTTCACTCTTTCTTATAGCTCTTTTATATATCTTTCTCTCGCTTACCTCTAAACCGGGAAATGTAAAAGAAATTACAATAAAACTATTGAAATATACAATTAATTATAATAAAACTAGTGAAATACAATAAATTACGTTAATAAGGGCACGTAGGCAAACTGAAGGGTGCTCGATAACTCGGAATTTGTGCGAAATGTCCCCTATATCCGAGCAGGGTGATCTTTACCTGAGCGAATGATTATACGTTGCCATGCTCGCGCCCTTTTCTGCCTTTCGGAGGACCCTTCTCGGATAATTTCGCTATTTACAGGATTAATGCTCGTGCTATGAACAATACGCAGAGAGAGATGGGTTTTCGATAGATCGACGGGACAGCTGCCATAGACACACGCCGCTAAGCCGCTTACGTCGATTCCTGAAACATTTTTGCGCTTTTTCGGAAATATCGATCCCTAATCCGATGGGTTTACAGAATTATCGGTAATTTCCTCCGAATGAAATGATAATTGATTCGAGGGGGGACGTTGTCGATGGCACCCCTCGCAGAGAATGTCGCGTGTTGAGACGGTTGCGTGCGAACATCGCGCGTTACCATTGAAAATCTCGTAGGCAGTCGAGGTTGCGTTACGATTATTGCAACGTATCCGTACCATCGACCTGCAACCCGTTTACGGGGGTATCTCGAACCGTTACGAAGGGAAGTAACGAACGCGAAGGACGCGACGCCCGTTTCTGCAAACGTTTCCACTTGGATCGGCGTTCGAAATAGCCGCGGGACAAGCCTAATTCTAAGTTATGTCGAAGGTATCGTGCGAGATTACAAGTTACAAATGAGGCTCATATATCGAGGGATTATATCCCGTTTGATGTAGAATTGAAAGGAGGACCGCAGGCCTGATCAAATAAGGCGGATGGTAATAGGCGGGCTGTAGCCGCGAACAGTCTGTCAATAGAGGCGAACTCGAAACACTGTATCCGCGTTTTGATACGTGTGAATACGTGAAAACGGTGGCACATGCCCTGCGAAACCGATCGCATAATTCACGTTAATGCCATTTCGCGGAATGATCCATCGGTGATCGTTTTGGCCGGCCGCCATCAAAGTTCCGTCGTCGCTCGTCGGCTATTGTGCCCACTTTTCGTTTCTAACTGAAACTATCGCCGGGCACAATAGCTCTCCCGATTGCGTGACGTGCCACGAATCGTACGTTTCTGTCAAGCAACGAGAGAAACGAATATTGTTTACGCGATTCGGATTTGTTCCACGGAATCGGCAACGAGCAATTAAGAATTCGTTCGAGCGCAGACCGCGACGAGTCGTTATCGAGGATTGTTACTCGTCCGGGGTTGATAACGATGTAACTTAACGCGCAACGCGCGATTAATTCGAGACTAACGCCGTGCAGACGTTTAATTAAACGAGTTGTAATTAAGGCCTCGAACGAACGCCGCTCTGGGAGGATACTTATCGATTTATCTTTATCGGTATTATGCGGATCTCGTCCGGAGACTTGGTCGTCCGTTGGCTGGACGCGCGGTAAATGCAAGCGGAAGAAATTAATTAGTGGAAGATAGCCCCAGCGATCTGCTAAGCTTCAGGCGATCTCGTACCGGATGGAAAGCGCGAAGGGAATTCCTTCTGGGCGAAATTACACGGTTCACTTTGGTCGAACAATGCAGCGAATGCGATAACGTTGAAAGCAAATCGAACAGCGCGCATTGGAGTGCGATTGGACACCGATCGGATGGTCATTTGCACCGTTTACTTTGCTCTCAATTCTATCGAACGGACGACCAAAGTGAGCCACCGCGGTAATACGTTAACAACGATGGTTGTTACCATTTTTCGCGAATTCGTAAACGTAGTTAACGCTTTTATTTGATCCTTCTCGATCCAACTCCAACGGTGGATCTGAAAGCTTCGTTCTACACAGCTGGTTTCTTTTCGTATCGAAGGAACGTTTACGGATTGCCACGCGATGCGAGCCAATGCACGGCACGATGCGATGCCCTTCGAAATCGAGCGAAAAAGATCCAATAGTTGGCCGTAGTTTTTCACGGACGGCGTTATTTTAGACCCGCTTTGTGACCAATTTATCGGTTCTGTCCACAGGGACGTCGCAAACGTTCCGGATAACGCTGCACGATCTGAAATCAATTTGCAGCCAGCAACGAACGTAGAACAAACACTTTACGTGCGCGCACAGCGTGCGTCGGATGCGTATACTTTTGCGTTCGCAGAATCGTGAGAATAAATTGCTTCGATCGGACGCATACGTTCGCCATCCAAGTTCTCCTACGGCGGGACATAATTTATCGGGAGGCAGACATCGCGTAACTAACGCGGCATAACTAAAGACGGGCCCTACCGGCACTCGACTCCACTCGGAACACAATATCGAAATGCTTTCGCTGGAACGGTGCCTCTTCAGCGTGTCGTTCGAGTTTGCGTTGGTAAAAGGGGGCTCGAACAGTGTCAACGTTATACGAGCGATTCGATCCGCGTTTACGACACCAGGGAGAGACGTTAAGTAGCATCCTCGTCCTCTCTTTCTCTCTGCAATCGTGTAGCCTGCTGTTTTCGACATCGAAACGTCCGCGGAATTGCTCGAACGGGTATGAAAATTAAAAGCTGCTCGAAAACAACCGGGCTCCGGCTATGATTTAAGCGAATTTGATAGTCCTTCACAGCATTTGTCTCGTTTCGCACATTTCTTCGACGACGGACGTTCTTCCTACGCCGAGAATGGATCGAGGATTAGTTCTCCTCGCGGACTACTCCATTATTTATCCCCGGTGCACGTCTCGCGACTAGTTTTTCAAGCGGATAACTCTTCGTCGTCCCACGGGGTAAATATAATAAATATCAAGCGAGCGGACGATATCGGAGTTGTGTCATTGCTGGATTCCGTGTGCATTTGATTCTCGTAATTCAATAGTACGTAAAACGATATTCCGGAGGTGGCAATTATTGGAACGCTGAATGGACGGAAAACTGCAGTTTATTGCATGGGCTTTATGAATGAAATACGAAACGGTATTTCGATTCGACTTCATTATTCTCAGCCGTGGAACGACGGTAAGAGAGGAGCGAGCTGCGTATAAACGAGGGAAGGAAATAAAAATGGCGGTGGAGCTACCGGATTCGTTCCATTTTTCCTGCGAACGAGTCCTATTACCTGCTCTTCGAGAGCTCCGCTTTAAGCCGGCACGTAGCTTCATAATTCTCGGCAAGATTTATGTCAGAACGAGGTATTCAATTTTTACGACTTTCCGTTAGCTCGTCGCCGCGGTGGTACAGCTCAGCGACGCGTCCTTCCGCCTTGAAGATCGTCGCGACGGGAGCAGGAAAGAACGAAGCAAGAATTAGTCCAAGCCGTTGCGAAGTTTCCGCGACGGTGGTTTCTCGGACGGCAACCAGTGAAATTAAATTTCCGTTTCTGTTTCAGAAACGGAAAACCGGCCAAGTTATCCCTTTTGTTATCGATTTTCTCGCCTCCAGGCGATACTCCAGCGCTTCGACTTCCCCGCGGTGGAATTGGTCCAATAAAAAGTACGTCGATTTAACGATGTCCTCGATGTCTCGCTACCTAGCGGTAGATTTATAGCGAAGCAATTTTACAGTGGTGGACGAACGCCTTCTATTAGTTGCTAAAGGGGGAGAGAGGTTCGCGAATCGATTATTTCTCGCATCTCGAGAGCGTTTCTTGTATCGCGGAAGGGTTCGAAATCCCATGGATCTCGTAAATTCTTGATGTAATTATCGCGAGTACGCGCGAACTTCATATTAAGCTCGTTCGCGATAGATCGGGGGAAAAACGGGCTTGATTAGTGTCGCCTCGTAAATTACGAGGATTGATCCTAATAACGGGGACCGTTCGAGTGCGTCTAATGGCACGATTCGAGTATGAATCACAGAGTCGTCGCGCGTTCGAACGTTTTGTACCAGGCTTAAAATGTTCTTGCCGTTGGTTGAATGCGACCACGGACCATTGCCCGTTCAATGGGACACGCGTTTCTTTTACTGGAACCGCCGCGAACGTGTCGTACCTGTTTTTGTGGAAACCACCGCAGAGAAAGAGAGAGAGAGAGAGAGAGAGAGAGAGAGAGAGAGAGAGAGAGAGAGAGAGAGAGGGGAAGAATGTCCATTGGTCGACAGTTAATCGAGCGACTGGAGGTGTTGGTTAGAACGAGCAAGAATGAACGCAGGAAAAAATCACTGTCTCGTTTGAAAGGACGATGGAGAGGGGGCGGGGTGGAGGGAAGGAAGGACGAATATTTCCTGACACCTGGTTCCACGTTTGCCTGTACGCGACGCGGTTTCATCGGGTCGGAAAATTGCCGTAAAATTGCCGCAAAAAGCGATATTTTATTCCATTCAGAGGCACGATTTACCAACCGCGTTCGTCAGATTTTTGGGGATGTTTATGGGATTTTATGGACTCGTGTCTCCCTTGTTCGAGGAGGGAGGAGTCTACGGGTGAACGCGACTCGTATGCACCTGGTTGCATCTATGGTGATAACAACAATACTCCTGTACATATATGTTTGAGCTTTCTGTTTTTTTTTTTTTTTTTGCGAGGAATTGCAATCGGTACGGTTCAATATCGAATACTTTCCAGTCGGTTCGGCATCGATCTCGTCGTGTTTGATAAAGCGTATTATTTCGAGAACAATGCATCCGTAGCTGAAGTGACGCTACAGGCAACGCGAGCACTCCGTGAAAAAAATACCCGTACGCCTCTCGATTCTCTGTGCTGCGCGTACGCGAATAAACATCCAACGAATTGCTATCTTATCCAACATCATCGAAGATATTGTTCTCGGTCGGATTTCGACAAGGAGTTAGAAGAAAATAGGGATCCCAATAAGATTGGGGATGGTTTTACGAACATCGCTCGTTCCCCTTGACCTTGCACAGGTAACAAGATAAAGGTTCGAAGAGAAGTTCGAAGTTCTTGGACGAGTAATTGCACGAGTGTACCACTTGGTCGCAACCTTCCAGCCAATAAACTTCGTTTTATCGTCCCTCCGTTCGTCGTACGATCGACTACTGTTCCACGGGGTGGAATCAATTACGAGAAGTTTCAATCTAACGACACTAATTCCTAACCATGGACCGTGTACCTAATCCAGTTTGCTCGTTCGTCGCGACGCTCGTTCAGCCGGGGATTTCGCGTTTTCGCGGCACGTCCGCGATTCGAAAAAACGCGGCATTGTCCGGTTCGCGATGAACGCGAGGCCTCGCGCTATTCCCGATGGTATTAATCACGAGATTGACACGGTTCGACAATGCGCCAGTTAGCGCGACGACGTCAGCGTTCATCAGCCGGTGTCTTCAGGAATTATTGTTCCGGCACGCGTTTATTATGCGGCACGTGATCGGAAGCGTGCTCCCGCGGCACGCACCCAAACGAAGTTACATCGCAATCTATCGTTCATTGTGTGCCCCGTAGAAAGCCACCGAGCGAGACTTCGTTTTAACTCGGACTCGTAGAGAGATTCTGTCAGTTTACTCTGCGAAAAAGTGTACTTTATGATTAAGTAGGTTCTTCGATGCACCGGGAGCAACCAGGCGTCACGGGGTTAAATTCTCGAACGCCCTTCCTCCAGGCACCCTGATGAATTTCTAAAACGTTTCACGATCAACGGTACGCAGGGAAATTACAAACGGGAAGAATGGCTCCCGTATCGCTTTGTCATCGGTAGTTCATTTCTCGCGGTTGTTACTTTAGGGCGAGGGAAAATGGCCGCCTTCCCGGGAGCAACCCGTTGCATCGATCGAATCAGCAACCGCTTTTCTTTTTAAAATCTCCTCTCTCGTACGTGCAGCTTGTATAACTTTCGCCAGAATATCCCTCTGAACTACATCGTTTCGCGAATTACCTTCGACAGAGGGTCCCCGTTGTCGATGCAATCCGATTGTCGCCGGGCGAAATGGATTTTTTAATTTTATTTGGTCCGGCGCAGGGTTGTTCCGCGAAATGTTAATACCTCGACAGAGACAACAGGCGAAAAACGAACGCGTCCACGTCGGATATTTCTTTTTTATTTATAACGGAAAATTGTATTCGTTTTTTCGCCACAGGGCGCACGTGCGTTCTCCGGTAACTGCCCACGGCCGACCCCGTGTGACAGCAGCAACGATATTTTAATCTGTAATTTACCGAAGCGCGAACGCGCAGGTTCCGCGACGACATACATGCATAACAGTCTGCCATTGAAGTTCCGAGTTCGCGATTTCCGTTCGTGTCGTCGTTGCATTTAAAACAGAATCCTCTTTAAACCGTGGAAATGCTTTTGACCGTTTGTAATCCATTCTTCCGCGCCGATTACCCCGTAAAGAGTCCGCTAAAACTCGACGTTTGTCCTTCATTTTTACCACTTGGCCATACGTATTTATTTCACCGATATTTTCACGTTAAACGAACGTGAATTCCACGGTTTACACAATCTCATATCCAGCGGCCTCGTGAAACGTCGTCGATCGAGGAAAGCTCGCGGTTCGTATGGACGACGCACGTACCGTACACGTTGGACGTTGAGAAGATCCTCTTATAAATTGTTCTCCCGGTTATAAGCGTTGCCACCGCTCTGGCAGTGAAATGCGCTTAGCGTGCCTTTATCCGAGATCGAAAAGGTACACTCTGTTAAACTCTGACGGGGCTCTCCGGTCATTAGGTCTCATGATACTCTCACCGCCGTTCGAGGAGATGATGAAGCGAACAAGAGGAGATCGTGGCTGATTCAGGGTGCTCAGCAAACCATGAGGTATCCATGAACCGTTCGAGAAAATCCGGTAGCTGACCGCGTTACTTCTCGTGGAGGCTTCTCTCCACGGCGCGTGTCAAAACACGAGTACCAAGCCGGAAACAACGGTAAGAACGTCGAGCACCACGCAACAAGAGCAAGAACGAAGAGGGTGGATAGAGACCGCGTAACCTAGCGAAATTATCGAATAATCCACGCTAGGATGATCACCTCGATTCAGGGACGCTCGTTGTTGCCGACAATGGCGGTCGAAACAATAGCCTCGCCGACAAAAAGGTCATCGATGCACGCTTACGGCGAATTCAGCCTCGACGCGAGGGTGTCCGTGTCGCAGATCGGGACCATTCTGTGTTAATCAGCTAGATTCGTCGTTAGAATTTCGACGACGTCCTCGATCCGCTCGTAAAAAAGAGTTCGACAGCGTGAGAGAAGTTCTTCGCCAGAAAAGTCATAAAAGAAAGATTCACGGTTACTGGTTGGATCAGTTTTACTCGAGGATAATCTGCGAGAGGCGAGCATTAAGCTTTTTCCTTATTTTCTTCGGAAAGAGTCAGCCCCTTCTACTCGATCGTGGACCGTGAGTTAACTTATCGAGTTGGCGGACTGTCGAGTTAGAGGAAAGTTCGGGACGGCAAGTATCATCTAAGTACGTGGTGCACGGTTCGATCCTTCGAGTGTTGTCGCCGGAGTAGGCGGATGTCGAACGGGTTTCGTGGTCCGTCGGGTAAACTTTTTCTCATTGCGGCCAGCCGAGTTGATAGCGAAATTCAACCTGGTCCAGTAGCTACTTGATTTCGAACGGGAGTAATGGAAATTCGATTTGCTCGAGTTTGCTCGTAATCCGCGTCTCCATTATCGAAGGAAAGGTACGCACGGAGTATCTGCGTTTAATCAAATCCATCTGCCCGCGCGCTCGAAAGGGTTTCGAACGTGAGATCGTCCATCGAACTGATATCGAAAATAGACGAAAATTGTCGCAAGCGATGTCTCGTGCAGATACGATTCCATCCGTGAGCAACAAAGAAGGGGGTAAAGAGACGTATAAAGGATTTTCGCCAAAACTTCGCCCTCACGACTATAGACGAATCATTTGGTTCGGATGGCAGCAAAAGGAAAGATCCGAAATCGTATTTGCCATTCCCATGATTATTTGGCCGTGCTCGGCACCGTTTCATTCTACGTACCTTCCACTCTCCCTCGCCACCCCCTTTTTTTTTCCTTCATCAGGCTCTTTTATAAATGACCAATAACGTGGGTTGAGTCGAGGATGAATGGGATGCTCCTTTAGGATCCTGCATTCTGCCCTAAGAATGCACTTTTCTGCCGGGTGAAATGAGCCGAGCTAATTTCGGATCCTTGCCTCGAGATCGAACGCAGACCGGCGGAACGAAACGGCTCGGGGTGGAATAATGGCTGGGAGGAAAAAAAAAGGAGTAAGTTTACGGAAGACGACGTCGATCTCGCGATTCCCTTTCATACACGTCGAAACCGGGAAACCTCGATCTTCGATCGCCACGAATCACCCCATGTACTCCCTTTGCCTCGTGTATATCCGTTTGAACGAAGGCAGCGAGGCTTCCTCGAGCACAATCGAGATTCGTCTGCCTCTTTGGCGGACTGGTACCAAAGCGTCATTGGCTACCTGTTGTCATTGCGTCACGCTTTATCGCGTCCATCTCGAGGGATTTTCGGTTCGATTCGTACGATCTCCGATCGCTGGTTCGCCAGAATCGGCATGAAACGAACCACGATAAATGTACATCGGGGTGTTTTACCGGGGATTCCGATCAATTTGGTGGCCGGAGCAACCGGTGAGAATGCAAAGTAGTTTCAAGAGGGATCGCATCGATCACTAAAGTTATCGCGCTGGTGGGGGGTTTAAGAAGTTGAAATCAAATCTATCTCCGATGTCGATAGCGGAAAACCTTGGCACCCTTCCAGTTGCCGATGTACTTGATCACTCGCGAGGGAAAACGGAGGATTCGGGATTTTTTATCGGGACCATTCGTCACGGTAAGCGGAAGGGTTATTTTGTAGATAAACGCGGAACAACTGCAATTTATCAGCAAATAGTTGTAATAAAAGTACAACAGTGGAGTACGAGTTCCATCGAAGTTGCTGGATGGCCCTGGATCCTGACAAATGAGTGCCATAAGCGCCTTTTCGAACAGATATTTCATACTTATGAGAAGAAAGGCCCACCCAACGAACAACCTCGATGGAAACTTTTTACAAATTTTAATCGAATCGGGTTTTCAATCTACCCACTGTTTTCTATAACCTGATTCCGAAGAGAAGCTAGACTCATCGTTGACGCCAAGGTGGTCTGGATTATGCGCCAAGAAACAAAGATCTGGCAACTCTTAATATCGACGAAGAGGAATTCATAATTCCGGACTTTAATGTCACTCGGCATAGATCCAAGTTTTTATTTCGAGATTAGACCGGGGAGGAGCGAAATTCTGTGTACACTCGTAATTACAGAGCGTCCACGTTTGCTCGCCATTTCGAGATACGAAGGTAAAGAGTTGGCTGGAATTTTAGAACTCGATTCTGCGGACTACAGAATCTCCTCTCCAAAGATCTCCTTTTAATTTACGTGGTAGTTGTGAAATAAACATTCAACTCGCTAACTGGGTCAAGTATTATAAAAAAAAAAAAATAATTAAGAAAATTGCTGAGAAGTTTCAGCTGCTGATATCTGTGAAGCGCTACGAAGTTTATAAGTGTAATATTAACACAAGACTGGTAAGAAGTAACGTTGGAAGTTCTTTGGTTCACCTTCAGTAGGTGTATCGATATTGTGTGTCGTTACTTTGGACGAAAGTTCAACTCTTCATCGAACTATGCCGAGAACTTTCAAGTGAGATTACCCGGCATGATCGAATGAGGAAAATTGAATATCCCCTTCCTGCGCGGTATTTTTGGCAACAGACATAGGCGAAACTTGAACGAAGAGGCGTTCCCGAAATTTGGGTCTAGGTTGTACAAAGGAGATGAGGGAACGTTACCTAGAAAACGCGATACCGCGTTGCTGATACTCTTCCTGAAATTCTATCCAACGACAGGAGCTCGGATTAGCCCTTCAAATTCATTTCTTACCAATTTCGTACGTCTTGAAATTAATATCTACTTCCCAACGAGGACCACAGTCGACTAGGTTGGTCTTCAACCAAAATACAAGGCTATTCATCTCCTTTATCTCCCTCTCGACGGAACACGAAGCCGAATCGGGCCTGTCCCCGAATTTCTTTGAGACGGGACACGCCCCAAATAAAAAGGCCAGCCAATGGGGTGGCTCAAGGAGGGGTTGCGCGTGAAATTAAAATATCCTTCTGCCGTAATGACTCGAGGTACTCTGGTAACAACGCACGTGAACGCTACGCACGGTCCTGTGTGTAACTTTGTTTGCTATACGCGGTGCGCGAAGGGTGGCGCGGTCCCAACCCCTCGCGGAGGGTACGGGCAACCCTTCGAATCAGCCGGACATATGTTGAAAGAGAGAGAGATGCGCATTGTATTATTCAGGAACGGCTCGTGAGATAACGTTACTCTGATTTTTAATACGAGTGCCGGGGCAGGATGCACGCTCCTCCTTGCGCTGCCTTGGTAACATCGTAATGGGATTAGTCGCGTTATTAGGGGTTTAAAATCACGGCTATGTTTTCTCTGATCTTTCCGCATGCTCCGTGGTGGTATTACAGCGGGTTTAATTCGTTTATCCCGGTGCCACCAGTGCTTGTAACCCGTCGTAAGTGCTTGGGTTAGAGTGACTATCTTAATTAAACAAAGTAGAATCGAAAGTTTTCGGATATGTTGTTCAAGTATCGAAGATTCTTAATTTTTTGTTACGATGAGATGTGGGATTGTTACGATCTGTAATTTGTACGACGACGATACGATCTGGGAGGTGACAATTCGTACGAACCTATAAACGAAGCAGGTGCCAAGGTTTGAAACCGTTCGCACGATAACGTGCTGTGAGTGACGAAGTGAAAATTGAGAACGGTCATTCGTAAGGGCGTCTCGACGTTAAATATTAATTTTCCGCTCCGCGAGCAACGCGGGTGCCATGCATGACACGCTCGATAAAGCATCCGCAAGTAATCAAGAAATTACTTCGTGGCTTTTTCAGCAAGTACCTACAGCTAGCCACATTTGGGACGGTACACACGAAATTAAAGCGGTCATTAGCAAAGAACCGTTGCCTGAACACGACACGGTTCGTTGTTCGTTTCCTTCCTCAATGAACGGACGATTAAGAGTGTCGAATCGCAAGCGGAAATAATGGAGCTTAAATTTATGGGTAATTCTAGAATCGTAGGTGTATTTGGTGGAAGCATGCGAATTGGGTTGACACGGAGATTAATTTCGCGCGTTACGCAAGCACGGAATCGACGAATTGTTCGTGAATCGCGTCTTTCGAGAACGATGACCAAAAACGATGACCAGAACGCGCTTTGAAGTTCGTCGTGTCCGTTAGATTTTACGGAATAAGCTTTGCTAATTACAAGCAAATATTTATCCATTTGGGATTCTGAACGTTCTGTGGCGAGCGGGAACTATTTATGTATCGAAACAGTTTCACGGTATCCTCGTGTTCGAGATCGCGGAACTGTGCTGTCTAATTTTTAAATATAATTCCCGGTAGTAGCACGTGCATCTAGGTCGTCAAAGGATGGTGGAAATTCTCGTTTTATGCGTCGAGTCTATAAAATCGGGAACGTACGCGATCATTGAACGACAGAAGATTCCCTGAGAATGCAAATCGTTTGATAGAGAAATGAGAACGTAGATTCACGTAGATTCGTGATTCGATTTGGATCTTTCGAGTTATTGAATATCGATGCGGCCAGAAACGAAGTTACCACTCAAAAGAGCTCGGTTCGTTTTATGGAAGGGCCGACGGTATAAATCGTCAACTACTAAGAACCATAACCACGTTTCCCAGCTAATTATCTCTGCGTTTTAATAGAGTCCCTTTAACGAAATTGTTTCTCAAACATTTTCATTCTATTCCTCTCTTACAAAAAAGAAGAACCTTCGTGGAACTTGTTCCGAATATCTTTTTCCATTCGCGTGAAATCTCTTTCAATTTTCCGTTTCCGGAAATCACTAATGACACTTTCCTTAACCGCGCGCTGGTTACCTGTACCGTCTCCTCCCATCAGCTTATCTTGATTGCCCGCGCAGATTCTTGAACACGTTCCGCAAGAATCTCGGTGATAATCGACGACGAGAACCATGTAGAAGAGCACTCAGCGAACCTTGGCTCATTTGAGGAAAAATTCTGAGGAAAAATCCTTCGAGTATTTCTCTCCTTTCAATTTTACTTATCTTCTTTAATTGAAATTAAAGTAAACAAGGAACCGCTTAAACAGTTCACGAGAAATTAAAGAATCGCGCGCCGGACTCACGCGGAGAGGAATAGCCACGATATATTCTGTAGTCAGCAAACGTATTCAGCAGACCCGGCGGTCGTTTCCGCCAATTTAAAATCATACTTCAAAATCATCGCGAGGAACGAATGCAGCCGGGAATAATGAGGAGACATCGTAGGGGTTGGAGCCAATAATAGCGGGAAGATGGGTACGGAGGTAGTATAAAGTTTCCGGACATATTAGCCACCCGTCGAATTAGCGTTGCGAGAAAATGCCCTACTCAGTGTCGATCCCAGGGGAGGCGAGACGCTTGGTCCCCGTGCGCGTTTAGGGTGAACTGAAAGGGGGGCACCCTCAAGAAAGGGCGGGGCCCTGTACAAAAGGGGCCCCGAAAGAAACCAACCCCTGGGTGGAGTTAGCACCCCGTATATATATGCTTGCCACGGTGGTCCTTTGGGGTGCAGAGCACGTTGTACCATTGAACAGTGAGGATCTCGTATCGAAAGTCTCTGCGCCGTTTACCGCCACCGAGCGTCCGCTCGAGTATCCCGTGGAGACGGAAGGATCGTCGTCGAGGGCTGGTGACGGCCACGGAGACGCTCGAGGGAAACGTTTGGACGACCAACGGATGAAATTCGGTGAACCGATGGGAAATTGTGCGAGACGACGCTTCAGTGGCCGCAGGATTGTTTAGTGGTTCGAGTCGAGTGTTGTTCAATCCGATCGAACAGGATCGGGCGAGTTGAACGGAACGCGTGCGGAAGATAAACATGTCGCGAAGTTTCCTCGTGGACTCGTTGATCGGCAACAATTCGCCACCGGCGTACCCGTTGCCTTATTACGGCAACCAATTGCCCAGCTACATGTTCAACTTCTTCAATCTGGGACTGGGTTATCAACCAATCAGGCCGGTACCAAGGCCACCGGCGATGCCAGTTCCGGTACCAATTAGCCCGCCCACCTTGGCAAGCTTGCCCACGATGCCTGGCCAGAGTCCTCCATCACCTTTAAACACTTCCACCAGTAGACTCTCCGGTAAATACCGCCCTTCAACCGTGCTCCGTGAAACAGAACTTGACGTGAATATCTTTTAAGTACGTTGTGCCTAGTTTCACGTAAACGTTTATTGCATTTTGTTTTAGATATTTCAGCACCGAGCGAGTCACCGTCGCGAAACAGTACTCCGACCCCGCCACCGAAATCTCCGAACTCCATCGGCAACAGCTCGAAGAGGATTCGTACCGCGTTCACGAGTACTCAATTGTTGGAACTGGAACGCGAATTTGCATCGAACATGTACTTATCGCGACTGAGGAGGATCGAGATCGCCACGAATCTAAGATTATCCGAGAAGCAAGTGAAAATTTGGTTCCAGAACCGCAGGGTGAAGTACAAGAAGGAGGATCTGCCATCGGGGCAAACGCAGAAGTGTTGCTGTTTGAGGACCTGCGGGAAGAGGAAGGAAGGGTGCGGTGACGAGTCCGCCAGCCGAAAATGCGAACAGGACGAAGAGAAACCGATGAGGGACGAGAAAACGGAAATGGCTGACAAGACTGTCGATGTTGTCGGCCAGGAGGATTCGTCGAATTCCATAGCGGATCGTTTCGAGCAATCGATCCCGTCGTTGCCCGTGACAGGGAACCCGCAGCGGATTTTACAGGAAACGGAAGAGAAATTAAATGTTCCTAGGGTCAGCTCGATGGTCGACCGTTCTGGTTACGAGAGGGACGTCCACAATTTGCCGAAAGGGTTGAAGAGGAGCATGGTCGACGCGGTGGAGGAAATTGAAGATAAAAGGAGACGGATCGATGGGTCGTCCGTTTATCAGAACACGATTCAGGGTACCGTCGTCGGCCCCCTGTTTCGAAGCATGGGATGCACCAAGCATACCGTGGAAAGAATCGTCAATTCGTAGAGAATAAAGTGCAGGACGGAATTCCGTTTACAGCGGAGAACGATTTTTCAAGATTACGTTTCGCTTGGGTTCTTCTGTTTCATTCCGCGTACGACTGACGTTTCTGTAAATACGTATGATGCAGACGAGTCTTGTAAATACTGTATATATATATTTTTATACGAACCGTATGGAAAGCGATAGCACACGCTCTGTATATTCTTGCTATAATTTTAAGGGGAATAAAATGGACCATTGAAATTTATCGTGTATTCATTTGCTACAACTCCACTTTGAATATCTTCGCTCCGGAATATTCCACGGAATGTATTGCTATTATTTTCCGTGACGATAAATACCTCGTTCGCATCGCTGGTAGCATTTTTGCCTCCCTGGAATTATTAAAGGGTCCGCCGATAGCGATGCAGCTTAATCGGAATTTGTTCAACGTAAATGACAATTTGGCAATTTAATACTATATCGCTGCCAACGATCTCTCTGGTACATTTCTACGGGGATTTAATTAATTCCATTTGATACGTTAACGAAAATTACAAGTTAAACGGCTAGAGGGACGGATAAATATTTCACTATCTACGTTGCACACAAAGTCTCCTCGGACCAATTTCGCGATGCAATTCGGTGTACGATCCCGTCGTTGTTCCACACGGATCACTGATACAGTTACGGCTATTGATTTCCCTGCGAGCCACTGTCGAGACTTGCATAAAAACATCGCATTACGTCGTTCGAATTATTTAACCGTAAAGGTAGGATTCAGGCGAATCAACGTTACCTTTATCTATCGAGGTCGTAGTCGGTACGGATTAATTTATCGACGACACAAATCTTCGCGGACAAAAACTCTCATCTTTCTCCTCGTGTGAAATATCATACAACCCCCTATCGAAGAGTCATCGACCATCGCGAACAAATTTCGAATAAACAAATTTCTATGTCGCGTCACGAATAGCAATGTCGTAAAATTCATCCGTAGAATAGTCGCGCGTCTATCGTGGATTAGCATAAATAAACACTGTACAAGCGTCCAGCGACCATTAATTCCCCGGAAGCGTTACGAATGCAAAGAGGCGCCATTTAACTCGGCTGGGTTATCACGTTGTGTCCAGCATCCGGTGAAACAATTTTCCGACCGCCAGGCCGCAATAAAAGGGATTAAATACGACGAAGATGGAGAGCCCGGTACCGAGGGTAGAAGAGGAGGAACGGCAGAAGGCTGGAAGGATCTCGAAAGCCGGAGTCGCGGTGACCGCGGCGTGGCCATTGTCGGCGAGAAATCGGCCGTGATGCCGTAAATCCTGGAAATTTGTCAAGAGGCCCCCACTTTGGGTTAAATTTAAGGTAAAACGTAGTTAATGGTGTTAAGGAGACGCACGACAATGCCAGGAGGCACTCTCGCATCCTCGTCGATCGACAATGGGACACTTGTGTCGCCTTCGTGCTCGCAGCGGGCGAGCGAACGTGAAAACCGGCTGCCCTTTTTTTTTTTCTCTTCTCTCTCCTAGGTCCCCGACGCACTCCGGCCCATTCACGGATCTTCGCTCTCGGAGCTTCCCGGTTCGTGTTGGCCTCATTCATTCGCGCGCAGAATGAATGGCCAGCATTGGGGAAAAGTCCGAATCAAAAAATTGTCAGCTTCGCGCGCTCGCCAGCTTTCTTCGTGTCCCCCTTTTCCTTGACGAGGGAAGAGGTCGGTACTTTTGAGGGCCGCCTCGTCCGTCGGCTTAAAAGGACGTTTAGCGGTGGCTGGCAGCGTTAAACTCGGTGCAAACCCCGCGGTCCTTTAACGCGCACGCCACTTCACCCTCGATTCACCGGAACCGTCCACCTCTACGGCGGAGGACCAATCGAATACGCTTCAAAGTATCGTTGCTATTGAACTGGAGGAAGTTTTCCTGCCGGGCGAAAAATTTCGAGTGTTCAGCCTGCATCGGATACCGAATAAGTGCATGGAAGCTCTCGGGAAGGTTATTGGAATTCCGAAGCTAACGTTTCGCGTTCTACAGGATGTGTAATGACGCTCCTTTGTCTCGGTTGCTTCGCGTTTCCTCAGGATGAAAGGGCTTGTTGTGTTTCCTCGCGCGAAATGAGTTGATGAAACGGTCCACCGTACCGCGGTTCTAATCGCGTTACCGCGTTAGAGCGCAACGAATTTTCAGGATTCCGTTTATCTCGTTTTCTAAATACGATTTTCCCGTGGCACGAGGCAATCAAGCGCTACGTTGCCTTCGACCAATTTCACTGAAGAATACATAGACTTCCGTCGCAGTTTGAAGTGAAAAATTCCTTTATCCTTAATCGCGATCAAAGCTGCGGGTTGATCTAATCGTCTCTTCTTCTAATCAGCCGACAATACGCTGATCCTGTCCGGCTGTCAAGCGGCTGTCCAATCGCGTCCCGTGAATTCTGTATCGACCTAAATGATCCTGCGTCTGCACCGTCGCCGGTGGACGAGCTGCAATTCAATTTTCCGGACCCTCGCGTGCTCAGTCTCGTCACGCCTCGAATTCAATCCAATCCCTGGCTAATGCGAGAGATATGCAGATACGGGCGCCGCAGCTCCTTTACAAATCCATTAAAATTTGAACCGTTCCGGAGCCAGCCGGATGGACACGGACGCACGGATGGAACCAGAGCGCGATCCTGCGGATTGCCAGGGACGCTCGGGAATCGGCGGGGGTTTCGACTAACGAGGCGCCGGATAATTAGACACGTTTTGACTTCGCGCCGTGGGGACTTAAAGCGAGAGTGGAGGCAACTAACCGACGGAATGTGGCTGCCCCGATGTCGACTCGGACGCGCGTGTCTTTCACGTCGTTTCGAAGGCTACTTCATCGCGAACACCCTTGAATCACGTTTCCTGATAAACACGTGACATCTCGCTAATTGTACACCGCAATTGATGACTTGATTGCTTTAAGCGTGATAGTCCGGTTATGGTATTTCATTAATAGAAACGCACCAGGATTGGCGATTATGTCGCACTGATTACTATTGGAATTGTAATTACGTGGCGATACGGTGGTTATTATTAGCCCCGGAGAACGGACAGAGAAACGATATTGGAATTGATTCGAGCGTGTTGAAACTGCGACGTCGAACGAGAGGAAAAAGTTAACGCCATGATTTCATCTTGACAGAGTCACGATGTGGAAACTTTCGAAGAAGGAGACAAGCCGTTCCACGTTGGTCCAGAATATTGAAATTGTTCCTGTCGCTAACGGGGAGTAAGGGTCGCTGAAAGTGGTATTAATGAGATCGAGCGGCTCGCGAGAAAAATTGCGGTCGCAAAACCTTTTCGGTGGGGAGAAACCGCAACGGTTCTCGCGCCTGGAAACAAACGAACGGAAAGGGAGGCCGAGGAACCATCGAGCAGGACGAGAAAGAGTAGCGTCCGCCGGCGAGGGGAGGGAACGAGCCGGAGAGAGGGTGAACCGTGGTTTTCCGGTTCCGGAGCGCTAATTCATTTCATCTTATGCGCATTGAAGTGCCGCTCGATCAACGTTGAAAAGAGTCAGCGCGACAGCGCTCGAGAGCCTCGCAGAATGGCGGGGGTTGTCGTTCTCGGGCTCTCGAGCGTTTCGTCGAAAGGGGAGCGCCGGTGACAAGACGAACAGAGAGCCGACGCGACACGGTGCGGGCACTCGAAAGTTGAAACCGTTTTTTCGCGTTTGCCATGCGATGGCACAATGGCGAAACGCGGTTTCAACGTCAACGCCCGGAATCGCGTTTTAGGGCGCAACGCGAGCACCGCCACGAGTGTCGTAACGAATTTATTCCCGGCAAGGGTGTGCGCCCTCCACCCCGCAAAGACTGCGATACCATTGGTGAAGGTACCGTTTAAAGTTATACGAATTCACTCCGCTTGTACGCGATCGGATCGAGGTTCGGTTCGCGATAGAGAATTATGCAGATCGACTGGGTATACGTGCCGCGGTTTGCGGTTTCGTTCCACGGTGACGGAAAAAACGTGTCGCTTTTATTATTTTCTGATGGAAATATGTGGTGGTTGGTCATGGAGGAAACTGTCTCTTTCAGCAACCACGAGAACTGGGTCAGGATTAAAATATTTACTCATGTGTCATCTTTGATCTCCCTGGTTCACGGACGGTATTAACTTGATTCAGCGTACGGTAGCACCAATGCGTATTACGCTGCTATCTCTATTTATGGACTTGGCTGATTCGCACATCTATATTCTCGAATGTACCAACTCGTAAGCTGTTGTACCAATTGTCAATTATTCCCTAAATTGCCTTGAATCTAGCGTAACTAATGAACACTTATCGTCTACTATTATTTCTATACAACTTCTCGTATCACGGGATGAGAATTAAATCTCGCAGCAAGTTTGAAAATTCACCAAATATTTCCTATAAAGAACGAATTATCACGGGTCGTTGGAGCGCTCACACGCGCTCCATTTTGTCCCTCGCCTTTCATGGTCTCGGCGTTTGCCGCTTTTCGATGACGACGCACAAAACCTGAACGTTTTTAGAAAAACGCGGACATCTACAATGGCGAAGCTATCTCATTGTGAAGCAGCGGCATTGTACGATCGACTGCATTACCAGCGATGTTAGCCACCACGGCTACGCGAACTGTACTCGACCAATGACGTGAGGATAATTCCACTGAACCGCCCACAAACACGGGAACCTTTTACCTGAATTCGATTGGAAACGCACACAGAGTGCTGTAATAGAATTCACGAATATGGTGTCCAGGTATTCGGATAGTCATTGATTACTTGCGAACACGGAGACGTGTCATCGCTGCGAAGTGATCTATAAGTCGACAGGATTTTCTAGTGTTGCAGGGAGCAGCATTGCACCCTACGCTCGAGGAGAAAAATTTGTTCTGACAAAAATTGAGAAACAACTTCCTCGAATTACTTCCTCTGTTTGCTAGTGAAATTAATAGAGAAAAGCGAGGAATAATAGAGACACAATTTCGACGAGTCATTAGACGGTCATTACGTATAGCAGGTGCCTTCCTATTAAGCCGTGAAGCGCGCGTGTCCCACGCATCTGCGTTCGTTTACTTTTCCTACCTTTAGTTTCAGGAAATTACTGAGGGCTCTATCAATACGGTTTAACCGAAAAATTTGGCCGAGCGTGACGATCGGATGCCTCGACGTTCCAGGCTTCGAAGGGTTAATAATCAGGAACGAAGAAGCCTGTTGTAACGTCAGGGTAGATTCAGCATTATAGTTTCACCTGCTTTCCCGCCCATGAAATTGATCCGTAGCCTATTTTTATTTATTACACACCCTACGTTTGTTACAACGCACTTCGTGCTACGTAAAACTCGTGCAGTTCGACGACTACTGCATCGGATAGGGAATGTAAATCAGATATCCCTTCTTTTTAATTGAATCGCATACGCGCGCGATAAAAAGTGTGCATGATACTTGAATATCTAAGATGACTATCTGAAAGCGCCAGAAAACAGGGTGTAAGTATATTGAGCTCAGCTTAGAGGCGCAATAATAAAATGCTGAAATGCAAATGAGCATCTGCCGCCTCTGTGGCTGAGATTGATTTACGAGTTTGGCGCTGGTAACTATTTAGCATGCTCGTTGGTAGGTATACGATGATACGCGAAAACCTCAACGCGCGGAGGTTATTGCGAATATTCGAGGCATGAAACTTTTACGTGCAATATACGCGACGCGTGTAAAGACTGCGCCGTCGTTGCGAATTCATCTTTCGAATACACGCTCGCTAAAAGTGGCGCAAAGAAAATCACGGCAGAGCAATTATTGTTTCGCGAACAGTAGCGAAATGTCGCTATCGCATTTCGCTTTTCGAATTAAAGTGATTCATTTTAAAAAATAGAGTTCCATTTTAAAGGAGCAACTGGTCGTTACCGTTCGAATCACGATTCAAGTTAATGGGAACAATGAACGTGCACGTAGTGCTGCTCGAATGCGTTCCTCGACTGTAAATGATTTGCAAAAATGAATTTTGCACGATGCAGAATACAATGGAAATGTATTGGGTTTGGAAAAAGAAAAAAAATCGGGCTCAGCCGGGATTTGAACCCGGGACCTCTCGCACCCAAAGCGAGAATCATACCCCTAGACCACTGAGCCTTTTACGAAAGAATACAGCTTATTATGGAATGTCACTGCTTAGCGTAACACACTTTCCCGATCACTGGTTAAATTAATTTCCTCGTCGGTGTTGCGCTTCGTTCAATGAAATAAATTCTCTCTGCGTTCGATTCTGCGACCGTCGTGATTAAAATCGCTCGTTTTAAATATGATTTAAATTTTTGCATTATTAAATATTGCCTGTAGCGCATGACTATGTACACATTGAGCGTAATTAATTTTATGATAATTAATTCATACCTTTGACACGGTCATCCGCTTAATTATTTGTTTGAATAATTATTTCAGTCGCTCGAACGCGGAGAGCACTTGAAAATCTGACGTGGTTCGGAGTGAAAGTACCCACAGACATACAAACAAGTATGAACGAGAGGAGCGGTGATATGTGTAGGTGGATAAGGATGGTTGATAGGAATGCTTGCCTTCACATTCAAGAAGATATTCTGACACGCTCGTTGACCTACGTAAATGGAGTGCAACAAACTTTCGCGTGAAAATATTCTTGACGCTTCTCTTATCTCGCGCAGCGGGAATCGTATTCCGCTGATAATTTTGCAATCGCCGACGTTAGTATAAAAGTTGGAATAATTTTCGCTGAAATTCGTCACGACGTAATGCACGTGCCATCGAATAACTTAATTAGGATGTGCTACTGGGTATCTTTGATCTGCCAGTAGATCGCGATCGCAAAAGATCACAGTGTTCTCCGGTTAATTCGATAAGTGAACGAAATGTTGCTGGGAAGCGTTTGCCGCTTCAATTTTTTAAGGAACTAGGTCGCATCGGTTCGAAACACGTTCACGAACGGATTGCTACGCAGAGAGCGAAGAACAGAGCGCCTCGTGATCGATAGGAGATCGTAAAGCTTGCACCGTTCGCCCTATTTGTCATAATTAGCACCATGAAATGGCCACTTAATTTCGATTTCCCCTTCAGTGAAGAAAAAAGAGAGAAAGAAACAGAACGCTCTCTTTGCATCGGTCGTGGTAACGTCGCAAAAAATCGTCATTGTATATCGTCACCTCGAACGAACCAACGCGTGGACACCCTTTAAACGGACTGCGAACCCATCGAGCAGCTTTCAGCTGGTCGCGAAGGGTCGGGAGATTTGTAGTCGTTCCACGATCGCACGCTAGCCTGTACGAGGCAAAATCTAATCTAGCAGCGGCTTACTGGATCCATCGTTTCGATTCCGGTAAGACTCGAGGCAACTGAGGGACCAGGTCGGTATTTAGCGATGACCAACTTCGGCCGACGATTGTTGCGAACCTTTCAACCCGCTGGGGATTCGCCGGTGTCTCTCGTGATGTTTCGTGACCGCAGATCCAGCGACTTTGCGCGGCGGTTCTCGTTAACGAAAGTGGTGAACGTTTCCGTGGCTGAAGATTGTTTCCCCCGGAGTTCACCGAGTATTGATTTTCCTTCGGACGTGGAGTTAGACCAGAGATTCGAGTTAAATCGCCCGACGTGCCATTGGGACCTTTTCTCCTTTACTTCTACGCAGTGGAACAAGCGTATACAAATTCGTGGAGAAGGCAGAGACGTTCCTCGAGTGACCACGCGTTCCAACGCGCCTTTTAACGTCACTTTAACGGGTCCCGATACCGATCTACCGATGTTCCCTCGGCTGGGGGTGGAC
The DNA here is from genome assembly GCF_050948175.1 of Xylocopa sonorina. NCBI lineage: Eukaryota > Metazoa > Arthropoda > Insecta > Hymenoptera > Apidae > Xylocopa > Xylocopa sonorina. The sequence goes on from NC_135203.1 coordinate 9,159,042, forward strand.
TTTTTCACGGCGATTCGTTCGGATCGAGGAGTCCCGAGAAATCCGATCGAGCTCACGATTGGCTGAGGACGAAAACGGAGGAGAAAAAGAGGAAGAAGAAGAAGAAGAAGAGAAACGACAACTCGCTGATCGGGCATCATATTCCTCGAGGTTCGACCAGCTCGTTCTTAAATCTCGCCGAGTCATCGCGCTAATCCTTATTTAACCCCGGAGTCTATCGGCAAGGATCGAACGCCAGGATTAACTTAACCGTTTCCGCAACAATGGGGCACACGAGAATACACCACTTAGCGCGGGGCTACACCTTCGTCTGACAATATCTTGATCGGGGCCAACAGACGCACCCGGGGAGATCGCCAGTAAAGTTGTCAGTCCTCGTCGAGATACGTGTCAGCATAGACCATTCTGTAATGGAAATTGAGTAAGGAATGCAATTAGCGTGGACACATCGGGCCTACGAAAGCGACAATTAGTGGTGACACGCTTGACAAGCCGCCGGTACTTAGACAATGCGATAATACTGATCGTTATCGCCGCGGGGTATCGTCAGGGTATACGTCTTCAGCGTACAATGTCGGTGTGTTAATTAATTGACACCCCTCTCGCTTGGTAACGGGAAAACGAGCAATAGAATCTGGGAACGCGGATTCCATATTTTCTTCCCTTAACCTGAAATGGCTGCCGCTCGTGCATTAATTAACGTTCATAATTGGCGCGATGTTCGCCCATTAGAAGCGAAGAGACCGCACGCGCGTCGCAATTATCTATTCGCCAGGATGAAGCATCGGTGGAACCGACGAACAATCACGTCGCAGACAACGAGCAACGCCGCGTTTCGAGTGTCGTACCGTTAATGAGAGATTTGCATAACATTAGCTACCCTTCGACGGCGAATTAATGTCCCTCCTCTCGACGGCGACATAATAGCGGAACAATGAACGTCGCGCGAAGGGACGAGGCGTTAACCGACTCTAAAAAATCGTGCCCACTTATGTCTATGCTAATTTTATCTGCTAGCGAGACCAATCGAGCCATTAGGTCTGCCCGTTGCGGGCAAACGTGCGATCCGCGGAACAACAGTTAATTGCCACCGGCAGGCTGAACGTGCAAACGGTGGCAATAAAAGTATGCGCCGCGTGCCCTTTCGAATAATGGGTTTTAATAAACGAACTTTAATGGAGGTGCAATATGTGGAAGGAACTGTAACGCGTGAAAGTAGTTCGCTTCCTCGTTTCCATTAAAATCCTAATTAATGATTGAAAATTCAACGGCGAACGCGTTATTACGACGTGGCAGCGAATTTTTTGGTCATATTGACTGTCGACTTTTACGCCTGCCTGTTGAAAGCATAATTCTTCCCGTTGTCGTCTATTTGCTCGCTTTTCCGACCGCCCCGTGAGACGAGAGGGCAATTTAATTAGCTTGGGATTTTCCGTTTAATTCATCTTCTCGAAAATGAAACGACGAGGCCTTTCAACGTAACGACGGTCATACAATTACGCCTCCGCTTCGCTCGGCCTTGCCTTTTTCTATTTTCTATAAGACGCTCCGCGGTCGTTGATAAATTCCAGATAACGATCTGTTTTCCGGCTGGCGTCTCTCGGTCACCCTCGTCTCTTCTCCCGAAAAATAATGACCTCTCGTCTGATTTCATGCAACTTGCTTTGGAGAGGCTCCCGGGGCAAAAAAGGAAACCAAGTGTTCACCGGCATGGAATAAAATTACAGTACGAATTCACTTCACGCGGTAACCGCTATCGGAACGCACCGCGAACACCCGCACTTGGAATTGAATTAAACTTTAAATTGAAAATTCCTATTTCGAACTACTTTATTTTACTCCCGCGTGGCCAGTCTGTACGGGTACATCGTAGAAATCGGGCGCGCGGTGAAATCTGAAAAAAATTTCTCCTCTTTTCATTTACATCGTTTAATTAAACGCCCTCCTCATTAAAGAAGAGAGAAACGACCGTATACTTGTGATCCACGTCACGAAACAATGGTCCCCGCTAAATTATATACATTCGTTATAGAGTCTCCATGGCGGCGGGTGTCTTACCCGGTGGATAGACCGCAGTACAAGGGTTGTCCGTAGATACACGTTTATTAATCGCACCCGAGACAGTATTATATCGCCGGCCATTCATTGTCCACAGGGTTAAACGTTCCGCAAAGTTGCTGGCCCTCATGATTTATAGCTCCGTGGAAGTTTCGCGTGATTGTTTCGGCAGAGACTCCAGCCCCTCGATGATAATGATTAATAGTTCCCATCGTTCGACTGACGTTCGTCCCTTGAAAGTTCATATTTATACACGGGACTTGCCTCTTGTCATAAAATTGTACGATTTCAGCAAGGTGTTTTATGAACGCGTACTCGAGAGAGGGGGACGATGAAAGAAAGATTGCGAGTATCTTCGTTACGCGCTCACTGGAATTCAGCTAATTAGACATTCGTGGGAAAGAGTTTAAGAAAATGTTCGCGACTCTTCCTACAGAATTAAAATTTTCCTGCGGGCGTACGCTGGGAAACGATCCAGAAAAGGACGAGAATCCAGCAATTAAAATGACCCCCGCAATTACTGGTGGACGGTGGTTTGCATCCTTAGGAGTTACCAGAAACTCCAGAAACTTCTAAATGGTCCGGTGTTTCTTAAACGAGATCGCTATCTCGACGTTGCTAATCGTCCTCGCAGTGATCCACTCAACGAGATTCCTTAATTTATGCCAATTTTCAATTCTGCCCCGGAGTTAGCTTCACGAAAATCCTTCTCGCGAAGATTTAGCAATTTCCTTTTATACTGTCACAAAGATCCCTTCTTTTTATCGCCAAGGGGTGGATATTCGGCAGGGCGTCTCGCATACGTACGCTTCCACTATATAACTCCACTGTCTACAGTAGATTGCATTGCCTCTGATAGCTTATCGCAGGGTTAAGGCGAGACCGTGTCTGCTGGAAGAGCGACGTTCAGTCGACCTATTTTCCTCAGTTCAAGGGTTGGAAGGTCGCTCTCGGAAAGACGGGCGTTCCGACGGCTTTTGCTCGCGTTTCTTTTCAAAGACACCGAGGGAATACCGTCCATTGTAAGATTACATGGGCTGCGTTTATTATAACGTGTCGTTCCGTTCGAGCAACTCTGAAAACTGCTCGATCGGAGTGCGGTGCTGGTGCCGCGCTCTGTTTCCATTCGAGATATGGCTGCGACGGCCCGAGGGGGAATTCCTGGCTTTGACACCGAAATCCGGCGATATTCTTCCGCATCGCGTGAGAGTGGCACTCGTGAATCATCGTGAATGTCGACGTTATGAATTAACGCGAGCCAGATTCCTCCGGGGCGAAAGAGGGGCTTGGTGGCGCGGCTTTCTTTCGCGTTTTGCGGTATACACTCGAACGAAAGAGTGCACTTAATTAATGGCCGACCCCTCTGGCTTGCCAGCATTGTTACGTGGCATGTGTTTGCCGATCGCGTACACCGCCGTTTGTTCGAGGTTCAATTCGACGATTCGACCTGGCAAGTGAACCGTTAAAGCCACATCAAGTGCCTCTCTCTCTCTCTCTCTTCCTCTTCCCGTTATGCTGATTAAGCGCAACCCAATGTGTATCGTACGGTACGGCTTTGTACAGAGCACAGACGAGCATTCTCGGTTTCATTTGACGACGAAACGTTTCTCAAGGAGACGACGACGACGTATCGAGCCGTCCATTATTTCAGCTCACTTGACGCTGGCTCGTTGATTTCGTAATTCGCTTCGTTCGATTCTACGGGTGATACGTCGATGATAAAAGGCAACGACTCGCTTGATCAAGTTCGACCTGCTCCGAGGAAACTCGAGAGTCGTATGAAAAAATCCTTGACGAAGGCAAGAAACTGGAGGAGAACTCGGTTTAATCGAGTCGCGCAACACGAGAAGTCCGAGAATAATTTAATTTTTCCCGTTCCTCCTGTTTACCCCGTGCCCGAGAGCAACCATTAAATGCCGTGTAATAAAAGGAGTTAGACAGAACGCGAACGGCTGCATAAGAGGGAATTTAATTTAATGAATAAAATTCGCGCTCTGCCGCCTCCGCGCGGATTCTACCAGACGATTTCCGTTGACGGATCGACGCGATCGTGACAACGATGAAGTACACCGACGTTATAGACCTAACCCAATAAAATCCTCGAGACGAGGGTCAAACCATTCCGTTCCCCTAACCAGCCAGGCATTTTCCTCAGGTTCACGCCCCGTAGATATTTGACGTCGAACCGAGCAGATCCTTTTCTCGTATTTACATTCCCGTGGTGTGTGCACAAGGTTGCCCGATTGGTCGTATTAAACGGATCAGAAGGGGGTGTACGGCGAACCTTGTTGCGTTTTGACTCGTTCGTATTACGACCTACTAAACTTGTCTCTCCGCCGTGCAAATAATGCGTCCACCCGTGTCTATAGGCTTTGCGCGTCGCAGAGGATTCGAGCAACGTTTCCCCGGGCTCTGTTCGCGAGATCAAGAGCGCCTCTCTTTCAAACGAAGCGAAAGATCTGGACGACATCGTAATTTTCTGGACAAGTCGGACTATCGTTTCTTAAATGTGTATTTTCAGCATGAACACGGCAGCTTGCCAGCGTACGACGTCGCTGTTGAATGTTTCGCGGGGAATCGACACGGCTGAGCAATTTCGGAGCGCGAGCATAGAACCCGACGCCTTTTCTCGTCGAAGAAAGGGGACAGGGGGATTGGCAGTCGGGAAAATTGCACGCCCATGGGCAGACCTGGAAAAGATTTATTCAGCAGAGGTGGGTCGAACGCACGTGGCCCCGCTTGAAAACAAGAATCGCGCTGATTAATTCGACGTTTCGCCTATCGATGCAAGATAACGGTGAACGTGCATTTTTCTGGCAAAGCTAACCTACTTCTGAACCGCTAATGCATACACGAGTTGCACATTTAGTAGGAACGTGGAATTGAAGCATTCGCTCCGAGTAGTGGAACTGTCGGGGTGGAAAAATCGAATAAAGACACGCGAGATCCGTTCCATAGCGAAGCACGTCGGAACGTTTACGTGTTCCTGCTCTTAATCGTGTACACCGACGATAAATCAACGGACGTTGCTCGCGAAACTGGAATTCGCGAATGGAACGCGAGAAAAGTACGCGGGGACTCTCGACCAGGAACGATAGGTAGTTAAAGTGAAAAAAAGTTGGCGTCTTGCATTGAGCATGCTGGCATATCGCGACGGTTCCGCGCAAACAGTTTGCTTAGAAACGTTATACGCCTTTTGAGAAGCCAGGGAACGATCGTTTAATGGCTCGTTAAACGTGGCTGCATTATGTGAACGGCTCATTCGCTTCGCAAACAGAGATCAAAGTTATGACGCGCATCGCCCCAGGTCGTTGGTTATAATTTTTTCTTTGCTTACAAGGAGTGAAATGATCCTAAGTGCTCCGGACGAGCCTAAGTAAACGATTGAAACGTTAGACTGTCCGTTGCATTTTATTATAACGGAAGGTCCCTCGAGTTCCCGTTCCAGTTTTTACCTCTTATTGTACGCCAGAAATTTTCGATGCGAATATTCAAATCATATGTTCCAGCTGAAAAGCTCGGTGCACGTTGCGCATCGTGTTCTTAATATACGATGAAACGATAAAGTTCTAATCAAACTTTCAGAGCAACACGTTAGAATCAGCAAAGTGGGTTAAAATCGATATCTCTGTTGGCAATGTTTCAAGAATCATTTAACGGCCTTTACAGTTTGATCTAATATCCATCGTTGCTACGGAGGGTCACGGTTATAATAATTCGCCGTTCGATAAGCAGATGAATAACGCGGATGATCCGCGGGCGCAGGCATAAAGGGTCTCGAGTAAACTCGATGTCAGCGCCGGTGAAACGCAGCCGAATGGATACGGTTACGTGTGTATCGTTGGCAAAAATTCTCGACGCCCGTTTGATCTAGGCACTGCCTATTGTGCGTCGATAATACGCGGCAGGATGGTCGAACACACCGAATCCATGGGGCCCGTGGGTGAGCCCATTGTTGCCATCCACGATGCTACCCTTGGCTGTGTACAGAAGTGCTTAATGCAATAATGCACTATAAAGATACCATCGGGAACTCGATGGCCCGTGTTCTTTGCTCGGTACACAGCCCTGACCCTGCCCCAACGAGATTTCTTCCGACGGGAACGTAAATTAATAAGCGTCCGCTGTGCCACCCTGCGACTCCATTCCCGATTGCTCGTCCCATAATTGTCTGAAATTAACACGCCGGCTGGTTTCCACCGATCTGTTTCTCGATCGTTCCGAGGGTTAATTGAATTTTCCTCGCGACTTTTCTCGCTATCGCCCGTCAGACATGACATGTGCAGAAAATAAGGACACATCGATTTTGTGCTCGGTCAGATTACGCTTCGAAGACCCGTTTCGTGACCGACGATATGGCGGGGTAGTTACTTGCCGCATCATATTTGGGATCACGACTCCACAGGCGTACGAATAATTAAGTAGGTCAGGTCAGCTGCCACATCGGCTATGAAAGTCATAAAATCGAAGAAACCGGGTGAACGTAATTCTCAGTTTATGAGCTTGCACAGGTGCGTCGCTGCCAGTAGGATTACATAAATTCAGTCGGATATAGATTTATCGCGCAAGGAAATGGGGATGATGTTTATAGCTGATTGTTACACAGAATGAACGATTAGTTTTTTACTTCTGTCTGATCACACCAAAAAAGGATCGAACGAGATTTTCTTCGTACCAAAGCCTATCTGAAGCTTTTTAAACAGTTTAGTTGGTAATGTTAATGGAAAAGAGGGTTCAAGTGGCTACAACTCTGCGTCCAGGTAAATTACGTCACACCCCGTGGTGTCCAGGTATCCACCAGGTGTCACCAGACCCTACAAGCCAAACCATTAACCATCCGAATACTTCTGGTCCTCGTGAATGTCTCTCCAATAGTAGGTGCCCCTCTCGCTCTGCGTTGGAGTTCGAGCTCTGTTTTGCCACACTGCGAGAGCGAAGTCGCTCGTTTCTAAGCAGCCCGCCATTGTTGGCGGCACGGTGTCTCGTTGGTTTTCTGACAAATTGGTGGGACGAGGGTAGCCTGTAACAGAGTGAAAACAAATTTGTCTGCGCACGGTCATTGATAGATCGAGGCTCGTATGGCCTTTCCAATTTGCCGCTACATACATCGTACTCGGCGATTAATCATGTCGATCTTCATCGACACGAGTCGCGAGGCCTGTATTCTAATGTTTTCGATGATTACATGTTGCGCTATTAGGCCGTCGTCTGTACGTGAAAAATGGTCGTTGCGCGGTCTTCGCGGGTCCACTTTTAAAGTCTGGATTCAAGTTAACAGCAACGTCGACTCGAAATTGATTACCGAAAAACTACCGCGTTGGTGATCTCGAGCAGCAAGGATCCCCGTATTTACACGGTACCGTGTCCCAGCGTGACAGAAGAAAAACTCTCGAGGACCTCGGCTGGTCAAAGCGACTCGCGGCAGCTGTGAGATCTTGCGGCTCGTTGCACGCCGATTTTCAGCGTCAGGGCCGAACGATTTGTCGAGAGCACACTGGGCCCCCATTTAGAATCGACACGCAGGATCTTGGAAGGATACTGCGGCAACCATCGAAGGATTTCACGCCTCTCGAGGAGTATACTTCTGACTACCACCTCTTCTCCGTTCAATCATCTACGAGGAATCAACGAAATGGCAAAGAATACACGCGTGCTCGTACACGTTCGCCAGTCTGTGTTCGTGAAAGGGACACGCCGACGGAGGGTTGAAATCGGTGATCGTACTCGAGAGACCCGTGGCACTTTGTCAGTTTTGCGGAGAACGCGTGAAACCGTGCGAAATTAGCTACAGACCGCAGATGCGACTTTCCCACATCGTTCCTTTTTTTCCTTTACCCGGTCTCTCGCGATTTACTTTCCGACTGATATTTTTGTATCGGATTCCGATTTTAATTTTCGATGATTACCTCCGTTCTCGAGACGTTATGACATGTTGATCCTAATTCGAGTGATAAGACCTCGATCGGTTCCTCCAGGGACTGTCGCAGCATCCAGTACCCTTTTCGAAGATTGCAGTAATATCCTACCCGCTCAGCTCGGAGCTGTTTCATTTCATTAATCCAACCGAATTTCCCGAACGTCCAGTATTTCCGCCGTGCAATGTAACCCAGATATCTGTCCCTCGGTCATAAACAAGGTGCTAAGCAAGATCCCTGCTACCGTTTTCCTCGTTTAATCGCAGAGTAACGCGGTATATTTTAACAAGAATTATGAGAGGTTTAATACGCCCACTCGTAATTGGTTGTCGGATCAGCGATAACCCCTTAGCACGACGTTCAAAGGCGGCAATTAGCGAAGCACCTGTCGCTAAGCGTTCCGTTGGAGAATTGCAGAAATTAGGAGATGCAGGTAAACCTGAGAATGGGCTCGAAGTAATCGCGAACCGTGAACCGAAATGCCGGAGCGCGGGATAAGGGTTAAAGACGCGTTAAAGCGGACAGCACACTTTTACGCGTTTCATTTCCCCAGTCTCTGTTGGCAATTTCCGCTTTATCGGGTTGAGGCTGGAACGTTCTTATCTAAACACTGCCGTTCTCCGAGGCGATGTGCCACGAGATTCGAAACACACATCTCCTTTCTACAATGGATCCGTTAAATCTCTCGGCTGATCCGCAGAATCTAGTTTTAAACTTTCCGCTGGCAATTATTTTTAAACATTCGAACATGCTTGTACAGGGAAATCATTTCAAACTAATCACTTCCCATCAAGTTTAACAATCCATACTGCTTAGGCAGTTCCAGTGTTAAGCCTACAGATATACTTAAATCTACGTGCGTAGTCCTTAGCTTGATATCGTTTCAGAGAGACCGGTCTCTCGAAAGCGTTACCAAGGACCCAGGTCCACCGCGTGGAGGTGACTACGCAGGGACCCATCTCTATTTCTCTAATCAAAGTTAAAAGATGAAACTGCATCCACCTCGTCTGCGACTTGTCACGGTTACATTGAATTTTCCTCGCCGGAACCAATGAAGAGGGTAACATCAATATTCCAAAGTGAAAAGTTTCTTCTTGGTCGAACATTCTTATCGGAAAACAGTAAAACTCGACGTTGCGGCAGACAATCAGGGTTCAGCGTCGTGTCGCGTACTGTGACCCGTTCTGAATAAAGATAGGCCGGTATCAACGGCGGGGCGACCAATCGCGATCTCACCGCGAATCAAGCTGCCACAAAGGAATGGAAATCGACGAAGCTTCGGGCGGCATTCGGCTCCTGTAGTTTCTCGCGAAACACCGATACCTTTTCAACATCGACGTTTTGTTCCCGCGTCGAGAGGTTCAGCCGACGACAAAAGGATTTGCCTGCGTTTTATGGAACGCGACGCCGCGAGAAATTGATTCGCGATGCCTTTGCGAAAATGGTTGACCGAGATTCTTTCGCCTGGTAAAGAGACCGCGAGTGGATTCGAATTTTCCGTCGGAATTGTCGCCCGCGAACTGTTTCAGACAAACACCGCCGGGATTCGCGACGAGTACCGCGAGCGAAAGATATTTCAAACTTGATAAATCGCACGATATTAATCGAGAAATCGTTTCACCCTTCGGGCCACGGATTTAAATTACAGTACTCGATCTTCCGACTTATTGGTCCGTCTCAAATCCGATTATAAGCTTGTCGAGGATCGATTTAGCCCCTGCCGGTATGCGCTATAAATACGAATTATTCCGACGTTTGTACGTTTCAATTTCCGTTGATACGATTTTTCGAGCTGCGAGTCGCGGGCAACGACTCATAAATCAGCCCTCCTTTCGGTAGGGACATTCAGCCAGGTACATCAGCCACGATAAATTTAACTTATTCCCAATACGGCCGCCTATTAATTCCGTTTCCCGATCCTAATAATCGACCGCGTAAATTGCCCAGTGCGTCGTTAACGACGAATTAAGCCGACGATCGACCGGGTTAAAGTTCTGAATACAGGAAACGGGATGAATGACCGACGTGATCCTCTTGAAGCCGGACGCGCCGCGTCGCGATGGAATCGGAGAAAAAAGGGGAGGCAAAAGTCCGGAGAACGAAAGGTACTCGCGAACAGATGAACGGACTTTTCACCGTGCATCAAAATATTCGTCGATGGTGCTCGCATCCGCTATCTCCCTCTTTGTCTCTCTATCCGCGCGTACAAGAGGGGATGAAAGCGTAGCTGACGGGTCATGGGCTCGGATCAGGCTTTATTTCAGCTGCGATAAAAGGTGATAGGTTCGCCATTGATACGGGTGCACCACAATAGTCGGACAGCAGAACGTCAAGGAGTCTGATCGGTTCCCCGCGTGACGCAAGTGCATTTTCTGAGGAATCTACACCTGCACGACGGCTAATACGAAATCGATAACGCGACCAATTCGAGTCGGGAAATGGGCGAGCACGGAGCAATGGCTGAAAGAGGAGGGAAGAACGACGTAGATCCCGTGGGCTTCCAGTAAACGCGACTTTCTATCCCCTTTCCGGAGAACTCGTGTTCTCAGTCAGGGTTTAGGTCAAGCGATACGGGGATCTGTCGCAGGGTGCCATAAACCACCATAAAGGAGAAGAGAGCGATGCCCAGCCGAGGCCCAGGGGGCTCAACGATCCCCGAGAGGCCATTATTATCCTCGTAGTAAGTCGGGCTGACCAGATGTTAAGGCTTGGCCCGTTCTTCTCGACTTCTTCTCCGCTGGTATGGATTTCATTCACAAGATCTTCGCGTAGCTCCTCGAGTCGGTCCATTGTGGCTTCGAGTACCTGTAACCTAGAAGACACGGAGGGCCTCCCTCTGGTCGTGTCCTCTGGCCTCGCGTACACCAGGGGAACGTAAAATTCAAATTTCTCGCACGGGAGGGGTCGACGCGAAAGCGAGACTCTCATTGAGAAACATAGAGCGCATAGAGCTGGGGCACAATGACGAAACGGCGAAGAGCTGAACGAAGGGAGGAAGACAGGAAGGAAGGAAATCGTGGGTGGAGCGAGAAGAATGGAAACGACAGAGACGAAAGAAGGGATAACTTTGTACCAGCCATTCAGTAAAAGTGCGATGGAAACTTCTTCTTCCCTCCCGTTTCCTCTCTCGTGGATGTTTTCTTCGAGGCGATTCTCGCGCGAAAGCCAAGTGCCTCTTCTAGCCTCATTCAGAGTCGCGACGATGAATGGATACCGAATGGTTCATTCGTAGGCGTTGGATGAGAGTAGCGTCATTGGTGAATCGTTGGGCTCGACGGGGCGTCCTGGTGGCCGTCTAAAAACACGATTCTGCATCGAAGGGGTGGAACGAACGTGCCTGCTGAAAGAGAGCCAACGCTGCTTTAAACCCTCCGCCGACGATTGTACGTCCGTTCGAGGAAATTGGCTCGTTCCCAGGCTTCTTTGTTTAAACTAATCGGTGCCATCTTATTATTGGAATCTATATCCCCGAGTGCAATTCTCCTCGATCGTTTTCTTTCATTATCGGAAGTGAGGACAAAGTGGTTTAAATAGCAACGCGAGAGATAGGTGAAGCAATAGCCGACATAAGAGGTAAATTAATGTTTTCTAAGTGAAGGTCCTTGCGTCAGTGGAGCCTAAGGGGGACGGAAATAACGGGGAAAATGGATTTTAAAGTAATTAATAAGTCTGCTCTTCTTCGAGGAAAGGTCGAACCTTGGACAAGGGTGTCGTTCGAGGAAAAAACCAGACGCGATGAGGAAATGAACCGAGGAAATGGACCAGAGGGACGCGTTCTCAATGCTCTGGCACCGTCGCCTTTAAGAAAATCGGCTCACCTTCAACTGTTTGGAAAAGAACGAGGAAAGAAGAAAAATCATAACGTTCGCGGACGACTCGGTTGGAAATGAGGGAAAATTACAAGGTTCAGTGATAACCTACATAATGCGTAAAAGCTAAGGCCGTCGCTTTTGCACCGCGCACCGTTTACTTCCCTTTCAGAGCCGGCTTCCTTTTGTGCCGTTTGGCTGGCGTCGCGACCTTTTCTCGTTCTCCATCTCTTCCCGTGCATTTTTCACGATACACACGCGGAAGAGGAACGTGGCGACAACGACGCGTAATCACTTACCCCAGCTCGGGTATACCGTCATTCTGCCCCCGTGACGTTGCATGTGGTGCACGTTCTTGCCGCTGAAAAGCAAGCGGTTACGCTTTTTCACCTTCCGTAGCCGCGTGTGTCGCGCGCGCCACTGCAAAGTGGTAGCATTTATTTTCATTATAGAGAATAAGTGACACAATCAAGATGAATATGTTTTTCGAGGAAAAGATAAGTGGCGCTGCGGATTCGTTTCACTAAATTATTCGGATGGCGATATTTATGTCGTGATAAAAGTGCAAGTTCTACACGGGGTTCACCAGCTACCGTAGCGTGTTACCTGGATTTCAGCAAGATGGTATTACAAACGATCGTTTGTTGATCAAATTCATCGACCGCACGTGGCTCGACGTTAAATGAATTAAGCGCGCATCCGGCTGTCGAGTGTGCAAGTGGTAGACGAGTGTTAAGTTTACTTTTGCACTTGATAGGCCAGCGGATCGTAATTAAGATATCTCGATGGTCTGACCTGGTTCGCTTAAACACAGATTGCATAGCCGGTGATAAAACTTCACCCCGATTACACGCATCATTTTTAACACCAGTTTTAACGAGGAGCTAAGTCTTTTGGGGGTTGAAGGATGTCAGGCAGGGCGTGTCGTTCGAAGCAGTAGCAGTGATTGGTCATTAAACACTCGTTTGAGGCGGACAGTTTACGACGTTCTAATTTTATAAGCAATATAAGCCGAAGGGAATCCTTGCCAGAATACCGGCACGCTTTCTCAGTCGTAAATTTTTATTTGCCAGAGTTTCTTAAGAGATCCACAGACGACACCCCCCGCGTCGAGGTTTCCTACCGTTCTCGAGCAAAAAGGAATCGCTCGTTGCTCCTAACTTTTCAGCGGAAATTCCGCTAGGAGCTGGTCGACGCGTAGAAAATGTTTCTCGTTCGCGTATCTCGATTCTCTGTCAGAGTATGATTATATTCGAGGGAAATTTTAATAATGCAACTTTTGTTTAAAGGGCCATCAAAATTAATCGGTACTACCCTTCTTCTCCGATACACCTGTTGTCTGAAACTTACAACCGTGGTTTCGAGGAGCCAAATTCCACGATGGCTCGAAGGTACGAGAGAATCAGAAAATACTACACGTTAAGGAAACAAGGATTACCCTGAAGTTTCCGAAAATGTACTACTTATAACCCTGCTATCGGTGTTGCATTATGTAATGGCGATGCTGTAGTATCGCATTAACGTCATCCCTCCGTATTTCTGAACTCTCCCACCATTGGTTTTAAGATACCGCATAGAAGAGACGCTTCTCTGGCCAGTCGATTTGCCAGGAACAATCGGGAAGATTTTTCGGTTGCGTTATAAATTTTTATTTACCAAAAGTACCGGAGGCCAGCTCGGTCCTCTTACGTGGAAACGATAAAACTTCGCACAGCTAACGGCGATTCATGGCAAGGCTCCAAGAAAGCTGCAATCTTAAAGTTCCACTTCGACACGCTTGATACTTTATGCTTTCTATGTACTTTAGAATTCGTTTCGCGGTAAAGGAGCTTTCCTTGCCGCCGTGAATCGCTGTAAGTGCCGAGCGGCGGCAAAAATTGCCCCGTAAATATTGCCACGATTGTAGAATCTCTTCCTCGCGATTCGAGTGGTGAATTATGAAACGAGAATGTTTCACGAGCCACGTCGACGGGCTAGAATTGATTCGCTTTGACGTACGTTTAAGTAGCAAAATAATCTTTGCCCCGACGCTACCCGTCCTTTCCAGGGACGAACCGCAACCCCAGCGTCGCTTCCTCTCGGTAGACGACGTTTATTAAATTAGAAATGAAGGGAGCAATACGGTAGATGCGACTGCCGCGAGTACAGCTGGGGTCAGAAGCATCTGGAATACGTGGCGAGGAATCTTCGCGGCGGCGTTTTCGATCAACCAGAGCTTTCGTATGTACCGCGTGGAATTTGTGTCGCAGTGTCTGCCACCCTATTCGACGAAATTTCAAATGAATCCTCGGGAATGTTAAAAATACCTCGGCTATCCCTGTGCAGTTTTAACGTTTAATTAAAAATTGTTAATCGTCGAAAAATTGCTGGATAGCAAATGATACGAAGGACAAGTGAAAAAGGTGAAGAGCAATTGGCGGCATTCGTGATTATTGGAGCTAGCGACTCATTTAAAGTGCCATTTACAACGGATATCGAGGGATTTAGGGCTTAACCAGTCATGTAGCGCTCCAATCCGACGCATTAATATCGCATCATCGTAGATTCATTACGCTAAGAACCCGCAGATTCATCGGGTGGCACATCGGTGCGCTGAATATTCATCACGCTCGAAAACTAATAATTTCACGATCGTTATACGGCCACGTACCTATAGAAGACTCGGGCTGGCGGTTGCATTAATCTTCGGCTCGAACTTTGCAGCCTTAATAAACGCATGATATGACAGTTTCGATGTTACGGGGCGAATCCATTGTGAGAGCTTCGTCCATGGAGCACCTCGTTACAACGATCACTCTGGAGCACCGTGCCTTCGTCCAATAAAGCGATCGCGGACCAGGTAACTTAAGTTGTCCCCTTAATTATTGCCCAATTGATTCGAAAGTATAGAAAAGTATCAGCTGGATCTTCTACTGGGAATTAATTCCCCTTCATTCTGATAATCTACGACGACGACGACGACGCTTCGATAGCGTCCTACTGCCGTGGTGTACGTGGAAACTCGCTGGGCCAGGTCATACGCATGGTCTCGCTCTAAGTAGCGTTCATTCTTCACTGTCACCGATCTCGCATGGTCGCGCTTTCATAGGTAAACAGAACGCGAAAAAAGTGCAATTTCGTTGTAGTTGCGTGCAGCTGAAGGCGACCGTTCGTCCGCGAAATCGCGTGCCTTTAAGTAACTACGTGGCTGCGGCCTGCCCTGGTGATATATCATAATTTTCTAACTGGTATGAAAAAGAAAAAAGAAGGAACGAAACGAGGGTGAACCAGTCGAGGAGGGAGAAGGGGGGTCCAAGATTGAATATGTTTCATGTATTCATAACCCGACAATGGACACTTGAACCTGCCTTGTTAGATGGGAGCGGTGAAGCGAGAAACAGGGTGGAGTCGCGGCACCTATAGGTCGTTTCAGGATCCGTTGAACATTATTGATGGTTCTGCGAGCGAGGGCAATTCTCTTTTTCCCGGCCAACGGGATGAAATCGTTCGACGTTCGAATGTGTCTCGATAACGTGACGATCGGCAGGAGGATGTTCCGGGATGGTTCCTCGAATCGGTTCGCGTATCACCGTACGGATTTTGCATCGTTAAGCACCGTGCAATAAACTATTCATAGTTTAATTTGAAACGGTAATGAATGTATAATTCCGCGAACTGACATCGATCTCGGACGCGAGCGATACTACTCATTTACGATGCATCGAACGTATTCGATGATTCCGCGGTGCGTTCATTTCCGCTCTGCGTGTAATTGGATATTTTCGAGTTAATGGCGAAAGAAAAGGCAACCGATAGTTCAACAGATTCGATCCGGTTCGACTGCGATTGCAATGATAATCGAAACTACGAGAGACACGGCTGGTTGTACACGCGAAGAGATCAAAATCGCAGGCATTGCGATGGAAATGAGAGATACCGATATTTATTGCCATTCACGGTGTCCTCTTTTTGTCCAGCTTGACGTAATTCGTTCTTACTACTCGTTGAAAGAACGCAAAGAATGCAATCGCTCGTGAATCTTCAACAGATTCGCTTGGAAGGGACGGCTCGAATCTGCCCCGTCATTGGCTGGGCGCGCGACAAATTAAACGACGACAATGACCGCGTCATAGCTGCAGAAATGGCATCGTGAAATTTAATTCTTAATTAAAGCAGGAGACGCGGAGGACGATTCGCTACGCGTCATCGGGCCACCCTTCGCGTTCCGTCCAAACGCACCTGCACGCTCCTCCATCATTCTTCGACGCGCCGCGCGGAATCCGTAGAACATTAAGCGCGTAGCAAGCGAAAACAAATATGTGTCACTACCCTGGACGAGTCCTCGAACCGTAAGCAATATGTGTCCTCAACCCTAAGCTGTCGCGTTGAAAAAGATGAGGCGACGCGTCCAATTCATGTATTACCTCTTCAATGACGCAGTGGCGCAGCATTAGAAACGGCTTCTCATCGGAGTAGAAGTTACCCCATTGCGATCGCTGTTAACTGTCTAAGCGATTCAATTAATAAAATAAGTATCGGACAAGTTTCGATCTGGACGCGATACATAATTCGTCTGAAAGTGCAGCGGTTACCAGCAAGCGCTGACCAAGTCCGTATATACCGAATCCTCGAACGTTGAATCGATGGAAGTTTCCTCGGAAGCAGACGCGAACAGTGTGCACGTTAGAACAAGAAATGAACAACAATTCGAGGCTCAAGCAGCGGTAAATAACTTCGCGTTACAAGTACAGAGAGAGATCCATTTATATCGACGCCATTGGAAGTGGAACAGCGAAATACGGGGTTGCTTCGGCACCCTCGCCGCGCGGTTCACGGTGCACGTGTGCGATCCGACGATTCGTTCTGCTTCTGGTTTCCAATGCGTTCGATGATCACGCGTGTTAATATAGGATAATGCGCGTTATATATCCCACGCAGTGTTTATATTGAACACCAGTTACAAGATATTGCCAACACGATGTTCGTACAACGTCATCGTCTCGCTTGAAATTCCACCAAGTCGACGGAGCGCGCGTATCGTATTCGGAATTCAGCGTGCAGAAATAGGTCAGCGAATGTAGGAACAACTGAAAAAGTCGAGGTACACGTGGGCAACGGTAATTTAAACGGTCTCGTGTTTGCAGTCGTGAAAAAAATTGGAGGAGGGTTGTAAAAAAAAACATGTTTACACGGAATGGCGCGCGATACGTGGGCTACGCGTAGCCGTAGTCCAGGAAAAGGAAGAAAAAAATTAATGATCCTCGTCGTTGCTCGTCGATGAATCGAAAAGGCGCGACGGAAATGGAGTCGTCATCGATTTCGTTCGCAGTGGCCGCTGCTACGACAAATTCGTATTAATGACCAGGCAACTTTCCTCTTGTCCCGTTCGTCCGTTCCTCTTTTTTTCGCATACTCATCCCTGGCGCAATATGCGACGTAACAGTTGGTAGCAGACGATTCGATCGTCAGTTTCTTTTATTGTCGACTTCGAATTGCTCGGAGATCAGATGTTTGGAAGGAGAGAGCTGGCAGGAGCGACGTCGTTCGGCGTCTGTCATGCAGATCTGTGTGCTTCCCGCTTCTGGATGGATGGTCATACCCGATGCTTGGTTCGGTATAATTAATTTACCGGCGGGATTATTGGCCGTGGAGTCATCTCGACGGGAGGGGACCGACAAATTTGCATTCTTCTCCTGTGTCGATAAAATAAATAGGATGGGCCGTATTTGCGATCAAATAATTGCTTTCCCCTGCGACTGTGCTTGCTAATTACATAGAATCGTTTGACGCCATTGGAGTCGATCATGCACGGGCAATCGTCGGCGACTAAAATGCTGATACATGAGCGTCATTGATCGTCGATATTTGCAACGTAAACATTTTCTTTGAATCGTGCCTGACAAATTTTCCTTTTTCCGACTCTGCAGCAATGTTTAGGAACGTGTTCGTAATGAATCTAAAATTTCCAAGCATCCCCGAAGTGATTCGAAGCATCAAAGATCCCCTTGCAAATTCTGCGTCAATCCATTATCCCCTGAAGGCTGCTCCAGCTTCCGCTCTCTGTTTGCTACTCGTTATCTCGCAAGTTTATGGTATTAAGCAACGCGAGCCACTGATCTCGCGTCTCATCAAATACGTACGGTTTTGCTGTTTCCCGTGGGATGGTACCCAAACACCCGCACGCATGAACGCACGCATATACCATGCTCTTATAACACGCACACGTATACACGGGGCATACATACGCGTTTAAGCGTGCGATCGTAAGCAGGGACGGAAGAACACAGAGAGTCGGTGCACGCGTCTTCGGGTTTGCTGCACAATCAAGTGTCTCCCTCATTATTGTCCGCGGTTATTTGCCTGGCGGAGTAGTCAATGAGAAGTGATTTAGTAAACAAGTAGCATATTGCCGATGGCCGTCCGTTCATCCGTGTGATTTAATGTTTCACCGGAACACAGCAGCCAACCGGATCGATTCGAGCGTCACCGCTACCCTATTCGCCGGTCGATGGGAAAGGGGGAACAACCCCGGGTTCGCACTCGTGCCTCCCGATTTAAGTGGCCGCGCGAATGGCCCGCGATTCATTAAGCTTCCCAATGACGGACGGGCACGCGCGCCAGGAAACGGTACAATTTCTGGACACGTAATCGCGGTTGCGCTCGTGGACTCGGCTAATTTGAACTGGGCATAATTAACCCGCTGCTTGTTGGACGGACGCTCGATGATCCCTGCCTCTGACTTTTCGCTTCATTCGGGCAACGCGCGCTAATTAAAATACGATGGACGCTGCTCGAATTAATACCACGATAACGTGGAATGTTAACGTGCTCGTGCGGTCTTCCCATTGAATACAGATTCGATTGCTCGAACGTGGATCGAAGACACGTTTCCGGTTCTTCCACCTATGACGAACGCACACTGTACTACAGGAAAGCGTGTGTAGAAATGCCACGAACAGCGAATCGTGGGCAAGTACATAGGCACACAACCGTTACGGAAAGCTGACAAGCCGAATCGCGTGTTTAGGTAGCTAATGGGCCGACTTATAGCCAAGACGTTAACCAACGGGTGAGAGGAACAGGGAGGGAGCCAGACAGGTGGACGAGGAAACTGTAAAGAGGTCAAAAGCGAAGCGAGACCGTAGAGAGGGAAAGCCGGGCAAAGCATGCACGTCCACGTCAGGCGTCTTACTTCGCTGGTAATGGAAGTAATCTCGCAATTTTCCGGGACATTTGCCAGCTACAACGCGAAATTCGTAGAAGTCGCAGGAAGTCGGGTTAGTTTAACACCTATTTGCGAGGACGAGCCATTCCGGACCGGTTCATCTTTCACCGTCACCGACGATTTCTTCGCCAGTGCCTGGACCCCTCGCCGTTGGCACGCTCCAAGAACATATGCCGACCTTTTGTGCGAGATCCTCAGGATTTTCCTTTGGTTGCGCCTCCGAACATTTTTTTTTTCCTTTTTTTCCGTATCGTTTCCACACCTTCGACACCCTCGACGCGCCATTCAATCGGTCCACTGGCGCGTGGTCGATCTCGTTAATGACCGACGCCCGTGCCAGGTTGCGTCCTTCACCCTCTGCCGCTCCTGGAAAACTGGTAGCCGTTCGAGTCCCTCGTATATACCTACTAGATGCATAAGGGGATGGAAACCTTTCCGATCGATGTGTCTTCGTTAAATCGTCCCCGAGCAATAAAGATTAAAGGCTGACTGCGAGACGTTTCGATGCTGTTTGTTCTTCCATCGATTCTTTCAATTTCCGTCCTGGAAAAAATTACCAGTCCCCGTGGAACTGCGATAAAGTTGATTCATGACGTCGTTGAAACGTGAAAAAAGTGGCAAGGAACTGGCGTGCCAGCCGAGCCATTTGTTATTAACGCGAAAAAATTCTGTTAGTCAGAGGAGCATTGAAAATGTTCTGCAGAA
Organism: Xylocopa sonorina; assembly: GCF_050948175.1. NCBI lineage: Eukaryota > Metazoa > Arthropoda > Insecta > Hymenoptera > Apidae > Xylocopa > Xylocopa sonorina. The sequence goes on from NC_135203.1 coordinate 9,178,733, forward strand.
GATTATAGGAATTTTTTTAGCGATTCCATCCACGCGATATTATCCTTCGTATGTATTCTGCTTGGTCAATCGAATCTAAATGTAGCGGAATGTTTGCACGTTCGTCTCGAACGCGAGATGCGTTTCTGCCCCCTGTTAGCTCTCGTATTCGCGTTCCTTCGTCTTTGGATTTGCACCATCGCGACGAGCACGATTATGCGCAGCGTTCCTCTCTTTTGAGCGATCCGTGACGTGAATGTCCACGCGAATCGCAACGAAAAGTCGATGTTCCGAACGTGCCACAGTTCGACGAGTTCTCTTCTTCTTCGACGATTCCGCCCAACATTCTGATGGTCCCTGCTCCATCGTTTAAATTTAACAAAATTCGCTACGATTCGGTAAATATCCTGCAAACATTATGTAGCTGATGGTTCAGTTATATTGACATTGCAATTTCACGCAATTCCACACACCATTTAGCTCGCCAATTACGAGTGGATACATTTTCAAAAAACGGTTCAGCTAATATTTACGATCGACAGAGAGATGGATAGTCACGCGAACGGCACCGCAAACGATCCGCCATCAGCTCGTTCGTTTTAATCAAAAAGTTCCGACCAATCAACCTCCTCCGTCCCGTTTCCGCTCGAGTCGTCTCGTTGTAACGCGTATCGTTCCACTGCAAAAACTGATTAACCTCTGATTAAACATTGCGCTGTCAGATTTGTCCGCCCGCGGGGCAGAGTTAATTCGTCGAACCAGACTGAGGTTCCGCCTTTCCGAATGACCGATCGCAATTAAACCGTGCGGTTTTCCCGCAGAGATAAAAACTGCCGGTCGTAGGGTCCCGCGTAAGCCGTAAGCAACGATCGTTCTCGACGAAGCGGAATGTCGCGGTACGGTTTCCACGATTGGCCCCGGCAAATGGCGGAAGACCGGCAAGTGCAGGGCGGTACCGAGTTCCTCGTCCCTGTGCGACGGGGCTTCCTACGCGTTCGGAAACGTTAATTGGACAAATAACCTCGGCTCGCATTAAGCGGCTCGCAGGCTGCTTCTCGAAGGATCCTGAATATCCTCGAGAACAAATCCGATGCGTCCCGGCGTTGATTGCTCGCCAAGGTAATCTCTTTTCTCTCATAGCAATATTACGCCTTCGACGCTGTCCGCGTCATCCTCGCCGCTTCTCTTTTTCGCAACGACCGTCGTGGATTAGGATTTAGGAACAGGGAGTAATACCGCCTTTATTTTATCCCGCGCAGCATCCCCGGCTCGCGTTCATGTAATGTAATTCCGGATTCAATAGCTCGTTGGAAGTTAGCCTTCGTAGCGTCGCTCATTCGAGGCTCGGATACGAATCGGAGATTGGAGCGCAAATTCTGTCCGCGCGCGTTACCAAACTCGCTGTACGCTCGGTTGGTTTAATCAAGGTGTGCTTTTTTTTTATCAGAGGAGTAGAAAATGTCGAAATTCGTAGCTGGTAGCCGGTGGACAAAGCGCGGGCAACGGCCGTAGGGTGGAACGCGTTGGACGGAATTTGCATGGCCGTATTTCGCCGGTGGAGGCAGATTTAAAGCGCGAGAAACACCGCGTTACTTTGACGGTTAAGGGTGGCGCACGAATTCGATTACAACGTGGCACGTTCGCGAGTGTTCGCGTTGCTAGTCGACTTCATTCCACCCGACGAGACAGACAATACCTCTCGGAGGTCGAAATAGCTCTGCGTCTTGCCTAGAGAATCGATCAGCACCCAGGCAAGAACTGTCGTATCCGACGGGATTACAAGCGCGAACGAACGAGTTGACGATACGCGGGGGATGGTGGTTCGAGCCTCGTGTCGGTGATTGCGAATTAAAAATTGAAGATCATATTCCCGTCAAAGGGTATTTGCACCGGCAAGAATCGATGGGACGTAGTCATTCGCGCCCTTTGGTAGTCAAACGATCGACGGGGAAATGTATTTCTTTGTCGCGGCAGGCAGGAGTCGAAGAACAACCTCTCCAGTTTGCCGCGGACGAAGTCGATGGAGATCGTAAAAATGGAACGCGACGTTCTTCCAACAGAGGGGTAAAAAGTATGCAAATAGTGGCACCGTGGAAGAGAGTGGATTGTGTTCGCGGCGCCTTCCTTCCCGCCTATGTGCCGACGATTTTTCGGAAAAGCAAATTCAACCGCGCTCCCTTCGTTTATTGTACGCCGTCCGCTTTTTCTAGCAAAAGCACCGCGCTAGTCTGCCTCGTTATGGAAGGATGAACGCCGCATTTTAATTACTTCAACTGTAAATAGAGAAGGGTGTACTCGTTCTTTGGAAAATATGAACGAAGGTAGAGAGAGAGAGGCGGGGAGACAGAGAGAAAGAGACTTTTGCTTTCATACGGAGCTTTCGGAAAAAGAGGAGAAGTCTGCGTTTTACGATTTTCTCTGCGGGAAACGATAATTTCTACCGAACGCTATAGGTATACACGGGGTGTACATTGTTTCCACCTTGAAAGACTCCACGTGGTCGTTAGGAGGGAACGCGCACGCAAACAGCCTCACGAGATGCCCAGGAACGAGGAGGGTGGCTACCACCCCGAGCTGGAACGAGCTTCGAGTCACTCTTACGCGTGAGAAATAGCGGTTCGCCCGGCGAGGCCGGGATATCAGGAATCTTCTCGCACTCCTGGCAAACGTTCTTCGTCTTTTCCTCTTGTTCTGCCCCTTTGTCCGGCGATACTAGCCCCAGGAACCACCGATGAAGAAGAAAGGGAGCTAATGCCCAATGATAGCCACCCCCCAACAGCGGGAGAACGAAATCAATAAAGCCGGGGCAAGTTTTGCCGGCGCTCTTTCTATCCCTCCTTCCGTTCGCTCGCACGTCCCTCGCCCTCTTGCTTTTCTCCGTGTTTTCCTGACCTCCTCCCTCTTTCTCTACGTTTACACATCCTCTGTTTTTTCGTTCGTGTGCTTGGTTCCCTTCTACACACGAGTTTTTGCGTACGCAGCTTCGTAAGCGCGTGACTCTTCGGTGTTTATGGGGGAAACGTATGTTCGTACAAATTAGAGTTGCGTTCGTTCGAGGGTGTAGTGTCTATTTAAACGTTTATGCACCATGAGCGCGTGTTAATACATTTTTCGTAGTCATTGATTGACGAATCGCGTTACCAACGGAAACCTTCAATTCCAAGGAACTTTGTTCGCTCTTTCCTTCGAAATGTCAACGTGACAAGTGGACAGATTAGCGCGTTGAGAAAATTGTAGTTATCGCGATAAAAATTACATCGCATGCGTGCAACGAGGTAATTCAAAGTCATAATTCATGTTAAAATATTAGACGACGATTAAGATTGCTCAGATAAGGCGGTTGTTTTTCCACAGTGCAAAGGTTCACTAATGCACGTTTTCGAGGCGATCGCGCACGGAAACCAAGCCGACGTTAATAACAGGCTCCACGGTTGGAGCAGGAAGCCAGCTCGCGTGGAAACGTTTTATTCGTTACGCGTAGATTCGTTGGAGTTACGCACTGGTGGCCAGCCGAATCGAATCGAATCGCGGGTGTACCTATAATTGAATTAAATGTTAAAGCGAATCTTCGCCCGAGCGATGATAAATCTACGGCGGGATGGCTCACGCGAGCGTGAATCGGATTTCCCTTGTGCGTGCACGCTCGTTACGCGCGACAACGAAATTGCACAGTCAATGTCGCGCATGCAACCGAGAGCTTTGCAGCTTTCGCTTCCCAGTTTTCCAGCGAACCAAACTTTGTTCAGCCACGTGCCACGCTCGCGAAGGCAAAAGAAATCCTTCGTCGACTTACCATTTCTTGCTACATTCGTATTTCTTTCACTAAACGCTCCACTCTACGTTTAACGATCGAATGAGTTATGAATAATCAGTCGCTTAATATGACAACGTACAAGGTTTGCTCGGGAAACATGGGAGAATAAGTACGTCCATATTTCTCTCCCTACTTGATTGTCCACACCATTACCCATCCTTTCATAAGTAAATAGTATTACCGATCGCTCGATCTATTCTCCAGCATGGCTGACCGTCATCCCAACGTGATCCCATAGTGCAGAGAGCGCGACAACAGGGAGCGGATTTGTTGCGGTCTTAAGGCAAAGGCCGCGTGAAAAGTTCCGGTTGCCTTCAGATCCGGTTTCCCAGTCGTGTCGCGAGTCGTTTAGGTGTGTGTACTATTCGTGGTGGGCGTGTCGCGCGCAGCAAATCGTCTTCCGATGTATGCCTGAGCGATTTCGAATGGGAGAAACAGAACCAGGGTTAAAGTGCGTCGAGGAAACAAGGGGTTGGTATCGTAAATATCGTTTTTTCACGATCGACCGTACGTTGGGCACTTTGTCACCCTGCTGGCGCGACGGTTGCCTCGCCTTCGCGACAGGTTTCGCCGAAAGGGGTTGGCGTCGAAAGATAAACTCCGGTCGGGTGAAAATGTGGCCTGCAGGAGAGATAATTTGCTTCTGAATGGAGTCACCGGTGGTGTCTTAAAATCGTATCGAGAAGCGTAACTCGTTTTTTCTTTTCTCTTAATAAATATTGAAATTGGAGTCCGATCATTTTTTGTTGACCAATCGTCCAGAGTCAACGTAACGCAGCGCAATGTAATTCGCAACGTTTTATTTCCGTAAGCCAACTGTAAACTTCGACCCGAACGATGGCTACGACAAAAGCGAATTCTCTGACGAGATTCGTTCAATCGATACCTTCAATTTCCAACACACGGTTGAACGCGTGCGTTCGCTATCTAACGAAATAAAAAAAAAAGGAAGAGGATGCGTCTAAATCAAATTGCTCGTCAACAAGCGCGCATGCGCGTGTCAGCGAGTATCCAACTAACGGAAGCTGCGAACGACACGAGCCATTTCAGGCAAACATCGTGTAAAGTAAACTCGATCAGAATCGATCGATCCCGATTCCGCAAGGCCCGTGTTCGATGAGGACGCGTCGATTCATCAGCGGGTAAGTCTTATCGAGGCGAACAATGAGAAATTCAGGCGGGAGCCAACCACAATACGTAAACACATCGTCGTACACATTGTCGATGCCTCGAGGGTTTACCTGTCTCCCTTACAATGTGTCCTTTCACAGGCTCGATCCATCGATGGTTTCTTTGAGACGGCGTGGACACGAGACGCCACCCATCCTTTATCGAGTGCAATCGCTGCGGCCCATCTGCAGAACGCTCGGGTTCTCGAGGCATCGAATGAAAAACGCCAGCGCCCAACATCCACCTCTGAGAGGCTTAATTCGTTTTGACAACGCCGTTTAACCCTCCCCGTTGCCTACAACTGTTCCGCGTCTCTGTTATTTCGTAACCGAATTAGAGAGAGCGTTCCGCGCTCGCGGCAGATGCCAGATTTCGCGATAAGCCAGGACGACGAGCAGGACGAACGATCGCGAACCGTTTCGAAACGAATTTCGCGACGATAACTGGGCTTAATCTCGTTTGTCGCTTCTCGAGTCGATCTCGAAGCGTGCGAGGCTCCGCGGACACCGCGGGACTCTCCGCTATTCCATAAATTCTCGTGGCTACGCCGGAGAAGCGCGCCCTTTGTACGTGACTCTTGGAAGACAAAGAGACGGGGAAACTTTGCACTTGTTGGCGGCGAGTTTGCGTTTTCAATTTATACGGCTTCCCCGTTAAATGCTGAGAGATTTGAGACGACTGCCGACAAGATTGCCGTGGAACCGCCGCGAATTGAATATCGAGTACAATTCTACGCTCACGCTTTCGCCTCGACGTTTGAAAATATTCGAGGGTGACTTTAACCAGCGGATTATTCTATCCACGGGATGAAACTTTTAAATTTGTCGGTGGTAAATGATGGACGATCGACCATCGGTCGACCGTGTACCGCTTCCAGTGGAACAAGTAACTACTTTTAACGAGGGTAAGCCATTCTATTCGATAGAAACTGCGCAGTCGTCGTTACCGCTACCCATAAAGCACCCGTTACAGTCAGTTAATGGTCCGCTAAGTGACCTGTAAGAGAAAAACTTTCCGTACAATGCCCGTACCTTATCCGGAGCTATGGGGTAGAGAGATCGCGCCCGGGCCAATATGGCGGGTAACGCGACACCAGACAGCGTTACCTCTTTAATCATAAACGAGAACGTATGTAATCCCCCTGCTGAGCAGGATATTAACTTTTCGCGATTAGATCTGACCGAGTGCTACGCGTAAATACTGTCCACTATGGACGGAAGTTATTCCATTCTGATTACACCCTTTGGCACCCTCTTTTCCCCCCTCTTTCTCTCTCTCTCTCTCTTTTTCTCTCTAACGCATCGAGAGTTTGCTCGCGGGTGAACGTCGTACCTCTATAAACGTCGACGTGGGAGCTTCTTTCGCGAAACCGGGGACAACGTGTAGAATGAAGCGTGTTTCCTGGATGCCCCTGTTCACGCCCTCGACACGTTGATGCAATTTTACCCGGTTAATCTACAAGCCCGTGGAGCCGCATGGTTTACTGGAAAACCTCACAAAATCGTCTGGAATTATCTACGAGATGCTGGCTCGAACACGCTCGAACGAACGTGCGGAATACAAATGCGCATCATTGAATATATCCAACGGCGGAGAAGTTGTTATCATTGTTGGCGGAAAGTTATTCGAGGAAATGTTGTACGAAGTTGTAATTTCCAGCGATCCACCCTCTTCCCCGTCTACGGCATACGTTACGTAACAGGACGGAGCCCCCTTTGACTTTTAACTAGCTATCAATGTTCCGCTTCGACGTAGACGCAGATTACGCGAAATCTTCCGCTGGCTCGGAACTTTCTTGATTGGGTGTTTCCAAGTCTGACGATTTACCGTTAACTATGTAAGAAACTGCACGGTGCGCCGGCGACGTTTCGGTTCATAATGTATCGACTTTATAATGCCGCGGCATTACTTCCGGGACTTGGACACGGGGTGTTTAAGCAGCCGTACGCTCGAATCGTTTAAAACACCGCTCGACTTTTATCGAGCTTGACCCGGTTGCAAACACCACGGAGTACATTTCCATAATTCGTTCCATCCGGTCGGTTTGCCGCTTCCACGGGACATTAATGTCCCATCGTTTCGCCCTTTCGGCTGGCGCCGCCGCCATCGCTCCGCAGTTGTCTCCAAGATAAAACAGCCGAGCGAATCCGTGAAATAAACGATTACTTGAAAGTTTCAGACATACTCGTAGCAGAAATATTAACTTATAATTTGCCGTGAAAGTGGGAATCACCCTTCAGAGAGAGAAGTGTGAGGAGGGTGGAAGAGTCGAATGCAATCTGCGTGCTCGCGAGCGATATATCGTTATAATATCAACAAACGCGAGCTCCATCGGACGATTTGCGTGCAATGGACGACAATTGCGCGTGGAAATTGCTCGATTCAAACGGTTCCCACAATTTTAACCGGTTGACCGCAACGGAGTTAGGTACGGCGATTAAACGGCTGTCACAGCGGACGCGGCTGTTCACGTTACTCGTACACGGGCACGTACGTGTGCGTGGAATTAATGTCACCTCTTTCAGGCATTCTCCTGGCGGTCTCCTTTGTCGCGGTCCTTTTTTTCCTCTAGGTCATGTGTCACGTGACGAGAGTAGAATTGTCGTGGCTCGAATAAAATCGTCGCGTCGTCGAATGTCAACCCCCGAAGTGCCAGCCACTCGAGTTACTCGAAAGGGAAACTGGAGTCCAATGGAACGGGCCGGTTAGACTTTAGCCTATGACTCGAAAAAAAAATTCACACGTGCCCCACAACTGCACGGTGAATCTTCGAACGCGTTGATCTAGTTCCGAGCTGCATCCATGTGTTCCGCGATGCAATTCCAATTTTCATGGCGCTGTGTCCTTGGCTACGGTCCAGCCGAATAAAAATTCGAATTACACGCTACAGTTGCGCGTCGAGAATACGTCAGGGAATCCTTGATTGAAACGCGTCACGAGTGTGCGCAGGATTGTGAAAAAACACCGGACGATCTTCGCGGATGATCACGAACGCTCTTCGAGCGAAGAGATAAAGATTAAATGGAACGAACAAATCTACCCAAGAGAGCAGCGCGTCATGTTCGCACGAATTTCAAGTTTCCATCGCTCTTTTCTGGCAACCACCAGCATCGAGGGGTAATCCTTTTACTGGCCATGGTAAAACGACGCGGCGATTCCTAGCCAATGGAATTCAAGAGTCTTACGGGAGATCTACGAGAGAATTTGCTAGCATCCGTTCCGTTTTCCGGGAGAGCCCCTGAAGAACCTTGGAAAATCGTCATTGGCCAGGAATTATTTTCATCCGCGTTGTTCTCGACACTGCACTATCGTTCGTCCCTGCTCTATTACCGATTATTCACGTATTCTCGAATACTGTTAAGGACGATGGTTCCCACCTAACATCTACTACTTGGACGCAAGTTTGCAGGAACTTCTGGAAGCATCAAGTTCATCCCTTGTTCTTTCAGCATCCTCCTCTTCGCGGCGACACACGTCCTTCTGGAATACGGCACCTCGCGTATTTACATTTAGATTGAATTTCGTATTTACCAAGCTACCTATGGTAACATCTTCTGGACTTTTCCGATTTTTGATTCAACCAAGGGGGATCTAGTTCTATCTCATACCTTCTGTTCGTTCTTTGTTTGTACTCGCGCCAAAACAAACTGATCAAATAAACCCTGCTTATCTAATTAGCTTTTCAGTAAATCGAACAATCGTAGCCCCTTTCTCTGTCTCCTCGTTTACGAGTTCATTAACGAGACGTAACAGCATCGAGAAATTCAAGTTCCATGATTAGCCAGGCATCCAGGAATCTACGCAAATATCCCTTGTTCCTCTTGTTCCACGATTAGCTAGGCATCCGCGAATCTACGCAAACATTCCTTGTTTCTCTCGTTCGTATCCTCGCGTGTAATTAAGCACCACCACCTCGCAGAAACATTCCCGGTTGATTTAATTGCTTCCGAGGGAAGCATCAAAGAAAAATATTTTCCGATCCAGAGAGTCCGACGGTATACCTTTGAGGATTTTCTCTTACCTTTATATCTCGCCTGTAGAATAATAACGCGATGGTCGTAGTACGCGTGACAAGGCTAGGAGGGATGAGAAGCCCCGAAAATGGACGACGATTCGGGTCAAAGGGGTCGTTTCTCGAGAGTAGCAGCGGCGGCGGCGGTGGTGGTGGTGGTTGCGGTTGCAGGGGTTAGAATCCAGATACCACGTGTACCACGTAGACACTTTTTATTCCCAGTACTCGGCGGTTACGTTATAAATGGGTCACAATACGAGGCCACCATACCGCTTACAGTCATTTCGCTTACAAATGGAATGGTAATATCTATCGCAAGTGTACCCATACACGATTAAACGAAAACCTCTCTTCGAATATCGTTCGTTCTTAATTCTACAACGATCCTGTCGCGCATCCGACGACACGCGTGCACTGGCCCTGCTCCAATCGGATAGGACACGAGACGTGTTCCATTTCTTTCTAATTTTCCACCCTGTTTCTCCCCTGTTTTTATCTTATTTCGTTTCGACACGCACGCGGATATTGCTCGCATCACGTAAACGGATTGCGCGCGGGAGATCCTATCGCGACCACGTCTGATTAGCACCAGCTGGGAATAGGTACACAGGAGTGTAAGCCATGGAAGAGGAACAGGCGGTTTCGCTGGTTCCGAGGGTAATTTAATTTAACGAAACATGTCGAGGCGATAAGCCCCGGTATTGTCGCGTCCAGCCTAGTTGCCTGCTACGTGCAGATAATACGCGGCAATTGAACGTTGAATTTATTTTAAACGGGCGACCCGTTTACTGAGAGACCAGCCTGTTCCGATCGAGGCTACATGCTATTGGCGACCCCTCCAATTGCCGCGTTATTTCTCTGGGAATCCGCTCGATCGAAATTACGTCCCGTTGGGATCGTCGTCAGCGTTAGAACCTCGCAGACGTACCATCAAGTAGACGAGAATAAGCTGACGGATAGGCGAAGTTAAGGGTTGCTGCGGTAGCACGAGAACAAAGAGCGCCGCGCCTCCCTTACGTGAACCGTGCAACCGCGTGACCACCGCAAGATGTATAACTTCCTGGAACACGTCCCTGTATTCCATCGGACCGTTTTACACGCTCGATTCGCGTCACTTCACACCGCGATATTAACGTTTCACGAGTCGTTGTCCGCCTGGCTGCTCGAAGAGTCAGTGAAATCAGTGAACGCGTCGCGTAACGAACGTTCGAGACATCGTTCCGCTTGTACAGTGACGTCGCAGCCGTCGTAATTCACATGTAAAAGAGTGTATCGTCATAGAAATATATAATATTTCTATGTAGAAGCGCACGATAGGCTGTAGCATGTAGCCTGGGTATGTGGTACTTAGACTATACCATCTACTTAAGTTCATATAGGTACTAAACTTGTATAGGTATAAGGGTTACTGTTTATTTTATAAACGGGTTAGGTTATAATAGCCACCGGCTGTAGGTACCTCATCCTCGCGTGTAAATAACTACACCGTCTTATATCCTTACACTCTGTACACGTAATAAAGACGTAATAACGATAATAGTACTGATAACTCTGTGAAGTTCGCGCAACCGCGAAATCGGCCGACGACGCGCTCCGCGGGGTGCCATCCCCCGTGGTCGAAGGTCGCCCGACTGTACGCGAATTCTCGCACGCTGATCAGAGGTATCGTCGCTTCGAGGGGGTTGCTCTAATGTAGAAGTTCTCACGGTAAAAGAGTTTACTCGAAACTTGGCGCTTCTAAAAAAATAATTTTCAATATGGTCTCTTCCACGCGTCGCCCAGATTCTTCGCAGAGTTCGTTTTCGTACTCGAAGCGGCGACACCTGACTCCTCGCCAATTCCCCGTGTCCTCAGGGTGTGCGCGGTTCGTCGCTTCGCGGTTTGGCAAGGGAAATTTAGCCAGTGACGCGATCGATGGTAATTCGAAAGCAGTGATTGGACCCTCGGAAAAGTTCTTCGTCGTAGATGCGGACGCGACGAGCCTGCGGCTTGACGTCTCGTTCCCGATACAACCGCGGATGCATTTTGGTCGTTTCCAGTCGTGATCGAAACTCCTCGTCAGGTCACCGAGCCCCGTTGATCTCCTCGTTCCCAGCGCGTCGTTTCGTTCTTTACCCGGGACGACGTCGCTCCCCTTGATCGATCGACGTGACGAAGAACTGCCTTCGGGAGACGTGGAATCGATGCACGGACGCGTTAATTTCTGGGGTAAAGTGAGAGGGACTGTTGTTGGCCTCGCGAAAGAATACCAAGCCGAAGCTACTCTGGACCCGACGAGTTCGAGGGTTGGGCTAGCTCTCGTATCAATGGAATGAAATTTTTTTCGGCTCCCATTCGTACCTCCGGATCCGCTTTAATTCACTTGCCCAATATTGAATTCGTGAAAGGCTGCTCCTCGCGTACAGCCTTTTACCCCCGTCGCGATAGTATTAATAGAATGGGAATAAGATAAACCGTTTCCCCGTTTCTCTACACAGACCATGAAAAATCAATAGCAGCACGCCGCTATCCAGCGATCGCGAAGTACGTTGCAAACGGTGCACCGCTGACCGGCGTATCTATATTATTTCCCTCTGTGCATTTCAATTCTAATCGCGCGATTCGATCGATAGCCACGTTCGGACGTTGTCGAACGAGGAAATACGCGTTAATAAGACAGCCTGCAATTTCGCGCTGTGAAAGGTACCGTTTTCGATATCGATTTCGCGCACGATACGATCTTCCCTCTAGCTCTCGTTACCTTTCTCTCTCCCGTTCTGTCGCACGGACGATTATGAGGTATATTTATATCGGAACGACACGTAGTCGCAGTCGCTTGGTAGGAATACAGTGCAAATGGTGTAGAAAAATGTAATCGATGTATGCGACGGTTTGATCGGTACCGCAAATGGCGTCGAGAATCGTTCCGTTTCTCGGACAGAAGGCGAACGATGATATCGTCAACGGGACGCGGGACAGGAAATTAGTTTAAAGAGGCAAACTGGAAGGGTTGAACGAGCGGTGGTCGGGTATCGATACAGGAATTATGGTCGATTCTCGAGGGCAGAAGCGGGGATTCGATCGGTCTTCTGACGTTTCTGAACGATTTCCATCGTCATTTCCGGCGCCAACGAAGGAAACACTCGAACGTGTTACGACGGTAAATTCTACGTTAAAGCCTGGACCACAGTTCGCGACGTTTAATGCGTGCAAATAATCCTAATTACTATTAAATAGTTACGACACGACTAAACGTACATCACGCACCTCTACGTAACGTATGAGACTTAAAAACGCCACTGTTTACGTGGTTCTACGTACAGTGACACACACGCGTACAGTAATTATCGATACATATTATATGCGTTATTACATATGATATACTTAATTATAACAATTAATCCGACGATTAATCCAGTTAATCGCTTAACAAAATCAACAACAACTGATGTCTCGAATATAGTAAAACTTCAACAAACGAACAGTAATAAGTATCGTTGCGCCGCCGCTTGCGCTTTCGTTCAATTAAATATGTCTGACGCTATCAAATCATTCGGTAGAAAAATAAATAAGCTCTCTATTCTATATAAGTCTAACGACACGTTAACATCAGATATATCAACGCAATCTTTAATCCTTACGCGCTATGTATGCAGCTATATATAGACCTATATTACATCCGCTTCATCGAGACTCGTGGGAACGTTCACGTTCATCAAACGGAAAACGCATTTGGTCGGTTAATTTGATATTTGTCATCGCGCACCGTTTTAATTGAAACACCAGAGCCTCGCCATCGTCGACGTCTCCTGTATCCGGTTTTGTGTCCGCGAAAAATATTTCCGCGAATATCGTTACCCCCGAAACGAACGCGGAGACGGTGGATTCATCTGCGCCTGTCAATTCCATGTGGCTATCAAAACGGCCAGCTGCCGCGCGCCACTGATATTCTCGTCGCATTCACCTCGAATCCTACCGCTTGGCTTCATTTTAATGTCATGAATTTGAAAAACGAGCTAACTTTTTCGATTCCTTTCCAAAGTATTCATCGAAGATCGGTGAACTTTGAAGAAGAACGAAAATAGCTTCGAAACGTTTCCACGAACCCTCGACGAAGTTCTCCGTAGAATATTAGCAAATGTTACGAAACACATGCACTGGTTCACGCGTTCACGCATTCATGTACACTCTCGCACGGCCGTGAATGGTAATAACGATAACCTAGATGATTAATCGGCAACCGATGTGAGCAGCTGTGTCACATGCGGCCAACGAGCCGCCATGGAGAACGACTCCCGTGTTCAGGATTTCGGTGCAATTAATGTTACCACGCGGTGTGATCACCGGAATTGTACGATTCGTTGACTCCTAGTTACGACTTTGAACGAGGATTCCGAGTGGCTTGACGGTGAATGCATTTACGTCTGTGACTTTTTCCATGACAAGTTGACCGTTTAAGCGGATGAACAGAGGAAGCTTCGTCTTAAAGCGCGTCTTAAAGGTTCGAACGTTCCAGTTTTCTAATTATCCTGCTACATATAATTGATACCGCGGTAGATCACGCACCAGAGGGTCCCTCGATACGTGTCACGCAACAAATGTCAGACGTAACTACATGTTCAGGTCCCTTTTTCGATCGCGTCCCGCTGATTTCGAACGCTTTTGAGCTCGCCCGTGTGCTACGAGAGCGTTTCTTTAACGGGGCTGCGTACCTTTTGTTTCTTTGTACTTCGTTGTTCACGCAAACGACACTGGTGCCTGGCGAATGTATCGCGGTGTAAGCACGCGTCTCGGCTTTAGTTCCGTAGCAAACTTTTTCTCGAATCGATGAAAAGCGCCGGGTCGAGAAAACGATATTTTACTACGCTTAATTTAGCCATCGAGCGTTCTCCAGTCGAGAAGAGGAGCGGAGAGGAATTCGCGTCTCATAAATCACATATGTACACGACACACGTACACGTTTGACAGGAAGGAAATGAAATTTCCAGTTGATTTCAGTCCGCCAGGCACCAGGGTTTCGCAAAAATCGAGCATCGATTCCACCGATTTCCCGTTAGCAATTTAATACATGATCTGTGTTCTCAATGAAACGCTACAAACTCATCGGAACGATCGTTGACAAGTGTATATACGCGCGTATATACATATATGTATACCGATTTAATAGCAGAAATAATTGTTTCCCAATTTCGCGCGCGTTATTCCCTCACTTCGGCGATCGAGAACCATCGCGGGCGTAACAACTGGATACAAGTTGCTTCAACAAACACGGTTCACACACATTGTTTTTACTTGTTATTTTTTTACATCGACGAAGTGTACACGAGATACAGATTAGTAACATTTACGTCACGTACGGACGACTATAAGTATGGACCCGTTTTCGAATCGCTGCGCAACCATGGACGTCGAACGTAAACTCGATGATCGTTCTTCTACTCTAGACGGTCATCCGCATAGATGGTAGCGCGCGTCGTCGCGAGAATCGCTCATGCCTCCTGAACGAGTCTCGTTACGCGCGCGCTTCTTAAAATACCTATCGATCTTCCCTCGCTCTATCTTTGGTCGATTCTTCGGTAACGACTATTTTAATACGTTTGGGCGTATGCGTATAGATATTTATATATGTACATATACAGAATACATATACGTGTATGTATACATCAAAGTGTCATCGACCGTTCGCGCGCCACGGCGATGGAACGAAACCTCCGATGCGTTGAATTTAATTGACACTTATTCACCTCTCCTCCACGCGTACACTTTTTCTCGTCACCTTTCGAATGGAATTTCTGCTTCCTTTCCAACTTTCATCTCTAATCAGACACACTGAGATTCGAGTTGCCTCATCAATCGCGATCGCGTGGCTTCTAGCAAGGAACGACACGACGCTACGTCATCTTTAGAGTAGTTTACAGACACTGCGCCTCTTTCGCTAGGCTCTATCATAGTATTCGAGTATGGTTTGGGTATTATAACCGAGCTTCCATGGATAATAACGGACACGAATGGAATACATCGTTCTGGTCGACGATCTTCGACACCCCGAGCTGAATACGATAGACACAGATCGACGAAACACCGAACAATTCTAGTTTTTCAACCCCTTGACGACGCAATGAGCGGAGTTTAACTGTTAACTGAGAACCCAGGCTGTTTTCAAGAACGAAAAGTAACGAGAATTGTGTTCGAACGGAGTGTATCTTGTCGCACTCGGTTCGACGCGTACTGCGAAACGCAGGGTCGGTAAACAGGGTCGGCAATCAAAGTGAATCAATATTGCGATTGAACAGAAAAAAAAGGGGGAGCAAAGAAACGAAAAAGGAACAGAGGTAAAAAGTAGTATGTACACCATCAGTTAACAGTTAAGTGGATTTCAGTGTTGGCAACGCGGACGCACTCGTACCGATCTCGAAGCACGCACGACGAACAGTACGAATGGAAAACCCCATAACCGCCGGTAAAAACATTTATAAAAAGTAGTAGTATGTACAACAAAATTCCCTCGTACGGATTTTAACGTGACAATTAAACGTCAGCCAGTCGAATATGCGCTGAAAGCTCGTCAAACGGACCTGGACAAAAGCACCGAGTGAAAGTGTGTGCGCCCATCGTCGTAACACCGCAACATAGTAATTACGATTGACACCTATGCAGTTGATTCAAGCTTCGTCAAGCGGCGCGGCTTTTCGAGCACCTCGAATGTGTGTAGGGGAACGAAAATAAAGAAACAACGAAAGCGTGTCGCTTACCTTCGATCTCTCTAACAAACATTACCATTGGGAATCGGCGAACGATCGTCAAGCTGTCCTCCGCGTCGACCCTCTTCAGACGCCAAGTCAGATCCTCGACTGTAAGCTCTTTTTCTCGCGAGCCGATGGCTCGCTTCGCGTGATCCTTAAGACAGTCGGAAACGGGGGTAGTGGAAAAAGGACGCTGCAGCCTTTTCGGGGATTCTCTGGTGTGCACCTCCGTCGCTATTTGTGCACTGCCCGCGGCTCTCCGTTTCCCTCCGGCCGGAAACGGAACCGAAGAGGAACGCAGCGTTGTCGAATTTGATTCGGTGAAGTGGATCCGAGCGTTAGATCGAGTGGCAGCCTGTTACGTATACGTGTATGTCTCGCGACAATAAAGATTCAATATCCTCTCTCGTCCGTACGCCCTTTAGAAACTGATCGAACTCTTTCGTCCCTCTCCAGTAATCTCCTTCCCCGAAAGAGTCTCCCGAAGTTCCACCAGCCAGACAGTATTTCACAGAAAATCCCAGCGATAAAATTTGGACCGTTTCCCAAAGGTTACGTTCTCGTCGAAGGATTTCAGGAACGTAAGCCTCGCGCTATATATGCGCGATTTCGATAGCTGCGACGAGTATCGCGATCACTCATCCTGGTTTCGCGCCAGGGAACGTTCAATCTCCTCCAATTGTTTGGTACGCGAATCGAATCGACGATCCGCTGGCTCCCGCGGCTTTTGCTCGACGCGATCTCGCGCGTCCTTACTTCCGGTGATCTCAGCATACGTTCTCCTCTCGTACGGTTTAAGTGACGAATTGTCGGTCGACGTTGTACGTCGCGGGATTACAACTCCCATCAGCCTTCCGTTGCTTCATTTGCGATTCGACGTTGCGCTCCGGATTAATCTCGAAATGCACTCCTTTCTCGTTGCACCCGGAGGAACCAAGGTTCTGCTTCTTCGGACTGGATTTCTGCGTAATCTCGTCTTTCGAGACGCTGCCACGATGCTCGAAATTTTCCTCGTTCTGCTCGACGACGGTGTTCAAATGATGTCCTTGGACAACATTCGTATCGGTCTTCCACCGTTTCTCTGGTACCACTTCCTTTACGCGAATCGATCCCCGTGGTTATCTGTATCTGAAAGAAAAACGGGAACGCGGACCAACGGTTAATTCCCTCCGCCTATCGAGTGCAGAGAGTGCAGAAAAATGTGAAACATTCGAGTATCGGGAAGCAGTGGAACTTTCGAATCTCCGAGAACGTGCGAAATGCGGCACCGATTTCGTTGAATAACTCCCTTTTCACTCGGCACAGTTTGCTGCTACTCGTGCAATATTTATGGCGCAAACGTGGCACTTTAGACGCGCCCGATATTAGGATCGAATAGAGGATCGAGATGTATAGCTCGATTCGAAATTGAAAATCTAGAAATACTGCTGTCGCAGCATCTTACTTGGCTTGGTGGCCACGATACGTAGGATGAGGTATCGTCGATACAATTCGTACAATTTCTACGTTTTACCGTTCGCGATGGACGGTCTTTCGTTACGATAGGTTAACGAGCGACCTTTCGGAATGTCACCGCATTGTCAGTACCAATAAGAGACGAACTGCTCGAAGTAGCCTGGATCGAGCAATTATTCTTCGATCTCCGCTCCGAGCCAGTCCATCGTTCCACGTTCGTTCGCTATTCCGTTCCAGAAACTTTCATCCCAAGTGGCAAGATTTGTTACGGATACATCGCGTTAACCCTTCGCTGGTTATTCCTCCATATACCCCATAAATTTCGCCTTGTCCCGGAGGCAAGACAAGCTCCAAATTGAAACATAACTCTCCCTCTCGGCGAGCTTACTGCCTCGCGTACGGATGATCGATCCGCGAGGAAAAGCTGAGCGTAAAGCTCGCCGTGCGTGTCGCGTAATTCTTTCTCTCTGGATCCGGACGATCACGCGAGCCAGCAAACGAAAGGCGGTATTTCCACGGCACGCGAGACCGCGGGCACCCCCGTTCGGTTCATCGACGCGACGCTCGATCTTCGCTCGCGGCCTCCTCGGGTATTTATGAGCCTCTCGCGGTGTGGCACGCGACCAAATTCGTTGACCTACTATTTTGCGCGTACGTAACCGGCCCAATGTGTACGTGCACGTACGTGTACAGCCTGCGCCGACTGATTGCTTCCCGGGTATAGAATATTTAGCTTTCGCGTCGCACGCGGAACACCCTAGCCGATGCACGCTGACCCGTTACCCTAGAATCGGCTGGCTAGAGGAGTTCGTCGACTGCGACCGGATCCAGATTACTTCGCGATTAATTCGATTATATTTTCGACAAGCTAGCCAACGAAGAGAAATCACTTCCCGCAACAGATAGCGGAGTATCAATATTGATGGAGTACTGGAGCTCTGCAACCCTTGAACTTTTATCCGTGAGAATCAGCTGAAAGCTCTTCGCTAGGATTCTATAGGAAACAGAGGGGAAAAGGATATCCGTATCTATCTCGCTACTTTTCGACAGATCGTCGTTCTCAAAGGGAGCGTTCGTTGGCTCCGACAAATATTCAGCTTCGTTTCTTCTTCACCCCCTTTCTGCTCGCGGTTTCGATTGCGTACGGTACCTATTGGACCGTCTCGTAAACGCGAACGCACCGAGACTTGTAACGAGGAATGTGGGACAGGACGGTTTATCGTGCCGTTAGCTTGGTATCCCATCGATCGAGCAATACCGTGATTTCACGATCTGCTCGACGCGTATCGCGGATCGTATCCTTGGAAGAGGACGAGTCTTTCAACTGAACCCCGACCGATTTACGGTTGTAACCCTTGGTCGATCGAAGGGAAGATTACGGTGCGGTTTACCTTTCTGGCAACGGGCAGGCCAGAATTCTGAAAGACGCCAGCACGGTGACCACGAGCAGAGTGATCGCGACGATGATGTACACCACGCCCAAATGCGCCAGGGACACCAGGTAGAGCTCCTTGCTGCAATAATCGTTCGGGTGATGCAACTGGGACGTGTACGGCGGCCACATGATGTGGAGGATCCAGTAGTTCCCTGCGACAGAGGGAAACGAGAAAACTCTCGGACGTCGGCTAGGAATTCAGATAGATTTTTGTGTCCGTTTAAAAGGGGTTCCTCTCGCGGAAGAAACTGTCCGAACCCCGTTTCGTTCCTCGCGGAGAAACTTCCGGGACAGTCAAAGGGCAACGGTAACGAGACGGTTTGTGTCGCGCTTCCGTCGAAGCGACGGCGAGGAGCGGTTTCGCGTCGTGTCGAAGAAAACGTTGGCGGTGCTGGCAAAGTCGAAGTTGGTGGCTCGTTACTTGTATAAACGGGCGCAATTATACGTTCGTAAACGTACGGTAGGTGCGCGCGGGTATATAACTAGGCGCGATCACGAACGAGAATTAGGTTGCATCGGAGCACCTTACCACCCGTGCCGAGCAATTACCCGCGAGCCGGGCGCGATCGATCGCTTTTGTTCGTGTCGTTTCGCATCGTTTGAACACACGTTCGATACGAGTATCGAGACCGAGTGTTTTCCACGACAGAACCGTTTATCACTCTCGTCGAACGAACTAACCACGAACGCAGGAAAGCTTTAGCACAGGCGTACATCACCTCCAGATACTCCTGTCGTGCAAATTGTAATTTAGGACCGCTCTGGATCACGTAAACCGCGCCAAAACAAGTTTCAGCCTCGGTCGATATAAGCAATATGAATTTGATTAATCGCGAACGAGTCTTCGCGCGTGAATTTAAAGTTTCTCGTACGGAAAACTTCTCAATTGCAAATACTGGCGTTAGTAACCGCGATAGTACGGCGTTCGAACGCGTGAGATCGCGATAGAAGCATTTAAATACGGGGACAGGCAAGGGAATCGGTGTCGAGCCACGTGATCGATCTTTTCTTCGCGAGGAGCACGCCGTCGCTTGATAAAGCTTATTCAGGCCTTCGTATTCCTTCCGTGCGTCGCATCGCCCATCCAGTTTCCCTTTTCGACTTACCCATCACGAACCAGCCGATCAGGAAGCATGATAAGACGATGATGATCAATTTGGTGAATGAAATCTGTGGTCTGGCCGAGGGAACCGTGAGCATTTCCGGCCTCCTCGATCGTATCTGCGAGTAGATGAGCAACCCCATCAGCATCGTGCCGAACGTACCACCGATCACCATGTAGATCGGTATACTCGGTTCCTTTGGACACTCCTTGAAGAAGCTCCAGCCTGCAACAAACCGAGACGAATCGTGCGGAAACGATGCGACGTCTCGCATCTCGATCTTGCACTATTTCCTCCAAGACGCGTGGGACGCCTCGCGCGATTTTTCGTGCACGTTTACGATGACGAGCGAACGAAAGTATCGCCGCGGGTCGATACCAAAAAGTTTTAGCGCGGATTGCGTTGAATAATGTAGCGGTAATGACGTTGCCTGACTTCCACTCACTGTGCCACGTCCTATTTCGATACTTTAACTAGCACTCAGGCCAGCGCTGCATGCGAACCCTCGCGCACCTAATTCCCGTCCACCTCTAAACCCTCTCTAGCCTACGATCACTTATTAACGCTTCCGATACCGGACGCGTATCTAAAAACGAGCATTCACATAAATTTCGTCGAAAGCGTCACGAACGTGTTTCGTAATTGACGAACTCAGTGGTCTCATCGTCAAACTATCCCAATAGAATTCACCAGTCGCTCAGTACCAACACCCCATTACGAACGAAAGATAGCGAACATCAGTCAACGAGTTCAGCCGCTCGGATTCGCTCGAGATAAGGAAACGATGTCGGTTTTAGCTGCAGCGACACGAAATGACGATAAATTTCTCAGTACATCCGCCGGAGCGTTCACCGGGGCTTGTAATTCTCGTTTCTACGAACAACCACCACGCTCTTTATCGATCTGGAGAACGTTCTATAGGCACTCGTGGATGAGGTGAACGCGCTAGTTCAGGCGACTCGCGGTAATCCATGGCCACGGCAATAAGCGGACGAATCAGTGAAAAATTGCAGTAAATGACACGCGTGCCAGAAATCAAACACAGAGTCTGATCGAGTTTCCGTATTATTCATCTTTGAGCAGCGCATCTCCGATGTTCGCGTTCCCATTCCGCGGCAATGAGCGTCGCGAGACTGCGTCGATGCGGTATTAATTTAGATTGCGTCTGGAAGCCAAGTCACGGATAATTGACGATGATTTACCGGGTAGACGTATATTATGGACGTACAAGAAGCATCCACTGCTATTAACCTTTACGGATTGATAAAGATGGAAGTCGGGATCGATGTTGAATGTTACGTGCACCGACAGTTTATCGAGCTTTGCTAATTGTGTCGATGCGATTACGGATAGTGAACTTTTCGATACCCTGAGAGCGTTTCACCTCTTGTTTCTACCATTCTTTTAATTCTATGGTACTTTGTATCGCTAGAACGCTCTGACATTTCGAAACGTTTCGTTTCCGGAGGAAGTTCATCGAAAACATTTCGAGTGTCGCGTAAACGCGCGTCGCCGGGTTTCCTCCGCTCACCGTAGATCAGCATCAGGAACGGCACCGAGAAGAGCAATATCAAGCATCCGGTAACCACTCTGGTCCTGCAGACCACTCTCAGCGCTCTGAACACGAAGTCGCAGATGTTGGTCGCCTCCAGGTTCGCGTCCTTCAATTGAAACACCACAGAGCCGTAGGTAATCACGCCGAGGTTCCTGTTCTCCATTGTGTTCTCAGGCGCTTTCGCGCTGCTGGTGAACAGCCGTCGCGACTCGTCCCCTGAAAACTGAGCATCGATTGACTTTTAAT
Organism: Xylocopa sonorina; assembly: GCF_050948175.1. Classification (NCBI taxonomy): domain Eukaryota; kingdom Metazoa; phylum Arthropoda; class Insecta; order Hymenoptera; family Apidae; genus Xylocopa; species Xylocopa sonorina. The sequence continues at coordinate 9,200,224 of NC_135203.1, forward strand.
CTCCCTAAGGTAAATGGTTCGGCTGAAACCGTGCTCGATATCGGAAAGACGGGAGAATCCACGAGCTTTCTTGTTAAGGAGAGGAAAATTGAAACGGTTTCCGATCGTTCGGTTGTCGAAAGACCGCAAACACAAACGTTTCCGGTCACGCCAAGTCGAAAGTCAAATTCTGTCCCTGCGGGGGTACAACTGCGCGTGCTTACCCTTCGAGATCTAACAAATTCGCGCGTTACGAGGTCAACAGGGGGATGGAAAATGGAATCGTCCGGAATAATTGCTCGAACTGGTGGCTATAAAACGTGTCTCGATGCAACGACGAACCGTTACGTCTGGCAGGCTTTGTAATTTTTCACGACCCGGCTATTTTTTCGGTTCCCGCGGGACTGTTTCCGCGCACGGTCACGGATCAGTTCGTTATATCGTCCGTAAATTTCGTCGGTGGACAGCGCAGGGAAGAGGATGGAGGGTCGTAGGATATGTGACTGGATAAAAGATACACGACCATATTTCGCGGTGAAATTACCGAACGTGTCGTTGCTCGGCGTCAACGACGATATATAGATACGTTCGCTAAAGGTTGTCGCAAATTAATCATTTATATACGAAGGACCAATACATTTTACCTCAACATACTAAACGTTGCTATTCCAATCCCTCAAAAACCATTGCAAAATATGGAAACAATGATTCTTTCGATAATTATAGTTGTGGAAGTCGATCGTGACGATTATCGTTAATATTCTACGGTTTTTGAATGTTGTACCTGCGACACGGAACTGCTGGCTCGCCTAGAATCCTCGAAGGTGGTTGGTCCGTATCCTAAGTTGATCTGGACCGTGCTTCCTCCGGATTTGACGCTTCCCGAGTTTATCTCCTTCTGCCGAGAAGGTGGGGAATTTCGATTGCCGTTCATACCTGCGCAAATAGCAATGCAGAATCTCACCCTCGGCAGAATCACCGGTGGAGTCCGTTAATGGCTGCTGGGGTAACTTTCGCAGACAACTGGAGACAGTCTGCTAAGAGTGCGAGGTGTCGCGCGGAAACGGTTACCTAAATTTCTTGACGGCGCGGTAATTAGGTTTAACTTTCTGCTCGGAACGCAACAAGCAGATAAACCGCAACGTGTCAGGATGTTCTAGCGGCCTAGCTATCTCCGCGTCTGGAATTTACACGGGACCCGGGAGATGATAAACCGTGCCTCGTAGTCCGTGAACGATCTGTACACGTTCGTGAGGGTGGCATACCTCCCTTAATGTGGTTGCATCCAAAACCAATGAAGCCTCGTGATGATAAACTTGCCCCTATCGCTATCCGATTATCCCCACCGGTAATAGATCTCGCGATCAAATAACATTATCAGCTCGTCGAATCTATTTTCAGCGATACGATCGCCTCGAGTACCGTTCATTTCCGACTGATCTGCCACGAGGAGAAGATCGCAGTATCAGTCGGACTGGTTTACGTTCGAAAATCCGACGCCAACTCCCTCCCGTCGAGCATCCGGTGATCGGATTCTGTGCTTGGATTACGCGTATGAATCTTTGAGATTGATCAACGGAACGAATGAAATCCGCGACCCTCTCGAGACGCGGCATCGATGTTAGTCGGTAACGAGCGTCAAATTGCTGGAAGATCCTAAACATGCGGGGTTTAATTAAATCGCGGCCGCCACGGGACGCGGCGTGCGACCCACCGCTGGCTCGAGAGGACGCGAGATCGGGGGAATCGGGGCGATTAATTATTTCATCGAGTGTAACGCACCGCACGACGGCGCCGCGGGGAAGGAATTAACACGTGGCGTGCGGGGGTTTCATTTTCACCGGGTGGACCTCGTTCCAGTTGTCCTTGCGAATAGAAACGGGCACGCGATTCGATAATACCGTTTCGGGAACGGTCGCCTCCCACTGTGTGCGGCTTTAATATGTCCGAAAATGCATTACCGTCGGCCATTTCGTAAATTACAAAATCTCGTTCCTCCGAACACCGGCCGACTCTATCGGATTTCGCCTTTTCATGCCATGCTCTCTATTCGAACATCAGGATTGCAAATGTTCGCATTGAAATTCCCCCGGAACGGTATTTCCGCGCGTAAGAAATACGTTCGCAAGGAATCGATGTTTATTCGCTGAAGCTATTCTCATCGAGTCTTGGTGGTCCATCGTTCGCAATGGGGAATACCGAATTCCTGAAACCTGGATAGTGCCATTTCGCGGATCGCCATGGCAATTACATTAATGTAGCGTGTAACACTCGCTACCCATCGGAGACCAACGAATTCTCACCTTGATCAGCCGAGGCCCTTCTAGGGTCTTGCGCCATCAGGCTCGCCTTTGCGGTTCTCTTCTCCTGCAGACCACTCAGGCTGCCTCTCGGTGTCCTGTCGATGGTGTCTGGATCGATACTCCGCCGCGGGCTCCTTGTCTCTTCCTCGTTAGTCCCGATCGACCCTCTGTGTCCATCGTTCACCGCGATGCTACCACGCGAGGATCTCACCTCGTAAGGGGCGATCGAGCTTCGCGGGCTCTGATTCATGTATTCCGAGGCGATCGAGCCGCGTGGGCTTCTCTGAGGGCTACGATCGCCGAGTTCCATGTTAGTGATGCTTCCACGAGGGCTTCTCGAAGAATTCGGTACCAAAGAGTGTCGAGGGCTGCGAGGCGGCGGGGGATTCCCGTTTTCAGACATCAACGACGTCCTCGAGCCGGTCGGGGGAATCAGACTGTTCCGTGGGCTTCTGTTCCGCGCTATGTCCGGTACCAAGGAGTTCCTCGGACTCAGAGGGGCCTCGAGGACCAACGAATGCCGCGAACTGTAGAGCCCGTCTGGCGCCAAGCCTGCATCGGGGACCAAACTGTTTCGAGGACTTCGAGCACCGTTCCTTGGTAGTTTGTAGTAGTCGTCCGGTACCAACGAGTTGCGGGGACTTCGGCTCATCTTCTGGTTCAGCATGTTCCGCGAGCCACCGTATTGGTCGCGATCCAGCAGAGGCCTATGGTTGATGCCCTGAAAGGTCAAGGTTGTTTCCACGAAATTGATTAAACTTTCGAGCGAACTACGACGAGGCGGGGACGTAAAGGATTTCCGCGAGGAAGTTCCGACGATCACATGCAAAGAAGTTCCGCGAGATTCGGCTCTTACCCGGTCTACTGCATACAACCGTGTTCTATTTTCCACTCCCCGTCCCAAGTTCCAAACTTTCGAGCAATTACATCGTAGAACGGAGAATAAGCATTGGGACGGGGGGAAGGTGCACCGCTCGAGAATGATTTCCGAGGGACGCCTCGCCTATTGGCACACGTCGGACTTGTCTCGTGCAATTTTTCATCCGCGCGATAGAAGTCCCCGGAATTCCTCGAAACTTTCGTCCACCAAAAAGTTTCGTCCAACGTGACGGTGACCGGCACGTTTCGCAATATTTTTACTTGATACGACGAACAATGATACGTCGGTGTCGATTACTCGATTTATCGCTCGACGTGCCGTTAAAAATTTGCATCTCCTACCTTTCAATCTCGAATCCGTACCACGGGATCGTATATCACGATTCGAGTGTTCGAACCGTTCCGAGCGCGTCTGGGGAGGCATTCGCTACATCGAATTCTCGGACTTTACGCGCCTCTATTAGCGTATTCATGCGAGTTCTATCGGTTTCTACTAGTCATGCAAATTAATAGAGCGAACGGTCGGTAGACGGGCTTAATCCGGCAGAGAGAACGGTCAATTATGAACAACCTCGTCGTCGTTTTCCCTCTCGAGATCGATGTCGGGCACGAAACCGCCCTGGGGCGAGCGTTGACGTTCCATGGTTCCCCTGGGGCTGGCCTGTGGCAAATCGACAGGTTTGTCGGTTGCCACGCTCGCGCGACGTCCTCTCGGCCCGGCGACCGTCGCCGCGTAGCCGAGATTCCGCGTTGGCCTGCACCGTTGCGACGACGTGCTACGGTGCAACATCACGTCGGCACTGTCTCATCCCTGAAAAACAAACGCAATCGTGACAACGACGAATACGATCACCATCATAGCAATGCGTGCGACGAGAACGTGAAACGCGAATTCTCCAACTCCAACAGTCACGAGACACCGATTAATGAACCATTCGAAAGAAGTCTCTCGAGCAGCGGTAAGCTAATCGGCGCGGTTCATGTATCTGCTTGAACATTTTTACTCGAGCGGCATGCAAAGTGGCCGCGGGCACGAAACACGGGATGGATCGTTCTACGTTCAGCCTGGAAAAGGTAATCAACAGTATGGAATCAATTTCCCGCAAGGCGTACGGGACACGCCAGGGTACGTAATAAACCTGACTTTTATAAATGTGACCCAGATAGGTGAGCGTCGCGCCCCATCGCTCGTCAATTTCGATCTCCCGTACCCCCGATCGGGGCTAGCGAATATTTTCATCGGATCGGACGGCCTCGAGCGTGTACATAACGCGTTGTCGCGCCTCGCCAGTGAGAACGATTGATATCATAAACGTGGCCGATTAACGGGGGGGAAACGGGCTCATTAATTAATAACAGCCGCTCTGCCCAACCGGCGAACGAATCGTAATTGAATTTTCGTGCGATCGGCGCTGGCCGGTGTTCCCTCTGCTCTCGTTAAACGAGCTTCATTATCGAGTAATATCCTCTTTGTGATTCTCTGCGTGAATTTAACACCACCGGAAACGAATGAATTTCGATCGCCTATTGGGGTCACTGTCGATTACGACACACGCTCGACGTATCGTCCGAGTGGTTTTCGCAATATTGCCACAGATTCCCTCGCGAGCACGCGAAAAATCCACTATCGTGGCGTGTTTCTCGTCGTGACGCGTCTTTCGGATCGTAGCGCGTACATCCGGGTAAATTCCACGGGTTGAAATCAGCGAAACGATACAAGCGAGGGAGTGGAGCTTCTTTTTTTTGTCCTTTTTTACCCGGGAGAATTGCATTCCGTGTCGCGTGTCTAATAAACCCCGCGCAGCCGGAATTAAGCTTCACAGAGGATGCACCGTCGCTGTACAGTAATTAACGTCCGCGACGCTACGCCCCTAAGAGGCAATGGCGGTGATTTACGTAAATCGAATGGGAATCGCGTGTTCCCCGTTGCGCCATCGCGTAAGTTTTCCGGGGCGTCGTCGAAAGTGCAACGGGGTCGTGATTCACGCGCAACACGTGAGCTGAGAACGGGATCGCCTGAATACAGGACTCGTGCGTTAAGGTAGACGACGAAAAGGTTCGCGAAATTGAACGCAAAGTTGAACGTATTGTCGCGCAAACGTTTCGTGCTTTCCGAGAGAGAAGATCTACCGCGGTTACTTTAAAGATTACCTCTCCACTTTACAAATTGCGCCGATTCTTAGATCGCGTCGCGTATCGCACCGATTATTTCGCGTCGCGCGACGTGATTACTCGGAAATTGTGTTAATTCCCACAGGCGCCGAAGCGAGGATCGAAAGTAGGGATTTCCGTCGATCAGGTAACCAGATTCTCGCTCCATTTCACGGTGTTCGTCACCGCTAACAAACCGACGTGATTCGATCCGAAGAATCGGTTAGGGGATGCGAAGAAGTGAGAGGCGAAGCAAGTTTTCGAGTAGCTGGCCGCGGCGGTCGGTTATAAAATTAAACGATGTCTCGAAGTCGAACATTGCTAATTAAATTAGCGATTCGTAGGGGAGGACGAGAACTGTTCCCTGGACAGGAATCGAAGGAGAACTCCGAGGAACGCGTCCGTGTAGGCTGCTCGAGTGGCTATACCGAGAAAAAGTTAGCCAGAGTTTTAAATCAAAAGTTCGTAGGGCAAGATGTTGCCGGTGGAATGATATAGAACGTTATCCCGGTAGCTCGCGAACGAATTATGTTAATAAGTAAACGGCCAGCGAGGCACTCGCCGTTATCGCGATGTTTCGCGGATATATCCTCGAGAAAAGAGTTATACGAGTGCGAATGAAATTTCTGCGTGAAACGCTGATTAAATGGCAGGGAAGATTAACGACAGGGGAAACGCGAACGTCGACGACATCGATTCCGGCTCGGAAATTGTCTATTAATCTATTCTACTCTGCAAACGAATCGATTTATCGTTGTTATCTAGAACGAACAACGAAAGTATTCGGACGTTAGTAAACAATTCGTTCGTGTAAACAATCGACGATTAATCGGTATTGATCGAAGCGAATTGCATGTGCAATAACGCGCATCCATTTAACGGATGCGGGCGTAGACTTAAAATATACCATCAAATTAAATATACCTTGTTAAAATACGATTTCCAATCCGTTTCCGATTGCCCGTGCAGGCGAGTTTCGCGCTTCGCGTCGCGAACGGAATCGATTTCGCGATCGTAATACATTTACGAAGGTAATGATGATTGCCAGGGAAGAAAATGGTACAATTCCGTGGTCCGATCTACGACTGGACGCGTATCGCTCGATGGTAATCGCGAAATGGACAGTTGAAACGTTGGAATGGCATGAAACAAGCGATGAACGGGACGATCGACTGCGATAATTCGAGTACAAAATGAAACGGGAAACGCGTGCACAGGAATTGTCCGGATGGCACGGTACGGGCCTTCGACAATTAATTGCAGCTAGAGCTGAAATGAAATATCTGGTGTTCGCGGTCGATCCGGTGGCATTTTTGTACAAGCCGTTACTCTCCCGGAAATTAATTAACCGAACGCCACCGCATTCCGATTACTAATCGTACCGATAACTTGATACGTCGCCTCCATTAACGCGATACGCGTTTTCAGTTACTCGACACAACAGGGAGAATTGTAAAGCGTTCGCTTTGACCGATCGTTTTACAATCCATCGAGAATTACACGGAGACCAATTCCAATGACTAAACTAATCTAATTAGCAACGATCATTTTCTAATCTTCCGAGCAATCCATTTCCGGATAATTCCCTTTTTCGTGGAGAATTAAATTCATATCCCAACGGTATCCAGGGACCAGGAAGGGACGCCTAATCCACGGATAATCATTCCATCTCTTGGTTACACTCGAGAATCAAGGGACGAAGGAATTTTCTGCTGAAAGCAACGAACGCCACGCCGTAAACGAGAATTGCGAGAGAACGCGCGTGACTTAGTTAAACAATTGAATGAAAATTGAATCCATATATCCAGTGGACAAAGGAAGAAAGAGAGAGAGAGAGAAAAGGCAGTAATCGTCCCTATCTTTCAGCCATCTCAAGGGCGAGCGTATCCCATCGCTCTCGCGAGATCCATTTGTTTCCATCCGTGGAGAAAGGCTGACGAGAGAAAGGGCGCGATGAGTTTAACGGCACGGAATCGAGGCCAATTCCGACGGGCTTTCGCGCGTGGCCGTCGCGCGATTCTTCTCAATTTCTATTGCGACAGGATTACCCCCTCGTCGACGGATTTTTCCAGCCGGTTTCGGCTGTCACGACGCCCCCGGGCTAATTGAGTTCCACGCTCGAACGGGACTCGATCGATTCTCGCGACAGACGCGCTGAACGACCGCTCGAAACATGGGTCCTCATCGCGCAAAGAGACAACGAGGACCACAGAAAACTCGGATAGATCGTGAGATTTTCGAGCGACACGAAAAACGAGGATCGACATCGATCCTGGGGATCGATTCTCCCTTAGTTCTCGCAGAATCTCGAGCGTTCGAGTGCGCGCGAATTAGAACGATCGTTCGAGAGGGATTCGCTATCCCGCGAAGTGTCAAAGGTGTCCTCGGTTGTCCGCCGCGAGGAAATTGCTCGAGAAATGGAAGTCGAGCGAGCGAGGACGCGTGGCGGAGGAGGATGTAGGCTGACTAGTTCCATCTGGTAGGAAATTTATTCCGATGGCCCGGTGGAAATGAGCCCACCTTCGGCCGAGAGGAGATTTCAACTTATCGGCGAGGTCGTTTCGCGCGTGATTGGACGCTTGCTCTGACGTATCGATCCGATTTCGCTTCAAAGTTCGGGGGGGAAAAGGACCGTGGCCGACGAAACTTACGCGGTGAAAAAGTACGACGCCGCCAAGTGGCACGCTGTTAAGGATGAAAGTTGATTAATGGCGGCGGGAAGCTGCACCCCTTCCTGAATGCGGGAGGTAATTGAAACTGTCGACGTTCGTTCCTCCCGGCGAAATTTTTCGACAATCAAACGGGGGAGAGGAAAGAAAAACGCACAGAGCAACGTTAATTACTTTAACAAGCGGTCCAGTGATCGATCGACTGGACGCTGTATCCTCGACAGGGAAATCGAGGTATTATTTTTCACGTGGACCTGTGAGCGAACGGTCGAGATCGAAAACACTTTCATTTATTCCTCGAAACAGAGGCTATCGGATAAACGATGAAATAGAGTTGAAAAAGCAATGGCAAAGGGATCGAGTGAATGTTGAACACCCGTGTTGGGAAGACTTCTCTATTGTTTAATATTTATCTCCCTCTGGTCCCCAGTCGCAATTCCATTCGGCCAGTTATGAGATGTATCTCTTGTATCAAACCTGTTTCGATTTTCATGAATTCTAAGATAAGGGAAGCGACACCGTTGCCTCAATTTTTTCCTGGAAGGGAAAAAAGGGCGGCATCGTCGGTTATTTATGCGGGAAAAGGGAGTACCAATGACAATCGAGCGAAATTACACGTGCTGCGAAGGCCGGAGGCAATGGAACGAGCTTCAGACCGCTTCATCCGTTGTTCGAACCGTTGGTAGCTGCGATGCGATCTCTTAAAAGAAATCGCTGCTACGTATTCGTTTAGCTTAACGCTGTCAGTTTCGACCGGTCGAGAAGATGAACGATGCCCACCGCGATGCAAACTTGTATTTATTTGCACACCTATCCACTCTCAAAAGTTCGACACTGATTCAATTGATTTCGTGGACTCGTTCGAGCAATCGCATAATGAACAAATGGTCCGGATTACCGATCTGGAAAAGAGATCTCTAATCCCTCTCTCTCTCTATTGATCATACTTTATTTCTCGTTTTCAATGCTCCCTTTGTCGAATGAATAGCGCGCGTGGAGCAGCATGGAAATTTCGTCCATTGTTCTCGCAGTTAAAAGTCGGGGACAGTGCGCGCGACTCATTTGTTGTTCAGTTCCGAACAACGTTGGAATTCGAGTCGGCTCGAGTTATGCGATGTTAATTCACGCGACGTTAATTTTGTACCGTTTCACTTTCAGGGAGCCGTTCCGCGTTTCGCGAGCCAACGCCAAAGCCGACTGTTTGTGCGTTTAATCCAACGCGTTGCAACGCTCCGCGTAAATGGTTTCATCGCATCGGCTACCGCGTATCTCTGTACACGCTCGCATGAAAACGATCGCCGTGGTATAACAAAAGCAACGGCAATAATACCGCTCAAGAACTTTTATCCTCTCTTTGGCGATTTCAATTTCGACCGGCGTTTCGTTCGTACGAACGCGGCCAAAGCCGGGGGGATTTGATCGCAAAAGATGGGAAGCTCCGACCGTGCGTTGACAAATACAATTATGTTAATAACGCGCAGGATAAACGGACGATGTAATCGTATCAACGTAAACTCCGTATTCCGCGAAGTTTGCATAATGCACCGGGTATCCGGGAATTTCGAAGCGTTTCACACCGAGTAGACAGAGAAACGTAAGTTCCCTGAAATTCGGATAACGCACGGATGCGGTTAAGGGGCGCGATGCCACGACCACCAGTGGATTAAATGGTATTACGAGGCACCGTTGTTAACGAGTGCTCGATTCACTAAAAAGCAAATTGTCGCGGAGACAGAAAGTGACGTGGAAAAGGAAATTCTGATACGAGCGTAGACACCGGGAATCTTTCGGTAGCGTTTAATTGGCGCCTTTTAAGGGACGTGGCGCGGAGCCAGATTGGATTTGACACTATGCTCTTGCAGCGAACACCAAAGTGCTCTCGCAGTTGAAAATTGGTCGGGGGCTTCTCGAGCGGAAAGTACTTGCTACGCTTTCAATTAGCATTGTTCTGCCGCTTGGGCGTCGTACATGAATTTATTTCACCTTAGTTTCAAACCGGGGATAGATCCGTCCGTGAGTTCCAATTAGACGTGTTTTTCACGGTCAGTTCCGATCCGACCCGTGGAATTAACCGTGGCTCGAAACATCTTGGAAATCGTACTCGTCGCGTACCGAGAATCCCGTAGGCGGATCAAAACACGACGCATTTCCCACGAATATTTATCGAATCAGCTAATTACGCGCAGCGCATAGTTTAAAGCTCCACGCGTATACAAGATTACACCGTTCAAAGGAGGTTCCCCCTTTGACGTGGAAAGCGAACATATTAATCGTAGTAATTAATTCATTCGTCCAAATCGACGGGAATTCGATTGCGATCCGGGCGAATTTTCAGCGAACTTTATTCGCGTGATGTCTCTAAAAATCTCATCGCCCCTGTACGCGGGGAAAATAAAACGCAACCGCGGCACGTCAAACAGTCATTTGCCAATTAAGAGAGACCATTATACGAAGGTTCGACCTCGTTACCCGTGCAGGACGAAGTACTCCCCGCTGCTATACGCGAAGTTGATTAACTTTAAATCCCGGGGATTTCGAGAACATCGACACATCGATCTCGTGATTGTATACACTTGCTAATGCTATTCGTGACCGGCACTGGACAATTTCGCTTACCAGCGGACTCGCGATCGATATCGTGGAAACAAAAATAGAACTTAATGCACTTATTTTACATCCAGCTGGTTGGACGCGGTCGAACGCGATACGAACCGGCCGAAAACCGTGTCGGCCGCGCGCAGTAGTATAAGCCTTTCACGTGTCAGCCCTGTTCACGTGTCGAGAAGACGCGCCTGGCGAACCAAAGACCCTGGCTATCATTTCAGATTTAGATGAGCTCGTGACCAGCTCTGTCTAGCTTACGCCTCTTCTCCTAGCAGATATGCATGCCTTTTCTGTTCGTAATCCCATAAGAACGTACGTTCCTCGTCAAGCTGAAGAACGAGCGAAAAGTTCCGCGATTACGGATGCGAAATCTTGCACCGCGTAGTGTCGCGAAGCTTGTCATCCATAAAACAGTGGGTCGTGCGCTAAGATCGCCGAGTGGATAATTAACGTTTACTTTAATTAAAAATGGGTACGTACAGAGAGTAACCTTTTAGTGTAATTTGTCGAGGGACTCGTGTTTCCCGGTATGATATCCATCCAGCGGATGCTGAATGTCGATGGTTGAAATAAAAGAGTTGTGTCACGATGCATACCGACTCGTCTTCACGGCGGTATCAAAGGTTCTTAGTAATCGTTCCTCCTTCTTTCAATTTACATTCGCGAAGACTAAGCGGTTTTGAAAAGGAATTTTTATGTTCCGAAGATTTTGCCTCTCCGACCAATCTTTCTTGTCATTTGCAAACGGATGAAATTTCCTCCAATTAGTTTTGCTTGCACAGAATGCGATATGTAGGTTGCGCTTTCACGAAGGAGCTGGAATTCGCTAATATCATTAATGGATGTGCTCTTTTATGTCACCATCAATGTCGTTTTCGCGGGGAACAGTGAACGAAGATAGACGTTTAATTTTATCGCGGCAAACTTTGTTGGGGGTGCGAATTTTGTGACGAGAATCATTAAGGAAATTTTCGTTGGATTTAAAACGGGACACGTGTAACGTTTTATAACGATCGTGGTAAAAAAGAATCTATCTTTCTAAAACGAATCAACGTCGAACTATGCGCGGTGGGATTGATTAAAAGATTACCGCGTGGGTGTGAAATTTGTATAAAAAAAAAAGTTAATGCGATGCAGGATCAGCGATGCGACGAAGGTACGAAGTATTTCGCGTAAAAGCGTACAGCGTTCTAATGTAAACGATAAACAGAAATATTCTCGAAAACGTTGACAATAAATTTTAATTCTGCACCAGTATCCTTGGCAGCACGTTGAAACTTATACGAAAGGGTCCTTTATGATAAAATGTAATTAAACGAATATATTAGTTGCGCAACGGTACGTTTTTTACTCCGTTTCATAATTCATCTTATGTACATTCTCTGCGCGCTAGACAATTAAACCTAATTACTCGTTCGAGCGAGAAAATTAAAGGTATGCTAATACCTCTGCTATTTCAATCCTCCGTAGCCAGCGAAGAATTCCCTATCATCGATGGTACCGGTGCATAAATTAAACAGGAATTTACATATATTAATTTTCCCTCAAATACTTCTTCCCCGACATTTTTTTTCCAACTGCCCCCTTTTTACCGCGATAAAATTATCATCCGGATAATTTGTCCTGCTCGTTTTATGCGCTGACCCAAAGCCCGCGAAATATTGTACGTTCTTGACCCAGTTGCGCGTCGAAATTTCTATCGCGTAAAATTCTGAAACCCGCGACGAACCGGTGCCAATGGAAGCGAACGCAATTGGGACAGGGCGTAGAGATGAGACCAAGAGGAGGAGGGTCAACGCCCAAGCAATCCCACTGTTTACAAACGTCTTTTAAAAAGGGCCACTTCTACGCGAGGCATAATTACACCGTCGGGCATTTGGCTGTTTCCATGCAGCGTGGCCCTTGCTCCAAGTCCTTTCATCGACCGCCGAAAAAGGGGTAGCTTAATCGCATCGGAAAGCTTGTCGAGCTTCGGACGACCACTCGACCAGTTCCCCTCGATTATTTACCATTTCCCGCTTCTGTTCTCGTGTCAATAACACCTTTACCAAAAGTCAACAGCAAGTGCGGTTGTTGCCACAATCGATCCTCGTTTCTATGTTGCGAACTGTCCATTCGACGTGGCATGTAATTTAAACCGATTATTACGTGCTTTTGTTATTCCAAGCCTGCGTTTCGTGCACTCGAGCGAGACTCGTGTCTCCTTTATCGCACGACAATTAGAACAATTCGGCACGAAGCTGTTCAGAAAATACCCGCAGACGAAAGGGTCCGAGAGGGGACAAACAACTCGTATCGCGCCCTTCGTATCGGTCACACGGGAAGACATGCGCGACTCGAGCAGCTCGAGAGTGAAACATCGGTAAAATGACTTACCTCCGCGCGTAGATACGGTGGTGTCGTGTGCACGTCCAGCAAGGAGTAGGATCGCGAGCTGTCCTGGTTGCCCGTTGGTATCATATGTCAAAATGGTCCTTCCTCGGCGGCTAGCAAAAGGTTGCGAACAGAGACACACTCGGCTCCTCTACTCGAACGACGCAGCGAAACTGTTGCGATTTTTCGTAGGACGCGCGACTCGTTCGTACGTTCTTTGCGATTCCGGCAACTAATTAGACCGGAGGGGTTGGTTTGTTTTCGACGCGGCAGCCGGTCGTAGGACAAGTTGTCGCGGTCGCGGCTCGAAGCAGACTGAACGCGCCCCGCCACTCTGGCCAGCGAATAGCACGACGCGCAGAACGGAGACGCTCTCACTGATACGCCCTGTGATCGCGGGTTTGACCCGAGATGCGATATCAGGGTGATCGTCGATTACATTCGATCGTTTCCTCATCGATCTTGCCGAGTTTTACATTTTTAGGGTATAGCCGGAATAATTTGCGATAAGTTGAGTTTCACTCGTTACGAGTATGGATGAAGGGGTTGTCGCAGACCATGCGAGGGTTTCTACTTATACTCGAAGGTGTTTCCGGTGATATATAATAAATTAATCGATTAATTATTCCGGATAGAAGAAAGTAAGGGGCTTTCACTCGGTGATAAACTTTCATCCATCCAGTGGCACGTGGTAATTGTTGCTTAATCAATTACCGCGGTGCAGCAGCACGTCTTACGCGTTAAGTCGCATCGCTGATAGGTTAATTGATTTACTCTCGTTCTCAATTTTCTCGGTTGACATACGGCTCGGCTGTTTCAGAGTTTCCTGTGGCCTGTTCAGGCTCCAGCTGGATGAAATTCTGCCTGGCGGCAAATAGTTTTGCAATATTTAAAAATTCCCATCGTCGCGGGGTTCGCTCGCGCGTGTTGCATGAATTTTTCATTTTCTATACATTTTCCCGCACGACAGCTTGACACAGTTTCGGAATTCTCGCGAGCGTCTAGAATCTCCCCGCGACGGATAAGTCTCGCTCGAAATCGTGATCATGCGAAACGTTTCGGGTGGCGTGATTATCGTCGGGTTGCGTGCGAAAATACGGACGTCGCAATTACACGTTTCTATCTTTATCTGCTTATCGTTTGTCGCTGATTGCAGATCCCGTAAGCAGATATCGCGGTCGATCGTGGTTTAGGGCGGAGGCTCGAAGGGGTTGCGAACGAATCGAGTCGCTCGATGGAAATACGATTTCTCGTCGCGAAGGGATGGAAAGGTGGCAGCGGAGTAGCACTTAAAATTAGACGCTATAATGGCGATACTATTTTTAAATGACCCGCGCAGGTGAAGTCTTCGAAAGCAGCACGAGCGTGATTGATGGTCCTTTGTAAAGTATTAGGCAGAGCCTGTCGAGAAGTCGGTTAAACATCGAGAGGGGGTGGCTACGAAGCGATTGTTAAGATTCTTAGCCGGAAGGATTTGAATGTTCCTTAAAGTTTTACCGTCTACTCGTTGCATTTTTACCGGCGAACGTGCACTCTTCAGGTCTCCATAATATAATATTAGACGCGTCCCTATTTTTTGCTTCTGCCGTTGACATATTCCCACGCACCTGCAACGTGACACGATAAACAGGAAGCCCATGCGAGCAAAGGTTAATCGTACATTTTTATTGCACATTTTTGTTGCATTTATTATCGCGACATGTGATCACGATATTTATCGCGCGGTAGATCGTAGATATTTTCAATGTCCGCGGTATTTTTGCAGCTTTGTACTCTTTGCATCTCGTGGCCGTAGTCCGACCGAGCGAAAACTGCATTTTCCTTTCTTTTTTAAGCGTCCCCTACCTACGTACACTTTGAGAAAGCTCTCCTGCGTGTTACTTGCACAGTCATGCATCACTACTGAGCGTACCCGTGTTCGCGTTTGTACCTTCCAGCGATGACGCGCCAACATGCTCAATCAAAACGACTGTTTACTTTATTCATTGAATTTTATGAACAAACGTGTACACGTGTACCTAAAATGCAACGAACTTGTCGCAATATTCGTATCAGACGTTACAGACGCTCGAACGCTTCTCGAAACCCACCCCTTCGATGAAAGCACTTAAGGTGAGCGCGTGGCTTGCTTCGTACGACAGTTTCAGTACTGTTCGAAATGTTCGCGCGGACAAAGTAGAAATGTTCCTCTTATTGTCTTCAAGACGTCGAAGGATTTCGCGACAGACGAATCTTACAGCCTCGTATAGTGATATCGAAATCGCGGCTCGATTTTCCGGGTTTTACAGGATATTTCACCCTTTCCATTTCTCGCGTGGAAATTTCTCCCTCGGAAACATTACGCGAATGCAACATCTCTCCGGGGTGTGCGCGAATAATTATCGTTGAATCGATGTTTTCCCATTTTATCGTCAATTACGAGCTGAATGGGGGCGATTAAGCAAGCCAGCCTGAAAATATATTTTTCAGCCGTGAAACGCGAACTTCAACCTTAACCCGGGACGATAGGGAAACAAGATGAGTTTCGTATCCAATTCCTTCGGTCATTATTTCCCTCGAGTCACTCTGCTTTGTTCCACGACGGCCATAATTCCGTCGTGTCGTCGATAGAAAATAAATCGTCGACGAGAAAATAAATGTTGCGTGGTATTGCGGAATTGGAGACACATCTCTTCCGGCGTTGCGTAATCTGGCGTCAATCCAATTAAATCGTAGCCTGATAAACGGTGAATTTCCGCGAGCTAGATAGAAGATCGAAATTCGAAGTCCGAATAAGGTCGCCCGCTCCATTCCAAACGTAAACTTAATTCGAAGTTAGACTGGTTTCCGACAATTGTTCATTGTCGTCTCGATCAGGGTGATTGCATTCCACGAAACCGGTCCTGGGAAGGTCGCTGGTAACTCGCGAAGACGATGCTCGAGCAATTTGACGTAGTTCACCCCCGCCGATTATAGCTGCGGTTCCATCGTTGTTCTAACGATCCCACGATTTGACAATCGAAACGTGGAATTACGATTTTGATTGATACACGCCGTCTGATCAATTAGCGGACGCCTTTTCGAGAGGATAATCGAGCGCGTTGCGTCGGCGGGGCCGGATTAGAGCCGCCCTTCTCAGCGGTGTGTTGAATCGTTGCAACAAACGAGCAGACCGATCAGAGGATCAGCAGATCGGAAAAAAGAGCACTTGATTGCAACTTTGCGCGTGCAATTGTATAAATCTTGGTAATAAACCGATTAGTGAAGCACGACGTCAGCCGCGTCAACTCGAAATTCGACGGGTGCAATTTATGACTGCGGAAAAATCGATCACACGCGCACTCGGAAGCTGAGCCAAATGCAGCAGAGGCAAAAATAAGAATCGCGTTTGCTATTGAAGTGACGAAAAAATATTAAAAATATCGTTTTACGAGTAATTCTTTAACGATGTTTAATTTCTTCTAGCAGCATACTCGAGCGGTGCGCAGGGTGTGTATAAGGGTTGTCGCGAGACATTTTTTAATTATCTACCGCATTTTACTCGAGCGCCGCAACACGGTCCGTTGAATATTCCATTTCGTAGACACCTAGGGCGTATTACACGTCGCTCTGGCGGGACCGCGTTTATCGTTCGTTTTGTACAAACAGTCGAAACATCGTCGACCTGTATTATCGTCTTGCAATATCCAACGATCGTTTCTCCTGGTATTAATTAAAAGCATTAAGGAGCGTCTGAGAAATTTAAACGAGACACGACATCCGTCAACGCGGTTCTAAAGGGACGACTAGGAACTTTATGGTACAAGCAGTGCTCGAGCAAATTCTCCTTGTTATATGCAAATCACGAAGCAACAAGCATGTACACACAGATTATAATTACTTCGATAGAACCGAATTAATTAATTAGAATCGTTTGAAAGTACATCAAAGTTGACATATTTAAAATTGCTCGGAGAAAGAAAGCCAGACAACGTCTCTAAATCAATTTACAAAATCATCCCCCTTCGTACGGAAGCGTGCTCGAGTGGTCGCAGGGATGGCTTCATTAATCAGCGATCCTGATTAATTCGTCCGCCAGACAACTCTCTATGCTACCTGTTGTCGAAACAATAGAGGTGCTCGGTACGCGATTGCTGCGTTTATACGCAGGCACGAGTGTGCAGCTTGTGGAACTCGGGAAAGAAAACTGCACTTGGAATTCCATTGCCGCATGAAATTAATTAAAGCTATCTCCGTATTGTTGACTGGCGTCATTTATCGTCAGAGGCACCACCGCGTGGAGCTCTTCTCTGGTTCTTTAATATTTCAATTTTCCTCTGTGCAGTACCGACAGAAAGGTCGGCTTAAATTCTAAACGAAGTCAGCCAATCGAATTATCACGAACAAGCAAACGAGCGGACCTGCCCGCGGGATACGCTCTTCCATTAGCAAGTACGTACGTACACGCGAAGCTGTTCGCGGTTATCGTACACATTTTTGAATAATCGTTTCTGCTTCTGAATTTAAAGAGCGAATCCAAAAGAGTCCTCGTGCTATACTTCGTAAAATTCCTGGTTCTGATTCAAAGTATCCTCGCCCGTGTATAGTAACAGTAGCGTTCCTTCGGACTCGAATTACCATGCACATTGGACGTAATGAAATGCGACGTGAGAAGAATGACGTTGAAGAATCCTTTGTTACCCGATTGTGCAGCCCCCGTCCCGGTCGAAATCGAATTTCGATTTTAATCAAAACGACACGGACAGCCGTCGAGATATTTGCCATGAAAATGAACTCTGAAATGAAGTTCCACTCGAAACGAGCTGGCAATCAATTTACAAACTGTATTAATGAACTTCTTGGAAGAATCAAATCGCGATCCTGTTCGACGAGTTCCTGGACCACTGAGTCCCTCATAAATTCCGTTCGCCGTTCCAATGGTCGGATGTCACCTGTAATCATTGAACAGAATATAAATCAATTTCCGTCCATCCAGGCACTTTCCTCTTTAATTGCCTCGAGCTAAGTTTCGAAAAAGGAAGTCGCCTCTTGAATGGCTTATTAGGTTTATCGCATTATTTCCTCTCGATTCGTATAGAACGGGCGGCTTCCATTCACCTCGAATCGAGGACACTATCGGTAGCGTACTTTTATCTCTTCTCTTAAAGCGCTTCTTTTTCGCTGCCAGACGTTTCATCGTACCTTCTATTTAACGCTATTGCGAATGGTGTTCCTTTGTCTAGCGTCGGTCTATTTCTTGCTCGTTCTCCGTTTTATCGCGCGTGAACAGAGGCTTCAGCGTAAAGAACGTATAACCTGTCCTCTTGGACAAGCTGCTTCAGACGGGGCCGAGAAACTCTGAAAACGTTTGATCGATCATTTTCACTCATTTCTAGGCAACTACAAAATGATTAATGAGCGTAGTTCCTCGAAAAACGAATGCATCGCGTACCAGCTTTAATACTCCTTGATAACGACCTCGCGCGATCCTTGAACAAAGGTAGGCAAAATGAAAATTGATTCGCTGCTTGGCGCGTACCGATTGTCGGCTCGTAACAACGAACAAGAACGCTCGAAACGCGGGGAATATTCCTAAGAAAGGCGACCAAAGAACAGTTGTAACGACCATCTAACCTCCGTGCCAGCGCACTCGATATTCCTTGGGGAGGGAACGACAGTCCTACGACCTATTTTCACCGCATTACTTCGCTCTTGGATAAAACGGATCACCGTTAGCCTCGCGAAGAATACCGTTGCTCCTTTCTTCCGTTGCACGCGTAATCTGAAAGGTTCCCACAAAAACTCCAAATTGCTCTAGCGGAAACGTCTCGTCTGATCGATGCGAATCTACCTACCCCGACGGACGAGACGTCGACTCGTGACGAACGAAAAAATATCGTATTCCAAAGTCTCGTGGCAGTCCAACAAACGGAACTTTCCTCGAGATACGTACAATTTCTCCCGATATCGCTCTGCTGAATATTTTCCAATGGATACGCCAGTCATCGTTCCCTCGTAGCAGAAAGTTCTGGCGACGCCACGCTCGAGTGCCCTCGTCCGTGAAGAACGCACGCTACGAAAATTGCGAAAATATTTGTTTCGCAATATAAAAGATGACTCGAAGTGCTCTCCCCCGGGACACCCCACTTTCCTACGTGTGCCTGTAGAACGGAGGGACGCGAGTGCGTTCGCTATTAAAGGGGAGAGGACACAGGCAAGAGGTATTCAACCCTTTCAATCCTTCCCGCGGACCGTAATCAACATCCGCGATTCTGTTTTCAAACGCAATCGCTGCTTTGACTCCGCTCGAGGAAACGCGCGTGCATTTTACGAGCGTACTCCGCGAGCGTATAGGTGGAGCGGCACAAAGCGTACAAAATAATATTTCCGTAATATCCTTCGCGCATCCCCCGCGTCATCCCGACGGGTATATCTTGCAGAACGTCGCGGTGAGGCTGAGGCGCGGGAAAGTTTTCCATTCTCATCGGGGAAATAAAACGGCAACGACCGGGGAAATAAAGTTACGGGATTCCGGTTCTCGTAAGAATCCACTTGATATTTAAATATACCCCCGCTCGAAGAAGCGTCGAACGGAGAAACTCATGCTGCCGCGGTATTTAAAGTATTCATTAATACTGGGAATAACGGCAGCCAGAAGAATAAAGTGGAAAACGATGTTCACCTGTACAAGGAGTCGGATTCTTTCTCTGGCTTCCTTTCTCTTCTTCTGCCTTCCAGGAAGAAAATTGCTAATCTCTATCAGCTTCTTCTCCCCTTTCGAACCAGCTGGACAGAATTCTGATCGATCGCGTAGGCTCGATTGACGTAGGCTCGAACTTTTGGGTGTTCCAGTTTTTCCTCGAATACTTTCTTCGACGATACGATTGGACATTGAACGAGAAAAGGTTAGACTCCTCGGACGATTTCGGATCTTAATAAGTTTCGCTCGTTAAGTTCCTTCGAGGCGAATTAATCTCGAAATTAGATGGAAAAAGCGTGGCACGCGCTTTCGAAGTCGGTTTCAGAGCGAAAAATCACTTCCGGTTACGGGAAATATTTAAGTGGACTCGGAGCTGGGCTCGTTTAATTTAAACTTAAGTACACAGTGCCAATTTACTCGGAGTATATTGACTGATAATTACCATGCAGTCTATTACCGTTCCCTTGTTTATTTCTCCTGCGTTTAATCAAGAGTAATAAAAACATAAAAACCGACGGGGTTCCGGGGTTTCACTAGGCTCCGCGTATGGATTCTACGCTCGTTTTGGGGTTGCTTGGGAAGCGAGCAAGCGTAACCGCGAACTCTAATTAAATAACTTTAATTTCACGCTAATGTTTCGCACACGAGCAGATTTCATCCACGTGTACTCACAATGGCGCCATAACATTCAGAATTCCAAGTGAATTAATAAACGCGTATTTTAAAAAGCTGGCAATGAACCTTTCAAGCACGATCTATCAGGAATTCATTTCCATCTTCATTCGGAAGCGAAATACCCGACCGTCGAAACGACGCGTAGTTTTCAAATTCGGCAGCCTTCAATAGAAGAATTACCCTGTTCCAGAGGAATCGACTGCGCGACAGATTTCCCATTCAACGGAATTCTGTCGAACGATTAAACGAGAGAAGAGGTAGACACATCGAGCACTGTTCGTTCTTCCATTCGTTAACTTCGTCATATGTAATACTGCGATCTGAAATTTCTGATTAATTTGTTCGCAGCGTGTCGGAAAATATATTCCACGGGAACTTTTCCTGGAATACAAATTCGACCTCAGCGTCCACGAATCTAGCCCAGCGTAGGAAAAGTTTAATAAAGCGGTTGTAGAGCCAGCTTTCTTCCTGTCAGTGGGGGAAAAAAAATGTGGCGCGTCACGAAATTTTAATCAAGCCCGTTTAATCGACTGCGTCGGTTTCATTTCGCTGAAGTAATCACCACGGCGATCGAAATGGCGGTTAGCAAAAGAGTCAAGGAAAATTTCTCCGTTGCTTTATGGCACGGGCTTGGGCTGGAGTATTTTATGAGGAAACACAGATCCCTCGAAGTTGACTAAAAGGCAAACTCGCTTATATCGAGCGGCTTAACGTCGGGACGGAATTGTGGTTGAACTAACTCCGTCGTTGTTTCAATACATATGTATACGACGAGTATCGAACTGGACTCGAATATCGTTGCTTCCTTCGCTTATTAACTTTCATATTCGACGATAAATGTTAGCCAGAATTTCAAGCGACGCGTACACGCGATGGTCGCTGATCCTCGAAAGTTTTCTGTCAACCCTTTGCCTCGTTGCACTGGTCGCTACGTTGAAACTTCACCACGGATTTCACAGGTCAGAGAATTTCGAGAAGCGATATTTAATTTCTCAATGGAATTTAAATGGAGCTCGAGGAAATTCGATGAAAAAAATGTAAGAATCTCTCGAATAACGAATGTCGAATTTATCTGGCATTATTTTGGAGCAAACTCGGCTGAAATTAGCGCGCTAATGGCCGCGTGCGTGCGCTTCAGGAATCCGATGAACGTGAAATTTTGCTCGTTGAATCGGGGCGGCCGCCACGCGCCAATATTTGCCGCTGTGCACCCGATTCAACCGTGATTAAGATTAGCATTCATAGTTGCGCATCGCTGCGCATTCATCGGGAACTGGAAGGTAGGTATATCGGCGTGTATCAATACGGAAACATCGATGGCTACGATCGATCGAGCGACCCAATAATATTTCATCGACAATCGGGTATCTCCTGTTGGACGTGTAATCGAACGTGCTACCTTGTCTGACGAGTAATGGCCTTTGCTACCTCGAACGTTTCATAGACGATATTCTATATTCTAACCTAACGCGTCTACGCTATCAGCAGACTGCTCGTGTGAACATGGATATCGGTATCAATGGTTCAGCGAAACTGCAGAGGACATGGACCGCAAGTCATGTTACTGCAACTCTTAACTAGAGCCGAACGCGTCGTGTCTGATACAGCGTAGCGGTGACTATTGTCACAATATGTAACATTACAGGATGCAAAGTGTAATAGAAAGTATCCGAAAGAAACTTTCCTTTGATATACTGGCGAACGAAGTATGGAATTAAAAAAATTTCATCGAATCTGACATGCGATGGATGCCGAAGCAGTCGTGGTTTCTACTATTTTGCTATTAAATAAAGAGGCGATTGATCGAGCTAGTAATAACACAAACCGAGCTTGTTCCAAACTCAGTTTCAGGCTAGCTGAAAACTATTCGTGCAAAGCGTTCAACGTTCAGCGAATTAAGCAGTCGTGGCAACTTCGCTCTGGCGCTGACTGATCAATAACGAATTGTACTACTGCGAGTCTGGAACAGAGAGCATTCAATCTTTTTTACAGCAAAAAAGGCTCGTTTTACAAAGGATTCTTACATAACAGACGTTACATGTAACGAAATTCCGTCCATTATGCTTTCTCGGAAATTTCAAAGCATTTTGCTGCTTCCGAGAATAAGAGCCCGTAAACAAGAGATGTATAAAGGCTCTCTTTAACGAATGGACATTTCAGGATCGTTTTTAGGTAAAACGATAACTTGATAAACCTCGTTGTCTCGCCTTCTGAATTTCTACACACGATTCCATGGCAGATATACGCGTTCAGCGACACGGCTTACTGGTTTGTCCAACAATTTGTAGTTGCAATCTTCTACGGTACGGTGAGTACACTTGTGTTCTTGCGGCTGGCATCTAACTGGAAGGTTCGTCCATTCCTCTTGCGGATTACGTTGACCCTTTTGTGGATGAATTATATTATGATGGTTACGTGACCAAAGGGAATATACGAGGACGTGCTGTTCGTCCATCAGAAGGCATACGAAATGGCATCCTCTCACCTATCAATACTGGAAGGATTCTGTGAAGAGCACATGGTAGTCAAATTGCACTATTGTCCTGGCGATATAAAGCACAGAAGACCGCAAAGGTCGAAGGCTACGACGCGACTGCGGAACAAGAATTAATAACTAGAAGTTTATTGAATAAAGGCGTCCAACTTGGAAGATAAATTCAAGGATGAGCACAGCAGGTGAGAGAATGATGCTTTAATTAATTTGAAGTTGCCGTAGCCGAAGGCGAGATGAGGATCTTATATCTCGATCTATTCGCAGAAAGTTAGGAGATGTCGCGATGAAACGCGACTCCTTGGCATTCGGGACGAAAAGAATCGCGATCGTTGTTACCATTAGTAGCCTCGGAATTTCAATTTAAGTTTCATTGCTTTCACGGTTCCCGTTTCAAGTTTCACGGGTCTCCGTTTGATTTTCGTGCAATTAAATTCATATCCCGGATGGCACTGGAACTAGCCTCAGCGGCAAAGCGGAAGCCACCTGGCACTTTTAATCTCGTACTTTTCGAGGATCCTCTCTGGGACAAAATCTTATCACGCAAACCCCTCCTCTTTTGTCAAAAACATGTCGGATAGCACTTTGCTCTATGGCACTCGTCCGCTTCCTTTGTCCATTACCACGCTTCTATCCGAGTTACCCATTTTTCCGCGGCCGCATTTTCATATTCTATACCAGCCCAGCGGTGCAGCATAAATCGTGTCGGAGATCCCCGCGATTCGTGACAAAAGACGATTTAATATCGGCTCCGTACATATTACATCCGCGGATCCAAGTAAAACATCGGCAGCGAAAGGGTAGAAAGAGCACGCCAATGAAACTTACATAATTGGTTAAATCGTCGTTCGTCTTTCGAAACGTAGAATGTTTTTAACGCATCTATAACTGCGTTCGTAATCTCGCGAGCTCTACCCTCGTGGAATTAATTAAAACTTGAAGGTCTAGAAGCTTCTTCAATTGGCTCTCTCGTGAATGTTTCCACAGAAGTTTCAAGAGTCCCCGTACGTGGAACTCTAGATGCTCCGCACGCTCGGAATTTTATTAAAAGAAAACTATATGTATGTATATACGATGCGAAATAAAAGCAGACCGCACGACAATTCGTTCTGAAACGGGAGGTAATGCCGATAGGTTCATCGAGCAGAACGCACATTTCTCGAGATCTTTCAATCTATAAATGGGTCACTGCCGCCTACATATAACGACGCTTGACTCCTTCCTCGCAGAAGAAATTGCATTCCGCATCTTCTTAAAACCAGGTCGAACGCAGGCTTCGGAGTAGCGGGAAGCACGAGCTCCTTGGATTTCGTGAACTCATTGTTATCCTACGGATATGTAATGGAGTACGTGAATAATGGTCGAGAAGAGGTTTCGTTGGGGAGAAAGTTTAATTATATTTGCGGACGGGAAAAAAGGATTAAAAAGTTACGGTAACGACGCGACCGGAATTATCGATAATCC
This sequence comes from Xylocopa sonorina, assembly GCF_050948175.1. Taxonomy (NCBI): domain Eukaryota; kingdom Metazoa; phylum Arthropoda; class Insecta; order Hymenoptera; family Apidae; genus Xylocopa; species Xylocopa sonorina. Next base: position 9,224,470 of record NC_135203.1, read on the forward strand.
CTGTGCAAGTGTTTGATGAATCGACGAGGCGTGATTGACGGGAGGGATTTGCGTAATGCGGATTAAAGTCGACTTGTTGAGAGATAACATTTTTCGATGCTCGTATTTGCAAAAAATACAAACGCACGTCGAGAAAATTCCAGGAAAATTCGGAATAAGAGATGTAAGTGGAGGACCGATCAGAAATTTATAGCCACGAGGCTATCCTTTGGATGGTTCCGAAGTACTGCAAAGATAGTAAATAATTCTCCTCCGAAAATTCGGAACTTGCTAATCCAGCCACTAATTTTCGATTATACGCCGTATATTACAAGTTACCGCGCGGAAATTTACCAAAGTCGATTAAAATTCTGGTGTCCGATACTATCCGAGCCACCGTGCGAAGAACAAAAGTTACAGAGAAAGCCCTTTTTGACACTTTTATATGAAGATGTTTAACGAAAAATATGACGAGCATAAAAGTTTGGTAGTCGAACAAGAAGTAGAATAAATCCACACTCTCGAGGGTCAAATCGAAAGAGTAAACGCATCAAGCACTCAGATTCTTCATAGCTTGGATAAAGCCCGTACCCTTTTTCTTCTATCCTTATATTTTCCTTCGTGCTTTTCTCCTTTACTTTCTCCGTAAACTGGCTTAGGATTTTTCTTGCCGTTGTATGGTTAGAACGTATACCTTAGGGATTATATACACCCAGAGGCTTAAATGCTATAATATCGTAAGTTTTTACTATGTTTAAGGTAGTATTTGAAACTCAAGCAATATAATTCTATTCTGAGAGCTTTATGGAGCGTTGTTAGAACGATTTGATGGAACAACAGTTTAACGACAATTAGAAATAAGAGTATTAAATGATTTATCGCTTATTATCATTTTTCGTCCCGTATCTATAGTTTGTGATAAACATTTCGAGTGAAAACGTATGACAAGTGGCGTCATAGACGTCATCTAACAATCAGTAAACTTTAATCATTTATTTTGTCAGTTCTGATCAATACACGAATACATAGTATACGAAAAAAATCTATCACGTATATATACAAAGCGTTCAATATATATATGTATATAAAGTAAAGCGGAAATATCGGTTTTAGTAATCTTTTATTTATGATTTGTGATATAAAACAATTCTTCCGTTATTCAACGTAACTTTAATATACTCTGTATTGGCTAATATAATTAAAAAAAATTATTTACTATACTATCATTTTTTTTTCATTGAATTACTTCAATGCATAAAATTAGGTTAAACTATCTGTTTATTATACAAAATATGACCAGACTACTAATCAGAAATTGAAGTATTTACGAATTTAACTAATTTACACGTGAAATTGCAGTAATAATATTCAAATTTGGTGGAGAAAGGAATCAGCCAATCGGATTGCTTCCAGTTCGAAACGCGGCCCGCGCACCTTTAGCTTGCCGCGCGACCGTTTCAACCAGTCAAGCTATCCGCGAACGACCGATTATTCTTGTTTTGCTCGGGAATATAAACAAATATACCTGACGTATAATAATCAGGAACAAATACACGGAACGCCGTCTAATATCCTACAAATAATCCTTGAATTCGCGCGTTAAGAAATATACTTGGTGGAGGTTATGTGTTTCATAAGTGAATTTGATTTTTACAAAATGTGTGCCACTCACGGTCGAAGTGAACTTTTCTGCGTGAACTGTTAGTGATTTTTGTTTGAACGTTAAACTTATTCACTGTCGCTGCCACCGCCTCGATCCGAACTCGAATGACGCGAACCAACGTCACTCCCTGAAACCGACTTCCTCGACTCTGGAGTAGGAGATCTGGAAGAAGAGAATCGCAACATGTAAAAGACAGGATCAACGGGACTACGCTTCGTTTTGGTGAGTGATATTTGAATATTAATTCACCGTGCCGATCCGCTTGGACTACGACTTCGAGAACCGCTCTTCGACCTCGAGCCAGAACGCGATCTGGACCTCGACACAGATTTAGATTTCGATCGGCTTTTACTCCTCGATTTGCGTCCCTCCGATTGCGAGCCGCTTCTCGATCCTGACCCTGATCTCGATCTTGACCGGGACGCCGCTTTTCGCGAACCGCTGGGCGATCTTGACCTCGAGCGGGACGCAGCTTTTCTCGAACCGCTAGGCGACCTTGATCTCGAACGAGATGCTGCTTTTCTCGAACCACTAGGTGACCTTGATCTCGAGCCAGCGCTACCTGCAGAGTCTGATCTTGATCTAGCCTGCGATCCGCTTTTCCTCGAGCCACTTCGTGACCTTGATCGTGATTGACTCTTTCTCGACCCCGATCTCGACCTAGAACCCGATCTTGACCGCGACCCGCTCTTCGCGGAGCCGGATCTTGATCTCGACGGACTTTTCGATCGCGAGCCACTCCTTGATTTCGAACCTGAACGGGATCTGGATCGCGAACGAGACTGAGAGCGAGACTGGGAACCTGATCGCGAACTGCTTCTAGAACGACTGACAGAACGGCTTGTAGACTTTGATCTAGAACGGAATCTCGAACGTGATGCTCGCGAATGCCCTTCAGAGTCGGATGTGATTCGTCTGCTTCCGCGTCCACGACCCTCGTTACCGCTTTCACCTCTGAAAAGTAAAGTAGCGATGTCGTTCATTCATGTTCTGTGTAACGTGTTATATATTTGTGAATGATTCTTACCCGCTAGCGATCTTAAGACCCCCTGAATCACTGTCAGATTCACTTGTCGATATAGTCTCTTTCGACAAGGGCATTTTGCCCTTTGTAGTCTCAGCTGTACTTTTCCGAGATAGTTTCTCCTTCCTGATAGTACCAGTCTTCCTTCCACGTTTAGGCTTAGGTCGGTCGCTATCTGAACCTAGGTATTAGAAGACAAAGTATTTATTTTGCAGTCCCTTATTGAGTTGAAACTTGGTGGTGCTGAAACTTGGTTGAAACTGAGTGGTGCTATCTTACCACTATCTCCACTAGCAGCTTCCTTCTTGCGTCTTCCTTTACTCCTGCCTTTCTTCTCCTTGCGTTCGCCGCTTGGTTTCCTCTTGCGTTTCTTTTCCCTCGGAGCTTCCTCCCTACCTTCATCTCTTCCAGAACCACCACTGTCGCTGATATATTGATCAGTGCGCGGCCTCTTCCCTTTCCTTCCAGACTTCTCAGAAGGCATGTCGCCAAACACCAATGCATTCTTTGTCTTCTCAACGTACTCTTGCCGTTTCTGTAACATTTCTTCCTCCTTTTGGCGCCGCATTTCTTCCAATTTCCGCTGCTCTTCCGTTTGCCGCATTTTAAATGCTTGTCTACGGATCGATACGACAGTATTATGATGATGTTTGACCAATTTTATATCCTAGTTACCCCTCGCCTGATTACCTTTCTTCCTCTTGTTTCCTCCTGAGCATTTTCTCTTCCTCGTCTAATCTTCTGGCTCGAGCTACGTGATACTGTGCTTGTGACAACAAATCTTGGCATCGTCTTGCTTCCGCTTCCGCGAGTTGTTTCATTCTGTCCCCGTGTGTGGACAAATATTGGAAATATTTATGTGAAAGACCCAATTCATGAACTGCCTGCAGTACGGTCGTCAGTGTTGATTTTTCGTCCTTTAAAATTTGCGTTGCTAAACGTTGAAGTACAAGCGCTATGTTGTACAGTAAAACAGTATCCTGTGGAGCAACCCTCCTTGCCTAAACACAATGAATTCATTACGGTCCTCTGTTCTAACAGATATAGAAAATGTAAAAGCGAACAACACCATTCCTTCGTACCTTTAGTAATGTTAATTTTGCTTCCTTTAATTTACCAGCTTTAAAGTAAGCTCTTCCTACATATTGTAAGACCTCGACGTGATGGTACTTATAGAATTTTCGAAGACAATTTTCATACTGCAATATACATATATAAAATGGTAACATCAGCATTAGTTTGTCATATTAAATATAAAGGAATTACTTACCATTTGAATAGCGCTAACAAATTGTTTTTGCTCTACATAAATATGTGCAATATTTAGCCAGACATCACAAAATTCTGCCGTTGCTTCTCGAACTTGAGCAAAAATATCTCTAGCTTCGTTTATACAACCTTTGTGTGCTAATACGGCACCAATTCCGTTGGCTGCCCAAATATTCTTAGGATCGTTTCGTAAAACCTGCAAATATCAAGTTCATATACATCGAAATATAGCCATATTTATTATTCATCATACAGTACCTGTTTATACATAGCCAACGCTCGATCTTGATGCCGCTTCTCTCGATCTTTATCTTTCCCACTTTGATGCAATGTTTGCAACCAAATGTTGCCCAAAGCAATCAAAGAATAAGCATCGGTGCTTGTAGTTGGATTTTTTAAAATTCTTTCGAATGTTTTCTGACCGGGTCCAGATGCCATTTTGGCCAAATATAAATTACCCAAAAGCGACCATGCATCCGGATGTTCATTATTTATCCTTAAAGCATCCTTGAACCAATCAGAAGCTTCATAGATTTGTCCTTTATCTCGAGCCATGCAGCCAAGTCGTAAATAACAATCTACATAATTCGGATGTTCCTTTAAAATGTCTTTGTACAATTTCTCTGCTTTATCAAATATACATAAAGCTTCGTTCAAACGTGCTAAATTGTATGTCGTCGTGACCGCTATCGAATTATAGTATACTGAATCATGTAAGGCATCAGCTTTGGAACGCGCCAAAGATTCTTCCAAATTTTTTCTAGCTTCTTCTAAATTTCCAAGTCTGCAAGGAAATAGAATGCGTTGCTAAATCTTCCATAATAAAATTGCAAAAGAAATTATATTTGACGTACCTATAATATAGGGCTCCAACGTTATTTAGTATTTCTGGCGGTATATCTGCCTGAACTTTCTCTTTTAAAATTCTAGTTGCAGTACCGTATGCGTTTAAGGCTGCGTTAAGGTCACTTTGTTCTAATATTTGAGCCAGCTCGATCCACGCTTCGACATCGTCTGGAAACTGTTCGGTTACTTTCCAAAGATGGTTCTTAGCAATATCACGTTTCGATTGCGAACTTGAGTTCGCGTACAACGATCCGAGAATCTTCATTGTCTCGTAATTACCAGGTTGGGCTTTCAATACTTTCTCGAAACATTGGGCTGCCTGTAATAAAATAAAAATCAAAAGCTGCAAATCCATTACCCTCAATGTATTCAGCAAACGTGATAACACTTACATTTTCTGCGTCACCTCGATAAACATACATTTGGCCTAAACCAAAATGAGGTAATACAAAAACTGGTGGCGCAAATTGAGTTGCTTGATAGTAATATTGAAATGCTTGATCATAATCGCCCTGTAGATTATTATTTATTAGAACATTTAAAAACATTCAAATTCACGTTGTATTGCAAGAAAACTTACCTGAATGTGGAAAGCTCTGGCTAGTTGGTAACAGCTCTCGGCACGCATAGCTTCGTTTTCAGTATTATGAAATGCATGAAGCGCTAAATGTTGCACTTTGTTATAATCCTTCTTAAAGAAGAAATGATTCGCCAAATGGTTCAACACCATGGGATTTGTCGAATCGATCGTGTAAGCTTTAGACAACATTTGTACACCAGTTCTGATACTCTCAGGCTGCTGTTGATTCAGTTTTAAAACTGAAAGACCAACCAATGCTCCAACGCATTGGCCATCCAACTGTAAAGCTCTTTCAAATGCTAAACGAGCTTTTTCTTGATTATTCAACTTCATAAAACAGTGCCCCATTCCTAATCTTACAGCAGCTGGACAGTTTGGATTTGTTCTCAATGCCTTCTTATAAAAAGCGAGCGCACCTCTGTAATCTTTCTTGTTGAACGCTATACATGCTTTACCAAGTAGGGAAGGAATATTATTTGGAGATTGATTCAGTACAAAATTAAATTGGGCATCAGCTTGGTCCATTTTATCTCCCTCCAAGAGGCAGAAATAAGCTCTACCAAGTAAATGATTCTGTAACAAATAATATAATGTAAATGACGTTCAATCCTTCTTTAGCATCAAATAAGTTAGTATGAATGAAGTTTACCTGGTCGTACATGATGATCTTGTCTGCAGTTGTATATAATAGAGTAGCTTTCGTAAACAAATCTCTTTTCTTGTCTTTATTCCTTTCTCTGTTGGCTTCCTGCACATAATATGCAGCCAACATATCCAATGCACGCATTTGATCTTTCTCATAGTCACGGTAATCAATATTAGCATCAATTCGAGAAGATTCAAGTATTTTAATGAAGTCTTCAATTTTATGTTGTTTGTAATATTCAAGCTGCAATATAAAGTGGTATGTTTGATACTTTCTTACTTTCAGATCACAATTATACATGCTCCTGTCCATAAATCAATGAATTCTAGCAATTATTAAATTTAATTAATATTCCTTGAAATATGGACGAAGGTATACATGTATTCTTAGTTATTTTGAAATACATACGGCCAAATTGACCCAAATATTGAGCTGTGCATGTTCTTGCCGTAAAATTCCAAGAACCTCATCACCTTCTGGTAACTGATCGAGGTAGAGCTCGATTACCTAACCAAATGTAATACAGAAGATTAAAATATTGCTTGGGCAAAAAACAAACAACATAGTGATCATGGTGAGGTATTTAAATAGACAAAAAGTGGATAAAAAATACAATTTATTTCATGTCAGACAGCTAACACTCGACATATTTCACTATACATGATACAAATGAGCAACATTCTGAAAAGATTGCGAACAAGGCACTAATTCGGCTGATAATAATGTGAATAAAGAAAGTGAAGGAACAGCAATTTATATTTAATATTGTAGAACCAATTTGAAAGTGTTCGAGCAACGTTGTGGACACAGAATGTGCATATGATTTATTCCGCAAACATCTCCTTCTAGAGGTTAGGCGCACGAAATCGTCTCCTTAACACGAGTCTCTAAACAATTTCCAATTACGCTTAAGTGATGTGTAACGAGAATGGTACGGTGTACTCTTCCAATACTTCAAAAATGATAAAACTGTGGATTAAAGACTAAAATATTCACCTCGTCTGTGTCACGAAGTGGAATCTCTATGGAACCCGCCATTGCGGCATCGTCACTGATTTTTGTGAAGCATTGCCGGCAGATGCCGCTTTAGATGTATTATAAATCGTCGTATAACGCGGTTCATTTGAAATATGTGTATGTATATGTATCTACGTGAATATTTTATATTATATTTATAAGAAGAAACGATTAAGAAGCAGAGAGTGAAAGAGTTAAATTCGGTTCATCGTTTGTGTTTATTATTTTACTTGAAAAAGATATACACAATATACGTGAAATAACATTTTGATACGTATATAGACGATAGAATAGAAATAGTTTAACGCATTTTACGAACAAAGATGATAAGAATCATAAAAATAATTATCAACGACTCTTACTTATTATATTACAACAAGGAAATTACTTAACGTGTCTCAGTATTTAAGTCTATTAACAACCAGTTGCATGGCACTGTATCGTTATCATTTACAAAGTATCTTGAGCAATAAGAATGTATAGTATACTTACAATCCGATAAACATTCAAATTAACAACGAAGATCGCGTTAACACGCGGTTAATCGATATTTAAAGACGGTTAAATTTTTAGAAAGACGATCGGTTAATCAGAACACTGTGTAACGCGTATTACAAACTTATTGATCGACGAAGAGATCTATTTACCCTTACTCGTATAACGTCGTATAGAAACCGAACGGGCCCCTCTTGTTAATCGTTAGTTAATTTAAAACTTCGTGTAAAATTTCAACAAGAGCGCGGCAAATTTACGTTTCCTAACTCCGCCCTACGTTCCCCGTGCCCATTCTCTGCTCTCTGTGGCCTCCTTCAATCGTAGTAGTTTCCGTAAAAGGAGGTGAAGGCCGTGTCAGAGCTGACGCTCGGCGGTAAACTTGTCGCGTCCATCGTTTCTTTCTCGCTGCCAAGGGTGGACGCCCTTACGTCAAGCGTGCCGCTAACACCGGACACCCCTGAACTCGTTGCCATTTCCACCTCCCCGACGTCGGGATGAGACATGTGTCTTAAAATCATGTCACTTTAATCCACGGTCAATTGTTCGTTAATTTCTTATCAGGGCGATTGATGAAAATAATTGATTAATCGATGCCGTACTGGATGGGTTTTTTTTTTTTTTTAAATGACATTTCTAATTGTCCGTTACCAGTTTTACCCCTTACCTGTAATCTGGGGCAGAGGGTTCCGCGTGCTGTCTTCGCGGGTTTGTCGATATCGGTGTTCTCTTTATCGCATAGATGTATATGCCCGCCATTGTGAGCGCGTACGAGACGAAATACAATGCGTGAAACTGGAACAGGTGGAAGGAGTCCTATTAGCATACCTACCCGCATATTGTCTGTCGTTTAAGCTGACGGAACAGACAATTCCGGTCACGAAACGCGTGCATAGTTCTGGACCCGTGCGAGAAACCAGAACAATGGAATCCCAATTTCCCAATTTCTCGTTACAGTTAGTTCAGGATAGAGGGGTGGTAGATAGGTACCTTGTACTGATGGACCAGAATGCCGGATAAAACGTTGAAGGAATCAGCGGTCAATAAGGCCAATTGCAGTGCCGTTGCACCGGATTCGAACAATATGACAGGCACCAATGAGAAGAACACAAATTGTGTAATACAATATACTATTAAAAACGTGATTACGGGTGCATTGTTCCATTGGAATGATTCTAACTTCAGGCTCTCGAGTACAGCTCTGAAACGATAACGGTATCGATCGTAACAGTCAATCGCATTGCGTTGTCAGTATCTCATTTCTGAAGATGGACTCACGTTTGCATGCAGCACAGTATAGTGCCGAAGAAACCAATCATGCCCAGATACTCGATAATATCAACTGTCTTAACGGCTAGCTCTTGCAGCACCGTAGTTATCGAAAACAGTACCGCCCCTCCGAGACACAGCATATCGCCTACCAGTTGATTCTTTCCTTGAACCAAAAAATTAGAAAAAGAAGAAAGGATCAATGATTCGATAATCGAGATATTATGGAAATCGGATAGTATTAAAATTATAATTTCTGGCGTCGGTTCGTTGAAATGAATTTGTCGTACAATTACCTGTGGACGCAGGATCCTTATTGCCATCGATTCCTGCCCAAACCAAACAACCCACCCCCATTAAGCAAACGGAAACGCCGACAATGTGAACCATCCGATATCTCACCCCGAGAACCAAACACGACAACGCCAACGCAACTGGTATCGCCACACAATCGAGCAGCTGAAACAGAATTTCCCCCGATTAACCACGATCGGCCCTTCGGGGTCGTTAAAATTTCAATGCGCCGCGGATGACAATGACGAAGTCCGCGATGCTCGCATCTCGTTCGATTAAGAATAGCGGTGACGGGGGGGTGAATGCGCTGGGTCTTCGACCCGGCGTCCTCCTTTCGCTCGTGGTAGCGTGTACCCGATACAATGGCCGTTCCGTGCCATTCATCGCAACTACGGATACTATGCTGTTTAATTGACGGCTAAACCACGAAAGTTACATCAACGTCCGCGTGGAGTTTGTATAGCGTACGGTACAACGCGTGTACCGTATTATAACAGAGCGAAACTTGGTACGATCGTTCAAGAATAAACCATTTATGCTTTCAATTGAGTTTTCTCGTGGTACCGTACGTTTTGAATATAAACGCGAAGTCCGCCTGGGGATGTTGCACTCGTTCAAAGGAAGCAAAAAATCTTTACAACGTGGGAGAAGCATTTTATATCGCGCGAAGGAGATACGTATTTTTATCCCTTTCACGGGGAATCCTTTTGAGCCACGCGATTCTTATGAAACAAATTGTTCCTCGTCTCTCCTCGCTCGCAAACGCTAGAAAGGACAGAATTAATGATCCACTCAACGTTTACTGCACGCCGTACGAAAGTCGAGAGAACTTCGTCATCGTTCCTCGGCAAAGTGCAACGTCGAAATCCCGCGTGGCGTCATTACCGCGTACCTGTATGCTAGCTAGGCTGGTAAATTGATGCGAGGATGTTATAAGTGTGCACGCTTCGACGTCAATGAGAGCCAGCAGTAAGTACCTCCATCCACGGGCTCTTATGACTGAAATTAGGCCGTTCCCTACCCCTCTGCAGGACATCCAGGTTGTGTATACAAGGCACATCATAACGTAATGCGGAAGATTTTGTCCTAAACCGCAGAAGACATTACCCGGCTCGTTATACGATGACGAAATTCGCGGCGTTCGATCGCTATTTCCGTTTGCCAATTAATCATGCAAGCGATTGCTCATTAATGACTTACCGGTTGGGAGTGCGAGCTGGTACGCGGTGTTGATGTGATGATTCGCGAGCGTCATGAAGCATAATACCACCGACAGGAATTGTCCCATTATTATCGCTCTCCATACCGACCTGCGAACAATGAAACATACCGTTAAAAACAAACGAACAATTGCGTTACGTATAAACTGCGATTCCGACACATTATTGCACAATCGATCGAGTCGCGGATGGATCGTCGATCGATCTACGCACCCACAGTTGTCCAATAAAAAATAATCGACTACAAACGAAACCGAGGAATCACATCTAACGGAAGTAAACAACAAAACTGAACAGAATCAGAGCAACAGGGCCACGCACACGAGACACACCGAACGATCAACGAACCCGAAACATCGTCAATCAACTTATAAAATTGTACACGAGAAATTTCGCCGCGAACACCCGCCACTTTTATTCCCGTAACCTCTATCCTTTCCTTCCGGCTCTAGCTGTTAACTAGCCGGTCCAAGGGTGAACCGACGCTCGCCACCCTTACGGTGGGCCCCGTTCGCCGGTCAATCATCCGTCCGTTTACGTACCATTGTCCCAGTTCCGATATGTAATTCTCGATCTTGTCGCAGACCCCGTTCCTGGGCTGCATCGCCGTATTTTCGCCGCAGCGACGATGGCCCGCTGACACTCCCATGCCAGGGTGCATTTTCGCCCGGAGGCTCTTAACCACCGGCGCTAGAGGAGAGGCGCTTGCGCGACCTCTTTCCCTCCATCGGCCCTCCACAACGAGGTACCGGTGTTCTTCGTTCTGCGAGGCGAAACGTGGCGGTCTATACGCGGCCGAGGAGCACGCCGCTCCACGCGCTCCGGCGCCGCATCGATCGCGTCTCGACGCTTGGAAAAAGGAAGATCGATGAGGAGGGTGTTCGCAGGCTCGTTTTGCATCCCGCCGGGACGCGAACTTTAGTTAGATCGATCGATCGTTCGAGGATGAATGGGTCTCCTTGAACTTCTTTATTAGCTACCGTTGGCGGGTCTGGCTTTGGGGTTGGCCGGGGCGGGAGGGTTTGACGAGAGGTTCAAGCGTTGGGGGATAAAATGTCAATCGTTGGATCGATTGCGGATGCGATACCGTTGTCGTCGGGTGGGTATTGAAATTGATGGATATTGGCGTCGGTGGATGATAATAGAGACGAAGTTCGAGTCTAGGGTGGAAGACAACGCGGTGTAAAGAAGTATGTCTTTCTTTATTCTCAGGTAATCTTGTCGTAGATCGTTATTTACAGTGTATTGACATATTTGATTAGATTGCGATTTCAGTCGTCAATAATTTTGTAAATATCCCCGCGTAGTCGCGGACACGTTCGCGTTCGATATAAACTTTGAAACATCATCAACTTACGTAATATTCTTGTAATATTTCGAGCATTATGTTAATGAGTTTAAATCATTATGCACAAAATGTGGTCACTCGACGTATGAAAAGAAGGCAATCGTAACGTTCATGATAATGTAGATTTGTGCAGTCGGTTCCCATGCAGTCGATTATCAACAACACCCTTTGCAAATTACCTATCTAAGAAGGAAACTGTTGGTTACACGATATCCAGCCGCTCTTAAAAAGTTGGAAAAATAGGTTGGAAAAATATTTCACCAGTCTCCCAGCCTTGTCCGCGCGCAGGCGGTCGAGCCCTGACATCGTACGCGTGAGGTCCGCGTAGTTTCTTTTCTATCTAATACGTTCTAATCGCCTGTCGGAAAGTTCGCGTAAAACTTGGAATAACGATAAATGACGAATGTAAAAGGTACACGCGCGTTCGACGCTCTAGTTTATCTATCAACGTACGAGCGAAAATGTAGCATCCTAAAAATTGAAATCGCTGTCGAATGTTGTTCCGAATGCATCGCTTCCATTTGCGTGTGGAAATTAGAGACTACGATTATCGAAGACGTTTCAGGAAATGGAATCTCCCTCGGTAAATCGATCGATTGGTCATTCAGCTATACGTAAAACGACACAACTTGGAAAGAATTTGTTTATTTCTTCTTCGCCTCTTCTTCTACCGCCTCGTTCTGCTTGCGGAAGCAGTCACCGACCGGGAAGAAGTCCCAACACCTTTGTTGGTACATGTTCCACACATACGTCTCTTGACCAGTGTACTCGGTGTCTGGTTTGTTGATTAAGTGCATGAGGAAGAACCTGCCGAACATTTACATCGCGTTAGTGAATCGCTTGATAGATGAATCGCTTCTGGAAGATATGAATTTGCATGGGTGACTTACATATAATTAGCAAGATTATGCTCCTGTTGAACGTGCGTATCGAAACCGTGAGGTACCGTATCGAAGTACTCTTTCCCTAAGCCACAGATGAAACAGTTGCTCTCCATGTTCGTTTTCACGTTCTCGAGCTGGTCTCGAAGCTCACCGAATGCGTCAATGATTAAACCTAGGATGAAAGCAAGCGGTCAAGATTCTGGCGTTAGGAAGAGACGAAGCCATTTACAACTTACCTTGAATAATGGCCAACAGAATGACGATGACGAAGAAGAAGAAAGTGATGTCGAACATGATACGATAGACCTCGTAATCATCGCCATCTGGTTCGCCAATTTCGTCACCGATACCACCACCAGCTCTGACGCCTTTGTACAGATGGAATACGAAACACTGAAACGTGAACATTACTGAAGTTTAATTATCGTTTCGAAGATGTGCGCAGGTTTTGAGAAGATATTTGTCGATGTCGTACCGTCAACATGTCGTGACATTTTTTATCCACTTCGTCGTCCTCTTCCTGAATGTAGAATTTTCTGAAGAAGTTGAAGGCTATCACCGTGTATATGTACACGACGATAGTTAACAACATCACCGTTAACACCAGTTGTTTGCCGTTGTGTGTTACGGACTGCAAGATCGTCCTCAACGTTTTGAAACCAACCGCGACGTCCAGCAAGTGAGCGGCGAAGAAAAAGTTGTTGTAGTTACCGAGGATCGAAAATGTGAAGTACCAAAGACTGTACAAAAATGCCTGCAGACAAATATTGTTATTTAGAATGCTGCGATCGATTGAATTTTATGGATATCATTTAATTACTCACGTTGTCCGTGATGGTGACTCCAGCTTTCCATACTTGATACCTCCAATCGATATTTACAATGCTGAGAAGAGATAAAAATAGGTTAGCGATTATAAACTCACGATTCTGAATAGTAGCTCTTAACCGTTTTAAATTTACTTACAAATGAATCAAACCAGAGCCTTCTTCCTCCTGCTGACTGAACGAAGTTTTCTCCATGCCAAGCAAGTTGCTGATGTAGTCGAAGTCATAGGTCTCGCTGTATTTCTGCCTGACTTTCTTCTTCACGAACTTGTCCCAATAGTTGACTGGGAACGTTTTCGCCGATATCACCATTTTGTCCCAGTGTGCCTTGATGTCGTCCTCTTCTGGCGTTTCAGCAATGTATAACCCATCGAATTCCACTCGTCGCGCAATTTCCTTTTCCCGCTTGAAAATGGCCAATGGTACCTGCACCAAAAAATGTTCATTTCAACGTGAAACATTGAAGTAGCTAACGCTCCTGTGTGCGTCTATGAGATACTGTTTGGCGTACTTTCAAGTGATAGTAAGCGACCAGCATAGCCAGAGAAACGATCGCATGAAGAATAGCCATCAGCCTTATAACGTGCGCCATGTAGTAGAAATCTTCTGCCACTTCTACGTATTCTAAAGCGTAGACGTCTTCATCTTCCTCCGATTCGTTTTCACCGCTACCGCTTCCCATCTCCGCGCCACTGCCATTTCCAGAACCAGATCCACCCTCGCCAGACATCTCTGCCAATATATCAGCCATTTGACCGCTGCCCTCTTCGTCACCGTCGTTACCCAAAGACGTAACCTGTGAGCCAACGATTACTTTACTTCAGCACTGTTCCATCGAAGTTCTGGGCAAAAAGTTATACTTGCCTTGTAGAACAGCAACATGAAATTGATACAGAAAGCGAGAACCAGAGCCACGTATTTCAGATTGTAGAAGTTTCTGGCTAGGAAGGAAACAACACGGTGAGTGTATTCAGAGAAATCGATAGAGGATCCTGAAGGTTCTGCCGTTGTTTCTTGCTTCGCTTCCGCTTCAACCGCGGCCATAGCAGCCTGCTGAGCCGCTGCCGCTTCCGCCGCTGCTGCAGCCTGTGCTCTAGCTTGTTCACCACTGTTCGTACACACAGACAAAGTTCAATAGTATACGTACGATCGTTATCGCAAATAGAAAGTATTCTTTAATCGTACCCTAACAAGTCAGCCAAGGAAACAGGTGATTCCGCATCCCCACCAAGTTCAGCTCTTGCACCCTCCTCGCCAGTGGCTTCTTCCGGTGTGCTCTCGCCCGTCTCTTCGATGCTCGATTGGGGCGTGGAAGTGGCCGACTCGTGAGGTGCAATTTTTATTTGCCCACCCTCCTCTTTCGTTATATCCATTCCGAAGGCTTGCACCTGTGTAAAAGTGGAACGTATCGATCACCCTCTTCGTTCAATTTTCAATCTGCCGTTAGTATATACGATTCAGTATCCATTTTCAAACCTGTAAACTCGATTCATCCGGTGTTGGCGGTAAAGCAGGCAAATGTCTCGAAGGTTTTTCCTCCTCCTCCTTCACCTCGACTACAGGCTCCTCCACGTGCGGTCCCTTCATCAACGCTAATAGTAACCTCATAAAGTATCCGATCACGCAGCCAACGCCGAAGCCAGAGTAGTAGAACGCGTAGAAGATCATCTTGAAAAAGCCAATGAAGAGTTCCAGGAACGTCATCTGTTGCATCTCAGCGATCTTGTTCTTGATGTTACTGGGCGAGAATATGGAGAAGAAGAAGTAAATGCTATCCTTGAACGTTTGGATGCTCCTCCTGATAGGATCCTTGTTCCTTTCCTCCTCGTCCTCCGTCATGTAGGTGTACGAGGACTCTCTCGCCTTTCCGATACCGCCGCTCTCTTCCACCGCCATCAGCGCGCTCGCGTGTTGCATTTCAAAGATGGCGTCCTCGCAGAAGTTGATGAACGTCTCCAGTTTCTCCTTTTCTCCGGCTTCGACCACGGTGTTGTAGAAGTAGGTCCTCTTCGACTCTTTGATCTGCGGTTTCTCCCATTGCTCGATGTTGGACTCTTTGATCTCGAAGTAGACACGCTCGATCTTCTTGTTCCCGCCAAGGATTTCGATTCTGCCGAGATACGGTTCGAAGTAATTCAGCACAGAGCCCGCCGTTTCGAGGAATCTGGCCAGTCTAGGTTCGTTCGGCATGTGCTCCGACAGATTGGTCAGCAGGACGGCAAGATTGAAACCGATTTCTTTGGCTGGCTCGTGGAAACGGTCCATGAAAGCCACGTAGTCGATTTTGCCATCGTGATTGGTCTCGCAACAGGCCAAAAGAAATTCGATCTCCTCGCTGGAATCATTTTATCCGTGATGTTTCGTGCATTCGATTCTCTGTACGAACAGCAGCAACGATACTTACTCGGTGTAGCTCTTCTGTTGCTCCATTTTCTCCTTGAAGTCCTTGGGATACACCCATCCATCGTTGTTAAGGTCCACTTCCAAAAAGCTGGGCGACGATACGAGGTCTTTCAGCTTCAAGAACATGTCGAAGTACTTGAGAATCAGTTCAACGTTGCCAGCAGATTCCACCAACGTGTCCACCATCTGTTTCCCGATCGTTCCATTCACGACGTTACCTACGACAACGAGACTCGTTAAGCGTCAGCCATCGAAATGGTGTTACGCAGAACAGAATGTATCGGTTCGAAAGAAATACCTTCCAGCATAGACAGCATCATAGTGATCATGTCTTTCTGCAAGTTGAGCAGCTCCTTCAGAAGATCCACTTGACTCGAGTGTTTGGACAACTTGTCCTGCATATGAGAGAACAGGAAAAGGAACCCGCCAACGGCGTCCCACAATCGAGAGTGCGCCAAGGCCTGTTGATTCTGCGCGCAGGGCCCTTGAATCACTTCAGTAAGGGTGTTGAATACTTGACTGGCGACGCCGATGGCTTTGAAGAAATTAGCTTTGCCAGCGGGATCTATCAATTCCTTGCTAGAGTAGTGCCAGTAGAAGTCCATGATGGATTCTTGGAGTCGTAGCAGATAATCGACGGTACAGATTACCACGTTCACCGTCGTCGTGTTACCAGCCTGCGTTCTCAAGTAATTCTGCCAGTCTGTCGACATTGAAAGTTACACCGTGAGAATTACATCCTCATCGGTCCAGAGGAATGCTAAGAGTACGATACTTACCAAGATTGTGGCCCTCGCAAGTCAATTGAATGAATCGAAACAGAGCACACGTGAACTCAGCGTCGTGCATGTTCTTTTCTCCAGCAGCACCCTCGGAACCAACTCCCAGACCTTCAGCCTTCGTATTCCTCTCGAACGCGTCCAGATCCAGCACGCTGCATGAATTCATCAGGCCAGCGATCGAAGTGAAGAAGCCAACGTCTTTCTTTTCCTTCAAATGGTTCAGCATCCCTCGTTGAATCTCTATGTTACCACCGCGCAGGATAGAAATCCCCAGTTCCAAGGTCTTCATCACCATCTCGCTGGGTACACCTTTGCAAGCGGAAATGTGCAGCAGTACCATCTCTGCCACGCCACGGTTCGCGAGTCTCGCTTGATGGAAAAGAAGTTTCTGCTTCTCCATTTCTTGTTCCTGAACAACGAACAATTAGACGTTTAGCTGCGTGTTATTCATTCGAAATTTATCGTTTCTATTCGTACGGATGAAGCGTCTTACCATGAGTTTGTGCATCGGCCGCTTTAAGGGGAGCATTGAAAAAAAAGCATCACAAAACATGTTAACGACTGGTGATGTTAAGCGACGAGATAATTATTGTCGACAAGGAATACAACGTGGAAACGAAATTAATTTTGTACAGAGATCAGGAAGTGAGTCAGTCACCTTGATGCAAGGATATTTACAAAATCGGACGTATGCGTTTTCGTCACATGAATTAATTAGGTCTTACGATGAAGAGATTCGGGGGTATTTGATCAACCTTTCTTATAACAATGGTAACACTGTGGACTTTTAAGTTCGAACGGACGAGCGCACACACATGAAAGCAGTTGAATTTCTGCGAACGACTACTGGTCCTTACCATAAGTGGCTTAGGGCCCCGCTTCTACAGAGTTAGTAGGTGGAGAAAAAGACACGAAATCGTTAATAAGTTTCAAACACATCACTCAAACTTCCACATCTAATTTTTCGACTTTCGTAGAATAGCTCAGAGAAAGTTAGTAAACTATTCGACGAAGCGTTGAAAGGATACTTACATGGATCGAGGCGCCACCTTCTTCTTCGCCTCCTCCACCCTCGTCTTCGCCCTCTTCTTCTTCCTCGCCACAGGATTTCGATATAATTCGCGCGTAGCTCATGTACAAAGGATCCTCTTGAAGGGCACCGGATCGTTCTGTCATGGCACCTCGACAGAACGTTGTTACCAACTGCGTGAGTGGATCCGGTTTCCCTTCGTCTTCGTCTTTATCCATCTTCTTCAATTCTGCATCCTCGAAAGATTGCTTTAAAAAAGGAAGGAAGGGAACGAATCGAAACAAGTTGAGCGAAAAAAACCGGATAAGAAAGTGTTCATTCGTAAAGTGGATTTTTACCGTAAGGTCTTCAATCATCACTTCCTGGCCAACATTCTCATCCTGCAACCAGAGCTCGTAGTACGTCCGCGCGAAAATATTTATGGCCCGATGCCTGTAACGAGACACGGGCAACATTACCATTTACCGTAACTCGAAGTGGCCGTTAAACGGTCAGTTTACCTCCGTAGCTTGTAAAGTGGCTCGCTACGCAGACAGGCGATCGCCGCCCTCTTTCTCGCCGCGCACAATACACGCTTCCAGCCATCTCGAGATGGTGGAGGTTTCGTTGCCTTTTAGCAGCATGCACACACAACTATAGTTGTTAGATCACTAACAAATAATTACAGCGAACATCGTCGACGTTCAAATCCCCGCCACTCCCACCGTTAGACAAGCATTCATGGAAAATACGGTTATTGCAAAAACTCAAATCGAACTCTGATGGTTATCGTTTTATCATCGGTTACGAAGGAGACGAACACAAGTGTCACGGAACACCAGCAACGCGAATCAAACTAAAAGAGGATACCTCGGCAACGAGTGTAAGGATGTTTGACGGAAACAAGCTATCACGGCTCGTTTACGTTGTATCGACACCACGGATCGATACGAACCCTTGCTCTGCTGTTGCGGATGATCTATCTACTCGAGAACATAAATTAATCGTAATGAATCGAACGAAAAGGCTATCCGGAAAAGAATATTGGAAGAATACTCGACGTTCAAGAACCACATGTGTATGTAATCCTCCACTTACCATGTGCAAACCGTAAAGAACTTTGGCCATGTCGGTGATCCTTGCAACCACGTCCTCCAATTGCTGCGCCTTCACTGGCTCCATCGAGTCCTTCTTCTGACCTAGCTTGGAATAGAGATAGTGTTGCCATGACATCTCGTCAGCTGGGTCGATCTTGTCAGGCAAGGTTAATTGCGTCTTCGCGAATTCCGAAATCTCGTATTCCGGCATCTTCTTCAGGAACCTATCCTTGCAGTGTTGCACCAATTCTTGCTCGCGACCAGCAAATAGGTTCAGACCAACTGGTAGCAATCTCTTCAAACAGGCCACCATCAACGAAGCTTGCACTTCCTTGTCCTTGTCTCTCTTCTTATCACGATGCTTCTTCTTTTTCTATCGATAGAATCCTTTTGTGAGTTACAGAACTCTAAAACATTGAACATCTATTATTTGAATACGAACCTTGCCTCCTCCGGAAGGCGCTGTTCCATCCGAGATAGTGGTAGATCTCCTCGTAGCAGTTGGCATGATTAACACCATGTTATCGATCTCGTTCGCCGATATGAAGTTCTGTTCCTCACGTAGGAAGTACTGCGACTTCGACCAAATGTTAAATATGGCCGCCACGTGGTTGTACAGATCCTCCGCTTCCGGAATGTTGTTCCTCAACCAGTGGTTCCTCTGCAGATCAACGTACTTGATCAATAGCGGATAGAACGAGTAGATGTCGCGAACGAGAAGCTGCCAGTCCTCTTGAATCTGTGCCTCAACCTGGGACGTGTCGTCAGTCGACGATTTAATGAAACCACGAAGAGATTCTTCTTTGTGGAACATGGTATCCGTTCTCTTTCTGACTCGCTCAGCCAGAGGCAGGAATGGATCTTTCAACAGCTCTTCCGATGAGTTAATGATGATCTGCTGAGTGTAAGCAGCGATGCGGGTCATCCAAGGCGCATTTTCGTTACCGATGTTCTTCTTGATCAATTTCAACACGTTCTTCAACAGCTGATTCATGTGATCGCTGGTAACCATACTGACGTACGTTCCTTCGGTCGGGTTCACGTTGTCCGGGCCCTGAGCCCACCAGAAGGGTAGATAAGAGCAAAGCAGAGGAAGAATAATGTCGACCACGTGGGGAAGATCGTTGTAGGTCTTGTCTGATTCGACAAACTGATCCACTTCCGTTAGAATCGTCTCGAGGGTAGGCATACTCGACTCCATCTTCGTCATAATGTCCTGCGCCTCCAAGGAATGGTCCGCGATACGATTCAGAAGGGAATATTGATTGTGCTTGTTCAGATGGGGTTCCAGGAAGGCCACGGGGAAACAACTCGAGAACGCACCGAGACAAGAACCTAAGTTCGGTTTGTGACGCTCGATTTCTGTCTTCAAATACTTTCTGTCGTGCGTCAGGGTGGCATCCACGCCAAGGGTGTACAGCGACGCTAGCATCTTGTAGGATGCTACTTGGATTTCGTCCACTGTTTGATAGAAACGGCAGGAATTAAATTTCCATCAAGCAAAAAATTCGAATTAGTCTGATCGGAAGATACTTACATAACAAGTCGCTGCCATACTCGCACGCAGCCAAATGGTCGAACATGGCTGTGAGCACCGGCAGAACGATACAATTAATGTACGACAGGGACGTAGAAGTTTTCAGATGCGTCCCTCTCAGGTGACTGTATTTGCCCTCTTGAAGGTTCAGAATCGTGTGACCCAAATCGTCCGCGGTGTTGTTGAAGAAGGTCAGCATAGACGTTCTGATGAATTCAGGGCAGTTCTTCACTAAACTCTTCGCATCTATGCCTTTGACTAATACTTGAAGACAGCGGACAGTGATCCTCACATCTGGTCCGAAAGCAGCTAGTCGAGACCTCAACAGACTTGCCAGTTTACAGAACAGAGCTGCTACCATTTCCTTCTCCTTCAGGGACGCAGCTCCAACGTTGTTGGTAGCCGTGGCCACAGCGATGAAGTAATTCTTGTGCGTGCTGAAGTACTTCTCCATCAGTGGTAACACAACCTTGCTGAAGAACTTGATGTCTCTCGTGGACGTTTTGAAACTGTTCCTCCGACTGAACGTGTCGGATGGTTTCAATAGCTTCATGTTGATGGTAGCTTTATCCAGATAGGCTATCAACTTCTCTAGCAACGAGTAGGCGAATCGTAACTCCACTGACGCGCCAGCAGTCGCAACCTCGGATTCTCCACCCCTATTGGGTTTGTGGAGCTTGTAACCTTGGTATTGTAAATACTTGAGGAATTCTTGGGATCGTTCGCGATCTTTTCGTTTCTCCTTGTCGGTCAGAAGATCGTACGGGACCAGCTGAGGGTGAATACCACCCCCTATAAGAAAGAAAGTTCGTCAAGTCAAATATTTATCTCTGACTTTAACGTTAAGGATATTTTTCCACATTTCATCGACACGAACCGCACGTGATCAGCTCTTCTTTCTTCTTCTTTGCCCAAATGTCATGCGCATTGTCCGCGAGTCGCTCCGCCATGTTTTGCATTTCTCTGCTGAGAGTCAAGTTCGTCATGTCGACTGGATGAGGGTTGTAGTTGAATGGGTTCGCTGAATCACCCTGAAACATCATTGTGATCGCGTATTAAGAAATGTATCGACTGGAATGCGTAAACGGAACTTTCGCTTACTTGACTTTTCGATGATCTTCTCATGGAACTACGATTGGTGGACGCCACGTCCACTTCCGCGTGTTCGACGCTCCAGCCAATAGCCAGCAGAGCTTTCAAGCTCTCCCTAACCGGTTCTTTGTACCGTTCTCTTTCGTAATCGTTCAACATGTTGTAAGGCTTTAACCTGGGATGAGTCTTATTGGTTTCAGACCACTGTTCACCGTAAGTCCAACCATTTTCCAGCTTGCGACTAGCCCAGGCATCGTGGTAATGCTCAGAGAACTTTTGGACTATCTGATTGAGATCGTTATTGAGGACCACGCTGTGACACGTTAAACAGACATCAGTTACCTGTCATTCTGAATTTTCATAATAAATTTCCATGAAGAGAAACGTGTAATACCTTGAGGTATTAATTGGTTGAGGATTGTAAGGTCCATCGGGTGATTGCGCAGACGCTGATTTACTTCCGTACCACTCGTCGTCGTAATTCTTCGACAAGGAGTAATCGGGTGGTAACGCGCAACCAATAGCCGTGAGACAAGGCAGAGCTTTCCCGAACAATTCTGGATCGTAGTCCATTTTGGATAACGAATCGAATATGTTGCTGAAGAGAACCATAGTTAGACGTTTCTCTTCGTCGCTCGATGCACCGTATGCACCTTGCCCACCAGTGGAACCGTAATATTTAGCGCAACGATCGTAGTGCAGTGTTAGCAACTGTTGCAAAATTAGAAATATTTTTATTCGAGTACAATTTCCCCTTTATTCTCGATCAAAAGTCGTAAAACGATTATTTTACCCTTAAGGCGACGGTCGTGTATTCCGACAGCTTGGACACGTCTACGGTCAGCTTCCGAAGCAGTTTCAACAGCATGCTAGGTTGCATTTGGCTAGAAAATAATAAAAATCGAAGGCATTTACAAGTCTGAAATAAATATCGAGGGCGGTGAATACTATAAGCGCAGTTACCCCCGTAGTATAACATTCGTAACTGTGATCGTAGGCGAGGTTATTAGCGATTTATATATAATATTGATAGCACTTACGAGACACTTAACTCGTGGACGTCTCTTGTTAAGCAACAAAACGATTCCGTTAATCATTACAACGACACCTCGAAGAAGATCGTACTCACCTGGTCAATGCCACGAGGAAATCCGACACTGCCTCACGTTGGCCTTTGGTCAGCATCCGGTTCTTGCTCAATCGGTAAACGGTGTGCAACGTGGCGTCCAACAAGCTGGCGTAATTATCCGCCTCGTTGTAGAACTTTGAATGCTTGATCAGCAAGGGTAATATGCTGTTTCCAATGTAACGGTTCATTGCTAGCGCCATATCAGATTCGTATCCATCGTTCTGAAGCGATTAATCGACATTAGAAATATCAGAGCGATCGAGGTTTCGTATTTGCGTCTTACTTACCCTGTCCAACATGGTAGCAGCTCTGAGGTCAGGCAGAAAAGCCTCCTCGAGTATCTTGAAGAACAATTCTCTGGTCTCGATACCGTAAACGCGTTCCAGAAATAGGACGATGCTCTGCTTGTGCGCTGGGATCAAACCAGACGGCATATCGCTTTTTGGTTTCTCCTCGCCTGCTGCTGGGTTGAGCAAGGTAAACCTCAACGACAAGACGCCTTGTAGATCGTCGAGAGGCACCAACGATCGAAGAATGGCCCTCGCTCGCAGAGACTCGTTCTTCCCTGCAACAGACGCGCCATTCTAAACCCCATTCGCAAATCGCGATCAGTAAAGGAAAAGAAAGTTTGATTTCGTATATATTACCAACGGATTCTGTGGCAGCCTCTGTTGCTCGTCGAAAAGAAAAGAACACCAGAAAGATCGTTAGACAAAGTAATTGAGAAGATTGCGGGGGAATGAAAGTGCTGGCAATGGATTAGGCCATAGTAGTTCAGAAATGGAAGTGTACTCGGTGAAGACTTGAATCAACTCAAATAGCGAAGCGTGCGTTGTCCTCGAGTAGCGATACTTACGAAGGTGCTGCATGACATTGTGACCAAGGCGGATGGAGGTTTCTTTCCTATTTACCTTGTTCAATCACAGAAGAATCCGGAGCGCAACGGCCCAACAGGTCTACGAGCGTACAGTAGAAGTTCAAGATCGCGGCTCCCGTGTCTATGTAGTCCTCGTCGTCATCTGACTCTGGCAGAGGATGCTCGAACTGCATGACGGTCGTACCCTCCGCTTCGTCGTGCACCTTTCGACGATCAGCGATTTTTTCGGACATTTTATTGGCGTCTATGATTGCCCTCAGCAAACCCTCACCCTCGCCACGAAGAGCTGGTCCCAGACATTCTGGTCTTCTGATCAGCAAACGGATCACCAAGTTCGCATTCTCCTCGACACTTTCCCCTGATAGAACAAATCGATTATTCGTAGACGATTACTTTTGATCTAAAGTGAATCATCGAATAAACAGGTTAGGTGTATTCGAGACTGACCATTGACCCAAACACAGAATCTCAAGAAGTCCAAGTATCGCTCGCCTTCCACTGGATCCCAACCCAGGTCGGGATAGCCTTTCTCAACCAACTCTGAATTCGATTGCAAACCGCAACGAGACAAGTAGATGGCGATCTTCTCGAGATAATGTTCTCTGAGCGCCAGTGCAAGCTCAGTGTTTTCCATAAGAGAGGAGTAAGCCACGTCCAAGGGCGTCGAGCCTCTCAACGATGGTCTCGACAATAAAATGTTGCTGTTCTCCAATAGAAAGTCGAAGTGATCGAACATGGCTTTCTGGTTCTGTCTCGACGTTCGACAGAAGTAACAGAGGAATCTACAGCACGCCACAACCATTTCGTGAGAGGTATCCTTCTCTTTGGAAACTGGTTCACCTTCGGTAGGCTGAGGTTGAGTCTGAGCGTCCGATTGCGCCTGTGCGCGTCTGCCCAGCGTGTTCATCATGATTGCCATCACGTTCTCATGGATTCTCAGCACTCTGATCAGATCCGGATGCTGGAAGAACGTGTGGTTGTTCACCAGTTTCCACAGCCGTTCTCTAACCAGTTCCTCTTCCTCCTGAGACATCTGCACGGGCAGCAGGGCACGGATTTGACTGAGACCGATCCACATCAAGGCCACGTCGTCTTTGGTCTTGCTGTTGATCACATAGGTCTTCTCCAGAGCTCTAATCAGCTCGCCTACGGTGTCGTACTGGCGAACCAGTAAACTGAACATCTCTCGAACTAACTTTGGCGTTTCGATTTGCGACTCCTCCGCCCAGCTGACAATGGTCTTTATCAATACTTTACGGAACACCTCTGTAAACGAATAAGAAAAGAATAGTTTAAAGTGAGAAAAGTGTAGGTTGAAGGAATATTTAATTTTGTGAAGCAGCTCCGACCTTCTGGAGTTTTCCTCTCTGGCTCTGGTTCCGGTTTTGGTTCCTCCTCTAATTCTTTCACCGCGTTAATGAAGTTGAACAGCCTTTTAATGGCGCCAGGCTTCTGAACGTCTTCCGTCGGTTCCTCCTCGGCGTCGGCCGCTTCTTGGAGGGCGTGCAAGGACACGTAGGACATAAGATTGTTATGGAAGTCGTTCATTCGATTGATCAGATCCTCTCCGCAAGGGACATTGTCAGGATCGTCCGAGAATTCCATATTCTTGAAGCTCAATATGGCGTTCATCTGCTCGCGTGGTGGACATCTGAATTCCCTCGTCTTCTTAGCCGCCATGGCCGAGGGTAGGTCGGATTGTTTGATGTCGATGTAACGACGAAGCTGGTCTGACTGCAGGTCACCAACGAAGTCGTGGCTGAAGGCGATAATGGACTCGACACGATGTCGAAGTTGAATATCGTTCAGGTGGTGGAGAAGGTAGCACATCTGTAACTTCGCTCCCTCAGCCATCTTCATGTGAAGCAATCCCTTTTTGTGCTCGTCTTTTCCTTCTGCAAATCGTATATGTAACGTACTCTTATATAAACGAATCGAAGAATTACCAAAAGTGTAATCTACCTTTCTCGAATGTTGGATCCCAAGTCTCAGGATGAATCATTATGAGAAGTTTCATGATGTCCTCGTTTCTGAGCATCCCGACGAGGAGCAGTCTGTCCACGAGTTTCAAAAGTGGCCTGCAAGAAACAATGATCACGTGAAAAACGGGAGCAATGAGAGGTGGGAGCTTGCGGCAGTAAGCAAGTTATCCTGAAAGCATTCTTCTTTGCGTTATCGATGACCAAGGCATTTAAGTATGCAGAGCAGAATAGTCCAGCCGTGCACGTGTTCATGTTACTACATACAGAAAAAGATTCTCATTGCTGCCACCAATGGGATCTCGATTGTGCACTTGATTGACCTCGACAGCCTCGTTCAGAGCCGTCATCACGTAATCCCGCACCACGTCCAGAGGGAAGTGCGGGCTGTACAGGCTCCTGATATTCTCGATCGTTTGATCACTGGAAGGAATTTCCCTTGATGTCGACAATTAGTTGTGGGTTTCACGTTTCCCTTACAAATTAAATATGCTTACCTGATATCCGTCATTTTCATCTGCGGGCGAACAGACTCGGTTTCCAAGTACCTGAGGCTGTGCTTCATTTCTTCGTTCTCGTACAAGTCCTTCAGCTCTTGCCCTGAAAGAGTGACAACCTTAGTTTGAACGTTCATTGCTATTTATTTTACGAGAAGTGTTCATTTGAGAGATATGAAGTTACCTAAAGGAATGATGTACTCGTTCTTGCACACCTCCATCGTAGTCGCGTGAGACTCGAGGTGCAGAGCGATCAGCAAGTCGTAGAATCCTTGTCGCAGGGGCCCGGACATGTATTCCGCTCGAATCGCGTACAGCAATTGTTTCTGATCGACGTGCTGGCACAGAGCGTGTGCCGCCCTGTAATTCGACTGGTAGCAGAGGGCTGCGTAGAGTGTCAACGTATGCGCGTGGAAGCTGCGACAGTCAGAATACAACAGTAATCCATCTCGAACTGACACGAAAGAGATGTTTAATCATTTAAAATATTACCTCAGAAGCTTATCCATTTCGATCAGCTCCAAGATATCGATACAACGATCCTCCTCGGGGATATGCAAAGCCAGCATCGATATCGCATCCTCGCACAGCATGGACCAACCTCTGATGTCAGACAGCTTCAAAGCGTGCACCTGTAGCGACTGATTCGGAACCCTCGCCCATTGATGCGGCTTCAAACATTGCACCTTCAACCTAGGTGGAAATTGTGGTATCACGTGACGCTCAGAGTTCTGTAATACAGCTGCAGATAACGGCAACGTCGTGGAGGTTCTCCCTAGTTCGATCTGGAGGATCTCCTTGCTGGTAGCCTCCACGAAAATCGCTGGAAACAGTTTCGTATCGGGTTCCATCTTGAACTTGTGGCTGGTCTCCTTGCCCTCGCATGTGAAGGACACCAAACCAGTCGCAGTGTCCACGAAGCAACCGACGAACATCCCTTGAGAGGCACCCTTTCCTGACGAATCTTGCGTCACCTCGTTATAAAGCTCGTCGGCTCTCACCATGTAGCAACTCTGTCTGTCGACTCTGTATCGAAAGTATGTTTCGTTATCATGCATCTAAGAGTTGTTTAGCGACGTAATAAAAGAAGGAAAACGTACTGTTCAACGGGACGATCGTAGTCATCGGTAATAACCACTGAGCCCTTCCTCACGCGAGACAGGTTGAAGTCTTTCGTGTGCAGATGGTATTGAGAGGTGACCCAGCCCACGTAGACGTGCGTGGGGTCCTGTCCAGGAAAGATCCTCACCCCATAGAAGTACTCGTTCATCAACTTCAAACAATCAGCGTCGTATATCTCGTTTCCAATCGATTCGACGCCGGTTCCGCTCAGGACTGACATCTGTTTCGGCGCGTTGCCGCGTTCTGGAATTTGCGGTGGTACCACCTTCAGGTCCGCCTGTGGCAACAGTCACTCGTTCTCATTGGGTTCGTTCAGATCAGAGCCAGGCGTAAAGTAAAGAAGCACAGGTAGAGGTGTGACAGAAAGAACAAATAAATAAATAAATGGTTTTACATTTGATATGCGAATTTGCGGGGGCCGGCTACTTGCTTTGTTTATGGACAGAGTTTTGGTGCTCTTGTCGGAGACGTCTGAACGCACTGGCGGCTCGGGCGTTTTTGACTTTGCGTCCGGAGACTTCGCCTTACGCGAGAAGAACCTGTGTAATAATAATTGAAAATAATTCTCTCCCTTCGTTTTTTGTATTTTGGTAAGCGCAATTATAAAATTGGGAAAAAGCTTATACAAATGTGATTGGTATAGGTTTATTAAAAGAGAACGAGGCAGAGAAAGAATGAACTTACGGGGCATCTTCCATCTCTTTGCTAAGTTTGCTAAGAAGACTCAGATATCAGAATTCATTTTCCCCAAGGCGACTAGCTAGAAATATTGACTGATACTAACCGGAAGGGCGAACGCCCGCGTTTCTTCTTATCATCCTTGATATCGCCGTTCATGTCGACGTATCCGTTCATATCGACCTCGCTAATTGCGTTCTCCATGTTTCCACCCCGTGATCCGTACAGAGAGCCACCCTTTCTGGGTGGTCTCGCTGGTTTGTTTCTTTGCATAGGAATCGGTGACTCTTTCATCATCTCGTCGGCTTCCACAGCATCCTCTGAGTAGTTCCTTTGCAAGCCTGAAATGAACATAACATTGAGCAATACGTAGAACTCAGAGCCGAACCAAATATCCATAGAAAAACTTAATCGTCGTACCTTTGATGTCACTCATGCTGAAACCAGACTTCATGATCTGTTCCATGTGAGCAGACGGTGCAGCTTGTTGAGCCTGCTCCACTTGCTCGGACAGAAGCTTATTCTGACGCATTTTGATCTCCTGCCATCTTCTCAGCTTCTCGTTCTCAGAGACGAAGCTCGATTGACAGATAACTGGTAGCGATAATCGCAGAAACTCCCAGTTGGCCTTCTCCATCGTCTCGAACGTGTTGTGAGAGATCTTCAAGCAAGGTGGGGTGTCAGAACCCGCTGGAATCCTCGCTACGTCTATCCTTGTGTCAACCATGTCGTCCGTGTTCTCGAAAATCGGCTGATCCTTGGTGTACCAGAACGTAACCGGTCGATTCATGTTTCTGAAATAGTCAGTGTGGTTCTGAGTACTTCGTTGAATCTCACGGGGATAAATTTACGTGAAACGTTCTGTCGAACAACTTACACGCAAAACGGTTCGTATCCCTCTTGCAATCCACAGGTAGTAAAGAACTTCAGGGTGTTCACGTCCTGTCCAAACGTTAATCTTGCCCTCTGCCCGACACCAAGCGTGAAAGCTGGCACGAAACAATCGCCTTGCACGTCTGCGAAAGACGTTTCACCCCCGAGCGCGTCCATCAGCAGTTCTCCGTTCAGAGAAAAGCCTAAGAAACATCGCATTTGTATTATCGATGCTCGTAGCGGCAATTAAACGACTATACTTATACGGAATTACTACCAGCGGTACAACAAAGTTTCTAGCGACATTAATTAGCCTCGAGTATAGTTCGTAGCGAGTAGCGACTTTGAAAATTCAATAAAGCGTCGCGGGTTTAATTAATTACGGCTACGTAAACTAAGATAGGACACATAAATCAAATACGACTACGTGCAACTATGCAAAGCGTGCGTGAGAATAGTGCTAGGCGAATGTTAGGCATGCATACAGCGGTGGTGTAAGGTAGTAGAAAATATTAAAACATAAAAACGAGATATCGGGACCGTCGAGAGAATTTATTTGAGAATAGTGGACAGGTAGAGAGAGATAGAAGGGAACTCTGTCTCGTTTCGTTTTGAAAGATGGTACACGATTTTAATCGAACGCGATTGTCTTAAGGGACGCGGATCAAAAGCCTGTCCAACGACGTTTTTGGATAACGACAGAAGCTCGGGGCTACTCTCGTTTAGTGGTTAGTAATCGTATGATATATGAAAGCGTCGTTACTGTTATTTACAACATCGACCGAGTAGAGTACTGGATACGAAAAAAAATGTAAGAGCAAACATGATGTCGAATCGAGTGCGATGAAAGTGTACAAACTGATTGTACATGAATGAAAGTTCAACATACACGAAAGCATTGCCGTGATATGATGCGATTAGATGGAACAATTATTCGATAATAGCGAGTATTTGTTCTCTTGTCTTATGATGCTATGTGTATCGCAATGTTTGGCTTACGCGATCTATACTTGTCCGAATTCTATCGTACAAAACGCGATATGCAGACTCGTACAGATATAAAAAAAATAAAAGGAAAAAGATTCAGAAAATGTTCGCGTAGAAGTGAAGAAAAAGAAAATGAACGTCCGTTTGAACTAAACGAAAGAACGTTCCTGTATCCAGTAATCTATCTCTTGAATCAAATTATATGTATGTGTAGCTCGTAATGGCAGCTCAAGCGTTCGCTTGAAAGATTCCGTCTTACTAATTGTTCGGTCAATTAGATCCAGGAAAACCCCGACAACGTCTCCAACCTGCCATTGTTTGCCAAATGTCTCGGCTGTGCCCGAGTATACTTTTTCCTCCTTTAAAACAAAATTTCACCAATTCAACATCACCGTTCGTGATTCGCACGCGAACCATGACACATCTACCTTACGATTAATTCGTGTAACCGTCGACACTCTTGTGTGCGTTTGTCATTTGCGTGTACCGTAGTGTGCGCGACCGTATTCGACTCGTATTCGTAAACTGGTGGCGAGAGGAGACAAATACAAATGATGTACACTTCCGTCGACGCATTCTATATAATCGTACAAGTAATAGACGCCACGGATCCCATCGCGGTTGCTAATAAACGTGAAGCCACACCTCTCGAACGAAATTCACCATCGATTTCGTTCGACGCTCGGACAAGGAAACGCAGAAAAATGAAACAACCAAGTCAACATTGAAAAAGAACATATAGAGACAAAGACAACAGTTGTGACGAGAAAAACTCAAAAAAATGGATGGACCTGAAGATCGGATTATTGGAAAAATTAGACTCTTACTGATCGTTCGGTCTGCGACGTCAATGAAACATCCAACTACGTCGCCCACTTGGTATCTGTGACCAAATGACTCGTAGGTACCGGCGTGTACTTTAGTTACCTGACATTCACGATTGGTATCAATTATTCATGAGGCTGACACGTGGCCGTCGATTACGACGCGGTTTTAGGGACATGTACAAATCTCTTATCTTACCGTGAACATTTGTCGATCGCAAAACTATTCGAGCAAGTCGTACAAACATTTCATTTATGATTCTATTCTGTTCACGCGGTATTTCGCAAAAGTTTAGTGTACTTTATACTCTGCGCGTCAGTCGAAATTGCACGCGTATCGGATAGATGAACGTCGATACGAATCAATCACTTACATTGTAGCCGTCGAAAGCCCAGGTGTTCTCGTCGCTGCCCAGCATGCTCCCAGGATGGCATTCAGCTTTCGCCCAACCGACTCTCATTGGACCAGCGGTCAGCACTTCGAACTCGAAGTACCATTTCCCGCTGGTCACCGCGTAGTGTTTCTCAACGCGATACGTTCTGAAGTACAATTGCCGTAGTCTGCTCGCCTCCAACAGTAACGCTTCGTGTTGTTCTCCAGTAGGTGGGTCCAGCATGTATCCATACACCAGAAGCGTTCTCACTGTCTCACTGGCAGTGTCGCGATTGGCTTTTTTGATGGCTTCGTCGACCTTCGGATAGGGCACCAAGTGTGGGCTCCTCCTCATGTCTGAATCCTCGTTCAGACCGTACGTCCAGCCTTGACTAATCCTTTCCTTCGCCCAGAGGTTGTGAGTGTTCTCAGCGAGTTGGTCTACCAGCTCCTCCATCTTGGGGGTGAGATTGATGGCGCTCAGATCGAGAGGCGCTGGTTTGTACCCACTGCTTTGCAGGAACGGCTCGTTCGGAAGCCTCAGGGTTTTTATTCTAGAGGGTGGCTTGTCCATCGTGATGTAGTACCCCAGAGCCAGGATAGTTTTCAGCGTCTGCACTGCCAGCTGTGTATCGTAACGCTTCTCCGCGGCTGGCAACCGCTCGAATTGAACGATGCACGGATGGATCTTCCTCGCGTCGTCCCTGTGTTCTCCGTATATCCAGCCAGCCTCGATCTTGTTCATAGCCCACATCTCGTGGATGTTCTCCGCCAGTTTGTCTCTGATTTGCTCGACGTACGACGGCAGATTGATCATGGACGTGTCAACTGGCGCAGGAACGAACGCTGTGTCGTCCTCGACCAGCCACGGACCGGCTAGGACCACCTTGTTCATGTTGCCAAAGTAGAAGCAGGGATCCAGGGATAGGATCTGCTGAGGTAGCAGGCTTTCCACCAAGGGAGAGAATTCTTCCGGTGGTTGGAACTTGAGTCGACCATGGTCACCGCCTAGTAAGAATCTGCAGGACAGTTTCGACGAACAGCTGATCGCGGGGAAGAACATGCCGTCTAGGTTGAAGTTTCGAAAGGATCCCATGATGGGCGCTCCGTTGAAGGTGAACGTGATTATGGGCACGGTCAGGTCCAACGCGCAGCCAATCACGTCGCTCTTTCTGATGTAAGGTTCAGTCGCGTTGTGAACGACTTGGGTCTTCCTGCCGCCTGTCCAGAAATATGCACCATCGAAACCGAACGAGTAAAGGTCGTCGCCGATTCCGTTTCCTCCCCATTTTTCACCGCCACCAGGATATGGCATGTATCTACGAAAAGAATGAGAGAAAAGAAGAGAAGAGTAGTCATATTAGTAGCTCTTTAAGTGGTCTCTGAACGATCTTCAAGGGATGTTATGCATACCCAGCAGTGTTCGCCCAACCGATCCTCAAGTGCGGCATCATGTGAGTCGTCTGCTCGATATGATCGACGGTGACTTCGAAGTACCACTTCTGATAAAGGGCTGATCCGTCGACTCTACCGACGAATATATTCGGCCTGACACTGGCCACATGGTCGACCAGTTGAGTCTGGAGAAGAAGATTCTTCCCTGGCAGCAGAAAGTCGCAAATGTTGTTCTGCGACGATCGCACCGCGACACCGTTACCCACGCAAAGCGAGCAGAGAACGTCCAACACTTTTGGATCCCTGCCGTGTTTCTCCAGCAGAGATATGATGACTTTAATGTGTTCGTCCTGCGAGGATCAGAAGTGTTACTTAACGTCTAGCTATTCGAATACTTTATCGAACGTTCGATTCGATTTGACGCTTACCCTCATCATGTTCAAAGCTTCCGGGGAGTCGATGAGAACGCAATGGAGCACGTCCAACATTCCGGTACCCTCGCTGGAAGCTTGCGAGCCCAATCGACTGAACAGCCAGTTCAATCGGTTGCTGTTGGCGAACTGCGCGCAATTCGTGTGATTTCCCTTGATAATGGCTGCCAATAGTTGGTAGAGATAACCGGATATTTGATCCCAGGCTTGGCCGCTCTCGTCTCCCGAAAGCGCGACGAGAAAACCTTGCGAGGTTATCACGTTTATCTTGTCGATTGCTTCCAGGATCAGATTGAGTATACCCTCCTCTTGGAACAGGTCCTGACGATTCCTCAGAGCACGAAATCTGTTTTGCTTCTCCTCGTGTTCTGCGGTCGATCAGTGATAGATTGAGCCATTAATTCATCTTGTCGATAATAAGATAGGACGCCCTGTTGGGCTGGTTAGATGGTTCGCTTACCCATGTCGTCCTCGGGTTGAGCAAAATAATTAATCAAGTCTTCCAGACACATCACCATTTCGTTCAGATTCACATTTTGGAAGAACATAGACGCTCTTCTATCTACTTGCAGCGTCTCTAGGCCTCTAAAACAATATTCGGTCCTTTTAGCGATCTGCTTGTCCACGTTAATTTATCATTCGGTTTTTGTTACGGCACTGTACGGTTCCATCCAAGCCTCTACCATTTTTAATTCCATGTTTCAATGTGAACGTATCCAGCGCGGTTAAACGATCAGATACTCACGTGATGAACTGGGTGAACAGACTGCTGCATTTTCGAATGACACGAGCTGTACGGGACTCCTCCTCCTGGGACCGGGAGAAGTCCAAACCGTCGTCCATCTTTCCTTCCTCGTGAAGGACGGCCTGCTTTTCTTCAACCTTACCCACGCCTTTCTTCTTCGTCTCGTACGACTGCAACACGATCAAAAGTTAAATTAGACAACCTTCTCTCTGTCTCTCATTAAATAATGAAATTTATTTACCTTGTACGAGACCCAAAGGCAAGTGGTCGCGTGTTGCATGATAACAGTCGAGTCACCATACTTGATAATCGGCGTGCCTATTACCTCGAGGTCCTTGTCCTCGAGGATGATCTTCTGGTCGTCCTTCTCCTGCCGCAGCCAGAACGTCGAGGTCTCGATCGTCGCCTCGTTCCTTCAAGCATCGAACGTGTTCACGAAAGTTCTCGACGGATTATCAGTGTGACGTTCAACGCGACCTTTGAACTTTTCCAATAATAATCTACCCACCTGTCGACCAGATAGAGTTCGTTGTTTTCCTTCACGCCGAGGTAACGCCCAGTCGTCAGATGTCTGATCCTCATCGGATGCAGCCAATTGATGAACCCACCCGCCCATTTGGTCCTGGCCAACTCCAGCCTCCAGAGGGACCTCGCCTGACTCATTACGCTCCCTCCCTCGTAGATCACTATGCTGTAAACGATACATTAAGAAGCCGTACGCGGCGTGTTCTTGGTCTGCGCTAATCGAATCACGAATGGAAGCAATTAATCGCGCGAATTTATCGATATTTACTTCTGACTGGGCGCCGTGCTCCACGTAGACGGTATCGTGAGACACTCGTCGCCACCGTGGAAGAACCGCAGAACGTCACCGCCGAATACGTAACCGACGTATTTCATTCGGCTGATTCCAGTGCCGTAGGGCTGCACCGACCAGTGAGTCACGTGGAAGGAGGCGTTCACCACCGACAGATCGTTCTCCTTCGTCGTGTGCTGAGGCAAAACAAACGCTCGTCGTGATAACCGCATAGGCAGCGTGCCAACCAGTGGTATCTCTCGTTTTTCATCCCATCGCTATCGGTAGGGATCGTTATGAATCGCTCTGCTTACCAAGTACCTCTCGGTGGCCACGGATACCAGAATGAGGTCATCACCGACTCGAACTTTCTCACCCTCTGAGCGTTGTTTCGATGCTGGATGCACGGTCCACCAGCAGGCCTCGCCTAAACGATCAATCGTTCGCGTGTTTAGTCGCGGGACACGAATTGATATTAGTCGGGTATTAATTCAGATCGCGTTCCATCGGCTAACCTTGAGAATGCTGCTGCAGACCGACGTCGAAAGCCAACTTGTCGTTGGACGAGCTGGTCGATAAACACGCTAAATACTGTAAGGGTAACCGCGAGTTATTCGACCCTGCTGAAATAACGATCAAACGATTTTAAGACTATTTTAAGTATTTACCATGTCGCTGTTCAGATGCCTCAGCAGGATAGCGTTACCGTACAGCAACGTTCTGTGCCCCGATCCAGTGCCCTTGCCCTAAAAACACGCAGAGGTATCGTGAAAACTGAAATCTGGATGCAGCCAGCAAATACGAGGGTACTTGTCTATATTGAAAGTAGATTAAAGGAAATAGAGAGAAAGAAACGAGAAATAAAAATAGATAAGCATACCGATAAGAGAAGGCCATAAATAAATGAGTAGCCGTGAATGGCAGGCATTCGTGCTCGTACGATCAGAACGGTAAATACGTAAACCGAATGAAATGTTAATTGAACGTAAAAATAAATGGAGCCGTAAATGCGTATGGTTCGCAGACAGGTGTGCAACAGAACGTGTTCAGCGTTACATAAAAAGCACAGATACATAATCGAGCTGAAAAGAAATGGAACGTTCAACAAAGAGAAACGAAGAAGACAGATAGAACAAATGTACGCAAGCAAATGATGTTACCTACAAGCGTGAACGTACACGGTGTCCTGAAGTGATACGAAAGGTATACTTACTAATTTTTCTTGCTGCTGCAAACAGAAACATAGCAGTTGTAAATTTCATTTTTCCGTTTCTCGCCAATCGCGAGTAGATCAGAGAGGGATAGAGAGATAGTGAGTATGATAGCAGAAATCGGCGAACACGGCGTCGTTTCACCTTGGGAAACGTGTTCGCGCGATTTCGTTTAGCTGCGACGCATCGATGTGGACGGAATGTGAAAAAATCGGACATAAACATGGGGGACGAATAACAATATGGACAAACGGTAGACAATTCGTGACGTGTTACACGGCTCTACATGGATACGCATGCCACAATTATTGAACAAGTATACGGATGCATTCAGAAAACTGTATCTCGTGCGTTTCACTAGAAGAAGTTAACGAACGTAACTATTGGAAAATCGGAAATCGCGAGTATCTACTTTCTAAGTGCATCGTTCAGTTTAGTTGACAATTCTCTAGAGAAAAAAAAGAACAATGACGTTGATTAATCCCTTCTGCATATGATGTACAAGATCAGACAGATTTTATGGCCCACTCCTATGCAGGTGATCCAAGTGTAGATGCGATTCACACGAAGCGATCGATTCACGCTTGATGCAGAGGAGAGTTTCGTTCGTCGTGTAGATCGAAAGGTGCTGTGATTGTTTGTCGTCGTCGTAAAAATGTAACGAGAACGTTTGCACAGAAAAAAGGATCGTAGCATCGACGGACACGCGAATGTTACAAAATACCAGTCGACGTATCGTTTCTGTAAAGTTCTCACGGCAGGATTAGCTCTGTACAGTTTCGAGTGATGAAGAAATGGTACGTTACCGTCTCGGAACCAGCAGCGGTGACCAATTCCTGCAGAGCCCTCACCGAGAGAGCCTGTTCTATTACGAATACGCATTGCGACAGGTCAGGTGGTATGTTCTACGATTGCAAACAAAACGAAACGGCGTTAACCCTTTTTCACTCAATACGGCTCGAGTTTACGACTCTGCTCGTTACGTAAATTACGCAGCGATTTAGTTCTAGACTCGTTCTTACCTTGTCTGCAATGTTCTCGAGGAAACAGTGTCGATTACCGAAACCCTCGGCTGCGAGGCAAACCCGTTCACCAGTCGCCGTGCAGGACAAACATACCATGTCCTCCTACAATTCCAATTCAACGATCAATTCCATCATCCCGCCTCGATGTTCGATTAACGAGAGGCGACTCTCTGGCAAACGCTGATCCATTCTCAATTTCCTGCTCCGTTATTCGCGTCGTTGCTGGTGAACAGTGGATTTCTTTCGGATCGAGAACGAGCTTTCGAAACTGCTTGCGTTCAATTAAGAACGTAAAAGGTTCATTGATGCGCTGGGAACACGATTGACCGTAGAGGCAGGTTTTGCGAAACGTTGAAATATGATGTGAGCCAAACGGCGAACGGCGCGCGGTGCCAAAACCAAATTGGACCGTCTCAGGAATGCCCGACGCCGGGTTCGCGAGCATACTTCGGGAAACGTAGCCGAAGATTTTCGAACCGTCGAATTGTCAGGGATACGATGCCGCTGTATTTTACTACGCAGACCCAAGAAGCGTTACTTAAGAGGCAGCCAGACCGCTCTTCGGTCCAAAACGACTGCCACGAATGAGTCACGCCACACTCGAACGAGTGAAACGCAATTAGCTTAAAATTACAATACCATAATATGGATAGCGATGTTAAACACGACCGCTATGCCACACTTGGAAGCGATTATTTTCGTCGTTCTCGATTAGCATCTGTAGATATCAGCTCCAATGAAACGAAGCGGGTATATAGAGTGGCTGTAGAAATTTCATTTGTATGAAATTTTTTTAGTCGCGGCATTTGTAAGCTCCAAATCATCGCGTGTCGCGATCGCGAACAGATTTAGAATTTCAGGCGGACGGGGGTTCGAATTCGTCGGGAGTTTCCGCGCGCGTTCCAAATTAGCAGCCCCGAGCGGACAAATCGGCGGGATGTCGTACGCGCGATAGCGCAATTAAACGTATATAATTGCGATGGACGGTGTGAACAACGTAACGTAACAGGGTTATTTCCGTCGTCGACGGGCGACCTGTCGTGCCGCGTCGCATCGCTCGCGATATTCCGTGTCGTTTCTCAATTTGCAATTCGCCCCCTACGTCAGGAACGACGATGGCTCTGCTTGTTTTGCATATTTTTCACGCGGATAAACGGTGGACGCGTGTCCGTCGGTAAACGCACCGTGAACGACACACGCCACCGTGGCTCGTACAAGCGACTCGTGTTCGAGGGCAAATTAACATAACGGTTTACCCGGTTGTGCGAGAAGGCACGCGAGGCTCATTTGGCTGCCAAGTAGATTCGCAATTCGGATGGCAGACTCGCCAAAACTTGCCGGAACTTGACTGCTCGAGAACGACGATGATGACTTTCTTCTTAGATTATTCTCTCCGAGCTGTTCGTTTAGACGATCGAACAATTTCTGGACAAATCGATTGGATATCGATAAAAATTGCTCTTCTTCGCAAGTAACACGGTGGTTGGCTAGAGACACGCGTGGCGAACCGAGTAAACCAATTAATTTCCTGGTCTGTGGAATCAAGCGCGATCGAAGTCGAAACGCGTTGCGAGCATGGGTCAAGGGTGCATTTATATCTACCCAGGGGACAATTCAACGTAATTTCATCGTAGATGCTGGTTACCATAAGTTACATTAACGTCTGCAGCGCGAACCGAGGGGGTAGCTTTTTTGCGTACGTCCACCGACCATTGCAGTGGCCACGTCTCTTGTTGAACTTCGACAAGGTACAAAGACGTGTTTTTACCTCGAACGGTTGTTTTTCGACGTGAAATCTTTAATGAACGGGTACCTACAGAAGCTGTATCGATCATACGGAACAATACTGCGTCGATCGCTAAAATTAACCGTCACCAAGCTCTTAAAGAAGAGAGTCGAGAGTGGGGAGTGGCTCGTTCGACGAGCGACCGGTAGATTTAAACGAAGAAATTAATTATTATTTTTTTTAATTGCCCACTGCCCGTTTGCTGCCACCCTGCAACCAGTGGCGGACGAGTGGCGAGCCACGGATGTGTACACGGTAATTTCGAGTGGCGCTCCGCGATGCCAACAGTTGTTGACTTAATTAATGATCATTACAAAGCAGCGAACAGCGCATCGTGACACGATTCTCTGCGCGGCTTTTATATTCCGCGAGATTACGTTTCTCCCGGAACGCTTTCGTCACTGGTCGATCGTAACTAATAATAACTTGTACACGGTTGCGCGTCTAATGTTTTCGTTCGATCATTTTAAACGAGTTGGACGAGTTCCTCGGTACGAAACCGGTGGAAAGGAAAAAGTTGGAGAATTCAATTGCGTTCCTATTTCCGTTTCGCTCCATTCCCGAACGAGATGGAACTGATTTACATCGCCTCCCGCTCTCATCTTTGCCAAGGTCGATAGCAATTTCGGAAAGGTGCGTAACGAATGAAAAATTTCGTTTAATTTGGTCAACTGGATGCAACTGATATTGAATTGCAACGGTAAACAGAACTTTGAGCGAAGCTGAGGTCTGTCAACGTTAATAAAAAAAAAAAAAAGAAAGGAAGCTATCGATTCAATGTCAGAGTTAAATGTAACACGCGCGAAGAGGTAATCACTGTCATCCTATCGACGCTCGATTTAACATCGCTATCGATCGTTCCCTGTGGAATGAAACTAGCCGATGGAAACTTCAAATGTTTCCGACCGTCTGGACATTTTGGATTTCGCTCATGTACATCAAATTTTCAAGTGAAACGTAATATTAAAGGCAACGAAACAGGAAATGGATGGATCTTTCGACCGTGAAAGTCCCGATAAGAACAGGTGAGGATAATTACGTACCCGTCGTCTCGGCTGGAATCATATTAGCGTAAATCGTTTACCCATGAATTGACACGACCTTTCCCGCAAAACGAGCCTGACCTCACTCTCCATAATTAAGTAAATTTGTATCGAGTCTCGTCGAAGATCGAACGAACGCCTGTTCCTTGGGTAATTTCATAAACAGCCAATCGAAGTTTCCACGTGGTCGAACTTAACCCCTCGCGTAGAGGGTCAATGAAACGGCGAGGACAGAGTTCTTCGTCTAGGATAATCCATTCCTGGCATCGTGCTCTCCCACTCGAAAACACTCGACGAGCAATCGCGACGTTGCGTCTTTTTTTCTTCTTCGCCCAATGCGTGTACGCAAAGGTACATTTCCAACGAGAGAAAGCAAAGAAATTCGGAGAGGGATCGATAACATTTCTTTCTCCCATGGCTTGTGCAAATACATCCACTTATGTTTCCGAGTCACGAACGCCACTTAACAGCCGTTTAGCACTTTCGTACAGAGTTACGCGATATCGTATAATTTCATTAGCCCGCAATTTCCACGGTCCCTTTTCCACGTCCACGATCGAACCATGTCTCCGTGTTCGTAGTAACAAAGAAAACAGCACGGGAAGGTAGTCAATTTCGGTTAAAGCGATCCATATACGAGGTGATCCAAGTTGCGCAAGTATTCCATCGTGACGCGGTAATTTCCTTGGGTACCTTGAAACTTGAGAAAGTCCTTTCTTGAAATAATAAGGGTACGCGGTTCTTCGAATACATTCCAAACCTACAACATCTATTTCTCGTGACAATGTTTGGAATTCCGTATCCAATTAAGCGAGACTCGTTTCAGAGTGTCTAATCGTTAACAATCGAGTCTGTGATCAACAATTTGAACGTTAATCGTTGTTCCGCTAGAAAAGTAATGCCACACAATCCTCACGAGGAGCACGATCCAAACGTGAACGGTATGGTGGTCGAGAGAGGTGGGAAAGGATGCCGGCGTAGGAGTCGCTCCCAAAGAAGGAGCAGGAAGAGCAAGTGCATCTGCAAGCCCCGTAGAAGAAGGAAAAGACTGTACCTCTCCTCGAATCCCTTTATTATATTCTACCTGGAAATGTACTTTAAGTCGCCGGGGAAGCGAGTGACGGAGGTGGCTCGTCAGGCTGGTAAGAAATGGTGCGCCATGTCGGATTCCAAGAGGAGAAAATACATCAAGCTCGCGGACAGGGTGAGACGGCGGTGCGGGAGGAAATAAAGGGAAGAGCCTCGAGTTTTTCTCCCGCGGGATCGACCGGAAGACGATGCGCGAACAAGCGTGGCTGTTCTCGCGTGTCAAAGGGTCACGTATTCCGGGGGAGAAGTCGGTCGTTTGAAACTGGGTACTTAAATAATCCTGACTGAGGAATCCGATGGACATCGAGCGGTGGTATTAAAGCGGTATCACCGTGGAATCTGTCCGACACGATTGTGTTTTGTACGTACTCATTACCGGCGAAACAAATCTTGTATTTTACGTGAAATATAAACTGTGCCTGTGTTTTTGCTCGCACACGAAGGGACGATATTAAAAGGAACGAGAATTAACCGTGGAAGGGTGAGAGCGTGGAGGAAGAAAAAATCGATGGACACGCGTGCGGTTGTTGGTAAACGGTTCCGATAACAGGACCGTGTGCATTAGAGAGATGTATTTTTATTAGGGGCGGGTATTAAAGAGTCGAGCATCGAGCGCGTGCAGCTTACAGAAGCTCAAGGCTGCGGCTACCCTCTCGGTCACTATGCTACCGCTTGATCCTTGCAACTCGAATGGGGTCAAGGTCGTTCGGTGCGGGAACTTTAAGTGCTTCAACGATTCATTGAATTCTCCACCCTGTGCTCGTCTTCTTTAACGAACAATCGCGATTTTGTGAAAGATCGCGGGACGTACAGGTGACGACGTCACCGCAGACCGACACACGTTGGAGAACGATAACTTTAAAGCACTTTCCCGAAGAGGGTTCGTTACTACAACGTTACAGTTCGTTTATCTACAGGTAGATACATTCGATTTTGAACAGGGTATCCGACTTTTCAAATGACTGTCACAGTCTCTCATCGTCGAACGAGATCTTAATACCGCGCGCTTTTCGACCACCCCACGTGATACCCTGAGCAGATCGAGCTTCCCTGCGCGCGACGTTTACACTAAAATATCGCGTGATTCCTGCTTCATTTAATATTCATCGTGCATTTTTCTTGTTGGATCAGCGTTTGCACGGTATGAAAATATAATGGAAAAAAAAAGAACACTCTCTCCACACAGAGAAAACCTTCAATGTCACTATATAAAACCGCAACGCGGTTTACTTTGCCAATTAATTCCTCGCTATCGTCGATCCTTTAAATTCGACCAGATCGCAACTTAAACAACAAATAGATTAAGGGATGAAAGACTCACCGTTCGGAGGAAGGATACGTCATCCTGCTCGGAGCCACCCTCGCTGTCAGCCATCCCGTCGGTACGTTTTCACGTAACCTGACGTCGAGCTCGGTTCACCGCCTATCGTTCGCGTTATTTTCCTCGCTTTCGTGGCCTGGCCTCGTTCTCTGCCGTCGCACGTCCAACGTCGCCAGCCTCGCAGTAAACAGGACTCGTACGAAACGGTCACACGCGGTCACGATCCGACATGTTTCTCTCCCTGTCCGGTGGCGCACACGGGCTACCGGTGCAGAACGTTTTTTCACGGCGAACACCACACCAGCACGGTGTCGACGACGTCCCAACCTCCGATGGTGCACCAACGATCGGCCACTGCTCACTGGCCAAAGGGGTGGCTCACCGCGAGCCTCGAGGGTTCCTGCGCAAGCGCACGTTCGCTTCAATCAAATTCCGCATGCTCGAAATCCCGTCGTTACAGAACGCGACGTATCGCGTCGTACAACCCGCTTTGTTGCTGTTTTCATTTGGGATACACTCCCGGATAATCCGGTCCCTTTGCCGCTTCTAAGTGGCCGAATGTGGGTTAGAGGGTTGGGATCTTGATAGGGGTTTAATGAACGTGTTAGATCCGAGTGGTGCGATTAAGGGGTGGTTTAAGGAAGTTGCATGCTTCGGATATCGTTCAGATTATAGCGCGATAAATCTTGCGCGGTATTTGTGGAATTCGATAATTTTAGAAGGGCTGTCGCGTTTCGTCTATCGTTACGAGGCCGTCGAAACTTCTTAGCAGACCGTTTCATTCAATTCTCGCGTGGGAAAGTTGGAAACAGGGGACGCGGAAAATATTGCGATAATTCCTACGGTTGGTGCAGAGGTAAACAACCGCGGCAGGATGAAGTTCGTATAACGAGATGAGAAGTTTGCTTGGATCCTGTCGTGCTTACTTGAGCGCGAAACGGAGAAAAATAATTACGATGACCTAGAATCGTTTCTGTTGTTCGTGCGCCTCGAAACTCGAGACGTCAAACACTTGTGTTGATATTTAGTAAAAAATAACAGTGGAAATCGTTGGCTCCTTTTACACAATGGATCATTGTTACAAATACCGGGATTGCTGGTAATGGCGGTATTAATTGCGACAAAGTTGCTAACGATATTATCGGTTTTACTATTTACGTAATGGCCGTGACGATGCGTGAACGTGCGTCAATTAAACTGAAAGAGGCTCGTGCAAGGAAATCCGTATATT
The DNA here is from genome assembly GCF_050948175.1 of Xylocopa sonorina. Lineage (NCBI taxonomy): Eukaryota > Metazoa > Arthropoda > Insecta > Hymenoptera > Apidae > Xylocopa > Xylocopa sonorina. Next base: position 9,267,160 of record NC_135203.1, read on the forward strand.
TAGATAGAAATCCACTGTACGGGTTTGAGTAAAAATAGTTTACAGCGATCCTCCGCGGGTATCCTCCGCGTTACTTCCGGAGCAATCAAACGTGTAACCCCTTCGAGCGAATCGCTTCTCGGTCGCATTATAATTTCGTAAAGCAGAATAGATTTCTAATTTCGGATGAATTACACGATTCACCGCAGAATTCGAACGATATTTCGAGTTGAGTATCGTTAGATAGTCGATCGGAAGTATCGTCGTTTGTGACAATACGAGAATGAACGACGACAAGCGACAGAGACGCACGCTCCGGGGGCTATTTAATTCTCGTGTCTATTTCCAGCAACCGGGCAGAAATAGATGCATTTACCACTCGCCGAAGTATCCGTGTGCGCTTGGCCGTGCCTACACTCGAATTAGAAATGGTAGCGCGTTAATCGAAGGTTAAGGATATCGCGACGATCGTTTACCTGGCCGCGAGGTTTCGTCGAGGGGTGCGCAATATGGACCCTCGCTCGCTCTTTCTAACGATTAATCGTCGTCGCGTTGCCGCGGACTGGCAACGGATCAACGAAAACTCTCGTTCCCGAGCTAAATATTTCCTCGCGCGATTCTCGGTCGGCAGCGAGAAAATACACTTTGTGCATATCCACTTGTCCGAGCGAAGCGTCAATGTATTTACCTCGGTTGGCGGTGGTTTCGCAATTTCGAAAAATCGTTGCCAAACTGCACACGAAATGTCGGTATGCACAGTGGATCGGAATAGTCCGTGTCTCTGCGCGAGATCGCTCTTATAATATTAGCAAGTCGATCGAACGATGGAACGTTTCACGTGCGTCGGAATTATCATCGCGGAAGGGAATAATGAAAAAAACCTCTCGAGGCAGAAACTTTCGAGAAAGCTCCAGGTGACACGCATCGCGTCGAATCGTACGCAGCCACGCACGTACACTCCTCGATGCGTATCGCGTGCAAATGCATCGAGGTCGATTGCAACCGGCAACGCACTCCGCGTTACCTTCGAACTTCGCGCATTTTCCCTCGTCCACTTCACTGTGTCGCGTAACGAACGTGGCGAATAATCGAAGAAGTTCACCTTGGGTGTAGAAGCAATGATAAAAAAAGACGAGGAACTGATTCTCTTCACTGTGATCCCGCGATATCGACGACACTCACTTCGATTCGAAGTCGATTCCCGGATCGACCTGGATCAAGCTTGGGGGGTGGTTCGAGCGTCTCAGGGCGGCTGGATCCTTCGTTTTCTCCGTCGACGATCGGGCCCCACCGACGAAATTCGTATCGAGGCTCGAGCGGTTCTGCTCGAGCGCGGTGCCGAGCGGAATGGAGCGAGCGAGCGAGCGAGCGGCTCGATTCGGCTATTTTCAGCCTCGAGCCGAGCCCGCGTTGGCTCTCCTCACGCGACGCGACGCCTCGTCGCTCTTCCGCTGTGCACGCGAAACAGAATCGCGTCGCCGTCGATTCGTCCTCCCAGGACGTAGCTCCAAAAGTGTTACCTTCGAAAATTGTCGAGAATATTAAACGATAAAGCTAAGGTATTTCGAGGCTTAGAGACGTTCAAACGTATTTCGAGTCTGTTGCGTTTTACATTGTTAATACGTATGAGTAATGCAAAACGCATCACTGCTACGTTTCTGTTCATAAATTGCATCGGGTTGATTTCACAATTTTGTCATTTCTCCCGCCGTTGTCGTTGAACCTTGCCAAATCCTGTCGTATCGTGGTAGACTTGCGAGGCAAGTGCGCGAGAAGCCTCGACAGTGGACGGAGGAAGCGTCTTCCGCGAAACAACCCTTGTAGTACACCACCGACGGAGAGTAAGCGGCGAGGTATTGATCAGCCTTGGTAGTTCTCGGCTGTTGGTATCCACTGACGGGGTTCTACAGTGAGTAAAGTAGGGTAGAGTATGTAACGAGGGTAATTCCTTTTTTAATGAATGTGTGGTATTTACTCTGGCGCCAGATGGCGAGGATACGCTTTATTTCTGTACGAGGACAGCTCTGTACGGATTTATTTCGTCCATTTTAATTATGTGGCACGTAAGTTGACAAATGTCGAGGAACTAAGAGATAGAAGTAATCGCGAACAATAACGATACTTTGATGCAATTCACGCTATTCAGACGAACGCTAGAGTGGTAGTAATAAATCTTCTATTTCTATGTGTTTTACTGCTCCACGGTGGAGAGCTGCAGAGGGGTTGATTGACTCGCTCTGATCGATGGTCATTTCAGATTTATTGCTCGACAGAAGGGAACTTGTTAAAATTCTCGTGTGACAAATTCTTCTTGTACCGTATGAATTCTTCAGGGGGAGAAAAAAGGCAGTTAACAATATCGACAAGCGCTACACAGTGGGATTGATCTCGTCCCTACTTCATCATCTTTGCATATACTACAAAATGGGTCTGTCGAAAGGTATCGAAGTCCGCGCATCCCCAATCGAACCTACATTTATTCCCATCTTTATGTCTGTCTCTTGACAGAATAGCGACGTTATAAATCTCGTCGACCTTCCTTACGACTGAAATTAGACGAGCCTTGACCGAAACGGCGGTCGAGTCGAGGAAATGACAAGGCACGCGGACTTAAAACGCCTGTATCCAACCGTAAAGTATCGTTGACAAATGGTCAGGACGGAGGTCTTCGGGGTTCTCGCGATTCTTCATCGAGCGGGTAGCAATAAGCCGCGCGTCAAACGCGAGGAATTATTGACTTTATCTGTCTCCCTATCCAGACGCTCCCTCTTTACAGAACGCGTAGCGCGGCGAATACGCGGTGGCTTTTTATCGAATATAGCAAACTTACCTAGACAATAAATCGTCTTAACCTGACCCCGGGTGATCCCTTTATTGCCGGGACCTTCGAAACGGGGGAAGGTTCGGCCGGTTCGCTCTTTCGTGCTTCTTCGCGCAAATAAATTTGCACTGGCCGGCCTGTACGCGCCGGATTCTGCCCGGGCAGGGAGCGTAATTTATTTTCACCCGTTTGCACCCAAGGCAATTGCATCATTTATATACGGACGAGGGCAGCTAAGGGTGGAAATTTGAAATTAAAACCCTGCCGCGGCCGATGAGAACTTTCGCCAGGAGATGTTCGACGTGCCCCGTAATTTCCAATCGCGACTAAAATATATACTTCCGCTGGTTCCCCGATGTATTTCTTTTTTTTTTTTTTAACGCTGGCGCGCGAAGATAGTACTCAAAACGGTCGAAGCTAAAGATTAATTAATGAAAGTTCTGTTTTATCGAAAGCCGCTTTTCATCGACGTAGATATTGCAGGTCGTAATCTCCGCTTGAACTTGCTCGAACGTTCTTACATGGAGCTCGGCTTAACGACCGTTCAAACTTTCCCTTATGAATAAATAACCGTCTCTTAGTGTCACGTCGCGCCTTTTCCGCTCGTATTTATTAATTCCATTCCCATCCTTTTTTTTATATAAAAACCGCCCGATATAAAACGGGGCCGTGTAAATTCCCGTTTTATTTTCCTCGGCCCTTCTGGAATTAATATTCCGCAAACCGCGCGGCAAGTATTTACCTGTTATGAAAGCTAATATTGTAGTGCGTTATACTGTTAACGATCCTCCGTGGAATCTGCGATTGTACCGGGCAAACGAGGGATCGGGAAAAATAACGAAATTTACGAACACTCCGAGGATCGTGTGTTTCGGTAATATTTAATTTATCGCGATATCGTCATTACTTCCAAGCCAGTTGAAATGAAATTCGAATTATTAATGAAGTAATTCGATATCACGGTACATCGCGTCATCGTATATGCAGCGTGTTATTTTAAATAAAAGGATGTGGATTGCTGCGAGAAATGTCGGACCCAAGCGTCGCCCGCTTCCTTCAGCTTTGTTTCTTTAAACGGGACGGATTGGAAACGCATCTGAAACGCGACGGCTCTGAACCATAATCGGCGTAAAGCGTCGAGACGTGGGATCATGGCCAGAGACTAAAGTGATTTACCGTTTTCGAACGGGTAGACGCGAACCGCCTCGGATTCATTCCGCGCGAGGCAGTGGCAAGGTATTTTCGGATAACTATAAAAGTTCTCGGTAAGCCCGTTTCCACGGTACGTCGATGGTTTACCAACCCAGGCCACGACATCGTACTCGTCGACCTTAATTTTCGACACCCGGGAACCGTAGCGAGCCAACGGAAACGAGACGACCGAAATGTCCTCGTCGATACCAATCCGCTGTCGCGGTTTTTACCTCGACACCAGATCGATCGACATTTTTTCCACCTGCTCCCGTCCCATTCGTTCCGCCTAAAAAACAGGAGGTGAAAAAAAAAAGCAGAGAAACGAAGGAAACGAGGAAAAAAATAAACGAAACTGGATACTCTTTTACGCGATATTATTTACACGTCAATCAAAATCCTTTATTGGAATTTTGCCTTTTAATACCCCGGCCGTAATTTTCGGCTGACGGCTATACAAAAGTATTCGATCCTCCGAAAGTTATCCTATCGAAAGTCGAGAACGCTGTCACGCGCGACAGAGTAGATTTTAAAGAGATTTCGGGCGAGCTGTCGCGAGCAGTGAATCGGCCGGGTAATAGAGGGTGCGAGCGGGGCACGTAGGTGGATGGAACTTTGGTGAAAAAATTTCTTTGACACGCGGTTCGACAGCGCGCGTCGCGGCCGGTCGGCTGGCTCGGACTTCGAATCAAATTCGTCCAATCCGCAATGAACTTTCGACCCCCGGGGAATATAATGTTCGCGTCAATTCTGCGCGGCGTAAATGAAGTGGCAAACGGACTTTGTTGTGCAACTGTAGAAAATAGAGTGCCTGGTCCTGGCCAACTGTTAACTGGAGTACGAAGTTAATCTCGGACTCGTCAACCGCACGGGATTAACATATAAATTTGTCAAAATGCTTTGTCTACGCGCGCCACGTTCGCCCGTTTCTACCCTTGTGCCAGCCGTCGCGCTACCGTTTTACACCGTCGTCCTCGTACTCGATTATTTTCCCTTTGCTGATGATTCGTTACATTCGCTGTACGTCCTTCGGGAGTTCGCTTTATACGAATAGAGTAACTAGTCTTGGGAATACCTCGACGAACAGTCGCGGAAATAATAGCTTCTCCTGTTGTTTCGTAACAATCGAAACTTTTTCATTTCTGATGTTCTCGTTCGTCTTTTAATGAAATGCTAATCGTTGCGCCGCAGCGGTACAGGGGACGCGTCTCATGCGGACCGCGGGGATCGAACGAACGCGTGAAACGGATTCGATTACCAGCCGGATACATTCGATCACGGCCAGGATAATTCCACGATCTTATCGTAGACAGGAGCCGGTGGTTGATACCTAGTTGCTCGATACGTTGGGAATTTCGTTACTGCTGGCGGGGGACATCCTGAAACCGTCGGGCCACGTGTAGACGCGGAGGATTGAATTATTTAACCGCGGCTCCCGCGGCAGGCCGCAAGCCTAATTACGAATAGAGGTGAGTTTAGAAACTGCCAGACGGCTGGAAGTCCAATTAAATTGTTATTCGTCTCTTCGCTTCCGTTACTTCCGGCACGGGCGAGCCGCTCAGAAGATCCCTCGAACGCGGCCGCGTCGGAACGCGTCGATGCGAAACGATCCAATTTCACCGGCGATTAATCCACGATGAATAGAAAATAGCCCGTTTCCGAACTTCTACGAGCGTTCGCCGATTAAATTAACAGGCGAGGCCGGTAGCCGAAGAACGTGAGAGAAAATCCGCGTTATCCCGTGAAAAATTTCACCGTCAGGCAATCCCGGGGTGACAGACGAGAGGGTCGAGGGTGTATAAATTAATGGAAAAAATCTCGCGTCCGCGACGCAAAGAAAAACAGGGGATTAGGGCGCGGAGCCAAGACGAGAGAGGATGGAACGGGCGGTAGATGGAATCAGTTTCCCCTTCGGACGGGGTCCGTTTTAGTCTCGCGTGGGATCTCGAAATCGGCGGTGTTTGTTTCGCAAGCAATGAAGCGCCGTTGCGCATCGAAATGCTCGACGCCGACGGTGGTATACGCCTAACAGCGCAGCTTGAAATCCTTTCCCGAGCTGATCGTGACCCGTCCGGTAGTCGATCCATCGCGTTCCGGGGGTAGAAAGAAAGTTCGCCGGGCAATCGTCGACCAACCGGAACTGAGAACCAACCGCCGCGCTGAGGAGACGTTGGAACCGGAGGAATCGTGGAAATCGTTTGCTCTGACCGCGGTAAATTCTCTCGTAGACACGGCAGACGATAACGCGAACGGGAACGGTCGGGGTGCTTTAAAAATTTCGCGATAAACAATCTCGTAAATAATTCCGCAGAAATTACCGGGGCTCTCTGTTACTCGGTTCTTGCGATCGCGGTATCTTTTGATGCATGGAGTGCTTTCTCAAAATATATCGCGCTTCCCCTTCGCCGCATTGTTTCATACGAATATCAACGAACGCGACGAAAAATCATAAAACATAGGGTGAAACGAGCAAACAGGGTGGGAGGGGAAAAAAAAGAGGTATTTCACTGGCGATGGTGTTTTAATCGAGCGACTTCCATTCGGGGATCGTCGCGCGGGACAAAAATGAACGGAAACGGGGAATAATCCACGTGGGATTTCGGAAAGTTCAATTTTCCAGAGGGTTACGTCGCCAGCAACGGGAAGTCCGCGCGACCTTTTTGTTTCGATCCCCCGCGGTACTTCAATTGCCCTCATCGCTGAATATTCATGCGATTTTATTAACAGCGATTCGAAAATCGCTTTCACCTACAACGTTCTTTATCTTCTTACCATGCGTCGCACCCTCATTGTTAGATCCTACCGCGAAATTAAATTCCACCCTTGATGGTACCGAGTCGTTTCTTTCCCGTCTCGCGTCCCGTTAACCGTTTACCAGATAAATGCTCCGTTTCGCTCGCTAAATATCAGCTGGCGGATTCAAGCTTGTCGAACGTACAAATACCAGGGAACGAAAATTACCGACTCTTCTGCTATTTAAATCGGAGGGTGTCATTGTCGAAAGTTTTCCGTTCAACAATTGCTCTAGTCGAACTTCTTTCCCGGTCGTAACACAGGGAGGAATTTACAGCGCGACGAGCAGGAATCGGGGAGCAGAGACAGAGAGGTTCCCAGGGTTGGATCGAGGAGGCCTTGGCGCCGACTTGCTCGTTTGACTGTGTAATAAGGATATTCCGAATGCCGCGTACATAACGCGTAACAGCGGTTTCTAAGTCCTCGACAGTTTTAAAAATTATCCTCGACCCCCTCGCGTTCTCCATCATCGCGCACGTTCGTCTCCAGCACCTGGCGAGCTCCGCTTTCGACTTTTCACCACGATTTTCGAACGATAAAACGATAGGAAACACGTTATAACGTGAATCGTTTTCCTCCATTAGCTATCAGCGCAATTTAGTGATTATAATCTGTTATCTCCAATTAACGCTAATACCGTTATAGCGCGGAATATATCGCAGCTCGCACGGGGAATCAGATCACGCACACTCACCAAGAATCTCGACAAAACGTCGACGCGGAACGTGTTCCTATCGGAATCGCTCCGAGTTATTCGAATCGCGATTGTGCTTCTTATTTCTGTAACGTCACCCCGTAGCGAGCCCTGTTGGCGTTCACGGCAAATTGCTTTTCGCTCAATTAAATTGACCGCGCGTTTGCATTTAATCAAAACGCGGACCAGGTAATGGTATTTACGCGTGTAAGTGCTCGGTGGACTTTTAATTGTCCGTTCGATGAATTATTTTTTTTTCCAACCACTCGCGCGCACCCCTTTCCGGTTTCAACGAGCGTTTCTTAACGTCGCCATTGTGCGACTTGGCGAAGCGTAACTTCTGCATTCGATAAATGTTTGTATTTTGTTAATGCATATCGTAGCGTGTGTACAAACGCCGGCGAATGGTGTTGTTCAAACAGTGAATAATTTCCTGAGATTGTATAGACATAAGTATCCATTGTTAACACCGACAATACGCCCGAAATTATTCGAGAAGGATCGATGAACGCTATTCAGAAATATCACGATAACTGGCACGCGTGCAAATAGATTTTTGAAGGACGTGCTTGTTGATTAACCTGTCGATTCACTTACCCGAGCAATACCGTGCAATTAATCCTTAACAGTGCTGGAAAAGGGGGCCTGGATCGTTCGTACGTTCCCCGTGTATGCACTTTCGAAAATTACAAATCGAACCGTTCCGATTGATTTGCCGGTGAATGATCGGTCGACGAATAACATTCCGCGCGGACGTGCGCGAAATTAAAATATATTTTCTCGATAAACGAACCGAAACCGTGGCGGGCACCAGCCACGATCGAACTTTTCATTTACGGTCTCGTAGTTTCCGCCACGGATAATTTATCTCCGCGATACCTCGCGTTTCCCCCGCGATACTCTCCTATCCTTTTCCTTTTATTATCTTACGTAGGAATCGAACAAAGCGACTCGTTACGTGTTCCTCGGCAGGGAAATACGGAATGTTCTTTTTCCACGAGGGAGGGGAAACTCTTTGGTTTAGTTCCCGTTAAGCGTTCATTCGCGTGATCCCGGGCCAAGGGGAAATAAGCAAGAACAAAGGGGATCGGGAAAGTTCGGGCAAGCAGTTTTTCCGCTTTGGCAGTTCGCGATCTATAGTTTTGAGATCCGAGTTAACCGCTTTTGTGCGATATGTGCGAAACGATCCTTAATCCACCGGGGTATCGTAGACGTGAACTCCGCGCGGGCACTAATATCTCGTAGCTACGACGCGCGGTTACGTGCCAACCCTCGCAGAGCCACGCGCGAACCGCGAGCGGATCCGCGTCGTATTTTTCAATATCCTTAATCAATTTGCGTCAGTCGCTGAGGCGGTCGACCTAGATTACGCTTTACAAGGGACGAAGCATGGTCGTGGATAAAGTCGAGCGATAGGGTGGCCCGCGATATTTCACTTTCGGGTTGTCTCAAAAATGAAATCGTTCGGTTTACTTAAGAAACGGCGGACGGAAGAGAACGGACGCGGAAAGAGATCGAAAAGTTTTGGGGAAAGTGGATTTTCTGCTCTCGCCGTTTGCAAAGCGAAGCTTCGAGAGTTTCGGGTTAACTGGCCGAGTTCTGGAACGACGATGTCCGCCGTGCCCGCGGTACTTAACCCCCCGGGCATTGTAGTCAAAGCGGAATTTCGTGCGGACACCGGTTTCTCCGTTTTCACCCTGGCAATCCCGATGCCCGCTGAACGAGGCTCCATCCTCGATGAACCGTGATACCCCGGGAAACTCGTTTTTGATTAATAACTTTGACCAGCATTCGCTGCTTTAATTCCCGTTGGCCCGTGGTTGCCCTGATCGTCGAACCTTGAACGAACTTCTCTTTATCCGAACGGATTTGGAATGATAACCTGATAACGATCACCGATCGGTTTACAAGGGTGGGGGGTGGGTTAGGTACACCTAAGAGGTATGCTTTTGTAACGAACGAACGCGCGTTATATCGTCATTTCTTTACGCGGCTATAATTGAGATGGCAATAAGCAATTACTGGCGTCGGAGGGTGGTTTAATGGTATTCGATGACTCGCTGCGCTCGCGACGTACCAGCGAAGAAAATACGAATTTATGGCGAACGCGGTACGTTTTTGGAAATTCAACCTTAATTTAGACACGGAATGGGCAAAACACGAAAACGCGAGGCGGTTGATGCATGGAAATAGGAATGCACGGAAAGTGGGTTAATGAGATAACGGCTTTACACAGAGTTTAGTCGTATTCGCGTGTTATCAATGGAGCGTTTTCGCAGCCATCGCGGCGGGGCTAGAAAATTTTCCCGTTATTTAACCACGGTGTCGGTGAACCGCCGTCACGAAGACGGCACGGACGGCCCGCGGAATGCCAACAATTTTTCCGATCCGCTCGATAACTCGATTTCAGAAACAACGACCGCGAGCGCGGCCCGTGCCGTTTCGAGATACGACGTTCGCCCGTGGCCGTAAACATTCCCGCGGATTACAAACTTCGTTCTCTCGCTCGAACACTCCCGAGCGTTCCTCTAATCGATCGACGAATTTACCTGTTGTCCGTCCCCTAAGCAAATTTCGTTCGCAATCAATCCACGGCTGGCCTTTATCGCGTTGCGTTCGATCGACGTGACCGGCGTGACGCGGACCGATTCGAAAAACGCGAGATACCTTCCGGAAACGGTGGCCTCGGTCTGCGGCGCCGGCCAGAATTGGTTATCGATCGCCAACGGTCAAGGCACTCTGCCACCGGGACGATCCGGGGGAATTAATAAAACGAACGATAATGTTAATGAGTTCGCTTAGCAACATTTCATTTATATCCACTGTTACGCGCGCGCGCGCGTGCGCGAATTTAATCGCGGCTCCGTTGCTACGCGATCGTTGCGCAGTCGACGATTCCCGCGGCTGCTTTATCGGCCGGAAGCTGAGCAGAAGCTTTTTCCGCCGGGGTCCCTCGACTTGTTAACGGCGGTGTAAACTTAGGGATTATGGCACGTCGAACCGTAAATTCATTTACGATCCACGCGTAACCGCGGATATTGAAAAGGAACCGCATTACCCGGCTGCTTTTACGGCGGTACGAACGGTGCCCTATGATATAGTGGCACAGGAGATCTCGCGCGTGATTAAAACGCGTCAGAGTGATCTCGCGCGTTACGCGTGCTGCTGCGCGGAAACAGTGGGACTTGCGCTCACCCCTCGAAAGCTGGCAGACACTAATGGAACGCTGTCAGTATAAGGAATAATAAAGAGAAGCTGGGGAGAACGCTTCTGGTACTACCGTGGACGTCTCGTTCTCTTTTTTTTTTTTAACGTTTATCTTCCTCGACGCTTATAATCCGGAGCGTTATGATACGACGGGAGCAAAGTTGCGTTTGTTGATGGTCCCGTTAATTGAAGGCGGCTAATAACGCGAGGTACTAGGTTTAATTTACGTCCTCGTCAATCGGGGGATTACAACTGGCGTTTCGTGTAATCAACCGGTGGATCCGCGAAAGCGGGAGGCGATCCGTAGTCGAACATTCGTATTTAAACCTTCGAAAGACGCGATTTATTCGATTTCTCCATCTGTAAACTTATTGTCTGCGCGCTCGCGGGCCATCCCCTTTGTAGGCGAGCAAGAACTCACGAGACGCTTAACGTTATAGGTTCCGCGCGACCCAATACGGTTCCCTGTCGGGATTTAACTTCATTTCACATTCAAGGGAACGTAAGCCGGTTCTCGAGCACCAGTGACGATCGTCTTAGGTAGGTACATGCACTCTGCTCACAGGCTGCCTCTCAAGACCTTCCGCGAGTTCTCCGCAAGGCGTTAATGCACGCCTGCGAGCACTTTTATCGTGTATTATATCACTGGGATCGATTCGGGGTTAATTTCGCTGAAAGTAACCCCGAGAAGGAGAGGATCCGACGCGACACGCTTCATCAGCGTTGAACGTTTCTGGAAAATACTCTTGGCTTCGATCGCGATTAATTGTCCAGCTGCGGAAACCGGTCCAGCATTTTCTATAAAAAGATCGTAAACCGGAAACAACGCGAGTGAAAGTACGCGAAGTACGAGGGGAAGCTACTCGCGATGTTTGTTTGTTCTTTATTCGCTGAAGCTTAGCGGGGCCCGTGCAACGGGATTCCATTTATTTCCTAACACAACGCGCGCGACGAAGAACGGAGGCGTTTAATTATGTTTTCAAATAGCTGCACGCTCCATCGGTTTATTAATGTTTGAATAACGCGAGAAAAATGCGCCCCTAGTTGACTGCGTGCGCGCGTATGCACCGCCGCTTTCACTCCATCATCCGTATTGAACTTCTTCTGCCACTCGTAAACCTGCTGGAGTGACGCGTAAGTGTCTTTATACTGCCTCTTCATCCCTCGATGAATGTCTGCTGGTTCTTCGCCCTCGCCAAAAATCGAATAAGCCGTGGAGGTTATCTTTGATGCGGTTCGCTAATGTCGTACCCTCTGTCGCGCGAACTCTGCATACTGATATCTGTCCGAACGCAGCAGCCGAACACCAAAATGGCGTCCGTATAACAATCCGTATTTATGACGCGTCCGTGGTACCCGCGTTTAATTATTACTTCATCCACCTTTCCTCGATGAAAATATTTAATATCGCATCGTCTGACGATCCGTTCTAAAAACAGAGCTCTATATTTCGTTGGTTCGATCGGTTTTCGAGCCGGTTACAGGGGCCGGTCGCGTAACAATGCGCTCCAGCGTCGGAGCTAAAATAAACCGGTCAACGCGGCGTGTGCACCGGACAAATTTAGCCCGATTGGGATTGCTGACCGAAGGCAATGTCCGGCTGATCAAATATTTTATTCACGGCCGAGATAGCGCGGGGCTATTAAATTTATTCGCGGAATAGCACCGGCATTCTCGATGTACGACGACGAGAGAAACGGTGATCCCGGAAAGATGGCGTCGCATAACTCCACGGGGAGAGGTGCTGCAGCTCGGAGGGTCGAGGGCGTGGGAGGACTACCGTGGAAGGGCATCGCGCGGAACGCGAATAAATCAGAGGTAAACCTGTGTAAACATCGCGAGTTTAGCTTGACGTCCCTTAACGTAGAGACGAGGAAGAGGCTCGCCATCCCGTCCGAGGAGTTACGACGTTTTCCGCGGGCGTGGGCCGGTCGTAAAAAATTTCGCGGGCTTTACAGGAACCCGGGAGCCCTTGGGAAGTAACGGCAAACTGGTTCTGAAACATTTGCCACGGGGAACTGATACACACCCCCGCGGCCAACCCCCTATCCCACCGGGGTCGGGGCTGCCAGGCGTTATTTTCCTTTAACTGCCCGCGCAATAGCGGCGGGCATTACGAGCTGTTACGCTACTATCACGGCATTTAACGCGATGCACCCCGGACGGAGGCTGCGTCATGATTTAATTTGTACACCGCCGGTAACGCGTGTCTTGATGTGTCCATTCGCGCGGACGCGAAGTGCTCGTACGAGCTCGTGGAATATTTCAACGCGTCAACCGACGTAATAACTACCGGCAACGTTGATTTCAGGCACGAGAAACTCAATACAGTGTACCCACCGCCGGAAAATTGAACCTCGTTGTACGTTCGCTAATAAAATCAGTTCGAAACCGAAACGTTACCAGTGCCGCGCGACCGGACGCGAGGGATGAAATCGGTTCATCGGCCGGGACGTGAATAATTAACCAGGAGGAATTGGTTATAGACGCGAGACCTATCCACTCGTCTTTGCGTATTTCTTTACACGTCGCTCCGGACTGTTATAACGCATTCACCTCGCATATTACCTCGCCCGTACCGTCCCGTGGGCGACTACCACCACCGCGGCTAGTGTTTCTTTCCGTATCGAGAAAAATACCCAGGATCTAAATAAAACCTTCGTAAGACATGCATAAGGCATACGGTACGTGAGTCGTAGTTGGAATTGACGCGCCGCGAAATACTCGTCGCCTGTGGCGATCGCTGGCGTTTCATTAGCCGGAGGGTAAGTTTCGAGAGGCTGGGGTTAAAAGTAAAAAGATTACCATTTGTCTTCATCAACTTACAACTATCTCGCTCCTCGTCCGTCGCTGTGAGCTTCCACTGCCTTGATCGATACCGGGGACATCCGTCGGGGCGGCCTTCCATCCGTCCGACCATGAAACTAACACGGCCAAGCAACCGGGATGCAAGAAACGTCCATTATCACTCTGCAGTTTTTTGCGGTCCCCGCTGACGGACGTTTTCTCAGCGCCTTTAATTCGACCAAACGAAATTCCACCATCTGCCATTCGCCCGGTCGGTGGACGCCTCCGTTCGAGCCGAGCGTACCCTTGATGCCTCTTAACGATCGCCCGACGATGAATTAATCGGGGTAGGGCGAAAAACCGGACGCGATTTAGACGGGAGCGAAAAATGACCGACCACCCCGACTTTCCGATTTATACCTAAACTATTTCCACGCGATCGTTTCGAATCGCTTCTTGTCCAATCCCACGCTCGCTGTTGGTCTCGAGTTGCAATTATAGAAGCGGAACTGTGCGCGTCCAGCGAAAAACGTTGGCGGTAGAACGGCGGGCAGAAGGGAGAGAAGGAGGGAAATGAAAACGGGCAGCGAAGGTAAAGAACGCGAGGTATCAACAGCCCTGCGTTAACGGCGCATTCCTGTCGGCCGTAGTATCCAGCAGGTCGGAAATCAAAAGGGAGAAACGGTGGAAACGTGGATACGGTGGGCAGGTACGGCGCGGCGGAATAGAGAGATAGGGGTGGATTTAAAGGTCTGTTTTCATTGCTATTCCGAATCGTGCGGGCTTCCGCACGGCTTCTGTCGCCCCTGTACGAAGGCATCGGGCTGATTGGTAAATCTACGGCTGCTCAATGATGCGTTTATTTGCCGGGGAATTAGGGCAGGAAGCGAGACAGAACGAGGAAGACTGGAACGGTAACGATCGTGGAAACGGGGGACAGAGGAAGGAACGGGAGTTAGGAAACGGAAGAGACCTCCGGCGAGGGGACACACGAGAGGGTGGGTTCACCCTACTGCGGAGAGCCGGCGTACTCCACCGCAATCAGTAAACCTGTAAAACATTGGATTAGGTGGGCGAATCCAGACCTTGCTCCGACTTCGTCGACCGAGCGTATCTCCAATTTCTAGATACGCCGCTCTCGCCTATACGCCCTTTACCTCCATCCAGCGGTAGCTTATCCAATCGCGTCTGAATTATTCTCATTTTATATTGTCCGCTCGGTGTATAATTCCAACAATGGGGCGCGCGTATCGAACGCGGCCGCCGCGCTCTCTTACGTTGCCTCCCATCGGTTTTACTTGTTGAGCGAGCCGCATCGGGTGATATAGAAATCTCGCTAGAGATGTTCGCGAAAATTTTGCAAGCGGGCACCGCGGGAACAAAAGCAGCGCCGTGTTCGATGGATGTATTTCTTTAGAAAAGCCGGCCGTATTGAAATGAGAGATCGGCGTTACGCCAGCGGGATCGCCAACGTTTGTTAACCGGTTCTCCTCGAGTTAACCTCGTTACTATTCCGTTTTATTACGAATTCATTGTTTGCACAATTTTTGTTTGGCAATATTTCGAAAGTCCGGCATCGATATTTGTCGCCGACGCTACGCCCGCTCGCGCGTGCACGGTGTTTGCGTTTAATATTTCCGAACGAAGTTCGATATTTCCTGAGAAAATAACGTTTTATTGCGAAACCCTCGTACGGGTAATGGCCGAACGCGAGACACAAGGTTTACCACCCCCTCTCCGATTAGACGTTAACCGCCTCGAATCGTGACGCTCTATATTATTCACCTGTTTCGAGACGTTTCCCTTCCAATACTCGATCGAAGGTGGATCCTGCGAAAATTTTACGACGAGTTGAACAATCAGCGAATTGTCCTCGTTATTCTGTGTCCACGTTGTCGCTGCTACGCGTCGTCGACGTTTAAGGATCGAGTCATTTTTTATCGCCGGACATTAACCCTTGAGACGCGTCGCGCAAGGCTTGTAGATGGGTCAACGCGACGCGTCCACGATGAACGATCAGGATTTAACGCACCGTGGATCGCGATAAGGTGATTCATGGTAACACGGGAAAGAACTGTATTCGGCTGGTGCACAGAGCGCGCATCCGGTTCGCCTGTGCGCTCTGCCCACGTTCAACGATTCCCAATCCCTCTGTATAAATCGGAATCGCGGCGCATATTTGGAAACTTCCGATTCCAATTTCGATCTACAAACAGCTCGCGAACCGTGGCCCATTCTCTCTGCGCCGATTTCGCGTTTTCATCGCGACACTCCTTTCGCGGGGAACGCGACGCGCACTTTTCCATTTCCCCGCGTCGAACGCACGCGTTCCACCCTCCCTCGATGGCGAACGAAGTCGATTAATTACGCGCGGAAAGTAAGCGTTGCTCCTAGCAAGTCGTTCGCCGATCGAATTAAGCGGAACAGAACGCGAAATCAGCTAGAGAAAAACAGGGAATCCGAGGGGTGCAGAGCGAGCGCCGAAAAAAAGTTTCTCGCGAGATTAGTTCAGGGATGTAGATCCAAAGTACGCTCTCGACAGGTTCGCATGAGAACAGGAAGGACGTCGTTACTGTTAATCGAATCGCGCGACTTGCTTTCGCCCGGATCCGTTTGAATTATAGGAAGAACGTTTAAACAGCAACAGGACCGGCGAGACGAGAAAAGGAGTAATCGTGTCAATTGCGTTTATTAGGGACGACGTGTCTCGATTATACTTTGTCGCGCAACCGATTCGGTTCGTTTAGGAGCGACTGACAATTTTATCGAGCATCGGTAAAACGTTCGCGTCCAATCTCGTCGAATAAAATTTCTCGCTCTTTCAGCGACGGAGTTCGAGCAAAAACCGTGAGACGCGGGGGTAAAAATCTAGCGCGATAAAGCTCGTAGCGTGTTCGACTTAATAATTCAACATGGTGATCCTCTTCAGTCGGATGGGAGACGGGGAACGCACAAAAGAATTCGACTGTCTCGCCCGGCAAGGAGGCTCCCGGGGCGAGAATCAAAGCGGAAAGAAACACTGGGAACGAACGAGTTTCGCCGTTGCATCAATATTTCCAAACAGATCTGTCCCAACGAGGAATCGGTACGCGAACGGCTGCCGTCTCCGCTACCGTTGATCCGCCGTTCTTTCCTCCTCTGATCCGTTCTCGCGGCGCCGCGATTGCATCCGGATTCACCGGCGGCGCGGTCTTCTTCGAAACACTTTCAGGATCCTCGAGCGGCGAGGTCTCGAGCAACCACTCGGCAATGTTTTCGCCCGAAATCGTCATGCAGCGCGCTGTAATCCGAAAGAGGCGGCCGTAAGGAGAACGGAGGGTGAACGCGGGTGAAGCGGGATAGAAGGAAGGAGGGAAAAGATGGGGAGGGTTGCGAGGGAGAGAAAAAAAGGGGTGGGAAAGAAAAGATGCGAAAGGATGGAAAAGGAAGAGGGCGAAGAAAAAGCGTGGAAGGGGGATAAAATCGAGAATCCCGGTGGGGGGTGAGTGGCACCTGGTGCGCTCGCGCACACCAACGACGTGAACGCTGATAGTAGCGTGCGCGCTGCGTTCGCCGTTGGAGAACCGAATGGGTGCTGCTGGTGCGAGTATCGCGTCTCGTCCGGACATCGTCGGGTCGAACGGTGGTGGTGAACTCCTCCTGGTGGTGGTAGTGGAACCTCGGTGGTGGTGGCGGTCGGACTAGTGGGGGAAGGATGTCGGAGGGTTGCTGAAGTTTCCCTAACGCTCGATGGCGTACCAGTGCGGATCGTGATTCTGTGGGACGTGCAGCGTCGCGGCGCTCAACTCTCTTGGTCTCTCTCTCTCTGTCGTTCGTCCGACGAGCAGACGATCGACGGGCGCACGCAGGACGCCGAGTCGAGTAAACGGAGGGTCGCATGGACGTCCGCTCGGATCGTAGCTGGTCCATGTTCGCGGTCAGAACGATGTCCGCGGGATAAGGAATCGCGGCGTGTTGATCGTGACGTCGGTCGGGTGATCGTCGTCGATCGACGTCGACGTGTCGCGTGGAACTACTGCGTAGCAGGAGGCGGAAGAAAAGTGGTGCCAGGTGGATCTCCCGCGCCTGGTATCCACTCTGGCCGCGCGTGTTTCGCGATCTTCAACGACTGTTCCGTCCCTTTCCGCCGTTCCTCGGCGTGTTCGCGCTCGAGACCGGACGGGGACCGGAAGGTACGAGACCGTAGATACACCGGGAGAGAATTCTTCCAGAGGAGACACCGCGAAATTATTCCTCGCGCTCCAATGGAAAATTCTACTTCCCTTCTCGAAAACCATTTTTTCTATGTTTCTAAAAGTGGGAGCGAGGGAAAGAGGGCGGGGAGAAAATTCCACGATGGCAACCAGTGGAATCTCTTTTTCATTTCTCTTTCCTTCTTCTTCTTTTTCCTACGTTTCACCGGAAATTACCATAATTTTCTATCCACTGAGAACGTGAACGGTCAGCTTCGCACCTTTCGATCTTTCGCTCGCCGTATCAACGACTCGAATTCGTTTCAATGATCGCGGACTGGTTCTCGTTTTAATCGCTCGAAACTGTTGCGTGGTAGAACGCAGAACGAGGCGCATTCACCGATTGTGCCATTCTCGATCGGCGCGCACCAGTCGGATTCAGGTGATTTTCACTTAATGCCGCGACAACCGTTTGCTCCAACATGCGACGACGAATCGATTCGCGCCACTTACCTCGAGCTCGCGTTCGAATCTAATCGACCGTCTCTAATTTCCGTCACCTAGATCCGTAGCTACAATCGAGATCATCGCCCTCCGTCCAGTCCCTCCGAAAGAACGATGCGATCGTTAATCGTAGTGACCAGCGACGTTTATTAATCAGCCGGCGATAGTTGCCAGCGGAACATCGATAACGCACGCGGTGCTCGTTAATCGCGGCCGTGGTTCGCGATGCAATATTTCGCGACGAGAGTGGTCAACGAACGCGAGATGATCCGCGGGGAGAACAAAGGGCGGACGAAAATCGCTGGGAAGGATGGAGATGGAAAATTTATGCGTTGCCAGTGCCGTTTCAAATCCAGAATTGGACAACGCGAGCGGGGCTTCGGTGGATTTCGATTGCTCGGTCGCGCGACTCGGTCCTCCCGGGAAAAATGTAAACGACACGGGTGCCGCGAAACTTTCGGAGAAAAATGAGCCCTCGATCGGCGAATCGAACGCTCCGCCCGGAGGACAATCGGGGCCGAGGCCCGGGAATTCACTTTCGCAACGCGCGAGCGCGATAAACGAACGCTGCGTCCGATTAAAACGTAATTTCCGGCAGCTCGTGAAAAAAATGTTTAACCGCCTGCCCTCGAGGAATAAGTGATTAAACCGCGTGTCCATGCTGCTCTACCCTCGGCCTCCTATCGTTCGATCCGATTATCAATTTCCATCGTGACTCGGTACCGAGCGTTATCTTCATCGTTCCGCGGGTTTTCAGCCAGCGACCGCCAACGTCGTCCCCGTGACAGGGTATTCGATATCGAGGTAAAGGAGGATCGAATCGGCCGCGACGACCTTGAGGGCGCACACGAGCCACGATCGCGAGCCCAGATAGTGGGCCCCTTCGACGGGACCGATAAAATTCCCGATCGGCCGGTCGGTCGCCGGTAGAACTGGATTCGTGCGCATTTCATCCGGATCTAGAGCCACGGTGAACAGACTCTCGATCGTCAGGTGAGCGTCGAACGATCGTAAAGAGGCCGACCGGTGGACTCATTGTCAGTGGTATTTCCAATTGGCCCGTCGCGATCTCTCGCGAGGAAACCGGTTCGACGACCGGCTCTCTGACTTCATTCTCCTTCTCTCTCTCTCTCTCTCTCTTTCGCCGTGGTTGCGCTCGTTCGCTTCGAGTCGCGAGTTGGCCGCGTTGTCCCTTCCTCTTCTGCGTCGCGGCTCGCTCCCTCGTCCTCTCCTCGTTGTTCCTTTCCCGGTGAACGCGTTCGCCGTTCCACCTTCGTCGCGCCGGCTACTAGTCTCTGCGTTGCATTTCAGTGTTTACGCGGCGGACGTGCTGCCAGAGTCTCTACCGGTGGTTACCACGAACGAATTGGGACGAGGAGCAGGAAGACCGCAGGAGGATGCCCGAGTGAGAGACGGCCCGTGGACGACCACGACGGAGAGGTACGCGGGATTTTTCAAAGCGTAACAATTTTTATTACGACTCGCTCTTTGAGACGGGACGAGGAGTCGGGCGAACGAGATACCGCTCGCTACCTCGGGGAAAGTTCCTCCCTCTGGTTGGCGTACAAACTTCTCCACCGTCGCGGAACGTGAGTAGTCGTAAACGTGTACCAGTCCGGGAAGAGAACCTTTTTCTCCTTTCGAGAGAGGGATGGCGTGAAACCTCGGCGAGCAGAGTCCACCGCGCTTTGTTCCCTCTGTCTTCTTCGACGTCCGTGCGCGATCCTGCTCGGACCCTCGCCCCGACGACTGGTTCGACTCGCCGGAAGAACAGGAAACAGCCGACGACGATGGATGTTCCGTTCGACGTCCGACGCGGAGATACTCCGCCGGGGTACGCGTGTGCCAAGTAAACCGAGATTTAAGGACCTCTCACGGCCTCCCCTATCTTTCTACTCTCGACCCTTCGAAACGTTACCCCGTTCTCATTGACGCTCCGTTCGCTCCCTTCCGTGTGTGTACGATACGCGTGATTCAGTAACCATTTCCATCCCCAGTGTCTTTGGTATCGACGATAACAGGATAAAAGTGTGCAAGCCAGTGAATGTACGCGAGAGCGATCGTTGTTCGGTTGGTTCGTCGTCCGCTGGAAGGGGCCACCTCGAGGGAATCTCGGAGTCGTCGGATAGCCGCGGTTCCGGCATCGACCAGCCCGTTTTTCGTGGAAGCGACACAGGATTTCGACGGCCGGAGGAAGAAGAACATCCAGCGGGCAGCCGAGCCCGGGCGAAGAGGCTCGTTTCCGTGGATCCGTGCTCCCAGGCCGTCGCAAGAAAGCGCTTAAAAGCTTGATTAATTGCGCTCGGGGGCAGCCCCGGTGACCGGTGCACGCCAACCATGCATCGCACGGGCTGCACCGCTGCCGCTCGCTCCAGAAATAACGGGGCGAACGTCGTTTCCTGTAAAAGAGCCGATCTTGTGTCACGCCACTCCGCGCTACCGATAAGATATCGGGGACGTTGGCGCTGCTAAGAGGACGAGGGCAGAGGTCGACGGTGGAGGGTGCGGAGGAGGACAGATATTCGGCGCGGCGTGTACGGTTGCACAGTGGGAAAACAGGAGCAACGCGGCAAGGACATAGAGCAGCGCTAGAGGAAAAACAGGGGATCGCGGCGCGTCTCGAGATGGGCGGGCGGGAGGGAGGGTGGGGGAAGTCGACTAGGCACAAAGTGTTCGCCGTTATTTAATATTTGATCGGTCGCGGATCGGACACCACGTGTACACCACGTGACACATATACACAAACACGCAGCACACGCAAACGTACACGGCCAGTGGGAAGGTCGGCGGTCGTGCGTTCGCGAACAACGAAGCAGAAGCAGAAGTGCGCGGTCGAGTGAGTGTCGTCGCGGAGGGTAAAATTCGATCTTTCTCTGGATATCCTCGAGCCCCCGGAAACACGTATTCCGTCGGGGATTGCGTGCCTCGCGTTGTTCCGTGCCCGACAACGGTTCCCCGTTACACGTTCAACCATAAGTGTAACGAAACTTCCTGTACACAGCCGCGTATCGGAGCGACGTATCGTGTCGCGTTGAACCGACGAGCCGATCGCTTTACGCGAGCCACCGCGCGTGACGATGAGCGAACGCCGAGATCGCGGTGCCTCGCGAGTGAATTAATCAGGTGCGACCGCGCGAACGTGAACCGGTGATCGCCGATTTTCGATGACCATCCCGCTCGTTCCGATCGTTCTACGCGCGAAGAAGGGAAGAGGGACGAGACGGAGTTGCCGAATATCGAGGCCCTCTACCCGGTATCAACGTTGATCGAATTGGATTGAGGTCAACGACGGGCCACCCGCAACAGGCCGGACGAAAGTCGTGAACACCATGGATTGGTGGCTGCGGGGACGGATTATCTACACCTACTCGTTATGGTTCGTCTTCAAGGCAGCGGCTGTCGGTGGTATTTTCGGTGAGCACACTTTTTCTATTTACATTGGAGTTACTTCGTTGTTCGCTGGCTTCTCGCGCGTAAACGAACACAACGCGGTACTTTATCGCTTTTCCTGGAAAGATTTACCGTGCTCGCGTCGCACAGAGACTGAAAACACCCTCGCGTCACGGCGTCCAGAGTGATCGTTCGCTCGTCAGGCTTTTTAATTATCTTTTGCTAATTCTGGTTACCTTTTATGCTAGCGAGAAACTAATTTCAATCCCCAAATGAACCGTCAGCTTCAGCTCGGCTCTTTTGTTCCCGGGGAAATTTCACGCAACGATTTTTCACAGCGCACGCGAGATGCACGCGACGTTGACCAAATATGAAACCGCTTTAACGAGTAGGTAGCTGTTCCTGAAACGATCATTACTGCATTACTTCAATCATGCCGGGTTGCTTTATTGTTACGGTCGATCGTCGGGAAAGGTTGAACGGACCAGACGCAAGGCTTTCCCGATAATTGGAAACACCGTTCGAAACTGATTGCGAGGCGGAAACGTAACGCTCGAGAGGAATTCTTGCTTTTTTTTCCTTCTCCGCTCCCCCTTTTTTTTTCTCTCTCTCTCTTTTTCGCGGTGACTCGCGCGCCGGAGAGCCACTTTGAAAAGAGGCGGACGAGAAAGTGAACGCGCCTGGGCACAGTATAAACACAGCGCGGTCGGGATAGACGACGTCGCGTTGCATGAAATGCGACGCGAAATTACTTTAACCTTTTCATTGCCGTGTACAAGGGACAAAAGCCAGCGCCCGCCAGTCAATGACGTTCGGGGACGCGTGTGTACACGGCCCGCCGTTAAATTGAACACGTACCATTTTTTATGGATTACTTCCGGCACATTCTTCGCGCCACAAAAGAGTGGCATCGTATTGCGCGTGTAATTCACTGTCAGCGGTGGCGCCGCCTGCGAAATAAGGGAGCGAACGTTGAGCGTAAATAAAAGCTGCCTTTTGTTGAAACATGAAAACGTGCTCGAGAAACGCTCGTCCGCGGTGTATTCCGCGCTTTATTTCCATCGCGCGATTTTTTTCCCTTCCCCTTTCTTCCTACTTTTTTCATCTTTACCGCGGTTTCCGCGAGACAACGAACGAGCTCGAAAAAGGGGCGCCTCAGTGGGTCCTCGAACGACTCGATCCTCGAGATCATCCTACGATCGCGTTTATTTCAGAATCATCGATCACCGCGTCTCGAGTCACGCGAAGTTCCGCAAAGGATCGACTCCGCAATGAAATTTTTAAACGTAGGTATATATAAACGCACAGGTTGGCTCCATGAAGCTAACCCCCATTAATCTCGTAATAGAATTTCCAATTTCGAAATGAATTCCTGCCAGAAGAACGAATTAATGAGCGATAATGAAATTTCCGCGGCTCGAGCCGAACGAAACTATCGAAATTGTTGCCGTAGCCACCCTTGTCGATTCTCACCCCCCTCGACGATCTATAGCTGTATCGTTCCTGCGCCTGAGGCTCGCACGATTTCGATCGAACTTTTCGCGACAACCACCCCTACGCGATGATCGAATATATTTGTCAATCCGTAAGCGTCTGTGGTGCGCATGGCCGACGAGATCATATTACCGTCGAGTTAATCGTCAGCTTACCGCTCGAAATTAATTAGCAACCGCGGTGAACCGCGTTTCGTATGCTTCTAAATGCCTGTTGCCCGTTTCGGGTAGGAAGATACACCGCAACGGCAGCCTGTTCCCCTTTCGATCGTTTCGCGCGACGCGAAATATGTGGCGACAAGGTGTAGACGGTCGATGGAATATTGGAGGCGGGGCGGTAAGTCGGGGCTGGTAATGTAGAAATTAACTCTTTATTTATTATGCGCATAATATTAGATAATAAGCGGATAGTGTAAAGCGCAGGGGGCGAGTTGCCGCGCGTACGCGCCGTTTCATGGTAAGTCGATGGAATTTCCATCGCGGGGACGTGACGGCGTAAACGTCGTACGTCCCGGTACGTTCTAGTTAGGAAGTCACGAGCGGCGAGAGATTTGAAAGTATGTTTCGATTAAAATACAATTAAGCCGGAATTCATAGGGCGGGAAATTAAATTAACATAAATTAGCAGCGGGGCGCGGGCGGTCGCGCGCGCGCGAGCCCCGTTCGCGGGTATTAAATTTTATTTAAGCGGGAGACAGGGATATAACGCGCGCGGAAAGTGCAATAAACGAACGTGATATCCTCCGGCGGGTTTCATCCGTCGCGTTCGCCTCCGCCGTGAACGTTTCATTTACGATCGTCGATCTGGAACCTCGAGTTCGTCGAAACGTCGTCTCGCTGCGCGAAAAACGGGATTGATGCTAATTCGCGGAAGCGACGTTCCTACGCTCTTCATTAAACGCTTTAGTGTCGACTACCGAGAGAGTCGTAACTCTTGAAGGAACCGTACCCTTCCTCCTCGAGCGCGTGTCGCGATTCCTCTCGTATTTTCATGAATAAAGAATTTTCAATTCGCGCGACCGGAAGGAGACCCGAGTGCGTGGGCGCGCGAGCAGGAGTTCCGGGAGGACGGCCACATTTTTGCACGATAATCAAGGTATGAATAACGGAGGGGAAAAAACGTCGAAGCGACGAGGAAGTCTCGCGCCGTGCAAACCGGCTCGAATCGATGATCGTCGAGTCGTTCGTCGGGCGCATTAATCTTCCCGGAACCGTATTAAAATGCGATCACTTTTTTATTTTACGCACGCGACCGTTCGCCCGGATAAACCGTGGACAATCGCCGATCGAACATGCCGGCGCTGTAATATTCCCGAATCCACGGAATCATTATTGCGTTACCGCGACATCGTGCATCGACGGCCACGAATGGAGTTCGGTGAATGTCACGGAACAGTCCCGCGATCATATTCGATTCGTTCGCGTGTCATCGTTCATTGGCGAATTTCGAAGCGGAACGTACGTGGAAACACGCGCGAGTAGTTTTTAACAAACCCTGGTACTCGTTCCTCCCCGATATTTTTTCTCTCGTATCGTTTAATCTTTACGCACCTATGCGCGCGCGAGAGATACGCATCTCTTGAACAAAAATTCCGGCCAGTCCGCTCTCCGGACGTTTTTATGTCGTTCAGTTGACACTTTGGACAAGTGCCTTTTCATTCGAACACGGGGCCAGCCTGTCCAAAGAGTCGGGAACGGGGTTAGCGATACAAATACAATATTTTTCCTTTTCATTTTCCCTCGACGTGAATCGTCCACCAGTGGAATTGGACACGCGAACGTTGTCCATCGGATATATCTCCTCGCGCTGATGCGAGCGGGTTAATCGAACTGCATCTTCGTCCGAATCCAGCCTCGCGTTTAACGCGCAATCCCTGCGCCGCTATCGATCATCGATACCGGATAAAATATTTTCAATACTCCGTCGACGTGCTCGAGACGCTGTTCCCGTTGCTCTAACGGGCGGAGCAAACAAGAAGCGAAAAAAGAGGAACGCGCCTAGGCGCGCTGGAAATACGTCTCCGTCGCCGAAAGGGATCGTAACAGGCCGGAATGGAAAACGTACTCGAGGGAACGGACAGAGGAGTGGGTGCACGCTTAAAATCCGACAATCGATGCGACGCGCGTCTCTCCGTTTTGTTCCTCGGCTTATGCGCGGACGTGGAAAGGAAATCAGCCGCCAGTTCTAACTATACGCTGAGGTTCCACGCTGATACGCACCCTTACACAGAGGTGTGTACCCTTTAGCGTCTGCCCCGCGACCGTCTATAAAGGCAGCGCAGAATGGCGCGCATTCTTCGATTCGTAGCTCTCCAGCAGCCACCCCTATTCACCTGGCGAGAGTTACGGTTTCCTTAAGAACTTCGGTGCGCGAGTATCGACGCGGCCGGTGATTTATCGGAGATTAACGAGTAATTCATAGATCTCGATATTGCCCGTTATGCTCGGGCCGCATTAGCCTGTCCCCATCGAACAAGACACTAAGCGTTATCGATTATGTCATCGAGTCAGATAAAGGAGAGGCGGTGGGATGGACTGTTGTCTCGGTTCGAGAGGCATCGGTTGTGTATTGCACGCGAAACGTAGCGAATCGATGTCTCTGAAATTATTTCAACCGTTCCGTTGATGGGAGCCGATCGCTGGTTGCCTCGCGAGAAATAACGAGGACCGTTTTCAAAGATTTAACCCCGACTCTGCTACGAAGGTAATGCTCGGAATGCGAGCGAACAGGTATCTTTTCTTTCGTTGTGCGAGTAGGTACGTTACGTGGGATGCAATCCGGCAATAAATAAATCGTCGATCGGATCCGATCGTTTTCTTCGATTTCGAAGGGTCGTTCCCATCGGTCCGGCTCGATCCAGGACAGTTTTTGAAAGAACGTCCCAGCGTACGCCGCTGGAGACCGTAAGAACCGTCGAGCAAAACTTTACCGCAACTGCGAGGAGGACTTGGCAAGGGATCCGGGGGACATTAAGCCTTATTGGCAACACGCTTTATTCCGTTTCCCCGTGCAAAGTGTTTTAAACAAGCGAGGCGAAGTTGAATATAAAACGCTCGTCCGTCGCTATTATTACAAGCGCGGACCATTCTGAGAGAATGTTTGCCTCGTTACTCATATCTCACACTCGAGAGATTCTGCCTCTGATACGCTTCGCGTAATGGCGAGACGAGACGTCAACGTTTCCCTTTTCTTCTAAGAGGGAGAGTAGAGAAGAGGAAAGTTGTTCGATCATCTTTTTTTCAAAGCGAGCGCATCGTCTGGTGTAACCCGTTCTCGGATCATTAACGCGTTCCTCTGCCCCTCCTAGATTTTCCCACCGCGATTTACTTTCGATAGACTAGGCAGTAAGTAGTCGCCGTTAAGAGACCACTACTGTTACAATTTGAACAGGAATCGCAATGCAGGATCTGTGAAAGACACGCGAGTCGAATGGGTGTTTCGGTGCATTGAAAAGAGGCGCTTAGAGGCGAGTCGTGTCGCGTGGCTTGGCATTAATACACGATACGTCTTTATCCGTGAGATCGTCGAAGCGCCAGGTATGCATTTAACGACACGAACCGAGGAACAGTGTAGAACGCGTACGTCGAATGACGGAAGCTGTCGCCAGCGGAACGGTCGCGTGTTAATTATCGCGAAGGTCCGCCTACCTAAGGTAGGAAATACACCTTGTGACGAAAGGCATCTCGTTAACGCGCTCCTAACGTCGTCTTAATTATCCGTTACCTACTTCCTTTTTATGAACGTTTCGTCGATTGCTGGCCGCGTTTAATGCTCCAGGTGATATCCATTGAATGCAGAGCACATGTCCATGGCCGCGCGGATGAAAAGGTCCGGCTTCCCGGGGGACAGATGAAAAGTGTGGTCGTAATTTGGAAAGGGATCGGAGATGAAAAGCGTTCATCCAGGCGTGCGTTACACATACGCGACATTTTTTTCTTTTTCCACCGTTATAGAATCTGGTTCAAGCGGTTTGACTTTATGCGCGACACACTGGGTACCGATCAATTGTCGAACTTTGAAGGGCCGAGAAACTGGGTTGACGAGGCGTTCGGTTGGGATTCATCGCGAATAATTCAAGAATCATTATGTGGCTACGCTATACGCGTGCCTCGCGGAAAAATTGGACAGTTTCGACGAGATCCTCGTTCATCCGCAAGAGAAACCCAGGAGAACCGTGAAAAACGTCAGACCGCAGCGCAGGTGAACTCTTCGACCCTTTGCTACCCCTCTCGACCTAACTCCTCGTACCCCTGTCCTGAGTCTTGGTACAGAGGTGCGTCTGTGTCTGCCACTATTATTAACACCCGCACCCGGTGGAACGGCTGGTTTAATGAACACTTACCAGTGAATATCGCGCTGAATGTAACGCCCTTGCGATTCGGTACGTACGAATGGGGTAAATGAACCGTGCAGGAAGAAAGGTCGCATTCCAGAGATAGCGGTACGCGCTCCCTGAATTAGACCTAAGATATGCGCGTTTAAACGCGTGCAGATGTGTACAACTGTCTACGTACCTCCTGTACGTGTCTGTATGTGCCTCTGCGCACGCGTGTATGTACGTTCGTACCCGTGGAAGAGGCTCGCGCACCAAGAATGTGCATGCCCGACTCCGTAACGCCGCGTTCTACGTGTACGTACGAATCGCGTCCGTCTACTTAATGATACCGACTTAATGCATACGGTTAGATGTACGTTCGCGTATCCCTGAATGTAGGCGACCGCAAGAATCCGGAGAAAAACTGTGATAGCTGGATTTAAGGACGCGTACCGTGGTCTCGCTGTAACCGCGACGTAGATAGGATTTCGGGGTTGTAATTTCCAGACGCCCCGGGGAGGATCCACTCTTTTCCACTTGCGGTAATTCCGTTTCGAAATCGGACAACCTCTCACGCGGTTCTTTTCATCGGGATCCAGGCGGGGTGGGAATTTAAAACTGTCCGTATCGCGATCCCCGTACCCGATCCTGGCTGGATAAACGCACCGAATCAATATACCCGGGTAGTTCGTGTAAGAGTATCAGGAATCACCCGGAGATAAGCGAGGCCGTCCGTAACCGGTGCCAACCGAAACGAGCAACGAAGGTGTAATTACGTACGTGCCTACCACCGATACCCCTGTTAATATCCTCTCCTCGCACGCGTATCCGCCCACACCGGCCGAGGTTAACGCGAATTAGCGGACCTCGGCGAACTCCCCCTAACACTGGTAAATACTTAACGGGTAGGAACGTGGTATTCCGCAGACTCGTGAAAGATTCGAGGCTGCGGTATCGCGTGGACCGAACACCGATCCCTTCTCGCGCGAGCTCTCCCGTCAAACGTAAATATCGACAGGTTCGGCTGGCGTGTCGACCGCGCGAGACGCGACCCACGTAATCTTATTTAACAGGCGTCGAGACGGATAAATGCTCGACCAAATATGGCGATAGTAATTATTGTTCCGATCATAATCCTTTTGGACCGGTCCTGAGATTGGCTTCCAGTTTTCCCTACCCTCTCCCTCCGTTTCTCGTCCTTCGTATCGAAGCCATCGACGCGTCTAAGAACAGTCTATTCTTCGCGTTCCGTGGGGGGAGGCGAGGAAGTTTCGCTATCGCGCAGTCGGAGCGGGTAAGTACTCGAAACGTAGCTCGTCAAACATTTGTCCAACGTAATGGCGTATCGCGAGTAAACGTGACAGCCAGCCCGTTCGGAGATATATCATGCGACCATAACTCACGTTCGATCACGAGGAAAGAATCCGGATCGAAGTCGCTCGGAAACTCGTCGCGTTTCCGTTCGAGTTCCGGAACGCGGATACATCGATCCGGGTGGGCGAAAGGAAGTATGGAAAGCAGAAGGAGGCAGAGTAAAGGGATGGTTCGGATACGTCTCTAAGCCGGATGCTGGTGCGTTTACTCGGGCATATAGTAAGAAGGGAGGGGGAGAGAGAGTTAGGCCAGTCATCGGTATCGTCGAAATTGAATTTCTCGAGGGCGATTAGACGTGGCCAACGCGGCGCGTATACGTGTAGGGGATACGGCAAAGGGTGAGCAACGGGAGCGGAAAACTCGTCGGGGCAAGATGAAGAAGGATGGGGCGCGTGTTGGGAAACTGTGGCGAAGCGTGAGTAACGAGATGGTAGAAGTTGGAAAGCGAAAATTTCCGCGAACGGGAAAAACAGAGGGTTCCCACGGTGGCCACGGTGCGGAGAACAGGGTGGAAATGAGTTGGTAATGGTCGAAATATGTCGTGGCTCGTGACAGTGAAGTATCGATTCGTGGTCATCCCATCGACGCGCGTGTACATCGATCCGCGTACCCTCTCACCCGGCTTTTTGCTGGACGTGCGTGCACATGGGGCTTGGTTTCACGTGCTCGTCGACACGGACGCGTGTACCGGGGCCTGCTGGTTCACCTTTAGAGAGGAGCCACCGCCAGGGCACCATTTACACACGGAGAAATCGAATCGGTGCCGGCCGTGTTCCTATTGTGATCCCATTGTGATCATTTGATCAATAGAGGCCAACTCCGCTGCATCGTTTTACCGGGCGTCACTGGTATCGACAGAACGTGATATCTTTCCTGATCTTCCATTCGATCCGTCTGCTTTTTTCACTCCCCCACCCCCTCCGTCTCTACTTTTCCTTTTTTCGTAACGAGTAAATGGAATTTTGTCCGTTGCAGCAGGTCATTTCAACCATAAATAAATTCTAGCTACGGGTGTCGGGAGATTGCGCGGATGGATGTTTGCTAATGACTGTTTTTACAGTGAAAGTCAGCAAAGGTACGGGTAATAGAGTTTCAAAGGGATTGTTTGTTCAACTTCATTTCGGCACAGTCGCATCTTCTCGAATTCAACATCCAATAAAACTTTCGTTACCTCGCGGGCAATCCTCCGGCCCTCTCGGTTGGTCGAATCAATCGCCGGTTTGCCGAGGATTTATCGTATTTGTACTAGTCCCCATATCATTTCGCGCGGTCCACGTTACTTTCCGCCTCGTGTTTGCCAAGAACTTTCTTGGCGTTCTTCCCTGCCAATGATTTGCACAGTTTACAGACGTCTACGAGCGATCCGGCTAATTTACATTCAACGCGGGTTCGCGTCTTGTCTAATTCCTATTAGCGACGACGAGCGTACTGGTTACGCGGCGAAACGCGTACATTTGAGCAAGCTTCTTGGATTTATGAATTCCGTCAGCTAGAGGCGGTCGACGCGACGATAAGAGAACAACGCGTAAAACGATGCGCAGAGTTGCAAGCGAGCAACTTTGCCAGCGACGATTTCGATCTCCAGAATCTATCTTTCACCTTTTATTCCGGCCTAAAATCGAATAAACGTAAAAATAAACCGGAGAAGCGACCCTCGAAATTTTCACTCGTTAACGACCCACGGTAGAACGCGTCCGGTTCTTCGACTTTTCACGGTTCCCCAGATGTCCTCTCTTCGTTAGCACCGCTCGTTATTCGTTTAGAAGTTCTCGGCAGCGATTTACGCCGGATGATTTCCATTCAGAAAAAACTGCGAACAGAAACGAAAGAGGTATACGAGGACAAGCGGGAAAATTGATGTATAATACATTCCGTTGCCGACAGCCGTTTCTGTTACATTTTATTCGGAGCGTCGAGCACAACACTCACAAATCATTTCTACAGCTCGAAATCGTGCCCGCGTCCTGTCTGATTTACACGCGCGTTGTTCTGCCCGTACATTTTTCCCCTCGTCTTCCCATGAATTGATCATTGGTTAGTTTATTGAAACGTCATACCGATTTCACGTATCACCGTTCCTTTTTTTTCCAGCGAACTTCACGGATTCGATACCAGCTACGGTAACCAGATGCGTGCAATTTTATATTAGCTGCCGTTTGCGAGAAAAAAAAAAAATACTCGCACGCTTTCCGATGTTGATTGATTTTTCGACCGCCGCACGCGCGGATGAGGGATGAAAACATTTTCGATGAATTTGGGGTTGGACGGACGGCTAGACTAGCCGGCGCCATTAGAGATTGGTCACGAGGCGAAATACATTTTCGTAATAGCACATTCCAGTTCGAATTGCTCGGGCGGAAAAGTTGGCTTAAGCCGGGCATTCGATTGTGTCATCGATAGATCGTAATTCCCGTCAGAGGCTTGTCATTCGTTCGCGGAAACCATCCCCGTTCGTGGGAGGTTTTTCAAAAACACATTGAATTCGAACCCGCGTGGCGCTTCGTATCGGTCTCGAGTAGAACGAGCCTGGCTGTAACGCGGCAATTAAAATCGATCGTTACGTGGGACCGTAATGTCCGAACTCTTCGCTTCGGACGGGCCACGAAGTGGAAACTGTCGAGTAGCCAACGTCGCCTCGCGTCGAACAGTTCCCACTTCCTCCTCTCTCTCTCTTTCTCTCTCTCGTTGTCTAATCTCTCATGCAAAGTGCAGCGGCTGCACGAGGCTGTTGTAAGCTTTCCGCAATCATAATGCCTCGAAATAGTCCGGCAACGCATGCACGGTGACTCGTGGCCGCGAACAACCCCCGGGACCACAATGGAAACTTTGCCTATCGCAGAGACCGTATCGAAAGGCGGACGTGGAAAAAAACTCGAGTCCTACCAGCCTCTCTGGAAAATTGCAGCCCCTCCCCAATCGAATCTTTGTTATTTGGAACGCGCGCAAATTGCTTCGTGCGTTTCGTATTTTTTCCATCGAAGTCATCTCCTTTGAAATTTCAAAGCCATCGATATTTTTTAAATGAAACTACAGATTTTTATCAGAACGGTATAGTAATATTCATTAGGTGCGACACTCGCTAACGAACCTTAAGCTTTCTTCGCGTCCGTCGATCAAAACCATCATTATCGAGAATCTGTCCCGAAGGTGCTATTAGTTAGGTCTTATCAAGTAATTTTCACGTAAACTCGCGGAATCTCTTCAGCGGATCGGATGCTTCCATCCGACTTCCTTCTCCTTTTTTTTTATGCTCAAACGATCCAACGGTCCAATCTAGAATCGGAGTAATTACACTGTTTTTTACCAAGCGAATCGTCGACGAAGAAGTTCTTCTTCCGCTTCTTCTTTTTTTTATCGTTCGAAGATCCCTTTCTCTCGCTGGTAGGCATGAAAATAAGCCGTTCACGGTTTGATTCGCAAAATTCAATCGAACCGGAAGAGTAAACGGAAATAAAGGCAGGAACGTATCGTTCGGCGTTATAATTTATATGATCGGAAAAACAGAGTGCAAGCTTAAGCACTAACGAAGCGTTCTAAATTGATTCGATTATTCCTGCTGGCGCGAACGATTTTAATCAGCGCCGGCCAATTTTTTCAAATGCCCTGAATATTTGAAGGATCGCAATTAATCGTGATAGGTAACGATTCATTTACTCGCCTTCGTTGTGTACACTCCGTGCGCGGGCACCTGGGATACGATACGCGCCTAGAACATCGCGGAACATTCGAGCACGATATTGCAATCGTTGCAGTTATTTAAATTACAAATACGCCATCCTCCCGTGACTTCCATCTACGTGTAATACAGTATTGCACGCTACCTGCACCCTATTTACCCAGGTCCGGTGGATTAAATATTTTTCAATACGATACACGTTACAGTTTATTGAATTGTTATTTTATTCCGCGCGATCGAAAATATTTACCCAATTTTCGACGCGCAAGAATTCGTAATCAAACTCACCGACGCTAATTACTAGAGCCGTACAGTTCTCGATAATGAATCGATCGCTCTTTGTTGTCCGCTCGACCCTTCTGCGTTCCCAATTTTATATCCACGCGTACGCGACACGTGCGAGCGTTATTCGCTGTCTTCTCTCCGCTACTTCGTACGATTTCACCAATTAAAAATTGATTTTCGATACTGAGACACGGAACACGCCTACGCATACTTGGAATGCATTTAGAATTCAGAAATACAGCTGACATTCGACTCTCGATATCGTCCGCCGTTCGCAGCAGCGAACGGTAGCGGAAGAAGGGGTTGGAAACCGGAGGAGAGAGAGTGGAAAGAAAAAAAAAAGAAAAACGGTTAAGAATGTTCGAGACAGGAAGAAAAAGCGCAACCGTTAATTGGTTTCGAGGCTGCAGTCCCGTAACTCGCGCGATTCGCATTCCCCGGGTACCAGCCACTTTCCGTTCGCGTGGGAAAAGCTCTCGAGCGCATTATACATAACTCGAGCCGGTTCGAGATCTCATTCAAGCCGTTCCTGCAATTTGCCTCGGTGGCTCGCTATAGCCGCGCGGTTAACCCGTTCGGACCGTGGATCTCGCCCGGTTGTTTACCCGTTGTCGCGTGCAAGAACCTGGCGAAGACGCCTGGCTGCGCAGGGCGTATAACCTCCAGTCGGACGCGTAATAAAATTTCGCGGGATAGATTTCCGCGAGCAGAGCGAGGGGTTGGGCGCGGCGCGATGGATCTATTAGGCAGCAGGCGGCACGCGATGTGACGTGACCAGACCGCGGCCGGACAAGAGTTTTCTTGCTCCCGTACCCGGCTATCGAGGCTTATCTTTTACACCTATCGCGTCCCTCGACAATGTTGCCGAGAGCGTCGCGACGCGCGGATCGCTCGCGCTACGTAAATAGATGCACCGTGTTCCTTTCGCGTCGATGGGATCGCGAGCGCGGGGAGAACGAGGCGCGAGAAACGGAGATAGGCCCCGCTCATTAATTACAGGGAACGGCCGGTTACGTTGGACGGAGTTTCGTTGAAATTCCAGGCGACATCGACTCCGATCATTAATTATAGTTTACGCTTCACCTTGGTAACGTACAACCGTCGAGGGGGTGGGACGGAGAGACGGAGAAGAATAGTCGACGGGAATTTTTTCCAAAGTTCCCAACTATCCCCTCGCGGCCGTGCGCGCTGGTTAAAAAGCGTGACTGTTACGAGGAAAGTTGGCGCGAATAAACGCGTTCCTGTTCGTCCACGGGCGGATCTCTCGTAAATAGATCGGGGGCGAGCAGGCGCGGTTTACGGAGTTCGACTGCGGGGGAGCAGTGTTTGATCGCGGGAACCGCATCCGGGGCAATAAAATCTACTTAAACACGGGTATAACATAATGTTCACCGCGTAACGCGGCTCGTTCCGTTCCGTGGCTGCGGAGGATCCCGTGGCGCCCCGGGATGGCCAGCGGGTTTTACGACACTGTTAAATTTCCAGAGTGCGCCGGTTTCCC
Organism: Xylocopa sonorina; assembly: GCF_050948175.1. Taxonomy (NCBI): domain Eukaryota; kingdom Metazoa; phylum Arthropoda; class Insecta; order Hymenoptera; family Apidae; genus Xylocopa; species Xylocopa sonorina. The sequence continues at coordinate 9,301,343 of NC_135203.1, forward strand.
GTCTCTCAGCAAAATCAGAATGTTTCGGTCGGATCGGCAGGCGGGAACGGTCGAGATTGAGGCTGGCAGGGAGCAACGGGGGTGGCCGATAGGCGAACAGGGATGGATTCGAGGGAGAGGTTACGGCTAGAGCCGTCGTCGTCGTGCCCGCCAATTGCAGCGCGGCTCTCCCGTTGCCGGTGGTGCTGGTGGTTCAATAAAAAGTGCAGGAAAAAAAAAAGCGTTTTGACAGACGTGTTTGCCAAGTTCTCGCACCGCATATGACTGTAATCCTGACGAATACGAGGTGCACAAAGCCGCGTGTTCGCGTTCGACGATTCACCGCGATGAATCTCTTTTTAATCAAACGGTCGTTGTACCCCCGAACAATCGCAACAAAGCCCTCTCGCGCAGACATCGCGCGTCCCCGCGATTTTGCGCCGCTTAAGAAAAAAACCAGGGGTACGTATATCGCGGGTCGCGAAACATCCCTGTTCGCGAGCCGGGAAACACCCGATGACACCGAAAGTCTCTATCTCATCCTCTCTCCATTTTCCTGCGAGCTTCCCTTTATGCTCGGCTGTCCCCGTTTCACGGCGGTGTTTTTCCTGTTTTAATAACCATTCATATCTCACGGGCGAGCTTCGTTCACCGTTTTGGTGGTTTGCACGCGCGAGGAAGGAAACATTTCACGCGACGGGAGAAAGAGGAGTGTACCGGCGCCTAAATTGCATCTGAAGATCGTCGTGATTCGCGGCGGGACGCGAGTGCTACTTAATGACGCGCAAAGCGGCTTGTCCCATTGACGAATCCTTCGCCGCGAGCGAATGGACGCGACGAGCGCGCCTCTGCTAAAAGTCTTTCCATCCTCTTCAACGATCGTTGAACGTTAATGCCGGTTGTCCATTCGACGTCAAACACCGCCAGGTACTTATCGACATCATGGAAATCCCGACCACCTCTTTTCGTTACCATTTTCAGACTAAAACGTCCGTTATCGAGTCGACGCGACGCGACGGCCTGTAATAACGGTTACGACGGCCGAGCCACGAGGTACGATCGATGAAAATGATTTAAACCGATCCGCAAATGCACACGTGTTTATCATAGGCCATTGACTTCTCGATAATTCGATTTCGCGAATGATTTGTTCCGCTACACAAATCGAGCCGCGAAAAAAGTCATCCCGACGGAATGGTTAATTTATGTGGACGCGGACCACCTAGGGCTAGTAATCGAGGTTATTCATTCCGCTGACACGCCTGCTTTCTATTTCGAAATTTGCATACGATGTGAAATAAAGGGAGTGGTAAAAAAGAAAAAAAAATGGAAAATTGAGATAAAAGGATTCGTATCCGTGAAAACGTATTGTTCGGGAAAAATTACACCGCTCGTTGCGTATTCATTTCTTTTTTTTTCTTCTTTTTCTCTCGCAAATTGAACAATGGGAATGATGGAAAAAATATGAGAGTGGACGCGAGCAACGGAGGGATGTGAAATTTTTCGAGGCACCGAGAGAGCTCGGTACGCTTTGCTTATCTTCGCGGCGATAGATTTTTTTACGAGACGAAACGCAGCAGCATCGCCGAGAGCGCGAAACATGCTTATGGTTAATCAGAGCGCGGTGTTCGAGCATCGCGAAATTCGCGGCGCTGCGAAATACCGGGAAAGTTTCCGGGGCGCGTCCTCGGCGTCACCGAGTAAGCTCGAAACCCGGCTGAAAATGGAGACACGAACGTTATTCCTGCTCCTCTCTTCATTACGAAATACTTGACGCGTTTCCAGTGAACGGGGAAACGCATTAACGCCACCGGCGATAACAATAAAAGTAAGAAATAAGAACAAACAGCCTGGAAACGAGCGGGCCCTTACGATGAAGTTTAAGCGCGATGTTTAGAAAATAAGGATCCCAGAAATGGCGGCGTATATCAGGCAGGCTAAGTGGCGTTTGTGAATACCCACGTCTCTAGGGGTGAGTTTTCTTAAGGGTGAATGGCGCGCACCGGCCGAGAGAGTAAAGGGGGCAAAACTCGCCGTGTGAATTTAGCGCGAAACCGTGCTACCAACGAGTTACATTAAAAAGCAACGAGAGAGCTGTTTTCGCCAAGCTTTCCGCCTCGGGTAGAATTGAAAATTACACATTAATTAGCGGCCCGTACGGTGGAAAGAGCTCGCTATCGTCTGCGAAAGAATTCCACGGAGCGATTCGACGGCGATCGATCGCGTCCAGCGCGAACCGTGCGAACCGTACGAACCGTGGGGACAATTAACGCTTCCGCGTTACCGGGACTCTGGAATTCGCGATTTCGATCGGCTATTACCGGATAACGTCGGGAAAAATTCCAGCCGGTAATAAACTCGATAATCGCCACGGTCGTACACGAGAATTCGCTCGCGTTGTAAGCGCGATCGCTTTTAATCGTCCCGTATACACGATCGTTTCGTTCCACGAACGTCCATTAGTCACGCTTGCACCTGACGATCCTTCGAGAATAGACTTCGACAACGGACGAGAGAGACGTCAACGATGATCGATCTCGGGCTCGTGATCTCTGCCACGGCCCACGAGGCGGAGGCGCCTGCGATTCCGATCACGACGTTTCCACCCTGTCAAAAATCACACTTGGCTTACCGGAACGAAAACGAGCCAACGAGTTCGAGGGAACTTGGACGAATTCGTTGGACGCGTAATCCCGTTGGCTTAAATGAACGGTGGCTAACGGCGACAAAACCTTATTACCGCCGCGCGAACGATTTTCCTCATTATCCTCTGGGAATCAATCTTTGCGGTGTCTACTTCGCGGATGGAAATGTCCCGTTTCATTCGCTGTTATCCCATTTCTTTTCCACCTTTTCGTATAACAGATTATTCTACCCATTCGTTTCACTTTTCGCTAACCGTTACGAAATTTCACTAGCCACGCGAATCATTTTGAAACGGATATCCGCGTATCCGTTCGATTTTACGATAATCAGCGTACTTGGTTTCGTTCCATTAATTACAGACGGGACTTTACTCTTTAAAGCGTAGTACCTCATCCGAAGTTTGGCCCCGTACGCGAACAAAGAATCCCTGAAACGAAAGCCTGCATAATTCGACGAGAACGCGTGTACAGAGGTATTCGCGCGGCTCCCTTTCCCACGAGCGTATGCCCGATGTATGGCGTAATCCCGCGGATCAGCCGTTCCCCTGCCGACGTCGCTTAACACCGGCCATTAATATTCATACGAATCGAGGAGGCATTCGATATTACCAGAGGCGAACCGCCGCGGCCAATAATTTAATATCACGGGCGCAATAACGCTGCTGCGGTCCGGTCGCAGAGTCATCGAAGAAGCAAAGCGGAGCGGCAACGGGACGAGTGAATGGATGGACCCGCGGGCATTAAGAGATTACTTCTGTACCACTCGCGCGGTAACAACGCGGGACTGTTCCTTAGCGGTGGACGCGCAGGGTCCGCCAGTGCGCGCGTCCCCTTTCAACCCTTCCGGCTATCGCTCCCCCAGCCGCAACTATTTGCATTCGCGGATCCCTCTTTCGTCGGCTCGGTTTGCCGAACGATTTTTAACGAGTGGCCGAATTAGATTTCACGCGACCGCGCGATCGACGCGCGGTGGTTGGGTCGACGAGTGGGGGATGAAAACTCCCCTGACCGTGCAGCGGTAAATTACCTTGATCGCGGTCGATCTTATATATTCCTCTATTCCTTCTCTGGGCGGTTCGCATTCGCGGTATAAATTTTCCATAAATTTCGCCGGTTTTGTAGCCGCGTTCACGCGGCCCGCGTTTTATTCTTATTCGAGCCCCGGTAAAGGGTCAAAGCGGGACGCGTTCAGCGTTCCAACAAAGCAACAAAACGATGGAGCCAACAAATCAAATATACGCCGATAAAATCGACGATGCGCTAATAAAAATACAAAGGAACGGGGCTCGTTGACCGCGCATAAACGCGGCAACGATCGTGTTAAGGGCTCGTTGAGCCGCGAGACCGGATTGCATAATTTATTTCGTTTATGCATCGCGCACGAGCTCGATCAGAGGGCTGTCGTTGTCTCTGTTTCCCAGTGTTCGAAGGTACTGTTGAGGGATGAACGTCTCAGAGCTTAACCATCGATTTCCCGTGCCGTGTACGCTTTTACCGATCCCCTTTGGTCTTTCCGAAACCGATCGACCCTGTCGAAGCGAGCGAACTTGATTCGTGGAGCCGCAGACACGCCCGTCTGCTCTGTTTCGCTAATCCCACGCGACTTTGACCCTCTTTCGTTTCGATAAAAAGTACGCGTTTCGATTCCCGTCAGATTCTTGACGACGTTCCAACGATACCAAATTAGACACCCGAGTATCAGCGCCAAATAGTTAATTTCCGTATCACGCATTCGTTGTTCGAACGCGACGTATTTCGCGTCGTGTCGCACGGCGGGGCCATCGAATATCGATCGAGCCTCGTTTCCTCGCCGCTGTGCACAATTTCGGCGACGCTAATCGATATCTTATTTCCGGTAGCCGAGTTCCCCCGCCGTGATTCAATTCCACGCTGAAGAAGTCGCAACGCGATGTCTCGCCTCGTCTGGCGCATCGGGAGGCGACGAATCGACGCGAAGCGCGCGGAGTCCAACCCTTACGGTGTGCCAGCTGAAATTGGCTTAGTGAAATCAATTCGAATACCAGCGGCGAATTCACCGACGATTCGAGGCCGTTCGCTCTCGTCGACGGAAGTTCCGCTGCCTCGTAAAATTCACGGGAACATCGCGCGCGGTCCCGTTCTCATTTCTGGAGGAGAAACGGGACCGTCCGTTTCTCGTTGGCCAATGGAAAATTGAAGGGTCCAAATGTGGCGTACATTTCCGCCAGCGGAGGCAAACGCTCGACTGTTTACACTCGTATTACCGAACATTCCGTTAATTGCCGCCCGTAACCGGTCTTCCTCGGAATAAACAACCCCGCGCTTAAGCCCGCTTTAAACGGAAGCCACGGCCCGCGCCATCGTCGATTCGCCACCTCCGCTCTCTCTCTGGCGCTATGATTTTAGGCGCAAACTGGCCCGACGCTTCCTTCAATCTCTCGATTACCTTCCATCGCGCGTGGAACGCAGGATCGGACGAGAAAAGCGCGGTGGAAACTTTGAGAGTCTTTATCCCGGTTCACTGGCGGTTTTGTGAATTGATTTACGAGCGACGCGTCAAGCCTGGATCAGAGCTTGAACGCGAACGAACGTCTCTCGCCCCTTCCTTCGAAGCCACCCTTCCCACAGGTCGGAATAATTTCAAGAAAATCATAGAAGTCTTGTTAGAAAGAAACCGTAACGACGGATATAATTCCCGTAGTTTCGCGTCGTAAATCATAAACCACCCCCGTCGGGTCTCGAAGTTCGAACGCCTCGCTTTATAACCCGGAGGCATGTTACATAACCGAGCCGTCTTGCTCGATTCCCGTTCTTTCCTATTCCGGTCAGAACGATCGATCCTACCTGCGGCCCGTCACGTCGATGCTCGTTCCGTATTCGACAAAAGATTTAATTGCATCAGGGCGACCAGCTTCTTTCGCTGCGCGGGAACAAGAAGACGAGCCACGGTGGGACGCCTGGTTCCTTTAATCAGAACGATCCGGCTGATTCTTAATTAGTTACCCGTCCGGTGTTCGCTAATAAAAGTGTTGGAAGTTTCGTAACGGAAGGCGTGGTGGTGTTGGAGGGGGGCACAGAGGCTAGGGGCGTAATACGAAATTTCTTCGAGGCTGGTAAAATATCCGCGTCGTGGAACGCAGCGTTCAGGCGAGAGAAGTTCGATGGTCGAAAGTTGGAGGCACGGTGAGACGGTTACAACGAGGCAGCCGAGGCGATCGGGATGAGAATATACTTCGGATTAAACGATTTCAATTCCCCCTCGTTCGTCGAGAGTTGCTCAGACAAATTCATCCCGTCTAACCTTCCCCGTTTGCTCTCCCGGGGCAAGGTAAATTGATCATTAGCGACGAAGATATGGCAGAGACAAGATTCCAGAGTGTCTCTACGTTCCATCGATGTATAACGCGGGGTTTCAGTTCGAACTCGCGTCTAAGAGTCGCGCGAGGGATCGAGGAAGACGTTCGTCGAGTACCAGGACTTTGATCGCGCAAAAGAAAGTTGTTTGGGGGCGAACTCCGTGAATCGCGATGCGATTTGCGAAACTCCGCGTGTACACCGTACCACCTACCGTTTCGTTGGGTTGATTTATAGCAGCGCGGGGCGAATGAAAAATCGCTGGCCGTTGTGTTGTTTAAAAACCCATCAACCGCGATGTTCGAATCGACTGGATATAATCCCTCGATATCGGTTCGCGAAAAAGCAATCGCGACTACCGCGATGATCACTTAGCAGGGGGGCGGGAGTCGGTATCGATCGTTGCGAAGTTAAACCGCGAAAGATTCGATAGCTCGGAGGAACTAACTTCATCAGCGTTTACATTACCGAGCACTGAAGCTTTCAGCGAAGTCGCAGAGAAAAAGAAGGAATAGAGGCGGCAGGAATCCGGCGAGGAAGCAATACAGAAAAATTACATCAAAGTGTATCTCCGGGTTAGTATCCGCGGCACCAAATCACATAGCCGAAGTGTATCAGGAGTTACCCCCCTTGAAACTTCTTTCCGCTATCTTGCTCGTGCTCCAGTTCCGACGGTTTACCGCTCGCGAAAGTATGCTGGCCAGAGGGGAGGCTATAATATTAGTTCCGACCGAGGAAAAAGGGTGAACGCGGAGGCTGGGCGAAACGCGAGGAATCGCGAGGGTGGAGAACGATGGGGGATGGTCGAAAGAAGGAGCGGGTGGTTCAGCAGAAGGAAGCGAAAGAGGAGGACGTTCCGTACGTGACGACGTCGCTACTCCAGCGAGGTGTCTCAGAAGTCGCAGATGTCTCTTGATTTATTGGCGCGACAGCTTCCGGAGACGAGCGGCATCCTCGGAATGGCGTCGCCGCGGCTGCCGTCCGTGGCGTGGAACCCTTCCAGCTCGACTGCGAACTTCCGCGTTATCTGCGCGAGCCTCGAGGATCAGACGTCGCTCGGTAATTCTCATTTCTGATCGCCCCGCCGGTCGAATCAGTCGGAGCAGCGCCTGGAATTAAGTTCCGGATAATCGACGAACGGGACGACTCGTCAGCTTTGCCTCTCGAATCGTACGCGGCCCGAAAACGCTAATTAGCGTGATTCACGAGGCGAGTGCCACGACAACGGATAAATAGACGTCGTTCAACGAGCAGGAAGGGCAAGATTAATCCCTTGTCCTCTGAAAAGTCCGTCCCTTCCCTTCTCGAATCGTAACCTTCGAAACGCGAGCAATTTTTCCAACCGTTGATATTTAACGACGACGGGAGCAGAGATTATCTTTTTGCTCGCGGCGTAATTGCGCTCGGCCGTTCGTTGTCCCGGCAATTCTTCCGGGCAGACGGGACGACAGGCCAGCAAACATCGGCCGGAGAAACGAATGGATCCGTTGGTCGGCGGAATAAGTTCTCCGTTGGCTCCGCGCGCGCGTGCGAGAGAGAGAGAGAGAGAGAGAGAGAGTGAGCATCGTCCGGATGAAAAATGCAACGCGATGTTTCCGCGGGATGGCCGCGTGAAAGTCGAGCGAATTAATCCTTTCGCAAAGTGAAAAATCGAACGCTCAGCCGGCGCTTAACGGGCGGGCGGGAGTGCTGCGCCGCGGAAGAAAAAAGGAGGATCAGGAGGCGAGTCTCTTAACCGGTCTCTCGATAATGTTCGCGCGAGCGTGAAACGAGTTCGGTTCACCCTCGCGGGTCTTCCCCCTGGACGCATCTGTAGACGGGGCGAAACAAACGTAGGCAGCGGCGCAGGCGTGCGAGCAGCCAGACACACGAATCGTATAGATGTATATATCGTTCGCGTACGTTTTCACGAAACAGACCGAGAAAGGAAGGCGGAAACGTTGTCGGGTGGGCGGTAAACGGGGACGGAGGTTGTTAGAGGAGCGAGCCGAACGGAGAACAAAATTGACTCGGTCGTGAAATCGAAATTGCAGGGAAATGAACAGCCAGAGCCGGCCAGCCGGATTAGACATTCGAGAGCGGCGTGGATTGCCGGCGCGAGAATCCCGATATCTCGGTCGAACTCTCCGATGCCGGTGGATCGGATGCTCCGGCGAACGACCCCAGGCCCCATGGGGGTGTGGCGACGTTTAATTTATTACGCTCGTTCCGAGATGCTCCTCGCCTCGAGACCAATTTAAATAATTGATTCCCAGGAACAACGCGATCCTGCGAAGTCCCCCCCTCTTTTCGTCGGCCGCAACTTCCGCGCCCGGTGTTTCCCTGCCGATTCGCGCGACTACATAGCCGACCCGATAACCGATTGAAAAATGAATACTTCCTCGGGATTAACGGATCGGGCGAGTCTCTCGTTCGAAATCGTATTTAGCAGGGACCCGAAGCCGGCGGGCACAATGGAGGAGAAGACGCGAGGGCAGAAAGATGGGAAGGGGGCAGAAGGTTGAAGTAACAATTGGCCTTTCGTTCGGGGAGACGACAAGCGGAGCATCGAAACGATAGATTGGCGTGGAATTGCGAGTGTACGGAGGGGGATGGGGGCGAGACGTGGCTGGATCGGATGGATGTCGGGGGAAAAAAGGGACGCGGAAAGCGCTCGAGCCCGAGGAAGCTTATCAAACGGGTTTTCAAATTACAGAAGTGATCCTCTTTGTAATAGACTCCCCTATTGCGACTTATAGGATCCCGCTTGGCTCGAGTTCGGAAGAAAATTATAAAAAGAGAGGCCCTTGAAGCGGGGATGGAACGAATGAGAATGGAGAGCGTCATAGAAAATGAAATAGGGTAAAGGGGTGGGTAAGAGAAGGGTAGCGCGAAGGAACGTGTTAAATGTGGTTAAAGGAAAGGAAGAGCTGCATCGTGAGATGGCGCGCATTCCTCTCGATTGGAATCAAAGTGGTCAAAACCGGTATTGGTCAGACCACTGTGAGATACATCTATTCGCGGTTGTATGTATTTTCGCGTAAACCGTTAGTCGACGCGTTAAAACGATATTGAAATCGTTCGTTGCGCTCGTGACGGAGGCTGATAACCGCAACGTCTCAATTTTCCGCAGTGCAGGAGCCGTGGAAAAGTAAGCCAGCATTGTAAGAAAGCTCCCGCGCGGAAGGTAATCTCGCAGACTAATAGGGCGCGTGGTTGCGTTCTCACGCGTCCAACTCGCCGCGATGAGGCGAACCTACTTTTACGTGTACTGGAATACTTGGAGCAACTTAAACGTTTGAAATTGCTGGGAAAAACTGTATCCCCGGCTGATTAATTTCGCGCGGTAAACCGTTCGGTGTTCGCAACGAGCTCGCCGATTGGATCAAGGAAGGACTTTTTTTACGACAGGGAGGGGTAGCGGGGTTCCAATTAATGGAGACGACCAATTAGCCGGCATATCCTCGCAACGGAGGATCCGTCGAGCCGTTCGCCCTTTCGTTCGCCTTACGATCGGTTCCGCGCTTTCAATTACGCACGGCGGAATCGATTAACAAATATTTTAGAGAGGCAGGGAGGACGACAACGCGGCCCTCGAAACGAGTGCGCAGCGCAATTACGATAACAGCGTTAAACGGTAACGGGTTCCGCGGGTATTCGATAGGTTTATCGAGGAGCGTCGCGAGCCTTCGCGGGCGTAACGCGGGCGTAACGCGGGCGTAACGCGCGCGCGCGCCAGACCAGCGCAGCGCACGGAAAATTCGTTTTGACTTCATTACGTCAACGAGGACACGAGCGTCGATGGAGTTGGGAATTCGAGCGTCGCGCCGAGCCCCCGCGGATACGCGAACGGGGCGTCGAGCGATTTTTGTAATCGAACGCCGCGCGCCGTCGCATTAATTGTCGCGCGGGCGAAAATCAACGCGCCGGCTAATGACAAACTCGATTAAACGCGTTACGAATCGAAACAAGTCCAATCAGCCGGTTCTAACCGTGTTCCCAGTGATCCCGCTCGCGCGAAATTCTCCCACGGTTAAAAGGCCAACCTGGATTCCGTATACCGCTTAAAATGTCAAAGTGTGAAACGGTCCTCCACGCGGTCCGCGTTGATTGCATCTACGGCGGTAGTAACGCCGCGGCGGGGAGATTTTTGCAACGAAAGCGGACGCGAAGCCGGCGGAGCTCCAGATTTAACGCAATTTACAGCCGTTCCTTCCATCGTGCGCGTTTAACTAAATCGAATGACACGAACGATCGCACTCGTTCGCCCAACGCCAGGCCACGTTCGAGTGACTGCTCGAGGAGCGCACTCTCCGCGAACAGTCACCTTTCGCGGTCTGAGCGGTGTCGCAATTAAGCACGCGCCGCTGAACGACGCCGTATACGTGTTGCGAAACGATGTCGCGGCTGTCTCGGGCCCGTGGGTCGCACGCGCCAATGGAAATTGTGAAACGGGACAATTTTTCTACGAACCGATGCAAATAACTTTGCTCAGTTCTCTCGCATCGCTTCGTACCACCCGCCTCTCACGTCCAAACTATCCAGCCGAATCTCCGTTCCACTTGGCCGTTTCTAATCCGCGATTCTGTTAACGTCACTCCTGCTGCCGGTTATACTTAGCGATCGTTTCCGTAAGAAATCAATTGCGAAATCGCGAACGAACGACTGCCGTAGGAAGATTGTTGCAACAAGTACTTTCGAGTCATTAGGGTGCCGTCTACCACGCGTAATTTTATAGAGCCCACGCATGCAACATTTTTTCGCAGAGGTCACGACAGTACTTAAATACAGCCACCCGATGGTTCCCATGCACGTAAGAACGACAACAGAGAAAATCGTGTGATTGATGTCGTAATTAGAAGCAACTGGAGCACGAAGATTTAACACGATTGCGTGTCGACACGTTTAATGGGAGCGTGTTGCCGGAAGTTGCAACGATTATCTTGCCGGACGGTTTCGAGAGTCCTATCTGCTCGAACATTTTTCGACGCGATACGCAATAGAAATTACCCACGGTAAATGGCTCGAGCGGCGATCGTCGCGTGGCACGCGCGAGGCCCGCCCGATACGAGAAGTCATCGACGAGAAAGAGGGTTGCTCCGGGCTCGATGAGTTTGCGGTCGAGCGAGCGCGTCGCGTCCGATAAAACGTCATCGTGGTCCTTTAATCGTATTTCGAAGCGTGCCCCTTTATTTATTCACCGAGCCGCCAGCCGGTCGACGAGCGCGTGTCCTCGGCCGTTCTTCTTTTGTGCATAATTAAGTGGAAGTTAGAGCAACACCATAGAAATACGGGGGCGAAATTTAAAGTGCTCTCTCGATCCATAAATGATGCACGCGGCTGTGGTCGAAACGCGGGCCGAGGAGCGTGCCGGGGATTGTTTGCGCGCACACGGATATCTCGCCGGTGTAATTTTTGGAGGAGGGTGGAACGGATTCACGGTTAAAGTTACTTCGATGTCGAGAGTTTGGGGGCGAATGGATGCGCTACGTGGAAGATACTCGTCGGATACCCGATAAGATATTACACTTCACTCCACTTTCGTCCCAGAATGTGACGCTTGATCGCAATTGATGTTTGGGTGCCAATCAATTCGTCGAAGCGTCGCGCAAAGTCGTAACGCATAATTACGCGGAGATGCATCTGGCGAACGGGTGGATCGTTCCGCGGTCCCATCCGATCGATAAGTCATACCGCGCGTCATGAGTCACGATCGATCCCTTCCCCCCTCTGTTTCACTGCCCCTGGATACGCGTATCTCCGTACGTCGTGATCACGCTATCGCGGGGGTTTTTCAATCCCGGATAAAATATCGTCCCGGCGGCAATATCGGAAGTAAATCACGAAGACCGCAATGGTTCCGGACGGCGACGAAAAAGAGGGGAAAAACCGCTTGCCTCGCGGTTTAATCGAGTTAAGTGAAATTGTGCGACTCATGCAGCGACGCGAAAAAGAGGGCGGGGGTGGCGGGCAGAGACGGACGACGAAACGATTGCCGGGGCACTGACAGATATCCTCCGGTCTTCTCCGAATCTCGAACGACCCGCCGTCCGCGCGAGTCGCGAGCAATTTTCCTTCCGACAGCCGCGTCGTCGCGTGCCAGGAAACGTAACGCTGCATCAAGGGTTGCGAAATACGTGTCGGATCGATTAGTCGAGAGGAGCCACTAGGGGTCGATTGAATCAGAGTCCGACAAGTCGGTCGAGAAATATTATTCGCGCCGACACAAACGGGGGATGCAACCATTTCTTCGGACCAGCGCCATGGAGGGCTCGCGTTAACTCGGATCGAAAGGAAACACGAATTCCAAGTGGACCCGGGTGAGCATCCCGAATGCGACAGAAATAATAATCGGGCTGGCTTTTAGCCAAATGGAGGACTAGGGATGGCCGGAGGGACAGGGTTAGTGCCCGCGCGGCTCCCGTTTCTGCCTGATGGATTTGTTTGTCCCGTCAATTCAGCCGCGCAAGTTTACCAGCACAGTGGGCCGCGTGTAACATCGTTCGCACACAATGCAAGGGACCAAGGGAGGGAGAGATGCTCTCTGGTGTACGACGAGAGAGCCGAAATACAGTGTCAATAACCACGGCCGTAAATGTACAGGACCGGCTGCGGCGATACCCATCGCGGAGGGGTGCTGGATGCGGTGTCAGCCCTATTATGTCTACAATAATTCAACGTTATAGGAACGAGTGGATGCTCGTTGGACCCACGAGGAATCATCGCGTCGTCCACGCGCTTGTACTACTCCTCCGCTTTCGTCCAGTGCTCCCTGCATCGGGTTCAACCCTCTCTCGCGGCGGGTTTTTCTCTGTTCTGGGTCGCAATCATTCGCGGTCGTCAGGCCGCCGCTTTGTCCCCGTATCAGAAACCGCAATCTGCATCAATCTCGACGCCGATGGGTTCGGAGTTCCCTTAATTGGATAACTGTCGCGTTTTTCAATTTTATCGCGGCCAAAGCGATATCCTTCTGACGAGGGTTCTCGCTATCTCCGCGTGGTTCGATGCGATTTCAATCAAACCCCGAGATAAAAGCAACACTTCTACCGACCCCCCGTGTCTCTTTTGTTCTCGTTTCCTTCCCGGGCGTCGCACCCATTCCGCTCCACGCGCGGCTCCTTTTCGCCTTGTATTAGCGTACGCTTTGTCCTCGACGCGACCGGAATATGACGCGTCAAATATGCAACACACGATGCATTCGAAGTGCACCGGGAGAAAGAACGTGGCGCGAGATAGGACAGGTCGCGTGTCAGATGGATCGATCATCGTTTAATCGCTTCTTTTCATTTTTTCGGTTTTTCCGAATTTTTACGAATCAGGATTTTCGTTTTTCTTTTCATACAGTGGTTCGTCTTTAATTCTACAGTCCACGCTCCCCTTTACAAGGTTCACTTTAGGTTGTTTCGAAGGGGTAAAAGTTACCTGAACGGTGAAAACGAGGAACGTGAAGGTGCGGCATCCCTTGTGCAAGGTCAGGCACGCTTGGCACGAGGTAAAGTCAGCTCCTTTTTTCCCTTGTTTACTGCCTGTGTAACGCGTGGCCCACAGAATCCAGGATGTGCCACGTACTCATTCGCGAGTCCTGCATTCTTTCGGGGTACTCGAAAGTCGCTTCAGCGAGTTATACGCTTACTTTTTCATAATCGAATCGATTCCGCTATCAGCGTGTGTGTACCTTGAATTTTTTATTTCAAATTTCGCGTTCCTCCGTGGAAATTATTTTAGCCACCTGCACACGCCCATACGTTCATTATAAAAGAGAGAGGGGGAGAGAGAGGAAAAAAAGAGAAATGTTGAATTACTAACAGCAGACAGGGAAAATTCCGTATTAAATTTAAGCTGGAAAAAAAATAGGCTCGGTGAAATATTATTCCCCGCGCAAATGTTAACACAAGCCCCGTTCGAACCTCCGATACCAACTCGCATCCTAGTTTTTCCCTAATTTTTAAATATTTGCAGCATAATCCGGCCGTCCGAATGCGCCGCGAACGGTTCGCAAAGCCAAAAGCACTCTACTGTTCGCCGAAAATCAAATGCATCGCGGCCCAGCCAATACAATTTCGACCTCTTCACCGGCGAAAATAAAGACACCGCTCGGCACGAACGTTATTAACGCGGCAATTTGTTACGCAGGACCAAATCGTACCCGGTTAAATGCATCGCTCGCGCAACGCCGCGTCCTATTAATTCACAATTGATACACATTAACGTGGCGCCCGGTTAATTCGTTGTAGTATTAACGACCAACGACACGTGGTCCCGTTTAATTATACCAGTGTTCGCCCGCTATCTCTCGTTCGCTCGTTCTCCAACGCAGCCCTCCGCGTTCTTTGGTTCCGGTTTTTCTAGCCACCACGATGCTTGCATCCGTTACAGAGTGCTCGATGGGATAAAGTAAGATAAGATTCGAGACCAACAGAACCAAGCTCGAAGCCTCGTGGCGTGAAAGTAGAATTAGTTCTGTGAGATTTGTAGCAATTTGTAGATTAATTCGCGCAGGAGGCAGTCAAGGTGTGAAATCACCTGTCGTGGTCAACCATGTGCCTGAGACATCCCGCGTCTCGAACCTCAATAGCGATTGATATATCATTAACAGATGACGCTCGGTCGGTGGCCTTAATGGACGCACATATATCTTGTAATTACGATTTTCCTATCACCCTTTGTACCCGCGTATTTTCACCGAAATCCTCAGTCATTCTTTCTTGTTCTCTCTGATCGCTGGCTCGATGAAAAATTTACCCGTTCATAAATTCTCGTTGGTAGTTATCGGCACTTAATGCTCGGAGAAGCTTCTGTTTCACAGGCTGAATCCTCGCGAATCCCTAGATCTCTTCAGTTTAACTCATTCCCACCATCGGGTGTTATTTTTTCATATTCCAACGGCGTTTTTGTTTGTAACCGTGGGGCTGATTTTTCTTTTACCCGTTTTTCGGACACCAGGGAAGTCAGCGTTTGCGAATGGAGATTTTATGCGCATAAATTTTCGCGGCGAGAACAGAAGGACTTGTATATTTCGAGAGGAACAGCGTCCTCGAGCGACGCGGGTAGAACGGTCCTTCTTTTCCGCGTCGGGGCGCAAATTATTTCGCGGCCGAACGATGGCTCGGTAAACCGTTCGCGAACGCCGACCACTTCCGCGAAGTTTCCTTTTTTAACGAGACGCTTGATCACGCTCGATCGCGCGGATTGATATCCCCATTGTTCCTGGGGAAAAATCAGCGAGTCCGCTTGGTTTCGCTCGCGACGCGAATACTCAAACGATCTCGTACGATCTGAACGATCCTCGGTCTGGCAAATGGCTCTGTTGCGTGTCTCGTAGAATAAAAAAAAAAAAAAAAGAGAACGAAAGCGAACAAAATCACCGCGGTGTACACCCGTTGTCTTTCCCTCGCTGCGCGTTTCTGAAGAGCGAGATCGACACGGCCGAGAGACGCGGACGGCTAATTCGCTGCTCCGAGCCGAACTCACTTTTCCATCATTAGCGGGGCGATACGTAATTACCGTATTGCGTGATCGATCAGCCACGAGAGAGCGTAATCGTTGCCATCGTTCCCGTCGAATAAAGGGAGTGGCGTGGTTACGCTTCGCCGTCGGAGAGAAAGAGACGAGCCCTGTTTACGACGCGATAAGTGACGAAGTTATCGATCATCGGGCGACGTGACCCGCCTCGATAACCCGGCGTTGTAACGCGAGGCAATCACCGGGAGCCGCCGTCCGGTTATTTTCGGATACGCGTCGAGGGATCGACTCGAATTTGATTTCAATGGGGGAACAGCCGCTCGATCGACCAGAACGAGGCCGAAAGGGGGTGGTTTTATCGAGGCAACCGGTAGAGAAAAGTTAGGGAATTGTCTCAACTGGCAGCCGGTATCGGAGCTGGGCAAAAAGAGGAGCCCCGGCTCGATCATGCGAAACAAACTTTTCCCCTGGATCGAAGTCTCGCAAGAATCGCGCAACGAGCCAGCAGAGCTCGGTGCTCGTTCGTGACTCATTCGTTCTCCGGTCGAAAGTGAAAGTCACTCACGTTCTCGGATGCATACCGCCAGGCTGATTCATAATCCGCGAATCGTTAATTACCCAATCCTAGAGGAGTCGCGAGATCCCGTGGATCCCGTTTATCGCCGTGGAAGATCCACGAGCGACGTAACGCGAACTTTTCCCGTGTCATTCGTCGTCCCCCCCGTCACCTCAGGAGCTACCAACTTTCTTCCTTTCAAGATTACCGTTCACGCCGCGCTCTCCCAGAGGAAATACAAATTCCTGATTGGCAAAGTCCGGTTGTCGCCCCCCAGATAATTGCCTTAAATTGGACCGTGCCCGTCCTCGACAGCCTGCGCCTCTCTCCTTGGGAGCGGTAGTTTGGGAGAGCTCGAATTAGATGAATCAAGTTGGAGCGTTAAGTCACCGCTCGAAGCGGGTTACAAGCAGGTACGCTCGTCGTCTCGTACAGAGCGAGCGAGCGATCGAGTGATTCGTTTCACCGCGATAAGGCTGGAGGAACGTGCGATTCTCGTTGCTCCATTCCTTTATTGTCTCGCTGATGCGTTGGAGACAGGTATTTCCTGCGATCTCTAACCGAAAGTTATCCTCGCCTGCAGCAAGCTAACGCAACAGGCTCCGTAAATAAATTACGGTTCGTAATCAGATTTGCTACTCGGTTATTTTTTTCAACGCGTCTTCCGTGGAAACTCGGAGAAAACGTTATCGTCGCTACTGTTAGGAATTAATTAAGGAAGTCGCGCGGAGCGTATGTTCAGCTTTATCATTTTGCGATTTAATTGCGTGTACATGAGGCAACCTCGTCTTCGTTTGTCCTGTGCGGGACGCGACGATTTAATCAGACACTCGTGTCGTGCACTCTTCGCGTGGTAATTAAAGGAACGCGTTAAAGGTGTTTAAAGTCCGATCGATTCTCGTCAGCCTACACTCGGACAGCGGGGGAACTTATCAATTTTTGTCGGACTGATCGCGGCCGTTTCATCGATCCAGGAACGTGTAACGCGCGTAATAGGACGCCGAGCGTTCGCAAGTGGTATCGCGTTGCACAAGAGCAAATATCGCAGGGCCCCGTTGCTCGCGGAATTCCAATTTCGAATTATCCGAGAATGCTCGTCGCGTTCCGTCAAGTCGCGCTCGAACTCGTGGAATATTTTCATTCACTGTGAAACCGGACCGATGGTACGCTGTTCCACGCTCTACGCGAGGGTGCCGTATAAAATTCCGCGAAAGAATTCGAATTAGAGCGACAAATCGGATCCTGAACGCGAACATGATTACGATTGCGTACGGGTTCGCACGCGTTTTCCTCGTTTGTCAATTTTTTCCTCCTTTGCCACGGAGGAAAATGGATGCTCGTACTCCACACGGAGATCTTCCGCGACACGGTCACTCTCACGGATCCCCTCGACTTTGTCCGTTTCGTAAGGCGAACGATCCTTACACTCAAACGGAAAAGGAATACGCGAAGGAACCGACACGACTCGTTTCTTCTCTCTGGTCCTTGTTCCTTTGAGCTACGCGCGCCACGACTACTCTTCTCCCCTAGGAATATCAGACGCTTCCTTGTTCCTGTTGACCTGTCCTGGGTAGCTGACGCAAGGTGGCGAGGCGGAGCGCCTCGTACGTCTTCGAGAACTTGAAAATCTCCCTCGGATGTGAAAAGTATTAGGACGGGGTTAGGCTGTACGATAAACAGAATAAACTGCGAGAAACTTAGCTCGTTCGTGTACCTCATACATTATTAAACGAGGCGAAGGGGCAGATACCATTCCAGTCGACTTGGCAGTCGAACGCTGTAGTATTGATCGTAGTAATTCGATAATTGTCGGTCGGAAATTAACTAAGTTTCGATGCTCCTCCTCCGGAGAAGAAGCGCGAGTTTATCGACAGATTCCGCGAACAAAGAGGGATCGTTCCTCGACAAGTCGGGAATCGAGTTACTCGCCTTGTTCTCTGGACACTTTATAATGCTGCTCGTTCATTATCGCGGAGAGTTTCCTCGTTAATTTCGCCGTAATCTTTATTCTCGCGATCCATTCGATGTTTTTCACTCGATCGACTCTTGCTGCTACCCCAATCGTTCCGTGCGAGGATCTGCGCCAGTTTCGTTATGATCGAGGATGAGCTTTCCTTCATAAGTGCTAGCTCGCTCGAATTCTAACGAACCGATCTCTCGTTCGAATTAGAAAAAATCCCCGTAGTAAATCGAGGCTGGCGGTAGTTCCTCGCTGCGCGAGCGTTTACATCGAACGTTCTTAAAGGCGGTTATCGTGTCGCGAGGGTAAAGTTTCGCGGAGCATAAGCAGCGAGAACGCCGCGGAGTTTTCGAGTGGAGAAATACAGAGGGAACACTCGGGGAGTTTCGAACGGGCTGCACACAGTTCCACGGGGAAAGCAGCGCTGTACTGGAATAACGGAGTCCTTAATTAGTCCGAGTTAAATAAAACTAAACGGAAGTATGCTTAAGTAACGCGTAAGGATAATCAGACTCTCCGGTGTTCTCGTTGCTGAAGTTGATCGTCGCTCGAAGCGGAAAAACGGAAGCGGAGGCGGGGGGCACGATGGAGCACGTTTTGTAGGTTAACTCGACTTAACTCCGCCTAACCCGATTCATCCGACCTGACCCGAGACTGACCGTACCCTCGCGGTATAAACGAGGGGATTCGAGCGACTATCGTTTCGTCGGCGATTATCCGATTTCGCGTTATGGAAGTTCGTTCGAAATTTCCACTCGAAATTTCGCGCGCTCTCGTCCAAGGCGTTCTTCATTTTCAGCGTCGAATAAGCATCCAACGCGGGCCAGAGTCGATGCGCTCAGAGCTTTCCTCTCTCTTTCTCTCTCTCTCTCTGTAAACGTTCCACCCCGTTGCTAACAGAGCCCGGGAAAAACGATATCCCATACCTCCCCATTTTCGACGCAGCGGTTCCAGTCGTACGCGCGATCGCTCGTTTACGCGGGGCGAACCTACGCGGAGAAGAATCCCGCGGGCGAATCGATCATCCCCCGTTGCCGCTGCAAGGGAAATAAATGGACAACTCCGTATCGAAAGTTTCGCCTCTCAAGGAAGATTAATAACCCCGGCGTATCGCCGCCGTTCGGATATTTAACCGCCGTAACGGGGAGCGTTCTAAATAAGACGCTCGAAATGCCAGCCGGTTCTCGAACGGGAGAACCGAGATTGTGCGTAGGTTGCGTAAAGTATTCCCATTGCGTCTGGTGAGAAACTCGCGTTCGAACTTGCGTCGTATCCTTTCCGTTTATCAATCAGCTGGTATTCGAACGAGGCCTTGCGCGGCCGCCTTTCCAACGGATTATCTCTTCCGCGCCAAATTAAGTAATCCTGTTGCATTCGAATCGCCACTGGTTGTCGTTTTATCGTCGACCATGAGAACGCGGTTCCGGGGGACAACGTTCCTGCGGGTCGTTCGAGAAGGTAATTCACGAGTCGGTTTAGGTATGCGGAACTAAGAATTCGCTGGCGTGTACGTCCAACAGGCGATACCGAGGCTGAAATGATTCATGCATAAGGAGCCTTTAATGGAATGCCAATCTCGCGTTTCATCGTCCCGTAAATAGATCAGGTGGGAAGTTGGAAAGTTTCGGATGTCTGATAGTTGTGCAACGTAAAGATTCGAACGCAGTATCGGTTTTCAGCGATCGGCAAGTAATCGAGATCCAACTGAGCTCGACGGTCCATAAAAATACCCAGATTCGATCTGATCTGGTCCGTGGAAGCGAAATTGTACGGTGGCCCACATTCGCAATATTCCCGCCCGAGAATCGAGCAATTCTTCCTGTCGCTATAATTATCCGCGCATCCTGATAAATCCCGCTAATAACGCGTCGTGAGATAGTTCCACGTTTGAACAAGTAACTCATTAACGAGCACGGGTTATCGGGGAATCTCATCTCCCTCTGTTTCGTCCTGTAAACACACCGAGCGCGTACCAATTTCGTCAGAGAGTGTATTATTCTTTCGGGGAACGCGAGACGCATCCAGGCGAACCTTCGTCGCGGTTTCTTCGTCGTTGCCGAGCCAATTCTCGCAACGATGGTGTTTAATTAATCGTGACGTTTCCAAAAGAGGGTTTCCAAATTTCGGGGGTAGCCAATTTCGCGGATGTTTACATAAACAGTTAACGACAACACCGAGAGGGGCTGGAATCGCTCTGGTTCGTTTCAGTCGGGACTCGTTTGCGCCCGTTTCGAATAATGGCCGTGCTGTTTCTCCGCATAAAGTTACCGTTCGTCTGTGTGCCGGGGGCAAACACGAGCACCCCGCGATGCGTCAAAGGTTTGTCAATGGCGCCACCATCGGAATGAATTGTGGTTCGTGCCGTCGATTTACGCCAGCCGCGCGACGGCTCATTAACTATATCTCGAGAACGAATCGATGGACCGATCGTGTTCCGTATTCGGTTAATGACGCGCGTCGAACCAATCTAGACTTCGCGATACTCGACATTCTTAACGCGATCGCGGAGTCGTTCGACGCGGCGATAGTAGATCCTGTTGGTTGTTGCGGAATTTCTGACCGTCGGTGGTTACAACGGTTTAATAACCGTGCTCGAGCGGTTAGACTGGGATCGTGGCGAATGCAAGTCACGTGAAAATTGACGCTCGTCAATCTGTCTCGACTCAATCGATCTACAACCACGTCCCCTGAAATTACAAACGGAATCGAGCCGCTGTCGCGACGTGATCGATCTCAAAGGTGTGGAGACGATTCTGGAATAACGTCGATAAAAATTGGCGAGGGAATTCTTAACCGTTCTTAAGCGACAGATCGTGCACGCAAGGTAAAAGGCAGGATCGCGTAGCTCGCCGAGAAAATAACTTATTCGCATGCTCGCGTCGTGTTTATCGGCGACGCGACGTACTTTAGGCACGATTTGTCGGCCGGTTAAACGCGAAGACGAATTCGCGTCGACGGTATCGTGGCTGTTGTCCCCTGTTCTCCAAACGTTTCGCCGGATGGAATTCCTGTATCGCGAAATCGCAACGATAAATAGGAAACGCGACAGGGCGGCTGGTAATAATTCCTTAACTAATAGAATTAGCAAATCCGATCGGCAAACAAACTTTCTAGATGGACGGGTAACCATGATGGCCGCAAATGCCGCAAACGCATCAAATAGGCGGGCGTATTAATCGTGCCGATACACGCATCGGCGTGTGCACAACAGGCTGGGATATTTCCGTCAAAGTAGCGCGTACCACGGGCCAATTATCCGGCCATACCGTGCACTGAAATTTCCACCTTCCGCACCAATTGATATCTACCCTTAAACCGCGCGCTAAGGCCGCGGTTACCGCGTCGACCCTGAATACTGTCCCGATCCCTCGCATCGGCTCGACCCTACACGCGATCGTTTACGCTCGATCTACCCCCAGCAACCTCGATTCGCCCGACCCCGAAAGAGGCGAACGACGGAAGAACGTGTTCTTATCGTATTTGCGCGCGAGGAGTACGAGAGTAACGAGATGCTTTAGCCAACCCTTACGGGGGGGGCGGGCGAGTTGACGGGTACAGGATGAGAGAGTGGCGGAGTCTAATTTAATTCGGTCGTCGAGCAGTACGCGCGCTGGTAGGACGATCCTTCTTCGGTTACTTCAGCAGCTAATCGATCTTATCTCGGCGGGGACACCGTTCGCGAACGAACTTCCCGACGTAGTTATTGTGGACCGAACTCATAAGCCGCGTTAACGAACCCCGCGCGCCGTGCCGTTTCCGCGTCATAAGTAAGCCAATTAGCCGGTGACGAGATTACGGTGGCGATGTATAAACGTCTCGTTTCTATTTTACATACGGGGTCGGCACTCGAGGCGGTCGAAGCCGTCCCCTTCGCGGCGTCTGGCCGAACGTACGGGCGTTCCACTGCCCCGGAGCGTGCCCGCACACTCTAATTACGCGCGAGCCGGGTCCCGCGCGCGATCGCCACCGTGCATTTCTCGAAGGATAATAAAAATTGCAAAAATCGCGGCCCAGCCTAGGCCGCGGCCGTATGAATAATGCACCAGCCGCGTCGAGATATTCGCGGCGCAGCTGTGATTAAGTTTTTACGAAATAATTTTGAATAATGATAATGCTTATTTGCATTTCGCCCGGGCGTTCCGCGACGGGCGGCCGCGTACCGAATCGATGGGAGAACCCGTTCGCAACGGTATTCCGCGGGGAGGAATTTTTATCATGCCTACCATTTAAAACCCTTCCCGCGCCAAGCGGCGCGCTCCAATTGAATCTACTTTGCTTTAATGGTCATTCCATTATCGTAGATGGAATAATTCATCTTTCATCGTTATTAAGTAATACGGTCGCAGTTACAGTATCGTTCAAAAGTTACGAGCTGTGTAAGTTCGACGTCGCCCGTGAGTATGTCCTGTGTTTCGCGTGTATTCGCGCGACCGCGCGCGCGTCTATAGAGGGATGGATGGGCACGCGGACAGGCACACACGGTTATACATTACGTTTCATTATCTCCGCCGCTGTCTGGCCTCGTTGCTTTATGCGATACGTTATATCGAGGGGGTGCGCGCGTATCGCGTGTTTGCGCGTTCTTCGGGAGCTGCCTAAAATGTTGTGAATTATATTTCACGTTCGAGCCTGTGTGTAAACACCGGGGCCGCGGTAATCTGCGCGGGCTCGTCCGCGCCCGCGAGTAAATTCTGCTTTATCGGTTCCTCGGCGATCGCGAATGAACAAATTCGCGACTGCACCGACGCTAATGGACGCGACACGAGGATTAACGGTACATGCAGTTTAATCGTATTTTGACACAGAACCCGTCCACGTTCGATATATATCGCGCCGGGGCCAGCCCCGAAAGAATCGTCCTCGCAGTTTATTGGATGGGATTTCGAATCCGTATCTGCCGTTCCGCGAGCGGAATTCCTCTCCAGATTTAATTCCGCGCTCCCCATTCGACGTCGTTTATTATTTAAGAATCGCAAAATATAAGCCGCGCGCGATCTAGGTCGGCGAGCTTTAACGGGAATCATAATTCACCGGCTGTCGAAGTGATAGATCTTAAAAGAGCGCCGCCCGGCCGTTGGCTCTCGGAAAAAAACTGCAAACTCCACTCGAGTTATACACGCTTTCGAGAACCGTACTCGCATGATAATTCCCTCCGTGGAAATCTTTAGAACGGGTTTTGGGTTACCCTTCAGCGAAATCGTTCGCGGAATTAGCCTCGTTTGCCGAGAGGACCATTTGATTTCGCGTTCACCCCCGCCAGACCGCGCTATTTCAATATTTTCTATCCTTCGAGCCTACTCTCTTCCGGCCCTGACTGTTTAATAAATTCAATCTCGACAACCGTTCGCTTTTTTTGTTCCAGTACGCACGCGATAGGTCACGGGTCGTGGCAAACGCTCGATTCGCGTTTCTTGGACTCGTTCCGTTCGCCCTCGTACACGCGCCCGTCGGTCTGTTCGTTTGTCTCGATCACTTACGCTTGATCGAAATCTTTGCGTTCTGTTTCATCGATGCAACGCTCTACGTTCGCCACGATAGGCGATACTTCGCGTTTACTGTACCATTTTCCTAAATCACCCAATGGAGGAGGGACCAGTAGCAAAGGTTTAGGAACTGTGCGGTGATCAAGAGAGGGTTGCAAAATACGGAGAATCGTAGGGGACCGTGGAGAGAACGCTCGCAGGCAGGAGGAGTGGATCTCGGAAAGGAGGAGCCTAATAATTTCAGCGGCTCAATCGCAAGGGAAAGGGAGCCAAGACCCTCGGGGCTGGTTCGAAAGAAATATGTATCGGTAGATCGTCTCGCGCCTCGCCCTTGCCGTGTCGTGGAAACGCGGCCGTATCGACTCCTCCGGAACGCTCGTTCGTAACCGTGTATCCGGTTTCGCGTGCGCCTGGTCGCGGCTAGAATTTACGTCACCCACGCGCGTAAAACGCTCGTGAAAGTCCGCGCTGATAGCCTCGCGGTTTCTGTTAGCGTAGCATAATTACGTTGCGATCGTTGCACGAGCACATTGAAACCTTCTCGTTCCGACCGCGTTCCTTTCTTCGTTTCGCCGACAGTCCTCGTTGGGCGAGGAACGCGTTACAAAGGTAGGAGGATTCCACCCTACTTACAGCGAAAACGTTGCGTCTGACGATTTTGAAATGTTTCGAGCTCCAGAGATGCCCTAATTTATCTTTGTAACCATTTTATTTTCTATTTAAGTTCGCAATGGATGCATCGCGAGTTTCGAAACTGTTACGTCGGTTTTTTCCTGTTTTACACTCGCTGTTTTGAAGTTTGCAAAATTTAGTAGCATAAATTTGAAATCTCTCTAATTAAAATTCCGAAGTTCGCCAACGCAAATTGCGCCGTGGCTCGTACGACTAAAACGAGCAATTAGCGTGGCGCTAAGCCTGAAATCGTGGCTCGAACACACCCGACGAAGGGTCATAAACAAACCATCAACCCATAACGCGTAACAGTCGACGGTGGAGGAACCGGTTCGGCTCTAAAAAATAGTGAGCCGGCTAACGATACGCGGTGTTTTAACGACTTCAATTACTCGCTCTCCTTTGTTGCGCAAAGTAAGCATTAATTAACACAAAGTTTCGCGTTTCCTCCACCGTCCGTCGTTCGTCCCTCGCGGCCAGAAATTGCGCGCCTAGATTTTCTCGCGTTCGAAAAACCCCTCGCATCGATGTACACCCTCCGTTCTCGTTGTTTCCCGTGTTTTCGCGTGTTTCGACGTCGCGTCCCAACCATCTCCAGCCACCGAGCAAACATCAGCTGTTGTTACGTGTCCAACTCGGGTATTTGCACTGTCGAGAAGATCCGCTCATTTTTCACAGGACGGCTGATCGCCTAGGAAACCCACCGGAAACTCGTCGCACGAGCATTCACCGGACGTGGATCGGTCGTTGTTGCTCCTCTCTGTTTCTTCTTTTTCTTCTCATTTGAACGCGTAATAAAACGAGAGACAAGGGGAACCACGGTGGTGATTTCACGGTGAAACATCGTGTCCGTGATTGAATTTCGCGTGGCCTCTGCCTCCACAAGCTCAATCGGTTAAGATATATCGTCGACGCGGTTCCGTTTCTTCGAGCTCTCGAGAGCTCGTTCACGGGGATGCAGCGCGGACCAACACCAACGCTGTTCGACCATCCAAAATCGATGCTTTTTCCCGTCGACGAATTCGCTCCTACGTTCCGATGAACGGCTAATGGAAATCGACCATATGGTAAACGCGTTTCGGCCAAGCCATCCGAATTCAAACAGCGCGGCTGCGAATCGATCGCATAAATCGACGCGCTCAACGATCGATGTAAGTTCGCGTTGCCCATTGAAGGTTTTGCGCGCGTAACTCGATGAAACGATGGCTGATAATTGAAGTTGTTAATCCGCGATGAAGGGATTATCGAGCAAATAGATAAACGCTTTCAGCGAAACTCGCGGCCGTACGTTTCTGTTTAGAACCGACACGGTATACCCATGGCTGAGTGGCTGTATATTTATAAAATTGTTCATTATCTTGGCTAATGAAATCCCTGACAAACGTAGAGCCGCGTAATAATGGTTTCGACGAAACTTTCCGCCGGCGCTGGCGCTGTCCAACTTTTGCGAACTTCTCAAATGAGTGGCGTTTACGTTCCACGACGTGTAATTCGAAAATTAAATAACTCTCTCGCGCCGATAGAACTCTCTTTCGTTACAACGCTGCCTCCGCTTTTCGTCGACGAGAGGGAACGCGTGGGTATCCAAACGAATTTCAAATGCCACGCGTTCACGTTCCCTTCTGTTCGTTGAGAAAAGAGGAAGAGGAAGGAAAAAAAGGGGGGCAAACGCGTCGTCGAGGCGCGCGAAATTGAATTAACCATTTATTTGCAAATATTACAGTATGCCCCGAAAAAAGAAGGCGAGAAAACAGCGGAGAACGCAGGGAGGGTGGGGAATTAACTAAATGCACATTGTCGTACCATTGCGCGCGCGTTTCAAGCGGGACGCGTCACGGCCAGGCCCGATACGAGAACGTTGTTTAACGCGAAATTAAAAACGTCCCTCTCGTCAGTTAAACATTACCTTTCCGTGCGGCGCGAACCTTGCTACAGCGTCGTTTAACGGCGATAACGAGACAACCGTCGCGTCCCAGCCGTTGGACGTCGTCGTCGTGATTTTTTAATTAAATCAGCCGCTCCCGGACGGGGCGCGAAAAAGTGACCGGATTCGTGTCGCGCGGACAATTTACAAACGGACGCGCGATCACCGACGAGGACCAGTCGCGTACGTTCGAACGCATACGCTCGAGTATAATCGCGCGCAAATACGAGTCACCGTGGTTCCGGATGACGATCGATTTCCGATCTTCGACTCGTCTGAGAGTATCTCCGCTCGTGGAGATTGCCGCACGGCAAACAGTCGGCGTTCGATCGCGCGTCCCCGTACACATATTGCCCGCGAGATATTGCCGATCGATCGCGAATCAGCCGGACAATTCATCAAGTAGCGCGCGCTCGATTTCCTACGGAGTTGATCGCGTTAATGACGCGCGTCTAACTAAGCGCATTTCCGATCTCGTTGTCGAGTTTTCTCTCTGGTTTTCGATGGATCTCGTCGACAGACCCTCCGACGAATTTCTGCACCCATCTTTCGCATACATTAAAAGTTCGACCAAAATTTCAGCGATACTTTTCAGAGAAACCGTTTCGATTCGAAATTTGTTCTCTGCGTAGCTCTGCAGGCACGTACGCTGTTGTACCGCGGTAGCGGAGTAACTGGGTCAAAGACACTTTATTCCAGGAACCACTGTTAATTGTACACGATTCACTTGAGCGCGGACTCGAAAAAGAAACGGGGAAAAAAATATGGGGGAGCGTCTGTTTCAATAGCACAGAGGGAACCAGTCACGATCGTTTGAAGTTTAACCAGAGAACCCGTCGAACGTAGCGTGAAAAATGTAACCTGGCGAGCGGTGGTCTGTTTGATGTTACGAACGCGTACGAGCTGCGAGCGTTGCGCCGATAGACGCAAATAATTCGAGCAATTTGAAACAAGGAAATGGATAATAAAACTAAACGAACAAGTTCCGCGGCGGCGAAGGATCGCGCGGCCGATAAGAACGGTTCGACAAGTATAAATTCGGTGCGAGATGCTGAACCGGGGCGGGAAGAGCAATATTTATAACCAGTATCGAGTTTTTGCGAGATTAAATTGAAATTAAATGCGCTCCTCCTGGCAGGAAATTCTTCCGGCTCGGTTTCGCGCGGCCTGTAACGTCATAGAGAAAGAGTTCTGCATTTGTATTCCATCGAGTTCGGGGTTTCACTCGGTGAATTTCACGAGCATTGCATTTTCTGTTATTCGTTCCGTTCTACAAAGTGGACTACCCGTTTTGCTTACAGCGCGATATCTACAACTCCGTTCGAGTTCCTGTATTTCTCGTCGAGGCTGGAATTTCACTGAATTCCATACCTCCCGGGGAAATATTGCCGTTCCGTGGCGCGCGATCGAACGAATCGAGTCGTTAAATAATAACGGTCCGGTACTATCGAGATCCGTTGGCTATCGGCGGTTTTTACGCGAGCGCGACCGGCCAGATAATAAAGCAACGGACGATCGAAGAGACGGGCTGAAAGGCGAGGGAATAATCAGCTGTATGATGGAACGAGGCTCCACGAAATATCGATTAGCGTTTTCAAGATGTTACACGGTACGACGAGCTCGACTCGCGACTGGTAAATTCACTTTGAGAGCGAGCATAAACGCATCGGCATCCGGGGCAGAAAAGTTCTGTCGGATATTTGAATAACCCGATTACCAGTTTACATTCGCGCGCCCCGACCTTATTTTTCCGCTAGGCTTCCGCGATACTTGCGAACGAAGGACCGGATGCCTCGTGTTTCGCAGCGTGTAGCTACAAAAAGCACATCGATCGTGTTACAACCATCAACGTTCAACGAGTGCTTTCCCGTCGACGTAGATGTTTGAACAATTTGAAAAAACAAAACGTATGGAACGCGCGACGATCAATTTAATTCAGTGGTCCGCGAGTTATTAAACTGCCGCGTTGCTATTTCGGATTCGCCGATTAACCAAGCTGCCCTCCTAATTCCATATTCCGTTTGGCAGAGCACGCGGTCGATTCTTTTCCCGGGGTGCGCATCCACTTTCGAGGAAACGTTGCTTCGTCGAAACTTATTACTCCAAGCCGTGCATTATTCAATGGATCAGCTAGACGTGGGCGGCCGCATCCATGGCGTACTTTAATATCGGCAGGCACACTTGCATATCGTTTCCGGCGGAAGGGTAGCTCGCGAACGCAACACCCCTCCGGTAAATCTGTCGGTCATAGATCGAACGTGTGGCAAATTGCGAACTCGACTCTTGGTGGAACGAAGATACGTGAAAGAAGAAAGCATAGTAGACGAGGATGCCTCTGGGCGAAAATTAAAATCGATTCTCCTAATTAATTGACTTCGCTCGGCTATGATCGCGTCTTCGAGAATCGTGCTGGAACGGGACGGATGCGTTTCCGCGAAGGGCAGACCGTCGGAAAATCCAATAAACCTATCAGCGAAAGGAGCCAGTTTCTGTGCTCGTTTATCCGGAAGGCCGCGTCGGAACTGTTCAATCGCGCGCCTCTCGATTTCTAATTGCGACGCGCGGATAGAGTTCCAGTCGCGAGCGTTCCAACGATCGATCGGTCTCGCGATCGCCTACGTTCCCAGACGCGCGTTCCACGGAATCCGTCAGGCACGGTCTATCGAAAAGTTCGCAGGGAAAGGTTCGCGCGTGGGAAATGGCCGCGGCTACGGCGGAACAGGATTTACAATTAGCGTGCGGTTTGTTCTTGGCGGGCGCAGCTGATCGTGCCGCGCTTTTGCCGCGGGCATAGTTGGCCAACTGCGAACAAAGGCCATTAGACTGAGGAGAAATCATGGTAATTTCTGCTTATCCCGCCGCGACGGTAATTCCGCCGGAACAAAACCGTACGTTTGATTGAAATATTAACAGGGCAAGTACACGCGACCGCAAATTTACCGACTTTTGTACGGGCCGCGCGCGCTTACAGCGCGCTTCGAACGTATTTACGTGTGCAGCGATGGGCATGCCGGTGGTAAACGGCAACCGCCGCTCCGTCTTTCCTCTCTGTCTCTCTCTCTATCTTTCCCTCGACTTTCGGAAATTATTCGAGCAGCCGCGTCGAGGATATAGCCGAGCGTAGCAACGCGACGTGAAACGCGGCCCCGACGCGTTAACGCCGCCCTTTGATTGAAACACGGGCCCGTCCCTTCGGCGATCTTCAGTATTCAACGAATTTTCACGCACCCCTGGTTCCGGCGGGCGTCTCTAAACACAATTTCGACGATTGAACGTTACGTTTAATCCCGTCCGGGTGAATATTTCAGCGAGGCCATAGAGCATGCAAACGAGCACGCTCGACGGCTATCGACTGGTACGTTTCAGAACGGTTTTTTTTCCCCCCCGCGAGTCTTTTGACGCGCGCGTCACCCATGAAACGACACGACGACGCGGAGGTCAGTGTCGCGTGGCGTCGCGCGAAAGTAGCGAAGCCTCGACCGAGTGGAACAGACCCGCCACTGATCAGACAACGCGACGCTTTGATGTATCATGCAGAAGGCTCGTTTCCACGTGCATAATAACTGTCTCGAGGAGCAATTCAGAGGAACTACTCGACTTCAACGCTCAAATACAGAAGCCAATCGATATCGATCGGAAATGAAACGATCCGTTGTAACGTTTCCCTTGGCAAACGCGATCGAGGACGGGATAACAACAGCGACGATTACCGCGTTCGTTTCGACCGAACTGTCGGTTCCGCGGGTCACGTCGATGCGCATCCACCCGGTTGGTTGCCTCTCCGGTGAACACCACGGTCGGCTAATAACTTTTCCGCGGGCAACCGCGCAAGGTCAAACCGGGCTACCGTTCTCGCGGACGCGGACAAAGGCTCGCCTAGGGTGGTCTCGAACAAAAGAGCAGACGGTGGCACTTGGTTGAAGCAGCGCGTCGTCGAAAACAATGCGGACCGCGATAGAACGGGGGAGGGGAGGACGCTCGCGTTGGTAATTCGTAGTGATTTTTGAGCCAGGCCCGTCTCTGTGCATGGCAAAGAAGAAGAAGAGCCCTCTCTGCAGGTGACGTCTCGTTAAGACATACGAGCGGACCGCGTTTGGCTAATACCGGGGCGAGCCTGTCTAATTTAAATTGCACAAGGCTGCCAGCACGCGCGCCAGCTAACCACCGGACGAGAGCCACCCCCCATCCGCTGGTTCGTTTAATGCACGCGGTGTACTCGCGTTTACCCGTGCCGAGTTTCATCGTTGAAAAGTCGCGATACGCTCGATTAGCCGCGGAACGCGAGCACGCCGGTTTGTTCGTCGGCGAAACTTTCCGTGGGAAAGTTCGCGGGCGGCCGATTAAATGCTTATGAGATATTGATTAACGCGAGCGAGCTTCTCGCCGGGTGGCGATCGCGCGCTTCGACGACGACGACGACGACCGTTCGTTCGCCCATTCGATCTGGGAGAGAAATTTTCGAAACGGAAGTTCTTCAACGAGACGCGTCGATTGATTTATTTCGGGAAGACCGCTCGCTCGCATCGCCGTTGTAATTAATCGACTTTAAATAATACAGGCGCGCGAGAGGTAGCGGAAATATTTATGGTCTCGCGTGAATATTAAACGGCTGTTTGTTAATACTCGTCCGTTTGTTTCTGTTATCATTTGCATTACTCTCGTTATTAACACTGTTTGCTAGAACGGATCAGGTATTTGGACTAAAACAAATTGCGCGCATAAATTGAAATCGTTTAGCCAGTCATGCCGCTATCGCGGGGTTATGGAAACCGCGGTTGATGTATACCTGTTCATCGCGCTGCTCGTATCGTTTAAAAACACCGGCCGCGTTTAATCAGCGAAAGATGCCTGATTAAATCCGGTTAATAAGAGGCGAAGGGTACAGCGGTGAAGCAATTTTCATAGCCTCGCGTTCAATGGAACGCATGCACAGGATTAAATGGGTCCGGTACTTTCGTTCGAGTGTAACGTTAAATTCCACTCGCGACAAACGTTACTACGATTTTCCCCGGCGGGTATATTTTCCTGTAATTTATTCCGTTAGAAACGAAGGTTTGAATGGACAACCGCACGGCAGACAAATATCCGTGATTAAATGTAGCGCGGGAATGCGGCGACGACAAACCGTGTGGAGTCCCGATGGAAGCCGCTACCCGTGTCCACGCTCGTATTAGTTGCGCGCGTTTAACGAGAGTTTACGAGCGATGAGTGCATTTACGAGGCTCGTCTTAATAACCAGCGTAAACCACGCGGCTTTCGAATGGCTCGAGTTTCGATGACACCCGGATGATGTATTAAAACAAAAACAAAAAAAGAAACGAAACTAATAAAAATGAAAAAGAAGAACGCAGGTTAAAGGAATGGAAATGAGTTCGCCAACAGCTTGTAATTAGTGGTCCCTCCAGTTTCGTCGACCGTTTCCTACGCGTGCTCGCGAAGGAAAAAGCTACGTTTCACCTTTGCTGGCCGTCCCCGCTTTTACGAATTAATCGTGTCGCGAGTTTTCGCGAGGAACGCGTCAACGAGACGCTAACGAAATATTATGGTAAAACAGTAGGGCTCTGGGGAACGCGGGCACAAGGAATGGGACATAAAGGAAAACTTGAATATTTCCTAGGCGCTCGAAAGACGCGAGGAGGACGTGGCTCTGCAGGGATGAATTTTCCATGAGCGTAACGCGCGTTGAAACGTGCCCCGAATTCCGTGCAAACGCTCGTTAATACTATCGGACGTGTAATTAATATTATATCGACGACGCGGTGCATGTTTCAAGCGAGGCTACCCTTGCTGGCGGAGACAGTCGCGTCGAGGGTGGGAAAAATGGCGTCTAAAGTCGACGACTCGGTCAAACGCTGGCACAAGGGCGGGATGAACCAATCGCGTAGAGTAAACGATATTGTTTACACGATTGCTAGCTAGAATATTTGCCATGTCGCTGCGCTCTGCTCTCGAATCGATGGGAATTAACTGCAAACTGTAGATGCGAATAAACATGATTAATAGCACGTTCTAATTGACGCGCGACGACTGGTATTCAACGGGCCATGGCGCGCTCGTAATCCGCTGCGGTAGTTTGGACACTGGCTAACCGAAGATATTCGCGTTGTGCCCATCGACGAACATTTCGAGGCACGTACGCGCCATCTTCGAGTTCTGTTCGCGCAGTTTTCTGCTCGAGGCAACATTTGCGAACACCTCAGCACATTTTCTAGGATGGGACAAGTTACGTTTCTGCCCAGAAGTCACGCTGTGGGTTCAAATTCGTGCGATAATTCGGCTCGTTTGACATCGAGCTTCGTATTAGCGGCGTAAGCGGCAGTAGCATAATCCACGTGGCGTCGACCTTCCGGGCGGTCACTCGATTCCACAAGGGATACGACTCTATAGAAGCGACGACCGTAGAGCAACTCGAACGTCGATTCTAAAGTACTCCGTTATTCCTCGCATATATTTCTTCCACACTTTTCGCTTCCTGTTGTACCGTAGCTGGATATTTCATAAATCATTCGCTCTGTCTCTGTACTCGCATCACTTTTTATCCATTCGTCGCGAGGGCAATTCTCGAGAAATTTCACGGGACACTCGAGCGGATGCACATTGTCGTCTCGGGATTAGCGCGCGTCGTCATTGCCGATTGTCTAGGGTCCCGGGACTTTAAACCCGTCTCGCGAGGCACTCCAGTCTAAGCCTGAGCCGAAAGTGCGAGCGTTAGAAACACGATATCCGTCGAGGATTTCCGCATCGATGCGGCGCGTCGTCGCGCTTCAATGCCCGTAGCTCGCGGATCACGTGACATTCACCGTATCAAACGAGCGGTTCCCGACGAGATTCGCCGCGGACGATGTGTGCGACCCGGGTAAAAACAAAGTGGTTTCCGCTAGGTCGTCTTTCATCCATCCGCCTCCCTTCCGCGGCGTCCCTCGAAGCTCTTAACCCGAATAGAGATCGCGCGCCCGCCTACTCTCATTCCTCAGACCTCTTCCGGTGCGTTTCGCGGCTCTACTTTCGGGAGCTGACGCGAGTAAGGCGTTCGCAATCTTCTTCGCGCGGAGTTCTAATTTCCATTCGAATTATCTCGCAAATTCCCCGACTTGCCGCGTCGAATTATCTCTGACGGTCGTCAGTGAAGGCGAGTTTCGACGTGGGTAGCAATTAATCGAACGTTCTCGAGGCGAAAGGAGAGTCGCGGTGAAACGTTCGTCTCGTTAGAAAGGCCGGAGAGCTGGCTCGGCTCTCGAGATCGAGGAGGGGTTCCTCCGCGACGCCGTTGCATTTCAATGCACGCGGGAGCCCGTGGAGACTGGCTTGCAACAATACCCTCTCCTCTTAGCCGGCTATTTCTCTCGCCATTCCCAACACGAACAGGGTCACATACCTGTACGACGAGCACGCGAGCAATAAACTCGTGCAAAACATGCACGCATGGGTAAAAGGAGGCCCTGTTGTACGAAAGTCCGGGCGGGGATCTGTCGCGAGAGGGGTAAGGTATTCGAGAGAGAGATAGGAGAGAGGAAAGTGGAGTCTCACGCGTTAGTGGAATAGGTACGTGCATCGCACGTGGGAGCAGTAGGGGCACCGCCACATTGAATATAAATAAGCTGAATTTGTTGGATTACAAAGCCGAAACGGTGACGGTGGCAGCGTCGTCGTCGTCGTCGTAGTCGTCGTCTCGACGCTCGCTGGTGCGTGGCTCGCTGTAGGAGCGGGAAGAATGCACGCGAGAGGTCTTACGTGAATGGTAGAAAAAGGAGGACCGAATGGGTTGGCTCGACTTCGCCTCGAGCCTTCAGGCTTTGTGTACTTTCGACGCTTTGTACGTGTCGCAAAGTGGGTGGGACTGATCGCTTTAAACTGAGAAGGGTTCCTCCCGCGCCAAGTGTGACGCGCTCTCACGTCAGTGTAGGGGGTGCGCGAGGCCCTCCGAATGGAGGATGTTGCGGGGCGAGCCGGTTTCCACCGCGCGATGCACCCTCTGTTACGCGTTTATTCCGAGACAGCTCGCGCACTCGACGTCCCTCGTCTCGTCTCCCTTTCCTGTACGTCTGTTTCCCTGTATTCGTCGTCGTCGTAGTCGTCGTCGTCGTCCGTTCCTCCTTTTATGCACGAAGACAGCCGGCGTGCACGCGTGGATCCGTTTTCTTCATCCGATCGGTGAGATCGGTAGTTGAGGGATTCGCTGAAAGGGTGCAGCTACTTTGAAAAGCTTTCAGGCGACGCACGAGAGGAGACACTGTGGATTTGATTCGAGAACACGGTGGCCTTTGCATTCTCGCGGCCGTATCGGGCCCAACGGGTATCCATAATCGACCTCCCCGACTAATCAACGCGTGTGGCATTCCTCCGGCTCTATAGTATCGCTCGCGTAGAAGCGATAGCATAGGGGAAGAATTGTTCTGTCCCAGAGGATTTTCTCTCGTCGCTCCTCTGATCCGACTGGTTTATCTCTGGCTCGATTAATGCGTTGCTTCGGGAACGACGTGGAACACAGACAGAGATGAAGTAATGAATGAACTCGTTCGCACGCACAGCAGGGGTCTTCGCTAGGACGCATTTCAATTTCGACGAAAAGGTCGCACGGAAATGTTGGAAAGAAGCAGATCAAAGCAGTCGACGAAGACGAAGAGGGTGCATGCACCTTTCGTTCATTGTTTTTCTTTCCCGTAGCTTCCACGTTTGTAGGTGCGTACACTGCCACTCCGTGCACATGGCGCGAAACTATATTTCGGTGCTCGTCGTCGCGCGAGGAACGACCGGCAGTCGAATCGCGCGAGTAGAAACGAACGTGAAAGGTGTGAACGGACAATGGTGAACAATCGGCCGGGCCCGCTGAAAGCGCGACGAACCGCGAGTCGTTGCTAGTTGGGGCGGGGAACAGAAGACGGTCGAGCCCTCCAGGCTCAGAGAAAACATATAGAATCGAGGTCTCCCGGGTATCCGGTGATATAAAAGGAGACAAAATACACAGAGGCCGCGGGCATACGAGATATGGGTCTCGCGGAAGGATGAAAACGAGATTTCCCACCGCGCTTGGGAATCGCTCGCCGGCTCTCTCTTATTTCTCTTCCGAACGTTTCCAGCTTCCACCACCCCCCCCCCCCCCCCCGTCTGTTCCTCTCGCCGGCCAATCGTGCTCTTTCAGTCTCGAACACGCTCCAAATACTGCGAACAATGCCCCCCACCCACGCGGACTTTTTACCTCTTATTAACGCGGGAATAGCAGGGAACAGGGCGAGTGGGTGGGTGCTTTCGGATAAAAAGCACGAGCAAGGGGTCGGTTCAAGGACCGCGGAGGGTGACGGTGTTCCTCCTTCGAGAGCACTCTCGAGAGGCCTCCGGTATCCTTTTCTTCCGGCGCGGCGCTCGGTTATTACGGGGCTGCATATTTTATTCGTCGGGTAATTCGATTCGTTCTGCCCGGGCTGGCCCGTCATTAAGCGAATGTAGATTTAACGATGACGTCGAGCGACGCGCGGCTTTTGTCGACGACGCGCGTGTATCGTTTAATAGCATCGCTGCGTACGACCCTCTGGTCGATAGATAAACGAAAGCCCGTATCGATGGATATGAATCTCCCTCGTAAAATCACCCGACACCGTGCGCCCTAATAATTTATGCGAGGCCGAATTTCGAGCCTGGATCTCGACGGGGAATCAATAGCCACCGGGTGGCCTCTTATCGTCAGACGAAACGTAGTCGCACGCGTACGTCGCGTCATCGATCGCTGCCTTCGAAAACGAAATACTTTTCATCGGTTCTCGTTTCGGTTAATCGAGGGTTGCTTCGCGAACCTAGCGGAAAAACAGCTCGCAGCCGTTCGAATCTCTTACACGGAGGTTGGCGTATCGTGAATTTTCCAGCGAAACAATCGGCCCGGTTTCATCGCGCAGCGGATGACGAGCTGCACCCCGACAGCCTTCCTGATAAAAATACCATCGACGGGTTTACCGGCTGCGTTGCGCCCTTTAAGGGTTAATTTTACAATGCCCCGCGGAGCTGCGCGAATCGAAGGCATCCGAGCGGCGTGTCTGTTTTACGATGATTTCATGACCGTCGTGCAACAGCCTGCAGCCTTCGCAGCCGTTACGGTAATCGCGATTGAAAGCTTCGCGACCGAAAGGTGTGCCGCGTTCCCGTTTCAATCCCACGGCTGGCTGGAAGGAGTTCGATCGGAAAGTGGGATTGAAAAAACGAAAGAGGGATTGAAAATTGAAAAGTAACCGTCGTTAATCTAATCTTATAACGGATAGATTTATTGGGATTCGATGTAAATTACGTTTAAATTGAATCGCGATGATTCGCCGGATTCGAGCCGCTTAAACGGGCCGCGATCGATCGCGCGCGAGTTCATCGATAATTCGAGGCAACGACGGGTTCGGTTGTGTCGCCGGCGCAATAACGCGGGTAATGTAATATTTTTCAGTAAGAAACTCGTGGACGCAGTCCGATGGAAACTGTCGCCCCGTTCACGACAGAATTCGATAATGAGTCCATCGATATCCAATACGACTGATTACTCGGTTCAGCGAGCACCGTGACTGACGTCACCGAGATAATCGAATGCAAAGGAACCGGGCGCAAAGAATCCGGATAAAGGACGGCTCTCTGAAACAATCCCCAGCCGGATGCCAACATTTTCCGTGCCGATGCGTCCACGAGCAGCTGCGCGTCGAACGTCCCGCCGCTATCCCCCCGTAATTATTACGTCCGATTAGTCGTCGCACAAACGTGGCCCGCATTTGTGATGAAGCGCGAGTTAACTTGAAATTCTCAAAATATTACGTGAAAACCGTGCTCTCGAGAACGGTCGAGAGGCATCCGAGCAACCGACTTCTTTCCCTTGCAAATAAACTCTGCGCGGATTTCCCAAAAGATAAGAGAGAGAGAGAGAGAGAGAGAGAGAGAGAGAGAGAGAAAGAGAGAGAGCGCGAGCGAGAGTACGCGCAAGAAAGAAAAAAAAGCAACAAGAATGGGTAGGTCGATGGAGGGGAACGATGGAACGCGAGGGTTGGAAGCCGCAAAGATTTTCAAGCCGTGCTCACTCGAGCCAATGAGTTCGTATACCTCATTGAGATGCAGCGTGGAGTGCATCGATGACACGACATGACGATGGTGCGCGTGTACGTAGGCCAACGTGGGTACGCGGCGCTCTTGTACACACTCGACGGGTACTCGATGTTGTCGAGCTCGATCGTGGAAGGGTGGCCGGCTCGTGGTACCTACGCGGTACCCAGCGAGCAAGGGAGACCATCGATAGACAGAGGTGGAAGGCCCTAGACTCGTAGCCTAGCCCGAGTATATCGTTTGGGACGTGCCTGGATTAACGAATGAGTAATAACCGGAATGGTTGCTCCGTTGGTATTCCTGTACCTGTACGAGGAGAGGACGAGGGCGGTTGAAGCGCAGAGAGTATACGGTGGATACGGAGGACGGTGAGTACTTGGAACGGTGGAAACTTTACTGGCTAGTCCGGGTGTCGTAGATATCGCCGTCGCAGAAACCTCCGCTGCCATGTCCTGGCAATTAATATGCGGATTATGAGGTATCCTTTAAACGAGCCGAAGGACTTGTACCTAAACGGGCAACCTCTGATCTATCTAGGGCCCGCCCCTTGTTCGTCCGCGCGGCCGGTCTGACCGTGAACGATCCTCTTCCACTGGATCTTAACGGGGATAGGAAGTTGGTTCGTTTCACG